>NC_141694.1:1173381375-1178181375 GCF_964263255.1 Lissotriton vulgaris | reverse complement strand
TACCTGTGCGCGTTTCTCAGGATCAGCACACAATGCAAATATAATGAGAAATTGTGGAATCCCCTAGTTGATGTCTCAGCTGCAACATGAGCGTGTCTGGTTATCTTGGTAGTTCATGTTGTTTGCCTCGGTTGTGTGCTGCTTGACTGTCAATGTGTACCCTGTTTTCAGACAACTGAAGTCTTTTGTGTGTTCAATGTAGGAGACTCTGGATACCCTAACCTTCCATGGTGGATGACACCACTCCAGAACACTTTCACCCCTCTTGAGGTTCGTTTCAATGAGGCACATGGGAGGACCAGGTGAGTGATTGAGCAGACATTTGGTATTCTGAAGACAAGATTCCATTACCTGGACCGTACAGGAGAGCTCCAATATGCACCATTGAAGGTGTGTAAGATCATCCTTGCGTGCTGGTTGCTCCACACCCTGCCAGTGAGGAATGAGCTTCTGGTCATACAAGATAACCAAGACCAGCAGCCTCCAGGAAGGTGGGATCCAGGACTGGGACATGTTGCTAGTAATGATGATGAGGAGGAGGATGTTCGGAGACAGCTCATCAACAACTTTTTCACATAAGTGTAGGTATGCAATGATGAGGTGACAAATCACCTTGGTTGGATGATATGTTTCTGGTGTACAATATGTTTGTATGCTTGTAAGTGTATGCTACTGAACATGATCATCTGTGTTGGTTAGGGTCTAATAAGTTTTTAGGGTCCCAGGTACAGTGGTAACATGAATCCTAGCTAGTGTTCTCATGTACACATTGGTGAATCTGATAAGTCTCTTTGAGATGTGGGCAAATTATTGATTAGTTCCTGACTGTTCTTTCTATCTCCTTTCCAGGGTCCTCTTGCTAGCGCATGGAGACTTGTGAACTCCCAGACCCAAGATGAAGTGACAGATTGCAAGTTCACTTTGGATCAGGATACTGTGCAACACACTAACGTCAGAACTGATGCTCACTGTTTGTTCATTTGTGCTTTTTGTCACAGTGTGATATGATTTCATTTATTGTGAGGGCACCAGGTTATGCCTCTGCAATTAACCTGTGCTCAACATTGCGGTGTGCCTTGTCTGTTTACACACATCCCACATTCATTTACGTACTGTTTATATGTCCTGATGATCAGTTTTTCTGACATTGATTGTTCTTTGTGCATTGCAATGTTGTTTCATTCAAAAACAGAGGAGTCAATAATGATCCATACCATGTGCCATGGGTGTTGTGATGACCTTGTTGTGTGCATCTGTCATGGTGTGACATGTTTCATCTACTCACAAGCCAGTAGATGAATTCCTGAAGTTGTTTCTCAGTCAATGGTATTGTCATTCCATTATTAGCATTTCTGTGCCTCATTTCAATCATTCAGAACAATACTGTTTTACTCACGACATAAGCACATATTGTGTGAAGAGAGAGTTATCTCAGTGTATGTGTTGATGTAGACAAAGGGATGGTGATGTACAAAATTATGATGGACGAAGTTCACAGAGGAGTTGATAGTGCCAGTAAATGACATTTTCTGAGGCAAGTCCACAGACATTTGAGTCCTTTGGCCAACTTAGACCCTCCATGCAATGTGGGACAGTTCAGTGACAGTCAACAAAGTGATCACTTGGCACACAATGTAGGATATCAAGAGCAGGTTGTCACTTCCTGGGGAGATGCGTAGCCATCTGTCTCTCATGTATCCCTCTTCGGACCACTCCTCTTATGTTTTTCCTGGGGGGACCTCAGGTGTGGGCTGTGGCAGTGCAGGGGACTCTGTGCCAGCGTCCACATCCCTCTCTGTGTCAGTTGCAGATGTGCAAGCAGCAGATGTAGTGGCCACTCAGAGAGGTGTGGTCATGCTATTGGCAATCTGCCAGAGGCAGGTGAGTATGTCCCTGTGCACCGCAGTCAGATCATCTATTTTTGCTATGTGTGACTCCTTTCAGGACATGTGTGAGTCCATTCTGGACATGTGTGAGTCCATTTTTGGCATAATGGGCAGCCTGCTGCTGTTGCATGTCCTTGAGGATCCCAACTACCTGGCCAAAGTCTCTGGGGCAATCTTGGTATGTACTGAGAATGATTGATAGATGTGGATCTGCTTCCATATGAGCACCTGCTGCATGCTGCATCGGTCCCCACGCCCCCTCACAAAACCCACACACACACGAGCCTGAGCTGTAGTTGCAGGCACAGTCATCACTGAGCCTCCTTCAGTGTTGACAGTGGTTTAGTTATCTGCAAACTCCAGAGTGCCTTATATTGCTGTGCTCTCGGTGTTTCCTTTTCTTTGTATGTCTGTGTGGGTAGTGGTCATTTGGGTATTGTCAGATGTTCAGGTATGGTCGTAGGGGAGGCAGATGTTACAGCTGCTGGTGATGGAGGCTGACCCACACCAGAGGGGCCATGTAGTTCCTTGTCATCCGAAGAGGGCTGAGAGATGTCACCGCCCAAGAGCTCAGGGTTTACCAGAGTCTGTGACTGGGTGTCCTGTCTGGTTCCTGCAATGTTTCCAGAAGACTCTGTGGGTACATGAGAAACACAATGTTTGTTGTGTTTTTGCACAGGTCATTGTCTCATACATATTACATTTGCTATTGTACATTTGGATAAGTGTATGTACATAGATAGTCCTCCATTGGCACAGATGCAGTCCTATGTTTTCTGAGGACATTGTAATTTTGACCAAATAGGTTTTGCTGAGCATGTCCAGCTCTGTGCATACATGTGCATGTTGTCTTTATTTGACTTTACATGTACATGGACATTGACTGTCAAGTGATACACTGTGCATGACACAGGTGTGTTGGAATTTCACACATTGGTGCTTTTACAATGACATACATACTCTTCCTTTACGATGCGTTGCAAGGTTTGTACATGTGTGCTGGGCTTTGTGCATGTTTTTGGCAGTGACATTGGTGTAGCTACCTACACACTCACAGTCTGGAATCTATAAGCGCATATGTTTATTGAATTTTGAGGCATGTGCTCCTAGTTCTCGTCACATTGGGCACCTGGGAATTGCTGTGAGTATCACATTGTGTTACTGTTTGCTTTGTGCCTGATCACGTCATGTGTATTGTCCTTGTCCTCCATGGACATAAGAGTTCGCCAAGTCTGCCTTCTTGCTTTTTCTGGCTTGGAGCTTCGGAGGTTTGTGTGCTTGTGTTATGCTGCTGGAACTTGCACCCCTCCTCCCAGCCAGCCCAGCCTACTCCTAATTGACAAAGGGTCAATGACAGTGAGGGTAGTGTAGTGGCAAGGAGGCTGTCACTGCAGCATGATGTAGGACTTGACTGCAACTCCCAACATTTCCTTGTGCACATGACACCATGCAACGGTGTCAGCCAGCTTGCTGGGGCACTTCAGTTCACTGTCAGGTTGCCATTGGGCCATTGGCCATGATGAAAAGGTTGCTTTGGGTGTTGGCAGTGGTAAACAGCCTTTACACCGCGGTCAAAACACTGCGGTGCCATTATGATGCATCTTTTACAACGCAAGTCGTTACCACAACTTGCGCTGGGGGGCGCACTAGACTAAGGAATAGTAGATTTACTATTCCAACACCTTCTCTACTGTACGTAGGCTGGAGTTGGAATAGTAAATTTTACTATTCCTAAGTCCAGCACCCTACAGCGCAAGTCGTGGTAACGACTTGCGTTGTAAAAGATGCGTTGTGATGTACCGCGATCTTTTGGATCGCGTTGTAACATCATGCAACCGTTGGCAGTGATGTGTGCTATGACTGCCAAACCCACCATGCCCTGACCTCCATACACCTTCCCAGCCAGCTCAGGGAGCACAGATGGGACTATGCATTTCCTGGGATTGAGTGGAAATGTACTGTGAAGGTGGAGACTGGTATGAGGGGAACAAGGCCTTGATGGGAGTTGTGGGAACACAAACACCAGGCACCAGTGTCAGACATCTTGGCAGTACATTTCCTTTCACTTTGAGGGAAGCATAGTACCTGGTGGTCTTGTTGGGCTATGTGAGAGGAGGAGGGTTAGCTATGACTGCAAATGCCATCATGCCCTGCCCTACACACACATTTCAAACCAGGTCAGGGAGAACACCTGGGACTCTGCATTCCCTGGGAGTGAGTGGAAATGTACTGTGAAGATGGCTGGGAGTGGGGACTGATATGAAGAGACTAAGGCCTGGATTAGAGTTGTGGGCAAATCACACAGCAATCCCCTGTGTAAGCCATCTTGACAGTACATTTCCTTTCACTCTCAGGGACTGCCAAGTCACAGCTGTCGTGTTTGGGCTGCCTGGGAGGGTATATCTAGGCAGGCCATGATGGTAGTTGTAGTCAGTGCATGTACTCCTGCTCTAGACATGTGTTTCTGGTTTATTAACCATCATCAGTAGAGAGTACAGTCTTGTATTTTGGGGTTTGCTGGGTAGGCTGCCAAACATAATATCAGGTCGGATACCTCTCACTGGCGCGCATGTGCTTCATCCACGACCTTGTCAGCTCAATGACTCACAGGAGTCCTTTAAATAGACAACGTGATGTGTTAGCACACCGCTGACCTCTCCAGCGAGGTTCGCCCCTGGCATTCTGGGAAATGCAGTCTCTTGTAGCTCGCTCCGATATTTTTGAGTGTTTCGCCAAGGCTGGCGCAGATAGTGCTGATCTCTAGACACGTGTTTCTGGTTTATTAACTGTCATTAGTAGAGAATACATTCTTGTATTTTGGGGTTTGCTGAGGAGGCTGCCAAAAATAATAACAGGTCGGGTACCTCTCACTGGCGCGCAGGTGCTTCATCCATGAGCTCATCAGCTCAATGACTCACGGGAGTAATTTAAATAGACAACAAAATGTGGGAGCACACCGCTGACCTCTCAGGCAAAGTTCGCCCCTGGCATTCTGGGAAATGCAGTCTCTTGTAGCTCGCTCCGATATTTTCGAGTGTTTCGCCAAGGTTGGCGCAGATAGTGCTGATCTCTAGACACATGTTTCTGGTTTATTAATCGTCATCAGAAGAGAATACAGACTTGTATTTTGGGAAGGTATATGTATGCAGTGCATGATGGTAGTTGGAGTCAGTGCAAATACTCCTCCTCCCCCCACATAGCCCCACAGGACCACCAGGTACTATGCTGTCCTCACAGTGAATGTAAAATTACTGTCAGGATGTCTGACACTGGTGCATGGTGTTTGTTTGCCCATAATTGCCATCAAGACCAGTCCCCAGTGTCAGCCATCTAGGCAGTACTTTTCCATTAACTGTGAGGTAAGCACAGTTCCTGGTGGGCTTGTTGGGCTATGTGGGAGGAGGAGTGTTAGCTGTGACTATGACTCCCATCATGCTTTTAGCCACACCTACCTTCCCAGCCATCCCAAACACCATTCCTGTGACTCAACGTTCCTGGGAGTGAATGTGTTCAGACAAAATGGCTGACGCAGGTGACTGGTGTTTGGATCCCATAGCCTTGCTGTGAGTTAGTACTAAGTTTGTACATCTTTGAAAAGGGTGAGATTTCCTGCTACATTTCAGATATGTTGTTAGTCATAGTGGCTGCACATTACATGTTCTTTTGCTCTATTTTTTTACTTTGTCAACAGTGTTCAGTATCACTGTCTTGTTGACAGTGATGTCTGTGGCTGTGTATTTGTTAACATTATTGGCTATTTGAGTATGTACTCACCAGGCTCTGGTACTCCTGCTATTCTATAGATACCCTCTGGCTGAAGGATGACCCGCACCTTCTCCTCCCAGGTAGTGAAGAGCACAGGTTTTGCAGGAGAGCCACCACCAGTCCGCTGACTCGTTGCATGGTCTCTGGCAAGCAGCTTCTTGATCCTCCTTCGCACATCATACTACCTGTTGCTGATATCATCCATCTTGAGCACGCAAAGTGCTTGAGCGTTCACCTTGTTGATACCTGGTGTAATAACTTCCCAAATATCTGTGGCTCTACTCTGACAATTTCATATCCTATCACTTCCAACTCATTGTCTGTGAATTTTGGATTCTTCTTTGGGGGCATGGTGAGGGGTGTGGTGGAGATGGAGGTGTGGGTGAATGTGAAGGTGAGGGAGAGTGCGTAGGAGTAAATGAGTGCACTTAAGAGTGTTGCAGATCTCAGTTGCTAGATGTGCGCAGGTTGTGTGGTGGGTGAGGTGTGAGTGTATGTAGCTGTTGGACTTGGCCCTTCTGGCAGGTTCGCCCCTGAACTTTTTGCCTTTTAGTGTTACATATTTATAATGATTTCTGCACTTTCCTGTGGCGCAGTGTAAAGTGTGTGCGCTCTCTGAGTGTGTGTGTGAGATTGGCCTGCCCTCCCATAGGAATGCATGGGGAATGTGTGTGTCCATGGTAATTCCTGATGTGTGGGTAGTACAGGTGCGAGTTTGGTATGTGCGGACTCGTGGGATTAAATGCTGCACGTTGATGTGTGCGGCATTATTGTGTCTAGTGTGGAAGTGCCACATTTAGAAGTTGGCCTGTCTGTGCAGTGAATGTGCTGGCTTGTGATTGGCTGGAGCTGGCTGGGGTGCCAGGCTCCTGGAGTCAGGATGGGTCTGCCCCGGTGGTGAATGGGAGATCTGCATGTTGATGGCAGGGGAGGAGTGCACCTGGGACTTGAATATGGCGGATGTATGACGTTACATCGCAAACATTTACAACGCACACCATTACAACGCAATTTTTACAATGCAGGATCCTTTACAATGGAAGCCTTTACAATGCATGACATTACATAGCAGATGCTATTACAATGCATGCCATTACAACGTAAGTCTAGGTAAGTATATTATTTTTTAACAAATGTAATTAATAAATATTGACTTAATTTAAGTTATTAAATACATTTTTTATTAATATATTTGTAAATATATTTAAATATTTTTTTAAATAGTGTAGGTGTATAAAAATAATATTTAAAATCCAGTGAGTGTAAAACCCAAACCTAGCCCTGAACCCTAAAAATACCCCTGTACCCCATAACCCAAGCCCAGCCCTAAACCCTAAAAATACCCCTGTACCCCATAACCCAAACCCAGCCCTGAGCCCTAAAAATACCCCTGTACCACAAAACCCAAACCCAGCCCTGAACCCTAAAAATACTCCTGTACCCCATAACCCAAACCCAGCCCTGAACCCTAAAAATACCCCTGTACCCCATAACCCAAACCCAGCCCTGAACCCTAAAAATACCCCTGTACCCCATAACCCAAACCCAGCCCTGAACCCTAAAAATACCCCTGTACCCCATAACCCAAGCCCAGCCCTGAGCCCTAAAAATACCCCTGTACCCCATAACCCAAACCCAGCCCTGAACCCTAAAAATACCCCTGTACCCCATAACCCAAACCCAGCCCTGAACCCTAAAAATACCCCTGTACCCCAAAACCCAAATCCAGCCCTGAACCCTAAAAATACCCCTGTACTCCATAACCCAAACCCAGCCCTGAACCCTATAAATACCCCTGTACCCCATAACCCAAAACCCAGCCTTGAACCCTAAAAATACCCCTGTACCCCATAACCCAAAACTAAATATATAATATTACTTTAATAAATGTATTTAATTTAAATTTAAAAATAAATGATTAAATAAAATGACATACTTACCAATACTTACGTTGTAATGGCATGCGTTGTAAAAGCATCTGCTATGTAATGTCATGCGTTGTAAAGGCATTCGTTGTAAAGGATCCTGCGTTGTAATGGTGTGCGTTGTAACAGAATGCATGTAAAACTTGCGTTGTAACTGTTGTTTCCCGAATAGGGTTGGGCTTTCCCTCCACAATGCTGGCTCCACCCCCTGTGGTGTGTCTGATGTCCCTGACCCATCCTGTGAATAGGCATAGGGGCTGAGCAAATCAAAGTGCTCAGGAACCAGTTGCATCTGGTTCGCCCCTTGCCTGCACCTTTTTTATTTATTTATTTATTTATTTATTATAGAGTTTTGTATAGCACGAACAAGACCCGTGGGTATCAGAGCGCTTAACATCGAGGAAGGTTACACAATGACAGTACATTATCAATTATACAACAAACAGATATGAGGTAGTAGAAACTATGGCTATAAATGGTGTCTAAATATAAATATTCCAAACACATGTGCAATTAGCAATACAAGGTGAGAAGGCTTAGCTTATATCACGATCCATAGCATTCTATAAGGTGAGGTAGAGGTTATAAAGATTGGCTGTGAAAACCGTTATAAGTTCACATAGGACTGTGGTAGTCATAATGATACAGCCGAGGGTTGTGTGTGGAGTCAATCTCCTGTCAGTGAAGGTATTCAATAAGGGGCCACCTTTCAGCTGATGGAAATGATCATACCAGCGATCCATCGGCTTCCCTATGCAAGGTATTTACTCATCAGGAGGCTTTTCACTTCACGTTTGAATAGTACAATATTTTGAATCTTCCTAATGCTTGGGGGTAGTGAATTCCAGACTCTGGGGGCAGCTCCGGAGAATGCTCGATCATAGGTCTTTTTCTTTCGGAAGATGGCTGGCCTCAACAGCAGCTCCTTGACGCTTCTAGCTGGTCTGATTCCTCCCGATAGCTTAATTTTCTTGGCTAGGTATCCTGGCATGTTATAGTACACCGCTTTGTGAGTAATACATGCTAACTTCATTTGAACTCTGGCCTCATATGGTAGCCAGTTTAGAGCTTTCAGGTGGGGATAAATATGATCAAATTTCCTGGATCCAGTGATGAGTCTTGCTGCAGCATTGAGACAGGCTTTGAGTGGTGCTGTGGATGTTTTAGGTAGGCCAATTAAGGTAGAGCAACCATATTCGATCCTGGATATCACTAGGGATTGAATAGCCAATTTTAGATCTGCCTCTGAGATGAATGGTTTTAATTTTCTTAAATAGCTCAGGTGGAAGCGGGCACTTTTCGCCATTGAATTAATGTGGGCTTTCAAGTTGAGATTCTCATCTAGTGTGATTCCTAGTGATTTAACTGAGTTGACTAGGGTTGGTGTGCAGTTTAGCGCAGTCACCAATTTGGTCCATTCCTTTACTTCAGGGTGGCTCCTTGGAGGTGCAATTAGCAAGAATTCTGTTTTCTGGGCATTTAATTTCAGATGATTCAAAGTTAACCATTGCAAAGCCATCTTTAGTGTTTCATTCATTAGATCTATGTCTTCCAGGGAGGCGATCTTTAAGTATATTTGCGTGTCGTCTGCATACATGTGGTAGGATATCTTAGATTTCCGAAGAATGTCTGTGAGAGGTTCGACATACAGGTTGAATAGATCTGGGGATAATGTTGAGCCTTGCGGGACCCCAATTGCATTAGGACAGGGGGGTGAGATTGCTTGGTTAACCAGGAATCGTTGAGATCTGTTTCTTAGGAAGGAGTTGAACCATCTCAGCACATTTCCGGACAGTCCCATCCTGTCCTGTAGCCTGATCAATAGTGCTTCGTGATTTACCGTGTCAAAAGCAGATGACAGGTCCAGGAGAATCAATAGGCATGATTGATTTTGGTCTAGGGCTTGTAGCGCGTCATCAACAATATGCAGGATCGCTGTTTCCGTGCTGTGCCCTGCTCTGAACCCCGATTGGCATTCGTCTAGTAAGGAGAACTTGATGATGTGTTGATTCAATTGGCTCTGCACGCATTTCTCAATTAGTTTGGCCAGTAAAGGGATGTTGGTTACTGGTCGATAGTTGTTCGGATCTGATGCATCCGCTGTTGGTTTTTTGATTATTGGCACTACTTGTCCTGTTTTTAGGCAATCAGGGAGGATCCCTTGTGTAAGTGAAGCGTTTATTATCTTCGTCCAGATTGGAACCACAATGTGGCTGATTTCTCTTACACATTTTGCAGGTAAAGGGTCATGGTAGTGGTTATTTGGTCTGATTTCGGACAGCGTTTTAGCGATCTTCTCCTGGTCATATAGTTCAAATGTGTCCCAATTTGCTTTATTTTTTGTCTTACTACTCTCCGTTGTCGTGCAGGCCTCGCTCGTCGGCCGAGGTTGGGTCGGGAGGGTAGCCGCGGCGTTTGCGAGCTCTACCTCTAGCGCTTTGGTCTTCTCCGAGAAAAATGAGGAGAATTCCTCGCAGCTTAAGGGAGTTTTTGAGTTCTCTTGAGTTGATTTGGCTAGTTTATCTGATTGTTGCTTTAGGATCTCGAAGAGTTTTCCTGGTCTGTTTTTGGCATTGTCAAGTTCTGCTCTTATAAATTCTTTTTTGGAGTTGATTACCTTTTTGTTATATTCGTTTCTGATTTTTCTGAGGGCTTTCAGCTCTGGTGAGGAAGGGTGTTGTCTCCATTTTCTTGCGGCTGTTCTCAGTTTGCGCCTGTCCTCATTCAGAGACCCACTAAACCAAGGATTCTTTGGCTTATCTGTGATTCTTTTCAGTTTTAGTGGCATGGTTTCATTGACAATATTTCCAATTGAGGTTAAGTAGTGATCAGTCAGCTCGCTTACATTCTGCATGTCGTTAGGTGCTTTAAGCCTCTCTCGCAGCTTTCGACCAATAGCTCAATATTCGCCTCTTTTATATCTCGGATCAATTTTTTGGTCTTGGGGGGTTGCACAGTCCTCCCCTTTTTCACTGTGGGGATCACGAATGTTATGGCGTGATGGTCAGACCAATCACACGGGTCTATAGCGCGGATTGATGGCTCTTTGTTTCTTGAAATAATCCAATCTAAGGTCGCTCCTTGCGCGTGAGTAGGTTGTGTGCATGCTTGTGTGAGGTTTAGCTCGGCGAGGAACTCTTTAAGCGAATTAACCAGTTTATCATTGCCGTCGTCCCAGTGTAGATTAAAGTCTCCCAGGAATATGTTGTTGGCTTCTGGATTGGAGTTGGCCGTTATGATCTCTATTAGTTGCTCTGTGAATTTAGCGTTATCTCCTGATGGATGGTAAAATGCATGCAGGTTGCATTTTTGATTGCTTGATGATCTTATATTCAGACCAAGGTATTCACACGATTCTAAGGGGTCGGCTTGGATCAGGTTGACCTCTATCTCTGATCGGTGAATGCAGGCTATACCTCCTCCTGTTTTCCTTTGCCTATCTAATCTCACAATGTTATAGTGAGGTGGTACTAAGAGGTCAATGGCGGGAGAGGATGATTCCTTTAGCCATTTTTCCGTAAAGATTGCCAGGTCGCTTTCCTTATTGATGATGAGGGCTGCTATGTCTGATGCATGTTTAGTTGCTGAACGACAGTTGAGTAGAAGGCAATTCAAGGGTTTATCCGAGTTAAGGAGGTTCCCATATTCGGATTCAGTTGCTGTTAACTGGATATGTTGTAGATTGAGGTGGATTGCTTTCCTGTCATTCTTTCTGGATGTTCTATTAGAATCAATTGGTACTGTTTTGATTCTCTCCTCACTCCCCCGGGCCGGTTGTTCATAGGTTCGGAGTAAGGCCAAGGTTTCTTCGTTTGACAGGGGGTTTATCCTGTCTGGTCTATTGAGCCTATTTTTTCGAGACAAGGCCATCTCGTCATTCCTTTTTTGTGCGGAGAGTACTAGGTTCTGGATATCCGAGACCTTGGAGTGCGTGCTTACCGTCATCTCCCACATCTTTTCGATAGCATGTAAGATTTTCTTCGAGCCTTGTGCCAGGTTGCCTGCTATTTTCTGGAGCTCCTTGATTTCTTTCTGGTTTCAGGGTGATTTCTTAATGTGGAATGACCTGCCAGTTCGGGTTGTGCATTTTGTTCTTCTCCGTGATTGATCTGTTCTCATTCTCACAGTTCTATCCTTTGTATCGTCGGTTAGGTTGTCGCTGCCGATTCTATTTGAGATGTCATGCGAGTTATCGATGTTGAGTGGTCCAAGTAGTAAAATTGTGGGTGGGGATCTATCAGCCTCTGGTATCAGGTTTGAGCGAGGTATCGGGTCAAGTAGTGGCTCGCTAGGAGCTGAGGTATCCTCATCAAGCAAATTTGCACCGATTGGTGGCGGCATCAGCTCTTCCCTTTGGACCAGGCTCTGCTCTTCATTAGCCAGAATGGAAGACCTCTCTGTTCTTTCTGTCTTATTCTCTAAGGTTACCTTCTCAATTTCCGTTATATCTCCAAAGCTGGAAGTTTGAATGTTGTGGCCCCCGGGTCGGTTGACGTCTCTAGTTATAGTATCACTGTTGTCCCACGTGACTTCATGCTGGGTCAAGGGTAGTTGGTATCTTGGTCTCTCCAGAGTTTCTTTTACTATTAGGAAAGTCTTTTCAAATTCCTCAAGGTCCCTATTGGCTGCTTGTATCAGCACTATTCCCGTTTTATATAAAGTGATGCATAGTTCTGCATTGCAACTTCTTGATGGAGAAGTCATTATTTTTGTGCCATGAGGGATGTTTTTCATATCTTTTATGAACAGCATTTCTGTGAGGGCATTGCGCCATTTCGCTGTTTTATTTGTGTGGAAAATCAAGTCATTCATTATGGTGCCTTCAACTATATCAAAGTATGGGTCGGCGAACAGCATGTCCGGGTTTTTTCTCAATGTGTTATGTTTGAACTTTTTGGCAGCATTTTTGGATAGAGTAGAAGGATATTTTATACTCTGTGCTTTAGGGCCTGTCGTCACTCGGCATCTTTCATCCATTTTCACTTCCTGTTGTCAGACTATGTTGATTTGATCTGAGTTGATCCCTTGCAAGTGTACAGAGGTATTCATCAACAAAAAGAGAGATAGGGAGAGGCGCGAACACTCTTAGTCCCCAGAAATTTATGATAAAGTAACAACAAAAGAGTGTCCCTATAATGGGAGGGATAGAGAACTGCACGGAGCACAATGAGTCAGCACAAGCCCATTAGGTTTGTTTATAAAGCCCTCACTCACCGACCTGGTCGGTGACTTGCTTCATCATCGGGCCCCACCGGGTGTGACCGAATGTCACCCCGGTGTGCTGCGACGCCAGAGTTACTGCGGAGCTGGTCTTGTGAGGAGGGAGGGGCTATGTGATAGGTGACGTGAATAGTGTCAGAAGTGGTGGTTAAAATTGCCTGAGATGTATCAAAAATTATTTAATAGGTGATCATCAAGGACAAGACTTAAAAAATGTGATGGTGAACAAGGCCAACTAATTGGATGGTCTTGCACCAATAACATTAAGTGTGAGTGTGATTGGTCAACATGTTTCAGCCGATAAGGTATATTGACCAGGCATTCGTCAGGACCTATGGTGTACCCCGGCGGTCTAGGCACGCTAAGGCCCATCCGCACGTGGGTCGTGAAAGTGAAAAAATTGCATCTGTGAAGTAAAACAGGAGGAGGGCTCCACAAGCCGGGGCTGGGAGCAAACAACCTCGGGTCTCTGAAATTCAGAAACACAAAAATTAAAACTTCACAGGGGGTGGTATTACACCCCACAGACCACGGGAGGGGGGAGACAGCGCTTTTTGGCACATCGCCCTCTGCGCCAGTCTCCCGCCGATAAACCTGGTCGGCCCTCTGAACCGGGTCTCGTCGGTGTACAGAGGTAGTCACCGTATTAGTCACAGTATTAGCAAATAGATCAAGTACCAAAATTTCGTGGTGGGTGCAGTTTCCTCTGCTGTACTCCAATTATACCTTTATAGTTCCGTTACCATGTCATAGGAATTAATTTAACTGTCCCTTAATGAGTTAAGAGAAGTCTAGTGTAGGGCTAGCCATTACAAGATGTCCGCCGTTTCTGTTTCTGTTGTTGTTCTGTGGGGGAGGGCACTTTCTAACTTTCCACTCCTGTAGTTAGTTCCCTTTCATTTTGGAATATACACAGCCCCCTTTCAGTGTCTATGCCCCTGTGTTGATGTTTTGCTGGCGATGGGTACATCGTCCCCTTTCAGTGTCTATGCCCCTGTGTTGATGTTCTTTGCTGGCGATGTGTCAATGAGGTTAGACCATTTCCTTCCCCTACTTAGCTCGTGCTCTGTGTTTGCTCCTCTCATATTCCGTATGGTCAAACCCCCTCCGCTGTTCCAGCCGGGCTAAATCTCTTGCCGGTGATTGTAGGCAGTGCCGAGGAGATCGTGTGAGAATGTCTTAAGCGGCCGCCATTTTAGAGTCAGGCATGCCGCTTTCTCCCTCTCCTCTTAGTTCCCCCGAGTTATTTTTCCTCGTATGTATTAAGGGGGAGGGGTGCCGCGCGGTAGGGCAAGGATGCTCGTACCTTGTCCGTCGTTTGCCGAGGTTGCTCCGCTCCTTCTCTATGCCGTGACCGGATTTTGCCCGCAGTCATCGGAGGTGCAGTCACATATACCTCTTATTTCCCAGCACCGGAGGTATGATCACGGAAGCCTCTTCTTTCCCAGCACCGAGCAGCCCAGGTTGATGTCGGATGGCTCCCAATGCCGGCGCTGTGAATCCGCTCCCCTTCCGAGTGTCCAAGCTGTAGGACTTGTCCTCCGAGGTCCGTCATCCGTGGAGTCCGGTAAGCAGGGTCAGCCTGGTTGTTTACTGACCAGGTATGTTGTCTCCCGCGATTTTTCTCTCTGAGCCTTCTGTTTGTGATCTCTGCTCTCTGCTCTGTTCCTGCAGTGGTAACTATGGTGATTCTGGGTCACACTCAGGGTTATTCAGGGATTTATTCCAGTTTTTGGAGATCCCTAACCCCAGAGCTCTTCCCTAGAGCTCTTGTCCGGCGGCCATCTTTTTGTTATTTTTGTTACCTTTGACAACAAAGGGATTTTGTGTATAAAAAGAGGCTGTGACCTCCTGTAAAATGTTCTTGTTTCCTGACTTGAATCTACCAGGGGCATGCTGCTGCTGGGGCACAGGGGAAGGCTTGCCCCCCTGGGCCCTGCCCAGCCCCCGGATGCCTAGGATGACTGGGGGACTCTTCAACTTTTTGGATGCCTGACAGAGGGGGACCTTGCTGAAGGTGGGGCCCAGGAGTGACCGCCATGGGGGCTGCCTCCTTGCTGGAGCACCATGTCTGCTGGCCCCTGGGCCCTACATTGCTCCCCCACTTTCATTTGACCTTTTGCCTATGCCCCCAGTGCCTTGAGAGTGCTTTATCTTTTCATCCTTGGGCAGAGCGCTGTTGTTTTCCCTCGGAGGAAAGCGCTCCTGCCCTTTGTGTGCCTCGAGTGCGCAGGTGCCTACCCTGCGTCTTTATTTGCATTTTATAATTATTATTACGGGTGCCCACCCTGTTTTGATGTGCCCCAAAGTGGGTACTCACCCCGCTATTTACTTTTTTATTACAAGGGTGCCTACCCCTCTTGCCCCCGAGAGAAGATCACCGCCGCGGCCGCAGCGAAACCGGAAGTCAGGCACCTTTGGCCGGGACGTGGCCGGGACGTGGCCGGGGCGATCCGTCAGGAAGTCCCGCCGGCAGCCGCCGGCCGGAGGAAGGAAAGCTGGCCGAGTGATGGCCGCCCGGGGCTCCCGTAAGCTGTGGAGAGCCCCGGGGCTGCCAGGAACATACCGCCGAATGTTGCAGGGCTCCCATGACCAGGAGGGAGCCCCGGACAGTAAATTGTCCCAGAGCCTGGCGGCTCCACCCTAAGTCCCGGTCCTGAGTTGGGGGACCGGGTAAAGACCCAGACCGAGCGAAGCGGGTGCCATGTGAAGGCGGGGCTCCCATGAGGAGAGAGAGCCCTGCCAAGCGCTAACGCCGCCGAAGAGAGAAAGCCACCGGCCGCCCGCACAAGACCAGTGAGTGGGGATCTTTGAGTTCCTGGGAGGGGAGGTAGAGCGGCCCCGGCTGGCAGCGGGCTGCTCCCCCCAGTTGGCCCATTTCTTTCAAGCTCCCTAGTTACGAGGGGGAGAGGGGGCAAATCGGGGCATATTGTCATTGCCCACTCCCATGTGGGGAGCACTCGTTGTATTCAGAGCCCGAGAGGCTCCTAAGGGCACGATTGTTTAGCCAGAGCCCACAAGGCTCCCCAGTTGTTTTAAGGGCCTAGAGGGCTCCCACATGGCGCAGTTCTGTCCTAAGGGCCAATGAGGGCCCCTGTCGCAGTGATCCTTCCCAGCTGCCCAGCAAGTAGTGGGCAGCTGCACCGTTTAGGACCTTTCTTTCTAGGGACATGTACTTTGGACTTAGGAGTGAGTTGAACTCCTTCATCCCTACTTTGGCCTTCCCCAGCTGCGCAGCACTTAGTGCCAGCTGCAGCGTTTAGGCCCCTTGCTATTGTCCCCAGCTGCCCACCAAGTAGTGGGCCGCTGCTACGTTTAGGTCTTGGCGCAGTGGCGTGACCTGGACTTTGATGTGAGTTATGCACTAGATGTGATTTCTGCGCTAAATGTGATTTATATGCTATTATGATTCATGCGCTAATGCTGTGGGTGTTAGGAAATGTACTGTGTGTAGTATGTTTTGCACACCCTGTGTTCTGACACCTCTGAATGTGTTTTTATGCATCATGTGTAAAGCTTCTGGCCTATACCCCTAAATGTATCTTTATGCTTAGGTGGTTGTTTTCCTAGTATAGTTATGCTGGTGAGTTCATGGTTCCCTGTGTGATATTTTCCTAAGTGGTTAGGGTTGCATAGGTGATACTTACCTTTTAGCAGTGGTTATTAGTTGTGTGCTACATTTGCTATTTGGTGCTACAATTGTTCTATGTTCTAAGCGCTATTCTTACAATTATTCTATGTTCTAAGTGGTAGTACTAAAAGTGCTTATTCCTGATAGTGGCCCATGTGGCCATGTCCCATGTATATAATCCCCTGTAAAATTTGCCCATGCCTATGGCACATTGTAAAGTGTGTGTTTCTTATGTAATGTGTTTGGTATAATACAAAAGCTATTTTTATATATAACCTTGTGTGGAGTTCCCTTTGTGGGGGGCCTTGGATGTTGTTGCTGGGGGTGCGTGCGCAAATACTTAACCTACATTGCCTCCGGGATAAGCCTTACTACTCTCGTGATGTTACCTAGAGGGTGAGCAGGGGTTATCTTTGGCGTGTAACTCCCTTGCCCTGACTAGAGTGGTGGTTTCTGCCTGGCTTTGGCGCAAGCCTTAGCCAACTGGAAATCCCATTTCTAACAGTAGCAGACAGCAGTGTCTGGATAGCTATATTCTGGCAGTTGTGGCAAATTTGCAAAGGATCATGGTCAAAAATGTGCCCCTTTATATAGGTGATGTAATGTAATGTAATGATGATACTTGTAAAGCACACTGTTACCCCATCTCGGGGTGTCCTGGCGCTGAAGATCGTTGGGGAACCCGTCCTGGCTTTCCCTGTGAGATGGTCCCTTCTGGGAATCTCCAAGGTGAAACCAGGCATCCCCGGCATCTGTGGGGGGCTGTTGTAGAGATGAGGTAAGCTTAATGCCCAGAGTTGCCAAGTGTGATCCCTGGTTAGAGTAGGCACCGAGGCGAGAATTATCGAGTCCGTTGACCCACGTCCACGACCCTGCCGCGTCGGGAATTGAACCCTGGTCCCGGGCCGTTCTCTGCTTCTGGGTCTGCCGCCTCTAACCAGTGAGCCACATCACTCCAGTAGTGGGTGTGGCTTACATTATATTTATTTTTTGTTGACATTGACAATGCTTGTTTGGACATTTTCTGTCTGTTTCTATTGTACTTTATTGAGCTGTAACTAACCATTCCGTAGACCGAACCAGATACTTGTTCATGTATTTGCGGGGTGGTCGTAGACTGTCCCATTCACACTTAGCTATGTTGCACCATTCACATACAAGTCGGTTGCATCAGCCTCATTGCTGTATGATTCGCTCGGACAGATCGTGTTCCATAAGAGTCGGTCATCCGTATTGTGCTCAGTGTGAGTCGTGGATTTGACACGCATTTCATCGTACTCCGTCAGTCGGACTGTGCACATGCGGGTCGGTTGGAAGGCATTCCCGAACTGTGTCGTTGGGAAGGCTTTCCCAACGAGATCGGAATCGGCCCCATAGTGTGAAGGCTATTATGTCCAATTGTAGGTCCCAGGCTCCATCTGCCAGTAGAACTCAAGCTGTACACCACTGATGAGGACCGTTAAGCCCAACTCCATTCATCACTGTCCTATTTTTTTTCCTTTGGCATAGCCATTTACTTTCTTCAAGACTTAAGAGTCCTGGCTGCATCAGCCTATGGTAGTTCTTTGTTGGGACATTCAGAAACGCCTTTCAAGACATCTCTCTACCAGTGAGGAGGGGGGGTGCTTTGTGTTTGCCTGGGCCTATAGGCCCCTATTTATCCCCCTCGCCTCCTCAGCTCGCCTCCCGATTGGGGGGGGGGGTTCGTTCGCACTTGTTCTAGGGCGACCAATCCTGGTCGCCCTCTTTCAAGCGGGCTATTTGGTTGTTGTGCGGGGAGGGGCTTCCGCCTCTGGATGGCGTTTGTCCCGGGCCCCAATCAGGTCCGGCTTCGCCTTCCCTGGCCCGGATTCCAGATCTGTGATGTTATCAGACGTGATTGGATGAGGTGACACAAGTGACTGAAAAATGTGAGAGTGTGAGTAAGAGACTGTTGTGAGAGTTATTTTCCATATTACTTGGTATTAACATTTTAGGATTAGAGTCCCATGGACAGAGTAGTCAGCGGCTTCTCCCTGTGAAAGAGCTATTGGCAACGCCCAGCGGCATAGTGTGGATTGTCATCACCCTGGACAACATTTTAAAAGAAAGTATTGCGCCCCCAAACCCGTGATCGTTAGCTCAGGAAGTGCTGAAGGCCCATGGGTTAGGGGGTGCAATTTTGCAACCCCTAAGAATTTGGCACCCAGGGCAACCGCCCCTGTGGACCCCCACACACTATGACATTGGCAACGCCCTTATATTGAATGGCAACAGAGATAGCTTAGCAAACAAAAGCCTTTGGTTTGTAGCAGAAGCCAGCATACCCTACTCGAAGCTCATTCCGAGGATAACCAGGTATTGCCGAGCACCACAAATGCCGAGCTGAAACTTGTAGATGTGAAGGATTACAGCGCCATGCTTGGCTGGAAGAAGTTTCTTGCTTGCGTATTCAAACCACGTCAGCCTTTTTAGAGCGCAAATAGTGCCGTTTTCACTTCCCCCTAACCTTGCATCCATGGCTCCTAATCACAACGCGTTGATAGTTCTCTTTCACAAAAGCAAGGCGTCAAATACCCAGTACTGTTACTTTGTGCTTCTGGCGCCAACACCCACTCTATCCAAGGTCACTGAAGGGCGGCGAGAAAGAAGGCAAACCAAATTGTGTTCCTCCGATGCCAGCCCATCATCTTTCTGTCGAGGCAGGGGAAGCATTTCTGCAGGTCAGCCCTGAATTCTTACAGACAGCGCAATCTCGCGGCCGCTTGATAGATAGGGATTTCACGCCGCTCGATCTATTTTTCCTCATTGAACACCAGCGTCAGGTTTTGATCATCCATCGCTGTGTCTTTGGTGTTACAGTTTCTGGGTTCCGCCTCGCTGAGAAACCTATTTCCCGCCACCATTAATTGACAGCTTTTCCTCTGCAAGCATATATGTTTAAGCCTGCGGTACAGTATCTCAGTTTCCATTAGCAGGCTGACAGACATTATTTCTTCCTTCATGGGACATGATAGACCCCCCTACTGTTCTTCACTCCCCCGAGAGCCTATTGATAGCAGCGCGTTCCCGGTCTAACTTTGTATTTAAGTACAAACATCGGCAGAGAGCGAGTGTAAAAAGCACAATCTAAAAGTACTGATAATTAAAGGCGCTTCTCCGTGTTGCAATTTACATCACTAATTGCTTTCCTATAATCCTTACATTAATAATACACGGATAATCCAAACATTAATAATTGCCTTCATGTCGTAGAAAATTGTTGTGTGTGTGATGTATTTGCTATCACGTTTCTGTTTGACTAGTGCATAATTGTAAAACATTATGGCAATTACCTTGTGTTTGCTTTCTATTGTCAAATGTGACATTTCTGATGCATTACAAGCTTGCTTATTGTCCATTGCTATCAAGGGACAATTTAATTATACCTTCCACTCACTCTGGAGGTGAATTTACTTGTAGAGCGCACTGGTCAGTTTGATACTTTGGCATTTTTCCAGTGGGCCGCAGGCAGGAGCAGCCTTCACAGAAAATGGGCTACCACTACCAGGACCCAGTCATGCCCACATGGCCACATTTTAGTCAATGTATCCTGCAGCGTGGAGTTGGCTTGAATATTTTTGCCGGGGATGATTGCGGTTTCCAGTCCAGGCCTGTCTCCCTGCACTGGCGTCTTGTATATGCGGCGAATGCTCAAGTACTCAGCTATTTATTTATTTATTTGCGGGTTTGGATCACGCTTGAATCGACTCCCGGAGGAGTATCTCTGCGCCCTGAGAACACCACAAGCACAATCAGAGAGGACACTTACAAGATTTGGTTTTGAAACAAGAAAGTTTTAAGCCGCTTCTTAAACAACAGATGTTCCGAACATTGTCATTGTCATTGTCTATGGGTCCCTGCTCTCCTGTTGTCGGTCTTCTGTTTTTCCTGTGCTGTCGGGTTCTTTGTATAGCATGGTAATCATGTTCTTTTGATATATCTGCACAATGCCTCTCTGAACTGCAGGGGAGGAGGTTTCAGTCTCTTGAATACCGAGGAAAAGAAGCACTCTAAGGGGCATATTACCAAGCAATAGCGATAATTATCGCTATTGCTTGGTTAGAGACAAAAATTTACCGCAGCGCTGCGGAGATTTTTACCGCAAATAAACCTTGGTATTACCAAGGTTTAACGCAAATGCGGTAAAAATCGCCGCAAAGCATGAATATCGCTGAAAAGTCAGCGATATTCATGCATTAGCGAGCTAATGCTCTTAGCCATGTTATCCACCTCCCATTGGATAACATGGCTAAGAACTGCTCAGGGCAGGTGTTAGCTTTTGGAGATATTCCCGCTTAGCGCGAATATCTCCAAAAGTTGGTAATAGGAGATAGCGATGTTAGCGACTGTTTTCAGTCGCTAACATCTTGGCACGCCCACTTTGCATCTCATTAGTGATAAATATCACTGACATGCAAAGTGGGGCCCAAGATGGTCGCTATCTCCTACTAGCTGTCGCTAACTGGTGTTAGCGGCAGCTAGGTAATAGGGAGATAATTTTATCTCCGCTTTCTTGGCTTTTAAAGCCAAAAAAGCGGAGATAAACTCCCTTGATAATATGCCCCAAGGTTATAACAGCTTCCATGCGTTGCGTCAACAGAATACTAAGGAATAAATACAATAGGTACAAATAATTTTATTGACAAAAAGTTATATTACAGGGTGTCCACTCTACCTGAGTATAGTAATAAGGAGCTGACAGACACTTGCATCATAAATCTAAGAATTTCAGGAACAATTATTCTTTTTAACTGTACACTATAGGATTCCATTTGTTTTTAAATACTTTAATTGACAACATTCTTCAAGGTGCCATAAACATGTCTGTTTATGGACATCTCCTGCTGCCTGATGCATCATAACATTCATTGTTTCAGCTATGCTGAGTTTACAGAGACTACTGAAGGACGACTTAAGGTCAGCATATGAAACCATTTTCATTAGTTGAAGCTGTGGAACAGCATAACGTTTCTCACAGTTTCAACTGGCTGACATATATAAGACTACAATAACGTTTTATGTTGGTATATCTTCACCGTCTGGTAAGGATTTAGGGCCAGAGGTACTTTACATAGGTTAAAAAAAGCTGGTCGGACTTTTAGACGGATATTTTTGAGACCATTAAAAAAATGTATGACCTAAACTATGTACTAATAGGTCGGTTCACAGAACTCCAATCATGAGTGGGTGGCAAACTGTTCTGCCTCATGAATATTAATGAGATAGGTCACAAAGTGTGACTAACTACAATATGAGGACTGCTGTTTCTGAGCTTCACTTATCACAAGGCTCCAGCATCCATAGCTCCTGGCCCCTAGAGAGTCCATGCTTTCAAAGCAGGATTTCTGTCTCCAATATCCCTGAATGTATTGGTGTTGACAGACTGAATGAACACATAGACAGAGAGTCAAGCAACACAGGGATGCATGAAGGTATAGCTCTAATGTAAGTGATCAATGAGGACTGCTCTTCTATCTGCTGCTAGTAATGGGTAGCTCTGCTGTATTCTGAAAAAGTCGGGTTGCTCTGATGTATACACTGAGGTGTCAGGCAGCTTAAGAAGGTACAGCTCTGCTGTCACATATGGGGTTAATTCTGGTCATGCCCAATGATGGCTCCACTACCGGTGTCAAGTAAGGGATAGCTCTATTGTCAGTGACTATTACGTAAGGGATCCCTCAGCAAACAAAAAGAGAGATCACTGTGCTTCTTTTGATAAGCTAATATTTAGCCCATTGATTTGGTCTCTGTGGCTTAGCTCAGATGACAGTCTTCTCCCTGTGGAGTGCTGGTGTGTCCCGGAAAATGGCAGGGACAAGAGGTCCTTTCTGTCTTTCATTAAGACTTCCTGCTACTTTTCACTAATTAATACAAATACCTGCTTAGTCCAGAGAAAGAAAGAGTTGACAGAAACAGAGTTGGGGAGGGACGATTGCTATATTTCTAAAACAACTCGGGGGCATATTCTCAAGCCCTCATCGCCACCACAACGTCACTTTCAATGACGTTGGTGTGTCGATAGGGGCTTAGCCCTATTCACAAGGCAGTGTTGTGCCACGTTAAGTGGCTTAACGCGGCTTAACGCTGCCTTGAGAATAGAGCCCCCTTCACGCTGTTTGTAGCGTGAAAGGGGTGTGCAATGGGTGTTGCAGTGGACGCTACACCGCAACACTCATTGAGTTTGACGGTATCTCCTATTCACAAGAGTAGCGCCAAACTTAAGACCAGGAAAAATCTGGTGTTATGGAGGAGAAACGGGGGAAAATGCTTTATTTCTCCTCGTTTTTGCTTTTTCCATCTGTCCTGCCTTGTGTAACACAGATGGAAAACGCTAAATGCCATGGTTTGTTTATGTACAGGAAGGTGTCCCTTCCTGTACATAAACAAACCTTTTTTTTAAATGCTGCTTTGTTACTTACATGTGTGCTGCATGAAGCAGCACACATGTAAGTTGCAAACTGGCATTTAAGGTTTGTTTATGTGCAGGAAGGGACACCTTCCAGTACATAACAAACGTCCCTGCTTGCAGACATCCTTGCAATCTGATGCAAGGGTGCCTGCGATGGCGCTAAGTTGTGAAACTTAGTGCCATCGCAGGGGAAAATGCTCGGCTGCACCCTATCCTTGAGAATAGGGTGCAGCCTCACATTTCCGAAGTGGCGGAGAGAGGCGGTAAGCCAAGAAGGCCAACGTCTCTCTCCGCCAAGTCCTTGAGAATATGGCCCTCAATGTTGTGGAAAGAGAGAGACATCAAGGCTGTAGATATACACTCTCATCAGGATATTTAGAGACAAATCGTGGCACTTCCCAATCTCACCATTATGTAGGTTATCAGTGTTCTGTCACCCACCCGAAGCTGCAGCAACAAGTTGTAAGTCACAAGTACTAAAACTACAAACATGCACATACACGCCGTGCAGGCCTCATTGATCAAGGTTCCCAGAATCCAGGCTCCTTTGTGCTTGTGTCTTGCCCAAAGAAGCACCTGAAAAGATTTGAGCAGCCCCTAGTCTGTCAAGATTTGCAGACTATACACATCAGAATGTCACCCCTACCAAGTTCTAAGTTTTATGTAAAAGGAAGAGAATAGAAGCAGTAAGAATCTGAAAGAAAATAGGGGAATGTGAAATATATTGAGTTCCCAAGGGTGCTGCAAATATGTCAGAGGTTCATGAGATGTTTCCAAATTCACTTTTGAATTTTGTTTCTCATGGGAGAAAAACATTTGCTACTGTACTTTTTGAAAATTATATATCTGGATCCTAATGTGAAAAGTTTACCCAATGTGTTGGTTCTTCTCCATGCCATTAATTGGTTGTATGACATAATACTGGACACAGCAATATCAAATTACAAAAGATATTGCCAAAAATATAAGTTACATAAACATAGACATCCTATACTTAAACAAGAAAACAGCAATATCGACTACAAAAATATTGCTATTAATAATGTTTTAAAAGCCCTAATATCAACATAAAAAATCAGAAATACTAAATATCTCAACCACATTAAATATAGACACCACTTTCCCAATATCATAAACAAAAATATTGAGTACCAAAATATAGTTAATAATATACATAAAAAATTCTAACTATATTTAAATTCCATCAAACATTTTATAATAGAAAAAAGCAGTTTAGTATATATAATACATAAATATTATAACTTTATTATAAAATAAAATAAAACATTAAAACAAAATTGAAGACAATAAAACAGTCAATGGAACACCTATAAAACTAAATGTATGTTAAAACAAAATATTAACTTTGATAAACTCAAGCAAATATTACTTCAAACATGTATGTATTTATGTTATGTATTATTTACATGTAAACAATAAATAGTGTTCACTCCAAAAAATCAACTATTGTACAAAAGAGCCAATACATTTTTTGTTAAACAAATTTTATTAGGTTATTCCAGTGAGGTCTGGGCAAAAGCCCTACATGTACCTGTATAAGAGCATGGATACGCAGGAACACAATTATTTCAATTTTTTTCCTTTTACAATCCTGCCAACATGCAGGAAACACAGAAAGAAATATGCAGACAGTTCAAGAGTCCAATAAACTGTCCCAGAATACAATCTTTGAAAGACAGACTAGCCCAGTGCAGAAAGGTGATACAACTAGGAGAAATACCTACGCAATGACCACAGCTAGGGATCCATTGATGGTAACGGGCGGAACTCAATCCCACGGTACACTGCCCAGCGGGCCAATATCCTGCAGTGTTTTTTGGGGACAGCTACATGCCATAAATACTGAAATTTCCACACCCATACATCTATCTAGCTCCAACTACCATTTACCCAAGTTCAGGGGAAACTCCCCTTCTGTAGATGTGCAATGTTGCGTTTAGCAATAGTGAGGACCAAGAATAGTAGGTGCTGCTTATACCTGTTGCCCCCTATCTCGTCGGTGCTGTGTAAGAGGAAGAGTCATGGATCATAGGGAAGTTCCCATGATAATATATTACTAAGGAATGGGAAGACTCCCCGCCAGAAGGGCTGCAACGTGGAATACCCCCATATGGTATGTACAAATAAGTTCCCTCCTCTCTCTTGCATCTCAAGCATGTAGGGAATTGGAGAGCACCCATTGCTTGGAGTCTGGTCTTCGGATATAGTATGCGTGGTGTAAATATTTGAATTGTGTGAGAAGGAACCATGTAGATACCGCCGCTCTCCAGGGCTGGCGATGGCCTCCGCCCAGTCATCGTCCGTCAGGTCGGAAATGTCTTCTTGCCATGCGCTTCTAGTTTTTGTCGAGGGTAGTTTGGGTATGAGTTGTCAATGTTTGATATATTTGTCTAATTTTATGTAGGCCTAAGTCTCCCATTAAGAGGCGCCTCTCAAGGCGATGGAATCCAGAGAGGGACTCCAGCGTCTGAATCAGGGGGGTCAAAGCGTGCTGACGTTGAAGATATTTGTAGAACTGTGTCTTGTGTAGTTGGAAATCCCCAAGGTCGAGATCCCCACCAAGTCCCATCCACAGAAACCCTGTAGGGCCGCCACAGGGTGAAGATGCGTGCCATGGGGGGTCGTTTGGGTAAGTGTCCCATGTAATCCCATCTGTCAGACTGTGGCCCCCCAGAGCTGAATCACCACCCCCCATTGCAGCACGCTCAAGTGCAAAGCTGGGTCCACGGGGGATTTATACCACCATTCATTGATTATCAGGACATGAGAGGCGACATAATAGGTATAGACGTCTGCTGCTGTGATTCCTCCACAATAGGTGGACTGAGTGCATGTGTGAAGAGCTACTCTGACCGCACCCCCATTCCACAGGGCTCTATGAAGATCATGAAATATTTGAAACCCTGTGTCGCATGTGTCAGCTGTGCCGCCCAGTTACCTAGGCCCTGATTGCCATAAACTGGGAAGAGCACGGATTTAGAGGGGTTAGTGTGTAGACCGGTAGTTTCCCCAAATACTCAGAGAATTTGTAGGATACGCGGTCCAGAGAACCAAGGATCTGTCAGGAAGAAGACGACATCGTCCGCATAGAGTGCAATGCGGTCGGAGTGCGATAGGGACTATTCAAAACCTCGGAGAGCTGGGTCTCTTCAAACGCGTGCTGCTAGGGATTCCACCGCTAGGGGGAACAGCAGCGAGGATAGCGGGCATCCCTGCCTTGTGCCTCTATGGATGTGAAAGGGATCAGAGTGATGGCCAGCTATGCGTACAGAGGCTGTGAGATCAGGGTAGAGTAGCTTAACATACTCTATACCACCTCCAGTTATTGAAACATATAGATCCAACTGAGTGAATCAAACGCTTTATCTATATCTGCCAAGAGGGGAGCAGCGGGACGCCCCATCGCAGGGGCCATCACTATGGTGTTATGTACTTATGTTGTGACGGGTGGCCCTATGGGGCATGAAGTTTGATTGGTCTGGGTGTATTAGACCCATCACACACGTCCGGAGGTGGCCAGCTAAGACTTTCCCCAGCAATTTAAGCTTGCAATTAATAAGGGAGATGGGCTGGTACGACGATGGGTCTTCCTGGGGGCGTCCCGGCATGAGAAACCAAACTATCTCTGTGTGTCGTCAGTCCTGAGGTAATGTACCCTATTCATGCGCGTAATGTATGGCTGAGAGGAGGTGGGGACCCAATACATGCATACGTGCCCATAAGAACTCCCGGGGTCTGTCCCGGATGGATGGCACGAGCTGCCTTCAGCTTGTCCAAAGTGATGGGAGCGTCGAGCAGGTCACGCACTTGGTCCACGAGTTGGCGTGGTGGTATGTCTTAAAGGAATTCCACTATCTGGCCCTCCGATAGCTGCACCCGACTCGCATACAGGGAGGAAAAATGCCAGACAAAATCCCGGGCCACCTGCTGAGGTCAGGACCATAGGCCACTGTCAGCGTCTCGTATGGTAGGCACTATAGGAGGAGATTTGTCAGCTTGGCATAACCTGTGGAACATTTTGCTCAACTTATCACCCCACTGAAAATTCGGTGTTGCGATGCCTTCCAGATTTCCCTGGCTTTCCCCATCAGATATTGTTGTATTTCCAGTTGCGCTTGCAGTAAATTACGCCGGAGAAGTGGGCTAGGGCATTTTTTTCACATTCTTTTTATTAACCGTGCTCAATATTTCACATGTCAATATCATATTTTGATAATCTTTGCAAATAACATCATTCCCATTTGGTACATTTATTTTACAATGTAAGTTATCCACTGCCTCCCTCACCCCACCTCTGGTCTCTCCAGTTGCCCACTACATGCCTCTAAATGCTCTCCAGTTCCCCCATATTTTTTCCCATTTCTTCGGGTACCCTCAGCTTAAATAGATGGGATATTCAGCTTGCTGACACCAATCTAGATCGGAGGAGAGCCAACAAATAGAAGCACTTTCCCAATTAAAATACCACTATAAAAAGCACGCAAGCACATACATTAGCTTGTAATAAAAATTACAATACTTGAAGAAAGCAATGCTCTGTCAGACTCCACATACAGAAAAGAGTCGAACTGCAAAAAAAATAATAATATACAATGAGACCCAATCCAAATGGCGAGTAAATCTATCAGTGACATATGGGGGGTCCAATACATCCCACTCCCCACTACTCTCTTATCCACATTATAATGAGATAATGCACTGTGCTCTGCCTTGTTTAAAATATCTGTTCTCCAAAGATCCATAAACCCACTCGTCCACCTCCGGGTCGCCCTATTGTGGCGGGTATTCAATCAATTCTGGAACCGCTATCTCAATATGCAGATTACTTTCTCAGAGAATCTGTAGTCACCCAAAAGTCCTTTGTCAAAGACACGACTGACATCTTAAAGGTACTTGAAGACATCCATTATGACCCGGCTAATGAATTCTTTGTCACCATTGACATCGAATCCTTGTACACTTGCATTCTCCAGGACGCGGCGCTGGTGGCAGCGCCCCGCGCCCTGGGTGATCAGGAATGGTTCTATGACACTACACAGACATTCGTGCTGCAGTGTATAGAGTTAGCCCTTACCAAGAACTACTTCTGCTATAAAGATCAGCTCTATCTTCAGGTGTCTGGCACCTCGATGGGGGCTACTATGGCACCCAGCATAGCTTGTATCTATGTGGGACAATTCGAGGAGCACGTCATCTATCATAACAACAACCCCTTCCAGAGCCAGATCCGGCTCTGGAAGAGATATATAGATGACGTGTTCTGCATCTGGTCAGGAACGGAGGAACACCTGTTGGAATTCCTTAACTGGCTGAATGCACAAGATGAGAACCTTAAGTTCACCTGGACATATGACAGACACAAAGCAGTATACCTTGACCTCGATATTGAATACAGTATGGGCACCATTAACACCTGTGTACATCAAAAACCCACAGACAGGAATTCCCTGCTCTCGTATGATTCCTTTCACCCAAGAGCTTTGAGGGACAACTTGCCTGTAGGGCAGTTCCTGAGGTATAGACGTAACTGTTCTAACACCAGCACCTTCTTGGAACAATCTGAAGTTTTGACCTCTAAGTTGACCAATAGGAACTACCCTATGAAGGTAGTAAAACAAGCCAAAAAGAGAGCTCTCAACACCCCCAGGAGTGCCCTTCTAGAAAAGGCTACCAAGAAAAGGGACGACTGTATACCTGTGGTCATGACGTTTGACCCTATGGCCACCAAAATCCGCCAGTCCATCCGGAAGCATTGGTCCATCCTGTCTAACAGCGAGTTCCGTATGCCGCCCCCGAGATTTGCATTTAAGAGGGCGACCAATTTGAAGGATAGACTGGTACACTCAAGGGCCCCCCAGGCACCAACCGACCACAATTCTACTGTACCCAAAGGCCACTTTCCGTGTGGGACATACTCTGTATGTCCACTCACCAAGAAAAGCAAAAGTGTGAGTCTCACATCAGGGAAGGAGTGGTTTCAAAATCAGTTTAGCAACTGTAATTCCACACAAGTGGTATACAGGTTAACGTGCCAGTGTGGATTGCAGTATATAGGTCTGACTTCACGCAAGATCAAAGTGCGCATACAGGAACATCTTAGCACAATGAGAGCAGGTAGATTAACAACAAAGCTTGTTCAGCACTGTTCTACTGAAAAACACACCTTTCAGTGGACAGTGCTTGAAAAGATCACAGGCTCTCCCCAGAACATTGATGAGATCTTGTTGACTAAAGAAGCGCGCTGGATCTATAATGAGAAAACTGATAGGGTTGGGCTCAACGAAATCATTGAATGGAACAGGATTAAACTGTGAACCTGGGTCTTATGTTGCTCCACACTGGGACCCCTTCCATGCTTTGGGGTCATGCATCCTGGCCAAACTTGGGTTCACTATCTCCCAGTCAAATCAAGGAGTGGTTCCATGTACTTTTGCCCTCCCGGTGCCCAGAACCTAGACTCCCCATATTGGGTGCCCCTTGAGGGTCAGTTCCTATCCAGCACAACTCTCCCTGACTCTGTGTTACTCTGGAGTGACTTTGGATCTCATCACATTACATTACTTTCAATGGGCTCAAGGGGGTGAATTGCATACAATTTGAGCTATTGTGACAGGTCTATATCCATCATATAATTCACTGGCTTGATGACTATTTGAAGTAACCAGTTTGTCCTTTTTCACTTTTTACAGATGGGGGAGAAGTTCTGACATTTAGGAGCATTATGTCCCTGCCCTCCTAGTTTTAATACCTAGTACATCTGCCAGGGCAGCGTTGCAATGGTGAAGTAATCAGTGTGTCCCTTTTCACTTTTTACACATGGGGGTGAAGTTCTGACATCTAGGAATATTATGTCCCTACTCTCCTAGTTTCAATACCCAGTACAGTTACCAGGGCAGCGTTGCAGTGGTATAGCATCTTTCCCACTAGATAGGGCTGTATCAGTGTATATCGCTATAGCCCATTGACTAGGCTAAGATGGCCGCCACGCATGGAGTCGCGATCACGTGATGTGACGCGAGGGGCGTGGTCGCACCGGCGCAGCGTTCTTCAGTGATCCTGGAGCGGGCGTCCGACACGGCTGAGGAAAGGCACCTTCCCAGATCGTCACGGTGAGACGGATTTTAATCTAGCGCCAGGGAAGTATGCTATCGATTTTCACTCCTTGGGTTAAATGTTAAATGTTATTTGCTCGAGCCCGCCGGCCCTGTGTAGCCTCACAGGTTCAGATGGAAGTTGGTCACGATCGTGACTGTTAAGTCCCAGTTCGCTTTGGCTGCATTATTGTTGACGTGGGGGTCGTTGAGATGGGTGCGCTGCACCATGGTATTTACAACTGGCACCCTAGTGATGGAACTGCACTAGTTAGAACAACCCTTGTCAGCAGTGTGTAATAGCAGCGTTAAGCGTGTATGTCACTTGTTGCTCATTCTCGAATATAGGTGTATTTTCCATCAGGTGCTACATGGCATAACAGCACAAGGAAAACTACAACTTTGTATTTGTTTCTTCCATTTTGCAGATATAATAGTTTTATTACAAATCAAGGGGCACACTCACGTTTGGAGTATCTAGGGTCCCAGTTTGATACCGGAGTGGCTGGTATGCAAAGCTTTGCTGCTCCTGGGTAAATATTCCTCACACTACCACTTGGTATATACCTGCAGAGTATACCTCTGGCCAGCCTGAGTCTACATGTTTTTATCTACGTACCTGTTCTCCATTGACAGCACGTTGCAGAACTGAGTGTCCAAAAAGAGTGAAGTGGCAGCACTTGAGTGCAGCCCTGATGAAGCTGCTCTACGCTATACAGCAGTGAAACATGTCGGCACTGTAGGTAATGGTATGCATGACTAGCTACCAGCCTTTTTAATACTCAAGAGCACGCAATCACCACCCTACGAATAAAAGTGGATAAGGGATTGGTGTGTTGTGTGTGGTTTTAGGCACTCTATCATTATGTTTGTGTGTGTTTGCCACTAGCAGAATTTTCTGCACTTCACTGTAGCACTTTATATGTTATTTGTTTTGGACACGTCTTCTTTTCTATCACCTTTATTTTCTCGAGGAGCGAGTGACCACCGATGATGAGACAGGGGCCTGTCTGGAAATTGCATACCAGTTACCCCGCTTGGTGGTGTTTCCGTGAGGGGTCACTTGCTTCTCGCACATTTTTCCTCTATTTAGAATAAGGTCCAATGTGTGGTGTGGACTGTTGTGAACAACCAAGATTGGGGTCACTCTGAGAGCTTTGCTCTGTTGGGTTGTCTTGGAGAACAGATATTTTAAACAAGGCAGAGCACAGTGCATTATCTCATTATAATGTGGATAAGAGAGTAGTGGGGAGTGGGATGTATTGGACCCCCCATATGTCACTGATAGATTTACTCGCCATTTGGATTGGGTCTCATTGTATATTATTGACTGTGAGTGGAGGGCGACCCTTTCCGTATTCCCCCTAAGCTCCATTGTTTTTTGAGTGCAAAAAAAATAAGCCAACTCCAACAAGTAAGCAACATAACCTAAAATAATAACTGAATCACCCCAACACCCCAAATTACAACTTAAACTTAAAAATGTATCTAAAGCCCTATATTTATACTTCTATTATATTGGAAATAACCAGTGAAGCAAACCCGAAAACACAAAGATGAAATACCATAATCACCTTTCTAAACAACAAATTCCACTAACACACTATCACAAGTAAGTATATATAACTTTAAAATTACAAAAAATCTAACTCATGCATAGTTTAAAAATAAAACTAGCCGAAAATAAACCCTAGATATAATCAAAACTATTTTCAACACATATAATTCTAACAACCTTCTGTTTTCTAGCAGGTGACAATCAAGCCCATATCTAATTACCTGGAAAACTGAACGAATACAAACATCTCTCCAAAATAAAGCAACATCAAATCTATAAGAAGAAAAAAGTAATGCACGTTTAAATGCATATTTAATTACTAGTTAACTCTTTAAAAGTCACAAATACAATAGCAGAAATAAACCCTTACATCTCAACTGAATGAGGAAATGTTTAACTGTCACATTGTATATTCTTACACTAAAGAGAGTACGGGCATAGAAAAATATGCATCAGAAAGGCACAAAATATTTTTCAATACATATTAACACCTTAGCTGCGGCGCAAATATCCCTCCCCAGTGCTGCGCTGTCCATTGGAACTAGTGCTGAATGGACGTCCAAAGGTCGTGCGCAGCACTGGGGAGGTAGCGCTCGTGACGACCGTTGGCCGTCGGCAGCGCTTAAGAGGTTATGGGAGCGCTATGACTAGAAACAACGTCGTAATAAATGTTAGAGCACATAATCACTTGGCAAACATCACAAAAATAGAAGTTAGAAATGATTTACAAGACCTTAGGGAAGCAGGCACTATTTCCCAAGAACCCATAGGAACTCTTTCAAAAATATACCAAAAGTTCCAGACTACACTACAACAGAAATCCCATTTAAAAAAAGACTTATAGTATGAACCGGAAAATCTACAAGTGAAACCGATGCTGCTACTAAAGAAATTCCACAAAATGAATATCCCCAGTAACATAGCTACAACACACAGCGAGGAAACCCTTCCTTATGGTTGATAACCTTAATACCAATAAAGCAATAATAATCTGTGCAACAGAAACAACAGAAAATAACCTGCTGAAATGAAACAAAGTAGAATTTGAATGATGGATCACGCATTTAAATTGTGGCCTGCACCGGTCACAGCAATGTACATCCTGCACAGTGAATACCACAACATAAACCTACCTTAGTGTACGCACTTCTGCCTAATAAACAAAGTGCTACATACTACATACTATTAACTGCTAACTACTAACACAAATAATACCGAAGACTAACAATTACTATCCCCCCAAAATGATCATTGTCTTTAAGCAAGCAATAATTAAATTTAAATGAAAACATTCCCCCATACGAATATACAGGGCTGTTTCTATCATTTAAATGAGATTATTGGATACACCTATGAAAATGTACACGCAAGGGAAAACGTATCAATATTTGACGCAGCACAGCACGCCACCTTATTGCGCTGCTCCACATGAAAGAGAAAGGGCAGGAATGCGCAGTATTAAAAATCATACAATGCATTCTTGTCCTTTTCTTGTGCTGATGCACAATATGCTCCCTAGTTCCAAAGCAGGCCCCCTAGCGTTGTGATGCAAGGGTGCATGTGTTGCAGAAAGGATTGTTGTTATGCAGGAAGGGACACCTTTCTGCACAAAATAATCCTACACAATCATTAATCACCCCAAACTTGGGGTGAATAATGATTGTGTAACTTGATTTGAGCTTCAACTCGAGCACCTGCTTTACTTTATCTATTAGTGCTTCGTGTTGAAGCTATTTGTAGCTATTTTAGAATGGCGCTGGCAGCTTGCTGGCGCCATTCTAAGTGGGGCTGAGGGTAGAAGGGCACACAAGTGGGACAAAGGGCAGAAGAGGGCAAAAAATGAGTGGGGCAGAGGGCAGAAGGGCACAAAAACGAGTGGTACAGAGGGTAGATGGGCATAAAAAACGAGAGGGTGGCAGTGATTAACCAGGCAAAAAAAAAAACCACGAAATCGCAAAGCGCCTCGCGAACACCCACGAACACGCAAAGCACCCCGCGAACACCCGCAAACACGCAAAAATAAAAAAATCGGCAAATTCGCGTGAATTCGCAAATTTTGCGGATTGCGAATTCGCAAATCGGCAAATTTGCGGATTGCAAATTCGCAAAATACGCCAATGCTTAGTTATAACAAATCATATCCTTTTAAAGGCATAAGAATCATATCCATATTTAGTAATAGCCAATGCAGTCCAAATATGGCAAGGCTACTTCCTTAGACTCCTAGAAAGTACAACAAGTTCTTTAAAAAAAAAAACCTCCAGCAACCTGGGAATTCCCCATGCTTCTGTTTTGATTTGTCCTAGAACTCCTGCGAGGTCTGAAAGAACAGCCAGTTCTTAGTGACATCTTTTATTGACGTCTTATGTCCAACCTTACGTCAAACACGGCACCTTCCAGGTATAAATATACCAGTGTTTGCCTTAAGCAACACATGGTGGTTTGGAGCAGAGCGGCTATCTACTTATCCGAAGCCCAGCTGATGTGAGTGCCGAAGGAAGCCGTCCCTCCCATTTGACGCACTGAGAAAGACGCTGCCTCTTTCTCCTGCCGAGAAAATCCAGCTCCAGTGTTTCCAGTCACCCTTGTGGGTTACTGGGAGATCGAGTCCTGAGAACGAGATACAAGACCTCCTTCATTCTAAAACCAAGGTACGGAGCTGATTAGATCCTTAGAGAATTCCTGACTCAGATTCTTGGCAAAACTAACTTAACTTAAAACTGCAACTCCCTTACTCCTTCCCACGTACTAGGCTTAGGTTAGGTACACTGGGGTAGGCGTATTTAGAAGCACCAGTTGAGTACGTTTAGTCAACTTTTATCATTGTATGTAATTGTATATATTTAATCCATTTTAAGTATCATATGGCTCAGAAACCATATCAATGCTTTTACAGTATTATTTCATAATACTCCTTTTACTGTAGCACTTTACTTTATAACAAGTATTGCAACTGTGGCAATTCATTTCTCTTGCATGAGAAAGAAGACTGCTCAATAAATAACACCTTTTATTGAAAACGCCTGTCTCTCTATTTCTCTGCACTCTGGTGAAAGTAAGTATGCACGATTGACTGAGTGAAATAGATATCTATTGTTTTCACACGACTCTCGAGATATACTCCTTATTCTGAGGGAGCAAAGTTGTCATGTTTATGCGGTTGTCAGAAGCTAATCCCTTCTTGTCTAATCAGGGAAGTTAACTCCTCCCTGTTCATTCGAGAAAGTTTCTAGTGACCTCTGAGCTAGCTGGCATACCTAAATAAGTCTAACATATTCAGTAGAGACCTAGTCGACCTCCGTCCTACGTCTAAACTGCCGTTTATGTTATTCCAATGCGCAGAACTTATTGGGAATATAGGAACTACACTACATGGCACCCAGCGTTTGCTAAGGCAATAATCTAACGCAAGATACTAGAGTAACCCAGTCGTGCTTTTTCACACAGACCCCTTTTTCCCCGTAAAAACTCCAATAGACGTCTGGAGTGGGTGAAAGGTTAATATCCACCGAAACTTAGTAGGAAGAGATTCCTATGTATTAGTTTTTGGTTTAGTCAACTTTGAAGGATACAGTGTTCCAAAAAATTGTGCACCTAATCTTTGTTTCCTCAAAACTTGCTCTGCAAGAAACTTTCACTAAACAATGTCAAATCACAGCGACAACAACGAAACCGGTGAAGCCGCAGTAAATGAGAATCAACCAGGTGCAGACCTTACAGGGTTTAATGAAGATAATGACCCGGATGCATTATTCATCCCGGTTAATATAAGAAAAACCATAACTATAAAACTTATAGAAAATGAAGTAACATCAAGAGGTGGTACAGTCGTATTTATGGTAGAGGCACATGAATTTTGGCAGACAGAAGTATTCTATTCCTGGATAAATTTTCCAGAAGCACATGCTGTAACACATGAGTTCCACTACTACAAAATAGCAGAAGCTCCAGCGGAATACTCTCCTTTCGAGGAAGTTGAAATTTCACTTACATACTTAGAGCACCTGATCTGGTTTAAGGCACCCTAAAACATCAAAATCACAATACCAGGCCCGGTCCACTAGGTAGACCAGGAGCCACATGGCCGGTTCTAGCCAGCTACACACCACATCCCGAAATGTCAAGTGAAGAACTCGTAGTTAAAATAAAAGAAATAACAAAAGCATATAGTGCTTTAGTTCCATGAACATTAGATGATACAACATACCGACTAAAACCCCAACTAATTGAAAATCCTGAAAAGACTTTTATTAAAAATATTCTCAATTCTCAAAAGAAGAAGTGGGAGTGTAATAAACAAACCACTCCCAGAGAAAAACAGTTTCACTCCAGAGGAAGGTCTCCCCAACGAAGAAATAGATCTCCAGAAGGGGGGGGGGGCAAGTCTCCACAGGGGGAGCCCTCTGAAAAAAGATACAACCTTAGAAATAGGGACAATTTGAAAAAACCAGACAGATATCAAGATATTGATACACGTCCCTCTCAATCTTTTCAGACTTCCTCAAAGAAATGGGAAAGAAGAGGACGGTCAGAACATAAAGAAGAGCACGTCAAGTCCAAAAATAAGGAACCTGCTCATCAAAGTAAAAAAATTAAATTTCCCAGAAAGAAGGTAGACAGTATTAAAATAAAACATGCCGAGAATCCTGAGGACACAACTAAAAAGCGGAGAGTGGGCCCAAACAATGCTAGACAGCGCAGCGGAAGTGACCATAGCTCTCAAGATCCTGATGAATCTTCTGGAGACAGTGGACACGAATGAGTACATTCAAGTGGAAACTGCAGACACCCGAGTGAGCGTGCCCCATAAACTATACCAAATAACATTACGTATAGAGGGAGTTAAAACTAGGAAAATAAGAGGTCTCTTTTGGGGGAATCTATCTAAAGGTTATGATATCCTTCTAGCAGAACGGGACTGGCCACCAGACTTTGTCAGGGAGTGCCCACATGGCGAAGAAATTATTCTGCCTGCCTTCTGAAATCACATTCCACTTCATAAAAAATACACACTTGCTAGAAAATGGGCAGTGGCCCAAGCCCCTGCATTATATAAAAATCATGTAGGACGGGATGAGGATTCTCCTCACCATAAAATCCAGTTAAAAAATCAACCTACTGCACAGAGGCATTACATAAATTTTAGATCAACTTGAATATTAGGGGGTGATTAAAACATGCACCTCACAAATGAACAATCCTTTGTTTCCTGTCTCCAAGCCAGACGATTCATATCGTCTAGTTTTGGACTACAGACACCTAAACATTTGCAGTACAAAACTCACACAGTGCAGCACTAATGAATAACATTGTGCGCAAAAAATATAAAACAACATTAGATATTTCAAATGGTTTCTTCTGTCAAAACATAGCTCCTGAAAGGAGATATTTGACTGCTTTCTCCAGCGTGGGGACCCCAAAACAATTTTGTCGTCTCCCGCAGGGATTCAAGAACAGCCCAGGATTATTTTTAGCCAGGGTAACAGAGTTACTACAAATTTATGATGATGAGGCATTATCTTATGTCGACGACATCTGTTCAGTTCAGCTCAGTAAATCTTTATTTTGATGACCAAAAGTCACCATAAAAATACATTTATACAAAAAACATTAATTACATTTCTGAACCAATCCACTTTAAAAACAGTTTAATAGGATTAAAAACTTATCACAATTCATGCATTGTTACTCAGTCTCTAGTTTCCTAAGTCTTGCTGTTACCTTCAAGAAATTTACAAGAGCACAGAGTAGGCATATCAGTGGCCTTTTGTTAAAAAAATGAGGGCATTCAAGGCTTGGCGGATTTTGGCCTCTTTTAAAATATCAGCAAGGAAAGTGCGACGGGGGGTTCGATAAAAATGACAAAGTAATACAAAATGAAGGGTGTCCTGCGGAGACCTATTGTCGCAGCCGCAGGCACCCTTCTGCTCAATTGTCACCGTAAAACCTGAAGGATAAGCCAAAATATGATGTAACAGATTGAGCCTAAAACAAAACATTAAAAACCTATCTTGATGATTGTGCATTAAAAATAGGTAGGGCTCCATACCTGCTCCATTGCTTACTAGGCGATGAGCCACAACTGATTTTTTTACTGAGTCGGAGTTTAATCTTTGTAACTCAAATGTATCTAAAAGTTCTCTTTTGATTTGGTATCTGCATGTGTTGGTTATAGAGGTCGGGTCACTAAAGAGTGATGTCTGATCGATGGATTCTAATGTCTCTTTGATATATTTCAGCCACGGAATTTAAACATGGTTTTCTTTTTGCAAACAGTCACTGACAATTTGCCTGCTTAATTCCGCTTCCGGGTTCACCGATATCCTAAACCATGTCATTATGGGTCTCACCTGCACCAGGTCAGAGATATATGGAATCCCCAGTTCAGTGTGTGCTATTCCTGCTGAGGGGCCCTGGGGTGCCTTCAGAATCCTCCGTAGGAATTTGTCTTCCTCCAGTTGTAAAAGTCTTACATCCCTGAAGCCCAAACCTCTGCACCATATAGAGCCTTGGCAGTGCTTACAGCTACATATAAATTCAACACTTGCTCCGGGGACCACCGACCCAGTCTACGAGCAAAATTTATTAGTGCCCCATTTGCACAAACCAACTTCCTACATCTTTCCTCAATGAAAAGGTCGAACTTTATATCCTTGTCAAACAGAAGGCCCAGGTAGGAAAAGGAACTTACAGTTTCTAGTTTGTGGGACCCTATTTTTAATACAAATTTCCTACAGGGTTTCTTGCCTGCTACCATCACGTAGGATTTGCTCAGATTCACTGACAGATCTAATTTGTCCATGAATTTCACAAACCCATCAACGAGATGCTGTAAGCTCAGGGCTGTGCGGGCAAGCAGGACTGCATCATCCGCATACAGCAGAACCGGTATGTGACGCTTTCCTGCTTTAGGGCAATTCACACTTAAGGCAACCAGACTTCTCTCCAAATCGTTAATGTAAAGGGAGAACAGAAATGGGGCGAGGATACACCTCTGCCTCACTCCGCTGGTACACGGGAAGGGATCAGTACTCCCCCCCCCGTGTTGTAGCGTACCTTGGCAGTGGTGTTCCAATGTAGTTCCTTGAGGATGTTGATGAGCCCGGGGTCAATTCCCAGGTTACTCATCAACTCCCAAAGTTTACTCCTGTTCACAATATCAAAGGCTGCTGCCAAATCCATAAAGCCCATATAAAGCCTACCTTTACTAACCCTTGTGTATTTTGCAGCTAATAAATAGAGATGAAGGCATTGATCACTTTTTGATTTGCCTGATCTAAAACGGTATTAAGTGTCTGCTATAATGTTGTGCTCTTCGGTCCATGACATCGGGCGATTTAAAATAGCCCTACCTAGCAATTTAGCTGACACATCTATCAGCGATATCGGTCTATAGCATTGAGGATTGTCCCTACTCCCTTTTTTAAAGATAGGGACAATCAATGCTGTAGACCAAGATCGCGGGAGACCCGATTTGATAGCTGCGTTTAATACCCTGGTCATAATAGGGGCCCAAAGGTCTATATTGCTTAAATAGAGGTCAGGTGGTGTGCTATCAGGCCCTGGTGCTTTATTTCGAGTTAGACCTCTAATTGCTTGGGTAATTTCATGAAGTGAGAATTCTACATCACCAGACCGAACTCCGTCCCAACCCCCTTCAGGCACAGTGTCGCATTCATGATTATAAAGACTCTTAAAGTGTGCCACCCATTGTTCGGGGAGGATGTTGTTACTAATCGCCGGGGCATTTCTATCTTGGAAACAGGGTCTGTTGACAATTCTCCAAAATTCATTGAAGTCCCTGTGTTCTCCAGCCTCCCTCAAGTCCGCCCAAACTTCAGCTTGAAGCATGGTCTTCCTCTGCTTGACCTTTATCTTATATAAATTTCTGCATGAGGCTACTTCCTGCTTATCCCTGGGTTGCTTTTTGAGGCATGATTTTAGTGCTCTCAGTGCCTTAGAACATTCGGAGTCAATCCAGAGTGGCTGTTTTTCCGCTGTCTTTGGCCCATTTATTTTCAGGAGTACACTCACCAGATTGGTTAGTGACTCACACACGGAGACCAGCACCCCACCATCTACTGAGAGGTCAAGGCAGTCATCTATCTGTTTTTTGCCTTTTTTTACAAGGGTTCCATAAAACTCCTCAGCATTAATTTTGACCCATCTGAGACGCCTCCCCTGGTCCGTTGATCGCAGCTCAGTGGTTGCTGGTTGACTTCCAACAGGGCGGCCACTGTATGTTAATTCCATATTCAACAGATTGTGATCACTAAAGGGGTTCCAATCTATTCTCGCCTCCTTAACCCTATCCTTTGCAAATGAAGATATCATCATGTAATCTATAATCGAATGGCATCCTCTACCCTTAAATGTTGGTGTAAGGTTGCCATCCCTCCGGGGCCACCAAATCTATTGTGTGGGTTAAGGCATAATTGTCTAGTAACTTCAAGATGGTTTTTTCCTCCATATTATGCTCAAAGTGTGGCCCACTCTTTATCGGGCATGATGACCAATCTGCATTTACAGGGAATAGTTTTGGGCAGATATGGCAATTTAAATCGCCCATAATTAGAACTACTGGTTCTCCCCCTCTTTTCCGTTGTTTAGTCTCATAGTTGAGTCTACTATCTAGTTCCTGGGTTACTGATTGATTCCCTTCCCCTGATCCTGAATTATAGATGTTGAATATCAGTAGCCTTAGCCCTTGACCCTGGAATTCCGCCGCCTGGAGGGAATGCGACGACCATGAGGGTGCTGACCATGAGCCTTCTAACTCTAAATTCACATATAGAGCAAGCCCACTCTTGGCTCTACCAGATCTGCCTTCCAGCGCTGGTGTGAAAAAAACACGTGTAACCCTCTATTTGATAGGGGTACAGATCTACCGCCCAGGTCTCCTGAAAGGCTAGAATGTGATAGTCGCGAAGAATATTTTTCCAATCAACATTATCAAATTTCCCCGCCAGACCAGCAATGTTCCAAGACAATATCCTCAAGCCTTCTCTCAATGCTTTCCCCATATCTCTGCCCTGTGTGTATGTTTTTGGGTCCGGCTCGCTACCCAAGGTCACTGCCTGATAGGTATTAGCTATGGGTATTTGTTGTATATCTACCCTCTTTACTAGGTCACTTTCTGAACCCCTTTGTGCACTAGGGTGATTTCCTACCATTACAGCCACCTTTTCACGGGGTGTTTGGGGTAGTCAGTCTAATTCATCGAGGGATTGTAGTAGGCTAAATCTATTGGCCCATTGTATATGATTCTGCCCTATCTGCTCTTCCATCCTTGGCCAGTGTCTTACTCCTAAATTTCCTGATCTATCATGGGCATAGTACAGAGGATTTACAGCACGTCTCCTTGGGTAAAACTATCCTAGTGGTAAGGGACATATGGTACTGGTATGATTTCTATTGTGACCACATAGTATGTATTTCACTAGGTCAGTGCTACTAAAGTTTACCACTATACAGTCTCCTGTGATATCTTTCCTCCTACTACCTACCCAATTTGTTCTTCTTACAAGAAGGATCTCTCCACGTTCTCCACCCCTCAAGGGCTTATGTATATTTAGCCACTTAATTATTATTATTATTATTTTTTTTTTTGAAACCTTTATTGTGCAACAAAAGCTTACAGGTATGGGCCCACAACCATGCAGGCCGGCCGTGAAATCAAGTGGTAGCACACTAGGCAAAATCAAAACAGCTCAGCAGTCCCTGAGACGAGAAGCAGCAATTATCCGAAACATCACATACTGGAAAAAGGGGAGGGACCACTGAGTACAGGATAAGTGGGGTTAATTTTTAAGGTTATAGGTAAGAAGGATCAGACGCAGTCACTTCACCGAAAACACATGGCGGGCAACGATCCCAGCAAATTAGCAAACAGACTAGGCAATAAATAGAGGATCATCAGAAGAGCTTGAGGATTATAACAAACAGTACAATACATACTGGTCAGTACCCGCCCGATGATCGTGGAACATCTTGACTGACGTTAGTGGAGAGACCAACAGCAGAAGCAATAAGCAGCGCTACACCTAACCACCAAACTGACCCAAAGGAAAAAGGAAAGAGTAAGAAGAGTCAAGAGAGAGAAAGGAGAAAAATTAGGGCCCATAGAACCAAGACGAAACAAAAGACCCACCCCCAACCCCCCACCCAGCACGCATGCAGAGGCTACGGCCTACCCCCCTCCCTAGCAGTGTGCCTGTCGCCCAAAAACCGAGTCCCGAAATATAGACTCAGAAAAGAGAAAAATGAAAGGAAAAAGAAGAAAGGGGAAGGGAGAAAAGAGAACTAAAAACTGATGGGAGAGGAGACATGCAATCAAATCGATCTGCTCCCACCACCCACCTGTGCACAATTGGAACCCACGAGAAGAGGAAGTCACTTCAAAGTCAAATACAGGAACATGATGAGGAAGCGATCGTACTCGTACAATCGAAAGTCCGCCATTTATCCATGCACGAAGTAGTAGACCGCCGATGCAAGTTATCTCAACCCTGTCCCTGTCTGTCCAGGGCCATAGACACGGAGTGCTCATTGAACCAGAAGCGGACGGGCCAGTAGTGAAACGCAGGAGCTCCAGGCCACGAACCACGGCACCAGTCATGATAGCCTCGGTTCGGACCAGCAAGAAAAAGCAACAGCAACAGCAGGTAACACGAGCACCGCCCCGCTGACCAAGGAGGGGCACTCGCTCCGCTAGGACAGACACCGGATCCCAGCTCAGCAGGGCAAGACGAACAATTGCCGGGAGTCACGGCAAGGCAGGCCCGGACGGACCCCGACCGGAGTCCCTCCGTCATTTCCACTCCTTGGAAGCGCTCCCGACAAAGCAGAGCAACGGGCATCCAGACCTCCAGACAAGCGACGGCCGTAGTCTCATCAACCTCAAGGAAGGTCCGTGCGGCACAGTTCAGCGGTTGGTCCGCACACGTGGGGGGCGGCTCAGCGAGCCCGTCAGGAAAACCATCATCTGGCCCAGCGGCATTCAACATCATGGACTCACGCCAGGATCGCAAGGCAGCGAGGACGTCGCCAGTCGTAGGATCACCCCTACAATATTCAGCAAACGTGCCGTGCGGCGGGCCAGTGTTCCCGTCGACGACGGGCCTGAGATACAGGGCGCTGTCCGCCATCTTGTCAGCACGGCGAAGCCACTGTACACTCCAGCCCCAAGCCAGTTGCCAGCGGGGTTCAACGAGGGCCAGCTGGGGACAGTCAACCTCACCAGTGGTGCAGGGAAGCGGGCCACCAAAACATTGGAGGCAGTCGGCGCCTCTGGCCCATGGGCGCCGCCCGCCGAGTCCGGGCGGAGGATTTCAAAATGGCCGGTTGGAAGACAAAGGGGAGACACGTCTCCCATGCGGTCAACCCCCGTCCGTGGGATGCGGCACCGCGCCACCAGGTCCCACCAGGTCCCCGGACCACCAGTCCGGGCCCGGTCAGTCGCCACCGGTCCAACAGCACAGTGGCCTCTTCGGTCGACCCCTCTCCTCCACCAGGGGCCGACGCAGGAACTTCGCTCCAGTCGGGAGCCGCAGGCAAGTCCAGGCCCGCCCGCCTCGCAGGCTCCGAAGCGGACAAAGGCACAGCTCAGGATCCGCCGCACCCAGGAGCATCCGGAGCAGATGGTAAGTATCAGCAATCTGTCATGTTTCCATATTACCTCGAATACGTCTTCTCGGGGCAGGATAAGGCACAGGATTAATAAAACAGGCGAGAAGGTTGACGGAGCCGAGCTACAACGCGGCCATCACGGTCGCGAGCTTGGCTCCTCCCCCAATTATTTTGGTTTTTAAATCGGCATGTGACTCTCTCTCCCTATCCCTGAGTGCAGGGACCCCAGTAAAAACAACAGCATAGGGACATGCTTCAGGTGGTAGATTAATGCATGTTGGAACATAGTTTGTGGGTATGTCTAACACCTGGTAACTAGATTGATCTTTCTCCATACAAGCATGGGTTACTGCATTTTCTGGTTGTGCTTGAGGGGCATTGGTTCTCTGTTGGACCTTTTCCAGATTCTTATTTCCCCCTATGTTGGTGTTGCCCCTTTCTCTCTGCACTAGGGCCGTTGCTGTTTCATGTACTTGAGCTATAGTGCAATGTTCATTGCTCACACAGTTGTTACTCCCTACTACATGTTTCCCTCATCTGGTACCTGTTAGGGGGCGGTTTGCTGTTAAATTACAGTCAGATGAGCCTTTACATCTTCCTGTCTTTGTTAGTTCATTTATTGATTTATCTAGCCTGCTGATTATTGGTTTCAGTTGGTTCATAATAAAAGTTTCCATACGTTTTTGGAAATCTCCCATTACTTCATCCAACCATCTCAGTGGGAATACCTGGTCTGCCTCTGGTTCTTCAATCTCTTCAGTCACTGTCTCCCCTCGATTTTTAATCTCAAGTGTTGCCCCACTTTGTTTGTTTTTCTTTAATTTACCCTTCCTACTACCCCCTTGTTTAGTTTTCCTATTTGTTCCTTTAATGACTTCTTTTATCACCTGTGCGCAAGGGATAATGTCTGCAGGATTTTCTATAGAGCAGTTGTCAGACATTTCTGAGACATTTAGAACAATAGGTTGTAAGGGTGTGTTTGGGGTAGATAGACTTCTCTCAGTGTGTTCAATCTCCCTATTGACCTTTTGCAGCATCAGATCAATCGTGGTAGGTTGTAACGCCACATTTGGTGTCACACCTGAGGAATTAAGGGGGCAAGATGCAGGAGATTTGCTTGTGGCAGAACGTGTTTTAGTTTTATTGGACATGGTCGGTTTGAATAAGCAAGGGGATGTAAGCTGAATCAACAGTTAGCCACCTCTATATTCCCACCTTGTCTGATTAATCAGTGAATAAAACCTCCCCCTTTACAGCGTCTTGGATGATGAAGTCTCAACTCTCCCTATTACTCAGTGTCCTGTAATCTACAGTTACTGGTTGTTTTATGGGTTCATAAGTGCAGTCAGTCACTAGCGAGTGATTGTTCGTATGTTTCTCTACTTAAGGGAATGTTCACTGGTACCTCTAGATCAGACGCAATGGGGGTGGCCCAGCCCAGCCTACTCTGGCCGCTGATGGTCGCAGATGGTCCCGCCCTTGTCCCGGGCTTCTCCCGCGCGCGACTCGCGGTGGCGAGAGGCGTTCCTGCAGATAATGTGCCTCCTGGCGCGTGAATAGCGTTAGTCCTGTGCGACCCGGGGCAGCTTGGAGTTGTGGTTTCCCAGCTGCGTGAGGCTCCGGGTGGCTGGCGGCAGTCGTAGGAGCCGTTTCCCTGCAGGATGTCGAGGTAAGGAGCAAAATGCTGATAGCTGATAGCGTTTCAGCAGTGTGCCCCGAGATGATGACCTGGAGACTCACTTGAAAAGAGTGAACACCATAATACTTGGGTTCGCATCTGAAGGGTACAATTTTAACTTTAAAAAATCACGAATTGCCCATCTACCTGTCCTATTTGTAGGATATGAATTATCAAGTGAAGGCAAAAGCCTAGCAGACAACTTCTTAGAGAAGTGTGCAGTGCTCCAAGCTCCAAAAACGCTGGTTTCCTGAATATTGGAAGAACATACATTCTAAATTATGCAGAGAGGGTTAAACCTCTCTATGAACTAATAAAACCTGATTTTAAACCAATTAATTGGACTCAAAAACACACAGAAATTTTAATATCATTACAGACAGACATGTTAACTAAAACAAAACTGCAAACACGCGCAAACGAACGCAACCTTGTAATCCGAGTCATCCCAGGAAGATGCGGATTCACATACCTGACCTCTAATGAGGGAGAAACGGTACTAATAGCTTACATATCACACTTGTACACACAAGCTGAAACAAAATTCAGTTCAACTGAAAAAATTCTAACTGCGGTTCAAACTGCTGTAGCAAAAGAAAGAGCCCTAGCCCAAGGGAAGAGGATATCTGTTTTGACAGCAGTATCAGCCCTTGAGGCAGTAACAAGACCAGGCATTCCAAATGCTATAGCTCTAGATCCAAAATGGATACAATGGGAAAATTATCTTGCTACAGAAGATGTGAAGCACGCTTTTGACCCGAAAATGAAAAAACTAGAAAATCTGGAATACGAATATGAATGCCCATTGTCAGTAGAAATTCTACATTTTGAACAATACACCTGTGTAATCTACACAGACAGATTTGCACAACACTACGTTCTGGAAAAACAAATTTACAATGCTGCGTGCGCGATTGTTAAAGGTCGCTGGCGCTTAGGTAAATTCAAACCGATGGTCACTAAAACTGAATCACTCAGAAACTGTACAGCTCCGCGAGCTGAAATAAGATCTCTAAAGATGGCGCTTGAAAATGCCGATCGCGAATTACTGACACTAATAGTGTGCGATTCGCATTACTACGTCCGATCTTATAATAATTCAATGCAGACCTGGATAAAAAACGGTTACAAAGATGAGATAGGTGCCACAATAAAGCATAAAAAACTTTGGGAACAAGTAGTTCTTTTGCAGAAAAATCTACAAAAGACTCATGTGATACATACGCAGTCTTCATTGTGATGGCGTTCACGTTGCAGGGAATTCATTAGCTGACAGTGCCACAGCAGCAGCCGATCACTCGGCTTCCGTAGCTACAATAAAGCGTACGAAAAAACAAATAGATGGCGAAACGCTGCTTGCAGTAAAAGCTTCAATGGAAGGCAATTATGTGGCGTTACCTCTAAACTATCCACTCGGCAATACATACATAATTGATGCGTACTCCATTCCATTTCCTCAAATCCCTGGAGTGGGGGATAGAGTAATTCCAAACACGAACCGGAGAGTCTTCTTGATACAAGAAGCACACATGGGATTGGGTCTGAGGCATCAAGAGATCCTGAAATCTCTAATAGAATTACAATCACAATACTGGGGGCCGGGGATGAGCATGGAAATTTATAACTTTGCAATGAATTGTCAGGACTGAAACAGAGATCGCAGTTGTGAACCAGACCAGACACCAGCCCAGACACCACTATTAGAAAGCATCAGGCTATCTATGCACAGACATACAGACGGAAAAATGCGACCCCATAATTATTAAGACGAGATTCATTTGGATGTGGCCCCAGCGCTCGGCTGACGCCAGAACTGTTATAAAAGATTTGCGAGTCTTTATCGGCACATACGAAATTGGCATGCTACATTCTGACCAGGGTCCTACCTTTAGCTCTCGGGTTTACAAGGAGGCCATGGCCAACATGGGCATTGCATTGCGTTATTCTAGTCCACTCCATCCCGAGGGAAATGCGGTAGTAGAGAGAAAAAAACGTGACATAAAGCAATCTATAACAGCGAGGGTATTAGGTTCGGGTGACGGGTGGATCAAACATCTAATAAGTGTCCAACATAGTCTTAATAACATGCCAAGAAATTCTCTAGGAGGTATCAGTCCATATGAACATTTATTTGGTACTAGAATGATCATCCAGGACTTGGATTGTCAGACTTCAGTGGTGAAACAAAAAACCTTTGATATCAAAGATCGTTTGGCTGTTTTACAGGACTTAAATGAAACAAGAAAAAGTCTGAGTAACGAAAAGCTAAAGCCAACAACCACTGAAGAAAAACCACCTGTCCCAGCAAGACCTGTCTGGATTCCAAAGATTGGGGATCTGGTCAGAGAAAAGATTGCGGTGTCAGCGGAACAAGATCAGTTGTACTACTACCCCTTGCTGGTAAAAAGGAGAACCGAGTTGTATCAATCGACCTGGTGAAACCACAACCATGTGGCCGATAATAAGTAGTAGGCCCAGTGGACTCCCAAGAAATAGCAGAAGACCAAATCTTGCTACAATCCAAGAGGTTCAAACTGAAAGACTAATCTCATTTGATAAACCTGCAGTGATTAAAAAAGGACTATGCAACAAAGCCATGGAACTTGTGCCTCTTGAAACTCAAATTGCAACAGTTCATCAAGAAACACCAGTCTACAACGATGTAGTCTCGGACTATACAAATGTAACAAAAGAAAATCCAAAGATCAATGGAAATCCGGAAGCAATCCCACCAATTGATAGAACTGCATCTGGCTTCTTTATTAACTTTGATGACTTTTCCGAAGATCCAAGTGAACATGGAGACAAGCCAGCAACAAAAACTTTTAAAAAGAAAATCACACAGCACTTTCATCAACTGAGAGAAACATATTTAACTTCATCATGGATTAAATTATGGATTGTGTTAGGTTTACTTTTCCTCCTTCTGTGGCTCCTCTTGGTTTTAGGTTTGGGTAGATTTATTGATGGAAAATATAGTACAATGGACACAGCAAGTCAGAAGATCAACTTAGTCCTGAAACCACACAGATCCTCTCACATCGAAAAAAGAGAACTATCATCAGTGAACATCACAGCCATCCCAATACCTGGTGGTATAACATGGGACAGAACTGACTATGAAATCTATGGCCCGGTCGAGCTCTTGAAATATCTCCACCAATTTAAGATTTCCTTAAGTGACTTTGTATCACCTAGTACCTTCTCTGATGAATGGGACTTTGAAAATATTAATAATATGATGTCAGATTTGGAAATGTCAGCAAAATTTACAGAACATGAATATTTACAGGGTTCGTCGAATTATGATGAAATGTATTGTTACAATCACTTTGGGCATCCTTATCTACATAAGTCTGCAAATCCTAGAAATGTTTTCAATTATAATCAATGGGAACATTGTCCGACTCCGCCAAAAGGCAGTTTGAAAATATTTTATGAGAAATTTTCATACTTCTCAGGGTTTAATTCCACTAATCCAGAAACGTTTTATTTCAAAATGTTAAATAAGACAGAAGTGAAAAACATGTTGACAAATACTAAACTGATTTATTTGGAAAAATTTTATGAAAAAATGTCTACATTTGGTTTTGAATTTTGGAAAAACAACATTGTGACAAAAACCATCTGGGGTACAAAAGAATGGCAGGTACAGTGTCTAGAATCATTGTTTAGAGCCTGCATGATCCCAGAACAAATAATGTTCCTGAATGACACGATTCAACAAACAACCTGTCTTGGTTTAGCCAAGATAAAAGATTTAAAGAACCCGTCTATACCAAAACCTATGCCTGATAGAAACACCACTATAGATGAGGGGTTAGACGTGTCCTATATTTTAAAACAAAACAGAACACTTCCTGATTGGAACAAATGGTTGATCTGGCCCAAAGACACTAATAACTGTCAAGATAGATTCCTGAACAAAATACAGGGGTTCAAACAGAACAGGCCAGACCAAAGAAATTCCCAGAGACAACATCCAGGGATAATTACAACATACAGTGTAGGAAAACTATGCCTAGACTGGCTACAGAAATTCACACTTACCGAAATGAAGCAACACTTAACTTTACTTAAAGAAGGTGCTGACTTGTGAGATTTCTTACTGGGACTGGGACTGGGACCTCGCAAACAGCGTCAAAAACGTTTCATATATGCCGGTATATACGCAGCTTACAATGAAGCTTGGAAGGTAACACAAATTGAAACTGCTGAAAAAATACGAGAAATTGATCGTATTAATTTGGAGAAATCCCTTTCTGTGGTGGACAATGGGTAAACAACTCTGTCCACCAGAATTTATTCACTGGACAGCATTGTATCATCTGCTATTGATATCATAGAACAGGATATGATAATGTTACAACATGGTCAATCCCAATTACGTTCTATTGTAGAGCTAGGCTGGACGTTACAAAACCTCCGTTCAGGCCATGTGCCATGGCATCTAATCAACATAACGTCATTATTTAACCTTGCTGATAGTCAAATCTCGTTGGCTCAAAAAGGAGCAGATTATACGGTGCTAAGCATTGAAAAACTAGAAAGATTACCATTGACAATGTCAGAAAGACCTGTCATTGAATGGATAATACATGGCACCATTACAATCCCGATAACAACTTTTCAGCTTCAACACTGCCAAAAATATATACCAGCAGGCCTGTATAAAAGGTTGGGTAAAGGATACATCAAATCAACCTGGAATTTACCTTTTACACATAAATGGTATAGTGAAGGGAAAAAAGAGGTATTTCTTAGTGGTAACAATTGTAAAAAATCACTAAGCGGTACACTTCTGTGTCAAGGTATAAACTTGCATGGCGCCTGCGGAAGGTTCATCAAACAACCTTTCATGTCATCTGCACGGCACCCCTGCTACACAGATGGAGCCATTTTTCAGACAACTTTCCAACAGTAGCTACGTTATATTAAGTGACCACAGCTGTTGTGGCGTGATGCCAGGAAAACCCTATCTCGTGAGCGTCACTTCCAGGGTCATTTGTTGTATGCAAGTATTGTATCCAAACAGCAATCGAGACATGGAGGCAGCATTATGGCCTTCTGTGAATATCTCTTCTATTCAAATTGATACTTTAAGCAGAATGAAGTCGATTCTTTTACAAACAACTGTGCCTTTAACCTCGTACAAAGAGCCATATGACCTGCAAGTTGCAAGGACAGTGGCAGAGATGCATACCCTATTATCGACAAATTGCCCCCTGCATTTCGTAGAAATGTTAAGCCAAATCTTAAAATGTCAGTTACCAGTGGCATCGCACATGTATTTAAGACAATTTTTTCAGGACTGTTAGCACCCTTTGAAACAGTTCTGGGTATCTTCCCGAATTTTGTGCATTCTCTTTTCGGTGGCCTGCCTCTTATTTTGGGACTCGTAGCAGGAATTTTATTTTTGTTCCTTCTGCTCCGATATGGCAAGCCAAGTCACAGCCAAAACTCAGGCTACCATGGAAGAAACGATCCTAGCAATACGATACCGAGACCGTATCACTAAGGTCCTTGGATTGGCCCGGCTAAGAGATCTGAATACTACCTGGTTTCTTTCATTCAGACCAATCTGGCAAAATTGCATCTTACCTGTGCTTCGATGTCTACTATGTGGAGAAGAATGCGTGTTGGACATCTGTCTTACACTACCATCAGCAGTACCAATGGATATCGACGCTTTGCTTTGTCCGGTAACGACTCATGCAACGTGTTGTCCCCAGCGGCTACCGATTATGATGACGGCATTCGTTGAGACTTCACCATTACGAATAGGTGGCGGTGAAGTACAATCTTGTATAACTATGTGGTGAAATGGTCTCGACCTTCTCTTCTCTATTAAGAGTCATTTCATAAATATAAATTTTGTGATTGATTCAGTGAAGATTATAATGCACTACAGAAATTGTATCTGAATGATACCACTGCTTGAAAGCGTACAGTATAATACTCATTTCGTGTATCTATACCATTGGAAATGCATTTGATGTATTTTGGGGTGGGCTGGAAAACACATGCATACTTATATGTTTATATATTGCTTAGTATTTAGTAATGATGGACATTATACGTGGAGTGGGTGTTGTGAACGTATCTAGGACCCTAATTAAATATTCCTGATGTATGCCCTTATGTGGTTATACCAAATCATATCCTTATAAAGGCATAAGAATCATATCCATATTTAGTAATAGCCAATGCAGTCCAAATATGGCAAGACTACTTCCTTAGACTCCTAGAAAGTACAACGAGTTCTTTAAACAAACCAAACCTCCAGCAACCTGGGAATTCCCCATGCTTCTGTTTTGATATGTCCTAGAACTCCTGCGAGTCCTGAAAGAACGTCCAGTTCTTAGTGACATCTTTTATTGACGTCTTATGTCCAACCTTACGTCAAACACGGCACCATCCAGGTATAAATATATCAGCGTTTACCTTAAGCAACACACAGTGGTTTGGAGCAGAGCGGTTATCTACTTATCCGAAGCCCAGCTGATGCGAGTGCCGAAGGAAGCCGTCCCTCCCATTTGACGCACTGAGAAAAGAGGCTGTCTTTTTCTCCTGCCGAGAAAATCCAGCTCCAGTGTTTCTAGTCACCCTTGCGGGTCACTGGGAGATTGAGTCCTGAGAACGAGATACAAGACCTCCTTCATTCTAAAACCAAGGTACGGAGCTGATTAGATCCATAGAGAATTCTTGACTCAGATTCTTGGCAAAACTAACTTAACTTAAACTGCAACTCCCTTACTCCTTCCCACATACTAGGCTTAGGTTAGGTACACTGGGGTAGGCGTATTTAGAAGCACCAGTTGGGTAAGTTTAGTCAACTTTTATCATTGTATGTAATTGTATATATTTTATCTGTTTTAAGTATCTTATGGCTCAGAAACCATATCAATGCTTTTACAGTATTATTTCATAATACTCCTTTTACTGTATGCACTTTACTTTATAACATGTATTGCAATTGTGGCAATTCATTTCTCTTGCATGAGAAAGAAGACTGCTCAATAAATAACACCTTTTATTGAAAACGCCCGTCTCTCTATTTCTCTGCACTCTGGTGAAACTAAGTATGCACGATTGACTGAGTGAAATAGATATCTATTGTTTTCACACGACTTTGGAGATATAGTCCTTATTCTGGGGGAGCAAAGTTGTCATGTTTATGCGGTTGTCAGAAGCTAATCCCTTCTTGTCTAATCAGGGAAGTTAACTCCTCTCTGTTCATTCGAGAACGTTTCTAGTGACCTCTGAGCTAGCTGGCATACCTAATTAAGTCTAACATATTCAGTAGAGACCTAGTTGACCTCAGTCCTACGTCTAAACTGCCGTTTATGTTATTCCAATGCGCAGAGCCTATTGGGAATATAGGAACTACACTACAAATGCAGCAAACATAGAAAGAGGACAAAACAAGGAGAAATAAAGATATTTCTCCTTGTTACGCCTCACCTGAGAAGGCATAGCATTTTGAGGCATTCTCAGGTCTGCCAGTTATGATAAATCTGGGAATGTGCCAATATCCATGGGTGGATATGTGCAAATACCCAATCTCCACCCATGGAATGCCGCCGGAATAATGCAATGCTCAATTTGTGTTGCATTATTCTAGATTCATCAAGACAAGTAGAGCCACGCAAGGTGGTCTTGCGTGGCTTGATAACTCTGACTTAGTTGCGGTGCTCTTGTGCACACTTGCATTACACAAGGGCGATGCAACTCACTGATAAACCTGCCACTTAGTCCCAAGTCTCCAAACACTTGTCTCGTGTTTGTGTTACCTTTTCAACAAAAAAGTAATCTAAAGTGAGGTGGGATTTACAATCCAATGCAACTTCGATTTGCTTTGGATTTTAACGCAAAGCTGTGCAATATTCAGCTTTGCAATACTTCACATCAAGTGGCATTCCAAGGGTGGTTCATTGGCATTCCTTTGCTAACACACATGGGTTTTGCCACAATTCCTTATGCAGAGAGAGTGCCCAAATCCTGCATCTTCTTGAGGCTATCTTAATGAGGAAAAATACTTTATTTTCTTTGCATTTTTGCCACGTTGCACATAGCTGCATTGTACAGCACACATGCAAAGTGGGGAACACCATGAGCCATAAAGTTTGTAGTGGAAGATCCACTTCCAGCACAAAATCTATGCTTCCCACAACTCAGAAACCTTTGCACTATGGTGCAAGGGTGTCTGCATTGACTCATAGCAGCCAAAAGTGTGCCAGTGCAGGGAGAGAGCTGAACAACACCACATCTTAGCAGATATGGTGCTGTTCCGCTCTCTCACTTTCACCGATAGCATCGCCAAGTGCCATGCATATGTGTGCGTAATGTGTGTAATATTAGAACAAACACATCAGTAAGAGCATTCTTCTCATATAACTAAAGTAGATGTTAGGTACATACGAATTGATGGACACATGTCTAAAAAATACGACAGAAAGTTATGACAACTTACCAGCCTCCAGGTGTGGATAAACAAATAACTAACTTGCCATACTAAACATATCCAACGTGTATCACAGGGCAAACACATTGATGTAGACACTGCTCAAGACAAGCTGAACTCTTTACCATTTGAAATACGACCCAAATCAACGTCTGGCTCAATTTGGATTCATCCCATATATCCATCTATGGAACATTTCCCCTTGTCCTGCGTGACTCTTGTACTGATTCCAACCTCTAAATATACAAACCTGTTTATATTGATCATCAATCAGGGTGAAACAAACACACCTTTAGTTACACATCCCAATGTATCAAATGACATCAATTAGGTGGTGCAAGTGGTCTTCACTATGATGAATGCTTTTCCATAAAAACTGATCACCATCACATACCATATCAAATTTAAAAGTACACTCTAAAAATATATGTAGTATAACCTTCTGTCACAATCTAACCTCTGCAACAATGCTGGGTTCCCTATAAATAGCTAGGGAAGAGTGTTGCCAGGACAAACATGACACAAGGCAAATGGCCAGTTCGTACAGAAATTGTGTGGGTTAGCACAGGGCAGTGCAACAAAACTTGCCCTAAAAGACACTGCTAGGGCTAGGCATCCATTGGGAAGGTGAGGCATCTCAAATATGTTATTTGAGAGGGGAACATTTGGTTTTGGGAGGGGAGTTCTTGGGAAGTGGTGGTTTGGGCTGAAAAAAGGGTGGCCCTATGAAGGGGGGTCTGAGAATGTGAAGTGGTGGAACAATGCTTTTCAGGGGTGCCTTGGGAACTGGAAGGGGTGGGTGGGTCAGTATTAGGGGTTGATTTGGAGGTGGAATGGTGGTCTTAGGTTTGGGAGGGGTAGTAATTTCCTTGACAGTGGTGGTTGGAGGTTTGAGAGGGGTGAGGGCAAGGAAAAATGAAGGATCTTTGGTAGGGTAGTTAGTAGTGGGATTGGGAAGGAGTGGCATCTTGGAGGTAGAGGGAGTGAATGTGTGTGATGTGCTTGGTTCTGTTATGGTTGCATATGTGTCAGGTATATGTGCTGCAAGTATGTTTATGGATTCATAGAGTGCACAGCTGTCCACAGGCTTCCCAGCACAGAGTATGGGTGTGTGTAGGAAGCTGGATCTGTATAATATCACTAAGTGGTAATGTTGTGCACAGAGTCAGAGGTTCCCCAAAAGTGCACAGGGCTCAATACATGACACAAGGCAAATGGCCAGTTCGTACAGAAATTGTGTGGGTTAACAGAGGGCAGTGCAACAAAACTTGCCCTAAAAGACACTGCTAGGGCTAGGCATCCATTGGGAAGGTGAGGCATCTCAAATATGTTATTTGAGAGGGGAACATTTGGTTTTGGGAGGGGAGTTCTTGGGAAGTGGTGGTTTGGGCTGAAAAAAGGGTGGCCCTATGAAGGGGGGTCTGAGAATGTGAAGTGGTGGAACAATGCTTTTCAGGGGTGCCTTGGGAATTGGAAGGGGTGGGTGGGTCAGTATTAGGGGTTGATTTGGAGGTGGAATGGTGGTCTTAGGTTTGGGAGGGGTAGTAATTTTCTTGACAGTGGTGGTTGGAGGTTTGAGAGGGGTGAGGGCAAGGGAAAATGAAGGATCTTTGGTAGGGTAGTTAGTAGTGGGATTGGGAAGGAGTGGCATCTTGGAGGTAGAGGGAGTGAATGTGTGTGATGTGCTTGGTTCTGTTATGGTTGCATATGTGTCAGGTATATGTGCTGCAAGTATGTTTATGGATTCATAGAGTGCACGGCTGTCCACAGGCTTTCCAGCACAGAGTATGGGTGTGTGTAGGAAGCTGGATCTGTATAATATCACTAAGTGGTAATGTTGTGCACAGAGTCAGAGGTTCCCCAAAAGTGCACAGGGCTCAATACAAGACCGAAAGTGCTCTATTAGTGAAAGTGTGGGCGAGCACCCTTACGCTTAACACAGAGGAGTGTGAGACATTTATTGCGCACAAATGATCAATAAAAGACACATGACTCAAGAAGGAGATCCAATTTTATAAAATTTACCTCTGTTTGTACTTTCTTTATAGACCCAGGTCCTCGTAATAGGGTAAGTATGTTTTTTTTGGTGTTTTTTTTTCTTTTTAAAAACATTTTTTATTGGTGATTGGAAACGTCAACCAAACATGAACAGTGGCAGTTCTGGCAGCATACACATCATTATATTACAATTATACATTCATTCATATTCCTTGACACACTGACTTTACCAGAGGCAGCACATCCTATCGCTATCATTTCTATGGTTAATTCCTGTTATTACTACTTAGGTTTTCCCAGCTAATCTTTCTCGTTCCTCCTCACCCTCTTCGTCAGAACTGGTAATGTCATCTTCTTGTAGTGGATCACACAAGTCCCTCCTATACACATTCCAAGGAGTCCAGATCTTATTCCATATACGTGGACTAGCCCTGATCGTGTAGACCGCGCGCTCCGTCATCATCAGCATATCCATATTCCTACACCAGTGCGCCAATGTAGGTGAATCTGTCGCACCCCATTTCTCTGCTATGTCTCTCTTGACAACCATAATGCCTATCGTGCCCCATATTTGACCATGGCGTGAAAGATCATTTGGGTCCCATATATTCAGGAGATATTTACGAGGATCCGGTGGGAGAGAGATCTCTAGTGGCTGTTATATAGTGCGCATTACTTCTCTCCAGTAATCTACTAAACATGGGCAGTCCCAAATGGTGTGTAGAAATGTTCCTTCCTCCCCACACCCACGGAAACAGTAAGGATGTTGCGCCTGTTATAGCTTGTGTAATGTGGTTCTGGTGTAATATATCCGATGCAGGATTTTAAGCTGTTCTAGCCGGAACTTGGCCGAGATTCCCACCTCCCTCGGGGACGCCAGTGCCTCATTCCACTCTGAATCTTCCATTTAGCCCACTTCTTTCGCAGTTTTGATGTAGGATCTGTTAGGTTGTTCATCAGTTTGCGATATGTGAGTGATGTGGCGCCGTGCTGCATATTATCTGTGAGTAGCCGGTCCTCCGAAGGGGAGGCTTCAGGGACCTCGGTGTCTGCCGGTATGGCTGCCAACAGTGCATGTCTAATTTGTACATATTTGTAAGTTTCGTTTGGGCCTAGTTCATAATATTGCTGGAGTTGAGGGAATGGAATCACCGTCCCCTTGTCCCACAAGTCTCCCACCGCCGATATCCCGATGTTGTCCCATTGTGTAAAACACATGCTACGTCTCAAATGACCCAGTGCCTTGGCGTCCCATAGTGGGGTAAGCTTAGTGATTACTCCTTTCCATCTCAGTTTTGCCTGCGTTGCGTACCATATTGCTGCTGTGTGGTTTGTGGGTCCTATTAGTTTCGCTGCCAGACCTCTGTGGTAGAGTACTGCTAGCAAGCTGTGTGTGCCCATTTGTGCTCTTTCAGCCCTATAGGCCGGATCGTCCTGGGGCGCATGTATCCAATGGTTGATGGTCTTAATCTGTGTTGCCCAATAGTACAGTTGTAAGTTCGGCAGTGCAATCCCTCCATCATACCAGCTTCTATTCAGCTTGATATGTGCTATACGTGCAGGGCGGTCTCCCCACAGTAGGTTGGAGACCAAAGCTGTCACCTGTTGAAAGTATGGCGGCAACACCGGGTATAGTGTGTTATCAAGCGCATAGAGGAATCTTGGCAATGCCATCATTTTGTACAGTGCTGCTCTGCACAGCAGTGTCAGGGGCAGAGTTGCCCAATGCTTCACATCGCGCCTCAGTCGTTCTAGTGTTGGCTTAAAATTTATGTCAAAGAACTCTGCCGAGTTTCTAGTGATGTGGATGCCAAGATACTTAAAGGAATCTACTGCTAGCATTAGTGGGCAATCAGTGGCAAGGACAGGTTCCGGCCCCCTCAGTACGTAAATCACTGATTTCGCCCAATTTATTGTGTAGCCCGACGCTGTCCCATGGGTATTGCATAGTGCAAGAAGCTCCGGTATGCCTCGCTCGGGGTCCGTCAGATACACCAACATGTCGTCTGCGTAAAGCGAGAGACGATCTTCCCACCCCTCCCCCCAGCTGATTTCCTTCAGTAATGGGGTAGCTCTATTCAAGGTCGCTAGAGGTTCCAATACCATTTCAAACAATAAAGGCGACAGGGGACACCCATTACGAGTCCCCCTTGCCAGTTGAATCGCGTGAGAGATGTGGTCGTTAGCCGTGACATGTACAATCGGGTTAGTGTATAAAAGTTGTATCCCTGCTATGAATTTAGGGCCAAACCCCATATGTGATAGTAACGCGAAGAGATATTGCCACTCTACCATGTCGAATGCCATTTTGGCATCTAATGATAGTATCACCGCTGATGTTAACAGCTGCAATGCCCGCGCCAAAACACCATGAACTCGTCTGAGGTTTAGAGCAGTATTTCTGTTAGGCATGAAGCCTGATTGATCCGGGTGGATCAATTGCGGGAGGTGGAACATCAACCTAGTAGCCAGAAGTTTTGCTAGAACTTTCGCTTCTGCATTTAGGAGAGATATTGGGTGGTAAGAAGTGCAGTCCGTCGACGGTTTTCCGGGTTTCGGAATTGCCACGATTGTGGCGGTTCGTTGGTCTAGCGGGAGTTCGGCCTTCTCCAAACTTTCTTTATACATTGCTAGTAGTGGTGCGCTAAGTGTATGAGACATTAATTTATACCACTCAATGGGGATCCCATTGGGGCCCAATGCTTTCCCGGATTGCACTGCATTGATGGTTAATTGTATTTCGTCAGCTGTGAGATCTCTCTCCAGCTCCTTGGCCGCTTCCGGCGTAAGTGTTCGGTTGTTATATGGCTGAGGGAGTCCATTGCTACCTCCTTCGTCACTTCTCTGTCTGGGGTATATACTATTTTGAACTATTCTGCTAGTGCGTGGACTATGTCCTCAGGGCGTGACCGAAGTATCCCATCCGACGCGCGTAGCTGCAGTATGCCTTTGGTGCCTCCCCCTCTCTTGTCTAACCGGGCTAGCATTTTTCCCGCCTTGTCTCCCACATCGTATATTCTGTGTGTGGTTGCTGTAATATTATCGATGGCCCATCGCTTTACATGGTCCCTATATCGCTGTTGACACAATTGCAGGGCGTGCAGTGAATCTGGTGTGGGGTCCGCCATGTGCGCAGTATTCGCTTTGTGCAGCGCTAATTCCAACTCTGTAGGTTCTCCCTGTCGCGATCGCTTGTGTCCCGTAATGGATGTTATGGCTTGCCCTCGCAGGACTGTCTTATATGCTTCCCAAAGAACCGAGGGAGATGTCACTGATGTCATGTTTTCTTCAAAGTAGTATTGTGTCGTTTTCTTCAGCTCTTTCCTAATTTTAGGGATCTTGAGATAACCAGGGTATATTGAGTATATTCTCTTTCGGGACTTCTCCTGACATGAGAGAGTTAACAGTATTGGGGAGTGATCTGATATTCCCCTTGGGTGAATGTCTACACTGTCAATGGTTAGTGGTCCATTTTGTAGCGTCAGGAAGTAGTCTATCCGTGATAGGCAATTGTGTGTCGTGGAATAATAAGTGTACTGCTTCATGGTGGGGTGCATGCATCTCCATATGTCTGACAGACCCAGTGCCTCTATGAAGCCCTGGAACTGGAAGGTCCGGGCATTTGGGGTCGTACAGGGAATCTATCTACTGTTTCATCTGCCGCTGTGTTAAAATCACCCCTATAATAAGTTCCTCTGCTGGTAGATCCAAGAGAAACTTCCCCAGTGTGGGTATGGCGACTGACTGGACTGCTGGAGGTATGTAAATTGATACTATATTTAGAAGCCTGCCTTCCCACTGCCCCTGGATAGCTGCAAAACGACCCTGGTCATCTACTTTGGTGTGTAGGAGAATAAAGGGGGAGGCCTTCCTTACTAGGATGCCTGTACCTCTTGAGCCCAATGTGAATTCAGAGTGCACTGCCTTTTTGTATCCTCTCCTATCCAACGCCTGATACGCCCTCCCAGTGAGATGTGTCTCCTGCAATAGGACCAGTGCAGGGCCTTCTTGTTTTATAGGCTGTAGTACCAGTCCCCTCTTTATTTTTTCCCCTAGTCCTCACACATTCCATGTCAGGATCTGCAGGGGTGTTACCGGGGTTTCCTGCGCCCTACCCCCAAGAGTATCAGGTTGTGAGTTGTGTGCCATGAGGAAATCTGTTATGTTTGTGACATCGCATCCAGAATAGTAGTGCACTGTGTCCACCTCCCAGTTGTGCCGTCAGTGTGCCTGCTCCATCGCACCCTGCCTCAATGCGTAGAGCCAAATTAACTAGAACTAGTCCCCCCTCCCAACTCCCCTCCCTGCCTCCCTGCTTAAGGGACATTGAACCGCCCGCCCCACCAACTTAGCAGAGTGCTCGTCCCCGTTCAAACCCATAGTACTTGCTTGCTGGGGTTAAAGGTCCTGTGGAAGCAGCGGCCCCTCTTGCCCTCCTCGAATTGCCCCAATCCAGTGTCCAATAACAGCTCGACCTCCATTGTCCGTATCAACTGGTGATCCTGCAGTAATTGGGTGTTCATTAAGGGTGGGCGTAGTACGCGTAGTCGCGCTACGCGAAGCTACGCGAAGCCGTTCTCGCACTATGCGAGCTTCGCGAGCTTGCATAGTAGCTTGCTGGTCCCGTTCGCGAGCTGTTTTTCTTGCTCGGGAGCACGTAGTGCGTGGTCGGGGTGCTGTCTGCATGTTCGGGGGATTGTAGCGTGCGACCTTACCCATGTGGTGGGCTATGGGCGCGGCCATCTTGTTTTTTCAATTGTCCTGCCCGCCCGCGCCCCCTATTTCCTCTTCCGGGTCGCGAATAACGCGTTCACGTGGTGCACGTCTTGTTCGGGAACACAACTACTTGTTCACACTGACAAAGTGCGTGTTCGCGTGAAATCTCGCGCGAACGTACCCACGTGGTCGCGATGGGCGCGGCAATCTTGTTTTTCACACTCTATGCTATGGTTCTGGGCCTAGATTTCTATCCACCTTATATCTGTGCAATCTTTACCTATTTTCACAGTTTTTCTTACTTTTCTTACTTCTCATCTATCTCTCTCTGTCCCTAAGTTTATATTTTGCATTTTATTTCAACTTTTCCACTTTTTTTTAGCTTTTCTACTGTTTTATTTTAATTCTTTATTTAAGCTCCTACTTCTTCCCCCTAACTTTTTTTCCTTTTGTTCTAACTTTTCTTTTCCACCTCCACCTCCACCCCAGAACCATGGCAAAGGGAGCAGCAGAACCGGCTCGGAGGGCAAGGCGCCTGCGCCCAAGAGCCGGCTGCCTTGCTGCAGAATACGACCTGCAGGGGTGCAGGCCCGGAATCTGTTCGGGGAGGCAGAGGTGGCCGCCCTGGTTTTTTTCATCCAGTGCCACCTCCCCTTGACCTTGGCAGCAGGCGGCAGGCCAGGGTCCGGTTACCTCCCAGAGGAGTGTCACCGCCGGTGGGCGAAGGTGCGCCGGGCAGTCTACCGTCGCTCGCAAAACCGGCGCACCCACCAGCAGCTGGCCCACCGGTGGGCAGACATTCTGGACAGGGAGCAGGACCTGTTGGACCTGCTAGGTGTTGAAGTCGTGGGGCTTGGTGAGTTGCTAGTAATATTAATAATTTAATATATATTATAGTAGTATAAGTATTGTGTATAATTCTTGGAAGAATAAGTAACACGGTTACTGGTGTGCTTAGTTACATTGCAGATGAATTCCGTCTCAAATTCATCTGTTATTGTATGACACAGGTGCTGCTCGCCACTTCTCTTACTAGTTTGTAACTTAGCGCTAGCTTGGGCTGCTGATTATTGATGTTAGAGTTTTTAGAGAACTGAAGTTAGTTGATGCTATTGCTAGAGTCTAGTCCTTACATTGTCCTTTAGTGAAATAGTGGTGGATGGATAGTATTAGATCATATTTTTTTAACGGTCTGCATGATTCCTGTTTACTGAGTGGTAGGCTTAGCACAGCAATAGCATGGTCAGGTGAGTCAGTAGCAGTTCTGATGCAAGCAACCAACAATTACGTGTATGTACAAATGTATGCATGTGTCCTCCATCTCATCATCTATGCATGTTTGCGGGCAAAAATAAAATTGAAATGCCGACTTACTGAACAATTGGCCTGTCTGGATTCTTGAATAGGTGTAGGTCAGGTGGTACTGGCTTCGTTAGTATATTCTGCAATCAGAATGTTTATGCAAGCCAGTAGTCATTTATACTTCGAAGTCAATTTTATTGGAATTGTTGTTCCCTAAAATGTTTGAGAGGATTTTTGAATGAGGTCTTTGTTTCACAGCACTTAATGTTTCTCTTTCTTTATTATTTCTTACATGATCAGCACCACCCAAGGGCAAGAAGACGGGGTCCGAGTTGGCGGGACAACCACAAGAGGAGCGCTCCTCTACCGAGGATCCTGCTGCTGGCACCAGTAAGTCCTACAATGCTTATATTATTAACAATTGTATTTCCATAACTTTTTAACGCACCTTATTTTTTCCAACCTATTAATCCTCCTTCTTAATTCAATGTTAGCAAAACCTTCTTTGGTCTTAAATTTGTTTTCCAAATTTTGGGTAACTATCCAATGCCATCCCTGACTGTCAGTTCCTTCAAACTGCCTCTGCCCCAAGACTCTCTGTGCTACTACTATTAGACTGTGTGTAGCTAAGCTTGCCCTGTTGGCCACTCTTTAGTTAAGGTATTCTTTTGAATAAAGCTGTGATAGAATAGCTGTAGCCACTGGGTCTACTCCTGTCTTTTGCGTGGTCCTCTGTAATCTCCAGTCTTTGTCAATTCCCACCAACAAAAATGCACAACCAGATGTTTGCCTACTAATTTTTGTTCAGTTAGTATACTTCTACTACTGTTGTGGTTATTATTCTCTGCACATACACATACAGAACTATGCACAAGAAAATATTATGTTGTTGATGTTGGTGATAGGGAGGTTGGACGTTACACCCTGGTCACAGAACTCAGTCAGAAGAACCCATAATCCAATGACCATCTAGTCTACCTACCTAAGTGTCTCGGTCATAGTCATTTGTCCCACTCCCGACCCCCACACGAAGATAGATATATATACCCAATGATTTTATTACACAACCCAGGCCAGAACAGAAGAAGAAAAAGACCCTTTCGCTCACTCACTCGTTTCAGTCCACAACACCCCAGACACTGAAAATATACCACAGAGTCTATGTGCAAGTTCAAAAACTTAATTTTTTTGATAACAAGCTTTGTATTGTTGTAACTTGTAAGTATTTCCATGAAAAACATCCTGCTCCACCATGTAAAATGAAGAAGATTAAATACTGTACATTTTGTACATCTAGTGCACGTTAGAGAAATGTGTGAATTGTGGGAGACCTCTCACCGTTGAACGTATACTGTTAGTGGTTACACATGCATCTTTCGAAAGCTCTGCAAATCCCTTGTTTCGTAGAAGGCAATCTTCTCTTCTCATCTGCCTATGAGAAAAATGTTGCACGTTAGACAGTGAATACAACTATGCCAGTTTTTAGCAGTCATGGCAAAAAGTGCAACATTATGGATAAGCAAAAGGGACTAACAATACTGGTTTGTCAATTGTATGCAACACTCATGTGGCCTCAATGGTGTCTTTCTTACTGTGCAACAAGCTGCGAGGTATCATGGGAAAAGCAGTAGACACAGATCTAAAAATGGTTATATGGCTCAGGCTAACTTTCCAAAGACTAGAGTAGGAGTAGATTAGATGACCCTAGGGACCATCTAATAAATTAAAACTAAACTCTGTCTAATGTGACTGCTGTACATTAGGACGCAATTTGGACTAGTTACACTGTCACAACGATTCATGTTGTACGTAACTGTTTTTTCAATCTTCCTTCCAGGTGAAAAAAGTACAACTAGTAAAATAGGGGGAGGTGTGCAGGCATCTAAAAAGGTGTACTTGCTTTTATAGGTGCACAATCACTACCAACCACCAGTGCCGACGGGGCCAGCGGCGATGCGATTGCCATCCAGGAGGGGACAGAGGCTGCGGCACCTGCAGGAGCATCAGTGGCGGAGGAAACTTCAGTGGTGGGCGGTGGTAAGTTATATTCATTACTTATTTGCATTACTAGGTGGAAGAGGGATATTTTTTTCCTCAGTGTGCTATGAGACTTATTAAGAAAGTATGAATTTGAAGTTGTACTGGACACTATACAATGGTTGAAGAAGACACCCTTTGTAGCATTACCAGTTTGAGTTGAGTAAATTAAGGCCTCTTCCATCAGACTCCAACTCAGCTGTGAAACTTATGTAGAAGACTAAAAGTCAGATCAGATGACATTGAGGGATGTGTTGAACAAAAAGGGAAAGAAGTGAACTAGGGTGGAAGGAGGAAGGACTAAAGAGATGTAATAAGAAAAACTACCATAGAAGGATACTTTGGAAGGTTCATTCACATGGCTGATATGAATCAGATGCATGGGTTGTTAAAGGATGGGTAGAACTGTAAGGTCAAAGAAAATGCAGGCCTGGTTGGGCAAAAGAATATGGGTGCATGGATACAGTGGATAGCAAGAATCATGAGCGGAGTTTGTGTCAACGAAACCCAAGGCAAGGAAGGAGTGGACGCATGGGTGGTTGCTGGTGAAAGTGAAACCAGCTAAGCGGATAATAAAGAATGATAGACATTTACTTTTAATGGGTGGATGCCCCCTAAATGTATTTGTATTCATCATAGGTGAAGACTGTCACTGGAAGCAGAGTCTTACTTTGAAAAAATAAAAGGAGATACAAAAAAGACTTTTGTTCTTATGTGTACTCAAGGCCACCCAGTACTAGGGCAAGTATAATGCCGGAAAAAACTTCAACAAATGCTACAGGCAGGGGAAGCAGGAGGACAGATTAGATAGATACTAAAAGTTGACACCAATTGTATGTACTGTGCTTGGTAGTGCTACTATGCCACAATGTACTGTTGAATTAATTATGAAGAGTTTCAGTTACAATTCTGTTTCTTTTTTATAGATATTCATACTCCTTCCTCAAAACCATAGCGGAAGGAGTTGGTAGCCAGGGCCGGCAAAGGAAACTGCAGGCCATTGTGGAGGAGTACCGCAAGCTGGTGGCTGAGGCTGAGGAGGAGGAGGAAGAGGCGGCGGCAGCAGCTGCTGCCTCTTCCAATGCGTCTGGCCCCAGCAAGGCTCCACCTGCAGGAGTACAGCGCCACGGCCAGGCAGCCGCTCACCGCCGGCATTTGACATCTGCCACCCCCACACAGCATGGATGCAAATGTAGGTGCCGTGCATTTCGGCAAAAACTTCTCCTCCAGGTGGCCAAGCTGGAGGACCAATTAGAGGAGCGCGTAAAGATCATTGTGGACAAACACCTTAAAGCCCGCCAATTGTAATTGACCCAGACCCTGTTGATTTGCCCCTTGTTTAATACTTTTGTTGGGGGGTGGGATTTGGGTGTTGGGGTTATTTTTGTGGGACATTCTTTGGACTTGGACATTGGTTGGGGTTAGGGTGGGGATAGGGGTGGGATAGGAGGATATTTTTATACATGAATAAATGTTATTTATTTTCAACTTACACAGATATGATATGATGTTGTTTTGTGGTGTGGTTACTGTTGTACGTCACAAGGTTTACTCTAGATGCCGGGCAGTGGCCAGTGTTTGATTGAAATACTTTATTAATTGACCACATGTGTAACATGCAAACAGATAGATGCTGTGCCCCTCACTCAGTTATATTTGTCCTATTAGTACTACCAGCCTCTCCTCCATTATACCTCCCAGCAAACTTCTCTTCTTACCTGTGATTGATGATGATTACGTTTGGCACCGCAAGGGCTGCATGGTTTCCCAAGACAAAGGAGAATATGCAGTGGTTGTGTGATAGTAGTAGACTAGACTCCTAGACACTGGCACTAGCATTGGAAAACAAAAACAAAGAAACAGTCATTTGCCTGAGAAAGAATGTGAGAGAAGTAGAAAATTACACTACATAATACGGACAACAAATACAAACAATATTGCAACTTCTAAACGAACTCAAAGAAATCTATGGTGTCGGGGACTGAAAAAGTAGAAGAAGATAACTGTAGTTGCGTTGGAGTCATTAAAACACAATACAAATAGTAAACGTAAATGCTCTAAAATTAAATTCAAACAATGCCAGCAATGATTTACATTTATTCGTTGGGTCACTTTGGCAAATTAATTGCCTTGTACACTATTACATAAAGTGAGCTTGGGTGGGCAAGCAGAAGAAGATCCTCGCCCTGCCTCGTTGACATTTGATTTCATTAGTGTTGGTTTCACCACATCTGCCCCAGCAAGCGTGTGATCAATTGTTGGTGTAGATTTAATGTAGTAACATCACACCTCAATATAAAACCACACAGCCCGGGGAAGAGGGTTAGGGTTTGATGAATGGATGGGAACGGGGGTTTGGGGAAAGGTTTGACAAAGAAAAACAGTACGCATGGAGACAACAAAAGCAAAGCAATGAAGACGATGATTGCTGATCCACAATTCCCCAATAAATCTAAAGTCAATTAAGAACAACAAAATGGATGCACGATGAAGGTTTATTATTAACTTGATGGTTAATAATAAGTGGTAATTACTTAACTACTACTACACAATTCAAAGGAAGTACTTCTTATGATATGATATGACTTTTGCCTAGGCTGTATGCCCTCTGAGAAACCGTAATACCTGATGTAGCGGGCTGAAAGCTAGCAAACAAAATTGAGATAGTTTAAGTGAACAATCAATTACCAAACACAAGCGTAAAATAAATGAGGAAAAGGGAATCAAAGAAAAATATGAAAATGATATTAAAGTTAATGTATTATCCAGGGCCAAATGTGTAGTTGTATCTCGTCATTCATTTTTTGCTCCCTTCCATGGACACTGTTGTGACTGATTGATTGATTATATCATTCTTGGGCGCCTCTGGCAGGATGATGAGGAGGAGGATTGGTAAGGTAAGTGTGAGTTGTTGCTCCACGTATAATAGCGCTGGGTGAAAGGCCGGCCTGTAAGTGTTAATGAAAGAAGAAATGGGGTATTACAAAATAAGTTAACAGAATGAAAACATAAAAATTTATTACGGTGTAGTGCAAAAAAGACAAGACTCGTGAGCGAGAAGATTTTCAGACTGAGGCTGCTTGGATACATTGATTAACTCTACTCTTCTAGTTGCACAGTGTGAGAAGGTGGCCTGATATGCAGTGCTCACTATTCTAGTGAACACTATGTATCAGTCCAGCAACCCTTATTGATGATTGGTTGTAAGTCAACCTTATAGACCAGCTATCCTAGTAGCGTGGATACGAGCAGTCTAAGGCTAAAGACTCAAGAGGGCGTGTTAAGCCAGCTGTTTACCACACATATACCCCTTGAATACCAAGTGAAAGGACACCACACAAGTGTTATTAAAATAAACAGGTATTTATTAAGAATCACAACAGCCCTGTACTCTTTATGAGGACAGGGTACTTAGCACAAAACAAAACTCTTACGAAAATACTTAAGTTAGCACAGTATATACAAATGCCCGAGGGGCACGGAAAACCATATACTCTGAAAGTGGAATGCGAAATTACTAGCAGGTAAGTACAGTACTAATAGGCTTAGGAATCGCTAGGACTTGACTATAGAATCTTCAGATTACTTCTAGGAGGCCTAGGGGACTCGGGTGCACAGTGTGCACTCTCACGCGTGATGCGGGAAAAAGTCTATGGTAGCTAGAAATTGCAAAGTTAGTGTTCTCGGGCGAACCCGACCTGGTAGGAGGAAAACGAAAGTGGATTCTGACCCTTGGATAGTGAGGCTATGCTGGGGCACCGAAATGCCGAAGTTACCTAGCCCAGGGGCTGCAGCTGCATAGGACTCAAAAGACGTCGGGAATCCTCGTAGACGGACCAGGAGCCTGGAAGAAAGAAGTTGCTGGCAGGCGACCAGTGAAGAAAGTTCGATGGATCCAAGCCTGGATCGAAAGAAGATGACACCTGAAAGCAGAGGGGACCAAGTTCGAGACTACTAGCCAGTAGTCAGGTGGCACCAGGAGGTCACCGGATGGTAGTCACCTCGACTAGGTGAGTGGGTGACGCTGTGCTCGCAGATCTCACGGACCAGGAGGCGTTGTCGGCGACCAGGCAGAAGGAGCGAGCTGTCCCACGAAGATCGAAGCTGTCGGCGTCGCTGGACCCAGGATTGGGCAACAAAGCCTTGGCAAATTCAAGCCCACGCGGTGGACCTAAAATGGCGTCTGGAGTGGACCAGGAGGGTCCGGGGTGCCTCTCTTGAAGAAGGAAGCAAGGGCCAGTCTGGAGCAACCAGACCAGCAGCAGTGATGTCGTCGGGCGTCGTGTAGAAGGCCACAAGCCAGCCGGCTAGTAGCCACACAGCGCGGTGAGCGCGCAAAAGCAGAAGGGCCCCACGCAGATCGTGGAGATGCTGGAGGGCTGATCTTCGGTGCTGGAGCTGCTCAGGGTTGGGGCTTCTCGGACCCCAAAGCACTCACCAGTGGGAGACTCGGTGGGCTTGTTACAAAGAAGTTGTGCAGTCTTGGCGATCGTCGGTCCCTCGAGGTCTCTTCGCACTCACGGTTCTCAGCTTTGCTGTAGAGGCGAGTAGAGGTCAGAGGTGCCAGGGAAGCCGGGTCTCGTCGAGCTGGGTCGTCGGATTCGTGAAGAAGGACTTGCAGCAGACCGCAGTGTTCTTAGGATGGTGCCTGCGGATGCAGGGTGACTACTCCTTAGCCACAAGGGAGAATCTTGAAGAAGAAATCTTGATGTCCTTTCGTAGAAAGTCGTGTCTTGATTCCAAAGATGATCTAATTTTAACAGGGGGCCCGCTCCCATCTTTATACTAAAAAAGGGGGCTGACCCGGTGACTAGGTCCTGCCTATGGGTGGGACTAGGAGGGGGGTGGTTACACCCCTCTGCCATGCCGGACTTCCCCCAGGCCAGGGGCTGGTGTGCCCCTGGAACTGGTTCTGACCGGCCTATGCATAGTGAGCACCGGGGTGCCACTCAGCAGTCACCTTCCTGAAAAGCCCTGCCTACCCAGGATACACACAACCATGTCTGGGACGGTGCTAGCACCGCCCCTGACAGGAAACCCTTTGTCCAGGCTCCCCTCGCTGGAAGGACTTCCAGCTGCAGGGGGTCAGACTCGTGTCTGTGGTGGCAGCATCCTTTTTGTGGAGCTGAGGCTTCGTTTAACTTTAACTGGGGTTCACAGTTACATACATGTCGTGTCCCTCTAGAAGGGTGGAATGCTAACCCCGTCGCCAGAATTGGCGAGGGGTTAGTATTCCAATTCGTATGACACCTTACTCGACATGTTTTGATAAAGCAATACCAAAGATAGCATTTAACCGCGAGGATTATAATGCACTTAAGAGTATATGGTATGGTTATCATGGAACAGCTATTAGGACTTGATTCCGCAAGCTGCAGACAGGCTCAGCTCATGCCAGAGCACCATCTCACACGATTCCAAGCACTCTGCCTTCAGGATTGTTAAGGCCTGCCATAGGAGTGACTGATAGGAATCTGTGTGCCCATTTTAGGGTTAGATATAGGTATACTATATCTACAGCAAAGGGTGATTACACGACTTTGCCCCAGCTGTCATGCAGCCAGTTGTGTCAAATTTAGGAGGCCAGCCAGGGGTGGCATAATACATGCTTCAGCCCCTGGTAGGCCCTGGGTACACCTATGCCCTGAGTTACAGGGTCTGATAAGGTGGCCCAGTACCAATTGGAAATGTACCTAAGGTACATGGAATCCATTTTACAGAGAGAGCAGTAGGCCTGGGGTCCTGATTGGCAGGATCCCAGGTCGACTATGTCAAAAACCAGCTAAAACACAGGGCAAAAAGTTGGGGGCAACCATGGTCAGGAGGTACCTTCCTACACAACCCCCCCCCCCCAAACGAAAGGAGATAAGGCTATCCTTGTCCAGGTAAGCCTCTATTACCTAAGTGGCCATATAAGGAAGGACCAGCTCTGGCTTGGTTTCCCCCTGTGTCATGGTCCACTAGGCAACCCCTCACCCTAAGGGTATCTGAGGGTCTCCACCATAGGGAATCTCTGCCTTTGGTGTGACTTGGGAAAGAAGAAGGCTGATGCTGGGATGGAGTACTGAAGTGAGGCTCCTCTACCTTTGGGCTCAACTTCCTCCAATCACCATTCATCATGTGTGCCTTTCTTTCTTTAGCTGAGATGCACTGAGCTCTCAGGGTCAGCCTCTGGCTACCTAAAGCTGGAGGCTGAGTCCCTCTGTTTGGCTTACTGGAGGGACAGGTCAGGTCTGGGGTTTTTAGGCCCCATGTTTGGCTGTGCCCAACAGTGTCCAGCTGTGGGAGGTCCCTAACTACTTTTAAGGGGGATCCCTCAGGAATCTGACTTATTTTCACTTGGCTAGGTTTACCAGCTTCAGTGATCCTAATCTGTTGATTAAGGGGTTCTTTTGGACAGGGGGCCCTTTGGGGTCCACCACTGGCCTCCCTGACCTCCACAGCCCTGGGCTGACTGAGGCAGGGTAGAGAGGTGCAGGTTACCTGCTCCAGACTGGGTCCCACCTGGGAAGGGTCCACTGCCATCAGGGGCTCTGCCAGGCTAGGCCTGACTACCTCTGGGGCAGTTCCTTCAACAGGGGTAGAGTCAGTTCCCTGAGGAGGCTGGCTCTCACCTAGTGTCTGGGAGGGGGAAGACTCTTCTTCCTCCTCAATGCTCTCTGTTTGAGTGGAGTGATCCATTGTTTCAGGCTTCACAACCTCACTATCTGTTTGAGTAGAGGCTGAGACCATTTCAACCTTGCCAACCTTTTCAGGAGGGCACTCAGTTTGTGTTTGGGCTGTGACTGTCACAGCCCTCCTATCCTGTTCTGGAAAGTCTGTCTGAGCCTGGGCAGTGGCTACCACTGCCATTCCAACCTTTTCAGGGAGGAATGGTGCTTGGACTGGGGCTGTAGCTATTACTGCCCCACTAACCTGTCCGGATAGGCCTATCATTCTGGAGTGAGTTTCTTGCTTCACCTCAGCCCATGCTGAGAGTTCCAGGTCATTCCCCAGTAAGCAATCTACAGGTAGGTTATCTGTCACTGCCACTCTCATGGGCCCTGTGACATTACCCCAGCTGAGCTTGACTACTGCCATGGGATGCCTTCTTTTCACTCCATGAATGTCTGTCACCTGGTAAGTAAAACCAGGGGTCAGTTGAGCAGAGGGGACCAGATGGTCAATCACCATGGTGATGCTGGCCCCTGTGTCTCTGAATGCCTCAACTTTCTGACCATTCACTAGGACCTCTTGTCTATACTTTCCCAAAATGTGGGGTCCAGTAGTGAAGTTGGCAAACCCCATGCCAGTCTCACAGACAAGAGTGTGGTCAGGGGACCTGGCTAGGCCATAGTCCTCCTGATTGCCCAAAGTAATGCCCACCACATTCTTGGGGGCACTCCCACCACCTGGGGGATTACCACTAGTGGTAACAGGAGGTTTAGGAGTATTACCTGGGGGTATATTTCCCTTATTACCATTTTTAGGGCAACTGGCATCACTTTTGTAATGACCCACCTGTTTACAGGTATGGCAATAAGGTTTCTTCTGTTCTGAAGGAGTGTTCTGGGACCCACCACCCTTGTTGGAGTTTTGGGGCCCTTGGGAAGTCTTCTCTGTGGATTTATCCCCACCCTTCTCTTGAGGCTTGGTTGATTCCTTTTTCTGGTCACCACCCTGGTTTTTAGGCCTGACCCTGGTTCTGACCCATTTGTCTGCCCTCTTACCCAATTCCTGTGGAGAGGTCAGATCAGAGTCTACCAGGTGCTGGTGTAATAACTGGTTCTGACAATTATTTAAGATTTGCTCCCTCATAATTAGATTATACAATCCTTTAAAATCAGTAACCGTACTACCCAGTAGCCAGCCTTCAAAAGCCTTAGTGGCACAATCAACAAAGTCAGACCAATCTTGAGACTGAGTTTTCTGGGTGTCTCTGAACAGCATCCTGTATTGTTCAGTGGTTAAACCAAACCCATCAACCAGTGTATTTTTCAAGATTTGGTAATTGTTAGCATCCTCCACTCTAGTAGTGAGGAGCTTATCTCTACCTTTACCATCAAAGGAGAGCCACAAGATAACTGCCCACTGACTTTGGGGAACACCCTGCACAGTGCAGGCTCTCTCCAAAGCAGTAATCCATTTGTGGATGTCATCCCCTTGTTTAAAGGGGGGCACTATCTTATTCAGGTGCTTTGTATCAAAACTCCTTTCCCTATTGCTAGGTTTATTGCTGCCACCAGTGGGCTGTAGCCCACATAATTCTTGCTCTCTAGCAAGGGCAAGTCTCTCTTTGGCCAGGGCAAGTTCTTCCCTTTCAATCCTCAGTTTGACTGCCCTTTCTTCAGCTTCATACACTCTCCTCTTAGGGGAAGACATCCCTCTGTGAGAAGAGTTGAGAGAGCCATTGGTTTGAAGGGATCTGCCAGAGCCTCTTGACAGAGATCTGGCTCGTCCATTCCCAATGTTAAGCTGACCTGATAGTGGCCCTAGGAGTCCCCCAGTACCACTGTCATGTTTGCTTAAGTTGGACCTGGTTAGTCTGCTGACTTCTACCTGTCCCTTATCTGCCTCATCCCCAGAGGGATCCTCATCCTCATCCTCCTCCCCATCTTCGTTCTCAGTTGAGAGGTGGATTAGGTCAGGGTCTCCTCTGGTTCCCTCAAGGGGAGGCATGCCTCCATCTGGATTAGAAGGGCTAAGAAGTCTCTCAGCCTTTCTGGCATCATAAGTCTCCAGGAGACCAATCAGAAAGGAGGTGGTGGGGTTAGCCCCTTGCTTAATCTTCCTAGAGGTACACACTTGTCGTAACTCATGGAAGCTAAGCACAGTATATCTGGAAGGAAGGACCTGTGGAGGGTCCACTGACACAAGGGGAGACTCAGAGTTTCCTCCTTTGTCTGACATACTGTTTCTAGTGTGGTGTAAGTGATGCACCTACCTACACTATGTGTTTACCTACTGATCCCTTGCTAAGAGTTGCAGCCAAGGTGTGCTAAGCCTTGAGGAGCTGCAACAGCTGGTTCAGTAGAACTCAGAGTATTCTAAGCTTAGTTATATGTACTAACAGTACTTATGTGATCTTTCAACAAGATATTCTTAGGATACGTGTGGTAAAACAACAGCAAGCTCAAATCCCAACCACTGCTCACCAATGTGAGAAGGTGGCCTGATATGCAGTGCTCACTATTCTAGTGAACACTATGTATCAGTCCAGCAACCCTTATTGATGATTGGTTGTAAGTCAACCTTATAGACCAGCTATCCTAGTAGCGTGGATACGAGCAGTCTAAGGCTAAAGACTTGAGAGGGCGTGTTAAGCCAGCTGTTTACCACACATATACCCCTTGAATACCAAGTGAAAGGACACCACACAAGTGTTATGAAAATAAACAGGTATTTATTAAGAATCACAACAGCCCTGTACTCTTTATGAGGACAGGGTACTTAGCACAAAACAAAACTCTTATGAAAATACTTAAGTTAGCACAGTATATACAAATGCCCGAGGGGCACGGAAAACCATATACTCTGAAAGTGGAATGCAAAATTACTAGCAGGTAAGTACAGTACTAATAGGCTTAGGAATCGCTAGGAATTGACTATAGAATCTTCAGATTACTTCTAGGAGGCCTAGGGGACTCGGGTGCAGAGTGTGCACTCTCACGCGTGATGCGGGACAAAGTCTATGGTAGCTAGAAATTGCAAAGTTAGTGTTCTCGGGCGAACCCGACCTGGTAGGAGGAAAACGAAAGTGGATTCTGACCCTTGGATAGTGAGGCTATGCTGGGGCACCGAAATGCCGAAGTTACCTAGCCCAGGGGCTGCAGCTGCATAGGACTCAAAAGACGTCGGGAATCCTCGTAGACGGACCAGGAGCCTGGAAGAAAGAAGTTGCTGGCAGGCGACCAGTGAAGAAAGTTCGATGGATCCAAGCCTGGACCGAAAGAAGATGACACCTGAAAGCAGAGGGGACCAAGTTCGAGACTACTAGCCAGTAGTCAGGTGGCACCAGGAGGGCACCGGATGGTAGTCACCTCGACTAGGTGAGTGGGTGACGCTGTGCTCGCAGATCTCACGGACCAGGAGGCGTTGTCGGCGACCAGGCAGAAGGAGCGAGCTGTCCCACGAAGATCGAAGCTGTCGGCGTCGCTGGACCCAGGATTGGGCAACAAAGCCTTGGCAAATTCAAGCCCACGCGGTGGACCTAAAATGGCGTCTGGAGTGGACCAGGAGGGTCCGGGGTGCCTCTCTTGAAGAAGGAAGCAAGGGCCAGTCTGGAGCAACCAGACCAGCAGCAGTGATGTCGTCGGGCATCGTGTAGAAGGCCACAAGCCAGCCGGCTAGTAGCCACACAGCGCGGTGAGCGCGCAAAAGCAGAAGGGCCCACGCAGATCGTGGAGATGCTGGAGGGCTGATCTTCGGTGCTGGAGCTGCTCAGGGTTGGGGCTTCTCGGACCCCAAAGCACTCACCAGTGGGAGACTCGGTGGGCTTGTTACAAAGAAGTCGTGCAGTCTTGGCGATCGTCGGTCCCTCGAGGTCTCTTCGCACTCACGGTTCTCAGCTTTGCTGTAGAGGTGAGTAGAGGTCAGAGGTGCCAGGGAAGCCGGGTCTCGTCGAGCTGGGTCATCGGATTCGTGAAGAAGGACTTGCAGCAGACCGCAGTGTTCTTAGGATGGTGCCTGCGGATGCAGGGTGACTACTCCTTAGCCACAAGGGAGAATCTTGAAGAAGAAATCTTGATGTCCTTTCGTAGAAAGTCGTGTCTTGATTCCAAAGATGATCTAATTTTAACAGGGGGCCCGCTCCCATCTTTATACTAAAAAAGGGGGCTGACCCGGTGACTAGGTCCTGCCTATGGGTGGGACTAGGAGGGGGCTGGTTACACCCCTCTGCCATGCCGGACTTCCCCCAGGCCAGGGGCTGGTGTGCCCCTGGAACTGGTTCTGACCGGCCTATGCGTAGTGAGCACCGGGGTGCCACTCAGCAGTCACCTTCCTGAAAAGCCCTGCCTACCCAGGATACACACAACCATGTCTGGGACGGTGCTAGCACCGCCCCTGACAGGAAACCCTTTGTCCAGGCTCCCCTCGCTGGAAGGACTTCCAGCTGCAGGGGGTCAGACTCGTGTCTGTGGTGGCAGCATCCTTTTTGTGGAGCTGAGGCTTCGTTTAACTTTAACCGGGGTTCACAGTTACATACATGTCGTGTCCCTCTAGAAGGGTGGAATGCTAACCCCGTCGCCAGAATTGGCGAGGGGTTAGTATTCCAATTTGTATGACACCTTACTCGACATGTTTTGATAAAGCAATACCAAAGATAGCATTTAACCGCGAGGATTATAATGCACTTAAGAGTATATGGTATGGTTATCATGGAACAGCTATTAGGACTTGATTCCGCAAGCTGCAGACAGGCTCAGCTCATGACAGAGCACCATCTCACACGATTCCAAGCACTCTGCCTTCAGGATTGTTAAGGCCTGCCATAGGAGTGACTGATAGGAATCTGTGTGCCCATTTTAGGGTTAGATATAGGTATACTATATCTACAGCAAAGGGTGATTACACGACTTTGCCCCAGCTGTCATGCAGCCAGTTGTGTCAAATTTAGGAGGCCAGCCAGGGGTGGCATAATACATGCTTCAGCCCCTGGTAGGCCCTGGGTACACCTATGCCCTGAGTTACAGGGTCTGATAAGGTGGCCCAGTACCAATTGGAAATGTACCTAAGGTACATGGAATCCATTTTACAGAGAGAGCAGTAGGCCTGGGGTCCTGATTGGCAGGATCCCAGGTCGACTATGTCAAAAACCAGCTAAAACACAGGGCAAAAAGTTGGGGGCAACCATAGTCAGGAGGTACCTTCCCACACACAGCAGTCATCGAAAAGAACAACAAGATAGGAGCCAGCACAGAACAGTTATAGGGCACACCACAACACCGGGACGTGAGTCTGTCGCCTAAACTCCATTTACCTACATTTTTCAGACTTTCAGACAAAAGGCATATACATCAACCTAGTATTTCCAAAACAAGTGATTAACTTGATTAATGTAAATCAATGCGCCAATGCGCCAATGTCAGTCAATCATACCACTATTCCATTCCACCACTGCACACACATGTAGCCTAGGTCTGCTGTGCTTCCTATTGATTGGTTGTGTGTTTATCTTGTATTCCACTTCCTGAACATATTCCATCAATCATCTCTGATCAAATTGACTGACAGCGTGCAAAGATGGTATGGTGGTCATCATCATCATCATCATCCGGTGTGGCACGTGTACGTGTTCTCCAACAGACCAAAAACAGCATCTAAGTCTGTAGTGAGTGACTACGATTAAGTCCAGACTGCACCTGCAGTAGTAGGAGTACAATTGGATACATATTAATAAACAACATGGAAACATTGACCATCACTTGAGACACAAGCACTTTGAAACTACTAGTATACTTCTACTTCATGCACATTTGCTCTGAGTCAGCAAGCAACCAATGCAATGTATGGCATCATTTATTTCATATACCTGTCTTTCTCTTCTTTGTGACTGTCAGATCACAGATGCAGCAGAGCCTTCTGAAAGTGATGACTAGTTTACTTTAATTTTGGAGCCCTGCTCAAGTTCTGACATTGAAGAGTTGTGTATGCCTGCAGACAGAGGTGTAGCCTTAAGACAGTGATGCATTTCAGATTGGAAACAATACAGAAGATGGCTGTAGTCACGTACGTTTCACTTGTTATGGAGGGACTGTTAGAGGCTACATTATTGCACTATTGTCCATCTCCATCCAAAGTATGGCAAGAAGGAAATGTATTTAGGGAAGATGGAGCAGGACTCTGATGAGTGAAGTGCACAGTAAATGCTCAGATGTGCAACTCCAATAGGTAATTAAAAGAGAAAGGAAGATGGTGTTGGTTTTCAAGTTTTAGTCAGAAAGACAGATATACACAAATAACTAAGGAAGGGAGAAATAAAGGAAGGGAGAATGTAACAATTTCCAAGCCTAGTTGTCAGGGAAGAGGAGCTCGTCCTCAAACCCTGGTGGTTCTTCTGACAGAAGTAGATCCTGTAACCCACTACTTATTTCTTCCGACTCGCTCTCCTTTTCCAGCTCTGATTAACGGACTTTGTAGTCTGGTGGTATCAAGTGCTGATTCATTTTTATCATGTTTAACCTCTCCACGCTTTTGGGCGAGAGACTGGTCCTTCTCACAGTCACAATGGCACCAGCAGCACGGAACACACGCTCAGAAAAGACACTTGCAACAGGGCAAGCTAGATACTTTATCGCCAGCCTGCTGAGTACTGGCCATTGGCTTCTTGTCCTATACCAATACACCAATGGGCTTTGCTCCATGAACACCTCTGTTGTGTCATCCAGATAGGTCTGGAGCATCCACTCAATGTTCATTGGTGCTCTGGTTTTCTCGTCCTCTTTTTGCTTTGCGACAGCAACGGACTTCCCCATCCCTTTCTGTAGAAACCAAGCAGCTATTTTTTTGCCTGTGTCTGATGAATCAGATCCTGTTGGTGCGGTTGTTGCTATTGTTTGTGTTGGTGACTGCTGGGAAGCAAATGCACTACTCGCATGCTGTGAAGAAGAACTTGACTCTGTAGGATGCTCAGTAGTACTTGCACTGTCCTGGGCTGGCACTGGCAGGCCTCTAATTGAGAGCCGTTTGTTTTCTAAATCAGTGGCTTCCTTGGCTATTACAGTTTTGTACTTGTAAACATCCCCTTCTGAAAAAGGAATTACTGCATTACTGTTCACAAATAATTTGTACCGTGGATCCAAAATTGTGGCAGTAATGTAATGTTGATGTGACAAAATCTTATTTTGAATCCTTGTATTCTCAGATAAGCGGCCGGCTAAGGACTTCGCAAAATTACATGCTTCACGTTTTCCTTCCACATCTTCGTATGTTTCAGACACCTCCTTCAGCTCTTGCTCAAGCATGTACAACAATGGGATTGCTTGGCTCATAGTACAGTCCTCCCTGCTGACTGCATGTGTGAAGACCTCAAAAGGAAGTAGCATCTCAGTCAGGCATTTAATGAGGTCCCATTGCCACATCTCAACGGTCATGGCTTTAACAGTAGGATCCCCTGATCTTCTTGTCATGACATAAGCATTAAGTGGTATGTACTGCTCATACTGCTCAAACAGCCGTTCGAGCATGTAATACGTAGAGTTCCAACGTGTTGTACCTCCTGGATGAGTGCTTTGACTGGCATGTTACACTCACGTTGAATGACCCGTAGCTGCTTCCGGGCTTTAAAAGAATGATTGAAATGCGTGCAGAATCTTCTGCAAATGGTCAGTAAGTTGCTGACTTTGCTTTCATTTTTCAGAAAGTCTTGAACCACAATGTTAATGCAGTGTGCCAAACACGGGACCCTGAAATAGCGACCATCTTCCATGGCCTTAACTAGATTACTGCCATTGTTGGTGGTAACAAAACCAATATTGAGGCCTCTTGGTCGCAGCCATTTACAGACCTTGCTGTTGAACTCATCCAAAATGTTTGCAGCAGTATGCGATTTCTCCATAGCAAACATTGCTACAGTAGCATGTTTGCGAGTATCATTAAAAATCTCAGTAGTGTCAATGCCTGTAGATATCTTGTCTCTAACACCTGAAAAAAAGATCCAATGTGCAGTGATGCACATGTAATATGTGGCTTGGCAACTGCTCCACATGTCTGTTGTCAGGTGGGTACTATGCACAGCACTCTGCTGCAAGGCTTTTCCAAGCAATTCCAGCATGTCGTGGTGTAGTGCTGGAACAGCAACTCTGGCAAAATAGTAGCGGCTGGGAACATTCCATTTTGGGCAGAGGGTTGTCACAAATTCCAGGAAACCCATCCCTTCAACAAAAGAAAAAGGGAGAAGGTCCAGAGCTAACATTTTAGCAAGCTTAGCATTGTACAAACGTGCTATTGGGTGGTTGCGCTCGTACTTTCCCTCCTGCCTAAACATGCTAACAGTGGTACGCTGCTTGGTATTTCTTTCAGATATGCCCGATGCAGTAATTCGTGTCGCAGACTTCGCACCCGTACTCCTTGGTGTCTCCGGGTTACTACTCTTACTCTGGTGCCACAGAGATGTTGCTGATGCAGAGGATGTGGGTTCTACCACTGCAGTGCTGGGGAGTGGGACAGGGGTACTTAGTGTACCACTACCAGATAGAATGTCTCCCTCTTCTTCCTGTCCGACCCGTGGACCTTCTACTGCTTCCCCACCAACATTAATGGTTCCTGCTTTTATGATACATAGGTGGTCCTCCCACTTGATTGCGTGGTGTTTTTTCATATGGGTCATTTGGCCGCCGGTACCGTAGTTTGTACCAGGCTTACCACGACTAACAGAGGAATGACAAATGGAGCATATAGCAATGTTCTCCTCATTTGCGCTAACCCACACTGGGGAGCTTAACTTTTGTCTCTTGCTAGAGGTGCCACTTCCAATGCCGGATGAACTGGAGGTTGTGTGGTGAACTTCACTATGTGGCTGCGCAGTAGTACCACTGCCTACTTTTGCTGAGGTGGAACTTGTGCTGGATGTAGGACACTGCCGGCTTTGTGCAAATGTAAAAATGGAAGCTGGAGGTAGTTTTGGTGTGGCCTGTGTTGGTGGTATGCGTGCTACTACATCCCTAGTCGCAGCCATTCTTGATAGGGTTAAAATGTTGGTCTCCATGTCCTCAGGGCCAGGAGTAATGCTTGTGATGACTGGGTCTGACTCATCATCACCATCATCATTATCCGGCTGCTGAACATCGCACTCCATAAGTGGTAGGCTTCCTGGAATCTTCCTTTTCCCTAGCCTGGTCTTCTTGGGATGTCTCTCTCTCTCATGCTCGGATTGTTCTGGCTCCCAATTGAGGTCAAGATCATCAGAAGGGATGCTTGGCGAAGAACTCGATGGACTAACCCTCCTTTTCCTTGGTGGGAATTTGGAAAACAATAGATCTCCTGCATGAGGCGCTGCCTCTTCTTGCTCTGCATCAGGCTCAATTTCCTGAACTGCCCCGACTTCGGGAGGAACAACAACTACTATTGCCGGTGGTGGTTCTTGAACAACTATTGCAGGCGGTGGTTGTGGTAGTTGTTTTCGTTGAACATCTACTATTGCGGGCGGTGGTTGTGGAACAACTACTATTACAGGTGGTGGTTGTGGTTGTTCTTTGCGTTGAGCATCTACTATTGCGGGCGATGGCTGTTGTACATCTACTATTGCGGGCGCTGGTTGTTGTTCACCACTTTTCTGCTGTGTTTCCTCTTGCGTGGAATGTTTACTACTTTGAGATTGAGATAAGTTCAGGTCAGGCTAAGTATCACTGCTTTCCACCATTTGGCTGGCTACCTCTTGCCCACTCATCTGCTTGGCCCTGGGGTAGTGGCTTGGGCCCACTGATGCGGAGGTGCTGGCCCCAGCTTGGACCTTGGTCACTGCTGCTGCAGGCGTACTTTTTTTCCCAAAAAAGGTTTTCGGGTCAACACCAGACTTAAGTGTAACTTCCTTCTTCTGTTCTTCCTTCTTCTCAGCAGCTTTCTTGGTCTTGGAGGACCTGGCACCTGCTTTCTTTGGGCCCATCTTCTTCAGATGTCAGCAGCAGCACTCAGTTGCACAAGTTGCTGAGAATGATGTCTGGTCAGGTTAGTCACTCACACCACACGTGACGTAGTACAGAAGGACGTCCGTCTGGCAGTAGAACAGGCGATGAATGATGACAGACACCTCCTCTTCAGTCTTTTGTGCACCTACAAGCAAAGAAGGCAGAACAACATCAGTCGAATATGGATTTATTTAGCTTTAATTACTACTAGAAGTATTAGTACATCCAGTAGAAGTAAGAATAGCAAATCATTAAAATGCAAATGTAGTGGAAGTGGAACTTGTTTATCCTTAATTTGTGCATCATTTTGGATGGATGCAGCATCAGTGACCTGCAGCAGATAGCAATGGGGATGTGAACAGTAGTAAGAAGAAGGAACAATGGCAAGACACAGGCCAATTTGTCAAAAACAAAACAGCACACTACTACTACCACCACAGCTCCACATGGGCACTCTCATTACAGGTACATGGGTAAAGGCCAGAAAAAAATAAACTCAAGCAGGCCTATATCCCTCCCTATATGGCCAGAAAAAGGAGGATGCCTACATCACAGCGTAATGCAAAAAAGAAAATCCCCATGGCTACAAGGTTTGAAAGTTACACAACAACACAAACAACAAAGGCATTTGGAGTTTTCCCCCAAACAGTTAACTACACTCCAAACACCACATTTGAAAATTCAATGCATTGCCACCCATGCCATAAATTATGTTAAATTCAACAGACAAAATGGAAACTGCTACATCAAGCATCCCAGCTGACTATCTCTGGGACTCTAGGCCTACTGGCAGAAAAAAATCACACAACTTTGGAGGCCTGCGGCAAAAAAACGATACCAGGATGGAAGGTCACACAAAATGGCCGCCCCCACATGGCCTGGCCAGTGCCACCCCCAAAAACATGAAAAGAAAGAGAAGACAGACAATACATTCCTATGGCAAAAGGACAATGCTTGGCTTGACAAAATGGCCGCCAAGCCGCCCACATGGTCAGGCCACCCTCAAACAACAAAGTACATAGAGAACAGAAACCGAAAGTGGTCCATGCTCCAAAAAGTACAAGCAAATGACAACCTGAGGAGTTTCTTTTAGCAAAATGAACAGCATCTACATTTTCGGGAACGTTTTAGGCAACTCGAGAGATATTGCTTGCGAGAATGCAAATTCGGCGTGTTCGGCGGCGCGAACTGTACAAAACGTCGTGATCGTGCGCCCGAGTAGGCACATTGAGCTCGCGAAGAAAACAAAAACTGTAAGGTCGCGTTGTAGCAGTGTGCAAAGTTACCAAAACTACGTGAGCTGAATTCTAGGGTTACCTAGTGCGCAGGAAAAAGCCATATTATTCAACACACACTCAAAACCTGCAATTCAACACCAAAAACACATTTTGCTAATTAATCCAAAGCCATCCATGACCTACATGATGTTACACTTACAACTTAAATACCCCTATAACAGTTGAACAACTTTCATGCACCCATGATGAGGAAGTCTCTAGTAGTACCCTTGGGCCTACCTACTGGCACAGTAGGCCACAACCTTGGAGGCCTATGGCAAAAACACAGAGGCTGCTACTAGCACCAGGAATTAAAATGGCTGCCCCCACATGGCCTGGCCACCCCCAAAAACATGAAAAGAAAGAGAAGACAGACAATACATTCCTATGGCAAAAGGACAATGCTTGGCTTGACAAAATGGCCTCCAAGCCGCCCACATGGTCAGGCCACCCTCAAACAACAAGGTACATAGAGGACAGAAACAGTAAGTGGCCCATGCTCCAAAAACTACAAGCAAATGACAACCTGAGGAGTTTCTTTTAGCAAAATGAACAGAATCTACATTTTCGGGAACGTTTTAGGCAACTCGAGAGATATTGTTCGCGAGAATGCAAATTCGGCGTGTTCGGCGGTGCGAACTGTACAAAACGTCGTGATCGCGCGCCCGAGCACGCACATTGAGTGCGCGAAGAAGACAAAAACTGTAAGGTTGCGTTGTAGCACTGTGCAAACTTACCAAAACAGTACAGGCCTCCCTCAATAATAATTTGTAAGAAAGATTGAGAAGCACAGAAAACTGTAGTTAAAAAAAAAAAAAAACATTTACAGTACACAAATTCTCAATTCTCAAACTTACTTGTGAAAGAAAAGTTCAAATGCAAAATTCCTCAATAAATCCAATTAAATGCTATGATGCAGCAGACAAACACAAAGAGTGATCCTTCCAGCTCCAATTCCAAATGAAAGTGAACAGCACATGGACAAAGCACTGGGAGGAGCCTGGTGGACAGGAACAGGAAGTTGGAGACTCAGGGGCACTTCCTTTCTGTTATAAAAAAGAGTAGAAACAAAAAGAGGAGTCCTAGCCCAAAAAAATACAGCCAAATCACAATCTGAGGGGTTAAATGAACATTTTTGAGAAATTGTTAACATGCTCGAGAGATATTCTGTGCCACATTGCAGTTTCTGCGTGTTCCGAAAGGCGATCTTACCAACATGGTGCTGCAAGGAGGATCGCATGTCCCATGACATGTTTGCGCGTCCGAATGACGTAATCGCGTTCTCAAAGTCGCATGGGATTGTGCGGCCGGATTCCAAACATCGTAGCGAACGCGACCGGGAGAGAAAAGCGAGAAAGCGAACGCAGAACCACGGTAAGTCATTACGGCGCACGCGAGAATGCTATTGAGCGCACGAGGAAGAAAAACTACTTCGCTACGCTGTAGATTGCGAAGTAATCGACAGCTTCGCGCTCTCCGTGAAGTGCGAAGTTGCCGAAAATTCGCAAACTCCGTGAATGGAGTGTAGTTTTCTGCCCAGGGTTAGTTACAAAGTAGTGCAAAAGAAGAAAAGCACTGTGAACAATGGCTATTCGCATATCGTTGTTTCTGTGCGATCAGAGAAATTTTGTATTCGTGAATGGCACATTTGCTGAGAATTTTGAAGGTATCTGAATTACACCTCTGTAATCTAAATTTTACAAAGGATTAGTTTGGTCCCCTTAAGAAACCATTATTGGCAATATGGGAGAGTGATTTTATTACATTGACAAAAACATCCGTCATTCTTTACATTGTTTCTTTCAATAAGAACTATACAGTCCAAGTTACTTTTAATAGAGGTCAACAATTCACCACATTAATGTCCATCAAGTTTGGTAAAATAAAATTAAAAATGTGTAAAAAATATTTGGTAATGTGGAATTTTCATAACAATATACACTTTATTAAATGTTATTTTTTGATGTTTTACATTTCTTTTTAAAAGGTTTTTTTTTCTGGATTGTAATTGCATTTTTTGTAGTTTGCATAAAAATATTCGTAATTTGAGTGAGCCTTAACCTAAACCCAAAAATATTGTTAACTGTAATAAATTAAACGTTTGTATTTGTGAAACCAATCAAATCCAGAACTAAGATTATACATATATCATGGAGTAATGATGTATTAAAAGTATAATTTTCAAATGATTTTGAAATTAGACGATCTACAATGTGTGTAGCAATATTATTTATTAATTGCACTTTTCCAGACCTGTCAACCACCACAAGCAAGAGAGAAAAGGACACGTCAACATTATGAACGTATGCACAAACCAGTCCTGATCTACAGACCTTGCAGGAAAGACACGTCATTAGGAGATGCATGTGTCACATCACACTATAGAGGAATTGACTCAACAATTATACTCCAGACATGAGAATACAGACTGCCAGACGGCCTATTGGGAGGATTTTTTCTTTGCAACTATTTTGTGGCAGACACAAGTGGGATATCTCTGATAACCACTTGGGCTGTCTTCACCCAGTTACTGGATGTTACACTCAGACACATGCAAGAGGACATCCAATTTCTTACAACCATGTTAACACTGAACAACATCAAGGTTGATGGGAGGCATACCAAATGTTGTAGGTGCCACAGATGGTACTTCATGACTTGGAGCAAGTCTAGTTGAAGTGGTAACACTTCTTCTTCTTGAATGTGCAGGCGGTTTGCTCTGTAGACCTCTTCATTACCAGCGTCTGTGCAAAACACCCTGGTTCTACCCATGACTCGCTTGTGCTATGCAACAGCAGCGTACCACAATAGAAGGCAGGCCGTGCTCCAAGGAGGTTGTTGCTTGTTTGTAAATGTCAAAACATTCTGTTTCAGGATTTTAACTGTTATGATGGGTGCAGCTAGATATCAGTTGTGTAAAGTGCATTTCAATGTTTCTCAGGGGACTTAGGGTATCCAAGTCATGCCTGGGACCTCTGAGGAACCCAGTAATACAAGGGCAAGTCTGCTTCAATGTGGCACGTGTACGAACTTGGGGTCCTTTGGAGTAGATGTTTGGACTCCTGAATGCCCAGTTGAGGTGCTTGAACAAGAGCAGAGGGGCTCTTTTCTACTCTCCTTCCAAATTCTGCAACATTGTGGCATTCTTCTGCATGGTTCACAACATTGTACTGCAGAGAAACATACCTTTCAATCCAGATGTGGATTACCAGCACCACACCCAAGGTGATGGGGAGGACATGCGTCAGAATGATGCCAGTCATGAGGATGAAATATAAAAACAACAGTGGTTCCATGCAATATAGGATAAGGCACTCAAATGAATACAGACACAATGGATTCTGTATTTGTCTGACTTGTCCAGCCGGACAGAGGTCAGAATGTATTTACTTATAACAACAAATAAAGGGAGAATATCCTTCGACAGTCTCACGTTGTGGGGCACAAGCCTGTACCTCATTTAAACACAAAACACTTTAGTACAGTCAAAGTGAAAAGAAAGGGAGAAAGGGCTTTTAGGCAATAAAGCTCAAGTTGTTCTACAAATCACAATATGAACAAATATTTTCAATTGCGCCTTTACATCAACATTAGTACACTATATACACACTGTATAAGGCACATCAATTGGTCGACGGCGTTTCGATCCCACTTTTAAATCAAAGGGATCATCATCCGGACATTAGATGCATGCCTAATAATTGTAAGCCTCTAAAACCATGAATTTTCAGGGCAGGGGGTTCAGAAGGGGTACGGTCACCCGAATCAGGACCGGCCAGGCAGTTTGAATCAAAGAAGGAGGTACATATTTGTATAACCTTTTTTATAATAAAGAAAAACCTCTATCCATTTGTGTACATTGAGGAATTTCAGAAAAGGAGGTAACTTTTATGTAGGGCTCAAGGTTTTATGGTTTTTTTTTTTGTGTATAAATGAAGTTTTAAAACTGTATATTTCCATATTTATTAAACTGAGGGGAGCCGCAGCGCCATCATTCCTGTGTTTGTTTCCTGCACTACAGGTCCCAGGGGGCTTTGGAGGATCTGCCCGCACCTGGACTGACTCTGCTGCCTATAATACCGACCTCGCCGCTCCAGCTTCGTGGGGGCCTCAGCACCAGCATTCCTGTGTGTGTTTCCTGCACTACATGTCCCAGGGGGCTTTGGAGGATCTGCCTGCACCTGGACTGACTCTGCTGCCTATAATACCGACCTCGCCGCTCCCACTTCGCGGGGGCCACAGCACCAGCATTCCTGTGGTTTTTCCTGCACTACAGGTCCCAGGGGGCTTTGAAGGATCTGCCCACACCTGGACAGACTCTGCTGCCTATAATACCGACCTTGCGCTCCGGCTTCGCGGTACGCGCGCGGGTGCGCGCCGGGCGAAGCCCAGTTCAAGGGCGGGCCCGTCTGTGCCTGTCCGAGCACGAACGAGGACGGGACGGGGCCCTCTCTTTATCCTTCCATTTGGGCAACACTTGAAGGTTAGTACGCTTTAGCTAGATAACCAAGACTGCCTTTTGTTTGCCTATTATTTTTTACGTTGCAGTGGAGCCGTTGTATTGTAACTAAAAAAGAAAACGGCGACAGCTAATGAGGGAAAGGGGAGAAAGTCGCTACCAGGAGAATCTATTGGGGGCACACTAGACCAATTCCTGACAAGGGCATCATCTGTGCTGCAACGGGAAATTTAAATTACCGAAAAGAGGCTATCTATGGAGCGGTGAAAAGGTCATCACTGGGCAGGCTGGCCCAGGCGTGTTCTCCAGTGCCTCAATTAACAGTCGCTACTGTGCACGCTGGCCCTACTGGCGAGGGTAACCAGATATCAAATATAGTCAGCAGGCCCCCAAGACCCCTAGATATTGCGGACAAGGTAGTAGCTGGCCCATGTACTTCTCTGCAAATTCAAGACACTTCAGGAGCAACCAGTGTGAGACTGCATACTAGGTCTGCATCCAGTACTAAACTAGGGACTATCTATCAGGCACCAGACCCAGCAGTCAAAAGAAAGCGTGGTGGAGCCACAACAAAGAATAGAAAAGCAAAAATCCAGAAATGTGGCAATCCTGAACCACATCCAAACGCAGCTGAATTTGATACCCCTCAGCCAACTGTACATGTGGCTTCGACTACATTGGCTATTGGAGACACAATGCCTTCCAAGGATAGAGAAGACTTTAGGGTCAAATTGAAACATATATTTACTGAGACCTGTCTTCCCATCTATGATAGATTGAACTCTATAGAAATTAGACCTTCTCATCTGGAATCATTGTTTACTACAACACAGGCAGAGGGTGGTACACGGGCAGAAGCTGTTACCGGAAATGTAGATGGGCTGTCTAGGTCAACAAATTTAGTTCGCCAACATGTAAACCTGTTGGCAACAAATGTTGTAGTGGATTTATCAGGTCCAATTGCTCCATCTGATGAACGCCCTATTCAACCTAGTGTTTCTGCTGTGTCTAATGATCATGTAATACCTAGGAACAGGGAGGGAGGGAGGGACACTGGGCCATCAACGTACGATCAATTAGTAAATACGGCTAGGACCCCTGACGCACATAAGAGTGTGGTACCATGTTTAGATCTCCCCCCAGAACCTATACCTTATGTGGTGGTTTTAGCGGGGGTACCAGCTCTGAGCCAGGGAAAAATGGAGGCCTACAGTGAGCTCAAAAACAAATGTATCCACTGGCTAAACTATAACAGGCCTCTCCCCAACCAGGTTTCTAGTGAAATTCCTTTTGCTAGACGGGTGGACTGGGTGGGGCCTCGGGTGAAACATATTCAGGGTGATTGTGTTGTAATCAACTTTAGGAACAGATAGGCCGTTGACCACATCTGTAATTGGGGGACAGGTAGCTCAGCAACACAAATACAATCTCTTCCCTAACTTACTTCTACCCGGCAGCATCTACTAATATTCACTCGGATTCAAATAGAAGAAGGCTGCCTCGGGGGGGGGGGATAAGGACCACCTGGGCTGTAACCCTTACCCTTACTCAGGTTATGTAGATTGGAAGGCCCCACAAAACTGTTCCCCGGGATTGGCCATGTTCAATCACAATAATAGATATAAAATCCTGGATCAAGTAGACTGACAGTTGATGTGTAGTTTGCCCTCACCCGCCAAAGTCGATAAAAGGAGCATACTAGAAGCTAGGGATAGTTTAGTAGGAATAGAACATAGTATTCTGCAACATGATCTTTTGGGGGGTGAGATCATTCCGGCGACAACTAGAGGTAACAGCAGGGGAAGCAACTTTAGTGAGCATGTTGGTTCTCCACTGACAGCAACATAGGAGGGAGCAAGAAGTCAAGAAAAGGGAGGGGCTCTAGGTAGAGAGTTAAGGGAGAAGGGGCTTAATCGGGGGAGGGGGGATGCACACGGACGATCCACCATCTGGGGTAGTCAGCTGCAGCGGGACAAATAGGAGGTTCAAAGCACGGGAGGCAAACGGTAACATCAAAATTCTCTCTTGGAATTTGGCAGTGCTTAAAAATAAATTAATATGTCCAGACTGGGGTTTGTTTATAGAAGAACACGATATTTGCTTTATGCAGTAGACGTGGGCCCTGGAAAATAACCAATGGAGAGGCTATGCCACCTTCAATATACCAGACACTACGAGGGGAAGGGATAGACCAATCGGGGGGCTAAGCATCTGGGTGGGCATGCACATGTGCGCTAAAGCAGAGCAGCTGGCAAAAAATTCACATGATATACAATGCGTCCTTTTATCCCTCCCAGCTAACAAGCACATCACCCTAATTAATATCTACTGTAGGCCAACGCAGAGTGGGCAAGAGTCTAGAGTTATCGATCAATTGAGAGATTACTTATTGACCCTTGATCCAGAGAACATTTTAATAATATGGGGTGACTTTAACTGCCAGTTTGAGTCCCTTAGTATTATGAGCCTAGACGATCCAGATAGTGAGAATCAGTACTGGAATATTCCAGAACCCCTGATCTCGCTTGTTAAAGCGTGGACCCCGTTGGTCCTACAAATAAATTCATTTATCTTGTCTCTATCCCTGAGGGCATGCAATGGGAGACTAAAATCGGATAGACCGGGCCTACCAACTTTTAATAGAGAAGGGCAATCTTCAAACATAGACTACATCATGGTTGAATCTAGATCTTGGGATAGGGTCTTGGATTTTCAGATTTACCAGCGGAAAGATAGTGACCATAATGCTCTGGCAATGACACTCAAGCCAGGGAGCTGGGGACTGACCAACTACCCAGTAGGGCCAACTCCTGTCCAACAACCTCTCCTGCTACACAACAACAGACAGAGAGTAATATGGCCCCATATATTGGGCTCCTCAAATAAGTTAGCACACATATATCAGCAGGTTGCGCCGTATCTTAATGAAATGGCTGGGGTTAGGCCACTGGGTACCCAAGCTGGGCAGGATGTTAGGCCTGTTGAGATTCATAAGCAGTTGACTTCTAAAATGTTAGAGGTGTTTTATCCGGAAGTAAGCATTAGGGAAAAACCGGCCCTATCTCATCCCTGGTATAATGCCTCTTGCCGTAAAAAAAAAAAAAGATCTATTAGAAGTTATAAAGGCCAAGGATAACCCGAGGATAAAGGACCTTCAGACGCAATATAAGCGGGTGATCGAAGTAGAGAAGAAGGCCTGGGAAGCTAATAAATGGGAAGAACTGAGAATTGCTCTACAGTACAAGGATTTGAAATCCTTTTGGGCAATTGTTAGGGATAGCGGGAGGGATGGTAGATCGGCAATAATACTAAACATAGCTCCAGCAGTATGGGAAGCCCATTTTGGAATCCTGCATGCGCACCCGGGCAATGACGACTCAGCACCTTCGACTCTGAGCTCCCTCCATGAGTATTGATTGGGGGGGTACAGGAGATCACTCTTGCTGAAGTCGAATCTACTATCGCCAAGCTATTACCCAACAAAACCCCTGGTCTTGATAAGCTTCCAGGGGACCTTTTTCGGTCTGAGCCAAAAATATGGGCCCCCTATCTCTGTGTTTTGCTTAATTCCATTCTAATGGGAACAGACCCGCAAAATACCTGGCGTGGTGCAGAGATAGTCCCCATCGATAAAAAGGCTGCCCTCTGTTACCTTCTAACTACAGGCCTATTAGCCTGATAGATATCACCCAGAAGTTGATGGGACGTATAATATTGGAAAGAGTTCAGGAGTGGGTTGAGGATAATGAGATTTTAAGTACTCTTCAGGCCGGCTTTAGGACGAGTACGTCAACTATCGACCAGATATTCAGACTCCAGGCCCTGTATTGGAAAACAGTGAGTGTGGAGGGTGGCAGCCTCTACCTCATTTTTGTGGACCTGAGGTCTGCATTTGATCTGGTCCCAAGGGAAAAACTGTGGAGTGTTCCTTTGGACCTCAGCATTCCGATGTACCTTTTGGATGTGCTAATAAGGCTCCACACAGAAACCTTTGCCCAAGTGAGATAAGTGAAGCACGGAGAGCTGACAGCTAGCTTCCCGGTAAAAAGGGGGGTGCGCCAGGGATGTGTCCTGGCCCCCACCCTTTTTAGCTTATTTATAAATGGGCTTATAGATCACCTATTAGTTGTAAAGGATACAGATGCCCCAAGATTAGTCTCAGGTCGGGTACCCGCATTGATGTTCGCGGACAACACTTTGCTGTTGTCCAAGACATCAATCGGTATCCAACGTACCATGGACGGCTTCGCAGACTTCTGTGCACTGAGAGGCCTGGAGATAAATTTAGCAAAAACTAAATTTATGATTTTCAACCCCCCAAGGCAGACCCGCTCAAATCCAACACTGAATGGCATACCTTTGGAGAGAGTAAAGACCTTCGAATATTTGGGCATTACCCTCGAGGAACATCTGGGATGGGATGCCCAAGTAGCAAAGGCTGCCTTAAAGTTGACCCAAACGGTGGATGGTATTATGAAAATGCACAGAGTATCTGTGTATGAGCCTGCTGCTCCAGTTATAGAAATCTATACGGTGCAGGCTAGATCAGCCACTAAGTACGTAGCAGAGCTATGGGGGCACTATAGGCCCATAAGTCTGACAAGGGTTGAGCACTCATTTATGAGGAACCTGTTGGGATTGCCAGTTAGTACCCCGTTGATACCTCTTCGGCTGGATTTAGGGCTACTCCCCATTGAGGAGGAAGTGGCACTAAGGCCCCTTATTTACTGGAGAATAGTTTGGTCAGTCCCTGAATTGGTCCACTACAGAAATTAGTTCAGGGATGTGTGGGTTGAAATTAGAACCAAGAACATCCCATGGTAACTCACATAAAGGAACTTTGTAGTAGGATCAGCTTACCCGAGCTATGGGGTACACCTGAAGTATTGTGCCCGGTATTATCTAGGGCCGAACTGGTATACCATTGTAGACACTACAAACTATTGTCTCTTCATGCAAGTTCAACAGCAGGTAGACTGACATCCGAGTTCCTCCAAATAAAAGAGGATTACAAAAAGGAGGACTTCCTGGACCTGATTTACCCAGCACTGGCGAGGAAATTGTACATGCAATTTAGGATGGGTAGTCTCCCGCTCTTGACATTTACTAGTAAATGGGACGCAAATAAAAATACTGAGTGCCCAGCGTGTAAATACCATCTTGGAAACGAGATTCATGTTTTTTTCTTCTGTCCCAAATACCAGGTTGCAAGCAAACGGTGGGTGAAACCTATTTGTAGGAATCTTGGCTGCAGAGAGTGTCATAAGGCCTTTAGACTATTAAAATACGACACACACCCTCCTATCGTTTTTGCTGTTTCCAGGTTTTTGAATGGGATGTGGCTTACATGTAGAAACTTTCTAGTGAAATAAAATGTAGAATTTTTTTTTCTAATGAATTAAATTCTGATTTATATATCAGTAAGAATGTATATTACACTTTCGATAACTTTGTGTATGGTTTAATTTGATCTTAATATGTGACGGTTTTATTAGTTCAATGTAGGTGTATATATATGATTGTGATTGTTACGATCTGTTCTATGTTATTTATTCTCTGTAATATAGTGTTCGTGTGTATTTTATCATGTACTTTTATGGTCTGTTGTGTTTTATCATGTACTTCTATGGTCCGTTGTGGCCGAAATAAAGTTATCGAATGAATGAATTAAACTGATAGACACAAACTCATACTTTGATGTCTATCGTGAATCAGCTATTTAAGCTGCCAAATATTTTGTAACAATACATCCACTAAATAGTAGCATTATACCACAAATGCATGTTGACATATGCTATTATTTATAGAATTTTCATCCAGTTTTTTAAATTTCCCATACTGTCAATCTATTGACCAACAGGTGTTTAGAATACTTTTCTAGGCAACAGTTCATGGACAGATAGGAAATGTGTGGTCATCAGGTGTATTAGTGAAATTTTCCAGATGCTCATCTGATGACATCTCACTTTGGCGATCTTGGTGAGAGAGTCCTTGGTGTTGCCTTTAGCCTAGATAGCTGAACAACCTCTACTAAAAGCCACAGGAGTAGCTTGAGTGGGAGCAGGGAGGTTGGTGGCAGATGCCGCTGCGACATACTTTTCACAGAGCTGGCAGCAGATGGTGCGTGACTATGGAAAGTGGCAACTAGATTTGACACTGCTGTCCTAAGTGTTTTGAAGCCGTCCTGCACCACCCCTGAATGGAGAGTTTGCACACTGAGGTAATGCTCCAATATATAATTCTGAACCATTAGGAGTTCAATATTCTGGCCCAGCTGATCCTTCTGTCACATAGCTATACTCATCAGGACTCTCCCCGTGGCATTCGAAATGGTGATCACGCCTTCAACATTGCTCCACATGGCAGATTCTGCTACATCCCTTTACAAACCATCCTGTGACAGTGATTGGATGGCCAAACGTGTAGTCTGTCCTGGCTGCACAGCAGGTGTTGTGGCTGTGGTTGTTACAGAGGCAGGAGAGGGGTGGCAATAGTTTTTTAGGGTTGCAACCACTAGGGTCTGGGGAAGCACTGATGTTGGTAATGGTAACAGGACTTTGCTGTCTGTTTTTGCACTTCTGCCATTAGTGAGAGGTCTAGGGCACTGGCCAGCCAAACCTTGTGGGCCAGGCTGGTTGTCAAGCTCATCCTCATATTCAGGTGTAGTAGTGCTCCCACTGAAGGCCTGGGTTGTTGTATCCTCTAGCGGAGTTGACAATGCTGTGGAGCGATATGATGGTGATCTTTCATTGTCTAGTGTGTGTTGAAGGAGGCATCCGTCAATGGTGTCAGACGCATCGACAGTCGTAAACTCTCTCTGCTATTGCCATCCTCCATTGTGAGGGTCTCTCCATCCCACTGTGATGTTTGACACATCTAAATATAGAGAATAGATGTCTGCTGCCTAAAACCAACACTGGCAGAGGCTTGTATGATGAGAAGGATGGGGGAACAGACTACAGAGGACTGATAATGGTCATTCCTCTAAAATGGTTGATCTGGGTTTGTCAGTCGATTCCCTAATGTGACAACTAGTGCACACCGGGTTGATGGACAGAAATGGTGCCAAGGTGACAAAAAGGTAATAATTGAATTGAACAAACACATTTAAACTTGATGGGTTTATTGCTATTTGTTTATGCAAAATGCAACATAATCGCCACTAGCCATGGGTCGGATTGGCTGGTACTGGTAGGAAGGAATACGTGACGATATCGGTCTCAACAGACTTCCTGAAAACAAAATGGCGGCAAAATAAATAAAAATGTCATTTGTGATCAAAGCCTAATAAAGCTAAAGTGTATGAGCTAAGCCGTCTCACAGTTCTTTGTTGTGATTGACTTGCGCAAGAGACTGGAACAAACTGTCAGTGAAAATAAAGTACAAATCAGTTTCTTAATTTTAGAAAACATTTTAAAATCGTTTCTTTTCAAATGTCCATTTAACTTTTAGTTGTAAAGTATACAAATCAGAACAAAGTTTTTGTATTTTTCAGGTAATTATGTCTCGGTTGTTATTAATTTTCTGTGATTTATATCTGCAGTTTAGAGTTTAAAAGTTTTCATTAAGCTTTGAGGAAACACATTAGGTGCTTATATTCTGATAGTATTGATGATAATAAAAAGTGAAAGTTTGCAATCCCATCACAATCACAAGGCTATATGCGGTGCTGCCTGCGGGACAAAAAGTGAAATTGTGAAGAGCTCTCAGAAGTAATTTATTTTCTAAATTCTCTGTTGATTCGTTCTAGTCAGGTTTATGGAATGCCATAATATAGAAATACTGTAATAGCCATTTTTAGAGATGTTTTGAACATTACCTGCCATTCAAAAAGTAATTTAGTTCAAGGTATGTTTATTGCTTTAATCTTTGTAGGCAAGAAAAAAATTGAGATTTTTGTGGAAAGCAAATAGACGCGGTAGGAATTATGTCACTGCAGCGCACTCCTTCAGTTTACTGAATTCGTGCAGTTTTTTTTTATTTCTGTTGACATAACATTCTTTAATCGCCATTAATTTCACTGAGGATACATTTGTGCAGACTGATATAAAGGTATATAAGTACTCACCTATATTGTACGATAGTGGGGCGTCATTTGTTCTAGACACTGAAATCTGGGGGCACCAATGCCTTTTTCCATTGTTTGCTGATAGTGTAAGTGCCAAAATGTACAAGTTGCTCACTCATTCATTTAGCTGTAAGCTTCCTAAAATACCAGTCAACTGTTGAAATATCTAACTTTATCTTTTCAATATAGTCTTTAAAGCTTAACACATAAATCTATTTTGAAAGGTTATTGATTAGAATATGTCCCATAGGGCAAGATGTATCATTACCATTAGCAAACAAGGTATGTGTAATTTGCACAGTGACTGATTTGTCAATGGGAATGCAGTTTGCTATGTGACCTAAGACTTCATTGGTGGGTTTGCAAATCGTTCATTCGCAGGTTGTTAGCCTTGGTATCTCTGCTTAGTTTCACCAGACTTTTTGCCTCGACCTCCTGTTTTTTGATGCTGTGCTGGATGTAGTTTTTGCTGGCTTAGATGCTTTGGGCACTTTGCCACTGCTGATCAGTGTCAAAGTGCAAGTTCTTCCTGTGTACATTGTTATTATGTCTCAGGGACACTAAGATTCACCCACAGCTCCCCTGAACTCTGCTGCTGTGGGTTCTGACCTGCCAGGAGGTGTCAGTTCCTGTTTTGGGGCTCTAGATTTTGCTCCTACTGTTGGGAGCTGGAAGAAACCTGAAAAACTGAAGAAATCGATGCATTGCCCTTCTTGCAGCAGTTTTTCTGATGCAGCACTACCATGCTATAAGAATCTCCAGACACCGCTTTTCCACTGCAGAGATGACGCAGTGCCTTTCGCAGCTGCAAGAACCGACACATAGTGGGATTACGGCTGAAGAAACTTTGCCACCACCGCATCGATTTTCAAGCATCACAGCTGTGCGGCACGTTTGCCTGTCGCATTGACCCACGGACCAGAATCGGCTTGGAGTAGATGCATCACTTACCCCTATAGTCCAGATTCGAAGCAACAGTTCTCCTGCGTGCAAAAGAACTGTTACATCGCCCCCCCCCCCGAAGGACTCAGGAACTGACGCCTCTCTTTGTTTATCGATTTCTTCCCCTCTCTGCAGCTGTTTTGCCTTGTGAAATTTGACGCGTCTACAGGTACTTTGTATAGAATCATGCATCCATAGTTTTCTATGGATCAAGTTGCTTGAAACCTTTTTAAAGTCATATTCTTATTACATGTGTGTTGGATTTCTGTTGTTTTGGTCTTGTTGAGTTTAGATACAGATACTTTATTTTTCCTAAACTGGTGTGGTGTCCATTTGTGGTATTATCACTGTATTACTGTGTGTTTTGAGTACAAATACTTAAAACATTGCCTTTTAGATAAGTCTTTCTGCTAGTGCCAAACTAGCCAGGGGGTGAGCAGGGGCAATCTAAAGTGTGCATCCCCCTAACCCTGACTAGAAGCAAGGATCCCTGTTTGAACAAAGGTACCCACCTCTGCCAACTAGAGACCCCATTTCTAACATTGGTGGTCAGCGGTGAGGATATGAACTTATATTTGTACTTGACTCACAGTGATTAGTGTACACACTAGTTTAGTGCAGACCACATACTGTGTTTTATTTTTGCTTCTATTTTTGATCTGACCCTTGAAGTATCCATGCACCCTATCTCTGAATGGTAAACCAGCAAGTGAGATTGCAGAATTTACTACTGTCAGGTGTCATCTGATGTTCTCAGAGCAAGTATTTCACAATATATTCCACCAGGTGGTCGAAGCCGACAACCGGGAGTGCCAGTCTAACAAGATTGTAAAAACCAGAGGAATTTGTCACAAATAAAAAGATTTATGGACCCTCTTGGAACTGGCTTACAGATTATTGCAATAATGATCAAAAGTGGAGTGAATGCTTTGAATTGCATTTCACTAGCCGTCATCAAACATCCTCTGCTATTGCCTATCCTTTGTCCTCTGCTTTTTACAATCTTGTTAGACTGGAAGTGAGAAATCGCTTTCATTATTACTATTGTGTTTAAAACATCTCGATTAGGCTGTGAATGTTTTGTAATTTGTCAATGATGATCTGTTAGTCCATATTGTTATAAATGTTTCTATGTCCAGTCATTCATGTTTTTCATATTTGTTTGGAGTTCTTGTTTATTCTAAAGTTTTTAGTTGAAAAACAGAATAGTTGTCCTGTAGGATGTACTTCCAACTACAATAAATGAATGTGTGAATAATTGTGTGATTTACTATGTAATAAATACACAGACCAAGGTAATGAATTCATTTGAATTGGGTCTTTCAAAATAAGTGTTTTCAAACTATTGCAGCCAGACTCCTATGTTATATATCCAACTTTTAGAAAGTTGGCATTTTCCTGACCGTAGCCATTTGGTGCCTGCAGCCTCTCCTGGGTAACATGACTGGGTGTAACGGACAGTTAGACTTTGTGTATTCCTCCCAGACAGTCACACAATAAAGGGATTATGTATGCCTGAATGGGCCATCTGCTGGCAGGAAGGGAGGCAGTGAAGAGCACATCCCTACTTGCAACTGAATCGGCTGTGCTCTGCCATCACAAAAAGGGCTTTTCACCTCCATGTTGTCACTGCAAACCGATTGGAGCCAGGGCAAGGGAGTCAGGAAATTCCATGAGCTTCAAAGAAGAAACCTCCAACAAACTTCAAAGGAGACACTGGTTATAAAAGTTGGGCTCTCAGACCCAGTCTTCAGTCTGCTCCTGTACCTGCAGAACGACTTCCGGGGGACTGCATGCTGCTGTGACCTGCTGTGCACTCTGCAAGACTGCTTTGACCCAGCCTGAGTAAGTCCTGAACCCCAACTTGTTTACCAAATGTCTTTCGGCAAAAGTTGTTACCCACAGAAATGACCCCCGTCTCACTAGGGGACAGTGAGATGATCTTAGGAAACCAGGTGCCCCCTAAAACAAAGAAATATAGCACCTGGGTGACCATTAATGGGAAAAGGTTAGAGGCTCTCAGAGATACTGGAGCCAGTGGGACCTCAGTCCGGTGTCACCTGGTCTCTGAGAAGCAGGTAGTCCCAGGGTCATTTCACCAAGTAGTTGCTGGAGACAACTCAGAGCGCCAGTGTTAGGTGGCGCAGGTTCCCTTTGAATTGGGGGGTGGGTATCAGGTCCCTTGAGGGTGTTTGTGAGCCCTACCATGCCTGTAGATTGTCTGCTAAGTAACGACCTGGAACATTCCTTATGGAAGGATGTTGAATTCAGGTCTCACTTGGAGATGCTTGGGTTGTCAGAGTGGGCATGCATGTCTACTTGGTCATTGGTGGCCAGAAAGGGTGATCAAGAGGACTTGGAGCCTGAAACAGTGGCCCAAGTCCCTGCCAAGAGAAAAGGCAGGGGTTGTGGGAAACCGGCCCCGAAGTTCCCACGGACCGGGTTGAGGCGGACCTCAAGGGGTACGCCCTGGTGCATACAAGGGAGCAGGTAGCCAAACTGGGAGACATCTCTGAGCTGACCCATTGGCAGCAAGAAGGGGGTCCCACCAGGGAGGAGTTCTGCTGGGAACAGAGTGAATGCCCTACTCTGGAGGGTCTGTGGCGGCAAGCTGCTGACCAGGCACCTGGTAATCAGTCCAGGTCACATCTGATCTACTGGGAAAACGGTCTCCTATACAGTGAGCCTAAGGTCTCTGAGCCTGGGTTAGCCTGTGTGCTGGTGGTACCCCAGCGCTTCAGGACCTTCCGACTGGGTCTGGCTCATGACATGCTTTCTGCAGGACATTTGGGGCAGGACAAGACCTTTGACAGGCTTGTCACCCACTTCTTTTGGCCCCAAATGCAAAGGCAGTCAGACGCACACTGTAGGTCTTGCCAAACTTTCCAGGCAAGTGGTAAGAGTGGGAGAAAGGTCAAAGCTCCTCTCCAACCTTTTCCTGTTGTTGGAACACCCTTCGAAAGGGTAGGGATGGATTGTGAGGGGCCACTGGATCCCAAGACAGCCATGGGCAACAGGTACATCCTGCTCTTGGTGGACCATGCCACCCGATGCCCGGAAGCAATCCTTCTCAGGACAACAACAGCACAAGTGGTGGTCCAGGCGTTAATGGGGATCTTTTCCCACGTGGAATTCCCCAGATAGGTGGTTTCTGACAGGGTGAGCAATTTCATATCCAAGTATATGACATCTCTGTGGAAGGAGTGTGGTGTAACCTACAAGTTCACCACTCCTTACCGCCCCCAAGGAAACGGTCTGGTGGAGAGATTCAACCAGACCTTCAAGGGCATGATCAAGGGTCTAACAGAACCCATGAGGCGTATGTGGGACATTCTCTTGCCATGCCTGCTCTTTGCATACAGGGAGGTGCCTCAGAAGTCTCTTGGGTCGAGCCCCTTAGAGCTCCTGTATGGCCACCCTGTCCGAGGACCTCTAAGTTTCGTGAAGGAGTGCTTGGAGGCAGCTCCCAGCAAAACTCCCCAGGATGTGTTTAGTTACATGCTGGCCTTCTAAAACGAGACTGCCTGCTTCCGGAAACTTGCTCAGGAGAACCTAGAAGCAAGCCAGGAAGAATTGAAGAAGTGGTATGACCAGAATGCCACTTTGGTCAAATTTCCACCTGGGCCAAAAGTGTGGGTCATGGCCCCAGTGGAACCTTGAGCCTTGCAGGACACGTGGACTGGGCAATACAAGGTGGTGGAGCACAAAAGTTACCTCACCTACCTAGTGAATTTGCAGACTCCAAGGAACCCTCTGAGGGTCCTTCACCTGAACCGCCTCAAGCCCCCCTTCGAGAGGTCTGAAGAAAGTATGCTCTTGGCAACAGATGATGGGGTGGAAGAGGAGAGCGAGCCTCTCCTTGACCTCCTGTCTACCAAGGAGCATGATGGGTCAGTGGAGGGTGTGATCCTCTCCCCTACACTGACTCAAGAGCAGCAGGGGTTCTGTCGCCAGTTGTTGGGACAGTTCGCCCCGCTGTTCTCGCTGACCCCAGGTTTTACTCACTAGTGTATCCATGACGTGGACACTGGTGACAGCCTACCTGTAAAGCACAAGATTTACAGGTTGACTGATCGGGTCAGGGCCAGCATCAAGGAGGAGGTCTCTAAGATGTTGGCGTAAGGGGTGATTGAGCCCTCGCACAGTCCTTGGGCCAGCCCAGTGGTCTTGGTATCAAAGACTGCTGCACCCGGTGCCACTCCAGAACTCTGTTTTTGTTTGGACTACCCTGAGCTCAATGCCATCACCAGGACTGATGCGCACCCCATCCCCAGAGCTAATGAGCTCATTGATCGGTTGGGAGCTGCCCGGTTCCTCAGCACGTTTGATTTGTCGTCTGGGTAATGACAGATTGCTTTATCCGATGGGACCAAGGAGAGATCAGCGTTCTCAACCCCAGAAGGTAATTTACAGTTTCGGGTGATGCCCTTTGGGTTGAAGAATGCCCCTGCCACCTTCAGAGGTTAGTCAATCAGGTGTTGGCTGGACTGGAGAATTTCAGTGCCGCCTACATGGATGACATTGCTGTGTTCCGTTCCAGCTGGGAAGAACATTTATGGCACCTTGAGAAAGTGTTGAGGGCTCTGCAAGGTGCAGGCCTCATGATCAAGGCTAGGAAGTGCCAGATCGGGCAGGGTTCGAAGGTATACTTGGGACACGAGGTAGGAAGCAGCCAGGTGGCGACCCAAGATTGACACCATTCTGGCTTGGCAGTCCCTCAAAACCGAGACCGAGGTGGGGGCCTTTTTAGATGTCACCAGCTACTATAGGAGATTTGTTAAGGGCTACGGCACCATTGTTGCCCCTTAACAGAACTGACTTCCAAGAGGCAGCCCAGGAATCTGATCTGGACTGAGTCGTGCCAGAAAGCTTTCGATGCCCTGAAGGCAGCCATGTGCACGGCACCCGTGCTCAAGGCACCTGACTTCTCTAAGGAATTTGTTGTGCAGACTGACGCTTCAGAGCATGGTGTGGGAGTGGTGCTCTCACAGCTGAACAAAGATGGCCTAGATCAGCCTGTAGTCTTCCTTAGCAGGAGACTACTCCCCAGGGAACAGAGGTGGAGTGCCATAGAAAGGGAAGCTTTTGCTGTGGTCTGGGTGCTGAAGAAGCTGAGAACATACCTGTTTGGGACTCACTTCTGGGTACAGACAGACCACAGGCCCCTCAGATGGTTAATGCAAATGAGGGTTGAGAATCCAAAACTGCTGAGGTGGTCCATTTCCCTACAGGGGATGGACTTTACAGTGGAACGATGCCCTGGTACAGTACATGCCACCACAGATGGTCTGTCCAGGTTATTCCGCCATAGTGAAGAGAACTCCCAGGAGGGTGGGTAGTTCTCCCTACTTTCAGCTGGAGGGGACATGTGTTAGATTTGCCATCTTTTGGCGTGTTTCCCTTGACTTTTTGCTTTCTGACCTCACGGTTTTTACTCTGTTTTTGCTGGTGTAATGATTCTGCGCACTTTCCTCACTGCGGTCCTGTGCTAAAGCCCAAGTGCTCCTGTATAAAATGTGTTATTGATTGGTGTTTCCATGATTGGTATATTTGATTGATGTGTCAGTCCCTAGTAAATTGCACTGTGTGTGCCAGGGCCTGTAAATCAAATGCTGTTGGTGGGCTGCAGCACTGGAATGTGCCACCCATACAAAAAACACGTAAAGTGTAACTCTGGCCTGCCATCGCAGAGTCTGTGCGCAGCCTGGGGCTGCCATGTCGACTTGGCAAGTGCACACACTTGCAAGTCCCTAAACCTTCCCTTTTCTACATGTGAGTCGCCCCTAAGGAAGGCCCCATGTACCCCCATGGGAAGGGTGCATTGTATGTAAAAGGCAGGACATGCCCTGGGGTGTGTGGCATGTCCTGATAGTGAATTACAGCCTACTTCGTTTTTCACTACTAGCAAGGCAACCTGTTCTCCACAGCCAAGAATGGGCAGTTTGATCATTACATCCTATGATCCTAATTGAATCAGGGAACATAGTAGAAATTCGAGTTTAGTATGCCTGAACCCAGAATGATAAAATACATCTTTTATTGAAGTTGGTTTTAACATTTTGTGTTTGAAAATACCACTTTCAGAAAGTAGGTATTTTCTGACCTAACCATCCAGCCCACCTCTGCTAGCGTGTGTATTGTCTGTCTGGTTTGGCAGTGACAAGAGCTGGGGGATACAGGGAGAGTCAGCCGGGCTGAATAAGCACATCTACACCTAAATGGGTGGGAGGAGTAGCGCCTCGGTCTGAAGAGGGCTAAGCTCACCTTCCACAATGCTAGCTCCACCTCCTGTGGTGCGTCTGAGGACCCTGGCCCACACTGACAAAGGAAGAAGGTGCACCCTAGCAGAATGCACCCCAAACTGGTTAGAACTAGGTCCAGGTCCCTCTGCCTTCAGAGGACAAAGAAATTGCTGGTATAAATATTGGTTCAAAAAAGGGGGTGGTGATGAACAGAGTGTCTGAATTAAGCAGACCACTCTTACCCAGTCAAGAGATAAGGGCTTGATCCATCACTGTTATTTAGCTCACTGCATCACCCAGTTCAAAACCTGGCTATATGCAAATTAGTCTGACCCAGTGCCTCATGGGAACAGGGCAGACCAAACTACCAAGCCAATTCTTCACCGGAAAGGAGACAAGCTTCCGGGGAACGGTTTCTGGCATTTCAGCCGTCGTCGGCCCGGCTTGCTTGAATCCTGGTGGTGCAGTGAGCAAGGGACTCATGTCTGAGTATACCCTGCCACACTTATGGTGGCCAAAAACGATTCAAAAAAGGGGGTGGTGATGAACAGAGTGTCTGAATTAAGCAGACCACTCTTACCCAGTCAAGAGATCAGGGCTTGATCCATCACCGTTATTTAGCTCACTGCATCACCCCAGTTCAGAACCTGGCTATATGCAAATTAGTCTGACCCAGTGCCTCATGGGAACAGGGCAGACCAAATTACCAAGCCAATTCTTCACCGGAAAGGAGACAAGCTTCCGGGGACCGGTTTCTGGCATTTCAGCCGTCGTCGGCCCGGCTTGCTTGAATCCTGGTGGTGCAGTGAGCAAGGGACTCATGTCTGAGTATACCCTGCCACACTTATGGTGGCCAAAAATGATTCAAAAAAGGGGGTGGTGATGAACAGAGTGTCTGAATTAAGCAGACCACTCTTACCCAGTCAAGAGATCAGGGCTTGATCCATCACTGTTATTTAGCTCACTGCATCACCCCAGTTCAGAACCTGGCTATATGCAAATTAGTCTGACCCAGTGCCTCATGGGAACAGGGCAGACCAAACTACCAAGCCAATTCTTCTCCGGAAAGGAGACAAGCTTCCGGGGACCGGTTTTTGGCATTTCAGCCGTCGTCGGCCCGGCTTGCTTGAATCCTGGTGGTGCAGTGAGCAAGGGACTCATGTCTGAGTATACCCTGCCACACTTATGGTGGCAAAAAACGATTAAAAAAAGGGGGTGGTGATGAACAGAGTGTCTGAATTAAGCAGACCACTCTTACCCAGTCAAGAGATCAGGGCTTGATCCATCACCGTTATTTAGCTCACTGCATCACCCCAGTTCAGAACATGGCTATATGCAAATTAGTCTGACCCAGTGCCTCATGGGAACAGGGCAGACCAAACTACCAAGCCAATTCTTCACCGGAAAGGAGACAAGCTTCCGCGGACCGGTTTCTGGCATTTCAGCACCCCCTTTTCTGAATCATTTTGTCCACCATAAGCGTGGAAGGGTATACTCAGATGTGAGTCCCTTGCTCATTGCACCATCAGGATTCAAGCAAGCCGGGCCGAAGACGGCTGAAATGCCAGAAACCGGTCCCCGGAAGCTTGTTTCCTTCCCAGTATAAGAATTCGCTTGGTAGTCTGGTCTGCCCTGTTCCCATGATGCACTGGGCCAGGGACGGACTAATTTGCCTGTAGCCAGGTTCTGAGCTGGGATGGTGCAGTGAGCTATAAAACGGTGATGGATCAAGCCCTGATCTTTGGACTGGGTAAGAGTGGTCTGCCTAATTCAGACACTCTGTTCATCACCACCCCCTTTTCTGAATCATTTTGTCCACCATAAGCGTGGAAGGGTATACTCAGATGTGAGTCCCTTGCTCATTGCACCATCAGGATTCAAGCAAGCCGGGCCGAAGATGGCTGAAATGCCAGAATCCAGTCCCCGGAATCTTGTTTCCTTCCCAGTATAAGAATTGGCTTGGTAGTCTGGTCTGCCCTGTTCCCATGATGCACTGGGCCAGGGACAGACTAATTTGCATGTAGCCAAGTTCTGAGCTGGGATGGTGCAGTGAGCTAAAAAAAAAAATGATGGATCAAGCCCTGATCTTTGGACTGGGTAAGAGTGGTCTGCTTAATTCAGACATTCTGTTCATCACCACCCCCTTTTCTGAATCGGTATAAATATTGGGGCTCAAACCCCAGAGCTTTAGGTTACTTCAGAACTCTCTTGAATCAAGGAACCTGCCAAGAAGAAGAGCTTTATGAGCTGCCAAGAGGACTACTGCCCATTTGCTGTGTTGTTGCTTTGTTGGGTTGGCCTGCAGCTGCTGCTTCTGCCCTGGGCAGTGAAAGGACTGGACTGAACTTTCTCTAATTGTACTGAGTAACTCCAAAGGCTTGAGATAGAGCTTGCCCCCAGTTTACAAAGTCTCAAGAACATCAAAGACTTCAAGCCCGGCATCATCTACTGTGCCGCTGCCGACACTCTGTCCTGAAGGCACAGCAGAGAGCACTGCCACAACGCCGCACTGCGACCCTGGTCTCACCGATGATGCCTGCTGCGCCGCCACGAGCATCTGCTTGTACCACGACCTGATGGGCGGCGCACTCTGCACCGCCTCGCTTCACGACAATGCCTTTTTATCCCCAATGATGCCGCTTCACGCCGGACTCGACGGCACTGCTTGCACGTGGTTCAGGGGCACAGTTAGTAAAGTTATATGATGCCAACGCCCTCATTCCGCACCGCAGCCTTGGCCTACCGACGCCGGAACCATCAACTCCAGTTGTCAGCCGACGACAGCGCTTCAGCGACACCGACGCTGCAGCTGCACCGTGACCTGCCAGCACCATGACGAGCACTGCCCTTATCTCACACCGCAACCCTGGTCTCACCAACGACGTCATCTGATGCCGCCACTGAGCCACTGCTTACACCGTGACCTGAGGGCACTGCACACCGCACCGCTGCACTTTGCACCGCAGCACCCGATGCCTGCCAACGCCAGCGCTCCTGATTCCGTCAGAGAGGAGATCAACCTGAAACAGACATGACAAAGAGAGGTCATTGACGACCTGCATCTCTAAAAGGTATTGTTGGCGGGTCTTCCGGACGCCGCAGCTGACCCGCGATGCCGCGGCCAGCCAGAACTGTTTGGATTTGTTTGCTCACGACACTGTGATAGCCCGGACAGAGCTATCATCATCAAAGAACTGTGTTTTCAAGACATTTTGGTATGCAACTATTTTTAAAAGTCCTGTACGGTGCATTCTTATAGTATTTTGTCTTGTTTGAGTTTATAAAAACATTGGATATTTTTCTAAACTTGTGTGCTGTCCGTTTGCAGTGCTTACACTGTATTACTGTTGGTTATGTGCAAATCCTTTACACACTGCCTCTAAGATAAGCCTGACTGCTCCTGCCATGCTACCAAGGGGGTGAGCAGGGGTTATTTTAGGAGTGTAACTCCCTTATCCTGACTAGAGTGGTGGTTTCTGGCTTTCTTTGGTGCAAATCTTAGCCAACCAGAAATCCCATTTCTAACAGTTATGCTCTGCGATGTTATGTTATATGTTATTTTATGTGTGTTTGTAAAACGCCATATGGCCCGTGAGAGTATTCTGGCACTGAATACCAAATTGTTTGCAAATTTAGGAAATAAGAAATATATTATACTACAAATGCTTCATTATGAAAGAGTGTATTTTTCTAAGTGTTGGACTTGGCCCTTTTTCCCCTGAATTTGTTCGCTTTTGTGGGAATCAACATGTCAAGTGGATGCATTTCAAATGCAAATGTTAAATGCTGTGTAATGGTGTACGCACCTTTATTTTCACCATTGCAGAAATATCACTTTTAAAATGGCGCCATTTCTGTCTGCTTGTGCCGCCTGACTGAGGTGGGTTGGTGGTCTAGTTTTTGAAGTGACAAGGAGCTCTACACTTCCCCTAGTGACAGTGTGGCTGGAACTGCCAGGGACCTTCTAGAAGCTTCCAGCTCTTTCTGGTATTTTGGGAGGAGAGGTGCATATGCAGAGCAGTAGAGATGCCATGTGCTCAGACTGAAGGAGGACTGGATTGAGAGGGGACACTCTGCCAGGTGTGCTGGTCCTTGAACCCATCTGTACCCCTCTGCTGTCCACAGGGCTAGTGAGAGCCTTTGCTGGAGTGAAGACAGATGTGTCAGAAGGAGTGCCACTTTATGGGAGATGGCTGCTTCTAGGAGCTGCTGTCCTGTACTGATGAGTGCCCACTGTCTGCTGATCTTGCCCAGCCTGGCCTGCCTGCTCTGCTGCTCTGCTGCCCTAGCGCCTCGTGAGTGCTATATTTTGACTGCCTGCACTCCAAGGAGGTGAGGAGCGTGGGCGCTACGCCCACGGGTGGGACCCCCTGGAACTGTGAGTCACCTAGCGCCTGGTGAGTGCCATACTTGAAGTGACTGTGCTGTTCTGCCTGCACTCTAGCGCCTGGTGGGCACTGTTTTCCTGATTACCAGAATAGGTACACTGTCTTCTGTCCCTGAAGCGTCTAGTGGGACCTAGTGCCTCACAATTGCTATATTCAAGGTGCCAGGGGAAGAGGAGCTGATGCCTGCAGCTCTGTGTTGTCAAAGTGCTATAATTCAAATACCCTGCATGTGTGCTGCATTGTGGTGCTGCCAGAGTGCCTTATTTGCATTGACTATGCTCTGCTTGCTGCCAAGCCGCTACAACTGTGCCCAGGAGAAGAGGAGCGGACGTCTGCAGCGCCGGGATTCTAAAGAGCTGCGAGTGGATCCCGGCGTGTGGGAGTCCCCCCTGCCTGCTTGGTTGACAGTGGGCAGCTGCAACGTATTGGGGGGCATTGTTCTCCTCAGGAGAAGAGAGAGAGGAGTGAGAGACACTCCTGCCCCGTCCCAGTGCTTTGTGTACTTTGCTTTTGCTGTTTTTGCAGCCAGCCCTGACTTTGTGGGACATAGGGCATTTAAGCCCCGGAGAGAGACCAGTTGGCCTGGGGCCAGTTTCAGAGTGTTGTGCCCCCGATTGGGGCGAACTGTGTTTATGCTGGCGAGACCTATTGCCCCATATGGTTTATGGCATAATATTGTTACATAATGCATTTATACCTAGGATGATACCTAATGCTTTTCCCTCAGGGTTTCAGTGCTGATTTGTAGGCCTATTGTGTTCCTGCAAAAGAGGTGCCACTGATAATATGTTTATACCCTAGGATTGGTGCAGAGTATAATTGGCAGGCCTACTGTGGCCTATGTGGAGAAGTGTGGCTCAGGGGTTAGAGGCGGCAGACCCGGAAGCTGAGATCAGTCCTGGACCAGGGTTCAGTTCCCCGCCTCGGCGGGTCTTGGGCTAAAAATTCCACGGACTCGATAATTCTCGCTCCGGTGCCTTCTCGACTCACGGGTTCACACTCTGCGACTCTGGGCAATAGCTTGCTTAATCTCCACAACGGCCCCTCGTGGCGGGATGCCTGACTTTCACGTTGTGGATACCCGCTGGGGCTATCACACAGGGGAATATCAGGACGGGTTCCCTAAGCAAGCGCCGGGACACCCACTGCGGGTAGCTGTGCGCTATATAAGCTCAACTACTATATGCTACTGATGATGCCTGATACTAGTGCCATGCAATGATGTTTTCCTGCCTAAGGTTTCTTTGCTAATGTTTTCCTTCCAAGCTGGCGCATAGTGTGTTTATATACTGACCTGACGTGTTATTCTGTGCCCATTGTTCATGCTTCATGCTAATCAGGATGCCTTATGTTTAGGCCTGAAACGTTTAACAAGGTCGCCTAGGTCATGATCTAGCCGGAAGGCCCTGGCTGTTATATATCTAGTGATAGACTTTACCTTTGTTCTTCACCCTTCCCTTCATCTGAACTGTACCAGCGATGGTTCTGACAGCGGTCGGTTGGGCACTGCCCTGTAAATAGTCCCTGATCAAACTGTTACCTAGGGCCCGCTGGCCCCGTTTATATGCAACTGTGATTTCATTCTAGTGTGTTGATTTGATAATACACTTACTGTTTTTCACTTAAACTGGTGCGGTCTCTTTTTGTGGTGTGCCTTGTGTGTCGGCTGTGTGTACTACGTGGATGCTTTACACATTTCCTCCAGAGTTTGGCCCGCCCGCTCCGCACCACGCTACCCCATTTCTAACTTTGTTGGCGAGCGGTGAGATAGGTCTTATGTTTGGGCAGTACCACAGCGATAACGGGTTGCACTGTAAACTGAGCAGTTAAAGTAATAGCAGGTTTTATTTGGGGGATTATTGTTTTTTCTGATTGCATTTCCTTCAAAAAGTGTCATTTTTGAATTGTGTTCCCCTGTAGCACTGTGGGTGGTGTGTCCTGGGTGTACCTCGCTAGGATGGGGTTAACCCACAGGGAGGATGCCCTTATGAAGTACACTGAGCAGGAGGTGATGGACCTCTGCAGAGATAGAGGGATACCCCTAGTAGGCAACATTCACAGGAAGTTAGTTCTCTATGAGGCCCTCAAGAGGGGGAAACCCTTAGAGCCCTGTGGGAACCTTTCCGTATACCCCTTCGCATATTTAAAGGGTGGATTTGGTAGAGACCAAGAGGAGCACTCTGAGAGTGAGGGTTCCCCGTCCATAACCCTGGAGGGTGGTGATAATGATGAGGAGGAAGAAGTTTATAGGGCGGAGACGCCAGTAGCTCATGAGGACGCCATAGTCACGGTGTCCCGTGCTGGGTCAAGTCCCGAGGGCACTGCCCATCCATTTCCCTGTCCTCAGAAGAGTGGGTGGATAGGAGGGAAGAAAGGGAACACCAGCTGGCTTTGGAGAGGCTCAGGTTGGAGCACGCCAAGGAGATAGCACAGCTGAGGGTGGAGGAGAAGAGGTTAGAGACTGAGAAGGTCCTAGCATAAGAGAGGATGGAGGAGGCAGAGAGGTTCTTCCTAGAGAAACTAGCTCAGGAGGGTAGGTTGTCCCCTGAGAGTGGTTTCAAGAATCTGGATTCACTGGTGAGGGTGGGATCCAGTGGTGGCATTGAGAGTGAGTCCAATGTAGGGAATCCCACTTCCAGAGCCAGGGAGACAGTGCCTGATTCCCAGGAAGAGGGAGACAGGTTGAAGTTCAGTGGCAGGGGAAAACTGTCCCACCAGCCTTGGGGGGAGTATGTGGACGTGTGTTGGACTGCATTGGAGGATTGGGTTGGTGGATAGCGCAGTGAATGATGGGGGAGGGTTGTTCCAGGTGGTTATCAAGGAGCACCTACTAAGAAATTGCTTCCCAAGGTTGGGTCACCACCTGTTACAGTGTGGGTTTTCTGACCCCAGGGAACTTGCATGGGAGGCAGACCTTTGGGTGAGTGCCAGAGAGTCTGAGAGGGAATCGGGGTGTGATCCTGAAGGAAATGGTGCAGGGATCCTCAGACCCAGCGAGGCAGGAGATGTGCAGAATAGCCCAGCTAGGTCCCGGGTTAGTGAGAGGGTTGTAGGGCCTCATGTCCTATCTACAGGAAGGAGTTAGACTGGGAGGTATCCCGAGGTGCCCGAACCGCAGTCTCAGGGCCTGGAGAGTTCCATAAGGGAACCCCAGGTTGGAAGCCTAGGCTGTCCTGATGTGCCATCCAGCGAAGGGGAGCCCCTAGTGTCAGGAGAACCTGTGGTGTCTGTAATCAGAGCTCCAGAGGTTCTGGGGTCTGCTCAGTCGCTGGGTTTAGATCCTGGGCTGGGATGCCAGGTTCAGGGGTTGCCTGACCTGGAGGGTGGGTGTTTGTAATCAAGGTCGCTACCGGTTTGACTTCCAGGGGTACTTCTCCGGGTGGGAGGGTGTGGAACTCTGGAAGGGGTTGTAGAGGGAGGAAGGTCTCACCTTCAGCACCGGTTTAGCCACAGGGCTTAGATCCTGGGTTGGGAGGCCATGGACAGCTACTGCCTGACCTGGCGGGTGGGACATCTGTAAGCAGTGTCCCTGCAGAATTGTCTTCCAGGGGTACTTCTCCAGTTGGGAGGGTTCAGAACTCTGGGAGGGGGTGCCGGGGGAGGGAGGACTCGACCTGGGCACTTGTTCAACCTAAGGGTTTAGACCCTGGTTGATGGATCAGTTGGAGGGCGTATGGCCCTGGACGAGTGAGAGAGTGGTGGTCTGAGGGTGACCCGCATAGGAGGAGCGGGCAGAACCCCAGAAGGAGAGGTAGGGGGAGGAGAGACTGGCCCCTGATGGCTGGTCAGACTGAGGGTGCAAACCCCAGGTGGGAGGACCAGTGGCAGTTTCGAACTGCATGGAGGAGAAGGAGAGTGGTAAATGGGTACTACGGGCCTGGGGCTACTGCCCCCCACTCTGTGGGAAAGCAAGGACCAGAGACATCTGGATGGTCTAGGGGCTGGTCCTGGCCACAACCAGCTAGAGAGCACCAGAGGGGTGGCTTGGTTGGTCAAGGGAGGTTTGAGGAAGGGAGCCATTGGGTTACAGAATGGCGTAGAACCTTCAGGTGCCTCTGCAGTTGCGGGCCTGCGTCCACGTTTTCTCGCCCCAAGCTGGGAAGTCCATCAAGGCATTGATCGGTCTACCCTGGCTTTTGGCTGGGGGGAGTTGTGTTGGACTTGGCCCTTTTTCCCCTGAATTTTTTCGCTTTTGTGGGAATCAACATTTCATATGGATGTATTTCAAATGTAAATGTTAAATGCTGTGTAATGGTGTACGCACCTTTATTTTCACCATTGCGAAAATTTCACTTTTAAAATGGATGCCATTTCTGTCTGCTTGTGCCGCCTGACTGAGGTGGGTGGGCAGTCTAGTGTTTTCAAGTGACAAGGTGCTCTACACTTCCCCCAGTGATGGTGAGGCTGGAACTGCCAGGGACTTTTAAGAAGCGTCCAACTCTTTCTGGTAGGTGGGAGGAGGGGTGTCTATGTAGAGCAGTAGATATGCCATGTGCTCCGACTGAAGGTAGACTGGATTGAGAGGGGACACTCTGCCAGGAGGTACCGCCGCAAGGGCCTGTGTGCTGGCCCCTGAGCCCATCTGTATCCTCTGCTGTCCAAAGGGCCAGTGAGAGCCTTTGCTGGAGTGAAGACTGCTGTGTCAGGAGGAGTGCAACTTTATGGGAGATGACTGCTTCTAGGAGCTGCTGTCCTGTACTGATGAGTGTCTGCTGATCTTGCTAGGCCTGGCCTGCCTGATCTGCTGCCCTAGAGCCTCGTGAGCACTATACTGTGATTGCCTGCACTCCAAGGAGGTGAGGAGCATGGGCGCTACTCCCATTGGTGTGACCCCTGGAACTGTGAGTCACCTAGTGCATGGTGAGTGCCATACTTGAAGTGACTGTGCTGCTCTGCCTGCACTCTAGCACCTGGTGGGCACTGTTTTCCTGATTACCAGAAGAGGTACACTAAATTCTGTCCCTGAAGCTTCTAGTGGGACCTAGTGCCTCGCAATCCCTATATTCAAGGTGCCAGGGGAAGAGGAGCTGACGCCTGCAGCACTGTGCTGTGAAAGCGCTATATTTCAATTCTCCTGTGTGTGTTCTGCATTGTGGTGCTGCCAGAGTGCCTTATTTGCATTGACTGTGCTCTGCTTGCTGCCAAGCCGCTACAACTGTGCCCAGGAGAAGAGGAACGTACTTCTGCAGCGCCGGGATTCTTAACCGCTCCGAGGGGATCCCGGCATGTGGGATTCCCCCCTGCCTGCTTGGTTGATAGTGGGCAGCTGCAACGTATTGGGGGGCATTGTACTCTTCAGGAGTCGAGAGAGAGGAGTGAGAGACACTCCTGCCCTGCCCCAGTGCTTTGCGCACTTTACTTTTGCTGTTTTTGCAGCCAGCCCTGACTTTGAGGGACATAGGGCATTTTAGCCCCGGAGAGAGGCCAGTTGGCCTGGGGAGTTTATGCTGGCGAGGCCTATTGCCCCATATGATTTATGGCATAATATTGTTGCATAATGCATTTGTACCTAGGATGATACCTAATGCTTTTCCCTCAGGGTTTCAGTGCTGATTTTAGGCCTATTGTGTTCCTGCGAAAGAGGTGCCACATGATAATATGTTTATACCCTAGGATTGGTGCAGAGTATAATTGGCAGGCCTACTGTGGCCTGTATGCTACTGATGATGTCTCATACTAGTGTCATGCAATGATGTTCTCCCGCCTAAGGTTTCCTTGCTAATGTTTTCCTTCAAGACTGGCGCATAGTGTGTTTATATACTGACCTGACCTGTTATTCTGAGCCCATTGTTCATGCTTCATGCTAATGAGGATGCATTATGTTTAGGCCTGAAACGTTTAACAAGGTCGCCTAGGTCATGATCTAGCCAGAAGGCCCTGGCTGTTATATATCTAGTGATAGACTTTACCTTTGTTCTTCACCCTTCCCTTCATCTGAACTGTCCCAGCAATGGTTCTGACAGTGGTCGATTGGGCACTGCCCTGTAAATAGTCCCAGAGCAAGCTGTTACCCGTTTATATGCCACTGTGATTTCATTCTAGTGTGTTGATTTGATAATACACTTACTGTTTTTCACCTAGACTGGTGTGGTCTCTTTTTGTGGTGTGCCTTGTGTGTCGCCTGTGTGTACTGCTTGGATGCTTTACACATTTGCTCCGGAGTTTGACCCACACGCTCTGCACCACGCTACCCCATTTCTAACACTAAGAGTATAAAACAACACCTTTAGAAGGAGCATATGAAATTGCTCAATATTTTTCTTGTGATTTTTGGGCTTTTCCTGAAAATACTGCGAATGTTGATGAGAATTTTATAGGTAAAACTAACTTGTCTTGCGTCATTCAAAAACGCAACAAGGTATTCAGTACAACTGTAAACAAATTATTAGCAAGTTGCCCATGTCAGCTAGTGAAAGTGCACACAAACAAGCTCAAAATTCTGTAAACTGCTGGCAAGCCAATATACAGGAACTTTGCAAGACTGCGTTCACATAGTTAGAAACTTTGCTCACCTCTAATTGAGGGCACCGCAAGGTCTACAGTAAAGTGATCATAAGAACCTTTTTTTTAAGTATTAGTATTGTACAGACCCAGGTTTATGGACCACCAGATCTTTGTGTGACAATGCTTCCAGTGAGAAAGATCCATCCAGGCCACACCACACAAACAGGTGGGGAAGAGCATATAAAGAAGTTCTCAACAAAGAACTAGGGGGCATATGTACAAGGAGTTAACGCTGCATTAGCTGCACTTTCTGGATGGTTGTGCTGCAAAATTTTTATCACCTAATGTACAAGCTGCCACTAACCTCTGTTAGCAGGGGTTTTCCGGTGAAAACGTCTATTATAAAGATCGCCACTTCTGTTAGCGATAATGAAATGCAAGGGAGGCATTCCCGTGCAAAAATAGCTGCTAACCCCACTTAGCGATATTTACGAGGGGATTCCGTAACTTTGGATGTCAAAAAAAACTGTAGTTAGAGGCAGTTTTCTAAGACCAGATAATGGCTGGTCTTAAGAATGGAGGTAACCCTTGTGGCCTCATTTCAGCAGGTTTTGTTGCTGGACAGTGCTTCAGCAATGTTGCTGCGCTGCCCTGCAACAAAACTACAGGGCAGGACTGCGCACCATAAAGAAGATAATGTGCATTCCTAGGCCTCACTCATGAAAAGTGTTGCAGCGCTGCAGCAAGACAGTGTTGGAACACTTTTCACTATCCTCTTTTTGCGACACCACAAATGCACTTTATTTACTGGACAGCGCTCCATGACGCAAGTAATGACAGATAAGTCTGGAATCCTGATGTATCTGTCTGCGCTAAAGTCACCCATTGCTGCAGTTGTGTCACAACCATGACGCAACTCCAGCTATGCATGGGGCCAGCCCATCCCTCTGGCACTGCATCACCCTTACACCAGCCTTCATTCAGGCATAAGGTACTGATGCAGTGCCGTTCTTGAGGGAGCCTGGGTGTCGGCGCAGTTGGAGATCCAACGGTGGCGGTTGCGTGATCCGGTGTCTTTGTCTGTAAGCGTTGGCGGAGTGATGGTGCTGAGGGAGTTGAAAAATTGTACTTTGGTGGCCTTCACCCAGCTGCGAGGGGGGCGATGATGGCGGTTGTGTACGGTGGGCATGGTGAAGGCGTGATGTATACAATGATGGTCGGTCCAGAAGAGTCCGGTTGTGTGTCTGTAGTTAAAGGTCTCGATGGCAGAGGAGACGTGCTCCACTGTGTGTCCTGCTATGTGGTTTGCGGAGGTGACTAGCTGCTTGAGTCTGATATTGGGGAGCTACCCCAGGAGGGGGTAGTGTTCTGGTCACTGGGGTTGTACTTACGTTCGCCAAGTAGGATGTCGCTGGTGGATGGGAGAGCCTGGTGTGCAATGAAGTCTACAATGGTATCAGAGAATGGGGGTCCATGGCCCGGGCGGCCTGCAGATGAGGGTGCCGCAGATGTTGGGGTTGCAGTTGGTCCAGATTTGGAAGTTGAGGTGGTCCATGGTCACTGTTGGGTCATTGGAGTGCGTAGTCAGTTGGAGTGTCCCTCTGTAGGTGATGGCAATGCCTCCTCCTGGACGGTCGAGGTGGTTCTTACGGGTGGTTTAACAGCCGTCAGTGATGGCGATGTCCATTCCAGAGCAGATGGCAGGTGATGTGGCATCCAAGGTTGATGGCCAAGAGGGTGCTGGCACTGTAGGGGAGGAGTGTCCGAGAGGAAGGGTCCTTGGTGCTGAGCACAGTCCAGAGGAAAGCGGACGCAGACTGGCTTGCCTATGGCTTGCCTTTGACATGGAAGAAGTCCATTACAACGCAGGCATTACATCGTACTGCCTTTAGAACGCAAATCTGACAACGCAGGTGCCTTTACATCACATTCTATTACAACGCATTGTGACGTCAGTAATGGTGTATTTTAAATTTTATGGGTGGGTATGGGTTTCGGGTGTCGGAGATGAAATGTGGGGTGTATTATGGGGTAAAATTTAAATTTGGGGTGTGTTTTTGGGGTCAATCATGAAAATTGCGGTGTGCATTTGGGTCAAATATGAAAATTGGGGTGTGCATTTGGGTCAAATATGATTTCTTGGGTGTGTTTTGGCGGCTCAAAGATGCATTTTATGGTTTAGGGTTTGCTTTGGGGTGCAAGGGTTAGTTTTAGGGTTGCACTCACTGAAGTGGGAATAGTAATGTTTACATCTCTGCAATCCAACACCTTTCCTACTCTTGCAATATGCCTAGTATTAGTATGCATTGTAATGGAATGCAATATAATGGTATATGTCGTAACTCCATATGTACCTTTGGCACCCCAATGGTACGCCTGCTATGCATGACTGCACAGGGGTCACCATTGAGAAGTGCTGTGGGGGGGGCTGGACAGCTGAGAGGTGGGAAACGCTGGAAAGAAAACTGGATGGGGCTTGGACGCTGGGTGTGTGTGTGAGCTGATGTTGTAAATATTTAAATGGAACACATCTTACCTCGAGGCTAGGTCCTGTGTCTTCGTTGCTCCTGCTTTCCTGAGTCTGCCTCCAGGAACATGAAGTAGGAAGCCAGTCTCCCTCCCCTATGCCAATCACAACGCTGCAATTACGGTGTTCGGATTGATCATTGGCTCTGCGACGAGGCGTTCACCCGGGGGCTGGAGGTGTGGGCATGTTCTCCATGCAGGTTGTAATGTAGCCTGCATTACAAACAGGACAGTGGGCTTGACTGCTTTGTGCGGCCTGAGTGGGCTGACCAAACAGTCACTGTGCACTTGAGTGGGCATGCCACTCTGCCCCTGCCCTGCTCAGTGAGTGGAACAGCCCTATACAAAGGAAACATACCAAAATACAACATAGGTTATCCTCATGTGATGTTTGTTCCTCTTCTTGCTCTGCTTGGAAGCAGTGGGGCGATGCTCTTCTGCCATAGCGGATGAGCCGACACTGGGGGTGTATCATCTACAGGTGCTAGGTCTGGGTGTCTCAACCCCCAGGCCTCCACCGCTACGTGTCACACCTTCTCCTTACCTAGACAGTGACACTGTGGCGCAAACCGCTAAACTCTCTCCAAATCTGTGACGCAGCCAGATGGAGCCTCAGCCAGGTGGGATTTCACAAGCGTGGGTACAGCAGTCAATGCCAAGTCTGCTGGTAGACCTCCGGATGCAGTTGATGCAGCAGGGCCCCCTTAGGCGTAAATTTGCAGCGCTCCCGCAACACAAGTTTGGTGCAGCTCAGGGGCCTCATCCTCCACAGCTTCCGGCCAGCGTTACCTTATTCGGGCTGTGTTGCAGAGAGGTGCCACCCACCGTTGAAAATCCTCTCTGTGCTCCCTGGTGTAGTGGTGGATCGTAGTATGCGATGCAGACCTCCCTACGTTGGTGTGCAGGAGCACGTCTAGCATTCACAGCTTCAAGGAGCGCAAGGCAACGTGTCTCCATGTGACCGACCAGACTTCACCACCAGGTATGGGCGATCGCCACATCTCAATGTCTACTGCCACGGCTCATTGACTCCACAGCTCCTCCAAATCCCACTCCAAGCTCCAGACGCAGGACCAGCGGTGCATCCAGGTTCCAGACGCAGATCCAGCGATGCATCCAGGCTCCAGAAGCAGGTCCAGCGAGGCACCTAGGCTCTCATCCTGTTCATCCTAGATGTTGGGTGGCTTGAGGGGGTTGTTGATGTGTGCTGCACTTGGCCCTGGCTGCTCCATTCTGCATCCCTTTTTTTTTTTGCCTATTTTTTATTGGAGGTCGACGGATAGGCTATTTTCTTTGATAGTGATAAAAAAACTCACGTTGGGCTGACTGACGTGCGTTTTTTTGCTGCTAATGGGCCTTTGGTTGGTTTTGGACTGCTAATGCCGGAATTCCTATCGCCATCACGCTAATGTTAGCTGCAGTTTTCATTGTTGATCCCTGAAGCTATCACAATGTAGTGACGTCTTGTACACACGTTGCTAACAAGGCGATAGTTTTCAGCCGAACACAGCAGTAAGAAAACTGCCGCTAACTAGGGTTAGCTGAAGTTTTCGCCAGTCTTGTACATATGCCCCTAGATATGCTAATACAGGAAGTATTAGCACAAGGTTCACTTTTGACAAGACATCAAGAAAGGCCCCTGACGCAACAAAAAAACATAAATCAACTAACATCTAAGACCATGTTAATTCTGGGGAAACAACCTGCGCAGTACTGAAGGGTTCTCGAAAAGGCGCTATGACATTTATACTAGAAACAAGGGCTAGTTATCTCCACAACTGTGGTTGGCGATCAAGGAAGAAGTAATGAAATATTTCCCACACCTACAGAAGAAATGGAGCAACACACTCTGGTACCAGACACTGGACGTAATCTAACTGCACCAAAAGTACAAAAGATGATGAAAACCAGGTCAATCAACTGGCAAATTCACTGGCAAAGAAGATACAGTGATGATAAATGTCACAATCCCCATGCAACATTACTGCCTTAAGTGTACTCATAAGCTACCATACCGGTGCATGTTCCAATATACATGTAAATATTATATTTGATCAACCAAAAAGCTCACTTGTTAAAAAGGAGGTAATAAGTACTTGAAAGTAATGACTAACAATTTTGTGAATATTTTCCAATTTATTATTGTGACAATATGACACTATTTACCTGCATCAGATTAGGACAATCCTGACACTATGGGTATCCGCAGTATAACATCTGCAGAGCACGAAAGTATTGGAACCGAAATGCGAGATCCACACCGCCTCAAACATAGCCAAGGAAAGCGTCAAGCCCAGCAAAACTACAACGCTATATGTAAGAAAATGATAGAAACGCTGCAAAAGAATCCCGGAAATGAGGTACACTATGGTGTGTGCAACTGAGTCACTTTTACGCCACATATTCATCGGATAGGAAAATAAGTACAATGGGACACAAAGAGACTTAATTTGTGAAGGACGCACGTGGGCAGCATAACCATGCTTTAAACACTCTGGGCCTCATTTATGAAAAGTGAAGCATCGCTGCGTGAAAACAGTGATGCGTCACTTTTCACTGCACTCTCCCTGCGACACTAGTGATGCGTCATATTTACAGTATGGCGCATCATGTCGCAAGGAGTTACAGATACATCAGTATTTCTCACATATCTGTATCACATATATGTACGCGCAAAAGTGAAGCATCAGTCTTTCGCCTGCCTCATTTTGACGCATTAGCGTCCAAAAAATGGTGTCGTAAAATCTTATAGATTTCACTGCGTCACTTCTATTACTCTTTTTTGCGTCAAAACGCCCCCTTGCACACATAATACTTGCCGCAGGTATAATGTGGCGCAGGTGTTTACAAAGTGACGCATCCACCTAGATGTGTCACTTTGTAAATAGGGTGCAACAAAGCACAATTTTTACTCTGCTGGTGCGTCACAAAAAGTGACGCACCAGCGGCGTAAAAGCAACACAAGGGCTCATAAATAAGCCCCCCTATCTGAGGTTGTGTAGTAACTTGATCAATGGCAGGTCAAAGTTACGTCACGGAGGAGACCCAACAGTGTGAATCAGTCACTGCAAATGTGACAGCAAAACCAACCCAACGTGTACTTTATCCAAACGAGAAATAAGCAGTTCCTCAGGGACATATAGAGGGTGGTAATTCGAGCTGACACATGGAGCTTGTCTTCCAGAGTAGGTTGCAAACTGGTGAACAAATATGACCCACAGTCTGTGTTATCCTGCATTCTAATGGGTTGAATGATGCAACAGGTAGACATTGTTTGATGAGTCAATGCAGCAATTTCACCATTCATGTCAGAGCAGATATTGCCAACAGTCCTTAACATACATTCAGTATTTTTTTGTTTTATAGTTGATGCTTTCATTTAAATGTATTATACTCCCTCCATAGGTGATAGTTGTGACACTGCAATGAGAACTGTTCTTAGGGTTCTCCTGTATCCACGACTCACATAAGCAGGCACACTGATGTTTCAGTAGCATTACACGTATCTTGCTGCTAAATAAATGTTTTGTACATTAGAATAAACACGATTTTAGTGTATAATTTCTTCAAATGTTGGTATATATCCCTTCACCTGGATAGTACATTTTAATTATTGTATATAGCCCCAAAATAGTCATCAGAGTAATGAACATTCAATTTGCAAAATGATAATAAAGACTGCAGTGAAAGCCACATTATTAGTTAACATGTAAGGGTAAGGAAAAGTCATTGCACCGTATTTATTAAATTATGTATTACTAATGTGGCTATTTTGTATTGCATTGCATTCTTTGTACAGTACTGGTTTACTTATTTGCCATGATGTGTCATACAATAGTATTTTAGTCACATTTAAGCCATTTGGTCCTGATTACAAAGAGCAAACTTCAAATACCTGCCTGACATCCTTTATGCATTTAATTTACTACTCAGCATCTGCAACCTCGGCTGTAGTTATAGGTAATATGTTGATGTATTTATGCGACTCCCTGTGCAACAAAATAATCACGTAATATACCATGTCAAAGTGGTAATCCTATGATGGCTTTAATGCATTTTACACAAATTGCACAGCAATACCACCTGCTTTGACTTCCTGATATTTTGCAAATGCAACTTCTTATTTTCATAACAATGCACTGTTTGCAAATGCTTACTGGATTTTTGATTTACAAATTGGTTATCACAATTTGAATCCGCAGTTTGCCAATTACTAAAACTGTTAATTCGCTATGTAACTTTTGAGATTGACTCAATTTAGGGCCATTGTTATTCACAACAAGGTATTTTGTCATTTTAAAAGGGTTAGTGACTAGTTTGAGAATCGCAAAAAGTATGTACACCTGGGGCCATATGTATCAAGGCAAAATGGGTTCGCAAACGCCGAAATTCGCAGAATTCTGGTGTTTGCAAACCCATTTTTGCTAAATGGTATGTATTAAAGATTTTTGTTGCAAAATAAGGAATCGCTAAATTTGCCATTCCTTATTTTGCGATTGCATTTAAGGAATTGCAAATTTTGCGATTCCTTAAATGCAATGTATCAAGAAAAAAAACATTCCAAAATGCCATTAAGGAATCGCAAATTATCACCAACTTCTAGTTGGTGGTAAGTTGCGAAGTCTTTCAAAAAAGCATTATTTTAAAAATTAAAAGGTGCCATGTGACGCTCATACATAACCTTAGGGCATGTATGTGCGCCATATGCGCACACATGTCATTTTCAGGGTTGCAGCAGGGTGTTCTTGAGACACCCCTGTACCCTTGAAAATATTCACAATTTGCGATTAGCAAATTGCGATTCGCAATTTCCCCTTCATTCCTATGAGCCTCCTGGCCCATAGAAATGAATGGGAAATTATTCCTTAATTGCGATTAGCAATTTGCTAAACGCAATTATGGAATTTTAAGGAATCGCTAAAAAGAAGCGATTTTCTACATACATACCATTTTGCGATTTCTAAATAGCGATTCCTTAAAAATCGCTATTTAGGAATCGCAAAACAGAATGTTGATACATATGGCCCTTGGTCCTTAGGCCTGATTATGAGTTTGGTGCTGCTGGAGCAGACGCCTCGCCGGCATGCCGGCAGCCCGTTCCCACACAACCAAACTTGTGTTCCCACCGCTTGCCAGATCACGATTTTCCTCGTGTCTGCTGGGCTTTTTTTGGCAGTCCTCTTACGATGGTGTCTCTGAAAATGGGCACCACAATGGGAATGCCAAAAATAGTTCCTGCACGGCATGGACTGTAAAGTCCATGCCGTGCAGGAACTTTGTGCATGCATCCCAATGCAAATGGCCAAGATATGTAGTAGAGGTTTATCTACAATTAAGATAGCAGGGTAACGGCCGAGAGCCACATTTTTACCATAATAACCAGCAATTAAAAAGCATTTTACGCCACATCACACATTTTAGAACCTACAACCCCACGAAAAGAATTTCTTCAGCTCCTGTTTGAGCACAGCAACCCACTGAGGTTCGCAATCACGAGTCACCCGTTTTAAATGTTCTCTAAAAATGTTTCATTCATGAAAATGAAGACAAAGTCGTTTTTTTACTACCTGCCCATTAACCATGATAAGTCCATCTAGTTTCAGAAACGAGATCCCACCACCATTGATCACAATTTGCTCCAATCATAACAGAACCTTCCCCTTACCTCTCTTTGAGTTCAGTGTCTGTTCCAGATAACACAATTCATAAAACCTAAGGATGACACCTCCATTAATACAATTGTGTAGGAAAGACTGGAGGACTCGAGGAGTTGAGTAAAGTAGGAGTTTATTAGAAACACGTCTTCATAAGTGCTGTGCCAGGTTCATAATGCCACAGTTCTAAACAGCAGATGACAGCTAGCACATTCAAAGGATGCAGCCCAAGGCATGTGCACAACAGCCAGAGACAGCCACGAGATGTCACAGGCGGAGCCATGTGCCATCTCGTGTGCCATCTCGTGGTCACAGATAATAACAGTATATAACACACCTCCCTTCCTGTAAATAAAAAAAACAACAAAAAAAAAAACAAATCTATACAGTAGTAAAATCTTAATACATGACAAAATTCAAGTAGGAAAGAAAGAAAAGAAAAAAAAAACAACCTATACAATCCTAAAATTTTAATTCATGACAAAATCCTTGTATCTCTCGGGGAGACGGTGAGGCCTAGGACATTTTTTTGAAACCACAGAGGAAGGAAAGGTCCTTACAACCTCAGGATTTTCATTCTCACTTGAAAGACAACTTGAAGAAGTTCCCACGTTACCGGATTCAAAGTCAAGAAAAACATTGCTGTCATCCCTTGACACAACAGCACCACACGGCACACCTTGACCTTTAAATACAGAAACTCTGTTCAAGTTCCAAACACTCCCATCCTCAATCCTGACAGCATGCTTGAAAACTTCAATAACTTCCATGGGACGGGACCAAATCTGACCCCCTTTCGGAACACCTTCCTTCCTTTTGATACGGACAAGATCTCCAACTGATATGATATGTTTGCTAACAGATCCCTGCCTTGCTCCCATCCTTTCCTTCATCTTATCCTTATATGCGCTGACTCTATCTCGAACCAACTCATAATCTACTCTCGAGGAGAGACCATTCTCACCCAAACTTTTCCTCAACCACCAAGGAGTTAAACGAGTACTGGGTTTCCGACCCCTTAAAAGTTCAAATGGGCTAACTAAAGTGACAGAGTTAGGAGATGTCCTATAAGACAATAACATAGATTGAAGGGCATTACGCCAATTTAATTGACCTTTAACAGAAAGTTGGATCGCCTCCTTCACAACTCTGTTGAATCTTTCAACCTGGCCATTGGCTTCAGGGTGGAACACAGCAATTTTATTGTGCAAAATCCCACACTTGGTGATAAAACTTTGAAAGTCCTTACTAGTAAACTGTGGACCATTGTCCGTCACTATTTCTTCTGGGATTCCTTCCCTGCAAAAAACATCATCCAAAAACTCCACTACGTTTCTAGTTGTAATCTCTTTAACCATCTTTACCTCTGGCCATTTTGAGAAGTAATCTATCAAGACCATCCCAAATCTCTCACGCTCAGGTAGGACAGAGAATGGACCAATGAAATCAAGCCCTAATTTCTGCCAAGGACCAAGAGGATATTCTACAGGACAAGGTTCAGGACGTAAAGGAACAGCAGACTTATCACTGTTGGCACATTCTGGACACTTTTGGACATAGTGTTCAACACAACCATCCACTCCTGGCCACCAAAAGAAATCTTTCACACGTCTCCTGGTGAAAGAAATTCCTAAGTGCCCCTCATGGGCAATACTAATAATGGTATTTCTTAAAGCAAAAGGAGGAATGAATTTATCACCTCGCATCAGAACCCCATTTTCAACAGCTAACTCGTCTTGAACTTTGGCATAACTCATCATGTCACCTGAAAACTTCCTTTGTTCAGGCCATCCTTGTAGAATGTAATTCTTAACTTGATTCAATTCAACACTATTCTCCATTTCTTTTGCCCAGGACTCTTTACTCAAATCAAACTTCTCCCCAAACACCAACATGATGTCTTGCGAAGTGAACGCAACCTCACATTCGTCATTGTCAGATGGAAGATCGCAGGGAGTGTGCAACCTAGACATACAATCAGCATGAATGTTAGTTTTCCCCTTTACATACACCATCTCAAAATGAAAAGACTGTAGCCTAGATGCCAACCTGGCTAAGCGAGCTGATAAAGTTCGACCTCCACCTGGTGCCATCATGTAAATGAGAGGCTTATGGTCCGTCTTGATAGTAAATTTTGTTCCCCACAAAAATGTTTTAAAATGTTCGGCTGCCCAAACTGACGCCAATAACTCTCTCTCAATAACTGAATAGTGTTTTTCAGCATCCCTCAAAGCCCTTGAAGCATAAGCGATTATCCATTCTTTTCCACAGTCATTCTGCATGAGCACGGCTCCTAACCCTGTGCTACTTGCATCTACCATGATGGTACATTTTTTCCCAATAACAAAAGGTTTTAAACACGGTGCATTCACAACAAACGCTTTAAGATTCTGAAATGCCTCCGTCATAACATCAGACCATAAAAATCTCGCATTCTTCTTTAGAAGTGGCCTAAAAGAATCAACTTTGGAAGAAAAATTAGGAATGAATTTGGCATAGAATTCTATTAATCCTAAAAAAGCTACCAATTGTTCTTTTGAAACAGGCACCGGAGCTTTAATGATGCTCTCTACGTGTTTTTGCTTAGGTCTGATCCCAGAACCACTTATGGAATGTCCCAAATATTCAACTTCTCTTTCTCTTATTTTACACTTATCAAGGCGAAGAGTAAGACCTTTGGAAGACAAAGCGGAAATGACATTCCTTAAATTAATATCATGCTCTTCCACATTTTTCCCAAATACAAGAATATCGTCTTGAAAGGCGATTGCTCCTGTCAACCCTTCAAGTGTCTCTTTCATCAGTCTTTGGAAGACAGAAGCGGCACTAGCCAATCCAAAAGGCATGCGTTTGTATCTAAAGAGGCCTTCTGGCGTTATAAAGGCCGTCAAATTTTTTGAATCATCATCTAGAACGACTTGATGATAGGCGCTTGCCAAGTCTATGCATGAGAAAATCACAGCACCTCCCAATGTTGAAACCATCTCATGCAGATTTGGCAAGGGATGAGCATCCACCCAAATAGAGTTATTTAAACTGCGAAGGTCAACACAGAGTCTCAATTCGCCGTTGGATTTAACCGAAATAACGATCGGGGAAACCCACGGGGAGGACTCAATGGGCTCAATGATATCCTTGTCACACAAATCTTTGAGAAGAACCTTAAGTTTATCTCTGTACGTAAGAGGGACATTCCTGACTCTGTGCCGAACAGGAACAACACCATCATTGAGTTTAATAGTGTGTTTAAAACCCAAAAACTGACCGAGTTTTCCACTGAACACATGAGGAAACTCAGACTTCAGATTATCAACCATGAGATTACGATCTGGATCATTGGTGTTAGTAACAGAGTAAACAGGGGGATTAGCTCTAGGGTCTATTTTAATACCCAATTGATCTTGGTGTGGCCATCCTAACAGAGGTTGCCCAGACTTAGCGACATATATTTTACCATATGTGGATTCCCCAGAAAAGGTGATTTTCCCCCAAAAATAACCTACCAATTCAATCCTGTGTCCGGTGTAACCCCCTGGAGAAATGTCAGACTCAAGTAAAATCTTGTTGGGCCAATTTTTTTTTACCACATCTAAACCCAATAATGTATACCATGCACAGGTGTCCACAAAAATGTTAATTACTTTCCCCTCTATAATCACATCACAGGATGGAAACTTACTTACACCTTCACTACCACAAATATTAATGACCGTATTGATATCATTTTCATTAGAATCATAGTCATCAAAATCTTGAACAATGTTAACTTTTTTCGTGGTAGACTTACAAAACTTTGTTAAATGCCCTTTCTTATTGCATTTCACACACATCTTATCAAGGGCAGGACAAACTTTAGAGTTTGCTAAATGGTTTGAACTACCACATCTGAAGCAAATCCACTGAGTGTTGCTCTTCTTATCACTTTTAGTGTACTTAAATCTTGAGTCACTCTTACTACTAGCAAAATCACTTCTAGAAGAAAATGGTTTCCTAAATTTCTCTCCTTCTTTGGAAACGCTAAAAACATCTCCCTTTTCATTTCCTCTTATCTCCTTTACGAATTTCTCGGAATGTTCAATTGACCTAGCAATGTCAATGGCTGCATTTAGAGACATATCCGAGGTTGTCCAAAGTCTTTCCTGGACCTTTTTATTATTTGTTCTCATCAGTATTTGGTCTCTCAATACCTGTTCATAAGTTATATGTTCAAAATCACACGTTACGGCAAGAGATCTGAGAGACGATACAAAGTCATCAATCGGTTCATCTGCAGATTGTTTGCGAGAATAAAAAATAAATCTCTCCATAACAACATTCTTTTTCTTTCCAAATCTAATTTTTAGTTGTTCTGCTGCACATTCATACACATCTTTTTCTCCTGGATTTGTTAAGGCTGGAAGAGTGACGAATTCTTTTAATCCAATTCCACCTAGGCAATGTTTTAAAAGAGATAACTTTCTCTCAGGTTCACATTCAGTGCCATCCATAACTTCAACATAGGCTAGAAAAACAGGTTCCCATATTTCCCACTCCATGGGAGGGTCACCTTTATTAGCCAAAAACGAAGGAGGAGGGACAATTCCACTCATGTTAGAATTGTTGATGTAACACAATTATTATAATGTGTAAAGGAGACAACAAAAATAAAAGTTTTTTTCTGAAAGTCAAAATAAAAGTACTTTTAATATAAGGCTGGTTGAAAATGTACCTTTATATGAGGTCGAGTTGAAAAAACTATCGTGTAGAATGAATTCCAGGAAGCAAAACAACTTGAAAGTGAAAAAAAACGGAGAAGAAAAAACAATCCAATGATAATTCCCAACTTAAAATGGCCGCCGTGGAAATTGCTTTCTCTTTAGAGAAAATTGCTCTTGTCTTGATAGCGTGTGACGTGATGACGCCTTCCACGTAGTTCGCGCATGCGCGCGTGAAGTTAGAGGCTCGTGGAACGGATACAGACTCGCGCTGGTAACTCGCGCTTCGAGAGAGACATCAAAGTCTGAAAAAACGATGAAAAGACGTTAAATACCTCCGAAATAGAAGGGCGAGTCGTCGGAGTAGCTGCGAGGATCCGCTTGCGTCGCTGCAAAGACTTCAGATCGAGTAAGACAAGATTTGCCGATAATACTCTTCTTTGTTGTTTTGTTGTTATTTTCTTTAACGAAATCTTGAATAAAATGATGAGAAATTCCTTTCACCCTCGTCGCCAGTGTAGGAAAGACTGGAGGACTCGAGGAGTTGAGTAAAGTAGGAGTTTATTAGAAACACGTCTTCATAAGTGCTGTGCCAGGTTCATAATGCCACAGTTCTAAACAGCAGATGACAGCTAGCACATTCAAAGGATGCAGCCCAAGGCATGTGCACAACAGCCAGAGACAGCCACGAGATGTCACAGGCGGAGCCATGTGCCATCTCGTGTGCCATCTCGTGGTCACAGATAATAACAGTATATAACACATTGGATCCACGTCTCAGCAACATGTCTAATTACAGACCAATCTCCATCTTCCCCCTCCATTGAAATGAATCAACAATCTTTGTTATTCATTAAATCTGTTGCTCTTGGTGCAGGCAGGCCATAGTCCATTGTGAGGTACTGATTCCATTATGGCTTCAGACCTTGATGACCTGACCTGTGCTTCAGGTTGTCGGCTGCTGCGTTCGAACACTTCCTTTATTAAATCTGTCTGAGGTATTTGATGCATGAATGTTCTATGGTAGGACAGATGATGGGCTGGTCAGTCACACTGGCAGTGTTTGGGGCAAAAACTGCAGCAAGTTCATAAGTTTCTAATAAGCCCAACAAAAATAACTCCACTTTTTGTTTTAACTTCGATAAGTTTGACAAGGCACACTGTTCTAAAAGTTAACCCAGTGCCATTTAATTATTATATGAGGCTGCCTTAATGCGCACAGTTTTATCGGTTTAGACCACTATCTTGGTGACAACATATTAACTTTATGGTTGTTTTGGACAGGTGACAAAACTGATCCCCTGAATGCCTCTGCACAACACCACACGGCCCGTTCAAAATATTTCAGCGATTTATTGCAATTGGTCACCCTGTGATGTGCAAATAATGGTAAATAGAAAGTTAGAAAAAACTAAACATCTTAAAAGTTATGATAATAACACATTCTGTGTGTGTGTGTGTGTACGTTTGTCACTATTATTTAGCTTTTGTCTATTTAGTGGAGATGCGTGAAGTTGTTTTGTCTTTTCCAAAATAGTATACATAATTCTTGCAACAACTAGATACACAACCAACGTGAAGGAGGACGCATGCATGAAAATTCTGACTTTCGTAATGATTTTTTATGGTAAGACTGTCTATTGAGATTTCTTGTTCACACAAACTCTCCTGTGACAGAAAGGAACCAGGTTGACATAGCATAAAATACGGGATATTACTCGTCCTGTGGGCAAACCAATAATAGGTATTTATGAAACAATATTTCAGGAACACAGGCGGCTAAAAAAAAAAAAAATCACATTTGGGAATGCAAACACATGGTGGAGGTCTGCTGTTACCCCGACCATTCAATTCAAACAAGTTGAATGTGTTCATAAAATTCCAAATGATTCAGAGAAGATGCCTGTAGAATTTGTGGATTCATCGGTCTCTCTCTCCACTAAATTTCTGTTGGGGCGGCAGCTCCTCATCAGAAGAAATGGATGGGAGGAAAAGCACTGGCCTCTGTGTGGAAATTGATAGTGTCAGAAAGCGCTTTATGAATTTGAGGGGGGGGAGATAACCCCACCAATGTAGTTAAACATATTATTTTTAGGGTACAACACAGTTGATGTAGGGATTCTGTTTAACCCCTGGTAGCTGCATCACAAGCATCAGCGGTTCATGACGAAAATCATATTTGGTTCAAGCAGTCCTAAAGAGCATTGAAATCGCGAACAAAAATCAATAAAATTCCCTAAACAGATTTAGTAAAATATTTTTTTTATTTAATGTACAAAATGGCACGCAATGGTTAAACAGATGAAGGAACATTTAAACTGGAGGTATGGATTTTAAAAGCTATAAACCAAAAAGAGCCAAGAAATGGTCAAGTGTCAATGAAAGTCGATGTTCACAGTTGAGTGGGATCCAGTCATCATTTAAGGCTGACTATAACGGAGCAGGGTTAGGAAAGCCTCGTGGGTCATACTGGTCAAAGGTTTTACCTTAATCATTGTTCTGGAAGTTAAAAGCTTCCACTGAGCAAGGAAGAATGCTGAAGCCAGAGAGTGTCCCTACAGTCAGATACTCTATTTTCATGCACTTTTCTTTTTGGTGCCTTAAGCTCTGAGCACAACAAAGCTGGATTTAGAGTTCTCAGATACTTGACCACTCTGGTGAATTTGTCGCAAAGAACAGCTTAACTAGGTCCAATTCTTTTTTAGGCAGTCATGCTCTAGCTTTGATTTTTGCTGCAAAAAGCTCTGAGTGCTCTAATTGGGAATTCTTAACTGTTGAGGACTCACCTTTCTGTGCAAGGTTTTGTGCCTTGCCTGCCCTATTCCAGTCCTTAAGAGGCCAAGGTCTCTTAAGAGCCATTGATACTACAGTCCATTATCAATCAGACAGATGACTCTTCCACTTGGATGGGGTCCTTCATCAGCCTTTTTTTACCCTGAAACAGTTCCAGAAGGCCTTGCAGCTGACACCCTGGGGGGGGGGGGGCGTGGAGGGGGGAGCACATCCAGAACAATGGGATCAATTGAAAAAAAGGTGGAACACCAGCCTTTTTCACTGGAAGGCCAAGCAGAATTCTTTTTTCTTTTGATAATCCAGGTAAAATATGGTTCTGAGGAATTGGTGATTTTTTTGCCATTTGTATCCAGTGCACTAGCTACTAACTCAAGAATTCCTAGGCCCAATCGCTCTAAAATTCCCATTGAAACTCACAGCTTTTTTAAAATAATGTTCTGTCTTGCTTGATTGTAAACCTTTCCTGAAGCCTCTATTCAAGAGTGCAGAAATTGAAAGCCCCACCAAGTAGAAGCGTGTTCCAATAGACATCACAATAGATAACCGTATTTAATTTTTTAAAATCCACATGAAGATAGAGAAAGGCCCATTTTCAATTGGCCTATGGCACCCCTTACTTTGTCTGGAGGCTCATGAGTAACATAGAAAGGATGAACACCTGGACTGATTATAATCTAAATGCTTCATAGCTGCCTGGAACTGGGTTACAGGCTTAAGACTTTGCCAACACAGGGTGGGGGTGGGGGATCAATAGACCTGGTGCCCCTTTTAATTTAAGTGAATGAATGGACCTGATTTTGACCATGGCAATTATTGAGTCAGAAAATATGTATGTTGATTAAAGGAAATTTGCATTAACATGCATAATGCTACTCATGACATTACAGATGTCACTGGTAACTTTCTGAAGTTCTCTCTGGTGGTTTTCTGAAGTAGGTTGCCCCCTGCTCCTGCCAAATCTGCTATAAAACTTCAAGTCCATTTTAATCAGACAATTACCTTTTTCTTATCCAATATATACGGTATGTGTCAACTTCTCCTGCTATATCAGAATTCTTCAGAAAGTCATTCATGTGTTTTTTCCCTATGGAGTGGCAAATCTTTTTTATCAGGTGTACAACTTTATTTCGACTAGGACAGAGGATTTCCCATTATTTAGACTGCTAGGCCTGGCATCATTAGCATGGTCTCCCTCTAACTTTTTTATTTCAGACCTCTTCCTTTTGTTAGCTTTTTTTATCCTGGCTCTAGGCCTCTGTGCATTTTACCAATATTAACCAGTGCTAAAGTGCTTGTACCCTCTGCTTAAAACATGGCAACACTGGCTTATACCCAATTGCCATATTTAATTTCCTTATAAGTCCCTAGTAAAGTGGCACTGCATGTGCTCAGGGCTGTAAATTAAATGCTACTAGTGGGTCTGCAGAACTGATTGTACCTGTCTCAAGCCTGTCTTTGCAGCCTGTGTGTACAGTTTTTAAACTGCCATAGTGACCTGCCAAAACAAAACTTTTTCCAGGCCCAAACCTTACTTTTTAACACATATAAGTCACCACTAGAGTAGACTCTGGACAGCCCAGAGGGCAGTGTGCAATTTATTCAAAAAGTAAGGCATTCACTTTTAAGTTGTGCATGTCCCAGTGGTGAAAAAGGCTTACATTTGTTTATCACTACTGCATTTGTACCGCTCCCAGAGGATAACATTGGAGTTACTTTATTATATTTTATGTGTAATTTCCAAATGGGAAAAGGAAATCAGATCGTGTTTGGTGTCTCAGGAATCACAATTTAAAATTCTCACCAATGGTGAAGTTGGGTTTTAAAATTACAGTTCTGAAAATGGCACTTTTAGAAAGTTGACATTTTCTTGCCTTAGGCATTTTGTGCCTGCCGACTGTCTCTGAGTCACATGACTGGGTGTGATTGCCATTTGGGCTTCGTCCATTCTTTAAGCCTTGGCACAGTTTGCTGAGTTCGGCTAAGTGACAAACAAACTCCACCAAGCTACGCAGAGTTTTGCGAGCTGCATAGTGGGTTACCTCACAACTTTCACACTGATTTTTAGTGTCGGGTGTTTGTGCCGTGCTGTGAAATCAGTGTAAACTGCATCTCGCACAGTGCAAGAGGTCGCTGCTTCTTTCTGCCACTCAAATAGAACTTCCACTCGAGCGGCAGCTTCCTCAACGCATACGGAAGGTTTCACAACGAGAGAGGTAGAGACCATCCGTGACCGCCCTCATTGAGAAATCTCACCAGCAAGTGGTCTAGAGTTGGATTTTCCTCGCTCGCACTCACCAACTTACCATAGTTCGGAGTTTGAAAAACTCGGCAAACCCTGCAAACAGAGTAGAGTACACCACCTAGGCTTAGTAATCTTCCTAGACAGCCACTTAAAAAGGGGGGCTTAGGTGTGAGAGAATAGGCCATCACTAGCAGGATGGGTGGGAGGAGCTGGGCCTAGCTCCACTTGCACCTAAATAAACTGTTTTAGTTCATCTAGGCTGGAGCCAGGAAGGTAGGGCATCTGTGTACTTCAAAGACAAGCCTCTAGATGCTTCTTCCCACTTCAAATGCATAAATATGCAAAAGTGCTGGTCCTCAGACACCAGCTTTTCAGTACACTTCTGAACCTATGGATACTCTGTCAGGAAGAAGGACTTCTGTGCTGCCGAAAGGATTACCACTCTGCTGGACTGTTTCTCTGAAGGAACTGCTGCCCTGTTACCATTCTAAACTGCTGCCTGCTACCTTTTTGTTGCCTGGTGTGAAGAACTGTACCTGCAACTTCATCTTGAATCCAGAACACTACAGTGACTCCAAGGGCCAGTCTGATAGCCTCTTGATCTGAGCCTCAGATATATAAAAGAGTCCCCAAATTGTGCACCAACCACTGGAGCTAGATATTGTGGGTTCCTGACCTTCAGGTGGTGCTTCTCATGCAACGGACCCTTAGTGTGGCTCAACTGAGCTGAATTCAGGCTTGTCTCTTCACAGCTGTGAATGGGCCTGTTCATACTGAAAATTCGCCACTCGCACCGCTATCCAGAACAACGCACCCTCAACATGATTCTTCAAACTCCAGCATCGACTGCTCACGGAGACCACCAATGCAAAGCTTCAGCAACACCCCCCGTGACTTGACCAGCTCTTTCTGCTTCACTGACAGCCTCCGGCAATGCTCTCCCTGCTCCTCTAGTCCTCTTTAACATGAATGGAACTCTTGGCACAAACTTGTGTAGGAACACTTCAGCAGATCTGACCTGGTAACTGTATCCGACCTGCGCTCCCTCACGGTCAGCCCGAAAGTGTGACTTTGACCCGGCCAGTGTGACCAACTATCAAGATGTGGAGCTGTGTGCATTTTAGTGCTATTGTCTCTAACATCCTGACAAATTCATACATCTGCTTCTACTGATTGGATATTTGTCATTTTGGCCTTGCCTTATTTATTAAGATCTGCTCTATTTTCCTAACTTGGTGTTTGATACGTTTGTGTGGTGTTTTCTCCTTAGCACGGTTTGAAGTGTTGCACAAATACCCTAAACATGGCCTTCAAGTTAAGCCTGACTGCTTTATGCCAAGCTACAAGGGGGTTCAGCACAGGTTAAGTAAGGGTTTGCTTGTGCTTTACTTTGACAAGGATTGTGGTTGCTTCTTGACCAAGGCTCACACCCCAGTCAACTAGTAACACAGTTTCTCATGTAGATCTTCCACAGTACCTCCTAACTTGGATGAAGGTACTTCAGAACTCTGCAGCTGACCATATTCTGGATTTTCTTCTTAAGACCCCCCCATCTCTCAGCAACAGTGAATCTGGATTGACTCCACATTAGAAGTGTTCACTCCAAGTATTATTTGCATTTGCCTTGTTCATAAACCTTTTTAGAAGAAACAGCCTCAGTATTTGCTACCACCCTTATGTCTTTATGGACCTACTCAATCTTTGGGCTCCAGCACAGTCCGTCCTAAGATCCAAATACTTTGATTAGGATACTACAAATTGTGCTGTACCGTTCTGGAATCAGCTTTGTTTGTGGTGTTGTATGTTAGACTATTGTATACAAAAATATAATCTTGTTGCTCAGGTTCCTTAGTTAAAACAGAAGACAAGAGTCATTTGGCAAAACAGGAACACTTTGTTTAATTAAACAGTTCAGCCAGGAGAACAATTACAAGTACGAGCTCTGAGGACTGTCTCAATTTACATTGGGTTTGCATTCATCATAAATGCATTACAACAAGCTATTAAAGTTTCCGGCATGCCTTATATGGTGAGGAATGTTGGTTGCTGCCTTAAAGTAATAAATTATTGGACAAATGGTTACTACAGGTGGGTCCCGACCTTGCGAGGACACTGTGATGGCAGGGGTGTATGTGTCAAGATGCCTGGCATGGGGAGGCCATGATCTCTACTTGTGCTAGTTCCTGATTGTCTATGTATTCTTAACTCATGTGTCCTTTAACTTTATGGTGTTTTCGGAGGCATGCATGCCCCCTCTGGCCATGTGTGCTCTAATGGGGGCAACCACCCCTGACCATTGCAATGTCGCTGCACCCATCTGTGGTATTGTTTATGAGTTTCCTGTCTGCATATCTGCCTGCCAGCTATGCACCCTCCCAACTGTGACCCACCAATCAGTAATCCCGGGCCTAGTAGGCAGGGCCGGTCTGCCTGACTACTACTTGCATGGCAAGGTAGATTTGAAGTTCAGAACTGGTGATTCAATTAATAAGGACAATCGTCAATTTTTAGCGGCAAATGCTTTGTTATCTATATTAACAATCTGACTTAAATATTGTTTGTGAAAATATCATCACTTTATGTGTAGATTTTCTATTATTCATTTACTTCAATATGGTGATATATTTGTAAACAATATTCAGGGCACAGTAATTTGTCAAACTATATTTAGTTCACCATAGTCTGATAGCGTACTCTTTGGTGCTTCCTTTGCAATCTAACCTTTTCTTCCTTTTTGCAACCAACTGAAAATGTGGCTATTATATGCCAATTAGGGCTCTTCTTTCTGTCTGTCACAGTCACTTCCTTAATCACTGAAGAGTTCCAGGATGTCCTAATAGGTTATCGAAGTGCTATTTAATATATTTTCTCAACATCATCAGAAGAATTACACACTGGTAGATACAATTCCTTAGGGGATGCTCAGTCTGGGCTGATGACTGTAATGAAACTTGCAGTGCATTCATGCACAATGCCTGGAGGAAGATGATTAGCATTTTAACAGAGTTCTGCTGTTGAAGATGTTACATAGTAAGAAAACTTTAAGCATCCATTTTGCCAACCCTTCGTCATTGGCACTATCTGCTTGCCAGCAATCTCTCTGTTTAGATAAGAGCATGTCCTGAGAATGTATGTTTTTTAATTTTGTAACCAAAATGTAATTGGCATGGAGTATTGTGTGCTATACCCAACTTGCATTGCATTTCATTGAAGCCTCAGCAGAACTGCAAATTGGTATATTCTAAGTGCTTCTTTACAAGGAGAATATCTGATTAAGAGCAAAGTACACGCCTGTCATTCAGGCAGAATAATTTTTTATATTATTCATTTTATTTATAGCCATGGATAACTTAAGGATTGAGATAGTCCAGTAAGCATTTACATCCATGGCCTCTGGGTTGCAACCAAATTTGGAATCAACTTTTTTTTTTAACTCAGTGAGCTATTACATTGGACAGTTCATAATTGGAGTATGTGGGTATGAGATGATTAAATTAGTGTTGATTTTAAGGTTACTAAATTGCTATTTAGTCTCTGGTTAAAGGTCTAGTACATTTGACACCTTAATCAGCTAAAGTTGTATATATAATTAACACTGGCATCTTCACCACAAAATTGGATCACATTTCCTGCCATGCACTTTGCAAATTGTGTGGGCTGGATGAGGTAACAATATGGATCTATGCCACTGTAAAAAATAGTGTCAGAGAGAAATACCTTTAGAAAAAGAACTACAGAAGAATAATGTTCCTGGGAAATACTTGTATACCAAGAAACCACTACAGGAAACATCTCAAATTCAATTTAATTCGTTATAGAAGGACTCCAATAAATCTGCAGCAACAATTATTTTGCAATGCATAGCCATTGCATCTATGTTTTCATGATATTTCCTCGGATATAACCCTATTAGACTTAATCCAAACCATACTCTATGCCAAGATATAACCTAATTTAACACAATCCCTAATCCTCACTGTGAGACTTTAATTATTAACATGAGAGACCAAGTTATGCACTTCCACAAAGTTAGTAAACCAGTGCTTGCATCAGTGCCTTGTTATGATAACCAAAGCTTCAACAAGGAAAAACTGAACGTAACCCCCAGTAGCATTAGGCAAACAGCAGGATTTTTTCCAGAGAAATACATATACAATATTTGAGAAGCACCAAAACAACATTCAAGTCAGAAAACAATACATTAGCCAAACCAATTTAGGAAAAAGAAAAACAGTTAAATAATGAAATCAAGAACAATAATGCAATAAGAAAATAGGGGAGTCAGGTGACGTGAACTTGTGAAAACAAATAGAAAATGTCAGTAACAATGGGTGTATAAAAGTAAATTATATTCTATGTGCATTAACAAAGGTGTCCTTCAAATATCAAAAGCAGGTGTCAGTACTGTTCTTCCTCAGACAAGTTTGGACGCCAGGTTGTACCACCCAAGTTAGTTTTCTTAAATGCTTCCAATCTTGCCATGCTCTGCTTAGGGAACGAGCCACCGTTGCAAAGGTCATAAAGATCTCTGGGGCATATTATCAAGGGGGTTTATCTCCGCTTTTTTGGTTTTAAAAGCCAAGAAAGTGGAGATAAAATTATCTCCCTATTACCTAGCTGTCGCTAACACCAGTTAGCAACAGCTAGTAGGAGATAGCGACAATCTTGGGTCCCACTATGCATGTCGGAGAAATTTATCACTAATGACATGCAAAGTGGGCGTGCCAAGATGTTAGCGACTGGAAACAGTCCCTAACTTCGCTATCTCCTATTACCAACTTTTGGAGATATTTGCGCTAAGCGCGAATATTTCCAAAAGCTAACACCTGCCCTGAGCAGTTCTTAGCCATGTTATCCAATGAGAGGTGGATAACATGGCTAAGCGATATTCATGCATTGCGGCCGATTTTTATCGCATTTGCCATAAACCTTGGTAATACCAAGGTTTATCTGCGATAAAAATCGCCGCAGGTCGGCGATACATTTTTGTCTCTAACCAAGCAATAGCGATAATTATCGCTATTGCTTGTTATTATACCCCTCTCTTCCCCTTCTTGCCAAAACCTAGGCCAAGAGGACCTATTTCTCCAACTCCTGGATCGCGTTCTCCTATCACTAATAAGAACATTTCCACAGTAGCCTCCTTTTACAGCAGCTCCTGTTGTTATGCTGTAAATATCCCGTGTGAACTTGATCTGGGAATATTTCAAAATCACAAAACCCCAGCGTCAGGCTATTCAGCTCCTTATTCTCAGTCTGAGCCTGTATTATTAAAATGAGGTAATTGCCTTTGAGAATCAACCCTAGCGCTAAGGCCTGGTCCACACATCTTCACAGCAGTGGCAAAATGGCTGGGCACAGACCACATTACAAAGGCATACTCAAACTAAGATTCTGGGGCATATTATCAAGGGGGTTTATCTCTCCTTTATTGGCTTTAAAAGCCAAAAAGCGGAGATAAAATTATCTCCCTATTACCTAGCTGTCGCTAACACCAGTTAGCGACAGCTAGTAGGAGATAGCGACCATCTTGGGCCCCGCTTTGCATGTCAGTGATATTTATCACTAATGACATGCAAAGTGGGCGTGCCAAGATGTTAGCGACTGGAAACAGTCGCTAACATCGCTATCTCTTATTTCCAACTTTTGGAGATATTCACGCTAAGCGCGAATATCTCCAAAAGCTAACACCTGCCCCTAAGCAGTTCTTAGCCATGTTATCCAATGGTAGGTGGATAACATGGCCAAGAGCATTAGCTCGGTAATGCATGAATATCGCGGACTTTTCAGTGATATTCATGCATTTCGGCCGATTTTTATCGCATTTGCGATAAACCTTGGTAATACCAAGGTTTATCTGCGACAAAAATCGCCGCAGCTCGGCGATTAAAAATATCGCCGCTAAACCATCATAGCGATAATTATCGCTAGTTGTTGGTAATATGCCCCTCTATTTATTATCAATATGTCAAATGGCAAAGCCACAGTCTGGTCTTCGGAATGCCATCTACTATTCTTGTCCATTCCCTTCGCCAACATTCCAAGAAAACTGTAATTTATTAACTCCTCCTCCTTGTCTTCTTGCCAGCAGGTCATGCCTTTTGTTTTCTCCCAGGAAAACTTTCCGCTACTCATCAATGAGCTAATTACCGTGGCTGGCGGAAGTGGGGGCAGGCTAGTCAGAGGTAATTAGTTTTCATGCTTCCAGGCAGATAGAAGCAAGTATTAATAAATCATCATTTTAACATAGTTGACAGCCATATGTGTTACTCACCCATTGTATTTGATATTTTTAAAGACAACTGGATGATTTCTGCAGCTATCTTTTAACCAAACATGCTTAAATTATGAATTGTATTCGCATCTTGACTTTTACTACAGGAAATAGCTGTGATAATCTAGTGACATGGAATAGAATTTTTGCACCTATTTACTGTATTGACATTTTACTCTAAATATTAGATCTGCTTCTCTTTTGCATGTTACCTGATACTAAAAGTAGGCTTTCAAAAGCAATTTTCTTTGGCGTGTCTGCGGTTTCTTTGCTCATAGCTGTTTAACGTGCCAATTATATGCTCTAAGTAAGGCTTTTAATTTCGCTCATGTGGATGGTTTTCAATTTGTATTGCACCTTACATGTGGCATTTAAATTTCATGTACCTAATGCGCTTCATATTCCATAGTACTGTGGCCCTATTTTATAGTTAAATATGGTAATTAGACCTAACTAATGTTTGACTATATTTAGGTCTCAGAGGAGATGGCTCTGGAAACACAAGCCGATACATTCAGTAACATAAGAGAAAATAATCTGGACAGAACACATGAAAAACATTAAGGGCCAGATGTAGGTAAATTCAATTTAGCAAGTCCTTTATAGCTATTTTTACCGAATCGCTATTAAGCACTCGCTAAATTGAATGTAGGTAGGAATAGCTAAAATAGTAGAGGTTCCTTAATATTCCTTAATAACGAATCGCTAATTGAGATTCGTTAATAAGGAACACCTAACCATTCATTCCTATGGACTAGGAGGCCCATAGGAATGAATGGGAAGATATTCACTAGTTGCGATTCGGTATTAAAGAATCGCAAATAGCGGGAGCTATTTCAAGGGTGCAAGGGTGTCCAAGGACACCCTGTTGCACCCCTGAAATGTGCATGTGTACACATGCGGTGCACATACATGCCCTAAGGGCATGGATGTGTGCCACATGGCACTTTTAAAAAAGCAAAAAAGTGATTTTTTAAAGGAAATCCCTACTTACCACCAACTTGAAGTTGGTAGTAATTGGCGATTCCTTAAGGCTGAAGTGCATTTTTTTAGTGCTACTTACATTGCATTTAAGGAATCACTATTTCCGATTCCTTAAATGCAAGAGCAAAATAAGGAATCACAATTTTGCGATTCCTTATTTTGCAAGTAGGTTTAAACTCACCTACATTGCTCTCAGCCAAATACCGGTCGGTAACGCAGATTTTCGCACGCTCAGTATTTGGCCACCAACATCTGGCCCTAAGGGCCTTATTACGAGTATGCACACTCGCGGTCGCGGTCTGACCACCACCACCCGTTCTCCCAATTACAAGTGTGGCAGTAGGAAAACCACAAGACTGCTGCCTCCGCCGGGATCATGGATCCCGCTTTGGAAGCGATCTTCAAATGGCCTGTATATGCTGGTGGTGCCAAAGCCGGTACGGCCAAGCATATTACGACCTGCATATTCACTGTCGTTTTCATGGCGGGTACCTCAGGAACTAAATCTTCAAGACATTTCTGAACCTGTAGATACTCTGTCAGGAAGAAGGACTGCTCTGCTGGTGAATGGACAGCCACTCTGCTTGACTGCTGACCTGCTGCTTCCTTGCTGAATTGCTGCCTTTTTACCATGCTGCCCTCTTGCCTGGGGAAGAAGGACTGGGCTTGCAACCTGAACCCAGGACTACCAGAGTGGCATCAAGGGCTAGTCTGCTGGCCTCTTAATCTGAGCCTAAGGGACAAAAAAAATATTCCCCAACATCCTGCACCTGGACTATGCTGAAGTGACTTCCTGATCCTCGAGTGGTGCCCCTCTGGTCCTGAACCCATGGTGTGGCCTCAAGGAGCTGTATTAAAGTTTTTTAATCTTTGTGATCGCGAAAAGGCTTGTTAATGTCAAGATCACGCCACCTGCGCATCCATTCAACACGAAACACCAACAGCCTCCTTTTGAAGGTACAACATTTTCCGCTCACAGGGTTGCCAACGCAAACCTCCGCAACGCTTTGCCTGCTCTTTGTACTAATCCAAAACCCTCCCATGAAGCTTTCCATGCTCCTCGAGGCCCTCTCCACTGTAAGCTGTCAGCCTGAAATTGTGACTTTGACCTGGTCCAGTGTAACCAGATATCCATAGTTAGCACTTCAAGCTATTTTTACTAACATCTTTAAAAAATAATATCTCTGGTTCTACTGATTGGATTTTAGTTGCTTTCTTGTGAAATAATTAGTCAAAATGTACTCAATTTTTCTAGAGTGGTTTGGTATTTGTTTGTGCTGTGTTTTTACCTTATTTCTGTTACCCGTGCTGAATAAATCATTCACACCAGGGGTCTCTAGCATTTTCTATAGTGAGAGATACTTCTGATCATTGACAATTATTGTGAACCCTGAACAACTCATGCATTGTTACCAACCAACCCTGCACCTAGCTTCATTGACTGTAAGGCTAATGTCCATAAAGCCAGATACCCTGGTTTGAAAAAAAATACTTTAACTATGGGCAATATTAAAGAGCTGCCATGTGTTTCAGTAAGAGTGTGGTCTTTGGGGATGTATGAGCATGTGCGAATATGAATGGGATCTATGTGTATGAGAGACTTAAAGCCTGTGTGATATGTACTTGGGGCACAGGACATACTAGTCACCATATGTAACACCATTTCGTATTTAACACAAACATAGAACCATTTTTTTAATGAGAGACATTTAAAATGCAGAAAAATGTTCTGTAAAAATGTTCAAAATAGTGAACAGTTCTTTACACTATAAATTTCTTCCAATTAAGGAATGACTGCATTTATCAGTGTTATATATGGCACAGTGTCTACTGGCCATTAGCAGCAAGAGGCCTGCTGTTTATAAATGTGACATGTTGAAATGTGAGAAAATTACAATAAAGAGTTAACTTAATCAGTAAGGTAACGTTTCATTTGAATTTTCTTCCATTAAAAAGCACTCAGAAGCATCATTTTGTTCTCATGCTCCAAGATTGAGTTCACATGGACTTTTGTTTAAGAGAAAAATATCTCAGTGCTTCAGTTTTTTTTCACCTTTGTGCCTGAGCTCTCAGCCTGGCTCATAAATCTTTACTGAGCACCGCTAATTATGAGACCCTGCTATCTGCAGCCTGATGACAATAATGGAAAACAAACACAGGGTTCCCTTAATTTCAAAAGAAAATGTGCCCATGTGCTTATTTAAAAATTAACTCAAGTCTGTGACCTACCCAAAAGGTGTCTGGGAGCTACTTGTAACTCCTGATCGACTGGTTGGAGACAACTGCTTCTCACATTGCCTCTAAGCTAAGCTTGACTGCTTTTTGTGCCATGCTACTCAAGGTTAAGCACAGGTGAATTGAGTGACATTTTGGGGTTCAGCCTGCAATGGATTGTAGCTGTTGCCTGACCATGGCTCGCACCCCATTCAACCAACAACCCAATTTCTCACAGTAAGTGCATGGCTATGATAAGCCAGAGAAAAAGGAGTATTTTTCCAGCAAAATTCACTTTCAAATTCCAAACTGCTGGATAATTAAAAGGTTATAAGTTGGTTGACCATCTCCAATGATCATTTTTGCTCACAATTTTAAACTGTAACAATTAGTATTAAGCATGGCATAAGGCCATTAGTCATAATGAGATAAATACATAACTCTCTTTTTTTTCATCAAACCTAGAATCTGCAACTAGCAAAGAATTAAGGTACTACTATATATATAAGCTGGTGGCACATTTTCCGTCATCCTGACTAAGCTGACAGTCGTTTCTAAAGCATTGATAGGACCAGCCATCGCAGCAGTTCCTTTCAATGCTGTTTACAGTTTGGCACACGGCTCCGGCAACATGGTGGAACCCTGCGCCAAACTACTTTCAAAAAGAAAATTCTTCCCTCGCCGTGGTTGAGGCATTTAGCAATTTTCACTACCCTTTACCACCAGGTTCTTCCTGGCAGTGAAGGGAGGTGAAAACTGACCTCATTCTGCTCATCAAAAGTCTGCCTACAAAGGCCCTGACTCCACAGGGGTGCTTAAGAGGTTTATTCACAGCGAAGATGGTGTAATCTCTGCTGTGATCAAACATAAGGTGTACCCGCTTTTAAATTTGACGGGCGGACTTTTATTTTGGCAGTATGTATATTCGATGTTTCAATGGAGTATACATTCTGACAATATATAAATTGAGCCCTAAATATGATAGAACCATTTTAAAATATAAACATTGAAGAGCAAAGTGATAGCTGAAGCTGGAAAATGGTGCTCACTGAATAAAGCTGTCAAGCACAAACAACCAGAGTAACAGCTTAAATCAGTAATGTTCTTCAGGGAAAGTGACTGGATCCACCACAGGGCTAATCTATAAAATGAGAATATACCCATAACAGCATCAGCCCAAATTAATAGCAATTCAGCATCTCTGTGGGATTTGGAAGAACGTGCTCCAACCATCATTCCTTGTATTCAAAGTTGTGAAATGGCCCTCTTGTGGAATAAATGCAGCTTGGTGCCCAGGCTAAAAGTAGGAGGTTAGAAAAATAATCCATCATTACCATAAAATTGTTCATTTGTTTACAATATAAAAGCTGTGTGCAAAACGAACCATCATTTATGTGCATATGGCTAATTAGCAGTTGTGTTGTTCCATTACCAAAACAACTGGGGCCCATATTTATAATTTTTTCATGCAGCACAATGCAGCAAGCCCCCTTGCTGTGCTGCACTACGTGAAAGGGCAGGAATGCACCATATTCAACGTTATATGGCACACTCGTGTCCTTTCCTAGTGCTGGCGCACATTTGGCTGCCTAGTACCAACACAGGCACCCTTGTGTCATGGTTCAAGGGTGCCTGCGTTGTAGGCAGTATTATCTTTGCACTGGAAGAAACACCTTCCTGTACAAAAACAATTCTCAGAAACATTTTCCACTTTCTACATGTGTAGCTGGGGAGGTGTAGCATTTTGACTCATCACCAGGTCTACCACTAATGGTGGATCTGGGAATGTGCCAAAATCCATGGGTGGATGCGTGGGAATACCTTCCCTTCCTCCATGGGTCAGAGTAACACAAGGCAGTGATTTGCAAAATCAAAACAATTAAAACAATGCAGGGCCATGCAAGGTGGCCTTGAATGGCTTGATTAATCTCACTTAGGTTTTGCATTGCCGTTGCACCCCCTTGCAAAACTTTAATAAATCCGGCCCTGGATTTTAGCTGAACGACACAACTAGCAAAATCACTTTATATTTTTCTCACTTACTTCTAAAAAGAAAGGTGCTGAAATCAGAAGCATCAGAATTGCCACGCAATGATGAGACCATAGGTCCAGACATAATACAACACATCCAACCCATCCACAACTATATATATAAAAACGAAAGTATGTCTGTTTGCCCTTTATGCATTACTACACCATTCATCCGATCGCCATGAAACGTTGGGAAGTTGTTGAGTACACTCCCGCGAAGGTTTCTGGCAAAAAATAAATACAAAATAAAAAACATTTTTTTAAAAAGTTGTTGAGTACACTCCCGCGAAGGTTTTCTGGCAAAAAAAAATTAAAAAAGAAAAATGTGTTAAATATCGCCCCCCCGGCCCCCAAGGGCCCTCATAATCTCTTCAATACTGAACGTTTACAGTTTACGGTGCGACTCGCTTTTGCAATGACCATCAACAAAGCACAAGGAGAATCACTGCAAGTGTGTGGACTAGATTTGGAGAATCCGTGCTTCTCACATGGACAACTGTATGTGGCCAGCTCACGCATCGAAAAACCTTCTGATTTATTTGTGTACGCACCAGACGGAAAAACAAAAAATACTGTGTATCCACAAGCACTCGAATAAATAAACAGAATTAAAACAACACTTTAAAATGTTTTTCCATATTAAAATGAATAAGTTTAAATAAAAATGACACAATGTAAATTGAATGCTATCATAACAAGTTTCCTTAAATTTCCTTTCTTCTGAGATCGCAGCATCACGCGACCGGTAAGCTAGTAGATTATAAAACAATCAAACATCTCTCCAAACAAATATTTATGCCCAATTGTCATCACACCTTGGACAGTTAGGCCCTTGAGCTGAGTGGCTATAAGTATTTCCTGTTATTTCCCTGCACGGAATTAACGTGTAGGATGGTACTGATATTTCATGAACAGGGGAATAATGTGAATTACATTTTTTGGGGGAAATAATTTAAAGGAATCGGATTCACTGTGAATGCTGAGATTTCAAAGCAACTTGAAGCCCTGACACTATAGTGTAAGTCTGCCTCCTTCATATAGGACCAAGTCCTTGGTCAAAAACAACTCTAGGTAAAGCAGTTCTATCTCCAGACACTCTATATATATAAAAACGAAAGTATGTCTGTCTGTCTGTTTGTCCTTTATGCATTACTACACCATTCATCCGATCGCCATGAAACTTTGGGAAGTTGTTGATTACACTCCCGCAAAGGTTTCTGTCAAATTATAATTTTTTTAAATCGGCCGCCCAGGGCGATCATAATCTTTCGAATACTGAAATAGACAGCCAATTTGCGAGCATCGTCGACAGTTATGACCCCCAAACGGAAATCGATTTGTCAATCTACATCAGAAGCACGTAAGAAAAAGGCATTACGAGCTTCAGAAACAGACGAGCAATGGGAAGCAAGATTAGCTGTTCGAATACAAACTGCTCAAGCCCGTAATTCTCAAACGGACGAGCAACGAGAATCAAGATTGGAAGCCGATCGAGTACGCACTGCTCAAGCCCGTTCTTCTCAAACGAACAAGCAACCAGAATCAAGATTGGAAGCCAATCAGGGACGCACTGCTCAAGCCACACTTAGAAATGTTTTTTTTTTTAAAATGAATACGTTTCAATAACAATGACACAATGTAAATTTAATGTTATCATAATGAGTTTCCTTGAATTTCCTTTCTTCTGAGATTGCAGCAACGCGCAACGGGTAAGCTAGTATTAATATAAAAAGTCTTCTAGTCGGAAAGAACATGAGAGGATGGTTGTGTAGAGCAATTTAGACTCCATCCTTTACGGGTTATTATTGCACAACTGTACATCCATATTTTGACATTATGTTTACTGTGTGTCTTAATAATATTAATGTGTGTGAACATTTACACCCATTAATTAAATGTAACTATTGGAAAACTGAAGCTACGTAAGAGTATGCACTTATGTTCCTTTAAAATGCTTACATATATTCATTATTGAAAAACAAAAGAGGGTACGCAGTTCCCCAGTGGAAAAGGAGGATGAACCAAAAGTGGGTGGAGGCACAAAGGAGGGTAATCCTCCTTGTCGGAACTAGAGTCCTCACACACCCAGCAAGCTAGGTGTCATGCTTCATCATATGGACTCGCTCCTCGTCGGGTCGGCGGTGCAATGACCGTCGGTCACCCATACAGGGGCACTTTAGCGGAGATCTTATGTGCCTGCCGTATGGTGCCGTGGGTGTGAGGGCCCTAGGGGTGAGTCTAGATGTGGATGAGTGGTGTTAAAAAAGGTTAGATAGTCCACAAAGGGAATTTGATAGCGTGGTAATCCACCTTGTTAAAAATGAAAAGAGAGGTTGCTCGCTGGCTCAATGGTCCAGGGGAGCAATGCTCTACTCTATATTTAAGGTCAGCATGTTTCATGCTGTATGTTCAGAGTGATACAGTGCATTTCTTCAGGACCTAAATAACTATCTACACTAAGTGGTCAGGAGGCAAGGATCCTACCTACCACTGTTATACTCAGCAAGCACGTAGTCCCCCCACTTCTAGTGGAACCTAAACAGGAATGACAAAAAAAGGAAGGAACATATAGGCTACAGTGAGTGGAGTCATCAACCTGGCCTCACAGACTTTGTTTCATTCAACAAGAGCATGTATACTAATGCTCTGTGCTCATGGCAACTAGTGATTAACAAGAGGGGAGGGGTATTAAAAACAATGTATGATTGGCTAGGGGATAAAGCAGTTAAAAATATATATATAATATATAGTAAGGTGCAAGTCTGGGCAAAATGTCTCATCCTACTAGATGGAAGCGCTGGCTTGAACGGGCTTCTCGGTAGTGAGCACCTGAATTCCAGGTGCCCTGTGTGGGGAAGGAGTAAAAACAACAGCATGGCATTGGTGAAGGGCCAAAGTGCCCTTTACAGCAACGTGTGCATGCGTGAGCGAGCCACCCCGTGAGGTTGGAGAGGTGCTCGACTAACCCCACTGCTGTTCAGTCTCTGGACCATGTTGGCACACTAAACGCAGGCCGATCGGGCCTGGTGGGGAGCATGGTGGACACAGACAAACAGAGCTAAGGAGCCCGCTGAATGCCCCGTGGCCCCCAGACCCCCCACCAGCCCAAAGAACCACACCAGAATGCCCGCTAAATCTGTAGAAACTGGTGGTGCTTGAAAAGAGAATCAGATCAAGCACTCCTATTGGTCCTCCCAAGGTGACGACACATAACGTGTGAGTCGCGCCAAAGTGGAGGAACACCTAGAGTCACTCCCGTAAATATTACACAGCAGCCCAAGGGCACTCACTTGTCCATAGTAGGACGTACGCCTTTTTACCTACCTCTGCGCAGAATCCGAGAAGCCGGAGCGGGTTGGGAGTGGATTGGAGGTGTTTATATACCAGAGAGAATCCTTGTGAACCCAGGTCAGGCGGTGCGAAACAAGCGTAGCTCTACGTTGGTCACATGGTACGCAGTGCACGTGCAGGCGTATTGGCGCGGCGCACAGTGTAATATTTTATTGATTTAAAGGTCTGAAAAGAGAAATCTTGGCAAGAAGCATGAAGACCTAATGACCAGATGAAGCCTTCTATTCATAGTATTTTAGGTACAGCGCCTTGAGACCATTACGGCTGAGTAGCTGCCCCATACAAATCCTTGATTGATTGATTGATTGAACAGTGGAATTTTCTGGTCAAGGTTGCAATAACTTTCCAAGTTATGCGGGATGGAAAACTCAGATGATGTTGCAAATACACACCATGAGAAGTGAAATGATTGGTCCCTGTTGCGGTGGTCCCTTTTGAGGTAATGTTGCTGAAGTTTTCTGCTTCATTTAATTAATGTGCACCGTTTTAGGAGTCAGAACAGATTTCCTTAGAACAGATTTCCTTAGACAATGAGGGATACTGACCTCCCTGTTTCCTTTATTCTTCAGGTCTGAAGTTTCATGCTGAATACTTATTCCAATTCTGGAAGACTTATACTGGAGTCTTCACTATGCGGACGCCTACCCGCATTTCTGAATTGCCTTGAGACCCAACTCTATAGACATTCCTTATTCTAAACATAGAACCTTGATTAGATGATTTTAGAACTTATTCATGTTTAGGAGAGGTAGTCTGAGTTTCTTTAAGGAACAACTATTTCTAATTCTCAGTTTTTGTATTGCTGTGGCTGTGATTATTTTGTATCTATTCTACTGAGACTGAACCAATTGCAATTTTTCAGCTTGCCAGCTGTAACTCTGTATCTTTTTAATATTCCCCTGACATGCATATATATATTGGACTGACTATTAATTGGAAATATAATCCCTTAACTTCAATCACCGATTCTTGGTCCTTATTGTGTGGCCAAATGAGCTTCACAAAGATTGATTTGTTTTATTATTGCTAACTCCCTTGGTGTCTCAGTCAGCTTAAAAAGTTTCATCAGATTAGAGATTGTAATGCACCCTCAATTGTTATTATAACAACGAAGAGCTGCATTTTACTTTTATTAGTCCTTCTCTATATTTTATCGGGTGAGAATGAAAGAAAATAAATCAGAACAGGCACATAAGCAAGTCAGTGCTTCTTTTAAAAGTTTGTATTTACCGGATACCGTCAATGTTTATTTTAATTTGTTAATCTAGCTCCTTTTTCATATCTCAGTTTCTTCTGTTAAAGGGATTCTTAACCCCCTGGCTGCGGCCGCAATTTTGCGCCTGTGCGGCAGATTCCGATCGCGGGCGTGGTCATGACGGCTCCCGGCCGTCATCAGCACACGCCCACCATAACTCATGACGGCCGGGAGCCGTCATCAGCGCCGAAGGGGTTAATAGAAATAGAGCAAACAGAAATGCTAGGAATACAAACAGTGTAAGAACTGATCAAGTTTTTTAAAGGCCTTATGGTTAGAATGAGGAAGATGCTGCCCACTTCAGCTCTCATAGTGCAGAAAACATTAGCATCAGGTATAAACAAGCATTGGCAAAGGAAAGAGATCTGATGGTAATGTGCTAATGTATGCAAACCTAGGCGCGTGCAACAGCTTTTTGCATGGATTAGAACATCAAAGAACACCTATTTATGAAGAATGTATATTATGGTCTAGCTTCACCAATGTACTGCAAGTCAATAATAAGTTAAATAGAAGAGCTTGACATCAACTCACACGTCAAACAGCATGCCATGCCATCACCCATAGCCTCAAGAACTGTTCTAAGTGAGTTCCTAAGTCTGCTATGCCCTTTAATATCACAGACCCTGCTTTTTAACATTATAAGAAATGCGTTGATTTAGGAATGGAAAACAACAATCACATTCCTTTAGTTTGTGCATAATCTCATTTTTGAGGATGAAAGGGCATATTTACAAGGGCTTTATCTCCGCTTTTTTGGATTTTAAAGCCAAAAAAAGCAGAGATAAAACTATTGCCCTATTAACAAGAGAGTGCTAACATGCATAGGCGCGTATCAGCACCCTTTTACCTGATGCCTCCCTTTGCATCACTAATGAGATGCAAAGTGGGCGTCACTGGGCAGTACAACCCTGTAAATATCGCTGATGTACACATCGCAATATTTACAAGGCTGCCAACACATTGTAGCAGACGTTAGTTTTGGGCGAAAACCGCTGTTTTTGCCGAAAACTAACGTCTGCTAAAATGCAGACATAGGCATACCTAATATGGGGGTGGATTGTGCTGATACAAGCACAGGGTTGTATCAGCAAGGTTATCACCGTTTTTCTGGAAAACCAGCGATGTTCCCTGCAAAAGGGCGATTTCCCCGCTATCGCTGGAAATTATATCACCCTGGGGCAACGCATTGTAAATAACGTGCTCACAGGGCAATATAATCCAGCTATAGACGGCGATAAATAGAAAAGCGCTGAGCGCGCTTTGCTTTTATTTATCGCCGTCCTTGTAAATATGCCCCAAAGTTCTTTTTCCAATTTGAAAATTGGAGTTTTGCACTGCTTGCATGAGCTGCAAGCCATTATTAAATATTGCGCCTCAATCAGACGCAAAACCTTGAACACTCTTTCACTAAACGTCAATGCCGCAAGCTGTTACTCTGTGTTTTTCTTTTGAGACAGACTCTAGTTTTTCTTTTTCCTATACCAGACTGCAGTACCTTTGGAGCAAAGGTCCCATAAGCATCCCTAGTTAAAGGAAACAAACCTGCCCACTCGAGATTTATGAACAAAGGCGCCCTCCTTCAATGTCTCCTTTGGCTGAAAGTGAAGTGGAACAACGGGAAAAAAAACTTCAAATGTGTTTCTGAGCATGGTAGTACATCAAGAGGGCATGGGTTAAAAACATGAATGTGCATGTCCATTTTCAATAGTTGTGGGAATATGGGTTTTAGTCATGAACATCCTCGGTTTCTTTGCTTTTAACCTTTGATTTGGACCTCTGCTGTGCTACGGGACACCCAACCCACCGTATTGATTTATAGAACTATTTCTGTAATCTCCAGTGCACTCTTTCTAAAATAAGATCAGGGATTGTACAGCAGGGGTAAGGGGCTTTGGTGAGGTTGTGTGTGAGCAGGCGTGCACACTCATGGGCATATATTTAGTCTGTTGATATAAATGGTTCCCTTCAGGATTGTTAAAGCAAATCCATAGTTTAGCTTAATAAAACATGAATTGTTATTGACAAAAATGAAAAGCGGAACTGGACACACTGGACTCATTTCAGCTGGGATAAGGATCATCACAAATCTGTTGACCTTATGGCTCCATTTTCCAGCCTGCAGTGGGTGCCTTGGAGCTGGTGCCACCTGCAGCTACAGAGACAACCCAAGCACACTTAGTTGGTCCTGCCCAAGGTCTTGTATAGAATTGAGTCTCCTCAGGGGACTTTGGAACAAACTTGCTCTTAATGTAGTGACCCATATCAGAAGTGATAGTACCACTAAAGACAATCAGTGTCTGCTCCAGAGAAGCTTGGGTTAGTAGTAGTAGTTAATTCGACCAATATATGGTCATAAACATATTAATAAAACAAGTACATCACACTATTTGCAAAAGAAAAGAACAATACAACATCAATTTAAAAAGAGGTTTCCTTAAAACGGGGGACCCAGGGGGAGCATGGCACGAGCCGACAAAGGGGGGCCCCTATAAATAACCTCCCTCAAGTCCTACCCCTTCCCCTATCCCTGTGCGTGGCCTGGTCTATCGCGTGAACATTCCCCGGGGGGAGACCGGCTCGTGCCTTGCTCTCCCTGGGTCCCCCCTTTTTAGGGTGTTGTGCACAGTGGGCAGAGAGGACCTTTTGCAGCCTGTTGTCCTTGGGAGGCCTGGGTAGGTTTCAAGAGACTGAAAAGAAAGGCAGTGTGACGGGTAGCGACGGCGGTTGCTGCGTGCATACCAGCTTCAGGTAAAACCAAAAATATACCCGTTGCTGAGGAGGCAGGTCCTGCTTTACCTGCAAAGGACAAACTTCAAGTGTTTTTCCCAGGACGGTTTCCTGAGGTGGTGGCCATGGGGTTTAAGGTTCCTGTGTCATCTGGGACAGGACGGATTTGTTTCCTCTCCGGCTTGCACAGAGGGCGTTCTGAGGGCTGAATGTCGTCAAGGAGGGGTGGTGCCTCCAGGGCGGAGCTTACAACTTCTCTATACCGCGGTAGAGGGAAACGGGGGCTGAGTATGGCTGGCAAGGTTCCTGGCTCGAATCCGCTTACAAGGGTGAGCCCCTCCCCTGCCGGGTGGAGCCAAGGAGTTCCTTCAGTTGACTGAGTTTTGCATGTGGAGCGTGGTAGGCTGAGTAAGGAAAACCTTGAGCATAGCAATAAATTGTCTTGTTGGTCCTCTGCGCTGGTTTCCTATTCCAGTGACAGTAGGGAGGAGGGTTCTTCTGAAAAATATGTTGTATTGGCTCCTTCAGATGTCAGGTTGCTGCTTCCTAGTTGTGGGGTGGGCTCCATTTTTAAAAGTGCAGGGGACAAGACAGTGGTTACAGAGGCCACTGGGATGCAGGTTCATGCAATTGCTCGGGAATCTTCTTTGGTTCTAGGCTCTCAGGGGGGCACAGGCTCTGGTGAATACATAGTGTTTGACAGCAGTTTTGGTGCTAACACTGAGCAATTTCTAGGTCCTCAATTACCCATGTTATATGGCGATGCCCATATTGAACAGTTACTTATAGGTCCTGGGGACGAGGTTGGTTTTCCTACAAACTGCCCGGTTATACAACAGCCTGCTCAGGTTGCTGATCTGGGAATAGGCCCGCACTCTGGGCAGTGGGTCTGGGTGGAATACTCTGAGGTAGCCTTGGCTGCAGCAACAGGTGGCAAGTCATTAAAGGGGGGGCCTAGGCACAGTGACTCGTTCAGGTCAGTGCGGCTTGAGGAAGAAAGGAACAGCTTTGAAAGTGGCAGTCAGGAGGATCCGGAGGATTGCCAAATGAGGACAATGCTGCTTTTCTATGTTGGCTCGAAGAACAAGGACGATCAGAGCGGATTTTCCTTCATCGGCCAGACATTTGAAGCGGATGTCAGTGTCTAATTGGAGGTCGTATGATAGTGGGGTGGGTGATGGGGAGAAACCTGGGGTGAATTATGCTTGTTTAGATGTTTATGATGAGCCATTCGATTATGGGGATGATAGTGATGAATTGGAACAGGGGGAATTGAGAGAAGGGGTATGTGATGATCCTGAGATGCATTAACAGAACAAGAGTGGGGTTCAAAGGGTTTTGTCAGGGGTAACAAGTGTGCTTAGCGTTTCGGAGAGTGGGCAGAGCAATTGGACAATACCGGCTAAGCGGCCTCAAGCATAAGGACGACCCCATGGAGTTCCAAAGACGTTCATCTCAATTGCCAAAAGGTAAGCAGTGGTGGGCTTCGTGGAAACAATCTGGTCATAAACAGTGCAACACCAGATCTATAGGTGTTGGCGAGATTTTGAACAATGCTTCGAAGAACTGCAACACTGGGAAAGCAATGCAGGATGTGGTCACGACTGACAAAGACAATCAATGTGGTGCAACAGAAGGGAGCTCTACTAAGCAATGAAAGAGGGTGGTTGACGTAACAAACACTGATAAAGAGGATATGGGTATTACAGTGCCTCTCGGTTCCCATTTATCTGCTAAGACTAAAAATAGAATTTGGAGGCATGAGTTTGTAGATTTTTTAAATGTTTGCATAGGGACATATAGGCGAAGTATGGTTTTAAGGAGGAAGAGTGGGAGCTTGCAAAAAGGCCCAGAGATCCCAAAACGATCGAAAATTGAACATCAGCGTTCCTTATATATGCGAGCATATATTGTGAACAGTATCAAGACAGGGCAATGGCTATGTTTAAATACATAGACATAATTCTAAAGGCCCAAATGCATTTTAGTGGCTTTGCATGGTTAAGCTACAATGAAGAGTTTAGGGCCCAGATTAGCATATTTCATGATAAGCCATGGGGTGAAATTGAAGTTGTGGCTCCAATTGAGGTCCTCTATTCACCCTCCAGCCACGACTCATACCGCTAGTGGTCCTTTAAACCTTGTCCTGCCAGGCTGGGGCGGGGTGGTATGGGAAAGAACAGGTGCTTGTTGCAGGAGCATGTTGGAACTTTAACAGAGGATTTTGTAACAGACTATTTTGTCGTTATAATCATGAATGCTTGCAATGTGGTGGAAAACATCCACTCACCCAGTGTTTTGCCAGCTCCAAATTTGGTGAGCAATGGCGATTCCAAAGGGATAGAGGTTCAGCATTTCAATCTCCACCAAAAGGCACCAAAAGGCACACACCCCAATTAGAGTTGAGGTTGTAGCACACTGGTTGGAAAACTATCCTGATGCAGAAGCTGCTTCCAAACTGTACAGGGGTTCCAGGATGGTTTTAAAATTTGTTACCAAGGGCCTAGGCAGAGGCGATGGGAAGACAAATTAAAATCTGCTCAAGAGTTACCCCAGGTTGTACAACAGAAACTAAACTCAGAATTAAGTACAGGCAGAATAACTGGTCCTTTACTGCTATGTCCTGTTAAGAATTTGATTGTTTCACAACTGGGTGTAGTGCAGAAGGCAGTTGGGGAGTATTGTCTAATCCATCACTTGTCATGGCCGGAGGGTCAATTAGTCAATGATTTTATTTCCCCAGCAGATTCCAGTGAGTGAGGAGAAAATCAAGATGTCGGCCAATTGATTCAGCCGTTTGCGGCTCTCCGACTAGGTGGCAAGAATACTCCTGACACCACCTAAGGCTTAAGATAGGACCGATGGGAATATAATTAGAAAGAATAATGGTGAACTCTGCTGGAGCTTACCATGGTTGGGGTTCATGGCACGTCTGGAGACAGCAGCTCGCTGGACACAAAAGCTCATCATGGGACCTAAACCAGCAGCCGTGAGAGGAAAAGGGACGGCTCCCTGCAGACCGGAGCGCACACACCTTCAATGCCCGCAATTACTCCTCAACCTGGGCACCGGCAGAAAACGACCCGAATGGAGACCATCATGGAGGGGAAGCGAAGGGGCGGGCTTACGCCTCCTCAGCAACATCAGACCAGCATTTCAGAATTTACCTTGTTGGACTTGTCCCTTTTGGCAGGTTCACCCCTAAACTTTTTGCCTTTTTTGTGGCCTGATGTTGGTAGTTTTTGGCCTCTGCGCACATTAGCACTGTGGCCTAGTGTAAAGTGCTTGCCTGCTCTGAATGTGTGTGGTGAGATTGGCCTGCCCTCCTATCGGAATGCATGGGGGATATGTGTGTCCGTGGTAATTCCTGGTATGAGAGGAGTGCCCGGGCGAGTTTAGTATGTGTGAACTCTGGAGAATAAATGCTGCGCAATGGTGTGCGCAGATTTATGGTTACTGGTGGAGAAATGCCACTTTTAGAAGTTGGCCTTTCTGTGTGCTGTGTGTCTGCCTGCCTGATGTGACTTGCATGTTTGGCTTGTGATTGACAGGTGCTGGATGGTGTGGGTGGCTCCAGGAGCCAGGGTGAGTCAGCCCAGTGGTGAATAGAGAGATCTGCATCTAGATGGGAGGGAGGAGTTGCACCTGGGACCTGAATAGGGCTGTGCCTTCCCTCCACAATGCCGCCTCCTGTGGTGCATCTGATCCCTGAGCCCTGATCTGACAAAGGAGAGAGGAGCTGAGCAAAACAAAGTGCTCCAAAGCTCCCCCAAACCAGTCCCAACTGGTATCCCCAAGCCCCGTGCTGTGACACAAAGGAAAAGGGTGTATAAATGAAGGGGCTGTGACCCCAGGAAATTGTTCTCTCTGGTGTGGTGTTCCTGACTTGGGGGGCCTGCTGCTGCTGCTGGGCTCCAGGAGGAACCACCATGAGGGACTGCCTCCCTGCTGGAAGGCCCTGTGTGCTGGCCTGCCAGGGCTCAGCCTCTTTCCCCCTGGACTTTGAACTGGGATGCCTGGACTTTGATTCTGGCGCCATGGGAGCGCTTGGTTTCGTTTTTTAGAGAGAGTTTTGTTCTCTGCAGCTAAGGAGCAGCGCTTCTGTTTTTGGCTGGAGCACGGAGCTGCAATCCTTTTGAAAGGGTATTCCCCCGAATTTGTGCCTTTTCGAGTGGGAGCCCACCCGGCTGATTGATGCTTGAAAGCCGAGCGGGAGCACACCCGGCATTGGTGCCTTTGTGGTGGGTGCGTACCCCGCATATTTGCATCTGCTTGGAGACCACGGGTTCATACCCTGCATTTTTGTGTTAACTAGTGGGTGCCCACCCCACTTCTGGAGTTCAATGGGAAGGCGTGTGTCCTATCCCGCATTGCACCGCAATTGTCTTCGAGTTGACCGGGTGCCCACCGCGCCTTTGTATTTATTTGAAATGGGAGCTTACCCCATTGCGCCCGCAGGAAGGAATCGCCAAAATCCCCACTGTGGCCCATCTCGGACAGGAAGCCAGGCAACCTGTGACGGGACATAGGCTTGCCACAGAAAGAAAGGAAGCAGACGGGAGCCTACCCACGCTCCGGTGCCCGAACAAGAAGGAGGAGGCAACCCAGAAGTGATGGAGGCCTGAGCGGGGCTCTCGTGAGTCAGGAGAGAGCCCTGCAGCCCCAGAGAAGTCGGATCATTGCATGCACCATGTCAGCCGACCGCCGCCAGCCACCAGCCGCCAGCATGAGGAGACCCAGGACTGCTGGTCAACGGGCGGAGCAAAGGAGACCGACAGCACTGAAGACGCCCGGAGGAGCAGAGACTGCGAGGATGTCCCAGGTGAGTGGGACGTTACCTCCCATGGCCGGTACCTGTTCTTCTTGAGCAGCCCCGCAGGGCAGCGGGCTGCTCCAACTCTGGCATATTTGTTTTTAGAGCCCGTGGGACTACTACGTTGGGGGCATTTGCTTCCGGAGTCCCCCAAGTGGGGATACCAGGCACAGCTGTGCCCGTTCTTCCTCTGGCTTCACAGTGGCGCCGCAGTTGCGGGCCCCTGCATCTGTTGGGGCAGATTTTGTTGAAAAGCCCCAGTGGGGGCCCAAGAGGCACCAGGAGTGCCAGACTTTATTTGCGCCGTTTGCCAATTGCCCTGCGAGAGGACAGGCAGCTGCAACCTTGGGGGACAGTTTCATTTTGAAGCTGCGAGTCCCAGAGAGGGGCTCAGGGGGTATCTTGTGCCAGTGCTCATTTTCACAACTGCCCAGAAATTAGTGGGCAGCTGCAACATTTAGGCCATTGCACACTTTCGCTTTTTCTGCATTGGCAGCTTGCGCCCTTATTCTGCGGGACATAGGGTATTTGAGCCCTTGAGAGAGGCCAGTTGGCCTGGTGCCAGTTTCAGTGCGTTGCACCCCCGATTGGGAACACTGAGTGTATGCCCATTATTTCCTAAGGTGTTTATGCTTGCGAGGCCTAGTGCCTCATATGATTATTGCATAATCTGTGATGCTAATGTAGTTTTTTTGCCTAAATTGATTCATGCGCATGGTCATTTGAGCATCCTCTGTTTTTACGTTGCAGGATCTCATGCCAAATTTCTATTTCTACCAGTAGTTACTGCTTGTGCACTACATTTACTATTTGTGCTACATTTACAATTGGTGATTTGTGATGGTTCTGACAGTGGCCCCATTGGCCCTGTCGTGTGTAAATAGTCTCCTGTAGATACTGCCTAGTGCCAGTTGGCACAGTGTACATTGTGTGATTATGATCTACGATGTTTATTATAATACAAAGGCTATTTTTATATATAACCTTGTGTGGAGTTTTTTTGTGGAGTGCCTAGTGGGTTGATGCTGTGTGCGTGTTGCGCAAATGCTTTACACATTGCCTACGGGATAAGCCTGACTGCTCGTGCCAAGCTACCAAGGGGGTGAGCATGGGGTTATCTTTAGCGTGTAACTCGCTTGCCCTGACTAGAGTGGTGGTCTCTGCCTGCATTTGGCGCAAGCCTTAGCCAATCAGAGATCCCATTTCTAACAGACCTCCTCTGTGGCTCGGCATCCAGGGCAACCACAGGTCAGGACTGCTCAATGCCTACTATCCAAGCAGCACAGGAACAATGCCAGAACACCTCGCAGGAAAGTGAAAAGCCACTTCAACGTTAGGGGAGCCTCCTTGTATTGGATGCTGCAGCCTCAGTCCCTGTCGGAGTGCCCAGAGAGTAGTCCCTGATGTCTCATGGACCCAGTGAGGCAGGTAAGGGTGGGACAACCCGAAGTGAGGGTGGGGAGACAGCCGAGAGGGGTTCTATTACCCCTGCAATACTGGTTAGTACAGCTGACAGTATTAGCGGTCCCTCCCAGATGCACTCCCAGCTATAGGAAAAGCGTTAGGCGGGCTCCTCTAATATAAATGGAAGAAATAAGGATTGTACTAAAGGTGAAGAGGGGATAAAAGACTATTCAAGCCAAGTTGGCCCTGCAGAAGGTACTGAGGCAGACCCTACATGTACTACTCAGGAAAAAGGCAAAGTCACCGCGCAGTACACCGACTGAAGAAGTCAGGACTAGGCAAAGACTGTGATCGGGACTCAGAGGCAAATGATTTTTTCTTTTCTATGTCAGATGGGACCTGGTCCAAAGATGGCTCAGGGTCAAGCATTGGTTCTAGATAGCCTACCAGGTATGAGCGGTGTAGACTCTGCCTCCACAATGCAAAAAATGCGTACTAAGCCCGGTGGAACTACTGGTCAGGACAACACAGATCTTAAGTGGAACTACTCTCCTGGGGTTCATCTGAAGTAAGAAAGGTAACCAAGACTTGTAACTCTATCAGCGAGCGGCTGACGGACTTGGAGCTAAGAACAGCTGCCCTCGAGACAGATATCGCTGGTGCCAGGGGTCAAACAGAAGCTCACGAATCACAAAAGGTAGACCTCCACTGGGAGCTCAAAGACCAAGAGAACCGCCAAAGGCAGGACAATCTCCAGTTCAAAGGGATACCAGAAGGAAAGGAAGGGGCTTACCTATGAATGTATATGGTAGAACTGCTCCAAAAGGCCTTCCCGGACCTAGAAGGATAGAATTGGCTTCATGAGGTCCGGAGAGCACATAAAGATCCCTTCTCCCAGGAACAGCCAGTGAAACTAGACGCCAAACCTCGGGCAGTATTGGTATATTTCGGAAACTTTTTGTTGCGTCAGAACATATTCGAGAAAGCTTGTCCAGAAGCTGAGCGATCAGCAGACGACTTTTCATTCTTCACTAGGCTGGATTTCTGCCATGTCACTGTCGAGCGACGATGGCACTTACTCCAAAGTATTAAACCTTTTCAAGAGAAGGGTGCACAGGTCTACCTAATGAATCCGGCCTGCCTGAGAGTGATCTGGGGTGATTGGACTATATTTTATACTTCTGAAATCAAAGCTAAAGACTTCCTGGCAGAGGGTGAGGTGTAATTGTAGGCTGTATGGTCATAGTTATGAGAACTGATTGATCTACTGCTAGGCTTTCTACTGAGGTAGCGGTATGGCAAAAGAGGAGGGGGATAAATAAATAAATACATTTTTTTGTAGGCCTAATAAGGGAAATACTAAAGAGCAAAAACAATAAGGTAAAAAAAGGGGGAAAAACTCATTGGATAAGTTAATGAAATTGCTGTTTGGGTGTAGGGATTCAGGTTAATTCAATAGGATGGTTACACAATTTCAGCCACCGATGGATAGGAGCCGCCTACCATCATCTTCCACAGACTGACACAGGTTTGTGTTTCCTCTACATAGGGGTGTTTAGGGGTGGGCGGGCTAAGGTGGGGATGAGGGGTTGTCAGGGGAAGAAGGGGGGACACTGGCAGGAGCTGATGTGGGGTGGGTGTTGCAGGGGGAAAAAAACCAGAGAAACAGCAGATATGTTCTAAGAAAGGAGAAGCTATCCCTAGTGTATGGACCAATCTAAGTAAGTATTGTCAGATTTATGAAAATGGGTAGGCTAACTATCTGCTCAGTATATATTGGGGGCCTTAATGATAAAGGTAAACGAGACAGAGTAAGTGAGACATTAGGATCTTTGGGGGTAATCATCACATTACCAATAGGGCTGACGATCTGTACAATATATTGATCCAATCAGGAAGACTCCAGGTTATTGGAAGAACTAGAAACGGAGCTAGCTTCTTAGGTTGACCTCCTTATCCTATGCGGGGGTTTTAATATTCATTTGCCCGTTAGTGTGGCCTTTACTAACAAATATCAGGGGAGGAAACCTCAAGTTTACAAAGCTCTAGCTTTCTTAACTACTAGTCATGGGCTATCGGACGCCTGGGCTGCCAGGAATCCAACCAACCCAAGCTACACCTACTTTTCCTGTCCCCATAAATAATATGTGAAGTTAGACTACTTCTTTGTTTTCACCTCCCTCCTTGAGGGTGGGAACATAAGGAAGTTGCCGGAAGTACTGTCAGATCACAACCATCCTTTGCTGGACATCATGATACATGGGCACCAAAAAGTACCAATCCAAATGGACTTTAGATAGGAAACTCATGGTCAACGAAGCTTTTATAGAACACATTAGGGGTAGGACTCGTCAATTCTTTGAGATGAACAGATATAGCACTCCCAGGGAAGTAGTCTGGGACGCATTTAAAGCAAGACTAAGGGGGAGGTTGCAAGCTTTGTTGTGTCCTTTACAACAAAAAGAGCAAATGTACAGATTAACCGAGCAGCTAGCAAAATGTGAGGAGAAACAAACCCTGGCCATTATCAGAAATCATGTGGAGCAACAAGACCAGCTCCAAATCGAGGTTATCAGGTTAAAATCAGGGATTAATAATGTCTATAATAAAAAAGTGGCAGAGACTTACCATGCCTTTAACAAGGAAAATTACGAGAATGGAGAGGCGACTGGTAAGCATCTAGCTCTACGTATGAGACACCCAAAAACAATATCACTAAGATTAAGAGAAAAGATGGGACCCACGTACAGACCCCAAAGACTTTCTCAACGTGTTTGCCGAGTTATATGGGGAACTCTATCAGGCAGAAAAAGATGCTCCAGGCCCACCCTCAAGGGTCCCTATAGTGCAACAGTTAGAGGATGACATCGCACTCAACGAAGTCACAGAAGCATTACATATAATGGTCTCAGGCAAAGCCGCAGGCACTGACAGAGTTCCTATATAAATCTACAGGGTTCTACAGGAAGAGCTAGCTCCTACACTTCTCAATTTCTTTCTGGCAGTCCAGTACAAAGGGCATTCCCCCCAGTCTTGTCAAAGCACTGACAGAGTTGTTTTTGCAAAGAAAGGGAAACCGTCGGTTGACCCAGCATCATATCCTGATCCTCTCTCTGACCAACGACCCCGCCTCCGCCAGAGCCAACCTGCACGAAGGGATGAAAGAGGTAGCCGAGTGGATGACGACCAGCCGCCTGAAACTGAACTCTGACAAGATGGAGGTCCTCATCCTGGGCTCTTCACCCTCCGCCTGGGACAACTCCTGGTGGCCTCCCGCCCTGGGTACCGCACCCAAACCGACAGACCATGCACGCAACCTGGGCTTCATCCTGGACTCCTCCCTCTCCATGACCAGGCAAGTCAACAACGTCTCCTCGGCGTGCTTCAACATCCTACGCATGCTACGGAAGATCTTCTGGTGGATCCCCACCGAGACCAGGAAGACCGTCACCCAGGCCCTCGTCACCAGCCGACTGGACTACGGCAACGCCCTCTACGCCGGTACCACCGCCAAGCTCCAGAAGAGACTCCAGCGGATCCAGAACGCCTCAGCCAGACTCATCCTCGACATCCCACGAACCAGCCACATCACCGGACATCTGAGAGACCTTCACTGGCTCCCCGTCAACAAAAGAATCACCTTCCGCCTCCTCACCCACGCACACAAAGCCCTACACGACCAAGGCCCGAGCTACCTCAACAGCCGGATCAACTTCTACGCTCCCAAACGCCACCGCCGATCAGCCAACCATGCCCTCGCCGCCGTCCCCCGCATCGGAAGAGCGACTACAGGAGGAAGGTCCTTCTCCTACCTGGCCGCCAAGACCTGGAACTCCCTCCCGACCGACCTGTGCCTGACCCAAAACCACCTCTCCTTCAGGAAGAAGCTGAAGACCTGGCTGTTCGAGCAGTAGCGGCACCCCCCCCCCCAGCGCCTTGAGACCCTACGGGTATGTAGCGCGCTATATAAGTGTCACTGATTGATTGATATCGACCAATCTCTCTTATCAAATCTAATACAAAATTATATTCCAAGATTATCGCAAATCGTCTCGGCAAAATAATTTCTTGAATGGTGAGTGCATGGCAACATGGCTTCATGCCAGGGAGGGAGACCACAGATCACATCCGAGAAATTATTACTCTGTTTGATAAAGTGGATATCTCAGGAGAACAGATGGTGCTGATTGTCCTGGACTCCCAAAAGGCCTCCGATCGGGTCGCATGGGATTATTTGTGGGATAATCTAAGGGGCAATAGTTTTGGGCCACAAATTCTTACAGCCATCAAAGCAATGTATTCGCACCGGTATGCCACAATTCAAATGATCGGTAATGAATCCGAAAGGATTGAAGTAACTAGAGGGACAAGGCAGGGCTGTCCCTGTGCACCAATTCTCTTTGCCTTATACATCGACCCACTCATCAGAACAAGGTTGCTGGACCAGAAGATCAAGCCAGTAACGGTCAGGGGACACAACACTAAGGTACTAGAATATGCGACAACATAGCTATCGTTACTCCTGATCCGCAAGCAGCAATCATACAGGTAGAAGTATTGGCCAAGGAGTTTGGCAGACACTCGGGATACCTCTTAAATACTGATAAAACTAAGATCATCTGCACTAAGAATATTATGCTTCAGGATCCTCCTAGAACCTGAGTCTGCCACATATCTTGGAATTGATATAACATCAAATGTGGGTTCTATTTGGGCAAGACAACGCTCCTCTGATAGATGCAATCTATAGTGATTTAAAAAGAATCAACAAATTATACCTCTAAATAATTGGCAGGTGCAATGTCCTCAAAATGGCAATGTTCCCCAAGATACTCTATTTATTATGGTGTATTCTGCAGGAATCAGAACCTGTCTACTTTAAAAATAACTTGAGGGACTTTTCTTAAATATCATTTGGCACTACCAGAAAGTGAGATGCTTACTTAAATTCCTAATCAATCCCCAAGAGCAAGGGGGTGGGCGGTTCCAAATCAACTTTATTATTACTGAGCCACAATGTTAAAAAAACATGGGCATTCTGTTTTTGGCAGATAAAGGCAATGAGTGACATATTGGAATGCATGAAGCTGAAGTCCCCCCCAACTATATATGAATTGGCTATCGGGAGAGCTGGAGCGGGATATTGCTACGCCAGCTGAAAGTGAGCTTCTACAAGAAAACCCGCTTTAAGCCCCTTAAAGCTGCGTGGAGTGTATGACATATTGGCTTGTAGGCTGTTGAAAATACAGAGGCTTCATAAATATATACCCCTTTGGCGCTCAGCTATCTTCTCACCTCCTCTCTATGATGGGATAGGGAAACTTAGGGAGCAAGCGGGTATTAGTAGTATAGGGGATATTGTCGGTATGCACGGCACGATCTCCTTTGCCGAGCTACAGGAGCACTATGATATCGACCCAAGGTCACACTTTAAGTATGTACAAATTAAAGAAACCATCAGATTGGCCTTCTAAGGAATAACATCAACAGATAAGATTCCATTGTTAGAAGCTAACCTGCACAAAGACTCTCGAATAAAGGATATATAATATTTTCATAAAAGCTGCTCCGGATGACTTAGCAAAAACGTAAAGCAACTGGGCTAACAATCTGGGCAACAATGACATGGATCTATTCATGTGACTTGCTCTTTTAAAAAAAATATTACTCTCAGCCATATTGAAGGCCCAACATTACAAAATGATCTTTAATCTGTATTTTACTCTGGCTAAACTCTTTGGGTGGGGAAAAAGGGAAAATGACCAGTGTCAGAGATGTGGGCAAGGCCTGCAGGTTTGATCCATATGTTTTTTGACTGTAGTAAACTAGACCCGCTAAAAAAGGGGATTGCAATATTCCTGCAAAACACTCTAGGATGAGGGGTGACCATTACGCCAACAATTATCATTAGGTTACGTTGAGAAGGCACAGTTAGAACAGACACATGTATATTTATGCTTTATCTCTGTGGCAGTAGCCAGATTACTGATAGCGTCAAGGTGGAAGCACTCGGATATGACTTCTTATCCCGCTTGGTATGGTCGGATGCTTCGCACTCGCAATCTAGCAGTTGCATTATACAACTGTAAGGGGTAAAGAGGTATGAAACTTTGCGGCAAGATATGGGGCCCTATGCTTACCTACCACCTTTTCTTTTTCAAAAAAGGAGGAAGGGGAAAAAAAGAGAAAGGAAGCAATCCCCATAATAAATAAGCAATATTTTCTATTGTAATAACTCCATTATCAGATGGTTCTATTCTTTTTCAGTATGGACATGTACTAGTTTTGTATATTTATGTATATAGATGGAATAAGTTTAGGTGTTCTGTCTTATTTATCTACTTTTCTCTTGACATTTGTAGACCGAAGCTTCCCTTCTCTTTTTTTTCTCATGCACAGCCTATGCCCCTATCTGAGCAAACCATCATGTTTTATATACACCATTTTAAACATTGTTATGATTTACTTCTTGCATTGGCCCATGTTTCTTAGCTTCTGTATGATATTAGCTACACTGTGCTACTTCATCTTTTTTTTTTGCTTTTTTTTTTTTGTTGAGATGACCTGTAAACCGCATTTTCATCTGGGATAAATAATATATATATATATATATATATATATATATATATATATATATATATATATATATGCACAATGTAGCGGCGTTCCTATCGAGCACTCGGATAAGGATCACTCAGCAAACTCCAGGGTTACCAAGAAAAAAGATTTATTGCTTCATAAATCTCTCCGTATATATATATTTTTTTTTGGAAGACCTTTATTGTACGTTTGCTCACATTACACAGCTTCTGGCCTACAACCCCGGGGCCGGGCGCCATCGTACTTTGGTACATTATATTCGTCTATTAGCCGCCATCCCGGGGGCGCAGCCGCATCTCACTGTCACCCTTATGGGTGTGTCATTATCTCAATGCGAATCATAGAGGTCTAATTTTATATTTTATAACGTTCAACAATAAGACCAACTAGAAGTTACCACATTCGGTCTACAGTTACTTTAGAAATGGGTACAGCTCCCCTACTTCGGTCTTAAATATTGCGTGTGTGTTATAGTGACGCAAGTCCAGTATTTCTTAATTCGCTTTTGTCCCTTCCTTCTCGGACCCAGACGCGCATGTAACGTGCTCTCTGGTCATGTTTCCGCTCCTGGATTCTAATGCCTTAGATACTCTGGTCCAGAAAGTCACCTCAGGCGCACCTAATGACCCAGCCCCACCCCAGACCCTAGTGAAAGCAATGGACGCCATTCGCTCGTCCATGCTGGAGGTTCTGAATACCTCCATTACCTCCAACTCTGTCCCTTCTACGTGGAAATGTGCGCTGGTTAGGGCTTTGCTGAAAAAGCCGAACTTGGATTCCAACAATCTATCCAACTTCCGCCCTATCTCGCTACTCCCGTGGATGAGTAAGTAAGAATAAACTTCTACAGGTCTCCCAAACAGGGTTTCGTCCTCAGCATGGCACTGAGACCGCACTCCTGGCGGTCACAGAGGCTGCCAGAACAATAAAGGACCAAGGTGGAAAAATTGCCATCATACTGCTGGACCTCAGTGCCGCGTTCGACACCGTTAACTATGCCACATTACTACACCGTTTGAAGGGCATGGGGGTGTCTGGCGCGGCCCTGAAGTGGCTGACTTCTTTCTTAGAGGAACGCTTTTTCCAAGTATTTGAAGGCGAGGTGGTTTCATCTAAGCATCCGCTCAGCTGTGGGGTTCCTCAGGGCTCCTCCCTGAGCCCCACACTATTTAATGTTTATATGCAGCCTCTAGAGAAGATAGTCCTCCCTTTCGGTGTGCGGATTGTCACCTACGCTGACGACACCCAACTTGTGGTCTCTTTGGACCACAAGGAGGGCTCGTCTAACACCCTGGGTCCGTGTCTAGAGGCTGTTGCTGAGTGGATGCAACTCTCCCATCTCAAACTCAATGGGGAGAAGACCGAGATCATGTTATTAGGCAATCCCTCTCCTACCTCCCTGTCGCTGAATTGGCCTTCATGTCTCGGTGCTCCTCCTCCCCCAAAAGACCAGATAAAGAGCTTAGGAATCTGGCTGGATTGAGCACTGGATTTCTCGGTCCAAGCCACAAAAACAGCCTCTGTTTGCGTGGGGCTGATGAAAATGCTCAGGAAAGTGCTCCCCCTACTTCCATTCCAGGCGAGAAGGGTCATGGTTCAGGCCCTGATACTCTCTCGCCTGGATTATGGAAATGTTTTATATCTAGGGGCTCCGGCAACAGTGACAAAAAAACTCCAAGTCACTCAAAACTGTGCCGCGCGCTTACTGTTTAACATCTCTCGTTGGCAGTCAGCGAGAACTGCCCTAAAAGAGCTTCATTGGCTCCCAGTGGCTGCCAGAACACTGTTTAAGGCCATGTGTATTCTGCACAAATCTTTTCATCAAACTGGCCCAGCAGTACTGCACCCCTTAGTATCGCCCTATGTGCCACATAGAACTCTTCGCTCGGTCTCTTTGCACCTGGCAACTACAGCAAAAATCAAGAAAGCCCGTTGGGGTGGCCGTTCATTCACCTGTTTAGCGGCGAAGGCATGGAATTCACTGCCTCTACCCCTTAGACAGAACGACAACCTGATGTAATTTAGGAAAGATTTAAAAACTTACCTTTTCTCAAAAGCGCACTAACTCTGCCTGCAGCCTTACACAGTAATCAATCATAAGCGCTGCGAGGCCTCCGGGTAGTTATGCGCTATATAAGTGGAATTTTTCATTTCATTTCAATTCCTTCATGGTTGGTTACTTCCCCGCTACCACCCATGCCACAATCACATCTCCCAACTTCCCCCCTCCTTACTTCTATCGACATGCTCAATTCGGGTTCCACTGCCACCTGCCCCTCCACTCTAACTAGCATTCTTCATCTTCCTCATCTGATGTCAGTGTGTCTTCCTCTTCCAGTGATTCGCATATGTCCCCCCTGAATGTGTTCCATGGGAGCCATATCCTGTTCCACTTACGCGGGCATGCCCTAACGGTATAAACTGTTCTTTCCATTATCATGACCCTGTCCATGTTTGCGCACCATTGTGTTAGCGACGGGGTGTGTGCTGTCCCCCATTTCTGCACTATGTCCCGTTTGGCAACTATCATACCTAACGTGGACCATTGTTGTCCGTGTCTGCTGAGGTCTGTGGGTTCCCATACGTTGAGCAAGCATTTCCGCGGTTTGGGAGTCAGGGACACCCCCAAAGTTTGTGAAATAGTCCGCAAAACCTGTCTCCAAAATTCCTGGATGCGGAAGCATTCTCATATGGGGTGAAACAGTGTCCCTTTCTCTCCGCACCCTCGCAGGCAATATGGGTGTTGTATTCTCTGTATTGTGTAAAGCATCGTTCTCGTATAATACACCCTATGTAAGATCTTAAGTTGCACAAGGCGGAATTTTGCCGATATGCCCACTTCTTTGGGTGCCGCCAACGCCTCGTTCCATTCGGACTCGTCCATGTCCCCCACATCCTCCACCCATTTAACATTCAGTATTATCGTCGGGTCCCCTAGATTATTCACTAGTTTGCGATACGTGAGGGATGTCGCTCGCTCCTGCATAAAGTCCGTGAGTAGCCGGTCTTCCATGGGTGACGCCAAGGGATTTTTGTGCCACTGGGAATGGCGGTTAGTAGGGCATGTCTCACTTGTATACATCTATACAGTTCCGTGGGCTCCAGCTCATATTGCTGTCGCAGTTGATCGAAGGGGATCACTGTATCCTTGTCCCACAAGTCTCCCACTGTGGACAGACCTATGTTATCCCACAACGTGAAACCCTTACTACTTCTCAGGTTACCCAGGGCCTTCGTGTCCCACAGTGGGGTCATTCTCATGATTTTCCCTTTCCACTCCAGTTTCGCTTGTGCTTTATGCCATAGTGATGCAGTAAGCTTTGTGGGTCCCACGAGTGTACGCACTTTCCTCTGATCATAAAGTGGGGTCAGGATGTTATTGGTACCTAATTGTATTCTGTCCACCCTATAGGCAGGGTCATCCTGAGGCACGTGCAACCATTGGTTAATGGATTTTAATTGGGCGGCCCAATAGTAGAGTTGCAGATTTGGTAGAGCAATCCCTCCATCATACCACTATCTATGCAGTTTAGCCTGAGCTATCCTTGCCGGGCGGTTGCTCCACATGATGCCAGATATTAATTCTGATACCTTCCCAAAGTATTGTGTATCAACCGGGTATGGGGTATTTTCCAGAATATACAGGAATCGGGGCAGGGACATCATCTTGTAGAGTGCTGCTCTACCCAGCATTGTCAGCGGCAGGGCCGCCCAGAATTTAACATCTTGTTTCAGGCGTTCTAGCGGTGGTGATAGGTTCTTTTGAAAAAATTCCACTGGATTTTTCGTGACATGGACACCCAGGTATCGGAAGGAGGATCCCGCCATTTTGAGAGGGCATGCGTCGCCCAGCTCTGGGGTTGGGCCCTGTAGTACATATATTTCTGACTTGCTCCAGTTCAGAGTATACCCCGACACTCTACCCTGCTCGTCACAAAGCGTCAATAGCGCTGGTACACTCCGCTCTGGGTCCGTCAGGTACACCAGCATGTCATCGGCGTATAGTGACAAGCGGTCCTCCCATCCCTCTGCCCAGGCAATTCCTTTCAGTAATGGGGTGGAGCGTATCTAGGTCGCTAATGGTTCCAACGCGATTGCGAAAAGTAACGGTGATAGTGGGCAGCCTTGACGGGTACCTCGCCCTAGTTAGAACATCCGAGAGATATGGCCGTTCGCTACTACTTGTGCTATTGGCTCAGTGTATAGCAGGCGGATCCAGGCCACAAATTTCGGGCCGATATCCATACGTTTTAGGACTTTGAACAGGTATTCTTACTCCACCATATCAAACGCCATTTTAGCGTCTAGTGCCAATATTACCGCCTTTTCCGATAGTGTATCCGCTCTGGCCAGTACGTTATGCACCCTACATAGGTTGAGGGCGGTATTCCTATGTGGCATAAAGCCTGATTGGTCTGGGTGTATAAGGTGAGGTAGGTAGGCTATTAACCGGGTGGCAAGGAGTTTGGCAAAAATTGTGATCTCGGAGTTGAGAAGGGAGATGGGGCGATATGACGCACACTCTTCCGGCTCCTTCCCGGGTTTGGGGATTGCACCCTCTGGTCTACAGGAAGTTTTGCCTTTTCCAAGCTATCTTTATACATAGCCAACAGGGGACCACTAAGTCTGTCCGCCGCAGACTGGTACCATTCTATTGGAATACCATTTGGCCCGGACGCCTTTCCCGGCTTGATGTCGTGAATCGCCTTTTGGATTTCCTCCTCCGTGATATCCGCCTCTAATTCTGCCCCTTCCTCTGGCGTGAGCTTGTCTAAGGGGACGTTCACCAGTGTTGTTCTCGCCAATTCTGCTGTTACCATAGTTTCTGGCGTATACACCCCCTCAAAATATTCAGCTAACGTCTCCACTATTTCCTCAGGGCTCATGTGTACCTTCCCTTGTCCGTCTCGAATGCGCTGTATCCCCCTAGCACTACCTCCCCTCTTGTCTAGCCAGGCAAACATTTTCTCTGCCTTGTCCCCTATGTCATATATTCTATGGGCCGTGTCCGTGATCTGAGACACCGTTTGTAGCTTAACGTGTTCCCTGAGTAGCTGTTGTTTTAGGATTAAGATCTGGGATGTATCCGGTGTGGGATTTGCCTCATGTGCCTCCGTTGCTGCGTGTAGTGCCAGTTCCAATTCAGACAGTTCACGTTTCTTCTCTCTTTTATGCCCCGTGATAGAGGCTATAGCCTGACCTCGTAACACCGTCTTGTAAGCTTCCCATAGGGTAGCTGGCGATTGGACTGACTCAGTGTTTTCCACAAAATAGTGGGATGTCATTGTTTTAAGTGTTTTGCGTATTTTGGGTATTTTGAGGTACAATGCGTGTATTGGATATATTCTCCTACGTTTCCTTTCCTGCGTGGACAGTGTGAGTGTGATCGGGGAGTGATCAGATATCCCTCTAGGGTGTATAGCTACAGTGTCAACTTGTTGTAATCCATCACCCAGTGCCAAGAAGTAATCTATTCGTGTCAGGCTATTATGCACCGTTGAGTGGTAGGTGTACTGCCACGGGGCAGGGGGTGTGTAGCGCCATATATCGAACAGTCCCAGTGCAGTCATGAATCTCTGCATCTGAGAGGGGTTCCCCGTTTGCGGCAACACCAGTAACCTATCTGTAAGGGGATCTATCACTGCTTTAAAGTCTCCTCCGATTATAATATCTCCCTCAGGTAGGTCTAACAGGAATTTACCCAACGCTGGAAGCGTGATCGAGTGAAGTGCCGGGGGGACATATACTGACACCACATTCAGGAGTTTCCCCTCCCATTGGCCCTGGATTACTGCGAAACACCCTTGTGTATCACCTTAGTACTGAGTGTAATGAACTGTGCTGACTTCTTCATCAGTATGTCCGTGCCCCTTGAGCCCGTAGAAAACTCAGAATGCACCATCATCTTGTATCCCTTTCTGTCAAGCGCCTTCGTCGCAGTCCCTGTAAGGTGTGTCTCCTGGAGGAGTACCAAGGCCGGCCCCTTTCTTTTTACTACATTCAACACCAACCCCCTTTTTATCTTGTCCCCCAACCCTCTCACATTCCATGACAGGAGCTGGAGAGGCATTACTTGAGATCGCTGCAACCCCTCCTCAGCTGTGTGCCCTTGTGTGTCTTGCATTATGCATCTTGTAGGTTTGGTAGTGGTGTTCGGATCCCATTATCAGGGTGCGTCCGTGTAGTGCCTGTCCCATGTTGTGCACATGTTCTGGTGCGTTGCCAGACCTTACTCGTGGAACTTCAAGAACTCGTAAACAACCCCATCCCTCCACGCCCCTCCCTGCCTCCCTGCTTAACGGGCATGCAACCACCCACCTCCCCAACATTGCAGAGTGCTTGACCCAACCCTTTAACAGTTTACTTGTGCGCTGGGGGGGAGAATCCTTCAGAGCAGGAGACATCCCTGCCCTTCTTTGAGCCCCCCAGGCCCAGTGTCCAGGCGTGTCCTTCCAGCAGAGATTGTCTTAGCGGACAAAATTTACGGCGTACACCATAGAGTCAGCATTCCACCCCTCCAGCAGCCCCCTGACTTTCCAGCGTTGGTGAGCCATTTCCCCCTCCTCTTCCAGATGTTTGTGACCTTGGGAGTCCATCATTTCGGTGGTTCCGGTCTTGTCTCTTTGTGCAATATGGTTGGCCCTTGGGTCTCCAGCCCTCCAACCAGTCTTGTGCCATCTCCGGTGTCTCAAAAAACCAGACCTTGTCCTCTGCCACCACTCAAAGACGCGCCGGGAAAAGCATGGAATAGGACACTTCCTTCGCCCTTAATGCCTTCTTTACTTCCAGGAAAGTTCTCCTCCTGCGCGCCACCTCGGCAGTGTAATCCGGAAAGAAGGCGACAGTTGAGTTCTGAATGCGAATGGGTGGAGATACTCTTGCCGCCTGCAAGATGGCGTCCCGATCACGGAAGTTGAAGATTCTTGCTAGGATATGCCTTGGGAGCGCCCCCGGCTTGGGCATTCCACCGGGCACTCTGTGAGCCCTTTCCACCGAAAAGAAGTGTGAGAGGCCCTTGGGCTGTATGTGTTTAGATCAGTTCCTCTACATAGAGGTCCATTGCCCCTTTTCCTTCCGATTCCGGAACTCCTAGGATCCGAACGTTGGTCCTCCTCGAGCGCCCTTCCTGATCATCCATCTTGTCTCTGAGGAATTTGTTTTCGGCCGCCATTTTCTCCATTGCCACTTGTAGTTCTGAGACGTCTTCAACCAGGGATTTCGTAACCACCTCCACTTGTTTTACTCTTTCGTTCATTTTTTGGAAGTCCGCTCTAATCAGGGTGACTTCAGTAGCAGTAGATCCCACCGTGGTCTGCACCTGCGCCAGGGCACGCATTACATCCTCCAGTGTCGTCTTCTTCATCCCGTCTCCTTCTAGGGTTTTTCCCATAGAATTACGAGAGTTGACTTGGGGCGAAGAGTTCTTGTCGTAGGCGAATTTGTCTAATTTCGCCTGTGTGGAGTTGTGTTTGGGTCCTCTGCCTGCCATAGTTTTTCCTGTGTCTGCCTCACTCCTGTTTCGTGAGGTCTCCGTATCTTCAGGTTCCGTCCGCCAGGAGCGGGTTTTCAGCCTTGGCCGCAGCCTCCGGGGTTCCCATTGGCCGTTACTCTCCATTGCTCGACGCGGGATAGTTCTGCTTCACTGGGCACTTTACAAGCTCCTAGCATGCCTCCTGTTGCTGGTGGCGGGTGTGCTTGGTTGTGTCCCTGTCCCACCGTTTTTTTTTTCACTCACTGCCTCTTAGGTGTGGCAGGGGGGGTGTGTGTGACGTCCCCCTGGTAAGTCTCAGTGCGGCATCTACTCCCTGGCACTAAGGTTTTCGCGGAACAGGCTCTGCTGCCACTTCTTCTCGCTTTGTCCCCAGCTCTCCCTGCAGCGCAATCCGCTACCGGCTGGCTGTGCCACCCATATCCACTGATGCCTTCGTGTGCCTGGACCCTCAACATTTCTGGGGTGTGGTGGGGGGGTAGACCAAGCGATTGTCCGGATGCGTTGGTGGCAGTGGGTGCCGGGACCAGTCGGCCCAAGTCCAAAGCAGACCCTGGCCTGCAATCTCGCCAGGGGGTCCCTGGATGTGCCGCTTTCTTACCCCCCTGTCACGGGTCCCAGTGTGCTGGGCTAGCGGGGTCTTTGCGCCGACTTCCTTTGTCACCGGAGCTATGCCTGCCGAGCGCGCAGACTGCACCCCACCTTCCCCGGTCACCTGGGTCTTGTGGGCGTCACGACCGTTGTCCGAGTCTTCTAGTGGTCTCCGGTGCAGCGCTGATCCACCCGCCTTGCCTTGTGCTGCCTCCGATAGTGCCGCTGCTACCTCCGTCTCCGGTGGCACTCTTAGTCTCGGTTTGCCGGCCACTTCCTGTGCCTGGGTCCCGCCGCCTCCTCACTTCCGCCCGGGCCTCTGCTTCAGGGCAGTCCGCTGCTTTCTTTCACGCGCAGGCCTCGCCGCGCCGGATATCTCTGCTCCAGTTTTGAGTGCTCGCCGCCTCCCAAAACGTCTCTGCGGGGTCCCGCCCGGTCCTAGACCCAGTCAGCCTTACCGGGGTATGAGCTTGGACGGATTAGTGTAGCGGATTTATGGGGGATATCGGCTTACTCCCTGAGCTCCTTTGCTAAGCTGCCGCCATGTTCGGCCGCTAGCCACGCCCCTATATATTTCTTTTTTTTAAAGATTCCAGAGTCCTATGCTTCACTTGATGACGCTTTGAAGTTGGTGTGGTCAGTTGGGGCTGGGGCGGAATTGGCTAAAAGTGATATTCAGTCAGCATTTTGACTTTTGCCCATACATCATACTGATTGTGAGTTGTTGGGAATGTTTTTCAATGGGGACTTCTATGAGGACAAGCAAAAGACACACAATTGATTGTTTACAGTTAAGGGAGGACCTGGTATGACATTGTTCTACATTCTGTCCATCAATTATTCTTTTTACATTTGTCACCCTGAGTGGGACGGGTATGCCCAGACTTGGGTCCCCTGCTCTCCATGCCACTGGTATCATTATAACCTGGCTGAAGAGGGGTGAAACCTCGAAACCAGTCCTAGTATGCTTGTTTCCAGTTCAGAGAGGACCTGGCCTGGCAGTTCGGGCTGGACTGTTCTCATTGGGAGCAGGGTCAAGACTGATTTGCTTGTGGCTGGGTCCAAACTAGAATGGCATGGTGAGCAACACAACAATGGATTTAGGCCCAGATCTCCTTACTCAGGTGAATGTATGACATTGTTCTGCATTCTGTCCATCAATTGTTCTTTTTGCTTTTCTATGTGGACAAGGTCCTCCCCGTGGGTGGTTCAGTAATTTGCCCCCTATTCAAGAGGTTTAGTACTTTTCTGCAATGGTGTTTTACACAGTTTAGTTGTCATGCTCTGGTTTGCTGTTACCTGGATGATGTCATGTTTTTTGGTTCTAGTCACACTAATCAATGCAGGACAGCGTTGCAAAGTTTTCAGGACAAGACGCATGAATTTGGTGTTCCATTGGCCACAGAAAAAACTGAAGGTCTCAGCACGTTGTTGACTTTTCTAGGGATTGACATTGACACAGTGGAAATGATTGCAAAAGAAAAGGGAATGGCCCAACTATCCAAGGGACAGGGTACCAACAAATGTCAAAAGAAAAATTTCCATTGTGTTCATTCAATATCTCAATCACGGTCATTCATCCACACTCCACTCTGTAGTCATTAATAGTACCATACCAAAGAAAAGTACAATGGTTATCAATACAAACACCCCTCAATCATGGAAGAACCTGAAATGTCTATGATCACAATGTATAAATGTATTATTTAGATCATGTATCGGTTAAAAACATTAAAAACAATCCAAATTATACATTAACACATTAAAAATTATGCACAGTATACAAAAAGGGAGAGAGAATGAAAACCCTTGATGTTAAACCTAACACATCGGAATGTTAATTCATAGGAATCTTTACATATAAGTTAGAATCACATGGACCCGTCCTGACAAATCGTTCCTTGAATTTAACTTGAAAGAATGGCGTTGACGCGTTTCGGTGTGTTGGTATATGTGCACCACCTTTATCAAAACTAGTATTGCTCTATGTCTCTTTCTCAACCAACATTTTGATTTATATTGATCATAAAACTTGAATAGTGCCAAATATTGGTCACTACGCAGAGGATTTCCAAATGCCTTCTTGCAAACTAGCAACCATCCGTATAAAGCTACCAGAGACTGGCCCACTGCGAGGACAATATTGCGATGTCCTTAACATAAAGTGGTAACTTCCTGTTTATTATTATCCTCCTGCTGGGATATGCAGGTCTTCAATCTATAAAGGGCTGACATTGATTTCCAAAAGCGTGTTCTAATAGTTTACGTTCTCTGCGTGATGCTATATGACGATTCTATACACTCTAAAAGCCACTCAATGGGGTAGTTCCTTCTAATCAAATCAGAGTCCCCATATACAGAGAACCCTGGAACGCAGTTGAGTTGTGTCCTAGGCGTTGCAGTCTACGTATAGACTGAAACGCGTAGGGAAGTGCGGCTGGCTTGCTGGTATTCAAAGTAAACTTGAACTACATAACCTGACTGGATATCACTGATTTACCTGCGAGTGTACGAGGAAAACGCCCTGCATTCTGCGGGGAAAGGGAAACACAAATTAACTAGGGCTGGGCTCTGCCGCTCCTTGGATGCACCGCCAAAGAGCGCCCGGGAGCCTGAAAGTGGGCCAAGTTTGAATATATATATATATATATATATATATATATATATATATATATATATATATATATATATATATATATATATATATATATATATATATATATATATATATATATATATATATATATATATATATATATTTTTTTTTTTTTTTTTTTGTCACAAAGCTCCTTCATTCGAAGGTGCACTCCAGAGCAGTAATTAAGGCAACCAGCATTTTATTTTCCTTTATTTCATTTGTGAGGCCCTACGCGTATCGAAGGCTTCCCTTCTTGTTCACGGGCAAAAGGTCTGTTGTAGCTTAAACATTGAAAAGCACTCCCCTTTTAAAGTACACAATGTCATCGCCCTCAGGTGGGGCGTTTCTTTGTTGTTCACTGCTTGCTGCATGCTGGGGTGTGTAGTGCACAGTGCTTCCTTTTCCATAGTGGGTGTTAAGCTGCTGCAGATTCTTTATTGTTAGTTTTTCTTTACTTTTTCTCGGCTCACAGTGGGCTTTAGGAATATGAATTCCAGTTAATCAACGAGCCAAACTGTTCTCCCAAGCACAGACTGCGATTAGTTCAGTGTCTGTGAGGCCTCTGATTTACGAGTAGTGACGCCTTCACGACTGGAATCGCCGTCAATAATTTTTTGTCACAAAGCTCCTGCATTCGAAGGCGCACTCCAAAGTAGTAATTAAGGCAACCAGCATTTCATTTTCCTTTATTTCATTCGTGAGGCCCTACGCGTTTCGAAGGCTTCCCTTCTTGTTCACGGGCAAAAGGTCTGTTGTAGCTTAAACATTGAAAAGCACTCCCCTATTAAAGTACACGATGTCATCGCCCTCAGGTGGGGCGTTTCTTTGTTGTTCACTGCTTGCTGCATGCTGGGGTGTGTAGTGCACAGTGCTTCCTTTTCCATATCTCAGCTGATTATTCTGATGGCATGTCAGCGTGGCACTATTGGTACCGCCATCATGGAGAACTTAAATGTATGCTAAGGAACTTAGGAACTCCTACGTGGTTCTTTATCCTAAACTGTGCTGAATACGCTTGGGATGATTTACTTTAATTTCTTCAAGAGGCAAATTCAAACATAAAAAATATTGAATACAAGACACCTGGAGAATTGTGCTCTTTGGATCCTGTTAATAAATGCAGGTATTTCAATCATAGATTTGAAGCTATGATGTCTTTTATCCACTTGGAAAAGTTGTGGATTTCTTTTGGAGAAAGGAGTATCAAGCTCGAGGTGCTCCTCAAATACATATGCTGATTTGTCACAAAGCTCCTTCATTCGAAGGTGCACTCCAGAGCAGTAATTAAGGCAACCAGCATTTCATTTTCCTTTATTTCATTTGTGAGGCCCTACGCGTATCGAAGGCTTCCCTTCTTGTTCACGGGCAAAAGGTCTGTTGTAGCTTAAACATTGAAAAGCACTCCCCTTTTAAAGTACACAATGTCATCGCCCTCAGGTGGGGCGTTTCTTTGTTGTTCACTGCTTGCTGCATGCTGGGGTGTGTAGTGCACAGTGCTTCCTTTTCCATAGTGGGTGTTAAGCTGCTGCAGATTCTTTATTGTTAGTTTTTCTTTACTTTTTCTCGGCTCACAGTGGGCTTTAGGAATATGAATTCCAGTTAATCAACGAGCCAAACTGTTCTCCCATGCACAGACTGCGATTAGTTCAGTGTCTGTGAGGCCTCTGATTTACGAGTAGTGACGCCTTCACGACTGGAATCGCCGTCAATAATTTTTTGTCACAAAGCTCCTGCATTCGAAGGCGCACTCCAAAGTAGTAATTAAGGCAACCAGCATTTCATTTTCCTTTATTTCATTCGTGAGGCCCTACGCGTTTCGAAGGCTTCCCTTCTTGTTCACGGGCAAAAGGTCTGTTGTAGCTTAAACATTGAAAAGCACTCCCCTATTAAAGTACACGATGTCATCGCCCTCAGGTGGGGCGTTTCTTTGTTGTTCACTGCTTGCTGCATGCTGGGGTGTGTAGTGCACAGTGCTTCCTTTTCCATATCTCAGCTGATTATTCTGATGGCATGTCAGCGTGGCACTATTGGTACCGTCATCATGGAGAACTTAATTGTATGCTAAGGAACTTAGGAACTCCTATGTGGTTCTTTATCCTAAACTGTGCTGAATACGCTTGGGATGATTTACTTTAATTTCTTCGAGAGGCAAATTCAAACATAAAAAATATTGAATACAAGACACCTGGAGAATTGTGCTCTTTGGATCCTGTTAATAAATGCAGGTATTTCAATCATAGATTTGAAGCTATGATGTCTTTTATCCACTTGGAAAAGTTGTGGATTTCTTTTGGAGAAAGGAGTATCAAGCTCGAGGTGCTGCTCAAATACATATGCTGATTTGGATCAAGGATCCCCTCAAATTCGGAACTGATTCCGATGATACTGTTTTGTCTTTTATTAAAGAATGTGCCACATGTGCCATACCCAAAAGCACAGAAGAAAACAACTTAAGACACCAAGTCATATGATTCCAAAGCCATCGATGTGGAAAATACTGTTGACGAAAGTACAAGACAAAGGAAAAGTTTTATACTAAATGTCGTTTTGGATTTCCACGTCCTGTAATATCCAAAGGAAGAGTAAACAGTTTTAGGTCAGCTGTGAGACATACTATCACTAGAAAGTCTCCAAAAAATACGTACAATTTGAGAAGATGTGAAGAATCAACATACATAAATGTTTACAATCCGGTTATTCTCTCTATGTGGAATGTTAACATGGTCGCTCGGTATGCAACATCCTACATTACAAAATCAGAAAAAATGGAATTGAAAAAAATACGGAAAGAGATTTCTCACTAGAAAAGTCTATGTAAGAAATTATACAGTTTCAGTTTGAAGATGTTATCCCATTGAGAAATTGGAGCGTATGAATGCTCAGATCGGTTATCATCTGCAAGTTTATAATCCAAATCAAGAAGAATCATTTGGGTGAGTCTAGGTCTTGCTGCAACGCGAAATTGAGTACTTAAATCTGTTCAAGAAATTGAATATTTAGCAGAAAAAGATCCAGAAAGTACAGATATTGTGAAAACCAATATGTTGGACACTTATTATCCAAATAGAAGTCATCAACTTGAGAACATATGTCTATATGAAGTGCTGCAAAACTACATTTTCAAACGGAATACTACAGAAAACATCAATGATGTAAAATATGCAGTGATTGGTTCCGAAGGATGTTTGGTGAATCAAAGTAAAGGAAATTTGATTAATCACAGAAAACTGAGTTGCGACACTCCTGATAAAAGGGAATTTTACTATTTAGCACTTTTGCAACTGTTCAAACTGTGGCATTCAGAATTGGAATTACTTGGAGATTTTTGGAGCTATGAAGATTCCTTCAATGCTTGTAAAGATACCATAGCTTGTACTCTTTTTGCAAATTATGTGAAAATGTTGAACGATGAAATTGATCAAGAAGCTACTATTGCAGCTGAGATTGCTAAAGGCAGTTCTCAAGACAGTCAAAGTTCTGCTCCACTGAGTCAAGATCCACTAGGAAAAACAATTGTTGAAAATGAAGCAGCAATCGCCATGAAAGAGGTGGAAACACCAATGCATCAAGCTCAAGAAGGTATTATGAACTTAGCAAACTTGGAAGGACAACTAAATGTTGAACAAAAAGAAACATATCAGCAAGTGAGACAACAGATTGACCATGGATTTCTTCATGAAAAGAAAGAATGCACATGTACATCATTTCAACCTATCTGAATGTATGTGAGTGGTCAAGCTGGAACAGGAAAACGTTTCTTAATTAAAGTAATCACCAGTTATTTACAGAAAATAACTGACTCACATTTGTCTTGTGTTGTAACTGCTCCAACTGGGTTGGCAGCACACAACAATAAAGGAATTACATTGCATCGTTTACTTATGCTACCTGTGGAGCATGAAAACAAATTGGAATATCACACGTTATCTGGAGAAGCTTGTTATGAAGTTTCAAGAGTGCTAAAGAAAATGAAACTTCTGATTATTGATGAGGTAAGCATGGTCTCAAATTAACGCTTGCTTTTGTGCATTTAAGAATGCAGCAAATTCTTATAACAGAGTACGATGTCTTATTTGGAGGAAAACATGTCATAGTTTTTGTTGATCTACTGCAACTTATACCCGTAAAAGGACAACCAGTTTTTAAAACACTTGCGCATGAAGACACCAGAAAGTCCTTGGGTAGTGTTGGAAACGATAATATTTGGTCCTATTTTGAATACAAAGAACTCATTACAACTATGCGACAGGCAAATGATGTTGATTATGGAGCAATACCTCAAGACATAAGAATTGGAGTACTGACAGATCATGGCAAACAAGCTTTGCAAAGTCGATTACTTTCCAATTTGTTTCCAAATGAAAATATAGTTCCTGAGAAAATATATATGAAAATTGCAGAAAATAAATCTATAATCTGCTTAATGCCAACACTGCGTGAACTTTTAAAGATAGAAAATGAAGAAATTGTAAAAATGGAAGCCATTCATAAAATAGAGCATGAAGGAATCACTATTATTTTGATGGAAAAACTGAAAACAAAATTGGATTCTTTAGAAAAGTCGATATCTAAAACAGCTGGTTTCGAAAAGAATCTATATGAATGTATAAACTGTTGGGTAATTTTAAAACGTAATTTAGATGTAGAAAAAGGTGTATTTAATGGAACAATGGGTAAAGTTGTGGATTTTGTTAATTATCTGAATAAAGATGGAATTGAATTTTTAAAAATTAAATTTGTTCTGATTGTAGAAGTAAAACAAATTGGTAATTGTTCAGTTCGTTTTTTGCTTGTTAAAGATTGATATGTCTCTAGAAAACAGTTTCCACTTTCTCTGGCATATGCAGTGACTATTCATAAATCTCAAAGTGTAAGTGTAGACAGTGCTTTGGTGAACATTGGAAGTATTGTGTTTAAGAAGGTATGGCATATGTTGCTTTGCACCGAGTCAGAACTTTATCTGGTTTGCTTTTGATTTATTTTTGATGACACAAAGGTTACTGCAGATGCAAACTGTGTAAAAGAGTATAATAGGTTAAGAAGAGCGTATGATCCAAATTTAGGTCAATATCCTGTATTTGAAAAGCGTGTGGTAGGTCGAAAAAGAAGATATGAGAACAACTGTAGTAGAGTTATAGAGAAGGAAAAAACATGATAATGTTGTGATTGCAAGCAAAAGGAATAAGGACACTGTTGAAGAGATTTGAAAATAGTTCATGTATCAACTGCTATGCTAATGCAGTCGTCAATGTTGTATTTTTTCTTGAAAGTTTGCAACAGCAACTTATGAAGAATCGGGAAAAAAGATTTTGTTCCTTGTTGCATTCTGTTTCTGAAAAATTGAAACTGATAAAAGTCAAATGCAAAGCATTTCTGATATTTGTAATCTTTTGGATATATGTTCTGGTTCCACACAATTTACGCAGTATATCCAACAAGATGCTCATTAATTTCTAATGTATATGCTTACTGTGTTGGAAAATGAAGGCATAGAAATTGAAAATCTTTTTTGGTCTTTGTTATAAATTGGAACATCAATGTGAAAATTGTATGTTTACATGTAGCACTAACATAGACACTGAAAGATTTATATATTTGACATTACCAGGCTGTAAATCAGTGTCTTTCACAAATTAGTTAAAGCAGCAAATCAAAACATGGAGTGTAGCCAATGCAAATCAGAAATGTTATCAATATTATTTATAGAAAGATATGGACAATATATAATTTTAATGATGAAACGTTGTACAGCTGATGGAAGAAAATTGGAAACTTTAATTAAACATTTTGCAGCAAGTCAAGTATCAATATCAGGAAGAACTTTTGTAGCAGTAGTAATTATTTTCCATGATGGTCCTTCTACAACATCTGGACATTACACTGCCTATTTAAAATGTGATAAAGGATGGACATATTGTAATGATGCTCAATTGGTTTTTAAACAACGTTTGCCTAAAGAATTAACAAATTCCTATCTTACATTTTTAAAGCCAATGTTTTAGGAACATAATTCCGCCTCTGAGGAATTTATTAATATGTATTAATACGATTACTATTGGACAATTTCAATATAAAGGATTTCAACAATACTATTTGGCCTAGAGGAAAAGTATATATTTGAATTAAGGACTTTTTTTTCACAATCTGTCAGCATATATTTTTAAAGAACATTATTTACAATATATGAAATTCAAAAATAATTGTTAATTGTATAATTATTTGAGTTCTTTGATATGCAAGTAAGACATTTGTCTTAGAACAAAGCATTTGACATATGTGTGATTTGTATTTTATGGTTTGTTATTGAGGATGTAGTTTCCGAGGAATGTTCAGAAATAGTTGGGTATATTATAAATATTTTAGTTGTAGTTTTTTTTTATTTAAATGGATAAATGATAATGATGTCACATATTACATCATTCATCACATGGTCAGTGACATCACTGATGACATCATCCATGTGACAATCTGATACACCTTATTACATAGTAGTATAACCTTTAATCACTTAGTATAAAATACAAATTATCATTTTTGAAACCATTGACACAGTGATGTCATCAGTGATGTCACTGACCATGTCATGAATGATGTAATATGTGATATCATCAGCAGTGGATTGCGGGTGCGTGAGTTATAGTGAGTCCAACTAACTATAACGTGGGAATTTCAATGGTTTTGTGTGAGTAAAATGTTCAGCTAACTATAACTGGTGTGAAACCTATAATTTTTTCTGTGAATTTCAAATGTTTTTTAAATGCTAATTCCTAACTATAACGATTGTGAAACCTATGTTTTTTTTCTGTGACCTAAACATTGCGCACGCGGCTTGTAAATATGCCAATGAAACCAATACAGTGTCTCTGGACCAGCATTAATGTTAAACATTGCGCACGCAGCTTGTAAATATGCCAATGAAACCATTACAGTATCTCTGGACCAGCATTAATGTTAAACATTGCGCACGCGGCTTGTAAATATGCCAATGAAACCATTACAGTATCTCTGGACCAGCATTAATGTTAAACATTGCGCACGCGGCTTGTAAACATGCCAATGAAACCATTACAGTATCTCTGGACCAGCATTAATGTTAAACATTGCGCACGGGGCTTGTAAATATGCCAATGAAACCATTAAAGTATCTCTGGACCAGCATTAATGTTAAACATTGCACATGCGGCTTGTAAATATGCCAATGAAACCATTACAGTATCTCTGGACCAGCATTAATGTTAAACATTGCGCAAGCGGCTTGTAAATATGCCAATGAAACCATTACAGTATCTCTGGACCAGCATTAATGTCAAACATTGCGCACGCTGCTTGTAAATATGCCCCTTATATCTTATATTCCAACTCAATTGATACCATTACTGAAATACTTTATGCATCTCCCACACCATTTCATATGGTTTTCTATCTGCTATTCCTATCCCTCTCCATACATTTACTGCTTCCACCCATGTTAAAGGTTGCACAAGGTGCTTCAAAAAAGGAGCATATTTTCAAAGTCCAATGAAACCATTACACAATTTCTAAACCAGCATTGAATCCAAGCAAAAAAAACAATTTAAAAAGAAGTCTACCTTATAAACACACAGCTAACATTATGGAAAAAGGTAAAAATATAATTCCTTAATTCACACAGACACTCACTGTGATACTTGTCAAAAATCTTTATGCTGTCTATATTTTCTAAAAGAATCATTACTCACCTTTAAAAATGCTTTGGAAGATGAAAAACAGTGTCAGTCACAGTCAACAGATATTCTTAAGCAGAATGTCTGAACAATGCTTCCTTCACTTGAGCCAGAGAATAATGGCATTGATTCTTTCTCATTTCAGAGCCATATTCTTGTACCTAACCAATGGAAATTATTCCCACACAAATTCAATACCAAACTTCACATTTTAATTGGTTGTACATTTCAAGACTTTGAAACTTACATAGCATTCACCCCTCCCCCCAGTGCTCATTCACCAAGTAACCATGGTAACTCCCTCAAAAACCAGCACACAGTTCACAAGTTCATCATACTATGTTGCAAAAAAATCCATCAAGGGTGTTTAACCAATCAATCAACTAGCTAATCAACTGCAATGTTTGTTTAAATGACTTTTTCTCAACCATTGAAATGACATCTTAGAAAAAAAAAGCATGCACCCTAATTTTCAGTGGAGATTTTTAAGAAAGCTCCAATCATTTCTGGTTATTCAACTGCACTGATTCTCAAACACTTTTTTTTCATAATCAAACTGCCATTCCATTTCCACAACTCATTTGACTAGAAGCACATCTACCTCCAATAGCTATGTCCACTGGAGTCAAAAATACGCAGCTAACAGAGGTTTTTACAACCTTGATTTACCAAATGTGGACATTGTATGGATTGGACAGAAAGAATTGAGGAGTCACCAATTGATACCATTGGTAAAATCCTTTATGCATTTACCACACCCTGACCTTATACTTGTGCACTGTGGTGAAAATGAATTAGGCACTTTGAATAGGGTAGGTCTGGAAATGCTTTTAAAGGACATCTTTGGGCAATTGATGTCACTTTTTTCACAAACTGCCTTGGTAATTTCTAATATATGCCAAAGGCAAAAATGGAACTGGACCAACCAATTTTGTCCACAGATTGAAAAAGCAAGGAAACATGTAAATAACTCTGTTTCTGCTTTCCTCAGAGACTATGCTATGGGTTCTATTTTCCACAACAACTTGCAGTACACCATGCAAGACATCTACAGGAGAGATGGTGTGCATTTTACAGATGAGGGGAATAGAGTTTTCCTCTTGAATATAAGACTCTGCATTGGTACCTACTTGTAGGTACAAAAAACACCAACATAACACAACAGCTCTTTTCAGAGCTAACTTACCTCTAAAAACTCTACATTATTTTTTTACTCTATTTTTTTACACTGTTTTTCCGCTCAGGGTGCGTGTACCGGAGAGCATACCTGGGAACGCACCCAGCGCTTACCCCGCAAATTTAAAAAAAAGAAGTTTTTTTTGCCCTTCAGGGTCCTTCTAGGCCCCCCTCAGAAAACCTAGGGGGTCAGGGGGTGTCTACTCTGCCCCCTTTTAATTATTTCCCCCTTTCTTTTTCACCTCTTGTGTCGCCGAGACACAAGATGGTGGACTCTCCAGACTGTTTAGAATGTTGACAGACACCCGACAGCCCATCAGCTTTCCGCTCGCGCACTCCCGTGGCGCGCAGGATGTGCTCTCCGGTACGCGTACCGGTGAGAGCCCGGAGCGCCTATAGATATATATGTGTATTTGAAGTTACTTTTCAAACAAACAACTGGAGCAATTTCCACCAAATATAGCAAAGGCACATCTGCGTACCAGTCCCTACAATTGTGCCAAGTTTGGCTTAATTTCATTCAGCGGTTCGGGCTGTTGACTTGTCAGACCGTCCTATGGAAATTAACATGGGGAAAACACGTTTTGGGACCCCCCTTTTTTCTCAGCCCCCACTTCACGAATCCCCCCGAAACTTCCAGGGAAGGAGTGGAGCTGAGCTGGCCAAAAGTTTGGAAAATTACACACAAATTCCTCAACCGGCACCAGAGTTATTCCCAATAGAATGTGGCTGATTTCCTATGGTACCCAATCCTAACTATAACTACCTACTGGCGATCTCCAGTAGGTAATATATATATATACGTACACCTATTACATAAAATCAAATAAAAACATTATACTATAAATTAAAAAATTAAAATATTTAATAATTTTTAAACTTTATTTGCACTTCATTGAGTGCAACAGTAGGGAAAGTATTGGATAGCAGAGGGATTAAAATTAATATTCACACTCCAGTGAGTGCAACAGTAGGGAAAGTGTTGCATAGTGGAGGGGATATAATTACTATTCCCACTCCAGTGAATGCAACAGTAGGGAAAGTGTTGGATAGCGGAGTGGTAAAAATTATTATTCCCACTCCAGTGAGTGCAACAGTAGGGAAAGTGTTAGATAGCAAGAGGGGAAAAAACAACTATCACCACTCCAGTGAGTGCAAAAGTAGGGCAAATGTTTGGATTCCAGATAGGTAAACATTACTATTCCGACTCCAATTTATACAACAGCAGAGAAAGTGGTAGATAGCGAAGGGGTACAAATTACTATTCCCATTCCAGTGAGTGCAACAATAGTGAAAGTGTTGGATAGAGGAGAGGTCAAAATTACTATTCCCACTACAAAGAGTGCAACAGTAGGGAAAGTGTTGGATAGCAGAGGGGAAAATACTATCCTCACTGCAGTGAGTGCAACAGTAGTGAAAATGTTGGATAGCGGAGGGCTAAAAATTATTATTTCCACTCCAGTGAGTGCAACAGTAGGAAAAGTGCTGGAAGGAAAAGGGGAAAAAATTACTATTACCACTCAAGTGAGTGTAAAAGTAGTGAAAGTGTTGGATAGTGGAAATGTAAACATTAATATTCCCACTCCAGTGAGTGCAAAAGTAGAGAAAACATTGGATAGCGGAGAGGTAAAAATTACTATTCCCACGCCAGTGAGTGCAACAGTAGAGAAAATATTGTAAAGCAAAAAGGTAAAAATTACTATTCCCACAACAGTACAGTGAGTGCAAAAGTAGGGAAAGTGTTGGATAGCGAAGGGGTAAAAATTACTATTCCCACTCCAATAAGTGCAACAATAGGGAATGTGTTGTATAGCAAAGAGGTAAAAATTAATATTCCCACTCCAGTGATTGCAAAAGTAGGGAAAGTGTTGGATAGCGAAGGGGTAAAAATTACTATTCCAACTCTAATGAGTACAACAGTAGGAAAAGTGTTGGATAGCAGAGGGGTAAAAATTACTATTCTCACTCCAGTGAGTGCAAGAGTCGGGAAAGTGTTGGATAGCGGAGGGGTAAAAATGACTACTCCCGCTTCAGTGAGTGCAACAGTAGGGTAAGTATTGGATAGCGTAGGAGTTAAAATGACTATTCCAACTCCAATGAGTACAACAGTAAGGAAAGTGTTGTATATCAGAGGGGAAAAAATGACTATGCCCACTGCTGCTGGATAGGAAAGGGGAAAAAATTACTATTGCCACTCCAGTGAGTGCAACAGGAGGGAAAGTGTTGGATAGTGGATGGGTAACAATTACTATTCCCACTCCAGTGAGTGCAAGAGTAGGGAAAGTGTTGGATATAGGAGGGGTAAAAATTACTATTCCCACTCAAGTGAGTGCAGCAGTCGGGAAAGTGTTGGATAGCGGTGGTGTACAAATTATTATATCCTCTCCAGTGAGTGTAAAAGTGGGGAAAGTGTTGGATAGCGAAGGGATATAAATTACTATTCCCACTCCAGGGAGTGCAACAGTAGGGAATGTGCTGTATAGCGGAGGGAAAAAATGACTATCCCCACTCCAGTGAGTGCAACAGTAGGGAAAGTGCTGGATAGCGGAGGGGTAAAAATTACTATACCCACTCCAGTGAGTGAAACAGTAGGGAAATTGCTGGATAGCAGAGGGGTAAAACCTCACTTTTCCCACTCGAGTGAGTGCAACAGTAGGGAAAGTGCTGGATAGCGGAAGGGTAAAAATTACTATTCCGACTCCAGTGACTGCAACAGTAGGGAAAGTGTTGTATAGCGAAGGGGTAAAAATTACTATTCCCACTCCAGTGAGTGCAACATTAGGAAAGGTGTTGTATAGTGGAGGAGAAAAAATTACTATCCCCACTCCAGTGAGTGCAACAGTAGGGAAAGTGTTTGGTAGCGGAGGGGTAAACATTTCTAACCCCACTCCAGTGAGTGCAACAGTAGGGAAAGGGTTGGATAGCGGAGGGGTAAAAATGTATATTCCCACTCCAGTGAGTGCAACATTAGAGAAAGTGTTGGATAGCAGAGGAGAAGAAATTACTATCTCTACTCCAGTGAGTGCAACAGTAGGGAAAGGGTAAATAGCAGAGGGGTAAACATTACTATTCCCACTCGAGTGAGTGTAACAGTAGGGAAAGTGTTGGATAGCGGAGGGGTAAACATTTCTATTCCCACTTCATGAATGCAACAGTAGGGTAAGTATTGGATAGTGTAGGAGTTAAAATTAATATTCCCACTTACATGACTGCAACAGCAGGGAAAGTGTTGGATAGCAGAGGGGAAAAAATGACTATCCCCACTCCAGTGAGTGCAACAGTAGGGAAAGTGTTGGATAGCGGAGGGGTAAAAATTACTATTCCCACTCCAGTGAGTGCAACAGTAGCAAAGATGCTGGATAGAGGAGAGGTAAAAATTACTATTCCCACTCCAGTGAGTGCAACAGTAGAGAAAACGTTGTATAGCAAAGAGGTAAAAATTACTATTCTCACACCAGTGAGTGCAAAAGTAGGCATAGTGTTGGATAGCGAAGGGGTAAAAATCACTATTCCCACTCCAGTGACTACAACTGTAGGGAAAGTGCTGGATAGCGTAGGGGAGAAAATTACTATTTCCACTCCAGTGAGAGCAACAGTAGGGAATGTGCTGGATAGCGGAGTAGTAAACATTACTATTGCCACTCCAGCGCGTGCAAAGTAGGGAAAATGCTGGATAGCGGAGGGGTAAACATTACTATTCCCACTCCAGGGAGTGCAATAGTAGGGAAAGTGTTTGGTAGCCGAGGGTTAAAAATTACTATTGCCACTACAGTGAGTGCAACAGTAGGGAAAGTGTTGGATAGCGGATGGGTAAGAATTACTATTCTCACTCCAGTGAGTGCAACAGTAGGTAAAGTCCAGGATAGCGGAGGGGAAAGAATTACTATTCCCACTCCAGTGAGTGCAACAGTAGTGAATGTGCTGGATAGCGGAGGGGTTAACATTACTATTGTCACTCCAGCGAGTGCAACAATAGGAAAAATGCTGCATAGCGGAGTGGTAAAAATTACTATTCTCACTCCAGTGAGTGCAACAGTAAAGAAAATGTTGTATAGCAAAGAGGGAAAAAATACTATTCCCACTCCAGGGAGTGCAACAGTATGGAAAGTGTTGGGTAGCCGAGGAGTAAAAATTACTATTCCCACTACAGTGTGTGCAACATTAGAGAAAGTGTTGGGTAGCTGGGCGGTAAAAATTATTTATTGCCACTCCAGTGAGTGCAACAGTAGGGAAAGTGTTGGATAGCGGATGGGTAAGAATTACTATTCCCAATCCAGTGAGTGCAAAAGTAGGGAAAGTGTTGGATAGCGAAGGGGTAAAAATTACTATATGGCTGAGATACCCGCCACCCCCTCTCAACACAATCCCCAAAGAAGGGAAACAGGAAACAGTTCTTGAAGTTTTTGGAAGTGGGAGGGAGTGACCCTCCCGGCCGTATTTATTAAAACAAAAATTAAAAACATTTAAACATTAATGTACAATTTCATACCACATTGCGATGTTTGGCTAACCTTAACAGATTCTCTAATACAGAGGTTCTCCTAGCCGAACTAACATCCTACAAAACATTTACTTGAAATATTGAAATTGTACATCCTAACGTTTAAGGGCCAACGGCAAGGTCGTAACCGGTGTCAAGATCCCTAACCAGACATACCCCCCCCACTTGGAGGGGCGACAGCACTGAGGCGTACTCAAGTGCAACTACTACCAATTTCCCTTGACTTGACGGGGGCACTTATCAACTCGACGCCAGTTAAAGGTCGTTCGAAGACTCGTGTGAGGTATCTAGAAGGTATCGTAGACCTCCCCCCAACCCCACACAACTTACCGCATCTGCCGTCGCAGATGTCACTGGCCCCGGGAAATTCCCCAGGAGGGGGCTGTAACCCCTCCTACACAGGAAGGGGCCTTGACCGCCTTTCCTCTTCTTTCGGCGACCCATCCTTAGAAGGGACCGCCTCCCCGTTGAGGGGCCAAAGGCCACCTCCCCCGAGCGCTCCCATCCGTGTTGGGTGACGCCCACTCATAGGGATCTTCCAATTAGTGCTCACCGATCATGACCTTACCGCCCGACCAAAATAAATACGACAAATGATAACTAAACGAAACTACATTGGCCATTATGACCGAAAAAACCTGTTTATAAATGGGCCTTACAACCGAAGTTCTTTAATCACAAACTTGTAAAATTAGACCAATCTTTATTACACATTCAATATCAACACAACACTACGATCACCTGAAAACGAAATAGAATCATTGATCAAATTTATTAAAACAACTAGCTGTCCTCAGGGGCTGGTGGGTGGGTCAAAATTGGCTCTTCGTTCCGTCTCGAGCTCACGTGCAGCGAGGGGGTGCAGCTTCAGAGCACAGGAACAAGAGGCTGTCTTCTGGTCTTGCGTCCCTTTTTATCCATCTTCAGGGCGGGCGTAAACCCGCCCCTGCCTGCCCCGAGGGCGTGGCCAGCCGCGTCAGTGTCTAGGCCAGCCCACTCTAGGGCGGGAGAAAGCGCGCCCCGGCTACGCCGCTTCGGGCATACCAGCCGAGACGCGCCTCCTGCCCAAAATGGCTTCCCGGGGGGATCGAGGCACTCTGCCATACGTTCGGGGGGACCGAGTGGTCGCCCCTTTCCATATGGCTGAGATACCCGCCACCCCCTCTCAACACAATCCCCAAAGAAGGGAAACAGGAAACAGTTCTTGAAGTTTTTGGAAGTGGGAGGGAGTGACCCTCCCGGCCGTATTTATTAAAACAAAAATTAAAAACATTTAAACATTAATGTACAATTTCATACCACATTGCGATGTTTGGCTAACCTTAACAGATTCTCTAATACAGAGGTTCTCCTAGCCGAACTAACATCCTACAAAACATTTACTTGAAATATTGAAATTGTACATCCTAACGTTTAAGGGCCAACGGCAAGGTCGTAACCGGTGTCAAGATCCCTAACCAGACATACCCCCCCCACTTGGAGGGGCGACAGCACTGAGGCGTACTCAAGTGCAACTACTACCAATTTCCCTTGACTTGACGGGGGCACTTATCAACTCGACGCCAGTTAAAGGTCGTTCGAAGACTCGTGTGAGGTATCTAGAAGGTATCGTAGACCTCCCCCCAACCCCACACAACTTACCGCATCTGCCGTCGCAGATGTCACTGGCCCCGGGAAATTCCCCAGGAGGGGGCTGTAACCCCTCCTACACAGGAAGGGGCCTTGACCGCCTTTCCTCTTCTTTCGGCGACCCATCCTTAGAAGGGACCGCCTCCCCGTTGAGGGGCCAAAGGCCACCTCCCCCGAGCGCTCCCATCCGTGTTGGGTGACGCCCACTCATAGGGATCTTCCAATTAGTGCTCACGGATCATGACCTTACCGCCACAGGCCGGATAGTTGACCGGCTATCCGGACCCCCCACACAACTCCTACCTAAAGGTCATGTTTCAACGTTTTTAACCATGCTAAGAAGTCGCCTAAGAGTAACTCATTCCCCACCCAAGACAAATGCACACCATCCCCCGAATACATACTGTCATCATTAATACAGCTATGAGAAATAGAATGCAATGTCCTGGAACGGAACAACCTACTCACTTTATTGTTAAGCTTTCTAACAGAATGGTTCAAAGCAGGAATAGAGATAGCCCCCCGCCACACCTTTCGTGGAATCAAATGGGACCATGCAATCGTGCACCCCGGAACTCTCCTCGCCAACCAACTTACGGTGGAAAGCATTGCCTCCAGGAGTAGTCGTCTACCGATGGTGACCAAATCATTACCCCCAACATGCACTATAACTATAGACGGCGGTGACCTTGTCCGCCCTAACAAACCCTCGAAAAATGTTTGAAACTGGTCAATACAGAGACCGCCCCTTCCGTAGAAGGACATCCTGTACCCGTATTCCCCAGCTACGTGAATCATGTCACCTGCTTTGAATACGTCTGCGGCACGCCTCACGTATGAGTGGCCCACGACCCACACCTCCTTTTTCACAGCCGGTGATGTCTGACCGCTGGCCCGGTGTAGGGTCGACTGCATAGTCCGCCCCGCCTCGTAGGCTTGCGTAACTGAAAACCAAACAAAAACAAGAAGCGTGAGTACATTATTACAGCTTCACAACATGTGCAACCGCACGTATCTTTTGTAACAATTGGAGGACCAACGCCCCACTCTTTTCACTTGCTCAACATTAAGACCCCTGGCTGTAGCTTCCGTAGCAGCCCCTATCCGAAAGGAATGGGTCCCAAATTCGCCCGGGTTCAAGCCCGCCGCGGCAATTGACATCGCAAGCACCCGCTGAAACTGAAATTTCGTCAGTGGGGTGGCGTCAGCGTGCCTTAACAAAGTCCCCCCCCAGGATGCCACCCTTCGTGCTAGGTAATCCTCTAAACACTTTACCGGACATATGGAGGACCCAGGAATCCTGCGTATGATGACGCAGTCACCCATCCCATCTTGATCAGTCTTGGATTTTACAAAGGAGACAGTCATTGTTTCTCCCCTGATCTGAACGTGTTCCTGGCACAAACCCCCTGCCACATCCAGTTTGTTCCTTGCAACTAGTTCGCTTACCCGCATTGCTCCGTGGAATGCTAGCGTAAAAGCGGCTCGGAACAGCACCGCCTCAAACTGAGATGAACATGTGGCCGGGAGTGTGGCCAACAACTGGGACAATCTATCCAAACCTATCGGGCGCCTTTCATCTACTCTGCGACCCTCAAGGCGTTGCCACCCACGCAGCGCCTTCTGTACAACGAAAGACGCTGTTGGGTCCTGGATAGCGTGTGCTCTGGCAACAAAGGAAATGGCAGCACGATGCCTCTGGGCCGTAGCCACCGATTTCCCAGCCCTACGTAAGGACATCAGGAAATTCACTACCCCTTCCTCGTGACCCCAAAGTCGCACTCTATCACTCCCCAAAAAGGCTAAATAGGCCCGAAACGCCCCTTCGTATGCCTTCCTCGTCCTTGGTGCTAGACTCTCTCCCACGAGGTGACGAAGTTCGGGGCACCGAGAGACCAGAGAGCTTCGGGAAAGGGTGCCGGCTCTGGGTCCGCTGAGGGGAGGAAACCCAAAAAAGCCTGCATTTGAAAACGAGACAGTGCGTCAGCCGCCTGATTCATCACCCCTGGAACATGTTTTGCTCTGAATAGCACGTTCAATTGCATACATAGTAAAACAATTTCCTTAAGCAATCTTAAAATCAGTTTACAACGTGCTGCCTGACTATTGATGCACTCGACCACGGTCATATTGTCAGACCAAAATATGACAGAGTGATCTTTGAACCCATCGGGCCATGTTCTCAAGGCCACCAAGATGGGAAACAGTTCCAGGAAGGCAATATTACTCGTCAGACCATTCTCATGCCACCATGTCGGCCATCTTTGTGCCGACCATTTCGTGCCGAAGATGGCGCCAAAACCTATGCTTCCTGCTGAATCTGTCCACAGCCCCAGCTCTTCAGAAGACACGGCTGGTTCATTCCAGACGATTCTACCATTGAAGTCCGCCAGAAATGCTAACCAAATACGCATGTCCTGGCGGATCTCGGCCGATAGTCTCGTGCGATGATGGCACTCTTTAAGGCCGACCATCGCTTGGGCAATTGAACGGGAAAAGGGGCGGGCCATTGGTATTACCCTCAGGGCAAAATTCAACTGTCCCACCAACTGCTGTAATTGTTGCAGCGTAACTTTAGATGCATTTATACACACTTGCAGCGCCGCCCTGAACTTCAACACTTTCTCAGCTGGCAAACGGAAACACCCTTCAATGGAGTCCAACTCGATCCCCAGAAACTCGAGGCAAGTCGTAGGACCCACTGTTTTACCCGGCGCCAATGGCACACCAAACTGTTTCATTAATACACAAAATTCGGCCAAGGCCCGGCCACATTCAAGATCCCCGGCTGCCCCAAGAAACAGAAAATCATCAAGGTAGTGCATTACATCTTGGAAACCTGTTTTCTTTGTGAAGACCCATTGTAGAAAACTACTGAATTTCTCGAAATAAGCACAGGATATAGAGCACCCCATTGGCATACACCTATCCATGTAATAACAACCCTGAAACATGAATCCTAGGAGACGCTGGTCGTCTGGGTGTACCGGGAGCAATCGGAACGCTGACTCGATATCTGACTTCGCCATCAGCGCCCCGGGCCCCAGGCGATTCAAAATGGCTACGGCCTCATCGAAGGATGCGTACCGCACCGAACACACTTCTGGATTGATTGCATCATTTACGGAAAGACCTCGCGGAGCTGATAAATTGTGAATCAGTCGGAACTCACCGGGGTCTTTCTTAGGGACTACCCCTAAGGGAGAACAAACAAAATTCTGGACCGGGGGTACACTAAACGGGCCGGCGACCCGACCTCGAGTCACCTCTTTTCGGATCTTATCCTGTACCACGGTCGTATGCTGCAGGACGGAAAGTTGATTTTTACACTTATCCACACCCTGAAAGTCCCCTACCGGGATGCGGAGACCATACGAAAAACCGTTCCGCAGCACCCCAGCAGAAGTACGATCCGGGTATTCACTGAGCCAGGGAATCATCGCCAGGGTATCAATCGGGGTAGGTAAAGGCGCCCCTCGGACTATATTAGACCTGTTTGGCACCTCCTCTCCCCCCATTATCACCCGTTCTGGCTCTGCACGAGGACTCAGGATGGGACGACCCACAACCACTACATTCATGTTTGAATTTACACGATCCCTGGGGTCTAGTACATTTACCCCTGTTGAAATTAAAGCAGAAACCCTTTTTCCCGGTACTGCCGGCAGGTTTCGAGTACTCGTCGGTACCGTTACCTGATCGAAAGGGCGTCCCCGCATATTGCCGGGAGGATTCGCCAACATTACTTCCCACCAACGGCATTTTTAACATCCCTGACTCCTTCATTTTATCCCAAGTCAAGGAATCATAACAATCCCAGGTTAAACTTTTATTATGCTCCTTTTCTTTTCTGAACAGATTATCGTAACAGAACCAATGATTACCCTGGTGCGATGTCGAGTACCCCATGATTCGTGATTGATAGATTGGGAACTCGGAAAGCAACTCAGGTCTACGTTCCCCCAAGATTGATGTAAAGATTCCCCAAGCATTGCCCCAATTGCCGATATTCTCATTCACTTTAAAGGCGGCCATTTTTGCGCGCCAAACACTCGGATGCATGAGATCCTTCTGACTCTTTACATGCTCTACCTCATAATGATCAACAAGCAGTGAGAAAATGTTCACATACTCCCCCGCCCAAATCTTTTCCTTAATTGCCAAAGGAACATGTTGCCCCAACCTTTCTCTTCGCGAGGGTGTTGACTCATCCCTCGCGATCGGCAATGGCCGCTTACCTGCACCTGACGCTGCCTCTGTGGTCGCAATCGTCCCTGGTGTCTTGTCCCCTACTGCAGCCGGCACGGGCACCTTGGCTGCTTCCCTTTTCTCACGCAATTGCTTCATCAGCATCTGCGCATCGACAGCCGTGGCGCCCTCGTTACCTTTACCCAACCACGCTGCCAATTGTGCTGCCAACTCGGGCGGCATATCATCCTCGGACACGGGGGTGACCACAACGGGAATTGGATTCCCCTCCTCCGGCACGGGAGTTGGAGCCTCGAGCGGGGCACTGGGACCCGGGATGTCTTCACCCGCTGCCCCCCTCCTGGGCCTCTTGTTTTTCCCTCCCGGGGCTGCTCCCGCCAAAGGACGTTTTGGACCCCCTTCCTCATTCTTGTCCACCCGCTTCTTTAGCTCGGACATCTCCTTCATGAGAACACGAAGCATCTGGTCAGTAGTCATGCGCTTTCCCACCTTCTTCGGCATTCTCCAACAAAGTAACTGTAAAACAAACAAGAACGATTAAAACGCTCAAAATTGGCTCTTCGTTCCGTCTCGAGCTCACGTGCAGCGAGGGGGTGCAGCTTCAGAGCACAGGAACAAGAGGCTGTCTTCTGGTCTTGCGTCCCTTTTTATCCATCTTCAGGGCGGGCGTAAACCCGCCCCTGCCTGCCCCGAGGGCGTGGCCAGCCGCGTCAGTGTCTAGGCCAGCCCACTCTAGGGCGGGAGAAAGCGCGCCCCGGCTACGCCGCTTCGGGCATACCAGCCGAGACGCGCCTCCCGCCCAAAATGGCTTCCCGGGGGGATCGAGGCACTCTGCCATACGTTCGGGGGGACCGAGTGGTCGCCCCTTTCCATTCACACTCCAACAAGTGCAACATTAGGGAAAGTGTTGGCTAGCAGAGGGGAAAAATTACTGTCCCCACTCCAGTGAGTGCTGCAGTAGGGAAAGTGCTGGATAGCGGAGGGGTAAAGATTACTATTCCCACTTCAGTGATTGCAACAGTAGGGAAAGTGTTGGATGGCGGAGGTGTAAACATTATTATTCAAACTCCAGTGAGTGCAACAGTAGGGAAGTGTTGGACAGCACAGGGGAAAAAAACAGCTTTTACCACTCCAGTGAGTGCAAAAGTAGGGAAAATGTTTGGATAGCGGAGAGGTAAACATTACTATTCCCAATTCAATTTGTGCAACAGTAGAGAAAGTGTTGGATAGCGAAGGGGTAAAAATTACTATTCCCACTCCAATGAGTGCAACAGTAGAGAAAGTGTTGGATAGCCCAGGGGAAGAAAAAAATAATATCCTCATTGCAGAGAGTGCAACAGTAGGGAAAGTGTTGGATACAGGAGAGGTAAAAAATGACTATTCCCACTCAAGTGAGTCCAACAGTATGGAATATGCTGGATAAATGAGAGGTAACAATTACTATTCCCACTCCAGTGAGTGCAACAGTAGAGAAAATGTTGTATAGCAAAGAGGTAAAAATTACTATTCCCACTCCATTGATTGCAAAAGTAGAGAAAGTGTTGGATAGCGAAGGGGTAAAAATTACTATTCCAACTACAATGAGTGCAACAGTAGGGAAAGTGTAGGATAGCAGAGGGGTAAAAATTACTATTCTCACTCCAGTGAGTGCAACAGTAGGGAAAGTATTGGATAGTGTAGGAGTTAAAATTACTATTCCCACTCCAATGAGTGCAACAATATGGAAAGTGTTGGATATCAGAGGGGAAAAATGACTATCCCCACTTCTGCTGGATAGTAAAGGGAAAAAAATTACTATTGCCACTCCAGTGAGTGCAACAGGAGGGAAAATGTTGGATGGTGGATGGGTAACAATTATTGTTCCCACTCCAGTGAGTGCAAGAGGAGGGAAAGTGTTGGATAGAGGAGGGGTAAAAATGACTATTCCCACTCAAGTGAGTGTAGCAGTCGGGAAAGTGTTGGATAGCAGGGGTGTACACATTACTATTCCCTCTCCAGTGAGTGTAAAAGTGGGGAAAGTGTTGGATAGCGAAGGGATAAAAATGACTATTCCCACTCCAGGGAGTGCAACAGTAGGGAAAGTGCTGGATAGCGGAGGGGAAAAATTACTATTCCCACTCCAGCGAGTGCAACAGTAGGGAAAGTTTTGGACAGTGAAGGGCTAAAAAATACTATTCCCACTCCAGTGACTGCAACAGTAGGGAAAGTGCTGGATAGCGGAAGGGTAAAAATTTCTATAACCACTCCAGTGAGTGAAACAGTAGGGAAATTGCTGGATAGCGGAGGGGTAAAACCTTACTTTTGCCACGCGAGTGAGTGCAACAGTAGGGAAAGTGCTGGATAGTGGAAGTGTAAAATGTACTATTCCCACTACAGTGACTGCAACAGTAGGGAAAGTGTTGTATAGTGGAGGGGTAAAAATTACTATTCCCACTCCAGTGAGAGCAACATTAGAGAAAGTTTTGGATAGGGGAGGAAAAAAAATTACTATCCCCACTCCAGTGAGTGCAACAGTAGGGAAAGTGTTGGATAGCGGAGGGGTAAAAATTACTATCCCCACTCCAGGGAGTGCAACAGTAGAGAAAGGGATAGATAGCGGAGGCGTAAACATTTCTATTCCCACTGCAGTGAGTGCAACATTAGGGAAAGTGTTGGATAGCAGAGGAAAAAAAATACTATCTCTACTCCTGTGAGTGCAACAGTAGGTAAAGGGTTAAATAGCAGAGGGGTAAAAATTACTATTCCCACTCGAGTGAGTGTAACAGTAGGGAAAGTGTTGGATAGCAGAGGGGTAAAAATTACTATTCTCACTCCAGTGAGTGCAACAGTAGGGAAAGTATTGGATAGTGTAGGAGTTAAAATTACTATTCCTACTCCAATGAGTGCAACAATATGTAAAGTGTTGGATATCAGAGGGGAAAAATGACTATCCCCACTTCTGCTGGATAGTAAAGGGAAAAAAATTACTATTGCCACTCCAGTGAATGCAACAGGAGGGAAAATGTTGGATGGTGGATGGGTAACAATTACTGTTCCCACTCCAGCGAGTGCAAGAGTAGGGCAAGTGTTGGATAGAGGAGGGGTAAAAATGACTATTCCCACTCAAGTGAGTGTAGCAGTCGGGAAAGTGTTGGATAGCGGAGGTGTACACATTACTATTCCCTCTCCAGTGAGTGTAAAAGTGGGGAAAGTGTTGGATAGCGAAGGGATAAGAATTACTATTCCCACTCCAGGGAGTGCAACAGTAGGGAAAGTGCTGGATAGCTGAGGGGAAAAATTACTAATCCCACTCCAGCGAGTGCAACAGTAGGGAAAGTTTTGGACAGTGAAGGGCTAAAAAATACTATTCCCACTCCAGTGACTGCAACAGTAGGGAAAGTGCTGGATAGCGGAAGGGTAAAAATTTCTATAACCACTCCAGTGAGTGAAACAGTAGGGAAATTGCTGGATAGCGGAGGGGTAAAGCCTTACTTTTCCCACTCGAGTGAGTGCAACAGTAGGGAAATTGCTGGATAGTGGAAGTGTAAAATGTGCTATTCCCACTCCAGTGACTGCAACAGTAGGGAAAGTGTTGTATAGCGGAGGGGTAAAAATTACTATTCCCACTCCAGTGAGAGCAACATTAGAGAAAGTTTTGGATAGCGAAGGAAAAAAAATTACTATCCCCACTCCAGTGAGTGCAACAGTAGGGAAAGTGTTGGATAGCGGAGGGGTAAAAATTACTATTCCCACTCCAGTGAGAGCAACATTAGAGAAAGGGAGAGATAGCGGAGGCGTAAACATTTCTATTCCCACTGCAGTGAGTGCAAAATTAGGGAAAGTGTTGGATAGCAGAGGAAAAAAAATACTATCTCTACTCCAGTGAGTGCAACAGAAGGTAAAGGGTTAAATAGCAGAGGGGTAAAAATTACTATTCCCACTCGAGTGAGTGTAACAGTAGGGAAAGTGTTGGATAGCGGAGGGGTAAAAATTACTATTCCCACTTCATGAGTGCAACAGTAGGGTAAGTATTGGATAGTGTAGGAGTTAAAATTACTATTCCCACTTCAATGACTGCAACAGCAGGGAAAGTGTTGGATAGCAGAGGGGAAAAAATGACTATCCCCACTCCAGTGAGTGCAACAGTAGGGAAAGTGTTGGATAGCGGAGGGGTAAAAATTATTATTCACACTCCAGTGAGTGCAACAGTAGGGAGAGTGCTGGATAGCAAAGGGGAAAAAATTACTATTACCACTCCAGTGAGTGCCAAAGTAGGGAAAATGTTGGATAGCAGAGAGGTAAAAATTACTATTCCCACTCCAGTGAGTGCAACAGTAGGGTAAATGCTGGATAGAGGAGAGGAAAAAATTACTATTCCCACTCCAGTGAGTGCAACAGTAGAGAAAACGGTGTATAGAAAAGAGGTCAAAAATTACTATTCCCTCACCAGTGAGTGCAAAAGTAGGCATACTGTTGGATAGCGAATGGGTAAAGATGACTATTCCCACTCCAGTGAGTACAACAGTAGGGAAAGAGCTGGATAGCGGAGGGGAAAAAACTACTATTTCCACTCCAGTGAGTGCATCAGTAGGGAATGTGCTGGATAGCGGAGGGGTAAACATTACTATTGCCACTCCAATGAGTGCAACAATATGGAACGTGTTGGATATCAGAGGAGAAAAATGACTATCCCCACTTCTGCTGGATAGTAAAGGGAAAAAAAATACTATTGCCACTCCAGTGAGTGCAACAGGAGGGAAAATGTTGGATGGTGGATGGGTAACAATTACTGTTCCCACTCCAGTGAGTGCAAGAGTAGGGAAAGTGTTGGATAGAGGAGGGGTAAAAATGACTATTCCCACTCAAATGAGTGTAGCAGTCGGGAAAGTGTTGGATAGCGGAGGTGTACACATTACTATTCCCTCTCCAGTGAGTGTAAAAGTGGGGAAAGTGTTGGATAGTGAAGGGATAAACATTACTATTCCCACTCCAGGGAGTGCAACAGTAGGGAAAGTGCTGGATAGCGGAGGGGAAAAATTACTATTCCCACTCCAGCGAGTGCAACAGTAGGGAAGGTTTTGGACAGTGAAGGGCTAAAAAATACTATTCCCACTCCAGTGACTGCAACAGTAGGGAAAGTGCTGGATAGCGGAGGGGTAAACATTTCTATAACCACTCCAGTGAGTGAAACAGTAGGGAAATTGCTGGATAGCGGAGGGGTAAAGCCTTACTTTTCCCACTCGAGTGAGTGCAACAGTAGGGAAAGTGCTGGATAGTGGAAGTGTAAAATGTACTATTCCCACTCCAGTGACTGCAACAGTAGGGAAAGTGTTGTATAGCGGAGGGGTAAAAATTACTATTCCGACTCCAGTGAGAGCAACATTAGAGAAAGTTTTGGATAGCGGAGGATAAAAAAATGACTATCCCCACTCCAGTGAGTGCAACAGTAGGGAAAGTGTTGGATAGCGGAGGGGTAAAAATTACTATCCCCACTCCAGTGAGTGCAACAGTAGAGAAAGGGATAGATAGTGGAGGCGTAAACATTTCTATTCCCACTGCAGTGAGTGCAACATTAGGGAAAGTGTTGGATAGCAGAGGAAAAAAATACTATCTCTACTCCAGTGAGTGCAACAGTAGAGAATACGTTGTATAGAAAAGAGGTAAAAATTACTATTCCCTCACCAGTGAGTGCAAAAGTAGGCATACTGTTGGATAGCAAATGGGTAAAAATGACTATTCCCACTCCAGTGAGTACAACAGTAGGGAAAGAGCTGGATAGCGGAGGGTAAAAAATTACTATTTCCACTCCAGTGAGTGCAACAGTAGGGAAAGTGTTGGATAGTGGAGGGGTAAAAATTATTATTCACACTCCAGTGAGTGCAACAGTAGGTAGAGTGCTGGATAGCAAAGGGGAAACAATTACTATTACCACTCCAGTGAGTGCCAAAGTAGGGAAAATGTTGGATAGCAGAGAGGTAAAAATTACTATTCCCACTCCAGTGAGTGCAACAGTAGGGTAAATGCTGGATAGAGGAGAGGTAAAAATTACTATTTCCACTCCAGTGAGGGCAACAGTAGAGAAAACGTTGTATAGAAAAGAGGTAAAAATTACTATTCCCTCACCAGTGAGTGCAAAAGTAGGCATACTGTTGGATAGCAAATGGGTAAAAATGACTATTCCCACTCCAGTGAGTACAACAGTAGGGAAAGAGCTGGATAGCGGAGGGGAAAAAATTACTATTTCCACTCCAGTGAGTGCATCAGTAGGGAAAATGCTGGATAGCGGAGGGATAGAAATTACTATTCCCACTCCAGTGAGTGCAACAGTAAAGAAAATGTTGTATAGCAAAGAGGTAAACATTAGTATTCCTACCCCAGTGAGTGAAAAGTAGGAAAAGTGTTGGATAGCGAAGAAGTAAAATTACTATTCTCACTCCAGGGAGTGCAACTGTAGGGAAAGTGTTGGGTAGCCAAGGGTTAAAAAATACTATTCCCATTCCAGTGAGTGAACAGTAGGGAAAGTGTTGGGTAGGCGAGGGGTAATAATTACTATTGCCACTACAGTGAGTGCAACAGTAGGGAAAGTGTTGGAAAGCGGATGGGTAAGAATTACTATTCCCACTCCAGTGAGTGCAACAGTAGGTAATGTCCAGGATAGCGGAGGGGAAAGAATTACTATTCCCACTCAAGTGAGTGCAACAGTAGTGAATGTGCTGGATAGCGGAGGGAATAACATTACTATTGTCACTCCAGCGAGTACAACAATAGGAAAAATGCTGGATAGCGGAGTGGTAAAAATTTCTATTCCCACTCCAGTGAGTGCAACAGTAAAGAAAATGTTGTATAGCAACGAGGTAAACATTAGTATTCCCACCCCAGTGAGTGCAAAAGTAGGGAAAGTTTTGGATAGTGAAGGGCTAAAAAATACCATTCCCACTCCAGGGAGTGCAACAGTAGGGAAAGTGTTGGGTAGCTCGGAGGTAAAAATTACTATTGCCACTCCAGTGAGTGCAACAGTAGGGAAAGTGTTGGATAGCGGATGGGTAAGAATTACTATTCACAATCCAGTGAGAGCAGCCATAGGGAAATTGTTGGATCGCGGAGGGGTACAAATTGCTATTCTGACTTCAGTGAGTGCAACAGTAGGAAAAGTGTTGGCTAGCTGATGGGTAAAAATTAATATTGCCACTCCAGTTAGTGCAACAGTAGGGAAAGTGTTGGGTAGCGGAAGGTTAAAAATTACTATTCCCACACCAGTGACAGCAACAGTAAGGAAAGTGTTTTAATGCGGAGGGGTAAAAATTAATATTCAACAGTAGGGAAAGTGTTGGATAGCGGATGGGTAAGAATTACTATTCCCACTCCAGTGAGCGCGACAGTATGGAAAGTCCTGAATAGCGGAGGGGAAAGAATTACTTTGCCCACTCCAGTGACTGCAACAGTAGGGAATGTGCTGGATAGCGGAGGGGTAAACATTACTATTGTCACTCCAGCGAGTGCAACAATAGGGAAAATTCTGGATAGCGGAGTGGTAAAAATTTGTATTCCCACTCCAGTGAGTGCAACAGTAGGGAAAGTGTTGGATAGTGAAGGGGTAAAAAATTATTATTCCCACCCCAGGGAGTGCAACAGTAGGGAAAGTGTTCGGTAACTGAAGGGAAATATTTACTATTCCCACTTTAGTGAGTGCAACAGTTGGGAAAGTGTTGGGTAGCTGAGGGGTAAAAATTGCTACTGCGACTCCAGTGAGTGCAACAGTAGGGAAAGTGTTGGATAGCGGATGGGTAAGTATTACTCTTCCCAATCCAGTGAGTGCAACAGTAGGGAAAGTGTTGGATACCGGAGTGGTAAGAATGACTATTATAAAAAATTAAAGAGCTCCCTTTCCCTGCTTTTGTTCAAAGTGAGGCTAAGTGCCTCTTACAATTCTTAATGTGAGATATTTTCCATTCTATTTCTTATTTAGTCGGTTTAAATTAGGTTACCAAAAAGAATTTATTCTGTATTTCAATACAACATTAATACCAATTCAAACTGAAAAAACTCGGACATTTAGAGTCTATTCGTTATCTATTTTATTTGCTAAAAAGCATGAATTCGTTGCACATAACACATCATTACAAACATATAAATTTTCATATAATAAAAATAAATCAATTACAATAAAATACAAAATTGTTAAAAAAGTTCTGCTGACGCATTTTGGTGTTCAGATGAAGATCGTCACCTTCTTCAGGACTATACTTTCAAATTAAAACATCCTATTAGACTGGGTGTAGAAACTGCTTCAATTGGGTTCTTGAATATTTGCTTGGGTTCTTCGTTCATATAAATTAGAAGAAAAACTGTATAATTGAATTCTCCTGCCTTTATCAATGGGCTTCAGAGTCTCATATTATCCAATGTGTCAGTTTCAATCTTATTGAGTCAATACCTTTTCACTTAAGATAAGACTTGGGCGCAGGACGGGTCAATAAACAATCTTATTCTTTGTGGCTTTTTTGACCTCAAATTCTTCTTTAAAAAATGGCCAAGGTATTTAATCACTCTCCCTCTTATAAATTGTCTCTTCTGGTCTGGGAGCCTTCACTTGGTAGAGAAATCCCTGGTGTGGACCGTCCTCCAGCGTGTTCCTTTTCAATCTGATTATATGATACTCTGAAGCCCATTGTAAAAATTACTCTTCCCACTGCAGTAAGAGCAACCTTAGGGAAATTATTGGATCGCGGAGGGGTACAACTTACTATTCCGACTCCAGTGAGTGCAACAGTAGGGAAAGTGTTAAGTTTTAAGAACAAATATCAACTACAATACAAAAGATGTTAAAAACTAAAAAAAAACTATAAAATCTAAAAATTACATACAAAGAATATTTTATAAAAATGTAAACAAACAAATAACTATATTTAATAGAAATTAATTATAATCGATTGGGGGAACATGGCCGCCAGCTAGCGACTGTACGCGGAGGCTCCGGGAGTCGGAGCATTGTTGATGGCGTTGTAGCCCTTTTCATCTAGAAAGACATTAAAGGGCTTTTACTTTCCGGTCGTTGATCTTGGCTATTGTCGGTTGATACAGCGTGGAGGAGGATTCCACAATACGTATCGCACCTCGCACCACCTGTGATCACGGCAGCAATAAACTCAAAGCGGCAGAAGGAGAGACGGCAGAAACAGCAGGCAAACAGTCGGGTAAGGACCCTCGGGATCCGTGGTGGTCCCGTGCAGCCCTGGAATTGAACAGGAGGCAGAGAGCGGTAGCACACATTCCCATCCTGGGTGGGGGAGGCTGAGGCAGCACTGATGTGCAGAATACGAGCGAGTCAGTGTCAGTTTCAAAAGACATGGAGAGCACACCAGTGGACACAGGTAGGGGGAAAGTGTGCTACGGTGGAGTAAGAGTGGCATTAAAGGGTTGTGTTACCCATGTAAAATCCCCTGGGAAGATTTCTAAAGGTTGAAAGAAATTGAGTCTTGTGGAGGCACCATTAGTGGAGGATGTGAAAGGGGAGCAACAGCATACATTACACACAGGGGTCGATATTTATTAAGAAGTGCAGTGGCAAGGTGTGTCTCAGGGTCAGTTTCAGGGTCTGCATTAACCAGCAATATAACCACACAAGACACTTCAAAAGTGGTTGAACCCTTAATTTACGGCTAGAATTTACTGGAACAAGAACTAAAGAGAGGGGTGCCCTTAAAAAGGGGAAAATAAGTAAATCAAGAGCAACTCCGTAACAGCATAAAGTAAGAGTAATCCCTTCATTGAGAACCTTTTTTAAGGTAATGGCAAAGACTTTCATATTAGAACACACAAACACTCCTACGTCAAATAATTCCGTGTGTACCCTAGGAAGTAATATGCAGATGATAATCAGAACTAATAGGTACCAAGTCCTGGCTGACGACCTACAATCAGTGGACAATCCCCCCAGGGCAAAGATATGGTTACAGCTGCGCAAAGTGAGCTGCAAAACATTCAGCACCAAGGGGGTACTGTCCAGCATCAGAGTCAGGCAGTAACACCAGATTTAAAGATGGGAACTTCTAGCCAGGCAGCACCACAGTCAGTTTCAGATCTGATTCCCATATTGACTTCTGAGGTCAGAAGTAGGTTTGAGATTTTCGAAGCTAATCAGGGTGAGATTAGGCTAGCATGTGAGAAAATGGAGAACAAATTGGATGCTCTTGCTGCCTGAACCGTAGCCCTTGACATAGCAGTGAAAACTCTAGAGTCTCAAACAAAGGAAAACAAGAAAAAGATCACCCTGTTAATGGAAAGTGGTGTGGCTGTTAAGCTTGAATTCCTTGAAAATGCCCAGAGAAGGAATAACCTCAGTTCGCTGAAAGTTTCAGAGGGGGTGGTGGGGGAAAATCGAAAAGAATATATTGGAAGGCTGATTAGAACGGCGACTCAAGTTGATTGTACATAGCAAGATCTCATGGCAGTTATTCAGAGGGTCCATAGAGACCCGTTTAGGCTAACCAGACACCTTAGATCAGCTGATGCAGGGTTGATTGCAGTGCCTCGCATTAGGAGAGCACGCTGGAGAGGCAGAAGCTTTGTGCTGGGCGCAACCAAGGCCTGGAATGTCCTGCTCCTTGCTCTTAGAAAGATGACTGACCTTATGGCCTTTAGAAGGGCGTTGAAGACCTGGCTGTTCACCAATTAATTTCTGACCCGACTTTCCCTAAGGAGTGATACTTAGCGCCAGGACACCCACGGGTAACAGAGCACTGTACAAATGTCAAAATAAATAAATAAACCCCCAATAAAATCAAACCCCGAAAAATCTTAATCCATTTTCACACATATAGTATAAAAGAAGACATTATGGCTAGAGACCTAAAAATGAAATCATTAATGGCAGATGAAATCAGTTTTGTATATCAGACATATCATCAATCTCTGCAAACAGGCAATGGGAGCTGGGGAAGTTATTGAAGCCCTTCAAGAAGTCAGGTGGCAAAGCACAGTTAAAATTGACAGTAACCGTATGAGTAATGCATAGCAATAAAAGGCATATTTTTTGGCGGGTGGAGGACACAGAGAATTTTTGGCAATCTATCTCAGAGGGGAGGGTAGGTTAGAGAAATTGGGAACTAGATTCCCCCCTCCCCCGGTAGACAAACTGTCATTGAAATAGCTTCCGGCTAAGTGAAATAATGTAAATGGGTGAAAAAGACTGCAAAGAGTAGTAAGTTGTGAAAAGGTATACTGCATTCTTCTGAGTCCAGGGGGGGGGTCCTACAGGCCTAGATTGAGGCCATGGAGGTAAGGAAATGAGGGTTCTCCATAGTGGCATGTCATGGGAGCGATTGGGTGGTGTAAGGTTTGAGTCACTGGGTGGCGTGCAGTGGTAAAAAATTTTTTAAAATATGTCTTATTAGCCTATTTTTGCCCTTTAAAGGCCTTGAAGGCAGCGAAAAAGTGTCCTAATCGATGAGTGAAATGAGTGCTCAATTGAAGGTTCTCTCTTGGAGCGTAAATGGGTTGAGAGTTAAATATAGGAGGGAGAAGATTTTGCAATACCTAAAAGACATCCCTGCACAGATCTTATTATTGCACGAGACACACTTAACAGATATAGAAATGAGAGGTCTTTTCAAGTCTAGACGTTGGATTCAGAACCTTGTGGATACTACCCAACAATCAACTATTAAAAGAGTGGCAATTTTGATTAAAAAGTGACCGCATATTGATGTAGAAGAGCGTAAAATAGACATAGCAGGTAGATGGGTCATAGTGAAAATTAGGTATTTTCATCATAAGCTCACATTGGTTGGATACTAACATAATCGATCCCAGTTCCGTTACGGGATTGCTCACAGAGTTATTACGTTTTTCCGATCCTATAATTTTAGTAAGCGATTGTAATGTTGTACTGAACCCAAAAGTGGACTTCTCATCTAGTAGTAGAGCAATCCTGAACAACAAATTACAATCTTAAGTAAAGTCCTCTATGAGATAGTTAGGTTGGGTGGATATTTGGAGGGACAAAATGGGCACAAAAAGAGGTTTCACTTTTTATGACAAAAAGTACAGTCACCAATCAAGGTTAGATTTCTTTCTGATAAATCAAAATCTGATAAGATGGGTGAAGGAAGTGAAACACCTAGGTGCAAATTTATCAAATCACTATAGTATAGCTTTAGCTTTGGATCTACCAGTTAAATTACCCACGAGGAGGAGGACAATGGGTAGTGTCATAATATTGGAGGAATCCGTGATTGAAAAATTGAGTGTTGAGACTCTAGAATTTGTTTACTAACAATGTTGATAGTTCCCAATTGGGGATTGTGTGGGATGCTTATAAAGCTTTCATAAGGGGGTATATAACATTTTTACAGATATCTAGACAAAAAATGCACAGAGAGGAAGTAGGGATAATAGAACGGAATATCCAGCAGCTGGAACAGCAGTTACTAGTGTTAGAGTCAGAACAGGAAGAAGGATGTATACAAGCATCTCTCCAGACTCACAGATTGAAATTAGCGGGGGTGATCAGAGAGAGGTAAAGGAAATGGTTGCAAGTAAGCAAACTTGCACACTTTGAATATGGGGAGGGGTGTGGAAATCTTTTGGCCTGGAAGACTAAACATGACCTGGCAAAAGGATTCATAAAAGGGCTTATAAATGAGGAATTAGGTAACAACCTTACAACCAGTGAAGACATTGAAAAGGCCTTTCATGATTATTTTGAAAAGGTATATTAAGAGCATCTACAAGTAACAGAAAAGGATATCGAGGCTTGGTTGGGTCAGGATGTTTGGGCTAAAATTGACGATAGAGAGGCTGGTAACCTTACTAGCCCCATTATAGAGAATGAAATTAGGAAAGCTATAAAGGCGGGGACATCTAGAAAAGTGGCTGGGTCAGATGGTATACAGGCTGAATTTTATAAATGTTGGAGTGAGGTTATCATTCCAATTAGGGAGAAACTATTATCACATATGTTCGAGTAAGGTACGGATATGCCAGCATCCTGGAATGAAGCTACAGTTACACTGATCTTAAAGCCTGCAAAGCCATCAAACTCTTGTGATTCATACAGGCCAATCTCTCTGCTTGATTGCGATTACAAAATCTTCGCCAAGATCTTAGCAGAGAGCTTGAATAGGGTGGTGGGGATCCTCCTGCATGACGATCAAAAGCGTTTTTTTCAAGGACGAGGGATCTAGGAACTGACCTACAATCTAATTGGAGCGATAGGTTTAGCCCCATTTTATAAAACACCCCTGGCCATTGTCACTTTAGATGCCACTAAAGTGTTTGACAGGGTAAATTAGTCATATTTGCAGAAAATATTAAGGCTGTGCAATTTAGGGGACAACTTTTGTAGGACTGTGAGTCTGATGTATCACAAGCCCACAGCTAGGGTACTGGTGACTGGAAAACTGTCTCCCTCTTTTGAAACTCAGAGGGGAACCAGACAGGGATGCCCTTCATCTCCCTTACTTTTTAACTGATATATAGAGCTCCTGGCTGTAAAAATAAGACAGGAGGGCAGAATTCTCCCCTTTAAATTCCACACTTGGGAAAAGAAGGTGGGTTTATATGCCAATGATTTTCTGGTTTATACATCAGATCTGCCTTCGGCGGTCCCAATATTATATGAATTGGCTTTTCAATGTGGTCATATTTCAGGTTATTACGTAAATGCAACAAAAACAGAGTCTATGGCCTGGAATATGATCACGCAATAAGAGAACATTAAAACAGAGATAAGATATCTGAGTGTAATGGTTGCACAGGATAATGAGGGAATTCCAGAAATGAACTTTAAAAAGTCAGCAAAAAGATTAGAAAGTCACTGGTAAGTTGGGCTCATTTACCAATGACCATAATTGGAAGGGTTAATTTGATAAAAAGGATGGTTTTCCTCACACTCATTTTTTATTTCAAAATATACCCTGGGTGTTCAGTGAAGACTGGCTTAAGAAACTGCAGTCTAAGATAAGTAGTTTTATCTAGGCCTCCAAAGGCACACGTATTTCGTGGAAAAAAACTTCGCAGGAAGAAACTTAAGGGAGGACTATGCCTGCCAGACTTAATTTACTATGCATGGGTCTGTTTGTTGAGGAACGAGAAAATGTTGTTGAACTAACCAGATGGTTGAGATATTGCTTTTGGATGTTAAAGGGGGGGAGCAAGGTGTCATCTATACATTTGGAGAATTAAAATACTTCAAAAAGGTTAGTTTAAAGATCTTGTGGGGATTACCTAACACATGGTACATAGTTCGAAAGGAGCTAAAAATGCATTATTAGAGTGCCCTAGCTCCAAATTGGGATGCTCCTGGCTCTCCGGAATGGACTAAGGACTCTCTGGCGGTTGCACTGAGGAAAGTGGTAATATTATGTTGGAAGCAGCTAGTTGATGACAGTGCTTTACTATCTTTTGAAAGTTTGACAGACTTAATGGACAATAAAATATCCATGTTCAAATATTTGTGTAGGATCAGGGTTGAATAAATTTACAATTTGCAAATAAGAAGTTGGCACCAAGCAGTCGGGCCAGGTGTTGGGACCTTGATTGAATGGGAATCTGTGCTAACAAAGAAAGTGGCAAAAAGAGAGGTGGCAAACCTATGCTGGCTCCTGATTGAACCGTCAGAGGGAGATTTTAAACTACAGTTGGAGCTGTGGGAGAAAAGCTTGCCGGGAATCCATCCAGAAGATTTATGGCAAGTATCTTACAATATTTTGCATTCTACGGTACATGCTGCAAATTTAAGGAGAAACCACATTCTTTGTCTCCACAGGGTTTATTGGACACCCTTAAGACTTTCCAAATATGGCAAGGGCGCCACTCCGAAATGCCCCAAATGTTTTCAAAAAAAGGTAGATGATACTCATATGTTTGTGTACTGTCAAACATTGCAACATTTTTGGGTTGATGTAAGTAATGGTATTTCAACAATGCTTGAGAGGCAACAACAGGTAAGCCCAGAGTTCTTTTTTGGGGGGGTCCGGTATGGCATCAATCTATATCTATTGAAAGCAAAAAGCTGATGTTCTATTTAATTTTACTGGTCCAAAGAGAAATATGTAAAAACTGGATATAAGATGCCCCCCCAACAGTAAAAGACAGGGTTAACACTGTGAAATATGTAATTAATTTGGACAAGGCATCACCAAAAAAGAAGATAGATTTTTGGTTACCATGTGTTATTTGGTTGGAATCTGTGTGTGGTCCTATGATTATGTCTCTACACTGAGCTACTTCATTGCTCCGGTTACAGGCAGGTCAACTCCAAGGGAGAGTTGAATATAAGTAGAGGTTACGTGTAAAGTGCAATACCTTTGGAACAGAGTTCTCTGGTTGGTGCCGATTAAGTAGGGGGGCCACATACCTTCAACCATCTCTGTTTATTACCAAAGGCGAATGAGGACAAAAAAAAAGAAATTTCATTATAATCCAAAACATTAATTGTTGCATGAATGTAATAATTTACATTTCCTACCCTATAACACCACACAATTCACAACACACATCTACATTTTTTAAAAGTGTACCTCCATATTTAACATAATTAATTATCAAATAAACAAATATTATTAAATAGAAAACAAATGAAAACAGATAAAAATGTATTTACTCACCAAATGTTACGTCAATAAAACCAAAATCCACACACAAAATAAAATTAACACAATTACCATAAATACTTATCAATTAATGAATAAAAATCAATGAGCAACTAATAATTAATTAATGAAACCTAAAATACTTTCCACCCTCTACCCCAATAAACACCACAACACATGCCTAAAAATCATTACTACATTTCCATAACTAATTTTACATTATTAAATTATTATAAATTAACAACGTATTACTTAATTTAAAAAAACATTACTTATTACCCTTTACCACTATAAACCCCACAACTCACATCTCAAATTAATTACACAATTGCCATATTTCATTTTTAATTAATTACCATTATTTAACAATTAATTATTAATTATAAATAAAATAGTTCCCACCCTATTCCCCTATAACCCCCATCACCCATTCCTAAATATTACACAATTAACATAATTTATTACCAAATAATGTTCTTATTAATTAACAAGCAATTGACAAATAATTATGAAAACATTGATTCCCACAATAAACACTATACATTTTAAATTCAACAAAGATTAATATATAACAATTATTAATAAATGTATTACAATTAAATTACTTCCCACCCTATTCCCCTATAAACCCCAAACCCCTCCTACACAAATGACACAATTAAAACAATTACCAACCAATTATTAATATTTAACAACCAATTATTAATAATAAATAATACATTAATTCCCACAATTAACATTACAAAATATACATTAAATAAATGGTAATACAAATATTAATAATTTGATTATAATTAAATAACTTCCCATCCTATTCCCCAATAAAGCCACATCCCACAAGAAAATGAAAAAATGCAAATTTAAATAACATAAAATTAACAACTACTAAAAATGTAACACATATATTAAAAAACAAAAGCAATACCGAATATTTTAAACAACTGTATTTTTGCAAACGATACTACTAACTTCGATATTTTCAAAAACAATATTTCTTACCATAAGTCGATAATCTTGACCACGATATTCTTGCTGTTGATATTTCTGTATCACGATATTTCCAACTCGATATTTGTGTATGTCGATATTTAAAACTCGATATTCTGTCTGTACAACTGTAGGGATAGGATTCAGATCACCACTCTGACGGGATCCTTGATCCTGTCGGAGGTGGTGGTTTTTTCCTTCGACCACTGCTCTCCGACCGTAGGTATAGCAATCCAGCAGTAGAACCCCTGCCCTGGATGTCAGTGTGACCACCAGCAATGGCCTGTCGTTGGCTGTCTCACCGATATCCAAATTAAGCTCTATGTTTTCAGTTCTTAAGACACGCATTGCTTTAACGTAGCGTGAAACAGAGGTGACCGATAGACAGAAGTTAAACATCTTCTCCTGGTTTGCAAGTAATCAGAACAAAAGAACAAAAAGTGTTCCAGCGATTTGGAGGTACAATTACAAGCTGGACAACAAGCTGTACAACAAGTTGTGGAGCCTGTCTTCCACTTGCTTTTCAATACCTTAACGGACAGGGTACCATATCTGAACTTTAGATACAGTGATCTAGATTTTTGTTAAAATGCCATGTGCTGTTGCAAATAGCCTATTGCCTCAAATATAATCCCAATAGCTTGCATTTAGTTTTAGTATCATCCCTTTATCCAGTTTTCCCAGTTTGTCCCATCTTTCTTCCAGGCCCAACCTATACAACCAATTATTTAATTTTTGAGCCAAAGGCTGTTTTCCCATTCATCCAATCTTTTAACCTCAGACACAGCTTGCTTAATTGAAATCTATCTGCAATTTACCTGTCCAGATATTACTAGTAATGGTTTCAATGTAGCTGTATGTGATACCATCCTTAATCCCAGGTCAAGTCGCATCGGGACAAGGGGGGTACTCCTTGGTAGTGACAAAATGGCTCTAATAAATATAGTTTCTGCCATCTCCAGCCCTTTTACATTTTCAAAATCCCATAGTTCTGCTCTATAGAGGGCAGCTCTGAGCCCCGGTAAGATATATTTCCAGTGTGTTGGAAATAGGGAGATACGTCGATCCCTGAAGTTCCTTCACTTTTGTGGCTCAAATATGTAGTGACATTTGGCTATTCGGTACCTGAGCTGAACAGAACAAATTAATTGCCAACGTCACACATAAGTAGTCAAATTCTTTGACCTGTTCCAGATACTCATGACCAAGCTTCATTTTGACTTTAAAGGACTTATGTGGGCAAAAGGTAATTGACTTGATTTTGAAACCCTTAATTTCTAGGCCATACTACTCACATGCTCTGTGAAACTGTTCAAATATTTTGTAGGCCCATGAAAGTCTAAAAAATTCGTAGTGTGTTGTCAGCGAAAAGTAGGGCAGGAACATGCTGGCCTGCTATTTTCGGGGGTCTCCCTTGCAGTCATAAAGCAAATTTACTAGCTCATGTATATATTGTGTAAAACGAGTTACGGCTAACACACAGCCCTAGTGGACACCAAGCAGCGATCTGACATCTCCGTGCAGGGGTGTCAAGTTAGTGACCAAGACTAGCTCCTACATTCTCTCTCATCGGATAAAGGGGTATAGATCGACCCTGGGAGGATTCTTGGTTTCACACATACACACACTATGGGTACACTTAGAGTAGGTTTCGCATAGTAGGAGTATGCCTTATTACTGCCTTGTTTATATGCCTGCATATATACCCTGTTTTAGCACTGTGGTAGAACTATATCAAATAATTACACTATTAGTGCTTGTAAACACTTCCATCTGCTTCTGTCTACTGATTATAGCAGCAAATCTATTCTATACCAGAATAGCATTGCTTCAATCAATATATTGAAACATCCCACTGTGTATTCTGTATATTTCTCCGAGCACCGGGAAGCACAAGTGACATGGCGAAAGATTCCAATCTGTTTCCACAATCCCTGAGGGGTCAGGGTTGTCATGTTCAGTGGTTGCCAGAAACCATTCGCTCCCTGGTAAGGTTAGGGGAGCTTGTTGTTGGCACTGTGAGCTAGCTGGTCTCCAAGCCAATATACCCTGCTGGGGTGCACAGAATCAGTCTAGACACCACACCCATGGTTTTTGTTGTCCAACAAACACGCAAGTCCTACGGATTAGTGTGAACTACACAACAACTTATTTGCCCCACCAGAGTTGTGCAATATTTCCCTGGTGCAGGGGGATCACTAAATTCAACAATTCCTTAGGCATCCCCATTTTCTTTAATGTAACCCATACTTCCCTCTTACTATTAGGTAAAAGGCCGATTTGAGACCCACAAATATAATCTATAGATTACCCTTGTTCATTTAAAACCCACTTCCATATTATCCATACAAATCCAAACATCTGATCTATGGTGCTCGTATTGGGCCTAAATCCTGCATGTAGGTGTAAACATTTCTGATCTGCCTTCATCCCAGTAAGTTTCTTAACCAGTAATTGCTTATTGCAGATTCTCTGGGATGCATCTATTAAACTGATGAGTCTGTAATTAGCAAGATCCCCTTTCCTGTAAATGGGGATGATCTCTGCCCCTTTCCAGGTATCTTGGCTATCGGCCCCACTAGCGATTGCATTAGAGAGTCTGTTAAGGTTGAAAGCCCAGACTCAGTGGTCTCAGCATACTAGTGGCAGCATTATTCACCCACCCTGTGTTCCTCTTGCCACGACAAGGATGAATGGCTAGGTAGGAGAACAGGTGATCCAGAGGGGCAGTGCAGGTCTGGATAAGTGTCAGCACAATATGTTGCTCCGTAAGGGGACTGGTAGAGCCCCATCATTGCTCTGAAAAGACCACTAGGAGAGCACAAAGTGTGTCCTCAACCTCTAGTACCACGAAAGAAGTGGTAAAAGGGTGAGGAAGCTGGTGTGTTTATAAGCACTTCAGAAGGTGAGAAGGTGCTGGATCGCAGTTTAAGTACTGAAGGAGAAGTGGTACCCCCACCAGAAACTGGCACACTGACAGAAAAATGTGATGGACAGTGGATGCATCAATGTTAACAGAGAAAATAAGAAAGAGTGAAACTACCTCACATCCAAGGAGCACCCTATGAACCCTGAGAGGTTCTAAAAATATGTGTACGTCTCTGAGGGTGTTTCCAAAATGACAATGGACTTGCATCATTTTAATCACTGTCTTGGAAATGCTGTAGCTAAGTGAGTCCCCAGACTCTCCTTGCACATGGAGAACATTTTCTAACCATATATTTCCCCAGATGGATAGGGTGGGGACTAGCAGAAGCTGGATACCTGTTTGAGTTTGTGTGAAGTTACTCAGAGAGTCTTATCTTGTACAGTATGGGATAGTGATTTATTGGTAGACAACCTACTGTTAAAGAAGAAGAATTGTTGTCAACGGGTGAACGTTCTAAACACTTATTCGAATTCTCAAAGACTTCTACTTCACTATGCTGACACCTTCCTGCATTTCTGAATTTCTTTTAGACCCCACTCTATAGCCAGGGTACCTCCAAACAGTCGATCATTAATACCAGTAGCTCCCTGACTCCTTCGGAGTAGCTCACAGCCTTCAGTTCATTTACATAAGCACAAATTCATATTTTCCTTTTAAAGTTAAGGGTGTTTATTTTACCTTAATAGCATAAGGCTACGGATAGTAAAGCTGACAATGAGCAGTATGCAGTCAGATTTATAACCAGGACTGGGGCACAGAGTTGAACCCTTAAAAAGATTGCATGTCAATATTGGATCTGTAAACAAAATAATGTTTCGGAATGCTTTCAAATGAGTGAAAATTAAAATGGAAAGTTAACTTAATGATTAGGCTAACACTTAATTTTAATTTTCTCCCATTTCACAGTGTTGCATTTGCAGACAGCACTTCTCTTGCTTCCAGTGGCTGGTAGACATGGAGTGTGGTTTCAAAGCCCATATATGAGAACTGGAATAATAAGACTGCATATGTAGAAACCAGTTAAACTGTTAAGAGGTCAATGCATGCTAAAGAAAATAATGTGATCCTTGTAAACCAGAAGAGTAGAACCTATGGAAGTAGTGAGATAAGGAGTAGAAAATCACGCTTTAAGTATATAGGAAATGGACACGCCATAAGGGACTGCTTGTGAATGCATTTTAATAGAATCTTAGCATCCAGAGAAATAATTGTATTATATTAGACATCATGAATGTGTCATCCATGCATAATACTCATGCAAATATGTTTATCTACAGGAAATTACTTAAAGTGGCAACCAACCAGTGCCCTTTTTAGGAGAGACTTACTAAATTGTCTTGAAAAAGATGGTCTATCATTGTTAAAACCCATCGAAACGAGTTGACGCCTACATCCGCACAATCAAGGGACAAAGCCTATTCTGCAGACAAGATAAATTAAGTTTGCCCGGGATTGGTTTTTGAAAAATTGGGTTTCCCTGATGTTCACATTTATGACAAATAGGAGTGTCTGTTGTTTGTCTCTCTTTTCTTTTTTATAATACAGTGTTTAGAAATAATTTGTTGTCTTTATATTTTGCCTGTAACAGATAGATGAAATATTTATGAATACAAATGTGACGATATTATATATGTAATGTGTTGTTTTTAGAATTTGTAATACCTAGGATATGCTTTTAACCAAAAAAGAAAAAGGAAATCATAGAACTCATTGATTGTGTATTGTATAGTATTAGAAACCATTTTTAATACATGGGCTAACATTGGTGTAAGTAGTACACCATTTGATTGATTTGAGTGTGTCCACCAAGGGATTTCCCCACCTTTTTTTCAAAGTAGACACCGGGCCATAAATTTAGATGGGGAAACATAATTTTTTCCTAAATGAGGGAAATGTAGAGTGCTCAAACTTGTTTCATATTATGAACATTTTAGCAAAACTTTTTTCTGTAATTTAAATATTTTCTGGTTAAAAAACATGATTGTTTGTGTTATACATGTAACTGCCAACGGGTCCGAGGGCAGGAGGAGGGCCAGAGGCCGGCAGAGGAGGAGGACCCAGCAGTAGACCCCTGAGGAAGGGTCCCATACAATCCGAAATGCATTGGGTCAATTAAGGATTGGACATGTTTATTATTTAAATTACACTGGTGCCAGGAAGAGCACCGAATTATGATTAATAAAGCATCATTGAAGTAAAAGATTGTGGAGACTTTATTGAATAATTAGGGATGTGAAATATTTTTTTTTTTTTTTTTATTTTTAAAACCTTTATTGTAGTAAAGCACACAGCTATTCAGCCTAACATCCCGGAGGCAAGGCAGCGAAATCTCAGAATGGGCATAGTGCCAAGCGATTCATGTCAGAACAATGCAGGTTGTTTTTTATTTTATTTACAAAACAGAAACGTGAACAGAAGCGCCCGAGGGCGCGGAAAAGGCAATGGAAGGAAAAATGACTATGAGTCAGTAGGAGGCGTCAGAGGCTAGAGAAGATTCAGAAAGAACTTGAGTAGGATATAGAAAAAAGGGGGGGGGGGAGAGAAGAAAGAACAGGAGAATCAGAACGTGAGTAGCATAGCCGTTGTCAACGTCTACGGTGATAGGCGTTCATCTCGGGGCATCGGTTCAGGTGGCAGACACAAATCCCCTCTGTAAGCGTTCCAAGCACCCCACACCTTATTCCATGTCTGAGGCCGCCCCCTGGCAGTGTATACAGTTTTTTCACGCAACATACACCAATCCATGTTGGCCTTCCATTGTACCACCAGGGGGGCCACGTTGGATCCCCATTTCTGCGCTATGTCCCGTTTAGCGACCATGTTGCCCAGTGTAGCCCATCGGGTCTGTGCCGTGTTATAATCATTCGGCTCCCAGACATTGAGGAGGCACCTACGCGCCTCCGCAGCCATCCCCACTCCAGTCACCTCCCTCATCACTCGATGTACCTTCTCCCAGTAGGGGGCGATAACGGGACACTCCCACAATATATGCAGAAAAGTAGCAGGGGCTCCGCAGCCACGACGACAAAGGCCATCCGGTGAGAAGCCCATACGCACAAGCCGGGGGCCGGTGACGTACACCCGGTGAAGGATTTTAAACTGGACTAGCCGCAGACGCGAGGAGATGGTGACCTCCTTAGGGGAGGACACAGCACTCTGCCAGTCCTCGTCGTCCAGTTCCAGCCCATCAGCCACCCACTGCTCCCGCAAGCGCTGGAGGAGGTCGACCTGAACATTAATCAGCTTCTTGTAGGACAGAGAGATGGCGCTATCCGGCATATGCCCGTCCAGTACTCTGTCCTCCAAGGGAGAGCTCTCGGGGATGTCGCCCTCCTCCGGTCTGGCGGCGGCTATTGCATGCTTAAGTTGGGCATACCGGAAGAACTCCGTTCCACTCAGTTGGTATTCCGCCTGCAGCTGCGGGAAAGTCTTAACTTCCCCCCTGGCCAGCAGGTCCTCAACCCTTGAAATCCCTATGAGGTCCCACTTGTCGAAGCCCTTGGTATGCCAGAGCTTGCCTAAGATGTCGGAATCGAATAGAGGGGTGAATTTCGTCAGTCTGCCCTGCCAACCCTGTATCTTAGTAACCAATCGCCACGTGTGGACCACTGCCTTGGTCGGACCCGTGAGGCTCCGATCAAAGGATCGAGAGTAAAGAGCGCGGTAGTAATTCCCACCTTGCAAAAGCCATCGATCCATAGCATAGCCCGGGCTGTCAACAGGACCGTAAGAACCATGGTTGATAGCGGTAAGTTGAGAGGCCCAATAGTACCTCCGCACGTCTGGTAACGCAATGCCTCCGTCGTACCATGGCATGGTAAGCTTCTGGACAGCGACACGAGGCCGACCATCCCAAAGCAGGGCACGCTGCAGGCTCTCAACCTCCCTGAAGTAGCGGGCCGGAACAAGGTCCTGAGTATTCTGCAAGGCATACAGGAACCTAGGCAGGGACATCATTTTAAATAATGCCGCCCGGCCCAGGAGAGAGAGAGGGAGCTTACGCCAACTCTCCACATCCCTCCGCAACCGGTGGAGCGGGGGGAGTAAGTTGTGGTCATACCTCGCCTTAGGGCTGTTCGAGATGTAAATCCCCAAATACTTGAAGCCTTGCCCGGCCAGTTGTATGTTGCAACCTCTGGGGAGGCGCGGCGTGTCACCCTTGAGGATGTAAAGGGAGGATTTGGCCCAGTTAATAATCAGGCCGGAGTAGCGCCCAAACAACCTGAGCACATCACACGCCACAATAAGCGACTTGCAAGGGGAGGTGAGGTAGAGCAGGATATCGTCCGCGTACAGGGAGACCCTGTCCTCAAAGCCCGGGGACCAGGAAATCCCATGCAAGTCAGGGTGCAAGCGTAATAGAGCCGCGAGAGGCTCCAGAGACAGCGCAAACAGGAGCGGAGACAAGGGGCAGCCCTGTCTGGTGCCGCGTTGGAGCGCAAAGGGAGCAGACATGCGGCCGTTAACCGTGACAGCAGCCAGAGGGCTAGCATAAAGGAGTTGTACCCAGCCCAGGAAACCCGGTCCGAACCCAAGTCTTGTCAGCACCGCCCAGAGATAGTTCCACTCCAGGGAATCAAAGGCCATCGTGGCATCGAGGGAGGCCAGTACCGCTGGTTCCGTAAGGGTGTGAGCTCTGGCCATAACCACGTGCAGGCGTCTCAGGTTGAGGGCAGTATTGCGGCGAGGAATAAAACCAGACTGGTCCGGGTGCACCAAGTCGCTTATAACCCCGACCAACCGATTGGCCAGCAGTTTGGCCAGAATCTTGGGCTCAACGTTGAGGAGAGAGATGGGGCGATAAGACCTGCAAACATCCCGCGGCTTGCCTTCTTTATGGATAACAACTATGGTGGCCAGACGCTGGTCTAAGGGAAGGACACCCTCTTCACGGGCACGGAGGAACATGTCTCTCAAATAAGGGGAGATCACATCCGGCCGAATCTTGTACAGTTCAACCGGTAAGCCATTGGGTCCGGTTGCCTTGCCCGCACGCAAAGCGCGGATCGCCAGAGCAATCTCGTCCGCGGTGATGTCACGGTCCATGTCCGCGCTGTCTTCCTCCGAAAGGCAAGGAAGGTCTATCACCGAAAGGAAGTCAGACGAGTCGGCCTCGGAGCGGTCCGAGCCGGAAGTATAAACACCCCGAAAATAGTCCGCGAAAGACTCAGCAATGGCACTCGGATCCGTGACCACCACTCCGTCCTCGCCCAGGACCTCAGGGACCACCCGGCTTGCCATCTCTCGCCTGTCCAACCAGGCCAGCAGTTTACCAGCCTTATCCCCGACATCATAGATGCGGCCTTGCTGCTCCTTTTCCAAGACCAGGGCTGCGTTCGTGGCGAGATCGTGATACTCTGATTGTTTCAGAGAGAGTTCGTGCAGGAGAGAAGGGTCGGGCTCAGGCCCCAAACGGGACTCGAGATCCAAGACCTCCTCCTCCACTTGCAGAAGATCAGCATCACGAGCTCGTTTAGCCGCTGCAATGAGAGCTAAGGCTTCACCCCGCAACACCGTCTTGAATGCTTCCCACAGAGTGACCGCAGAGCCCAAGGAACCCGTATTTTCAGTAAAGTATAGGCCGATGGCCTTGGCCATGAGTGCTCGCGTGTTATGGTTGCGGAAATACCAGGGATTCACCGCGGCCGGGCGGCTGGACAGAAGGACACCGAAGTCAAAAGAGATCCACAACGGCGAGTGATCGGACACGCCCCTCGCCAAAAAACGTGCCTCAGAGATGGCAGGGGACTGCGCCGCCAGAGTGAGGACATAATCTAAGCGGGACAAGCTCCCATGAGCCCCGGAGAGGAACGAAAACTGGCGGAGCGTAGGATGTAATAACCGCCAACAATCCACCAGACCCATAGAGTCAAGGAAGGCCGGCAGCCACGTTTGGGAACCCAGGAGGTCTCTCGGTGGCTGGCGATCAAGAGTGCCAGAGCAGACTGAGTTGAAATCGCCCCCCAGGATCAGTAAGCCCGAAGGCAGGGACAAGATGGCGCTACCAAGGTCCCGGAAGGTGCTAGATTGGAGGCCAAGGGGAACATAAACCGAAAGCAGGGCCAAGGAACGCCCCTCCCATCTTCCCGCCACAGCTGCGTAGCGTCCTCTATCATCAAGTAGTGTGACGTCTATTTCAAGAGGAAGGGACGCACGCACAAGGATGCCCGCCCCCGGGGAGCCCGAGGAGAACCCAGAGTGGGCAACCATTTTGTAACCCTTACGATTCAGGGCCCTACAGGAATTTCCCACTAAGTGCGTTTCTTGCAACAGTACAACATCAGGCATGTTTCTCTTTATCAGCTGGATCACCACCCCTCTCTTCACTCGGTCACCTAATCCATTGACATTCCAGCTAAGCACTTTCAATTTTCTACCCCCCATCCCCGAACAACCCGCCCCACCCGACTCCATCCAACTCAAAAGTCAATTGCACATTAAAACACACAGTCCATTGCCTCAAGGGAGAAAAAGAGATAGAACAAACAAACAATAAAACTTGCATAGTTGCACCCCCCACCCTGCACCCCTGCATGTGACTAAAAAGCCCCCCCAACCAGCAGTGGGCCTGTCGCCCCATAACTACTCTACAAAAAGACACCCAGAGGAGTGAGGAATCTCCGCGAACACCTCCCGCCACCCTCCATGTACCAACAGGAAAGATAGTATATCACCTAAAGGCTACATGTGATAGACCACTGAGGCAAGTAAGATAATCAAGGAATCACCCACTATAGAACCAAGTCTCATAGGTCCGAACCGCCAGCCGCGCCACCCTCATGGTCTTCCTGTGCTTCTCGGCGCGGTGGTAGAGTGTCCAGCCAGTCACTAACGTTTTCAGCGAAGTCGAAGAAAAGGGCACGACCTTCGTGCTCGATCCGGAGCTTAGCAGGGAACATCATGGAGTACTTGAAACCTAGGTCCCGTAGTCGTCGCTTCACCCCTGCGTAGCTTTGGCGCTGTCGCTGAACTGTCCTGGTGAAATCTGGATAGAAATGGACATCGGCGTTTTGGAATTTAAGCGGCCCATGTCGTCTGGAGGCCTGCAGGATAGCATCCCTGTCACGGAAATTGAGCAGCCGGGCCACAATGGGTCTAGGTGCCACGCCCGACTTCGGCGGGCCACCCGGTACTCGGTGGGCACGCTCCACCGAGAAGAAGTTGCTGAGGCCAGGCGGGGCCAGATGAGTCCTGATCAGGTCTTCAACGAGGAGGTCCGTCGCCGCCTCCTCCGAACCCTCCGGTACACCAACAATGCGGACGTTCTGCCGCCTGGCCCGGCTTTCGAAATCATCCAGCCGCCTCGCGAATTGCTCCGCCGTCCTCTGCAGGTTCCGGACTTCAGTTTGCAAGTCCGAGACATCTCCCGTGAGACTGGTCGTCTTGATGTCCAAATTCTTAACCCGATCATTAGTTTTGCCTAAGTCGGCTCTAATGAGGGACAGATCAACGGCCATGCCATCCACCTTGTGCGTGAGGATTTCATGCTGTTGCTGCATGTCGGCCCGGAACTTTGTAATGGCTCCCATAATGTCGCTCAAAGTGGGCTCAGAGTCGTCCGGCGAGCCCGAGTGCGGGTTGCCCTTGGCAGAGGGTCCAGTAACAGGCGGCGTCCTCGGTTGGGTATAACGCTCAATCCTATTCTGCTGTTGTTGCGATTTACCGCGCGCTCCTCTGTTAGACGGCTTGTCGAGGTCCCCTTTGCCCGCCATGTTAGATCCAAAAGAACAAAGGGCAATGCCAGGCAAGTCCAAGCCCAGAGAGTCGGAGATTCGTCCGGGCGGACACTAGTACACCGTCTCAGGTTCACTCCGCTGTCCGGATGGCACCGCTGTCCAATACACTTCGCCGCTGATGAGGGCAGGCAGGCACTCCGCAGATCGGCAGTGCGTAGCAGCGGAATCCGCAGAGACAATGGCACTGAGCTGGCACGGAGTCCCACTCGACGTAGCTCAGCGTAGGAGACACCGATTCGAGATCTGGAAACTGTTCTCGCCTCAGTGGGCCCTCATCAATGGGTATCCACCCTCGTGGATCAGGATTTCGGGCAGGATAGTTGCGGAGGATCGGAAGGTCCGCGGAGTTCCGAGCTTACGCGGCCATCTTGGTTGCCCGCGAAGCTCCTCCTCGGGATGTGAAATATTAATCAATTTTGGATCAAAAGAAGATTAGAAACTGCTCAGTTTCTCGATAATAGTGCACACACCTCAGGGAAGGGTGTTCCCAACTCACACTGGTTTTTCATACATGTAACTGTGCCGCATATGGCAGAAGGTATGTCCTGTGCTGCAAGTGCATATCACAAAAGCTCTCAGTCTACCATACAATATATCCCATTCATATCCCCACATGTTCATACATCCCCAAATACCATGATTTCACTGACACACATGACATCCCTGTAATAGTGCCCCTAGTTATGTTATGTTATGTTATCTGATTTTTGTATAGCGCACGGATGCCGCAGCAAAGTGGCGTCCCGGCGCTTTGGAGAATAATAACACAACATGACAGAAAAGGTGGAAAAAGATGGGCCTAGATTGTGGTAAAAAGGAAGGTTTTAAGTGCCTTCCTGAACGGAAGCAACTCAGGAATAGAGCACAAAGGGGCAGGCAAAGAGTTCCAAAGAGTAGCCGCCAACACTGAAAAAGAGCGTCCGCCCATCCTAGATTTTTTAAAACGTGGCACAATGGCCAAATTAGATCCAGCAGAGCGAAGAGCTCTGGCAGGGACATAGTGCTGGATAGTCTGTGCAAGGATAGGAGGGGAGGCTGCTTTGAGAATCTTAAAAGTTAAGCAAAGAGCTTTAAACTTAATTCTCTGCCCCACCGGCAGCCAATGGAGATCCTGGATAGTCCGACGGGCCGAGACAAACTTCGGAAGGCCAACAAGCATCCTAGCTGCCGCTTTCTGAACTCTCTGAAGGCGAGATAGCTCGGCCTGGTTAAGGCCCAGAAACAGGGAGCTAGCATAATCCAGTCTGGTAAGAACCAGGGCTTGGACAATAATCTGTCTGGTCTCCGCATCGAAGAACTTACAGATTGGTCGGAGACACTGCAGGGTACCAAAACAGGTGCCGGCCACACGTTTTGTGTGGGAAGTGAAGGAGAGCTTATGGTCGAACCACACCCCAAGGTTTCTAACCTCAGTCACAGGGGAAGGGACGGGGCCAAGATCAAAAGGCCACCACTGATCTCCCCATAATTCACTTTCCCTACCAAAAATAATGACCTCGGTCTTAGAGGCATTAAGTTGGAGCCGATTGTTCGCCATCCAGCCGGCCACAGCTTTTAGAGCTGACTGAAAGGTGGGGGCATCCATGTTGGAGTCGCCATTAAGTGCCACCGCCAACTGCGTGTCATCGGCGTATGACACTAAGGAGAGACCAAAACTGTGGGCTACCTCCGCTAATGGCTGAACATATAAGTTAAACAAGGTAGGGCTTAGGGCCGACCCTTGGGGAACACCCTGGAGTATGGGGCGAGAAGCAGAAACAAAAGGGGGTGTGGAAACCTTGAAGGCTCGATCTTTAAGAAAGGAGCGAAACCACTCAAGTGCCACCTCTCCAACTCCTGCTTCCATCAGGCGATGTAAAAGAATCTGGTGAGACACCGAATCGAAGGCGGCACTGAGATCCAAAAGGATCAGTGCCGCCGTCTGACCCAGATCCAACAGATGCCTGATGTGTTCCACCACAGCCAAGAGGGCAGTTTCTGTGCTGTGGCCTGCACGAAACCCATTGTGGGAATTGTCCAATATATTTGCTTCCTGCAGGTGAGAGGATAGAATAGCATTAGCGTGAGCTTCTGCTAATTTAGCTGGCCAAGGGAGAAGGGAAATAGGTCGGTAGTGTTCGGGCTTGGTAGGATCAAGGGCGGGTTTTTTAAGAATTGGAATAGCCGTCGCCTGTTTCCAAGCTTTAGGAACACTGCCCGTGCTGAAGGACAAATTAATAAGGCCATGCAGAGCAGGGAAGCAGCCTTCAGCGAATTCCCGTAATTGAAAGGGTCTCATGGGGTCGTCCGGGGAGCCGGATTTAACTTTAGTCGTCAAGGCAAAGAATTCATCCAAGGTCGGACTAGGAATAATCAGTAATGGTTTATGAACCAGTGACGTAGGGTTAGTCTCCGCAATAGGAAGCTGAGCGAATGACTTATAGATAGCCTCCAACTTTTCGACAAAAAATGAGGCTAAGTCCTCACAGTGCGTAGTAGTCAAAGTATTTTGTTCAAACCACATTATCTGGCTCTATGGACATAAGTTTTAAAGTCAATAAAGCTATGCTCAGGGGTCTCTGACAACAATGAGCATGTTGATTAGCATTCAGTATCTCACAATGATTTTCACTGAACAGAAGTAGCTATCACTATAGAAAAGGTTGAAGACCCCTGCTGTAGACGATACTTATTCTAAACCTAGAACCTTGATCACATGATTTTAGAACCTATTCATCTTTAGGAGATGAAGTTTCTTTAAGGAACACCTATTTCTAATTCTCAGTTTTTATATTGCTGTGGCTGTATTTTTTTGTATCTTATCCTACTGAGATTGAACCGGTTGCGAGATTTCAGCTTGCCAGCTGTAACTTTGTATCTTTTTAATATTCCCCTGAATGCATATATATTAGACTATTAATTGGAAATAAAATTCCTTAATTTCAATCTCCAGTTCCTTGTGCTTATTGTGGGGCAGAATGGGCTTCACAAAGATTGAATTGTTTTATTATTGCAAATTCCCTTGACATCTCAGCTAGCTTAAAAAGATTAGTCAGATGAGAGATTGTAACGCGCTTTCAATGGCTATTATCACAATGAAGAGCCGCATGGTATTTTTATTAGTTCTTCTCTTATATTTTATCACACAAAAATTAAAGAAAAAAAATCATAACAGACACATAGGCAAGTCAAAGCTTCTTTTGAACGTTTGTATTCACTGGATATAGTGAATGTTCATTTTAATTTGTTTACCATTTTTCTTATTTTTATCTAGATGTAAATTCTGATGTAAGGTTTTGTGGGAAGCCAGGAAGCAAGGCATCAATAGAGGAATATGAACAGAATTTTTATTAAAAATAGATTACATGGTAATCAAAATGTAGCTCCTTTTTCATATTTCTGTTTCTTCTGTTAAATAGGTTCTTAATAGAAAATAGAACAAACAGAAATGCTAGGAATAGAAACAGTGTAAGAACTAAATCAAGTTTTTGAAAGGTGTTATGGTTCCAATAACCAAGATACTGCAAAGATACTGCACAGTTCACCTCTCATGGTGCAGGATACATTAGCATCAGATATAAACAAGCATTGGCAAAGTGAGGAGATTGAATTCTAATGTGCTAATGTATGAAAACGTGGGCATATGAAACAGCTTTTTGCATGGGTTAGAACATCAAAGAACACCTCTTTGCCAAGGATATGTATGATGAACGAGCTCCACCAATGCACTGCAATTCAATAATAAGTCAAATAGGAGAGATTGACTCAACTCACACCTCATGCAGCATGCCAAGCAAATGCCTCACCCATTGCCTAAAGAACTGTTCTAAGTGAGTTCCTAAGTCTGATAGGCCCTTTACTATCACAGACCCTGCTTTTTAAAAATGTACTTCAGCAATCACATTCCTTTAGTTCGTGAATAATCTCATCTTTAAGGATGAAGTTTTTTTTAAGTTAAAGAAATTGGAGGATTTCAGAGCTATCGATTGCTTGCATGTGCTGCAACCCATTATTACATATTGCTCCTTAGCCTCAGACTCTAGTTAGGTAGAGCATTCAAGACCTTTAGTATATACTTATATCTGTATGTACTTTATGGACTGCGGAGTTTAGCCCTTGGACATGTCTGCTTCCATTTAGGAACTTTTTTTCTATTCAACTGCCTCTATTTAACTGTCTTGATAGAAAACGACCAGTAAAGGAAAGTAAAATACCAGAATTGCTTTCTACTTGTTCAGCTGCCTCTATTTAAATGTCTAGATAGAAAATGACCAGTAAAGGTAAGTGAAATACCAGATTTGCTTTCTGCTGAGGGACTTTCTTTTTAAAAATTGTTTTGGCAACTGCCTCTATTTAACTTTCTTGATTGAAAACGACCAGCAGACGTCAGTAAAAAAACAGAATCAATTTAGCATTCTCTAGATTCCAGTCCATGGAAATTGTCTTCCACAAGCACCTGTAGACAATAATATATTTTTTAAATCTTGTATTTTTAGTGATATAACCACCGAAGGCCCTGATTTTATATTGAAAACAGAGCTTTGGAATATATGATTTCCAGCTGAAAGGCAATATTTCTCTCCATATGTTCCCATGACTGGCGTGTCACACAGTTTGGCGCTTACTTTCCCTCCATGTTAAAGAGCAGTAAATGTTTCAGCACCAAGACTAATGTGCTGCATAGAAAATACATCTAAGGTCCCAAAGGCGAGACCGATTGCATTGATACTGTGCTGAAGTACCTAAGGAGCAAAGGTACTATAGGATCCCTAGTCAAAGCAAATAACATTGCCTGCTCAATATAAATATAACAGAGATTTATGAACAAAGGACCAACCCTCTAATGTCTCATTTGATTGAAAGTGGAATGGAACAAAATAAAAAAACGTCAAATGTGTTTCTGAGCATGCCAAAATATATGGAGGCTATGGGTTAAAGACATAAATGTGCATGTCCATTTTCACTATTTGTGGGAATCTGGGTGTCACCCATGAAACTCCTCAGTTTCTTTGCTTTTAACCTTTGGTTTGGACCTCTGCCGTGGTACATGACCCCCGAAGGTGGTCTCACCCACTGCAATGCTTTATAGAAATATTTCTGCAATCTCCAGTGTTTACCTTCTAAAATAAGATCAGCCATTGTACAGCAGGGATAAGGGGCTTTGGTGAGGTTGTGTGTGAACATGTGTGCACATATTTAGTCTGTTGATAGAAAATGGTTCCCTTCAGGACTGATAAAGAAAACCAATAGTTTAGCTCAATAAAGCATGAATTGTTATTGGCAAAAATGAAAAGCAGAAAAAGTTATGGTATATGGCCTATATGACGTCTAGTTATAGCAAGAATGTATAAATAAGGACACGCATAAAACAGGACAAATGCTTAAGATAAAGAAATGTGCTTTTTATTTGTACCAATATTAATTCATGTTTTGCTGAGTTAAAAAGTGATTTACCTAATAAACCCCATGCAAACCATTTCTATATATAGACTCAGAGGCAGAGGGCCCGATACACAGAACTGACTTAAGACAAAATCCTAAACTTACTTCCATTTTTGTATTCACAGAAGGCACATTACTCATTTTGGTATTCACAGAAGGCACTTATGTTGGTATTCGCAGAAGGCATTTAGGAGTCCTAAAGTTAGGAGTCCTAACTTTACTACTCCTAAACTGTGAAAAATCCTAACTTTATGACTTTCGGTATTCACAGAAGGCATTTAGGAGTCCTAAAGTTAGGAGTCCTAACTTCTGTGAATACAGAAATGAGAAAGGGCCATATGTAGGAAGCCTAATTGTGCTTGCAAATGTTGAAATTCGGCGAAATTTCAGTATTTGCGATCGCAATTAGGGCAGTGTGCTATGTAGCACACAAAAACCCATAGGCGAAATAAGGAATCGCAAAATGTGCGATTCCTTATTTTGCTATTGCAATTAAGGAATCACAAATTGCGATTACTTAAATGCCATGTAGCAAGCACCCAAGTTGTGCGACTTTTGGCTTAAGCAATCGCAAAATACCACCAACTTCAGGTTGGTGGTATTTAGCGATTTCTTTGAAAAATTCATTTTTTGGCATTTTTCAAAGTGCCATGTGGGTCACATACAGGGCATGTATATGGGCCACATGTGCACACATGTCAATTTCAGGGGTACAAAAGAGTGTCCTATTGACACCCTTACAACCCTGAAATTGCATTCTCAATTTGCGATTCTCTAATTGAGAATCGCAAATTGAGAATTTCTTCCCATTCATTCCTATGGGCCCTCTAGCCCATAGGAATGAATCAGAAGGTATTCCTTATTTGCGAATCGCAATTTGTGATTCGCAAAAAAGGAATAGGTGGGATTCGCAATAAAATTTGCTAATCCTACCTACATTTCGTTTTCCGATTCTCTAATTGTCATTCCCTAAAAATCGCAATTTGAGAATCACAAAATGAAAATTACCAACCTAAGCCCCTAAGTGCCTTCTGTGAATATCAAAATGAGTAAGCGCCTTCTGTGAATACCAAAATTATTAAGTGACTTCTGTGAATACCAAAATGGTAGTAAGTGTAGGATTTTGTCTTAAGTTAGTTCTGTCAATCAGGTCCATTTTCACTAAGATTTTACGCCAGGGTTGCAAAATTATTTTAGAGCTTTACTAAGCCATGCAAAACCGCTTTGTGCGGCTTTGCATGGTTAAGTAAATTATAGGAAATGCAATACAGTATGGTTTAGTAAATATAAAGTAACGCAAGGAAGCACATAGCAATGCCTTCAGTTACTTTAAGTCAGGGGTGCAATCTGCAGCACATTTTGAAAGAGGAAAATTCCTTTAGAGATTTTTTTGTGTAGGAAGATATCGCTTCCTGCACAAAACAATCCTATCTATAATACAGGCACACTTGCACTATGGTGCAAGGGTGCCTGCGTTGGTGCTAGGCAGCACACAGTGTGGCAATGCAAGGAGGGAGCTGAAATGCTCCATATCCTTGTAAATCTAGAGCATTTCTACCCTCTCATTTTCAGGTTGCCTTGCTGCATTGTGTTGCATAAAAAAATAATAAATCTGCTTTTTAGTGAACCCAGATTCCAGAGGGTTAATTGGGCTTCGCTACATTGTCTACATACATTTAGGCTGAGCATGGAGGACTGTTGTCTAAGTGAGATTGGTATCACTGCACAGGCTGCACTGTTGCAGACCAAAACTAATATGATTTAATTGGAGACCAAAACCTTATATTTAATGCTGTACTGTACAGCATATTTGAAAACTGTGTTGTACTGTAAGTCTAGATTGGAATTTGATACATGGCCGAGTCATTGCCTTGCATCCAAAATATTGGGCACAGAATCAAAATATGATGTGTATTGAAATATCTCAAATCCATCCCATATTTCATAACTAGGCATTGGTCTATTAACCAGTCTTTATGAGGTTTGTGGTTTGAATAGTATGGCTAGGAGAGCTCATTACTTAGCTGCCCAAAGCTGGCAGAACGTAGACCATTAAAAACAATTGGCCCATCTATGGCGATTAGGCATCTCCGGCTGGAGGAATGTGATGAGTTGGAATCGATATAGCTATTAGGAGCAGCTGATTATATATTGCAAATAAATGTCCTCAACTTCAATCACTGATTCCTGTTAATTATTGTGTGGTTAAATGGGCTGCACAAAGATTAAATTATTGATAACTCTTTTGGCTTGAAAGATGTTTCCACATTGGACAATGGGAGTAGAGGTAGAACCCTTGCTCCTCTCACAACAAGAAAAGTATTTGAAATATTGGAACAATGAGACCAACCCTGGATGGGTGGAGCTTGACTCAGAAAGAGAGATGTGTCATAATTTGTGAGAAGGCTGCCATCTTCACAACTTCCCAGAGTGAAACTTATGGATGGGACAGGCTGTGATTGGGTCCTGCAAATGGCTCATGATAATGTGGCACCACCAGGTTGCCCGTGTGCCTTCCTAATCAAAGGAAGCAACAGCTTCCATTTTCCGTAGTATTGTTCAGTCACAGAAAACAAAGAAGTAGCCTGCAAGATAAGAGGAAGGACCAATCTGAGCTAATGCTCCTGTCAGGTGTCTGGAGAACCCTGGTGTGTACTCTGGACTCTATCCAGAGCTGGTTTGATTAAATACATGACTTCCTCTAATGTTCAGTACATGGTTGGCTTGTTGGAGGCCCTGAAGCAGAGGGGCGTCTGGGTGTCAGTGGATTGGTCCTGTTGTAGTAAACCTTGAGGCAGGCAATACGGATTCTTGCCGAACATATGGGCACTCTGAAAGTGGTGGGAGGTATGTGATTGTAGGCAAAGATAGTGGTCTCTCATGAAGTCCCCTGGGTGGCAGCAGCCAGGAACATCCCAGGTTGGGGAACCCTCAGTATTGGACTGGAAGGCAGATACGATCCCTACAGCACAGCTGCTAAGAAAGGAAAAAGGCAGCAATGCTAGAGCCTGTTGGAAGGCTCTAAGTTTCCTTGCTTGAAAGATCCTAATGAGACTTTGGAACAAACCTGCTCTTAATTGAAGTGACCCATATCATCCATATATCCATCTGGAGCCAACTTTGGTGGCCTCCAGAGGCAGGTACCTGTCTTGTGCCTGCACAAAAAGTCAGAAACTTAGGTTTCTGCTTAGATAAAGACCTTACTCTCACCGCACAAGTGAATAAAGTGACATCTGCATGCTTCTTCACCATCAAAACCCTCAGAAAAATATTGCCCCTGATCCCTCCCACACTAAGGAAAACAGTGGTCAGTGCTCTAGTTCTCTCCCGCATCGATTACAGCAACGCTTTATACTTGGGAACGGGTGAAAGGCAACTTACTAAATCACAGTCATTGCAAAATGCAGCAGCAAGAGTACTGCTGGACCTCCCAAAGCGCCATCCAACTTCTAAAGCCATATGCCAACTCCATTGGCTTCCAGTCCGGCAGAGAGTACAGTTCAAAGCCCTCTGCCTAGTTCACAAAACAGTAGTTGGAGGAGGAGCCGAGGACCTGAAAGCTCTTTTTCCGCGTTACATCCCTAGCCGATCTCTAAGATCTGCTGGCTTGGGCCTAATTACCATCGCGAGAATAAGGAGAGCACGCTGGGGAGGCAAGTCTTTCTCCCATCAGGCAGCTAAGCTATGGAACACATTGCCTACTACGCTCCGCCTACAATCTAACAAGAGCAGTTTCAGAAAGGCACCTCCACCAACATGTCTTGATCCCTACCCATGAAAAGGGACATATCCTAGACCACATCTGGTCTCACAACATCTCTACCTCCTGTCCCACGGCCTCACCATGCATATGGTCTGACGACCACTTATTGCAATTCTCTATTACCACTCAGGGTCACCTAAAAAACCAAGCGCCCCCGGGAGGGTCAGTCAGGAAATGGAGATCTCTAAACCTCCAAGATTTCCTCTCCACCCTGACCAACTCCATCCCTACCCAGGGATCAGACATCAATCTGATGGACAAAGCGCACACCGAGTGGCTTTTCTCTGCATGCAACGAACATGCTCCTCTTACCAAGTTCTCCCGCGCCCGTCGCATGGACGCCCACAAATGGTTTTACGCTGACCTAAAAAAGCGGAAACTAGAACTCCGTCAACTAGAAAGGAAGTGGAGACATGGCTACCACGCCACAGACAGAGCACTTTATAAGACAGCCCGCAAAAATTATAAGGACTCTATCTTATCTGCCAAAGCTACTTTCTTTTCAGATAAAATCTCCAACGCCAAAAACAAATCACGGGAAATCTTCAGAGTCGTCAACGACCTATGCAATGACGCCAGAACCTCTCCCTCTCAACATGCATCACAAATGATGTGCAACCGACTCAACGACTTCTTCAAGGAGAAGATTGACATCATAAAAAACAGCATTCAAACCAACCATGCTGTAGCAGACGATCCGGACATCTGTAGAAATCCTAATACCCTTCAGGATATCCCCCCCATTGACCCACCCAAATTATTGGAACTAATGAACCGAGTAAAATCGGGCTCACCTAACGATTCCTGCCCCCCGCATATTCTGAAAGAAGTCTATGCCACACTCCCCCAGGGCATACTCCCCATTCTGAACACCTCCCTATCACAAGGAATAGTACCCGATTCCTTAAAAAATGCCACCCTGGTCCCTCTTATCAAGAAACCAGGTGCCGATCCCTCTAACCTCTCTAACTACCGCCCCATTTCCCTTCTCCCTTACTGCGCAAAGCTGCTGGAAGCCTATGTAACCAGCTGCTTATCCAACTTCATCGAAACATCAGATTATCCGCCAGGCACACTCCACCGAGGCGGTGATCCTCGCCGTGCAGAACACCCTAAGGACCAACGCCGACAATGGAATTCATCAGGCCCTCGTACTACTCGACCTATCGGCCGCGTTCGACACGGTGGACCATACCATACTATTACACCGTGTCGAACAAGCCGGCCTCAGCGGCGCGGCTCTCTCTTGGATCAAGTCCTTTCTGACGGACAGATCCCAGGCTGTAAAGCTGGAGAACTTCACAGCCCCCACACTCCCAACCACTTGCGGTGTCCCACAAGGCTCCTCACTGTCTCCCCTACTTTTTAATCTTTATCTTAAACCCCTACTGCACTCCCTGAAAAACAGAAAAGTCATTATATTTAACTACGCAGACGATTTGCAGCTGGTATTCCCCCTCAACTCCCCGGACTCCGTCGAGGAATTTCAAAAGACCATGCTGCACATTCAGAGCTGGATGGAACGGAACCACCTTAAGCTAAACCCAGGAAAGACTGAGTTAGTACTCCCTAGCAACAGCGCACTCAGTTGGGGGCCCCACTTCTGGCCACCCTCAATGGGCACACCCCCATCCCCCTCCCAGTCAGCTAAAAGCCTCGGGGTCACTCTTAGCGCCGATCTCTCACTGAAAACCCAGGTCGGAACAGTGATCTCCTCCTGCTTCTTTCAGCTAAGAAAGATTAAAAAAATCGCTCATCTGCTGACCCATTCTGCTCTTATCCAGGCAGTACTAGCACTGGTTCTCTCGCGGTTAGATTTCTCCAACTCTACCTACCTGGGCCTTCCCCTCACCATCTCTAAACGCCTGCAGATTGTTCAAAATCAAGCAGCCAGATTAATATTCAAGAGCAATCGCAGGAAGTCAGCCAAACCTTTGTTGGCCTCCCTCCATTGGCTTCCCATCACCCATCGGATCACCTTTAAGACAGGCTGCATAATTTTTAAGGCTCTTCACGGAAAAAGCCCCAGGTTCGTCAACCAACTCATTAACAAACATGAACCTACCCGCGAGCTTCGTTCTGCCCATCTGTCCCTCCTCACGGTGCCGACATTTAAAAAGAAACGACTCGGCGGATCCAGTTTCGCATACCTCGCCCCAAAAACCTGGAACTCACTGCCCTTGTCTATCCGGAGCTGCACCAAGCTGACAGAATTCAGGCGAGCACTGAAGACCTGGCTATTCAAACAAGCGTACGGTTAGAGCACTACACCTTCTGCCCCCTCACTTACCATCTCCCATCTGTTTTCTTCAGCGCCATGAAACCCCTGGGTGACCGCGCGCTTCACAAATTCCGCATAGAAATAGAAATAGAAATAGAAATTGAAGACCTGGCTGTTTACTACACCCTAGTCATCCAGCAGCAGCGTACCCTCTCTTGCAGCACCAAGACGCCACGGTATAAGTGCACTTAATAAATACTTCAGTCAGCCAGTCAGTCATCAGAATTGCTGGTGCCACTAAATACAATCGTTGTCTGTTCCAGAGAAACTCAGTGTAGTAGTAGTAGTAGTAGTAGTAGTTTATTCGACCAATACATGGTCAGAAACATAGTAATAAAACAAGTACATCACAGTTTGTGTAATAGAAAAAGATACAATACGTCAGTTTAAAAACACGTTTCCTAAAAATCACAGTTACTTCCTGCTGTGAGTAAAAACCAAATCATGTAACTCTCACTGTGATTTTTTATCTAAAACGTTGTACTTTTCTGCCTTTAAACTGCTCATGATTAAGGCAGGTAAAAAAAGGGTACCATACATCAATGCTCAAAAGTACATAAGGAAACATATTAAACGTTTGTATACCAGTTCTGAGTTAACCAAAATCACATGCCCTTTTATACATAGAAGTGTTAACCTTGTCACATCAGTTAGAAATTTAACACATTATAGCCAGGAAAGGAGCATGTTCAAATAGGCAAATAATCATAAAATGGCTTATGTATTTTCCAATAATTTTCCACAAATGTAGCAAGCATACATCTCGATACTGAGAATACTATCCACCCTATGTCTTCGGTTCTTAAGATACGCGTTGTTACAAACTAACATGAAACAGAGAGTGACCGACAGACAGATATTAAATATCTTCAAGTGGTTTTCAAGTAAACAGGACAGAATAACAAAAAAGTGTTCCAGCGATTTGGAGGTATAAATACATGCTGGACAACAAGCTGTACAACAAGTTGTGGAGTCTGCCTTCCACTTGCTTTTCACTACGGTAACAGGCAGGGTGCCATATCGGAACTTTAGAAACCAAGATCTAGCCACTGGAGGTTCAATTTGAACCAAAAATATCTCAAATTTCAATGTACTTTTTATGTCAATAAAACCAATTGTTTAAGTGTCATGTGCCATTGCAAACAACCAAGGGCCATGTGTATCATGCCCAAATACGTTCGCAAACGCCAAAATTCGCAGAATATCAGCGTTTGCGAACGCATTTTCGCAAAATGGTATGTATCACCCAAATCTGCATGAAAAATAAGGAATCGCAAAATTTGCAATTTCTTATTTTGCAATTGCATTTAAGGAATCACAAATTTTGCGATTCCTTAAATGCAATGTATGAAGCCAAAATTGAGAATACCTTCCTATTCACTGCTATGGGCCTCCTGGCCCATAGAAATGAATCGGAAAGTATTCCTTAATTGCGATTCGCAATTTGCGAATCGCAATTAAGGAATACTAAGAATTCGCAAAAAAAGCGAATTTGTACATACATACCAATTTGCGATTCTGAAATAGCGATTTCTCAAAAATCGCTATTTCAGAATCACAAATTGGTACGTTCTTACATATGGCCCCAAATGTCTAAATTATAATCCCAGTAGCTTGTATTTAGTATCACTATCATCCCTTTATCCAGCTTTTCCGGTTTGTCTCATATTTCTTCCAGACCCAATCTCAACAACCAATTCTTTACATTTTTGAGCTAAGGGCTCTTGTCCCATTTATCTCAATGCTTTAAATTCAGACATAGCTTGCTTAATTGAAATCTGTGATTTACCTCTCCAGATCTTAATTCAATAATTAATGGATTTAGCATAGCTGTATGTGATACTATCCTTAACCTCAGGTCAAGTTACATCGGGACATGGGGGACACTCTTTGGTAGTGACAAAAAGTCTCCAATAAATTTATTTTCTGCTATTTCCAGTCCTTTTACATTTTAGAAACCCCATAGTTCTGCTCCATAGAGCACAACTCCGATACTCCGGCACAATAAATTTCTAGTGTGGGAGAAATAGGGCGATAGTTCGACCGACAATGGGGCATATTATCAAGAACCTGCGTTAAAATGAATGCTGCTTTAGTGGCAGTAAACTGCCGCTAAAGCGACGATAATGGGCTTGATAATATGCCCTTGTGAATTCCTATAGAAGCCCATGTTCACACCAGAACATGAGCTTCTATGGGAATTCCCAAGGGCATATTATCAAGCCCATTATCGGGACTTTAGCTGCAGTTTTCTGCAGCTAAAGCAGCGATAATTTCAACGCTGGTTCTTGATATTATGCCCCTAAATTTCTTCACTATTGCGGATCCAACATGTTTTAGAGACCTTTGGCTTTTAAGAATCCGGGCTGACCAGGACAAAGTACTTGCCAACCTCACACCAAAATAGTTACATTCTTTGGCCTGTGCCAGATACTCATGACTAAGCTTCATTGTCCCTTTAGGGACTTATGTGGGAGAAAGGTCATGAACTTTGTTTTGAAACCGCTAATTTCTAGGCTGTGTGACTCAAACACCTCTGTTAACCTGTTCAAAATATTTTATAGGCCCATGGGAGTCTTAGAAATTATTTTTGTGTCATTGTTGAAAAGGAGGATAGGCACTTGCTGGTCTGCTTTTTTCGGGGGTCTCCCTTTCAATCATAAAGCAAATTTACTAGCCCATTTATATATAGTATAAAGAGAGATGGGGCTAGCACCCAGCCCTGGTGGACACCACAAGAGACCTTTATACATTCTGTAATATATCTTCTTTGCCCCAGCTGACATGTGCAAAATTCTCCTGTTGCAGGCAGATCCCTAAATTCAACAATTCTACTGGCATACCCATAACTTCTCTCTTGGTTTTAGGTAAAAGCCCAATTTGAGATGTTCAAATACAATGTATACATTACCCATTTTCAAAATAAAAAAAACACTTCCATATTATCAATAAAAATCAAAACACCTGATCTATGGTATTCGTATTTGGCCTAAATCCTGCTTTTAGGTGGGACAATATCTGTTCTTCCTCCACCCAAGTCTGAATCTTAACCAGTACCTGCTTACTGAAGTATTTCTGTGATGCTTCCATTAAAGTGATGGGTCTATGAATGGTAGGGTCTCCATTATCCCCTTTTCAGTAAATGGAGATGATCTGTCCCCTTTCTAGGTTTATGGGATATCTGAAAGCACAAAAAAGAAGTAGGAGTATGGAAAATTCACGCTATAGGCATCAGTGGCAAATATTATTTGTTTGAAAAAGTGCCCTCACCCACAATTTTGTGGCATGCTTCATCATTGGGCGTACTACTACACCCCTGTGCAGACTGACGGCTTGGGTAGAGCACAAGGGAGGGGTAAGACAATACAAACATACAATAGGAGGGATCATAACGAAATAAGATAGGTGCAGAAAATAAAGTTTTAAAACTGGCTTAGGAATGTTTACATTTATGTTTTATTCCTAAACTTCCCGGTCAGGGTTAAAAAGAAATATAGGATGGTGGGGATAAGACTAATTAGTGGCCCCTCACCCCTCCTGTCTGCATATGTGTCAACGTGTTTCAGATGTATCCTGTTGCTTTAATGGCTTTCCTCAGGATCAAAAGATCCCCTTTCGTAACCCTCCTTGCCTACCTCACTTTCGCAGTTCATGGATAGGACCTCTGTGGTCTAAAGGTGCTTTATCACAGTTCAATAGTACCTGTGGGGGAAAATCTAATCATTGTAAATGTTATTTCATCCCTCCACTCTATCAGTTGTTCTACCTCATACATGCCTGCGGCATGTATCAGTGAAAATTTGTACCATTGCATACATGCCACTGAGTCGTTTCTTTTATGAAAAGAGTAGATAAAACTCTGCAAATATTCACCTGGGAGACTTATATACATGCTATCATGTTCATCTGTATAGTTTATTTGTTTTACAGATAAACCATAATTTGGTTTTATGGGGAGCAAAAACACAATGGATTAAGGCCAGGATCTCTGTACCGGGGGGAATGTTTGACATTGTTCAGTATACTGTCCATCAATTGCACTTTTTTCATTTGTCACCACGAGTTGGACAGGTATGCCCAGACATGGGTCCCGTGCTCTCCATGCCACTGGAGTCCCGTTAGCCTGGCTGATGAGAGGTGGGTCTATACTGGTGTGGCATGCTGAACAAAACAACAATGAATTTAACCCAGATTTCTTACCTGGGGGTAAATCTTTGATTTGTTCCGCATTCCGTCCACCATTTGCGCCGGGTATGCCCAGACCTGGGTCCCAGTGTCACTGTGACACTGGATTCAAGCTAGCCTGGCTGATGAGCAGTGATACCCCAAAACGGGTCACAAGATGCTTGTTTCTGGTCCAGGAAGGACCTGGCTTGGCAGTTCGGACTAGGCTATTTCCATGAGGAGCAGGGTCAAGACTGACTTGCATATGGCTGGATCTGTACTGGGCTGGCATAGTGAGCAAAATAACACTTGATTTAACCCATATCTCTTGACTGGGGGTGAATGTTTGATTTGATATAGGCATTCCAAGCATCATTTGTGTGTCTGTTGCCTTCTCGCCCTAAGTGTGCCGGGTACGCCTAGACATGAGTCCCGGGCTCACTGTATCACCGGAGTCAAGCTAGACTGGCTGATGTGGGGTGATACCCTTAAGCAGGTCCCAGGATGCCTATTTCTGGTCCAGGGAAAACCTGGCTTTGCAGTTAGGGTTAACCTGTTCCCATGATAAGAAGGGTCAATATTGCTGGGTTTAAACTGGCTTGGTAAGGTGAGCAAAAGGACAATGGATTTAACTCAGAATTTTTTTGACTGGGGGTGACTGACTGATTTGTTCCCATTCCATCCATCATTTGTCTATCTTTTGCTTTCTCACCCATGCCAGTGGCAGAATTGTTCACCCACCATACTGCTTCTCTTGCGCCAACAAGGATGAATATCTAGGTAGGAGAGCAGGTGATCCAGAAGGGCAGTGCAGGTCTGGATAAGCTTCAGCATGACATGCTGCTGTATGAGGGGGACTGGCAGAGCCCCAGCATTGCTCTTCAAAGACTACTAGGAGAGCACAGAATTTGTCTTCACCCCTCTTGTACCAGAAGAGAAGTGGTAGATGGGTGAGGTAGATGGTGTGATTATATACACTGCAGGAGGTGCTGGATTGCAGTCTAAGTACTGAATGAGAAGTGGTACCCCACCAGATAGTGACACACAGACTGAAAAATGTGATGGACAGTTAGTGCCTCAAGGTTAACAGAGAAAAGAAAAAAGAGTGAAATACCTCACACCCAAGGAGCACCCCATAAGCCCTGAGAGGTTCTACAAATATGTGTATGTCTCTGAGGACATTTCCAAAGGGACAATGGACGCCTGCATCATTCTAAACATTGTCTTGGAGCTGCTGTAACTGAGGCGAGTCCCCATGCCCACCTTGCAGAAGGAGAACATTTTCTAACAATATCTTTTCCCAGAGGGAGAGGGCGGGGACTAGTGAAAGTCAATACCAGTTTGTGTTTTTGTGAAGTTACTCAAAGAATCTCACACATGTTCATACATCCCCAAAGAAAATGCTCTCACTGACACACATGTCAGCCCTGTCATAGCTCTTCTAGTTAAAGTATTTTGATCGAACCACAGTATATGGCTTTATGGACATAAGGTTTAAAATCAATAAAGCTGCGCATGGGTGTGTCCGGTAACTATGCCCAAGTTGTTTAGCATTCAGTAGCTCACAATGGTTTTTACTAAACAGAACTAGCTCTCTTTTTTTATTGAGCAGAAGTATAAAGAGAAATACAACAATCGATGAAAACAGGGCATTTTAAGACACAGTTTAACACATATTCAGAAGCAATTGAATACATTGGATACTATAAACTGTATAAAGGCATATTCCAGCAATAACCTGGCTAAATACAGATTTTATAAAAAAATCAGAGGTTAATATCCCAACTTAATACGAAAGTGCGATGCTAAAGTGTCAAAGTGCATCCAGTGCAAATTTCCTTTGGCATCCTTGGCTACTCATCCTAATATGTGATATTAAAGTGCATTATTGTTATATTTATTTATTTTTGCTCCCTCCATCATTTGTAACCCCCTTGCATTCTAAACAAGACTTTGTGGTACAATATGGGTTTCTTCTTCCACCGTAATTTCTAGCTTCACCATATATTTTCATACACCAGTGAACTTTTTAGTTGCACCTACTCTGTTTGCATGTATTTCTTCAAATTTGCTTGTGCGTTTCATCTTATTTAGCCACCTCATATAAGTAGTTATTTTTGAGGACCTCCAATTTTGTAGTATCAGGGAGAGTGATACGAGGGAGGCGATTCCTATAAATGCCTCCTCACCTCTTGTCATTGCTAAGTTCACCCCTTGTCTAGTAATACCAAAGAGACCTACAACAACTTTGGGATCTAATCTCTTCTGGATTTCCTGGCTAACAGCAAAGAAGATCCTTTTTCAAAATTGTGCTAGCCTTGGACACGTAAAAAATGTATACAGCCAATCTCCCTTACCTTCTGCCTGGCAACAGAAGCATCTATTCTCCTATTCTGGATAGATTTTATGGAGTGCTGTAGCTGTATAATATGACATCCATCGAGACAAAAAGGCCATTCTTTTAAAATTGGCAGCTCTTAAGGCCTTGCTACCTAACTGAGAAATGGCCTGCCAATCCCGATTTGCAAGCATACATTGTGTCTCCTGAGTGACTTTTTAAGACATTTCTTGACCAGCATTGATTCTGCCTGGGAGCATAAAAGACGGTACCAGTTTCCCATCCCTCTTAACTTTGCTCCCAGTAGGGCAGTCATAAATTTGGTGGGATCTGTACTTGAAGGGAGATTGTATCTATTTAAAAAATATACAATCTGTATGTATTCAAAAAAGCAAGGCTTGATCCAGTCACCACTTCTATTTTGGACCTCTTGCCAAGTAATCACTCTATTTCCAATTAGAAAATGTCCCAACTCTTTAAGACCACAATTATACCGATGCTTAGATGGCTAAACATGATTTGAAGACATAGACTTTTACATTCATTTAATTTTAAATAGTGCAACTCGGTGGCACCTGCTTGCTTATAACAAAGTCTGTAGTCTATAAGAATTTTCCCGCAAAGTCTTGTACCTATTTTTCTAAGGGAGTTTTACTGTTTTTATAAATATTGGGATCTGTGAGCCAATTTCTCGCACCATTTTATCCCCCAAAAAATTATCAAACCCCTAAACTGATCCTTTCACGTCTACTAAACAAGCTGTCAAGCCTAAAATAGCAGTTTCATAGTATGTACGAATTTGAGGGAGTGCAAGCCCCCCTGGTTAATATCCCATTGAAGCACCAAGAGTTTGAACCTGGGTACCTTCTTTCTCCAGATGAACTTTCTAGACATTGTTTCTAGTTCTTTAAATACATGTTCTTCATATTTATAGGTATATTTGTGAAGAGAAAAACCAGTAAAGGCAGAATAGACATTTTGATAAGGGCCACAAGGCCTATCAAAGTGAGGGGTAATAATGACCAATCATCTAGCAGTTTTTTAATTTTATTCCCCATGGCTTCATAATTTAATTCATATAGTTCCTCATATTGATTAGAGTCCTGTATCCCGAGATAATGAATTGGATCAGCATTGCGGGCTTGTTGTCTAACTGTTTCAGGAAGAAAGTCACTTTCTGTATTGATAATTAAGATCTCAGTCTTATTCTGATTAATTTTATAACCTGCAAGCTGTTCAAACTGAGCAAATTCTGCTAATACTTGCTCTATATTCTGGCACTCAGGATTAAGATAAAGGATGATGTCATCCGCAAACAATTTTAATTTTCCCATGCCTCCTATTGGTGCTCTGATTATTGTATTGCTGCGAGTTTTGGTGGCCATGGGTTCAATAAAAAAGGTAAATAAGACAGGTGAAAGAGTGCACCCTTGTCTAGTCCCCCAGTTCACATGTATTCTCCCTGCTAAGTTAGCGTTTATAAAAACCTGAGCCTGTGCCACTTGATAAATATTCCATAGCATTTTTATGACCCGAGGGGGGACCCCATACCTACCCAGACCATAAAAAAGAGCATCCTAATTAACCAGATCAAACGCTTTTTCTGCGTCTACCATCATGACAAGCACAGGGGTTTGATTACTATTAAAAAAGTCGAGAGCCTGTACTATAAACCCTGTATTTGCTGACATTAACCTCCCTGCAACAAACCCTGTCTGGTCTCTATGTATTTCTTCTTGTGCAAACGGGTAAAAAGCTGTGCCCAGTTTTCCATCAAAATGTTATAGTCTGTGTTAAGTAGACTAATTGGTCTATAGGCATTGGTATCCTTAGGATTTTTCCCCTTTTTCAAGAAGTTAACAATAATCGATCCTTAAAAAGTTGGGGGTTCAAAACTACCCGCCTTTATATAATTAAAAAGCTTGGTCAGGATGGGTGTTAATTTCTTAGCAGAAACCTTGTAGAATTCTGTTGGTATCCCATCGTTCCCACAGGCTTTCGCTCCTGCCATTGTATCTAGGGCTGCAAGGATTTCTGCTCCTGATATATAAAGTTGAAGTTTCTCGACCTGGATAGTTGACAAGTGCGGGAGATTAACTCCCTCAAAATAGTGCTGAATTGCCTCTTGGCTGACCCCATACTTGGTAGCATGTACCTGGTCATAATGTTCCAAAAATACTTGGCCAATCCTGTCCTTGTCCGTCACCGTAGCTCTTGTCCTAGGATCAATAACTTCAGTAATTAAGGCTGCTTACTCTTTTACCCTGGTTGACCAAGCTTGCAGTTTGCCTATTATTTGACTTTCTTCATAGGCTCGCTGTAGGAATGTCCTGGAGCTATTAATTTCTTCTAGCAAGAAAAACTCTATTAATTCCTTTCATGCTTTTTCAAGCTGACTTTTGGCTAGCCCCTCACCGTGTAAAGAGGCATTCTTCTGCAGTAGAGCAATATCGACTACCCACTGGAGTTTGGCTATTCGATTGCTTTGAGTATTAGATTGAGGGGCCAAAAAAGCAAACATTTGCCCATGCACTGACGCCTTAAAGCCCCCGATACTGAAAAAAGTTTGGCAGTTCCCTCTTTGACCCTAAAAAACTCCTGTATCAATTCCCTTATAGCTATTACCCATTATTGATTTGAAAGGAGGTTTCAATCCATCTGCCACCTGGTTCTTGTCCTCCTTTCCCCTTCAATTTCTAGATCTAACTTGACCAAGGAGTGGTCTGAGAATGAGGTGGCCCCTATTTCTGAGCCAATATGTTTCAGGGAATGCGATATTGCAAAAAAGCCAATATGGGAAGCAGTTCAGAATTGACGGGAATAGCAAGTATTTTCAAGAGCTTCCTGATGAACTTTATTCCAAGGGTTGATTAACTGATAATCTTGTATCTAAACATTATTTAGTCTTAGGTTTTACTTGTTTCTTATTTTTGTTCGAAGTAACCTTTATCAAATCTTGAATGTAATTAAAATCCACTCCAAAAATAATCTTCCCTGAAGATCCCCTAAGTAATGTATTAGTCTTTATCATGCATGAGGGATCATCAGTAATTGGACCATAATAGTTGACAAAGTTTAACATAACCCCATTTAAATTTGCTGTAACCAAAAACCATCATCCATAAGGATCCCTCTGCAATTGGATAAACTCCCAGTCAAAACAACTACAAAAATATAAAGCAACTCCTCTCATTGCCAGCCCTACTGAGGCAAAATCATTTTTGAGAAAGCTCTTGGGACAAAGAGCTTTGGTGAATTTGATTTCAAATGTGATTCCTGAAGAAAAAGAACTTGTGGTGCAAAAGGAGGCCAGCTATCTTATTAGCCTTCCATATTTTTGTTTGTTTAAAACTCCATTGATATTAACTGAGATCATTAGACATTTAATGCCCATCTCTATGATTTAACCCCAAACAAAATAATACTTGATTCAGGACCCTGTTTCCTTCCACCTTTCCACTGTGCTTCTGCTTTTTTTGATACCATACACCCCCCTGCTCCCTCCCTTATTCCCATCCTTCCCCTTCCCAGGAGATGTGGCAAAGCCCGCGGGCCACATCTCGAACCCCACTAGTGCTTTGAGCAGGGGGCCCTAGTGCTGCACCCTGGGTAACCACTCCTCCCCGTCTTAGAGACCCTGTATGACAATATGTAATTCTATTCTACTTTCCAGAAGAAATTCCACTCAACTGATCCTGCGTTTCCTCTATATTAGTGAACATGTGAAACTTGCCTCTTACCAACACTCATAATTTCGTAACTTCGATTGCTGAGCTATTGAAGCCTGCGAGCCCTGAGCCTTAAAAAGATATAGCAGTTTAACAAACTCTTTAAGGCGGGAAACATCCGGCAGCTAGAGACCTCATTCATCACAAGTTGCCTCTGCTGGATTGCCTTAGTTAGAATCTTTTCATTGATGCGATGATCGGCAAAATTAATCAAAATTGTATGTGCAAATTTGGAATTTGGCAATGGGTCAGAGGGGACTCAATGTGCCCTTGTTATATTGAGGTCTCCAGTAAATTCAGGCAAAACATTCTTCTTAATAAAAGGCTCGGCCCATTGAAGTGTTTGGGACCCCTCACTCCCCTCGGGCACCCCAACTATGCATAAATGTGCATGTCAGGAATGATTTCCGAGTTCCTCAAGCTTATTCTCCAGGGCGACTTTTTCATTTGTTGCTTTGTTCACTTGCTGGTGCATACTGATTATTTGGTCTTCTAAATGTGCGATCCTGGACTCCGCTTCTTGTATTCTAGCTAGATAAACAGCCACTGCCTCCTCAAGTTTTCTGAGGTGTTGGCGAAGAGAGGTTATTTTGTTTGCTTGAGATATCTTCATTTCTCTTACTTCTTCTAAAATGAGATTCAGCATGGTCTTTATGTCCATTTCATGAATGGTATCTTTTACTGGGACCTGTTCCTGTGAGATATATTGCCAGCTCACTGTCATAAAATGTCAGATCGTCCTTTGCTAGAAGACTGAGGCTGGGGCTGAGACTGACTCTGAGTTGGTTGCTGTGGCAACCTTGAATCCTGTGATGCTGCCTGGAGTTGGGCCTGGTCCTGGGGCTGAAAATCCATCAGGGTACTCTTTACCTTGTGAAGGGAAGCCTTTAAAGCCTTTTCTTCTGAAATGGTTACTTGACATGAGAGTGATTTCGCATTTTGAGAAGGGCTGGCTAATGCAGCGTCAGAAGACCCCTCCAAAAGTTATTGTAACTTTGCCGGTGCTTTTACCGGTGTAGACTGAGATGGTTTTCCTTTTGAAAATAATGGGAAGTCTTTAACACTTTTCAAACATTCCTTGCTTGCTTTGGGAGTTAAATCAAAAGCCAGTACTACCTCGGTCTTATTTGATCTTCTGGTATTTCCCCCCCCTTTCCTTCTCTGAGCCTTGATCTCTCGCTCTCAAATCCTGATGGAGTTCTGGTGAATCTTCTTCCGAGCTCTCAAAGCTTGAGTTTATGCCAGATCACTTTAAATTGTACTTGACTCTAGGTGTGGATGATACAGCTTTTGATTGGGCTAATCATGTTTTAGCTTTAAGTTCTGTTGCAGAGTTCACTTTAGCCATTAATTGTGATTGCTTTAAATGTCTTCCCATCTTTATTTTTCAATATCTGGGGATCTCTCCCAGCAACCAAACTTATACCAGAGGTAGGTAGTTTTCAGAGCCCAGCCTTATGTTCAAATTAACCTTGCCCAGTTCATGTTCGATCTTATATTGCTCAGAAAGAATTGGCTTCTCTCCACCTGGTCCCTTATATTACGTTAAAAAAATAAGAAAAACAAAGGGAAAAACCAAGCCCCCCAACACAGTCAGCCAGTTGCTGACCCTTCCTACTAGCAGTCCTCTCCTGCTCTCTCCACAGAACTAAGGATTACAAGGATTACAGAAATTACCAGACACACCTTCTCATTAAAACTTGCCACCTCTATGTGTCCGTCCCTTATAGCCAGGTGTAAGGCTTTACTTGCTCCAAAAATCACTGGCCAGTGAACCCCCTTAGCTCCTTCAGCTCTCAGGTAGTATATCCCTCCTTGTATCACCTGTGGAGGACCCTCTGGACCCTCGATACACTGCCACTACGGTAGACAGTCAAAATATCGAGTTGGAAATATCGACCTACCATAATATCGAGTCTGAAATATCGAAGGAGCATAATATCGAAGGCAAGAATATCGTAGGACAGAATATCGACCCAAGGTAAGTAATATTGAAATACTTAATATCGATGTAAGTAATATCGAAGTTAGTAATATCGATAGCATATATATCGATGTCAATAATTTCGATGACACTAATATCGATATTTGTATTATTTTATAGTTTTTTATTATGTATGTGTTATATGTTTAATTTAAGTATTTAAAATAATTACTATTATATGTGTATACATTTTCTATAATAATATAGAAATTTATAAGGAAATTTGATGTTTTAGTACCGGAGCGGGTTGTGGGTTTATAGGGGAATAGGGTGGGAAGTAATTTAATTATGGTAAGTTGATTAATAATTAGTAGGATTAATTAATTAATTATAATTATTTGCTAATTAATATTGATTAATTGGGAAACAATTAATTGATTAATTGATATATATTTTCTGTAGCGGGATGTGGGTTTATAGGGGAATAGGGTGGGGAGTAATTTAATAATAATTAATTAATTAATATATGTTTTTAAATATTTATAACTAATTAATTGGCAAATAATTAATATTAATTAGTTAATTAATTAATATAATTTGGTACATATTTTAAATTAGTAATTAATTGGTAATTAAATAATATTAGTTAGTTAATTACATTATTAGAGTAATTTATTTATATATATAATTTTTAGTTACTGTTAATTAATTAATTGGGGAAAAATGATATTAATTATTAAATTATATTAATTACAGCTTATGTGCTAATATATTTACTTTATTGTTATTGTTAATTAATTATTAATTGCTAATTAAATAATATTATTTAACTTTGGGTTAAGGAGTATTTTTAGGGTTCAGGGTCATTTTTGGGTTTTTGGGTAAAGGGGTATTTTGAGTGTTTAGGGTCAGTTTTCAGTTTTTGGGTAAAGGGGTATTTTTAGGGTTCAGGGTCAGTTTTCAGTTTTTGGGTAAAGGGGTATTTTTAGGGTTCAGGGTCAGTTTTCAGTTCATGGGTAAAGGGGTATTTTTAGTGTTCAGGGTCAGTTTTCAGTTCATGGGTAAAGGGGTATTTTTAGGGTTCAGGGTCAGTTTTCTGTTTTTGGGTAAAGGGGTATTTTTAGGGTTCAGAGTCAGTTTTCAGTTCATGGGTAAGAGGGTATTTTTAGTGTTCAGGGTCAGTTTTCAGTTCATGGGTAAAGGGGTATTTTTAGGGTTCAGGGTCAGTTTTCAGTTCATGGGTAAAGGGGTATTTTTAGGGTTCAGGGTCAGTTTTCAGTTTTTGGGTAAAGGGGTATTTTTAGGGTTCAGGGTCAGTTTTCAGTTCATGGGTAAAGGGGTATTTTTAGGGTTCAGGGTCAGTTTTCAGTTCATGGGTAAAGGGGTATTTTTAGGGTTCAGGGTCAGTTTTCAGTTCATGGGGAAAGGGGTATTTTTAGGGTTCAGGGTCAGTTTTCAGTTCATGGGTAAAGGGGTATTTTTAGGGTTCAGGGTCAGTTTTCAGTTTTTGGGTAAAGGGGTATTTTTAGGGTTCAGGGTCAGTTTTCAGTTCTTGGGTAAAGGGGTATTTTTAGGGTTCAGGGTCAGTTTTCAGTTTTTGGGTAAAGGGGTATTTTTAGGGTTTAGGGTCAGTTTTCAGTTCTTGGGTAAAGGGGTATTTTTAGGGTTCAGGGTCAGTTTTCAGTTTTTGGGTAAAGGGGTATTTTTAGGGTTCAGGGTCAGTTTTCAGTTTTTGGGTAAAGGGGTATTTTTAGGGTTCAGGGTCAGTTTTCAGTTCGTGGGTAAAGGGGTGGTTTTTGGGTTCAGGGTCAGTTTTCTCGACTGTTGCACTCTCTGGAGTGGGAATAGTAATTTTATCCCTATGCTATCAAACGCTTTATATAATTAATTGTTAAAATATCACATGTTTATTTTATTTTTTATATTACTTACATTTTATGTATGTTATTGTTTTATGTTTGTACATGTATTAGTAAATTAGAATAGATTTCATTAATTTAGAAATTAGTAAATTAATTATTAATACTTATTGTTCAGTACATATATATTATATCTTTACTGTATATATTTAATTAATGTATTATTAATATATATGTTTTATTTATTAATTTTAAACATTATTAGATACCTTTAAATATGTATATTTTATTTATTAGTGTTATATACTTACTTTTACATTTATATATATTAAAAAAAAATCGATATTTTTAACATCGATATTTTTTACAACGATATTATTTTTTCGATATTTTTGTACTTACCATGTTGTAGATAGGATGTCGATATTTTTGCCCTCGATATTGTTGACTCGATATTCTTGTAGGTCGATATTTTTGTAGTCGAAATTCTGTCATAGATCCTGCCACTACTTCTCCTGTTGCCGAGAGGAGGTAGGAGCACCGGCCACTGGTCCCTGGTGGCTAAGCGTGAGCATTCTACAGCCCCTGTGGGAGCCCTTGAAGCACTCGGGCATAAATCAAATCAATTTCACAACACAGACAATGGGGGCCAAGGAGCAATTAAAGGTCCAGTGTCCAAGCTCCTCAATCAAATCGATTCCATCACTGCCACTCAGGGGATCTGGCTGCCACAACCGTCCAACTCCGCTTCACATCCTCGTCAGCCTCACAGCACTCAACCTCAGCCCCCACTCATTGGCAGCTGCAGCCCTGGTCGACGAGCTCCAAGGAGGCGGGAGACCAGCAAGTGAGCAAATCTCTCCACATGCCTTGAAGCAAGAGCCATTGGCACACACGACTCCAGGGGACAGGCTCCCAATGCGCCAGGGCCGGCCGGTCAGGCACCCCCACCCTCTGACCACGGCCTTACTCAAGCCGGTGGGGAGGGGGATCCAACAAGCAGTCGAGCCCTGCCTGCCAAAGTTACAGCTGTTGCCAAGCCACCAGACTCAACGGAAAAACGAGAAGACACGCCAGTCCAGCAGCCGCCACCACCAGTCCACTCAATCCGGAGCACAGGTACATGCAAACTCCATTGCAGGGGAGGGACAGGCGATCACAGGTGGCTACGCGTCAGCAGGACTCGCCATAGCCACCCACTGAACAGAAGTAGCTCTCACTACACAAAAAGTTGGAGACCCCTGCTATAGACCATCCTTATTCTGAACTTAGAACCTTGGCTAGATGATTTTAAAATGCATAGAATGCATTCATGTTTAGAAGAGAGAATTGGAGTTCCTTTGCGGAATACCTGTTTTTAATTCTCTGTTTTTGTATTGCTATGGCTGTGATTATTTTGTATATTATCCTACTGAGACTGAACAAATTGCAATTTTTTTCATCTTGCCAGCTGTAATTCTGTATTTTTTTAATATTTCCCTGACATGGATATATTTTGGACTGACTATTAAGTGGAAATAAAATTCCTTTAACTCACCGATTCCTAGTCCTTATTGTGTGGCTAAATTAGCTTCACAAAGACTGAACTCTTTTATTATTGCTAACTCTCTTGGTCTCATAGCCATCTTAAAAAGATTCATTAGATGTGTGATTGCAAAGCACTCTGAATAGTTATGATCACAATGAAGAGATGCATGGTATTTTTTATTAGTTCGTCTCTTATATTTTATGGAATAAGAATTAAAGAAAAACAGACTCATGAGCAAATCAAGGCTTCTTTTAAAAGTTTGTATTTACTGGAAACTGTGAATGTTTATGTTAATTTGTTTTCAATTTCTCTTGTTTATATCTTGATGTAAACTCTATTTTAAGGTTTTGAGTTTTTGCGGGCTTTAGTAAAAGCCAGGACCCAAGGCAATAATAAATTAATATGAACAGAATTTTTATTAGAAATAGATTAAACCGAAACCAAAATGTAGCTCCTATTTCATATCTCCATTTCTTCTGTCGAAGGCGTTCTTAATAGAAAATAGAACAAAAAAATGGTAGGACTACTAACAGTGTAAGAAATAAATCATGTTTTTGAAAGGTCTTATAGTTAGAATGAGGAAAATACTTCACACTTCAGCTCTCATAGTGCAGGATACGTTAGCATCAGATATAAACAAGCATTGGCAAATGGGAGAGATCTGATTTTAATGTAGTGATGTATACAAACCTAGTAACGTGCTACTGCGCTTTGCATGGATTGCATGCAAAGAACATCTATTAGTGAAGAATGTATATGATGATCTAGCTTCATCAATATACTGCAATTCAAAATTAAGGTACATTGGAGAGCTTGGCGTCAACTCACACGTCACACAGCATGCCATGCCATCACTCATAGCCTAAATAAGTGCTCTATGCTATGCCCTTTAATATCACAGATACTGATTTTTAACATTATAAGAAATGTATTGATTGAAAAACAGCAATAACATTCCTTTAGTTCGTGCATAATTTCATCTTTGAGGATGAAGTTCTTTTTGGAGTTTTAATATTGGAGGATTTCAGAGTTATGGCCTGCTTGCATGTGCTGCAGGCCATTATTAAATATTGCTTCTTAGCCAGACACCAAACCTTGAACACTCTTTTACTAAACATCAATGCCTCAAGCTCTTACTAGATGTTCCTTTTTAGTCAGATGAACGGCACTCACATATGTTCAATTTTTGGTTGCATCTTGTGCATATTAAACAAGGCTTATATATTCTCATGTAAGAATCTGTAAAATAAAATTGTGACACTTTTACAGGATTGATTAGTGTTTTGCACTTGTTTAGAGAAAACATGTATTTGTGCACGTATATAATGATCAATAGGTAAATCAAATGTATTCACTGTTGTAAGATTTGTATACAGGCCCGTATAACAAGTGCATATTAAAGGACGCTCTTAGGTTAACCAGAATTGTAGGCCTAGCTTTCATGTTTCTTAAAGGTTTTATTTCTCCTCGTTTGCTCTTAAGGTCAGGAGATAATTAAAATGTATGTGTGTAGAAAGTTTTGTTTTCACCCCTACTGCAGGTGCAGGAATTTGACCTTGTTATTTTAGATTTAGTGAGGTACATGGGAGGTACGGAATGCCTGTGAAGAGCTCGGACAAAGAGAAGAGAGGACACCTTCCGTGCCTGGTGAAACTTGGGAAGCACGGTCGGGGGACAGAGCTGTCAAATTAATTGGACCTTGTGGAAAGTTACTCAAGAAGGAGTTCACAGAATAAAGTACCATGTGACCCGTTAGGGGTGTAACTATGTCTTTGTGTATTAGGCACAGGAACAGATGTGCAGGACCTCTGTTTTTGACTGAGGGAGGAGAGCATCTTAGAACAAGCTCTGTGGCTTTAAGCTACTTGACCCATTAGACGTGAGTGCACTTCTTTGGAAGTCAACACATGCTGACACCTTTTGGGAAATTCTTCTGGGAGATTAGGAAGGGATGCCACTTTAGAAGCAGAGTAGGGAAAGATTATCCTGCAATTTGGAAATACAAACTAAAAAGGATTTGGACACAGTGTCCATTCTCAGCAGTGTTCTGATTTTGGAATTTATTGTTCTTTGCCTATTGTGCCGAATGAACTATATTCGTAGGTTGGACTCTGTATTAGTCTTCATGTACCTTTGCGCCTTGATTTTAAGGTGTGTCTATATTCTGTTGTTTCTGGCTTTGTAATAAACCAACAAAAATCTGAATTCGAGTCACCAAATATTTAGATGTTGATGGGAGGGGAAAAGTATAATTGATAATTTGTTTCTTCCCTCCACACTTCTTAGCAGGCAATAAAGACCATAGGCCGGACACCTTTGCATAAAATTAGGATAGGAAATTTGGCCTCATCGATACCTTCGGAGCAAAGATCCCATAAGCATCCCTAGTTAAAGCAACCACCACTTCCCACTCAATATAAGAATAATAGAGAATTATGAACAAAGGGGTCCCCCCCTTCAATGTCTCCTTTGGCTGAAAGTGGAATGGAACAACAGAACTTTTTTAATGCGTTTCTGAGCATGGCAGAACATCTAGAGGGCATGGGTTAAACACATACATTGGCATGTTCAGTTTCACTAGTTGGTGGGATCTGGGTGTTACCCGTGAAAATCCCCAGTTCCTTTGCTTTTAGACCCTTAGTTTGGACCTCTGCTGTGGTACGGACCCCCAATGCTGGTCTGACCCACCATAATGCTTTATAGAACATATCCCTTCCTACACAAACAAATCATACCCATAAGGCAGGCAACCTTGCACTGTGGAGCCGGGAGACCTGTATTGGTCTTAGGCAAGGAGAGAGTTAAAATGCTCCATATCTTTGCAAAGTTAGCGCATTTCTGTCCTCTCGCTTTCAAGTACCACAGCGCAGCAAGTTGCATTGCTGCGTTGTGATGCATAAAAGAATAATAAATCTGCCCTTTAGTGAGCCCAAGATTCCAGAGAGTTAATAGGGCTGCCCTACATTTTCTGCATACTCTTAGGCTCAAGACTGTTGTTTGAGTCCGCTTTCTATCGATGCACAGGCAGCACTGTTGCTTATGGAGGTCAGACCAAAACTAATATGATTTAATTGGAGACCAAAACCTACTGTGGATTTCTTAACCATGCACTATATTTGAAAATTGTGTTTTACTGTAATTCAAGATTGGAATTTGATACATGGGCCAGAGACATTGCCTTGCCTCCAAAATAGTTGGCACGCTACTTGAGACAGCCATCTCCCAAGCCAGTACTTCCTCCAATTTCACATTACTGGGAGATCTAAACCTCCACTTTGATGACCCTTCAGACAAAGTGGCAGGTGAGTTAATACTCGATCTAAATTCCTACGAGCTCCTCCTTAAAAGCCCCCAGGCCACACACGCAAAAGGGCATCCTCTTGACCCCATATTCTCCAATATTCATGTTTAAGAACCCAGGGAACCATTACCTATCCCATGGTCCGACCATTTTCTAATCCCGTTCACCTGGCAAACCTCCACGGAAACTCCCCAAGCCCCGTTGACATGCAATCAAGAAAGACCTTGGTCCAAACTTCCGCTGGATAGCTGGAAAAGCCTATTAAAGCTATCAGCCCCTACACATGATCCGGACCCGTTAATGGCGGATAACACTTTGGATTGAAAAATCACTTGATCACGTTCTACCCAGGAAAAGAGTAGAGAAAAAAAGCAGACCTTTCAAATCTCCCTGGTTCACCTCTGAACTTAGGGACCAGAGAAAGCTATGCAAAAAACTAGAGCGCGCATGGAGGAAAGATTGGGCCAATAACAAGAAATCTGAATATAGAACAGCCATTAGGTCCCACAAAGCCTCCCTTAAAGCTACCCAGGATGCCTTTTTTGAGAAGAAAATTCGAGCCTCCACAAACTCATCGAGAGAGACCTTCCGTATTGTGAAGGAACTCCTTAAAGTTCCAGATCCGCCCCCCACTATTGACACCTCAGGGCTTAGATGCAACCAACTCACAGAATTTTTCTCAACAAAAATTCAAAACATCGTAAAAAGTCTCCCTACCTCAGACCAGCCACCAGAACCCAGGTCTCCCAGTGCCCTAAAGGTCTTGCCACACCCTGACTCCTTCTCCCCAATCACCAGGGAGGGATTCGTCACATTGCTCGGATCAGTAAAAAGTGGGTCCCCGCTCGACCGGCACTAATTACCATCTTGAAATTAGTGACGTCAACCATCACCCCATTAGCTACTGACCTAATTAACTCTTCTTTATCCCAAGGTATTGTCCCGACAAGCTGGAAAAGAGCCATGGTAGGAGCCCTTTTAAAAAAGCCACTGTTGGACCCCTTAGAGATGTCCAACTACCGACCCATCTCTCTACTACCAGGGATTAGTAAGGTCACGGAAAAATTGGCTAATCAACAACTGTCCGCCTTCTTGGAAGCAGGTGAACTGCTTCGTAGCTCCCAGACAGGCTTCTGCCCTGGCCAAGGCACAGATACAGCCCTGATAGCGGTGGTTGAAGAGGCTAGGCAGATCTTGGACTCAGGAGGATCAGCAGCTGTGGTCCTCCTGGACTTAAGCGCTGCCTTCGATATGGTTCATCACCGTATCCTTATCCAACACCTCAGCAGTTTAGGAGTCTCGGGCTCAGCCCTGGCATGGCTAAAATCCTTATTAGACAACATATCTTTCCAGGTTTCTGAAGGCAGCATGCGTTCTAAATCTATCCCTCTCCAGTGTGGCGTGCCACAGGGCTCGTCCCTGAGCCCGACAATCTTTAACACTTAAATGTTCCCACTGGAAGGCATCGTCACCCCTTTTGGGATTAAACTGATCACATACGCAGACGACACACAACTAGTCATCCCACTTAACCAGTCAGATCATACCTCCTGGAACCTTTGATCCAGTCTTTCAGAAATCTTTAGCAGGATGAACAAATCCCTCCTTAAACTGAACGGAGATAAAACGGAGCTTATGCTTCTTGGACACAAAACCACACCTATCCTTAACGCCATGTGGCCCACATGCATAGGAGCAACCCCCCTCCCAAAAAGTGAAATTAAAAGTCTTGGCGTATGGCTCGACCAAGACCTTTCTCTCAGAACCCAAGCAAAGAAAACCGCTGGCGTATGTTTTGGCTTACTCCGCACTGCAAGGAAAATCCTCCCTCTATTACCTCCCCACTCCTGAAAACTCGTCATTCAGGGCCTCATCCTCTCTAGGTTGGATTATAGCAATGCCCTATATCTAGGTGCCCCAGAAACCACCATAAACAAACTACAACTCTTACAGAACTCTGCAGCGAGGCTGTTGACAGGAACATCAAATAGACACTTAGCTAAACCCGCCCTCAGATCCCTTCATTGGCTGCCAATACGGGAAAGAATCAAATTTAAGTCCCTGTGTATTATGCACAAATCTCTCCAGGGCAAGGGCCCTCCCATCCTGAGAGGTCTGATCACACCCTACAAAGCCAACAGGGCACTTAGATCTGATCACCTTTACCTCGCAAACATCCCCAGAATAAAGAAGGCTCGAACAGGTGGGCGTCTCTTTTCCGTCAACGCCGCAAGACTTTGGAACTCCCTCCCCTTTATTATTTGCATAGAACCCAGTCTTCTGAAGTTCCGCAAGCTTCTGAAAACTTTCCTCTTTCCCTAAAGCATCCGTTCCCTCTGCTGAAATCTCTACTCATACCGCTGGGACACCCACGGGTAGCCACGCGCTCTACAAATCCATTTCCATTCCATGCCATTCCATACAATTTGATGTCTCTTTTGATATATCTGATATATCTGAATTCCTTCACATATTTCATGATTTGGCATGTTTTCCTGAACCAATCTGTATGAGATTTAGAGTTTGAACAACATGGCTGGGAAAGCTTATTACTGAGATGCCCAAGTTGGCAGAACAAAGACCATTAAAAACAAAGGGGCCATCCATGGAGATTAAGATATTCTCTTCTGGAGGAATGTGGTGGATTGGAATCCACATAGCTATTAGGAGCAGCGTCTTGTAGATTAGCATAAAATATGTTTCCACACAGTACAGGCAGAGCAGTTGCTTCTCTCACAGCAGGAAATTTGGTTGAAATCTTGGACCGATGAGACCAGACCTGGATGGGTGGAGCTTGACTCAGAAAGTGAGATGTATCAGAAGGCTGCCATTTTGAAACCTTCCCAGGGTGAAATTCATGGGTGGGGCAGGCAGTAGATTGGTCCCGTATATGACAAATGATAATATGGAACCATCAGGTTGCATGGGTGCCTTACTAATAAAAGGAAACACCACCTTCCTTTTTAAGTCCTCAGAAAACAACGAATTAGCCTGCAAGATCTTAGGAAGTGACAGTCTGAGCTGATCCTCTACTGTCAGGTGCTTTGATACCCCTGGCTTCTACTCTGGACTTCTTAGCCACTCTTCACAGCAGGTTGGATCAACTACCTGACTTCCTCTAATATCCAGTACAGGGTGGGCTTGTTGAGTGCCCTCAAGTAGGTGGACCCCTGGATGTTTATGGACTGGTCCTGTTGTAGGTACCCTAATAGCAGGCAATACAAACTCTTTCTGAACACATGGCCATTCTGGAAGTGGTGGTAGTTCTGGGATTGCCGGCAAAGATAGTGGTATGTCATGAAGTCTTTTGAGGGGTTGCTGACAGGAACATTGCAGGGTGGACTGGAGGGCATGTCTGATCTCTACAGCTGCTAAGAAGGGGGAAAAGCAGCAGTGTTTAAGCCTGTTGGAAAGCTCTAGGTTTTCTCACTTGAAGGATACTAATAACAAAGGACTCTAGATTCCCCAGAAGATTGTTTGTGGAGGCTGATGTGGTCGCTGAGAAACACAAGGATAAAAATCAAATTGGACTTGCTCCAGCTGGGATATAGATCACCAAAAATCAGTTGATCTTATGCATGCATTTTCCAGAATGCACTGGGTGCCCTGGAGCGAGGGCCATCTGCAGCCACAGAGAAAGCCCAAGCACAATCAGTTGGCCCTGCCCAATGTGTTCTATAGAATTGAGTCTCATCAGGGGACTTTGGAACAAACTTGCTTTTAATTAAAGTGACCCATAGCAGAAGTGCTGGTGCCAGGGAAGCTCAGTGGTCTCAGCAATTATATCTATACCAGAGGCAGCATTTTTCACCCATCCTGCCACTCCTCTAACCCCGAAAAGAATGAATGGCATGCATGGCTATTGTCACTGCAATCTCTGCCTGCCGTAGCTGTGGAGTGCTGCAAACCTCTGTTCTGACCAAGGATCACCGGGAGAGGAAATCTACACGGGCGCGCAGCGGGACTGCGAGGACCAGGGGGCCAAGCTCCATCTCAGTGGCCGCACCTGGGTCTTCTTCCCGCCCCGCCCCCGCCTACTTCAACGCCTCGCGGCGCCCGCTCCGCGGGAACCGCTCGAAGGCTATTGTCACTGCAATCTCTGCCTGCCGTAGCTGTGGAGTGCTGCGAACCTCTGTTCTGACCAAGGATCACCGGGAGAGGAAATCTACACGGGCGCGCAGCAGGACTGCGAGGACCAGGGGGCCAAGCTCCATCTCAGTGGCCGCACCTGGGTCCTCTTCCCGCCCCGCCCCCCGCCTACTTCAACGCCTCGCGGCGCCCGCTCCGCGGGAACCGCTCGAAGGCTATTGTCACTGCAATCTCTGCCTGCCGTAGCTGTGGAGTGCTGCGAACCTCTGTTCTGACCAAGGATCACCGGGAGAGGAAATCTACACGGGCGCGCAGCGGGACTGCGAGGACCAGGGGGCCAAGCTCCATCTCAGTGGCCGCACCTGGGTCCTCTTCTCGCCCCGCCCTCCTGCCGTTCCCCCTCCTATCATCAGTATCTGGCTAATCTATTTAAAGGAAGTAAGTCGCGCGCACGCGGGACGCGCGCGGGACCTAGCCCGGGGCTAAGCCCGGGCCAAGGGCGGGCCCGTTTTAGCCCGTTCTAGACTGGGCAAGACTGGACTGGGCCTCCCCACTAACATTTTCTTATATTTGTTACTGTATACCTAGGCCTTCTGAACCTCACTGTATAGTTTCTGGTTGTGTATTCGATATAACTGCATTATTTAAGTATGTCTCCCAGAATCACCCGAAACAGTAAAGCTGCGCATACTGCCCAGATCATAGGTCCCATTGACCAATTCATTGCTAAAGCACATGACGCTATTAACCAAGGTGTGCTATTATTAGAGAGAAGGGTATCACAAGATCTTGCCATGGCCAGGCGCTCTTCACTGGGCTTACTGGCCTCAGCTATAACACCACAACGTCCCTTGGTGCCTGACTCCCAATACGAAACCCCGTCAGTACCAGGGACGGTGGATTTATCAGTATCCATAGACCTTTCTGTAACACAAATATCCCAGCTTTCTGCTCCTCACCCCTCAAGATCACTTGAGAGAACCCCTATTCTTTTTTCCAACTTGGAGGTGAATCCTCCATCCCCGAACACCAGGGGTCAACGGGAAGGTGCAATCCCGAAAAACAAAAAGAAAAAAAAAGATAACCACCCTACCCAGAACGCTACAGACTCCCAACAGGTTTTTCAACCCCAATTTAATGATGATCTACATTTATCAACTCACCCTGTACCACTACCGGAAATCTCAAATCAGCCTAGCATTTTAATATTGCCAGAAACAATTGATCTTTCATCTGACAACCGTAGTATCGTCCCAGAAGGTACTACAGGCAAAGGGCGAAACTCTTTCCCGCAAGATATGCCTATTTTAGCCTCCATAGAGGCTCTAATTAAATTACATCTTAACCCCATTAAACTGGTTCTATCTAAGATCGAGAAATCATTAGCCACATTGACAACTGAATTAAAAACTAACACTACGACAACTAAGCCAGCAGCTCCAGTGACTCGGCAACCTAACTCAATACCTATTCTAAAACCGGTAAAATCAGGGGCCACTCTCCCCAAACAAACTTTACAACTTTCTAAAGTGGTGACCACCACAGCGGTGGTTCACCAAAAATCTGCCCCCATAACCAGCCTTAACCTTCAGCAAACCTCATCAAATTCAGCCACAAAACAACCTGTTATTCCTTCTGCTCCCGCCCCTCCCGTACAAAAGGCCACTTCTTCCGGTCCACCACCTGCTCGCCCCGCAGCTAAAACTCCAGTTAATAAAAATGCGGCCTATAATACAAGGCGCAATGTCCCTCGCTCAACTCATCTCCCCCCAGAAGCTACACCGTATGTAGCTATTATGACCGGGGTCCCAGCGCTGCATGTCAACTCTGAAGAACCCGGCTGGTCCTTAAAAAATAAGGTTCTTCATTGGCTGTCATTGAATCGCCCACTTCCTCCATTTGTCAACAACGGCATTGTCTCTGTCCGTAGAGTTCCCTGGGTAGGGAAAGAGAAAAAAACCATCCCAGGTGATTGCATCATAATAACTTTCGAAGACCCCCAAATTATAGAATATATCTGCCCATGGGGTGCCCAAACCTCCTCGGAAGGAATTGGCACGAAAAGGCTAGCTTTCTTCTACCCCCCAGCCAACCTCCTCCCACCGGCCCCCGAATGGAACTGGACTCAGGTAGGGAACCGACACAGAAACACGGATTGGATAAACTGGCAGGGACAAGGAGGCAGAAACACCATGCCTTCTTTGGATTGGAGAGGAGTCCCCACGTCTAACAGGTTTGACTGTTTGGAGATGGTGGACTGACCACCAACAGCCAAAATCCTGGCCGATGGTAACCCCTCCACTTTAGAGCCCCGACTCTTGATGCCAGTAACCCCCCCTGTCGATCAAAAACCGTCGCCCATACCTACGTCCCCATTACCACCAGCCAAGTTAACTGTTTCAGAGGACATTCGCACCTCCCAACATGCTGGTTCTCAGTTTCACCCCCATCCCAATAACCTGTGTGTAAATCATCATGAAAGTTTGCCCCGATCTCCCAGCACTGAGACGACTTCAACACAAGGCAAACAACCTCATAATGGACTGATAGCAACTGCCAACGGACCACCAGCGACCACCTCACTGCCGATATTATTCTGGAACGTAGCTGGTCTGCGACCCAGGATGCTATCGGCATCATGGTTGGCTTTTGCTACCTCTCATACGATAATGTGCTTTCAAGAGACGTGGATAACTGACCCACTCCACATTCAAGGTTACGTAACATTCCACTCTTCCGCTACTCCCTCAACACACGGCAGACCAAAGGGGGGTCTTGTGGTATACGTATCTAATAAGCTCGAAGTTAAGAAAATTTCCCTGCAGTGTACTTCCTTGTATTACCAGATCCTTTTGATTACTTTCAAAAATGGTATTTCATACTGTCTCATCAATTTCTATAATAATCTTTCACCTGTAGAATGTGTTAAAATTGTTTCTGAAATTTCACTTCATGTAGACAACCTACGTGCAAGGTTTGCGTCAACTACATGTAACGTAATTTGGGGAGGGGATTTCAATGCACAATTGTGTTCCCACTACATGAATTCTGAATGTGGCCTCCTAGACGAAAACGACTGCCCTATGACACATTTTACTCACTCCCCTGTAGGTGATTCTTTTAATGGTAGTCTAATGTCTTTGGAATTGTCTTTTGCTAACGAACTTACTGACCCCCCCGTGGAATTTAATCCTACTTTTCACGGAAGGGGTTGTTTTAGCACCATAGACTTTATATTATGTTCCTATTCATTAAAGGGTACTGTCTCACAGTTTAGTACAGGATCTGAAATCTCAGGAGACCACTTCCCCAACACAATAGTACTATCTCTAATTTTGAATGCCCCCCAACCTTTTAAGAAAAGCCTTTTGGCGCAAGAAACACTGTCCATGGCCAAAAATAATGGGTACTGTGTGAAATGGTCAAGAATCGAACCAGTAGAAACAACAACCACTGTGATCTCAAACGCACTCCCATGGATCAACACATGTTTAAATGAGACATCCTCCCCAGCGCAAATCATCACCAGTTTTGGGGAAATTCTGAAAGTAATCCAGAAGGCCCTCTTTAGACCTCGCAAGCAGGACCGCTGCAAGGAGCCAGGTTGGTTCAATACGGCTTGCAGGAAAGCTTTAAGCGCCTTAAAAAAAGAGCTACATAATCCAATCAGGGACCGAGTAAAAATAGCTAAACTAAGACAGGAATATAAGCAGGCTCAGCTTAACTGTAGGAGAGACCATAGGAATGACTTATGGGCCCAACTACACGAGAGTTGTAATAGAAAAGACAGCGTTCTATTCTGGCAAACGGTAAAAGCTCCCTTCCTGAGCGAGGGTAGCTCCCATCAATATCTGGATGTAGCTGTGTCTGCGGATGAGTGGGTGTCTCACTTTTCAAAAATCTTTAGTGACCCCATCGCAGAAAGTGTCACTCAACCAAATTTTGTACCCGAGCCCACTGAGAAGGGGGAATATCCCATTGACCTTAACTTCTCTCTTGATGAAGTTATAAGCGCACTATCATCTTCAAAAGCCGGAAAAGCCCCGGGTCCTGATGGTGCACCACTAGATATATTTCTTTTTAACATCGAGTTGTGGTCGCCTGTAATTACCCAGCTAATCGCTGCTGTATTAAAAGAAGGACTCTTGGCCTCTTGGTCTTCCTCCATACTGCTCCCAATCTTTAAAAAAGGCGAGAGAAACAACCCTACGTGCTACAGGCCCATATCCCTCCTGGATTCACTAGGTAAAGTTGCGGGCCGCTTAATTTTGGACCGCCTCCAGGACTGGGCGACAGAAAAAAACATCTTAACAGACCTCCAGTACGGTTTCCGGGAGGGACTGGGCACTGTTGAGCAAGCACTAAATCTAACACTTCTAATAGGGAAATATGCTGGAGTTAAACGGGGAAACCTTTTCATGGTCTACGTCGACCTCAGTGCGGCGTTTGATTGTGTAATCCACGCCAAGCTCTGGTCTATTTTGGACAAGTTGGGTGTCGACCCACCTCTTCTCAAATTCTTGCGGGAGCCCTATACTGGCGCATCGGCTCGCGTAAGATTTGGCACTGGTGGTGAGTTGACCCCATCTTTTCCAATAAATCGTGGAGTAAGACAAGGCTGCGTCCTCGCCCCCTTTTTATTTAATTTATACACTAACGGCTTGGAAGCGGCCATGCTGGAGGGGAGCCGGGATCTACCTACCATCAATAAGCGCCCGATACCAGCTCTCCTCTACGCGGACGACTCCGTAATATTTGCTAGGACCCTAGTGCAACTCCAGAAACAGCTAGATAAATATTGCACTTTCATGCTCTCACTTGGGCTAAAGGTCAATAAGACCAAGACCTTTGTCATGCAATCAGGCCCCAAGGTAAAAAGCTCGAAACATCTTTGCATAGACCAATCAAAACTGGAACGCGTCACGGAATACCCCTATTTGGGTATCCTCGTAGACGATAAATTATCATGGAAAAGGGCAATGGCAAATAGAAGATTGCTCTACCAACGTGCAACTTCTGCCCTCGTTTCCTTTTCCAGAAAAGTGGGCAAACCATCTCCCCCAGTATTGCTTAATATCCATCAAGCAAAATGCCTGAGCATTGCTACGTACGGAGCCGGGGTCTGGGGCTACGTAAAAACAGATGAACTACAAAAAATACAAAATGGTTTTGTAAAATATCTTCTGGCTCTCCCGCAGAGCGCCCCCTCTTTCGGATGCCATATAGAGCTTGGGATAGATTATCTAACAGATTATGTTAGGTGTCAACCAATGCTACTATGGCACCGTATATGGACAAAGCCCCAGTGTCATCTTACGCGTGCCCTGATCTCAGATTGTCTCGAGATGTCGGCCTGGAAAAACATTCCATGGCTGTCTTTCGTGATTAATTTCCTGAAAGACCTTGACTTTACTCAGTACATCATCGAGCCTTCAGCCATTACTGAGATGAGTAGAAAAACCCTGAAAGCACATTGTCTTACTCATCTAAGGGAACTCCGTATGTCCAGTGAAGTATCCAAACAATCCAATGCCCACATTCTGATGGTTCAGACGTCTCTAGGCACTCAACCATATTTATCATATTACATATCTAATTATGAAAAGTACCTATTAACAAGGTTTCGATTTAATTTGTTTTTCCGTCTAGTTACTTTTCCTAAAATGTCTACCTGGTCACACGATTTGGATAAATGTCCATGTGATAAGGTCTCCCCCCAAACAACAATGCACGTGGTACTGTTTTGTCACTACTATGCAGTACCACGCAGGCGCTGGGTCTTACCTTTGTTACGACAAATGGGGTTGAGGACCTGTCGCCCGGCGTTCTTAGCCCTGCAACAGCTTGACACGCAATTTGTGGCAAAGAATTTAGCTGTGTTTTTGAAAACTTGTATAGCCATCCGTAAAACCCTGGAAATGAACTTGTCTGATTGTCAGTACTAGTGCTGTAAATGTATATAAACTGTACCCCTAAAATGTATTAACAACAATTGTGATTTTTAATGTATTGTTTTATTACGTTGTACTTTTTATGATTGACAAAACGGTTAATCGAATAAAAGAATTGAATTGAATTGAGTGATTCAGAAGGGCCGCTCAGGTGTGCTAAGCTTCAGCATGACATGGTGCTGTGTGAGGGGGTTGGCAGACCCCCAGCATTGCCCTGAAAAGACCACTACAAGAGCAGAAAGTGTGTGGTAGATGGGTGAGGAAGCTGGTGTGATTATAAGCACTGCAGGAGGTGCTGGACTGCAGTCTAAGTACTGAAAGAGAAGTGTTGCCCCTACCAGACAGTGACACACAGACTGCTAAATGTGATGGGCGGCAGTGGGTGCATCAAGGTTAACAGAGAAAAGAAGAAAGAGTAAAACTGCCTAGCTTCCAAGGAGCATCCCATAAGCCCTGAGAGATTCCACAAAAATATGTAAGTCTCTGAGGGTGTTTCCAAAGGGACAATGGGCTCCTGCATTATTTTAAACAGTTTCTTGGAGCTGCTGTAGCTCAGGCGAGCCCCTTTAATCCCCTTGCACAAGGAGAACGTTTTCTAACCATCTTTTTTCACCAGAGGTGGAGGGCAGGGACTAACAGAAGCCAGACACCTGTATAACTTCCTCTCTGGATCTTGTTTTTTTGTGAAGTTCTCAAAGAGTCTTATCTTGTGGGATTGTGATTAATTGGTGATTAATTGGTAGGCAGCCTGGTGTTAAAGAATAAGAATGGTTATCAAAGGGTGTAAGCTTTGTCAAATAACTTCCTAAATTCAATATATTAGCTCGAATATGTTAATATTAAATGTCATACATGCTGTGCTGCTAAAAGGTTTCTAGTATTGTTTTACATACATTACAAAGGCTGCACACCTAATAATGCAATTGTGAATGCCCTGAAAAGACAGCATGCTTGGCCTTTCATAGTAAATCTCCCTCCTTGTTTTGCTGCGTACTTAAAAGGAGTATTACTCTTTTGATGCAGAGGGCCTGTCATTGCACAAATGCTTAGGGATACTTCACAATTCACAGTTCTAGTCCAGGTGTTAAGGCATTTGACCTTTCTGTAGGGTACAAGATCCAGTGGCGTAGCAAAGGGGGAGGGCGTTGTAGGCGACATGAGTTTTGGGGGACCCTTGCCCGTTCTTACATCGCGGGATAATCACCATCACCTCCCACGCTCTTACAGCTGCCGCGGGTGGTTATGGCAAGAACCGCCACTGACAAGATCTGTGCCCTATTGCTCGTGATGATAGATTAGGAGGGGCTCTAGTTGTTTTTTCCACGATCTTGTACATAACTGTCATTTTGTCATTATTATTTAGTTGTACATGTATTAAAGTACTTATTTTTTCAGAATGTACTGACTGCGTGAAAAATAATTAAATGCTATTCTCTGTGTTTCTTATTTCTGAATTTTTGACTCACAACACCTCCCCGAGTTAGTGCTGGGCTTCTCTTTGTCACTACACTGATTGTTCAGTGCTTTAACTGGTATGTGGTACCGACTTTGAGGAGTCACAGTATGGAGGCCCCAAGACTCTAGAGGTGAAAGTCCCCAGTTGATACAATTGTGGTCCAGTAACTTGAGATTCGTCTGGGACCTTCTGAATGAAGTCATTCACACTGGTCTAATGAGTTTTGCTTATTTTCTATGGGCTAAATAAAAATGCCAGTGCTGCGTAAGGAATGTGATTGTCACTGTTTCTTCTCTGAGTGCATTATCTGCGTGTTCAGGCCCATGCAGGTGAGAAAAACCTAATTTTTATTGGGATTACAAAAATCTGGAACTCAGTAAGTGTCCTTATGCTGTCCATTAAATTGCTCTCATCTATTTGGAAGAGCTTGCAGCCATTTCCCGTGCAGGTAAGAACCATGGGGCAGGGTGGGGGGGAGGTCTATTTTGACAGACAATGAAGAGGGAAAATGAAATAAATATTTATTTTTTCCCCTTGTGGTCATTTGTCCCCCCACCCGTAACCGGTCCCACTGTCCCACCACTCTTACCTGTATGGCCCACGGCTGGGAGCTAACAGTTTAAAACAATGTGTGCAGCATGGATCAAGCTGGATGGTGCATCATGTTGTCTCCTTAAATCACTCTAGAACGACTAAGGGAGATTATATTGTTTAACAATCACCCTTGCAATGTGTAATATGGAACACGTAAAAAGATTCCTTCATTAGGATGCATTACAGATTTCCTTTACTAGTTTTCCATAAAGAGTCAAGCAAAAGTGCATGAAGCTTCTTGTGCAAGGTTGCAGTACTCCAAGCTATTATGTGTTGCCCCTCTTGAGCCAAACACATGTCCACGGAGAGTCTTTCACAACGGTGCAGTAGTACAAGCTGTAATTGAATGTCCCACTTGACTCACCCACAAGCCTATGAAGGGTTTTCATGCAGTTGCAGTCGTACAAGCTGTTACTATATGTCCCTCCTGAGTCAGACACAAGTCATTGCTCTACCAGTCTGAAGGACTTGAGGCTGTTACCATCTCTACCAAAAGAAGCACAACTGTCTCCTTAGGATGTAAGATAATTATGAACAGAGCAGATCCTTGTGAATATTTCTTTTTGTCAAAATGGAAATCAACATTAAAAAATGTTTTAACACAGGAGATTGGTAGTGGTGCTTCCAAATGGAAAAAAACGCACATACACAAATAATTTAAAATAGACAATTGTGTACTGGATTTGTAATAGAATCTTAAGTTTTTTAAGACGGAGTGCTACATAGACCACTGTCACTCACTACCAAGAGAGACTACTGCCAGTCAGAGAGTGGCAATTATATAGCTACTTATATAGCTACAAAAGAGGGGTCAAGGAGAGCACAATCCTAAAGCACACGTAAGAATAAATGATTAATTGGTCATACTATAATTGAACGACAGTCAAACTATGAATATCATGTAGTGTTCATATTCGGACAGGACAGTAGAGTAAAGAGTTCATATTTTCATTTTCTTTATTTGAAGATCCATCATAAAAGTAGAGTTGACAAAAAACAGTCGACACTTGTTTCGTCAGTACTATTGATCAGTACCATGACTTTCTCAAGGCTGTGAGACAAAACAAGAAATATATTTGTGACATTGCATAAATGTATAAATAACAATATGGTAAAACAGCATTAGCAGACCTAAAACTGAAGATAGAATAAGATTTAGTAAAAAGTTAATTAAAACAAGAAGATGAAGTATAGAATATGGTCAGAGAGAAAAAGACGTAGAAGGTGTAATATCAAGTTCATAGATGAGAAAACACCCGAGTGTGAGATTATAGGAAAAGACAAACATCAAGGGATAGAATCTCACCTAGATATATATTCCAATAAGTGCAAGAAAGCAAGTATGTGTAAAGAGACTCAAGTGAACAGAATGCCCAGTTCATCAGTGAAAGACTTATCTAAAGAGCTGTGCAGTGTGCACTTGCCCAGTGAGATAACCATCACCAGACAGGACAAGTTATGTGCAAATTGCAATTGGCAAACTAACCTATATAGGCGGAAACGGTCAGGATGTGTCCAATCTCATTTTATATAAGATGGAATATAATGTAGGGTTCAAAGATCTGGTAATGAAAGATGCATTATATAGTTTTTAAATTTTAAGAAAATGAAAAGCGGACTACAAATTTACATAAAACATATAATAGTGAATATGCAAATCTGTTCAAGTTTCTCTGTGTAGTGAAACTTGTGACCATGACCATCAAAAGGTGGGGAAAAGAAGACAAACCAGGTAAGAGACATGCAGTATGGTCAAGCCACCCCTTACTTCTGCATAAAGATTGTAAAAGTAAGAATAAAAGTAAAGAGGCAAAGTGTGCTCACCATAACAGTGTGGATTAAAGATGAGCGACAAAACAAGGAAGTCCAAAATCATTGAAATCCACTGTAATCGTTTGAAAAATTGTTGGTGACGTCAAGACCAGTATGCCATGTCACACTATAAAGAAACATAAATATATAATTAGGGAAATGAATATGATGAGATATTCTCAAAAGTGCCGTAGCTATCATTTAGATTCTGTAGTTAAAATATTTGTTTATTAATAAACGTTGTAGTTAAATATAAACCACAACCGTCACTAGATAAAAAGTAATATATCTTCACCAGCAAGATTGCATTAAGGCAAAGATATAGGACAAGCTACCATCTCAGCATATAAGGGTGGATCTGAATCAAGCCACACATATAAAAATTCTGTTGAGGTGAATACCGGTATAAAATGCAATGTATACCGGAATGTAACACGTGAGACATGTTGCTTATAATGAGTACACTGTGTCCATCACATGAAATAGATCCCTACTGCATCAAAAGGTGGATACATGAAAGGGGGAAAGCGGAAACCTAGGTAGGCTATACTCACCGTTATATGACACAACGGATGCCAGGCTCAGTAGGTTAATATTGTGCCATTAACAGTGTACAGTTGAAGCCTAAAATAAGATAAGCATCCGAGAATAAGAGGAGCCTCACTCATTTGGACGTCGATCTTAAAAAAGAACAACCACAATAGAGTCATTACATACCCTGACAAGAAAGTGTAAACAGGACAACAGTCCTGGGTAAAGACACGGTGTCCGGATAGTAAATAAAGTTGGCCAAGTCGCGAAAATAACAGCGAACTGTGGATAATAAAAAATAGCAAAGTTAGAATCAAGTGTATTAAGGACTGAGTAGAAGGGATGGAGTCAGGTTGAGTAAATTGCCAGCTTACCTGCAGCACTGCCCCAAAGAGATCTAGAGGCTGAAAGAAATTTTAAAATAACCAGAGTCAGAGTCAGAGTCAAAAATACTTTATTCGATTAATTAAAATCATAAAAGTATACTACAGACACATTTAAAATAGAAAAGACATACATACATTTATAAGACAATACTGTTCGATACATAACAAGCATTTGTAAAAACGTTAAAAATGGTTAAGAACATTTGTGCAGGAAAAAGTCAGGTTCAATTATTACTTTTTTCTTGTAAACAATAGGTCATGTACCTTAATTAATCCATCACTTTTGGTTCTATAGATAATTTCATTGCCATTCCCATATTACTTTGATTCTTCAGGGAACAAAAATGTACGACACATAAGGGAAAAGGTTGATCTAAACCTTGGCTATTTACAGAGTACATTCAGTGATTGAGATATTCAATAATCTAAGCCGTTTGGCTCTCATCGCTGCTACCAAAAAGTTGGCAACCCCAAACATTACAATAGGGGTCTCCATGAGTTGTAGAAACAACAGGGCGGGTTTCACTTGCATAAATCCCCTGTTCCTCAAAAGTGGTAGAATATATTTTTCTCTCCCCTCCGCAAAAAAAGGACAGAAAAATATAAAATGAGTCAGGTCTTGGTCAGTAAAAGCATCACATTTGCATGGAGCATGATCCCTTGGCTTATTCCATTTTGGGTATTCACCCAGAAGGAGATGCATCTGATTGAAATGGAATTTCGTGAGAAGCCACCGGTGATATGGCCTATTCACTACCATCAAATAAGGCTGAATGGACATGGTTGAGATTACAGTGTAGTGAGCCCTTACAGTGTTTTTCTCAATTTCCTGGGCTTCACGTTGCATGTTTCTAAATTTTAAAAATTGAGCTTTAATCCATGTAACATCATCTTTACACAGCCTTTCCGGATTACTATACAATTCAGTGCGGCCCAATTGAGTAGCAACAGATTTGATATAGTTCAGCCATTTTATGTCTTTAACTCTATCTCTCCCCATGCAGTCACTGATGATTTGGCGGTTTAGAGTCAAGCTGGGGTTCAGCCATAGTTTCACCCAAAGAAGTAGTGGGGCCAGGTTAAGGGTATCTTCAATATATCCTTGCCCTAATTCCGACAGGACAGAGAAAGTGGGTGTAGACTGTGGTAGACCCAATAAAGAGCGCATGGACCTATTCTCTTCTTTCTGTATCGGGACTAGGTCCCTATATCCCCAAATCCCAGCCCCGTATCTAGCCAGGGCCAGGGTTTTGGCTCTATACAGGGTGAGTATGGCTTCAGTAGGTTTCCCCCCCAATCTCTTTGCAAAGCCCAATATGGCTGCAAATGACCTTCGTATAGCCATCGCTTTATTTACAATCTGTGGGGTCCAGGTGCCCAAGTCATTAAAAATAACACCAAGGTATGTAAATGTTTTAACTTTGGTCAATATCACTCCATTACATCGCAGGGTTTTTGTAGTTTTCTTTCCTTTCCCAATAGACATAACGTGCGACTTTTCCATATTTACAACCAGGTCTAGTTTTTGCATAAAAGCCCCAAAAGAATCAAGGAGCGACTGTAAACCATTAGGGGTTCTGGCAATGAGGACCGTGTCATCGGCATACATCAGTACAGGCAGAGGTGACCCACCCATGTTAGGTATATCTGGGGTAGCTGTTGATAAAACTGAATACAGAGAGTTGATATACAATGAAAATAACATGGGGACCAAAATGCACCCCTGTCTAACCCCTCTTGCTGATCTAAACCCAGCGGTGCATTTACCATCCATTGTCATACGCACTGATGCAGTCAAGTCACTGTGCAGGTAGGCTAGAAAGTTTACCAATGCAGGGTCCAAACCCAACTCTGAGAGAATCGTCCACAGCTTTGACCTATTTACTAGGTCGAACGCTGTGGACAAGTCCATAAAAGCCAGGTGGACCGACCCCCTAGCAGCGACAGTATATTTACAAATGGTCATGTATAAATTAAGACACTGTTCCTCAGTACCCCTCCCCGTTCTGAATCCATATTGGGTATTGCATAAAATTTCATTTTCCTTTTCCCACATGTTAATTTTATTTAAAATGACCTTGCCAAGAATCTTAAATGACGAATCAAGTAACGATATCGGTCTATAACACCTAGGATCACCCCTTTGCCCCTTCTTAAAAATTGGGATGATGACCGAGTGTGACCAAGAAATTGGTATGTCAGACGTATTCATACATGCTAAATTAAAAACATTTGCAAAATAACCAATTTTAGCGCAAATATGTAACACGAGCAAAAGGCTGTCGATACATAGGTCCTGTTGAAGGAGCACAGATGGCCTTACCGGTGAAATAACACGTAGGTCCACATAGTAACAAAACAGAGGAGACCGCGTTATAAACGGTTACCAGACGGGCACTGCATGGACCTCCTCCCAGCAAACACAAGTAATGTGTATAGAAAGCGGACTGTTCCAATAAAGTGCATGGTGTTAGAGAAACCCGAAGGAGCGCCCGCCATGTTGGAATGGATGTAACTAGATATCAAGAAAAATAAGCATAAGAGTGGCACGTCTGAAAGTCCAAAGTAATAAGATAGTGATGAAATAATCACTAGTTATATTTATGCATACCTTAGAAGAGGGTAGTTTTGGAAATATGCGATAAGCTGGTAATCGAGTAGCTCAAAGTGAAATGCTGTTGAAACTAAAAATAGACGATGACCAGTCAACAATATGAACGTGCTAGGACGAGATTGACGTATAGTCTACGATTCAGGAAAGTACGTATATTAGTGAAATTGTTAGATTCAGCTAGAGAATTATAGACCCCCATAGGTTAGAACGAGGGAGGTAGACATAATATGAGCGTACTAAAGCGAGATTGACAGATAGTCTATAATTGAGTAAAATACGTATATTAGTGAAAATGTTAGATCCAGCTAGAGAATTATAGACCCCCATAGGTTAGAACAAGGGAAGTAGACACAATATGCAACATATTAGGCAACAGTTATTTGACAATTATATCTCTTATATTGTGCATTGCTCAAATAATATGATCTGAGACATGAATAAAACTCCAGCTCTACTCCAACGAGTAGAGCTGCTAATAAGGAGATTTTAAATCTTCCCCCTGCCTCATGCCAATACACGGTAATATTAGTTGGCGCCCCTGCTCTTAGAACAAGTGAGAAAAAAAACTGGAAAGATCTTCGTAACCAAACTATAGATTGGTTAGCTAAGAACAAGAATTTTCAACTAAAGGATACCAAGGAAACACTAATGGTTCGCAGGGTAGGCTGGCTGGCTTGGCAACTCCTCCAAAAATATAGAAGGAGATTGTATAGTGGTTAACTTCCGCCGGCCACAGTTGGTACGTTATATTCTGAACAGACATGAGGGAATGAGTTTTACGAACAGCAACATCTGCGCACTTCCATTGTTTTGTTTTTTAAAGACCACCAACATGGAATTTACCATCTAGGCAGCACACATTGCCATTGACAAACAGATACCAAGTATTGTCAGACTAGGGTGCCCAAGACTGACAATCAACAATGCCATGTGAAGAATTTTCTCAGGCCATCGGCAGCCCCTAGAGGAAGGGCCTCCCTTGGGTATTATGACCAATCTAAATACGGGCCTTCTTAACGATGTTAATTGTCGTAAAAATCTTATCAGTTTAGATTGTGTATCAATTATAGTAACAGGGTTTATGAAAGAAAGTGAGACAGGAAGCTTGAAAGAAGTAGCACTGATCTCTTGGAATGTCGCAGGCCTTAAAAATAATTTAGAAGATGTTGTATGGCAGGAATGCATCGACCATAAAGACATAATTCTATTCCAAGAGACTTGGTCTGTAGAACCGCTACATAAAGTAGGTTACAAAACTTTTAGCAAATGTGCACTCCATCTGTTAGAGGGAGGCCCTAGGGTGGCTTTGTATTTGGATACGTGTCACTCTTGGTTTAGATGTTAAACAAGTTGATATATGTTCAGAGGACATCCTGGGAGTAAAATTCCTAACACTCGACAAAAAGGAAGTCTATATAATAAATATATACTCTAAAGCATATCTAACAAGTAAAGAGTCAAAGGTAATTGAGCAGCTTGATGACTTCTTAAACACTATTGAGGTAAGGGCATTTGAAATAGTGGGAGGCAATTTTAATCGCAAATACAAACCTGTGTTGGGGCTAGAAAATATTTTTTAGGAAGACAATTTGACCAATAACATTCCGCTCCTGGACAGCCAGTAAGTAGTGCCATGTACAGAAACGGTTGCCCAGTTATTAAGACTTGTTTCGGGACACTGCTTAAGAGCTTGTAATGGCCTTCTGCTGTCCGATAGCCCAGCAGCCCACACATTCACTAGGATGAATACAAAAAGCCACCAAGATTATATAATGATCTCAATTGAGATTTGGTCAACGGCCCTTGATTTGAAAGTTGACACTAGAGTAGAGAGTGACCATTACCCATTGTGTTTAACACTGTAAAGTCACCTTTTTGATCCTTCTTTCTCCAGACGAACGGAACCTCTATGGGGAGTGTTTTTGCCCCGAGCGTGGCAGGGCTCTACGTTCATCATTTTGAACGGACCCACATCGAGGCCCCTACCAACCCCTACTCAGCTAACATCATAACCTGGCGTCGCTACATCGACGACATATTCATCATCTGGGAGGGAAATGAAGACACATTGAAACACTTCCTAACATGGATCAATAACCGTGACACCTACCTCCGGTTCACCTGCACCAGCAGCCCCACCGAACTCGCCTTTCTGGACCTCAACATCAGAGCAGAACAGAATGGCCTGACAACCACCACACATTACAAGCCAACTTCGCGGAACTCATTGCTGAGATTTGACAGTTTCCACCCTAGACCGCTTAGGGAAAACTTACGCTTTGGCCAATTTCTACGCATACGACGTAATTGCAGTAAGATTCAAGATTACAAATCACAGTCCAAAGCACTAGTTCACAAACTTGAGGAACGCGGCTACCCCACCAGAATTATCTCCAAAACCTGCAAAAGAGCGCGCAATCAGAACAGAGAGGCACTCCTGGATACCATCATTAAACCACCTGAAACACCCATCCTGACCTGTGTTACCACCTACAACACTGCCTCAAATCAAGTGTCCAACATAATTCGAAAAAACTTGAAAATTATTAATTCAGAAGCGGGAGAGTGGGAGACCCCACGCTTTGCTTAAAAAAAGAGCAAAGAATCTAAAAGACCAATTGGTGTCCACGAGACCAAGAACAAACTCCCGCCCTACAGGCAACACGATCCTGAACGCCTGGGGCCTACCTAAAATGACTCCCCCTCCAAAACACTGGCCCTGGAAAACGGCAAAACCTAGATACAGCGCCAGTTCACAAATTGTAATTCATCCAACCTTGTGTACCTTATCACATGCCGGTGTGGCCTCAGATACATTGGTATGACTACCCGGAAAGTTAGGACAAGAATGACTGAGCACAGAAGCACCATGCGATGCGGCAAAAACATAAGCAAACTGACAGAACACTTTCTCACCCACAATCACACTCCAAATGACTTCACATGGACAGTGATTGAATAATTTGAAGTATCTAATTGCAATGAGAAAGCTCTTCTCACCAAAGAACAACGTTGGATATACCGCCTCTCCACACATATAAATGGGCTTAATGATTCCATCCCGTAGAATTCGCTCACAAACTGATCAGCTAGATGTATACAGAACACTCTAACCCGTTCGTTTGATGCCCTAGACCCGTTTTGACTCGTGGTCTGTCCCCAGTCTGTATCTCTTTTATCCTTTTAATTCCCTTAAATTCCCTTGTAAATTGGCCACAATACGGGCCATCACTCCCAAGCGCTGCCACCACGCATGCGCCTCCACAGCGCTCTACCAGCACGCATTGTGCATGCGCTAACCATCACGCTTTGCGCATGCGCTGACCAACACTGTTTCCGCGCATGCGCTCAACTAGCACTGATCGCGCACACAGGCGCAGGGCAGCAGATGACTGGGCACTTTCTGCGCGACCGCACCCACTTTTTCCCCACCCTGCTCCAGGTGCTGTGAATCTAACGGGCTACTTAAACCCGACCGAGGACTGCATACTCTCACTCGGGACACCGCAGCAGGACGATAGGTCCCAGGAGCCCGCAGATCGGCAATTCCGTGAGTAACTAGGCTGGTTCACCGCTACTATCTAGGTAAGCAGCAGAATCTTTCTCCCTACAGGCTCGGCTCTAACTCATGCCTTTTTACAATGCCTAGGGTCTTCTCCCCCTGCCAGGTGACCCAGGAAGCTTTAACAGCAAACAGCAAGTGTGAGGAAAATGTATAACACTTACCTGTATCTCACCCTACACTCACCTCGCTGTTTAGCCCACCACCCCACCCCGTTTTAAACGCTATAAAACCACACCTGCCATGTAACCCACATGGCCACGTTGTACCTGCCGGTTTAGGTTGTTCACGCACCTTAGAAGCCGGCAAAATGTTGTGTTAAAAGAATACCATTCTTATTGACTCTACCTTGTATGTCTGTTTGTGTCTTTATGTTATGTGTACAGTAAAGCAGAGGGAACCCCCCTCTATACACGTATAGCACCTTAGCGAGTGCGACACTTTTATATACAACACCTATCACTTAATATAGTTTATTTTTTCACCCACACATACTCATTGGTCCTGAGGAAAGCCAGATGTAAAGAAAAGGCCTAGCTGAAACATGTAGACCACATAGGACGTGGGAGCCCATAACTCACTCCACTGCGTCTGTTTGCATTTTTATCTGCTAGCAGGGGCCCAGACATTAAAGTTATCCATATACCCTCGGGAACTGGGACCCACTGCATAGCTTTTAAATCACTTTCACACCCACAACACAGCACACTCAGCAAGTATACCAGCTCCTCAGTAATCTGGAGTCGAAGCACACCCGGGACACATTCGGTGTCACTGTGGTGGGCCCGATGATGAAGCATGCCACCACTTAGGTTGGTGGGTGAGGGCTTCACAATCAATACAAAAAACAACTAAGGAGTGACTTATTGGAGCCTTGGACATATAAATAGAGTCAGACAACCCTGAGGACAAGACATTCTTCCACCTCCTAGTGATAAACCAATATTGGAACCAGACAAAAAGGAAAATGTGAAAACACATACACCAGAAACAAACAAATTGATTTGTTAAGAAGAACCCTCACTCACCCTAGTGGTGACATGCTTCATCACGGGGTTCCCACTGGAGGAACCGAATGTCCCTCCAGTGTGCTTCGACGCCTGATTTGCAGCGGAGCGGGTTGTTGTGAATTGAACTTGGTGTATGTGATTAAGTGCAAGTGAAGGTGAATTAAAAAATATTAGTTGTACCCAAAATCTATTTTATTCAGCGGTCAACCAATATTGTTAAAAACACTGTGTGGGATATTAAGGGTGGTAATATTATTGACCACTTTTATCCCTTCAATAGTAGGTCGACATGTTTCAGCTGTCTCTTTATATTCTTGCAGCTTTCTTCAGAACCAGTGACGTAAAAAATCTCTGGTGGTCCGTGCTCGCTAAGGCACGTCCAACCAGTGGATATATGTGAAAAATAGGCAATAAAAAGAGAATTACCGTAAAGTACGGTTGCTGCAACCTAGTATTTTCCAGGTGCACAAAAAAGCACAGATCTATAGTGCTGTCATCTATGGGCTTAGACGGGGGAGGCTATCTTCACACTACTGCAATTCGCTCGTAGCGGCTCGCCTCCATACACCTATCGGGTCCACTGCCGCCGCCCGGAAAAAAAGCCAATTCATTTGCCGACATACGTACTCACTGAGTCTCCCAAACACAACTAAGCTACTCCTTTCTTGATACTACATATAAACCAGGGGATCTGGACTAGCTTATCTAGTCCTCTCTCTCCATTTTAATTTGCTGACCTTTTTGATCCAGCCACCTTATGTACAGGGGATTCCGGTAGCAGAACTATAGATCCACTTGTGAGTAGCAATAGGATAGCTTTAAAGTGGCCTTCGATAAAAAACATCCTCATGGCCATTAAACAGATTTATGAAGCTCTCATGGATAGGGCTTCTCCGTACGTAGACGTCCCTGAATTGGATTTTCCAATAGAGGACATCCACCATAATTTAGTTAAGGACTTGGGACCCATATTAAGTAAAATCCCAAAGGAAGCTAGCAACGCGATTTCTGCGGCGGCTGAGTTAAAAAATCCCTGGTATAATAAAGTATGCCACACTGTAAAAATTGAGCTCATCATGGCTTTTAAAGCTAAAAACATAGTGGCCTTATGGGAAAAAGAGATAGAGTACAAACAATTGCTAACCTTTGCAAAGAAAGAATGGGAGGCGCACATTTGGGATGAATTACTAGTAGCAGCGAAAAATAAAGACCAAGCTAGCTTTTGGCGATTATTCTCAAAGAGAAATAGAACAGGTATTTGTAGTAGGGACCTTTTTTTAGACGCAGAAACTTGGATAACACACTTTTCTAATGTCTACTCTTCTTCCCCAAATGATATTGATTACTACCCAGCAAGTTATGAAACTATAATAAATGCTGCCCCCTTATCTTTTAGTTTAAAGGAAACCCTTGTAGCCATAGATGCATTAAAGCCGGGAAAGGCGCATGGCCCCAATAAAATGCCTGGAGATCTATGGAAGTATGATAAAGGTGTGCAGGGGCCCTATAATAATCTGCTGTGTAATTCTCTTGCAATAGATGCACCATTACCCAAAACTTCGAAAGGGGCAGAGATCACCACTATCTTTAAGAAGGGTGATAGGCACAACCCATCCAATTACCGACCAAACAGTCTTATCGATGTTCTACAGAAGGTATACGCTAGGCAAATTTTAAACAAATTGATTGAATGGATTGAGGAAAATAACATTTTATCACAGTATCAGGCAGGTTTTAGAGCAAAGACTAGCACTGTTGACCAGGTTTTTAGATTCCTTTGTTTAGCTTGGAAATATGCAACATTTAGGAAGGGCCACCTGTATATCGCCTTCATGGACCTAAAAGCAGCATTTGACCTTGTCCCTAGAAATCTCCTGTGGAAGTCTTTAAAGGACCTAGGGGTCATGGGGGAAATTCCCCTACAGATTATAAGATTACATGAAGATAATTGGGCAAAGGTCAGATGGGGACCAAGAGGCGATCTAACAGAACCAATTAGGGTTAATAGGGGTGTAAGACAGGGGTGTGTTTTAGCTCCGACTTTATTTTCTTTATATGTTAATGACATCCCTGACCATCTCTTGGGATGCGCTCATGATTCCCCTAGGCAAGAAGGGCTGCCTGTACCGGCACTCCTCTTTGGTGACGATACGATTTTAATTTCACAAACACCAAAAGGGTTGCAAAATTTAATAAATTCATTTGGGTAATACTGAAAAACCAAGGGGTTAGAAATAAACCCCAGTAAAACAAAATATATGTCCCTTAACTCACACGAAACCTTTAGGAAAAATTTAACTGCAGATAACCAGAATATTGAGTGTGTGCATGATTTTAACTACTTGGGTATTTGTAATAACTCGAAGACAGGAGTAGAGTTTAAATATAATCTTTAATGAGTTCCCACATGTATGTCCGACGTACAAGCCGGATAAGCGTAAAATGGCCGTCACCAACCGTCCGACCAACAGTTAACAATGACTTTCCTATGAGATCCAACGGGCAGCTTGAGGCCAAGGCTAACAGAGCCCACGCGCACTGGCCCGCGGTGGGCGAAACCACTACATATATCTCCTTTCCTCAACAGGAAGAGAGAATCAAAGCAGAGGCAGAAGGTGAAAGGAAAGGGGGAAAAGAAGGGAAGAGAGGAGAAGGAGAAGTGAAAGAGACAGACAAGAAAAGGAAAACAAGAGGCAGAGGAGGAAAAGGACTAACGCCGGAACCTGACCGGAATTCTGACCACTCTTGAGCTCCTCCTTAAACCAGAAGAAGAATGGCATGAATCATGAACTCTGTAATCTCTTGAGACTGGGTTGTGTGACACATCGAATGCATCAGTAGAATTGTGCATAACATCCTCCACATCTTTAGTTTTTACAATTTTGTTCAAATTCCACCAGTTGCGTCCATTGACACCAACAGCACTGCCACACACCTTGTCTACAACAACAGGTTTACTGAACTTAGATTCTCCTTTTTTCACAAAACCCTGTTTCTTTATTTTCACACTGTCACCAACAGCAATCTCCCTGCTTGTGACCCGCTTCCTGTCATCAAAGTACTTTTGCTTGGATTGGACCATTTCGACCTTGTGTCTGACCCTTTCATCTAGTTCTCGTGAAGAAGTTTTGGATTTAAACCATTTAGACATCCAAGCAGGTCTAAATTCCGTACATGGCTTTCTCCCTCCAAGAAGTTCAAAGGGAGATACCCCCGTAGATGAATGAGGGGTGGTCCTGTAGAACCACAGCATTGTTCTTACAGAAGGGGAAACAGCTTTGTTGTGTTCAATGGCCCACTTGACACAATCTCCAATGACTCTACTGAGCCTCTCGACCAACCCATTGGTTTGAGGGTGGTAAAGAGAACTTCTTAGATGAGTAATGCAAGACTCTTTAAGAAACTCTTCCAAGTCAGCAGACACAAATTGCACCCCGTTGTCAGAAACAATGGATTTGGGGGAACGCTCTCTCATGAAGACTTCTTTCATGAAGTCAAGAATCTCTTTAGAGTCCGCTCTGGATACAAACCTAACTTCAGGCCACTTAGCGTCATAATCCATCATTACTAAGGCAAATTTACACTGATGAGGTAGAGAATGAAAAGGCCCTATCATCTATACCTAGTTTCTCCCACGGAGCTTCAGGGAGAGGTATTGGAGTGAGAGGGGGATTAGATGTGCGGAGACTCTTTTCGCTACTGGCACAAATAGTACACTCCTGCACCATAGCCTCAATGTCCTTATCCATCTGTGGCCACCAAAAGTATTCTCTGACCCTACATTTGGTAAGAGTGGCACCCAAATGTCCCTCAAGAGCTTTTTTAAGTAAGGTGGCTCTAACCCTTTCAGGAGGTATTAGCTTATCAAGTCTGAACACTAGACCATCCTCTATAGAACGTTCTTCACAAATTTTCACAAACGGTTGCAAGGCCACATCCACATTCCTTTCCCTTGGCCACCCCTGGACTATGTAATTTTCTACATCTTTTAACACTTCATCTCTGGCCATAGCTGCGCTCCAACTTTCGTCCACCACTGAACATACATTCCTTAGCTCAACACTGGCTATAATACAATCCTCCTTCTCATCATAGTCAATGTCATCATCACCTTGAGTGGCATCACTGGCAGCTGGAGGTAAGCGTGAAAGAGCATCCGACCTCACATTTATGCCCCCAACTATGTGTGTTATCTCAAAGTTGAATTGTAAAAGCTTTGATGCAAGACGAGCTATGCAAGGGGTAGCATTACGATTGGTATTTCCTAAAATAGCCAATAAAGGTTTATGGTCGGTTTGTAATGTGAATTTCCGACCCAAAAATAATTCTTGAATTTCTCAATACCCCACCAACATGCCAGAAGTTCTTTTTCAATGACTGAATAATGTGTTTCAGCCTCCCTCAGTACCCTTGATGCAAAACCGATAGTATGCTCCTGAAGACCAGTTTCCTGTGTTAAAATAGCTCCCAATCCATGGCTACTAGCATCCACAGTCAATATACATGGTACATCAGGTACAAACGATTTCAAAGCTTTGACTGTGCTCAGTTGTTCTTTGAGCCAAGTAAAAGCTTGTTTGCAGTCATTGTCCCACAGAAATTCATTTTTATCCTTCAACAATCTTGAAATAGGACGTACTTTGGTGGCATAGTCTTGAATAAAGCGTGCATAAAACTCTGTCAAAACAAGCAGAGATTTAACTCCCGCTTGGTCCTTTGGAGCGGAAGCATCCAAAATGGCCTGGACTATACTAGGCTTGGGTGTAACCCCCTCACTAGAGATGGTGTGATCCAGATATTCCACCTTGTCTTTTGAAAACACACATTTGTCACGTTTAAGAACCACACCATACTCCTGAAAAATAGAGAGAATCTTGTCAAGAACCACATCATGTTCATTTTGATCCTTAGCAAATAAAAAGACATCATCCTGAAATATTGCTACGTTTTTTATGCCTTTAAGTAAGTTGACCATAACCCTTTGGAAGACAAAAGCTGTCAAAGCCAGGCCAAACGGCAAGAGACAGAATTGGAACATCTGAGAGGGAGAGTTGAATGCAGTGTAGTGGCGTGACTCTTTAACAAGTTCAATCTGGTGGTACACAGAGGCCAGGTCCAGTTTAGAGAAACATTTGGCCCCTGCTACCACCCTCAACATTTCTGTTACATTGGGTAAGGGGTGCAAATCCACCCAAATCACCTTATTTAGGCTGCGTAAGTCAATGCAAATTCTCAGTTCATTATTTTTTTCCGTGCGACTAATAAGGACGAAGACCAGTCAGAGGACTCAATGGGTTCAATTACCCCTCTTTTATGCATGGACATAAGTTATTTTTCCATGTCCTCTCTAATACTGAAGGGTATGCTTCTGATCTTATGTTTGACAGGCACGGAATCTCTCTTACCTTTATTTTGTGTCTGAATCCTTTAATTCGTCCTAACTCTCCAGAAAATACGTTAGGGTATTTGTTGAGAAGTTCTTCAACATGTGTGAGATCATGGATAGCCAATACCTGTTCACTTGCACCTGAGCATAACATCATGCTAAACAAGCCTTGATGGAACCATCCTAAAAGGTTCAGGCCGTGGACAGCCACGTATATTTTTCCATGTATATGCCTGTTCTTGAAAACCATTACATCCTCAAAATACCCAAGAAACTCTATTTTGCATCCTTCATAGGACACAGGCTCGCGATCTAGTGGTTGTACGGGTCTTTCCCCCCATTTTTCTCAGAAAAGTGGCTCTGTAATCATTGTGATCTGTGCACCTGAGTCCAGTAGTAGTCTCAAATTGTGGTCACCAACTTCAATAACCACATACAGATCCACACAGTCATTAGGATCTCCACTCTTCACACCTCCATCATTCACAAAAAGCACCATGTCCTTTAATTCACTCAGGGTATCCTCATGGTCGTTATTGCTTGAGTCTTTAACACAACCTTCACGAACATTGTTTTTTTTATAAGTCTGACACACTTTGTCAAAGTGACCCATATTGCCACAGTTGCGACATACAGCATTTCTCGCAGGACATGGTCTCCCATTTTTGTGTGAGAAGGATACCCACACCTGAAACAGATGTCAGTTCTTTTGAAAAAAATATTCTGTTGAAAATCTTTCTTTTTCTTGAAATTCGTGAGGCGTACTGGGTTAACCATTTCAGTGTTTTTACTTTCCAGTTCCTTAATAGATGACTGAGAAGTTTCTATGCTCTTAGCTATACGAATGGATTCATCAAGTGATGGATTTTCTAAAGAGAGTAATTTTTGTATGATAGTTTTGTCAAGACATTTACTTATGAATTGGTCACGAACCAACAGCTCACTGAAGTTCTCAAACTCGCATTCAGCAACCATTTTCCTTAGAGCCGTGATGTATGTGTCGGCAGTATTACTTTGGACTCAAAACTAATATATAGGCCCCAGCTAGAAAAAAGCAGAACTATACTCCTCCAGAACACATTTCCATTAATAAGGAAAATTGAAAGTAGTACATCCAAAGCAATTTCACCTGCTCTTGAAGTGTATAAATATAAAGCACAGGCTGCTTCACTGTACGGGGCAGAGCTGTGGGGTCCCGCTGTAAATGAAACATTCAGGATGTGTGAAAATAAGTTCCTTAGAAAAATACTCGGTTTGTTCACACGGACACCATTGATTCCTGTGCTGATGGATTTAAATTTTAATTGTGTTGATGACCAGGCTAACTTTAGACCACTGTTGTTCTGGGTTCGCTTATGGAGCACAGAAGAGCTTATCCACTACAGGGAGGGTCTAGAAGAAATTCTGGGACTAAATAAATTTATGGGGTTGCCTTGGTTAAAACACATTCATGATTGGTTCCTTAAATTAGGGTTAAGGCATTACTGGGATGAGTTGACACTGGCCTCAAAAAAGCTTTCAAAGGAAAACTATTGGTCTTTCATACACAACTCAATGTCCCATTCTTCTAGGGTTGGGTCATTGACCACACGATTTCTCCAGATTAAAATAGCTTGGAATTTCAATCCCTTAGTAGATGAAATACAGCCACAATTCGCTAAGTCCCTATACCTTAAGTACCGTTATGGCATCCTACAAATAAAGTAAAATACAGTAAAATGAGAGCTGGACAAGGACGAAGGGGATAGATAAGTCTCATGTGATTTGGGTATGATGGAGAATGAGGCACACCTGTTTTTTTTCTGTCCGGCTTAGGCTCACTGTAGGTACAAATGGATAAAGCCTATTTGCCATTTGCTTGGTACTCTCCCTGCTCCCATGGCTATCCAAACTCGCTGAAGCGCATGTCAACAGCACTCTATCCCAGCATATGGTCAAAAACAACATTCTGGACCCATCACAAAATGGGTTCAGACCAGGCCATAGCACTGAGTCTGCTCTCTTAGGGCCCGATGTAGGTAGGGCTTTACCGATCGGTATTGGCCGAAAATACCGATTTTTGGCCCTTACCGATCGGTAAACAGCCATCGAGATGTAGGGAACCAAAAACAGAACGAATCGGATAGAAAACCGATTCGGAATGAGTACCGAATGGGAAAGAATCCGATACGTACATACCGAAAATCGGATATGTAACGAATCGGAAAAACACCGAATCGGTTACAAAGACCGAATCGGTCCTTGTACCGATTCGTTAGTGACACCGAATCGGAAAATCACCGAATCGGTCCTTGTACCGATTCGTTAGTGACACCGAATCGGAAAATCACCGAATCGGTCCTTGTACCGATTCGTTAGTGACACCGAATCGGAAAATCACCGATTCGGTCCTTGTACCGATTCGTTAGTGACACCGAATCGGAAAATCACCGATTCGGTCCAAGAACCGAATCGTAAGTGACACCGAATCGGAAAATCACCGATTCGGTCCATGTACCGAATCGGAAAAAATACCGAATCGGACATGATCCGAATCGGAAAACATGCCGATTCGTATGAATCTCCGATCGGGAAATTCCCCGATTCCGACAGTTGGGGAGATGTAGGGAGGCACAGAAACACCGAAATCGGCTCAAAATCGGTAGAATTCACTCGGTATTTACCATGGATTGCAATCAGGTGGTAACCAACTCCAACCCATATAAACAGTCCCAAAATGCATTGCAACTTGCAGGATGGCAGCTTTCTATGTCATTGCGAGGCGGCTACGGCTACAGCAGGAAGGACAGAGGGAATGGCTAAGAAATGAACAGGTCTACAGACAGAGGATAACCCTGTTCATGCTCACTGAGGCTGAGATCCTACAGAGATACAGGCTGGACTCTGACACCATACTTGAGCTCATCAGGGACCTTAAGCCATACTTGGACCACCACACCCCAAGGGCACACGCCATCCCTGCGCACGTCCAGGTGCTATGCAGCCTACACCTGGTAGCGTCCGGCAGCTATCAAAGTGGAGTAGCAGCAGCAGGAGGGGTGAGCCAGAGCAGCCTGTCAAGGTTCTTCCACATATTCCTTGACGCCATGATAGACAGGATGGACCAATACATCTCATTCCCTGCAACCCACGCAGAACTGCTACAAACCAAAGCGGACTTCTACCAGATGGCACACTTTCCCCAAATCATCGGTTGCATAGATGGCACGCATATTCCGATTTGCCCACCAGCGGACACCGAATACATATACCGCAATCGGAAATCTACACACACCATCAACGTGCAGGTGATCTGCAATGCCAAGTGCACCATCACAGACCTGGTAGCAAAATTTCCTGGAAGTACCCATGACTCCTATATATTCCAACAGAGCGGCATATATGCACGGCTGATGGCTGGCGATTTTGGAGAAGGATACCTCCTAGGTGAGCCACATCATCAGACCCCCATAACACATAGTAGGTAGGTGTAATACATGTATGCATGTGTCTAATGTGACCCCTTTCTCTTCCAGGCGACAGTGCATATGCCCTCCGCTCATTCATACTCACCCCCTACCTCAACCCCTCCACACCCAGCCAAAGGAGGTATAACCGGGCCCACATACGCACCAGGAATGTTGTTGAACGGACCTTTGGCATCTGGAAAAGTAGATTCAGATGCCTGCACAAGAGTGGAGGTGCAAGGCAGTATACCCCCATCACCTGCTGCAAGATCATAGCTGTATGTGCAATGTTACACAACCTTGCGGTCAAGAAGGGCACTGAGGTGGAGTTGTCTGACTACGAGGACTATGACGACGACGAAGCTGTGCCACTGACACAGCCAGCTGGGGTGTGTACGCCATGTGATGGCAGATACAGACGTGAGGAGATCACTGAGAACTATTTCTGACTGAGTACAGATGCAAAGACAGCTAAATGTTGCTTGGAAAATATAATTTTTAATAGTGATGCACCACAGTTACAGCACTGAAGTGCATCAAAAAATGGAGTCTGTAAAAACAAATAAAGTCCAGGGTACTGGTTTGCTCATCCCCCCTTGTCAGGCTATTTTTTGGCCCGCTTGGCAGACCCACTGGGGTGTCCCTCGGCCCCCTCCGAATGGCCAGCAGCATCAGCGGATCGCCTGGTGCTCCTCCGCGGTTCAGATGCAGCGCTGGCCGGGCTGCTGCGGCTGCTGCTGTCTCCAGCATCACCCAGGTCCAGGGCAGGATTGGAGGCGGCGTTTGATATTAACATGGCCTCCATGGCCGTGGTGATCCTGGCCATCCCCCTGGTGAGCTCAGCCGTGTGCTGACTGAGCACGGATTCTTGATTTGAGCTTCGATGGCACAGCTGTGCGGTCGCCGCTGCAAGGCGGGCCATGGCCCGGTTGAGCACCCGGGCATCCCTCCTGCGCGCAACCTCATGCTCCTCCTGCCTGGCAGATGAGTGGGTGATGGCAGTGGTCAGCCTGCCCAACCCTGCTGCCACCTCCTTGTTGCTGTCCACAACAGCCTGGAAACCCTTCACCAACTCCCCCATCTGCATGTTGTGCTGCAGGAGCTGGCGTTGGCAGGCCATGGTGGATCTGGCCTGTTGGCGCTGGATTTTGACCATTTGGCCCTCCAGGCCCAGGAACACACTGCCCTCCCGTGCTGGTGCAGCAGTGGTGATGGTGGTGGCACGGCGTTGGGCACTGCTGCTTCCGGCCTGCTGACTGGGCTGGGGTGCCACTGGTGGGGGTGTGGTGCTGGCAGGTCCCTGAGCCCCTGCTCCCAGGACTGGTTGGACAGGTGGCAAGGCCACGATTGTGGCAGGAGCTGGTGTAGGCGGAATGATCTGCCTTGTAGGGGAGTTTTCGGGTGAAAATTGCAAGGGGGGTGTGCTGGACAGTACTGGGGAGTGCACTGGTTGGAAATCAATCACCAGGACTCCCTCCATTCCAAGCCCTGGGGTGTCTCCTTCCTCATCCTCATCCTCCTCCTCCTGGCCAGCCTGGCTGTTGCTTGGCCCTGCGACTGCAGTGTTTGACGTTGATGCTCCCTCTGCTGTCACAGTGGTGCCGCCTGATGGTGCCCCTAGGTACAAAGAAGCATTTGTAAACTGAGTGCCGATGTATTACAGTCAGTACAATTATGGCATTCCACATGTCCTTGCATCTCCTTACACTGTGTCACACTGTTTCCTGTCTTGTGATTCTGCACTGACATATTTGGCTAACTTCTGCTGACTACATGTACCATGATGCTTGTCTCTTGTATGTTGGTGACAGTACAGTGCTGGTGTTTGCCTATGCATTGTGTCTAATGGGGAGGTGTCTGGTAGGGTGTGTCATGATGCGCATGCTTCTTACCTGTAGCTGTGGCTCTCGCAGTGCTGTCCAGGGTCCCGATTCCTACGATGCTCTCCCTCTCGATGGTGCTGGAGACAATTTCCTCCAGCTCGGTGAGGGGTGGCGCCGGGTTCTTGCCTCCTCCGGTGTGTCCAGCCTGCCTTTGAAGGTCAGCCAGCTTCCTCTTGGTGAGGCTGCGGAGGTCGTAAAACCTTTTCTTCAGTTCCTCAATGGACCTGGGGGTGACACCAGCAGCATTGACCTTCTGGGCGATGTCGGCCCACAATCTCCTCTTGGTGCTGTCTGGCACGTTGAGGGACAGCTTGCCAAAGAGCTGGCGGTGCACCCTCACCACCTCCTCAACCAGCACCTGAAGTTCGGTGGTGGTGAACTTGGGCTTCCTCTTTTGGGAGGACTTCTGGCTTCCTGCCTGATCTGCCATTTTCTCCTGCTCAGTTTGCAACCTCCTTCTCCCACTGCTGCTAACTGTGTGTGTTGGGCTCAGGCAGGCTTTCCAGAAACTTCTAGAAACTTCTTAATTGGCTGCACCTGCCAGGGTTGCCACTCCCTGTTTGGGTGGGGGAGGGGGAGCCACCTCATTGGCTGAATCGCCTATTGCCGAATCGGCTTTTACCGATTCGGTAATATCCGATTCGGTAAAATCCAATTCGGTATTATCCGATTCGGTAAAAGCCGAATCGGTTCATGCAATGCATTCCTATGGGCTTTTTCGCCATGGGTCTATGATTGCCGATTCGGTTTTTACCGAATCGGCTTTTACCGAATCGGTATTCGCCGAATCGGAAATATCCGATTCGGTGGTAGCCGATTCGGTGTTTTCCGATTCGTTGTTGGCCGATTCGGTAATTTCCGATTCGGACCGAGCTGAATCGGAACGTACCGAATCTCATTACCGATGCCGACCGAATCGGTATTCAATCGGTATTTTTTTCCTACATCTCGTTTTCCGATTTCAGAATACCGATTCGGCCCGCCTCGGTATTTTGAAATCGGAAAATCGCGTTTACCTACATCGGGCCCTTAGCCACCACAGAGCACCTCCGAACGATCTTAGATGCCGGTCAAAGTGCTGCGCTGATCCTTCTGGATCTCAGCGCGGCATTTGACACGGTATCCCATGTCATCCTTCTTAAACGTCTGGAGACCTTTGGAGTAACTGGTCATGCCTTGGAGTGGTTCAGATCCTTTCTCGAGAACAGGTCTTTTCGAGTTTCTGCCCCCCCCTTTCTATCTAAACCCCACCCTATTGAACAGGGAGTCCCGCAGGGCTCTGCGTTAAGCCCCTCTCTTTTTAATCTCTATGTTCAGCCTCTGGCGGCAGTGGCCAAAGAATGGGGCTTGACATTAGTATCGTACGCTGACGATACACAACTGGCCATCGCTCTCTCAGATGGTCCTTCCAACTTTTCCTCTAATTTCAAAAACGGACTCTCTGCGGTCGCCCAATGGATGACAACGAACTGTTTACAACTTAATGGCGGAAAAACAGAGGTGCTTCTCCTTGGCAAAAACACCAGCCTTTGGAATGAGCACTGGTGGCCGTCCTCCCTTGGTACCATCCTCTCCCCCCAAAACCCTAGTGAAAAACTTGGGTGTCTGGATGGACGACTCACTCAACTTTCGAGCCCACACCAAAAAAGTTGCCGGCACCTGCATTGGCTTACTGAGAAGCCTCAGCCACATACTAGGCTTCTTCGACGCAAAGACCCGCCAACTCATCATCCAAGCCACCATCCTCTCGCGTCTAGACTATGCCAATGTGCTCCTTCTTGGTGCCAACAAATGTGAGTTAGCACGACTCCAACTCGTGCAGAACTCTGCGGCTAGAACTTTGGTCGGCCTTCCCCGCAGATGCTCAGCCAGAGCGACCATCAGAAAACTGCACTGGCTCCCTGTTGACTCCAGAATCAAGTTCAAGACCCTCATTATGACCTTCAAAATCCTCAAACTCAAGACCCCCCCTCTGCTTCAACCCCTTCTCACTCCCTACGCGCCGTCACGGAACCTAAGATCTTCCAACCAAAACCTTCTATGCGTCCCACGCATAAAACTCTGCCGCATGGGCGGCCGCTCCTTTAGGTTCCTGGGAGCCAAGATGTGGAATGAACTACCACATCATATTCGCTCGATAGACAACTTATCAGCTTTCCGCAAAGCAGTGAAAACTTTTCTATTCCCTTGCCTGTAATCCTTCCTCTGTCCATGGACTCTCCACGCTTAGGATCTGATCTGGGTTCCAGCGCCGGGACGCCTCATTGCCGGGGCAGCTGTAGCGCTTTACCAAAACAATAAGATAAGATAAGATAAGATACTAGATCTTGCCTTGAAACAGAAAGACTATTACGTTCCGACACTAGACAGCCTGTGGTTTTTAGTGTCAGTCGATATCTGTTTAGTGTGAGCTTGATAAGGAAAAGGGAAGGTCTGAAACTCTATGATGTCCCTGACCATGTCATGAATGATGTAATTTGTGACATCATCAGCAGTGCATTGCGGGGTGAGAGTTATAGTTAGCTCAACTAACTATAACGGCCGAATTTCTCTGGTTTTTTACAAGTAAAATGTCCGACTAGCTATAGCGGCCCTGAAACCTTTGTTTTTTTCAGTGAATTTCTAAGGTTTTTAAATGCTAATTTCAAACTATAACGTCCCTGAATCCAATGTTTTTTTCAGTGAATTTCAAAGGGTTTTTTAAATGCTAATTTCGAAGTATAATGTCCCTGAAACCTATGTTTTTTTCAGTACATTTCTAAGGTTTTTTAAATGCTAATTTCTAACTATTCCTACAGAGGTAGGACATGTGCAGAAAGAGGAAGAAAAGCACAGAAAGAAGCAAAAGAAATGCAGAAAGAGGTAACTGAACTCCAGAAAGACGACGGAAGGTACAGCCAGAAGCAAGAGATATGCAGAAAGAACAAACAGAGGTGCAGAAAGAGGCCTTGTTGCAAAGTCATCCTGTGCCCCAACCTTTTGCTGACTGGTACTGGTGGTAACCGACTCTGACTAACCAGGCCCAGAGCCAGTGCTATCCTGAAAGACACTTAGAATACAGTGAAAACACCTACATATACTAGGATACACTATAGGTTGGGGTACCCCTGTGATTGGCATGACCTCCTCTGTAAGGCCCTAGTACATAATAGGGCAGGAGGATTAAAACTACCTCTAAGTCAGAGGTGCAGAAAGAGGCAAGAAAAGCACAGAAAGAAACAACAGAGGTGCCAAAAGAGGCAAGAGAGGTGCACAAACAGGCAAAAAAGGTATAGAAAGAGGGAACAGTGGTGCAGAAGGAGGCAGAAGGGATAACACACAGTGTAAGAGAGATACAGAAAGAAGCAAGAGCAGTGCAGAAAGAAGCAAGAGAAGTACAGAAAGAAGTGATAAAGGTGGAGAAATAGGGAAGAAGGGTGTAGAGAGAGGCAAGAGGGCTACATAAATGTCTAAAAGAGGTGCAGAAAGAAGTAAGAACAGTGCAGAAAGAACTAACAGAGGTGCTAAAAGAGGCACGAGGTGTACAGAAAGAGGTATGAGAGGTGCACAAAGAGGCAAGACAGGTACAGACAGAGGCAGGTGGGGTGAAAATAAAGGAAGAGAAGTACAGAAAGCAGCAACAGAGGTGCTGAAAGAGGCTTGAAGGGTGCAGAAAGAGGCAAGAAAAGTACAGAACGAAGCACCAGAGGTACAGAAAGAGGCAAGAGAGGTGCAGAAAAGGATAGTAAAGGTCCAGAAAGAGGGAACAGGGGTACAAAAAGAGGCAAGACAGGTGCAGAAAGAGGAAATAGGGGTGTCGAAAGAGGCAAGAGGAATGTAGAAAGAAGCAAACGAAGAGCAGAAAGAAGCAACAGAGGTACAGAAAGACGCAAGAGAAGTGCAGAAAGAGGCCATAGAATTAATGAAACAAGCAACAGAGGTGTGGAAAGAAGCAGGAGAAGTGTTGAAAGAGGCATGTAAGGTGCAGAATAAAGCAAGAGCAGTGCAGAATCAACCATCAGAGGAAAAAGAGGTGCAGAAGAAGGTAGGAGAGTACACAAAAAGGCAAGAGAGGTACATAAAGAGGCAGGAGGGGTGCAGAAAGGAGGATGAGATGAACAGAAAGAAGAAGGGGGATTGCTGAAAGAAGCAACAGAGGTGTAGAAAGAAGCTAGAGAAGTGCAGAAAGAGCAGGTGAGGTGCTGAAAGAAGCAAAGGCAGTGCAGAAAGAAGCAACAGAGGTGCAAAAAGAGGAAAGAGGGGTACAGAAAGAGGTACGTGGGATGCACAAAGAGGCAACAGAGGCACCGAAAAGGGTGGGAGGGTTGCAGAAAGAAGGAAGAGAAGTGTATAAAGAAGTACCAGAGGTACAGAAAGAGGCAAGAGAAGGTGCAGAAACAGGTAGGGAAAGTGCAAACAGAGGGAACAGGGATGCAGAAAGAGGCAAGAGAGGTGCAGAAAGAGAAAAGAGGGGTGCAGAAAAAGGCAAGAGGAGTGCAGAAAGAAGTAAGTGAGGTACAGAAAGAGGCCACAGGTACAGAAAGACGCAAGGGAGGTGCAGAAACAAGCAAGAATAGTGCAGAAAGAGGCAAGAGAATTGCTGAAAGAAGTATCAGAGGTGTGGAAAGAAGCAAGAGAAGTGCAGAAAGAGGCAAGAAAGGCAAGTAAGGTGTAGGAAGAGGCAAGAGAGGTACAGAGAGAGGCAAGAGGGGTACAGAAATATACAAGAGAGTAGCAGATAGAAGCAGAAGCAGTACAGAAGGAACCAACAGAGGCGCTGAAAGCGACACGAAGGGTGCAAAAAGAAGCAAGAGAAGTACAAAAAGAAGCAACAGAGGATCAGTAAGAGGCATGAGTGGTACAGAATGAAAGAAGAGAGGTGTGGAAAGAGGCAAGAGAGTTGCACAAAGAAGGAAGAGGGATGCAAATAGATGCAAGAGGGGTGCAGAAAAAAGCAAGTGAAGTGCAGAAAGAGGCAAGAGATCTGCAGAAACAGGCAAGAGAAGTGCATAAAGAGGCAAACGAATTGCAGAAAGAAGCAAAATATGTGTAGAAAGAAGAAACAGTGGTGCAGAAAGAGACAAGAGAAGAACAGAAAGAGGGAAGAGGAGTGCAGAGAGAGGCACAAGTTTTGTAGAAAGAAGGCACAGAGGTACAGAATGAGGCAGGAGAAGTACAGAAAAAAAGCAACAGAGGTGCAGAAAGGGCGAGGAGGGGTGGAGAAATAGGCATAGGGGTGCAGAAAGAAGCAAGAGAGGTTAAAAAAACAAAGGAAGTGCAGATAGAAGCAACAGAGGTACAGAAAGAGGCCAGAGGAGTGCCGTAAGAGGAAAGAGGGGTGTAGAAAGAGGCACAATGGTTGCAGAAAGAAGGGGCAGGAGTGCAGAAGGAAGCAAGAGAAGTACAGAAAGAAACAACAGAGGTACAGAAAGAGTGATGAGGGGTGGAAAAAGAGGCAAGTGAAGTGCAGAAAGAGGCAAGAGATGTGCAGAGACAGGCAAGAGAAGTGCATAAAGAGGCAAGAGAATTGCAGAAAGAAGAGACAGAGGTGTAGAAAGAAGCAACAGAGGTGCAGAAATAGACAAGAGCAGAGCTGAAAGAGGGAAGAGGAGTGAAGAAAGTAGTACAAGGTTTGTAGAAAGAAGGGACAGAGGTACAGAATGAGGCTAGAGAATTGCATAAAAAAGCAACAGATGCAGGAAGGGGGAGGAGGGGTTGAGAAATAGGCATAGGGGTGCAGAAAGAAGCAAGAGAGGTTCAGAAAGAAACAAAAGTGCAGAAAGTAGCAACAGAGGTACAGAAAGACGCAAGAGGAGTGCAGTAAGAGGGAAGAGGGGTGCAGAGAGAGGAGGCACAAGGGTTGCAAAAAGAAAGGCCAAAGGTGTAGAAAGAAGCAAGAGAAGTGCAGAAAGAAGCAACAGAGGTGCAGAAAGAAGGTTGAGGGGTGGACAAAGAGGCAAGGGAAGTGCAGAAAGAAGCAACAGAGATGTGGAAAGAGGGAAGAGGGGTGGAGAAAGAGTCAAGAGGGAAGGATAGAGAAGCAAGAGAGGTGCAGAAAGAAACAAAAGAAGTGCAGAAACAAGGAACATATGTGCAGAAAGAGGCAAGAGGAGTGCAGAAAGAGAGAAGAGAGGTGCAGAAAGAGACACAAGGGATGAAGAAAAAGGCATGAGGGTTACAGAAAGAAACAAAAAAAGTGAAGAACGAAGGAACAGAGGTACGGAAAGAAGGGAAGAGAGGTGCAGAAAGAGGTAAGAGGGGTGTAGAAAGAGGCAAGAGGGTGCACAAAGAAGCAAGTGAGGTACAGAAAGAGGCAACAGAGGTACAGAAAGAAGCATGAAAAGTGCAGAAACAGGATAGAGAGGTACAGAAAGAGGCTAGAGAGGTACAGAAAGAGGCAATAAAAGTGAAGAAAGAAGAAAAAGAGGTACATAAAGATGCAGGAGAACTGCAGAAAAAGGCAAGAGAGGTGCAGGAAGAGGCAGGAAAGGTACACAAAGAGGCAAAAGTGTTACAGAAAGAGGCAAGAGGTGCTCAGAAAGAAGCAAGGGAAGTGGGTAAAAAAGCAACAGAGGTGCTGAAAGAGGTAATAGGAGTACAGAAAGAGGGAAGAGGGGTTGCATAAAGAAGCAAGAGAGGTGCAGAAAGAAGCAAGAGAGGTGCAGAAATAGGGATGAGGGATGGAAAAAGAGGCAAGAGAAGTGCAGAAAGAGGCAAGAGATGTGCAGAAACAGGCAAGAGAAGTGCATAAAGAGGCAAGAGAATTGCAGAAAGAAGCAACAGAGGTATAGAAAGAAGCAACAGATGTGCAGAAAGAGACACAAAGAGAACAGAAACAGGGAAGACGAGTGAAGAGAGATGCACAAGGTTTGTAGAAACAAGGGAAAGAGGTGCAGAATGAGGCTAGAGAATTGCAGAAAAAAGCAACAGATGCAGGAAGAGGGAAGAGGGGTGGAGAAATAAGCACAGGGGTGCTGAAAGAAGCAAGAGGGGTTCAGAAAGAAACAAAAGTGCAGAAAGAAGCTACAGAGGTACAAAAAGAAACAAGAGGAGTGCAAAAAGACGGAAGAGGGGTGCAGAAGGAGGCACAAGGGTTGCAGAAATAAGGGCCAAAGGTGTAGAAAGAAGCAAGAGAAGTGCAGAAAGAAGCAACAGAGGTGCAGAAAGAGGGATGAGGGTTGGACAAAGAGGCAAGAGAAGTGCAGAAAGAAGCAACAGAGATGTAGAAATAGGGAAGAGGGGTGGAGAAAGATGCAAGAGGGAAAGAGAGAGAAGCAAGAGAGGTGCAGAAAGAAACAAAAGAAGCGCAGAAACAAGGAACAGATGTGCAGAAAGAGGCAAAAGGAGTGCAGAAAGAGATAAGAGAGGTGCAGAAAGAGACACAAGGGATGAAGAAAAAGGCATGAGGGTTACAGAAAGAAACAAAAAAAGTGAAGAAAGAAGGAACAGAGGTACGGAAAGAAGGGAAGAGAGGTGCAGAAAGAGGAAAGAGGGTGCACAAAGAAGCAAGTGAGGTAGAGAAAGAGGCAACAGAGGTACAGAAAGAAGCATGAAAAGTGCAGAAACAGGCTAGAGAGGTACAGAAAGAGGCTAGAGAGGTACAGAAAGAGGCAATAAAAGTGAAGAAAGAAGCAAAATAGGTACATAAAGAGGCAGGAGAACTGCAGAAAAAGGCATGAGAGGTGCCGGAAGAGGCAGGAAAGGTACACAAAGAGGCAAAAGTGTTACAGAAAGAGGCAAAAGGTGCTCAGAAAGAAGCAAGAGAAGTGGGGAAAAAAGCAACAGAGGTGCTGAAAGAGGAAATAGGAGTACAGAAAGACGGAAGAGGGGTGCAGAAAGAGGCCCAAGGGGTTGCACAAAGAAGCAAGAGAGGTGCAGAACGAAGCAAGAGAGGTGCAGAAATAGGGATGAGGGATGGAAAAAGAGGCAAGTGAAGTGCAGAAAGAGGCAAGAGATGTGAAGAAACAGGCAAGAGAAGTGCATAAAGAGGCAAGAGAATTGTAGAAAGAAGCAACAGAGGTATAGAAAGAAGCAACAGAGGTGCAGAAAGAGACAAGACGAGAACAGAAAGAGGGAAGAGGAGTGAAGAGAGATACACAAGGTTTGTAGAAAGAAGGGAAAGAGGTACAGAATGAGGCTAGAGAATTGCAGAAAAAAGCAACAGATGCAGGAAGAGGGAGGAGGGGTGGAGAAATAGGCATAGGGGTGCAGAAAGAAGCAAGAGAGGTTCAGAAAGAAACAAAAGTGCAGAAAGAAGCAACAGAGGTACAAAAAGAACCAAGAGGAGTGCAAAAAGAGGGAAGAGGGGTGTAGAAGGAGGCACAAGGGTTGCAGAAATAAGGGCCAAAGGTGTAGAAAGAAGCAAGAGAAGTGCAGAAAGAAGCAACAGAGTTGCAGAACGAAGGATGAGGGGTGGACAAAGAGGCAAGAGAAGTGCAGAAAGAAGCAACAGAGATGTAGAAATAGGGAAGAAGGGTGGAGAAAGACGCAAGAGGGAAGGAGAGAGAGGTTAGAGAGGTACAGAAAGAAACAAAAGAAGTGCAGAAACAAGGAACAGATGTGCAGAAAGAGGCAAAAGGAGTGCAGAAAGAGATAAGAGAGGTGCAGAAAGAGACACAAGGGATGCAGAAAGAGGCATGAGGGTTACAGAAAGAAACAAAAGAAGTGAAGAAAGAAGGAACAGAGGTACGGAAAGAAGGGAAGAGAGGTGCAGAAAGCGGTAAGAGGAGTGCAGAAAGAGGCAAGAGGAGTGCACAAACAAGCAAGTGAGGTACAGAAAGAGACACCAGAGGTACAGAAAGAAGCATGAAAAGTGCAGAAAGAAGCAACAGAGGTACAGAAAGAGGCTATAGAGGTACAGAAAGAAACAAGAAAAGTGAATAAAGAAGCAAAGGAGGTGCATAAAGAGGCAGGAGAACTTAAGAAAAAGGCAAGAGAGGTGCAGCAAGAGGCAAGAAAGGTACACAAAGAGGCAAAAGTGTTACAGAAAGAGGCAGGCGGTGCTCAGAAAGAAGCAAGAGAATTGGGGAAAAAAGCAACAGAGGTGCTGAAAGAGGCAATAGGAGTACAAAAAGAAGGAAGAGGGGTGCAGAAAGAGGCACGAGGTGTTGTAAAAAGAAGCAAGACAGGTGCAGAAATAAGCAAGAGAAGTGCATATAGAAGCAACAGAGATGCAGAAAGGGGGAAGTGGGTTGAGAAAGAGGCAAAAGGATACAGAAAGAAACAAGAGAGGTGCAGAGAGAAGGAACAGAGATGCAGAAAGAGGCAACAGGGGTGCAGAAAGAGGAATAATGTGTGCAGAAAGAGGCATAAGGAGTGCAAAAACAGGGTAGAGGGATGCAGAAAGAGACATGAGGGTGCAGAAAGAAGCAAGAGAAGTGCAGAAAGAAGCAACAGATGTGCAGAAGGAGGGAGGAGGGTTGGAGAAAGAAAGAAACATGAGAGGGGAGAAAGAAGCAACAATGTACAGAAAGAGGGAAGAGAGATTGAGAAAGAGGCAAGAAGGGTGCAGAAAGAAGCAAGAGAGTTGCAGAAAGTAACAAAAGAAGTGCAGAAAGAAGGAACAGAGGTGCAGAAGGAGGCGAGGAGTGCAGAAAGAGAAGAGGGGTACAGAAAGAGGTACAAGGGGTGTAGAAAGAAGCAAGAGAGCTACATAAAGACACAAGATACGTATAGAAAAAAGCAACAGAGATGGAGAAAGAGGGAAGAAAGGTGGAGAAAGAGGCAAGAGAAGTACAGAAGGAAGCAACAGACATGCAGAAAGGGGGAAGAGGGGTGGAGAAAGAGGCAAGAGGGGTGCAGAAAGTAGAAGAGATGTGCAGAAAGAAGCTACAGAAGTGCAGAAACAGAAAAAAGGTGCAGAAAGAAGCAACAGAATTATAGAAAGAGGCAAGAGAAGTGCACAAAGAAGCCAGAGTGGCTTGCACACCATTAATACCTATTTAACACCCACATGTAACAATAAGTGACATGTGACCATTCTAGGTTTACAAAGGACTTTCCACCACTCTGTAACACTTTCCTCTGTATTTTTGGTAACGATTGATCTGTTTGAGCTAGAAACAAGGCTTTTTTTGTTCAAATCTACAGATGAGGCAGCAGATGATGAATGATGTGGCTAATGTGGAAAATGTATAATTGTGCAAAAGTTGGTGCAGCCAAACTGTCGCGTAATTCCACTGACCCTGCTCATACATCTGACTAGGTCCAGAAGTGCTCCTCAGTGATTCCTTCTTTTTTGTCTCATTTAGTTCATAGTTTAGCTTCTATGGAAATGAGGAAGACTAAACCTGAGGTTGCTACTCCACAACACAGACTACCATACCACATAATTACTCTCCATAACTCAAAATCCCACTCTACATAATTCCTATAAAAGAAATACCACATACTTTCTGTCCACATAATTTCACTGCACACTTACCACATAATTTCACTACACACAACTAACATCCAATCCACTCCGAAAAACATAATTAAAAAAGTGTTACATTTACATCGCCAATAGCTCTAAGTTTTGCAAATGCGGAACCTGTTACATTGCAAACATTTCTGTAACTACAAGTCGCGTTTGAAGAGTGGTGGAGAAAGGGTGCTGGGCCTCCGACCAGCGCTCAGGAATTCCATTGCGTAGGAGTTACAGGACGTACCAGGGGGCTTCTTGGCCCCCATAGTCCCGCAGGAGTAAATTGGAGTTCATCCCCCATCCTGTACTCTGCCAGGAGGCGCGTTTGCAGAGTGGTGGAGAAAGGGGCCATGGCCTCTGAAGACGTCTTCGCAATCCCACTGTTTGGGACTTACTGGAGGCAACAAGAGGGGTAGTTTGCCCCCAAGGACATCCTTAGAGGCCAACTGCTCCTCCTGTTACCTCCAGTAAGTCCCACACAGCAGGATTGCTAAGTTATCATAGCAGGCCATGCCCCCTTTCCCTACCACTCTGCAAACGCACTTCCTGGTGCACTCTTGGATGGGGATTAAAGTCCTTCTCGCTGCTGGGGGTTCTTAGGGGACAACTAGCCTACCTGATATCTCCAGTATGCCCCAGATAGTGGGATTGCTGAAAGTTGGACACAGAACATGCGCCCTTTCTCCACCACTCTGCAAATGGCCCGCCTGGCTTGTTCTAAGTTGGGGAATAAAGTCCCCTTGAATACTGAGGGTCCCTGGGGGCCAACTAGCCCACCAGGTACCTCCATTAAGTCCCACACAGCTGGATTGCTGAGAGTGGTCGGAGGCAACACCCCTTTTTACACCACTTTGCAAACATGCCTCCTGGCACACTGCTATTTGGGGGATGTAGCCCACTTTAGTCCTGAGGTCCTCAGGATGCAAGAGGACCTCATCGCCCCACCAGCAGTACGCTAGGAGGCGCGTTTGCAGAGTGGTGTAAAAAGGGGTGTGGCCTTGGACAACTTAGAACAAGCTAGAGAGGGGGCTGGGCCTCTGGCAAGATGCTAGCTTTAAAAAAAAATCTTTGAAGGGTGCTCTGTGGGCCCCCTTCTTTCAATATGTTTTGGCCCAGGGGACCCCATCTCCTGGGGCATGGCCACAAATACATTTTTGAAAGGGGACCACGTGGCCCCCATCCTGAGGCATTTATCTGCCCCAGGGACCCCAACCCGTGCTTCATTTTTGTTATTGCCGAGGGGGGCCACGTGGCTCCCCCTCCGCTGACACTTAGCTCCCCTTGTGCAAAACCAATCTGCTTTGTTTTTTAAAAGTAAGAGCAGGTTTCCTGCTCGGCTTCCAAAAAACAAAGCAGGGTTTGCTATGGCAGGGCGGGAACGATGCTCCGCCCTGCCATAGCAAACGGCAATTTCCCAGAGGTGGGCACACCAGGACAATGCAGGACCCAGCCCTGGGGGTGGCAGTACCCAGGGCCATCAAGGGCTCAAAGAGGTGGTGGTCCCTGGAGCAGTGTGGGGGGCTTGAGCCCCCCACCCTTAAATTTTGAATATAGCCCCTGGGAGGTGGCGGTCCCCAGGGTTGCTGGGAGCTGCATAGCCCCGCATTTCAATCAGGTAGGCCTGGGGAGGTGGTGATCCCCGGGGCTTGGGGGGCCCATGAGGCCCCACCACATAATTAGGAATGCCCCAGGGAGGTGGTGGTCCCCAGTGCAGCATGGGGGGGCAGTAGATCCTCACACACATTTTTTAATGAAAACCCCCCCACCATAATTTACAATTGCCCTGGGACCTGGCCCAACCGGGGGCTTGAAACAAACCAGAAGCCCGCACTTCATTTTTAAATATCATTTCGGACAGATTTGCACACCCAGCACGAGTTTGGCCCTGGGGGTCCTTTTCGGACCCCATGATCAGGCCTAGGGGGTCAGGGTGCTTCTACCCTGCCTCCTTTTCTTGTTTTTCACCTTTATTTTACTGTCTTCTTGTGACTCGGATCTACTGAGTCACAAGATGGCTGCCAACTTCCTAGTTTGGAGTGTTGGCAGCCAATCAGAAGTCAGCTCATGCTCGGGAGGAGTCGTTACTCCTCCTCGGTGCTCAGATATCAATAGTTTTATATTTTGAATTTCTCAGGAACTACTGAATGGATTTACACCAATTAAAAAAAGGTCTCTTTCTGAACCAAGAGCGAAGTTGTTGCCAAATTTGGTGTAATTCCGTTCAGCAGTTCGGGCTGTAGCCTTTTCCAATTTTTCCTATGGCATTTAACATGGGGAAAATGCATTTTGGGACCCCCTTTTTTCTTGGCCCCCACTTGACAAATCACCCTGAAACTTTTAAGACAAGAGCTGACTGGAGCAGCTTGGGAAGATTCAAAATTTCGGGAAGATTCATCAAACGGCGCCAAAGATATTGGCAAATCAAAAAATGCTTTTCCCATGGATAATAGGTCCTAACTATTACTACCTACTGGTGGCTGTCAGTAGGTAATATATATATAGGAGGCACATTTGCAGAGTGGTGGGGAAAGTGGGCATGGCATTTGTCCACCTCTCAGCAATCCCACTGTGTGGGGCTTACTGGAAGTAAGATGTAGGCTAGTTGGCCCCTAAGAATCCCCAGTAGCAGAGGTTACTTTAATCCCCAGCCTAGAGCACACCAGGAAGTGCATGTGAGGAGTGGTGGGGAAATGGGGCGTGGCCTGCTATGACAACTTAGCAATCCTGCTGTATGGGACTTACTGAAGGTAATAGGAGGAGCAGTTGGCCTCTAAGGATGTCCTTGGGGGCCAACTACCCCTCTCGTAAGTCCTACACAGCAGAATTTCTGATCGCTGGTTGGAGGCCCAGCAGCATTTCTCCACCACTCTGCAAACGCAACTAGTAGATGAAGAAGTGTTTGCAATGTAATAGGTTTCACATTTGCAAAAGTTAGAGCTATTGGCGATGTAAATGTAAAAGTTTTTTACTAATGTTTTTGGGAGTGGAGAGGACGTACATTGTGTGTAGTGGAATTATGTGGTAATTTGTGTGATGTGAAATTTTGTGAATAGAAAGTATGTAGTATTTATTTTATAGGAATTATTTCGAGTGGTATTATGTATTATGGAGAGTAATTACATGGTATGGTAGTCTGTGTTGTGGAGTGGCAGCCTCAGGTTTAGTCTTCCTCGTTTCCATAGAAGCTAAACTAGGAACTCAGAGAGACAAACAAAAGAAGGAATCACTGATGAGCACTTGTGGACCTAGTCAGAGGTATGACCAGGGCCACTGGAATAATGCGACTGTTTGGCTGCACCGATTTTTGCACAAATATACATTTTCTGCTTTAGCCACATAATTCATCATCTGCTCCCTGATCTGCAGATTTGAAAAATGCAGCAACAAGTGTTACAGCGCGGTGGGAGGCCCTTTGCAAACCTAGAATTGTCACCTGTTATTTATTGCTAAATGTGGGTGTTAAATCGGTACTAATGGTATGCAAGCCACTCTTGCTTCCTTCTGTGCCTCTCTTGCCTCTTTCTGCATTTCTGTTGCTTCTTTCTACACAGTTCTTTCTTTTTCTGCACTTCTCTTGCCTCTTTCTGCAAATCTCTTCTACTTTCTGTACCTCTCTTCCCTCTTTCTGCACATGTTGCCTCTTTCTGCACCTTATTTGCTTCTTTCTATACCCCTCTTGCCTCTTTTTGCACCCTTCTTCCCTCTTTCTCTACCCCTCTTATGTCTTTCAGCATCATTTTTGCCTCTTTCTGCACCTTTGCTCCTTCTTTCTACACTCCTTTTGTTTCTTTCTGCACCTGTCTTGCTTCTTTTTAAACCCCTCTTGCCACTCTCTCCATCCCTCCTCCCTCTTTATGCATTTCTCTTGCTTCTTTCTGCACCTCACTTGCCTCTTTCTGCACCTCTATTGCCTCTTTCTGCATTTCCCTTGCCTCCTTCTGCACTTCACTTGCCTCTTTCTGTAACTCTCTTGCTTCTTTCAGTACCTCTCTTGCCTCATTCGGCACCTCACTTTCCTCTTTCTGCACCACTCGTGTCTCTTTTTGCACCCTGTGTACCTCTTTCAGCCCTTCTGTTGCTTCTTTCTGCAGTTCTCTTCCTCTTTCTGCACCCCTCCTGTCGGTTTCTGTACCCCTTTGTCTGTTTCTGTACCCCTCCTCCCTCTTTGTGTAACTCTCTTCACTCTTTTCATACCTCTCTTTCCTCTTTCTGCACCACTCTTGCCTCTTTTGTTACCTCTGTTCTTTTTTTCTTCACCTCTTGTCTATTTTTTCACCATTTGTGCCTCTTTCAGCACCTCTGTTGCTTCTTTCTGCAGTTCTCTTCCTCTTTCTCCACCCCTCCTGCCTCTTTTTCCACCTCTGTAGGTTCTTTCTGCACCTCTTTTGCTTCGTTCTGCACTTCACTTGCCTATTTCTGTACCCCTCTTGCCTCTTTCTGCTCCTCTGTTAGTTCTTTTTAAACTGCTCTGGCTTCTTCCTGCACCTCTGTTCCAAATTTCTGCATCCCTCTTGCCTTTTTCTACACCCCTCTTCCCTCTTTCTGTACCATTCTTGCCTCAGTCTGCCCACCTGTTCCCTCTTTCTGTACCCCTTTTTGCCTGTTTCTGTAACTCTCTTGCCTCTTTCTGTAGTTCTCTTGCCTCCTTCTGCCCCTTACTTGCCTCTTTATGTAACGCTGTAGGTTCTTTCTGCACTGCTCTGGCTTCTTACTGCACCTCCCTTTCAAATTTCTGCATTCCTGTTGCCTTTTTCTGCACCTCTCTTCCCTCTTTCTGCACCCCTTTTACCTCTTTCTACAACTCTCTTGCCTCTCTCTGCAGTTCTCTTGCCTCCTTCTGCACCTGTGTGGCTTCTTTCTGCACTTCTCTTTCCTCTTTCTGCACCCCTGTTGCTTCATTCTATACTTTCCATGATTCTTTCTGCACCTGTCTTGCTTCTGTGTTGTGTACGTGACTTCAGTCATTCTGATATGTCAAGATTACAATTATACATAGCTGTCTACATGCACATGGACCACACATTGCAGCCTATTCTAAGACATGCATGCATCTGTGGTAGTCATTATGATTGGCATAGTTTGTATGTGTGACAACATAAGTGACTGTCAAATTGCACATTGCTGTAATGTCTGCTACTGTTTGAAATGCTTGAAACACACATCTAAATGAACTTCAGGCATCCAGTACTTGTTAAATATATTTTGGATGATGCAAACAAAGTAAAGGCTTGACAACAGATTTGTACTTTAGTTATTCTTCACATAGATTTGCAGATGTGCACAATTTATACACACAGCTGCAAAGCCAGTCATGTGGATAATTCATGGTGATAGTGGGACACAATGGGGATTTACATATTCTGACAATGTTAGCAAATTGTGTAGATTTTTCATTTGATTTATCATTTCTGCACCATAAGTGGAATACATTCTTATATGTCGAACTGAACAGTTTGTGTCCGGCACAATTTCACATCAGTCTAGTGTGACAGCGCTACACAGCTTGAAGCTAGGTGCCTAACAATATGATGGCTGGACAGGTGACACACCAACCATTTTATGTGAGTATGCAGTAAGTCATGTTTCAGCCTCTGCAGGCGACATGAGCTTGTGGTAGCACCACTGTTGTTGTTGGCAGAAATCTATGCACCAGAATGCTGAATGTGTCAGCCTGGTGCACATTATGTAGGGGGTCAACAAAGCACACAAAGCCATCTGGAAACATGTTGTAGAACAAGAGTCCAAGGTGGATAGGACATTGTTGGATGGCCACAACAAAGCAGTGCTTTACACAGTGCACTACTTACAACAGCCTGACGTACAATGCCAGTAAGCACATACAGTGCACATTTAATTGACTCAACACTGTATTATTTGTATTTGACCCATATTGTCATACACAGGTGCTGCAGTGTTTATGCAAACTTTCTTTGATGGATAAGCCTGCATCTTCCTCAACCCTGTGTGCACTAGCAGTGGACATTGATGCAGCATGAACCACACTTAGCTGTTGGCAAACTCTGGCATGCCAGATGTAGACCCATTGCGGACAGGAGATGCAGAAATGGTGCATTGTGTAGGGTGAACAATTAAGGTGCACATGATCATGTACAAAGGGTACTCTATAGTGCATGGCACACACCAACACAACAATGGGTTGACAGAGGAGACATCCTATTTTGTCCTGCACCTTTTCACATCATCATGCATGATGTTTTTGTGCAAAGCATTAGTTGGTGAAGGTGAGGCACCTAACCTTGTTAAATCTTGTAAGTCAGGGTACCTGTGACTGTGTAGCTTAGAGTACCCATTTGCATATCCAGCACATGTGGTTCCCCCAGCATTCTCAGAATGCCCAGCTGTGCCCATGGTTGCGTAGATCCAAAACGCGGCCTCAGGAGTGTCGTCCCTTCGACGCACTCGTGAATGATTTGTTCATAGCATTTGTTCAATAAAGGTCATTGCAAGTAGTCATAGATGCTGCAATTACGTTTATTTTCTTGCTCTTGATTTGTGTTATTCTTTCATAATACGTTTCAAAAATATTCATTACAATTGTGCCCAATGCATTTCGGGCGTTAGCCCTTCATCAGGGGACTTGGGAGTCCTGCGAAATAATACAAGAGAACTGTAGTTCCATATAACAAGCGTTACATTAAAGTAAAACTGACGTGTTCATTGGTCATGCATGTGGGGTTCTAGAGTGGCGATGGGGAGGATTCGGAGAGACGGTTACGGTCATCAGAATAAATTGCCCGTGAATTTAACTGCTTGTGACAAATCGGTGAATAGATGGGTCAATACGCCGGTGGTGGTGGGGTCGTGATTCATTCAAAAGGAACTGGGTGTTCCTTATGTGCTGTGTCTGTGAATTAACGCGTTAAGCAAGTGAATGGATGGTTCCAAAGGTGCTTGGTGCCGGTCGTGTTCTATATCCGTGAGTTAACGCTTTGAACAAAAAAGTGCGACGTGCAATATTAACAGCTAAAACCGATGGTTCTAACCTGTGATATACGGGCTCTCCGTGCGCTGTGTAGAGCTGTTCGGAGAAAAAGATTGATTGTAAAAAAGACATTCTGCCACGTGGATCAGTTTTTTTTATTTACCTTTCACTTAGCAGTTATGTGAACATCTGAAGATATAAACCAAATATACAAGATTTTTGCGTAGTGATCTTTTAATTCACAAAGTAACATTCAGTGTTTTATTTAAAGATAAATATATGTGATGGCATCTTTGTTTATTGTGATTATGGAAATACATTCTGGTGATTTGATCCCTCCTTGCTGTTTCAGCAGCAGAAACTGTGGAGTGTCTAGTATCTGCCTCTTCGTCCTGGCCAACCTCTGGATTGTCCTGCTCCTCCTGGTCTTCATCCAATGGCGTGTTTGTGAAATGAAATGAAATGAAATGAAAACGGGATTTCTAAAGCACATGGCTGCCCGGGGGCGTCCCAGCGCTTGTCGGTACACACTTATTGTACAGAATGCAGCATGCCCTTATGATCTTGCATAAAAGTACAATAGTCTACCCCCGACATATCTAGGCACTGAAATCTTGATACCAGTGCAATGTTGTAGTCTCTCTGAGCCTGTGTTTGTGTCACTTTGATGGGCATCCTCAGCAATGGTGAGAGTGTATATCAATGATCACCTGAAACAGATAATGGAGAGATGTGTCCATTAGTATCTGTGCTTGCTGTGATTGCAGAGTGCTTTTTTTGGGGTGTGTGCATTGTACAACTTTGTACTTTCTGGTTTGCCATGAGGAGCTTCAGACAATTGACCAGCATCACTGAAATTAACTTGCCTATACTTGACAGCCAACACATCACCATGTTGTCATTGTCTGGGTCCTCTGTCTTACCTCCATATTGTGAATGTCAGGACGTATGTTTCACTAAAAAAGAAATTGTAGTTTCATTACACGCCTGTTACACTAAGTGAACCTCTCCTTTGCACATATTTTATAGGGTGCACAATTGGCACATGTGCCTGCTGAAACATCCACCTTAGCTTTTTGATGATTACTATGTTGGAACATCACCTAGATACCTCATTGGGAGTGATTGTGCTGAGGGGAGGTGAGAGCGAAAATCCTTGACTGCTAATTGTTGAACTCATTGTGGACTCTTTACATCCATCTTGCCACCAAGGTGGGTCATTGTTTAAGTGACAGCAGCACTACTACCTGGTGCACTTAACCTACTGGGACATGTGAAGACAACATACAGATTCATTGATGTTCTTGTGCATGAGTTGACTTTATCTCTGCACATATGCATGTTGGAGTAATACCTTTCAATATTGCCAAGTGTGTGTCGGTTCACAATCTACACACGTTGCAATTTCAGAATTTGTGCATCAGATTGCTACACCCCACCTGGATAGTCATAAGCATGCACAACATGTAGTGAGTTTGTGATTTGGATTGTTTATATGTTCTTCCTATGCAGGCCCCATTCTGCAACGACACACACTGATGTTTAATCAACTTTGGTGAACATTTGTGTGCAGTTGGTGCTCCCCTCATGCACACTCCTCGCAAACCCATGATACAGGAACACCTGCTGCAAGGTGCATGGCTGGCTATCTTTTTGCATGTCAGGTAATTGTGCACCATCATGTGTGAGAGCAGGGTGATCTGTCATCTTGCTTTACATATGGCAGATGTGTTTATTTCAAGATGCATGTAGCACAGCCGAAGCATATGTTGTGTCATTTGCTGCATTGATTAATTTGAATTTTTGTCTGATGAGTTCAGCAAAATCTATATTCCAAGGGTGCCTTAGTATTTTGTGTGAGATTTTCTAGGCTACCCACCTGTTGGTCTGTATAACATATGCCTTGCATATTTGCATTGGGTGCTTGTGTATATTGTTTGGACCTCTTCCAAGGTATTTCATATTTCATCAGCTATATGTGCATTCTCACATATTTGAGCTACATGCTTGTGTACTTGAGGTGTGTGGCATGTTCATTTTGTACTTACCAACAATCAGTCCATTTCCATATGTGTCATTCTCAAACCGCTGGTTGGTGATCGATTGGCGAAAGATGTAAGAGTCATGCACACTCCCAGGAAACTTAGCGACAACAATGATGATCAGGCCCAGGTGGTCCACAATTGCATGAACATTCATTGAGTGTGTGTGCTTCCTGTTCATGTATATATTTGCAGTGTCTGCAGGAGGCACAAGCAGAACATGGGTGCAGTCAATTGCCCCAACACATGTGGAAACCCAGCAATGTCATAGAAGCCTTGCTTGTTGTCAAGTTGTTCTTGCGCAGTTTTGGGGTACCGTAGGTGCTGCGGCGTCAGGCCGACGATGGCATCCAAGACAATCAGGAGGAACCTTGGGAAGGCTGAATGTGAGACTCCACCCACTCTGGCAGTGGTTGTTTGGAAGGTACCAGAGGCCAACATGTGCAGCACTGCAAGTAGCTTTGTCTGTGGAGGGATGTTTGTGACCAGGGAGAGCTAAATATCATTTTAAATCCCAACACTCCTGAATTGGTTATGGTTATGGATGAGGGTGAAATAATCGGTGTAGAAATATTTAAGCATTTCCCAGAGGTATATTCCGGTGCAATGGGGAAGCTCAGGAATTTTGAGCACATCATTATTTTAAAAAAAGATGCATGTCCCAAAATACATAAAGCAAGGTATATTCCAATTTCTCTCAGAACGGAACTAGAAAGGGAATTGGAGAAGTTGGTTAAGGCTGACATAATTGAACTCATTGAGTCCTCAGAATGGATTTCTCTGATTGGGGTTGCAAGACAGAGTAATGGTAAAATAAGATGATGAATTGACTCTGCCACTTAAATAACAACATTGTGGTACACAAATGTTCTCTTCATGAGATATCGGAAATATTAGCTTTGGTGAAGGGTTTTGGATGCTTTTCTACAATTGATCTTTCAGGATGACATTTTTGTGTTTGGAAAGGACCGTAGTAAGCATTATAAGATTTTGGATGAGGTCTTAACTATTTTGAAAGAAAGTGGTCTGACCGAGGAGCACACCCGATCAATACGGATGAAGTTTGATCCTTCCTCAGGTTTGTGTAGTTTTATGAAAAATTCATCAAAGGTTTTACAATAAAGTTTTTAACATTAGATACTTGTTGAAGTGTAGGGGAAAAGTTATTAGGACAGATGCTTGCAGGAAAGAATTCAAAAACATAAAAAAGGCTATCAAGGAAGCACTTATTTTGAAACGTTTTGATCCTGATTTGAGTAATGTGATCACTGTAGATGCAATTAGCTAAGGGTAAGGTGGAGTACTTTCTCAGATTACATCAGAAGGAAACGAGAACATTATTGCTGATGCATTCCGTGCACTATCCTCCCCTCAAGAATGATTTTCAGTGATAGAAAAATAAACTTTTGCTTGTACCTGGGCCTTGAATAATTTTAGGTCATGTATTTGGAGTAAGCATTGCAAAGACTATTTCGACCACAAGCCTTTAGTTAAAATACTTACCACTGACGGTTTATTCAAAGCTTGTGCCAGGATACCAACAATATCCATAAGGCGTCAAGCCTTTATATAACTAGTGAATATGTACCTGGAAAGAAAAATGTGCTGGCAGATTTTTGTTTCTCATATGCCTACTGAGTTACAAGAATGTCAAGAAAACGAGTGGGAGGATTTCCATATTGCATTAGTGCATGATTACAGTATAAGACCAGTGGAAGAAGTAGAATAGAAAATACAATGCTCTTTAGATTGCAATGTGCAGCAGCTTATTGTCTTTGTACAGCAGGGTTGGCCAGTGAAGCCCCAAATAGTGAAGGATTTGAAAGCTTTTCGGGAACTGAGGAATGATCTGTTGGTTATACAAGGTACTGTGTATAGAGGTGACAAAGTAATTCCTCCTTCTCTTTTTCATGCTAAAATTGTGAAGTTGCTTAATGAAGGGCAGGCAGGCATTGTTAAAGCAATACAAAGACTCAAACCCTTGTCCCTGCTCTCAGGCAGGTTGCTCCCCACGCCGCCCCAGCACCACCTGTGCGTCGCTGCCCCTGAGCCCGCTGCTGCCGCTGTTGCAGTTTCTAGTCTGCTGCTCTTGCGCTCGCTCTGCCCCTTTGCACTGCTACACTGCTATTGTGCCTTGTACTTTTGCACTGTTCTTCTAGTGTGGTATTATTCACCTGTTTTCTTTTCCCCTTTTGTACTGTTGTGTCTTGTACTGTTGCACTGTTTCTTTTTAGTGCTGTATTAATCACCTTTTTATCCTTCTTTTTACTGTTGTGCCCTTGCCTTCTGTTTTTCCCCAACCCACTATTCCTGCTTGTTTTCCCACCGCTGCATCCCCTGCGGCCCCGCCCCCTGCTCGTCCATTCTCCGCCATCTCCTGCCTCCCAGCTGCTCCTCCCCCCGACCTCGCCTTACATGGCAGCCACTACGCGGCCGCGACGCTGGCGCACCGAAAGCACGCCTAAGGTAAGCCTGTCTGTACCCGTCCGTGCCTGGACCGCGCCCTGCGCCAGAACCCCGAAACGCAAGCAAGGACCCTTCACCTGCCGGAACTACGGCTTCACCAGCATCCGATATGCAAATCCACCCACTGGGAAAGAACCCAACCACCTCAGATGCATCCTTCTCAACACCCGTTCCGCCCGTAAATACGCCATTGAAATCTGGGACCTACTTGACTCAACCTCACCAGATGTCGCCTTCCTGATGGAGACCTGGCTGAACCCCACCTCGGCACCCGACATAGCCATCCCGGACGGCTACAATATCACCCGCAGGGACAGCAACAATGGAGTAGGAGGAGGAATCGCCATCGTCCACAGGAACACTCTCAGAGTCTCGACCAACACCGACAACACCCTCAGCACTGTCGAACACCTGCACTTCCAGATCCACACCAATCCCAACACCACCCTCAGAGGAACCCTCGTCTACAGACCCCCCCGGACCCCGACCACAGTTCAGGGTCTCCATTGCCAACTTCGTCAGAACACACACCCTCGCCTCCACAGACTACATCCTTCTCAGGGACCTGAACTTCCACCTTGAGAACAACAACGACTGCAACTCTACCACCCTGATTGACAACCTCACCAACCTCGGACTCCGACAACTCACCACAATGCCCACCCACTCCACCGGTCACACGCTTGACCCCATCATCTCCGCAAGATCCTGCATCTCCTTCAACCACACCACCCAACTCCAGTGGACCGACCACCGCTGCATCCACTTCACCTTCTGGAAACCTACCACGCACCACCACACCCAAGAGAACCCCGTCGCTGCTGGAGCAAAGTCACTGAAGACCAGCTAACCACCACCCTCGCCCGGAGCCCACCCGCCGACCCCACCGACCACGACACCGCCACCCGCAACCTCAGACAATGGATCGATGACTGCGCCAACACCTTCCCCCCGCTCAAGAAACCCTCTAACAGACACACCAGCAAGAAAGCCAGCTGGTTCACTGAAGACCTCCGGCCTCCAAACAAACCTGCCGAAAGCTAGAGAAAAAATGGCACCATGAACAGACACCGGACAGCTACGTAGCCCACAAGAACACCACCCGCAAACACCATCACCTCATCAGATTCACCAAAAGGGCCTAATTCAAAGACTGCCTAGACAACAATGCACACAACAGCAAAGAGCTCTTCAACATCGTGATGGAACTCTCCAACCCCAGCCCCAACACCAACGACATCCCACCTTCGCAAGACCTGTGTAGCTCCCTAGCCACCTTCTTCCATTGCAAGATCGCTGACATCCACGACAGCTTCAATGTCACGATCGCCCCAACAACCACTGAGACCTCCATCCCCATGGCCACCATCCCCACCGACCCCCTGCTCGCCTGGACCAACATATACGATGACAACACCATCAAAATCATGAACACCATCCACTCAGGATCTCCGTCAGACCCATGTCCACACCACATCTTCAATAAAGCCAGTACCACCATCACACCCCACCTCCAGAAAGCCATCAACATCTACTTCAAGACAGCGACCTTCCCGGAGAGCTGGAAGCACGCCAAGATCAACGCCTTACTCAAGAAGCCCAATGCTGACCCCAAGGACCTCAAGAACTTCCGCCCCATCTCCCTGCTCCCGTTTCTGACGAAGGTCATCGAGAAGACCGTCAACAGACAACTGACCCGCTACCTCGAGGAGAATAGCATCCTGGACCCATTCCAGTCCGGGTTCAGCAGCAACCACAGCACCGAAACTACCCTCATCACCGCCACCGATGACATCAGGGCCCTGCTGGACAACGGAGACACCGCGGCCCTCATCCTCCTGGATCTGTCAGCTGCCTTTGACACTCTCTGCCACCACACCCTACGCACACGCCTCCATGATGCTGGGATCCAAGACAAAGCTCTGGACTGGACAACCTCCTTCCTCTCCGGCAGCACCTAGGGCGTCCGCCTCCCCCCTTTCTGCTCCGAAGCCACCGAGATCATCTGTGGCATACCCCAGGGCTCATCCCTCAGCCCAACATTGTTCAACATCTACATGGCACCGCTCACCCACGTTGCCCTACTGCATGACCTCAACATCATCTCCTATGCCGACGACACCCACCTGATCCTCTCCCTCACCAAGGACCCCCTCACCGCCAAAACCAACCTCCACGAAGGAATGAAAGCCGTTGATGAGTGGATGAAGAACAGCCGACTGAAGCTAAACTCGGGCAAGACGGAAGTTCTCATCCTCTGCTCCACCACCTCGGCCTGGGACGACTCCTGGTGGCTGACCACACTGGGAACAGCTCCGACACCCATGACCATGCACGCAACCTAGGGTTCATCCTCGACTCTACTCTCTCCATGACCAACGCTGTCTCGTTCTCCTGCTTCAACACTGTCTGCATGCTCCACAAGATCTATGGGTGTATTCCCACTGAAAGAAGAAGAACAGTCACCCAGGTCCTCGTCAGCAGCAGGTTGGACTATGGAAATGCCCTCTACGCAGGAGCCTCAGCCAAACTCCTGAAACTACTCCAGCGCATTCAAAAAGCCTCTACTCACCTGATCCTCGGCATCCCTCACCGCAGTCTCATTATCCCCCACCAGAGAGACCTGCACTGGCTCCCAGTCAACAAGAGAATCACCTTCAAGCTCCTCACCCACGCACACAAGGCACTCCAACACACTGGACCAGCAAACCTCAACAGATGACTGAGCTTCTACACCCCCAACCGCCAGCTCCACTCTGCCGACCTTACCCTCGCCAAGTTGCCCGCATACGAAGAGCAACCTCCAGCAGCTGATTGTTCTCCCGCCTTGCCGCCAAGACCTGGAACACCCTCCCCATCCTCCTACAGCAGACCCAGGACCAGCTAACCTAAGGAAGACTTCTGAAGACCTGGCTATTCGAGCAGTAGCAGCATCCCCCCCACCCCCCAGCGCCTTGGGACCCTCACGGGTAAGTAATGCGCTCTAACAATTTCCTGATTGATTGATATAGGTGGCCTGATATTGGCATGTGAACTGAAAGAATAGTGAGGAAATGTGTGTGCTGTGCAAATTCAGATAAGTCTCTCAAAACCTTGAGTCCTAAATGTGTGAACCCATGATTCCAAGTAAACCATGGCAAACAATGGGTATTGACATTATGGGCCCCATTGGTTCCAAGGCTAAGTACACCATCTCACTTGTTGATGTGCTTTCCAGGTGACTGTAATCAAAATTGTTAAAAAAACAGATGCTGAGGAAGTGCTTAAGTTTCTTGACAGAGTTTTCGTGGATGATGGAATGCCTGCACAGATTATCAGTGATAATGGGGTACAGTTCATGTTGAAATTAGCTAAAGAATATTTCAGTAAGATTGGTGTTAAGCATAGGAGTAATTCCTGTATAATTCCAGTGGGAATTGCAGGATTGAGAGTTCTCAAGAATGCAATTGAACTAGCTATCAAGAATGGCAGTGATTGGGAGATGCAAGTGTTTAAGACTCTGTGGATAGATAGAACTACCAACCATGAGGCTTGGGAAACTTCACCTTTTTAAGTTATGAGGGGTAGAGGAGCCAGGACTAAATGTAATCCTGAGTGGTTGATTCAGAATGAAGATTCTGCCTCATAGGTGGAGAAGATAAGGGAGAATATTTGCCTAACCACCTTAAGTACAAACAGATGTTTTATCTCAAGAGAGGGAATGATAATGTCGATGTTGGAGTTGATATGTGGGTCAAAGTTAAGAAACCTAGGAAGGTTACTAAGAGTGGAAGCCAATTTTCTGATCCCTTGAAAGTTATAAAGGTTTTAAGGAATGCTGTGCTGTTGAGTGATGGTAAAGTATGGAACCTCAGGCCCATTGCTGTTTTAAAAAGTGATTATTTTTCCAGGACTAATGATGGTAGCAGTGGTATATCTAACTTTGATTTTGGTGAAGATCTGGTTCAGGAGAATGGTAATGATGTTGACGTATGTTACAGTAATGATCTCAGAGAGGAGGATGTGCAATTGAAGGAAGAGTAGGTAATGAGGAGGAAACACAGGAAAGTGGAGGCATGGTTGAATCTGATTTGTTGAATGAAGAGGCTGTGGCATCTAAGAATGCTGAGTAAAAGAATGGTGGAGAAATACAGTAGATACACATTTTGGGGACAACAGGAGAATTCAGGTTCAACCCAGGTGGATGTCTGATTTTGTTTGTGAGACAAATTCCACTGAGTGAATTTAGTTTTGCAGTTTTATTAGTCTATTATAGAGAGGAACATGTGATTTGATCATTACATAAGCCCCTAGTGTGGGGGTTATTGTTTATAAAAAAATACACCTTCAATGGAATCTCTTATACCAGCCCTGGCTTGGGCTGATCACTTCTATAACATTTTTAACCTGGATGTAAGGAAATTACCCTGATTAATAAGGAACAGGTAACTTGCAAATATGAGTATTTTATCCAAATTAGTGAAACTATTGAGGTAAAGGATGTAAGCTCTGCCATACTTCCTGGGAAGGCACCAGGGCTAGATGGTGTGCCACTAGACTTGTACCAAGATAATATAGCCTTTTGAGCCCCACTGTTAACCAATGTTATCAGGGCTGATATAAAGGGGAAACGTGTACAATCTTGGAAGTAAGCAGTGGTAGTTACCATCTTTACAAAAGGGAACAGGTACTCTCCATGTTCGTATCGTCCAATCTCTCTCCTAGACAGGTCTCTTAAAATATTAGGCAGAATTTTGGCTGCCAATTTAGAGGCCTAGATAGAGGAGAAATAGACCTTGTCTAGAGTGCAATATGATACCCACCCAGGGTTGGGCACTGTGGAGCAGTCCTTGAACCTCCCAATAAGAACTGGGAGTATATCAAGACCAGGAGAGGTTAAATTCAGTTAGCATTTATGGACCTCCTTTGACTTTGACATGGTTAACAGAGTGAAGCTTTGGCCCATTATGGAGGGTTTGGGGATTGAGTAGGCCTTGATTGATCTACCCCGTCGGATGCATTGCGTTACGGCGGTTAGGATCAGCTATGGGGCAGAGGGTGAATGCTTGCCCATCATTAAATCCTCATCAGGGGCCCCATCAGGGGCCCTCCAAGGCTGTGAATTGGCTCATTTGCTTTTTCTCATCTATGTAAATGGACTAGAACAATGTTTTTGAAATACAATGAAAGATCTACTGCAAATGAAATCATGTGCATTATCAGGTTTACTTTATGTGGATGCTATCGTTTTAATCTTGAGAATGGCAAATGGTCTGCAACTCCTTCTTGAGACATTTGATACTTTTATGGGTGATTTGGACCTTGAAACATATCTCATTAAATGATTTGCCATTAGAATTGGTCCAGAAAACGCTAAAAATAGGACATTTCATTTAAGAGGGGTGGTTATAAATAAAGTGATAACTTTTACATATTTAGGTTTTCCTTTTGACTAAAATTTAAATTGGGACAGTTTATATAACACTAGGGCAAAACAGTGCCAGAGAACCATATAGGCAGTATTTAGCTTTGCACACAGACTGGGTCACAAACCTGTGAAATAGTTAACTTTTATAAAAGTAAGTGTGTTTTTATTAGCAAACTTTGGAGCAAATGTTTGGGGTATAAATGTGCTAAGCAATTACAGCTGTCTCAAAACACACATTTTGTTGTGTAGACTTCTGGCTGTACCTCAATCACACCCTCCTTTATGTGTAATTCTGAAGTAGGGTGGATCCCATGGTGTATAGGATTACACTGAGCCCTTCCCTTCTCTGGCTAAGGATCTGAGGGCAATCTGGAAGCCGACTTCACAAGGTAACTGTAGGAATTTTGTCTTTCTTTAGCCAATGCAATAGAGATCCCCTGGATAAACTATCTTAAAAGTGGCTTAGTAGATTTGCCCGGCCAGAGTTTTTTCATAATCTAGTCAATATAGAGGCATGGGCAAAGAAGCAGGGAAAAGACCTGTTTCTGGAGAGTCGAGCCAGGCTTCATCGGGAAGACTTTGAGAAATTAGATTTCAGTATAAACAACAGTTTTATCTGGGAAGTGTTTTTAACATTAAGCATAGGTTTTATCTCACTAGATTTCATTGTAATACTGATCACCTCTTAGTGGCATTTCCAAGATAGGTTGATAGAAATGCTTTGCTTCCAACTTGCTCCTGCAAGTTGGAAGCAAGTTGGAAGCTCCTGAAATCAAGGTTTGAACCTTGATTTCAACACATATAAGCATGTGCACAAAATCAGTCTTATGAGCTAGCACCCCTAAAACACTTTAAAATCCCATGAGCCTGAATCACAAGGCCATGCACTACTGTAATCTGAGGTTCAAGGTCTTAAATGTACTCTGTATGCCTGGCCGCTGTCCAAGAGTGCATACATGTACATAGTAAATGCCACGCAAGTGGTGGGGAGACCTAGGTGGAGAGAAACAAGGCATCGTTTTTCTTGTTAGCCCTGTGAGTTTATGAATACTTATAACCTCTGAGGGCTGTGAGCATTAACCAACTGTCATCTGAGCTTTTCTATCTTGGATGTGGCTTGATTTTCACTGCAAGAAAGGGGTGGACTAACTCTTCAACTGCTTTGTGATTCCGCATACCATTACTCCTCAAGTCGAAACAACAACTTGCGGAGGGGGGGGGGGGTGTTGGATTTAAAATCCAACACCTGTCCTATGGTCCACATAGACTGGAGTTGGAATAGTAAATGATACTATTCCAACATCCATCGCCCCCCTCCGCAAGTCATTGTTCGGACTTGCGGAGTAATGGTATGCGGAATCACAATGCTGTTGTTGTAACGACCGCATTGTGATTCCATGCGGGAAAAAAGACTGCAGGAAATAGAACTATATTCATCTGGAACTGGCCCAGGGTATAGGTGCCCGGCCCTTTTTATTGTCAGGGTCACTTGACCTGTGATACCTGTGACTGATGGGTGTATGATGGTAGTATAAGCCAGTCTTCGGGGAGTGGCTGGTACAAAACCACAATTAGGAACACTAGAACAGTGACCAACCAGTCACTATATCCCTCGCAAACTTTATTAAAAATGGAACAAGTCCAACCTGTGAGAAAGAACAAAACAACAGAAAACTTCACAGAGCCTATAAGGCTGCTTTCCAGACAGGATGGATGGATCCTGTCCTGTGTGGAAGTCTATACACAATGTCTATATACACTGTTTGCTGTGATGGTGCATGTGAAGCGATAGTGAAGTGGGTGGATGTTACATTTTCAAAAGACATCCCAGCTCCATGAACATCAAGCCTCCTAAGATGGATGACATACTGGTCATTGTTGATGAGTACTCCTGAAATGATGCAGTGCTTCCAGCTGCATGATGGTGGAGTAAACTCTGACATCCGTCTCTCACCAGGATTCCTTTCTCCGACCTCTGACCCTGCTTGCAGGCAGGTCGCCTCCACGCCGGTGCTTGCCACCTGCTTGCTGCACTTGTTCTGAGCCTGTTTTCTTGCCTTTTCCCCCTGCCCGTGCGCCAGCTCCCCTGCCCTCCTTCGCTCCCGTTCAGGCCCTTCCCGCTGCTGCTTCACTGTGGCTCCGCCCCCTACACACCCATTGGCCTCCCCGCTCCCGCCTCCCAGCTGCTCCTCCCTCCCAAGCCTCCTCTTAGGCAGGCCGAACAGCGGTAGCAGGAGCGACCTCTGACCCTGCTTACACGCAGGTTGCCCCCACGCCGCTGCTCGCCACCTGCTTGCTGCCCCGTGTTCTGAGCCTGTTTTCTCGCCTTTTCCCCCTGCCTTTGCGCCAGCTCCCCCCCAACCCATCCGCTCCCGTCTCAGGCCCTTCCCGCTGCTGCTTCACTGCGGCCCCACCCGCCTACATACCCATTGGCCTACCCGCTCCCGCCTCCCAGCTGATCCTCCCTCCCAAAGCCTCCTTATGCAGGCCAAGAAGCGGATGCCCCTGGACCGCGCCCAGAGCCAGAACCCCAGGACACCAGAATCCACAACGACGCCAGCACCCTGGGCTCACTCAACACCGGCCGAAACCACACCTGCTTCCAAGCCACCCTGAAATGGACCCACAGACCCTTCTCCTGCCACACCTGCAGCTTCACCTGCGACCGAATCTCCAAAGTCTGGACCCAATCACCTCTGCTGCATACTCCTCAACATCCGCTCCGCACGCAAACACGCCATCGAGCTATGGGATCTGCTCAACACCTCCTCCCAGATGTGGCCTTCCTGACCCAGACCTGGTGGAACATCTCCTCGGGGGGGCCAACATTGCCATAGCCATCCCGGACGGCTACAAGATCAACTGCAGGGACCGCGCCAATGGAATCGGAGGAGGAATAGCCATCATCCACAAGTCAACCCTCAAGGTCGCCACCCATGCAGATGACACCCTCAACACCACCAAACACCTACACTTCTGGATCTACACCGACCCCAAAACCACCTTTAGAGGAACACTCATCTACAGACCCCCTGGATCCCGGGCTCAGTTCAGCGACTCCATCGCGGACCTCGTTAGCTCCCACGCACTCGCCTCCATGGACTACATCCTCCTCGTGGACCTGAACTTCCACCTCGAGAACAACAACTATGCCAACTCCGCCACCCTGATTGACAACCTCGGCCTCAGATAACTCTACACCGCACCCACCCACTCCGCCGACCACACGCTTGACCCCGTCTTCTCGACAAGCTCTCACGTCACCTTCGATCACACCACCAAACTCCACTGGATCGACCACCGCTGCATCCATTTCACCTTCAAGAAACCAACCACCGCACGACCGCACCCAACAGCTGCCTCGCAGCAAAGTCACCAAAGACCAGCTGATCACCTCCCTCGCCAAGAACCCACCCACTGACCCCACCAACCCAGACACCGCAGCCCGCACCCTCAGACAGTGGATCAACGACTGCGCCAACACCCTCACCCCGCTCAATAAACCCTCCAACAGCCACGCCAACAAGAAAGCCACCTGGTTCACCAACGAGCTCCAGGCCTCCTAACGTGCATGCCGGAAATTGGAGAAGACATGGCTACACGAACGCCCACCGGACAACCACGCAGTCTATAGGACGCCACCCGCAGACACCACCACCTCATCAGATTAGCCAAAAGATCCTCCTTCAGAGACCGCTTGGGTAACATGCATGCGACAGCAAAGAGCTCTTCAGCATTGTAAAGGAACTCTCCAATCCCAGCGTCAACGCCAACGACATCCCGCCCTCACAAGAACTGTGTGACTCTCTAGCCATCTTCTTCCACCGCAAGATCGCTGACATCCACGACAGCTTCAACACCACGACAGCCCGACTATGCCAGACTCCACCCCCCCCCTGTGAACACCACCAGTGCCAACCGCCTGACACCCTGGTCCAATGTCAACGACAACGAGACAGGCAAGGTCATGAACTCCATCCACTCAGGATCTCCGTCTGACCCATGCCCACACCAAGTATTCAACAAAGCAGATGTTGCCATCGCAACCCAACTACAGAAGGTCATCAACATTTCCTTCGAAACAGTGACATTCCTGGAAAGCTGGAAGCACACCGAAATCAACGCCCTCCTCAAGGTGCCCAAAGCGGACCCCAAAGTACCTCAAGCACTTCCGACCCATCTCCCTGCTCCAGTTCCCGGCAGTTCCCGGCAAAGGTCATTGAAAAAATCGTCAACATGCAACTGGCCCGGCACCTGGAAGACAACAACATCCTGGACCCGTCCCAGTCCGGATTCAGATGAAACCACAGCACTGAGACAGCCTCATCGCCGCCACAGACGACATCAGGCGCCAACTAGACAAAGGCGAAACATCAGCCTTCATCCTCCTGGACCTGTCAGCCGCCTTCGACACGGTCTGCCATCGCACTCTAAAGACACGCCTCCTAGAAGTCGGAATCCAAGAGAAGGCCCTTAACTGGACCACGTCCCTCCTCTTCGGAAGAACCCAGTGCGTCCGCCTTCCACCCTTCCGATCCGAAGCCACCGACATCATCTGCGGCAACCCCAGGGCTTTGAGCAGTAGCAGCTTTTCCCCCTCCCCTCAGCGGCTTGGGACCCTTATAGGTAAGTAGCGCGCTTTACAAGGCTTCCACAGGACTGTGTGGACTTCGCCGTGCCACTACAACACCACACTTATAGGCCCCTGGGGGAATTGCTATGAGTCCTACCTTCAATTCACTCGGTCCGCATTGAGGGTAGTTGTTTCCAGATTGGATTACTCCTGCCATCCAGACTCTGGTGCACCAGTCTTTGGGTAACCAGCTTCCGACAAGAGATCTTGGTACTTCCTGAGACTTGTGGGGGAGCTGCTGTATATGCATCTCTCGTGTTGGGATTCCTCTCTCACCAGAAATTCCTAAGACCCTTGCCACTGGATCGCCAAGGTCTTTTTTTGGATTGATCGGATCCTCTTCTAGACCCCACAACTGAGGTCATCACAGGATGTCTGAGCAGGACCACAATCCAGTCTCACGTGCGACCCCCAAGGGGGTATGGTACAAATGGTTCCACTGGCTTTAGGTTTGCTTGGTGTAATCAAAGACTTCTAGACAGTCAGCCTCTCATGGTGCCATGGATACCTCACTGACCACTGGGTGTTACATAGGTGTAGTTCTTTACTCAAGATGTCCATCAGCTCCTGAGTTGTTGTTAGAGATGCACTTGAACTCAACAATACTCATGTTATGTGGTATGCCAGGGGTCTACTCCACACTATTCTTCTTTATTTCTTCAATTCTTCCTCTGATTTAGACTTGTGGCCTCAGGCCACTTCTACACTTCATCTTCTTCCTCTTCACGACACAGTCTGGTCCTGTCTCATCTTACTCTCTTTCTTTTTCTGACTTCTGACTAGGCCTCTCATTGTGACATGCAGTTCACATGGGTCTCCCTGACATGTCCTATCCCTAGGACTATGCTTTCTCTTCATCCAGTGACCAGACCTCTCGTTGTGACCTTCTTCATTTCACAACCTCTTCCAGGTCTCCTTCCTTAAATGTCTTAGAAATCTTCTCTCTGACCTCTCACAGGTCATCTCCTCCAACCTCTCACAGGTCATCTTCTCCAACCTCTCACAGGTCATCCTTTCTGACCTCTCACCGATCATCCTCTCTGACCTCTCACTGGTCATCCACACCAACCTCTCACAGGTCATCCTCTCAGATCTCTTGTAGGTCTCTTCTCCAACCTCTCACAGGTCATCCTCTCTGACTTCTCGCATGTTTCTTCTCCAACCTGTCACAGGTCATCCTCTCTGACCTCTCACAGGTCTCTTCTCTGACTTTTTGCAGGTCTCTTCTTTGACCTCTCGCAGGTATCTTCTCTGACCTTTTGTAGGTCTCCTCTTCGACATCTCACAGGTCTCTTCTCTGGCCTCTCACAAGTTTCCTCTTCGACTTCTCGCAGGTCTCTTCTCTTGAGGATGCACTCCTTGAGCCTTAAGGCTACGCTGACATGGCACTCCCTTCAGCCTCCAATTAGGCAGGCTTTGCTTGGTCTCTCACACCCTGCAACGACATAGGCCCTCTGCCTCACAGGGCTGTCACTCTCAGGCTCCATCCTTTACTGTTGGCTTCTCTGACACAGTCTTAGGCACACTTCTGACTTTTGCACCTTTGGTCATTCACCCCAGCAGATGATGGGGAATGTCACAAACCTAATGAGCACCAGAATTTGTTATAGGGAATATATAGTTGGCGCATTATTCACGGGATGCCGCAGTGAAATGTGAATTGTCGAACGTTGTACTGACTGAACAGTCTATTCGGTATTATGGAAATCTATGATAAAACCAATAAAAAAACATTTTAAAAAAGTTTGAATAAAGTGATTTCAGGAGTCAGACACAATTTTGATTGCTTGTTGGGAGCCAATGAAGATATCAAGAAAAAACTCATCAAGGTCACATAAATCCATAGATTGTGGTACGTCGCCACAGATAAATGCTGAAGGGGTACTCCAAAAGGGGTGTCAAGAGTTTAGAGTTTGCTGTATGGAGAGAAGGCATGTTTCTTCAGAGCGAACACAACTCCCCGCAGAGGAGCTCTGATCTCAGGAAGCCATTCTTTTGAGGTGGAATGGAAGGTCACATATTGTGCTGGTGAAATAAAATTAACTCAGAGATCCATCTGCTAATAACACAACTAAGAACACAGCTAAGAGAAAGTATTTTCAGAGAGGGTTTTCTATGGACAACACCACTAATAACAGTGTTCAATGTTCAATTTACATTAGTAAAAAATTTTACATTTCTGCAGATTGTGGCAATCTTTCTTTAAAAATAGAGCGCAGTATACAAAAAACATGAATGATCTTTTAGAAAATGTTGTTGTGGAATTATGGTGTCAAATCTTGATGTAATATATGAATTGGAACAGGAAATCTGTTTGCATAATTGCATAACGAGTCCCATGTGAAAGGCCCTGCATCAGTCCTTATACCTGCTTGAAGCAGGCATACCGTTGTAAAGATTTGACACAGTAAAGTCATAGAAGTGGCGTGGTGAAATCTTATAGATTTCACTGCGCCACTTCTACGAGCCTTTTTTACGGGGGAACGCCCACCCTGCATACATTATACCTGACGCAGGTATAATATAGCTCAGGACTTTACAAAGTGATGCATCCGCCTAGATGCGTTACTTTGTAAATAGGGCACAGTGTGGTGCATTGATTACATCATTGCAGCGTCACCCAAAAGTGATGCAACAGCGGCATACGCCCTTCATAAGTAAGGGCCATTCTCTGCAGAGTGGGTGAATTCACACAAGGCATTCATTCTGAGCAATATATATTTCTGAGTAATGGACACAAAGTAAGACAAGACATAAAAACTCTAATTTCGAGTTGCCCAGCTGGAAATATGGTACCAAAAATCGAAATTAAAAATGTGCTTCTATATCAAGCTGTGCCCTTTAGAATGAGGCATAACATACAGATTTAGGTACTTTGCCACTGAAATCAGCATGCACTGGTAATTAAGGGGAATTTTTGAAAAGTAAATTTTGCAAATTTGATCTACCAAAACTCACAATTCCACTGGGAAAATTATGTGATGAGGTAATTACCATATACAGATGTGTGTGTGTGCGTGAGAGCACAAGTACACATGTGCGTGTGTGTCTATCTGTCTGTGTAATTAGCTACAAGACAATGTAGAACATAGGTACAAATAAAAAAAAAGAACTATTCTTCATGTAGTCTTGCCAACATTCAGTGCATGAAGCAAGCATGAAATATGAGGCTCACATTACTAACTTGCTTCAGAGGAAATGACCATAAACTCATTTGGACATGCTTCATTAACTGTTAATTCGTAAATGCTTCCTGAAATGTTGTATCCTTTAATTCAATAAACTTTTAATTAAAAACCATGTTCCAATTCATCAATCTCAAATTAACACGGAATATATTATTACCATACAAGTAACAAGGCGTGATGTAAACTAACATTATTTTCAATAACTGCAGTGCTTTTTTTGCTGCCTTGAATTCTCCTGTAAGTAAACATGTTCACATTAGCTGGAATCCAATTCATACACAGTACCCCAAAATTAAATTAAACTCAGTTATGGAGTAGCTATACTATATAAAGTACACTGATAGAGCACCAAACCACATCTTTCTTCTACGGTTTATTGTCATGGCTTCAAGGAGATAAGATTGAGGCTAGTTTGTGCCTTTTCATTTGCACCCATTGTAGTAAGTTCCCTTTTGGAGCCAATTTCGTTCTCCCTTAGTTTCACCTTTTAAACGTTTTAGACTGCCTTTGCTTTGCACAGCCACACATAACACATTTATTTTGTGCCATTGTTAGAAATGCAGTTTCTGGTTGGCTAGGGTATGTATATAAGCAAAGCAGAACCTGCCACTCTAGTCAGGTAAAGTAAGTTACACAACAAGGATAACCTGCGCTCACCCCGGTAGCTTGGCACAAAGCAGTTAGTCTTATTATCAGAGGCAATGAGTAAGGCTTTTGAGCAAAATATAGTATAGGATGTATGACATTCCAACGCATGTTTTTACCACGCATGCTTTCACATCGCAAGTTTTACAACGCATGCCTTTGCAACGCATAGTGTTGAGGGGGGCTGGATAGTGAATAGTTTAATTTACTATTCCAACTCCATTCCCCGTCTATAGTAGGGAAGCTGTTGGATAGTAAATTAAATCTATTCCCTATCCTAGAGTGCCCCCCAGCGCAATGCGTTGTAATGGTTTGCGTTGTAAAAGTTGCGATGTAAAGGAACTGTGTGGTAAAAGTTGCGTTGTAAAGGATGTTTCCCTATAGTATATTGTACATATCACATAGACCAAAATAAGAAGAATTATAAAAACTGTGCAGATTATTGCTAAATCTGCAATAGTACTTGTTATCCTGACAGTGCAAGGCAAACACCATAAAAGCATAGTGCAAAAAAGCGCTCCTGTGCTCCTACTACACATCATACGGTAGTTAGGACCAACCATAGACTACTGGCATGCCTGTACACCTACTACATGAATTATGGGAATTCCAGGGAATTCCTTCAGCCAAGAAGTGGGGGCTTCCATTGAGGTTTCACTCTGTCCTGCAAATAAGATCCAATACCCCCAACTACAAGATACAGTGCTCCCAAATATGTCCAAACAAGAGGGAGGTTACCAACTGGGTGATCCGCGGGGGTACCTTGCTTCATCCCTCACAGGCAAAGAATTACAGGTAGTGGCTTACAATGCCATCACGTGTACGGGCTGTCAATTAATCCCCCAAGTAATAGCCTGTCTTTGCGCTTCCATCTGAGCCGGCATACCGCACAGACAAGTGGATAATGTCTGGGGGGGGGGGGTTCGACTTGCCCTGTACTCCAATCCCATGACCCAGACAGTGGCACTCTGGCATCGGGCGACAAAAACGCTGAGGTGGCAAAAGAAACTGACAATACTCACTCCCTTGTGGGAATCTGAACAACTCAGCATTTTGAGTAGATGTCTGGGTTTTGATAAATGAGACTTGATCGGCATCTCTTCTGTTGGTGACCTATGGAATTGTAACACGATGATCCCATTCTGTGAGCTTCAAGTAGAATACCAACTGCCAGGGTCAGAAACGTTCAGTTACTTACAAATCCGTCATGCACTGACCTCCGTTGTGGCTAGTGGAGAGGCTATGCCCGAGGCCTCCCCGCTAGAGGACCGACTCTTAACAAACCCCGAAATGCTAGGCGATATCACTTCCATACCGCAAATTAATAAATCACAAGCCCGACCCATTAATGCGCCTCCGACAGCTGTGGGAATCAGACCTTGAGTATTTAGAAGACGAGGATTGGCAGGAAGCCCTCTCCTCCCCCCAAAAAGTTGCAATTCCAATACAACTATGGCTGCTTCAACTCAAGATCCTACACTGAGTCTAATAGCAGCACATACACTGCTTAAGATGGGACGTCGGTAAGATCCTGGGTGCCTGAGAGGGTGCACAATTGATGGTACCCTTTCCGCACCGGTTGGGAGTATCCACTCCTTCAACCATACTGGATGAAAATCGTCACCACACTTGCTAGGGTAAACAGGAAGAACATTACTCACTCCCCACAACTTTGTTTATTGAATATGTGGGAGGCTACTGACTTGACACACACGGAGCGCACATGGGCTTCATTGGGATTTGTTTTAGCTAAGTGTAACATTTCTCCGGTTTGGGGGACCGGGGACCTGCCTAAACACTAAAAATGGGCTAACGATATGGACAATGGGTCACATATGGCCCAAATGGAATGTGTCACGTGGTGAAATATGTGTGTCTCCATCATTTGAACTGCACAGGGCAGAATTGGACATTGATCTCCTCCCCCTCATGCTACACATCACAGCTGTTTATTTGAAGCAAGGTGCTATGCCTTTTTGTCATTGGAGTTGGTTACTATGTGACCCCACGGCCGTCCGCTGTACTATCACAACTGTTGAATAAAATGAGAATATAAAAATAAAAAAGTAATAGCATGCCTCAACTTGAACTATGGCACGTCCGGGGCCTTTAGTAGCTACTCGGATTCGCCATGTGGGAAAAATTTCAGAAGAATCTCCCCTGAGCCATCCGGGGAAGAGTGCAGGGCTGCTTCTCTGATTCAGGGAATGTCTTCACTCAGCAATACCTTCTGAGGTGAGCAAGAGAGGCTGCAGGTGAGAATCTCTATTGTGGACCTCTGGGGTGGTGTTTTCTTCCCTTGGGTTTGAGGCGCAGGAAATCACCATAACCCTCTGGTGCGGCAGTGACTTTCTGTTCTCTGCTCAGCATCTCTGGTTTCTCCGGCAACATGGGTGGGGAACAAGGGGGATGCATCGGAGGCTGCACACCTCAACAACAGTCCCCAGCAGGATTTTGGAGACCAAGGCATTCTGATGATTAGCAGCCACAGAAAGAAAGTTTGTGTCCCAAGACACAAAGCGATTACTCTCCATGCATTGCTGATTTTGTAAACATCATCCACACTCCCAATACAGGCAGAGCAAAGGGCCCCACACAACCTAGGTCCAGATTCATGGCACCATGCAGCGTTTACCTCACGCTTCCTCTGGAGTTGGGGCGCATTTCAGGTTTTTGCTCAAAAGGGAAGTGCAAGTTGCATTGCAGAGCCAGGAACAATATACATCTCTCACCCCATGCTACCACATTATACAGGGGGCAACAGGTCATGCGTCCTCTGCAGAGCACGCTGCTACCGGACTCAAAGGGAATGAAGTTCCACAGCAGAGGCTCTCAGTGGCAATCCTTTATGGACCTGAGATTGTGTCATTGTGTCCCAGTCATCATTTTCCAGTTTCCATCCATTGTCCTGGATGCCATCATTAGCTTCATCCCACAGTACCTATACTTCCCCAACACAGAGCAGCAACAACATAATGACAAGCAAGGCTTCTATGCCATTGCAGGAAGCCCTTTTCGGTTCTCAGTTGGAAATGTGATTCAAGCCGGCATGCTGGCGGGACAAGACGGCTAAAATGGGCATTTGAATGAGCACACTGACCGCAATCCCTTGTACCAGCATGATCGTTGTTTTGTAATAACTTACAGGATCTATTACTAGCAGTGCTTTTATTGTGAATAATATACCTGGCTTGATTGCTTCTAAATTACAGACTTCATCACACTTTTTTGCGAATCATCTCTGTCAGTTATTGTTTACTGATTTACCATCAGAGTTCCTTTTGCACTGAAGTTTTGGATTCCTTGTGCCTTATTCTCATTTAACGGTACAAAAGGGGGTGGTGATGGATGAAGCATCTGAATAAATCAAACACTCACACCCAGTCAAAAGATCTGGGTTTAATCCATCACCGTTCTTTAGCCCACTCTGCCACCCCAGTTCAGACATGGCTATATGCAAATCAGTCTGACCCTGTGCCTCATGGGAACAGCCCAGCCCTAACTGCCAAGCAATGTCTTCGCTGGACCGGAAACAAGCTTCCGAGGACCCGTTTCTGGCATTCCAGCCGTCTTCAGCCCGGCACAGGGTCAAGGCTGATTTGCATATAGCCAGTGTCTGACCTAGGGTGGTGTGGAGAGCAAAAACAATGGATTTAGGCCCAGATCTTTGTACTGGGGTGAATGTAAGACATTGTTCTGCATTCTGTCCATCAACTGTGTTTTTTGTAATTTTCACCCCGAGTGGGCTGGGTATGCTCAGACGTGAGTCCCAGGCTCTCCACATCACTGGAGTCAAGCTATCCAGGCTGAAGAAGGCTGATAGCCAGAAAGCGGTCCTTGGATGCTTGATTCCGGTCTAGGAAAGACATGGCTTGGTAGTTCGGGCTGGACTGTTCCCATGAGGTACAGGGTCAAGGCTGATTTGCATATAGCCAGTGTCTGACCTAGGGTGGTGTGGAGAGCAAAAAAACGATGGATTTAGGCCCAGATCTTTGTACTGGGTTGAATGTAAGACATTGTTCTGCTTTCTGTCCATCAACTGTGTTTTTTGCAATTATTCTCATTTAATGTAGATGTATTCTTCCTGGCGATAAAGATATTATATTGAAACCCAGTGGACACTCTTATGTTTGATGATTTGTCCTGATGATGACCCCTCAAGTACTAATGGGTCGAAACCCCGTTGATGCTAAGATGTGGCTCTAATTGAAGAGGATGCAAGTTTTTTTCGGCTTTGTGTCTCTGTTTCGTCCAGAACCTTGCTTTTGTATTATCCCTCAGCCACTTTGTGTTTGATTACACATGGTATTGTTTGTATTTGTAACACTGTCTCTGTAACCCCATGAGCGCCATTATTGTTGTGTGTATGTATTTTTTTATTTTATATTTTTTTAATTGAGCGTAGGAAACAGACAAAGTACAGACAAATTTGCAGACTCTCCAATCACATATAATAAATCGACAATAAGTTTAACAAATTTCATAATCAACTAGTGCATAATAAATATGATCCACAATGTATACTAAGAGGCAGAAATGATGAAACCTATTGCATATTAAGTCTCATATTTAAAATGAATGGTAAAAGAAAACATAAACTCATGCTCAGTTTTACATGATGTATAAAACCAGCATTCTAGACGTCAAATCTAGGACGACGTGTGACCCCTAACTTAAAAACCTATATAATTACACATAGTATGATTTATTTGTGTAAATGTGACATAGCCCTTCCATATGTTCCAAAATTTCTGCACCGCCCACATGCTCTTTTTGTAGGCCTCCTCGAAGTCCTCTCCATCTTTTGTAGCTACAGAGTCAGTATAGGTAGTTTCTGAGAACTCCAATTTTGTAAAATTAAAGATCTGGCTACTGCTATGGCAAGGGACACAAAACATTGCTTGTATAGTAAGAGCTGATCAAAACATAGGAGAAGCCAAATAGCTCTAGCGATGCAGATAGAAGGAAATCTAATGGAGCACATCTACTAATAAACTCAAAAACCTCTTCCCAAAAGTGTTGTAAGTTCAGACAAATGAAAAATATATGTATCCAGTCCCCTGCCTCTGGCAGATTACATTTAAACAGACAGACATTTAGTAGCATAGGGAACCATTTATGGAACCTAGAGGGAGTGTAATAGGCCACCCATCTAGAAAGGAAGGACATTCTTTGAAAGTTAGCCGCTCTCAATGCCCTGTGGCCAAGCTCACAGACTTGTATCCATTCCTGTCTACTAAACCTGCAGTTAGTTTCCTGAGCGATTTTTGGGAGCATTAGTTCAATGAGGTTCTTGTTCTTCCTCTGGCGTAGTACCTTGTACCAATTGCCAATGCCCAATATGTTTGATTCAAAAGCAGCTTTTAAAATTAATCTTGTATTCTCACTGAGTCCTCTGAAGTTAGCACAGAAAAAGCATGAAATCTGTCTAAAACTTAGCCAGAGCTCACATGGTCGCAGCTATGTGTTTCAAATTGTGTTACAAATGCCTCCCACGTCATCTGACTAGCACCATTATAAAAATCACCCAATTTACAAAAGCCCAACAAAACATAAGGCTGTACCCCTTTCGGTGGGAGTTTGAGGCCCCATACCTGGTCATCACAAAGCAAGGTGTATGCATGGTATGATGGAATATTATAATTTTTATGGAATCGCTGAATGCGGTTTAATAGTGTATTCACCACCTTATATCTTGTTTTTTTTGGTAACTTTGCTGTTCGCAAGAATGCTGGTAATTTATTAGCACTCGCCCTTAGCATATGATTAATAAAAAAATTATCAAACTTCGAGAGAGGGGACAAAAGCTGAGTTTGTAAGGTTAAGTAATGCAGCTTGGTAATAAGTGGCTAAGTAACGTACTGCAGGACTTCCATGTTCTACATCCATTTGTAAAATAGATAAATTAGTTCGAGATTTTCTCTTTGCCCAAATAAACTCCCGAAACACCTTATCAACTTCATTAAAATATGAGATTGGAATCTTTAAAGGAAGATTTAAAAATAAAAATAACAACAGAGGAAGAATCGACATTTTTATCAGAGAGACTCGACCTATTTTTGACAAGGGCAATAATACCAAACTATCTAACAGACTTTTTATTTTTTCAAGTGTTTTACCATAATTTAGGTGAAACAGTTGGAGGAAGTCCACTGTTACATACAAGCCCAGATATCTAATTGGTTTAAAAGTTAAAAACGTTAGCCCTTCTAGCAGCTCTATTCCTGGTGTATTAAATACAAGAAGCTCTGTTTTATATTGGTTGACCCTGTATCCTCCTAATTCTGTAAATGCCTGGATTTCACCCAATTCTCTCTGGATTATTGATTTCTCTGGATTCAGGTACAAGAGCAATAATACATCAGCGAACAGCTTTATTTTGGCTATTTCTAATAGGGGGGCTTGGATTAATATATTAGAGCGAATTTTTATCGCTAATGGTTCAATAAAAAGTGAGAGCAAAAGGGGGAGAGGGGGCTTTCCTGCCTAGTACCCCTAGTGTGTATGTATTTTTGATACGTTATTTGGATAATACATTTTCTAACTAAAGGAAATTACCTGTACATGGGTACTTTGTGCCTCAATAGTTGGCAGGCGCTTCTTTCGTATTTTCTCACTTTCTTCCTTGCTCTAGTGTCCTTTTTCTTTGTTTATTTACTAAATTATTTTTCATTCTAAGTGGTTTACTTGAACCATTGTTTGGATTGTAGTAATATTTAACCGCTGGTTCATGTCTTAGGGCTTAACCACATCTGTTAGGGCACCGGACTGCACACATGCAACTGGAGCCTCCTTCGGAAAAATCACACATATACCACAACAGGAAGCACACATATTTATTGAACATGCAGGCAATTGTGGACCATCTGGGAATCTTTATTAATTTGCTAGCAAAGTACCCTGGCAGTGTGCATGACTCCTACATCTTCCAGCATTGTGTCATCGATCAGCGTTTCCAGAATGGAACCTATAGGAACAGCCTGCTTGTTGGTAAGGACATCTCAATCAAGTGACAGACCACAATGCACTCAAGCATGTAAGAAAACAATGTCAAACAGCTCTTGGGTAGACAGGGCCAGACTGGCTACAGGGCTTTCCTAAATTAACAATGCAAAACAAATGTTTAAAAAAGCAGACTTTAAATCTATTTGTTTTGCATTGTTTATTTTGAAGCGCCAGCAGCTCCCAGCACCAAAATCAGCCCCTCAGCAGTGAACCTTGACCCCACCCTGTCACCCAAACAAAAAAAAGTCCAGGTAGCCAGTCCGTCCCTGTGGGCAGAATTCTACTGTGCATACATAGTAGCTGCAGCCCGCAAAATATTGCACACATTAAAAGGCAAAAGTAGAACATGTAACTGACAAGTTGTACATGTTGGCACCAATTAAGCCAGAGTGGGCCACATCAACTTAATCAACGTAAGAAACATTAACCCTGTATTGTGGGACTATTAACATGTGAGGGTCTCAATGCACTGAGGGGGGGGAGTGGATCTGTATTTTAGTTGAAGAGACAGTCCTCCCTGGATAGCAGCAGCAATGGTGATTGTCTGACATGTAGATATAGGGAGTTCCAGGATTTTGCCGTGAGTCAGAAGAAGGTACTTCCTCCAGCTATAGTCTTGTGAATCTGTGGGATCTTGGCCAGGGCCAGTTGGATGGAGCAGAGATATCTGGTGAGAGTGTAGGAAGAGAGGCGTGGTTGAGCAAAGCAGGTCAGGCTTTGTGGAGGGCTTAGGTATGTGTGAGGAGCATGAATTTAATCCCGTAGAAAAGGTAGCCAATGAAGGTCTGCCAGGTGGCCAGTGAACTGGATGTGGTGTGTGATGTGCAGGATGAGTCTGGTATTGGTGTCTGGGATGGTCTCCAGTCACTCTAAAAGTTCATGGGTTGTGCTGGAATAGACTGTTGTTCAGTAGTTGAGTCTGGACCAGACAAGCTCCTGGGTGACAGTTTTCCAGGGCTGAGTGGGCACACACTTGAAGTTCTTATGTGGCAGGCGGAGTGTGTGGAAACAGTAGGATGACACACTATTGATATTAAAGCTCATTGAGAGGGAGGAGTCCAGGATAATACTGGGGTGTTGTGGGTGGTGGTGAGTGCTGTTGTGAAGCTTGAGGTAGCAGTCCTCCATCCAGGTGGCAAATGGATTTGTCCTGTTGTGAATGTTGCTCTTGGTGGATATTTGTCCATTGGTGAGGGACAGAATTAGCTGTATTTTTTGGCATAGAAGAATAATTTGGTTCACTGGCTTCAGATGAAGGCTTCAATTGTGGCCATGTACATGTTGAAGAGGGTGTGGCACAGGGAGGATTCCTGAGGCACTCTGCAGATGATCACTGTAGGTTCAGAATTTAAAGGTGGCAGTCTGATTCCCTGTGTTTGGCTAGTTAGGAAGGAGCAGACCCATTCCAGGACTCAATTGTGGATGCCAGCTTCATGGAGTCTTGCACAGAAGGTGTGGATGGAGATAGTGTTGATGGTGACTATGAAGTTCAGGAGAATGAGAGCAGCAGTTTTGCCTTGGTTAAGGTGGGTGTGGATTTTGTCTGTAGTGGTCCTGGTGCCATGGTTGCTTCTGAAATCCGAATGGGAGAGGGCCATGATGTGGTCCATCCCAATGAACTCTGAGAGATGGCTGATGATGGCTTTCAGAATGACTTTGTCTGGGAAAGGGGAGCAGGGAGATTTCTAAGTGGTTACCTGAGGACTGTTGGGATGGCAGGGGGTATCTTAAGCTGGGGGGGAGTGATTTCTGTTTCCTTCCAGTATTCCGGGAAGGTGGCTGTCTCAATGGAGCATTTGATGTTGTAGCAGTGGTCGGCTGCAATGGAGGTACTGTTTCCGTTGAAGATGTGGTGAGGGCAGGGATCAGAGGGTGATCCAGAGTGGATGCTCATCATGATATTGAGGATGGTGTCAGGGGTGAGGGTGGGCCAGTTGGCCCAGGTCTTCTAGGCCTAGGAGCCATTGGGTGCTGTGGCGGGAGGAGGGGTTGGTTAGTCAACCTTTTGTAGACATCCATGAGCATGTGGTGGCCCCTAATGAACAAATTATATCCCCTATGACAACTAACAACTATGTTTCCAGGGACATATTGCAAGTGGCATTGGGTAAAATGGCACTGCCTCTGCCAGCGCAAACACACAATGATAGGATACTGATTTAAGTGAAAGCTGTCTTACACTAAACCCTTGATCATTTTCACAGTGGTGAATGTAGTACACTAGTGCAACTGACCTGTTCAATATCACAGCTCATGTTCAAACTCCTATTTACTGTCCCCACTGTGGACTTGGTGTACCACCATGTGCAGTACAAGAATCCACATGTGCATATGACTGTACTGATAATTCCCTGCCTGATGCTTAGAAAAAGGTAGAGGCATTGAGACATGTAGAAATGCTATGTGGCAGAAGGAAGATACTCCAAAAGCTATTGTAAATTGTCATGCATCACTAAATGATGAGCAAACAATTAAGGGATGGTGCACGTACATCAACACAAGCAACATAAGACAAAGGCCTAATCAATGGCAATGGAACAATTGTATGTCATTGGTGACTGAGCAGAGCCTACAAGCCATTGTCACTTTGCTGAATGGCACGTAATGAAGCCAACATAGAGTACAACACCCTAGTCTGTGTTGTTGTGTTTTCCCCAGTACCAATTTCAACTTGTATGTAAGTGATGCATTGTCATGACAGGCACATGTGTGTGTGTAATATACTTGTACAACGCAGAACGCAGGCCATACTGATGACTAATGTAGTGATAACCCTCATCATGAGTGCTAACTAATATAAGTCCTATTTTCATTTTCTTAGCTGACCAAGGGCATTCACTGATTCCTTGGGTAATGACACTGGTGAAGTATCCCCCAAACCAAGAGCATATGACTTACAATCAAGCACTTGGACACACCAGGTCCATAGTGGAGCTGCCTTTTGGTCTCCTCAAGTCATGTTTCTGTTGCCATGCTGCATCTTTGTATATGTTACTGTACTCCCCACCCCTGGTCTACAATATCATGTTGGTATGCACAACATATGTGCCAGGACAAATGTGCCATTGCCAGAGAACAATGTTGAAGCAGAAATGCAAGATGATGGAGAGGAACGGGGAAGATGAGTATATGCAACCAGCAACCTCATTAGCAGCAGCAAGGCAGAATGATCAAATCATCACTAATTCCTTCTCAGACTGAAGAACATCAGAATGCATGACTTAAAATGCTGTAATGTGACAATTTTGCCTCTGTCCATGAATAAACATCCACTAAAATCACACCTTGATAGCATTTCAATCTTGAAATCACAAGACACATCTGACATACAGTATTTGTTCCAGATATGTTATCCATGACTTATGTAGCAGGGTATCTGATACAATGCATTGCATCATCTGGTGCAAGGAATTATGTAGCACATACCAAATACAATATGCAAATGGCTCACCAGCTACTTTGATCTTTTTTGTGGTCACATAAATGCCAGACAGCAGGTGTTTTTGTGAAACTCCTGATGCTAGCCATGTGTGTGCTCTCATACCTGTGCATACCAATAGAGCAAAGTAATATTTGGGGTACATTGCAGAATAACAAATAGGATGTGCATGGAAACCTACTCACACAACTACATTAAACATGCACAAATTGCACACTTTTTGGTGACATGTCACTATCAGACATTTTAAGCAAATGACAACAGTCGTTAACTAGTGATATAAACCTTGCAAATGGAAATGTGGTGCACATTTACTCCCAATGCAAGGCTAATAATACAATTAATGGATACATAATGTTGATATGGAGTGATGTACGTGGACATACTGTCATCAAGAAGTACAAAGACATCCCAAACAATGAATGGTAATACAACATATCACATCTGCAATTGTTGAAGGGTTTGTTACCTACTATTGTGAGCACAGTCACTGTTGTGTGGGACATGGCACGTGGATGCAAATGGTACTCTTACAATTGTTCACATAGCCTCATCTATACACTCCCTTACATGTGTGAAAAGGAACTAGTTAAACACCTACATCTCGGGACAACTTCTTAAGCCCTTCAGTGTGCTAAATGTGTCAAATTGAGTAGTGATACATGTATTAAGGGTATCCATTTCAAATGGTTGACTTGTGCAACATGGAGTCTACCATATACATAGTACTAATTAGGCATTAACTGGTATCTGCACATACCACCCATGGATAAGTGTGCAAATGTCTATCCATTCAGTTGATCTCACACACAATATACATCCAATGACACAGATATTCACACACAAATATGATAGGTGCCACACATTACAAACAATAGCTACCAGTGGAAACAGCACTACAACATACATCATATGATATATAACATACACAGTAATAAGGAACACAGATAGCAAATAATGTAGAACAATTCACTAGATATGAACTTATTAGCAACATAAAAATATCTCGCTAGACACATTTGCGACAAATTTTTACAAACAGCATCCCAAAAATATGCTGCACTGTCTCATATGCGACATTTCCAATGTGAAAATTGCAGGAAAGCCTCTAGTGCCATAGAGTTCAGTGTGTTTGCCGGTAAACATTTCACACGGGGGCTTCAAAAGTCCAGCTGCCACACAGGAAATGAGGGAATGCTGCAATGTGGATTGCCTGCAGGAAACGAGGAACTGTAAAGTAGCTGTTAATTTCACATTTACTCACAGATTTACTGTCTATGCTTGAAAGTGGTGGTGCTTTTTTTGTGTTGGAGAGTGTGGATGGAAGTCAGAGGTGTTGTTTGGCTGTGTCTGCTGTCCCTGTTGTGTAATGTGTGTCCATGTGTGTGTGTAATGTGTGCAGGTAATTGATTAGTGTATTGTTAAGTCTTGAGTGTCAGTCTTTTGGAAGAGTGTGTATCTGGGGTGTCAGGAATTTTAAGGTGTACTAGTTAGGTTAGTTGGTTACATTAGTGGGTGGGATCACGTCAGGGCCAAGATGTAGTAGGTACATGGACTCCAAAGAGTTGGACACCTTTGTATGGCTGATGATTCACTACCTGCCAAGGATGATTGAAGCAGGTAGCAGAGTAATACAGGGATACCCTGTCCAAGTCTGGAAGAGCAGATGGGAGAACATTCGACAACAGATAATGCAGATTCATACTGTGGACAGGGAGAGCCGCCAACCGAAACTTCACTGGCAGGATCTTGTGGGCAGGGAGTCAGATCGGCTGGACTTAATTGACATCACAGTTGGTGGACCCACATATAAGTACACAAATGTTACTGCAATACAATGTGTATCATGTTTGGTTTAAACTGTTTGGAACCACGAAGTAAGGGACACAATTACGTATATCAGTAAAATGTCATGTGCTACAAGAAAGTAGGTCCCTTTACATGACTTTTGTGCATTGGCATATAGTGCACAAGTGGTTTCTTTGTTACAGTGTTGCTATTGCATATGTCAGTATGAGCATAGGTAAGTGACAGCCTTTCCTGATAAGCATGGAGTAGCTATTTGTCCTTATGGATGTACTGAAATGTAGCGTTCACTTTGTAAGGAGTCAATGTCATAAGTCTATAAAAGGTTTCTGATATTCTGGTGTAGTTCAACTGACCACCTTAGGTGCAAGTGGGTGTACAGAAAATTAACCAAGCATCCAGCCTGCTTGTAAATTATACCATGTGTAGGTAGTCTACATTTAAGTATAGTTGTCTTTGTCCTTTCTTCATAAGTGCCTTAAGGAGGGTGGGGGGTTGAGGTTTAATATTTGTTGTTAATTGTGTAGGATAAGGTAACGTTATTTAGAGTAGTGTTAAGGCTAATTAGGATAAGGTAGTATAGTAAAGGTTAGGGTAGGACTTTAGCATAAGGTAGATAAGCTTAGATTTAGATAGTTTCCATTTAAAATAAACATACACCCTTTTCTGCATTGTGATGTCAGTAATGTTTAATGTGTAGTAGAAATGTATTGAGCTGATTTATCAGGATTTCATCTGTTGTCTTAGCTTGTATTGTTGCACACCATGTGTGAGCGGCTCTAGATGTAAGGACAGGGTACCGTCGTACAGTCTATTGATTGACATGATCTAACACTCATACAATATAAAATTCAATATGTGGCTTTTTTCATTGCATCGAGATAGGGTGCTAAATGAGTTATCCTATACAAGATTATGGTGTGTTGCTGAAGCAAGAGGTCTTAGAGGAATGGTGCACCCTATGATTTATGTACCGAATGTTGCTATTTGGAGTGGTTCCATGTTTACTGCCTCATGCCGTTTGGCACTCTCTACATCTGCTTGTCACCCCTGTAAGGTATGTTTCACTAGTTACCATGGTTGGACATGACACTTGTAGATCGAATGTCACTTCACTTTGAGGGCACATTACCAGTTAAACATTATTGTGGCTACATTAATTTAGCACTCAATGTACATTTGACATTATGTGCTTCACACATGTTTTGAAATCTCATTGCCAATGAAGGTCCCAGAGTCTGCAGACACCAACGTTTCAACTTTACTCAGTATTTGATGTAGGGGATACACAGATTAGGCATTATTGACACTTGTCCTGTTTCATGGTGACAGACAATGTGCACATCTGGCAATTAAAGATGCATTTATTTACAAGTGTCAAACACACTTGGTCTAACAAGGACAGTTTATTGGACAACAACCCCAAATTATGTATACAGCCAGTGGATGTCCAGACAGAGTACTTGTGGGTAACATGTCAAGCGAAATGTAGAGGAATTGGGACATTGCAGTCAGGAGGATGACTACAATGTCATTGGCAGTCCAAAAATGTTCAAGGTGAACAGGGCAAAGTCATGTCAAGACAGTGACAGCAAATGTTCCAAGCCATGTTGGTGAGCACAGTGCTAAGCAGAAACTGGCTATTTGGAACAGATGAGTGCTGCCAGCAGACTTTACCTGTGAAAATAAGCACCATTCACATCTTCCTCCTCTGATGTGGTGGTGTCTCCCGCAAGGTGTTGTTTGCATGGATGGCAGGTAAGGGAGGCACAGACACATCAAGAGTGGAAGAAGTGGATGCTATGCCTGCAGCAGCATTCATCTGTATCAAAATGTTAGGCATCCTTGCCCCAAGGATGATCTGCTGGTTCTCCAACACAGTAGCAATGTTGAAGTTGAAGACAGTGATGGCAGCCATGTGAGTGTCCTGCTTCGGCTCCATGGTCTCCAAGATTTTACGGATTGCCTCAGCTCTTGGGCCACATCAGTGGTGCCACTTTGGCAGGGCAGTTGTTGATGCCTCTGCATCATGACACGATCGATGTCAGCCAGGGACTGCTAGAGGTGACGGAGCAGAGGGTAGGTGCCTCTGATGGCAGCAGAGATTATCCTGTTGGCACTGGGGCATTCAGGGACATCCTTTAGTGTGGCTGCCAGGGCCTCCATCCCCACCCACACCTGATCAGCTAGTTTCTGCTGGACTCTTACCGCAGTCTGTTGGAATTTCATGGTTGGGTCCTCAGAGTCCAGGGGTGTGGGTGTGGTGGTAGGTGGTGCCTGTTGGTTATTTGGCTGGATGTGTGGAGATGCCACAACACTGCGGATCCTCACTGAGTCCAGGGATGGGGTTCCTATGCAGTCAAGGAGCTCTTGGAGGGTGTTGTGGTCGATGTTTGGTATGTGTCTTCTTTGTTGCCATCATTGTACATTCCTAGGTCAGGGTGCTGTCCAGAAGGCAAGGGTTCATCCTCTGCAATGTAAGGGTACACACTACTGTAGCTGTCTGCTACATGTTTGTAATTTTTGAACCAGTGAAATACAAAGTGCATGGCATGACACTTTCCATTCTCCTGTTGTACATGGGACAACTGTTACATTAGGTTGTAGATGGCAGATGGCACTGTCTATTCACTTAACATATCAGATTTTTGTCATTTTGTTTAGTGGCACTGTGTGCCACCTTTGAGTGGATGATGTCTTTTGGAGCAGTAATTAAAGTATGACAGACATTGATGTCCTAGCAACATCTACTGAATTGGTCATCTGAAGGGTGTCAGGCATCCTACTGTTTTGTTTCACTCCCTTGTATATGTGCATTGACCCCTCAGGCTGTTTAGTGTTAAACTCCTGGGATCAGACTTACTGCTACACAATGATGGGACCATAATCATAAGTGGATTTTCCAGTACCTACACCACTTACATCTTGTGTGGCTACCTCCAATATGATGACATTGCCAGCTGATAAAGGGCAACATGGCACATGCAGCAGCCAAGATGTAAGTGTATTTCGGGAGAATAAGAGTCAACTACCAAGGTGCCTATTTTCATTATTTTGTCAAACACCAGGACAGCAGGCACTTCAGCTATGCTAACCAGCATACTTGCACATACACAGGACAGCACCAAAGACAAAGGAGTGTGCCCTCACCATGTAGTCTCCCCTGCACTAGCAATGATGAAGTCAGTCATTCACCAACACAGACAACCTTGTGCCATGGTGGCAGGATGGCTGTGTTGGCACAGAGCTGAACTTTTTGCGGTTCCATGTTTAAATATCGATGTAACAAATATCAATGAAAAAAATATCGATGTAAAAATATCGATAACAAAAATATTTACTCTCTATACTTAAACAGGTAGGAAAAATAATATTGACTCAAAAATATCGATGTAAAAAACTATTGATGTAAACAATATCATCTTTAAAAAATAACATAACTTAAATAAAATTAATTAAATTATATTAATATTATTAACAAAAAATATGTAATACATCTTTTAACTAATTATAAAACATAAACTTAATTTAATATTTACAAACACAGAAAAATATGTACATGTACATATATTTACTTAAATACATTTTATTAACTATTATCTTTATTTAATGTATACACTTTTTTAAGTATATAAAAATAAAATAAACACATATATAAATAATTTAAAATAAAATAAAATATTCTATATTTAATTAACACATTAAACTATTTAAAAAAGAATAATACATACATTTAATAACAAAATAAAAACATTAGTAGTTAAAACATTGGATAGCGAGGGGGTAAAAATGACTATTCCCACCCCAGTGAGTGCAACAGTAGGGAAAGCACTGGATAGCATAGGGGTAAAAATTACTATTCCCACTCTAATGAGTGCAACAGTAGGGAAAGCGCTGGATAGTGGTGGGGTAAAATTTACTATTCCCACTCCAGTGAGAGCAACAGTAGGGAAAGCGCTGGATAGCGTAGGGGTAAAAAATAGTATTCCCACTCCAGTGAGTGCAACAGTACGGAAAGCGCTGGATAGCGAAGGGGTAACATTTATTATTCCCACTTCAATGAGTGCAACAGTAGGGAAAGTGTCGGATAGAGGGTGGGTAAAAAATACTATTCCCACTCCTGTGAGTGCAACAGTAGGGAAAGCGCTGGATAGAGGAGGGGACAAATTAGTATTCCCACTCCGATGAGTCCAACAGTAGGGAAAGAGCTGGATAGCGGAGGGGTAAAAATTACTATTCCCACTCCAGTGAGTATAACAGTAGGGAAAGCGCTGGATAGTGGAGGGGTAAAAATTACTATTCCCACTCCCGTGAGTACAATAGTAGGGAAAGCGTTGAATAGCGTAGTGGTAAAATTACTATTCCCAATCCAGTGAGTACAACAGCAGGGAAAGCGTTGAATAGTGGAGGGTAAAAAAATACTATTCCCACTCCAGTAAGTGCAACAGTAGGGAAAGTGCTGGATCCCAAAACAATAAAAAACAAAACCATCAACATTGTTTTTAAATTTAATTTCCAATATTAACATAATCAATATATAAATGCACATATATTATTATTACCAAAGATAATAAAAATGTATAATTACACATTATTTAATACTATAATATCCACAACACACACCTAAAATGAATTACACAATGAAATTGAATAATTACTAATTAAGTAATAAAAAATATTTTTTTATTTAATAATTTATAAATTAAAAAATAATTACTTACCCCATTTCACACCATTTACACATATAAACATCACAACACACACCTAAAATTAATAATACAAATATAATTAATAATTATGTATTAATTAATGGTAATTAATTCAAAAATATTTAATATTTAATCAATAAAAAATTCATTACTTAGCACCCTTCACACTATATACACCTATAAACACCACTACACACACCTAAAATGGATTAAACAATTAACATAATTATTACTTGACTAATTGAAATTAAATAACTAATTATTAAACTATTATTAATTAATCAATTAACACAATCATTATTCAATACATTTTATATAATTAAATCACTTCCTACCCATTTCTCCTATAAACCCACAACCAGCAACGCAACTAAAAACGCAGAATTAAACTTAAAATAAATTAAGAACCAGTAAAATTCTAAAACATATAATAAAATGACAAATAATTCTCACTAAAACACTAAAATACATAACATTATTAATAAATCAATATTTTTGGGAACTATATTTTTGTAATTGATATTACTTACCTGTCGGTCGATATTCTTGTCAACTATATTTTTGCTGTTGATATTTCTTCCCCACAATATTTTTGCTGCGATATTAATGTCCCACGATATTTCTTCGTCTATATTCCTGCTCTGCACCCTTTTTGCATCAGCACTGGGGTGGGCAGTGAGATCACACATAGTCCAGAGTATATGGACCTCCCATGCATTTGTCAAAGGATGCATGTTGGCAGGAACAATATGTATGCATTTATGCACTGCCCCTGTTAAAGTTTACTCTGTCCCATGTTCCACAGGTGTACATAGGTTGCATTAAACTCCACACCAAGTCCTTTCTGTGTTGAGGAGAGGTGTTCAGGTGGGCCCTACCACGGCAGCTGACCAATGTGTAGTGTGAGCATGCATGCCTGACAGCTGTGTACCATCTAGTTTCCTACTGGTGAGATTTGTTCTGGCAATGTGTAGTTAGCAGGTATGTCATCACTCAGATGTTTAGTTGATCCTGTGAGATACCATTATACCACTATGTATGACTAGTAGTACTTGATGTGCATTGGGCCAGGTGTGATGGAGGGGCATCATTCATAGACATCTGCGATTGAGCTGCACCACACAGATAAGCAAATTTGCTGTCCCTTCCTGTGTGAAAAGGAGAGTGCAGGTTTGCACTCTGCGCAAGTCTGCTAAACGCACCCTTGTCCTTTCCTCTCTGTACCTGCACATTAAGCTGTATGGGACTTACACATGTGCCTATTGCACTATAGTGTCAGGATTCCTGCCTTGGTGTACATCTGCTATATGTACCCCAGTGCATTCATTACTACAGGAAAGTGCAGTGTCATGTCTACAATGCGCATGGCTGCTCTTACAATGTGTGTTAGCATGACGTTACAATGCATACATTTACAATGCATGCCGTTAAAACACAATTTTTACATCGCAACATCCTTTACTAGACATTCTTTTACATAGCATGCCATTACATCGCATTTTCAGAACTACCTTTACAATGCATTCCATTACATCGCAATATACCTTTACAACGCATACCATTACAATGCATACAATTACATAGCATTTAAGGTAAGTTTTGGAAAGTATGGGGTAATAATTATTATTCTAACTCCAGTGAGTGCAACAGTAGGGTAAGTGTTGGATAGTTTAGGACTAAAAATTACTATTCTAACTCCAGTGAGTACAACACTTGGGTAAGTGTTGGATAGTGTAGGGGTAAAAATTACTATTCTAACTCCAGTGAGTGCAACAGTAGGGTACGTGTTGGATAGTGTAAGGGTACTATGGGTTAATGGTATGCGTTGTAATGACTTACGATGTAATGCCTGCGTTGTAGTGACAATCCCTGCGTTGTAGTGACATACATTGTAATAACATGCTCTGTAGTGACATGCAATGTAATCGCTGCATTGTAATGACATGCGATGTAAAGGATGTTGCGATGTAATGACTGCTATGTAAAGGTGGTGCGATATAATGACTGCGTTGTAAAGGTTGTTTCCTTTGACACTAGCAACATTGCCCTATGCAAACATTGGTGCAAAACACACATGGGTCTTCACTTGCTAATTTTATTCTATGCATGGAGTAGCCAGGTGACTAATGTTTGACCTGCACACAGTGTGGAGGAGTGCTGAGACATAGGTGCCTGGATGGGACAAAATTGCACATTTCCCCTCATTGCCCCTGTTAGTCCTTACCCTGTTGGTCCTGTAGCTGGTCACATTCAGCACTGTCCTGTCCGTCAACTTCAACCACTGACTTCTCTGTGATGATAGCTGACACCTGTTCCTCCAAGGTATCAAGCTCCTCCTGGGTTGCTGGACTCCCACCTCCAGTCTGTCATGCTGCCTTGTGATTGGTAGCCAGTTTCTCCTAAGTTTTACACTTGGCATCATGCCAGCATTTATTGCAGTCACTGTCCTCTTGACCTCAGCAGTGCATTTCACCTTGTCCAATATGGACTGCCATCTAGCATTTTTGGTCCTCAATGAGACTTTGGAGCTGACAAAGAGCAGGTGTTGATGCCCTGTGACCTTCACAATCAGGATCTCATTCTCCTACTGACTGAACTTGTATTCTCTCTTCTCCTTGGACTCTGGCTGGTCATCCTGGCTGTTGGGGGGGGGCTGTTTTCCTGTGCAGTCCTTGGTCCTGGCTCCCCCTTTCTGCTTGCTGGTATATTTTTTATGGGGTCCTCCTTAGCACCATTTGTAATGCTTTCTTTCTTGCTAGATATACATCTAAGAAGTTTGGCTGGCTAGCGTGAGTTCTCTTGCCACTAAATGAGCAAATGTCACTTTTTTCACATTTGCGTCTATTTTTTGCCTCTTGACGCTCATGTTAGCAGCAATTTTTACGGCCGCTTGCTGTTCCAAAGGACAAGTATTGCTGTCTTGTAAATACATCACAAATATGTAGTTAGGATTTGACTTTAGGCAGCGATAAAAAATTGCAGCTGATCAGCGTCAATATTGCATAGCGCAGTTCTTGCACATATGCCCCTCAGTCCCTACATTCTGACATCCTGCGATCCTAAGGTACAGTTTTGCCTCCAAGCTGAATCCCTGCAACACCATAAGACCCAGCTGCCACAGAAGGATCTGCCTCTTCTAGAAAATCAAAGCGCCTGATTCACATAGCCATTTGTGACTATAAGTCTGACTTAGTAACCAACCTACTGGAATTATGAGTACAATTTTTATATTGACTAAAAAAGCCATTGCACATGTAAGTCCTTTAAACCATGTGGTATACCACTACATTGCTTACTTTACAACATGTCAGGAAAGCAGGCTGAAGGTCCTCCTTACCATTTTGTGTGTGAGTGGAGACTACAGATCCCATCACACTTGGTGCCTGAAACTAGCATCATTCATTAGATTACTCTTTGATGTAACAAGGAAGACTCAAACAAAATGTTCACATAGGCATTCCTTAATGTATTGCTCTATGGAAGTTGTACAGAAGTTGGTTGGAATCTACAACTCATTCTTCACCAGAGTGTATAGTGGCAAAGCTTGAGGTGTTATTTAAAATTCACAGAGAAATACTAATGAACACCTATGCTTGATTTTTTTTATAGGTTTCGTTTTCTGAAGTTTTTTAACATATCAAAGTACAGAATGTGGGATACACAGAGATAGTGCTCAGGTATATCTATTACCAGATACAGTTAAGCTCAGCTATCTGAATATCAAGACCCTTAAGGTATCTTTTTATGTCGTAGGGCTGCACTACATTTGGCAAATCTGAGTGAGAAGGCCGCAGTGAGGGAGTCCTTCTTATTCCATAGACCATTTCCAGTAATACGTAATTCTTCGGTTGTTGAACATTTTAGGTACAGGGTTATTAATTACATTTAAAAAATAAACAAATATAATTAATAAGAGAAAGTTATAATTAAAAAGAGAGACTCTGGAGCACATCCCTGAGATAGGCTGATTACAACAAATAACAGTTATTAAATTAAAAAATAGAAATTAAAAGAAGTTAAGATAACTTCAATACAAAATCTTGGGAACAAATGTATATAATACTTGGAAAGGAGATTTGGTTCTTAATGAGTATTAATAGAAAAATGAATCATGTACTTTAATTATACCCAGGTCAAAAAAAATTAATTTCTAACCTGATCCTTACTATCCTTTGTATTACTTGGTGAGACCACCATGTCATCCTCTTCACACTTACAAGAACATAGTGTCCGAAACTTCCAGATAGCAAGAGACCTACAGCAGTGCTATATATTCTGGACTTTTTTTAATGTATAACAATGGTCAGGACATCAGGCAGCGATGTCGGCTCCCGGGTCTCTGTAAGGGGAGTGCCTGCCTGCTGTGCGGTTTTGCCCCCTTGATGCTGTTGGATAATCAAGGATTATTTCGCTCGGCCAGAAGAGCTCCATGCCCCCGGAGTGAGCTCTGATGTGCGATGGCGAGTCCTCCTCCTGGGCGGTTGGGGAGGTCCTTCTTCTGGACCTTCTATCCATCAGGGATGGCTGTGGCGATGTCGCGGGCGGAGGAGGCATTGGCCCAGTTTTCTGTAAGGAAGTAGATGTCTGGCAAGAGGGTGTTGAGGAGGTCCAGGATCTCTACGGCGTGTCTGTGCAGGGAGCGCACCTTGAGGAGGATGCACTCCAGGGCTTCAGTGGTGTTGGCGTGTGCCTTCGGGGCGACGGGCTTGATGGCGTGGAGGGTGGTGACGGTTCAACAGCATTGGCGGCAGGAGAACTGGCTGTGGGTGTTGCTCGGTGTGGACAGCTGGCACTTGTTTCTTCTGGGGTTGAGCGTGAGGAGGGCAGCTAAGTCATAGCAGTGGGTGGTTGTAGAGCCAGGGTCCCTGGCACTGGTCATGGTCGGGTCCCGGACGGGCACAGACGGGTTTGCCTTTGGCGTGCCAGCAAATCCACACAGCGGCCGCCATTAAATAGGGAAAGGGAAGTGCAGCTGGGAGGCGGTGAAGAAATCAAGAAAGGTTCCTAGGGGTCCCACTGATACTTGGTCCTTTTAAACCAAGAAAGAAGATATTGGCACAGAAGCTGAAATGTAAAAGTTACATCTTTATTAACCTCAAATGAGTCAAACTAGGTCACACAGAAGCCTTAGCAACTGAATGAGGCAGTCTGAGGAGTACAGAAAACGGGGGCCTTATATATGCTTAGGGTTACATAGTCATCATAAGACCAAGTGGCAGTCCCGGCTCATGTAAGCACGCAAAAATAACTAAGATGGGCATACAAGATCTGCTTGCTCGACAAAGTGGGAGGAGAGTTACTTCTCCATACAGCAGCAAAAATAGCCTGACAGTTATGCTAGAGAAGCAGGTGCATTCTACTAGCTAGGCCCTTCTGGGCATGTGCGAAAGTGGAAGATGCTAAATTTAGTTTGTTTATAGGCAGATTACAAGAGTAGTCAACACTGAGGGAGGACAGAGCACATGGTGAGCACGTTGCAGCACATGGCAAACTAAAATGGCTGCCATAAATACAAAATGGCTTTCACTAAACGGACAAGATAACTTCTAAATACAGGATGGCTGCTGCTAATTATAACCCATTGTTGTCAATTTACAACAGCGGGAGCGAGAGAACTGGTGGGGGGAGGGGCTGCGGGGGCAGCAGCGGCAAAAACGGGCAGGAACAGATAAGGAGGCAAAAAAAGTATGATCCGAGGACGCACAAGGAATACAGATTTAAGGCAAAAATACGGTATGGGAAAAAAGCAGAAGCACTGAAATTACGACAAGAATACAATGTGAGAATATAACAGGGGCACAGATTTAGGACTAAATACCGATATGAGAAGATAATAGGGGCACAGACTTTCAGACACCTGCGATACCAGAAGGAAACAGGGACAGCAGTCTCAAACCACTGCCTGACTGCAATGTATCAGAGGTGGAAGGGGCACCAGCAGAGGGGGAACAGTCAGCGGAGCTGCATGGGGGGAGAGCTAGGTCTGTGACAAGGAGGTCAGAGTTCCTGTTCTTGGGTCCGCGCAGCATCCGCCATTAAATACGAAGGGAAGGGTGGAAGTGCAACTTGGAGGCGGGACCACGAGAACAGGCAGGGAGAGGGGCCACAGGGGCAGCAGAGGTGAAGAGGGGCGGTCACAGAAAGGAAGGCAAAAAAATATGATCCAAAAACGCACAAGGAACACAGAATTAAGGCAAAAATACAGTATGGAAAAAAAACAGAGGCACAGAAATTATGACAAGAATACATTGTGAGAAAATAACAGGGGCACTGAATTACGACAAGATAACGATATGAGAAGATAACAGGAGCACAGAGTTTCAGACAACTACGATACCAGAAGGAAACCGGGACAGCAGTCTCGAACCACTGCCTGTCAGCAATGTCTGGGAAGTGGAAGGGGAACCAGAGGAGGGGGCTTAGTTGAGCTGCACGGGCAGAGAGCTGGGTCCCTGGACAGGAGGTTTCATCATGGAATGTGCACCTTAGTCATATCAGAAACTTATTTTCAATTCAAAGATAAACTCTTCTTATATATCATGGGTACACACATTGACAGTATCTACTCACCAAGTATGGCTAATTTTAGCATACAGAAGTTCTAAAACATTTTTCACTGTGAAAATCCATACAGCTAACATATCCATCTATGGAGATACTATATTGATGACGTTTTGATCATTAGGAATGGGGGAACCAAGAGTGTTACATAATTGTGTTAATAATCTCAGTCCCACCTATAGTGTGCCAATAATATTTGAAAACGCACTTCCTAGAGTTACTGATTATTCCACATAAAGGCAAACAATGAACTATTACGATTGAACATTGAACATCCAAGGTTTTGACAGAAAATCGATCCTTTGGAAAATTTCTGAGATTGAGATGTAACTGTTCCTATACCTCTAGGTACATGGACCAAGTCATGACACTAACCCAAAAGTTACAACAAAATAGGTAGCCTATGAAAACCATACAATAAGCCCAATAAAAGTGCATGCAGCAGTAACAGAGAAACCCACCTGGAAACTATATAAACAATATCAAAAGCCCCTACCAGGACCCTACGATTACCAGTATTTCAGCTTTTTCACCAATTTATGGGCTATGAAGAAAACAAAATGATCAACAGTCACTGGTGTATAGTGCACTATTGCACTTAAAGTGTCACACTTCTTCAAAGATCCTTCTGGGCTAAGATCAACAAATTTGATGATGTCACACTACTGTTTTTGTGACATGAAAATGATAGCTCTAAAATACATTTTAACATATGTTCTCTTTTCCAACATAGATGACACTTTCTCTTTAAATACAAGCATCCCAAGCTACCTATATTTAGTTGGACTGTGTTTTAGCAGCATATCATCACCATCGCCAGCAAAAGTCTTCTACCTCAAAGTCCACATGAAGCAATCATTTTAGCCAGAGTGTTTCATTCAATCTATACGCCGTTCTATTTAATGGGCACATCACCAGCCTGTGCTTTATTCAATATCTGTAATTTTACTGTATTTTTCAGACAAGGATTTGTAGCCAGTGGCTTTGTCGTGTGTTTTATTCATGTGATCCTTTCTCTGCAACAACAGCTTAGTTAGTACCCCATTCGTTTTGTTATGTACAGATTCCAAGAACGCCACACTGTGCTCTATTTTCCAGATATTGGTTAATATTTTGTCATGTCATCACTTGATGCTGTCATGTGAATCATTCCCTGCTTCACCAATGCAAAATCTTATTAGACTCACTTCCCTTTATTTGGCTCTGTGCATTCGCAAAACATACAGGTCTGTGGAGGAAATAAGTGGATATATATTCAGAAACGCAGAGGTCCACTTTTTCTATATTTTTTCAAAATAGATGAATTCACAGAACCTTTACTTAATTCATGATTGTTCCTTTGTCCTAATTGGCACTATCGGTTCCTGCTGCCCATTGGTCCTGTTAGAGACTTGTGAATTCATTTCTTTTACAGAAGTAATAACCAGCAAAGCAGCTGTCTTTTTACTGAGTGTGGTATCTCTTTTTCAGAGCTGTGCTTGGGTATGTGTGGGTGCAATACAGTAACAACTTTATGCAGCCTTAGCTTGGCTAATTCTTTATATAGTGTGATTTTCATATCAGGGTTACAGCTTGACACACATTTCATAAATGGAACCTAAATGTTACTTTCCAAGATAGTCAAGCTATTATAAAATCTACCCTCACATTGTGATTTTATTGATGGGTATTGTCATGGTGTTTCTTGTTGAAAACAGGTGACCATTGTCATGAAAGGACAGTTGATTGGGATTTACCACGTTACACTTCTTGTTTTTTCCACATCACTAATTTCAACACTGTCCTAAATAGACACACTTCATTGTCCAATTAGACATTGTTACTAGGTCACCTTAGTCTTGTCAAAAAGCCCTGTACTCTCCATGGGCTTTAAATAGGGACAGAAACGTGTTGCCCTCATCATGCGTTGAACTAATCCTCATGTTTCTGGTATTAATCCGACCAACTGCCCTTTCAAATACAACGTACTGGCTGACTGCTAGGTAGTTTCAGTTTCATGTTACTCACACTTTCCTACCTCAGGAAAAAACAGTGGTAGTGCGGGTACAATCACTGCAAGATTTCCCTTGCTAGTAAGGTCGGTCAACTTATGTCAGTACTGTCAGACATGAGTGAGGAGTGGGCCCTATAATGGAGCATGCTAGTAAAGGGTGGTTGAGGGCACATGTTCCTTTAAACTAGACAGTCTTGAAATGGGGGTCATGATTGAAAACCAACGTGCTACCCTTAGACTGCATTGAAGCTACTGTCACTTCCATAATAGGTTCCACTTTTCCCTGGGGGTCTCTCTTAAGACGTATGTGCTTATGGAAGGATAGAGGACCATAGGAAGCTTTACTCCTTTCTCTTCTTTGATTGAGAGCTCCTCTAAAACTCTACAGGCATGATAGAGCGCGCAGGTCACCCGACTAATTTTATTACCAAATATGCACACTTGGGCCCATAATATATTTTAATACACTTTTATTTAATCGGGTAACCTACACTCTACTACCAGTAACTCTGTTCCTTTCTATTTATTTCCAATGTACCTGACTTACCAATCCTCGTCACAGATACCTAAGATCACAATGGATCAAGGAGCTAGCTGTAAAATAAGTAGACAACACAATACAATATACAATTGAAATGTTTGTACTTTTTTTTATAATAACCACAGACTCAGGACGTTTTGAAAACCTTTATCTAATCATCATCAAATGCCATGAGTAGAAGATTAACACAGACCAAACTATCTATAACTAGAATTAGAAATATCGTATAGCTATGAATAAGGCAGATAATATTAATCATTTAGAAATTGAAAATTAAAGGGAAGGAGAAAAATAAGGAACATGCTATTTTAGATCAACAGACTTTCACAACTTCACTAAAGGCAGGTAAGAAAAAGGGAACATGCTAAATCAAAGTAGACTTTCGAAAATTCACTAACGGTTCAAAGGAAATGAAACTCATGCAATCTGATTTTTCCAGATGTGCTTATTCTCTATAGGGAAGGTAAGAATGGAATATAATCTATAAAATAACGATTTAACATTTGGCTAAAGGTAGGTAGAAAAGTGGAACATGCTAATAGACAATTAATGCATGAAAATCTCATTTATAAAGGGACAGGGAAGAAAAAGGAACATATACAATTATGCCTTGCAATTTTTCGAGAGCTAGAAATGCACATATAGATAAGTAATCATCCACACAGATTTTATATTTACCTAGGATAGAGTGAAGACCAACCCTGGCCAGGGGTCAGTTTGGAAAGACAGGAAAGGACCCTCAAGGACTTAGGTGCCAGTAGGCGAGCAGGTACAGCTCATGGACAGTCAAGATCGGATAACACCAGAATTTGGATCAAGACCGGGTTCACCAAAGGGTACGACCAACACCCGCAGCTTCGGTTGCAACGCCTGCGCTACTCCCTCTCTGCAAGGAATCTGCCAATAACCCGGATTGGGTTCTCGAACCTCCCAGCAAAGTGCTTCGCCAGCACTTTCAAGTCTGCATAAACCCCGAAATGGGTTACTTGAACTTCGCAGCTCTCTGAGTTCAGTCACCTATAGAGTGCGTTGGGTCAGTGACAGGTCAGCTATTCGGACAAGTCGGCCAATTTCTCTAGCTAAAACTAGGCTAGTTATACTGTTTTTCGGGTCAGTGTACCAACCCCCAATGTTGCAAGTGTAAGGATCCCCAATTTTGATTGGACAAAGGAGGAGCTTAAGTCTTCACATCACCTAAATTTTAGACTTTCTCAGGCTTAATACTCAGTTTTCATACCCACCCCTTAAATTCTAGCTTCCCATGACATATGTTTTACAGTGAACAATGTGGTATACAGCAGTTATTACAAATGTAACAAATTCTAGTACAGTTCAGCTTCTTCGGCTAGGTTGGAGTTCAGGTTTCCAGGAGCATCTTGGCCGTGGCTGCCAGCTGGCTGGGTTCCACTGCTGCATGGTTTTCTTTTCCCCCTTCATATGACTGGTACCATACGGGCTTCCAAAATGGAGTAGTAAGCACCTCCCAGGCCCAAAGAATACGATACATGTAAAGCAAGCGAAAACAATTTAGAAACACAGAGTAAAAGATTACACTGTATACCATGAATGGCTATACTACACCCCTTACTTTATAATAACTATAGCGTTATGAGTAAGTGCAGAACAAACAGCTTTGCGAAAGCGGCAATGCAAGCTCAGAGCATGTGAGAACAGAAAGCGGCCATATCAGCTGTATTGCGCATGAGCAACAAATTCCCACCAGAACTGCGAGTATGTCACGTCACATGGGTATGACCGACGCATGCGCAGATTAAATTCCCACATAGCAGTGACCATTTTAATTGCAAGCGTATTACGATTAGTAGACACATAGGCAAGCTTCACTGGTACACACTCTGTAGTGTAAAAATGTGCAAAATTAGTAACACGAACATGTTGATTTAGTTTATTAACATTATTTGAGGTTCTTGATACAAGCAAGTCGCTTAACGTGCAAATCCTTGCTCCATCAGGCACACTCAAAAACTGCAGTTGTTAATTTGCATGGAGATGGTCCTCTGGATGCATATCATCTATTGAAATAATTTGTATCTATTTGCACATATTGTAGCACCTGCATGGACAGAGTCAAATGGTGAAGGAAATATGTCTAATCATTGTTAGACCTGAAGATTGACATGGGATTTAGTTTAACTTTGATTGGTGTGTATTTTTCATTGAGTATGACAATCTTAACTTTGGCATGTTGGCATACCCGAGTTCTCACTCATTGTTTTGCATTACATTTGCAAACTATAAATCAGTCCCTTCTCTTTTCTTTCAGAATAGCTTTATTTGGTTCAACAGTTATAAAACATGGACGAATTAGGGTTCTAATGTGTTTCAAGCAAATCTACAACAGGAACCAGATTGGTCAATGAGTCCCAAAAGGCAGAATGGTCACATGTTTCTGAGAAACCTTACTACACTGTCCATTACTAAACTATTTTTTGCATGGTTCCCCATTTTCCGGCCATGTTGACACTGGAACAGGCTAAATGCAACCCAGTACCATGGTTTGGTTGATAAACAAGGCACATTTTTGGCATATCTGAGTTTTATTTTACAGTTAGAGTAAAGTAGTGCAGAGATTGCACCAGTGGCATAAAGATCAGATGTTCATTAGGGCTTCAGTGCACACTTACACCACCAACATCAGTAACACTGAAAACATGGCATTGTGGCTGCCTGTAGTATCCTGGCTTTCTGCAAACCCAAGCTGTAACAACCTCATGTTAAAAATAAAACGTATTTATTATAAATATATGCATTACTTTTTCCCAGATGAGATGTTTGAATAACATTTATCAATCATTATTTGAGGAATGCAGTACTGTGATAGATTATACACTTTTGTTTCAACAAAAATGGTAGATCCATAAAAGTGCAGCAGGGTCTACAAGCAATTATTGCACCTTTTAATTAGAAGTAAATTGTTGTTATCAGTTTAGAGGCATACATTGACAAAAGAGCATGGGGGATTTTATGGTCTGATTTAGAGTTCGGAGTATGGATCGCCATTCCTTCATCATGGAGCACCCAGTGCATCCAACAGGCTGAGGGCATTCTTTCCATTGGATTTATAGTTTTTGGTTAATGTCCGTCCACCTTTATGACAGAGATATCTCCATGATTGATCACTTTGCCATCAGTTACAACTCCATCGACATTGATATAGAGAATATTCGTCCGTCATTCTGAGGGTTAACCATTGTTGCAGTGTGAAGTATCGACTGGTTAATGGAGCACTTAAAGGTTGGACAACTGTTAATTTGGTGGCTGTAGCTGCCAAAATGGCAGATGCGTCCATCTAAATTGTACATGAGTTACAATGCTAGATGCATCCATGTGTTCACACTCATAGAGCATTGCATCAACATAACCAAATAACCTGCAATTAACAATATAAAAGCCAACCCTCCACTCTTACTAATCTTTTCTTTTTCAATATTCACAGCAGGAGGAACAGCAGCAGTAGTTTTGCCAAATACTGTTTTTCTTCTATTCTCTTTGCTTCATTTGTATAATATATAAAGGGGAAGAGACCTTACATATTCTGAAAAATAATTACCAATTTTGGTTGTGGAAATATTGAGAGTTAATCCACAGTTCTTAGGAGTCCTAATTCAGACAACAACAAAGAGTTAGAGATGGCAAATTTGGGACAGAAAAGTGGATAAGGTCAATACTGTGTCCATGTTCAAGTGCTCCCAGGAGGACATATGCAGGTGCTGGATTGACCTTTGAGGAAGAGTACATTCCTTAGCTTTTAGTGCACACAGAGATGCCCTGCCAACTGGTGGTTGTCCTTTCAGGCCCCTCATTCTCATAGCCTGGGGTAGGAGCTCTTGGCCATACTTGACACCAAAGAGAATACAGGATTTCTAGGTGAAGTGGAGATTGGGGAGCTTTCAACTTAGTATATTGTCCTTAAAACATCATAACATTCAGGAAGGTGCATTATCAACACTTACCAACTATAAGAATATAAATAAAGATATTCCTGTTTTTTTCTTTTAAAAATAAATGTTGGTTTACAGCATAATAGCAATGCCATTTTTATCCTTCTCATTAAGTAGTGGGTGGGTGCCATTCCTAGCTCAACCCAATGGCCCATACTGCTCATTTTGTTGTACTTTAATGTTTTAATTGGAGATACATTTAACATTGTGAGCAACCCTCCAGATATTCCAAATGAGAACAACCGCTCTTACCTTGTGCAGAGGTCTGTTGACTTGCACACTTTTTTGATGATTAATGAATAAATGTTACCAGTGTGTGGAAAGGTATTTATGATTGTGGTCATCTACCCTACCCCAGTTATTTGATAATGTATTAACATAGTGACACAAAAAGATGTGAATGTTGCTTGTTTTAAAAGGACATTCGTCGAACAAACTCAATATTTGAATATTAACCAAAACACAAGCTCCAAAGGATAATATATGATCTGATTTTACAATTCACAGTAGGCAATGTGTACTATGACATTTTCAGAAGACATTATGAAAAGTAACTCTCAAAATAAAGGTGCAACATCTTTTTTGAGATTTTTTTTATGTACCTTTACAATTTAGAGCAATACAAAACTATTTAATATTGAATCATTAAAAACATATATATTATCTTTAAGACATAGCTACAAAATCTAAAATGTGTATATGATTGATAGCAAATATTAACTCTAATCTTCACAGTATTTAAATATGTGTCTGGAAGGCCTTTAAATTAATTGAAAGGGGTTTAATTGTTGTAATGAAATATAAATTTAAGATTAGGTGTCATGAAGTTAGCCATAGGATTGACGTTAGTATTTTATTCTGTTGTACATCCACTGAATATTGAATAAAGGATTTTCAAAAAGTCAAAAACTTCATAATCAATTAAAAAGTTGGATTTGTAGGACAGAAAGCCTGTTCTAAATGCATAAGACAAAAGTCAATATTTAAGAACGTGTCTTTTCTTTTCTTTTTCATCCTCTGAGTACTAGAAAGCACTGTAAAGCTGTAGTTATTAGAGCAATTTGCTGCATTTTCAGATTAATACACCTTGCTCCAATGAAGCTAACTTTGTATTCATTCATCTCCTTTTTTAGAATGATTTTTACATTCAATCTTTTGAAAAGTGTAAGGATATGTCAGATACATTCTAGCTTTATTACAGGAAGGGCATATCAAATAGTCTATTTGATGTGTGTGTGTTAGTCTACATATGTTTACACTGTTTTGTTTGTGTTATAATCCCTTTTGCAAAACCTGCATATTACTCATTTTCTAATTGAAGTAACTGATTAGTTTATTTGATTGCATTGTGCAAATGTATTATCTAAATGGGATGTATTATTAAAGATTTAAATGTCTCCTATTTTGTTAAAATAGTGTACTGTTAGACCTGACACCTTTTGGCGTGGTTCTTCCCCCCATCTTTTTGCCTCTGACTCATGTGTTTTGATGCTGTGCTGGATTTCGTTTTTGCTGATTTAGATGTTTTGGACACTCTGCCACTGCTGATCAGTGTCAGAGTGTAAGTGCTCCTTCTGTAAATTGTGATATTGATTGAGTATACCTAATTGGCATATTTGTATCACCACGAAGTCCCTAGTAGAGTGCACTGTGTGTGCCAGGGCTGGTGATGACAAATGCTACTAGTGGGCCTGCAGCGCAGATTGCGCCACCCACCTGAGTAGCTTTTAAAAGGTGACTCAGGCCTGCCAGCGCAGGGCCTGTGTGCAGTCAGTGACTGCCATGTCAGCCTGGCCAGTGTCCCCACTGGCTAGGCCTAATCCTTCCCAGTCTGTGCACATCAGTCACCCCTATGGAAGGCTCAAGGTACCCCCCTGGGCAGGGTGCAGTGTATGGATAAGGTAGAGCGTGTGCTAGTGCAGGTACTATGCTCTGGTAGTGGGCTACAGCCATTTTTGTGTGCTCACCGCTGTAAGGCTATCTTGCTCCATAGAGTAACATGGAGGGGGGCTAGGCCCATGTGATACCAGCCTATCTCCCCATAGGAGCAAGATGGGACATAAGTGAAAGATATCCCTGGACTCAGAATTTAATGACACATCTTTTAGTGAAGGGTGTTTTTAAATCCTGTGTTGGAGAATAGCACTTTTAGAAAGTGGCTGTTCTCTTGTCTAAACCTTTCTGTGTGCCTGGGTTTGTGGAATGTCTGCCTGGTCTGGATGTGACAGGAAGGGGCTGCAGAGCCCCAGAGGAGAGGGTCGGAGCCATCCCGGGGATGAAAGGGCACATCTGCCTGCTTGGGAGGAGGGAGGAAGGAATGCCAGATAAGTGCTGGGCTGTGCCTGCCTACCTCCCCCACATTAGCTCTCTCCTGGTGGTCAACTGACCCCACTGGCCCTGAAGCTGACAGGAAGAAGAAAGCCAGAGACACCTCAGTGCTCCGCAACCCCCAGAACTGGTTTAGACTGGACCCAGGGCCTCCATGCACCAAGAACTTCAAAGACATTGGGGGGTATAAGGAAAGGACCCCTGTCTGCAGAGAATTAGATTCTGAAATTCTGCAAGCAAGAAGGAACCCTCGCTGGAAGGAGGACAGCTAGAGAACTGAAGGAAGACTGCCTTGCTGTGTGCTCTAAGGGCTGACTTGTTCTGCTGTCCACCTGGAAGCTAAGGAGAAGAAAGGGACTTTGCTGTGTGCTGTGACCCTGCCTACTTGAAACTGCCAAGACTCTGCTGTGTGCTGTGTCTACAAGCTTGAATCTCCAAGGGCCTGAGAAGAGCTGGCCCCCTGTCTGCAACCCAGGAACATAAAGGTTGCCCAAGGAAACAAGACTCTGCGGTGCCCCCCGGAAGCTGCTGTGTGGCAAGGCGATCGTGAAGCTGCTGTGTGCAGGGAAACTCGGGGACTGCTGGACTAAGCCCTGCTGATCGCCCCGTGTAGCGCGCTGGCGGCTCTCTGTTCTGCTTGAGAGCGCCGCGCTGTCTATTAACTGCTGCATCTCAAGATCGACGTGTTCATCGACACGTGCTGGTGGGGGCCAGAGGGTTCTGAAGCGCTCCAGCGTGGTGAGGGCTAGATACGCTTGACCCGCCTCAGCATCGCCGCGGGCCCGGGCCCTGAAATCACCCCCGAAGGTCTGCTCGCAGCCACGAAGGGGCCGCGCTGTGGTTGGCTGCCGCCGTAGGCTGAGGGAGAAACGCCGCGACCGGATTGGTCGATTTCCCCAGAGCAGGCGGTGACGTCACGGGAGGCTCGGCAGAAGCGCCGCGACCGGATTGGCTGATTCCCCCTGCGTGGCGGTGTCGTCACGGGAGGCTCGGCTGAAGGGCCGCGACAGGATTGGCTCCCGTCGTCAAGGACCTCGTCTGCCTGCGTAATCACCGCCGGGACCGGGGAAGACTGACCTGACCTCGCCGAGGGAATTGTAGGAGTGCTCGGGCCCCCGGCCTGCCGTCTCTGCTCCTCGCCGCCCCCGAGAGACTGGGAGCGGGCGGAGGACCTGCTGAGACCGGCCGGGCCCAAGCGCGAGTGAGCGCTGGCAAGGGAGGCTCGCCTGAGGCATAAAGAAGTGCCGGGGGAAGGAAAAGGAGTCCCCCCAGCCTTCGGGTGAGACGCGCTGCCGCGCTTAGCATTCCTGGTATTAGGGGCAGATCAACCTGGCTATTTTTAAGCGCTGACATTGTTTTCCTGGCTCGTTTTAAGAGCGAAGTGCATAGAAATCAGGGGCATATTTTTAAGTGCTGATTTGAGAGACTAGAGACTATTTTTATTTTTATGCTAAGAACTGCCTATTTACAAGACCTACTAAGAATTAAGTGCAACCTTGTTCTAAATGAAGTGTTTAACGTGCAACCTTTAAGTTAGAAATGCTATGTGTTTTAAAGAAGTGATTATCATGCAACTGCTTCATTTACATGCTGAAACTAGATAAAGTTATATTTTATATATACTTACCTGTGTGGTCTCAGTTTGTGGTGGATTGGGAATTGTTGTTGTGTTAAGTGCAAATGTTATCCACATTGTCTCCGAGTTTAGCCTAGACTGCTCGCGCCATGCTACCTAGAGGGTGAGCAGGGGTTATCTCAGAGGGTTATTCCGTCGCCCTGACCGGAGCTAGGGGTCCCTACTTGGGCCAAGGTACTTACCTTTGCCAACCAGAGACGCCCGGTTCTAACATTGGTGGCAGCGGTGGGATTTTGAACTAATGATTGCACTTGACCTGCAGTGATTTCTTGTACATCACTAGTCTAGTTTAGCGGAACAGGTTGCGCAGGATTTTTTCTTTTTGGTGAAACCTTTTTAGTTGAAAAGGGGTAGGAGGTAACATGTCTCAGACCCCGCAAAGCATGAATGCAGAAGGGGAAGTGGAATTTGAAAGCCAGGAGTTGCTCACCTATAACAAGGAGCAACTGAGAAAATTCTGCAGACAGCTTGAATGCCCAGTAAGGGGCGGCGCAAATAAGGAAGAGCTACGGACAGCTCTGAGGGCCTGGTGGGAGGCCAAACATGGTGTCCCAGAAGCTACTATTGAAGAGGGTGGCGCACAGGAGATTGGGTTTTTGCCCAGTGAATTGCCAGTGGCGAAGCCAGCGTCTAGGGCCGGCAGCACCCACTCCAGTAGGATTATTTCTCCAGAGGAGTTGGAGGAGAATCAGAGAGCTAGGGCCCATGAGATTGAGCTTTTGAAGCTCAAAGCGGAAGCCGACGAGAAGAGACTGCGCCTAGAAGTTGAGAAAGAGGCGCAGGAGAGAGCGGCACAGGAGAGGAGGCATGCTCTCGCTTTGGAGGAAAAGAAGCTCCAATTGGCTCATGAGAGGAGCATGAAGGAATTGGATTTCAAATATAAAGAGAGGGGGTCCAGTTCTAATGGTGGCAGCGCACAACCAGTACAGGCGGGTAAGGTATACATACCAAAGGATCTGGTACAGAATTATCAGAGGGGTGAGGATATTTATGCGTGGTTCAGAGCGTATGAACTTGCCTTAAAGATGAATGAGGTGCCTGAGAAGAATTGGGGAGCAGGATTGTGGAAGCATTTTGAGGCCTCTGGGAGGGATGTTTTGGCACCCTTAGAAGCAAAGGATGCTTTGTCCTACTCCGCCATGAAGGAGGCTTTGTGCCTCAGGTATGGGCTCACTGCTGAACAGTACCGCCAGAAGTTTAGGAACTTCAAGAAGCTTGATTCAAGTACTTGGGTGGAGTGTGTGAGTATGTACACGCGTGCACTGGAAGGTTGGATGAAGGGCAGCAAAGTTACTGATTATGTGGGGTTGTGTCACTTGATTAGTAGGGAGCACTTAAGTAGTTTGTGTGTCCCAGAGCTGCGCCAGCATCTTTTAGACAGTAAGTTAACTGATCCCAGTGAGCTTGCTAAAGAGGCGGACCGGTGGACTAGCACCAGGGTCCACAAGGGGGTGGTAAGTACCCCAGCCAAAGGTGGACAGGGTCCCCAGCAGAAGAGTGGGGGGGACACGGGTAATCAAAAGGAGTCTTCTAAAGGGCCCCAAAGTAGTTCCCAGGAGAAGGTGTCTCAACCCCCCAAGTCTAAGAAGTCCTGGCCCCATAAGGGCCCGCAGGACAAGAAAACCCTCACTTGCTATGCATGTAGGGAGGTGGGGCACATTGCTCCAAACTGTCCAAAGAAGAAATCTGCACCCACTGGTGCTCCAGCTCCAGCTCCGGCGATAGCCAGTGTAGCTTTGGGAGGGGATTTGATTTCTAGAGGGTGAGCAGGGGTTATCTCAGAGGGTTATTCCGTCGCCCTGACCGGAGCTAGGGGTCCCTACTTGGGCCAAGGTACTTACCTTTGCCAACCAGAGACGCCCGGTTGGCCATCTCTCGGTCTCCTAGAGAGACAAGGGTCATCAATGCTAACCCCTATGGAAGGCTCAAGGTACCCCCCTGGGCAGGGTGCAGTGTATGGATAAGGTAGAGCGTGTGCTAGTGCAGGTACTATGCTCTGGTAGTGGGCTACAGCCATTTTTGTGTGCTCACCGCTGTAAGGCTATCTTGCTCCATAGAGTAACATGGAGGGGGGCTAGGCCCATGTGATACCAGCCTATCTCCCCATAGGAGCAAGATGGGACATAAGTGAAAGATATCCCTGGACTCAGAATTTAATGACACATCTTTTAGTGAAGGGTGTTTTTAAATCCTGTGTTGGAGAATAGCACTTTTAGAAAGTGGCTGTTCTCTTGTCTAAACCTTTCTGTGTGCCTGGGTTTGTGGAATGTCTGCCTGGTCTGGATGTGACAGGAAGGGGCTGCAGAGCCCCAGAGGAGAGGGTCGGAGCCATCCCGGGGATGAAAGGGCACATCTGCCTGCTTGGGAGGAGGGAGGAAGGAATGCCAGATAAGTGCTGGGCTGTGCCTGCCTACCTCCCCCACATTAGCTCTCTCCTGGTGGTCAACTGACCCCACTGGCCCTGAAGCTGACAGGAAGAAGAAAGCCAGAGACACCTCAGTGCTCCGCAACCCCCAGAACTGGTTTAGACTGGACCCAGGGCCTCCATGCACCAAGAACTTCAAAGACATTGGGGGGTATAAGGAAAGGACCCCTGTCTGCAGAGAATTAGATTCTGAAATTCTGCAAGCAAGAAGGAACCCTCGCTGGAAGGAGGACAGCTAGAGAACTGAAGGAAGACTGCCTTGCTGTGTGCTCTAAGGGCTGACTTGTTCTGCTGTCCACCTGGAAGCTAAGGAGAAGAAAGGGACTTTGCTGTGTGCTGTGACCCTGCCTACTTGAAACTGCCAAGACTCTGCTGTGTGCTGTGTCTACAAGCTTGAATCTCCAAGGGCCTGAGAAGAGCTGGCCCCCTGTCTGCAACCCAGGAACATAAAGGTTGCCCAAGGAAACAAGACTCTGCGGTGCCCCCCGGAAGCTGCTGTGTGGCAAGGCGATCGTGAAGCTGCTGTGTGCAGGGAAACTCGGGGACTGCTGGACTAAGCCCTGCTGATCGCCCCGTGTAGCGCGCTGGCGGCTCTCTGTTCTGCTTGAGAGCGCCGCGCTGTCTATTAACTGCTGCATCTCAAGATCGACGTGTTCATCGACACGTGCTGGTGGGGGCCAGAGGGTTCTGAAGCGCTCCAGCGTGGTGAGGGCTAGATACGCTTGACCCGCCTCAGCATCGCCGCGGGCCCGGGCCCTGAAATCACCCCCGAAGGTCTGCTCGCAGCCACGAAGGGGCCGCGCTGTGGTTGGCTGCCGCCGTAGGCTGAGGGAGAAACGCCGCGACCGGATTGGTCGATTTCCCCAGAGCAGGCGGTGACGTCACGGGAGGCTCGGCAGAAGCGCCGCGACCGGATTGGCTGATTCCCCCTGCGTGGCGGTGTCGTCACGGGAGGCTCGGCTGAAGGGCCGCGACAGGATTGGCTCCCGTCGTCAAGGACCTTGTCTGCCTGCGTAATCACCGCCGGGACCGGGGAAGACTGACCTGACCTCGCCGAGGGAATTGTAGGAGTGCTCGGGCCCCCGGCCTGCCGTCTCTGCTCCTCGCCGCCCCCGAGAGACTGGGAGCGGGCGGAGGACCTGCTGAGACCGGCCGGGCCCAAGCGCGAGTGAGCGCTGGCAAGGGAGGCTCGCCTGAGGCATAAAGAAGTGCCGGGGGAAGGAAAAGGAGTCCCCCCAGCCTTCGGGTGAGACGCGCTGCCGCGCTTAGCATTCCTGGTATTAGGGGCAGATCAACCTGGCTATTTTTAAGCGCTGACATTGTTTTCCTGGCTCGTTTTAAGAGCGAAGTGCATAGAAATCAGGGGCATATTTTTAAGTGCTGATTTGAGAGACTAGAGACTATTTTTATTTTTATGCTAAGAACTGCCTATTTACAAGACCTACTAAGAATTAAGTGCAACCTTGTTCTAAATGAAGTGTTTAACGTGCAACCTTTAAGTTAGAAATGCTATGTGTTTTAAAGAAGTGATTATCATGCAACTGCTTCATTTACATGCTGAAACTAGATAAAGTTATATTTTATATATACTTACCTGTGTGGTCTCAGTTTGTGGTGGATTGGGAATTGTTGTTGTGTTAAGTGCAAATGTTATCCACATTGTCTCCGAGTTTAGCCTAGACTGCTCGCGCCATGCTACCTAGAGGGTGAGCAGGGGTTATATCAGATGGTTATTCCGTCGCCCTGACCGGAGCTAGGGGTCCCTACTTGGGCCAAGGTACTTACCTTTGCCAACCAGAGACGCCCGGTTCTAACATGTACCTTCACACATTTCACACATTTGTTTAGAAAATTCATAATGAATTACATTTTTGATTCACTTGTCTATGTATGCCGTTTAGTTAGCAATAGATCGTAATTGCTTTTTATTTTGAGCAATGACTTGTGCATGTATATGATTTAATGCACGATTCTATCATGATTTTTACTTTAAAAAAGAACAATATTCATGCATGTATCCTAATGTTGTGTATTTAAAAATATATGATAATTGATTATAGCTGGAACATATTGTAAAAATACTACTTTGAAGTTATCTATTTCATTGTTAATTTATTCAGTTCATAAATTTCATTTGTACATATCTGCAATGTCTACTTAACATTTAACCTTCTCGTATTTAAAGTTAATGTCAAGACTATAAATGGATTAAATGACATTCATATAATGACTTATTATGGCAATCATGATTAAGTAGTCTTTCTATTTTTTTAAACTAAAACATTTTTACTATTTTTCAGTTTCACCAAAGAAAAAACAGATAATAAAAACATGCAAATATTTCTAAATGTTTTGAAAAATTATAAAACCTTTGTGTTATAGGTGAACACTATTTATAAGTTAATACAAATTGCTCATCCATTTCCATGAGTCAACAATACAGAGTGCATTAACCCCTTCACTGTGGCGGCTATTCCTCCGTAGTGCTAGGGTGGAGGGCGGTCGAGCGGCGGGCGCATGCTGGTGACGGAAACGCTCCGTCACCAGCGTCAGTTGCACTGTGCTTATGATGGAGCGTTTCCGTCACGGCCCTGCCCTCTCAATAGAACGCTCAGCGCAGGCTCGGAATCCGAGCGGTTCCGTCATTAGCAGGGGAGGGGTTAAAATAATGGGAAAGGCTATTTCGGTAATAATCAAAGAAATCTATACCTTAAGCAAAAGTGTGAGATGGGAACATTTTGTTTTGCTGTCAAGTGTCACTGCATTAGAAACAAAGATGGATTTTATTTTAAAAAATGTGTCACAAATGTATTACATCATTGAACACAATTTCATTTAAAAAATAAACATTTATTTACAAAATACACATGGTAAATGTTATATATGTTTTTCTTTTTTTATCTCTTCTCAGTAAACCAACCCACATAACAAGAAAAATATATACCGGGCCATTGCCAAACAATTTCCCTAGGTAGGGGTCCATCTTCACCACAGCATATACTGCTGTAAGAGTTAGGAGGACCTATGTCGGTGGAATTGCCCCACCAGCTACAAAAACATGAAAGGTTCTCCCATCAGATGAAGCATGTGCGGGGCTACTTGAGATATATAATGCTTCATCTTCTGGAGGTGGCCTCCCCTGACTTGGCAAGGTATCTGCTGTCCATGGAGTAGCAACAAGGGTGTGAGTTGAATGTGTCAGTTGTAAATGTTTTTATAAAACACAATTGTTTTATTTTATAGCTAGTACCATACATTTAGATATGTAAGTATAATAATGTTGTAGAGTTTCTATTTAGACTATTCATAGAGTAAACATGGGTTTCATATATGTTCAATATATTAAAATACATAAATAAAAATAAAAAAATACTAACTTCTAATATTTTGTCACTAGGAGTTATATTTTGAAAAATGTATTATATTTTAAGAAATCAAAATCATGTGTTCATAATTTTAAAATCTAAAGTAATAATGTTATATTTCACAGGAGGTTATTAAATTAAAAAGAAAATTCAAATATAGTACGTTGTCGATTGATTTAAAATTGCGGTTCTTTATTCCTATTTTCCCTCTGATTTTTATAATCTATTTCCAAAAAAGAACAGCCAACACGTGTTTTGAGGGCCACTCCTTCCTCAAGGTTGTAGAGAAATACATACAAATATATTGACAAAGACCATCCTGAAAACTAATCCAAAGACAAAACATAATTTTTTTATGAAACCACGTATAAACATCAAATTGTACATAGTCTAAATCATTTTGATAACCTGGTTTCAGTTAGGAACCATCATTTTCCCACATTTCAACATATTTGTTCACATATAATAACTATTCACAAATGTTTATCAGATATTGATCAATAAATCCTTCAGAGCCTTCACCTGACTCTCACATATCACGTTTTAAATCATCACATTTATCTTCAATCATGCTCTTCTCACTAAATTGTAATTTAAGACAGAATCCCATTTTCCATGACTCTGAAAATCCCAAATCTCCAAGATGCGATCATAAATCTCCAAATAGTACTTACACTTTTTCATGTAGATTTGCTTATGTAATATCTCTTCTTGCATATGTCCTCTTCCTTTCACAGAGATACCCACATATATGTCAAATCAGAACTGACTCAGTATTAGTCCGGTGATATTGAATTGAAATCCATTACAAATGCGAGTAATTTCATATTACTAATACCTGAAAAAACATTACATAAAAACATTCCCATTTAGATCATTGCCACTATATCCCAACTCCAAACATAATAATTGTACAAACAACCCCTTCACCAATCCACTATCTCCACTAGAAACGTATCCCAATATCAATTAATTTTCAAAGAAGACCTCTTCACTAAAACCGGTCCTGCATCCCACTACATGGTATCTGGAAATTATAGTTTTTTATAATTCTCAATAAGTACAAATTAATCTTAACCAAAAAACGATGTATATAATCATCAATGATCTAGAGGTGCAGTTCATTAGTTAAGCCTAATGAGACCCGTGGGTTTCCCCATTGAATCATGAAGTGGATAGTCAAACCAGAAAAAGACTCCTAAAATGGAAAGCCTTCTATTTATAGTCTTTTGAAATTTACTGACAAACTTCCTCCCTTCAAGCAGTTTAACACGGAAGTTGAACTTTACGAGGCGTTTTCAGCCATTTTTACGATTAGAAAAAATGCTCTCATAGTCTTAAATTGAACCTGTCTTCCTGTTAAGAGGAAAGACTCTCATGGTCTTGAATAATAATAATCAAATAATGCATTTTTATTACATTTATTATTTATCCAAACAATGTTTATTTACTTTAAAGAGGGTGATTTGACTAATGTCAGTATATTGTTGCCCACAACAAAAGGTGCATGCCATTTTCCAATACTAGCAACATTTATATGTGAAGATAAATTGTGTGAAGTGATGTGTTCAGAAAAGCAAATGCTGAATTTACTGTGTAAACTGAATATTCATTTAATGTTGTTGGTGTTTATTGTTTTATAATATATATTTTTTTAAATTACACACCAGAAGAAATTTCCAACTAAAAAACTGGATGTTTTCAAAAATGCTAACAAATGTGTTAGCGTTATTAGCTTAACATTGTAGAGCATGTATCAGAAAAAGTTGTTAAGAAACAACATGGCCCATTCATGTATATTTAGGTGTGTTTTCAGCATCTCTATAGCATACATAGGAGATTGTGGCTGTGCATCTGAGGATGAACAATAGAGCTTCTGAGATTCCTAGGGGGCTGGCACAGATTGAAAACATCCCAACAGCACTGAGGGTGAAGGGGATGACTCGGAGGCCACCTCTACATCAGATTAAGAGGCCTCCAGCACAGGCCATCCCCTCATGGTGGAAGACCAACACACTCAGGATGTGCCATCGGTTCTTGTTCCTGCCACCACCAGTAGATCCATCTCCACCTGTTGTGAATGTATCTAGGACCCTAATTAAATATTCCTGATGTATGCCCTTATATGGTTATGATAAATCATTTCCTTATAAAGGCATAAGAATCATACCCATATTTAGTCATAGCCCACGCAGCCCAAATACGACAAGGCTACTTCCTTACATTCCTAGAGAGCACAACGAGTTCTTTCGACACACCAAACCTCCAGCAACCTGGGAATTCCCCATGCCTTTGTTTTGATTTGTCATAGAACTCCTGCCAGCACTAAAAGAACAGCCAGTTCTTAGTGACATCTTTTATTGACGTCTTATGTCCAACCGTACGTCAAACACGTCACCTTCCAGGTATAAATATACCAACACTTGCCTTAAGCAACACACAGTGGTGTGGAGCAGAGCGGCTATCTACTTGTCCGAAGCCCAGCTGATGTGAGAGCCGAAGGAAGCCGTCCCTCCCCTTTGACACACCGGGAAAGAAGCTGCCTTTTCGCACGCCGAGAAATCCAGCTCCGGTGTTTCCAGTCACCATTGCGGGTTACTGGGAGATCGAGTCTGGGGGAACGAGATACAAGACCTCCTTCATTCTATAACCAAGGTACGGAGCTGATTCAAACCTTAAAGAGAATTCTTGATTCAGATTCTTTGCAAAAACCCAACTTAACTTAAAACTGCGATTTACTTACTCCTTCCCACGTATTAGGCTTAGGTCAGGTACACCGGGGTAGGCGTATCTTAGAAGCACCAGTTGAGTTCGTTAGTCAAATGTTTTTATGTATGTAAATATTTTATCCGTTTTAAAGTATCATATGGCTAAGAAACCATATCAATGCTTTTACAGTATTATTTCATAATACTCCTTTTACTGTACGCACTTTCCTTCATGATAAGTATTGCAATTGTAGCAATTCATTTCTCTTGCATGAGAAAGAAGACTGCTCAAGAAAATAACACCTTTTATTGAAAACGCCCGTCTCTCTATTTCTCTGCACCCTGGGGAAATTAAGCATGCATGATTGACTGAGTGAAATAGCTGTCTATTGTTTTCACCCGACTCTGGAGATATACTCCTAATTCTGGGGGAGCAAAGTTGTCATGTTATATGGTTGTCAGAAGCTAATCCCATCTTGTCTAAATCAGGGAAGTTAAACCCCCCCCTATTCATTCGAGAAAGTTTCTAGTGACCTCTGAGCTAGCTGGCAAAACTAATTAAGTCTAACATAGTCAGTAGAGACCTAGATGACCTCAGTCCTACGTCTACACTGCTGTTTATGTTATTCCAATGCGCAGAGCCTATTGGGAATATAGGAACTACACTACATGGCGCCCAACGTTTGGTAAGGCGATAATCTAACGCAAGATACTAGAGAAACTCAGTCGTGCTTTTCACACAGACCCCTTTCTCCCGTAAAAACTCCAATAGACGTCTGGAGTGGGTGAAAGGTCAATATCCACCGAAACTTAGTAGGATGAGAATCTTATGTATTAGTTTACGGTATAGTCAACGTTGAAGGATACAATGTTCTGAAAATATTGTGCACCTAATCTTTGTTTCATTGAAACTTGATCTGCAACAAAAAACTTTCTGTCAGTAAAATGCCGGAAGGTGATGAAGAAAGAGATACTATTGCGTCTCAACTGTTGTTAGATGACACAACTCTCCAACAGAATGACTCGAATGCTATAATCATTCCGGTCAATATAAGAAAAACCATAACTGTAAAACTTATAGAAAATGGGGTATAATCGAGAGGAGGTACAGTTGTATTTGTGGTAGAGGCCCATGAATATCGGCAGACAGAGGTTTTCTATTCCTGGATAACTTTTCCAGCAGAACATGCTGTGACACGTGAGTTCCACTACTATAAAATAGCGGATTCTTCAGAGGAATACTCTCCTTTCGAGGAAGTTGAAATTCCACTAACATACAAAGAGCACCTGCTCTTATTTAATGGCGCCCTAAAACATCAAAATCACATTACCAGGCCTGTGCAGCCAGACCCCGTTGGGTCTCCAACGCGCTATAACAAGGTTGCACAAATATACTTGCACGCATGGGCTGCAATTCAACTATAAAAAAACTAAAGGGGTTTGCTTCTCGTCTCACCAAGGGCAGCAAACATTCAGATGGCACATCGCGGGAAACAACATAGAGCAATGTCCCACCTATAAGTATCCTGGAGTACTTGTTGATTCAAGATGGTCACTAAAAGAACACACGTTGTACAGAAAATCTCAGGCAATCAAATTGCAGTTTGCCCTAAACATACTAAAAACAAAATTAACATGTCCATCCAACGAATACTTGCTGAAAGTGATCGCTGCTAAATTTTTACCCTCCCTCACGTATGGCTCCGACCTATACAGAGGCAAAGATGCAAATTTCCTGAATCTCCACAGTCAGCGCTGTTCAAATACCTCTACCAAATTCCGAAGTTTGCATCACAGGCGCAGGTACGCCTTGAATTCGGGTTACTTAACCAGCATCACGCAAGACAAGCCGCCATAATAAAAATGTGCTGGAAACTAAGAGCAGCACAAGAGGACATGCTGATGGGTCACTGTTGGACTGAAATCAACAATCAAACCAAAGGAAAAATGGCATGGAAAAAAACACTGGAAGAAGCGTTGGAAAATCTTGACATGAAACAGACGTGGAACAATGAACATACCTTCGCGGCCTTTAAAAAAGCTGCCAATGATGCGGCGAAACATAAATCCAGGATTGCTGACAAAGCAACATTGGCCAAGAAAAAACACGGATGGATGGTACTGGCCATGTACGACAGAAGCATTTCGCAACCGTATCGAGTTAATTACATAAAACCATCTACGCAACAAATGCTATTACGACTGCGGCTGGGAACCTATACCACAAAAGACCAGATCCCGGCATGGCGGAAAACATGGCCAACATCATTGTGCAGACTTTGTGGTCTGGCTGAAGAATCCCTGATCCACCTCCTGTGCATCTGTCCCGCTCTGAGCAACCTGAGACGGTATTATCTCCTTCAAATATTCCGCCTTTTCCAAATCAGAACATGTCGGCCGGCAGTCATGCTAGTAATGAACAGCGAACAGCTGCAGACAGCCTGCAGGGCCACCCGTTTTTTTCAGAAAGTGAGCCTCCTATTGATGAAAAACGAAAAAGAGGTGACTAATGGGACAAAATACAAAGTCTCACTGAAACAAAAGACTTTGAAGCTAGATAATGAAAGATAGACTTTTTTTACTCTGAAATGGTCACCAGTCAGCAGATGCACTCTTATTTATTTTATGGAATAAGTTCTTTGAAATTTTCTCCTTTTTTGAAAGGTTTTTATTAACCATATACAATAAAAAAAACTTTTGGTTCAGCTAAAACAACTAATTAAAATTCATAGACAATTGGTCCAATTTGTCATGCGGACTTCAACAGTCCAAACTACAATTAAAGTTCCACAAAACACCCCTCATCAGGGGAACACTAATAAAATTACACCACAGAATATACAATCATGTCTTGGTATAACACCCGCAAAACTGGAACAAATTCCTTTCTGTTTAGCTCAAAAAAATCACTTAGATAGAGGCAGTATTTCCTGATTCTACCACTCACGAAAAACACAGAATCCTGACTATCTGTCTCCCAATGGGGATTGCACCACATGTGGAGGACTGTGACACTTGGGGCACGGTCTTTGCTTCTATCTACACAAAAACACATGGTGCTCCGTCAATGGCAGTTATACCAGATTTACTAAGACAGATTCAAAACGAATACGGTCCAGAACCTGCTTTAACTCTGGGTATGAAATTACTGAAAGACTTTAAGCAGGTCTCTGCTATATTATTAGCCAACATAAAAGGAGAAGCAGCATGTGTGGCAATCCGCCAAAAATTGAAGGAGACAGATATAACAGACCAACCGTTTGAGCTTGCTAAAATAATTGAAAAATTCTATGAAGAATTAGGCAGAGATAGTTTGGGTCGTAAACCAGTAAAACCCCAACTAATTGAAAATCCTGAAAAAACCTTTATTAAAAACAATCTCAATTCTCACAAAAGAAGAAGTGGGAGTGTAATAAACAAACCACTTTAAGAGAAAAACAATTTCAGTCCAGAGGAAGGTCTCCTCAATGGAGAAATAGATCTCCAGAAGGAGGGGGCAAGTCTCCCCAAAGGGAGCCCTCTTAAAGAAGATACAACCTTAGAAATAGGGACAATTTGAGAAAACCTGACAGATATCAAGATATTGATACACGTCCCTCTCGATCTTTTCAGACTTCCTCACAGAAATCAGAAAGAAGAGGACGGTCAGAACACAAGGAAGAGCACGTCAAGTCCAAAGACAAAGAACCTGCTCATCAAAGTAAAAATCACAATTTCCCAGAAAGAAGGTAGCAAGTATTAAAATTAAACATGCCGAGAATCCTGAGGACACAACTGAAAAACGGAGAGTGGGCCCAGACAATGCTAGACAGCGCAGCAGAAGTGACCATAGCTCGCAAGATCCTGATGAATCTTCTGGAGACAGTGGACACGAATGAATACATTCAGGTGGAAACTGCAGACACGCGAGTTAGCGTGCCCCATAAACTATATGAAATAACATTACATATAGAGGGAGATAAAACTAGGAAATAAAAGGTCTCTTTTGGGAGAATCTATCTAAAGGCTATGATAGCTGAAAAAGACTGGCCACCAGAGTTTGTCAGGGAGTGCCCTCATGGCGAATAAATGATTATGCCTGCCTTCTCAAATCATATCCCAATTCATAAAAAATACACATTTGCAAGAAAATGGGCAGTGGCCCAAGCCCCTGCTTTATATAAAAATCATGTAGGATGGGATGAGGATTCTCCTCCCCACAAAATCCAGTTAAAAAATCAGCCTATTGCACAAAGGCAGTACCCAGTTAAACAAGAAGCTAAAAAGCAAGTCAGAGAGATCTTAGATCAACTTGAATATCAAGGGGTGATTGAAACATGCACCTCACAAATGAACAATCCTTCGTTTCCGGTCTCCAGCCAGATGATTCATATCCTCTAGTTTTGGACTACAGAAATCTAAACTCCTGCTGTAAAACGTTTGCAGTCCAAAACTCACACAGTGCAGCACTAATGAATAACATTGTGCTCAAAAAATATAAAACGACATTAGATATCTCTAATGGATTCTTCTGTCAAAACAGTGCACCTGAAAGCAGGTATTTGACCACTTTCTCAATAATGGGGTCACAAAAACAATTTTGTCGACTCCCACAGGGATTCAAGAATAGCCCAGGATTATTCTCAGCAAGGGTAAAAGAATTACTACAAATATATGATGATGAGGCATTATCCTATGTCGATGACATCTATCTTACAGACGATGACCTGGAGACTCACTTGAAAAGAGTGAACACAATAATACTTGGGTTCGCATCGGAAGGTTACAATGCAACTTTTAAAAGTCAAGAATAGCCCATCTAACTGTCTTATTTTTAGGATATGAATTATCAAGTGAAGGCAAAAGCATAGCAGACAATTTCTTAGAGAAATGTGCAGTACTCCAAACACCTAAAACGCTGAAGAATTTACAATCAATACTAGGTTTCCTGAATTTCGGAAGAACATACATTCTAAATTATGCAGAGAAGGTTAAACCTCTCTACAAATGAAGAAAACCTGATTTCAAACCAATTAATTGGACTCAAAAACACACAAATTTTTTTAGATCATTACAGACAGACATGTTAACGAAAACAAAACCGCAAACACGCGCAAACGAACGCAACCTTGTAATCCGAATCATCCAAGGAAGATGCGGATTCACATACCTGACCTCTAATGAGGGAGAAACTGTACCAATAGCTTACAAATCACATTTGTACACACAAGCTGAAATGAAATTCAGTTCTATAAAAAAATTCTGACAGTGGTTCATACTGCTGTAGCAAGAGAAAGAGCCCTAGCCCAAGGCAAGAGAATATCTGTTTTACCAGTAGAATCAGCCATTGAGGCATTACCAAGCCCACGCAATCTAAATGCTGTGGCATTAGATCCAAAATGAATACAATGGGAAAATTCTCTTCCTGCAGAAGACGTGAAACACTTTTTTGATCCGAAAATGAAAAAACTAGAAAATCTGGAATACAAATATGAATATCCTCTGCCGACCGAAATCCTGCCTCTCGAACAGTACACCTGTGTAATCTACACAGACAGATTTGCACAACATTTTGTTGTGGAAAAGTAAATTTACAGTAACGCGGACGCGATTGTTAAAGGTCGGTGGCGCTTAGGTAAATTCAGACCAATGGTTACTAAAACCGAATCATTCAGAAACTGTACAGCTCAGCGAGCTGAAATAAGATCTCTAAAGATGGCGCTTGAAAATGCCGATCGCGAATTCCCCACACTGATAGTGTGCGATTCACATTACTGCGTCCAGTCTTACAATAGGAGCATGCAGACTTGGATTCAAAACGGGTACAAGGATGACACAGGTGCCACAATAAAGCATAAATGCTATGGGAACAAGTAGCTCTTTTGCAGAAAGAACTAAAAAAGAATCACGTGATACATACACTGAGTCATCAACGTGATGGCGTTCACGTTGCAGGGAATTAATTGGCTGATAGAGCCACAGCGGCAGCTGGTCAACCGGCTTCCGTAGCCACTAAAAAGCGTTCAGAAAAACAAATAGATGGAGATACCATGCTGGCAGTAAAAGCCTCATTAAAAGGCGACTATGCGGCATTACCTCTCAACTATCCACTCAATAATACATACATAATTGATGCAAACTCCATTCCATTTGCTCGAATCCCTGGAGTGGGGGATAGAGTAATTCCAAACACGAACCGGAGAATCCTCTTGATACAAGAAGCATACATGGGATTGGGTCTGAGGCACCAAAGAGATCCTGAAATCTCTGATAGAATTACAATCACAATACTGGTGGCCTAGGATGAGCGTAGAAATTTACAAATTTGCAATGAATTGTGAGGACTGCAACAGAGATCGCAGTTGTGAACCAAACCAGGCACCAGCCCAGATACCACTATTAGACAGCATCAGGCTATCTATGCGCAGACATCCGACCGGACAAATGCGGCCCCATAAATATTAAGACTAGATTTATTTGGATGTGGCCCTGGCGCTCGGCTGACGCTAGAACTGTTATGAAAGATTTGCGAGTCTTTATCGGCACATACGCAATTGGCATGCTACATTCTGACCAGGGTCCTGCGTTTAGCTCTCGAGCTTACAAAGAAGCCATGACCAGCATGGGCATTGCTTTGCGGTACTCTTCTCCCTTCCATCCTGAGGGAAATGCGGTTGTGGAAAGAAAAAAACCGTGACATAAAGCAATTTATAACAGCGAGGGTATTAGGTTCGGGTGATGGGTGGGTCAAACATCTAACAAGTGTCCAACCTAGTCTTAACAATCTGCCAAGAAATTCTCTGAAAGGTTTCACTCCATACGAACTATTGTTCTGCACTAGAATGAAAATCCAGGATTTAGATTGTCAAACTTCAGTGGTGGAAGAAAAAACCTTTGATATCAAAGATAGTTTGGCTGTTTTACAGGACTTGAATGAAACAAGAAAAAGTCTAAGTAACATAAAGTCTAAGCCAACAATCACTGAAGAACCACCTGTCCCAGCAAGACCTGTCTGGATTCCAAAGATTGGGGATCTGGTCAGAGAAAAGATTGCCGTGAAGAAGGAATTTGGGCCTTCTTACAGAAAAGCAGTACCTGTCTTAGCTGCCTGCGGAACAAGATCAGTGGTACTACCACCACTTGCTGGTAAAAAGGAGAACCGAGTTGTATCCATCCACCTGGTGAAACCACAATCATGTGGCCAATAATAAGTAGTAGGCCCAGTGGACTCCCAAGAAATAGCAGAACACCAAATCTTGCTACAATCCAAGAGGTTCAAACTGAAAGACTAATCACTTTCAATAAACCTAGAGTGAATAAAAAAGGACTATGCAACAAAGCCATGGAACTTGTGCCTCTTGAAACCCAAATTGCAACAGTTCATGAAGAAACACCAGTCTACAACGATGTAGCCTCGGACTATACAAATGTAACAAGAGAAAATGCAAAGATCAATGGAAATCCGGAAGCAATCCCACCAATTGACAGATCTGCATCTGGCTACTTTATCAACTTTGATGATTTTTCCGATGATCCAAGTGAACATGGAGACAAGCCAGCAACAAAAACTTTCAAAAAGAAAATTACAGAGCTTTTTCATCAACTCAAAGAAACATATCTGATTTCCCCTTGGATTTAACTATGGATTGTGTTAGGTGTACTTATCCTACTACTTTGGTTCATCTTAGTTTTAATTTTGGGAACATTTATTGATGGAAAATATAGTACAATGGACACAGAAGTCAGAACATCAACTTGGTCCTGAAACCACACAGATCCTCTCACATAGAGAAAAGAGAACTATCATCAGTGAACATCACATCAAAGCCTATACCTGGTGGTATAGCATGGGACAGTACTGACTATGAAATCTATGGCCCGGTAGAGCTCTTGAAATATCCACACCAATTCAAGATTTCATTAAGTGACTTTGTGACACCAAGTTCTTTCTCTGATGATTGGGACTTTGAAAATATTAATAATATGATGTCAGATTTAGAAATATCAGCAAAATTTACAGAACATGGGGGCATATTATCAAGGGGGTTTATCTCCGCTTTTTTGGCTTTAAAAGCCAAGAAAGCGGAGATAAAATTATCTCCCTATTACCAAGCTGTCACTAACACCAGTTAGCGACAGCTAGTAGGAGATAGCGACCATCTTGGGCCCCACTTTGCATGTCAGTGATATTTATCACTAATGAGATGCAAAGTGGGCGTGCCAAGATGTTAGAGACTGAAAACAGTCGCTAACATCGCTATCTCCTATTACCAACTTTTGGAGATATTCGCGCTAAGCGGGAATATCTCCAAAAGCTAACACCTGCCCTGAGCAGTTCTTAGCCATGTTATCCAATGGGAGGTGGATAACATGGCTAAGAGCATTTGCTCCATAATTCATGATTATCGCTGACTTTTCAGCGATATTCATGCATTTCGGCCGTTTTTTATCGCATTTGCGATAAACCTTGTTAATAGCAAGGTTTATCTGCGATAAAAATCGCCGATGTGTGGCGATAATTTTTGTCTCTAAACAAGTTAGAGACAAAAATTATCGCTAGTTGTTGGTAATATGCCCCATGATTATTTACAGAGTTCATCGAATTATGAAGAAATGTATTGCTACAACCACTATGGTCATCATTATCTGCATAAATCTACAAATCCTAGAAATGTTTTTACTTATAATCAATGGGAACATTGTCCAACTCCACCAATAGGCAGTTCAAAAACATTTTATGAAAAATTCCCATACTTTTCAGGGTTTAATTACACTGATCCAGAAACGTTTTATTTCAAAATGTTAAATAAGACTGGAATGAAAAACATGTTGACAAATACTAAATTGATTTATTCTGAAAAATGTATGATGAAATGTCTACATTTGGTTTTGAGTTTTGGAAAAACAACATTGAAACAAAAACCATCTGGGGAACAAAAGAATGGCAGGTAAAAGGTCTAGAAGCATTATTCAGAGCCTGCATGATCCCAGAACAAATAATGTTCCTGAATAACACAATTCAGCAAACAACCTGTCTTGGTTTAGCCAAGATAGAAGATTTAAATAACCTGTCTATACAAAAACCTATTCCTGATAGAAACACCACTACAGATGAGGGGTTAGACGTGTCCTATATTTTAAAACAAAACAGAACAAATCCTGATTGGAAAAAATGGTTGATCTGGCCCATAGACACAAATAACTGTCAAAATAGATTCCTGAACTAAATACAGGGGTTCAAACAGAGCAGGCCAGACCCTAGATATTCCCAGAAACAACATCCAGGGATAGTTACAACATACAGTATAGGAAAACTATGCCTTGACTGTCTACAGAAATCCACACTTCCCGAAATCAATCAACACTTAACTTAACTTAACCCCTTCGATGCTCATGACGAGCTCAGCTCGTCATGAGGCACAGTGGAGCTGTGCTGATGACGAGCCGAGCTCGTCATGAATAGTAGGAATGACCCTCATGCAACACAGGAGGGGAAAATGCACAGCAGCCATGTGGTTAAAGAAGGTGCTGACTTGCGAGATTTCATAATTGGACCTCGCAAACAGCGTTAAAAACATTTCATATACGCTGGTATATACGCAGCTTACAATGAAGCTTGGAAATTAAAACAAATTGAAACTGCAGAAAAAATACGGGAAATTGATCGTATTAATTTAGAGAAATCACTTTCTGTAGTGGACAATGGTTTAACGATTCTGTCCTCCAGAATCTATTCACTGGACAGCATTGTATCATCTGTTATTGATATAATAGAGCAGGACATGCTAATGTTACAACATGGCCAGTCCCAATTACGTTCTATTGTACAGCTAGGCTGGACGTAGCAAAACCTGCATTCAGGCTGTATGCCATGGCATTTAATCAACACAACGTCTTTATTTTCTATCTTTAACCTTCCTGATAAACAAATCAGTTTGGCACAAAAAGGAGCAGACTATATGATACTGAGCATTGAAAAACTTGAGAGATTACCATTGACAATGTCAGGTAGACCTGTCATTGAATGGATAATACATGGCACCATTAAAATCCCGTTAACAACTTTTCAGTTTCAATACTGCCAAAAATATATACCAGCAGGCCTGTATGAAAGGTTGGGTAAAGGATACATCAAATCGACCTGGAATTTACCTTGTACACACAAATGTTACAGTGAAGGGAAAAAAGAGGTATTTCTTAGTTGTAATGATTGTAAAAAATCACTAAGCAGTACACTCCTGTGTCAAGGTATTAACTTGCATGGGGCCTGTGAAGGTTCATCAAACAACCTTTCATGTCATCTGCAGGGCACCCCTACTACACAGATAGAGCCATTTTTCAGACAACTATCCAATGGTAGCTACGTTCTGATAAGTGACCACAGCTGCTGTGGCATGGTGCCAGGAAAACCCTATCTCGTAACTGTAACCTCCAGGGTCATTTGCTGTATGCAAGTATTGTATCCAAACATCAATCCAGACATGGAGGCGGCAATATGGCCTTATGTGAATATCTCTTCTATTCGAATAGATACTTTAAGCTGAATAAGGTCTATTCTTTTACAGACAACTGTGCCTTTAACCTCGTCCAAAGAGACGTATGACCTGCAACTTGCAAGGACAGCGGCAGAGATACATACCCTATTATCGACAAATTGCCCCTTGCATTTCGTAGAAATGTTAAGTCAAATCTTAAACATGTCAGATACCAGTGGCATCACACATGTATTTAAGACAATTTTTTCGGGACTGCCAACACCCTTCGAAGCAGCTCTTGGCATCTTCCCGAATTTTGTGCATTCGCTCTCCGGTGGCCTGCCTCTTATTTTGGGACTCGTAGCAGGAATTTTATTTTTGTTCCTTCTGCTCCGATATGGCAAGCCAAGTCACAGACAAAACTCTGGCTACGATGGAAGAAATGATCCTAGCAATACGATACCGAGAACGTATCACTAAAGTCCGCGGATTGGCCCAGCTAAGAGATCTGAATACTACCTGGTTTCTTTCATTCAGACCATTTTGGCAAAATTGCATCTTACCTGTGCTTCGATGTCTGCTATGCGGAGAAGAATGCGTGTTGGACGTTTGTCTTACACTACCATTAGCAGTACCAATGGATATCGATGCTTTGCTTTGTCCAGTAACGACTCATGCAAGGTGTTGTCCCCAGCGGCTACCTATTCTGATGACGGCATTCGTTTAGACTTCACCATTACAATTAGGTGACGGTGAGGTACGAGATGAAAGCGGCACCACACAGGTACAACCTTTTGTGAACATTGCTGATCCTGACATCGAAGATGGCAAGGCATCGCACATATGCACTATTTCCACCTGTTCGGAGTTGGCCCAACTTTCACCTACTGTTGTAGACGCATTTTTTACCGGCCTATCAGAAGTAATGTCCTCCCCTAACAACGAGAATAATATTTGAAAAAGCGAGCTCACAGCGTTCCCTGAACTCTGAATTCGGCCTTCAGTTTTGATAAACAGAACTCTAAAAAGACAGTGAAACAAATAATAATAATAAAACCATTTATAAAGCGCCTGGTTACGCAAAAACAGTGTGTCCCTGCGCTAAATACTGCAAAATTGCTCAAAGGAAAGACCAAGGGTGAGCCAGAAGGGAGCGGAGAAAGGAACAGGGGTTATACACGGGGAAAGAGAAGAGTTTCAAGTTTTCCCCGGAACCTATTTTCAGAGGGTTCCATCCGGATCTCGAGCGGGAGTTCGTTCCAACACTTGGCAGCCAGGTATCTGAACGAACATCCTCCCATCCTAGCTCTGGTGATTTTGGGGAGTTTAAACATCATCGTTCCGGAAGATCTCAGGTCCCTAATGGGGCGGTGTATCGTGAGAAGGCTTTGAAAATAGCCTGGACCAATGCCATGGGTGATTCGATGAGCAATGCAAAGGGACTTAAATTTAATTCGCTCCTTAATAGGGAGCCAGTGAAGTTTAGACAGAGCAGATTTCCCTGATGCTCTGCGTCTAAGCAAAGTTATAAAGCCGCCTTAACAAAATATCATTCCCTATGTAAAACTGCCAAAGCTGAACATGTTAACCACACCATCCTTGAAGCAAAAAATCGTCCAAAGACACTCTTCAAGGTAGTACAAAAACTCTCGGGCGCACTGTGTCAGCCCAAAGCTCCCTGTCTTAACATGGCACAATGCAACTCATTGGCTGAATTCTTCATCGCCAAAGTTGATACCATCTACTTCAATTTTGGGAATTTATCTCCCCTCCCCTCTCTGCCCAACTTACCCGCCCCAACTTCATCTTTCGATCAAGGGACACCAGAGGACAATAGCCCCACCCACTCTCTGCCGACCCCTTCCTCTCCACCCACGTTCTCCTGTGACTTTGGGCTCACATCTGATACCTGTCCTCTGTCTGCTCAGTTGATCGACACATGGGATCCGCTCAATATCGAGACTCTCACCGACATCATCAGTAAAATCAAATCCGGTTCCCCACTGGACCCTATTCCCCCTCAAATTCTAAAAAAGCTAGACAATTCCTCCCTAGAACTCATCATGGATCTTCTAAATTCCTCCCTAAGAGAAGCGACTGTACCCTCCGCATGGAAACACGTGATGATAATGCCTTTACTAAAAAAGGCCAATGCTGATCCCAGCATTTTAGCTAATTTCCATCCTATCTCGCTTATTCCGGTATTCTCTAAAATTTTAGAAAAGCACATCAACTCTCAACTTTCCACCCATGTTGAGTTAAGGGGAATTTTACATCCGTCACAATCCGGCTTTAGATCCGGTTTTTCGACGGAATCTACTTTGCTGGGAGTCTCGGAAAACATCTGTTTCCGAGTTCACAGGGGGGAAACCGTGGCACTCATTTTGCTTGATCTGAGTGCCGCATTTTGACACGGTTTCCCACCCCATTCTTGTCAATGCCCTCCGATCATCTGGCATCACCGGCTCAGCTCTCAACTGGCTTGTTAGCTTCCTATCTGACCGCACCTTCCAAGTCTTCTCTTCCTCATCCGCTTCCCAAACTTTTACATCTGCGTATGGAGTCCCACAGGGTTCCATCTTGAGCCCCTTGCTCTTCAACTTATACGTCAGACCTCTGGCGTCTATTGCGGAGCAAGCTGGGCTCACAATTTACTCCTACGCAGATGATACCTAGATCATCTATTCTCTTTCCTCAGACTCCCATGCCTCCTCATCCGCCCTCTGTTCAGGATTAAGCAACATCGCAGCTTGGATGTTGGACAACAAACTGCAACTGAATGGGGAAAAACAGAACTTCTTCTGTTTGGCCACAACACCATCTATGGGGACCCCAACATTGGCCCACTCAAATGGGCAATCCACCCACTCCTTCTAAATCAGCACGCAACTTAGGCGTGACTTTCGACGACCAGTTATCACGAAAAACCATGTGGTCAAAACCTCCTCCACCTGCTTTACAATCATCAAGTGGTTGCGCAAAATCATCTGGATGCTGCCTGTGGATACCCAGAAAACTGTAGTCCAGGCTCTAATCACTTCAAGACTAGACTACAGTAACATCCTTCACCTGGGTGCCAACAAGGAGATGATCCGTAGACTGCAAACAGTCCAGAATATGGCAGCAAGACTGCTCTGCAGATTACCTAACACTTCCCCTACCTCCAACTCCCTCCGCACACTACACTGGCTCCGCATTGAAAATCGCACGAAATTCAAGGCTCTCTTCATCATGCACAAAATAAATACTGGTCTGGCCCCACCATATCTCACATCCTTGGTTCACCATCACTGCCCGCCCGCACTCTGCGCTCATCTAACCAACACCTTTTCTCAGTGCCTAGAATCAGAAAAGCCAGAATGGGAGGCCGTTCCTTTGCCTGGCTAGCCCCTTCACTTTGGAATTCTCTTCCCCTTCAGCTACGAAAAGAACCCAATTATCTCAGATTTCGCAAACAGGTAAAAAATTGGCTATTCAACATGTAGCTTCCTCCCTTCTGACTAATGACTTCCCCTCTCCTTTGTTGGTTTTAGCGCCGGGAAACCTACGGGTAGCTGAGCGCTTTATAAACTTAAATATAATAATAATAAATTGGGTGAGTGAAATCAATTTGTTTATAAATAAGAGTAAAATAATGCCTTCACCCGAAAATCGGTGGAGACAACAAGCGTTGCGCTAAATCCGCGCGCTGGTGCAAGGGGGTAGAGGACACAAAGGGCAAGTGCTCACAGTAAGTTTTTAAAATCAAATAACAAGAGAAAAGAGTGACCGCCCGGCTCAAGCCTCAGGCATCAATTGCAGTATTCTCCCCTCCCGAGAACAAAATTATTTTCCCAAATTTCCAAAATATTTACCGTTTTTTGGCACATGGTACTCTGCTTAAAGTTGAACTATTATTAGAGAACGGAAGTTCTATTTTTAGAAACTCTAGAGACAATATTTCGAATCAGCCTCTAGCCTATGTACAATCTTTTACCGTATTATTTCATAATACTCCTTTTACTGTACGCACTTTACTTCATGATAAGTGTTGCAATTGTGGCAATTCATTTCTCTTGCATGAGAAAGAAGATTGCTCAATAAAATAACACCTTTTCTTGAAAACACCCGTCTTTCTATTTCTCTGCACCCTGGTGAAATTAAGCATGCACGATTGACTGAGTGAAATAGCTGTCTATTGTTTTCACACGACTCTGGAGATATACTCCTTATTCTGGGGGAGCAACGTTGACATGTTATATGGTTGTCAGAAGCTAATCCCTTCTTGTCTAAATCAGGGAAGTTAACCCCTCTCTATTCATTCGAGAAAGTTTCTAGTGACCTCTGAGCTAGCTGGCAAAACTAATTAAGTCTAACATAGTCAGTAGAGACCTAGATGACCTCAGTCCTACGTCTACACTGCTGTTTATGTTATTCCAATGCGCAGAGCCTATTGAAAATATAGGAACTACACTACACACCCTCAATCCTGTGTCCCCAGGATTAAGGTCATGCCCAATCTATATAAGGTCAGGGGTCTCCTTTGTCCGAGGCACCTTTCCCCTGCCCCCTTGCCTCCAGCACCGGTGTCTGTAGAGGGACAACAGCTAGTGACAACCTTCCTGGATGGCATTGACTCTGCAATGTCTGCTTTGACTCCCCCAAAGGCCTCTTCTTACACATGTGCTTCTGCAACACCTTCATTCATTCCTCATTCTACTGTTCTTTCCTCTCCTGCCCAAATTCCAACATCTTGCTGTATCCAAACACTTGACTCAATTCACACCCTCATCCCATTCTTACCCTCAAAAGGTAAAAATAACACTGCACCCATCACAACCCTCAACTCATTAAAGAAGTACAACCACTTGCACGCATACAAACACACACCTTCAAATTCATCAATCTTTTAGGCATCAAACTAAACAGATAAATACACATACTCTTAAATCCACACATGGCCCTACATCTTCCCAAGCCCCTAAACTCTACCCTGTTTCTACCACTTTTACTACCCCAAAATACCCCAAAGTTCCAACATTTTCATAGACCCCTAATTTTGCTCATACTTCTACCTCATTCCATACCACAAAAGCCTCCCATGTTGCCAAATGTAAGAATAGCCCTAAACCATACCCTGCTCCTACGAGACAGAACACCATGCATCTCACATATTTTCAAGCCAGCAATAACGCGGACATTCTCACAAGCAACAAAATAAACACAAGCACACACATCAATAGATACAACAAAAAACAGAAAGCCACACACTTCCTCAAAACAAACAAACAAACAAAACTCTACCAAAGGTATACACAGAAAAAAACAAAAGAGCACTCCCACACACATCCACCTATACAAACCACAAAAACACACAAACAGCCACATATACAATACAACACTTGGATTCACTAACACACACTCAAACAACACATACCTACCTGATCCCTCAAACCCATCCATACCAGTCCACCTACTCATTCCCTTCCAACTCTCACCCTCGATAAAACTTATTTAACCACCCTAAACAATTCAGAGAGTCTATAAACCACCTGAGGACTACTTGCCAGGATAACATCTGCTCCAGAGGTATATACATGGCCTAGAGGAGAATAATGTTGGACAACATTATGAGGCAAGATTGATTGTTTGAGCCATTTCCAATAAGCAATCTAAATGCTGACAGAACACTGCACATGTAATTTAATTCTATTTGGTTTATTCCCTACTTTTTATTTGTTACCCAGAGGAGGAAAATGTGTTTTGCCATACTTTTATCATTTACTGTTTATTTATTAAAATACATTTAAAAAATCGTTTTGTCTGTTACATATTTAATGTCTGCAAAAGTGTCCATAATGTGAAATAAACATCACTAACAATCATAGTTTATGTACGAGATAATTATATTTATAGAAAATATACAAATAGATCAAAAAATTGAATGCAATGTGTTGCATTCAGAACATTTCTGATTTAGTTTTCTCTTACCTTGAAAGCAGAAGTTTGCGTTATTTAAGATAATTATGGGACACAAAATTTCTACATGGAATTTGGGACATGTCCGAAATTGAAAGAACGTCCACCCTGCCATAAGTGGTGTAGGGCCTGCAATGTTTATATTACAATAGAATTAAGAAAATGTGTTTTTTATGTAAAAATATTAAACATTAAGATGTTGTATGGATCTTTTGTAATATCCAGATGTAAAAAACACACACAGACTTGGAATGAAGTAATGTTCACACAGTTAATAGCAATGAAGGCACTGTAATCCACAGTTGCCATTGAACCTACAGCCCTTGTGTACATTTGATCAAATAGACACTAAGGGGGTGATTACGGTATGGCCCGCATCATGGTGGGCCGCTCGGTTTCCTTTCGGATCGCCTCATTGGAGGCGGTCGAAAAGGGAACCAGCCAGTCTTTCCGGCTGGCTTCTGATGGGCTTGGAGAGTGCGCCTGCCAGTCAGAAGCCAGCAAGTAATCTCGAGAGCGGGTCCTTCCGCCCTTGAGATTACCATCACGGTTTCCGACATCGTTTCTATGCTGGCCTGTCTGAGATGGAAACCATGTCGGAAAGCATGTTTGGGGGCCCCCGGCTTCTGGTTGAAGGACGGTGGGGCACCTATTGTGCCACCCGGTTGATCCCTGCACTCCAAAGCACTTACTTTGAGGTGCCTGCCACGGGGTGCAAGGATAAACTGCACTTCCCTTTTGGCAATGGGAGCTTCTTTTCGACTGGATTACAGCCGTAAGACAAGTTCCCATATAGAAAAGTTGAATGCGACCAAACAGTGTTTGGAAGCATTATAATAGGCGGGTGGGGAATGCCGATGGGGTGTCGGTCGGTCCCATGACCGAGTTGGTGCCGGGCTGAAGGAATTCCGTCCGACTTCGAAATAACCCCGTAAGAAGTTATATTTAAAGTAACAATTGCAATTATTAGTACAAATTCTCAGCATTTGATACAAATGTTGGAGCACAGGCAATCTATCCATGGTTTGCAGAGTAAATCTACACAGAAGTAAAATATAATTTTTAAATGGTGTACAAATAAAATCCAGGATAACGACAAAGGGGTATGCAGTACCTTGGTAGAGATTATAAGAAACAGGTCATTAATCAACTGGGGAATCAGAAAGGGGGGAGTCTGAATGCTCAGGAGCAAGATGGGTGTCATGCTTCATGATAGGGGCATGCTCCTCATTGAGCCTGTGCTGCAGTGCTCGACTGGCACCCACAAGGGTGCTCTTTGCCAGATATATTTTGTTTTTGTTGTATTTGTGGGTATAGGTGTGGACCCACCTGTACACAAATCATTGAGCCATCTGGGTGTGTGTGGTCTCTAGATGCTGAACAATCAGAGCCCCCTTGCTGATTCTTCAGGACATTACTGACCCATTTCTTCTAATCTCTTCCAAGAAACTGCATACCCCTTTGTCGTTACTCTAGATTTATAAGAGGAGCACATATGATAAACCTATAAGTGCTCCTTGTACCCCTCTTTGTATATTATACAAATACAACCCACATAATATTTTTATTTAAGCATGCTTACTTCAATGAAAGACTAATTCATTTACATTAAAATTAGGACAGTAGTTACAGGGAGTATGTTTATCAGCAGGTATTGGTTTACACAGTTGGTATAATACATATTTAGTATATTAAAATACAATTCCATGACCCCTTTATACATATAACAAATCATAATTATGATAAATTACTATTTAAATATCTACAGGGTATTGTTGCCCAAGTAACGTATCATATAAAATGACCTACATATAATTCATGGGTAAGGTCAGCACAGGAAGTGAGCTAGAATTATGTCCTCACAGTTTAAATTTGTCTGGCCAGTTGCTAGACCACAGTAATCTTATATAACTACTCTATGTGACTGGAATAAAGTAGACTTGCTAACCCTTAACACAGTATAATAGAACACAATTCATGAAAATAATGATGTTCTCTCATATGTGCCTAAAGAAAATCTAAAAAACAGCTGAGGGGATTTTAAAATAAGTAGCCATCTGGACAGTAGTAGCTGGTCCTACAATGGATTCTGCAGGTGGGGTTTGTTTGAGTGACTCATGAACCCCTAATGCTATATGTAAGGGCCATGTAGCCTTGTGTGTATGTTAATTAAGGGCTATGAACACATTTAAAAAAATAACATTTAAAAAATGTTTGGTTTGTGGGAACTCAACAGGACCAGGTAGAACATGGATTGGTTTATCTAGCCTGTGCTCTATCTTGGTCTGCCTGAATGTAGGAATAGTTTCTGGACTCAATAACACGTCATGAAAAAAAAAGAACAGACCTTATTTAAAAAATATCAGTAAATTCACTATTAATTAGAAACAATAAGTGTGTGTATGTCATTTAATTCATATTTGAGTAATAAAAATAATGTATGGTGACTGTAAGTAAGGAAATGCCTTTTTTGACTCGCCATCCCCTGATTCTTTGGACAGATGCTACTGTTTTTTTAGTTTGAGAGTGCACTTTCAGGCTGTTAACCAAAGCTCAGACCCTGTGCTTTGTCCCTCAAAAGTGTATGCTTGATTGCCTTATTCCAAAATGGCATAGGTTAACGTACTTATACACCCCTAGTATATGATACCAGGGGTACGAAGGGCCTGTAAGCTAAAGTGTCTCTCATTGGTTGCAAACCTTACTGTGACACTCTGAGTTTACCAAAGTAAAACATGTCTCGCAGCCTGCTATAGCAGGCTGGTAAAGATGTTTAAAACTTCTAACTCCACTTTGCCACTTAACCTAAGTGCAGACCTCCTTTTTTAATACATGTAAGTCAGCCATAACGTAGGCCTGTCAACTCCTTAGGCAGGATGCTACATATTAAAAAGTGTGGTCTGTAGTTTATGTGTCCTAACAGTAAAACCCCCAAATTGTCATTTCTATAAGTATTTTTAGGTTATTTAGGTATTTTTGTTGGTATTTCAAGGTGTCAAAAGAATTGTTACATTAAACCTGTCGATGTGACAGTCGAAAGGCATCTTAGAAAGTTGCCACTCAGTTGCAAGGGTTCCCACAAACAGCCTTTTGCTCTCCTGGGGAGAGGTGTGAACAACTCACTGGTGAAAACACAACTGAGGACTGCTGTCAGAAGAAGTGTTGTCTTTTCCTAGCAGGTAGCCACCCAGGGTGTGAGCCCAAAATGCGAGCTTCAATGACAAGCTGATTTGAAGGGTCAATGGTGGACACACATGAGAGTTCTGATAGTCAGGCTGGTGTTGGGGACAGAGAGGAAAGAACAGTGGCTAAACCAGTTTTCCCATAGGTGTATAGCCCTCAAATAGCCACCACACTAGTGTAAACTACCAATCAGTACACACCAAGAGAAGAGGGCTGCCATTTTGGGAGTGGGAATAATATTGCATCTTGGAATTGCCTGATGCCTCACATTGCAGGAAACATCATTAGGCAGGAGGGAACATAGTAGCTCAGTGGCTAGTAATCACCACATCCCCCAAGAGCAAGTTATGGGCAAAAAAGTGGCACCCCTAAACTTCATAGTCATATCATGTCTGTACAGGAGATAGAACAATAGAAGGACTGACTCTGCTGTTTCTGGGAACTGGCAAAGAGACGTTGAACAAAGACTAGATTGCACCTGCTGCTCCTGGGCTAGCAAAGAAATGACTGTGCCTGTGGTTCCCTGGTCATGGAAAAGTCATTCCCAAGCCCCAGACAGAAGAGGTTAGTTGGCTGACCTGTTACAGCTTCAAGGCCACAAAAGCTGAAGAAGCCACCTTGCAAAAGTTGATAGCCACAATTCTTTGTTTGCTGCTGACAACTGAAGCACAGCCCAGAGACTGAACCCTCAAAGTGGTATCAGAGTCTACTCGACCTGGGAGAGTTGTCAAGTGGAGTTTGTTCAGCCAAGACAGACGCTAACTGCAGTTAAATGGAACCAGTAGATCAGTGGCAGCTGTTTTTTGGCTGGACTTTACCTGGACTTCAAGTGACATTGACCTCTGTGGAAACAAAGTTCCCCCCTGGGTTGTTGGACTGAGGAGTGGTCACAGGAAGACACATATAGACTCGATCAGCATCCTCATCATCTTCATCATCCTACTGTAACCCTTTGTAGCAGGACCAATCCATTCATGGTATATGGTGGATTGTCGATAGAGCCTAAAACTAGACTAGAGACTGATTCTACTGCAGGATAACTGTTGGGCTAAGTCTTACTAGCCCCCTTGACTTGCTCCCTTCCAAAGTGGGTCACCCAAAGTGGGCCACAACAGCTGAATACACTTTATAAAAAGGTTTCAAAGGCATCGCTAACAGCGGTAGCTGCCAATGCTTGTTTGCAATTAGAGTGAATAACAGTGGTTTATTATTTGTTAAAAATCTTTATCTCTGGACCACTGGGATGGATTGTGTTTATTTTGGTGTCGAAAAATTCATGAAAACAAGGTCTATTTTTATAAATTGCTGTCAGATTTCTTTTATATCTAACTTATTTCTTATTCAATTGTTTTAGTACAACCACACCCTATAATGAACCAAATGGCCTCACAGCGACCTCTGAGTGTTTGGAGTAATAGGGGAATTATTTGTGCGATGTTTGAGGCTATTAATACTTATTTTCCACCATCTGAGGGGTGAAGGTGGTTCTGCCATGATTAGGTCACTGAAGAAATAAATCTAACTATGGCAGGCAGGCTTATGGCTGAGATAACTTAGCCTGTTGTCTTTGGCAGATTCCTCCATAGAGATAGGAAGAAAACTCTTGTGGATGGTGCGGAGGTTTGATAGAGTTTTGTCTGTCAAACCACCATACTTTAAATATGGCGACTGGACCTCTTTGGTGGAGGATGGTTTTAAAGGCCATTTTTGATGGAAATACTGCATCCGCTAAACTCTAAATCAGGGTCTAAGTCTCTACAAATTACTCAAGAGTGGAGGTTATGGAACTAAATATGTGCCCTTGGGCTTACCTCCAAACTCGACCATACCCAAATAAGCTCAGCAGTGTACTAGTCATACGGATTTAGTTCCTAATCAGGAAGGTGGGTGTTGAGAGGGATTTATCCATTTTACACATTTATTAGTTTTCTTTTTTTAAATTACCTTTGAGTTCATGGTGGATTGGCTTGATCATCCTTGACCATTGCTTGGCAGAGGCCTTTACCTTGCAGAAATAGTGCTATTTTCTGGAAGGGATAGAATAATTAGTTGTGCCTCAGGTGTGGAGGTGGTTCCACCATGGTTATGTCGTTGGAAAGCCAAATCTAATTATAGAAGGCGGGCTTATGTCTGAGATAACTCCATCTTTGGTGTTTGGAAGATTACTCCATCTTGGGAGGAAGAAAACACCAGTGGAGGCTGTGGAGGTTTGACAGAGTTTTGTCTGTCAAACCACCATCCTGTAAATTGGGGTACAGACATCCATGGAAGAGGACAGTTTTTTTTAAATATCTTTATTATTCAACAAGTCAGTAAATAACATAAACAATTTTTCAATAATTCAATCCAATAATAGGCAGGAGTACATATATCTTGTAAAAATAAAATAAGAAAAAAGAAAAGATATAGGAACACAAAAATGATATAAAGACTAAAGTAAATCAAGAGACAAAAGATACGTAAGTAATTATACTGAATTGGTAATCAAAAACATTCCGATATAAGTCCCCAAATAGAGTTAAATGTATTCTGGGCTTGTAAGCCCCTAGAATTTGCCAATATGTGTTCCATTGAATATACCTCCTTCAACAACATCCACCAATCACTAATATTAGGAGGATATATGCTAATCCAAACTCTAGCGATGACCGGTCTAGCTACCACACACAAGATCAATAATAGCCGATTTTGTTGATGACTAAACATACGAGGTCCTAGCATTATGTCCCTTGCGGTTGGAAAAAAATCAATCCCTAATTTCTGAGAGAAGACCTGGCCTATCTGTTGCCAAAGATCTTTCAATTTAGGACACTCCAAGAACATATGTATCAAATTTGCAGCATGAAGATCGCATTTGGGACATTTCGTACGTGTGCTGGGTGAGCCAGCAGAAGCCTATTTAGCTATTCTCTCTGGTGTGTAATACAGGCTGCAGATAGTGCAAAGCTGCTGCATTTGTAAATTAGTGGCATGTACAGATTTCTTTACTATATATAAGCTTTGCTATAAATCGTTTACCGAGACCTACTCTCCAAGTATCGTGCTCCATTTATGAGCTAATTTATTACCATCCCCCTTTCTATTTCCAGTAAGAATCTTGTACATGCGACTAATCTTAAATTTAGCACTATCTTGATGTAATTGGTCCCATATATTTGAAAAACATATGGCCTGCTAAGTTAAACAAAGCTTGTAGTTTCTCAAATGAAACAAACCCACCATGATCTAATAAATCCCCAAGTGACAAAATCCCAAAATCCACCCATTGTTGTAATACATTATTGCGAAAGATCTCCGTGAACATTGGATTTCCCCACAATGTAAGTTTATTGTGATAGTAAGATTGGTCACGGCTATTACAGATAGCTTTCCATATAAAGATAATATCTCACAAGGTCTTCAATTTTACCCGCTTAAAGTAATTAGGATTGGTGGTTTTGTAAATATACATCTTGCTGTTTTCTGCCAATAGCAGTTGATGGAAAAAGGTGGAACGAGATTAAATTAATAGGCTCTGGAAACGAGCTGTGAAAGAAGACCAAAAGTACATTTTAAAATCTGGGAAGTCTATACCCCATTGTTCAAAAGGACACTTCAATAGAGCCATCGCTCTACGTGCCGTCCTATAACCCTATGGAAAGCTGCTAATGAGACCATCCAACCTTTTAAAAAAAGCTATTAGGGACACGTAAAGGAATAGATCTAAAGAGATATAAAAATCTTGGCAGTATCTTCATTTTAATTATGTTAGCGCGGCCCATGATACCAATCGGGAGTTCGTGCCATTTTTTTAAATGGATGGCTCTTTCTTTAATCAATAGTTCATAGTTTACTGAAATTATTTGGTTAACCTGCGATGGTATTCTGACCCCCAGGTAAACAGCTACAGTACATACCCCACTTAGACTATCCCCGGTGTTAAAATTTACCAACACCTGTATTTTGTGTGCATTAAGCTTATATCCGGCTACACTTCCAAATCTATCTGCTTCTTTTTCTATTTCTAACATTGCACTTACTGGTTTGGGTGAAAATATAGCTAAGTCATTAGCATAGGCCGTTACCTTTAATGCGTTTATGCCTTACCTTAATGGAATGATTTGAGGATTAGCTTGTAATGAAAAAATAAATGGTTCGATATAAAGTGCAAATAAAAGGGGAGAAAGTGGGAAGCTTTGTCGAGTACCCCGAAATATTGAAAAAAATTCCGATTGTGTACCTAGATACATTAGTTTAGCTCGAGGGTTACCATATAGATCTTGAACCCATTGTTTAAATCTACCCCCTACACCCACCCTCTCCAATACTACCCATAAAAACTTCCAGTCCACCCGAATCAAGGCCTTTTGTGCATCTAAAAGCAACATACCTAGATGAATCCCTCTTTTTTCTGCGAGATCGTAAGCAGTAATGGCAGTATTTATATGAGACGTAGTCTCTCTACCTTGAATAAAACCATGTTGGTGGACTGATACAAGCTCGGTCATTGCTGGTGCTAATCGAGTAGCGAAAATGTTGGCATCTGAATTAATAAGTGAAATGGGCCTATAGGAGCCACACTCAGTAGGAGATTTATCTTTCTTTAAAAAGAAGACTATTCGTGTCAGATGCCAAGATTCTGGTACTACTCCATTTTTACCAATATATTGTTTCAATTCCTAAATGGTTTAATTAGGTGCTCCTTAAAAACGTTATAGAATTCCAGAGGAATGGAGTCCTCCCCAGTAGCTTTTCCGGAAGGGAGCACAGATATTGCCAATATTATTTTCTCATAGCTAATATCGTTACCCATAATAACTGTATCTTCTTCTTTTAATTTTGGCAAGGGTGTGTTCTGAAAATAATGTTGTATATCTTGGTCATTAGCAATAGTCTCAGAAGTATATAACTTCTGATAATAAGCAAAAAAAATTCTAAATTCCCCTCAGTTCCGTGTATATGGTCCCATTTGCTGATTTAATTTCTTTAAAATGAGTTTTAGCCTGATTGGCGGCTACTTATTAGTGAGGACCTTTCCCATATGCTCCCCAAACTCATATTGTGTAGCCCGATATTTGTTAAATCTATTGACCATTCTTTCCCTAAGTACCTTTTTAGCTGCTACCTTTGATCTGTTAGTTCTCGTAACAGCTCCTCTTGATTAGATGAGGCAGAACGGACTGCTTTCATGTGGACCTTTTCAGCCTGTATCATAAGCAAAATATCTTGTTGTATTTGATCTTGCTTTTTTTTATTGTGTTGTAATATGAATTGTAATGTCATGCTGCGAACCACTGCCTTCCAGTATCCCATATTACAATAGGTGTAGATGTATCCTTATTTTCCTGAAAGAAAAGTTTAAGCTGCTTGCTAATAGTCTCTACATAAATCTCGTCAGTAAGTAAATATTTTGGAAAGGTGAAAGTTTTAAGATTAATTTTTGCGGGTGCAGCTTGAAATTTTAGCATAAGGGGATTGTGGTCAGAGGTTATGCGCGGGCATATCTTCATCTCAGTTGTTATAGCGATGCCGTTAGAAACTCACACCATATCAATTCTTGAATATGACTGATGCGGAGATGAATAAAAAGTAAATCCTGCAGTGTTAGGGTGTAAATATCTCCACAAATCAGTCACTAGATGTGGATGTATGCCGTTAGCACGCATACATTTACCACGCATACCATTACCACGCATTTTTTACAACGCAGGACCCTTTACAACGAATGCCTTTACAACGCATTACACTATAACGCAGATACCATTACAACACATACCATTACAACGTAAGTATAGGTAAGTATATAATATTTTAAAATAATGTAACTAATAATTATTTAAATATTTTAATTAATTATTAATTTTTATTTAAGAATTTGTAAATATATATTAAAAATACCCCTATACCCCAAATCCCAAACCTAGCCCTGAACCCTAAAAATACCCCTGTACCCCATAACCCAAACCCAGCCCTGAACCCTAAAAATACCCCTGTACACCATAACCCAAACCCAGCCCTGAACCCTAAAAATACCCCTGTACCCCATAACCCAAACCCAGCCCTGAACCCTAAAAATACCCCTGTACCCCAAAACCCAAACCCAGCCCTGAACCCTAAAAATACCCCTGTACCCCAAAACCCAAACCCAGCCCTGAACCCTAAATATACCCCTGTACCCCATAACCCAAACCTTGCCTTGAACCCTAAAAATACCCCCGTACCCCATAACCCAAACCTAGCCCTGAACCCTAAAAATACCCCTGTACTCCATAACCCAAACCTAGCCCTGAACCCTAAAAATACCCCTGTACCCCATAACCCAAACCTAACCCTGAACCCTAAAAATACCCCAGTACCCCAAAACCCAAACCCAGCCCTGAACCCTAAAAATACCCCTGTACCCCATAACCCAAACCTAGCCCTGAACCCTAAAAATACCCCTGTACCCCATAACCCAAACCTAGCCCTGAACCCTACAAATACCCCTGTACCCCATAACCCAAACCTAGCCCTGAACCCTAATAATACCCCTGTACCCCATAACCAAAACCTAGCCCTGAACCCTAAAAATACCCCTGTACCCCATAACCCAAACCCAGCCCTGAACCCTAAAAATACCCCCTGTACCCCATAACCCAAACCAAGCCTTGAACCCTAAAAATACCCCTGTACCCCAAAACCCAAACCCAGCCCTGAACCCTAAAAATACCCCTGTACCCCATAACCCAAACCTAGCCCTGAACCCTAAAAATACCCCTGTACCCCATAACCCAAACCCAGCCCTGAACCCTAAAAATACTGCTGTACCCCATAACCCAAACCTAGCCCTGAACCCTAAAATACCCCTGTACCCCATAACCCAAACCTAGCCCTGAACCCTAAAATACCCCTGTACCCCATAACCCAATACCCCTAATAAATGTTTTTAAAAAAAGATAAACTTACCTATACTTACGTTGTAATGGTATGAGTTGTAATAGTATTTGCGTTGTAGTGTAATGCGTTGTAAATACATGCGTTGTAAATACATTTGCGTTGTAATAGTTTCGTTGTACCAGTATTTCGTGGTAAAAGATGCGTGGTAACGGTTGTATACCACTAGATGTAATCTCCCGATTTCTATTATGGCTGATCTTAACCTTTTCATTCTGCGACTAGATGTCTGTCTACTAGAGTCTATATTGTAATCCATAATACAATTAAAGTCCCCCAAAATCATTTTTTCTCCTCCCCAATTTAAAAGTTCCATATTTAGCGAATCAAAGAACAGTGGTTCATCTAAATTAGGGCCATATACAGCACCTATAACATACTTTTTGGCTTTTATTTCTACCTGGGCCAGTGCCCATCTCCCAGCTCGGTCCGTTAAAGTTTTTAAAGGGACACAGCGGAATCTCTTTTGATTTAAAATAGCCACCCTCCTAATTGAACAAGATTGTGAAGTGCATATAATTGTTTCATAGCCAAGCTGCCATAATAACTTCCGGTTCTATAAGAAGAGGACAGTTTTAAAGACCATTTTTTATGGCAAACTAATCAACCAAACTCTTTATCTGGCTGATGAGGGGTGTTACCCCAAAACTGGTACCAGGATGCTTGTGCCTGGTTGAGGGAAGACCTGGCTTGGCAGTTCGGGTTGAACTGTTCTCATGAGGCACAGGGTCAAGACTGATTTGCATATAGCTGGGTCTGAACTGAGGTGGCGAAGTGAGCTGAAGAACGATGATGGATTCAACGCAGATCTGTGACTGGGGGTGAATGTCTGAAAAGTTCCAGCACTCCGTCCATCAACTCCTTTGTTTCTGCTCACTCCTATTCTTAGGGTTCACATTACAAGGGAATCTGAATACAACTGGACTTGGAAAACAGTGAGATGGGGAAGCCTGATTATTAATATGCATATTTTAAAAAGTGCATAGCTACCTAAATAAGGTTTCCCAGAGGTTGCTCAATTGTGGAATGGGTCACTCCAGAATACAGAATAAGAAGGGAGCCTATTTAAGAGAATCCGGAGATGGAAACACCCAGGTTTTTAAACGTTTTTGAAACATAGGGAGTGAGTCACATTCTGTCAGTGTTGCAGGCAGGTCATTCCAGAGTCTTGGTCTGAGATAAGAGAATGCTCAGCCTCCTATGCGGGATTTCCTAATTCTGGGTTTTACGGGCAGCTTCATATGGCCGGAGCGTAATGGGCATGCGAAGGAATACTGACACACAAATGATCTAAGATAGCAAGGTCCGGTATTTGATAGTCGCTTGAGCATATATCACAATGTCTTAACTTGCACACACCGCTCAATAGGGAGCCAATGCAGACTCTTTAACAGACTAGTTGTAGAGAGACTAGCTGTAGTGGAAAACTTGGGGGGTGAAGCAAAAGAAGTACAGCAGCATTTTTCTCAATATGGAGGCATTTGAGTATCGATATTGTCACTCCCAGGTACAAGATGCACCCATAGTCCAGTTTAAAAATAACTAGGTTTGGACTATGGTACTCTGAGCAGAGGTGGGAGACAGTGAAGGATCTTCCTGAGCCATTTCAGCCATTTCAGTATGTCAAAGCAAGTGGCTGCTACCTCCTTAATCCGCTGAATCATAGTGAATTTGTACTCGAGGCAGACTCACAAGTTCTTTATGACTGGCACAGGGATAGGGGGACAACCCACAGTCACAGGCCACAAATGGGAGCCCCACTGGGTAGGGGGTTACGAACTAACAAGACCTCTGTCTTGTCTCTGTTTAACTTTAGGGAGTTAGCCACATCCATGTTGAAACTTGGGTTAGACAGGAATGCAAGGCCTTCTATTTCTTGTTGTCCTTTGATGACAAAGATACCACAATTTGTGTGTTGTCTGCATAATAAAAGAGTGTGAGACCACAGTTTTCCACTTCTCTGCCAATGGTCTAACATATAAGTTAAAGATCAGAGGACTCAAGTGGATCCCTGAGGCACACCAGAGGTTAAAAGATGAAGCTTTGACCTATGCTGGTCACTGTTCACCTGAAAGGTGCAATCAGGCTGGAAAGATGAAAGCCTGGATAATGCAGTATCCTGTATTCCCATTCCCTCTTATCTTTGTAGGAGCTTTCTGTGACTAACAGTGTCAAATGCTGCACTGAGATCTAACAAAATCAGTGCAGCAGCTCCACCTTCATCAAATTGATGCCGCAAGAACTCAATGACACCAAGGAGCGTCAACTTGGTGCTATGACCTGCTCAAAACCAAGATTGTGAAGGGTGGAGTTAGTCATTATGTTCTGTCTGTCTTGTAAGTTGTTGATTTACATGTTTTTCTAGCAGGTTGGCGAGAGAGGGCAACAAAGACATAGGCTTATATTTAGACCAGGTGATGGGGTCCACAGTAGAGTTTTTTTTAGTAAAGGGGAGACCTAAGCAGTCTTCCAGATTTTTGGAAGTACACCCTCCACCAATGACCAATTTAATAGTTGGGTAATCTACTCCACGACCGAGTGGGAAAGCTTCTGAAGTGCATCTGGGGGACAGTGATCCAAAGGGGATCCTGATTTAATGGACTCAAGGATAGCCCTAACAGATGGCACATCCAATGGCTGTAAACTTTGCAGCACACTGTCTACTTTAGTATACTTGTTTGAGTATTAGACTCATCAATGCTAGGGAAGGCAGCGTGATTATCAGACACTTTGTTAACCCTTTCGATGCTCATGACGAGCTCAGCTCGTCATGAGGCACAGTTGAGCTGTGCTTATGACGAGCTGAGCTCGTCATGAAACTATAGTATTCAAGCAATTTCAGCACAGGAGGGGAAAAGTCACAGCAGCCAAGGTGTTAATAAACAAAAAATGGAAAATGTCTTTGCACTGTGTTTGATACAGCAGGGTAACTGGAGCAGTGTTGGTCAGGCCAGAAAGAGCTCTCACTACTTGAAAGAGAGTTTTGGAGCAGTTGTAGGTTGCAGTAATTTTACTCACAAAAATCATGGCTTTGGCTTCACTACAGGTTTTACAAGAAGATTTTACTGCATTTTTATAGTTTACCTTATCTTTGTTGTTATACACTTTACAACATACCCTCTCTAGATGTGGGGGCTGTTCCTATGCTAGTAACTCTGCTAAACTCTGGAAATCTCTCCCCTTCACCTGCGGGCCGAGGCCAATCTGTTACCCTTATGTAAACTTCTAAAAACTCTACTTTTTAACAAACCTGTGTAGACCCAAATATACTCCCGTTCTTGTTGTCTGCAGCGCTAGGACGCCCCCGGGGAGCTATCACAGTTAACAAATGGTCTCTTCATTTCATTTCACATGACTTTTTCTCTTCATATAGAGAGTCATTATACCATGGAGTCAGGGGGAGGGTTCTGTGGTGCTCTTTCTATGCATTTCTCAAATTTGTAAATACTAAATCCAGCAGATGTCCTGCTTTGTGACTGGAAGGATTATTGTTCAGCTGGATGGCTAAGCCAAACATCCTCTATCAATGACATAGCAGTGCTATAATTTGTGTGCTCCAGATGCATATTGAAGATCTCGCAGAATGTTGAAATTAGGATATTTAAGAATAGCGGGAGCAAGCCACTCCATAATATTATTACACCAATTACCAACAGTACCAGGGGGACTGTAGATTAGAACGCTATGCATAGTAAACTGCTTTGAGAAAAGCAGTGCCTAGCATTCTGGGATGCCAAGCTTCTCAGTCTTACATGCAAATGTATCTTTAAAAATGTTTGCAATGCTACCTCCCTTTCTAACTGAATGATCTACATGAGAGATCTGCTAGCCAGCCATGAGAGCAGCAATGATGTCTGGGCCCAAGGTGAGGTTAAGCCACGTTTCTGTTAGGAATATGGCATTGGGTCTACAATCAATTAAAACTTTAAAAATGTCCTGTTGGTGTTTGACCAGCGAGCGACAATTTAAGTGGTTCTTTATCAGATCTCATTTTGCTATTCAAGATAGGAGAGTTATCTTTACTGTGTCCTGAAGCCCAATTGATAGAGGCCGAAAGCTTATTGTGAGGAACAGTTAACTGGAAGCGACAGTGTGAACAGTTTCTTTTCACTGTAGGAAAATTAAACGAATGACCAAAAGCTTCAAAGTACAGAGACCGATTAGAAAAGTCTACCTGCAGGTCGAAAAGCAGCATTCCTGCCCCCCTCCACCCCCCGGTGCATTCAGGCGCTGATGAGCGTAGATGGGCTTGCCTTAGGCTCACCTTAGGCGCACCAGGGGTCCTGTCATGCCACAGCCACACATAAGTAGGCAGGCCCGGAGCTGACAGCCAATGTAAAAAGTTATTAGATTGTTATGCTGATGGCACATGAATATGAAAGGATGAATGCCCTCATGCCGCTCTACCACCTGCTTCGAAGATTTGGAGTGCTTCTCAATGGTTAAATGGCTGGCCAGATGTCTATTTGAAACAAAAGACAAGAAGTGCATCTTTGCAGGAAAACCTATTGACCAATTGGGACTTGACTTTGTCTGAGCCTTAGCTGATGGGAGTGGTTGAGCCTGTTTCCTATTGGTAGCTGACCTCTGGTATTCTACAATCTTAATCTTTCAGACTAAAATCTAAAGGAGTGACAAGAAGGAATATATTCAGCAACCTCCATAGGAGAGAACAAGATTCTAAGGCTATCAAACCAAGAAAAGAACTCAGTGGGCAGGAATTCCTCATCCATCCTGCTGAGAACATTTTGCAGCAAAGTCAGAGGCTACAGATGAAAAGCAGAAACCAAGTATCAGACCTCATGGAGTTCTGATTGTGATTCTGATAATGGTGACCTACGTCTCTGTTTGAATCTATTCATCAGGTTATCAGAGTTAATCAATATTACAGAAATAAGATCTGTAAGACATTAATAGGATTACAAATCGAGAAATCGATCAATGATAAAGAAATGTTTCTTAATATGGTGCATTTTAAAGATTTTTATTCACATCATAAATCAGTAAGAAAAAAACGATGGGCCTGAATCACAACTACTTTTCAGAAGTCATAAACTGTACTTCTGAGCTATCTCGTAGTACATTCTGGAAGACAGAATACCTTGGAAGACTCGTGAACAGGTATAGAAGATCTCATACGTGGAAGGATCACTTCTGAGAGATTCAGCAGACAAGTACTAAAAAACTGGATTACACGGACAACAGTGAGATAACTCATTCAGAGCAGCCCCTGAAGATGGAAGTTCATCCCAAAATGAATTGGGGAGTGTGCTCTTTGTCAAGAGCATGATATAAGACAAAAAGTGTTGTCAGAAATGTGCCTTTATTATCCCAAAGATATGTTACTGAAGTTATTGTTTAGGAGATTCAGGAGTGATCTCTGTATTAGAAAGGATTTCATGAGAATTTAAAGACAAGTAAAGAAACATGTTTTCGAAAGTAATAATACTTTTGAGTATTATTTGAGATAAATTCTCAATGCAGTGCTCTCTGGGTCTCGGAAACAAGTGTTTTTTAGATTATTTTCAAAATTGAATTGAAACAGCATTTCTAAAGAACGTGGTTACCCGAGGGTATCCCAGCACTACCAGCAGGGGGATCAAAGACTACAAGCGGTATTTAGGGAAAAAGAAAGGTTTTAATGTATTTCCGTAAAATCAGATAGTTAGGTTCCAGATGGATCTGCAGTGGAAGGCGATTCCGTAACTTGGCAACATTATATGACGAAAGGCGCCCTTCATTCCTCGATCTTCTGATTTTCAGTAATACCACCAGATGTTTGTTGTCCGGCCTCAAAGCCCTGGCAAAATAAATCTTTTGCCAGGGCTAAACCTTCTTTTTTAATACACATGGATCAAACCTAGGGTAGGCCCTGACCAGAGAGCAGAGTGTGGTGTACTGAACAAGTAGGATATTTTATTTCAAGTTTCACAAATGCTGGTAGTGAAAAACTTCTAAAGTTGTTTTTTACTACTGCAAGGACTACCTTTTCCACAGGGTAAAATTGGAGATACCTTATTAGATTTAACAAGCTGTAACTTCCAAATGGGAATAGGTAACCAGTTCATGTTTGGTATCTTTGGAATTGTAATGAATAATTCACTCTAATGGTAAATTCTGGTTCTAAATTATAATTTTGGTAATGCCACTTTTAGAAAGTTGGTATTTTCCTGCATTCAATGAATGTAGCCTGTCTCTGGGTCACATGGCTGGGGGTGTAGAAGACAGTTGGGCTTTGTGTATTCCTCCTAGACAGCCACACTAAATAGAGAGCTTAGTTGTGCCTGAATGGGCCACACTGGAAAGGTGCGAGGGCAGGGCTGGGAACACCCCTACTTTCACTTGAATAGGGTGTATCCTGCCACCACACAATGGGTTGCATACCCCCTGTGGTTAGCCTGGAGCCAGGGCAGGGAAGAAAGAACACCTGTGCACTTCAAAGGGTAACCTCTCCCACTTCAAAGAAAGGACCAGGTATTTTTTAGACCTCAGACAAAAACTCTTCAGTACACTTCTGTAAAAGGACTGCTGTTACGCTGAAAGGACTGCCAATCTGCTGGACTGCTGCTCTGAAGAACTGCAACCTTACTGTGCTGCCCTTCTACCCTGCTGCCCTCTTGCCTGTATGAGACAGACTGGACCTGCATCTGTTGAGCCCAGAACTACAGAGTTACTCCAAGAGATAGTTGCCTGGCCTCCTGACTACAGCCTCAGAGACAGAAGGCTCAAACAACCTTGAACTGAGCACCTGGACTCTGACATCTGTGAAACCTACCTTGCCAAGTAGTACCATCCCAGTCCTGGACCCTTGGAAATAGGCCTAACAGTGATCTGCCAGCCCATCTGTGGATCCAGCAGACCCAACGTACCTCCTTTTCTGCGTGGTGCAACGCAACCCTGAGCAGAATGAACACATCACATCTGTTGCAAGGATTCTGCCAGTGCAAGGATGCTGCATCGGCCTCACAGCCTGCAGTGATGCCTTCCTGACCCGGCTTCAGCATTGCAAATCTTTTGTCGATGGCATCCTTGACCACAACTCAGGTTCTCCCAACACAATCTCGCAGCTCCTCGGAAGTGACACATCGCCTTAGCTGCGTAATGCTTCCTCAACCCCGGACTTCATATGGCAATTCATCAACAGTATCCTTGTTGATGATGAAGGCCCTTACATCCTCAGAACCTATGCATCGCTTAGACAGTGGGACACATCCTCAATAAAATTCATCACAACGCTCCTCAAACAGGATTTAAGGTACTCTTGTTCAGTGGGCCTAGCTGGATCGAATGGAACTTGTGACTTTAGGACCGATTCTGATGTCCGGTGGTCTGATGTCCGCCCATCACTGACACAGAAGCACGACCACTCCACGAGTCGGAGGTCCCGCTGGCCGCATTAGCATGCGATCGCCTTTATGGCAGTTGCAATGTGTCTATGTTATATTTTGGCATGTGCTGCAGGCTGCAGCACACATCCCAATACAAAATAAACACCTCTTACACATCCCTGCACCATTCTGTGCCTGTCAAATGGCGCAGGCATATGAGGGGTGCCCCCCAGAGTCCTTGGTGGAGGGCCAGTAGGGCAAAGTCACTTTCCACCAGTCTTTTCATGGCAGAATAACAGTCATGAAAGGGCCGGTGGTGGAAGGGACATTGTAATACCTACTGACACCATTGTAGGGATTGTAGATGTCCAACTGTGTGTGGCCGAGGGTCTCTCCGCCCGCCCTCCATCCGCACACATCATAATGCAGCAGAAGGTACAGAAGGGTACGATGGCGGTGGGGCCGCCACCAATGGCCTGATGGTGGCGGTCCCATTGTCACCATAATTGGGTCCTTGGTCCCAGTCCAGTGCAATCAGATATCCAAAGTTGTCACATTGTGCTTTTTGGCATAATTTTACTGTTTTACTGAAATCTTTAAACCAGCGTATCTCCAATTGATCTGTCCAGTCTTGCTTTGCTGGTGGATTTGGAGGTAAAAAGGGGTGATTTATATATTGATGAAATGCATGCTCAATTGCAATGGTCTCAAAGTTTCCTTATCGCCAATATGATGGTTCGCCAGCCATATTAAGATGCAGGTGGGACTTTGGTGTAAGTGTAGCAGAGGCTACTCCATCTCTACCATGGTTACACTTCTCTGACGAGTAAGGGCTGCCCTCTAATTTAGATGGGCAGACATATAGTCTGCATTCACTGACCTAGTGTTAAGGGGTAGTGAAAACTGTCTGCTGCTCCCCTTTCCATGTAAGAAAACTCCATGGTGAGAAGTACATTTTGTTTTACTTTCATGAAGAAAATTCAGCTTCAAAATTTTCTTTAAGAAAATGTAAATAACTACCTTTGACAAATGGCTACGTCATGTTGATGGAGTTTTGCATGAAATTCTTAAAAGCTTTGACAGGAACCGCCATGATGGCAGTTCCTGCCAGTTTTTCAGAAATGACCACCGGTTTGGAGGTCATTTCTAAATTTGACAGGTAGCTAGTCTGTTAGGGTGACAGAATAATTTACTCCTTCACCATGATTTAAATCACCCTCTAAGTCATTACATACAGTGGAAAACTAAGAAAAGTTATCAATGTGATTCCAAAGATGAAACAACTTTACTGGCCACAGATTTCAAACTGATCTTGATTGGAGCTTTTGGCACCACACAAGGTGTTTGCATGAAGCTGAATGCAGAGTGCCTGGCCTCTTGAAGTATCTTCTGGCAACCGCATTGTGCCTTACTGCCTGGAGAATTTTTTATTCCAATGAATTGACTTTGAAGATAAAACCTCTGACCTGGTTGAACCTCTACCTTTACCTGGCTTTCGCACTACTGCGGTCATTCTTAAAAGACATCTGACTCCTAGTTATATGTGCCCCGCAGACAATGGTTGAATTTGCCCTTACCATTTGTTTGATCCAGCACATTTTGGCACTTTCTTGACCAATCCAAAGCTCCTGAGGTCCTTTACAGCAGTCCTTTGCTGGCTGTGAAATCCATTGAATTTAAATGTGTTGCCTTGAAGTAGTGAGTTTGTATAAACGTTATGTATTTTTAATGGGATATTAAGATTCATTGTTTTATCTCTCATTTGTGTATTTATGTTTTAGAAAATTATTTAAGTGTATATTGACAAAGTTGAAATGAGCAATTTTAAACAAACATTCATTATGAGGAACCCAAATAGTATGCATTTCCTATGAGACAAATCAAGGGATGATACCATAGATTGCAAGGCATTTTATCTGAATGTGCATGTTTTGAAATGCAAAGATAAATTAATATTGTAAAAATCATAGAGGGTTCCATGGTATTATAGAGGTTTTTATATTGTTATTTCACTGTCAGTCACAATGAATTAATTGAGGCAGAAGTATGTTTCTAATACACACGAAGATAAATGATGTTTCGCGAAACGTGATACTTCCCATGTGAAAGCTAAAGTCTGTTTTCCATGTCCGTAGTGAACTGGATCATGTGACCGCAGTACTCTGTTTTTAAAATGCATTATGTCTAAAGCGACTGCCTATGTGAACAAGGCAGGCGTGCCAAAATGCGTCAGAGCGAATACATTTTTCAATAAACGAGAAGACTTAATGGCAAAGATACCCCTGTGCTGATGTCCGATCTTGATGGAGATTTTGGAATTTGTTCATATATATACATGTGAGCAAGGACTATAGCAGTCCGAGCCCTGTCAGATCGTCATTTGCGATGTCATCAGTGATGTCACTGACCATGTCATGAATGATGTAATATGTGACATAATCAGCAGTGGATTGCGGGCGCGTGAGACATAGTGAGTACAACTAACTATATCGGAGGAATTTCAATGGTTTTGTACGAGTGAAATGTCCAGCTAACTATAACACCACTGAAACCTGTGTTTTTTTTCAGTATATCAGGCCTGAAACCCATGGTTTTTTCAGTGAATTTCAAAGGTTTTTTAAATGATAATTTCTAACTATATCAGGCCTGAAACCTATTGTTTTTTCAGTGAATTTTGAAGGTTTTGTAAATGACAATTTTTAAATGTATTTATTGTTATATTTATTTTTTTATACTGATTTACTACATTTTTTAAATTACCTTATAATTACATTATACATTAAATTACAAAATATACTTTCTTAGAATGAATTACTTTAGTTTAAATACTATGCAAATAGGCAATAGAATTTTAAGTACAGTAGTTACAGTTGTTGCAATGGGCAACACAATTTCAAACACAATGCAACATTGACCTCAATGTGAATTTCTAGTTAAATGCAATTAGTTACTTTATGGATTACTTTTCTAGCCACAGGACTGGGTCCTAGATTCAGTCCTTGGACATCTCCTGTAAGCGGTTGAGTAAAAGTGTTTTAGTTACAGTAGTGATTTTTAAGGAATATTATTGTATTTTAAAAAATGACACAGAACTTTTTTCACATAGAATTACCAATGTTTTCCTATAACAGGAAACTCCTTTAGCAGGTAAGTAGTGCTATTGTCACTTTTTCTTACTCAGTGGTGGATCCTGGATCCAGCAGTGGTGCATCACCTGTAAACAGTTGAAATAATGTGTTTAAGTCATACAGGCGATTTTTAAGGAATATTTTTTGTTTGTGAAAATTGACACTTAGAAACTTTTCTGGTGAAAACCCAACAATGGATTCCTATTGAAGGAAATACAAGTTACTTGTAAGTATGGTTAGAATTACTTTTCAGGGTCAGTGCCCGGCTAAAAGATGCAGCACAGCGTTCTCTCCTGATAACAGGTGAGTAAATCGGAATTCGTTGTTCGGATGATTTTAGGTGAATATTTAAAAGTTTCAAAACTCCACACTTAGAAACATTTCCAAGTGAAACCAGTCAATGTTAGCCTATGGAATGAAATTCAAGATACTGGTAAGTATGGTTAGAATTACTATTCAGGATCAGTACTGGGCTCAAAGATGCAGCACTGAGGTCTCTCCTGATAACAGGTGAGTAAATCGGAATTCGTTGTTCAGCAGATTTTAGGTGAATATTTTAAAGTTCCAAAACTCCACACTTCGAAGAATTTCCAAGTGAAACCAGTCAATGTTACCCTATGGAAGGAAATTCACTCAGTAGGTAAGTAGTGCCATTGTTACTTTTTCCTACTCAGTGGTGTATTCTGGATCCAGCACTGGTGCATTTCCTGTAAACAGTTGAAATATTGCGTTTAAGTCATACAGGCGATTTTTTAGCAATATTTGTAGTTTGTGAAAATAGACACTTAGAAACTTTTCTGCTGAAAACCAGACAATGGATTCCTATGGAAGGAAGTACAAGTTACTGGTAAGTATGGTTAGAATTACTTTTCAGGGTTACCGCTGGGCTAAAGGAAGCCGCACTGGGTTCTCTCCTGATAACAGGTGAGTAAATCGGATTTCGTAGTTCAGCTGATTTTAGAGGAATATTTGTACAATGGTAAAGGAAGGGGGCGGGGCCTTAGGTGACGTGTGCAAACACGCCCTGTGGCATGTTTTAAGTTGCGTGATTAAGTGCCCTTGAATCCTGGGGTTCCCTGCGGGTCAACTAGCCTCCAGTATGCGCCAGGAGGCTGTGTTGCAGAAAGGTGTTCAGAGGCCACACCCCTTTTTACAACACTCTCCAACGCTACTCCGTGGTACTTACTGGAGGTAGCTGGTGGGCTAGATGGCCCCCAGGGACCCTCAGTATTGACAAGGAATTAATTTCTCAACTTATACCGCGCCACAGGGCGTGTTTGTACACATGTGAACTGAGGCCCTGCCCCCTCCCTTCACCACTGTGCAAACGCGCCCGCGCTGCATCTTAAGTTGGGGGATTAACTCCCCTTGAATACTGAGGGTCTCTGGGTGCAAGTAGCCCACCACCTACCTCCAGTAAGTGCCACAGAGCTGCGTTGCATATTGGTGTAAAAAGGGGCATGGCCTCAGAACACCACTCTGCAACGCAGCTCCCTGGTGCATACTGAAGGTACCTGGTGGGCTAGTGGGCCCCTAGGGTACCTCTGGATTGAAGAGGAATTAATTCCCCAACTTAAAATGCCCCACAGGGCGTGTTTTCACACATGTGAACTGAGGCCCCGCCCCCTACCTTCACCACTGTGCAAACACGCCCGTGGCTCGTTTTAAGTTGGGGGATTAAGTCCCCTTGAATCCTGCGGTCCCCTGGTGGCCAACTAGCCCACCAGGTACCTCCACTAAGCGCCAGGGAGCTCCGTTGCAGAGAGGTGTAAAAAGGGGCGTGGCCTCAGAACACCTCTCTGCAACGCAGGCCCCTGGCACATACCGGAGGTTCGTGGTGGGCTAGTTGGCCCCCAGGGAGCCCCGGTATTCTAGGAGAATTTGTTGCCCCTCTGCAAACGCGCCAGGGGGCGCGTCTGCAGAGTGATGCTGGTAGGGGCGTGGCTCAGGCCCGATCCTGTTTTTTTACATTTTATTGTTTAAAGAAGGGAGGCTGTGAAGCCCACCTTTTTTTTCTAATTTATTGGCCCTGAGGACCCCATTACTCAGGGCCTGCCCCCAATTTTTTATTAAAAATCAATCAATCAATCAAAAGAAGCTTTATTCAGTTTCAGTTTCAAGAATCCATAAAAGCACATAAAAATATAAAACAGACATTACATAGCTTTCATTATTACATTAGATAAAAACCCATTTAATAAACACGGAGAGAAACTAACCGAATGGCCAATATAAAAGAAAGTCAATTCATTGACAATCTAAAGCGCAAAAAGCTCTTTAAAAAAGTTGTCACACTATACAGAGTGAAATCGTCCTCTAACATTTGTAATCTGAGTAGGGCAGGTCTACATTGTCTCAGTCCCCATTTTTTAAATAAGCTGAGTATGTACCTTCGCCTGATTGGGGTGTAAAATTTACAAAATAGGATGCAGTGTAACATGGATTGTTGAGATACATCGTAACAAGGACAAGGGGTCAGGGATCTAGACCAGGAGTTAACCTCGGGAAAGTGGTTAATCTAAAGAAGCTGCCCCCCCTAAAGCGGGTTAGCAGCATACGGGAATAACTACTCTGGGTGATTACTAAGTATCTCTGAAGACCTTGGCCATCTGACATCAAGTGATTTTGCATGACAGACACTTTCTTAGTCTCCACCTGCCATTAAAAAACAAAAATAGGAAGGGGGCCCGCGTGGCCCCCCCCTCCAGAGGCCATAATTTGCCCCGGGGACCCCATCCTCCAGGGCATGGGCCTTTTAAAAAAATATATATATATTTTTGTGGGGGGGCTGCCTTGCCCCCCTCCTATGGCCAGTTCTGGCCCGGGGACCCCATCCCTCGGGCCGTTTCTTTTTTTAAATGTATTTATTTTGTTTTTTGGAGGGGGGCCGCGTGGCCCTCGTCCCGGGCCACTACTAGCCCCGGGGACCCCAACCCCCGGGGCTGGCCCTCTTCGTTGGGGACCGTGGGGGTCCCTAATCCCCCCCACGGTCCTGCCGCTACCCGCCTCCTGCGGGAGCTGGCTTTGCTTTCCATATGGGGAGCAGCCAACATGCAGCTCCCCACATGGAAAAGCAATTTGCTTTGTTTCATTGAAGCAAAGCAGTTTGCAATGGCAGGGTGGGAGCCGCGAGGCTCCCGCCTTGCCATTGCAAACAGCAGTGTCCTGGGGCTGGGCACCCGGGACACTGCAGGAGCTGGCCCAGGGGTGTGGCGGTCCCCAAGCCCTGTACAAGGCTCCAAGTACCCTCCCATATTTTTCAGAAGCCCCTTGGAGTGGCGGTCCAGGGGCTGGGAGGGCCTGAGAACCCCCCCACCCATTTGTTTAAAGCCCCGGGGGTAGTGGTCCCCGGGGCTGCGGAGGGGCCCCGTGAGCCCCCCGCATACATTTAATTCTTGCCCCGGGGGTGGCGGTCCCCGAGGCTGGGGGGGCCTGAGAGGCCCCCCATGCATTTGATTAAAGCCCCGGGGGATGACAGTCCCCACGGCTGTGGGGGGGCCCTGTGAGCCCCCGCATACAGTTAATTATTGCCCCAGTTGTGGCGGTCTCGGGGATGGAGGAGCCTGAGAGCCCCCCTGCATACATTTAAATTGAGCCCCGGGCTGCGCGGGCCCCTGAGCCCTCCGCATATATTAAATTAGAGCCAATTTACATATTTTCGGCGGAAGACTGCATTTCTTTTTTTTAATATCGATAGGATTTGTGGATTTTACACGAATCCCTTGATTTAAAAAAATAAATAAGTACTTTTTTGGCTCTGGGGGTCCTTGTGGGACCCTCTGAGCAGGCCTAGGGGTTTAGGGTGTGTCTACCCTGCCCCCTTTTTGCGTTTTGCGGGGTTTGTTTTTGTTTTCTTGTGCCTCGGTTCTACCGAGGCACAAGATGGCTGCCAACAGTTCCTGATTTTGACAGTTGTCAGCCAATGAGCATTCAGCTCATGCACCGCAGAGTGCTTGTAGGCTGCGCGTAGGGTACGCGTATAGATACACGGGTCCACCGCGCCCATAGATATAAAAATTACTTTAACCGTAATTTTCTCAAAAACTACTGAACAGATTGACACCAGATAAGCAAAAGGCACAAGTCAGAACTGAGGACTACCTCTCTGGCAAATTTGGTGTAATTCCGTTGAGCCGTTCGGGCTGTAGCCGTGGCTAAAGGTCCTATGGGAAATTGCATGGGGAAAACACATTTTGGGACCCACCTTTTTTCTCGGCCCCTACTTGACCAATCACTCCCAGATTTTTAAGGAAGGAGCGGAACTGAGCTGGCCAAAAGTTTGGAAACTTTCGCGCAGATTCATCAATCGGCGCCAAAGTAATTGTCAATAGAATGTTGCGGATTTCCTATGGATAATAGGTCCTAGCTATATCTACCTATATACACACACATATACATATGTGTGTGTGTGTGTGTGTATATATATATATATATATATATATACACACACACACACACATATGTATATATATATATATATATATATATATATAAATAAATATATATATATATATATATAAATATATATATATATATATATATATATATAGATATATATATATATATATATATATATATATATATATATATATATATATATAGATATATAGATATATAGATAGATATATAATAAATTAAAATCTATAATAAATACACTGGAAATGTTTTAAAAAACATACTCATTTAATTACACATAAAAAGTGAGCAACATAAAAGAACACATTTGACTAAATATACAAACACTACTAGGTACAAAATATAAATTTCAATACACAGAAACATAATAATAAAATAATTGTAAACAATATAAATAGAACTATAAAGTTCTAGGAACAATATATATATTATTCCTGCTTCAGTCAGTGCAACAGTAGCAAAACTATTGGACTCAGGAGGGGTATAGATTTACTATTCCCACTCTTGTCGGTGCAACAGTAGGGAAAGTGTTGGACACAGGAGATGTACAATTTACTATTCCTTCTATACAACACTAAGGAAAGCGCTGGACTCAGGAGAGGTAAAGTTTACTATCCCCACTCCAGTGTGTGCAACAGTATAGATAGCGTTGGACTCTGGAGTGGTAAAATGCGCTATTCCCTCTCAAGTGGGTGCAACAGTAGGGAAAGCGTTGGACTCAAGGGGGTAACATTTACTATTTCCTCTTGAGTCAATGCAACAGTAGGGAAAGCTTTAGACTCAGGAGAGGTAACATTTACTATTCCCAATCCAGTCTGTGCAACAGTAGGGAAAGCATTGGACTCAGAAGAGGTAAAATGTAGTATTCCCACTCCAGTCTTTGCAACAGTTGGGAAAGTACTCCACATCAAACACATACCTTATTTTAGTGCAAGCATTACATTCATAAAATTATAAAACTATTTACGTAAAATTTAACATATAAATAAAAACCTTTTAACAATTAAAATAATATAGATTTTTTTATATTATTAATATAATGAGAACATGTATTTAATAATGATTTCATGAAATTCCAACTCTATATTCCCACATAACTAGTAACCTACATTTAGCACATATCTTAATTAAAACTGTATTATGATTACACCATTTACATAGTTTATTCCAAATTAATTAATTAATAATAATTATTGTTTACTTCACTTCCCACCCCAAGCCCTACAATTAAAAAAATCTGCACCTACAATATAAATTAAAAAATTATAATACTGACACGATTTACAGAATTAATTAAACCTGAATTCATTATTAATGTATCACTAATTGATAATTGATCAATTAATATTCAAAAGACTTCCCACCTTATACTCCTACAACCCAACATCCTGCACCTAAAGATATAACTTATAAATATTACTTACACAATTTACATACTTATTAACCAAAGAAATAATTCATATTAATTTAAAAAATGAAAAATTGATTATACTTAATTAACTTCCAACCCTGTACCCGAACAAACCTCAAAACCTGCTATGACACTATAAATTACTATTTTACAGTTAAATTAAAAATATACATTATTTAAAATTAAGAACTATATTTAAAAATTCTAACAACAATTACATGAACAATATAAAACATATATAATAAAAATATTATTTAAACACATAGAGAAACCTAAAAAACGAAATTTCTCATGTTACAAAATAGATATTTCAATCAATTATATTTTTTGCAAACAATATTTATGTGTCAAAATACTAAAAACTCAATATTTCTGCAAATCAATATTTCTAAACTGATATTTTGCCCGAATACCTTATTGGTTAGGACCATAACCCTCTCTGTGTTAAACATTTTATCATGACTTGTGATTATATTATGTACTTTTTTGCAAGTAAACTGCACTTGACCATTATACCAGGGGTGGGTAAATCATCCACCCTCCCTGTCTCACCCTGGAAGCTAGATAGGTCATTATCATAATGCGATGTTAAACAAAGTAGGCCAAAAGGTTGTATTAATTAGCCACAGTTAGTGGTGAATCATGGCAACTTGCAACCTTAACTGGGGCATTGCACCTTACAGTCTAGCACATAGAACATAGAATAAAGACCATCTTTGATACAGTAAAAAACAGTCCTCTATGTGTTTTATGTGGAATTAAAATGATGTGGAAGCTCTGAAAGGGGAATCTCCATTGAAGCGTAACTAGAGTGTATCTTAAAATATGTGAACTAAAGTCCTGTGCAGATAAAGTGTCCCATAAGACCAGTAGTTGAGTGTTTTCAAACTGTGTTTTCTATTTTGAACATCCAAATACATCACACAGCAGAGAACTAAGCATGGGCGAATTTTGCGAACTAGCGGTTTGTGAATTCGCAAAATAATCCGCGAATTCGCGAATTTCCCAGCGAAATCGGGGATTTTTTAGTAATTGCACTATAATCAACTGGAGTACTTTCTACTGGCTAATCAGTAAGTGCTACCTCGTTGGGTAAATGTATCGTGCTTTTCCTACACTACAGCAGGGTAAAGGCCCAGAAGAGTTGTCTTCAGTGACCACGTGTGTCTGTAACTTTCCCACCGCGCCCATAGGCGCCGAGGTCCCTCGAGTGAGCTGTCCATCACAGTGGGGGAAAGGGCGGGAAGAGGTTGCATAGCCTAGTATGTGTGGGGCCGGGCTTCTGTGCGAGTTCACAAACCTCTTGTTTATAAAGGTCAGAGACCGATCAGAGCAGCAGATAAGGAGAAAGCAGTAAGTTCTACCTCGTTGGGTAAATGTTTGTGCTTTTCCTACACTACAGCAGCGTAAAGGCACGGAAGAGTTATCTTCAGTGACCCCGTGTGTCTCTAACTTTGCCACCGTGCCCATCGGCGCCGAAGTCCCTCGAGTGAGCTGTCCATCACAGTGGGGGAAAGGGCGGGAAGAGGTTGAATAGCCTAGTGTGTGTGGGGCTGGGCTTCTGTGTGAGTTCACATGCCTCTTGTTTATAAAGGTCAGAGACCGATCAGAGCAGCAGATAAGGAGAAAGCAGTAAGTGCTACCTCGTTGGGTAAATGTTCGTGCTTTTCATACACTACAGCAGCGTAAAGGCCCGGAAGAGTTGTCTTCAGTGACCACGTGTGTCTGTCACTTTGCCACCACGCCTATAGGCGCTGAGGTCCCTCGAGTGTGCTGTCCATCACAGTGGGGGAAAGGGAGGGAAGAGGTTGCATAGCCTAGTGCGTGTGGGAAGGGGCCAAATGGGCGGGGCTTCTGTGCGAGTTCACATGCCTCTCGTTTATGAAGGGTCAGAGACCGATCAGAGCAGCAAATGAGGAGAAAGCAGTAAGTGCTGGTCACTGGAAGTACAGGGGGATTGCGCTCGAGAAACTTGTGGATGGCTAGACCCCTATCACGGATTACAGCTAATTGTAGACAGTAGATCTGGAGAGAAAGCACACCTGCCTAGCATTGACCGTGCTCACTAGATTCTTGGGCTGATTGTAATAGGTTACTGAATTAGAGCTTCAACTCGGCACCTGCTTTATTTATATCTGTAAGTGCTTCCTGCTGAGGTTTAATTTTTGTGACAGGAGCCTTGTTGCCTAATTGTAACTATTCTCTGACCCTGCTTCGAGGGTCAGAGCAGGGTCAGAGAATAGTTGCAAGTAGGCAACGAGGCGCCGCTCAGGAAGCACTTACAGGGTTACAGCAGGTGCCCAAGTTGAAGTTAATTTCTTTGTAACCATTTGGTAATTGGTTACAAAGAAATTAGCTTCAACTTGGGCACTTGCTGTAACCATGTAAGTGCTTCCTGAGCAAAATTCGTCCCACTCGCGAATTCGCAGATTTTGCCGTGATTTAGTGCGATTCGCGGATCGCGAAATCGCGGAAAATCTGCAAATTCGCGAGCGGAACAAATTTTCCGCCCATACATACAGAAAACACATACACTTAAACCATGCCTGAGCAATTGACTTTACAAATGCTGATAAACAGTGATTTTCTTTAATATAAGATACATGAGTAACAACTCCAGTTCTTCCCTTTACTTCACTTTTCTCTGCAATCCATTATTGAATATGTGTGTTCAAATCACAGTTTTTTTTAATTTGTGGGTTTGTAGAACCGGTCAACCTGAACCCAGGGAGTTGCTCCTTGCAAATATATGTGTATGGATATTAATCACTAGCATTGTTCAACGACGTAAACATTTTCTTTACTGGCCACACTTCTGCAATGAAGAAAATGAAGCAATATGTCAGTAGTAGGACAAAAGAATATATCTTGATCCAACTTACCAAGTTCCCAGGGAACGCAGCACAGCATCCAAATTTACTGTGCCACTTTGTGCAAAGGGGAAAACACACTGCAGTGCCATACCTATGAAGCCTGGTCAGACTCTAGTGACATCTGATGTGCAAGTGCACAAAAAGCCTACACTGTGTGAAACACAGCCTTGCGCATTTCACAGAGGAGAATTTGCACTATCTTGCATGCTCTTGTACTGGAGACATATCCTATCAGTTAATGTTCTTGTGCATTAACAACTGCAGGAGGGTCAGATGCAGTGTATGTGTGTTGTGGACAGTAACACACTTGCAATGAATCAAGTTGTATGGGAAATTAATGCATTCTCCTTGTATGCTCCTGCTTCCAATATGTGTTCTTTTTTGATGCAAAGTCCTTTCATTCTACCCTAGTTGATCGGTCTTAGCACCAGCTCCAACAGGTGTTTGACTTGATCCTTTTGAGACAAAATGGCACAATGTGGATTTGGTATTGTGAAAAGGGAAAACACCTTTTGCACTGGATAGGTAATCACACCTGCCGCTTTTTGGTGCTCTAGTGGTGTGTAAAGCCTTAGTAAATCATGGAACATGTATACTTAAGTCGGTATGATTAAAAACAAGGGAAAAAGTAGGACTATATGGGATATTAATGAGCCCAAATCCTAACGGTTGACTTGTTTATAGCCTACCCCTACGGCTACTCTTCTGGACGTATTGTTCCCCAATGTTGTACCGAGTTCCTCTCCTATAGTTGGTCTACTAAAACAAACTGCGATACAGTGCTGCAATCGCACAATTATACTAAGGCGCTTCAGGATGGGGTTACCAAGCAGATCAACTTTGTAGGTAATCGAGGGATGTTCAGGCTTTGACGAGTGTGTGACTAAAAGTGGAATTTCCTGCCAGGTGAACCATGGAGCCTAGGCTTCAAAAGTGATAAAACTATCAAAGCAGGATTATCACTAATGTATTTAGGAAAGCAGCAAGGAAAAGTAATATGCCCCCAGCCACGGAAGTGCACAATAGTCATACCTCAAGCCCCCTGTGGGCTCAAAAGGAAGCGAGTCCTGTTAGCGTTGCACTAGACGAGCCCCCCCTGAGTAATCGATATTCTCTTCTTGCTGATAAGCCACCCACAACAAATGTGCACACTAACACGGACTGCACCCATATCATTAATAATGGCCTAAGCTTAAACACTTCACAGGGACCTAGGGAAGCTGATCCTGGCCCTATACCCTCGGACCTTGATCTTCAAAGGGAAATTATAGCCTTAAGATGTAGCATTGAGGCACTAACCACCTTGGTATCTAAACTCTACCAGCAAATAGATGGAAATAACAGACTACACTTGCCACCGCTACCACTTCAATTACATACAATATCCACCAATGTTGGCTCAAAGATGGAACTTCCAAAGACCCCCTAGAAAACATCCAACATGTAATGCTTTGCCCCTGTATTCAGACTAGCAACCTTTGCACTGCACAAGAGAAACTAACAGTACGCTTCTAGAGCAACATAGGTTAAATATTGAGCACCGTAGGAAATGTATGGGCTTACCACATGGCCAAGTTGGGCATGGGCTAACAACAGGGCCGGCTTTGCTGAGCATGGCCACAAGTTGCTATACGGTATCCCTACCTTGCCAGCTTTCCTCACTCTCCCACTGCAAGCAAAACAATCCATTATCGTTACCAATCTACATGACCAATGTTCCTAAAGTAGACCCAAAATATACTAAGTATGAGAATGTTTACACCTTACAAAAAAAGCCATCATTGGTTGAGGCACATTAGGGGGGGGTGTAGGTCAGTAATTAGAGACAGCATTGTATATGCCAAAAGGTGCGTCTCAAACTAGAATAGAGTTGATGCAATCGAGTTAAGACTAGCTTTTGTGCACCTGGTGCACAATCTAATTGCTCTAGAGGCTAGATCTTACCCAAGCCCATTTTCAAAAATTAGGCTGAGACTAAGCATCCCCTCAACATTAGACCAAGCCACAAAAATGTGCGCCAGTCTCTTGGGGATTTTCCTATCTCATCCCTATCAAAGAATGACTGACTAACCCCAGTCCCTAGCAAGGCTTCCTTGAGCAACTCTACCATAGGTCCTACGAACATCACTGACCGTGCATAAGAGAACATTACATCCCACACATATGGCACAAGTCTCTGACCCACTATTAGTGTTTAATGACTGTTCCCGGGCCAGTGGCCCAGATACAATCATTGATTGCCATGTATCGCCCATATCGCCCAAATCGAACGTTACAACTCCTCTCCCGGCTCTCACTCCTAATGGCAATGGGCAAATCTTGAGAATCATGTCTTGGAACGTGGAAGCTTGATTGTCCGCATTGGCTGGAGCTCATCGCTCAAACTGAGATATGCATTTTCCAAGAAACCTGGCGTTTTATCCCCACGTTCATGCCAGGGTTTATGACCTGCACCACCATCCAGACATGGCCGGTCCTCAGGAGGACTGCTCACACTTGTAAGTCTCACACTAAATTGTGATGTAAAAGAGTTGGTTACTATTAGCCCAGATATCATTGGGATTAGGCTAACCAATGGGAAGGGCAATACCACTGATATATAAAATCCACAAGCAAGGAGCACCAGAGGTGGTAGTTCCCCAACCCTCCAGGACCTGGATAATTTACTGGAAGCTAGGCACGAAAGTCAATCACTAATAGTTGGTGGTGACTTTAACGTACCTTTTAAGCCACTCGATTAGGCTGAGGCCAATGATGTGAACGAGGAGGACAAACTTTGGAGGGTTCCTCCTCTGGAGCTCACTCTGATCAAAAAATGGTCGCAAGCTGCACTTCAGCTGAACACGATATCCCAAGAATATAGGTTAAAGGCTCCCAATGGTAGAACCATTTCGGACAGATGAGGAGGAATGACCTTCACGGGACCAAAAGAGTCAAGTAGGATTGACTATTTATTAGTGGATTTAACACTTTGACCCTTGGATCAGGACCTGCAACAGTGATCATAACCCCCTTCTTCCTTCTATTGATAACCTCTGGGGTTGCACTGAGAGTGAGACCCCAACACCATTGAGTACAAAGATTCTAATCCCCTCAAATGATAAGCACCGACTTAAATGGCCTATGGTTCGGGCAAATGAAACAAAGATCCAGTTGATTAAGGATGCCCTAACTAAGCTAGCGGGTGGAGTATTGCGGACACCTGGAAGGGGGCAGAAGTAGTACCCATTTTTAAGAAAGGGGACAGGTCGAAGCCCGCCAACTCCCGTCCAATTAGCCTGATAGATTGTGCCCAGAAGGTCTTCTGCCGCTCGCTCCTTGATAAAATTGAGACTTGGATGGATGAGAATGACATTCTCTCTCCTCTCCAGGTGTGCTTTCGGCGGAAGACAAGCACCACTAATCAGGCGTTTCGCCTGATTCTGTTGTATTGGAAAGTAGTTGTGCTGCGTAAAGGCAGTTTATATCTTGCCTTCATAGATCTCAAAACAGCTTTCGACCTAGTCCCCAGGGATCTACTTTGGCAAGCCCTTTGGGACATGGGAATGCCTTTGGAAATCCTAGAACCACTAATCGGGCTGCATGAGGACAAGAGTGAGGTGAGGAAACCAGGATCAAACCACCAAGCCATTCAAGATCCGGCTGGGGTACGCCAAGGGTGTGTCTTGGCCCCCACCCTCTTTTCCCAATATGTAAATCAGGTGGCCGATCTCTTGTGCTCCATTCCGGCCGATGCTCCCTCGTTGGCAAACCACAAAACAGCTACATTAATGTTTGCGGACGACACCCTTTTGGTGTCCTAAACTCCCATGGGCCAACAAAAACTTTTAAATTATTTTAAGGCCTTTTGTGATATGAGGGGTTTGGTCATCAACACTACTAAAACCAAGTTGATGATGCTAAATCCCCACAAATCCTTCAAAGGTAACCTGGTTTTAGGGAATGTCCCACTCGAGAGAGTTGGTTCTTTTGACTACCTGGGAATCAAGATGTCCGAGGGAATGACTTGGAAGAAACACCTAGAGAAGGCATCCATGAAATTTTCCCAGTTACCCGGGTCCTTGCTGCGGGAGCACTGCCTTTCTTATACCAAGCCTGTTGCCCCGCACACCAGTTGTATAGCTGCAAGGTAGTGAGTAGTGTGCTTTATGGGGCAGAACTGCGGGGTTCTATAAATGTTAACACTCTTTCAGCAGTGGAAAACAAGTTCCTTAGGAGCTTGGTATCACTCCCCCTGAGCACTCCCCTTCACCCCTTGAAACTTGACCTTGTTGTCAAGTCTATTAATGACCAGGTGAGCTTACGCCCAATGCTCTTTTGGCATAAAATGGTCACAACTCCTGACATGGCCCCCTATGCCACTGCTTTTACTTAAGTTTCTGCTCTGGATAAAATAGGGTGAATTAAACACACACCATACGGGCAGGCATAGGCGTGTCTAAGGAGCTAGATTTTCTCCTGCCCACATACTCCACGGTTCAACTTAAATCTCAGTATTGGGCATTTGTAGAACAGAAGAATTTCATGAAAATTCATCACGGCTGTTTAACTGATGTTTTTACTGACATAAAATCCATCAGCGGGCTAGAAAGCTATCTTGATTTTATTAAAGTGCCCGTACATAGTAAATTGTACACCCAGTTCAAACATGGCTATCAACCCATTAATGCTTTCACTAATTCCTGTCTGGAAAAAAAAACTCAGCCCAAGGGCTATCCCTCCTGTCCATACCTGTATGAAACAATAGGCCATGTTTTTTTAAATTGTGCTGCCTATGCCAGACTTAGAAGGAACAGGCTAACTCCGGTATGTAGACAACTTGGGGCACGCAGCCACAAAGACGCCCTACGCATTTTAAAGTCATATGCGAGACCACTCTATGCTTGTGCAACTGCAAAATTTCTGGGTCAGTTCTGGGCCATTAGGAGGAGGGTTATATCTACTTCCCCAACTGGTATGAACGTATCAAACTGAAATGATAACGAATAGTACAGTCGGGTGCGTATTTTGCACTAGTTATTTGGCTTGTAAACATTTGGTTTTATGTTATTATTTTAAGCTTTTTATCTTTTTTACTGGTCACTTGGGGCACAGGGTTTTAAAATGGCTGTTGTTGTATAATTGGGCCGCATTCATCAGCAAAATGAGATATAAACAACATCTATCAATGCAGTAGCACTTTAGCTTTGTCCAGATAGGTAGGACCATTTGAATATTGAAATTTGTTGAGCTTGTTCTGTTTGTACATTGGTATCATGAATTTGTCAATATTTATTCCTCTCTTTTAATTTCTAAGATTCTTTATAGGGAGCATTTCATAGTACCTTTTATCCTGAATACTATCAACCAAGTTGCATGTGCATGCCTCTTTTATGGTACGGTAAAACCGAAGTAAAGTTTTTCATGATGATGATTACTGGGTGGTATAACATATGTACAGAACCTGAGTATAATTGTGCGATTGCGGCACTGTATCACAGTTTGTTTTAGTAAACCAACTATAGGAATTGGAACTAGGTACAACATTATACAACACTAGGTCCTGAAGAATAGCTGTTGGGGTAGGCTAGAAACATGTCGACCGTTAGGATTTGGGCTCATTAATATCCCATATAGTCCTACTTTTTTCCCCCTGTTTTTAATCATACCGACTGGGGTAACAATAAAAACAGCATCACCCACTAGTCAGGTATTTTTAAATATACACTTCCCTCTACTTCACTCCTCCCCAGCAGAACATTCTGCCTCACAAAGTCTTTACTAGCAGTGCTCCTGTGTAGTCCTTCTGATTGCAGCACACCTCGTTCCGTAGCAGAAAAGGAAGGCCCCTATGATGAAGCATGCCACCAAGGGGTAATACTGGTGGATGAGGGTTTTACGAAAAACCTCACGGTTTTTCCACAAAAGTGAATGAAAAGGAATAACTAAGAACTTTATGTAGAAAGTGGCTGAATCCCTAATTTTGTTTCTCATGTGTCAGACTTTGGAGGGTGGCCCCAGCCAGAACATCCTCTAACTCCTTAACCTTTTGTGTATATATGTATACTTAAGACAGACCTACAATGCTGTAGTCCTCTCCTCCAACCACTCTTGCTTTTTATTAGGACTGGGTGTAAAAGGTAATTCTGGGAATTAAATCAAAGGAATTTGCTAAGAGCAACGCAGAATTACTTTTACATTCTGCCACTCTACCAGCGAAATTAATCTTCAGTAATTTATTTGTTTCTAAGAGGGCTGGAGAGGGAGCAGTCCCTATGGCCCTCATTAGGATGTCCATCAGAGTTGCCACCGGCCCACATCCATGCTGTTTCAAAACCGACTGACCTCCTGTCAGCTGTCCTAAATCGCAATTACGATGTGACTGCACATAGTGCAGTCGCAAACTCCCATTTCCCTATGGGAGCTTGTGCGGTGGTTGCAAACCTGCTGCAGCACAAGCTCCCATAAAGAAATGGGAGTCACTGTAAACCCCTACCCCGTGTTGCAGGCACATGTTGCAGGGTTGTACAGGAGCTGCCCCCTACCAGAGGCTGCTGAAGGAGGGGGGCCCTGTTAGTTGCCCCCAAAGTTGCTTTCCGACAGGCTTTCCATGTCGGACAGCCTGACATGGAAAGCCTGTTTGAAACTGACATCATAATCTCAATGGCGGAAACACCCTCCGTATGGGATTATTGTGGCGGTTCCAACTGGCCAACAGGCTCCTTAAGCCCTTTGTAAGCCAGCTGGAATGACTGGCCAGTTTGAAATCTGACCACCAAAATTGTAATACGGCGATCAGAATTCAAACAAAGGACATTAATTGGAAACCCTCCGAGCTGTGGCCGGAGGCTTTCCGATCGAGATCCTAATAAGGGTCTCGATGTTTAAAAATCACTGTAATGGTTTTTGAACATAGTGGTACTGCTCTCTCCTGCCGCCCTGTTGAGAAACAAACAACCACCGCAGTGCATACCCTTCAGCGCCCTTACATACTCTGTAGAAATTGCTGCAGAGTATATAAGGGTTAGGGGTATGTACTGCAGTGGTTTTTAAACATATAGGGACTGTTCCCTCTTCCTCCCTGTTTGAAAATCACTGCAGTGCATAGGTCTTGGCACCCTTAAATAATGGTGCGGAGGGGTATATGCTGGTGAGTGATTGTTAGACTTGGCACCATTGGCGTGAGCCTCCTTTCCACTTTTTACTGTTGCTTCGTCTGTTTTTGTTGGTCTAGAAGTGTTGGGCACTTAGCCACTGCTGTTCAGTGCCTAAGTGCAAGTACTCCCTATTGTAAAGTGATGTAATGGAATAGTGATTCCATGAGTGGTTATTTGGTTTACTTGTCAGACCCCAGTACAGTGCACCATGTATGCCCAGGACCTGTTCATCAAATGCTGCCTGTTGTCTTACAGCACTGATTGTGCCACACACAGAAGCAGATTGTAAAATGTGGCTCAGGCCTACCATTGCAGAGCCTATGTGCAGTCTGGGACTGCCATGTCGACTTGGCAAGTGCACCCACTTGGCAGTCCCTAAACCTTCCCTTTCCTACATGTTAGTCACCCCTATCGGCAGGATGCATTGTATGTGAAAGGTAGGACATGCCCAGGTGTGTGTGGCATGTCCTGATAGTTAATTACTGCCAATTTTACTATTGCAAGACTATCTGTTCCCATAGGACAGAAGGGCAGTTAGTTTATAACATCTCATAAACATAACTGACCCAGGGAACAAGATGGGAAAATAAAGTTTAGTATGCCTGAACTCAGAATGTTAACGTGCATCTTTTAGTATGGGTGATTTTAACATTCTATGTTTGAAAATACCACTTTAAGAAAGTAGGTATTTTCTTGCCTAACTATCCAATGTGCCTCTGCTTGGTTTGTGTATTGCATGTCTGGCTTGTGAGCAACAGGAGCTGGGAGAGGACTGCTGCTGCAGTAGTCTGATGAGTCAGGGCTGGGCTGAATAGGACCTGCATTGAATAGATAGTAGGGGGAGGAGATTTAAATTAACTTGCCTGAGCCTTCATAGAATAGAGAGTAGGTGGAGATTTCCTTTTAGCTACCTGGGCCAGGTCTGCTTTCAACAATGCTGTCTCCACCTCCTTCCAGGAAGCTGCACCAGAGAGGACAGAACTGGTTTTGGCTGGGTACAAACACGCTCTGCCTTCAGGGACAAAGGATGTGTGTGTATAAAAAGGGGGACCCAGACCCCAGAACTTTAGATCACTTCTGGGAAATCAAGAAGAACCTTTGCCAATGAGAAGAAACCGGAGATGCTGAATTAGGAATATTGCCCCTGTGCTGGTTGCTGTTTGGGGTTGGCCTGCAGTGGTTAATTGTTGCCAAGGAAAGGAGAAAAGGACTTTGCTGTTGGCTTTGTCATCTTAAGTAAGATCACCAAGGGTTTGAAATTGAGCTTGCCTCCTGTCTGAAGTCTCAGGGACACAAAGACTTCACCACCAGCTCCCTCTGAATTTCCTTGCTGGGAATTCTAACTTACAGAGAGGTGCCTGCAGCTGTTTAAGACCTCTAGAGACTGTTTGTTGCTGGGAGCTGGAAGCGCGACCCAACGATGAAGAAGCTTGTTGCATCCACACCGAGACCCGATGCATCGCTGAGCCATGGACAGAAGCGTGCTGCCTCTACATGGAGACTAGACGCATCACTGAGAAAATCGTCACAGCGCCTTCTGTGCGGCTGCAAAAATACAAGCATCGGACCGGATCGTCACATCACAAGAGTCCACCATTTTGTCACATCGCATCAATGCGCCATCTTGTCGCATCGCAAATGGAAGCAGTAAGAAACCGACGCAACGCCTCCTCTCCTGTAAGGAACAGTCGCCTCACCTCCCCTGCGCTGCAGTAAGGAACCAACGCATCGCCTCCGCCGAAGCAAGGAACTGAGGCATCACCTTCCCTGCAACCGTTTTGTTTGTTTTGCGTGATGCATCTAAGGTACTTTGTTGGAAAAGTGTGGCATTTACAACGTGCATTGAATTGAACTATTTCTACCATTGAAGAACCTATTTTAGCGCTGTATTGTGATTGTTGTCGTTTGGTCTCGTGTTAAGTCTAATAAAGATTACTTATTTTTCAAAATTGGTGTGGTGTCCATTTGTAGTGTTTCACTGTTTTACTGTATGTGTTCACAAATGCTTTACACACTGCCTCTGAGATAAGCCTGTCTGCTCGTGTCAAGCTACCAAGGGGGTGAGCAGGGGTTATTTTAGGAGTGTATACCCCTTTCCCTGACTAGAAGCAAGGGTCCCTATTTGGACAAAGGTGCAAACCATTGCCAACTAGAGACCCCCATTTCTAGCTCTGGTATGCAGTGGTTGCAAATGTTTAGAAGCCCCTACATTCCATTCGGCGGCGTATGTAAATGAGCGCTGAGTGCCATTTGGCTGAGCGATTTTCTTAGTGCGAAATTTTATCCTCTCATCCATCTGTTTGCCCTAAGAAAATATTGGCAAATGTTCCCTCTGCCCCTCCATGAAGTGCTACAGAATCTCGCAGAATTTTAATGAAAATCTGCTGAATGCCAAGGAATCAATTCCACCAATACCCCCCACCCCTACTTTTAATCTGTATGCTACTGTACCACCCCCATGGTGTGCCTCACTCCAGTGCAGCAAAGCTAGGTTTAAACTATATATATATATATGCGTTAACATTCACACTTTAGAGCTGGAAATTGAAGGAATGCAATTACCTCAGTGTGGTGAGCAAAATGACCTAAAGAATGACCACCGGTGTGAAACCTTGCTTTGGACATCCATAAAAGAATTATTTTGTGGATTTGTAAAAATTAGGCCACTTGTTAGAAAACACAGTATGACTGTTGAATTTGTAGTTGTGGTGAGTAGACCATGAGCAGTTGCTGGGCTGTAGAGTTCATTAACAAAGTATCTGGATGAGACTGTATAGTGCACTGTGGTTATTGTATGCAAGGCCCACTTTAACAAATGATTTCGGAATATACTGGGCTATATGTTACAGAAATACAACTTCAGAGTGAGTGAGGAAAACCGTAAGGGCCAGTAAATTATCCAAGACATTATTAATGTAAATGTAAAGCCAGCAGGCTAAAGCTTAAGTTATTAGATTTCTTATTATAGCTGCTGTATGTGATCCGAGGTTTCACTGGGTGCCGTGAATTTAAACCCAGCCTATAATTAACTTACTTGGGAGTAATATATGTGGGAAAGCAATAGCGTAGAAAGCAGAGCTGCAGTCATTATGGAGAGTGAAGAAGCCATAGTAGACTTTCTGGGCAAATTATCCATTCATCTGAGGCATTTGTCGTTATGCTCTGGGTTGCAGCTATTTAATGCATACAATGTATTCAAAATATGTAAAATAAATGTAAAATATTCTTATGAAAATATGAAAAAGCAAATGTATTTTATTTAGATGATCGTAGGTTCCTGGGTGCACCCACATCACAATGGAAACGATAAAATCAATCGGTACATGGGATGCAGGCCAAATTTTTTCACAAAGGGACCCCGTGTTTATGAGGCAAAGGAAACTTTGATTCGTGCGTTTTAAGTAATGTCAATTTAGCAGAAGAAACATTGCAACTATTCTATATCCTCATGTAAACAGTCACTGGGGAAGATACTCCAGTCACGACAGAGATAACTGCTCTACATTCAGGATGTTTAAAAAAGCATAGCATTAAAAGAGCAAAAGTGTAAAGGAAAAGTAGCATTCGCAGGCGGAAATAAATGATCTATGATTATTTCTAGTCGTGTGTAGCTGATATTCTGAATAACTCCATCACAAATATTAAAAGAAACATGAACTTTCATTAGACCCGGGGCTAAAACAAAATGTACTGGATTCAACTCCAGCCGAAGTTACTAAAGCCACAACATTTATTTCAGAAGTACGCTCGAGAAGTTTAAGGCGACTGCAAATGTAAAGGTAAAAACTCCAGCAAAGACTAACAGCAAAAGTACATTTTGCACGAAACAATCCCTTCAAAAACTTAATTTGCGTGGAAGGGATTGGCAGGAACAAAAAGTGTAGGAAATTCCTCTCAAAATGATTTTGCTCGAATTTCTACAAAGTTGCAAAGGATGTCAAATTGGCAACGCTTTGCAGGCGAAATTATTGCCTAGATTCTAAATTTTGAACGTTTCGTGAGGTTAATCGTGACAGCAGTTATAATTAAAATGCGATTGGAAGTTTTCAGAACATCTAGAGCATTCTATGCTTCTGAACATGCTAAACATTATATTACGCAAAGACACTCATTTTGCACCACCAAGTTTTGCAAGGAAAATCTCATCCTTCGACAAAGCCCCTAGCAAAAGCGTGCTTCATGTCACTCTTTATCTTCTATCAAGATAACAGGATTTGGTTCCAGCCTGTCACGTCTGCAATTTCAGTTGATTTGCAAAGCTTCAAGCTAGTTGGAAAGTTAGAAAGCAAAAGTGCCCTGAACAAGGGGCGAGCGCCCTGCTACAACTAATGATCGTTTACAGTGAGGCACAATCTGAGTCATTGGAATTGTGTGGCGGGGAACAAATTATGTGACAGGGATGACTAAATCATGCAGCAAGAAAAGACTTATATGCAACACAGTGGGCACATTCCCCTCCTTAATACAGGCGGTCACACTTCGATAGCAATAGGAGGAATTTGCGTTTTTAGACTATCAACATCATTGTTTAGCATCACAGCTGTAACACCTGGTTATGCGGGTGGAGGAGATACCTAATCAAGAGCAATGGTTTTATTTGTATGGTTTTCTGTTTTTTTGCCTTGTTTATGTTTCAGACATCTTCCTCAAGGAGTCCTACAGTAGTATATCAGTAGATGGGAGATTGTATAATGTCGGAGCTTTTTTTAACATCTGAGGAAGCGTAATAGCAACTTGGAGCGCAGACGGGACAGTGCAAGGTCTGTATTAGGGTGATGGGGGCTGCTCGAATCACCAGTAAACGGCTCAACAATTTTACTGGTCCAGGGTACGTGGGACAGTCATGTTGACAAATGGCTATCAAACACCAAATGCAGCAAAATCCTCTCTATTATTAACATAGCTTCAGTCATTCTCAACTCTATCTCACAGAGTTTACGCTCTTACTTCGGGACTATCATTACCCCAGTGGTCTTGAGTAAAATGTACACATCCCTGAAAAATGATCATTACCCCAGTGGTCTTCAGTAAAATGTACACATCCCTGAAAAATGAGTGGCCATGATGTCATCTTAGGGGAGCTGACCTCATGCATATGATCCAGCCGTGCCCTGTTGTGATGGAATATTAAGTGACAAGTGAGAGGGATCATATTAAAAAAGAAGTGAGAAAGGTGATATTAAAAAGGAATTGTGTGCTTTAAATTTGTGGGCCACCTCTTCCTTTATCCAAGAGGTGCATAGCGATTCTCTCTGTAGAGACCCCTGGCCCAACCCTTGAAATGTGAAAGAATGGTTGGGTGAGGAAGAAGTCCTTATTCCTAGAGTTAGAACTGATGCTAAACTAATGAAAGATTTAAGAGACCAGTGGGAGATGACTGCTTATTTCATTGATAATGGAGGAGAGTTGGAAGCTTCAATTGATGAACCAGAATTTGAATAGTGTGGCTTATCACCTGTGAGGGTAGAGGGTATCCAGGCACTGAGTTGCTTGGCTCAGTCGTAAAGCAAGGTCTTGAGTTTCTTTCTGAAGTCCATAAGCGTGGGTGATGTTCGGAGGTGAAGTGGAAGGACGTTCCAGGACTTGACAGTGAAGTGAGAGAAGTAACGCCCCCCCTGTGCCTAAGGTGGATGTACTGTTCATGTATGCTGGCCCTTGAACGTGGATGGCTTTGTAGGCGTGTATCAATATCTTGAATTGGCATCTCTTCTTGATGGGGAGCCAAGAGAGGTTCCTCAGGTGTGGGGTGATGTGGGTCGGTTTGGGCAAGTTGAGGATCAGCCTGTGTTAGATCTGGGGGTCTCTAGTTGGCAATGGTATTCACCTTTGGCCAAATAGGGACCCTTACTTCTAAGTCAGGATAAGGGGATTACACTCTTTAATAACCCCTGCTCACCCCCTTGGTAGCTTGGCACGAGCAGACATGCTTATCTCAGAAGCAGTGTGTTAAGCATTTGTGAATCTACACAGTAATACAGTGATAACACTACAGATGGACACAACACAGGTTTTATAAAAATAAGTATTCTTTATATAGACTTAAACACAAGACCACAAACAACAAAAAATCCACAATACTACACTTAAGGTTACTTAAAAGATGATTCAAGTCTCTTAGTTCAAGTTGTTGGTAAATGCGACAAAGTTCTCAGCAAAGTACCTGGATGCGTAACACAGAGTGAAGAAAAGGCTCGCAAAAAGGGAAATACGACGGTTCCGTGACCCAGGGGAACGGTTGCGTCCTTCCTAAATGCTTGAGCAGAGAAGAGAACTCGTCGTGAGCCTTACCGGTGCGGAGGTGATACATAAATTCTCGGCCTGCGGGCCCGTTGCGGTGCACAAGATGGCGCCTTGATGCAATGCGACGATCCGGTTGCGATGCGAAAAGATGGCGCCCTTGATGCGACGATGCGATGACGCCCTGGCAACCTTGCGACAAATCTGTACTTTGGAGCCGCGACAGGCCCTGTGACGCACTTCTCCGGTGATGCGATGGCGACTCTCTCGATGGCGTCAGGCTTCTCCGGTGATGCGACAGCAAGCAGCTTAGATGAACGCACGCTTCCAGGGAGATGCGTCGAAGGCTCGCTTCTCTGGCGTTGCGACGATTTCAGCTGCAGCGGTGACATGCTTCTTCTCGATGCGTCGTGCTTTCAGCTCCAAGCGGCACAAAAGTGACTGGAGTCAGAATTCACAGCAAGGAAATTCAGGAGGGAGCTGGAGGTGAACTCTTTTGTCCCTGAGACTTCAACAGGAGGCAAGCATAGTTCAGGCCCTTGGAGAATATTCTGTAGATGAAAGTCCTTACAAAGTTCCTTCTCCTTTCCCATGGCAATGAAACAACCACTGCAGGCCAACCCAGCAAACAGCACACTGGCAGAGGGGCAGTCCAAGCTCCTGCAGCTTCCTTGGTTCTTCGCCTAGGCAGAAAGGTTTCTTGTTCCAGAAGTGATCTAATTTTGTGGGATCAGAGTCCCAATATTTATACCCCAAAATCTTTTGTTCTCTGAAGACAGAGAGGCCTCTGCCTAGTTCAAACCAGTTCCTGAGCACTTTGTTGACATGACTCTCTTCTTCCTTTCACTGTGCAGGGCAGAGACATCAGCCGCCACACAGGAGGTAGAGCCAGCACAGGGGAGGGAAGATACAGCTCTGGAGCACTCTGTTGCCATGATTCCTCGTCTCCTTTCATAGTGCAGGGCAGAAACATCAGACAAGCCACAGGGGGTGGTGCCAGCATTGTAGAGGGAAGGCCCAGCCCTATTCAGGTCCCAGGTGCAACTCCTCCCTCCCATCTAGATGCAGATCTCTCTATTCACCACCGGGCTGTCCCAGCCTGTTTCCTGGAATCCCCCAGCCCTGTCACACACAAATCCAGACAAGGGATACACAACCCAGCAGAGGCAGGCTCAAATGGTTAGGCAAGCAAATACCTGCTTTCTAAAAATGGTATTTTCAAACACAGAATATTAAAATAAACTTTACTAAAAGATGTACTTTATTATTCTGAGTTCAGGCACACTAAATTCGAATTTCTACCATGTTCCCTGAGTCAATTAGGATTATAAGGATGTAATAATCTTAACTGCCCATTCTGGCCTATGAGAACAGGTAGCCTTCAATAGTGAAAAACGAAAATGGCTGTAATTCACTATTAGAACATTCTACACACATCAGGGCATGTCCTAACTTATACTTACAAGGCACCCTGCCCTTGGGCCTACGATAGGGGTGTCTAATATGAAGCACAGGGAAGGTTTAGGGACTGGCAAGTGGGTGCACTTGGCCAAGACGACATTGCAGTGCTAGACTGCACATAGGCCTTGCATTGGCAGGCCTGAGATACACTTTACAAGCTGCTTCTGTGGGTGGCACAACCAGTGCTGCAAGCCCACCAGCAGCATTTGATTTCCAAGCCCTGGGCACACATTCTGGGTTGTAGGGGTGCCACCTTGCCGCTTCCGACCTGGTGACCCAAGTACAAAACGGAGCTCTGCCTGATCTGGCACTTTCTTGTTTTGATCGTGAGTCCTGCCTTTCGTAGTTCCATCAACACTTCCCAGAGGTGCTGCAAGTGTTCTTCCCAACTGGCGCTGAACACTGCAATGTCATCCAGGTAGGCGGCACTGAAATCCCCCAGCCCAGCCAACACCTGGTTGACCAACCTCTGAAAGGTGGCAGGTGCATTCTTCATTCCAAAGGGCATAACCCAGAATTGGTAGTGCCCATCTGGTGCGGAGAATGCTGACCTCTCCTTAGCCCCATCAGTCAAGGAGATCTGCCAGTACCCAATCATAAAATCAAACGTGCTGAGGTACCGTGCAGCTCCTAACCGATAAATGAGCTCATCAGCTCTGGGGATGGGGTGTGCATCCATCCTGGTGACTGAATTGAGCCCTCTGTAGTCCACACAGAACCAGAGTCCTGGTGTGGCACCCGGAGAGGCAGCCTTTGGTACCAAGACCACTGGGCTGGCCAAGGACTGTTTGAGGACTCCATGAACCCTAAAGCAAACATCTTGGAGATTTCCTCCTTAATGTAAGCCCTAACCTTGTCAGTCACTCGGTAAGCCTTGTGCTTGACAGGAGGACTGTCACCAGTGTCCCTATCATGGACACAGCACTCTGTGGCACTAGGAACCAAGGAAAATAGATCAGGGAATTGCCCCAACAGCTGGCGACAATCTTGCTGCTGATCAGGGGTAAGTGTGGCAGAGAGGCTGACACCATCCACTGACCCATCTTGCTCTGTTGCAGACAGGAGGTCAGGAAGAGACTCGGTCTCCTTCTCCATTCCATCATCTGTCGATAGGAGCATGCCCACTTCGGACCTTTCTAAGTGGAGCTTTAGGCAGTTAACATGCAGGACCTGCAAGGGGTTTCTGGGAGACTGCAAGTTCACCAGATAAGTGACATCACTCTTGCGCTCCACCACCTCATATGGACCGGTCCACCTGTCTTGGAGCTCACAAGGCTCCACAGGGGCCATGACCCAAACTTTCTGTCCAGGCTGAAGCTCATTCAGAGTGGCATTATGATCGTACCACTGCTTAATTTCCTCCTGGCTGGCTTCCAGATTCACCTGAGCAAGATCCCTGAAACGCTGAGTCTGGTTCCTGAAGGCCAGCATGTAACTATACACATCCTGGGGAGGTCTCCTGGGAGATTGCTCTCAGCCTTCCTTGACCAGACTCAAAGGTCTTCTTACCGGGTGACTGTACAAAAGCTCAAAGGTGCTGAACCCTAGATACTTTTGTGGCACCTCACGGTAGGCAAACAGAAGGCATAACAAGAGGACGTCCCACTTACGCCTCATTGGTTCTTCAAGACCCGTGATCATGCCCTTAAGGGTCCGGTTGAATCCTTCAATGAGCCCATTACCTTGTGGGTGGTAAGGAGTGGTAAACTTGTAGGTAACACCACACTCCTTCCACAGAGACTTCATATAATTAGAAATTAAGTTTGTACCACGGTCAGACACCACCTCTCTGGGGAACCCCACACGGGAGAAGATCCCCATCAGTGCACGTCCCACCACGGGGGTCGTCACTGTCCTGAGCGAAATGGCTTCTGGGTACCGGGTAGCATGGTCCACCAAGACCAGGATAAACCTGTTGCCTATGGCTGTCTTTGGGTCCAGTGGCCCAACAATGTCAATCCCCACCGTTTAAAAGGGGGTACTGACTACAGGGAAAGGTTGGAGATGGGCCTTGTGCCTCCTTCCACTTTTCACACTTGCCTGGCAAGTTTGATAGGTCCTACAATGAATATCTGAACTCTTCCATATCTGGGGCCAATAAAAGTGGGAGACAAGCCTTTCAAAGGTCTTCTTCTGCCCCAGATGACCAGCTAAAGGAACATCATGAGCAAAACCCAGTAGGAAGGCTCTGAAGCGCTGGGGTACCACCAGCACACGGGCTGACTCAGGCTCAGCCACCTTAGGCTCGCTATACAGGAGACCATTCCCCCAGTAGATCCAATGTGATCTAGACTGATCACCTGCTGCCTAGTTCGTGGCCTGTTGCCTCAAACCCACAAGAGAAGGGCACTTCTTCTGCTCTTCACAAAATTCCTCCCTGGAGGGACCCCCTTCTTGGTGCCAATGGGTCAGCTCAGGTAGGTTCCCCAGTTCAGAAACTTGCTCCCCTGTAGACTCCAGGGCATCCCCCTCAAGGTCTGCCTCCTCCTGGGCCATGGGAACAATGGGGGATGGTTTCCTGCGCCTACCTCTTCTCTTTAAGGCAGGTCCCTGGGCCATCCTTTCAGGCTCCAGGGTCTCTTGAACACCCTTAGCTGCCATAGACCGAGTGGTCACACATGCCAACTCAGGCAGACCCAACATATCTAATTGCGCCTTCCTCTCCACCTTAGCCCAAGGGGAGCTTTCTAAATCATTGCCTAACAGACAATCAACAGGCATGGATGGCCTCACAGCTACTTGAAGAGTACCAGGGACCCCCCCCCCACTCATAGGGAACTTGAGCCACTTTGCAATGGCTCTCTGTGTTGTCAGCGGCAACAACTGGGAAGAATTCATGAGGGACTACTGCTCTTCAGAGACTAAGTGACACTTGACAGCTGTCACACTTGCTCCTGTGTCTCTTAGAGTCTCCACTCTATGGCCATTGATGGTCACCCACTGCCTGTATTTTTAGTGTTCTCAGGCAGCTGAGTTTTAGGGACCATCTCAAAGTCTCCTAATAAGACAAAGGACATTTCTGCAGGCCCCCACCCACCTTGGGCACCCATCTCCTCCCCACCCAGGGCTACACTGGCCATCTGACGGGGTGGTGCATGGGGTGGCACATACTGTCCTTTCTGAGTACCCTGAGGATCATACCAACGGTGTCCTACCTGCTTACACTGAAAGCAGGTAACAGGCCCCCTATGAACAGGTTTACCTGTTGAGGGACCTGACTTCTTTTCAGGGGGAGGCTGGGAACCCTTACCTTGGTTCCCTTGGGAATTTCTTTGGGGACCTTTTTGGAACTCCCTCTGTTTACCCTTGTCCCCTCACTCTTCTGCTGAGGACCCTGCCCACCCTTGGCAGAGTCTCCCACAAGACCCTTGTGGGCCCTGGTACTGACCCAGCGGTCCGCCTCTTCAGCAAGCTTTCTAGGATTAGTCAACTTGCAATCAATAAGGTGCTGGCGTAGCTCTGGAAAACAATTAGCAGACAAGTGCTCCCTAGCAATCAAACCCTAGAGGGCTTGAAAATTATCAATATTGCTACCCCTCACCCAACCATGCTTAGCTCTGCAAAAGAAAGACACATATTCTACCTAAGTGGTTCCCTCCAGTTTCTTACAACTCCTGAACCTCTGTCTATAGAGCTCTGGAGCTAACCCATACCTTGTCATCAGTGCTTTCTTCATGTGGTGGTAAGACATCCTATGCTCACTGGGTAGGTCTAACAAAGTATCCCTTCCCTCAGTCAGAAAGCGGCCCCACAACCCCGCTCCCCAATCCTGCTCAGGGACCCGGTGGGCCAAAATTGTATCTCATAGGCTGCAAACCACTGACCAATATCTTCACCTTTGTGAAAATCTTGGATGACATCCTTGGGAATATGTACTCTGCCTTCAGAAGGCACAGATGGGGCGCTGCCACCAGAGGGATTGATTTCTAAGCCCATGGCCTTGATCTCTAACTCCCTCAACATTCTCTCATGCTCCATTCTCATTCTCTCCCTTTCCAAAGACAGCCTGTTATTCTCTGTTTACCTCTGACTCTGTTTTAAACTTAACCATCTCCAGCTTGTGTGCCCTATTCTCACCCCACCCCTGGCTGGAAACTCTGGCCCTTCAATTTGCCCATTTGAATCGCCCACAGGCTCCACCACAAGATCAGGGGCATTTCTTGCTTCTACCCAGGCCCTCAGCGCCTTTTGGTAGTCTTCTTTTTTAGAAATGCCTGGTATAGCAACTTCCAATTTCCTGCAGAGATACTTGAGCTGTTTCACAGTGTAGGATTCCAACCTCTCTTCCTCAAACTCAAGATCCATAGATGCAACAGATGCTGGTTTACTCATGGTGGTAAGAATTGGGAGTTTTCAGGAAAAACTAACAGTCAAAGGAAAAAGGATTCTAAAAAAATTATGTGGTCGCGTTTGGTCTGCCCTCACTAGTAGTATACACTAATCACTGTATATGAAACACAAATGCAAAGTCCAAATCCTCACCGCTGACCACCAATGTTAGATCTGGGGGTCTCTAGTTGGCAATGGTATTCACCTTTGTCCAAATAGTGACCCTTACTTCTAAGTCAGGATAAGGAGATTACACTCCTTAATAACCCTTGCTCACGCCCTTGGTAGCTTGGCTCAAGCAGACAGGCTTATCTCAGAGGCAGTGTGTTAAGCATTTGTGAATATGCACAGTCATACAGTGATAACACTACAAATGGACACAACACAGGTTTTATAAAAATAAGTATTATTTATACAGACTTAAACACAAGACCATAAACGACAAAAAATCCACAATACTACACTTAAGGTTACTTAAAAGATGATTAAAGTCTCTTAGTTCAAGTTGTTGGTAAATGCAACAAAGTTCTCAACAAAGTACCTGGATGCATAACGCAAAGTGAACAAAAGGCTTGCAAAAGGGGAGATGCGTCGGTTCCGTGACCCGAGGGAACGGTTGCGTCCTTCCTCAATGCTTGCGCAGAGTGGGGGACTCATCCTGAGCCTTAATGATGCGGAGTTGAGGCGTAGATTCTCGGCCTGCGGGCCCGTTATGATGCGCAAGATGGGGCCTTGATGCAATGCGATGATCCGGTTGCAATGCAAGAAGATGGTGCCCTTGATGTGGCAGTGCGATGACGATGCGATAACGCCCTGGCAGCCTTGCAACAACTCTGTACGTTGGAGCTGCAACAGGCCCTGCGACACGATTCTCAGGTGATGCGATGGCGACTCTCTCGTTGGCGTCATGCTTCTCCGGTGATGCGACAGCAGGCAGCTTCGATGAACACACGCTTCTAGGGAAATACGGCGAAGGCTCGCTTCTCCGGCGTTGCGACAATTTCAGCTGCCGCGGCGACACACTTCTCGTTGCGTCGCGCTTCCAGCTCCCAGCGTCCCAGCGGCATGCAAGTGACTGTAGTCAGAATCCCAGCAAGGAAATTCAGGAGGGAGCTGGAGGAGAAGTCTTTTGTCCCTGAGACTTCAACAGGAGGCAAGCACAGTTCAAGCCCTAGGAGAATATTCTGTAGATGAAAGTCCTTACAAAGTTCCTTCTCCTTTCCCTTGGCAATGAAGCAACCACTGCAGGTCAGCCCACTGGCAGAGGGGCAGTCCAAACTACTGCAGCTTCCTTGGTTCTTCTCCTTGGCAGAAAGGTTTCTTGTTCCAAAAGTGATCTAATTTCTCTGGATCAGGGTTCAAATATTTATACCCCAAAATCCTTTGTTCTCTGAAGGCAGAGAGGCAATTGCCTTGTTCAAACCAGTTCCTGAGCACTTTGTTGACATGACTCTCTTCTCCCTTTCAATGTGCAGGGCAGAGACATCAGCCGCCCCACAGAAGGTGGAGCCAGCACAGGGGAGGGAAGATACAGCTCTGGAGCATTCTGTTGACATGATTCCTCCTCTCCTTTCATAATGCAGGGCAGAAACATCAGACAAGCCACAGGGGGTGGAGCCAGCTTTGTAGAGGGAAGGCCCAGCCCTATTCAGGTCCCAGGTGCAACTCCTCCCTCCCATCTAGATGCAGATCTCTCTATTCACCACCGGGCGGCCCCAGCCTGTCTCCTGGAATCCCCAGCCCTGTCACACACAAACCCAGACAAGGAATACATAACCCAGCAGAGGCAGGCTCAATGGTTAGGCAAGCAAATACCTGTTTTCAAAAAGTGGTATTTGCAAACAAAGAATATTAAAATAAACTTTACTAAAAGATGGACTTTATTATTCTGAGTTCAGGCATAGTAAATTCGAATTCCTACCATGGTCCCTGAGTCAGTTAGGATTATAAGGATGTAATAATCTTAACTGCCCATTCTGGCCTATGATATTAGGTAGCCTTCAATAGTGAAAAACGAAAATGGCTGTAATTCACTATTAGAACATGCTATACACATCAGGACATGTCTTACCTTATACTTACAATGCACCCCACCTTTAGACCTACCATAGGGGTGTCTAATAGGAAGCAAAAGGATGGTTTAGGGACTGGCAAGTGGGTGCACTTCGATATGGCAGTGCTAGACTGCTCATAGGCCTTGAAATGGCAGGCCTGAGACACACTTTACAAGCTGCTTCTGTGGGTGGCACAACCAGTGCTGCAAGCCCACCAGCAGCATTTTCTTTACAAGCCCTGGCCACACATGGTGCACTGTACTAGGGGCTGACAGATAAATCAAATAACCCAATCATGGAATCCAATTAGTAAATCAATTTAACATGGGGAGCACTTGCACTGTGGCACTGATTAGCAGTGGCACAGTGCCCAAAGCATAAATCCAGCAAAAACATATCAAAACAGAAGAGGTAATCTGTCAAAATGGAAGGGAGGCTCACGCCAAATATGTCAGGTCTAACAGCCTGGCCACTGAGTTCTGTATCCTCTCGAGCCTTCTCTTGAATTCAGTGGTGGTTTCTGCATACAGTATGTTGCTGTAGTCCAGCTGGCTAGTGATTAAGGCTTGAGTGACTGTTTTACTCATGCTGATGGGGTGCCATTTGAAGATTCTTTGGAGCATTCAGGGAGCATAGAAGCAGGCAGGGGAGACTGAGTTGATCTATCATTTCATGGTGAGTTTGCTGTCCAGGAAGATGCCGAGTTTGCGGGGTGGTCTGTTGGTGTGGGAGTAGGTCCAAGTTCAGTAGGTCACCAGGTGTCATTCCATGGGGCGGCATGGTTGCAATAGATCAACACTTCGCCCTTGTTAGTGTTGAGCTTCAGGCAGTTGGCCTTTATCCAGTCTGCAAAAATCCTTCATGCAATTGTGGAAGTTGGTCTAGAGATAGTGAGGTCTGCTGAGAGCAAGATGATGAGCTGGGTATCATCGGCAAAAGATATGATGGTAAGATTGGGAGTTCTGACAATGCCAGCCAGAGGTGTCATGTAGGTGTTGTAGAGGGTGGAGCTGAGGGATGAACCTTGACAGACACAGAAGATGGTGCTCTTGGGTTTTGAGGTGAAGAGAGGTAGGCGGATACTCTGCATTCATCTCGGGAGGAATGATGCAAATCACCTATGTGGGTATCCCTTGATCCCAATATGGTGCAGTCTTTTGATGAGTATGTGGTGAGATACCTTGTCAAATGCTGCAGAGAGGTTGAGTAGGATCAGGGCAGACGATTCTCCCCTGTTGAGTAGGGTGTGGATGTCATCAATGGCAGTGATCAGGGCAGTCTCTGTGCTGTGGTTGGATCGGAAACCGGGTTGGGAGGCTTCCAGGTGGTTGTTTCTCTCCATGTGTTCGGTGTGCTGCCGGTTGATGTCCTTCTCCAGAACTTTGGTGTGGAAAGGGAGCAGTGAAATTGGGTGGTAGTTATGGAGTTTGCTTGGGTCGGCGGAGGGTGTCTTGAGGAGACAGTCTGACTTCTGCATGTTTCCATGCATCATGAAAGGTGGCTATAAGGAAGGATGCACTGAGGATGGTAGTGTGTTGGTGGCTGATCTCCTTACTTCCTTCTCAGTGGCTTTGGGCATGAAAACTCTCTGACAATGCTGAAGAGTTCCTTGGTGTGGTTGGCGGTTGCCTCTGTGCAGTCTGCAATGGCATCCTTTTTCGTGTTCTTGAAATGTTGGTGGCTTTCATTGAAATGAGTATTGCTAATGTTGACTTCTCATTTGCAATCATGTGAATACTGCTATGTATTCAACGTGTTCATTGAGGAACTCTTAAATACTCATTGGTAATCTAAATGTAATACCCATGGCTATGATATTCTTTGCTTGTGCTTTGAAAACTGTGCTGCTCGCTCTGCCGCAATAATGGTTTTGTCTTACAAATGGTGTTGTCTTTGTTTATATCTTTGCTTAAAATCTCTGGAAATAAAAAAAAATACCATCCTTTTGCTAATGCCTCCATTGTACGAGTACCGTGTGTCATTGTGCCAGAGATGACAATCATATGTGAATAATAAGATTGGGGTGGGATGCCTATTTCTGTAACTCTACCAGACAAAGTGTTCGGACATCACTTTAGGCAGAGACGCATTCTAATTTGAACAAACCCACACAGATAGTCATACATCTCCATGTGATACACACACACACACACACACACACACACACACACACACACACACACACACACACTCACTCTGAGTCATATCCTAGCAGAGCAGGAAAGATGCTTAGCATGCCATTATACTCAGTCACACTTTCTTCTCCTCAGCTCTCTGATTTTGTCCACCACTAAAACATCTCAGTCCAAAGTTTGCTATGACCTGCAGGGGTCCAGGCAGGAAAATCAGACAAACTCAGATCTCTTTACTCCAAGGCCCAATGCTTATTTGTATAATTGAGACTGATGCCTTGGAGCCTGACTTTAATGGCCAGTCACTACTAAACTTCTAGTAAGCCATGTGATGAATAGCCCAGTACTGCAGGCACTATGGTGAAAGAGACACTGCATATGTGATCATAATGCTTGACAGAGAAGCCTCACTAGGGAATGCAAGGATATAGAGCTCTTTTCGAGAAATTTGGTCCCTGTTCCACTCTCATCTCTTTGATGGAACACTCCCAGCTTCCACCCCTTAAAAAGCAATAAACAGTGCTTGCTTAGTATGCTGCTCTGTCTGTACAACACAAGCTGTTCACGTTGGCTGCCTGTGTCACTTACAAAGCCTTGTTCTCTAGGGTACCACCTTATATAAATAGGTCTATGCAACAGAGTTTAATGTGTGCGGATCGATCATTCATAAATCATTTTTGGTGATCAAATGTATTGACAAGAGACATTTGTGAATGGGTAACTGGACATAATATCGACTACATAATATCGAATTGACAAAATATCGACGGAAAAATATCGACATTAACTAAATATCGACTATAGGAATATCGTTGGACAAAATATCGACTGTAAAAATGACCCAAAAATATCGAATACAAAAATATCGACTCAAAAATATCGACCAGACAAAATATCGAAATATAGTGAAAGTAAAAAATATCGAGAAAATGTTAGAAAATATTGATTTTATAAAATAATATATATATAATATATAAAAAAATAGTACTTAATGTTTAGGAGCGGGTTGTGGGTTTATAGGGGAATAGGGTGGGAAGTAATTTAATAATAATTAATTATTTAATATATGTTTGGTAATTGTTTTAATTAGATTTTAATTGGTAATTAATTAATATTAATTAGTTAATTGTTTAATTGATTATTTAGCATATAATTTAATTGATTAATTGATTAATTAATTATTATTAATTATTATTTTTATAAATTGATTTGTATATGATTTTAATTGATACATTGGTTATTAATTATTAATAATTAGTGATTTATTTTATTAAGAATTAGCATATTATTTACATTTATAAATTGCTAACACATTAATTATAATTAGTTAATGATGTAATTAATATATTGCATATCATTTAAAAAAAGTAATTGGTAATTAATTTATAATAATGACTTAATTACATTAATTGGATACATTTAAATGTAATGTGTTAATTTATGTTGATGTTAATTAATTAATTGGAATTAAACAATATTAATTAATCAAAATTATTATTATAGCTAATGTGATAATATATTTTATTAATGTTTTTGTAAAATATTAATTTTTTATTATATATTCATGTTTAATGTTGTGTTCATTATTATTTATAGTGTTCTGGCTCAGTTTCATAGTTTTTGTTATAGGTTAATTTTTTAGGGTTCAGGGTCATTTTTCTGTTCGTGAGTAAAGGTGTATTTAGTGGGATTTGGAAAATGTTTACGTTTGTGGGTAAATGGGTTTTTTTGAGGTTCAGGGTCAGTTTTCAGTTTTTGTGTAAAGGGCTATTTGTAGGGTTCAGGGTCAGTTTTCAGTTTGTGGGTAAAGGGGTATTTGTAGGGTTCAGGGTCAGTTTTCAGTTTGTGGGTAAAGGAGTTTTTTTGAGGTTCAGGGTCAGTTTTCAGTTTGTGGGTGAAGGGGTATTTGTAGGGTTCAGGGTCAGTTTTCAGTTTGTGGGTAAAGGGGTATTTGTAGGGTTCTGGGTCAGTTTTCAGTTTGTGGGGAAAGGAGTATTTGTAGGGTTCAGGGTCAGTTTTCAGTTTGTGGGTGAAGGGGTATTTGTAGGGTTCAGGGTCAGTTTTCAGTTTGTGGGTAAAGGGGTATTTGTAGGGTTCAGGGTCAGTTTTCAGTTTGTGGGTAAAGGGGTATTTGTAGGGTTCAGGGTCAGTTTTCAGTTTGTGGGTAAAGGGGTATTTGTAGGGTTCTGGGTCAGTTTTCAGTTTGTGGGGAAAGGAGTATTTGTAGGGTTCAGGGTCAGTTTTCAGTTTGTGGGTGAAGGGGTATTTGTAGGGTTCAGGGTCAGTTTTCAGTTTGTGGGTAAAGGGGTATTTGTAGGGTTCTGGGTCAGTTTTCAGTTTGTGGGGAAAGGAGTATTTGTAGGGTTCTGGGTCAGTTTTCAGTTTGTGGGTGAAGGGGTATTTGTAGGGTTCAGGGTCAGTTTTCAGTTTGTGGGTAAAGGGGTATTTGTAGGGTTCAGGGTCAGTTTTCAGTTTGTGGGTAAAGGGGTATTTGTAGGGTTCAGGGTCAGTTTTCAGTTTGTGGGTAAAGGGGTATTTGTAGGGTTCTGGGTCAGTTTTCAGTTTGTGGGGAAAGGAGTATTTGTAGGGTTCAGGGTCAGTTTTCAGTTTGTGGGTGAAGGGGTATTTGTAGGGTTCAGGGTCAGTTTTCAGTTTGTGGGTAAAGGGGTATTTGTAGGGTTCAGGGTCAGTTTTCAGTTTGTGGGTAAAGGGGTATTTGTAGGGTTCAGGGTCAGTTTTCAGTTTGTGGGTAAAGGAGTATTTGTAGGGTTCAGGGTCAGTTTTCAGTTTGTGGGTAAAGGAGTATTTGTAGGGTTCAGGGTCAGTTTTTAGTTTGTGGGTAAAGGGGTATTTGTAGGGTTTTGGGTCAGTTTCAGTTTGTGGGTAAAGGGGTATTTGTAGGGTTCAGGGTCAGTTTTCAGTTTGTGGGTAAGGGGTATTTGTAGGGTTCAGGGTCAGTTTTCAGTTTGTTGATAAAGGGGTATTTGTAGGGTTCTGGGTCAGTTTTGGCCTTTAGGGTGAAGGGGTCTTTTTAGTGTTTTGGGACAGTTTTGGGTATTTTAGAGTGCTGATGTATAGTGTAACTTAACACTGATACATTAAATCTATTACACGAAAATAGCTATTATTATAACTTTACATTAGTACGCTTTATTTTGATCAAAACAATATATGTATTAGCATGTTTCCAGACAGTAGCTAGAGTGGAGTTGGAATTCTAATTATTAATTGGTTGGTGTCCAGCACCATCAGTAATATTACCTACACTGGAGTTGGATTAATAAAAAAACATTGGTCAGTCTCCACCACATTTTATGGTATTACCTTGAGTGTAGTAGGAATAGTAAATAATTTTTTGCTAGTGTCCTGCAGCTTCTATGATATTAGATTGACTGGAGTAGTAATAATACATATAAAATTGGTCAGTGTGCAGCACATTTGTATACATTTGTTCATTACTGTATTTTAATATTAAAAATTAATGCAACATAGATGTTTTCAAATAACTTTATTAAACAATTTTTTAATTTTTTATTGTGTACTACAATACAATCACAAACAAATATAACATCACATTTTTTTGACTTTTATTATTCACAGAATAACATCTTTACATTTATATACATGTGGTCAATGTAAAAAAAAATTTTGATTACTAGATTCTTTCAGTAAATTTTACATATTCCCATCAGTCACTTACAATTTAAAGTATTTATATAGAAATACATAAAAAAATGATTTGTTATACATTTCTTACATTAATATTTAATAATGTTAATATTAAATATTAATATAATAAAATATATATAATACATTTTTCTTTTTAACAAGTAACATGACTATTATTACATTTGTTAGGATAAATTGAAATACAAAAAAACATTTTATTGGTGTATATTTCACAAAATGTTGTTTTTACATAAAACATATAAATCGATTTGGTTGTAAAGTTTATAATTGTATAGGGAAACAATATGTTTAATTGTAATATCTGGTATTGACCAAATATTAGTAAAGCAATTATATACTTTTGTTATAGTTAGAAATAATTATAAAACTTTGTGTAATAATTAATAAAAATAATAATTATTTTATTAATTATTATTATTATTAATTAATAAACATAAACATTCATTTATTATTAACAAAAATATATACATTCACAGATAAAATAGATACTTTTTTTCAGGCCATTCTTTATATACTAAATGGTTCTAATTGTTATATTAATAACAATAAATAAGTTATATTATTTATCATTATTAATTATTACCATAAACATTTATAATGTTTTATTAAAATTATACACAAAATTATTCATATCAATATACACAATAACAAAATATTTACATCTTTTATTCAAAGTCTTACATAATTATTTAATATTATTAATATATAATAAATATTATATATTCATTTATATTAAATATATTTATTTTTGTTCATAAAGGAAAAATTTTCATGAGTATAGTGTATTAATTTGTTACATTATACATGTGTATGTATTATATATTTTCCATATGACATTGTTTATTCTATTATCCTTTTACACAAATGGGTTAAGGGGACTACTTTTTTACCGCGTAAGGTTATTGCGCTCCATTCAGGACTGGAGAAGCTCGCGGTTGGGAGTTGCTTCGCGTGGAGAGAGGTAAGGTTATTTTTAACTACAAATTATAAGTAAGTGGTCATGTTTGAGGGTATAATCGAACTCTGTAGTGTTTTTTGGTGTATGTATTAATAGTTTAAGTAGCGTTTGGGTGAAAAGTCTCCGTTATAGATGTGTCGTGCTTTTTTTCCTTCAAGTCTAATTTTAAGTGTTCGGAAATGTCTTCTTACATGGTTAATGTTAATTGTTAGTATATTTACAAATGTGAAGGGGGTATTTGTGGGTGGCTTTCGTTATGTATGTTATTTTACAGGTTTCGGTTCCTCGCATGAAAACTACATGGAAGGAAGCGTGTTTTTTTAACGGAGAAACTAATGTTTAAGTTATTATGCTTATATTTTGACATTTATCTCCTATTTTTCGTGTTTGCCAGGAGCGGTTTTTACACTTTTTAAACCTTTTTCGGGTTTTTTTGAGGGTTTCGATTCGGATTGATAAATTGATATGCGTGACCGTTTTTTTAAAATAATGTGTATATAACTTTAAATCCTAAAGTGTCCACACTACTGTTTTCGGGATTTCCTGGAGCGTTTTTTTACGTTTTACATTTTATTTTCGGGTTTTTGAGGGTTTCCCATATTGGAATAGTAAGATATTGGATTGGATTGTATGGATTGATTTTTCCTTGATTGCGTCTCTCAAGTCCAAAAATTGTAAGTATTTATTTTACAATTTTGATTGGGTGGGAAATGTCGATTTTTAATGTTATGTGTTTGTTATAAAAAATTATAAACATTGCATATTTGTTACGAATTTTTTTACATAAATTTAAAAAATTTGTCAAACAAATATGTTTTATTTATAATTCATTATATATGTTTATGACATGTAATTTTTATTATTATTGTAAGAAGACATTCGTATATTTACTTTACATTTTTATAGTAGACTTTTTGCTATTATTGCCAGGTATTCTAATCCTCTAGTTGTAGGGTATAATGTGACTTGACTTTGAAGTAGTCGGAACATTTGTTGGGTTTGTTTAGTGAGTTTTGGACCTATTTGTGACACTGATTGTTCCATTCTTAGTTCCTGATAGCTTTGTTCTTTTTTCAAAGCTTCTAGAAGGTTATGGAATGTGGGTTTGCCTCTGTTTGTAGTTGCTTGGAAAGCATTATGCCACCCTTCAACACTGTTGTTTGTTTTAGCCTCTTGATTTAAAGTACTGAGATAGACATTCCACCAAGGGATTTGGAATTTGGGCTGGCGTCGATGTCCTGATCTGTGCAACCTTCCCACCCAAGTGTCTTCAAAATAGTCTAGCAATGGTGTTAGTTTATCCTCATTCCTCTTATAATATGCGCTGTCAATTAATAAATTGTAATGTTCAGCAACATCTGTAACAGGGACGTAGGCCAGGGCTATTAACTTTTTAACTTGATAGGCAAAGGTGCTATCTGTAGAGTATAGTATACTTAAAGTAGATTTTTGGAGATGCCTCCATATACTCTGATTAAAATGATAATAGCAACCCTGGATTGCTGTGTGGGGAAATGTTCTCAAAATGCTATTAATCATAGCTAATTCGAAATCAATAATTATTTTTTCAGGAAAATAATTATTGATTTCCGTTTTGAGAACATTTAAAATTTCGGTGTAAGTTGTTTGCTGTTTGTTGGGTAGCAAACAGTAAATGAAAGGTATGTTAGAATGATGGTATAAACCGTGGATGGAATACAGTTGGTAAAAAGGTTTTGGGCAGGGTTTAAATGTTCCATCCATCATCCATTGGGGACACTGTTGGATTTTTCGTAAATTACTTGCAGTTGCAAACATAATTATTCTGTTTGTACTGCTTTCATTATCAAAAAGAATAAATTTATCTTTATTGTGTGTGATGGCCATTTCGGGTGAAATAATAATTTCCTCAAAACAAGTTGGGTTGGGTTGTGCTAGTGAGTCGTTTAGTGCGTGCAATTGTGCGTTTCAGGGAGTCAATAGAGGGTAGTTGACCTGAAGCATGGGCAGGGATTTTTACCAGTTCTTCTTTAAGGATTTGTGTGGTGGGTTTGTCACTTTGTGTGCTAGCACTTTTAATACTTTCTAAAGCATCTCTAATTTCAATTTCTGTGACATTTGGGGGATGATTATGTTCTCTAGTAAATAGCACATTAGTTTCCTCAGTAGTGGCCCTCCCATAACATTTGTTGGAGTAATATTTTGTACACTTCCAAAAAACCTTTCTACCACTTTGTCTCTCCTGATTATACACATAACCCATGTAGCATAATAGTAATTTATTTTTCTGAGACATGACAAATTCTGCACCTTCAGTCATTTTGATTTACTTGTTCTAGGAAAGAGTAGAAAGAAACAAAATCAGAACACATTTTTTTACTTTTGTGGTGCTAACATCATTATTGATGCATTTATACTTACAGTTAATCAAAGTAGTAGTCACAGAAGCAGAAATGTCTTTTCAATGATGTTCTTGTATGTATGTCTTTATTTGCTGTTGGTATGAAAATATAGAAAAGCAACGTTAATGTTTACATATAACAAACATATTTCCTACTCAAAAGCAGTTGTCATTTTTGCCTACTAGTGCATTTGATGTAAACATTACATATACTTACTTGTTTAAATAGTAGATTAGTAGTAATTGCTGGAGTACATCAATTTAGTACAGGTATGATCTGTAGAGTAGATAGAAGAAATAAAAGCAAACTATTATAATTTCAATACTGAACAGTTTGGAAATGTAACAGATTTAAACGTATACTAACTTCTAAATATGTCGTTTTCTTTGTTGTAGGTAGAATAGCTGTATGATGTATTCAGAATATCTGTAGAGGAAATATAAAATAGATAACATGTTGTTAAGAACATAGTCTGTGTTATTTTCGGCAGTTTTAGAGAAATTACAAGTATACTTACATTTTTTACAAGGTTATTCTTGTATATTGGTATATTTTGTGTAGGATGTTTTCATATGATATGTAGAATAGATGTATGATGTTTTCTGAATATCTGTAGAGGCAATTCAAAATATATAACATGGTGTTAAGAATATAGTTAGCGTTTTTTGTGCCCACTTTTTAGCAAATTACAATTATACTTACATTTTTCAGAAGGGTATTCTTGTGTTTTGGTATAGTTGATGTTGGATCTTTCAAATGATCTATAGGGAAGATGTAAAAAGCAAGATATCTTGTTTAAAAATGTGCATTAATGAAATTGGCAGTTTTATAACAAACACATCTATACTTACATGTGTAATTAGTGTAGTTTTATCGTATTTGCTGTAGAAATAGCACCATTTCAGTATATCTGTAAATATAATGTTTTTAAAAATTAAATACTCTTGTAAATTAGTGTTTAAAAACAGCAGTTGGTGTGTAACAGAGAATTATTATATACTTACTATCTGATTTTGCACGTGAAGAAATATGACCATGTAATAGGAATTGTGTTGGAGTAGTTTCTATCAGAAAAGTAGGAAGACATGAAAATAAAATAAGTGTAAGACTTAGGAGATGTAAGGAAAATAGTGCACTTCTAATTTAGTTTTCTACAAAAATGCTGTGTTACTTACTTGATTAATTAGCTAGTGAGCTGGATCTTTAAAGATGTTTATTCTGCAACAAAATCTTCAAAGTGTTGGCATCTACTTTCCAGAGAGGTAGCAGCAACAAATGGTAGAATGCATGTATCCCTTTTATACTATATGTGTTATGTGTGCTTTGATTTGATTGGTTGTAGGATGTAAGGAAGCATAGTATAGGCTAGTTTGAATTTTTTTAAGTTAATTGGAGTGTTTGTTGCTGTGAGAATGGTGGTATGTGGTTATTCCCGCATTAAAGCAGGTTCGTGTTTAAATGACATATATTTATATGTGAAAATAAGTAATGAAAATGTTAGTTAAATGCAAAGAATAGTAGAAAATGATAAAATGCATGTAATAGAATGTATATCAAATGTGGATTAATAGTAATTTTATGTAAGTAACAGGTATTATATGTGAAATGTATTTTTTAGTGAGAAATGACTTTTATTGATGATAAAGATGGTATTTTAGAAAGAAAAGTGTACAAACATGAACTCGATATTTTTTTTTTAACGATATTGTGGTAGTCTATATTTTTGTAGTCGATATTTTTGTAGTGTTAGGGCTAATTTCATGTCCAACGATATATTTGTAGTCGATATTTATTTAAGCGATATTTATGTATTCGATATAGTTAGTACTCGATATTTTTTACTCGATAATTTTGTAGTTTGTGTAATAAGTATAGTAAGTCGATATTTTTGTCGTCGATAATTTTTCAACGATATTTTGGTAAGTCGATAATGTGCCCGTCGATAATATTTCAGTGATCCTTGTGAATGTGTGTGATTAACATCTAGTGTGGATGCAGAATGGGTGGTCATATTTTACATGCCATCAGCCCTAAGACACTACCACCAGCAGAGGTGGAACACCAAGCTCACAGTTCTTGCAGATCACATTAATGGCAGCTCTTACAGCAGCAAGGAAATCTTTTCCATCATCAAAGATTTCACTGCTCCTCCTTCCACCTCCAGCAACACCTCATCCTCACAAGACCTTTGAAGCAAGCTTTTGGATTTCTTCTGAAACAAATTCACCTCCATGTACTGCTCTTTAACCCTTAACTGGACCCTGTCACAGTCGCAATTCAAATTCCCATCACAGCTGAATAATGAGCCCTGACCTCATAGCTTGCTATCACTACAGTCAGCATTGCTGCCACCATGTAGATCATCTGCTTGGGGGCCCCATCTGACCCTTGCTCTCACCACACCTTCACCAAAGGACTCCTACTGATCAGGGAAGAAATAGCCACAATTTTCAACGGCTCCTTCGACTCAACCACAGCCTTGGACATGAGGAAATATGCCGCCATCATGTCCCTGCTCCAATAACTATCCACTGACCCAGCCACCCCTTCTAACTACAGAACCATCTACTATACCCAGCAAAGGTCTTAGAGAAACAAATCAACTGATGCCTGACCTCCCACTTAAGCAACCACCAGCTCCTTGACCCCACACAGTCCAGATTCTGGAATGACCATAGTACAGAAACAGTACTAATTTTTCTGGACCTTTCTCTAGCATTTGATACAGTCTCACACCCCATGCTCATCAGGAGACTGCATTAGATTGGCCTCCAAGGACATGCTCTCCGGTAGATCTGCACCTTTTTAATGGATAAAATGCAAGCTGTCAGACTGGCACTTTACTCTTCAGAAGCCCACAAACTCATCTGTGGAGTGCCTCAAGGTTCATCGCTCAGGCACAACCCCTTCAACGCACATTTAATCCAGTTAACCAATGTCATCTGCGCACATGGCATTAATATCCTCTCCTACTACGACAACATGCAACTCATTCTCTCCCTCTCGGACAAGACCCCCAATACATGAAACATGTTCATTGTGTGCATGACAAGTAGCTGTCTGGATGAAAGCCAACTTTCTTAAGCAAAACACTGACAAGGCAGAGGTAGAGATTGTTGGCAATAGCACCTCACCATGGGAGCTTACTGATGACTAGTTTGCCTCTGGCCCACACCCAGCACCTATGCCAGGAACCTAGGAATAATCATTGATAATAAATTGGACATGATAGCACAAGTCAACGCTGTCAGTGCATCCTTCTTCCAGACCCTGAAGATGCAGAGAAAGATCTTTAAATGTCTCCCAAGCAACACTATAAAAACTGTTGCTTACACCCTAGTCACCAGCAAGTTAGACTATAAGAAAACCCTCTGTGCCAGGATTACCAGGAAATTCCCTAAAAGGCAATAAACCATCCAGAACTCAGCAGGCAGGCTAATCCTCAAACTCCCACATTACACCACACCTCAGTCAGGTCCTGCATGGGCGATCCGCCTGCCATCCTAATGGGGCTCTAAGTATTATGTTCATTGTGCCATAAAAATAGCACTTCATTTTAAATTTCTCCCATTAGTTTATTAAATGAAAGCAGCACTTTACGCGGATTTAAAAAAAAAAAAAAAGCACCTCTTGCAAGTCGTCTCAAAGCACAAACGGGAGTCAGGAATCTATTTTAAATGTATCTTATTATTTCATTAAAATCCAATGAAAAGAAATGTAAAATTATGTTCCTGGCTCTGGTTTGTGGGCAGGAACAACTAGCAGTGCGTTTTGTTTAAGAATAAAAGATCCATGTGAAACTCTGCTTTCATATCATGATTACATTAAAAAAAGTGTTTCAAATGGATTTTCAAAAAAAGAAATAAAGCATTTCTCACATTTTGATGTCTTGAATAAAGTATTTCACAGGCAACTTTGAAAAATAAAGTATATCTGTGTTACAAATCTTATGACGGCAGTCTGGTTGTGCCTATGGTGCCACGTTTTTCACCTCCTGTGCTGCGGTTTGTAGAGACAACAGGCCTCCAAGGCTGTCGCTAAGGCCGCATGAGCCATGCACAATCAAATCGCATTACCAAGCAGCAGAATGCAGGGGTCGCGGTTGCCCATGGATGGTCTAACGATGCTCATGCCGGGACAGACGTCACCCTCTTCTCCCTGCCCATCCCCAGCTAAGCTTAATAGCCAATTAGTGTTTGACAGCGGGCAAGAATTGATAAGAGGCCTAAAAGGCCTAAAAATAAACAAAATTGGAAGGACAGGTACAAAAGTGTGGATCCGGCCACGAGCTACTGACAGGGGAAGGCAAGAACTTTCCAGAAACAGTTACAGAGGTGGGACATGGTTTTACCCCACGGACAAAGGCAGGTACCAGGTATAAATAATGGAACCTCAGAACAACTTTCAGTGCATTCCTAGACCTGTGGGAGACTTCAGCAGGACAGCCTTGCAACCAGAGGAGTGCCCGGCTGCTACCAGAGGACTTCTGTGCTGCTTAAAGAACTGTCTTGCTAATTGAAGGAGAACTGGACCATCTCCTTGAACCCAGGACCATCAGAAGTGACTTGAAGGGACAGTTGACTGGCCTCCTGTGTGAGCTACAGGGACATAACATGCTCCTGAGGCCTTGAACCCTGCTGCTGCCCTCTGCTGGAGTGAGTCCTAACCCCTCAAGTGGTGTCCCCCAGGTTCCAGAGCCTTGGCTGTACTGTTGGTTGTACTTTCCAAAAAACCTGGGACTTAGAACATTTTTCACCAAAAAGTAACCTGAATCCCGCAAAAGACTGGGACCTGAGTGCCAGCTGATCCACCCAAGGTGCATCTATGATTGGCCTCACTTCACTGTAGCTCCCATTACATTCTGCTCCGCAGTAGCAAATCCTGTTCAGCTGGAACTCTTTGCAAAAGGATCTGGTCTCAGACTGCATTTTTCAGCCTGCAGGAGATTTTCAGCATCCAAAAACTTGAATAAGTCTGAAGATAAAAATCTTCACTGTGACTTCATCCGGCGGCTGCCCAAGATGACGACTCCTACTCAGACACATCCTGCTGCCTTGCCCCACTGAACTCTACCTTCTCAGGAACTTTTCTTCACATTTTTACTAAATCCGAAGGTAAACCGAGACCAGGCCCAAACCGCCCCTTATATCCGACCTGTGCTCCATTGTGGTCAGCCTTGATTTTTGACTTTGATTCAGTCTTGTGTGATGAGATACTCGCAGTTGATCTTTTAGGCACCATTTCATGGCTACCAACTTAACAGATTCATATCTCTGGCTCTACATATTGGATTTAATTCATTTGAGTATCATGTTATTCATTAGAAATGAATGTAGCATTCTACATTGGTTTGGGATTTTTTCTATGTTGTGTTTTCACTTTATTACTGTTTGTGTGCTGCATAAATACTTTACAAATTGATTCTCAGTTAAGCCTGACTGCTTTTGTGCCAAGCTCCTAGAGAGGTTTTTATTTAAAAAATATCTTGCTACTGTCAGTACATTGTAAGAGACATTGTTCATCATCAAAAAATGAAATGTACAAAATGTAGGGAAAATAATGTAAAACAGTATATATGGATCTGACGTTTTTCCCTTTTTTTTCTCTTCAGAACATAATCCCATGTTTCCTCCCTCATTCAGCTTCAACATAACCTTACCACCCATCCCTTTTCATCAAGCCCTTACCCGTCTCTTCTCCCAACCGTCAACACCTTTGGGCTATCGCATAGAGTAAAGTGTCACTGACAGTCTCATGGACTTGTCTAGGGTAGTCTAATTTGGATTTCAGTACAATATATGCAAGCAGAATATGATTAATTATACCAATAATATAGTGTGGGGGAAAGTTTACAGGGGATGTATGTAATCCTTGGTGCTGCATGAAAAAGCTTCAGCAAGTGAGTCCCCTTTTTGAGCAGTGTAGTACTTCCTTAAGCCCACCCTCTCCTCCCTGTAGAGATGCACCCTCTTGGAAGACAACCAGGGGAGTGATGTCTTTCCCCAAATCTATGCCTCCAAAGAGGTTAGGCTCTTGCAATGTATTGGTTTTTTTTTTGCAGAGTTTTATGTAGCGCGAACTTGACCCTTGAATCAAATTATTCCATTTATGTCCAGGGACTCAGTAAAGCCCTTTGACAATCTCGGTGCAATAGCTGGTAAGAGAGCCAAATGATAACAGAACATGGGGCAGAACTGTATTGGGGAATTTACATCAGGGACAGAGCGAGGATGATCCTGGGTAAATCTCAGAAATGCAACAAGGTTTGAGAAGCACTATTTTTAGGATACTGAACTAAATATACTTAAAAAGTGATTACGATAGACCTTATGAGGCTAAGATAGGATTTGTTGCTACTTTGTATTATGTAATGGATGGTCTATCGCCTCTCTCACTTTGTCCAGAAGGAAACCCTGGCCTGGTCCCAGTGCTGGGAGGTGTGCTTTGAAGAACCATTGGACCAGGAGATTGCTATCCTCCAAAGTATTAAGCTCTTGATCTACTGCCTTAGAAGGGGGCTCTGAGTCTTTGATTTGAAACACAATTCTCAACAATTGTTTGATTCGTACATAAGTGAGGAAGTGACTAGGGGAACCGCAAACTCCGTCCTGGGGGCATTGAATGTCCTCAATTCTCCAAGAAGGTGTAAATCCCATGTCCAGCCCATAACCCCTAGGAATATTAGAGGATCACTGTGAGTGTAGGTTGGTAAACCGCTAAAGGAGCTTGCAGGGGCATAGGGGGATCTCTGCCTATGAATTGCTGTAGAATGTCTGCGACAATGCAGTATGTGGAAAAGAGTGGAGGGACACTAGATAATGGGCATCTACTCTGCTCAGGTGTCCCTGATCTCAATCTCTCATTAAGATACCCATCTCATCAACACAGTCGCCAGCCACTCAAATAACAGCCCATTGGAGTTACGCTGCAGGATAATATTGTTCAAAGTATGGAAACCCCAATCCACCAGCTTCAGTCTGGAGTTTAAGAGTAGGAATCCTTACTTGCCGGTGACCTTTATTCTAAATAATAGCAACCAGCACTATGTCAAATTTCCGAAAGAAAGATTGAGGAAGAGACAAGGGGAGATTGACAAATAAATAGAGTAGACAAGGAAGAAATACCATCTTAACCAACACTACCCGACCCGTGACTGTCAATGCCAGCGTTGACCAAAAATCTATATTGCACCTTCAGTTACCGTAGGTCACCACATGTTATAATCTAGGAGATTCACAGGTGAGTGGTACACATTAATTCTCCAGGCATTTGAACATGACTATCTCCTGTTGCAGTCGGAGGGTCCAAATGGACCGGCAGTGGAATCACATAACCCGAATGGAGGGGGAAAATATAGAAGTTGGACCAGTTCACCCGCAGTCCAGAAATCACTGCAAATTTGGTTAGAAGATGAGCTGTAGTTGTAAAGTTCAGCTGATCCTCCGTAATATACAAGAGGACATCATTAGCATATAAAGAATTTCCAGGAGCGTGGAATAAGTTATTATGTCCATTGTTGACCTACTTGCCGCAGCATGAGCACCCGGATTTCTATTGCAATCACAAAAGGTAATGTTGAGACAGGGCATCCTTGATGGGTTCCCTTGCCCACCTCAAAGGAGCGCTATATACACTGCCTGCCCTGTTCTTACCCTAGCCGTTGGCACTCATATAACAGATGAATCCAATTACATCAAGTAGGGCTAGCACCCATCTTATGCAGTACTCCTAGCATGTAATTCCACTGGAGAGAATTAAAGGTCTTCTCCAGATGAAAAGCAATGCATGCTGCCCTAGGAAAGGTTTTCCGATGAGCTAGCCATGACATCCTGGAGCCTTCTAAGGTTTGAAAGGTATTACGCCCTAGAATAAAACCCGGCCGGTCAGCATGGATCAGTAGAGGAAGATTCAGGAGCAACCAATAAGCTAGCAGTCTAGAATGCATCATGACATCTGTGTTAAGAACAGATAGGAGATAGTAAGGGGACATGTACGTGGAGCCTTCATGATATCTAAGCATCAGTGAGATAATATTTTCATTCAGGGATCATGGGAGATTTTCCTGTTTAAAGAGTGGAGAGTAAGTAGCTGAGGTGCCAGATGGGGGCAAAGCAAGTGTACAATTCAGATGGAGGCCCACCAGTGGATCAAGAAAGGCATCAAACGCCAAAGCTGGATGGGTGTCATTGGGAACTTTATTACTCCCTGTAATAAGTAAAAAGCATGTAATTGATGGCAGATTGATTGGTCAATACTTTCTCTGGGGGGGTAACTAAACAAAGTGGGAGAGAGCCCAAAGTCAATGGCTTGGCCTGCTGCCCTGGAAGCCACAGCACTCTAGCTTCATTTTGGTTAGTCTTGGCTCGATAATTGGTATAATCAAAACAATTCGACTGGTGCATACCGTCACAAAAGGATCACCTGATAGATTTAGGTTTGCCAGCTTTGTCTGGGTGGGTAGGGAGCACCTGTTTAGGATGCCTATGAGAATATTCTAGTTGGAATAGCTCTCCGGCCAACACCTTAACCTCACCATGGTCTTAAGGCAAAACCCTCTAGTAACTACTTTAAATGCTTTCCATTCTTAATGACGGGGATAGGAAGTGCCCTCGCTTTCTGCAAAATTGTAATCAAAAGGCCATAGTAGGGTGTCTAAAGTTATTACATGCTCCTTTGCTTTTATGTAAAACGCCTTTAACAGTGCATCCATGTCACCTGTGTTCTCCTGACCCCAGGACAGGTTCTGGAGCCTGTTGGAGATTTAATTCTTGAACAGCTTTCTCTAGAGCATTCTACTGTTGTGGGCTCCTTTTAACTGGAAATAAAGAAGAACTCTTATTCAGCAATACAGCGTACTTTCCTTCTATTTCTTGAGACAGCACTACTGCCTGCTACATGTTGGTACCAGAAATGGGGTTTTGTTAGATTCAGGAATGGAAGGAGGAACATTGTGCTACATGAAAAGGAGGAAAATATTTAAGTTGAGCCCACTGGCAGTATCGGCTATGGGGACGTTTTTGGTGAGCACTTTTTATAATGCCTGAACTTGATTTGTTTATGATGCCTGAACTTGGTTTGTTTCACGAAAATGCTAATGGCCTAGCCTTCACATCGCGTGAGCCCCTGCTCGCGCAACAGTAAAGTTACTGGCTGCGCACTCCCAGTTGCATTTTGTGACACGCTCACCTGCTTCGTTGACGGGCCTGCTGCGTCTCTTCAGGCATTTCCTTGCTGGCCTCTCTGACACTCTCCAAGACCTCTCAGGATTCAAAGAGGGGACGACACCATGTAATGTGTGATGCCCCAGCGGCCATATTTGATTGGAAAACCTTCATATTTAAAACCAACCAGTTTTTCAAGGATTAGGGGGCATATTATCAACAACTAGTGATATTTACCGCTAAATAAGCTTAGCGAAAAAATTTTTATCGCCGATCATCTCCGGATTTTATCGCAGAATTAACGTGCTATTAGCAACGTTTATCTCCAATGCAATAAAATATCCGGTGATAGCGGCGAAATGTGTGAATATCGCTGGGAATCCAGCGATATTCAGACCTCCCAGGATTCACAGAAGGGACGACACCATGTGATGTGTGATGCCCCAGCGGCCATATTTGATTGGAAAGCCTTCAATTTATAACCAACCCGTTTTTCAAGGATTAGGGGGCATATTATCAACAACTAGTGATATTTATCGCTAAATAAGCTTAGCAACATTTTTTTTATCGCCGCGCATCTCCGGATTTTATCGCAGAGATAACGTGCTATTAGCAACGTTTATCACCAATGCGATAAAATATCCGGTGATAGCGGCGAAATGAGTGAGTATCGCTGGGAATCCAGCGATATTCAGGCATTAACGCCAATAGGGTCTTAACCTGAATATCCAACTCCCATTGGATATACAGTTTAAGAAGTGGTCTGAGCAAGCGTTAGTTTTCAGCGATATTCGTGCTTAGCGCAAATTTTTTAATCGCTGCGCCTGCGTTGATAATAGGCGATAGCGATATTAGCGACTGCTTTCAGTCGCTAACAGGTTGGGTACACCCCCTTTTCATGTCATTAGCTACAAATATTGCTAACATGCAAAGGGGGCCCCAAACCGCTCGCTATCACCTAAAAGCTGTTGCTAACTGATGTTAGCGATAGCTTGCTAATAGGGCGATTAAATTATCGCCGCTTTGCGGCCCACAACGGCCGCAAAAGTGGCGATAATTTCATTTCGCCTGCCTTGGTAATATGCCCCTTCGTTTTTCTTAGAATTTTAATGGTGCAAGTTTACAGTGGGTAATCACTTCCTACATTCCTTATAACAAGGTGAAAATCATCAATATTTTGTCTTATTGGAGTCATTTCAGTCATTTGGTGATATTTTAGTCATGACAATGAAGTATTCAACCACTGTTACCATGGCTACTGTTCAAGGGGCAGTTTAGCCACCCCTGCTTCTTCAAAATCTTGGCAAGCCTTGGCAAGACATTAAGTGACTGCGTACCTTCGAAAATTACATCACTGCCATTGATGCTCTTGGTTATTCACCCACTAGGAAAAAGACTTTGCTTCTCAACCATTTTGGGATTGCTGAGCAGAGAGTATTTGACAATTTGCCAGTAGTTCCTGCTCCCACCTCTGGGGGAACACCCTGGAATGCGAATCTGGGGGCTAGAGACAGAATGTATAAGCAATATTCAGATGAGCCAAATGTTCTTGAAAGGCACGACTTCTTTAAGAGCAAACAGGCCTGCGCGGAAACAGCTGAGGAGTACATTGCGACATTAAAAGTTCTAGTGTCGAAATGTAAGTTTCAAAATTGGGTTGACATTTACATAAGGGACCAATTTGTCTTTAATTGTTTTCCCAAAAAGGAGCAATGTAGGATTTTAACCTTTATCTGTGATAGGGAGGGAGTTACCCTTTTTTTTATCAGGAAAAAGGATTGGGTCAACAATCATAAAAAGCAAAAACTCCTTTTCCTGAACTTTACAACCAATTTATATTACTTTGTCTCATAAAGAGACATTCCACAGGTAGGAGAAGGGATCTCGTCTATGCGCAGTTTACCAAGTTTTTAAACTAAGTCAAATAATATTTGTAATTGATTTGTGTACAACAAGATGTATAATGTAAATGAGACAATGTATTGTTGTTGTTTATTTTAAATATTTTTAATAAATGAATGAGAACTTTTTTTAAATTTGTGTTTGTAAATACATTCATGTTGAACCCAGTCTGACACTCAAAAAGTTTGTAAATTTGGTAACCTGCGCATATACGAGATCCCTTCTCCTACCTGTGGAATGTCTCTTTATGGGACAAAGTAATAGAAATTGGTTGTAAAGTTCAGGAAAAGGAGTTTTTGCTTTTTAGGATTTTAACCTTTAGAAATACCTCACTCATAGAAACTATAGATTGCTAAGAGTATAGAAAGATTATCTTAACTACACAAGTTTTATCTAATCACAGCAATCAAGTTGATAGTCAAAGTGGTCTCTCACCTGTTTGTTATATATATAAAGCTATTTGATTGGTGCTGTCAACAGAAAGAGCAAAGAAGGAAAGTGATTCAGTGGATGTTATAGGTGTGGTTCTAGGAACCACATTAGCAACAATCCCTCAGTCCTGCCATGGGCAAGAGGTGCAATCATGGCTGAAAGATGGGGCATTCTTAAGGGGTCTTCAGAAGTTTTGCTCTTTCTTCTGATAAAATTTAAATCAGCAGTTTGATTGTGTGTGACGTTCCACTGGCAGAAACCCAAGAGAGTCCTACTGGATTTTCTAATGTGTTACTTACTATTGATACACCTGAGTCTCTGATGCATAAAAAGGTTAAAGGACCTTTCTGCCAGGCTACAATTGATCGTAAAACCATCACAGTAATGGCATATTCTGATGCACCTGTCACAAATCTAGCAGATTACACATTTTTCAAACTTTGGTCTTGAGATACTATCCTCTTGCTCCATGATATCAATCCCAGCCGTGGCCTGTGCAGTTAAGAGTGGTGGGACGGTGGGGCTGGGTTGGGGGGGATTCGACAGATGACCACGAGGGAAAATTAAATAAATAATTAATATTCCCTCATCGTCCTCTGTCGAAATTCCCCCCACTGCTCTTACCTGCATAGGCCGCTCACAGCTGATCAATACCAGAGATTTTGGAGACCAAGATGTGGATCTATTAGGTTATTTTTGGTCCCAAGTTGAGTGTTTGGGAAGAGAGATTTTCAGCAAAGTTTACGTCACTGTAAAAGGATGCACCATTATTGGGTGGATGGATTTAGCAAGACTCTGCATTTATTTACATTGCGGTCATGAAGTCCCAATCATTTTGGGAAAAGCACCAATTTTGTCTTTAGAAATTGAAGATAATGTGGCACAAGTTTTTGTCAACACATTTCTTCCTGTATTTTCAAATGCTACTGGTACTGTTACTGGTTTTGAACAGTGAACAGCCATTAGTATGCGGCTGTTTGTATGCATGCTATTACTTTGCAAGCGTTACTACGCTTGTGATGTAACAACGCATACCATTAGTACGCATGCTGTTAAATCGCAAGCGTTGTTACAACGCATGCGTTGTAATTGTATGCACTATCGCCATTGTTATTTTTAAGGCGCATCCGTTTCCAGACACATCCATTTCCAGACGAGGCAGGAAGCCGGAGCAGAGAGGAACCACTCGAGACGAGAGGGACCACGAGGGGAGAGAGGTAAGTGGGGCTGTGTAGTTTTCAGGGTCATGCAGGGGGTAGTGCTTAAGGTTGTAGTGTTGTGTTTGTGTAGTGCAGTGTACAGTAGTGTAATTGTGTTTAGGGTAGTGTATGGGGTTGTGAAGGGTAGTGTTTGAGAGTAAGTAGCGTACAGGAGTGGGGGAATGGGCGGGGTCGTGATGGGGTAGTGTTTTAGGGTTTAGGGTAGTGTCGGGTTTGTGCAGGGTAGTGTTTTGGTGTAGGGACAGGACTGCGGCAAGGGGGTAGTGTTGTGCTGGGGGTAGTGTTTTCCGGTTTAGGGTAGTGTTGTGGAGTTTATGTAGTGTCGGGGGGTTGTGATGGGTAGTGAATGAGTGTAGGGACCGGAGTAGGGGAATATGTATGTTCGTGCAGGGGGTAGTGATTTAGTGTTTAGGGTAGTGTAGTGGTGTTTCAGTAGTGTAGGGTAGTGTAGTGTTTTAGTGTTTTGATGGTGTTTTATTGTTTTAGATGTGTCGGGTAGTGTATTTCTATTAATTATTTATTGTTGTATTGTGTTTTAAACATTTCTTTTTTTAATATGACACATTATTCCGCATACCATTTTTATTACTAGGCAAGTTTTTACTTTGCATACATTAACACTTTCAATGTAATGGTATGCGAAATAAAAACTTGCATAGTAAAGGTTATTGCTAAGTAATAACCACGTAGTAATAGCATGCGAAGTAATGGCATGGGAAATTGTAGTGTAGTTCCTATTTTCCCAATAGGCTCTGCGCATTGGATTAACATAAACAATAGTTTAGACGTAGGACTGAGGTCGACTAGGTCTCTATTGAATATGTTAGACTTAATTAGGATTGCCAGCTAGCTCAGAGGTCACTAGAAACTTTCTCGAATGAACACGGAGGAGTGAACTTCCCTGATTAGACAAGAAGGGATTTAGCTTCTGACAACCGCATTAACATGACAACTTTGCTCCCCCAGAATAAGGAGTATATCTCCAGAGTCGTGTGAAAACAATAGATAGCTATTTCACTCAGTTATTCGTGCATACTTAGTTTCACCAGAGTGCAGAGAAATAGAGAGACGGGCGTTTTCAATAAAAGGTGTTATTTATTGAGCAGCCTTCTTTCTCATGCAAGAGAAATGAATTGCCACAATTGCAATACTAATTATAAAGTAAAGTGCGTACAGTAAAAGGAGTATTATGAAATAATACTGTAAAAGCATTGATTTGGTTTCTAAGCCATATGATACTTAAAAGGTATAAAATATATACAATTACATACAATGATAAAAGTTGACTAAACGTACTCAACTGATGTTTCTAAATACGCCTACCCCAGTGTACCTAACCTAAGCCTAGTACGTGGGAAGGAGAAAAGGAGTTTTTAAGTTACGTTAGTTTTGCCAAGAATCTGACTCAAGAATTCTCTAAGGATCTAATCAGCTCCGTACCTTGGTTTTAGAATGAAGGAGGTCTTGTATCTCGTTCTCAGGAATCGATCTCCCAGTAACCCGCAAGGGTGACTGGAAACACTGGAGCTGGATTTTCTCGGCAGGAGAAAAAGACAGCGTCTCTTTCAGTGCGTCAAATGGGAGGGACGGCTTCCTTCGGCACTCGCATCAGCTGGGCTTCGGATAAGTAGATAGCCGCTCTGCTCCAAACCACCGTGTGTTTCTTAAGGCAAACGTTGGTATATTTATACCTGGAAGGTGCCGAGTTTGACGTAAGGTTGGACATAAGACGTCAATAAAAGATCTCACTAAGAACTGGCCATTCTTTCGGACTCGCAGGAGTTCCAGGACAAATCAAAACAAAAGCATGGGGAATTCCCAGGTTGCTGGAGGTTTGGTTTATTGAAAGAACTCATTGTACTTTCTAGGAGTCTAAGGAAGTAGCCTTGCCGTATTTGGATTGCATTGGCTATTACTAAATATGGATATGATTCTTATGCCTTTATAAGGGTATGATTTGTTATAACCACATAAGGGCATAAATCGGGAATATTTAATTAGAGTCCTAGATACGATCACAACACCCACTCCACGTATAATGTCCATCATTACAAAATACTAAGCAATATATAAACATATAGGTATGCATGTGTTTTCCAGGCCACCCCAAAATACATCAAATGCATTTGAAATGGTATAGATACACTAAAATGAGTATTATACTGTATGCTTTCAAGCAGTGGTATCATTCAGATAATGCAAATATAAATATCAGCTGAATGAATTGTGAAAATTACATTTATGAAATGGCTCTTAATACAGAAAAAAAAGTTGAGACCATTTCATCACATATTTATACAAGATTATACACGTGGTAGAGGCTGATGCAAAATATTGTCTCTAGAGTCTCTAGGAATAGAAGCTCTGTTCTCTAAGAATAGTTCTACTTTAAGCAGAGTACCTTGTGCCAAAAAAAAAGGTAAATATTTTGGAAGTTGGGAAAAATTATTTTGCTTTCAAGGGAAAAAATAGTTCCAAATGTTTTCAGCAGGCTGTTTATAAAAACTGAAGGCCGAATTCAGAGTTCAGGGAACGCTGTGTGCTCGCTATTTCAATTGTTATTCTCGTTGTTAGGAGAGAACATTACCTCAGCTAGACCAGCAAAAAATTAGTCTACAACAGTAGGTGAAAATTGGGCCAACGCTGAAAAATCAGAATTAGTACATATATATGCGATGCATTGCCATCGTTGGTGTTTAGATCAGCAATGTTCACAGAAGGTTGTACCTGTGTGCTGCCGCTTTCATCTCATACTTCACCGCCACCTAATCGTAATGGTGAAGTCTCAACGAATGCCGTCATCAGAATCGGTAGCCGCTGGGGACAACACGTTGCCTGAGTCGTTACCGGACAAAGCAAAGCGTCGACATCCATTGGTACTGTTGATGGTAATGTAAGACAGACGTTCAACACGCATTCTTCTCCGCATAGCAGACATCGAAGCACAGGTAAGATGCAATTTTGCCAGATCGGTCTGAATGAGAGAACCCAGGTAGTATTGAGATCTCTTAGCTGGGCAAATCCGAGGACCTTAGTGATACGGTCTCGGTATCGTATTGCTAGGATCATTTCTTCCATCGTAGCCTGGGTTTTGTCTGTGACTTGGCTTGCCATATCGGAGCAGAAGGAAAATTCCTGCTACAAGTCCCAAAATAAGAGGCAGGCCACGAAAAGAGTATGCACAGAATCCAAGAAGATGCCCAAAACTGTTTCAAAAGGTGCTAACAGTCCCGAAAAAATTGTCTTAAATACATGTGCGATGCCACTAGTATCTGACATGTTTAAAATGTGGCTTAACGTTTCTACGAAATGCACGGGACAATTTGTCGATAATAGGGTATGTATCTCTGCCGCTGTCCTTGCAGCTTGCAGGTCATACGTCTCTTTGGACGAGGTTAAAGGCACAGTTGTCTGTAAAAGAATAGACTTCATTCTGCTTAACGTATCAATTCGAATAGAAGAGATATTCACAGAAGCCAAAATGCCGCCTCCATGTCTGGATTGCTGTTTGGATACAATACTTGCATACAACAAGTGACCCTGGAAGTAACGCTCACGAGATAGGGTGTTCCTGGCATCATGCCACAACAGCTGTGGTCACTTAATATAACGTAGCTACCGTTGGAAAGTTGTCTGAAAAAGGGCTCTATCTGTGTAGCTGGGGTGCCGTATAGATGACATGAAAGGTTGTTTGATGAACCTTCGCAGGCTCCATGCAAGTTTATACCTTGACATAGAAGTGTACCGCTCAGTGATGTTTTACAATTATTACCACTAAGGAATACCTTCTTCTTGCCCCCACTCCAACATCTATGTGTATAAGGTAAATTCCAGGTTTATTTGATGTATCCTTCACCCAACCGTTCATACAGGCCTGCTGGTATATACTTTTGGCAGTATTGAAACTGAAAAGTTGTTATCGGGATTGTAATGGTGCCATGTATTATCCATTCAATGACAGGTCTTTCTGACATTGTCAATGGTAATCTCACAAGTTTTTCAATGCTCAGCACCGTATAGTCTGCTCCTTTTTGTGCCAACGAGATTTGTCTATCAGTAAGGTTAAAGATAGAAAATAATGACGTTATGTTAATTAGACGCCATGGCACGTGCCCTGAACGGAGGTTTTGTAACGTCCAGCCTAGCTGTACAATAGAACGCAATCGGGATTGACCATGTTGTAACATTATCATATCCCGTTCTATTATATCAATAGCAGATGATACAATGCTGTCCAGTGAATAGATTCTGGAGGACAGAGTCGTTAACCCATTGTCCACTACAGAAAGTGTTTTTTCCAAATTAATATGATCAATTTCTCGTATTTTTTCTGCAGCTTCAATTTGATTTAATTTCCAAGCTTCATTGTAAGCTGCGTATATACCGGCGTATATGAAACGTTTTTGATGCTGTTTGCGAGGGCCCAGTGTGAAATCTCGCAAGTCAGCACCTTCTTTAGGTAAAGTTAAGTGTTGCTTAATTTCGGGAAGTGTGGATTTCAGTAGCCAGTCTAGGCATAGTTTTCCTACACTGTATGTTGTAACTATCCCTGGATGTTGTCTTTGGGAATATCTTGGGTCTGGCCTGTTCTGTTTGAACCCCTGTATTTTGTTCAGGAATCTATCTTGACAGTTATTAGTGTCTGTGGGCCACGTCTAACCCCTTATCTGTAGTGGTGTTTCTATCAGGCATAGGCTTTGGTATAGACGGGTTGTTTACATTTTTTATCTTGGCTAAACCAAGACAGGTTGTTTGCTGAATTGTGTCATTCAGGAACATTATTTGTTCTAGGATCATGCAGGCTCCGAACAATGCTTCTAAACCTTGTACCTGCCATTCTTTTGTACCCCAGATGGTTTTTGTCTCAATGTTGTTTTTCCAAAGTTCAAAACCAAATGTTGACATTTTTTCATAACATTTTTCAGAATAAATCAGTTTAGTATTTGTCAACATGTTTTTCATTCCTGTCTTATTTAACATTTTGAAATAGAATGTTTCAGGATCAATTACATTAAACCCTGAGAAGTATGGGAATTTCTCATAAAATGTTTTTGAACTGCCTTTTGGCGGAGTTGGACATTGTTCCCATTGATTATAACTGAAAACATTTCTAGGATTTGCAGATTTATGCAGATAATGATGCCCAAAGTGATTGTAACAATACATTTCCTCATAATTCGACGAACCCTGTAAATAATCATGTTCTGTAAATTTTGCTGACATTTTTAAATCTGACATCATATTATTAATATTTTCAAAGTCCCAATCATCAGAGAAAGTACTAGGTGATACAAAGTCACTTAAAGAAATCTTAAATTGGTGTGGATATTTCAAGAGCTCAACCGGGCCATAGATTTCATAATCAGTTTTGTCCCATGCTATACCACCAGGTATAGGCTTTGCTGTGATGTTCACTGATGACAGTTCTCTTTTTTCGATGTGTGATGATCTGTGTGGTTTCAGGACCAAGTTGATGTTCTGACTTGCTGTGTCCATTGTACTATATTTTCCATCAATAAATCTACCCAAACTTAAAACCAAGATGAGCCACAGCAAGAGGAAAAGTACACCTAACACAATCCATAATTTAATCCATGGTGAAGTTAGATATGTTTCTCTGAGTTGATGAAAGAGTTCTGTGATTTTTTCTTTGAATGTTTTTGTTGCTGGCTTGTCTCCATGTTCACTTGGATCATCGGAAAAGTCATCAAAGTTGATAAAGTAGCCAGATGCAGTTCTATCAATTGGTGGGATTGCTTCCGGATTTCCATTGACCTTTGCATTTTCTTTAGTTACATATGTATAGTCTGAGGCTACATCGTTGTAGACAGGTGTTATTTTATAAACTGTTGCAATTTGGGTTTCAAGAGGTACAAGTTCCATGGCTTTGTTGCATAGTCCTTTTTTAATCACTGCAGGTTTGTCAAATGTGATTAGTCTCTCAGTTTGAACCTCTTGGATTGTAGCAAGATTTGGTCTTCTGCTACTTTTTGGGAGTCCACTGGGCCTACTACTTATTATTGGCCACATGATTGTGGTTTCACCAGGTCGATTGATACAACTCGGTTCTCCTTTTTACCAGCAAGGGGCGGTAGTACAACTGATCTTGTTCCGCTGACAGCTAAGACAGGTACTGCTTTTCTGTAAGAAGGCCCAAATTCCTTCTTCACCACGATCTTTTCTCTGACCAGATCCCCAATCTTTGGAATCCAGACAGGTCTTGCTGGGACAGGTGGTTTTTCTTCAGTGGTAGTTGGCTTTAGTTTTTCGTTACTGACACTTTTTCTTGTTTCATTTAAGTCCTGTAAAACAGCCAAACGATCTTTGATATCAAAGGCTTTTTGTTGCACCACTGAAGTCTGACAATCCAAGTCCTGAATGATAATTCTAGTACCAAATAAAAGTTCGTACGGACTGATACCTCCTAGAGAATTTCTTGGCATGTTATTAAGACTATGATTGACACTTATTAGATGTTTGACCCACCCGTCACCCGAACATAATACCCTCGCTGTTATAGATTACTTTATGTCCCGTTTATTTCTCTCCACTACTGCATTTCCCTTGGGATGGAATGGACTAGAATACCGCAATGCAATGCCCATGCTGGCCATGGCCTCCTTGTAAGCCCGAGAGATAAGCGCAGGACCCTGGTCAGAATGTAGCATGCCAATTGCGTATGTGCCGATAAAGCCTGATGCTGTCTAATAGTGGTGTCTGAGCTGGTGTCTGGTCCGGTTCACAACTGCGATCTCTGTTGCAGTCCTGACAATTCATTGCAAAGTTATACATTTCTACGCTCATCCCCGGCCACCAGTATTGTGATTGTAATTCTATTAGAGATTTCAGGATCTCTTGGTGCCTCAGACCCAATCCCATGTGTGCTTCTTGTATCAAGAAGACTCTCCTGTTCGTGTTTGGAATTACTCTATCCCCCACTCCAGGAATTTGAGCAAACGGAACGGAGTTCGCATCAATTATGTATGTATTGCCGAGTGGATAGTTTAGAGGTAATGCCGCATAATTGCCTTCCATTGAGGCTTTTACTGCAAGCAGCGTTTCGCCATCTATTTGTTTTTTCGTACGCTTTTTTGTAGCTATGGAAGACGAGTGATCAGATGCCGCTGTGCCTTTGTCAGCCAATGAATTCCCTGCAACGTGAACGCCATCACGTTGAAGACTCTGCATATGTATCACGTGAGTCTTTTGTAGTTCTTTCTGCAAAAGAACTACTTGTTCCCATAGTTTTTTATGCTTTATTGTGGCACCTGTCTCATCTTTGTAACCGTTTTTTATCCAGGTCTGCATGGAATTATTGTAAGATCGGACGCAGTAATGCGAATCGCACACTATTAGTGTCGGGAATTCGCGATCGGCATTATCAAGCGCCATCTTTAGAGATATTATTTCAGCTCGCTGTGCTGTACAATTTCTGAGTGATTCAGTTTTAGTGACCATTGGTCTGAATTTACCTAAGCGCCACGACCTTTAACAATCACGCACGCAGCATTGTAACTCTGTTTTTCCACAACGTAGTGTTGTGCAAATCTGTCATTGTAGATTACATAGGTGTACTGTTCGAGAGGCAGAATTTCGATCGGCAGAGGACATTCATTTTCATATTCCAGATATTCTATTTTTTTCATTTTAGGATCAAATGCGTGTGTCACATCTTCTGTTGCAGGAGAAGTTTCCCATTTTATCCCATTTTCTCCATTTTGGATCTAGAGCTTTAGCATTAAGATTGCCTGGTAATGTTACCGCCTCAAGGGCTGATACTGCTGTTAAAACAGATATCATTTTTCCTTGGGCTAGGGCTCTCTCTTTTGCTGCAGCAGTTTGAACCGCAGTTAGACTTTTTTCAGTAGAACTGAATTTCATTTCAGCTTGTGTGTACAAATGTGTTTTGTAAGGTATTGATACCGTTTCTCCTTCATTAGAGGTCAGGTAGGTGAATCTGCATCTTCCTGGGATGACTCGGATTACAAGGTTGCGTTCGTTTGCGCGTATTTGCAGTTTTGTTTTAGTTAACATGTCTGTCTGTAATGATCTTAAAATTTCTGTGTGTTTTTGAGTCCAATTAATTGGTTTAAAATCAGGTTTTATTAGTTCGTAGAGAGGTTTAACCATCTCTGCATAATTTAGAATGTATGTTCTTCTGAAATTCAGGAAACCTAGTATTGATTGTATGTTCTTCAGCGTTTTTGGAGCTTGGAGTACTGCACACTTCTCTAAGAAGTTGTCTGCTAGGTTTTTACCTTCACTTGATAATTCATATCCTAAAAATAGGACAGTTAGATGGGCAATTCGTGATTTTTTAAACTTACATTTGTACCCTTCAGATGCGAACCCAAGTATTATGGTGTTCACTCTTTTCAAGTGAGTCTCCAGGTCATCGTCTGTGAGATAGATGTCATCGACATAGGAAAATGCCTCATCATCATACATTTGTAGTAACTCTGTTAGCCTGGCTGAAAATAATCCTGGGCTATTCTTGAATCCCTGTGGGAGACGACAAAATTGTTTTCGCATCCCCATGCTGGAGAAAGCGGTCAAATATCTGCTTTCAGGTGCTATGTTTTGACAGAAGAAACCATTTGAAATATCTAATGTCGTTTTATATTTCTTGCGCACAATGTTATTCATTAGTGCTGCACTGTGTGAGTTTTGTACTGCAAAAGTTTTACAGCAGGAGTTTAGATGTCTGTAGTCCAAAACTAGACGATATGAATCATCTGGCTTGGAGACAGGAAACAAAGGATTGTTCATTTGTGAGGTGCATGTTTCAATCACCCCCTGATATTCAAGTTGATCTAAAATTTCTTTTACTTGTTTTTTAGCTTCTTGCTTAACAGGATACTGCCTCTGCGCAGTAGGTTGATTTTTTAACTGGACTTTATGGTGAGGAGAATCCTCATCCCATCCTACATGATTTTTATATAATGCAGGGGCTTGGGCCACCGCCCATTTTCTAGCAAGTGTGTATTTTTTATGTTTGGAATGTGATTCGAGAAGACAGGCATAATCATTTCTTCGCCATGTGGGCACTCCCTGACAAACTCTGGTGGCCAGTCTTTCTCTGTTAGAAGGATATCATAGCCTTTAGATAGATTCTCCCAAAAGAGACCTTTTATTTTCCTAGTTTTATCTCCCTCTATACATAATGTTATTTCATATAGTTTATGGGGCACGCTCACTCGGGTGTCTGCAGTTTCCACTTGAATGTATTCATTCGTGTCCACTGTCTCCAGAAGATTCATCAGGATCTTGCGAGCTATGCTCACTTCTGCTGCGCTGTCTAGCAATGTCTGGGCCTACTCTCCGTTTTTCAGTTGTGTCCTCAGGATTCTTGGCATGTTTTATTTTAATACTGGCTACCTTCTTTCTGGGAAATTGTAATTTTTTATTTTTATGAGCAGGTTCCTTGTCTTTGGACTTGACGTGCTCTTCTTTATGTTCTGACCGTGCTCTTCTTTCGGATTTCTTTGATGAAGTCTGAAAAGATCGAGAGGGACGTGTATCAATATCTTGATATCTGTCAGGTTTACTCAAATTGTCCCTATTTCTATGGTTGTATCTTTTTTCAGAGGGCTCCCTTTGGGGAGACTTGCCCTCCCCCCTTCCGGAGATCTATCTCTTCGTTGGGGAGACCTTCCTCTGGTCTGAAACTGTTTTCTCTGGGAGTGGTTTGTTTATTACCCTCCCACTTCTTCTTTTGAGAATTGAGATTATTTTTAATAAAAGTTTTTTCTGGATTTTCAATTAGTTGGGGTTTTACTGGTTTACCACCCAAACTATCTCTGCCTAATTCTTCATAGGATTTTTCAATTATTTTAGCAAGCTCAAAAGGTTGGTCTGCTATATCTGTCTCTTTCAATTTGTGGCAGATTGCCACACATGCTGCTTCTCCTTTTATGTTGGCTTAAAATATAACCGAGACCTGCTTAAAGTCTTCCAGTAATTTCATACCTAGAGTTAAAGCAGGTTCTGAATCGTATTCATTTTGAATCTGTCTTAGTACGTCTGGTATCACCGCCATAGACGGAACACCATGTGTTTTTGTGTAGATAGAAGCAAAGACTGTGCCCCAAGTGTCACAGTCCTCCACATGTGGTGCAATCTCCATTGGGAGACAGATAGTCATAATTCTGTGTTTTTCGTGAGGGGTAGTATCAGGAAATACTGCCCCTATCTGAGTGATTTTTTGAGCTAACCAGAATGGAATTTGTTCCCATTTTGCAGGTGTTTTACCAAGATATGATTGTATATTCTGTGGTGTAATCTTGTTTGTGTTCCCCTGTTGAGGGGTGTTTTGTGGAATTTTAATTGTAGGTTGGACTGTCCGCATGACATATTGGACCAATTGTCTATGAATTTTAATTAGTTGTTTTAGCTAAACTAAAAGTTCTCCGTCTGACATTGCTTTAATGTCCGGATGTGGTGTGCAGCTGGCTAGAACCGGCCATGTGGCTCCTGGTCTACCTAGTGGACCGAGCCTGGTAATGTGATTTTGACGTTTTAGGGTGCCATTAAACAAGAGCAGGTGCTCTTGGTATGTTAGTGGAATTTCAACTTCCTCGAAAGGAGAGTATTTCGCTGGAGATTCCGCTATTTTGTAGTAGTGGAACTCATGTGTTACAGCATGTGCTGCTGGAAAATTTATCCAGGAATAGAATACCTCTGTCTGCCGATATTCATGTGCCTCTACCACAAATATGACTGTACCACCTCTTGATGTTACTCCATTTTCTATAAGTGTTATAGTTATGGTTTTTCTTATATTGACCGGGATGATTATTGTATCATGGTCGTTATCTCGGACAAATGTGTCGTCCGCTACTAGTTGAACTTCCAAAGCAGCTCTCTCCCTTTCACCGTCACTCTCTGTCATTTTACTGACTGAAAGTTTGTAGATCAAGTTTCAAGGAAACAAAGATTAGGTGCACAATATTTTGGAACACTGTATCCTTCAACATTGATTAAACCAAAAACTAATACATAGGATTCTCATCCTACTAAGTTTCGGCGGATATTAACCTTTCACCCACTCCAGACATCTATTGGAGTTTTTACGGGGAAAAAGGGGGTCTGTGTGAAAAAGCACGACGGAGTTATTCCAGTATCTTGCGTTAGAGTATCGGCTTACCAAACGTTGGGCGCCATGTAGTGTAGTTCCTATTTTCCCAATAGGCTCTGCGCATTGGAATAACATAAACGATAGTTTAGACGTAGGACTGAGGTCAACTAGGTCTCTATTGCATATGTTAGACTTAATTAGGTTTGCCAGCTAGCTCAGAGGTCACTAGAAACTTTCTCGAATGAACAGGGAGGAGTGAACTTCCCTGATTAGACAAGAAGGGATTTAGCTTCAGACAACCGCATAAACAAGGCAACTTTGCTCCCCCAGAATAAGGAGTATATCTCCAGAGTTGTGTTAAAAGAATAGATAGCTATTTCACTCAGTCAATCGGGCACACTTAGTTTCACCAGAGTGCAGAGAAATAGAGAGAAGGGCGTTTTCAATAAAAGGTGTTATTTATTGAGTAGTCTTCTTTCTCATGCAAGAGAAATGAATTGCCACAATTGCAATACTTGTTATAAAGTAAAGTGCGTACAGTAAAAGGAGTATTATGAAATAATACTGTAAAAGCATTGATATGGTTTCTGAGCCATATGATACTTAAAAGGTATAAAATATATACAATTACATACAATGATAAAAGTTGACTAAACATACTCAACTGATGTTTCTAAATACGCCTACCCCAGTGTACCTCACCTAAGCCTAGTACCTGGAAAGGAGTAAAGGAGTTTTTAAGTTAAGTTAGTTTTGCCAAGAATCTGACTCAAGAAAACTCTAAAGATCTAATCAGCTCTGTACCTTGGTTTTAGAATGAAGGAGGTCTTGTATCTCGCTCTCAGGACTCGATCTCCGAGTAACCCGCAAGGGTGACTGGAAACACTGGAGCTGGATTTTCTCAGCAGGAGAAAAAGACAGCGTCTCTTTCAGTGCGTCAAATGGGAGGGACGGCTTCCTTCGGCACTCGCATCAGCTGGGCTTCGGATAAGTAGATAGCCGCTCTGCTCCAAACCACTGTGTGTTGCTTAAGGCAAACGTTGGTATATTTATACCTGGAAGGTGCCGAGTTTGACGTAAGGTTGGACATAAGACGTCAATAAAAGATGTCACTAAGAACTGTTCGTTCTTTTGGACTCGCAGGAGTTCTAGGACAGATCAAAACAAAAGCATGGGGAATTCCCAGGTTGCAGGAGGTTTGGTTTGTTGAAAGAACTTGTTGTACTTTCTAGGAGTCTAAGGAAGTATCCTTGCCGTATTTGGATTGCATTGGCTATTACTAAATATGGATATGATTCTTATGCCTTTATAAGGATATGATTTGTTATAACCACATAAGGGCATGTATTGGGAATATTTAATTAGGGTCCTAGATACGATCACAACAAAATAACGTCTCATATTTGTTTTGAACATATTATAAAGATTAAAAACAGCTGTTCTAGTCAAGCATAGAGTACAACCTGTACCCATAAGTGTACAGGGATATTTTACTTTTGGAGAAATTCACCTATGAGGGGATCCTCATCCCCACCGATTCCTCAGAATGGGTCTCTCCGATCGTTCTCGTGGAGAAATCGTCAGGTGATTTGAGGTTATATGCTGAACTCAGGTTGTACATTGCCATCCCCTACCATGTATACATGAAATGATTGCTAATATTGCAGACGCTAAGTTTTTATCCACCATTGACCTCCATTCTGCATAGCAACAGTTTGCCCTTAGCCCTGATTCCCAAGCTTAGACTACTTGTGTCACGCTGTATGGGGCTTGCAAATATCTAAGATAACCCTTCGGCCTTGCATCAGCTGCAAGGGATTTTTACCAAAAAGTAATGGAATCACTTTTTAGTACTGAGCAACAAGTTCAAGCGTTTCATGACGACATTTTGGTCTTCACTGAAATTAGGTATGAACACATGGTGGTCTTGGACAGAGTTTTCAACATTTAAAGAACCATGTTATGACTGTTAAGTTGGAAAAATGCAAATTAATACAACGCCAAGTTGAGTGTTTAGGTATTCACCCGGTAACTTGCAACACATACGCCATCAAACTAGCAGCCACAGTTAAAGAAGCTTGCCCTGTTAGTTCAACTTTTGAATCTATTGCTAAAAAAAGATCTACATTTGAATGAACTCTGGAAATGAATCAGACGTTTGAAAATATCAAAAACCTTGTTATCAATGCTTCTGCTCTACAACCATTTGAACCAGCTGCTAAATCGTTTATTTCTGTAGATGCCAGCTTTAAGGGAATTGGTTCCAATTTTTGGGCATTGGGTCAATAGAAAAGAAACCACCGTGGCCCTTGCCACTCACACTCTATCTGAGGCAGAGACAAACCACAGTATTATCACAAGAGAGGCACTTGTGAGTGTTTGGGCAGTGGACAAATTCAAGACATATATTTGGGGCACTGCTTTCGATCTATGCACAGACCACAACCCCCCTGGTATACCTATTAAGGGGTAATGGGACTAGTAAGGCTTCTGCACACCTAGTCAAGTTGTTATCTAAACTTCCTGAATGCAATGTGTCTGTTGAGTTAGTACTGGGGGCAGAAACATCAGACCAGATTGCTTATCTTGCTTACCATTTTCCACTTGTAACCAATTTGTGAATGATGAAGAATGTTTGGTAGCTGTAGTGGATGTATTTGCCCTGTGTGATGATATTATTTCTGAGCATGAATGGATTTTTGTTTCCGCCAATGATGATGTTCTACAGAAGGTTTTTCAGTTTATGCAAGTTGGTTAGCAATTAAGGAAGCTACAACCTGAGGAATTATGCAGTTTTGATCCTTTATCTGGCCTAAGTAACCGCATAGCTATGTTAGCACATGACAGCCATCTAGGAACTTCAGCTACTTGCAAAAAGTTTAAACAGTATTTTTGGTGGCCAGGGTTTGACAAATTTGTTTCAGCTCTGAAGGAAAAATGACCCCTATGCATTGTTGCCGATAAACATAGGAAAACCACTAATAAACCTTTGTTTCCTGTGCCACTCCCTGTAGGTCCCCGGGTCAAGCTTGCAATGGATTTCTCTGGACCCTACCACTTACTACCCTATACCCAGAAATAGCTCACTATACTAGTGGACTACTTTTCAAAGTGGATCTACTATTATTTTGTAGTCTCTCCCAGCACCAAGTCAGCCATACATTTGTTGGGAAAGGTGTTTTTCATTGAAGGGTGCCAAACAGTGCCTTGTCACATATAATCCAGAAAACAACACAGGGTCGTGGTTCTGACCCAGTAAGGCTAAGCCATATATAATGAAAAAACAAAAAAATTGCCAGTACTGTAACCTTTATGAATGAAACTTAACGGTCCGTTTTTTGAATTACGTCACTAGTTTATTTATTTCACTAATGGCATAAAGTTTTTTTTAAATCATTTTTTCTTTTTTACAGAAAGTTATTTTGTGCATATACAAACAGATCAAACATAATACAATTCAAAACATCACAAAAGATTTTTTCAATGTACGATATCATTACAAAATTAACACACATCCTACCCATACTTTGGCCAAGTCATGCATACCACATTCACACAAAACCACATATATACAAGAAACTTTTGGAAGACCCTATGTCAAACCCACTCGTTGTTTGAACATATAGATGTTATTAAATTCCTTAATTTAGAGTCCTACTCGGTCAAAACAAGTCAGTTGGATATAAATCCTTATATGCAAAATATTAGTCGTCTGCTTATTCAGATCTGACAATGGGTCCGGTCAGGTCGACGTGTTTCGAACCCCCAATTGCGGGGTTCTCCTCAGGACCAAAAATCTCTATAAAACATAAACAAACCAAAGCTCAAACCATACCTTGTAACTATGACTGAAATCACCGAAGGTGATAAAGCTGGGAGGGCACGGAGACCACTTGGTACACTAGACAGAAAACATAGACAAGACACTCGTCAGGCACAAGTGCTGAATGCGGTGCAGCTAATCTGACTGTGCCAGCCAGTCAGTCACTTACCTAGTTATTCAGGTAGCGGAGCCATGCGGATCTGGGGGGGAAAAAAAGGGGGACAGGAGGGGAACAATTAGCTAAAAAAACTCATTGTACTCCTGCTAGTAAGACAGGAACAGTAGGACTTCCGATGAAAATGTAACGTGCTTACCAGGGCATACCGTGGCTTTGAACTGAGCCCGGATTTGGTTTAAAGGTGCCCAGCAGGGGTCATGTGGAGCCCTGTATGAAAGACATAAACAGGGTGGGGGGAAGTTTTAATGACAACACGCGAAGGCTTACTTGAAGAAAATTCAACAGGATGGGTGCCGACTTACCGATAGAGCCGGGCTGATGTGCTCACAACGCTGTGCTCAGCGTTCTGCTTGAGACGAAGTCCTACATATCTGTTCAGTATTCTTAGAGCAGGTCGATCATGTGATCCGGGACAGGTTTCAAAGAAATGAAAGCTTTATTGAGCGTGAGCATGCTTTCCCAGAGTCCTGTAAAAAGTAATTCCTGCCTAATTATACAAAATGCGAGTACGACAGTGCGTCAATCAAACGCCCGTTTATTAGTTGGTTGTAGAAGTGGAGCCCGGAGTTGTTAACATTTCAATGGAGGATTTCACCCCAGTTCACAGTTGATCAGAGCTCCCAAATGCATTCTGGTAAATGAAGTGAAAAAATCCCTATTAAAGTCAACCTGTTTGAATGGAAAAAGTATGGCACCACAGTTTCTTCAATTACATCTCAATGAACGTTGTTCATCACAGAGATTAATTCCTCAGTTGACGAAACAATTGTCAAGGGTTGTATATCTCAGATATCTCATTCAGACCATTGATCGCTGTCCCATATTTCATTATAAGCAATGCTTCACGCTGACTTAGTTTTCCCTCTACGTGACCTCCCCTCGGGTCTTTCTCAATTTTTGAAATGATGGTCCATTTCAGATCCTCTGCCCTATGTTTTTTTGACAACCAATGTTGAACCAATGATGCATTTGGTGTTTCTTTCCTTATTCTTGATTTATACTGTATAATTCGTTGACGTGCCTCCTGAGTATTCTTACCTATGTACAATTTGGGACACAGACATGTAATTCCATAAATTACATTCTTAGTCTGGCAATTTGTGAATGTCTTGTGTTTCCAGTGAATCCCATTAGACGCGAAAACTGTTCCTTCATCTGTTTGTGCACAGCACAAGCAGTTGCCGCACTTGTGATGGCCGACCATTGGGGGTAATCCCATCATCCCTCTCAGTGTTGGTTTTGAAACCGAAGGCATCGCAGCCCTTACAATATGATTTGCTATACTTCTTTCTTTTTTGAAGGCAAAAAGTGGTGGTTCTCTTAAATCAGTATGTAGGTTTTTGATCAAATGCCAGTTTTGCATCACAATCTTATGCACCTGATGGGCATTTGGGCTGAATGTTGAGACACATACAATCCTTGTTTGTTCCGGACGTACTTTCTTTTGTAATAATGTTTCCCTAGGGACCCACCATGCCCTTCTCAGAGAGTTTTTTTATCAATTTGTTGGGGTATCCTCTCGCCAGTAGTCGCTCCATTAGTCCATTGGCATAAAAAAAATATTCCTCTTTACTAGAACAATTCCTCTTGAGTCTAAGAAACTGCCCAAAGGGCAGATTTTGTTTGAGACTTCTAGGGTGGTGACTTGTATAATGGAGTGCTTTATTTCGATCAGTTGGTTTGCGAAATAGTGTTGTTGGAAGGGTCCCCTCAACTGCATATATTTTGACATCCAGGAATGTGGCACTTTTGTTTGAAGAGGTGAAACTGAATTTAATATCCTCCATCCTCTGGTTGATCCATGTCATAAACTCGTTGAGTTTTTCTTGTCTGCCTGACCAAATCATAAATACATCATTGATGTATCTCATGTATTTCGTAATATATTCGACATATGGGTTGTTTGTTATAAATAAACTTATTTTCATAAAGGCCCATAAACAGCACAGCCAGTTCCGGCGCAAAGGGGCAGCGCATGGTCACTCCCTTGATCTGAAAGAAGAAGTCCGTATCAAATTGGAAGTAGTTTCTTTATAATGCAAATTTTGCCAGTTGAACTATGAAATTTATTGGAACTCTAGTTGGTCGTTCTCTTTGCTCTAAACAGAATGCAAGGGTTTCTAAAGCATGTTCCTGCGGTATCTGAGTATATAATGAGACTATATCCATAGTCACCATTAGTTGTCTTGTCTCGTCAAATTGTACAGATGTTATTTGATTGAGGAAAGCTGTAGTGTCCTTTAAATGTGCTGGAATTTCTTCAACAAAAGGTTTTAGAAAGAAGTCAATGTACTTTGACACTGGTTCAATTAATGAAGCACATCCCAAAACAATTGGGCGTCCAGGGGGGTTTATTTCATCCTTGTGCATTTTGGGAATGACATAAAAGATCGGTGTTCTAGGATGTTTATACTGCAAGAAGGCAAGTTCTTTAGGTCCAAGGATTTCTGAATCGTATCCATCCTGGAGAATGTGAAGGAGTTCCTCTTGTAACTCAACTGTGGGAATTTTACTAATCCTCCTGTAGAATTTTGGGTCATCCAATTGGCGTCTGACTTCATTTTTGTATTTATTGATATCCCACAATACTACTGCACCACCTTTATCCGCCTGTTTAATTACTAGCGATTTGTCATTTTTGAGTGAGGAGATTGCCTCTTTCTCTTTTTTGGAAATATTATAGTTGACAAATTGCTTCCTATTTTCTAAAGCTGTTATTCCCGAGAGTACTGTTCTTTCGAACGTGATTACCTCCTTAGGTGTTTTAAAACCCGATGGGCAGAAAGATGATTTCTTATGGAGTCCTGTGACTTCCATAGTAGTTTGTTCTGGAACATCTTTAAAGAATGTATAGTCCTTAAACTCAAGGATTTCTTTCTCAATTTTTTCCAGCAATCCCTTTGCATCAGTAATTAGTTGATTGTTTTGAATTTCAGTTTCTAGGGTCGAGATTTCGGCTAGTTCTTTTTGAGAAATTCTATAAGCTGTTTCCTTACTGTAGAAACAGCTTATAGAATTTCTCAAAGAAATCCTTGAGTTTAAGGACTATACGGTGACTCAGAAAGGTTATAAATTTGAACAGGATAAAAAGAATTTTTCTCTGGAGACGGTTTATCCATATTTACAGCAGGATTTCTATTCAAGACCAGCACAACGACGCTTCTTTCAGGACAACCAAGGTCGCTCAAGGAATACATTTTTGACATTTTCTGATACATCTTTCTCATCAGGAGGAGAATCTGACGCAAGTGAAACAAGGAGCAATCAACTGAATAGAGGAAACCAACATAACCAACAACAAAATCCTCAACCTTTTTTAGGTAGAGGCCAACAAAGGAACAGGGGACGAAATCACACCAACTACCAACCATGGGAAATGAGAACTCGACGCCAGTATTACAGGAGTTAGAACTATCACCGATTTTTAATCTGTCTAACCAAATTCTAACGGCCGCAGAAACATCAATACTGAGGAAAGGTCTTTCGTATGTGCCAGTACGACCAACGGACTTTGCTGAAACCAAACTTGAAATACTCGAATTCTGTAGAAAAATTCGCTTGAAAACATTCTTTAAAGATGTTCCAGAACAAATTACTATGGAAGTCACAGGACTCCATAAGAAACCATCTTTCTGCCCATCGGGTTTTAAAACACCTAAGGAGGTAATCACGTTCGAAAGAACAGTACTCTCGAGAATAACAGCTTTAGAAAATAGGAAGCAGTTTGTCAACTATAATATTTCCAAAAAAGAGAAAGAGGCAATCTCCTCACTCAAAAATGACAAATCGCTAGTAATTAAACAGGCGGATAAAGGTGCTGCAGTAGTATTGTGGGATATCAATAAATACAAAAAGGAAGTCAGACGCCAATTGGATGACCCAAAATGCTACAGGAGGATTAGTAAAAATCCCACGGTTGAGTTACAAGAGGAACTCCTTCACATTCTCCAGGATGGATACGATTCAGGAATCCTTGGACCTAAAGAATTTGCCTTCTTGCAGAATAAACATCCTAGAACACCGATGTTTTATGTCCTTCCCAAAATGCACAAGGATGAACTAAACCCCCCTGGACGCCCGATTGTTTCGGGATGTGCTTCATTAATTGAACCAGTGTCAAAGTACATTGACTTCTTTTTAAAACCTTTTGTTGAAGAAATTCCAGCACATTTAAAGGACACTACAGCTTTCCTCAATCAAATAACATCTGTACAATTTGACGAGACAAGACAACTAATGGTGACTATGGATATAGTCTCATTATATACTCAGATACCGCAGGAACAGGCTTTAGAAACCCCTACATTCTTTTTAGAGCAAAGAGAACGACCAACTAGAGTTCCAACGAATTTCATAGTTCAACTGGCAAAATTTGCATTACAAAGAAACTACTTCCAATTTGATACGGACTTCTTCATTCAGATCAAGGGAGTGGCCATGGGCTGCCCCTTTGCGCCGGAACTGGCTGTGCTGTTTATGGGCCTTTATGAAAATAAGTTTATTTACAACAACCCATATGTCGAATATATTACGAAATACATGAGATACATCGATGATGTATTTATGATTTGGTCAGGCACACAAGAAAAACTCAACGAGTTTATGACATGGATCAACCAGAGGATGGAGGATATTAAGTTCAGTTTCACCTCTTCAAACAAAAGTGCCACATTCCTGAATGTCAAAATATATGCAGTTGAGGGGACCCTTACAACAACACTATTTCGCAAACCAACTGATCGAAATAAAGCACTCCATTATACAAATCACCACCCTAGAAGTCTCAAACAAAATCTGCCCTTTGGGCAGTTTCTTAGAATCAAGAGGAACTGTTCTAGTAAAGAGGAATATTTTTTTCATGCCAATGGACTAATGGAGCGACTACTGGCGAGAGGATACCCCAAAAAATTGATTAAAAACTCTCTGACAAGGGCATGGTGGGTCCCTAGGGAAACATTATTGCAAAAGAAAGTACGTCCGAAACAAACAAGGATTGTATGTGTCTCAACATTCAGCCCAAATGCCCATCAGGTGCGTAAGATTGTGATGCAAAACTGCCATTTGATCAAAAACCTACATACTGATTTGAGAGAACCACCACTTTTTGCCTTCAAAAAAGAAAGAAGTATAGCAAATCATATTATAAGGGTTGCGATGCCTTCGGTTTCAAAACCAACACTGAGAGGGATGATAGGGAGGCAAGATGGCCGCTGAAGCTTTGTAGAAGTCAGTCGCTCACTGACCCCTCTCCGACCTAAAGCACAAACTCAGGCAATGGAGCTTTGAGACAGTATGCAATCGGCTTTTTGGATTCAACAGACGGGAGACGCTTCTGCGAGTCTTATTCACGGCGGAATTGTTGGCCTCACGCAAGCATTTCTGAAAGCAATATCGACCTATTGTAAACTCCTCGAGGCGCTTATGGCAGAGATGGGGACCCGAGGCAAAGATAGGTACCTGCAGCAGCAACAACAGCCCACAGCTAATGGAGTGCATAAGGAGATATCGCAGAAAGAAGCTGGAAGAACGGGCGCAATTCCTAAAATAAAGGCACCATCTACCAGCAAAAGAATTACCCCCACAGTCTCCACAATCACCAAAGCACAGTTGCGCAAACTGGAGAAAGCCAGCGATAAAGAGAAGGGGATTAGCCAAAGTAACGAGGCAAGAGGCAGCAACATTACCCCAGCGGCACGAGAAACATCGGAAAAGAAGAAAAATGATGTTACCTATCGACAGCCATCGATGTCCGAAGTTTTCGGCGCTAAAGCTCCGCCAGAGGCACCGGGCTCGGCCACAGCAATCTCACTCTCCATGGCATCAGGACCGGCAGCCGACACAGCTCAGAGCGTCCTCGAGGACGCAAGCGGCGGGGTTGCTAAGCAACCAGAGTACACAGAGCTCACGCTTCCCGCGGAACGCCGCGTAGAGGCTCAGCCAGACGCTGTGGAACGAGAACAGATGCAGGGGAGGCAGAATGAAGGTCGGGAGCCGGAAAAAGAGGTGAGAGAGGCTGGTGTGGGGGTAAGGACATCGGGGATATCAAACACTGGACAAATGCTGGAAGCATTGATAGAGGTGGAGGCAGAAATGCGAGAGGAGCAGATTCAGGCTCAGAGGAAAGAAAATACTGCGCTGGGTGAGGTCACTGCAAGCCCTAGACTGAATAATAACATGATAGAGGTGGATCTAGCAGAAGGGGCTGAGGGGGATAGGTTCTTCTCTGTCCCAGAAGAATCAGAATCCACACTTGCAAGTAGCGATGAGGAAAGGGACTCATTGGACACAGACTCAAGCTCTGATGACAGTGGCAGCTCCAGGGGAAGAGGAAAACAAAAAAGGCGGAAAATGACTGGGAGCTCACATAAGGGTACACAAAAGAAACTCGTGTGGGATTACTCCGCTACCTCCAATATGTATAAAGACGATGAACAAGAGCTTCAAAATGGTGGAGGAAAATTGGATTTAATGTTTGCCACATTAAAACAGATTCAAATGGAGGCGAGAGCTGAAAGTCGGAGGGCCAGACATGATACAAAAAAAATCCAAGCCTCAATAAGGAAAATAAATAAAAAGTTTGAAGAAGTGGAGGAAAGAGTCACTGAAGTTGAAGAAAGAACTGGTAGACTAGAAGACGAGGTAACTGATTGGCAATCATCTAAAGAGGAACAGACCAAGAAAGTGGAAGATCTACAGTGGAAGGTGGAGGACTTGGAGAATCGCCAGAGGCGTAATAATGCCAGGCTCCTCGGAATAGAGGAAGGGATTGAGGGGCAGGATCCCAGAGGTTTCGTTGTTAAGCTACTAAAAGGAGCCTTCCCAGAGGTCCCATGGATTTGGGAACAAGAAGTGCAGAGAGCCCACAGATACCCGCTTTTTGTAAAGAAAACTCAGAAAGAAGGTTCAGGAGCTCTACCCAGGGCTATGCTGGTATTTTTTGGCAACTTCCTGGCAAGGCAAGAACTAATGGAGAAAGCCAGGCCTGATGCCAAAAAAACGGTGGAAGGAATAACTTTCTTTGCGAGACCGGACTTCTGCCACATAACAGTAGAGAGACGTTGGAGGCTCAGACAGCTGATTAACGCATTTCAGTCACAAGGAGCAGAGGCCTATCTGATGTTCCCTGCAAAGTTAAAGGTCATTTCAGCGGGCCGCACGAGAATGTTTTTTTCTGAGATCAAAGCGGGGGAATTCCTGTCAGAATTAAAAGAGCGAGGGGGTGCCAGTAGAAAATAGGCAGGGAAGGGAGCAGAAGAAGCTCAATTTTAAGATGACACAAAAGTCGGATAACTTACCAAGCCTGTCAAATAGAAGTAGTACTAGACAAGTGGGGAGGAGAGGGGGAGCGACGCTACAACGCTGAGCGGACACACATAGGTCAGGGATGACCTATTTGCCTGTCACAGGGGGGGAGGGGCAGCAGCAGGGGTGGGGGGGCTTAAAGGGGGGGAGGGGAAGGGAAGAATTCACGGGGAAAAGGTGTTGGTGTAAGTTAATGCAGATTTGTAAGGAGTGTAGTGATGCAGTAAAAGAATACATAGAAAAAGACAAAAAAAATGGCTGAGGCGCTAGTAGAAGTTAAACCAGAAATATGGCACTTAGGATAATGTCAATTAATATCTGTGGTTTAAACAACTTGGAGAAAAGACAGAAGTTCTCCGCGCTGCTGCGATACTGGAAAATTGATATAACCTGTATACAGGAAACGCACGTAGCAGCTGATGATAAATTTTTGCTTGGTCAGATGGGGTTGGAGATCCTTGCTTATACAGGACAAAAAGAGCGAAATAAGGGGGTGGCAGTCCTGGCCAGAAAAGGGGTGGTTAAAATTAAAAAGAAAAAAGAGGATTCTGAAGGGAGATGGGTGATGCTAGACCTAGAAACAACAGCGGGAAGATGTACTTTGGTTTCATTATATGGTTCAAACGAAGACGAATCGGAGTTATTAGAGTTTTTGGATAGTGAGCTAGCCTTGTGGCCAGAGCCCGTGATTTGCTGTGGGGATTTTAATATTAATGGGCTGTATGGAGTAATAGGCGCAAGCGGAGGAGGGTATCAAGGAAGAAAAAAAAAGGTGCATAAAGCAATACAAAATCTCGCTAGACACAACGCATTAGTGGATACATGGCTGGAGCTTAATCCGATAGGATCAGGTAGTACTTACTATTCAGCACCACACCAAACAGTTGCCCGCTTGGACTATTTCCTTATCTCTAGCTCATTAATCAGTAGGGCTAAAATAGACTGTCTCCCAAGGATAATGTCGGATCACAATCCGTTGGTGTTAAGTTTAGCAATATTACAAAAAGTGGAAAAAATAAACCCGACATGGACATTTGAAAGAGGTTTGCTGAAGGAGGAGGGCTACATCGCAAGGATGCAAGAATGGATGACACAATTTTGGGACTTAAATAGATACTCAACCTCAGCAGATATGGTGTGGGACAGTTTCAAAGCAGGAGTAAGAGGAGAGACATTAAGTTTTTCTTTGGCAAGAAGTAAAAAGGAAAAAGACAAGATGGATGAGGACATTAGAAAGTTGTTGGAGATGGAAAAAATGCTAGTAGAAGCAATAGAAAAACAAGAACCTATTGAACAGATTTTAGTGGCCATAGAGATGCAGAGATCAGAAACAGGGATTACTCTGGCACAAAAAACAGCGAGAAAATATTTAGCACACAAAGAGAAATGTTATGAATGCAACGAGAGGGTGGGACATCTGCTCGCAATTAGAACTAGGCAAACCCTAGCTGTAGGAGAAATCAAAGAAATTAAGGACTGTAATGGGATAATTGTTAATAAAGTGGAGGAGGTGCAGGAGGAGTTCAGGAGGTTTTACGAGAGTCTATACGTGCAGGATAAAAATGATGAGGAGATAGAAGAAAAGAGCTTGGAATATCTTAGGCAAGGTCAACCAGATGGGTTGAGCATAGAGGATAGGGATAAACTAGATACACAATTAACACTACAGGAGATAAGAGATGCAACATTTAGCTTACCATCTGGCAAAGCAACGGGACAAGATCAGATCCCAGTAGAATTTTACAAAACTTTCTGGGATATACTAGCCAAAGATATCTGGATAATCTGTTGCTTGGCACAAGAAGGCAGAACGGTTCCTCACTCTTGGGCGGGGGCCGATATAATCGTACTATTGAAAAAAGATAAACCCCCCACTGAACCGGGCTCTTATAGGCCTATCACATTGCTTAATGCTGATGCGAAGATATTCTCCAAGGCACTGGCTAACAGACTGAGCAAGGTGATAGAGAAGGTGGTCTCCCCCATACAACACGGGTTTATACCAGGGAAGGGAACCACCGAACATACTAGACAGCTGATAACCATTTTTGACGCTGCAGCGGCCGTAGGTGATCCTGTTGCGGCGATCTTTTTGGATGCCGAGAAGGCTTTCGACAGGGTCTCTTGGGTTTACCTTTGGAAGGCTATGGAGTGGGCTGGTATAGGGCGAGGATACATAAAGGCAGTCCAGGCTTTATATAAACATCCTAATGCAAGGATCCGTATCAATAGATCATACTCTAATGTAGTGCAGATTAGACGAGGGACCAGGCAGGGTTGCCCAGTTTCACCATTACTATTTGCAATATATCTTGACCCCTATCTGAGAAGACTGTCAATAAATAGGAGGATTACCCCAGTTATATTACACGGGAAAGAATATAAATTATTTGCCTACGCAGATGATGTGGCTGTCATAACACCGACGCCAGAAGGGTCACTGGTTGAAATTGAACAAGAGGCTAGGAAATTTGGAGAGGTGTCTGGATATTCAATAAATAGGGGGAAAACACAGATCGTTCAGAATCTATATACTACATTTGAAGACGCACGGGTTGTCTCAGACACAAAGTATTTGGGTATCAGGGTGACGGCAGACCTAGAAAAACTAGTAGAGATAAATTTGGAACCACTACTAGCTAAAGTTAAAAGCAACCTTGAGAGAGTAAATAATTTACACTTGACTCTCATGGGTAGAATCAACTTTATCAAAATGGTCACTTTTCCGAAATTTTTATATTTGTTCAGGGCAATCCCACTTTTCTTTGAAGGGATTTGGTTTAATAGAATAGAATCGGCTGTAAATAAGTTAATTTGGGCACAGGGGAAGACACGCAGAGCATATCGGTTTTTAACACTACCACGTGAGAGAGGAGGCTGGGGTGCACCTGATTTTAGATTTTATTACTGGGCGGCAGCTCTACAATACTCCAAAGGACTATTAGGCGGAAGTGATCAGGGGGAGGAGATGGGGAGGAAAGGGCCGGCGAATGTATATAAAGCACTCCTAGGTGAAGCGGCAGAAAACGCTTTGGTAGCAACGGTGGATTTTGCATATTTTAAGCACACAAGATTCAAGACATTGACTGCGATATATAAAGTTTGGAAAGCGATAAGGAAAAAATTGGGTATGGGAAGGAATAATCGATATTTAAGACTTTATAGAAATGATAGCCTTCCGATAGAAATCTTTTGGGATACAGTTATGAAAGAATGGGACGAGAAAGGGATCAAGAAACTGGGAGATTTAATGGATGAAGGGGGAGCAATCTCAACGTTTCAAAACATACAGCATAGGTATAAAATAGCTGGCCATAGCTTCTTTAAATACCTACAAGCAAGGAGCTACTTCTACACAAAAACGGGGGGTGCTGGAGGGATGGCGAGATGTAAGTTAATGGATTATCTGGGAAGTAATTTATCATGTTCAATAGGACAGCTGTACGCAGAACTACAAGCCTATAAAACTGATGACAGAGAGAAATACAGTAGTAAATGGAGAGAGCAGGTAAATGCAAGACCTGAAGATCTACAGATCTCTTTAGATCTTGGTAGATCTATTTTATGTTCCGCTACACTCCAAACCCAACACTATAAAACAGTTTATTCATTATATTATACACCAGCCAGAATAGCTAGTTGGGGAGGCTCCACGGGAATAACGTGCCCAAGGTGTAACTCAGCTCAAGCTAATATTACACATATGTTTGTACAATGCCCTCAATTATATACTTTAAAACTGGCAATAGAAGAGTTTCTAGAGAATTCACTGGATATAAAAATTAAATTATCTGAAAAGTTAATAATCCTGGGGGTAAACTCAGAGGATAATATAATCTACCCAGAATTCTTATTTATGGCCACAGCAGTATACAGGTTAATCGTCGCAAAAGCATGGAAGGACAAAACTGCACCGTCATTCCAGACATGGGTTGCAAGATTATTATCTACGTATAATTTGGAGAGGGCAATTTATGACAGAAAAGGAAGGAAGGCAAAAGCTATGGGGTGCAGGATATGGCTTCCCATTGAACAGTGGAAGAATAGGAAAAATGGTGTGCGGCAATAATTGGGAAAGGTGTTGAACATATAAGGCTAATAGAGATGTTGTGTTATGTGCCATATTTATGTCTATGATCTTATGTCGTTGAATATTAGCCCTTTAAATCTGCATATTATTTAGCAGTGCAAATCTGTATTCGTTATAAAAGAATATGTAAATGTATAAAAACACACTGGTTGTAACAGAAAAATGGGGGGGGGAAAAATTCTTGAATAAAGATATTTAAAAAAAAAAAAGAGAGGGATGATAGGATTGCCCCCAGTGGTCGGCCACCACAAGTGCGGCAACTGCTCGTTCTGTGCACAAACAGATGAAGGAACAGTTTTCACGTTTAATGGGATTCACTGGAAACACGAGACATTCACAAATTGCCCGACTAAGAATGTATTTTATGGAATTACATGTCCATGTCCCAAATTGTACATAGGTAAGACTACTCAGGAGGCATGTCAACGGATTATACAGCATAAATCAAGAATAAGGAAAGAAACACCAAATGCACCATTGGTTCAACATTGGTTGTCATAAAAACATAGGGAAGAGGATCTGAAATGGACCATCATTTCGAAAATTGAGAAAGACCCGAGGGGAGGTGACATAGAGGGAAAACTAAGTCAGCGTGAAGCATTGCTTATAATGAAATACGGGACAGCGATCAACGAGCTGAATGAGATATCTGAGATATACAACCCTTGACAATTGTTTCGTCAACTGAGGAATTAATCTCTGTGATGAACAACGTTCATTGAGTTGTAATTGAAGAAACTGTAGTGCCATACTTTTTCCATTCAAACAGGTTGACTTTGATAGGGATTTTTTTGCTTCATTTACCAGAATGCAATTGGGAGCTCTGATCAACTGTGAACTGGGGTGAAATCCTCCATTGAAATGTTAACAACTCCGGGCTCCACTTCTAAAACCAACTAATAAACGGGAGTTTGATTGACGCACTGCCGTACTCGCGTTTTGTATAATTATGCAGGAATGCCTTTTTACAGGACTCTATGAAAGCATGCTCTCGCTCAATAAAGCTTTCATTTCTTTGAAACTTGTCCAGGATCACATGATCGACCTGCTCTAAGAATACTGACCAGAGACGTAGGACTTCGTCTCGAGCAGAACGCCGAGCACAGCGTTGTGAGCACATCAGCCCGCCTCTATCGGTAAGTCGGCACCCATCCTGTCGAATTTTCTTCAAGTAAGCCTTCGCGTGTTGTCACTAAAACTTCCCACCATCCTGTTTATGTCTTTCATACAGGGCTCGACATGACCCCTGCTGGGCACCTTTAAACCAAATCCGGGCTCAGTTCAAAGCCGCGGTATGCCCTGGTAAGCACGTTACATTTTCATCGGAAGTCCTACCGTTCCTGTCTTACTAGCAGGAGTACAATGAGTTTTATTAGCTTATTGTTCCCCTCCTGTCCCCCCTTTTTTTTTCCCCCCCAGATCCGCATGGCTCCGCTACCTGAATAACTAGGTAAGTGACTGACTGGCTGGCACAGTCAGATTAGCTGCACCGCATTCAGCACATGTGCCTGACGAGTGTCTTGTCTATGTTTTCTGTCTAGTGTACCAAGTGGTCTCCGTGCCCTCCCAGCTTTATCACCTTCGGTGATTTCAGCCATAGTTACAAGGTACGGTTTGAGCGTTGGTTGGTAGCGCTTATGAAAGTGATTAAGTGGGGTTTTTTAGTGGTTTTAAATGAGGCTGTTTGTTTATGTTTTATAGAGATTTTTGGTCCTGAGGAGAACCCCGCAATTGGGGGTTCGAAACGCGTCGACCTGACCGGACCCATTGTCAGATCTGCATAAGCAGACGACTAATATTTTGCATATAAGGATATATATCCAACTGACTGGTTTTGACCGAGTAGGACTCTAAATTAAGTAATTTAATAACATCTATGTGTTCAAACAACGAGTGGGTTTGACATAGGGTCTTCCAAAAGTTTCTTGTATATATTTGGTTTTGTGTGAATGTGGTATGCATGACTTGGCCAAAGTATGGGTAAGATGTGTGTTAATTTTGTAATGATATTGTACATTGAAAAAATCTTTTTTGATGTTTTGAATTGTATTATGTTTGATCTGTTTGTATATGCACAAAATAACTTCCTGTAAAAAAGAAAAAATTATTTTAAAAAAACGTTATTCCATTAGTGAAATAAATAAACTAGTGACGTAATTCAAAAAACTGACCGTTATGTTTCATTCATAAAGGTTACTAGATAGAAGGCAGCAAGCTAAATCCAGTACTTGCAATTGTTTTGTTCTTTCATTGTCACATATAATGGCATGCATTTCGTCTCTTAGGAGATTAATGATTATATTACTAATTTGGATATCACACACCTCAAAGTTGCATTGTACAGTCCATCCTCCAATGGTCTCATTGAAAGGGTGAGCCGTATTTTAAAGAAGGTATACAAACAGCCATTGCCGCTCATTTTGATGTTGCAAAATTCTTGGAAGGCGTACTCCACTACTGAGGTATCACCATTCAAAAGTCTGAGGGGCAGGGAGGTGAGAACGAAACTCATTCCAGGGTGGTTACAGGGTGCTACTCATAATGAGGTACAAAATAATTGGGTTTCTCCACAAGATCATTACCTGTTGAGAGCTAGAGTTGAGATTTAATAAAACAAACCAAAGGAATTGCATGATAGTAAGAAAGGAGTATGAGATGTTGAATTTAATGTTAACAATTGGGTTTTAAATAAAAAACCTACCAAGGAATTGAAAGGGGAGTCTAAATTTACTGCACCAGTCAAAGCGATCAGAACCAGTAAAGCTTCTCTGCTTTTGCAGGGAAGAGGATGGTTTGGTAGTCAGTGTTGTTCCCATTTCTAATGCTCAGGCTGAGATACACCAATGCACATGCCCTAGTAAGCATCTATGCAACACTATGTTGACCACTGATGTGTGTTGTCAGGCAAAAACCTTGGCTTCAGCAGACTGCGATCTTCCTTGTCGGTTGGACTAGGATCCTTCTGTAGACCACCGTCATGTTCTTGACAGATGCTCTGCATGCCAGGAGAGGGACCTGAGTAAGAACATGCAGTTCGAGAGTTGTCAAATTGTCTGCTAAGTTACAGGAATTTTAATTGTTCTAATTTACTTGCCATGCTTTATGTACCAATGCTCTTCCGTTCTTTTCACCTATATTTTGTTTATTTGGTACACCTTTAACAGCGCACCCATTTCACCTGTGTTCTATGGAACCCTGGACAGGTTCCAAGGGCTGTTGGAGATTTTATTCTTGAGCAGCCTTCTGACATGTCCAAAGCATTTTACTGTTGTGGGTGTCTTTTAACTGGAAATAAAGAAGAACTCCTATTCAGCAGTACAGCGTACCTCATTTAATTCCTGTGACGCTGCTACTGCCCTGCTACAGGCATATCCCCAAGGACTGACACCCGTAGGTCCCAGGTCTGGTTTGGTGCCAGGACCCTTCCCTAAGCCAGTACAACATAGAGGTGTTTATGCTCTAATACTCTCCTGGCACAATACGATGTTGACACGATGTGTGACTGAATGTCTGGGGAGCATATAAATCTGTCTATTCTAGAGTGATTTATGTGTACTGGGGAGGAAAAGGAGTAGTACATCCAGAGCAGAGATTTTGTGAGTCAAAAGTCACCCAGTTCCCATTTTTCCATCCAAGCTCAGAGTGCCCTTGAAGCCGGTTTCACTGGGGGCTGAAGAGGAAGTGAAAGACATTGAATAATCCAGAAACATATCCTGCACACAATTAAAGTCTTGTTCCAACACCCAGGGAACCGCAGCCCAATCCATCTTAAATTCAGATATATTTTTCCAAAAGCCTGATTAACGCATGTTGGAGGTATAGATACCACCCAGAATTAGAGGAGACCTGTCTAAGACAAGTCTAACCAGAACATCGTGGCCATCTGCATCAACCTTAGCATCTTCTGCCTCCAAAGGGACTCCAGCCCTTATCCTAAGCACACCCCCCTGGCCTACACAGAAAAACTAGTCTCAAACAATTGACCCCACCATGTATTTCTCATCCTGGATACTGCTGGCGCCAACAGGTGAGTTTCTTGTGAAGTAACAATGTGAGCCATCCATAAAACCAAAGTGGAATGAATTTTGTAACATTTGTGGGTAGATTTTTTTCCCCTGACATTTCATGTTACCACCAGTTTATGCTGACTTGCAAATGGTACGTCAATGGACAATGTTCACAAGCAAGCCACGAGAATCAATCAATCAATAATTTGTAAAGCGCACTACATACCCGCGAGGGTCTCAAGGCGCTGGGGGGGTGGGGAGGCGCTACTGATAGAACAGCCATGTCTTGAGTATCCTCCTGAAGGTCAGCAGGTCTTGGGTCTGGCGTAGGCTCAGTGGAAGGGTGATCCATGTCTTGGCGGCGAGGTGGGAGAAGGATCTCCCACCGGTGGTTGTTCTTCGGATGCGCGGACAGTGGCGATGAGAGGTCGGCGGAGCATAGCTGGCGGTTGGAGATGTAGAAGGAGAGCCGTCTGTTGAGGTAGGCTGAGCCGGTCTTGTGGAGTGCCTTGTGTGCGTGGGTGAGGAGCTTGAAGGATATCCTTTGGTTGACAGGGAGCCAGTGCATGTTTCACAGGTAGGGGATGATGTGGCCGTGTCATGGTGCGTCAAGGATCAGTCGTGCCGAGGCGATTTGGATGCGTTGTAGTCGTTTGATGGGCTTGGTTGGGGCTCCCGCGTAGAGGGTGTTTCCGTAGTCGAGTCTGCTGCTGACGAGGGCCTGGGTGACTGTCTTTCTTGTATCTGTTGGGATCCATCTGTAGATCTTGCGGAGCATGTGGAGGGTGTTGAAGCAGGAGGAGGAGACGGCGTTGAATTGCTTGGTCATTGAGAGCGTTGAGTCGAGGATGATTCCCAGGTTGCGTGTGTGATCGGTGGGTGTCGGAGCTGCCTCCAGTGCCGTCGGCCACCTGGAGTCATCCCAGGCTAAGGGGATGGAGCCAAGGATGAGGGCCTCTGTCTTGTCCGAGTTCAGCTTCAAACGGCTGGTCTTCATCCAGGCTTTGGCGGTGATGGGGTCCTTGGTGAGAGAGAGGATCAGCTGAGTGTCGTCGGCATAGGAGATTATGTTGAGGTTGTGCTGTTGAGCTACGTGTGCAAGTGGGGCCATGTAAATGTTGAACAGCGTCGGGCTGAGGGAGGATCCCTGGGGTACACTGCAGATGATCTTGAAGGCTTTGGAACAGAATGGGGGAGGTGGATGATCCGGGTTCTGACGGAGAGGAAGGAGGTGGTCCAATCCAGAGCCTTGTCTCGGATCCCTGCGGCGTGGAGGCGTGCGCATAGTGTGTGGTGGCAGACGGTGTCGGAGGCGGCAGAGAGGTCTAGGAGGATGAGTGCTGCAGTCTCGCCGTTGTCCAGCAGGGTCCTGATGTCATCGGTGGCAGCGATGAGGGCAGTCTCAGTGCTGCGGTGGCTGCGGAACCCTGACTGGGAAGGGTCCAGGATTTTGTTTTCTTCGAGGTATCGGGTTAGCTGTCTGTTGACGGTTTTCTTGATGACCTTGGCCGGGAAGGGGAGCGGAGCGAAGGGCCGGAAGTTCTTGGGGTCTCTTAGGTCTGCTTTAAGTTTTTTGAGTAGGGCGTTGATCTCGGCGTGTTTCCAGATCTCTGGGATGGTCGCGGTGTAGAGGGAGAGATTGATGACGTTGCTCAGGAGGGGTGCGATGGAGCTCCTTGCTCTGTTGAAGACATGGTGTGGGAATGGGTCTGACGGAGAGCCGGAGTGGATTTTGCGCATGGTCTTGATGGTGTCCTCGAAACTCACGCTGGCCCAGGCTAGCAGGTGGTCGTGGTCGAGGGTGTGTAGAGGGTCTGTTGTGTTGCTGTCTGTTGGGGCTGTCTGGGTGTTGAAGCTGTTGTGGATGTCTGCTATCTTGCAGTGGAAGAAGGTGGCGAGGGAGTCGCACAGGGCTTGCGACGGCGGGATGTCGTTGGTGTTAGAGCTGGGGTTGGAGAGTTCCTTCATGATGTTGAAGAGCTCCTTGCTATTGTGTGCGATGTTGTCAAGGCGGTCTTTGAAGGAGGTCCTCTTGGCTGCTCTGATGAGGGGCTGGTGGTTGCAGATGGCGTCCTTGTGTGCTCCGGAGTTTGTTCACTGTGCTATTTCTTCTCTAGTTTCTGAAAGGCTTGCTTGGAGGCTAGGAGTTCTGGGCTGAACCAGCTGGCCCTCTTCAGCAGGGTGAGGGTGTTGGCGAAGTCCTCGATCCAGCATCTGAGGCTGTGGGCAGCGTCATCGGTGTTGGAGGGTACGGTGGGTGGGCTGAGAGCGAGGTTTGCGTGTAGTTGGTCTTCAGTGATTTTGCTCCAGCAGTGGCGGGGTATCTGTTGGGTGCAGTGGTGTGTGGTGGGCTTCTGGAAGGCAAAATGGATGCAGTGGTGGTCGGTCCAGAGGAGTTTGGTGGTGTAGCTGATGGAGACGTGCGGGCTTGAGGAGATGACGGGGTCGAGCGTGTAGCCGGCGGAGTGGGTGGGCATTGTGAGGAGTTGCTTCAGTCCGAGGTTGGCGAGGTTATCCATACTAATTGATTTAGGTGGCCCCTATAAAACGTATCTGAGTTTAGAGATGTGTGTGTCAAATGAACCACCATAAAAGAAAAAAATACCAACAAAACACTGGGCCAAGGCCCAACAAACAACCCCACAAAGATTAGTCCCTTGACTAAAACTTAGCAAAGGAGAACAGTGGAGATGGTGAGATCATACAGCCAAGCAGCTACTGAGCCTGCATAGCAGCTTTGATACAGGACAGAAGTAAACAGCAGCTAAGCAAAGACGGATAATACAGTGAGACTTTGGAATGGTCACCGTGGAGGGCCCTAGGCAGCACCAGTAGCATTACAAGTAGTGAAACACCCAGCAGCAGCAACATATCCAGCCCCCTTGTAGTGCACATGAAGTGCCTCCCAAGCCCCAGAGAAAGGAATCCAGATGCAGAAGGTAATGTTGGAGTAGTGGAATCCAAGGTTGTGCCATTATGAACAGTATCTGGGTCAGTGGCCTCCGGTGGCTGACAGGAGCAGTTGCGAAGAGGCAGATAAATCCTTCAGTGGCACCAACACTTTCACTGCTCGTTGTCACTCCATATGAGCCTGAGAAGTCGGGGGGCTTTTACGCCATGGACCTTGAGGGCACAGCCTCCTAACCGTTGCTGAGACCCAATCCAGGAGGGGATCTTGTGACGATGGAACTGATGGAGAGGCTGGCGCCAGGCCCTCTTTAACCAGTCCTAGGGAGATTCTGATATCATAAAAAGGTACGATTGCAGGTCGACCGTTATTCTAGACTTAGCAGGAAACGACAACGCATATCTGTACCCCAGCGAGCTCAATTTCCTCCTGACTTGCATAAAGGGGGAGCATATTCAGTGGTCAGCTAACATATAATATGGAAAGCTCATAACTTTAGTATTATTAACCCAGATCTGATCTTTTTTCTGGGCTTCTAATAAGGTCATGTCTCTATCCTTAAAGTTGAGCAACAGGGCAATCAGAGCCCTTGGCGGTGAGGCCTGGGAGAGGGAGCCAAGCTTGAACTCTTATAGCCCTCTTGATCACAAATACTGTTATGACAGGATCGCCCCTCTGCATCTTTGAGTCTATCCTCTAAGACCCAATGTCATTCCAGGATATTGTGAGGGCACTGTGAGAGGTCCTTAGCGCACAGGGTTAAACTGTCAATGGCTGTGGTATGGAAGGTCACTTTCTCTGACAGTTTCCATTGGTTCTCACACAGCAGCATAAAGGCAGTAGTTAAAATATCAACCCTAGCTTCCAAACTTCACAATTGTTGCCTAGGTACGGTCCAATGCAAAGGGATGCTTCTGATGAGGCCATGTTCCCAGGGCTTACAGGTATCATCTAGCGAGTATTTGGTTCTGGAGCTCACTGAGGGTGTCTCTTGTCCTGCAAATTCAGCATGAAACCCGGTGTACACCAATTGGCGCGTTTGTGGATATGTGATTCAGCAGGTTCCCAATCCAGTGGTGACTCGGCCCAATGCAAGAAGTGGTCTTTGACTCACCTCATCTTGCATCAATATCCAAATTTACTGCAGGGGTTAAGAGTGGCCAGGGAGCACACACAACTGGGCAAATGAAGGTGGGGTCAGATGTCACCCATGCCACCTGCGGGTCCACGGGGTGGTCCATCATATTGACGACAGCCATCAAGGCAATCCCATGCTTCCATGATCTTCAGCAGTTTATGTAGTGAAGAAAGCCGTTAGATGTAGATATGTTGGTTGGAGTCCTTTTAATTACTACTCCTGGCCTGCCTTATCCTGTGGCCGCTATCTGGAGTACCACCAGGGGGGCGAGCAGCCAGGGGGTACTAGGTGTCTTGACCACAAAAAAGAGGGAGAACGGTGGAGGCCACCCTGATTCATGTGGGCCATGTAAGCTTTGATTCAGCTCCAAAGGGAGCCTCAAGGTGCCCTTGCAACCACTCAATCCTGATATGCTGCATGGGTGTTTCCTAGCCACCAACCTATCTCTGATGGAGTGAGAAAAAAGTTGATCTAGTCCCAGGCCTTGACACACAGTTCAGATGTCAGGACAACGGGCCGTGGACCCGACCAACCTCAGTCCTCTGTGTATCCCCAATGACTGCCTTTGCCAGCGCAACTCTTCCACCACCTGGTGTATTTAACAGTCTTCTCAGCCGGGCATGGAAAAGTCTCTGAATAGCAGAGTAGGGGGTCAAGGACATCCAAGATAATCAGTGGGAATGCCAGGCAGTCTACCAAGGTTAAAATTATTGTGTAAAGGTTGTGTTCCACTGGATTAGTCAGGATGCAGCAGGCGAATCAGAGCTCCTCTAAGCGGCGACCGCCATGTTTGGTAGCTCATCCACACCCCCCTAAAGTACCAGAGTACCAAGCACAGGTTAATTTAGTGACGTTTTGTGACTCACCCTGACAAGGTTTGTGGTTGTTGCCTGAGTGAAGCTTCCAGCCCCTCAGCCAATTGGCCAGTTTCTTACAGTGGGCCAAAGAATGATCGTTGGAATGCAACTCCGAGTCATTGCTAGTGGTTAGACTTTAGCAAGCAGTCCCATTGTCACTTTTGACATGTTTGATATTTTCAATTTTCTATACTCACTGATCATTCCTTAGATGTACAGAATATACCTTTGCTTATTCGAAGTTAATGATTATTTGATATAATTGGTGTAAGTTGATGTCATGTTTATAGTGTGCACTGTGGTATTGCATATTAGCAGTATTATTTCCAGCTCTCTCTTGTAGGTGCCATCCCAGTCCATAATCACTACTGCTCCCTAAAAAAGGTTCTGAGCCCCAAGGAGGGACACACTCACATTTCGCGCATCCAACACCAAAGTGGGTAGGCAATTATCATAACCTGAATGCCCAACTACACCCCAAACAAGGGCACCACACTTTATTGTACTAGTAAACTCAAGGGAGTTCAAAAGCCAAAGCTCCTGTTGCTCACCTGTTTTCCTGGCTGAATCCAAACCCCTGCTACATACCTCCATGTATAAGTGATTAAGGGGCGTATTTAGGATTTAATGTAACAGGAGGAAGGAGAAAACCAGCAGTCCTCCCACCCTACCAAATCAGCATTTACCCTGCTCTAATTAGAGTCAAGGGAGTTGATAAGTTACTTTAATGGAGCCTCTGCTGGCACTGCCAGATATAACCCCTTATTTTGTGGACCATCCACAACAGGACTGCTGGGTCCCAGTGACAGTCATCACAAAGGCGAGGCTAGTGTCACTCATTGTCCCTGCCTCTGACCCCCAAATAAGGCATAGTGGGATTGAGTAGAAAAAATGTTATAAAGCTCCCATGCACTGAAAAAAGCTCCCGTTAAAAGCCATTTACCTTTTGTCCAGAGAAAACAAATTGCCTCTGGGAGTTTGATTTTTCTGATCAAAAATGTCTGTCAAACGGGTACTTTAAAGATGGCACCTCCTGGGCAACCTTCAGTATTGTGAAGGGAACCTTTGTTGTGTTAGCTGATTTCATAGCAGGGAGATCCAGGATCTCTATATATGGCAAACCGTCCTCTGCCAGGGTGGCAGAGGTCATGATCTCCTTCTCCCTCGCGAGACTCCAGATTGTTGGTCAAGGCTTAAATAAAGTAATACATTTTATGTTTTATGGCAAGCACCGAAGAAAATTATAGCGTACATGCATTACCCACTAACAATTCAGGGGCCCATTTTTATCAGAAAGTGACGCATCTGTAGAGATGTGACTCATTTGTAGTGACTCAGCGACGCATCTGTAGTGACGCAGCGGCGGTGCAAAAGTGTCACAAGGGGCTTGTAAATCTGCCCCTCAGTGTTTTTCAAATGAGGCATTTATCTGAAAGCAATTCAACATTTTAGAATCAAGAAAAAAATAAAACGTAAAATGTGTACTGGGCATAATACATATATTCATAGTACCCTTGATATCTGACACCTGCAAATACTCAACTATTTGTCACTTATTCGAAAATATGAGTTGGCTATTAATTCATTTCAAAGTTGACCCATTTGACATAGAGAAAAAAAACTGTTTGCATACCTGTTGTGAAGGTACATAGGAGCTTTAAAGCAAACAACAAATCCATGGAGACAAACGTACGTGTAATTGTTGTATCTTCTGTAGACATACAACACATGCTATCAATGTCATTATGGATTTTCCAACACAGTATTAATAGTTCGCTCTATACTGGCACTGGAATTCTTTCTTCTTTTTATTGTTGGAGGGTTTCTCGGGCTGATTTATGATGATGCCTGGGCTTTAGAAATGCAGAACTAATTCACTCAAACTTTCTGGAGCTGTTTATCAGCACTTGAAGCATTTTAAACCTCAACACAATTTAGACTTTCATTATCTATGAATCTTCAATACAGAGTAATGACTTAATTTAGCAAATGGATGGTTTCATCAGTTGCTGTTCCTGCAAACATCAGCTAGTGTTTTAAATATATTATGCAGATAAAAAGTTTGCATGTGAGTCATTATGCCTTCTAATGGTTTCTGAGAGCAAGCTTCCTGAAGACTTGTGAAAAATAAGGTTTTGAATTTATAAATACATGGCTTGATTACTTCTGATTAAAAGGCTCTTCATCCGCGGTGCACATGTTTACTAATCTGAATTTTATATGTCCAAACAACCATGGCCAGACTACATTTTGCTACAACGTTTTCACTTTACATATAATTCTTCAGTCCATGTGCTATTTTGCCATTGTGGTTGGACCAACCAAAATCTCCAAAATATCTTTTTTGAACTGGTCAAATGGTCTAAATACAGTGTTTGTGTTATAGGAGGTAATTAACAGCATTAGTGCAATACTCCAAAGTTACACTGAAATTGTTGCAATATATTTAATTCAGATTTCCAGTAGAAAGAGGTGATGTGCACTTTGTTTATGCAAATATTATGTATCTAACTGCCTGCAACCTATCTTCATTACGTGACTATAGGTATTCAGAAAAGTAAAGGTATGGAGATAGGTATAATCGCAGGCTCCGTGCGGTATAATTCTGTCCAGTGCTGTGCTCCAGTCATGCTTCCCTTACGGCACAACAGAGGTACTAGTGCCTCTCTATCACTACCTCGTCTCCCACTACATCCGACTGCAGCAATGAGATAAGTAAACCACCACATGGAAATCTGGATCTTAGCCTATACTGTGCTATCTCCCGCTCTTCTTCTGATTAATCAATTGTTAGGTTGTCTGATGGTTCTGAAAAACATACACCAGCTGGTGGCTTCTGCTTGGTGCCGTTTTAAATTTAAAAGAAGGTAAACCCAGGTCCACCATCTTGGTCATATTTTCCACATCTACTTCCTAAAGTGAAGGTGGCCAAGGTCTTGCTTTGGGGATGGACTATTCCTGACAGTGGGACACCTTCTGGGTTATGGATAATTGGTTTGCTCCGACAAAGCCAATACTTCTTTTGACTTGCTGGACTGAAATTGAAGTATCAACTAAAGTGGTGCCCGTCATTCTGTGTTTATTTTGTGGGACGAATGCCAAATCAACAGTTAGAGGTCAGCTGTGGCTGTGCCTTCTGGCCAGTCTTCATAAACTTAAATTTTCTTATTTGCTTTGCAATTTATTTCTTCTGTGGTATTATTAAAAACTGCTGCTTTCTCTCGCTTCCGAAAATGCCTAGTTTGACATAACTCTGATATCATTGTTCCAATTCTCACAGAGCTCTAAAATGCTCTGCTTATCTCTGTTGTCATACCTACCATCTGGATAAAAAACCTCTTATGGCATTGTGCTGTAGAATGTTTGCTAGGTCAAATTAATTTCTTGGAGGTCTTTATATATTGAGATTTCAGAGTTGCTCTTACCTTCTGTCTCCTATATTTTCGATATCAATCAATCAATCAATCAAGAAATTTGTATAGCGCACTACTCACCCGGAGGGTCTCAAGGCGCTTGGGGGGGTCCGCTACTGCTCGAAGAGCCAGGTCTTGAGTTGCTTCCTGAAGGAGAGGTGGTCTTGGGTAAGGCGGAGGTAGATGGGTAGGGAATTCCAGGTCTTGGCTGCCAGGTAGGAGAAGGATCTCCCTCCCATGGTGGCTCTTCGGATGCGTGGAACGGCGGTGAGGGCATGACTGGTCGATCGTAGTTGGCGGGTGGGAGTGTAGTAGGTCAGGCGGCTGTTGAGGTACCTGGGGCCTAGGTCGTGGAGGGCTTTGTGTGCGTGGGTGATGGGGAGCCAGTGCAGATCTTTCAGGTGTCCGGAGATGTGGCTGTGGCGGGGATGTCCAGGATGCGTCGTGCGGAGGCGTTCTGGGTGCATTGGAGTCTTTTCTATAGTTTGGCTGTGGTTCCGGTGTAGAGGGTGTTTCCGTAATCAAGTCGGCTGGTGACAAGTGCCTGGGTGACCGTCTTCCTGGTTTCGGTGGGGATCCATCGGAAGATCTTTCGGAGCATGCGTAGGATGTTGAAGCATGAAGACGAGACGGCGTTGACTTGTCTGGTCATCGACAGGGAGGAGTCCAGGATGAAGCCCAGGTTGCGTGCGTGGTCCGTTGGTTTGGGTGCACTGCCTAGGGCCGGAGGCCACCAGGATTCGTCCCAGGCAGATGGAGATGAGGACTTCCGTCTTGTCTGAGTTTAGTTTCAAGCGGCTGTTCTTCATCCACTCGGCTACTTCTTTCATCCCTTCGTGTAGGTTGGTTCTGGCGGTGGCGGGGTCGTTGGTGAGGGAGAGGATCAGCTGGGTGTCGTCGGCGTAGGAGATGATGTTGAGGCTGTGTTGGCGTGTGATGGCTGCAAGGGGGCTCATGTACACGTTGAAGAGGGTGGGGCTGAGTGACGATCCTTGTGGTACGCCGCAGATGAATTTGGTGGCCTCAGATCTGAACGGGGGGAGGCAGAATCTCTGGGTTCTTCCGGCAAGGAACGAGATGATCCATTCCAATGCCTTCTCTTGGATTCCGACGTTGCTGAGGCGTTGTACTAGGGTGCGGTGGCAGACAGTATCGAACGCTGTGGAGAGGTCCAGGAGGATGAGGGCCGCTGTTTCCCCGTTGTTGAGCAGGGTTCGGATGTCGTCAGTGGCTGCGATGAGGGCGGTCTCAGTGCTGTGGTTGGCTCGGAAGCCGGACTGTGAGTGGTCGCGGGATCCGTTCGTCTCGAGGAAGGCGGCCAGCTGCCTGTTGACGGTCTTCTCGATGACTTTGGCAGGAAACGGGAGCAGCAAGATGGGGCAGTAGTTCTTGAGGTCGGTGGGGTCTGCCGATGGTTTCTTCAGGAGGGCGCTGAGTTCGGCGTGCTTCCAGCTCTCCGGGAAGGAGGCAGTGTTGAAGGAGCAGTTGATGATGTCCCGGAGTTGGGGTGCGATGACGGAGTCGGCCTTGTTGAAGACATGGTGAGGGCATGGGTCGGTTGGTGATCCGGAGTGGATGGTGTTCATCGTCCGGATGGTGTCTTCGGTGTTGACTGGGGTCCAGTCGCGGAGGGTGGTGGTGGGGGGTGTCGGTTCTGAGGTTGGGTGCGTGGTCTGTTCGCCGAAGCTGTTGTGTATGTCTGCTATCTTGCTGTGGAAGAGCGTGGCGAGTGAGTTGCAGAGGTCTTGTGAGGGGGTGATGTTGTTGTTTCCGGCGCTGGGGTTGGAGACCTCTTTGCCAATGCTGAAGAGCTCCTTGCTGTTGTGTGCGTTGTTGTCTAATCGTTACTTGAATGCTGTCTTCTTGGTGGTGTGGATCAGCAGGTGGTGTTTGCGGGTGGCGTGCTTGAGGGCGGTCATGTTGTCTGTGGTCGGGTTCTTTCGCCAGGCTTTCTCAAGGGTGTGGCAGTTCTTCTTGGAGTTCTTGAGGTCGTCATTGAACTACGGGGCTTTCTTGCTTCCGGGCCTGCTGGGATGGGTTTTAAGGGGTGCGAGGTCGTTGGTGCAGTTGGTGATCCACTGTGCGAGGTTGTGGGCTGCTTAGTTGGGGTCCGTTGATCTGGCGGGAGGGTTCTGGTTCAGTGATGCGATGAGCTGGTCGGTGGTGATCTTGTTCCAGTTCCTGCGGGGAACCTGTTGCGGGAGGTGGTGAGTTGTGGTCTTTCTGAAGCTGAAGTGGACGCAGCTGTGGTCTGTACAGTGGAGTCCGGTGGAGTGGCTGACAATGATGTGCTTGCTGGAGGAGAAGATTGGATCAAGCGTGTGTCCGGCGTAGTGGGTGGGGGTGTTCACCAGTTGCTTGAGTCCGAGGTTAGCGAGGTTGTCCAGTAGGGTGGTGGTGTTGTTGTCGTTGTTGCTCTCCAGGTGGAAGTTGAGGTGCCCTAGGAGGATGTAGTCAGCGGAGGCGAGGGCGTGTGGGCTGATGAAGTCTGCGATGTCTTCGCTGAATTGAGTGTGGGGTCCTGGGGGTCTGTAGAAGAGGGTTCCTCTGAGTGTGGTCTTGGGGTCGGTGTGTATCTGGAAGTGAAGATGTTCGGCGGCTGGGAGGGTGTCTTCGGAGTTGGTCGAGATGCAGATGGTGTTCTTGTGGACGATGGCGATGCCTCCTCCATCCAGGTTGACGCGGTCCCTCCGGGTGATTTTGTATCCGTCCGGGATGGCTATGGCGATGTCGGGTGCTGAGGAAGCGTTCATCCAGGTCTCCGTGAGGAAGGTGACGTCCGGGGATGTGGTGTCGAGCAGGTTCCATAGTTCCACGGCGTGTCTGTGGACAGAGTGGGTGTTGATCAGGATGCACTTCAGGTAGTTGCTGTTGGTGCTTGGCTTGGCGGGTGCGGGTGGGTTGCAGGTCCGGAAGCAGGCGAACCTGCTGGATTGGCAGGTGAAGGGTCCATGGGTGCGTCCTGGGGTGGCTCGGTGGCAGCTGGGGAGGCGTCCGGTGTTGAGTGCGCTGAGGGTGGCGATGTCGTACATCCGGCGGTTGGGGTGGCATCTGCGGGGGCCAGGGGGTCTGGCGCTGGGCGGGGTCCAGGTGCGGACGAGCGTAGACGGGCTTGCCTTTGGCGCACCCGCTGCGCGTGAACGCTGCTCATACGCGCGGACTCTGCCATAAATGGAGAGTGGAGGGGGTGGAGCCAGGGAGGAGCAGCTGGGAGGCGGGAGCAGGGTGGCGAGTGGGGAGAGGAGCGATGCGAGGTGAGGCTGAAGGAACGGGGTGGGACCGCGGGGGAGTAGCGGCAGGGACCGAGGAGCGGGGTGGGTCAGCGGGAGCGCGGAGAGGACCGAAATACAGTCAAGGGCACAACAGTGAAAACAGGGGGAGGAAAACGGCGATTGCAGGCAAACAGTCAGGGGCACAACTGCACGGAGAGAACAGAAATACAATCACGGGCACAGCAGTGAAAACAGGGGGAGGAAACGGTGATAGCAGACAAACAGTCAGGGGCACAACAGCACAGAGAGAACAGAAATAAAATCAAGGGCACAGCAGTGAAAAAGAAAAGTTACTAGCAGTGGTGGCAGTGGCATCAGTGGCGACGGCAAACGGGGAATGGGCACACGCAGGTGGGCCACGCGGCGGGTGGAGCGAGCGGCACTGACCAGGTCAGGTCAGGCCACGATATTTTGGTGAAGAGTGGTGAAAGCAGAGTGTGCCAACACAATGGTGAACAGATAGTGATTAGTGGCACCACAGTGAGACTCAACTGAGGTGAGTAGGATGAATTGACTGCTGTTGCACCAAAGTGTGAAGGGTGAATTGAGCGCCGTGTCAATTTAGGAGTGAAGCAGCTTGAGCTTTCTGATTCCTAATGCAAGTGAAAGGGAGCACAATCTGATGGAGGGAGAGTTAAGGAGAACTGGTGGGAGTGAGCCAACCTACCTAGGAAAGTGAGGAGGGAAAGCTTTTGACTATCACCCATTTTAATACTGGCTATCTTAAGTGGAGTATTAGTACGATTCCATAGTTAATGTTGCACTTCTTACATCATATTTGGCTTCCATTTCAGTTGAAAGAGTGTGTAAGCTCAACGCTGTAGTTATTGGAGTATCATGGTGTTGTCCAATGTAGTGGCCATATAAAGGTTTCTTGAATGGTGATACACATACCTTATTCCATTTTATTCACTTGGTGAAGCAGATCAGATGAAGAGTTTGTGTCCACATCACAGCTGTGAAGACAATGGTGGCATCTGTAGTACCCTCTTGAGGCTACCCTCAGATTGGCATTGCTTATTAAATTATATGCACACATTGAGGTGGAGCAGATGAAATGGTAGCCATCCATCTCCTTTTACAGCAATTGTTTCTAAGAAGAGTTGTCTTATATTCAGATGAGAAGGGAATACAATTTATCAATCTTATAGTTTACTCTGCTGAAAGATGTGCATTATGTGAGCAGTTAATAGATGTATAGGTGCATACTGTGTAGTGAACAGGGGTAATGTGCACACATAAATAACACCAGTGTTGTGCATGTTATTATTTGTAAATATTGTGGCCCGTAACACTGACACCTTTTTTTCTTAAAGGGGAAAGAACAAGGGAACCCTACTCACAACGGAACAAGGGTGATTAAGTATTTTAAGAGAAACAGTGGTTCCTGTGGGGAAAGATACTTCATATAACTCAATAAAGTATGAGCGAAAATGTGCATGTGTAAACAGAGTTTTCGGTGAGACGTCAGATAGAAAGGGACACAAACGCACTGTTTAGTTTGTATATTGATTGTATTTGAAAAACACAGAAATTTGTGAAACAATGCTACAACAAATATTTACATTTATGTGAAATGTGTCCCAAGTGAAATTGTGAACCAAGGCATATGAATAATGTTTGTGAGACAATATGTGCAGGTTTCAAAATACAAAGTTTGTTATCTACAAGGGCGACCCGTTTCTTTTCTCAATTTGCATAACATCTATGAAATAATCGAGTGTTCGTTTGAACAGGTTCGCCTTTTCTGTTTTCGACTGCGTTTCGACCCTGACATGGATAAAGGGTCTCTTCAGGACTTATGATGTGGGGGACCTCTGGTAGTAGGAGTTGCTCAATATAGTTGAAGTGCGTGAACCCGTGTGCAAGTGAAATAAAATTACTCACTAGGAAACCCAGCCGGGTTCCCTAGCAAGTGGGTGTCTTTCGCAATTCCGTGGGATGCTCAATGGCAGTCCTTTTAGTGTCAAGGCTTCTTTTTTCGGATGTAGGGATGTGGTCCTTGAGTGTGCGGGCGCTGAGTCATAGTCACAGCAACTATTCCGTATAAAATTTGGTCTGTGAAGAGGAGCTGCTTGCATCTGTCCCTCGTGCCCAGGGAGGACAGACGCAAGCAGCTCCTGTTCACAGACCACCTCTTTTTTCTTTGCCAGCCAAGAGCCTTTCTGCTAAATGAGGCAAATGAAAAAGTTTTTTAAATTATGTGAGAGTGTGCGGCAAAAGCTTGAGTGCAGGGATGAAGAATTCACTGATTCTACATTTCCTAATTTTATATTTGAATACATTTGAAATTAATATAAAGAGGTTGAATGATCAGTTTGGTAGGAGGTAGCCCTATTCTTGAGAGATACCATTTTGGAATGAGAGCTCAAAGGGAAAGTGAAACAGTGGAAAACTTGGTGGCAGCTTTAAGGATGTTGTCAGCTTCCTGTACATTAGATAACCAGACAGATAAAAGAATTACAGATCTGTTTTTACTGCGATGTAGTAATGCTACACATGGCCTGCTATATTGAATACCCTTCTTCAACAGCCATCCGTGAAAAATGTGGAAAAATGTGTAGTTTTGTGAAATGGTGTGATCAGTATGAGGTAAATTGTGCAGAGGACATGGGAATAAATTCTGCCTTTATTGTAGATACATTTGATTCAAGCTCTCAGTTGACTATTATACCTTGGAATTTGTATGGGAGGTTTTCCAAGAACAGAGTTATTCTGAAGTAAATGGATGTAAGATCGGGACAAAATGGCAGAAAACACATCAGCATGAAAGTCTATTTCAAAGTAGATGTTGAGCTTAAAAGCATATATACTCTCGGTAACGTGTGTATCTTGCCTAAAGGGGACTATTTGCTGTATCTGTCGAATCATCAGATCTGCTGACTTCCTTCTTGAATTCAGAAGGAAATTGACAACCTTGCTTTTCAACTAGACTCCCATCAGACAGCGCAGCAATCTCATTCTTAAGAAATCTGGATACTCTGCTGTGTGATCAGCTCACCATACACATCCTGATAAAATAAAATAAGCTGGTCATATCGAAAGTTGCTTTGTAGTAATGTTGAATCCCAATGCCAATCCTCAAGTAATGATGACTGCAGTATGCCGTAAAACGGTGGTGAGAGAGCATTTGAACAGACTAAGAGAAGAGAGGAAGTGTACCCACAAGTCTTTAAGGTGGTTCATGAGGTTTTTGGGCATACACACATAGAATAAAGCTTAGAAGAGGTGTGGCACCAGTAGCTTGTAGGCTGCAGAAGTTGCACATGATTTTACATTAAACTGTGAGCAAGGAATTTGAAAGACTGTGTGATCTGGCCAATTATGAACCAGTGGAGGGTATGGAGTGAAATGAGTGGCAGCAATTGTGCTGGCATAAAAAGGTTGGAATTAGGTGTTCCTCGATTTAAGAAAGCTCAATAAACAATTGTAGTGGACAAATTCCCTTTGCCTAACAATTCGGAAGTAGTTGCACAGATTTCTGGAACCAAGTCATGTAGTTTAATTTATGGCACGTACAAGCAGATCATGCAAGAACTACAAGTTATATATGTTTTGTGTATATGCTACATATATTTAGCTATTGAAATAAAGTTTCATTTTTGTTAAAGTTTTATTTTATGATTGTTGGTTGTAGTAGGAGAGCAGTTGGGTAGTGGTTTATTTTGTAAATATTTTGCTATGTGGTTTAATTTTTAGAATAATATTAAGTACCTTTCAATTTAATAGATTTTATGAGTATATCTAAAATATTTTTTGAAATGTTGTGAGTTTTATTAGGGGATTGGGCGCTGAGTGGTGAATGTGTTATAGAAAATGTTGCAATTAATAATAATAATAATAATAATAATGGTTACATCATTTTTTAACTTCATATTGAAATTAAGATACTTTACATGAGCCTTTTTTGGAGTAAATATTTAATACAAAAGCCAATTGAAAAAGCAACAATTGATGGACAGAATGCAGAACAATGTCATACATTCACCCCAGTACACGGATCTGGGCCTAAATCCATTGTTTTTTTACTCACCATGCCATTCCAATTTGAACCCAGTCATATGCAAATCAGTCTTAAACCTGTGCACAATGGCAACAGACCAGCCCGAACTGCCAGGCCAGGTTCTCTCTGGACTGGAAACAAGCATCCTAAGACCGGTTTCAGGGTTTCTCCCCTCTTCAGCCAGGATAGCTTGACTCCAGTGGCATGGAGACCATGGGATCCACGTCTTGGCATACCCGTCCCACACGGCGTGACAAATGCAAAAATGACAATTGATGGACAGAATGCAGACCATTGTCATACATTCACCCCACTACAGAGATCTGGGCCTAAATCCATAGTTTTTTTGCTCACCATGCCATTCCAGTTTGAAGCCACTGGAGTCAAGCTATCCTGCTGATGAGGGCTGAAAGCCCGAAACCGGTACTAGGATATTTGTTTCCAGTCCAGGGAGGACCTGGCCTGGCAGTTTGGGCTGGACTGTTCCGATTGGGCACAGGGTCAAGACTGATTTGCATATGGCTGGGTCCACACTGTAATGGCGAGCAAAAAGCAATGGATATAGGCCCTGATCTCTGTACTGGGGTGAATGTATGACATTGTTCTGCATTTTATCCATCAACTGTTCTTTTTGTAAACATTAAATAAACAGATTATGTTTTTGCTATAAATATTTTAATATATTTCAATTATTATTTAAACTATAATTTAATGTAAAGTTTAATGTTTCTATTTAAATATCACTCTGTCACTATCTGTTGAGTTAGAAATAATGATAAGTATGTTTTTGATTAATTTATTCACGGTTTATATACTAATGAAATAAAACAATTTGCATATTTTTAAATGCATGTTCAATTATATGTATTTAGAATTGCTAATGACGGGGCGTGGCTAAGGCGCCGAAGGAAATGGCCGCCGCATTTGGGAGCTCCGCAGAGACATAGCGCGACGGAGACCCTCCAGGCTTCGTTTCCAACCGCCTGAACTCCAAAGCTGCTGCATTACATGTGAGAGCACCTGCTGCCTGGAATGTGATATATGCAGTGCATGGGGTGAGCGTTTTTAGATCTTTTTCTTGGACTTTCTTCCAAAGCGGTTCCCGAGTAAAATGTGGCCGCCATTTTGATTTATGACCGATCCCCGTGACACTCGATGACAGAGTTTTCTCTCTGCATTTAAAAGACTATAAAAGCATGTTTTACTTGGAAATAATTACTCGCTTTCTCCAGTTTTTTCCCTAATTGAAATCCTTTTAATTTTATAGCTGCATACTGCATTGCTTTTTCTATATTCTGTGGTGTTGAATATTAATACCTTTACTGACCGCCATTTTGTGTTCTGGACTTTGACTCTATGTCTCAAATCTCTCCCGATTTTTCCTCAAATGGCAATGTCTCGCTCTGCCCGAAGAGGTCTTCATCAAATTAATACAAATAATGGGTCACTGGAAGACACTAACCCATTTAGTGTTTAACAAGATAATGTGGAAGAAGCAACAATGGATGCTACTACAAAGAAAGATACTTCCTCTCATACTTCGCGCTCAGGTTATAAAAATAATTCTAAAACTCCTTCCACACCCGCCTCCGCTCTGGGTAAAAGAGGGAAAATGAATCCTCTTTCGCCAACTAATTTCTCTTCCTCTATTTCTATGGAATTACTACTTGATGAAATTCACTCACTCAAACCATATATGGCAGAAGTGGATTCTCATCTTCAAAACTTGGAGGATAATTGGTCACACACTGAACAAAAAGTTGATGTGTTAGAGAGAAAAGTTGCCGCAGTTCAGGTAGTCACTGACCATGTTCCTTGCCTACACAAAGAAATACAGAATCTTAAACTACGAGTTGAAAATTTGAAAAACCGCAACAGCCGTAACAATCTACGGATTTATGGACTGGCGGAGGGTCTTGAAGGAACGAACCCTATATCCTTTTTTCAATCTTTTTTGCCCATGATTCTTAGACTTTCAACTTCTCCAACCTTGAATATTCAGCGAGCCCATTGGCTAGGTCAAATCTCCCGCTCAGTTGCTACATCTTCTTCTTCAATGAAACCTAGAGGGGTAATTTTGTACTTTCTAGAGTATATGGATCTCCTTAAGGTTCTCCAAGCTGCAAAACAGAAGGGAAAGATCACATGGAATGGCTCAACTCTCCTTTTTGCGCAGGATTACGCCAAGGTTACTGCAGATCGTCTAAAGAAGCTTCTAGAGATGAGACCTACTCTTCGATCCTTGAATGCCTGTTATGGCCTATTCCACACTTGTCTCTTTAAATTGACTTATAATAATAAAACAACGACCTATGAAGATCCAGCGCTTCTTCAACAATTCCTGAACTCTTGTAGAGATGATTTTATGGACACTCCTCGATCTTAATCGTCTTGTGGCATAAGAATTGTTGGCTGTTGTTTTATGTCTAATCCTCATCCCAATTGTTTTGTTTTTTATCAAGATATGAGACATGTTAATCATTTTTATTTTTATGTTTTATTCTTTCAGATGCAGTTTTGTGATTCCTTGAATATGCCCTCTTCGTTTGCACCTTGAGGTTGTCTCCCTCTGGTGCATTTTCGTGGAGGCCTCAGTCCGGCGTGCTACCTTCCTCATGAGGTTCCACCCACCCCACTCCCAGTGTTTTTGTGTGATATGTCCTGATTTTGTTCCTAATTGTCAATGGTTCTATTTTTATCTGTACGGTATTTTGTTTTCTTGTCCCTTTGCCTTTCCCTGTCCTTTTCTTTTCACTGTTCTTCTTTCTTTTCCTTTATCCTTGGTACTATCTTCTTCAAATTTGCTTGGTTTCTTTTCTTAATCTCACTTCTCTTTTTTATGCTCTCTTCAATTATTTTATCTCTTTCTTTGAGCAACAAGTATGCTATTTCAATTGCTTATATAATAACTGTGCATGTTCATTTTAATGGGTTATTTTTAGAGTTGTAACTTGGAACGTTAAAGGAGTTAATAATCCCATAAAAAGACAGCACGTCTTAACTCATTTAGCTAGATTAAATGTTGATATAGCGTTAATTCAAGAAACTCACCTATCAGATGCTGAAGCTTCTAAACTATACAGAAGCTGGGTGGGAAATGTTCTTTTTTCCCCAGCTTTAGGGAAAAGGAATGGTGTCTCTGTTTTATGCCATAACAAATATCAGTTTTCAGTTGTTCATCAGGAAAACGACCTGGAAGGTCGCTGGGTAATTGTTAAATTATGTATAGATCAAATACTCTTAGTACTCTTTAATGTTTATGTGCCTGTTAATATTGATAATACATTTTGGACTTAGATATCTGATAAACTTCTTATGTTTGATGATGACTTTGTTATTTTTGGAGGTGATTGTAATCAGGTTCTCGACCCTATATTAGATGGACATTTCTCTGTTAAATTTTCCAACAGCAAGATGCATTGACAATTTACTTCTGTCATACGTCATAAAGCATTAATTGACATCTGGAGGCTTTGTAATCGAGATATCTGGGAATTGTGGGGCATAATAACAAGGTTTGGCGATAAATATCACAAAGTGCGCTTAGTGCTTGCATATTTATCGCCGGCTATCTCTGGAATTTATCGCCCGGTTAGCGCGTTATCAACAATGCGCATCGCTGAGGCGATAAAAATTCCAGCGATAGTGTGGATATCGCCGTTTTCCATGGTGGAAAACGCCGATATCCTAAATGATAGGGCCTGTGGTCTTAGCCACAGAATCCCCCCCCCCATATTAAGTATGCCTTAGTGAGGCATTTAACAGACGTTAAATTCCTGGGTTAAGGCATACTTAACGCAATTTAAATAATCGCTACCCTTCCTTGGTAATATCGCGAAGCTGCCTTTTTAACATTCTAAGTAAAGCTTCCTCTCTTGATTATCCTATTGCTGCGATAGCATTAGATGCTGAAAAAGCATTTGATAGGATCGGATGGGATTTTATGTTTCAAGCACTAAAATGGATTGGACTCCCTACTAAATTAATTTCTCTTATTTCTTTACTTTACTCTGGTCCTAAAGTCTCTATTGTTGTTAATGGTAAAACTTCTGATTACTTTTCTCTTTTTAGAGGAGTTTGTCAAGGATTCCCTCTGTCCCCTTTTCTATATATAATAGCATTAGAACCCTTTTTAACGAAAATTAGGTTGGATGATAGGATTATTGGATTTCAACTTGATTCCACTCATGTTAAAATGTCTGTTTATGCCGATGACATACTTTTATATTGTTCAAATCCATCTACATCTCTTCCAGCCGTTTTATCCCAGGTTGATATTTGTTCTCAATTATCTGGATACTGTCTCAACTCAGACAAATGTGAAGTTCTCCCCTTAAATATATTCTGTTTAAAACAAGATTTTATCTCTACTGGTTTATCTTGGAAAACCTTTAAAATAAAGTACTTAGGTTTGTGGTTCTCTCCAACTATTCCAGAAACTTTAAAGGAAAACTTTGATAAAATTAATAAAACTTTATCTGAGTCTATTGACCAATGGCACCCGCTTTTCTTCTCCTGGTGGGGACGGCTAGACTCTATCAAGAAGATGCTTTCTCCTTTAATTCTTTATCTTCTGTCCATGATCCCAGTACATATTCCTGGTTTCTACTTTAAAAAAATTGATTCTCTGCAAATTCCTCTGAAAAGACAAATCTCCTCAAATAGCTCTCATTGCTCTAAAAGCTGAGAAGAATTCTGGCGGTCTCAAATTTCTTGACTTTAAATCATATCACTATTCTTTTTCTCTAAAACAATCCTCTTGTTGGCTTTTTCTTGATAAATGTGTTTATCCTCCTATCTGTTTGAATATAGAAAAACACTTTACAACTCCTTTCCATTTTAAAGCAAGGTTGGACTGTGCTCATGACGGAACCGTTCCGTCATGAGCCCGTTGGCTCATTAGAACATTCAGCACAGCGCAGGAATCTGCGCCACGCTGAAGGTGTTAAACTAATTTTTTATATTTTGATATATTGGAGAGTATTAATTACATAACCTGAGTATTTTTTTAATACCCAAGCCTTTTTTAAAAAAAAATTAAATATTTGATAAATAATAACAAAAATATTATTATTTTTTTTTAATGTAATGACTTGATGAACCCCTAATATTTACACACTCAGAGGTAAAGTCTGTTATGAAATCTATCCCGAGTGGAAAAGCCCCAGGCCCTGACTGCATCCCGGCGGACCTGTTCTTACAAGAACAGGATCTCTGGTTTCCTTATATCACTATCCTGGCCAACGCCTTAGCTAATGGTGCACAGGTCCCCGATTCCTGGTTCGGGTCTGAGATTTTACCGATATATAAGAAGGGTGATCGCTCAGTTCCGTCCAATTATCGGCCGATCAGCTTAATAGACGCGGAAAAAAAATCACGGCCCGCTTAGTTCTGGGACGTATTCATTCCCGGATGCTTGAGTTTGATATACTAACACCCTTACAGGCGGGTTTTCGGACCCATGTAGGTACCCTTAACCAGGCATTTAGGTTTGTGTTACTTTACTGGAAGGTAGTCTTCATTGGGGGTGGTAAACTATATGCGGCCTTTGTAGATCTAAGGTCTGCTTTTGACCTTGTACCAAGGGCAAAGTTATGAGAATGTTTATTAAAACTGGGCATGCCAATAGAACTGGTAAGGCTTTTGGTGAATCTACATGCCCACACGTATGCACAGATTCGCTGGGGTAAACCTGGCGAGGGTACTGATAGATTTGATGTCGCCAAGGGTGTGTATTGACCCCCTACCTTATTTTCTTTATTCATTAACGGGGTCCTAAACTATTTTACAAACCACCGAACAGATGCTCCATCCCTGGCCGGTATGAAAATTCCTCTGCTCATGTTCGCGGACGACACGCTTTTAATATCTAAAACGAGGCAGGGACTACAGCTAGCCCTGTCTAGGTTTGAACTGTTTTGCCGCGAACATGAGCTAGAGGTTAGCGTGGCCAAGACCAAGTTTTTGGTTCTACGGGGGAAGAGCCCAATAACATCTAGGGTAACAATGGGTGGGGCTACCTTTGAACAAACCTCTGTCATTACACATCTTGGTGTCACGTTTAGTGATAATCTTAGCTGGAACCCTCAGATAGACCTTCTTGCTTTAAAGCATGCTCAATTAGGAGGAGCTCTCCTCAAAGAACATAAATGTTCCCAAACAAAACCCATGTCCCCACTTATGAAGATTTACGGCTCAAAAATCTTGCCAGTGGTGCTGTATGGCGCAGAGCTTTGGGCTTATAGTAACTTGGATCCCCTTAAAGTGGCCCAAAACAAATTCCTTAGGGCAGCTACAGGCCTCCCGCAGTCTACACCCCGCATTCCCCTTTTATATGATTTAGGGTGGCAACCAGTTGAGGATGTTGCGCGACATAGACCACCAGCGTTTTGGCGGTGCCTGTGGACCACGCCTTAATTATCCCTATATGCGAAATCCCTGTTAGAAGTTAGGGATCTTCATGGTTCTCACAGGATAGGCTGGTTGAGAGACCTTAGAACCACACTGTCTGATATGGGGTTGGGGAAACTCTGGTGTAATCCAGACACAGTTACTTTTCCCCCGAAAAAGCTGTTGAGAGATCTGTACTGGAGATGGGCCGTCTCTAAAAGACATGCTTCACTGACAGACGGCTCATTGATGGCATCCTTTGTGTTGGTGAAGGATGTCTGTCACCTTGAAGACAACTGGAATGTCATTACTAGGCCTCTGGATTGCAAGCTATTCCATCAGCTTAGGGTAGGGACACTACCGCTCAGGGGTCTAACAAAGTCTTGGGTAAACAGTAGTAATGGATACTGCCAATTGTGTACAGAGCTGGAAGAAACAGTTGACCACTTTCTCTTCGCCTGCCCTGTGTACCATGCTCCTAGACATAAGTGGTTACGCCCAGTCTGTAGGACATTGGGTACTACACATTCGGCGAAGACAGCTAGTAGAATTCTAAAGGCCTGTACCTCATTATTAGTGGTAATTGGGGTTGCTAAATGTATTAGTTGGGCCTGGATCCTGAAGTTAAGGTTGATTAATTCCTTATTAACTGCACCCTAATATGTCAGATTGGGCACAGGTTTGACGTACCAAGAAACGATATGTTGTATTATAAATGTTTTTATACGGGTTTTTTACTGTAAATGAAGTCTTGTATATTGTGATTTAATGCTATTTATAGTTTGTTCTTAATGCATATTAATTTATTTTTTTTAACCATAGTACACAATCTTAATCATATCTGTGATTTGCACTGTAGGGTAATGTACCCATTCCAACTGGTCGTTTTTATGGGCTGAATTGTTTTTATGGTTGATTTGTGTAGTAGGTCTTTTATGATGAAATATCGAATAAAGACTTTTTTGACCTTGACCTGACTTGAATATGTATAAATTTTAAAAGAAGAATACTTATTTATTTTTTTCTAATTATTTAATTTTTTTTATTTAATACTCGAGTAATTTATACCCCTTCACTATCCTACACTTACCCTACTATTACACCCCCCTGGAGTTAGAATAGTAATTTATACCCCTTACCTATCCCACACTTACCCTACTATTACACCCTCCTGGAGGTAGAATAGTAATTTATAGCCCTTCACTATCCTACACTTACCCTACTATTAGAACCCCCTGGACTTAGAATAGTAATTTATACCCCTTCACTATCCTACACTTACCCTACTATTACTCCCCCCTGGAGTTAGAATAGTAATTTATACCCCTTCACTATCCCACATAAACCCTACTGTTACACCTCCCTGGAGTTAGAATAGTATTTTATACCCCTTCACTATCCCACACTTACCCTACTATTACACCCTCCTGGAGGTAGAATAGTAATTTATACCCTTTCACTATCCCACACTTACCCTACTATTAAAACCCCCTGGAGTTAGAATAGTAATTTATACCCCTTCACTATCCCTCATTTACCCTACTATTACACTCCCCTTGAGTAAGAATAGTAATATATACCCCTTCACTATCCCACATTTACCCTACTATTACACCCCCCTGAAGTTAGAATAGTAATGTATACCCCTTCACTATCCCACACTTACCCTACTATTAGACCCTCCAGGAGTAAGAATAGTAATTAATACCGCTTCACTATCCCACACTTACCCTAATATTACACCCCCCTGGAGATAAGAATAGTAATTTATACCCCTACACTATCTCACACTTACCCTACTATTACATACTCCTGGAGTAAGAATAGTAATTTATACCCCTTCACTATCTCACACTTACCCTACTATTACACCCCCCTGGAGTTAGAATAGTAATTTATACTTCTTCACTATCCCACAGTTACCCTACTACTATTACACCCCCCTGGAGAAAGAATAGTAAATTATGCCCCTACACTATCCCTCACTTACCCTACTATTACACCCCCCTGGAGAAAGAATAGTAATTTATATCCCTTCACTATCCCACACTTACCCTACTATTACACCCCCCTGGAGTTAGAATAGTAATTTATACCCCTTCACTATCCCACATTTACCCTACTATTACACCCCCCTGGAGTTAGAATAGTAATGTGTACCCCTTCACTATCCCACACTTACCCTACTATTAGACCCTCCTGGAGTAAGAATAGTAATTTATACCCCTTCAGTATCCCACACTTACCCTACTATTACACCCTCCTGGAGATAAGAATATTAATGTATACCCCTACACTATCCCACACTTACCCTACTATTACACACCCCTGGAGTTAGAATAGTAATTTATAACCCTTCACTATCCCACATTTACCCTACTATTACACCCCCCTGAAGTTAGAATAGTAATGTATAGCCCTTCACTATCCCACACTTACCCTACTATTAGACCCTCCTGGAGTAAGAATAGTAATTTATAACCCTTCACTATTCCACACTTCCCCTACTATTACACCCCCCTGGAGATAAGAATATTAATTTATACCCCTACACTATCCCACACTTACCCTACTATTACACCCCCTGGAGTTAGAATAGTAATATATACCCCTTCACTATCCCACATTTACCCTACTATTACTCCCCCCTGGAGTTAGAATAGTAATTTATACCCCTTCACTATCCCACATAAACCCTACTGTTACACCTCCCTGGAGTTAGAATAGTATTTTATACCCCTTCACTATCCCACACTTACCCTACTATTACACCCTCCTGGAGGTAGAATAGTAATTTATACCCTTTCACTATCCCACACTTACCCTACTATTAAAACCCCCTGGAGTTAGAATAGTAATTTATACCCCTTCACTATCCCTCATTTACCCTACTATTACAACCCCCTGGAGCTAGAATATTAATTTATACCCCTACACTATCCCACACTTACCCTACTATTACACTCCCCTTGAGTAAGAATAGTAATATATACCCCTTCACTATCCCACATTTACCCTACTATTACACCCCCCTGAAGTTAGAATAGTAATGTATACCCCTTCACTATCCCACACTTACCCTACTATTAGACCCTCCTGGAGTAAGAATAGTAATTAATACCCCTTCACTATCCCACACTTACCCTAATATTACACCCCCCTGGAGATAAGAATAGTAATTTATACCCCTACACTATCTCACACTTACCCTACTATTACATACTCTTGGAGTAAGAATAGTATTTTATACCCCTTCACTATCTCACACTTACCCTACTATTACACCCCCCTGGAGTTAGAATAGTAATTTATACTTCTTCACTATCCCACAGTTACCCTACTACTATTACACCCCCCTGGAGAAAGAATAGTTAATTATGCCCCTACACTATCCCTCACTTACCCTACTATTACACCCCTCTGGAGAAAGAATAGTAATTTATATCCCTTCACTATCCCACACTTACCCTACTATTACACCCCCCTGGAGTTAGAATAGTAATTTATACCCCTTCACTATCCCACATTTACCCTACTATTACACCCCCCTGGAGTTAGAATAGTAATGTGTACCCCTTCACTATCCCACACTTACCCTACTATTAGACCCTCCTGGAGTAAGAATAGTAATTTATACCCCTTCAGTATCCCACACTTACCCTACTATTACACCCTCCTGGAGATAAGAATATTAATGTATACCCCTACACTATCCCACACTTACCCTACTATTACACACCCCTGGAGTTAGAATAGTAATTTATAACCCTTCACTATCCCACATTTACCCTACTATTACACCCCCCTGAAGTTAGAATAGTAATGTATACCCCTTCACTATCCCACACTTACCCTACTATTAGACCCTCCTGGAGTAAGAATAGTAATTTATAACCCTTCACTATTCCACACTTCCCCTACTATTACACCCCCCTGGAGATAAGAATATTAATTTATACCCCTACACTATCCCACACTTGCCCTACTATTACACCCCCTGGAGTTAGAATAGTAATATATACCCCTTCATTATCCCACATTTACCCTACTATTACACCCCTCTGGAGAAAGAATAGTAATTTATATCCCTTCACTATCCCACACTTACCCTACTATTACACCCCCCTGGAGTTAGAATAGTAATTTATACCCCTTCACTATCCCACATTTACCCTACTATTACACCCCCCTGGAGTTAGAATAGTAATGTGTACCCCTTCACTATCCCACACTTACCCTACTATTAGACCCTCCTGGAGTAAGAATAGTAATTTATACCCCTTCAGTATCCCACACTTACCCTACTATTACACCCTCCTGGAGATAAGAATATTAATGTATACCCCTACACTATCCCACACTTACCCTACTATTACACACCCCTGGAGTTAGAATAGTAATTTATAACCCTTCACTATCCCACATTTACCCTACTATTACACCCCCCTGAAGTTAGAATAGTAATGTATACCCCTTCACTATCCCACACTTACCCTACTATTAGACCCTCCTGGAGTAAGAATAGTAATTTATAACCCTTCACTATTCCACACTTCCCCTACTATTACACCCCCCTGGAGATAAGAATATTAATTTATACCCCTACACTATCCCACACTTACCCTACTATTACACCCCCTGGAGTTAGAATAGTAATATATACCCCTTCACTATCCCACATTTACCCTACTATTACTCCCCCCTGGAGTTAGAATAGTAATTTATACCCCTTCACTATCCCACATAAACCCTACTGTTACACCTCCCTGGAGTTAGAATAGTATTTTATACCCCTTCACTATCCCACACTTACCCTACTATTACACCCTCCTGGAGGTAGAATAGTAATTTATACCCTTTCACTATCCCACACTTACCCTACTATTAAAACCCCCTGGAGTTAGAATAGTAATTTATACCCCTTCACTATCCCTCATTTACCCTACTATTACAACCCCCTGGAGCTAGAATATTAATTTATACCCCTACACTATCCCACACTTACCCTACTATTACACTCCCCTTGAGTAAGAATAGTAATATATACCCCTTCACTATCCCACATTTACCCTACTATTACACCCCCCTGAAGTTAGAATAGTAATGTATACCCCTTCACTATCCCACACTTACCCTACTATTAGACCCTCCTGGAGTAAGAATAGTAATTAATACCCCTTCACTATCCCACACTTACCCTAATATTACACCCCCCTGGAGATAAGAATAGTAATTTATACCCCTACACTATCTCACACTTACCCTACTATTACATACTCCTGGAGTAAGAATAGTAATTTATACCCCTTCACTATCTCACACTTACCCTACTATTACACCCCCCTGGAGTTAGAATAGTAATTTATACTTCTTCACTATCCCACAGTTACCCTACTACTATTACACCCCCCTGGAGAAAGAATAGTAAATTATGCCCCTACACTATCCCTCACTTACCTTACTATTACACCCCTCTGGAGAAAGAATAGTAATTTATATCCCTTCACTATCCCACACTTACCCTACTATTACACCCCCCTGGAGTTAGAATAGTAATTTATACCCCTTCACTATCCCACATTTACCCTACTATTACACCCCCCTGGAGTTAGAATAGTAATGTGTACCCCTTCACTATCCCACACTTACCCTACTTTTAGACCCTCCTGGAGTAAGAATAGTAATTTATACCCCTTCAGTATCCCACACTTACCCTACTATTACACCCTCCTGGAGATAAGAATATTAATGTATACCCCTACACTATCCCACACTTACCCTACTATTACACACCCTGGAGTTGGAATAGTAATTTATAACCCTTCACTATCCCACATTTACCCTACTATTACACCCCCCCTGAAGTTAGAATAGTAATGTATACCCCTTCACTATCCCACACTTACCCTACTATTAGACCCTCCTGGAGTAAGAATAGTAATTTATAACCCTTCACTATTCCACACTTCCCCTACTATTACACCCCCCTGGAGATAAGAATATTAATTTATACCCCTACACTATCCCACACTTACCCTACTATTACACCCCCTGGAGTTAGAATAGTAATATATACCCCTTCACTATCCCACACTTACCCTACTATTAGACCCTCCTTGAGTAGGAAAAGTAATTTATACCCCTTCACTATCCCACACTTACCCTACTATTACACCCCCCCTGGAGATAAGAATAGTAATTTATACCCCTACACTATCTCACACTTACCCTACTATTAGACCCTCCTGGAGTAAGAATAGTAATTTATACCCCTTCAGTATCCAACACTTACCCTACTATTACACCCTCCTGGAGATAAGAATATTAATGTATACCCCTACACTATCCCACACTTACCCTACTATTACATACTCCTGGAGTAAGAACAGTAATTTATACCCCTTCACTATCCCACACTTACCCTACTATTGCACCCCCCTGGAGTTAGAATAGTAATTTATACCCCTTCACTATCCCACACTTGCCCTACTACTATTACACCCCCCTGGAGTTAGAATAGTATTTTATACCCCTAGACTATCCCACACTTGCCCTACTATTACACCCCTCTGGAGTTAGAATAGTAATTTATACCCCTACACTATCCCACACTTACCCTACTGTTACACACTCCTAGAGTAAGAATAGTAATTTATACCCCTTCACTATCCCACGCTTACCCTACTATTACAACCCCCTGGAGTTAGAATAGTAATTTATACCCCTTCACTATCCCACATAAAGCCTACTATTACACTCCCCTGGAGTTAGAATAGTAATGTATACCCCTTCACTATCCCACACTTACCCTACTATTACACCCCCTGGAGTTAGAATAGTAATTTATACCCCTACACTATCCCACACTTACCCTACTATTACACACTCCTGGAGTAAGAATAGTAATTTATACCCCTTTACTATCCCACACGTACCTTACTATTACACCCCCCTGGAGTTAGAATAGTAATATATACCCCTTTCACTATCCCACACTTACCCTACTATTACACCCTCCTGGAGTTAGAATAGTCATTTGTACCCCTTCACTATGCTACACGTACCTTACTATTACACCCCCCTGGAGTTAGAATAGTAATTTATACCCCTTCACTATCCCACATTTGCCCTACTATTACACCCCCCTGGAGTTAGAATAGTAATTTATACCCCTTTCACTATCCCACACTTACCCTACTATTACACCCCCCTGGAGTTAGAATAGTCATTTGTACCCCTTCACTATGCTACACGTACCTTACTATTACACCCCCCTGGAGTTAGAATAGTAATGTATACCCCTTCACTATCCCACATTTGCCCTACTATTACACCCCCCTGGAGAAAGAATAGTAATTTATATCCCTTCACTATCCCACACTTACCCTACTATTACACCCCCCCCCGGAGTTAGAATAGTAATTTATACCCCTTCACTATCCCACATAAAGCCTACTATTACACTCCCCTGGAGTTAGAATAGTAATTTATACTCCTTCACTATCCCACACTTACCCTACTATTACACCCCCTGGAGTTAGAATAGTAATTTATACCCCTACACTATCCCACAATTACCCTACTATTACACACTCCTGGAGTAAGAATAGTAATGTATACCCCTACACTATCTCACACTTACCCTACTATTACACACCCCTGGAGTTAGAATAGTAATTTATAACCCTTCACTATCCCACATTTACCCTACTATTACACCCCCCTGAAGTTAGAATAGTAATGTATATCCCTTCACTATCCCACACTTACCCTACTATTAGACCCTCCTGGAGTAAGAATAGTAATTTATACCCCTTCACTATCCCACACTTACCCTACTAATACACCCCCATGGAGATAAGAATATTAATTTATACCCCTACACTATCCCACACTTACCCTACTATTACACCCCCCTGGAGTTAGAATAGTAATTTATACCCCTTCACTATCCCACATTTACCCTACTATTACACCCCCCTGGAGTTAGAATAGTAATGTATACCCCTTCACTAATTCACACTTACCCTACTATTAGACCCTCCTGGAGTAAGAAAATTAATTTATACCCCTTCCCTATCCCACACTTACCCTACTATAAACACGCCCCCTGGAGATAATAATAGTAATTTATACCCCTACACTATCTCACACTTACCCTACTATTACATACTCCAGGAGTAAGAACAGTAATTTATACCCCTTCACTATCCCACACTTACCCTACTATTACACCCCCCTGGAGTTAGAATAGTAATTTATACCCCTTTACTATCCCACACTTACCCTACTACTATTACACCCCCCTGGAGTTAGAATAGTAATTTATACCCCTACACTATCCCACACTTGCCCTACTATTACAACACCCTGGAGTTAGAATAGTAATTTATACCCCTTCACTATCCCACATAAACCCTACTATTACACCCCCCTGGAGTTAGAATAGTAATTTATACCCCTTTCACTATCCCACACTTGCCCTACTATTACACCCCCCTGGAGTTAGAATAGTAATTTATACCCCTACACTATCCCACAATTACCCTACTATTACACACTCCTGGAGTAAGAATAGTAATGTATACCCCTACACTATCTCACACTTACCCTACTATTACACACCCCTGGAGTTAGAATAGTAATTTATAACCCTTCACTATCCCACATTTACCCTACTATTACACCCCCCTGAAGTTAGAATAGTAATGTATATCCCTTCACTATCCCACACTTACCCTACTATTAGACCCTCCTGGAGTAAGAATAGTAATTTATACCCCTTCACTATCCCACACTTACCCTACTAATACACCCCCATGGAGATAAGAATATTAATTTATACCCCTACACTATCCCACACTTACCCTACTATTACACCCCCCTGGAGTTAGAATAGTAATTTATACCCCTTCACTATCCCACATTTACCCTACTATTACACCCCCCTGGAGTTAGAATAGTAATGTATACCCCTTCACTAATTCACACTTACCCTACTATTAGACCCTCCTGGAGTAAGAAAATTAATTTATACCCCTTCCCTATCCCACACTTACCCTACTATAAACACGCCCCCTGGAGATAATAATAGTAATTTATACCCCTACACTATCTCACACTTACCCTACTATTACATACTCCAGGAGTAAGAACAGTAATTTATACCCCTTCACTATCCCACACTTACCCTACTATTACACCCCCCTGGAGTTAGAATAGTAATTTATACCCCTTTACTATCCCACACTTACCCTACTACTATTACACCCCCCTGGAGTTAGAATAGTAATTTATACCCCTACACTATCCCACACTTGCCCTACTATTACAACACCCTGGAGTTAGAATAGTAATTTATACCCCTTCACTATCCCACATAAACCCTACTATTACACCCCCCTGGAGTTAGAATAGTAATTTATACCCCTTTCACTATCCCACACTTGCCCTACTATTACACCCCCCTGGAGTTAGAATAGTCATTTGTACCCCTTCACTATGCTACACGTACCTTACTATTACACCCCCCTGGAGTTAGAATAGTAATTTACACCCCTTCACTATCCCACATTTGCCCTACTATTACACCCCCCTGGAGTTAGAATAGTAATTTATACCCCTTTCACTATCCCACACTTACCCTACTATTACACCCCCCTGGAGTTAGAATAGTCATTTGTACCCCTTCACTATGCTACACGTACCTTACTATTACACCCCCTGGAGTTAGAATAGTAATTTATACCCCTTCACTATCCCACATTTGCCCTACTATTACACCCCCCTGGAGTTAGAATAGTAATTTATACCCCTTCACTATCCCACACTTACCCTACTATTACACCCTCCTGGAGTTAGAATAGTAATGTATACCCCTACACTATCCCACACTTACCCTATTATTACACAATCCTGGAGTAAGAATAGTAATTTATACCCCTTCACTATCCCACACTTACCCTACTATTACACCCCCCTGGAGTTAGAATAGTAATTTATACCCCTTCACTATCCAACACTTACCCTACTATTACACCCCCTGGAGTTAGAATAGTAATTTATACCCCTTTACTATCCCACACTTACCATACTATTACCCCCCCCTGGAGTTAGAATAGTAATTTATATCCCTTCAGTATCCCACACTTTCCCTATTATTACACCCACCTGGAGTTAGAATAGTTACTTATACCCTTACACTATCCCACACTTACCCTACTATAACACTCCCCTGGAGTTAGAATAGTAATTCATACCCCTTCACTATTCCATGCTTACCCTACTATTACACCCTCTTGGAGTTAGAATAGTAATTTATGTTCCTCAACTATCAAACACTTACACTTTATTTAATTTTTAATGGTAAATTTAAATTATATAAAAAATAATTTTTTAATAATATTTAATTTTAACTTAAATTAGTGTCTGAAAAAAATTGAAAAAAATAATGTATTATTTGTTCCCACGCTTTTACATTGCTTTCAAAGTAAAGATATGTCCTTCATTTTTTCAATATCTCTCTGTATTGCAATGTCGCGTCTATGAAAAAGGAAGTTTGTTGGAGAGTAACGGGGATTGGAACACAAGAAAAATGGAGTATGCAGAAGGTAAGAATAATATTTTATAAAGATATACATTTGTAAAATGAAATTAGAACATTGTACTTTTTAAAATCATACATTAAAAAATTAAATACGACACAGTTTTTGAAAGTTTAAATAAAAAAAGTATTTATTTAATACTTTTTCAGAACATTTGGAAGCTGTTTACCATACTGTTTTGAATTAAAATAAATATTCTCAATATATTGTAATAATAAATAAAGTAAAAAACATAATTGTCCTTTTTCTTTGTATGCAGCATGAGATGACGTATATGTGTGAACGTCAACCGCGTAGGCAGCCATATTGAGGAGCGTCGCTGGACAGAGCAGAAGCAAGAAGAACTGCGCTCTGGTAGGAAAGTTTTAAAACTTGGTATTTTTGAAAATACATGGTTAGAGTTATATTTATTGAAAGGAGAGAAAAGGGAGGTATAGATTAGTTAAATAAAAGGGTCAAATTATGTTTTAGCATGTCCTCGATCACATTGTTAGTGTATGTCCACGTCGGGTCACATGTATGTTTTATTTTTATTTGCAAAAAAGAAATGTTTGTATTTTTTAACTATAAAATGTGATAAACAATGCTTTTGGAATGTATTATTGGAACATTGTTTACTTGGGAGTACATCGGAAACAGAAGATCGATTTACGAACATTTGTATTGGAGTGGAGAATTTGGATCGATTTACATGGAGTAATTTTGGAACCCTGGAACACATCTTTGGATAATTTGATGGTTTGGTTTTAGGATGGATTTCAATCGAAGAGCATGGTTTTTGAAGGAGTGCTTTTTTTCGAGTACAGCCAGAAGATGGATCGTATCTTTGATTTTTTCGGGAGTACAAGATTGCTTCGATTTGGAGAAGAATTATTGTTTTGCAACTGTTGTGGTAAATCGATCTTTTCCAAAGGAGTACCTTTTTTTACAATGGGATTTTAAAAAAAAGTTGTTTTTTTTGTTTGCTTTTTTGGGACTGGATTCTTACAATTGGATTACAAATGATTACAAAACAAGCATGGCATTGCATTGGATTAAAGAAGATAAAAGAAAGAAAAAAGAAGACACTTAAGGTACAGTGACCCGACTTTAAATTTGAAATTTTGTTTTGAAAAATGCCAATTTTAATTTGTGTAAATGTAATTTAGGGCAAAACAGGAAAGTAATACTGTAAGGTGAATTAGCAATGGAGGATGTGTGCAACATTATCTAGGTAGTAGGAAGCCACACACAACGAAAATTGTTGTAAAGCAGCCAATAGTCGTTCTGACATTTGTTTTGATCTTTTAGAGATGCGTGGGTTCAGACTACCTGTTAATGCTTGTGACATTCTCATTTCTTGGAAACTTTGCTCCTTCCTCAAAGTTTCCAAGAAATGATAAAAGTTAGGGTGAGGTCTTCCAATTGTGTGGTTGAAGGAGTTGTGCCATCCCTCTATGGCATTGTTTGTCTTTGCTTCTCCTTTTAAGCAGCTCATGTAGCAGTTCCACCACTCCACATGGAAACGTGGCTTCCTCCTGCGACCCGACCTGCTTAGATGTCCAATCCATGTGTCTTCGAAATAATTTAGCTGGGGTGCCAATTTTTCTTCATAGTGTAATACTCGTCTACACTATCAGGAGGAACAAAGCAAAAAGCTGTTAGTTTTTTAAATTCAAATTGCAGTTTGCTATCTGATACGTAATCCACAACTAGGGATGTTTTTTGTATTTTACGCCAAAATGCCTGATAAAAATGGAAAAAAACATCCCTGAATTTGGGTATCTGTGTACGTTTTGGTTATAACGTTTATCATTGTGAATTCAAAATCGATAATACTTTTCCTAGGACTTTTGTTTGATATTTTAGATTTAGCCACTGTTGAGAGTTCAGTGTACGTTGTGGATTGTTTATCAGGTAGCAAATTGTAAACTAGGGGCACTACTGTACTGTTAATTTTAGCATAAATAGTGTATATTTGGGGGAAAGGATGGGGCGTACTTTTGAACGTCCCATCCATCATCCAAATATCATTATTCTCTAACTTAGCAAGATTACGGGGTATGCTAAAGATAATTATTCGTTTTTGAGGGTTTTGGTTGTCATGCAGGATAAAAGGTTCGTTAGAAATAGAAAGAGAGAGTTCAGGAGGAATTACAATGTCAGAGAATGTCTGTGGTGTAACTCTTTGTGGATTACTTGCCTGTTTTTTACGTTGAATCATTTGTCTCAGATTAGGTATAATGGGCATACTGCTAGCAATGTGCTCAGGGACATGTTGAGCAACCTCCCTCAAAATAGAACCAGATGAGTCAGTGGAGGTGCTTGCAATGTCCTTCATTTCGTTAAAAGTTTCTCTAACTTCAATCTCCATTGCAGAGGCAGAGTGGTTATGCTCAGATGTTTTTACAACTGTGTCACCCAGAGTAAACGCTCTGCCTTTGCAACCTCCAATGTCTCCTTGGTTCTGAAATTCTCTCCTTGCAATAAATATACCCTGCATGCTTTAGGAGACGGTTTCCTTTGCTGCTTGATAGGTTTTTGGCTGCTTTATCAGTTGACATTTTCTGAAATGATAAAAAGTAAAGGAAAAGATGTTGAAAATAATTACTATTTAATTTTTATCATTAGTTTGCAATGTTATTTCTTTTATTTATTCGAATTGACTCTATCAAAATTAAAAGGGGTTTGATTTGTTAGAAAAACATGGCTACAATATATTTACCTTGGTGGTTTATTTTCAGTTGTCTTTAAGATGGAGGTTGTATTTCGATTCTTTGTTGCGTGTAGGTTCTTTTCTTGGACTGGCTGTTGTAGAGATTGTTTTGAAGATGTCTGTAGAACAATATAAAATATATAGGCTGTTGATTGATCGCTCGTAGTAATCCGACCACTGACTTCAAAATGGTGGATCAGCTGTATTTATAGTTTTTGGTGTGTATAACCATTCATTTCAGAGTAATACTCTTTTTAATTGGTTTTTTGGGGTGTTTTATTTGATGTGAGAAGGTATAATTTAATTTATTGATTTAAAAAGTTTGTTTATCGTGTGTTCATTTGACATTAGTCCTCCATTTTATTTGCTGTGGCTTTGATTTACTGTTGTAGGACTGCGGCGTTTGGAAGATTAGAAAATGGAGGCTCATTTTATTTTCATTTCTTTATTATGAATGATGAGTATTTCATGGCATTTTTTTATATACTGTATTTTATTGTAAGTTTATTTTCTCTGTTTCTGATTTCAAAATATTTAGTTTTTTATTTTATATGAATGTTTTCACGTGTGTATGAATTTTAATACTAGAATATAAATTTTAATACCCGAGTATTAATTTTGTTTTTCTTGTTCGTTTTATTATAAAAATGTGCTCAGTTTGGTTTACCGTTTTAATACACTTCCCCACTCAAAACCCCTATTTTCCCTGCATCCCATGCCAGGTTGTAGGTTACACATTAAATAAATATATATATTTATATATTTGCGTTGTAAAGGTATGCAGAGTATTGTTATGCGTTGTGATGGCACTTTTATAGTATTTTATTTATTTTGTGTTGTAATGGTATGCGTTGTAATAGCATTCGTTGTGTTGGTATTTGCATTGTAAAAAATGTGTTGTAATGGTATGCGTTGTGAAAGTATGCGTTGTAACGTCATACATTCAATATTATCACCACTTCTACCGTCGTCTTTTCATTGTTAGATCAACAACAAATTTGGCATAATCACTTATTACGTATTAAAGGCCGTACATTTTATTGGAAAACCTGGATACTCAAAGGATTACTATGGATTTCACAGTTAGTACTTAATAATACTCCTTTATCTTTCTCAGACTTCCAATCAAAATTTTCCTTACCCTCTTCCTGTAAAGCTCAATACAACTTATTCCACTCTTCTCTCTCACAATACCTTCTTTCCCTACCCTCTAATCCTACCATTCCTACGAGATGTTCCAATCTTTTTCCTTAATTATCTACTAATCCCTCAGCTTTTTCTCTATATAAAAATCTATTTTTCTCTACTGACAGGGCCAAGGAGCAGGCTGAATTGGCTTGGGAATGGATTTAACAGAATGTTGGTCTATACCCTTTTGGGATAAATTATGGATAAAGATTCATAAGACATCGAGAGCAGGTAATACTTCTCCGACTCTTTGTTCTATTTACAAATGACTTTTATTCAATCCCGCGAAGTTAGCCTCTTTTTCTACAGACTCTTCCTCAGCATGCTGGTCCTACTCGTGTACCTCAGCTGATTTAAAACACATGCTTTTTGGATGTCCCTCTCTCTCCCATTTTTGGCTACTAGTCTGGTCCCAAATTAATAACATTTTTAAAACCCAATTTTCTTTTTCTCCTTCTAACGACTTTGTAGGTTCCTTATCACCATCCTGGGCACACTCATCTTCTAGTCCCTCACTAATTGATTAATTATTAGCAATAGCCCTCCATTTAATACCTTCCAATTGGAAGCAAGATGACAAAGTTACTTTCAGAGCATGGTGGAATGCTGTTTGCTTTCATCACAGACTTGACACTAGAAACGTCACTCCCACATCTTTATCTATTAAAAGAGATCGGTTATGGATCGCTCTATCCACTCACTTAACTTATATAGCTTCAACCCACGCTACCATAGCTAATACTCCTGATGAAGTTAGAAAACCTCCATGAAACACTTGTTGTCTTTATAGTCTAGTTCTAGATATAATCCTAATGTTACTCCTTTTACTGTTTTTAAAGCTTATGAATATTTTTGTACTCGCAAATGTATCTGTATATGAATAGAGATTAAGTTTTAGATTTTCATTTTATTCTCAATGTGTAATGTAATATTGTACTCCATATCCCATTTCCCCCCCGTCCCTCTCCCCCTCTATTTCCTTTTCCAATCATCATTAATGGATATTTACTTGTTAAACTTTACAATACTCTTATATTGTGATTTCTCTTATATGATGTTTTTGTTTCTGTTTGTTTCAACATTTCTTAATAAACTTTAAACTTAAAAAAGAATAGCTAATGACATTTCTTGTACACTCCTAATACTTCTTTTAAATATGTTAATTAGATATGGATTCTAGGAGTAGATCATATAGCCACACATTTCTTAATGAGAGAATGATTTGGTGAGTTGATTTAGAATAGTAAGTTTGAGCACAGCCAAATATTTAGATTTAGGCAAGTGTTTGTTTAACAGCAGTTAGAACAGTAAATATGATTCCATTCCAAGTAGGTTTCCCTTGCCCTATGTGTGTATGGATTTATTAACAAGAGTAAATCTAAACCATTCCATTGTGCTTGCTGTCTGGGTGATGGAGATATCTGCACAAACAGATTTACATTTTATTAGTAAATGTAGGAGGGACATTGAGTGCGGTGGACAAATGGGGAGTAATTACTACTAAATGGGTGGAATTTAGGGAGGGGCATGCTAACTCAAGGCACACACTCAAGAATATGACAATTGCAGTTCATAAAATAGACTTCTAATTGTACAACGATCCCAATAGTGGCAAAACAGTCTTAAAAGTATGACAGCCCAACCATGGAGTAAGTCAGTCAGTAACACCTTTATTCAGATTTAAAAAAAAAGAAAAGTATACAATATAAGAAATATTCAAAATAAATACACGTCGTTTTACTCATCAAATTGTAGCAGCACATTCACAATTACAGTTTAATTACAAGATAAACATCAAATTGTAAGTTAAAATCGGATTGATAAATCATGGAATATCGATAAAACATATTGATCCAATGTTTCATAATACAAATTGCAGGTCACCTTGGAATTTGATAGCCTGCAGAATAAAAGTTAAAAACATTACATATAGTTCCATGGTACCTAATTGTTGAGACAACAACATTAATCTTCAACATTGCCTAAGGTTAAGTTGCTTTATTGGGGGCATGATATAAAACCTTCTCTCAGGATCATAGAACTTACAAAAAAGCAGGAAGTGCATAGTATTTTGTTTGGATATCCGGTCACATCCGGTTACATTGTTCATAACCAATCCTTTTGTATAGGAAGAATGACCAGTTGCGGGACAACGTTGCATCTTAATGTAGTAATGGCAAACCTTTGTTGCTTATTGGTCACAATTTCAATACATAGTTGCAAACCTTCCCTTGTTAACAGAGACACCTGTGCAATGACACTTTCTTTACTGGATTCAACTTTAAGACTCTCTTTCAAGAACATTTTCAAGAAGAGGGGCTAAAACTCGTGTTGGACATGGCCCTTTCTACAGTTTCGCTCTCAAACTTTTTTGCCTTCCTCCTCCTACTTTTTGCTGAATTTGTTTTTGTCAGCCTTAGAACTCTGAGCCCTTTACCACTGCTAACCAGTGCTAAAGTCATGCTCTCTCTCCTCAAAACATGGTCATATTGGCTCATACCAAATTGGCATATTCAAATTACTTATAAACCCCTAGTAAAGTGCTCTACAGTGCCCATGGCCGGTAAATTAAATGCTACTAGTAGGCCTGCAGCGCTGCTTGTCCCACCCACTTAAGTAGCCCTTTAAACATCCCTCAGGTCGGCCATTGCACAGCTTGTGTGTGTAGTTTAAACCGTCAGTTCGACCTGTAAAAATACATCTTTTGCCAGGCCCAAACCTTTCTATTTTAATCCATATAAGTCAGCCCTACGGTAGGCCCTGGATAGCCAAGAGAGCAGGATGTAATGTATTTAAAAAGCAGGACATGTACTTTCAATCTGTAACATGTCCTAGTAGTGAAAAATGCTTGCATTCATTTTTTAATACTGCAAGGCCTATATCGCCCATGAGATAACATTGGTATTACATTATTACATTTTATAAGGGCAAATTTCAAATAAGAAGATATAACTGGTTCAAGTTTGGTGTGTCTGGAACCCTAATGTAATATCCTAACTTATGGTGAGATCAGATTTTGAACTGCAATTCTAAAAATGTAACTTTTAGAAAGTGAAAAGATAACTAAACAGCTTTGTTGCACTCAATTTGTACAAAATTAACACAGTATTCAATAGAAACAAACTAAGGGGCATATTATCAAGAACGGAGTAAATATTATCGCTGGTTTACCAGCAGAAAACTGCCGCTAAAGCAGCAAGAATGAGCTTGAAAATATGCCCTGGAGAATTAAAATAGAAGCCCATGTTCACACCAGAACTGGGGCTTCTATTAGAATTCTCAAGGGAGTATTATCAAGCCCATTATTGCCGCTTTAGTGGCAGGTTTCTGCCGCTAAGCCGGTGTCAATTTTTAACGCCGTTCTTGATAATATGCCCCTAAATTCAATTTCAGTGTACGCCCTCTGGGGTGGTTCTACCCAACCACACTTTTGGAATTGAAAATTAATTGAAATTGATAACTAGAACAGAAGTCTTAAACAGAAAGTACACTACTTACTACACTCAAAGGAGTGTCTCATGCAAAGTAAACTCCTACTAAACTAATTAATTTCTTTACAAAAAACTTGGACTCCAATTGAACTATGGATAAATGTATCCAAAATGTCCCAAAAGATTGTCCATGACACCATCAGTCTGTTACTTCATGAATTTGTATTTATTCGATGTCGAATTGTTCAAAGCAAAGTTCATTTCTTTCAAATGTGGATCATACATGTCTGGCGTGGATCACATAAACCCCAGTGTGCCTGTCCCTTCCACTCTTCTAGGACTCCACAGGGAGAACCATCAACAAATATAGTTTCAGTCCCTAAGGTTTCTTTTTTTAGAAAAAGGTCCTGCTGCCAACAACCCACCTATAGAAACAGTCTCGGAACCGACGGACGCAGCAAAACCTGCAGATTCGGGAGATTCAGTAAAACCCTTCAGTGCAGGTCGCAGACAGAAGAAACATTAGTGGGTAATATATCCTCCACTCATTTGTCAGTAGCACAGCCAGCACTGTTAAATAAGGGTATTGCATTGGTACCTACTTTCCACACTAAACCTTTCAATTCAGATATTGATCTCTATAAGTTCATGCGGAAGCTCAGATTATGTTATTTCTTTGCCAATATTGAAAACAGGCAACCGTAACAGAATATTCTGAATAACAAGAGTTTAGACCCAAGAGCACTTTTGTAACCCCGTTATCACATAAAGTACTTGATTCTTTAGAGACTCTAGTTAAGAAGGATTTAGCGCAAATGCCAGAACCCTCCACAAAACAACAGAATCTGACAAAAAAATAAAAAAATGGCACTCATGTCCTTAAGGAAGAATGATTTTTTAGTGTTTTTTTCCAGGAGACAAAGGTGGGGCACTGGTGGTTATGGAACGTGCCTTTTATGAAGGGAAAGGTGAAACTATGTTGGCAGATGAATGCACCTATCTGCCTCTCACACAAGATACCACCATTGAGTTTCACTGCACCCGCAATAAGATTTTGTTACATGCAAAGGACATGAGATGGATTTCTGACATGACATCGGACTTCATGTATTCTAAACTACAGCGCAGACCTCTCATTTATATATTGCCAAAAATACATAAAGACTTAAAAAATCCTCCTTTCTGCCCCATTGTATCGGGCTGCGGATCCATTCATGAGCCTTTAGGATAATATTTGGACTATTTTCTTCTGCCCATTGTGCACTTAGGTACAACATATGTACAAGATACCACATACTTTGTATAACTCTTGGACGAACCGGCGATACCAGATGAGGCGGAGATCTGGTTATGTACAGTGGACTTTCTTGCACTGTACACATCCATTCTCGGCATAGAGGGGATTGAAGCTGTCGAATGGGCACTCCTCCAACATGAAGAAGCACAGGCTAATAATGTGTTCTTACTAGAAATACTGCAATACTGTTTGTTCCATAATTACTTCAAGTGAAAGCAGAAGTACTTTCTACAGACAAATGGAACCTCCATGGGTTTTTCTGGGACTCTCAGAGTCACGGACTCATGCTTGCAAATTGCAAACCCTTTCGCTCACTCACTCATGACCAAAAACCACAGAGTCTATGTAAGTTTTAAAGCTTTATTAAAAGTAAAACAAGTAGCTCTGAGGGTACTCTGTAAAAATTTTAAATGTGCATTATATAAAAACATTTATTAAAATCAATGTCATATAACAAACGGAGAATGACTGAAAAGTGGCTGATTATACACATTATTTCTGGGAGAGCCTTCACCTGGTTGGAACTTAAAGTCTTGGTGGGGATGAATCGTTGACAACTTTGACTAAGAAATGATGATGATCTTGCTCTTGTTTGTAGAAGGGAAGCTTCTGTCTGTTATGAGAAAAATGGTGCATGTTAAAAAGTAAGCATTCATCAGTTGTGTCAAAAAGTGTAGCATCACATGTTATGGCTAAGCATAAATAAAAAACACCCTTCGCTGAAGAAAGGGAAATTTTTAGTTTAGACTAGAGAGTCACAAATCATTAAATTTGTTTATGTAGTACTAGTAACTTTTTTTCATTCCTAGACAAAATAGGCATCTAAAAATATGTATGGCATCTAAAAATATTAAATGTTTTTTCTAGGCGTAACACCATCGGCACAGCCAACCACCAGTGCCGGGGCCAGCTCGGAGGTGGCAACTCCAGGGTCGGATGAGGTTCCACAGCCAGCAGGAAGTGCTGTGGGAGATGCCACGGGCATTGGTAAGCTATTATATTCCTTACTTATTGAGGTTGCAGACTGGGCTCTCTGCAGGGGTGTACAATGGAAGTACACTTTACTGTTAAGAAGACTTACAAATTTAGAACTAAGTTTTTGTGAACCAGGTAGAAGACAGTCACCCTTGACTTCTCATTAGCAATGGCGGCGGGAGTTGAAAGGTAACCAATGTCCTCCTCTAAATTTGACTTCAACTCAGCTGTGAAAGGTTTATCGAGAAGCCAAGCCAGATCAGAGAGGAACTTGATGGATGGGATGAACGAAAAGGGAAAGAAGGGTGTAAGGAAGGATGAGCGACTGAAAATTAATGACTGGCAAAGAATGATACTTGTTTTTGAATGCTGCCCGAGGTGGCTGGGAAAACTGATGCATGGTCTGATGCTTGGCCGGTTGAAGGCTGAAGCAAGGATGGGTGGAAGGAGAAAGAAAAGAGGACTGCCTTGGTGGGTGAAACAGAAACTGTATGTGTGCGCAATATATCCTATGGTTCAAATTCAAATGCAAGTCAAGCACTGATGCATGGCTGGCGTTTTACAAAAAAAAAGCAAAAGGTCTTTTTTCGGTGAGAAAAAGTAAGGTTTGTCCAGTTGAGAGTCAGACATTAAGAAGAATGATTGACATTTACTTTGAATGGATGGACGCCTGCCTGGATGGTATCTTCCTCATAGTTAGCATAGGTGTATGTAGACAGAGTAGACGGTCACTGGATGAAGAGTTTTACTGTGAAGAGCATGTAGCACCGCGTGTTCGTGCCAGAGTAGCAAAGCCGAGGAAAGTAGCGTTTGTAATTTTTCACAATACTACCATGACTAGTAACAGTAGTTTGAAAGCACAGCATATATCCGGCGATTAGGGTGACCACTCACTCATTACCTCTGTAAAAAATTTTTTTACAACTCTGTCATTCATGTGTGGCCTATAGGTGTTCACTCAATCAGAAACATAGCACATAAATGTCATCCAATATGAAAGCAAATATCCTGTGAAGGGATAGATGATCATATTATTTATCGTCTTCATTTTCCTTTAGTAGTAGTCAGGGGCAGGGCAGGGTGAAAGTTAAATTAATTAAGCAGTAGCCCTTATAACAAAGTATAGCCAGTGCCACCCATAATAGAAAAGTAAGAGCTTCACCACCTGCATGTACTGGACTGGTAACAGTATTGCAAGTCTGTGTCATCATGGCTTCCGTCTGTTTTTTTCACTTGCAAGTTGACTGCGCTGGCATTATGCTGTCTTTCACAAGTTTACGTACCAATTTCGCTAAACAAGAGAGAAAAAGAAGACTGGTGTACTGTCTGAGTCTAATGAGGTGAGTCCATATAGTGCTAGTAGAATTCCTGAAACCACTAATGTTAAAGCAGAAGGCGACGAAGTGGGAGGTTAGATAGATACGTGCCACAAATGTAATGTACTGTGCTTGCAAGTTGCTAGTGCTACTGTGACACAACTTTCTGCTGAATTATTTTGTATTAATATTAAAGAGCATTGGTTACAGTGGGGCCGATTCACAGACCTAACTTAAGACAAAATCCTAAGACAGACTTAAGACAAAATCCTAACTTAAGTCTGTCTTAAGTTTGTCTTAAGACAAACTTAAGACAAAATCCTAACTTCTGCGAATACCAAAAGAAGTAATTTTAGGATTTTGTCTTAAGTTAGTTCTGTGAATCGGGCCCAGTATGTTTTTCTTTCTTCATATAGATGCTCCTTCCAAACTAACAAGGAAGGAGATGGCTAGACGGGCCCGGCAAGGGAAGCTGGAGGCAATTGTAGTTGAATATCGGCGGCTGGTGGCCCAGGAGGAGGAGGGCACGTAGTCGCAGTCGACATCAACATCCACGACTGCTGCATCCTCCTCGCCCACCCTGGGTTATCCAGTCAGAGCAAGCCTTCAGCGGTACGGAGCTGTGGTCCCGCAGCCACCCGCCTTCGCCAAGCATCAACAAAATCAACTGACCTTTACAGCAGGTGCAAGGCTCGTCTGCACCGCTTGACCCTCAGAGTGTGCAACCTTTAGCAGGAGGTGGCGAGGCTGAAAACCCCTCTCAAGGACCTCCGCAGAGAGCATCGTGACCACCTGGCCAAAGGACACCGCCAACAGAAGTAAAGGAGAGACTGTCCTTGACCCTTTTTTAAAGACTTTTGGGGGGTGGGAATTGGGCATTAGGGTTTTTGGACTTTTGGGGACTGATTTGATTCATGGACATTGGTTGCGGTTAGGGAGGGGGTGGGTTGGGTCTTCTTGTGGGATAGTTTATTTTTGTTAGGGCTCCAATAATTATTTATTTCTCTACTTAAACATAGCATACACGTTTTTTTTACTGTTTTGTGGGGGAGGCGGGGGGTAACTGTACGTTTGTTTTCCTGAAACTTAACTGGCTCGTTGATTCAAATTGTCTAATTGCCCAAATTTATAATAGTGAATTCAATTGTCCTACTACTTTACTAGTACTACCGTCAGACTCTCCTCTCCTCCTACTCTATTATTCTTCCTCCCCCAAAATGCTTATCTTACCTGTGATTCGTGTTTGAGAACAGGGCTAGGCACAGGGCTGGGTGCATGGCAAATGGCGATTAAGGTTGGCTATGGAATCCTGGACAGATAAAATGTCATTGTTGTGGTGGTGGTAGTAGTAGTAGTGGTACACACTGGCAGTAGCAGCATATGGAAAAAAAGGAAATGAAACATTGAGTGGCCTGAGCGTAGCATTAGAACAGTACAATAGATAGTACAATACACAGTAAGAATATATCCTCGGATTCCTGCACCAGCCTTGAAATTGATTTTCTGTTGCTTTGACCTTATCCTCCCCAGCAAGTGTGTGGAATTATTGTTGTCATTTACTCACACCTCAATGAAAACCACACATCCCGGGGGAAGAGGGTTAAGGTTTGAAAATTGGATGGGAATGGGGTTTTTTGGGAAAGGTTTGTGGAGAGAGGAAAAAAATCACACCATGGACAAATGAAGAAAAACAAATCTTTGGATACGAAGATATCCATAAATCTTTTAAGGGACATAAAGGAAGTGCACTACTGCATGCATGAAGTTGTTTGCTAAATGGATGGTTAGGTTACTGAAAAGTAGTACTTACTACAACTTTCTAACTATGAAGAAACATTATTTAACAGTACAGGACTGCAGTAATTACGAAATTTCACTTACCTATCTGCCCTCAGAGAGAATAAACACTTATTAGTACATTAAATTAGTTTTAAAAATAGCAAAGAAACTTATCAAATAGCTGGAAGGATGAATTTGATGCAGAAAGAAAACAAACTCACAGAGTCACACTCATAGAAGTTCACAACAATAACATTATTTAAAAGATAAGGAGAAGTGAAGAGGATACTGTAACTGTATGTTGTAGTTGTCCTCTTCAATTTGGGAAGTTGCATGCATCCAGCCATTCCTCTTATTTGCGGTACTCCTCCATTCCATCTGAAGCTCCGTCGATCAATCTTGGTGACCAGACAGACACACTGTGCACTGCCTGCCTGGCGGATGCGGAATTGCGGATCGCTAATGGTAACCCTGAGTTAATCGTTTTTCCCATCGCACATGGTAAAAGCCGGCCTGTAATTGTTGATGGAAAAACAGGAAGTGATATTAAAAAAACACCACAGAGAAAAAAAATAAGGTAGGGTGTGTAGTGCAAAAATAACACTTTCAGTTTCAGAGGGGACAGTAGTATTACATACAAGCATCATTTCTAAAGTGCGTACTCTGAGTCTCCTTTTCAAGGATAGTAATTAGCACACAGCACAGCAGGCCAGGGCCATGCAGACGGTCAAGGCAGGCACCACTGAGTGAAGCAACCTGATGTAGCATACCTCTTTGACACAGACAGACAAAGCATATCTAATTGTATGCAGCAAGCCACATAGCCGCAATTTTACATGAACTGCTGTCTGTACTCTGGCATAACAACATTACACTGGCTCGACCACTCCATACCATGACTAGACAGACATGTAGTTCTGCTGTAGTTTTTGTTGACTGGTTTACCTGTTTGCCACTCATGAAATGGCCATAGTTCTTCCGTAAACCGACAATGATGATCCATCAATCCCAGTGAGTGACAGTAAAGAAAAAAGATATTATGTAACTTTGATCATCAAGACTCATCATCATCATGGTATATTGGCAAACTCAATGTTGTTCATGCAGTCGCAGTCTACACACACAGTGAGTCCAATGACATTTTGCATATTAAAAAATGCAACATAGTGGCCCCTGCAGTAGAAGTACAATTTGAATTAAACAAGGTAAAAAAAAAGAGTAGACTTGAGTTACATTTAGTGTGTAAAAGATTAAATAATAACAGAAGACATATGATGATTCATTTCATGCACAACAAACAAACAGCAGTTGCTTTCATCAGAGCCAGACAGCCAGTGCTGTCCACTGCATGCCATCTCATTATTCATTACCTGTTCCACTTTTTGTCCGCATCTTGTTCTTGTTCTTAAAGTGAAGGCCCACAGGGCAGCCTCTCAAGTCAATTTCAGAAGTAACTGTCAGCAATCTGCATATAGACAGTAATTCCAGTCCAACTTCTTTTGAGGGGACTCGTCTACCGAACAACAGTTTCTTTATTCTGCGTAATCCAGCTATCTGCCTTGAGGGAAATGGATAAGGGGAGTCTGGAGGAGGAGGCTAGAGGAGCATGACTGAGTTGTGAACTTGTGACCTTCAGGATTGCAGACAGCGGCACCTTCAATAAGGAAATAAGACAAAGAAAGTGCTGCTGATGGATTTGTTGTGATTAGAGTTTTGTTGTGGCAAAAGTTGCAAAACAAAGAAAGATACACAGGAGTAAAAGTGAATAAGGAGTCAGGACAAAAAAAATGGAAGTCAGTTTCAGGCCTAGGTGTCAGGGTAGTAGAGCTCGTCCTCAAACTCTGTGAATTGAGACAGGAGTAGGTCAGCTAACAGAGAAGAACTTCCGTCACCGAAGTCGGTTTCCTCTTCTTCCTGCATGGATTCACATATTTTGTAATCTGGTGAAAACACGTTCAGAAGACACGCTGGTGATTGGGCAAGACAAATAATTTAGAGCCAGCTTGGTGATCAGTGGCCATTGACCCCTTTTCCCAAACTAATACAGCAATGGGTTGTGATCAATGTAGACCTCTGTTGGGTCATCCAGATAGGCCCGCACCATCCACTCAAGGTCATCCAGCACTGCTTCACTTTGCGTACCATCTGTGGCCTTTGCATCAGCACTGGAACGAGCAAACCATTGATGACTTATCCAATCCGCTTCCGACAATATTATGGCTGGGGCTGGTGCAGGTGAGGATGATGATACAGTTGCTGGTGTAGGTAACGGCTGTGAGGGAAAGTGACTGACTTCGGCCACAGAAGTGGACCTTGACGCCGAATGGCCTGCTGCTTCAGTAGTACTTGTGGTGGTTCCTTCAATTTCCTGCCGCTCTTTTTCTAACCGAGAGGCTGACATGTCTGTACTTTGAAACATCTACTTCAGTAAAAGGAATGAATGCTTTTCTGGCCAGTGCCTTTTTGTACCGTGGATCCAGAATAGTGGCACAAATGTAATGTTGATCTGTATGTATTTTTTTAAGCTTTTCATTGTCAACTAGGTGGGTTAATAAGCTCTCCGCCAACGGATATGCGTCTTGCTTGTCAGTATCATCTTTGAACGTTGAAGACACCGCCTTCAGTTGGTGCTCTAGCATGCGCAACAATGGGATAGCTTTGCCCAAAGTACAGTCCTCCCTGCTGACTTCACGTGTGAAAACCTCAAAAGGACGAAGCATGTCTGTCAGGCTTTTAACCAGGTCCCATTCCTCCAACTCTAGCCTCATGTCTTTCATGAAAGAACCCAGTGCAAAGACATACTCATTGATTACCAAGCACTGCTCAGACAGACGCTCAAGCATGTAGAAGGTTGAGTTGCAATGTGTTGCCACCTCTTGGATGAGTTCTCTGACTGGCACTCTACGGTCATGTTGAAGTTTCCTCAGCTGCTTCCGGGCCTTAAAAGAATGGCTGAAATGTGTGCAGGTTCTTCAGCAGGTGGTCAGTAACTGGCTGACTGTGTTTTCTTTTTCAAGAAATCTTGAACAACAATGTTAATACTGTGCGCCAAACACTGCACTATGAAATAACCACCATCATTCATGGCCCTAACTATATTACTAATGCAAAAACAACAGTTGATGGACAGAATGAAGAACAATGTCATACATTCACCCCAGTACAGAGATCTGGGCTTAAATCCACCATTTTTGTGCACTCCACACCACCCAAGTTCAGATATGGCCATATGCAAATCAGCCTTGACCCTGTGTCTCATGGGAACAGTGTGCCCGAACTGCCAAGCCATGTCTTTCCTGGACCGGACTCAAGCATCCTAGGACCGGTTTCTGGCTATCAGCTGTCTTCAGCCAGGATAACTTGACTCCAGCCCCTTTTGTATCGCTTTGTTCGCCCTAAGTTGGCAGGGTATGCTCAGACGTGAGTCCCTTGCTCACTTTGCCACTGGATTCAAGATAGCCTGGCTGATGAGGATTATGAATCCGAAACCGGTCCCAGGATGCTTGTTTCCGGTCTAGGGAAGACATGGCTTGGCAGTTCGGGTTGGACTGTTCGCATGAGGCACAGGGTCAGACTGATTTGCATATGGCCATGCCTGAACTGGAGTGGCGGAGTGAGATAAAGAATGGCGATGGATTAAACCCAGATCAGTTGACTGGGGGTGAGTTTTTGATTTGCTCAAACGCTCCGTCCATCATCCCCTTTTGAATCGCTTTGTTCGCCCTAAGTTGGCAGGGTATGCTCAGACGTGAGTCCCTTGCTCACTTTGACACTGGATTCAAGATAACCTGGCTGATGAGGATTATGAATCTGAAACCGGTCCCAGGCTGCTTGTTTCCGGTCCAGGAAAGACATGGACTGGCAGTTCGGGCTGGAAGGTTCCCATGAGGCACAGGGTCAGACTGATTTGCATATGGCCATGTCTGAACTGGGGTGGTGGAGTGAGCTACAGAATGGTGATGGATTAAACCCAGATCAGTTGACTGGAGGTGAGTGTTTGATTTGCTCAAACGCTCCGTCCATCATCCCCTTTTGTATCGATTTGTTCGCCCTAAGTTGGCAGGGTTTGCTCAGAAGTGAGTCCCTTGCTCACTTTGCCACTGGATTCAAGATAGCCTGGCTGATGAGGATTATGATTCTGAAACCGGTCCCAGGATGCTTGTTTCCGGTCCAGGGAAGACATGGCTTGGCAGTTCGGGCTGGACTGTTCCCATGAGGCACAGGGTCAGACTGATTTGCTCAAATGCTCCGTCCATCATCCCCTTTTGTATCGCCTAAATATATTACTGCCATTATCCATGGAAACATAACCAATCATGCACTTTCTTGGATGCAGCCATTCAAAGACCTTACTGTTAAACTCCTCCAAAATATTTACTGCAGTATGAGATTTCTCCATGGCGAAGATGGCTACTGTTGCATGTTTCCGACTAGCTTGAAAAATTGTGGCAGTGTCAACACCTGCCTCCAGACATCTTTTCTCAAACCCCTGCAAAAGAGACCCAGTGTGCAGTGATGCAAATGTAATCAAGGGCTTGGCAACTGGTCCACATGTCCGTTTGCAGGTGGATAGTGTGAACAGCACTCTTCTGCAAAGCTGCCCCAATCACCTCCAGCACATCTTGATGTAGTGCGGGAACCGCAACTCTGGCAAAATAGGACCGGCTAGGAACCTTCCATTTAGGGCAGACAGTTGCCACAAATTGTCAAAAACCTACCCCTTCGACAAAAGAAAAAGGGAGAAGGTCCAGCGCTAACATTTTAGCCAGCATTTCATTATAAAGACGTGCTGTTGGGTGGTTGCGTTCCAATGGCACCTCTGACCAAAACATGATCCCCACCGGGATCTTTGTCACGAGAAATGCTTTTGATCGAAGTACAGAAATTCTGACTGTGAAAACCATAATTCATGCACCTTACAATCCTATGCACACCTTAGAGTGTGTGCATAGTTTACGTGAGCTCAGGGTTGACTCTGAGCCATGGGTCCATAAGAAAGCCATTCAATCTTACACTTTTGGCTGAAACATGTAGACCACCTCACATAAATTCACCCTTCACATATTTTGAGGAGATGTGCAAGACCATTGTCTCAATCACGTCCAATTAACAATTTTTAACCCTACCAGAGGGACCATATAATAAAGGACTGGGTACCCTGGAGGTAGTTTTAACCTTCCACTCTCACGGTATTCACTATTCCTAAAATACAAACAAAAAACTGTTCAGCTGTAATCAGGTGTTGAAGCACACTTAGGAGGCACTCGGCTTCCTGGGTGGGAACCTGAAGATGAACCATGCCACCAACTAGGTAGGTGGGTGAGGGTTCTTCTAAAAAACCATCTGGGTTCCCTGTCAAGGATGCTTAGCTTCAATAACCCTGCTTATTGGGTTTCCTAGAGCGCAGCTCTTAGCTCATTCTCGTTGTTTATATGTATCTATGACAGCTTCCTCCTCTTACTCTCTATTTTGTTATTAGCTATTCATTTTAACTACATTTATATTTAATATTAATTCTTTTATGGCTTTGTGCCGAATACAGTTTTTTTTTAATTGAATTGAATAATTTAAAATAACTTTTAATTCAAAATTAAGTTGAGAGCAGTAGCATTTTTTCTTCCACCCTACAGTGTAAATAAATATAGTAAATTAATTTAGAATAATATTTAACATAAAATATTTTTAGAAATTTTTCCCAAGTTTAATATTCTTACTATATTTTCATATATTTTACCATATATCTATTGTGATTAATTAAGGTAATCAAAATTTTGTGCTGATATTTTTGTATTTCAATATTGGGTTCCTTTATATATTTGACATACAACCAAATGTACAATATTGGATACCTTTGTAATTTGGGTTTTCTGTGTCTGGCCGTCTGATGTGCCATTGGCAATAATTTGATGCATGCTATAATTTATTCAACACTTCATTTCAGAACTGCTGTGATAATAATAAAATATTTACCACTATTGTGGGTGGTCTATCCCTCCACCACATTGTTGTTGATCCAAAGCCTTGTGGCAACCTGAATTACGGTCTTTCTATCTCTGTGTTGCAACAGTGTGCTGGGCCTATTACAGAACTGGAAAAAGGCTGGGAGCAGCAGGTTGTGCTATGAGGGCATCCCACTAGCCCCAGAAAGTTCCTGTTACCAGACCCTTTATCAGGACGTGGTGGAAACTTCACTGCAAGAGGCCTTGTGACTGTAACAGTTGAACACTTGCATTGCCTGGCACCGCCTCCCTGGTTGTGCTGCCACTGCAGTGCCTAGCCCCAGATATATTTTGTTCACACCACTATAAAAGCAAGGTTACTTTACTACATGTGTCCTTTTAGGTCTCAGAATGTGGGATGGCTACTGATTGACCCATGTTTGAAGTGTCTATACCTCCAGTGTCTGAAAGACACTGAGCAGAGGTATTTTCTAGAAGGAAGCTGGCAGCCCATGACCCTGAAATTTGGGTAAGCAGTGGATGAAATTTTTGGGGGAAAACTGTCTTGTTCTTTCTTAGTGTACCTTGATATGGGAGTTAAAGGATTTTTTTTTCCGAGTTTAGATTGTATATACTAGCCATTTTTTTAAAGCTCTATTCAATTCTTACAGAAAAAATCTTAAAAGCAAGCATATATAATTTCATATTTGTCTATCCTTGCAAATATAAAAACATTACTTTCAAAATTCCAAACAAGAAATGAATTACAATTAGAGACAGAACAATGCATTTCATTGATTTCATACCATATTAAAATGTGTGTACTTAATTGCACTCTTTAAAAAAGATGCAATTGGTGTAGTTAAGCATTCATACTCTAGAATTGCAAAATAAGAAGGAAGGGTGACATTGTCTCATGTCCAGTACCTTTAAAATTGGTAAACTCCATCTTTTCCTATTTGATACATAAAATTTACAAAATAAAGTTACGTGCATTGTCGACTGCAAGGAATTTTTGTCACAGGGGCAATTGCACATTGTTTTGGACCAATAATTTATTACTGGAAACCTAACTAAATGATGAAATATCCCAAGTCTGAAGCGAGTCAATAATAGCCTTTCATAACCACTCAATGTGAATTTCAGATATGGCTACATACTATAGGTGGTAAGTACTAGTTGATTGGACTGTACCAATGGTTTCAATGCCTCATCTGCGAATCTGTTTATCTCCAGGTGGGTCATGCAGTTTACTTTAAAGTCTTTTCTGCTAATGGAGGTTATAGAGGCCGGATCATCAAAGTATTCTGGATGACCAAGATCATTCATGAAATTCTTTATGTATTTTAACCATGGGATGTCCAATGCCTTTTCCAGCTTAAGGCTATCTTTTATGATGTCACGATTAAGAGAAGTGTTTCTGGACGTCCATTTCCTATGCTGCAATAGGACCTATTGGATTTGTATTAGGTCCGTTATATAGGGTAACCCTAATTCAGAGTGGCAAACATACATTGAGGAGCTGCCCGGGAGTGCCAGAACAAACTTTAAAAAGCCGTTCTCAACCAACTGTATGAACTTAGGGTCACAATATCCCCACACGTCTACACTGTAGACTGCTACAGTGACGCATTTTGCTTTATAAATGTGCAGGACCTCATACATTTGCAAAATTTGCCAGTGCAGCCGTGGTGATCATAAATATTAAATTCCTTGCTTTAATGCATTCGATCACATACCACTGCGGTCAAATAAAATGCCCAAATAGGGGAACATCTTTGTCGACCCTGTTTATTGTTAATAAATATGTTCCTGCATTGTGAGCTACCTTTCCCGCACTTCATAATGAAGGTATTTCAAATATTACCTTTAAGGACCAAGTTTTCCATGAATACATTGTAATTTTTAAACACCCTTTGAAGCCCTAGTTGCGTATGGGCCATCAGAACTGCGTCCTCAGCGTATAAAAGGGCGGGTATAGGACGTTTATTTATTTGAGGCGGGTCCTGGCACCGCTCCATCAACGCCTGGTCTAGAACATTGGTGTAAAGGGTAAATAGGAGCAGCGCCAGGACACAGCCCTGTCTAAACCCCCTCTCCACGCTGAACGACTCTGTACATTCACCCTTAGCCCTGTAGCAGACCCTAGCTTTAAGTTTACAGTAAAGTTGTCTCAAAAAGTGTATCAATGGGGCTTCCACTCCCATTTCAGGTACTATGTTCCATAATTTAGCATGGATTACACCATCAAAGGCTGCGGTAAGGTCTACGAAGGTCAGGAAATATGTTCCCTATTTGGCCCTTGTGTACTTCCCCATTCAAATTTTAAGGTTTAATCCTTGCTCAAGGGTGCCAAGACCCTGTTGAAGTGCGAACTGTAATTCAGATATTACATTATTTTCTTCTGCCCAGTCCTGGTGTTGATTCAGCATTATATGCCCTGCCACCTTCAACAAGGAGTCTAACAACGATATTGGTTGGTAACAGGTGGGATTGTGACGATCCCCTGTTTTAAATATTGGGACCAATATTGATTCGGACCAAGTCCCAATGAACCCCAGGGAGCATCAGGCTGCTAAAACTTGTGTTACTAAGGGACCCCATACTAGTTGATCTGATTTAATAAGATCTATGGGGATGCCGTCCGGACCGGGTGCCCCCCTTGCTTATCTTTATTGCACAATTGACCTTGTCTAATGTAAAACAGAGGTCAATGGGATATTTCAGAGGTATAGTTGTCACATGTGGCAAAGATAGGGAATTCAGATTTTCTTTAACCCACCCATTGGCTCTCGTCTATAGCTATCTCAATACTAGGCATTTCATTCTTCTACTCTAATGTTTATCGCTTAAAACACTTACAGCACTTACTTCATGCTGCAAATAACTTTGCCACAAACAACGGGTTAGAAATAAACCTAGAAAAGTCAAAATGATGGTGCTCAACCAGTGTAGCGCCAAAAAACAATCGAAATGACAGCTGGGCAACAGCGAACTCGAAGTGGTCAAAGAGTATAAATACCTAGGAATAATCTTTGACATAAGGGGTCGTATGACCAACTAAAAGAGGCAATTCAAAGGTGAGGGACCCTCCTAGCAATTACCTTAAAAATTCTTAAAAATTAAATAACCGGTGCAAACCTGCTCCCGCTGCTCGAAGTGCTTAGAGCGAAGCTATTACCAACAATAACCTACGGCAGTGAATCCATGAGCGGGAAGGATGAAACAACCCTGGACAAAACGGTCTCTAAAGGGCTAAGATTAATATTCAAGCTACCAAAATACACTTCCCCAGCACAACTAAGGCTTAAATTCGGATTACCTAACCAGCCAATAAACCAGAAGAGCACATATGTTAAAACCTGGTACAAAATAAAGAGCGCCGCAGCCAGATCACTGAACTCATTCCTATGGAAAGAAATATCTAGGAAAAACAACTCCCCCGCCATGACTTATCTTCAATTAGGGATCAGCGTGTTAGCCCTGGAGAACATCTGGACGTCTATTATTCCTTTTAACAACGTCAAATCCCTGGTCAATAAGACAATAAACCTTGTCTTTATAGATAGAGATCAAGCAGACTTAAATAGGAGGGCCCACAGCTGGTTCGGGATCCAAAACTATTCAAAGTGTTTATCTCAACTGTACCTAGGCACCAGTTTCCCCGGAACGCTGAAGGAAAGCTTCTTGGCACTGAGGATGGGGATTTTATCTGTCAAAACCCATATGCCCCCTGGAAACGCTAATTTCCATCCGCCCTTTGCAGACTATGCGGAGAAACCAAAGAGGACTTGTTGCACCTTCTGTGTATATGCAAGTCTCTAGACCGGGAGAGGAGAGAGTTGATGAAGCCACATATAAATTAAATGAAGATTCCGTCTTGTCGACAGGCTGTGAAGGTGTGCTTTGATGGGGCTAATGTGAGATTAGTTTGCAGTTTTGTCCGCTTTATGAAAGAAGTACAAACAAAATTAAGCGCGGACATCAGAGTATAAACACGCACGTCCAAAGCCTCCTGCCAGTTGACTGCACATGACTCACGCTACGCAAAGACACTAAGGGGGTAATTAGGATCGCGGATGGACTTGAGTCCGTCCGCGACCCCAGAGTAGGAAGGAACGTCCGCATGGGCTGCGGCATTCCCTCTGTGCAGATTAGGATGTGACTGCCAGGGTGGCGGTCACATCCTCTATCTTTAACATTGCGGCGGGTACAGCTTCAAGCTGCACCCGCCGCAATGTTAAAAATGCATGCACGGAATTTGCGTGCACAAAGTGTCAGGCACCGCGCGGTGCCTGCTTCTTTGTTCACGCAAATGCAGGGGGGTACCATAGGTACCCCCCATGTGCACCCCCCACCACCCCTTCACCCAGGGGGCCCGCAACGGGCCCCCGAAGTGAAGGTCTGTATGCTTTTCCACGACGGAAAAGCCGCCGTGGAAAAGCATAGAAGTGCAGACATCCTAATATGTCTGGCGGTGTCTGATAGACACTGCCAGACATGTTAGAGCTTTTCTGCCACGGTCGGAAGGCGACTGCAGCGGAAAAGCTGCAGACAGAATACCAGACCCACCAGCCATCCTAATTTGGCGGTGGGTCTGTGGAGGCTCCGCAGCAGTTTTCCCGCATCCTCCGGGCAGCCGGTGGCTTCCGCCACCCCCGGAGGATGCGTTAAAACCGCAATCATAATAAGCCCCTAAGACTGGCAGGCCACGATCTAACAATTGACCGCCAGACCTATGGACACAGGCACCGTCCTAAGCCCGGCACTCTTACACAGACTTTCCCTGAATTATGAAGTTCCCTAAAATGTTATCATATATATTTTTTAACTAGTCAAACTGTTGTTTTTTAGAACATAGTAACCCTGGTTTAAAGGAAATATGAAATTGTGCTATATGTGTGTTTTTTCAAGTTGTGTGCACTGCTACGATTTTAATTAATCAAGCAATTAAGACTTACTTACTTACTCACTTAAGTAGCCTGGCAACTCCTTTAGAATTGTGTGTGCATTGTGCTAGGAGTGTTTTTTAAATAAATATCCTCTGCCTGCCTGAACAGTAAAAAAGTCCAGAAATGCCAAACAGTAAAGCCTATACAATTCTGATCAAAGAAGCTTGCAAGCAAAAGAACATTTCTGATAACAGTATGGTTGATTTAGAAGTTGCAATTGTGCTTTTAAGTAAATTGAGACAGTGACTTGAAGAAAAATGTCACAAAAACTTGCTGAGTTTGATAAAACTGAGAAATTGCTATAGGAATCATTTATCACAAGTGCATAAAGACCATATAAACCTTGTACCAACAACATTCAAATATCCTAAATATATCCAGTGACTAACATCTCACAGGAAGCCAAATGACATGAGTGACTAAAAGCAAGACTATCAGCAAGAAAAATAAATAATCAACTTTTCCCAAAAAATTTGATGATGATTAGGATTTGTAAAGCATACTCCAAGGAATTTCCTGGTGGTAATTGTACGTCAGCTTGCGGCAATGCTGAGCAGCCAATAATGGAGGATCCATGTTTTCCATTTCTTCTTGAAGATGGTCATCTCTGAAGTGGTACGAAGTTCCAGGAGAAGCTTATTCAAGGCCCTGGGCCCAAGCTAAGAAAAGGATCTGCCTTCAGTCCTAACTGGGCAGATTTTTTTTAATCTGGCAATATAACCATATTATGCCCCCATAAATTACTAGGGGGCATAGTCACAAATACTTCTCCTCAAGCACACTGCTCCTTTGTCATGTAAGACTTTTTGTACCAGGATCATGGTTTAAAAAGAATCCTCTTTTTAATCCAAAGCCAATTAAGCGTTTGCAAATGCGTGGACATTTGAGTTTGTGGAGAAATGTTGTGAAGAATTTGTGCTGCCACTTTCGGCACCACTTGAAGTCTATGGAGAAGATAATCTGGAAGACCCAAGTAAATTGTGTTGCCATGGTCAAGTCTGGAAGTTATTAGTGCATGAATCACGTTTTTCCTCCCTTTAACAAATAAAAGAGGTAGAACATTTTCAAGGATCGTAACAGCCCAAAGCAGGAGCCAGACAGTGAATTAATTTGTGTTTGGAAAGTGAGGGTGAAGGAGCAAGAATTCAAAGAAAAGATATGTGCTTGGATCAACCTCTCATTAAAAAGATACTTACATATAGATATAGAAGAGAAACGTAAATTAACATACTCACGACATTCATACATGGGGAAAAAGGCTTTCTGCTTGCTTAAATAACAAAGAATAATTTGCTGTGTAACTGAAATCCCACTTGAAACCAAAAATCGTCTTGTGGATTTCCGAACTAATACCACCTAATACCCATGTGATTAACCCATGTGGGAGGGAAACTATCACACATGCGCAAGGAGTCACTGACTGTAGGTCTCGAGGTTCCGCTTGCCTGGCATATGCTTTCCTGGATTTAAAAAGAGTTGTTGCTGCTAATGCTTTTGCTTAACAAAGAAGAAAATAACGTAAGATAGAGTAAAAGAGGGTGGTGAACAGTGATAATAACATATTTGAGAGAATAACATCTGTTTATTATTCCTTTATTAATAGTCGTGCATTTGGGTCTGATGTGCTAAGCCAAAAGAAAACATGGCGGTTGAGAAGTAACACAAGTTGAGTCTTCGCACTGAAAGTTTTGGAGTGAACTGGTGACCCTATCATTGACCAGCTGCCAAGAACTAAGGACAAGATGCCCTGGAACGTTTCTTAGTTGGAGAATTATATACATTTGTATCTAATCTGTTTTATGAATGTGTGTGAAAGGAATTGTTTTCCGTAATATGAATAAATTAAATGGATAAGGGTTTACTTGACAAAGAATTAGTTAAGAAACCAAGAATGACATCATGAGCTGATGACAACTCCCCTGCCCTTGCCCAATCGCAGGCCAGGATTCACGAATACTTGCAACTTTTGAGGGTGGGACATGCAGAATCAAAGGGGAAGATGCAGACTTGCTGGAATGTGAGATCGATGCGGATGTCGATGCTGAGTGAGGAGGGGTGAGAGCTGCTGCTGGAGAAGAACAGACTGGGAAGATTCAATACTGAAAGATAGCCTGAATAGATTGAAGAATTGCGGAAGAATATAGATTAGGGAGAGAGTGTGAGAGAGGGATGCGCTCTGGTGCATCGGGTTCTAGAGAAGTATAGTAAGTATAATCCTATTCTGCATGTCTCCTATAGTCTTTGTCTCCTGACCCTTTATCAGGTGACCTCCACCAATCCTTTTGGCCAGGGGTTGGGTTTCCCATTTCACCACTCGGTAATTACATTTCTGTCTTAAATTTGCTTAACTTTTTGCAAATGTATGATATATTATGTATTTTCTTTTGTATCTCTATCTAACCACTCCAAATGCATTGAATTGTTGAATAGATTTGTGAATTGAATGTATTTGATAAATTCGTTTTTTCTCTCCTATGAAAGTTGATGGAGTTTGCACTGTGAATCTGTATAAAGGAGCGTTCATTTTGACTGAGTTACCAGATTAAATTAATTGAATCTTACCAGGAGTCTGTGAATATTTTATTGAAAGTTATACGTTAAATTAGTTAAATAGGTAATATCCCCATCAACTACTCGACTAATGGTCAATTGACCAAAGAAAGAGTGTTGATCTGTGAGGATTAGTTAGGCATTACCTATTCGAGATTAAAGTGAAAATAAAACTTGACCCCCAGCAAAACAGTCAGGAAATTTGAATGTGTCTATGGACCCGTTTTGAGTAATTTGTTGATTTTGAAATGTTCATACTGGCCTTTCGCTGGATCAAGGACACTGTCCATTTTCATTCCCTTTACCGTACTCTGTTGGGGGCCAGGAAGGGGAGCACACTTAGGGAAGAAAGTCCTCCAAAGGTCTGGCAAAACCGGGTCAAAAAACCCAATATCTATTTTGCTTCAATTACTATTTAGTTGTTTAGTGGACATCCAATTAAACACATTGAAGAGGCAGTTTTTAATAGCTCTTCCATCAAGTTCTTCACATTTTTCTCATGAGAAAAGCAGCTTTCTGCTGTAAGCATAGAAATTACCCATGCCCCCCAAGTCTCAGCTAACACCGAATTGACCCATTGCCGGAAGAAGGTGAAGCTCAAACTTACTACCATGTATGGTGATTCAGTGCAAACCTTGACTTAGACACCTCCTCAAGAATTACTGGAGTTTGTTGAAATTTAGATGATGCAACCATGGGAAGCATTTCAACTTCCTCAGCCTATGCCTGCTTTGTTATTGAAGTGAAAAAATGTCCTAAACTGAAATGACTGGGCTTGGATTATGATTTATTATCCAAAATATGCACCGCAATGGCATAGAAGGTCTAAAGGCTGGTGATTCATTGAGGTTCAATATCTGCGCATTGAGTCTCATATTTGGAGAATATAAAGAAGCATAATAATTCTTAGATCTCCCAGGTAGGCCTTTGAGTTTATGGGCCGTCTTCAGTAAAACAAGAAGAACAGGCAGAGATTTAGATCATTGCCTAGACATACCCTTTTTGTGTTTCACAAACACTCCCAGTAGTAATCCTGTTAAAGTTGCTCCAGGTACAGGGTTCCAGGCAAATTACTGTGAATGTACATGACTATTCAAAGGGGCCTAATTTTTAAAGCATAGAACTCAGCACAGGGGAAGTGAAGCCTCCCATGCAAAGAGCGTGTTTTCTTTCCTCCAAAGGGAAAACATTTTCACCCTGGAGAAACTTATTTGCCAATACTGCCAGCAAATCTGGGAATAATCATTCCCTGTACCATATTTAAAAGTGAGTACCTATAGTATTTTGCTCAGGTAAATCTCAAACCAATTCCTGGATGGGAAGGGGTTGGACAGGGCTTTGGGCATGCCCACAAATGTACATGTTTGTGTAATGCAAAACATACAAGGCAAACCACTCCTTGGTATGCCAACTTCCCACTTTGTTTTGTTTAAAATTTCTTTTATTGAATTTCAAAGCAGGAGATTCAATGACCAAGCCAACATGCTCTGTATACATCGGAATGCAATCCGGCCATAGAGTTATTGCGTTTGGCAAAGAAGAATAAGGTAACAACAATACAAAATTAAACCACCGCCTCCCACCCCCCTACTCCCCTGTGTCAGATATAACTCTACATGTGGGGAATGTAAAAAAATAGGTAGATGCACTAGATAGTAGGAGTGCTCTAAGCCGCTTGTTTAGGAGGGTCAGCGGGTTGCAGGAGTCTCAGGTATTTGGGGCATGTGAGCTCTGTGAATTCTGACATCAGTAGAGTGAGGAAAGGTTCCCATAGATCGTGAAATGAAGCCCTGGGGTGTGTCAGGGAGAGAGAGAGATCTTTTCCATCCCCAGAAAAGTCCACAGTCTATGGAGCCATCCCAGTCAGGTTGGGACTGTCGTAGTACCCCAGTGGGCAAGTAAATTCTGTACTGCTGCCCCCAGGGCAAGTGCCATCTGTTTGCCCCTCCGGGATTTAGGGGAAACGTAATAGCATTGGGAAAGCCAAGGAGAACATATGCTGGAAAACAGGGGATCTGAGTGTCAAAGTGGGAGTCCACTTCGTCGAGGATCTGCTGCCAATACGTCCCTAGGGAATGACAGTCCCATAGTAAATGAGTGAGGCAACCAGCTAGCCGCAGGCTCTCCAAAACTGTGAGCTGCGGGAATTATTACCTCTATGTAGTCGAACAGGGGTCAGGTACCGGTAGGTGGCTACCTTCATGGCTGTCTCGGTGGAGGCCACGTTGTGGGCTGTGGGTTGAGTCCTATAGAAGATATCATGCTGTTCTTTCTGTGACAGGGTTCTACCTAACTCCCCTTCCCAGCGGAGCTGACTCAGAGTCTTCCCAGCATCAGGAGAGTGGTTGACAAACCTATATAAGTCCGAGGTCAGAAGGGCGTCATTGTGGCATGAGAGCAACCACTTCTCAAACGAGGTGAGGTGCCTCCCTGATCCGTCCCACCCAGCACCCAGTGCCAGAGCTGCAGGTGGCGATAACGCTCCATTTACAGGATATTCTGCTGTTTGTGAAGATCCATAAAGGATTGAGTCCCGAGAGATCAAGAAGGTGGCCAATAGAAGAGCAAGTTTCCTCAGTCCAGTGCGGAAACAGCTCGGAGTCCAGGCCTGGTGTGAAGTCGGGGTTATGGACTATATGCGTGATCGGCGACGGGAAGATCTTAAGTCCTCTAGGGGCAGCAACCTGATCCCAGGCCAGTAGGGTAAGGTGGGTCACCTTAGAGAGATATAGATTCCAAGGTCTTCTGCCACGCATGAGAAAGGGAAGCTCCCACAGAGGCCTGCCCGCAAGAGACCTATCCATAAACAACCACTCCACTAGAGTTCTTATTTGGGCAGCCAGCCAGTAAGCCTGTAGATCGGGGACCCCCAAGCGACCCTTGGTAGGCTCTCTGTAAGTGAGCTACCTGTGTAACCGAGCGCGCAGGTCCCGCCAAATGAAACGCTCTATGTCTTGCTGCAGTGAATGGAGAACTCCCGTCAGGGATACTAGTGGGAGTGTATAAAACAAGTAGAGTATCTGGGGCAGCATCACCATTTTCACCGCTGCTATGTGGTCCAGCCATTAGAGCGAGTGTGGTCTCCATTTCCGGAGGGAGTCTTGGACCTGCCGCAGCATTGCCGTATAGTTCAATTCATTGGTGGCATGTATTGTGGCTGAGACGAGCAAGTCTAAATAAGGGATTGAGTCATGGGCCCACTGGAACGGGTATGATTGCTGTTGAAGCCCCAATGTCTCAGGCGCCAAGGACAGGTCTAGGGCCTGTGACTTGTGCACATTACCCTTGAATCCTGAAGCTAGGGCGAACCTATCCAGCTCAGCAAAAAATGCGGGCAAGGACAGTGTACCCTGTTGAACGCTTTCTCGGCATCGACAGAGAAGATCATCTGCTCTGCAGGGAAGCTTTCAGATATGTCCACCAGGTGCAGCAGCCTTTTTCTATTATCAGAGCAGTGACCCCCGGGAACAAACCCGGATTACTCAGGGTCAATTAGCCCGGGTAAATGATGAGAGAATCTCTACGCCAGGATCCCAGTAAAGATCTTAAGGTCTACGTTAAGCAGGGATATAGGACGAAAAGAACAACACGGATGCCGATCTTTGCCTGGCTGGGTATGACTGCACTCAGCACCTCCAGCATAGAGTATGAGAGGGGGGCGGCAGGGGTGGCCCCAATCGAGTTATAGACTCACACCAAAAGTGGGGCTAAGACTGTACAACACTTTTTATAGATGACAGAGGAGAATCCGTCTGGGCCCGGTGATTTATGACGTTTTAAGCGAGAGATGGCCGAAATAACCTCTTCCAACCAAATGGGAGCTTCAAGCTCCTCTGCCTGCCCCGTTGGAAGTTTAGCCGTGGGGACTCCCTGCAGGTATTGGGCCAGGCCGTCGGCGGTCAAAATCTGGGTCGTGTAGAGGGTCTCGTAGAATTGGCGGAATGTGTCCGCAATCAAGTGGTCTGTGTCATGTTCCTGTCCCTAGTGATCCAGAATCCCGGTGATGCGGGACGCTTGTTACTGTGCGCGTAGCCTGTTAGCAAGGAGATTCCCGCACCTATCTCCCACTACATAGAATGCGTGCTTCAGGCGGAGGGTCATGTATTCCGCCATATCTATATCTAGTCCCGCCAGCTGTGCCCTGGTCACGTAAGCTGCTTCCAGACCCTGGGTGCCACTGTCCGTTGATGAATTTGCTCTAATTAGACAACCTCCCGAGAGAGTCGCTCCCTCTTTCCCTCTTATCCTTATTGTCTGCTGCCACAATGCCAAAAAATTCCCCGCTGCCCACAGCTTTTAGGGCATCCCAAAGGGTCGTTATGGGGATAGTTGGGGAGTCATTAAGGTCCAAATAGTTGGTAATACATTTATGGATTTGCTGTTTCACCGAGGGATGCTATAGCATCGCTCACATAGGCACCAAAACCTGCGGGAGGGTCAGTGGTGGTGCAGGGACATGGATATCTGCACTGCCGAGTGGTCAGACAAGGGGCGTGGAAGAATTTCGATTTCTCGCATCTGCTGCGCCAGGGAGTCGGAGGTGAGTATATGGTCAATCCTGGCATACGTCTGATGGGGATGCAAGTAAAAGGTGTATTTCCTGGACCCTGCGGATTTCTCTGCAGATTTCTCTGCATACTGGGCTGAGAAGCAGAGAGTGGTGAATACATTTATCCCTGCCAGGAATCCCTTTTTTGAATTTATGGGCAGCATAAAAAGGATATTTTGACTGTAAACTTACACTCACAACTAAAATGAATTTGCTTATACAGCTTATTGCCTTTATTGAGATATTTGACCCCTGTGGATGGTAAAGTGGAAGTACATCCGCTAGTATATTATTATGATACCATCTGTCACAATAACAATGTGTGAATTTACCTAGAGAATGCTTTTAAAGTCTTAGTCCAAGTTTCAGTGCCTTAGCAAGGATCCCAAGTGCCCTGGTGCAAGCAAGGTAAATTAAACATGTGACTGTTGTTACAGTAGTAACCTACAGTAATTATCAGGGACAAAATGGCCCATCAGGGTTTTAGGCCCCAATACACTCCACCTGGTGGACCAGTAATAGTTACACCCCTGCCCAGTTTAATAAAGGGGCAATCTGGTAAAACATGTCACACTAGATCTCAAAACTGAGCAAGCATCCTCAAAGAAAACAACATTCTCGAATACATATAGTTGGTGATTGTTAAAGATGCAGGACTGGATAAGGAGAAGTGTATTATTCCCCCTTAGCTGGATTGCTCCTTTAATTAAATACCACAGAGAGAGGTTTGAGATGCCCAAGTATCTTCACTTGGCATGGCCAATTCTATCTAAGATGCTCAGTACCTTTTGGTTTTATAGATTTAGCTTATTGACAGTCGAAGGATCTTTGAAAGATATTGGCTTACTTGATATTGTTTCGTTGATGAATTCTTAAGACTAGTGAAGTCTGTGGAATGTCCTGATCCCACCAAAATCTTTGGCTTAAAAAATTACATATGTTAAAAGAGTTTGATAAACCAATATTGAATTTTGCTTTGCTGAGGCCAAAGTATGTGGATGACTTTCTTGGGGTATTAATTGTAAAACAAATATAACATATTTGTGATGTAAGAAACATGGAATATGGAATTCAATTGAAGCTTTTGGTGCTAGACACTTCATATGCCATCTATTTATATTACTTTAGGCTGCAACAAGGATGAACAAAATATTCTGTTTTCAGTGGAATAGAATGTTGTGACTATAGATGCAAATGATGGACTAGGTGAGCTTCTGTCTCTTTTGTTCATAGTAAGAAGAAAGAGGAAGATCTGGTCCTAACTGGTAATGCTATCGGCTCTGATGCCTATTTTCCCCTGAATTATTGTGGAAGGATGAGAACTTATCAGGTACTTACTTGACATCATTTTTCGATTGTGGGATAAAGTTCTGAATTGTTGAGAATAAACAAGAACCATTTGGGGCCTCAACGGATGTAGTTTGTAATGTACTCTATCTGAACATTTTGGCAGGATTCAACATTGGATAACATAAACAAGTGTTGTACACTACACCAGGTTTCTCCAAAGAATAGCTTGTGAGCTACTGGTAGCTCTACAGCTATCTGCAAGTAGATCTCCTGTGTGCAGCCCAGCCTGCTACATTAGAAGCTTTTGCTAGGAGGAATTAACACCAACATTGATATTGTGTATTTTAAAAGAAAACTTATCAGCACATATTTAAAGAAAAATGTCTGAATTTCCAAAATATATTTAAAGCTGGTATTTGAATGGTAAATCATGTTGTTTAGGGATACGTTTTCCAAATGTTATTACCTTGGTACGAAAGGCAGTACACCTATGGCTGTTATGTTTTACCCATGTAGACGTTTGAACTCCTGGTCATAGACCCAACTCTCGGCCTGTGCAGGTCCGCTGACTGATCTGGCCCGCTGCTGCCCCTCCCCCTCCCCATCTGTGCCTGACAGAGGTTTAAGTCCATTCTGAGGGCATTGTGTCCCTTTATTTTTTTCACTGTATTCCTTGTTTTTCTTGCCTTATTTCTTTTTTTCTTACTTTTCCTATTCTTGCTTTTCCTTAATTCTTGCCTTATTTTTTACTCTGTGCCTCTTTCCCACCCATTCTTCACCGCTGCTGCCTCAGCAGCCCCTCCCGCTGCCAGTGTCCTACTCCCGCCATCCAGCTTCTCATCCCCTTCCCCTATTTAATGGGACCAGCTGCAAGGCTGCGAAGTGCAGTCAAGACTTGCCAAAGGCAAGCCCATCTGCGCCCATCCACAACCCAACCATGACCAGCGTCAGATACCCTGGCTCTACGGCCAATACCGCTACGTCTCAGCTGCCCTCCTCACAATCAACCCCAGAAGCAACAACAACTGCCAACTGTCCACACTGAACACCACACACGGGCAGTTCTACTGCCGCCACTGCTGGCAAACCTTCTCCACCCTCTGCACTACTACTGCCACTGCACCCACAATGGGTGCCAACACCTCAGAAAGCCAGGGGTGCATCCTCCTCAACGTACGCTCCCTGTACAGATACCCCGTAGAGATCTGGGACCTCCTCACACCCTCTAGCCAGACGTCGCCTTCTGTACAGAAACCTGGATCAACGCCTCCTCTGCCCCCGACATTGACACCACTATCCCCAACAGATACAAGATCAAAAGATAGGACAGCCCCTGCCGCTAAGGGGGAGGACTCACGATCACGTACAAGAGCGCCCTTCAACTCTCCATCTCCAGCATGAGTGACTCTTTCTCCACCACCGAACACCTTCACTTCCAGGTCCAGACCATCCCTAGAACCACACTTCACTAAACCCTCCCCTACAGACCCCCCGGACCACTTGGTTCGCTACTACCATCACTGCCCTCATTGCACCGCACGCTATCCTTTACCTGGACTACATACTCTTCGGAGACCTGAACTTCCACCTCGCAACACCAGTGACCCTAACTCCACCACCCTCCTGGACAACCTCACCAACATCGGACTGAAACAGCTTGTCACCACCCCCTCCCACAAGGCCGGACACATCCTCAACCCCATCTTCACAGGAGGGACCAACATCCCCTTCAGCCACACCATGTAACCTCCATAGACAGACCCCACTGTGTACACTTCTTTGTCAACAAATCCATGCTGCCTAAACCTGCACCCCGCCCTCCTTGATGAAACTGGAGCAAAGTCACTAAGGAGCAGCTCAACTCCACCCTCATCCGTGAGATCCCCACCACGTCAACCAAAGTCAACCTCACAGCCAAAGAACTCCACAGATGGATCTCCAACTGCGCTGATGCGCTTGCACCCCTACTTAACCCATACAAACAGCACCCCTGGAAGGCTACCTGGTTCACGAGCAACCTCCAAGAATACAGACACACCTGCAGACGTCTCGAGAAGAACTGGAGAAACAGCAAAACATTTGAAGATCACACCACCTACAGGAACGCCATGATGGAATACCTCCTACACATCAGATCCACCAGCGGGACCTTCATCCAGAACAAGATCCTCACCAAGTCCAGCAACTCCAAGGAACACTTCAGCGCCGTCATCCACAAATATACCAAGTCCCCCAGCGAAACCACAGACATCACCCTATCCCAGGACCTATGCAACAAGCTCGGCTCCTCCTTCCATCTGAAAATCAAGGGCCTCTACAACAACTTCAATGACAAGACACCTGAGTCGAAACCGCCTTCTACTCCAGCAATGCCTGCCCACCATCTCCTTTTGGACCCCAGTCACCACTGACAAAACCTCCTCAACCATGAAAGGCATTCACTCAGGAGCTCCCATGGATCCCTGCCCCCGCTCATCTTCCACAGAGCCACCACCACCATCGCTCCGCAACTACGAAGCACAATCAACACCTCCTTCAAGACCTGCATCTTTCCCGATGATTGGAAACGTTCAGAAGTCAGACCACTACTCAAGAAACCCACAGCAGATCCCACGGACCTAAAGAACTACCGACCAATCTCCCTCCTCCCCTTCGTGGCCAGTAACCAAGAAGACTGTCAATGCCCTACTAACAGCAGTCATAGAAGAAAACGCCATCCTCAACCCATTCCAATATGGATACCCCAGCAACCAAGCACCAAGACCGCTCTACTCGCTGCCACAGACGACAACCGCACCCTCGTCAACCAAGGCCAAACTGCACTGCTGATCCTACTTGACCTCTCAACAGCGTTCAACAAGTCTCCTAACGCACGCCCACCACCAGACTACATGATGCCGGAATAGAGGGTACCGCCCTTGACTGGATTCACTCCTTCTTCACCAGTAGAACCCAAAGAATCAGACTGCAACCCTTCCTCTCCGAACCCACAGAAATCAACTGCAGAGTTTCACAAGGATCGTCTCTCAGCCCCATGTTCTTCAACATCTACATGGCCCCCCTTGCCACCTTTGTCAGACAGCAAAGACTCAGCATAGTATGCTACGCCAACAACACCCAGCTCATCCTCTCCCTCACCAAGGACCCCATCACCACCAGACTCAATTTCCAGCAAGGAATGAAGGAGGTTGTGTCATGTATGAGCTGCAACTGCCTGAAGCTCAAATTAGAGAAGACAGAGGTCCTTGTCCTTGGACCCTCCCCCTCTGCATGGAACAACACTTGGTGGCCAACAGACCTCCTTAGCCCTCCCACCCCCACAGACCACGCTTGAAACCTCAGCATCAAACTCGACTCCTCCTTCTCCATGACCCGACAGGTCAACGTCGTCGCCACCAGCTGCTTCAACACCCTCCACATCCTCCGAAAGACCTTCAAATGAATACCGCCGAATCTAGGAAGACCAACACCCAAGCACTCATAACCAGCAGACTGGACTACAGAAACGCCCTCTATGCCGGGATCAACAAGTCTCTACTCTGCAAACTCCAGAACATTCAGAACACCGCAGCCAGACTCGTCCTCGGCATCTCTTGACATGAACACACCCCCTAATACCTGCGGAAGCTCCACTGGCTCCCCATTGAGAAGTGAATTACTTTCAAGATACTCACCCAGGCCTACAAATGCCTCCACTACATCTGACCCAAATATCTCAATGAGAGAACCTCCTTCCACGTACCCAAGAGAAACGTCTGTTCTACTGACCTCGCCCTCGCTGAAAGGCCACACATCGACAGAGCCAGAACAGGTGGAAGAGCCTTCTCCTACATCGCTGCCAAGACCAGGAACGAGCTCCCGATCTACATCAGATTCGCCACCTCCCTGAACACTTTCAGGAAGGCACTCAAGCCTTGGCTGTTCGACTGAAGAGAGCTGCTTCCCCCATCCCCAATGCCCTGAAGATAGTCATGGGTGAGTAGTGCGTTTTACAAACCCTCTCTCATTACAGAAAACGTTGGAGACCCCTCCACTACACACACTACTCTGTGGCAGTAGCAGCACATGCAGGTAAGAGCAGTGAGGCGATGGGGCTGGGTGAGGAGGACTCGACAGTCGACAGCGAGGGAAAATTAGATAATTTTCTCTCGTAGTCGTCTGTCGACCCCCCCCGCCCCGACTATGCCACACCACTCTTACATGCACGGGCCGCTCCTGGATTATGGACTTTTGGGAATGAGGTGTTGATTGTACAAGATAGTTTATTGGGATGGTATTGTATTCGACCCCAAATGGATTAGTTTGGGCAGGGTATGAACTCCTTCAAAGTAGTGGCATCAGAATGGCCTCAGAATGGGACTCCCCTAAAAGAAAGTGGCATATTACCAGTGTCATCGTATTTTGTTTAATCTGAACCGATTCCTTACTCTGCTTTCATATTTCTCACAATGCAATAAGACGATTTAATCAAATGTGTGGGCTATCTTGGTGTAAGACATCCGATTTAAAAAGAAGCTGCATTGTATCGTCTGAAAGTGATGCAACATTTTATTTCCTATATACAGGGGAAATAAGTTGCCCCTAGGTATCCCTGATATAGCAGCAATTCGTACCAATAAAAGACACTGTCCTCCTGTTCGAATCTGCCATGGTTCAAAAACATGTATACTTCGCTGCAAAATGTGTTTTTTTCTTTTTATCTGAGGGAGCTTTTAGCTTCATGAAATTGTCACAAAATAACAGATGCTGTTCAATATGGCCAACAAAAACACCTCTAGGCATTTTGCAACCGTATTATTGGCGCTGCCGTTGCGTCCCCTTAATTGTCTTTCCATTGTCCTAATATGGGACAGCGAAATGATACTTGTGAATGTTCCATTAAAGAATGAAAAAGAAATGGGACCAAAGTCATTCCCCTAAGTAATTCTCGGCAAATTCCTGAAAACACTCTTTACATTCATAGTGCCCTGGTGACGAACAAATATTTGATTACATGCCCGTGTTGCAAAGAAAATAGATTTCCCATGCTGTCTCCATATCTACTGCAACACAACAATGCTGCTTCTGTCTCCTGCTGAAACAGCCTCTAGCGCACGTTTTGCTTCGGATAGATCTTTAATTTTTTGTGTGGCTAAACTGGCTTTGTCTTTATGGATAGAAAGCACGCTCTCTTCTCTATAAATAAAAATCCCATTTGAGTTAAGTGATTGTCTTACTGCATTTTTTTGGCGGGGGATAAAGAAGTAATAGTCTCAGTTGGTATTCGTAATTAATTATTGTGGCACCCACAAATATTATTGTTTGAATTTCTACTTATGATTTGAAATGCATGTTTATTTCTGCTCTTTTCGTTCTCTTCTCCCTCTCACGTGTCATTTATTTATGATGTATTTACACCCTATATGTGCATTTTTCTATTATATTAATTGTGGTGTCATATACTTTTGTAGCTATGTGTTTAAACATCATATAAGTATTATTTTGAGAAGCAGTATATAAATTAGAGGAACATAAAAAGAGTTATGCACCTAAAACTCATTTCAAAATCAGAATTTCGCTGCTTGTGTTTTCATGTCCTTTCCATATCTGTGATTTGTAGGTGTGACTCTACAGGAGGACAGGCATCTAGACTTGTGTCCCAGCATTAATACCGAGGATGATAAGTAATCTCCCCTAGGATGGGGAATAAAACGCAGAAACTGGAACATAAAGTGTAATTCCACATGTTTTTCTTTTTCCGAAGGAACGAAAGGGTAAAAAAATCTGCATACATTTACCATCTTCTTGGAGCAGGTAGTTTAATGTGTAGGAGAGAAAACATTTCTGTTGCATGAGAGTTAGAGTTTGTGGGGCACAAGGGTACAGCAACGTTGACTTTAAATGCAGGGACTATTTCTGCCACCGCATGCTGCTGTATACAAACGGGCAGGGGCAGAGTGGAGAAGCTGCCCTTAGCCCCCTCAGCTTGAAGCAAGGCTCAGGCTTATTCATCAGAGGTGTGAATTTTGTTTTGAGAACTGTGAAGTAACTTGAATTAAAATAACTTGTTTCTAAACCCTTTCATACAACTCTTCTTTGCTCTGTAAATAAAACATGTTACTTTCACCTAAGGTAGTAAATTTCCCAAAAACAGAAAAAGCTCAGTTGTTTTGGCAGGATTAAAGCATGAGCTGTAGATCATTACAGATAGGGCTGGGCTGGCCTTGCGTTTACCTGGAGGGCTACCAGGGTGGGTGGTGGTCTTGGGCCCATGGGGGGACGTTTTTGCCGCATAGCTGCAATATGGGCCCTTTAACAAAATCGGTTGAAACCGGCCCTGGCAAACAGCTCAGCCGCACCGCCAATCCCCAGGGGGGGTCGGCCGAGCACTTTACAAGGGCCGGTTTTGGTTCCCAGTCCGGCCCTGATTACAGATGTGATTAGTAAGCGCTAGGGCATGGAACCAGATGGAAGAATAGGGTCAGTACAGGAGATAGACTGTGGGGCCAATTTATAAAAGGCGTTTGGGAGTACGTAAAGTAGTACTTCAGTGGTACTTCTTCACATATACTACAAAATTCATGAACCTATGGCCAGAGATTCTACTGTTGCCTCTCCCATCTGTACAGAGATTTCATCACAGTTAAGGATAGACTATGGTAGTAAATGTGGAAGGGACAAGGGGGTGTGGTAGTTCAAAAGGAGAAGAATTATTGCAAAATGTGTGGGGTTAATGGAAATTTAAGGAGGAACACACCAATAAAAAAAGCCATACACATAAGGCTAAGACAATGACTATTTACAAAATACACTTCTAATTCTACTACAGCCCTAAAATTGATAAAATGCCTTGGATTAAGTCTAGCACCACACATGTCCAAAGCTATTACTGCAACATACACCAATGGAAAACAGCAGAAGCGGACTTCAGCAATGCACAGCCCCCCCCCCACCCCACCCCCGGAAATAATGTAAAATAAATTACGTTAATTCTAAATTTAAAAAAATATATATTTTTTAGTTTAATGAAGTTAAGTACACTTAAAACAAACAATATTGTATTTTTTAATTTTACAATGCACTTGCATTTAAAACAATTTACATTTTAAACATAGTTGAAAGAGTTTAAACATTATCATAACATATTAAAAACATAGCTTATAACCAAGTATTTTGCAAATTCAGTAAAAATAAAAATGTAATGAGGGTGTGTGATTGTAATGTTAAAGTGGTGTTAAAAACTATTTAACATGTGAATTCATATTTTTAAATTAATTGACAATTTGCTACAAAAGACCTTTTTCAAAGGCAGTGTGTTGTATCTTTTCTTTTTCTTTACATATTTCTAGGCTAATAACATTTGTATACATTAAATTAATTTGATCTCGTTTTTTAAAATAATAAACTTTATTATATTTCCAAATATTGTCTTAAAGGGAGAACTCTGCTTCTGGTGGAAAGCTCCACAAACTGTTGGACAGGTACTAATAGTAACGTACCACTTCAAAATTCAGTTGTAGGTGTTGCCCCCTCCGCCCCATTTGAGGAGATTAAGGAGAATATTATCAAGCACGGAGTTAAAATGATCGCAGCTTTAGCGGCAGAAAACTGCAGCTAAAGCGGCCAAAAATGGGCTTGATAATATGCCCTTGAGTATTCCAATAGAAGCCCATGTTGGCACCAGAACATGGGCTTCTATTGGAATTTCAAGGGCATATTACCAAGCACATTATCATCGCCTTAGCTGCAGTCTTCTGCCGCTAAAGCGGCGATAATTTGAACTCTGTTTCTTGATAATATGCCCCATAGACTCTTAAGTGTAAATCTCTACTCAGAGGTAAAATAGCAAAAAAGGAAATGAACACCTAAGTGTAGGGGTAGATCTACACTAATCATCATCATCATCAACATTTCTTTGTATGGGAATACGCCATAAAAGAATACAAAAAATACATTCCTAAAAATACTGCAAAAAGAATTAAATACAAAAGCACACATCATTATTGAATCTATATCAATGACACATACCTTGTTTCTCCAACGGATACATTTAAAAGAATGAATAATTTAACAATGTAATCATTAAGTAAGTTTAATAAAAATAACAATCAAAGATAAAAAGCTGAAAACATTGATGCATAATCCCCCCCTGTAAGTACTTTCCAACAACTACATTTACTTTACCCAGCCATATAATTTCTTCACAGCTGAAACAAATGTGATATGTTTAAATAATGCTTTAATAACTTCATCGAGAACTGCTTTCTCTAAACACATATACATTCTAACATTAGCCACCCAAAAACTTGGTGCTAGAAAGAAATGTGCTGGAGATTATATAAAATACTATCTGCAGATAATGTTTTTCACATCTCATTGCATTGCACTATATACAATAAAAAGGTGACTATAAATAACAGTCAAGGGGAAAAGACGAGCAGAATTGATAACTGAACTCCCATACATACCCTCAGACAACTGAATGTAATTAACCCCTCCATATAATTTTCTCACAATTAAGGCAGATCTTATGTAACTAACTACTGCATTAATGACTTCATGGGAGCATAGTATCTGTAAACACAAAATGCACGACCTACAATTCCTAATATTAATCGCTTGAAGGGCACAAGGGAATGAGTATGGACGGAATTATATAAAGAGCAAAATAACAATAGGTGCATCATGCTCTGAGGTGAATGGTTTCACATGGACATTTCAGGATGCCAAGTCCCTGTGCTAGAAATGCTACCACAAAATGCAGCTAGAGCGTGCGACCTTGAAGCTGGGGAACCGGTTTGAGTTTCGGCAAAAACGTTCAACATCCTGTGATTCTGGGCAAATCACTTAATCTCCCTTGCCTAACAAAAACAAATGTGTCCTTCTGTAACGAAACTGGTGCTCATGTAAAGCGCTCTGAAACCCGATTCGGGTCTAGTTTGCGCTATATAAAACTCTATAAAATATATATTTTTTTAAAGTACATAACAGCAAATGGGTACGATAAAACCTATGCTGTGTATCATGTACTGTAAAAAAATACCGCCCAAGCGTTGGTGTCGCAAACAGTGCAGAGTGGCTCCAGTGCTTAATTTGCAAATAAAGAAGTGCCAACAGGGCTCTTGTCAGGAGGCCACGACAGCTTACACAGCACATTTCCTCTGCCTTGCTGCCAATGATAGTAAGAACACAAGTACTAACATTCACACTCCTACAATTGGGACAATTCGGACTATTTCAGGCCCTCAAAGCTATAGAAATGGCTTGGGAGCCTGGTAAAATTTATTTTAAATGTATATTGAGTCAATAATTAACTGTTGCTATTGTTTTCTCTAAATTAGCCAGACAGCGCCACCTTGTAGGAGACTGTCACTGGCTCTGGTGCTGACAGTTAAGTGCTCCAACCGTCTGCTTTGCTTATATGTATCCTGAAGTGAGAGTTAAAAAACAAGCTGTTATCCCTGTTTAGCTCCCTTACCCAGAGACTCTGAATTGATAAAAACCTCAGGGGCTCCTATCAAAGAAAAGCTGTGTTTATGTAGTCAAGCCACGGAATACTTTTTATTACGTCCGAAGCTAAGCAATCCCTGACTATTAATTGCAAAAGGCCTGCCTCTGGCATACGCCAAATCTTAATCCACACGAAAAAAATGAAATCCTTAAGGCATCCTCTAAATATTTCAATCCTACGTCAGTATGAGAAATTTAACCACTTCCGCGCGGATGACAAAGCCAGCTTGTCATGGGCGTTACCTGCGCTACGCGCATGACGAGCTGGCTTTGTCACGTAACCCGCGATTTTTGAAAATCCAGCGCACAGCGGGAAAACGCTGTAGCGCGGAAGCGGTTAAGTTGCAGTGCTCAGGGTATAGATAAAAGCCTACATAAAAATGTTTCTTCCCTTTGGAGGGAATTTGCATTATTATAGAGTTAAACAAAGGAGTACATTGACCATCCAAGCAATAACGTACCTTAACAGATGTACCCCAGCGTAGACGTCTAAATAATGAGACAAGGGCCCACTCCGTCACTAGATTTTCCAGCATTGCCTAGAGTTTGGAGCGGATTTTTGTTGTCAAACTCACATCAGAGTTCTATAAATACCATGTGTAGGACATTTCTCCTGGCTATAAGATACTTCTCCATTAAAAGTGACAAACTCAGGGGGGCGCTGGTTTGTGCCAACAGAAAATGGTGGTGATTCCTTGATTCTCCCGGGTCGGTGGTGAGAGAAGCGGAACGGACGACCCACCGGATGACTGTTGATGCCAGAAGAGGATCGTACAGGTTGTTCAACACACAAGGATTCAGGCAAAGTAGGTGCTTTAGAATGGGGATACCCAGAAACATGAGTTTCTCGCTGATACCCAAATAAGCAGTTCAGTCACAGCGACGTCTGCCATCTTAACCTTTGCACTACAACAGATTTATTTACGAGCTATCCTTTCAAGAGGTTCTATACGGAACTGCAGCTAAAAATCAATTGACAGTCTTTCAGAAAGTATTCTCATAATAAAGTGTAAGTAGTTTGACTTCTATTGTTTTTTTCTTTTTCTTCAGCATTGCAGCAGTTCTCATTCTCCCCTCCTGACAAGCACACCACCATTTTAAATTCTGGAGAGAAGGTGTAATACTTGGATTATTGTTAATTACTGCCCCAAATATGTTTTAATAATGTTTCACTTTTCACCATGCTGTGCACTATAGCCTCATATAGTTGATGGTCTGTTCTTTCTCAGGTTCCTTCGGAAGCAGCTTTGTAGAGGCTTTTCTACCTTGGAAATCACCTGCTCCTTCGTAAAAATAACTTGATATTGTGTGAAGAACTGACTTACGTTTTGCTACATACTTGTCAGCCAGAATTTTGGTGTGTCATTTTACACGTCGATGTCCGTATAAGCTAGGTAGCTCCCTTCTTTAAAGGAACAGGTGTACTTTCTTGCATATTGTTTGGTAGATGAGCAACGCAATTAAAGTTAATCCCCAGGTGGTACCCTTAACGCATATTCGTGTAACACGCTCAAACCTTAATTTACTCTCCAACACAATGGAAGAAACAACAAAGTCAACATCAAAAGGTGCCCCGTTAACGGCAATCAATGCTCCCTCAGGTGCTAACAAAGCGCCAAGTAAGCAACTAAAAAAAGATCCTCCATCACCTCCTAAGCAACCCTTGTCAGTCTCTATGAACCTCTTACTGGAAGAAATTTTAGCCTTACATCCATTTGTTAAAGAGACAAATTCTAAATTACAAATTTTAACTGATAGGTGGTCACAAATGGAGGAAAGAATTACCACAGAAGAACAAAGCTTTGAATCTTTAGGCTTATTGAATTTCAAAGTAGAAGCTTTTCATTCTCAAGTGACGTCGCTTCAGAAGCAGGCTGAAAACTTGGAAAATAGAAACAGATGAAATAATCTTCATATATGGTTTGCCTGAAGGCTCTGAAGGTTCTGATCCTATCACCTTCTTCAAATCCTTCCTCCCAAGAGTTCTCAAGTTACCGTTGGGTACCACACTCAATATACAATGTGTTCATAGATTAGGTCCTGCATCTGCTACGTCCTCTTCTAATTTGAGAAAACCAAGAGGTGTCACCCTGTACTTGCTGGAAAACATGGACCTGCTAAAAGTCTTTTGGGCAGGACGATCCATCAATCGTATTTCATGGTCGGGCATTTCTCTCTGTTTTTCTCACAAGACTTTGCCAAATTTACTGCTGACAGACATAAAGAGTTCCTGGCGATGAGACCAATTATTAGGTCCATGGGGGCACGGTATGGCCTTTTTCACCTGTGCCTTTTCAAAGTGACTTACAACAATAAGACTACAACATATGAAGATCCTATAAGACGTAAAAGCTTTCTTAACTCACAGAGTGTAGAAACTATGGACACTTCTTTGTCAGAAAAATAAGTGGTTGACATTGTTGCTTTGGAGGTTTCATTACTTGGTAATTCGCTCAAGAACTCTACCTTGGGTTCTAATTCTCTGTTGACAGTTATCAAGTTTCACTAAATATTATTAACTTTTTTTTTCTCTCCTCAAAGGGTATGTCTCCTTATCGTCTGATCCATTTTTGGTACCTGTCGTTTGTCCTGCGGGTCCCCTCGCCTTCCCTCTTGGAGTCCAGACGTGTCATTGTTCCATGTGGCCTCTTCCCCCCAACCCTTCATATGTTGTAGTTATGTTTTTTTTTTTTGTATTTCTTTCCACTTCAACTTTCCTTTTCTTTCGTTCTTTTACAACCCCCTTTTCTCTCCTCTTTAACTGTATTGCTCTTTGTAACTTACAATCCATTTGTTTATCCTAGTCTCTTATGTCTCATACGGCCATTCATTTCTGATGTTTCCTCGTCTCTCTATTGTTGCATTTACACTTACATCTCTATTTTTCTATCTTTATTTTCGTAATCTGTTTGATTCACTTGCATAATTTGGTTTGCTCTTTGGTATGCCTTCCGTAGTTTGGTGATCTGCTTTGATTGATGCCCTTTATTTACTTTCATGTCAGTCTTATGTCCTCAAAACTTGTCTCTTGGAATGTCAGAGGTACACATTTGCCTATTAAAAGGCAAAATGTGTTAACACATTTAGCTAAACTTGGGCCAGATATAGCCTACTTACAAGAATCTCATTTAATGGCAGAAGAATCAATAAAATTAAAGAGAGGTTGGGTAGGGGAGGTATTTTACTCACCCGGGGATGGTAAACGTAATGGAGTCTTAACCCTTTGTCGTAAATCGCTTCCTGTTATATTGCTCTCACAGTGTTTGGATGATAATGGTAGATGGTTAGTTACTAAATTGTTGAGGAAATCTCCGGGTCTCTTTACTTAATATATAGGTGTTCACCGCTGGGGATTCCTCTTTTTGAGCATCCTTGGCAAAACAGATTGCAAATTGTATCAATGATAACTTTATCCTTACAAGTGATTGCAATCAAGTTTTTGATCCTTTTTTGGACTGCAATTCAGCGGTCTCATTCGTCCCTCATAAAGCATGCAAACTTTTCACACAAACTATTAAACAATACAAGCTTATGGATACTTGGAGACTCAGTAACCATACTTTAAAGGAGTACACCTATTACTCCCCAGCCCACCATACTCAATCAGGAATAGATTATATTTCTATATCACCCAATATTTCCCAGTCATAAATGGTGGCGAACATTAGGTTCATTTTAATATCCGACCATGCCCCACTACCATTCAGCTTGACGTTCTACAAAAACCAACACTCCTCTGAAATGGCATTTTAATAATTGCTCTTCTTTTAGATCCAACATTTACTTCTCTTTTGTTTCCTTTTTCAAGGAATATTTTTTCGTTAATCAATCTGAGATCTGAGACTTTACCCTTTCACGTGGTGTGGGAGATTTTATTATTGGCTATGTTTCTAAAAGGGATAAAAAGTCCACAGAGCTCAATACAACCCTCCTCGATAGGATAAAAAGATTGGAGCATTCGTATTACTCTTCCAAGTCAAAAGATGGTTTATCAGAACTTATAAACATCAAATTCCAGTTCAATAAGGAATCGACAAACAATGCTTCAACATATTCATTAAAGTCTAGTGCAAAATGTTATGAAGGTCAGAATAAAGCCGGGAAAGTACTAGCCCATTATTTGAAAGTTAAACATAACAAACTCAACAAAGAGTCCATTAAGCATGAGCATCAAACATTGAAATTTAAAGAAAATGATATTTTAAATGAATTTCCCCAATTCTATAGACATTATACACATCAGAAATTCCTCCTTCAGAACATCACATTTCTCAATTTTTCTGACATTCAGCAACCTTCTTATATTCAACCAGTTTTCACACTCTTGGAATCTGACTTATCACAAAAGGAACTCCTCACCGCATTACAGACACTCAAGAAAGACAAAGCCCCAGGACCAGATGGCTTCACTGTTTAGATTTTGACACACTTTGCACATTTGCTAATCCCCAAATTGCATAACCTTCTAGACTCATTTCTGCACTCAAGGTGAATCCCTTGGCTCATTTTCAGATGCCCTAATTTTTCTTTTTCCTAAAGAAGGAAAAGACTTAAGATATTGTGAAAATTACCGGCCCATTTCCCTAGTTAACATTGACTACAACATTTTTTCAATGGCCATGGATTGGACTTCTTTCTCCAGATCCACAATATGACAAAATAACATGATATTGATATGTTGCAGGCCTTTATATAGGAAATCCTGGAGGCAAAAATGTTTAATCTGGATATACTGGATCAACTATATGTACAAGATGAGATTATGTATTTCTAGCAAGCTAATGGACTCTTTGGCCTCCCTTCAACTTTCAAACCTAAATATCTCCTTCTGAGACAAGCTATTATAAACGCTCATGCCCAATACATGCTCCCAAACCTACCCACTAATCCTGCATCCTCTCGACTAACAAATTGCATACTCTTTTACGTGTTGATACCAAAGCCACCGTTATTTATAATTATTTACATACTTCATGTATTACACTAGAAAAAACTAAGGTGGAGCTAGCTTGAGAAAAAGATTTAGAGGTTTGTTGGTCCACGATGATATGGAACAAAATATGGACGGAAATTAGGAAATTCTCTAGAGCAGCAAACACCACACAGACACTTTTCTATATATACAATAGACTTCCATTATCCCCGTTAACTTTAAATACAAGACATGCGAGGTCTCAGATGCCTGCTGGACATGTTCCTCTCCGCTTGCAGATCTATATCACTTGCTTTTTACATGCCCGCCTGTTCATCATTTTTGGAAAAATGTATTGTCTCAAATAATTCAATTTTTGATTCCTGCTGCCCTTTTTCTACTTCTCATGTATTTTTGGGAAGCTTATCCCCTACCTGGGTGGATTGTGATTCTAACAAAAACATAATAGACTTTCATATTAGCAGTTGCTTTTCAACAAATAACAAAAAATTGGAAAGATTTTACCAATTATCTTATCAAGCACTGTGGTACGCTGTTTGTTATAACCATAGATTTGATACAAATTTCTGTATACCCTATCTATTCACATGGCAACAAAACGCTTTAATCTTTGGTTACCTATCACACTGTTCATTTATGCTGGTGCTAGACGCTCCTTCTCCCTGAATCCAGTGCAACAAGAAGTTTCTAAATCTTCTTGACTTTCCACATGTTGATATTATATTAACCGATTATTTTGCATTTTTGCATTAAGATTTTTACATGAAGTGTAACCTTCTTTTATTTGCACCGATCAATTTGCACACCCCTGTCATTTTCTTTTTCAAGCTATGCTAAACTGACTCATGCATCCCATTACTTTGATTCTCACGTTTTTTTATGATTATCTATTGTTTTATTATCCTTTGTATTGTTATTTTCAATTCTCTCAATAAACTTATTTTTGAACTAAAAAGAGACAAGCTCAAGCATTACTTCTCTGTGCCAATTCTTGACCGAAACCCAAATTGGACCATGGATAAGATGTTGTTATTTTCTGAAGCCCATACTTCTAACTTTGAAAGAATAGCTCTGCTCAAAATTTGCGTAGAGCAGTCTGGTGAGGAAATTGGATGGGAGCAGCTTGGATGATTCTTATCCCCTCCTTAAAAATTGGGACTATGACTGCCTCCTTCCAGGACTTAGGAACTGGACAGATGACTGCGGCATTTAATACATTAGCAATTATTAGAGACTAGAGCTCAGTATTTGCTTTACAAATGTCTATTGTGACACCATCCAGGCTCTTTCCCCATGGAACTCCTGTAAATTGCAAATATGACTTTTTTATGCCAATTGATTGACTGAAGACAACAGCGGCCTTAGTTTCTGTGATAGCATCCCCGTCTTCCCCATGGGAATGAATAACAAAATTGTCAAACATATGCTCGTATGAGTCACTCCGCCTTAGGGCATTTTAATCAGTAAAAATGGGTCAGTTCGCAAATTCCCAGAAATATTCTTGCAAATCTTGCCTTTGTAAATTGGGCCCATTTGACAGCTAGTAACAGCAATTTTGTGAACTCTATTCATTAACCTGTGATAGAGATGCTCAATAGCATGAGTGAGAATCAGAGCTATAGTGAAATGTAAATCCTATAACTTGTTCTGATTTAGGGAGGTATTTTACAAACATGTTGTCTTTTGCTTTTCATTCCACAGAATGCATTAATGCTACTACTTTGTGATAATTTGAAATAAGTAATGAAGAATAAAGAATAATACCCATGGTTGTACTCTCAAGACTAAGCAAACACACTTGGGTGGCAAAATGTAGCCTTATTGTGAAACAGTAATCACTTCATTTAGCTACCCATTAGACTTTGGAACAAGAAATAGACATTTCTCAAGATGATATAAACTCGCTTTGGATGCTCGCTTCTCCTTTTGGCATTTTGAAGTGCCCTTGTGACGCCCTGACAGAGGGACGTGCCAGAAACACATGTATTGGCTTGGGGAAGTGTCATGCGGATTTACACTGTGTTAAGTTAGCATGAGCTTATTAGAAGTTTAAATGTCATTTTTCCTTTCTGCTGCCTTTGCACACGGCACACATTATTACAAATGTTTAGAGTCTAGCAGACTGTTTGCTTCACACGAGAATATTATGTTTTTCTATAGTAGCAGCTTTGCTTGGTAAGCTTTGTCTGAACAGTGAGTGCCGAGGCCTTCAAGGTTATTTCAACACAGTGGTTGTTGTTCGGTCTGATCAGCGAACGTTCTAGACATAACATATATGCAGCTGTGGCCACCTCTGATTTTGGCGCATTTAATAATGCATTGCGCAGACATGAAAACAAACACTTGAGAGAACATTTGCATGCAGAGAGCTGGTGTAGAAAATGATGTGATCCATTTCTACTAGGACCAGAGGTATGGGCCCGCCCTTGTAAACCTAAGAGACCTTCTGTAGATATAAAATAACCTAATAGCAAGGAAGAGTGAAATATAGGTGTAATCTAGCTTATTTCCATTTAGCATTTTAACATGCTTTCTCCTTTTGTATTTTATGGAATAGTAGCTATGCTGATAATCTTGTTGCTTATAATATGTCTGCTTGTATTAGCTAAGATACTACGACTGAGAACACGCCATTAGAAATAAATATTTCAAACGTGCAAGTGTCTTCATTTACTCCCAGTTTTGGACCGATATGAGAGTATAACGAAAGAGTGTTCATGTGTTCCACATTGCCTGAGGTATTCTAAGTTCCATGTTCTGGGTTGTCTAATCATTGGGGTATGGAAGAATCAATGAGACACTGATTGCTAGTCTGGTAGGGGATTTTGGCTACTAAGGTGAGTTTTGGTACACCCTAATTCACTTAGGTTCCAAGTCTCTATGCACAGTTCTTTGTATGAGCAGAATCCCTGCTACATGGCACCCTTACGTTGGTGGTCTAATTACATGACACTTTAGTAGTACTTCATTCAGTCCCTAACCCCTTCGCTATTGTTTCTGGATAATATTAGCATCGGACAAACCTAACTATAGTTACATAGGTCTTTTCATGCTTGAATCTTTTCAAACGGTTTCCTTTTGAATTACTACCCAGTTGTGTTACTAAGTTTTACATTGTTGTTTTTTCTTGTGTCACTATGGCTGACATTGTTATACCGCAGCATAGTCCCATTGCGGTTCACAATCATTTGCAAGCATACAATGTTGGTTTGGAGGGCATGGCTGTGATTTTGGTCGTAAGTGCTGAAGTTGCTTACCAGTTTGAGATATTCTACTCTTGGGTGACGTTTTCTGCAGTAGAAGCGGCTACGCAGGTTTTTCACACTTACACTCACACAGCCGTGCCCAGGGAATATGTCCCTTATAGGACACAGGAGATTCCGATTTCTGCATGGCAGCACCGTGTTTGGTTTGATGGCGCTCTTCCCCACACTGTAACAGCGGCTAGATTGGGTGCTTTGTCCATTCCAGGTGCTTCCTGGCCGGTTTTGGCTGGATTCACCCGGCATCCTCGTGCGGGGCAGTTCCCCGTTGATGAGTTAGGGACCCTATATGACTCTTCTATTAGTGTTATTAGGGCCTTCGTTCAATACATTACCCGCAATTTCCAGGGCGGGTCCCCTGGTGTTGCGGCCCTCCAGCTGGACCGAGCGGAATGAAGCTTATTCCTGTGATGGTCAATGCAGTGATGGACAAGCGTCCCCAAGACAAGGATGATATTCCTTTTTGGCTTGCCGAGAAATTTGACCAGCAGGAGGCAGTTTTTCCTAATTCGAGTCCCGTAGAGAAACACAGGATTCTTACAATTAGTTTACCCAAGGATTTAGTACCGGAAGCCGGTGACTGTGATTCATGGGGTAGAATTTTTTCAGCAGTGTACACGAGATGCTTCGGCACTCCGTCAATGGCTGTCCTTCCGACGGTCATTAAACGTGTTCAGGACGAACATGGACCTGAGGCTGCGGTTGAATTGAGAGTCGTTGGCACGTTTGATGTAGTAGCCGATCTCGTCCTTTCTAATGTAAAGGGAGATGTGGTGAACTTTCAAGTGACTAATGCCTTACGTGATGTCCCCCATGCTGACAAACCAAACAGTTGCAGAGAATTATTACGGCTGCGTATAAAACCGTTGGCCGCAATAGTTTAGGTGTCAAGCCCTTTACTGCTAAAGATAAAAAGCAAACCCTGGGTGCGAAGTCTGAAACAGACGTTCAACCCACAGCTCCAAAGAAAAATCGGAACAGAAATAAAAAACAGGTCGAAACAACAACAGAAACAGGAGTCCCGTCCCCCTTCACCAGTGCCTGTGTCTACTGAGCGCGTTTATGATTTGCGCGACAGCACTGCGATTAAGTCGCCTGATAGATTTCAGGTTCCTGATCAACACTCTCCTCGTTATTTACAGGACACATCGGCCTCATCGTCTGGTGGTGGAGGCGGTGGCAGAAGTCAAGGTGGTCAGCAGAGTTGCGACCAGCCCCGCCGAAAGACGGAAAAAGCAAGCAGGACGATTCTTCGGAGAAAAGACCCCAGTTTCTGAAAAAGAAAGTTGCCGCTTTAACAGCGAGATATGCCACAGATAGTGAGAACGCAGTTTCGGAATCAGACATGGGTGCTGTCCTTGTTGGACAGCGCAGCGGGCATTACCATAGTGCGAGAGGCCCTGCGTCCACTAATGAAGGTGACAGCGACTCACCAATATGTTGTTGTAGAGACAGCTCATACCAGAGTAGCTTCCCCAGATAGACTTTATGAAATAGTCCTTTTAGTTGAAGGTGACATACAACATACAATAAAAGGGGTATTTTGGGAAAATCTTACAACTACCTATGACATTTTGTTAGCGGAGGCTGACTGGCCCCCACCTTTTGTTCTCGCAGCTCCGAGAGGGGAGGAGATGATCCTCCCTAGTTTTGCACACACTGGGCCCGATTCACAGAATGAACTTAAGACTCAATCCTAAACTTACTACTGTTTTGGTATTCACAGATTGCACTTACTACTTTTGGTATTCACAGAATGAACTTACTACTTTTGGCATTTACAGAATGCACTTACTACTTTTGGTATTCACAGAATGAACTTACTCATTTCGGTATTCACAGAAGTTAGGACTCCTAACTTTAGGACTCCTAAATGCCTTCTGTGAATACCAAAAGTCTTAAAATTAGGATTCTTTTCAATTTAGTAGTTGTAAAGTTAGGAGTCCTAACTTTACTACTACTAAATTGAGAAAAATCCTAATTTTAAGACTATCGGTATTCACAGAAGGCATTTAGGAGTCCTAAAGTTAGTAGTCCTAACTTTACTACTACTAAATTGGGAAAAATCATAATTTTAGGACTTTCGGTATTCACAGAAGGCATTTAGGAGTCCTAAAGTTAGGAGTCCTAACTTTACTACTACTAAATTAAGAAAAATCCTAATTTTAAGACTTTCGGTATTCACAGAAGGCATTTAGGAGTCCTAAAGTTAGCAGTCCTAACTTTACTACTACTAAATTGAGAAAAATCTTAATTTTAGGACTTTCGGTATTCACAGAAGGCATTTAGGAGTCCTAAAGTTAGGAGTCCTAACTTTACTACTACTAAATTGAGAAAAATCCTAATTTTAAGACTTTCGGTATTCACAGAAGGCATTTAGGAGTCCTAAAGTTAGGAGTCCTAACTTCTGTGAATACCGAAATGAGTAAGTTCATTCTGTGAATACCAAAAGTAGTAAGTGCATTCTGTGAATGCCAAAAGTAGTAAATTAATTCTGTAAATACCAAAAGAAGTAAGTGCAATCTGTGAATAGGCATTTAGGAGTCCTAAAGTTAGTAGTCCTAACTTTACTACTACTAAATTGGGAAAAATCATAATTTTAGGACTTTCGGTATTCACAGAAGGCATTTAGGAGTCCTAAAGTTAGGAGTCCTAACTTTACTACTACTAAATTAAGAAAAATCCTAATTTTAAGACTTTCGGTATTCACAGAAGGCATTTAGGAGTCCTAAAGTTAGCAGTCCTAACTTTACTACTACTAAATTAAGAAAAATCCTAATTTTAAGACTTTCGGTATTCACAGAAGGCATTTAGGAGTCCTAAAGTTAGCAGTCCTAACTTTACTACTACTAAATTGAGAAAAATCTTAATTTTAGGACTTTCGGTATTCACAGAAGGCATTTAGGAGTCCTAAAGTTAGGAGTCCTAACTTTACTACTACTAAATTGAGAAAAATCCTAATTTTAAGACTTTCGGTATTCACAGAAGGCATTTAGGAGTCCTAAAGTTAGGAGTCCTAACTTCTGTGAATACCGAAATGAGTAAGTTCATTCTGTGAATACCAAAAGTAGTAAGTGCATTCTGTGAATGCCAAAAGTAGTAAATTCATTCTGTAAATACCAAAAGAAGTAAGTGCAATCTGTGAATACCAAAACAGTAGTAAGTTTAGGATTGAGTCTTAAGTTCATTATGTGAATCTGGCCTATGAGCGCAACTGCCTCGTCTCTCAGGACCAGTTCCACTCACAGCATGAAGGTGCAGGATCCCAAGCTCGTCAGCTCACAAAATGTAAACAGTTCAAGGGGTGGGAGCGCACCAGACACGTCCCAACGTAATTACCTCAAGCACGATGGTTCATGTAGTTCATTATTTCTCGAACAATTCATTTCAAAGTGTTCATAGCCAGTGCTGTATTATTAGTTTCAATTCGTATCCCTAGACACGTGATCATGATTCCTCAATCGTCAGTAGGGAAAAAAGGCAAAGTTCATAGGTTGCAGGGCGTGCTGCCTCGTCTCTCAGGACCAGTTCCACTCACAGCATGAAGGTGCAGGCTCCGGAGCTCGTCAGCTCACAAACTTTAAACAGTTCAAGGGGTGGGAGCGCACCAGACACGTCCCAACGTAATTACCCCAAGCATGATGGTTCATGTAGTTCATTATTGCTCGCTCAATTCATTCTAAAGTGTTCATAGCCAGTGCTGTATTATTAGTTTTAATTCGTATCCCTAGACACGTGTTTCATGATTCCTCAATCGTCAGTAGGGAAAAAAGGCAAAGTTCTTAGGTTGCAGGGCGTGCTGCCTCGTCTCTCAGGACCAGTTCCACTCACAGCATGAAGGTGCAGGCTCCCGAGCTCGTCAGCTCACAAAATTTAAACAGTTCTAGGGGTGGAAGCGCACCAGACACATCCCAACGTAATTACCTCAAGCATGATGGTTCATGTAGTTCATTAGTTCTCGCTCAATTCATTTTAAAGTGTTCATAGCCAGTGCTGTATTATTTGTTTCAATTCGTATCCCTAGACACGTGTTTCATGATTCCTCAATCGTCAGTAGGGAAAAAAGGAAAAGTTCATAGGTTGCAGGGCCTGCTGCCTCGTCTCTCAGGACCAGTTCCACTCACAGCATGAAGGTGCAGGCTCCCGAGCTCGTCAGCTCACAAAATTTAAACAGTTCAAGGGGTGGGAGCGCACCAGACACGTCCCAACGTAATTACCTCAAGCATGATGGTTCATGTAGTTCATTATTTCTCGCTCAATTCATTTCAAAGTGTTCATAGCCAGTGCTGTATTATTAGTTTCAATTCGTATCCCTAGACACGTGTTTCATGATTCCTCAATCGTCAGTAGGGAAAATAGGCAAAGTTCATAGGTTGCAGGGCATGCTGCCTCGTCTCTCAGGACCAGTTCCACTCACAGCAGGAAGGTGCAAGCTCCCGAGCTCGTCAGCTCACAAAATTTAAACAGTTCAAGGGGTGGGAGCACAGCAGACACGTCCCAACGTAATTACCTCAAGCATGATGGTTCATGTAGTTCATTATTTCTCGCTCATTTCATTTCAAAGTGTTCATAGCCAGTGCTGTATTATTAGTTTCAATTCGTATCCCTTAGACACGTGTTTCATGATTCCTCAATCGTCCGTAGGGAAAAAAGGCAAAGTTCTTAGGTTGCAGGGAGTGCTGCCTCGTCTCTCAGGACCAGTTCCACTCACAGCATGAAGGTGCAGGCTCCCGAGCTCGTCAGCTCACAAAATTAAAACAGTTCAAGTGGTGGGAGCGCACCAGACACGTCCCAACGTAATTACCTCAAGCATGATGGTTCATGTAGTTCATTATTTCTCGCTCAATTCATTTCAAAGTGTTCATAGCCAGTGCTGTATTATTAGTTTTAATTCGTATCCCTAGACACGTGTTTCATGATTCCTCAATCGTCAGTAGGGAAAAAAGGCAAAGTTCTTAGGTTGCAGGGCGTGCTGCCTCGTCTCTCAGGACCAGTTCCACTCACAGCATGAAGGTGCAGGCTCCCGAGCTCGTCAGCTCACAAAATTTAAACAGTTCTAGGGGTGGAAGCGCACCAGACACATCCCAACGTAATTACCTCAAGCATGATGGTTCATGTAGTTCATTAGTTCTCGCTCAATTCATTTTAAAGTGTTCATAGCCAGTGCTGTATTATTTGTTTCAATTCGTATCCCTAGACATGTGTTTCATGATTCCTCAATCGTCAGTAGGGAAAAAAGGAAAAGTTCATAGGTTGCAGGGCCTGCTGCCTCGTCTCTCAGGACCAGTTCCACTCACAGCATGAAGGTGCAGGCTCCCGAGCTCGTCAGCTCACAAAATTTAAACAGTTCAAGGGGTGGGAGCGCACCAGACACGTCCCAACGTAATTACCTCAAGCATGATGGTTCATGTAGTTCATTATTTCTCGCTCAATTCATTTCAAAGTGTTCATAGCCAGTGCTGTATTATTAGTTTCAATTCGTATCCCTAGACACGTGTTTCATGATTCCTCAATCGTCAGTAGGGAAAATAGGCAAAGTTCATAGGTTGCAGGGCATGCTGCCTCGTCTCTCAGGACCAGTTCCACTCACAGCAGGAAGGTGCAAGCTCCCGAGCTCGTCAGCTCACAAAATTTAAACAGTTCAAGGGGTGGGAGCACAGCAGACACGTCCCAACGTAATTACCTCAAGCATGATGGTTCATGTAGTTCATTATTTCTCGCTCATTTCATTTCAAAGTGTTCATAGCCAGTGCTGTATTATTAGTTTCAATTCGTATCCCTAGACACGTGTTTCATGATTCCTCAATCGTCAGTAGGGAAAAAAGGCAAAGTTCATAGGTTGCAGGGCGTGCTGCCTCGTCTCTCAGGACCAGTTCCACTCACAGCATGAAGGTGCAGGCTCCCGAGCTCGTCAGCTCACAAAATGTAAACAGTTCAAGGGGTGGGAGCGCACCAGACACGTCCCAACGTAATTACCTCAAGCATGATGATTCATGTAGTTCATAATTGCTCGCTCAATTCATTTCAAAGTGTTCATAGCCAGTGCTGTATTATTAGTTTCAATTCGTATCCCTTAGACACGTGTTTCATGATTCCTCAATCGTCCGTAGGGAAAAAAGGCAAAGTTCTTAGGTTGCAGGGAGTGCTGCCTCGTCTCTCAGGACCAGTTCCACTCACAGCATGAAGGTGCAGGCTCCCGAGCTCGTCAGCTCACAAAATTAAAACAGTTCAAGTGGTGGGAGCGCACCAGACACGTCCCAACGTAATTACCTCAAGCATGATGGTTCATGTAGTTCATTATTTCTCGCTCAATTCATTTCAAAGTGTTCATAGCCAGTACTGTATTATTAGTTTCAATTCGTATCACTAGACACGTGTTTCATGATTCCTCAATCGTCAGTAGGGAAAAAAGGCAAAGTTCATAGGTTGCAGGGCGTGCTGCTTTTTTTCCCTACTGACGATTGAGGAATCATGAAACACGTGTCTAGGGATACGAATTTAAACTAATAATACAGCACTGGCTATGAACACTGTGAATTGAACTGAGTGAGAAATAATGAACTACATGAACCATCATGCAAAAGGTAATTTCGTTAGGGCATGTCTGGTGCGCTCCCACCTCCCTGAAAGTATCAAATTCCTGTGAGCTGACAAGCTCGGGAGCCTGCACCTTCATTCTGTGAGTGGAACTGGCCATGAGAGATAAGGCAGCATGCCCTGCAACCTATGAACTTTGCTTTTTTTCCCTACTGACGATTGAGGAATCATGAAACACGTGTCTAGGGATACGAATTGAAACTAATAATACAGCACTAGCTATGAACACTTTGAATTGAACTGAGCGAGAAATAATGAACTACATGAACCATCATGCAAAAGGTAATTCCGTTGGGGCGTGTCTGGTGCTCTCCCACCTCCCTGAAAGTATCAAATTCCTGTGAGCTGACGAGCTCGGGAACCTGCACCTTCATGCTGTGAGTGGAACTGGTCCTGAGAGATAAGGCAGCATGCCCTGCAACCTATGAACTTTGCTTTTTTTCCCTACTGACGATTGAGGAATCATGGCATGCGTGTCTAGGGATACGAATTGAATCTAATAATAAGGCACTGGCTATGAACACTTTGAATTGAACTGAGTGAGAAATAATGAACTACATGAACCATCATGCAAAGGGTTATTTCGTTGGGGCGGGTCTGCTGCGCTCCCACCTCCCTAAAGTCAGGAAACAAAAGCAGTTGCGAGATTCAGGGCAAGGTAAGGTAGATTGGACAGATGAGGAGCAGTTACACAATTCAAAAGGGAGTTATATCCGATAGCATTAGATGAGGTGCAAAAGGGGAAGTTGTGCATAAGCCGTCCACAGACATACTATGAGAATGTGTAAGTGGGGCAGACTACATGTGAGCACATATTTATGATGGAGTATTATTCAAAGGACTTTTTGCAAGGTATAGTGCAAGTAATTCCAACTGTGTATTTTGTGTGTGGGAAAAATGCCTATGTGCGATTGCCTGAGAAATGGTATGGTACGTGCTATTTAGCGATAATCTTTCCTAGGATTTACCATACAGAAGATTTTGAGCTAATAGAAGGAGGACAACATGCAAGAGTGAAGCGAGGTGCAGCAGCTGAGTTTGGAGATGTTTTGGAGCAATGATACCAACTTTGGAAGTGATCTTGAACGATGTGAAAATCAGAAGGTTGGCGACTGTTGTGGATGAGTTGTCAATGAATACAGCTAAGTCATTGGTGTTAGTGGAAGGAGAGATGTTATCGATAAGGATGATGGTTTTTCAAAATCGTCTTGCTTTAGACGTCCTTCTAGCAAAAGAGGGAGGAGCCTGTAAACCTTTGAAGGTCCAGGAGTGCTGTACTAATATACCAGACAACAGCAAAGATCTGGAGAAATATATAAGTAACATCAGTACCATTGACTATGAGATTGAGGATTTGACTGAGGAAACTGTGTGGGAAAAGGTTGGAAAAGGATTTGGCAAAGTGGGTAGTTGGCTTGAGAGCATTGGAAAGGGATTTCTTGGTTATGTGTTGAAGCCTCTTATCATAGTTGTGGCATGTGAGATTGGATTGTGGGGTTTGATCAGAGCTTATAAATGGTATAAGTCTGGCAGATTGGAAAGGTCTTTGAGAACGCAAGAGAGACGAATGGTGAGACTGCAGGACAGTCAATATCACAATTGGAAAAACATGGAGTTGCTCAGGAGAGGTAGAATGGCACGAGTTCTGTTTAAGTTGGTTCTTTCCTTAATGGTGATGTATTGTGTGATGACACAGGTCATCAAAGGGGGGGGCTGATAGATCGCCATGTTGTTAGAAAATTGTAGGGGTGCATCATAATCGTCTGAAGTCAGCACCCGCATATTTAGAGGACCCCACTAATGTTTTGTTTTAGAAGTGTAGGACTAATCAAGAGTGTTGCAATATATAGAATTATGCTCATAACATTTATTGATTAATGTAGTGCTTAATCGAGAGGATAATGCTTTAAATAACTTAGGATTGATTGCTCTGTGTATGTAATGTGCCTCGAGATTAAACGTGCCACATTAAAGTTGCATGTGTAGTTTGCCTAGTGAGAAATGTAATGTTTTAACATGAGAATAATGTTCGTTACCATAGGGTGTAATGTTAGAATTTATTACTGAAATGTTTATGTTGTTGTATTAGAAATGCATTTAAAAGAGTAAAGGCCTGAGAGAAGAAACGTTAGCAAAGACCTAACTCTAATTGTCTTATTATGACTAGAAATGCCGAGCTGGAAAAATGCTTTGGGAAAGAAACTTATGGGTACAGTTACATTTCCAATTTTAACTTGGGGCGTGTAGAGGGATCATTCTCATGCATTTATTTTGCAGGTGCAAGGCCATGTAGCTCGTTAGGTAGAATAAGCCATTGTTTAGAAGTTAGATTGGTAGGAGTGAAGACGAAAGGAATGTGCTGGCATGTGCATTTGCAACATTTGGTGAAGAAGGTGCCTGGGATCCATGGACACAGCAACGGTTTTTGGAAGAAGAAGGTACGACACTGGAAAAGTTTGAGGGGCTGTACCTGCTGAAGGAAGATTGCCATGGGCGTACTCATTGTTTTGGGGATTTTGTATTAGGGAAAGTGCCCGGAGGGTGGAGAGTTAGTTCGGTCTTAGTGAAGCTAGGGTTAGGGTCAGTTGGGTTTAGACTGGGTCCTGTCTAAGGCAGTCCAATTGGATGTGCAGTTAGACATGGGTCTTAGTTTGGACTAGGCAAGAGAAACTAAGGAGCATCTTAGAACGAGCTCGGAAGTTTAGGCGACTTTCCCGGAAGGTGAATGTGCTTCTTAGGGAACCTTCACTGCTGACACCTTCTCTCTTGCCTGGGATGTATGTTAAGTAGGGATGTCACTTTAGAATTAGTGTAGGGACAGAATAATCTTTTCTTTTCCATCGGAAAAGGCACAGTGATTGCGTGTCTAATGCTTTTAGAATGAACTCTGCTTTTTATCATGAGTCATCTGAGACTCTTGCTTAGGATTATGTTTGTATCAGTGCCAGTCTATTTCTTGAACCTCTTGCTGAGGTGTTTGTATGTTCAGTTATTTTTGGCTTTGTAATACATTTTTAAATTTGTCATTAGAGTCAATGGTCCATCAGCTTCAAATGTATTAATTATGATAATCTGTTGAATGAGTATTGAATTTAAGAACTTCCTTCACACTTCCATGCAGACTAAAGAGACCCGTCGACCTAGGGATTCCTCGGAGTGGTAAGGTGAAAATCTATGTGGGAATCCCAGTGTCATCACAAGCACACATAAGAATCCATATGCAGAACCTGATGAGACTGGGAATGTTGGGAGGCACACCAATTGAAGCACACATAAGCGACAGGTACCACATTTAAATACAGAAACACCATCAAGAAGATGATTGGAATAGATACATACTGTCAAATTTTTTTATTGCATTCGTTTCTGTGGAGCTTTTCTACTGGAATTATGAGGCCCTGATGATTCTGAAAGTTCCTCAAATCCTGGTATATTCAGAGGCTTTGTGGTTTTAATAGCAAGCATAGACAATGACATGGAAGCACATTTAGCAAGTGCTACAGTCTTGAAGGGCACCTCTAAAACAATACAAAATGAACTCCTTGAGTGGATGCTAGAGATCATGAGAAACTATATTTTCCAACAGTTGAAAAACACAGACTTTGTGGCTATTCAAGCAGATGACACCATTGATGTGGCCACTATAACAAAGTCTGTGCTAGTCTTTCAGTACATTGACAAGGACAGTAAAGTTGTGTAGAGGTTCTATGGTTTCACCCATTTAAGAGACTCTAGTGCAGAAACCATTACTGCAGCTATACTAAGTGAACTGAACTTTTTTCAGAGCAGCCTTAAAAAGAAAAACATATTGCACAAAGCTATGATGGTGCTTCAGTAATGAGTCAAATCTTTGGTGGAGTACAAAAAAGAATTAGAGATGTGTACCCTAATGGCCATTATTTGCAGTGTTATGCCTACCAACGTATTCTTACTATGCACCAGGCAGTAGCAAAGGTTTCGGAGGCATACATTTTCTTTTTGGATGTACGAGGCATGGCTGCATTCTTCTCATGTTCCCCCAAAAGAATGGAAGTATTTCAGGAACTTGTGGCCAAAAGGCTTCCAAAGGGATCCCCAAATTGGTACAACTTTCACATATGTATAATCAACCTAATATTTTTGATCTCGAGAAATGTTTTGACACCATAGAAACCGATGCTGACTCTGAATGCAAAAGTGGGAATGAAGCCCGTGGCTTTGCTAGAACACTACAAGACAAAAAGTTTCAGTTCTTTCTGTTTTAAATTCATGAAATAATGCCTCATGTCGACATTCTATACAGCCAATTACTAAACTGAGAAATAGATACTGTCTTTGTGTAAAGAGCTACCAGTCTGTTTGTCACCAGCATGAACCAACTCAGAGATGGGATTGACAATTTAGACAGCGGACCACCAAGCGATTCTGGTTTATCAAACCAAAGGAAAAACATCCGCGGTTTGGTTCGTATTGCAAAGGTGATAAGTGACATTATAATTTGCCAGCACAGGAACGTTTTTCTTTTACAAAACATTTGGTGAGTTCCACATTATTGGAAAGTGATAAGTTTGCAAAATATGATACTTCCGTCTTTGAGCAAGCTCTAAATGAGGCTGTGGAAGCTTATTCTATGCTCAACAAAGAGGATCTGGGGACCAATTAGACTGTCCTGAACTCCATGCATGTGTATGGGAGGTCACTAGTGCCATTTCTTTGCTGGCTTTATTTCAGAAACTTAATATGGATAAGTTACTTGCAGGGACAGAAGCTTTGCTAAAAATAGTCATTACCAGTGCTATGATAACAGCATAGTTGGAATGATGTTTAAACAGAATCAAGACATTCCTGAGGAACACCAGGATTGAGGAAAGACTGAATGCTATAGCAATGCTCTCTATAGAGAGAGACTTTGTTAAAAGAATCCCAGAATGTAATGTTCAAGCCATTAAGAAGTTTACAGCTATTAAAGAGAGTTATGATGATGTTGTCTTCAAAAAGTAAGCAGTATGTTAATCCTAACATTTCTTTAATGATACTTGTTTGGACCTACTCAGTTGTTCCCCCTCTGCGGTATAGATATTGGAGACACTGAAATCGCTGGTGTATTGCAGGACTTCAATCGATCTAATGCTTACTTCACGATTGATTGCTCCCAATGACACATACAGTGCCTTGTTAGGTGCCCTACTATCTTTTTTATGTTTATTACTTGCTTTGTCACTGTGTCCAGTTAACCAAATCACAATAGCTTGCACTTCTCAGTACATTTAATTTCAAAAGGTATGCCGATAAATGAAAAGATCTGCGTGGTATCCAGCATTGTTAACACAAAGTCTGTTATAAAGTTCTGTGGTTATTCTGAATCAGTTGCTTCCAATGTTAAATATAGCTTTTTAAAATGAATGTGCTACAACGCATTCCATTACAATGTGGTTGTTACAATGAACATGTGGTTACAACGCAAACCTTTACATCGCAAGTCGTTACAACAACTTGCTGTAGGGGGTGAGCTGGACTTGGGATAATATATTTTACTACTCCTACTCCAATTTGTGCAACAGCAGGGAAGGTGTTGGAATGTAAATCCAACACCTTCTGCCCCTTACAGCAAGTTGTTGTAACAAGTTGCGATGTAATGGTTTGCGATGTGACAATGCGGTTGTTGTACCGACTGCATTGTAATGGAATGCGTTGTTGCGCATTCGTTTTAAATGATGTCTCCTATATGTTTTTATATGAAATCTCTTTATTGATGTAATAACTGCCCTTTCACAATTGCTTTACTAACCTTCTTGCTTTCTTAAATTTGCTTGAAAATGCCCAATTGCCCACTCTTAAAAAATCTCAGTGAGGGAACCCCCCTAACACCCCTTACATGAGTGGGGCTTGCTCGCGATGGTCACTCACTACGCAAAGGAAACTATCGTAGTAGTGGGCTTGTCATTCTCTACAACCTTAAAGAATTCAAAGAGAGCAAAAAGCAGTGTCGCTTGGCTGAGCAACAGTATCGGAGGAAAAAATGTCCAAAGTCCGAATTACGTCTGAAAGCAGCAAGAAGAGCACATAAAAACATAGTATGGGAACTGAAACAGAGAAATATTGAAAGACATGAAAGATATGAAAGACAAATGGAAATGCATTTATGCATTGCTTGCCCCCAGCAAGAGCAGGGGATTCTGGAATTACGGTAATAATCTTAATGGTAGAAGCAATATACACAATGCAATACCTGCCAAGGAATGGGCAGCCTATGCTACTAAGTTGTATGTCGACCAGGAAAAATCTATTCGAAAAACAGTGGCAACGGCAAACCATTATCTAGAGGGAAACGAGAATAAGGCCCTCGCTCTCTGCGAAAAAGAAACCCTGCTCACATTGAAAGGCATAAGGAAGGATGGGGCCCCAGGACCAAATGGCTTACCAGGCAGTGTTTTTAATGAAGATCGTGCCTTTTGGACACCTCATATGTACTGTCTATTCAACCATTGCTTCAATACCTCAGGAGTACCAGACTTGTGGAAGGGCTCCATTCTGCAACCAATCTATAAGAAAGGCAACACCTTACAGCCTGAGAATTACAGTCTAATCACCCTACTTGACGTGGACAGGAAGGCATATGCAGAAGTCCTACTAAAAGCGTTAGAGGAATGGATAACAGACAACTAAATAATACCATACTACCAGACTGGAATTCGGGCAAACTCGTCAACAATGGATAACGCCCTGGCATTATCATACCTGGTAACTAAGACTACAGAGGGGATAAACCCACCTCTGTACGCCTGTTTTGTTGACTACAGCGCTGCCTTCGATGGCATTTACCGCAATATACGGTGGGAAAAGCTCGTAAAGTGGGGGATCGCAGGGAAACTTCTGGCAGCCATCATGTCCCTCCATACTGGCACATGGGTCCGCACGAAGCTCACACAGTCACACGCAACTGCCAAAATCTATACAAATAAAGGGCTAAAACAGGGCTGTGTGATTGCGCCAACACTGTTTAACCTATACAACACGGACCTGGGAGAGGCACTTTCTAAAACCAATATTTTTCCACCTAAACTGGGCCACCTTAGAATACCCATCATGCAATATGCGGACGATCTTGTCATCTTGGACCAAACCAGAGTAGGCATGAAAAGGGCATTGGAGACTCTCCATTTATATAACTTAGAAAACAAGCTCCAAACTAATGCAAATAAAACCAAAGTATTGGTCTTTGGATATAAACCAAAAAAATCTCTGTTGGGTTGGAACATCGGATCACTCAGAATTGCTACTGCAAATAAATACACCTACTTGGGTGTACAATTCTCAGACACCGGCAGAACAACATCTCAGGCCAAATCATTGGAGACAAAATCCGCCAAGGTCACACACGCCCTATGTAAAATCCACCAGAACCTTGTGAGTCATTCAAATAAGGGCATTCGAAGAGTAACACAAGCCAAACTCTTTTCAACAATCAGCTATGGCCACCTGGCTTTCCCGGGCTTATTGTCCAATAAACTGGAGCATCTACATATTATGGCTTTCAGGAAAATATTCCGGTTACCATTCTCGACAAGGCGCACACTGATTAGACTTGAGTTCAACTTAACATCAATAGACATAGAATGTAAAAAAGACATAGTGTAATTATACCATTGTGTGTACAAGGCTAGCCCGGGTACCCTAAGGGAAGCACTTCAAACTCTCTTTATAGATCAAACCAGCCGTTTGGGCTAGGTACCTTGTTTTAGCTAATAAGACACTATGCCTGACAACTGATCTAATATTAAATCTGCCAACAGTTAGCCTTAAAAAACCTGTTAAAAAACCAGGAAAAGACCATCTCAAGGCTCCAGGATATACATACGATCAGAACAATTCGTGGCGCTGAGGGCCTCGTAGAATCACATGAAGCCACTCAATGCCAACCATACCTGAATGCCAGATTGGGGAGATGTGCTCTTCAAAGTGTCTTGAAGACCAGGCTGCTAACCCTACCAATAAAGGACTATAGGGCTCACTGGTCATCCACACTAAGTGGAAATAGAGGATGTCGACTGCGTCAATACCACAAAGAATCGGCAGAGCATATCATCTGTTGTTGCCCAGCGTTGGTAAGTCCGAGGCATAAATACTTAAGGGCAATATTCTATCTTAATAAAGTAAGAACATGTAAGGAGGCCTTAACACACATTTATACCACAACAGTGCCAATGGAGCTGGCACGTGCCAGGAAGTTCTTTGTCTCTGCTGGACAGACCTTATGTCAAAAGCATAGTCTAGAAAAATAACAGCTTAACTATAATTTGCACATGGACAAGCATCCGAAGTATGAATAGTGATGCTTCACTAATTCCTTTGGTCATGAACATTGCCACCCTGATTGAATAGACTTCTTTTAATCTCATTGCATTTTAAATGTTTTGTTTTTGTTTGTTTTATCATGGTCGTAATATGCTTCGTTCTTTGTAAATGATTTTTAGGAATTCATACAATAAAGTATTTCATTTCATTTCACTCACCACAGTACACTCGCTCACAACTTTTATGCCTCACAACTTTCAAATTTCACCAGTTGCCACTGGCCCCATGACTTAGACGCATCATGTTATTAATGGGCCACCTAAATTATGTTTCCAAGTACTTCATGCTTAACCACTGTTGTGCATTGTTGATCTTTTTGAAGAAACCTGCCAGTTGGACGGATGGCCCTCTCATGGTTTCACCATGGTGATTGATGGCTACCCAGCAGCCATGGAATTTCAAAATTTTTCAATGCTTTACTTAAGTGAAATGCTAATATTTGCTGTTATGGAGGATATAGTTAATTTGGACTTTTAGCTTACATTTGATAGTGATGCCATTTCGCTTGTTTAAACTGACAGAAGCCTACCATTGTGATTGTTGTGTTACCTTTACCTGGGTTTAACATGTCTTTTGTCATTCCTTTGACTGTTATTGACAAAAATGATCTATTTATTTTAAATCCGTTTGCATTCTTATATTATGTCACAATTTTGCCCATACTTTTTTATTACATTTTTCATTTGTTTATGGTATTCACTGTAATTTATTATTGGGCTGTGTTGGTGCAATTATTTTGTCTTGTTTCTTAAGTTGATGATAAAAATTATCCCAAAAAGTCAGGGCTTCGCAGAAAAATTCAATAGAACTCCTAGGATTTTAACACTGTCTCAGAGTCAAGGAATACTTACATGCATAATTATTGCTGGATACAGAAATGTAAAAGGTGTGCATTTCTTCATGTGGAAATGTGATGCAACTTGACATTTGCACTTTAACTTGTATTGTAGTTTCTCCAAAGGAACAATGTGTATTCTTGTGCAAAAAGCTCTTGCCTAGAACCACATAAAATTGGGATTTTTGCCAACCATTTCCACCTTGAAAGCACACTTACTATTGCCCTGCAATTTCAGGAAGGACACAATCTTCGATATTTGATTGATACCCCAATCTCCGAGGTTGTAGGTGATCATCTGATATTTGGAGGTGGATTCACAAAAAATCACCCAACAACCCACTACCAGAAGCAAAACTGCTTAAACTGCAATTCCATAATATTGACAGGATTCCTGTATTAGCCAAGTCTTTTCAATTAGAAAGCCACAACATTAATAATTTTATGGATTAAGGAATTCGATATTGCTAGCTAGAAAGCTTATTTGCTAACCTACAGGGATTTTACGTCTGTGTGGATCATTCTTTATGTTATCAAAGTGAATAGGTTCATAGAAAACCCCATATACTTTTTGCTCTAAGATAAATTCAAAGAAAACAGATTTCAATGAAAAATAAATTCATGCAACAATTTTGCTTGTGAATAATTTCACATGTAAATTTCATTTGTTAACAAAGCAGAGTTTAAAGTGGGTGGGAACTACTAGAAACAAAATTCGAATATTTTTTTTTCTCAAAGAGAAGCCATTCAGCTATTGCTACATTAGCAAATCGTTGCAGGAAAGATTTACAAGTGAGACTTGGAGGCCAAATGAAAGCCAAGAGGACTTGCTACCTCCATAAGATCTTCATGACCTGCCGGCACAGACAGTAATTTCTGGATCTGAATGACAATCAATGTCACTGGTCTGAGAAGAGGGGAGAAAGAGCAATCCCTTGTGTTGGAATGGAAAAGTCCCTTTCATAGTGACAGACAGGTACCCCTGCCCTCAGTGCCCCAGCTGCAATTATGTCTAGATTCTTATTTATGGTGTTATGTTGTCATGGGCGAACATGGATGATGCATGTGTGCCATGAAAAAAGCCTGTCTCACAGATTGTGGTCTTGTTGGTCCAGAAAGGGCGTTCACAGCACTACCCTCATAGTGGTGAAATGCTACTGCCTTTGCCAGGAGTTAAGTAGTACGAGAGATGTGGTTGCAGCATACTATGTAGTTATCAGTAGAAATGAACAGTCCCTTTTTACAGGTGTCACTGGAGTGAGGCCTACAGGATCACTCTGGGTAAAGTTACCCTGCTTTGTGCTTAACTCACCCTTGGCCTAAATCAAGTTAGTATGTAGTGCTATGCAGTAAGGGTGTGATTCTTGCATGTTCTGGGTATCTGTGTGCCTGTGAAAACTACAATACATGGAAGATTCTGGGTTCCATTTTGGGAGACCCTGGGCTAGCTGGAGTACCGTGAGGAAGTAGAAGAATCACCCCAGAAGAGATCTTGATTGCTGCATTCCTGTGAGTTGGGTGGGACACCCACACTGGAAGAAGGAGAACCAGGCTCTCCAGGATGGGAAACAAGCATTAAAAAGCATTCATTACATAGCACTACCTTTACAACGCAGCTGTTACAATACAACTGCCTTTACATCGCATACCATTACAAAGTATGCCATTACAACATATGTCACTGCAACGCATGTCATTACAACGCATACCATTACAACGCATGCCATTACAACGCATTATAATGTAAGTAATGGGGATTTTTTTGTTTTAGGATGGGTATGGTATTTGGGGTACATGGGAATCGTAATTTTTACCCCTACACTATCCAAAACGTGCCCTACTGTTGCACTCACAGGAGTGGGAATCGTAATTTTTACCCCTACACTATCCAACACTTACCCCACTGTTGCCCTAAAAGTTTTATGCTTTGCAATGATATGCCTTGTAATGGTATGCATTGTAATGGTAATTTCAAAAAATGCGTTGTAATGGCATGCGTTGTAACATCATGCAATGTAATAGTAATTGCGATGTAAAAAACACGCTGTAAAGGCTTGCGTTGTAATTGTTTGCTATGTAGCATCATATATTCCTCCGGGACACTTCAAAGGGCGCTGTTTTATTCATAGAGAGTTCACTGGAAAGGGATCTGGGCACATCTCACAAAGGAGATGGGGCTGATAATAGAATCGCAAAGAGTAGGGCTAAGGCTGTGGGGTAACCTTTTGATACACATAATCACTGTGGTTTACCTCCAAGTCTCAAGATCTAGTTAGTCCCACAGCCTGTGTTGTGGGGCTACCAGAGTTGTGGTTAATTTTCTGTGACTCACTGCTTCTTGGAGGAAGGGCAGGCCAGAGGAGTGAGCACGTCAAACAGAAGCATAACCCTAGCACAAACTTCAAAAACGAAGACCTTAAGTCACATTTGGTGTTTGGAATTTGACCCTAAGAAGAGTAGTTCATTGTTCCCAAAATTGCCAACTGTCAAGCAGCCAGTTGGGCTGTGTGAGGAGGAGAAGCTCTGCAAGACTTCTGCCTGTGACCAAGCTGGGAGGCACGGCCTAGCAGTCTCCCACCTGGGTCATAGGAGATCACCCAGAGACATACAAGGTCACCTGTAGGAGCTCGGAGCACAATTGCTCACCTGCTTGCCAAGAACAGTATGCCATGTGAAAAAGGGGAGAGCGCTGGAGGGAGAGAGGTCTAGTGGGAAATCCTGGTGAGTGGATCCCTGTAGCAAGTTGTGAGGAGACTAGAGCACTGACCTCAGTGTGTATTGTTTGTTTATGTCATATTTCAAATTGTTTTTGTATATAAATACTACTTATGCCATAAAAGACACTATTTGACAGTACAAGCATTCATTGCTGCTATTGAACAAACTTTATGTTGTGAGCCTGTGTTCACACACCCCTGTATCTAGCAACTTCTGTGATGCCTTGAACTACTCAAATAACGCTACCACTGATTTTCAAGTGCTGAAGGGGTACTTAGCCCAATTGCATACGATCCATAGTAAGCAGGGCCCCAGGATATCAAGTGTAAAAGACCTCAACCCCACTTAGTTGGGTCCAGGTGCTCCTGCTTGTGCAGTGGTGCACTGAATGGGGTTATGACACCTTGTTCATATATTACTTTGACAAAGCAAGGCACATGGACTTCAGGCTCCAATTGCAAAGTAATTGGATACAAATGTTTAGGCTGTTTAGAAGAACCTGCATGGCAAGGGTTTTTTTTACTTTTATTTTTGTTTGATTCATAGTATTGTATCAGGCATTTGTAACTCACTTTTCAGCCACAGGTGTTGCCCTAGTAAGATACTATGGCTGCATACCAGAAAGATAATATTGCTGGAAGGTCCTGTCATTAGGTTAGGTAAGGTGTTTTATGCAATATAATGTAATGTAATGAAAAAGGATTTGAAGAGGGCAAGCTAATCACCCGTGAGGATCTACAGGTGCTGAGTAGCTGTGGAAGGTCAGGGGCATCAGTCGAAGAGCCAGGTCATCATTTTCTTGTGGAATGTTGTAAGCGTTGTGACTGTTCTGATGTCCTGGGCGAGGATGTTCCAAATCTTTACTGCAAAATGGGAGAATGAGATGCCTACTTACCTACTTCTACAAATGCAGTGGTAGATCAGGGGTTCCAGGTTGGCTAGTGGAAGTGCAGACCGTGATTGAGGTAAGCGGGTCCCTTCTGATGCAGGCGAGGTTGAGTATCTTGAACTTGCATCGTTTCTGAAAGGGGAGCCAGTGGAGTTCCGGGAGGAGAGGCATGATGTTGGTGCAGTAGGTTATGTAGAGAACCAGTCTTGCGGTGGTTAATTCAGATGGTGTGGAACTTGTTTGGGAGCTAAGTGGGTAGTCCATGGTAGAGGGTTTTGTCGTAGTCTAACCTGGCTGTGATGAAATCCTGGGTGACGCTGTTCCTGGTGTCCAGGGGAAGCAGTTTGTAGATTTTTCTGAGCATGTGGTAAATAATTAAGCAGGTTGATGTGACAGCATTGATTGGGTCACATGAAGAGTTTGGTTTCCAGGATAATACCTAGGTTTTGTGCCAAGGCGATGGGTTTTGGGTGGTGTCCCAGGGGGAGTTGTTGGGTCAGAAAATCAAGGCTTCCATTTTCTCGGTGTGGAATTTCAGACAGTTGGTTAGCATTCATGTAGCGACCTCCGTTGCAGTCATGTGCAGTCTGTAGTATGCACATGACATTGATGTGAGTTATGCATGCAACTGTTAATACTGATATAGTAGTTTGTTGTTTAATCGATCTGTGAGTAGGAAAAAAGTCATCACTTCAAATGCCAGTGGAGCTTGGCTTAGCCTTTCATCCTTCAGGGGTAAATGTAAAGACTATCAGTGATAGGTACTGCGGGTAGAAAGACTGAAGAGAAGCACACCAGGAGAGAGGAAGTGGTGGGGGTAAGAAGAGAGAGAAATACTCTGCTCTCTTTGGCTGGAAATTTTGCTTTTCAGGGAAGTACATGATGAGGGAAACATTTTGTGAATTTCCTGGAGAAGGCCCTGCAACAGGTGATTACCCAGGGAGCTGATGTGGTCTGCCTCGAGAAGCATATTTCTGCTGTTCAAATCTATCATCTATCTCGGCCTATTTTCATTGGCCACACCCCACTGGTCACAGTCCCACTACTTCTTCATTCACAATTCCACCATTCTATAAAAAAGATGTGGTCCAAGAATAATGTTTGTTAAAAAAATAAGCCAAATGATTTTCAACTGTTTATTCCACATTCTTAGAAACATAATGGAGCACAGATTGCACCTCAAATTTTCTCATTTTTAAATGTATTTGTTCCATTTCTTATGCCAACATAGCAAGAAAAACAGTGCCATTTATAGTTGATGTTTGCTCAATTTTGTATGTCATATCTACTGAAAGAAACCTTGTTGCATTTGCTGTGTGTAATATGGATACTCTTAACTCAAAATGTCTCCAAGTTAGTGCTTGAAGTGCAGAAAGCACAACTCAGACACAGTTAACATTGTTTCCTTATCTCTTTTTTCAAGCTCTGTTGTATGCAACTCATGCATTAACTTAGAGAAATTCTGTGTTAAATGTATGCAGTTCAGACAGTGCAAAAGCAATAAAACATGCACTCAGCACTGTTCACACTAAGAGCAGCTGTTTGTTGTATCCCTATAAAGCTGTAAAAATGAATATGTACACCATCCTACAGGGCAAAACTTTTATACTTGTCTTCAAGTAATTTCACTTTCTAAAGTGGCTACATTTCACTTGGAACTTTTCCGAGTTAATGCTGCAGAGAGTGCATGTTAGAAATGGAGGTCTTTAGTTCTTTAGTTGGTAGAGGTGGGGTCCTTTGTTCAAGTAGGGACTCTTCTTCCTAGTCAGGGTAAGGGAGCTACACTCCTAAAATAACCCCTGCTCACCACCTTGGTAGCTTGGCAAAAGCAGCCAGGCTTATGTCAGAGGCAGTGTGTAAAGCATTTGCACATAACTAACAGTAATACAATGAAAACACTACAAAAGGACACCACAGAAGTTTAGAAAAATATCTAATTTTTGTATATATCCAAACCAAGACCAAAACGACAAAAATCCAACATACAGTACTTAAAAAGATGCACTTTGCAAGAACTTTAAAATGCAGTTCCTTGAAGTAAATACCGCCGTCCGGTGGTACTGTGATACTGAAAACAACAGAAAGAAAACAGTTCCTGCTGACCGCCTCGGAGTGGGTCAGCTGTAGGGTCGACAGACTCATAAACAGTACCTTTTTCATTGCAGCTGATGCAGCCGATTGTGGAAACTGTTGCTGTTGCCTTGCAAAGCGCAGCGGTGCACAGTGCGATGCCGACAGATCGTGGTGCAGGTAACAGAGACGGTTAAAGAGCAGCGACAGCATCAGTGAGAACAGGGCGGCGAGGTGAAGCAAGGTGGTGCCCACAGGTCAAGGTGCAAGCCACCCCACAGTGGCGACAGCTTAGGTCATTGTCGACGGTAGCACCAGGGTTGCACGCAAGATACAACAGTGCCCTCTGCGGTACCTTCAGGACACGGAGCCAGTTGCCTTTTCCTCTCTGCAGCAACTGAAACCCACGGTTCCAGAGACGGTGCTCAGAGGTGAGTGAAGTCTGCTGTCCCTGAGATTTCGTGAACAGGGGGCAATCTTGGTTACAAGCCCTTGGAGATACTGCAGGCCAACCCCACAAAGCAACAACGCAGCAAAGGGGCAGTACTTCTCATGGCTGCTCTTCCAGCTCTTCCTCGTGGCAGGTTCCTCGATTGCAGGGTGTTATAAAGTTCTGGGGTCTGGACCCCAATATTTATACTCACAATTCCTCTGTTCTCTTTTGGCAGAGAGTGTCTGTGCTTAACAAAAAACAGTTCTGTCTTCTCTGGCCCAGTGTTTGGCAGGAGGTGGAGACAGCATTGTGCAAGGCAGACCTGGTGAATTCAGTTACAAGGAAATCTACTCCCACTACTCTAAATGCATCCCAAGTCTTTTCATCCCAGCCCTGACTCATCCAGGAAAGGCAGGAACCACCTCAATCTCCCTCCCCCATGGCTGTCTGAAGAGAATGCAAATTCCCAGCCCCTGACACCCCAAAGCCAGACAGTCAATCCACAAACACAGCAGAGGCACACAGGATGGCAAAGCAAGAAAATATCTACTTTCTAAAATAGGTATTTTCAAACACAGAACATAAAAATCATCTTTGCTAAAATGGGTATTTTTCCATTTTGAGTCCAGGCATACTAAAATCTGTTTCCCTATCCTGTCCTAATGGGAAGTTCGGTTTGTAAGATGTTATGAAGAAACTCTCATCCTATCCTATAAGACAGATAATCTTATCATCGTGAAAAAACGAAAAACACTGTAATTCACTACCAGGACATGTCATGCACACCAATACATGTCCTACCTTTAACATACACAGCACCCTGCCCACAGGGGTACCCTGTGCCTACCTTAAGGGTGACTTACATGTAAGAAAAGGGAAGGTTAGAGCCTGGTAATTGGTGCACTTGCTAAGTCAACAGAGCAGTTACAAACTGTGCAGAGACACAGCTGTGGCAGGTCTGAGACCCCGTTTCAGGGCTGCTTGGGTGAGTGGCACAATCAGTGCTGCAGGCCCACAAGCAGCACTTGATTTACAGGCCCTGGCACTCTGAGTGCACTTTACTAGGGACTTATTAGTAAATCAATATATGTCAATCATGGAAACACCAATTAATAACACAATTTACAACAAGAGCATTTGCACTTTAATATTGAACAGCAGTGGTAAAGTGCACACAGACACTAAACCAGCAAAAACAGAGTCAAGACTGGGAGGTCAAAAAGCAAAAAGATAGGGGAAACACACCAAAAATTACCAGGTCTAACAGTGCATCTCATAAACAGAGAGGGCCCAATTCACAAAGGTAAACTCAGACCTGAGGTCAAAGTTCAATATTCCCAAAGGGACATAATGAGTAGTATCTTTACGTCTGCAGAGGTTCTGCATTCATAGTCTTAACATCTAAGTTTACCTTTGTGAATTGGGCCCAGAGAGTTAATTTCGACTCACTGTTTAGAATAGTGCTACCTGCAGCATATGCATTAACACATAGTTATTCCAAGCCAAATGTAAGCACTTTAGAAAGTGGAATCACATAAAAAGAGGTACGCAGCTATGCCCTGCATGTGAGGATACCTTCAAGATATGACCCCAGGTGCAACAGTTCAGGCCTTACTAGCCCACATTCTTGAGTAATGGGAAGAAGACAAAGAACACCATGGCAAGAGGAGAGACTGAGAGTGTGTTTCTGATCTAACAGCCTAATTTATATGCTGGCAGATGGGGTTGACTCCATCAGGGCAGTCAAAGTAAGATACTATGTTGCCCTGCCTGCCAAATTTAGAAATGACTGCTAAGCTAGCAGTCATTTCTAAAGTACCAGCACGAACTGCCATCAGGCCATCTTCTGCTAATGCTTTTTAGGATTGACGCAGTCCCCCATCAATATGATGGAGCTGTCCAGCAAACAACTTTTGTATTTAAAAAAAAAATCTCAAAGGAAGATTTTCAGTTTTAAAAGAAAACAAAATGCCCCACTTGCCATGAAAGTCAATCAATTAGTCAATAATCAATAAGTCATGTTGCATGGCAACGGGACATTTTTATACTTTCTACCAGGGTTTTCCTGGTGGCTATGGGCAGAAAAAAATGGCTATATGTCAGACCATCTAAATTGTGCGGGCAAGTATAGAGCTATTTCTCCGACAGCCATTACTCTGTGTGCCTTGAGAGAGATTTGGCCATAATGGAGTAGTAGTACTCTCTGCTGTTAGACCTGCCATCTTTGGTGTGTTTTTCCCCTGTCTTTTTGCTTTTTACTTCTGTTTTTGACTGTGTGCTGTATTTAATGTTTGCTGGTTTGAGAGCCCTGGGCACTTTACCACTGCTGATCAGTGCTAAAGTGAAATTACTCCATGTGTAAAGTGTGATTATTATTGGTTATTCATGATTGGCATATTTGGTTTACTGGTAAGACCCTGGTAATGTGCACTGAGTGTGCCCATGGACTGTAAATCAAATGCTACTAGTGAGCCTGCAGCACTGATTGTGCCACCCACATGAGTAGCCCTGCAACCTTTGTATCAGACTTGCAACAGCAGTGTCTGTGAGTGCAGTGTTTAACTGCCATTTCGACCCGGCAAGTACACCCACTTGCCAGGCCCAAACCTTCCCTTTTTCTACATACAAGTTGTTATATTTCTTGTCAATTGGATTTATTGAAATATATGTTTTGGCAATGTTAAATGTATCGCAGCTTAAGAGATCAAGTTAAAATGAAAAACTCTTGATCAAAAAAGAATAAAGGAATAAAATACAAGATTGATTCTCCAACACCATGGATTCAAGTGGATTTGGTGTTAAGAAAGTGGCTGTTGTTTGCTGGCCGCGTGGGGTTAATTTTGTTTACACTTTTAGAAAGTGGGCATTTTCTCACTTTAACACCCTATGCCTCTGCCTGCCTGTCTGTGAAATCGGCATCTGGTTTAGAATGCTATTGGGCTGTTTGTACATTCACTCTAGACTGTCACACAAAGGGAGCGGAGCTGTGGTGTGCTCTGCATATTCTGATGACCCAACACCAGGCTGATGGGCCTTCCTGAGCTAGAATGGTGAGTTGTCATTGACACCTGAATAGGGCTGTGCCTGTCCTCTCACAATGCTGTCTCCACCCCCTGTAGTATGTCTAGAGCTAGGTCAGGGCAAGGCAGGATCCGAGCCATACAAAGACTATCTATTGAAGTATGCCTACTTCAAAGGCCAAAAGAGGTAGAAGTATTAGACCTGCAACTTCGGACTTTGAGAACACTTCTAGATCAAGAGGAGACTCTGCCAAGAGGAAGAGTGGGAGAGATGTCAGGAGGAGTACTGTCCCTTCGCTGTGTTTGGTTTTCTGGGTTGGCCTGCAGGTGCTGCTTCTGTTTTGGAGAGACAAAGGACTTGATTTTTACTATGGTGTCCTGCATGAAAAGATACTCCAAGGGCATCTGTGTGTTTGCCTCCCGTTAAGAAGTGTCAGGGTCATCAATGACTTCACCTGCAGCCACTGAACTCATCTACTGGGAGTTCTGACCTGCCAAGTGGTGCCAATTCCGGTTCTGGGCCCTTGGAGGTCGTTTTTGCTGCAAGAAGAGTTGAAAATGCATGCATCATCCGTTGAGTGTCATTTTCCCCACCACAAGCTAGCTGTGTGGCTGAAAAACCAACGCATTGCAGGGGTGTGGACGAAAATATCAGGGCAGCACCTGTCCGCGGCTGGAAGAACTGTTGCACCCAGAGTCCAGAGCATTTTGTCTATGAGACCTCCACTCTGACTCTGATGCAGGCCCTGGTGTGCTGCTGAAGGAATCGACATATCACTTGCTCATGGCTGGAAGAATCTACACAGCGCCTGTTTTGCTGCCATTACAACCATTGCACTTGTGCACCAAGTCTTCATCAACACTGGGCTTCAGTAAGGAACCAAGGCCACATGTCCGAACAAACGATGCATTACTTCCACTTGCAAGTGAGGAACCAACGCATCACTTGCTTTTCTGGTGCCTCACCTTACCTGCATCGGTGCTTGTGTTTGATTTTGATGCACCACAGGTACTTTGTGCTTAAAGTGACACATCCATAGTTTTATATAGACTGAACTGTTTTAAACCTTTTTTAATGTGATATCTTGATCTGTATATAATGTTTTTTTATTATTTTGGTCTTTTTTAATTTAGATAAAGATTGGTTATCTTGTTAACTGGTGTCCATGTGTAGTGTTTTCACTGTGTTAATGTGTACTTCTGTACAAATGCTTTACACATTGCCTCTGAGATCAGCCTAACTGCTTGTGCCAAACTACCATGGGGGTGAGTAGGGGTTCTTTTAGCTATGTAATTCCCTTACCCTGACTAGAATGGTGGGTCCCTACTTGGACAGGATGCAAGCCACTGCCAACTAGAGACCCCCATGTCTAACATCCGCCTTTGCTAAACTTCTTCCACTCTAATTTCAGTGGGTGATCATTATATTGAAGGTAAGGATACTCTGTCACCCTTGCGACAAAATATTTGTTTGTTTGTTTATTTTATTGCATTGATTAATTAAAATCTTAGCAGTCCACACATCAATATAAAATGTATAAATAAAATACATGTATACCTTGATTTCATATTTCCTTAAAAGCGTGGTGCACATGTTTTAAAATGGAACGATTACTAAGTGAAATACATACAGTTTATTTACGATAGGAGTAAAAGGGGAAACGCCCAATCTGGTGGCAGCCCCGGTGACCATAGCTCTGACAGTCTGATGTATAGTCTTAACGACTGAAGTTAGGGTCAGGGCGTGAAGGGGGTCGAGGAGAGTTACCGGACAAGGTGGCTTGGGCGGTGGCTGTTAGGCTTAGACTGCGTCGGAAAGCTTTATTTGGGCAGTTTTCATGAAGCGGACGAAGCTGCAGATTATTTTAACGTTGGTCCCGCTGAAACAGGCCTTTACTGCCTGTCGACAAGACCTAATATGCATTTTGTTTATATGTGGTTTTAACAGCTCTCTCCTCTCCCGCTCTAGGAACTTGCATATGCATAGGAGATGCAGCATGTCTTCTTTATTTGCGCCGCATAGTCTGCATAGTGTAGATGCAAATGTGCATTTCCACGGGGGCATGTGAGGTTTGGCGGATAAAATCCCCATTCGCAGTGCCAAAAATCCTTCCTTTAACGCTCCTGAAAAACTGGTGCTGAGATACGGTTGTGGTGAGCATGTTAGGTAGCTTTGTATCACGAACCAGCTGTGTGCCCTCTTATTCAGACATTCTTTGTTGTTTTCAATAGATACAAGCCTTGTTGACTTATTTACCAGGTCTTTGACGTTGTTGAATGGAAGTCCAATCTCCCAAATGTTCTCCAGGTCTAAAATACTGATCCCTGATTCAAGGTAGGCTTTGGCCGGAGAGGCATTATTCCTTGATAATTCCTTCCATAGGAATGAGTTAAGTGAGCCCACCTCTGCTCACTTTATTTTGTACCAGCTGTCGCCTTCCTGCTTATTTTCTGATTTACTACTCCAAATTTGAGTCTTAATTGAGCTTGGGAGGTGTATTTGGGAAGCTTGAAAATTATTCTTAAAGCTTGAGGCCTTTTTCAATGATGGCTGCAGTTCCTCTAGTACAGGTAATCGTACTTTCAGTCTCAGACTTCGAACCGGAACCAATCGTTTTCAGGTCGGTAAGGGGGTCACTCATCACTGTGCGTAACAAGGTGATTTTTTCCACGATTAGGTGGCAGGTGCAGCTTGGTGGGAGTATGGTTGTGTCCCGTTGGGCCCTTTCGATAAAGTTGTTCATATCTGAGAGCTTGCGGCCAATGCTGGTAACATGTTTGCAAGACAGTTAAGAAGGGTGAGTTGGATGTCCATTTTGTCAGAATGGTATTCCAGAGCTTTGGTGGAGAGTTGCATGGTGTTTAAGAGGGAAGCCCATACTCCTGATTCACTTGGCTCAGAATTAACATCTGTCTTTTTGAGAGGGGTTCCCAAACCTTGTGGTGCTGCTGCTTTCTTTTCCTCGCATGAATAAGTGGTGACTAGATTTTCCTATTCTTCCATTGTGAGGGAAGCGAAATTGGTACCTCTTAAAGTTGTGTCGTCTGGGTCGCCCTCCTTGTTATTCGTTGTAGGGTAATAATTCGATAAGGATGGTTCAGGGTGGAGTTCCTCCGTGGTAGACTTTGAGGTCTTGTGGTCTAAGCTGTTTCGCGTGGGAGAATGATTCACTGCCGTCTGTGTGAAGGGAGTATCTGCCTTGTTGTCTTTAGCTCCTGTTCGAGTTTGTACTTATTGGATTCGTGGTTACAGTTGATGATGTTGGAAAAGTTGTTTTTCAGAGGTTGTGGGGGAATTGGCTCGCTGGGTGCCTTTGTAGTGGTTATGTCTTTGGGTGGGACAGTCGTGGAGCCTGGGAATTGAAATACGTCGAACACTGTGGGAAGAAGAGCAAGGGGTCCGATGACTAGGGGGAGACTTGTTTACTGGCAATGAAGTACTGTGATTTTGGGCTCCAAGGGAACCCCAGATGGATCTGTTGGTAGTTCAGTTTCGTTTGCTAGGGGAGACTGAGGAGTTAGCAAAGCTGGAGGGGCCGATGACGGTTTGCTTTCGTCGCTTGACAGGGCCTCTTCTGGAGCGCTTCCGGTGGCTAATTCAAGTTTGATTTTGGGGGATACAGTAAGTATCGGTGGTCCCGTGACATCTTTTGGGTACTCTACGGTTGAGTTGATCAGCGAGTCTGAGGGGTTTTGTCTTCTCTCCCCTGGATCAGTTGGTAGAGATGACAGACCGGTGTCATTGTCGGGTGGGGCCGGTGCGGCCACGAGGTATCCTGGAGTGCCATATGACAGTTGGGGGTGTAGCGGGGAAGGGAGGTTCGGTTGGTGGCTGGGGTTAAGGAGAAGTAGCGCACCTGCGTCTTTGATGAAGGGGAATTTGGAGTAAATTTTGGGTTGAAATGTTTTTCTCCCCTGGGGCTCAGGTTGCTTCCCAGTGAACCCATTTCCAGCCTCTCTTGAGCTTTGGGCTAGATCCACTAGCAGGGTATCGGGCGATTCTGAATTAACTGCGATAGCCGTGTTAAAGGCATTGTCCCTTCCAGTCTCCCTTCCAGTCAGAGTGGTCGAAGTAGACAAGGTTTGTATATTGTTCTCAGGTAGCTCGTTTGGTACCTTAAGGTTCTTTGTTTTCTTTTTCCTGGTGTTAGTAGTGGAGATTGCAACTCGCCTCACCCTACCAGACCTCATTGACAACTTGGCTCCTTATGTGATGGATTAAATTGAGGTACTTGAATACTTAAGGTACTTGGGGGGTTTTCGGGTAGTTCGTCCTTTTGTAGCCTTTGCTGTCTTTAGTTGTCTTTTTACCTAATAGCCTTTCCTAGATGTTGGTGTAAGTCTGCGTTGCCTTCTGATGTTTTTGGTGATGAATTGGCGTTTTTTTACTAATACTGATCCACGGCTTATGTCGTTCTGAGTTGGTTGTTAAAGTTGATGCCTGTCTACCAACCGACTGCAGAGTTTTAAGTGATTAGGCAACGTTTAGGGCAATTTTGGATTTGCCTGACTTGGGCTCCTTTCTCCTTCCTTTTCTTTGTAGTTCGAGAGGCCTTCTTTATTCTGGCAGGTGGGTCACTAAAGGTTGCTCAGGTTGAGGAATTACTGCCTCTCAAAGTAAGGGTTGCTGGGTCTCTCTTACAGGGGGGGCGAGGACGGGGGGTGCTGGGTACCGGGGACAAGAAACAAGGAGCAATGTGGCCCCCGCAGCCCGACCGCCGTTCTCCCCCTCTTACGCCCGTTCTTTTTGGGTGTTAAGGCTGGCTATTTTCCACGGGCCCCCCTACGCAGCTCCTCACCTCACCTCCAGGAACGGCGGAGCATAACGCGGTGATGTGTTGCAGCACGAGGAGTCCGAGTTTTTGTGTGAGCTGCTGGTCGCCGGATGCAGATCGCGGCTCTCCCCCTGTGGTGCTCCCTGGGCTCTGGCTCCGACCTGCGGGAGGGGGGGGAGTTTGTTGCTGACTGCCGGTAAAGCGGTAAAGCGGGGAAAAAGCGGAGAGGGCTACGTGTGTGGTGCCTTTGCTTTCATAATCTCGATCTGGCGTTCTGGCGCTCTGCTCTGCTCAACGACGCCACCTGCTGATCAGCTGTGACCAAAGCCGCTCAGCTGTGTCCAAAGCGCGACGAAATATGCTTAATAACAATATAAAATCAGGCTCTGAGTTCTGTAGGCAAAGTTTAAAGTAAACATTGTAATGTCTTTAATTGAAAATAGGTATAAATTATCAACGTCTGAGCACTCTGTCAAAATACACACATTTATATTTATATTTCTTAATTAACCCTTGCAATTAATTGATGTACCACCATATGTCTAAAACAGATGTATCCTAGATTTTATCATTTCAACATTAAAAACCTGCAAATGCCTGCCAATTGTAATCACAACCTTTCCATTTAATTTGTTTTAACTTTCCAGCAAACATTTAATTAAAGTTAATGCCACATACTTTCTGTAGGTATAAATCCATATTAAATACCGAACATCAAACATGTGTACAATATTTTCATTCAATTATATTCTTATTAATGTTCTCAGGAACTGAAAAGAAAACATGTGTGTGTTTCTACAGAGAAATGTGCATAAATACAATTTCACAAGGAAATGGATTAGGAATTTGAAGTAGGATTTGTTTAATTTTTGCTGACATAAGGTTAGATGGGCAACACATTTAGTGCAGATTCCACATTTGCATGTGTATGAGTAATGGCAATAGAATTACCACCAATTAGAGTTTTGAGGTTTTCCTTTAGTTGTGGATCACTTGTGCAAAAACTCTTTCTGAGCCACAATCCCAGTTGCAGGCTAAATAACTTAGGACCTGATGCAGAAAGGTTTTGTGAGTCACACCCCATTAGCAAAATGATTTGTGACTGCTACATTTGCAATAAGTGCTGAATGTTTTCGAAATTCTTCGTTTCTGATTTGAATTTGTGTATCTTAAATTGTGATTTCCAATTTTCTATCCAATATGTATTAACTACTTGCAAATTGTGAATTTTCAGAAAAACAGTAAATAGCATGTGCAATTTATCATCAACCGAAAGCAGGGGGTAACCAGCTGCAAAATATAAAAACTTACATAATGGGAGAGAAGTATGGCCATCCTAGGAGCATAACGGAGAAGGAGGAGAAAGAAATTAGAGACTTTTTAGACATAGGATGATGACCTTACTGATGAAACTGTGACAGAGGGTTTTTATAGATGCAGTAAGCAGGTGATTCTTAATCTGAATGATGAGTTGCAGCCTGTATAGCCCACACGTTTGCTGGAATGCCGCAAGGTTTCTCTGGAAATCGTCCTTGAATATTATCATATTTCGCTGTCACAGACAAACATACACAAAGGACAACTTATAAATTCCTTGCCAACAATGGACAATGTGCTCAAAATCCGAACTCATGCTTTCCAGCTGTCAGTGCGAGGGGTGGGGCAGTTTCTTGGGCGTGGCCATATGCTGGGTATTTCAACCCCACCCATTCGAGAACCTATGAATTCTATTCTGACTGCTTGACTGAAGCCTAGGTTCTTTTGGGGCTCTGCAGCTCCTATTCTCTACAACACAACAGTTTCACCAAAAAGAAAAGAAGGAAAGAAGATGAACCTTTGGAACATGAACAAGGCGCTAACACACTAGCACTATTACATTTATGGGGCATATTACCAAGGGCCTTTGTTACGATGTTTGCACACTAGTAGTTGGGCGTGGGAGGAGCTAGGGGGCGAGAGGAAGAGGAGGGGTAGAGGCAGGATATAGTTAGTTAGAGTAGGGACAGGGGGCAGAGAAGACACGGAAATAAAGCTCTGTTGGCAATCATCCCAAGCGTCTGTCTTTCATTGTAGCTGGACGCTACAACTGGCGACGAGGGTGGGATTGGGAGTGCCTGCCACCCACCGAAGCCTGCAAGCCTGCAGGAGCGCTTAAGAAGTGAAGCGCCCGTCGGCGCCAAAACGCGAATCACGCGTGACGCGTGAGAGGTGGTGTGCCCTGCAAGAACAGACGTCGGGAGCCCACTCCGACTCTGCCCAGAGCCCTGTCGTGGCGAAAATCGCCGTGGAGAAGAGCGCTGCCCCGGGGAAGTTTTGGCGCGCTGTCGCCGAGTTTAAGGGGCCATCGGCGGAAGAACGCGGGACTGCAGAAGCAAGTCGGGAGCCCACCCCGATCTCACCTGGTGTCCGTGGTGGTGGTGAAAAATAAAATCCTGGCGTGAGCTGCCTCAGGAACCGACCGCCGGCGAGTCCTGAATCCCCTAGAGTGAAAGAGTCTGGAGAGCCAGCCTCGTGTGTGCCTGCAGGAGCGGCGGCCATCTTGAAGTCAGGCGCCTAATAAGGACAACTCTGTGCAAATCAACGGCGGCCATTTTGAAGTCAGGCGCTGGTGAAGATACAAGCATTGGCAAAACAAACAAGCACTGGTGACTACAAGCAACAAGCATTGGCAAAACAAACAAGCACTGGCGACTACAAGAAACAAGCATTGGCAAAACAAACAAGCACTGGCGACTACAAGCAACAAGCATTGGCAAAACAAACAAGCACTGGCGACTACAAGAAACAAGCATTGGCAAAACAAACAAGCACTGGCGACTACAAGAAGCAAGCATTGGCAAAACAAACAAGCACTGGCGACTACAAGAAACAAGCATTGGCAAAACAAACAAGCACTGGCGACTACAAGAAGCAAGCATTGGCAAAACAAACAAGCACTGGCGACTACAAGCGACAAACCTTGGCAAAATAGATAAGCACTGGTGACTGCAAGAAACAAGCCTTGGCTAAACAAACAAGCATCAGCGACTACGAGAAGCAAACGCCGGCTATTAGCGATTACAAGAAACTAGCCTTGACAAATAAACAAGCATTGGCGACTACAAGAACTTAGCAGCGATAAAGCAAACAAGCATTGGCGACCATAGAGACCCAGCATTGGCAATACGACAAGTGAGATCGCTGCAGAATGGGAGACGAAGACGCTCAACTTCCACCCAGTGGATCGCTCTTGCGAGCACCCGCCCCTCTCAAGGTAACAACGGAAGGAAGCATGGGCCCCAAATGGCAAGAGTGGCTGGAAGGGTTTGAGGACTATATTGTAGGTTCAGACGTCACTGATGAAGCAAAGAAACTGGTTATCCTGCGCAATTTGGCGGGGCGAGAGGTAGTCAAGATACTCAAAGACCTGCCTGCGGCTGACGTAGACACTTATGCTAAAGCGTGTGAGGTCCTGAACAAAAAGTTTCTTCACAAGAGAAATGTAGACTATGAGCGACACACCTTTCACTCCGCCAGGCAAGGAAAGGATGAGCCCATGAGTGCCTTCATGGTGCGTCTGCGGAGGCTATCCAAGTACTGTGAATTCGATTCTTTCTCCACTGACGATGCTATCAAATCCCAAATAATAGATGGATGCCATTCGGATCAACTTAGAAGACGACTACTGAGAAAACCACACGGATTGGACGAAATAGAGGAGATGACACGAGCTTATGACCAGGCAGAGAAGTACGCCGCCGTCATGGAAACGGAAAACAAAGGGAGTCATGAACAGGCACGACGTGTACACGCCCGGAATGACAGTCGAAGACACTCCAGAGACAAACAATGGAGGTCGCACGCATCGTCACGTCAAGAGCAATCAAGCTATCAACGTCAAGAACCATGGAAGAAGGAGAGACGACAGGAAAGAGTGAGAAAATGCTACCGATGTGGGTATGATTTCCCTCATGCGGGCAGTTGCCCGGCCTCGGGCCAGAGATGTCGGAAATGTGGTCGCACTAACCATTTCGAAGCAATGTGCGGGGAGTACCACAAAGAGCAACGAAGTAGCCATTCGGGTGCTACACGATCTGACACCCGAAGCAGAGCTCCAAGAGTGTCGCGGTCTGACACCCGAAGACATCATGCGCGAGCTGTCCAAGATCAGACGGAGCGGTCCCCTGAATCGTCACACTCCAGCAGGGAGTCACGCCGGTCTCGGTGGGAGAGGAGGTCGCCGTCCAGAGAATCCAGACCCTCATCCCGAGACTCTGTTTATACCATTGAATACTTGAACTTAGCAGCAGACCCGGACCAACTTAAGAGATACCCTCGGCTGGACATCAAAGTCGGAAATCACGACTCAAAGTTTGTACTAGACTCTGGTGCCTCTCTAAATTACATTCCAGTTACTGAATACGAGAGAATGAGCCCACGACCCCCCTTGACATTCGCACCTGTGAGAGTCTACACGTGGATGGCTAAGAAGCCCCTTCCCTGTCTAGGGAAATTCTCTACGACACTTACACACGATGGCACAACCATATCAGCAGTCATCCATGTCATCAAGGGCCCTGAAGCAGACTGCCTTCTGAGTCTACCAACTGCTGAACGACTCCACTTGGTGGAAATTCTCTTCAAAGTCAGCGACATCCGAGACGTGACCCGCCTATTTCCCAGATTGTTTCAAGGTTTGGGCAAGTTGAGAGACTGTCAAGTACGGCTTCATATCAACGAACAAGTCAGGCCTGTAGCCCAACACCCTCGGCGAGTACCATTTCACCTACAGGCCGCTGTGGAGGAAGAACTACAAGATCTATTGACTGCGGACATCATCGAACGCACTGATGGCCCGACTCCATGGGTTTCGCCGGTCGTCATTGTTCCCAAAAAGGGCACGGCCAACAAAGTCAGGCTCTGCGTGGACATGCGGTTGCCCAACACTGCAATAGAACGAGAGCGGCACCCGGGGCCACACTTGAGCGACATGATCGCAGCATTGAACGGAGCCACTGTGTTTTCCAAATTGGATTTGAACAAAGGTTATCATCAACTGGAATTGGAAGTGGGGTCCAGGTACATCACTACTTTTGCAACTCACATGGGGTTGTTCAGATACAAAAGACTGAGCTTCGGTGTGTCCTCGGCAGCTGAGATCTTTCAGGAAATGATCCGGCAAGTCATCCAAAATATTCCAAACACGTTCAACTATAGCGATGACATTCTTGTCTATGGTTCTGATGTCAGAGAACATGACATTGCACTTAATCGTGTCTGCCATGCCTTAGTAGCAGCCAACTTAACTTTGAACAAAGAGAAATGTGAGTTTCACCAGGCTACGCTGAAATTCTTCGGCCACATCTTCTCGGGTGCTGGCATGAAACCTGATCCCGACAAAATCATGACTCTAAACAACACCAAGAGTCCCCAAGACGTCAGCGATCTCAGATCGTTCCTGGGAATGGCCAGCTATTGTGCTCGCTACATTAAGGACTACGCTACCATCAGCCACCCCCTCCGCTTGCTAACCAAGCAGGGTCAATCGTTTGAATGGACTCCCCAATGTGAGCTGGCATTCAAGGAAATCAAGAAAGCAGTTGAATCGGCAAATCACTTGTCATATTTCAACCCGAAACGGAAAACGGAGATAACTGTCGATGCGAGTCCGGTGGGACTAGGAGCAATCCTGGCTCAATATGAAAATGACTCGGATCAACGCCGCATCATTGCCTACGCAAGTCGTAGTTTGACTGAGCCGGAACGAGCCTACTCCCAACCTGAAAAAGAAAGCCTAGCCGTGGTATGGGCATGTGAACATTTTCATGTCTTTATCTATGGAAAGCATTTCACTTTAATCACAGATCATCAAGCCCTCATCACCATCTATGGAAATCCAAGATCCAAAATGCCCCCAAGGATTGAAAGGTGGGGTCTTCGGTTGCAGGAATATACCTTCACCATACTTCACAAACCAGGGAAGTCTGAAAATCCAGCGGATTACATGTCCCGGCATCCTCTCCCATCATCAGCTTCCAGATCCTCTATTGCGGAAGAGTACATTCACTTTGTAACAGATCAAGCTCTCCCTCCAGCTGTCCCTATGGAGACCATTCGGGAGATGACAGCTCAGGACGTCATATTGCAGAGAGTCCTTCACAAAATCCGAAACAATCGATGGAAGCATGATCCTCAGGACAGTGTAACCGATTCATCGACTCAACGTGAACTACAAGCCTTCAGACATGTGAGTGGTGAGCTCTCCGTCACGACTGATGGTATATTGCTGCGTGATCAGAGGGTCGTGATTCCTACTCAATTGAGACAGGGAGTGGTCGCTCTTGCACATGAAGGACATCGAGGTATAGTATCGACCAAACGAGCACTAAGGGAGCGAGTGTGGTTTCCGTTCCTGGATCAACTAGTGGAAGCCACCTTGAAAGATTGTCATCTCTGCCAACTCACCAGCAAGAGTGATCCTCCCGCTCCCCTACACATGACCAACTTGCCTGGTGGCGTGTGGCAAGAAATCGCCATAGACTTTTATGGACCTTTATCGTCCGGCAAATATGTGCTGGCCATCATTGATGAGTATTCCAGGTACCCCATTGCCTGTTTTGTGTCGTCCACGAACACTGCCAGTACTCTCAAAATTCTTGATGAAGTCTTTGCAGCATGGGGAGTTCCCAAGGTCATCAAATCAGACAACGGGCCCCCTTTCAACGGAAACGACTTTGCTGCCTTTGCGAAACACCTTGACTTTCATCATCGCAGGATCACGCCTCTCTGGCCACAGGCAAATGGGACAATTGAGAGGTTCATGGCCACTCTTAAAAAGACCTTCCAACATGCCACCGTGGAAGGGAAAGACTTACAAACAGCACTCAATGAAGTCCTTCGAGCTTATCGCACAACTCCTCATGCCACGACGGGCCAATGCCCAGCGACCCTCATGCTGGGACGTCCAATGAGGAATCGCATTCCCACATGGGATGGAGCCCTGGAAGCGTCATTATCTGAGATGGACTCGCGGGAGATGAGAGCCACTGATGAGCGCAACAAAAGGAAAATGAAGACCTATGCCGACAACAGGAGGAGAGCACGGTCATTATCATTAAGTGAAGGGGACAATGTTATCGTCAAGCAGGAGATGCAGAAAAAGACCGACTGTCCATTCAAGGATGAATCGCTGGTTGTCACCCGAAGAAAAGGGACTATGGTAACTGCGGAGTCTGAGCAGCGGCGAGTTACGAGAAATATCTCGCACTTCAAGAAACTGCCAATAGACACCTCAAGAACCATGACGAGTGACCTAACCAATCCCCGAGTTGGGGAAACATAATCAAATGATCAAGAGAACATTGCTCCAATCACTGATGCAGTGAGCACTGATGGTCCGAGAGTCCGGTCGCCTCGACCTCATCGGGACATACGTCCACCCAAGAGACTGATCGCGGAGATGGACTAAGAAGTCAGTATATTCTGTTTTGTTCTGTTACAAAAGGGGGAGATGTTACGATGTTTGCACACTAGTAGTTGGGCGTGGGAGGAGCTAGGGGGCGAGAGGAAGAGGAGGGGTAGAGGCAGGATATAGTTAGTTAGAGTAGGGACAGGGGGCAGAGAAGACACGGAAATAAAGCTCTGTTGGCAATCATCCCAAGCGTCTGTCTTTCATTGTAGCTGGACGCTACAGCCTTATCGCCGGTTTAGTGGGAATTTTTCCCGCTAAAGCGGCGATAATTTTATCGCCCTGTTACCTACCTGTCGCTAACACCAGTTAGCGACAGCTAGTAGAAGATAGCGATCATCTTGGGACCCACTTTGCATGTCAGCGATAATTATCGCTAATGACATGCAAAGTGGGTGTGCCAAGATGTTAGCGACTGGAAACAGTCGCTAACATTGCTATCTCCTATTACCTACTTTTGGAAATATTCGCGCTACGCGCGAATATCTCCAAAAGCTAACGCCTGCCCAGAGCAGTTCTTAGCCATGTTATCCAATGGTAGGTGGATAACATGGCTAAGAGCATTAGCTCGGTAATGCATGAATATCGCTGACTTTTCAGCATATTCATGCATTTTGGCCGATTTTTATCGCTTAGGAGATAAACCTTGATAATAGCAAGGTTTCTAAGCAATCAACGTAGGCAAAGCACGGCAATAAAATTATAGCCGCTAACCAAGCTTAGCGATAATTATCGCTTATTCTTGGTAATATGCTCCTTAAAGACTTACTTAGGGATGGTCTTGAACTGCTGTTCTGTATTGCTGCATCCATACCGCCGTACCTGCAACAAAAAGGACACATATGTTAAAAGTGGTGCACTGCTCATATTTATGGCAGATTGCAAGGTTTTAAAGACACAAGAGCCTGTAAACTGTGGTATTTCTTTGTTGGGGCAATTCTTGTGTTTTCTGAGAGACTGTGTGATCTTGTTGTGTGCATTGAAGCAATGCACACGGTATGCTAATATTTATAAGCATTAGCATACAATTTTTACCAGTCATTACATGCATCTTCTGAGCGACTCCTAACAAAAGGTAAAACAAAACGTAATATTTGAAAGGGCATAAAAAAACGCTCTCATGAAGTAAGGTGAGTAGGAAGATTGTCAAGAAATCCTTTATACAGCTCCCTACCTTGGCAGGAATAGGTGGATATAAAGTTGCGCATTGGGACATCATACTCATTAGACCATACAAGTGGAACAGAAAACTAGCATGTGTCTTATTCACAAACTAGGGGCCTTATTTACAAGGTTGTGTTAAGCCATGTTTAGTGGCTTAAATTTGCTTTGCAAATAAGGAGAAGGGGATACCGCCACCAGAATATTGCTAAAAAGTGACGTTCCGGTTGCTTTATCTCCTTGTAAATATCCCCCTGGACCGCACCAAGAACTGTCTGACAGCAAATAGAAGTGAGGGTGCCTACCATTCTGCATATCGGGAAAGGGGAAATTCAAAGGTGAAGAATAGTACTAGAATTAACAGGGGGGGGGTGAAGGATAGTAGATCAAATGTGACTTTGTGTGTAGTGATTTACAGCCAAAAACCAGCTAGCACAGAACACACCTTCCACAAAGATGCCATTTGGAAGTTGGGATGCAACACATTTGGGGTAGCCCTCAAAGTGGGTACTTCCAGGAATACTAGCTGCAAACTTCTCTCTTTCTCTCATCCAAACCCCCTTTCCCCCCCCCAGAGCTTACACACCAACAGTGTTAAATCTTACTGGGGGCGCGGGAGTCTGCCAGTGGAATGGGGATCCGACATCTCAGAGACCCATCTCATCCCTAGAAGCAACCCAACAACCCAGGTTAGTGCTTACTTGATTTTCCTGAAAGAAAATTGCTCAACTGAACTGTCAAGAGTTTTCTGTATTTTTCTAGACTCCATGATAGAAAGATTAAATGTACATGTATTTTGACCAAACAGGCTTCTTGCATACTACAATGCCACACTTTATTTCAATTTCACAGTTTCAAAATGTTCTTTGATGTATGGATGGAAACTGTGTACTCCTTTTCCCTGCCCTGAAAGAGAACATTCACCAGATTCGTAAAAGTCAACAAATATTCTATATGCAGGAGAAGTGTAATGCTTTATGATTAATCACTCACAAAGTAGCTCATTTTTCAGGCAGCACACATGACTTCTATATTTTTTATTGCGCTACATCTTATAACCCTCTAGAGAAGAGTGTGGAGATAGCTGGTTGCTTGTTAAGGTTACATGTTTACAATAAATATAACAGATAAAAAATTACATTTGAAATTCACACATTTCGAAATACATGCTGTGCATCTTAGGTGACAGTGGCTATTATCCACATCCGTGGTACTGACACCGTACTTAAATCCAGGAACAGCATGGGAGAGGAGATACAGATCTTCTCACAAGCAAACAGAATCAGTGCATTCCAGGGTATTTGATAAAGAATCACTGCTGGATTTGGCCCCACTGGGCAACAAGGCACTACAATTTTGTTTATTGTATGCAAATCCTGCACTATCCTGTACTTGCCACTAGGCTTTTTGAGTCCCATGATTGACGAATTACAAGAACTGCTCATTATTTCTTTCAAAATTACTTGTTTATTCATTCGATCAATGATTGGAGCAACTCCTGCTTTTGCTTCAGGACTCATTTTGTATTGTCATGTGTTTGGATAAACAGCATCTTCTATTTTCACGGGGTCGATATTTGCCATTAGCCCTACATCCTGTACTGTAAAATCCCACACCTCTGGATTTACGGTGTCTCCCAATTCTTCTGGTAATTCACTTTCAATTACTAATGAAAAATTTCATCCATTTCTGTACCTTGCCTAGCTAACATTATCTTGTAATCAACATCCTCATCAGGTGTTTGGAAAGCAGCACCATCAGGAGTACAATAGATTGTGCAGTTCATCTTGCACAGTATGTCTCTTCCCAACAAATTCACTTGACTTGAATCACACACAACAAAACGATGCATATCTTTAAATTTTCCAATATGCACTTCCATTGTTCTTGTAACTGGGGTACTAATCTGTTTATTTGACCCTCTTACAACTTGGTATGGCTGAGATACCCGCCACCCCCTCTCAACACAATCCCCAAAGAGGGAAACCGGAAACAGTTCTTGAAGTTTTTGGAAGAGGGAGGGAGTAACCCTCCCGGCCGTATTTATTAAAACAAAATTAAAACATTAAATCAACATTTTATATTATGTACAATTTCATTACCACATTGCGATGTTTGGCTAACCTTAACAGATTCTCTAATACAGAGGTTCTCCTAGCCGAACTAACATCCTACACACATTTACTTGAAATTATGAAATTGTACATCCTAACGTTTAAGGGCCAACGGCAAGGTCGTAACCGGTGTCAAGATCCCTAACCAAAAATACCCCCCCCACTTGTGAGGGGCGACAGCACTGAGGCGTACCTCAAGTGCAACTACCAATTTCCCTTTGACTTGACGGGGGCACCAATAAAACTCGACGCCACTTAAAGGTCGTTCGAGGACTCGTGTGAGGTATCTAGAAGGTAGCGTAGACCCCCCCCCCAAAAACCCCGCACAACTTACCACATCTGCCGTCGCAGACGTCACTGGCCCCGGGAAATTCCCCAGGAGGGGGCTGTAACCCCTCCTACACAGGAAGGGGCCTTGACCGCCTTTCCTTTTCTTTCGGCGACCCATCCTTAGAAGGGACCGCCTCCCCGTTGAGGGGCCAATGGCCACCTCTCCCGAGCGCTCCCATCCGTGTTGGGTGACGCCCACTCATAGGGATCTTCCAATTAGTGCTCACCGATCATGACCTTACCGCCCGACCAAAATAAATACGACAATGCTAACTAAATGACTAAACTAAAATTACAGTAGCAACTATACCTTCATTAAAAGCATGCTACCAATGAACACTAAAGCAGAATTTCTTTATTTGCAAAACGTAACACAAATCGACATTCTTTATTACATACTCAAAATCATCACGAATAATACCACAACCTGTAAACGAAAATCAGAGTTATCCATCAACTTTATTCAAAACCACTTGCTGTCATCAGGGGCTGGTGGGTGGGTCAAAATTGGCTCTTCGTTCCGTCTAGAGCTCACGTGCAGCGAGGAGGTGCAGCTTCAGAGCACAGGAACAAGAGGATGCTTTCCGGTCTTGCGTTCCCTTTTATCCGTCTTCAGGGCGGGCGTAAACCCGCCCCTGCCTGCCCCGAGGGCGTGGCCAGCCGCGTCCGTGTCTAGGCCAGCCCACCCTAGGGCGGGAAAAAGCGCGCCCCGGCTACGCCGCTTCGGGCATACCAGCCGAGACACGCCTCCCGCCCAAGATGGCTTCCCGGGGGGATCGTGGTACTCTGCCATACGTGCGGGGGGACCGAGTGGTCGCCCCTTTCCATATGGCTGAGATACCCGCCACCCCCTCTCAACACAATCCCCAAAGAGGGAAACCGGAAACAGTTCTTGAAGTTTTTGGAAGAGGGAGGGAGTAACCCTCCCGGCCGTATTTATTAAAACAAAATTAAAACATTAAATCAACATTTTATATTATGTACAATTTCATTACCACATTGCGATGTTTGGCTAACCTTAACAGATTCTCTAATACAGAGGTTCTCCTAGCCGAACTAACATCCTACACACATTTACTTGAAATTATGAAATTGTACATCCTAACGTTTAAGGGCCAACGGCAAGGTCGTAACCGGTGTCAAGATCCCTAACCAAAAATACCCCCCCCACTTGTGAGGGGCGACAGCACTGAGGCGTACCTCAAGTGCAACTACCAATTTCCCTTTGACTTGACGGGGGCACCAATAAAACTCGACGCCACTTAAAGGTCGTTCGAGGACTCGTGTGAGGTATCTAGAAGGTAGCGTAGACCCCCCCCCAAAAACCCCGCACAACTTACCACATCTGCCGTCGCAGACGTCACTGGCCCCGGGAAATTCCCCAGGAGGGGGCTGTAACCCCTCCTACACAGGAAGGGGCCTTGACCGCCTTTCCTTTTCTTTCGGCGACCCATCCTTAGAAGGGACCGCCTCCCCGTTGAGGGGCCAATGGCCACCTCTCCCGAGCGCTCCCATCCGTGTTGGGTGACGCCCACTCATAGGGATCTTCCAATTAGTGCTCACCGATCATGACCTTACCGCCACAGGCCGGATAGTTGACCGGCTATCCGGACCCCCCACAAAGCTCCTACCTAAAGGTCATGTTTTAACGTTTTTAACCATGCTAAAAAGTCTCCTATGAGTAACTCATTCCCCACCCGAGACAAATGCACACCATCCCCCAAATACATACTGTCATCATTAATACAGCCATGCGAAATAGAATGCAATGTCCTGGAACGGAACAACCTACTCACTTTGTTATTAAGCTTTCTAACAGAATGATTCAAAGCAGGAATAGAAATAGCCCCTCGCCATACCTTTCGTGGGATCACATGGGACCACGCAATTATGCACCCCGGAACTCTCCTCGCCAACCAACTTACAGTGGAAAGCATTGCCTCCAGGAGAAGTCGTCTACCGGTGGTGACTAAATCATTGCCCCCTAGATGTACTATGACTATAGACGGCGGTGACCTCGTCCGCCCTAACAAACCCTCGAAAAATGTTTGAAACTGGTCAATACAGAGACCGCCCCTTCCGTAGAAGGACACCCTGTACCCGTACTCCCCAGCTACGTGAATCATGTCACCTGCTTTGAATACGTCCGCGGCACGTCTCACGTATGAGTGGCCCACGACCCACACCTCCTTTGTCACAGCCGGTGATGTCTGACCGCTGGCCCGGTGTTGGGTCGACTGCATAGTCCGCCCCGCCTCGTAGGCTTGCGCAACTGAAAATCAAACAAAAACAAGAGGCGTGAGTACATCATTACAGCTTCACAACATGTGCAACCGCACATACCTCTTATAACAATTGGAGGACCAACGCCCCACACGTTTTACTTGCTCAACATTAAGACCCCTAGCTGTAGCTTCTGTAGCAGCCCCTATCCGAAAGGAATGGGTCCCAAACTCGCCCGGGTTCAAGCCCGCAGCGGCAATTGACATCGCAAGCACCCGCTGAAACTGAAATTTCGTCAGTGGGGTGGCGTCCGCGTGTCTCAACAAGGTCCCCCCCATGATGCCACCCTTCGTGCTAGGTAATCATCTAAACACTTTACCGGACACATGGAGGACCCGGGAATCCTGCGTATAATTATGCAGTCACCCATCCCACCCTGATCGGTCTTGGACCTGACAAAGGAGACAGTCATCGTCTCTCCTCTGATCTGAACGTGTTCCTGGCACAAACCCCCTGTCACATCCTGTTTGTTCCTTGCCACTAGTTCACTTACCCGCATCGCCCCATGAAATGCCAGCGTAAAAGCGGCTCGGAACAACACTGTCTCAAACTGAGATGAACATGTGGAAGGGAGTGTGGCCAACAACTGGGCCAACCTATCCAAACCTATCGGGCGCCTCTCATCTACTCTGCGACCCTCAAGGCGTTGCCACCCACGCAGCGCTTTCTGTACCACGAAAGACGCTGTCGGGTCCTGGATACCATGAGCCCTGGCAACAAAGGAAATGGCAGCAAGATGCCTCTGGGCCGTAGCCACTGATTTCCCAGCCCTACGTAAGGACATCAGAAAATTCACTACCCATTCCTCGTGGCCCCAAAGCCCCTCTCTATCGGTCCCCAAAAAGGCTAAATAGGACCGAAACGCCCCTTCATATGCCTTCCTCGTCCTTGGTGCTAGACTCTCTCCCACGAGGTGACGAAGTTCGGGGCACCGAGAGACCAGAGAGCTTCGGGAAAGGGTGCCGGCTCTGGGTCCGCTGTGGGAAGGAAACCCGAGAAAGCCTGCATATGAAAACGAGACAGTGCATCAGCCGCCTGATTCATTACCCCCGGGACATGTTTTGCTCTGAATAGCACATTCAGTTGCATACACAGTAACACAATTTCTTTGAGCAGTCTTAAAATCAGTTTACATCGTGCAGCCTGGCTATTGATGCACTCGACCACGGTCATATTGTCAGACCAAAATATCACAGAGTGATCTTTGAACCCTTCTGGCCAGGTTCTCAGGGCCACCAAAATGGGGAAAAGTTCAAGGAAAGCAATATTACTTGTCAGACCATTGTCATGCCACCATGTCGGCCACCTTTGTGCCGACCATTTTGTGCCGAAGATGGCACCAAAACCTATGCTACCTGCTGAATCTGTCCATAGCCCCAGCTCTTCCGAGGACACGGCTGGTTTGTTCCAGACGACTCGACCATTAAAGTCCGCCAGGAATGCTAGCCAAATGCGCATGTCCTGGCGGACCTCAGCCGATAGTCTCGTGCGATGATGGCCCTCCTTTAAGCCGACCATAGCTTGGGCAATTGAACGGGAGAAGGGGCGGGCCATTGGTATAACCCTCAGAGCAAAATTTAACTGTCCCACCAACTGCTGTAATTGATGCAGCGTAACTTTAGATCCATTTATACACACTCGCAGGGCTGCCCTGAACTTCAACACTTTGTCAGCTGGCAAACGAAAACAACCCTCACTGGAGTCTAACTCGATCCCCAGAAACTCGAGGCAGGTCGCAGGACCCACCGTCTTACCTGGTGCCAATGGCACACCAAAGTGCTTCATTAACATACAAAATTCGGCCAAGGCCCGGCCACATTCAAGATCCCCGGCTGCCCCAAGGAACAGAAAATCATCAAGGTAATGCATTACATGTTGGAAACCCGTCTTCTTTGTGAAGACCCATTGTAGAAAACTACTGAATTTCTCGAAATAGGCACAAGATATAGAGCACCCCATCGGCATACACCTATCCATGTAATAATAACCCTGAAACATGAAACCCAGGAGACGCTGGTCGTCTGGGTGTACCGGGAGCAATCGGAACGCTGATTCGATATCTGACTTCGCCATCAGCGCCCCGGGCCCCAGGCGATTCAAAATGGCTACGGCCTCATCGAAGGATGCGTACCGCACCGAACATACTTCCGGATCTATTGCATCGTTTACAGAAAAACCACGTGGAGCTGATAAATTGTGAATCAATCGGAACTCACCCGGGTCCTTCTTGGGGACCACCCCTAAAGGAGAACAAACAAAATCCTGTACCGGGGGTACACTAAACGGGCCGGCGACCCGACCTCGAGTAACCTCTTTCCGGATCTTATCTTGTACCACGGTCGTATGCTGCAGGACCGACAGTTGATTTTTACACTTCTCCACACCCTGAAAGTCCCCTACCGGGATGCGGAAACCATACGAAAATCCGTTCCGCAGCACCCCAGCAGAAGTACGATCCGGGTATTCACTGAGCCAGGGAATCATCGCCAAGGTATCAATCGGGTCGGTAAAGGCGCCCCTCGGACTATGTTAGACCTGTTTGGCGCCTCCTCTCCCCCCGTTATCACCCGTTTTGGCTCTGCACGTGGACTCAGGATGGGGCGACCCGCACCCACTACATTCATGTTTAAATTTACACGATCCCTGGGGCCTAGTACATTTACCTCTGTTGAAATTAAAGCATAACCCCTTTTTTCCTGTATTGCCGGCAGGCCTCGAGTAATCGTCGGTACCCGTACCTGAACGAAAGGGCGTCCCCCCATATTGGCGGGAGGATTCGCCAACATTACTTCCTACCAATGGCATTTTCAACATTCCTGTCTCCTTCATTTTATCCCATGTCAAAGAATCGTAACAATCCCAGGTTAAGCTTTTATTATGCTCTTTCGCCTTTCTAAAAAGATTATCGTAGCAAAACCAATGGTTACCCTGGTATGATGTCGAGTACCCCATGATTCGCGACTGGTAGGTCGGCAACTCGGCAAGCAACTCGGGCCTACGTTCCCCTAAGATCGACGTAAAGATTCCCCATGCATTGCCCCAATTGCCAATATTTTCATTCACCTTAAATGCGGCCATTTTTGCGCGCCAAACACTCGGATGCATGAGGTCTTTCTGGCCCTTAACATGCTCCACCTCATAATGATCAACAAGCAACGAGAAGATGTTCACATATTCCCCCGCCCAAATCTTCTCTTTAATTGCCAAAGGCACATGTTGACCCAACCTTTCTCTACGAGAGGGTGCTGACTCATCCCTCGCAATCGGCAATGGCCGCTTACCTGCACCGGACGCTGCCTCTGCGGTCGCAATCGTCCCTTGTGGCTTGTCAATTACTGCAGCCGGCGCGGACACCTTGGCTGCCTCCCGTTTCTCACGCAGTTGCTTCATCAGCGCCTGCGCGTCGACAGCCGTGGCGCCCTCACTACCTTCGCCCAACCACGCTGCAAGTTGTGCTGCCAGCTCGGGCGGCATATCCTCATTGGACACCGGGGTGACCACCACGGGAATCGGATTCCCCTCCACGGGTACTGGGGTTGGCGCTTCAAGCGGGGTACAGGGAACCGGGACGTCTCCCCCAGCTGGCCCCCTTCTTGGCCTCTTGGCTCTCCCTCCTGGGGCTGCTCCAGCCGAAGGACGTTCCGGCCCCCCTTCCCCCTCTCTCTCCGCCACCCGCTTCTTCAGCTCGGTCATCTCCTTCATGAGTACCCGAAGCATCTGTTCAGTCGTCATTCTCTTTCCGCCTTTCTTGGGCATTTCTCCGACAGAGTATCTGCAAGACAAAAAGAAGGATTACAACGCTCAAAATTGGCTCTTCGTTCCGTCTCGAGCTCACGTGCAGCGAGGAGGTGCAGCTTCAGAGCACAGGAACAAGAGGATGCCTTCCGGTCTTGCGTCCCCTTTTATCCGTCTTCAGGGCGGGCGTAAACCCGCCCCTGCCTGCCCCGAGGGCGTGGCCAGCCGCGTCCGTGTCTAGGCCAGCCCACCCTAGGGCGGGAAAAAGCGAGCCCCGGCTACGCCGCTTCGGGCATACCAGCCGAGACACGCCTCCCGCCCAAGATGGCTTCCCGGGGGGATCGTGGTACTCTGCCATACGTGCGGGGGGACCGAGTGGTCGCCCCTTTCCAATAGTTTCTCTTGAGAAGGTTAGGTTTGGAATGTCTGCTGTTCTCACAGTAAACCGTGTAGCACCAGTGTCCAATAGAAAAGTGATGTCACTACCCTTAACTTTCCCATCAATAAATGGACCTGCGTGATATATATCGTGAAGTATGCACCAAGCACACACTCCTCTTCCTCCCTGTCCTCTTCCTCCTCTTACTGTAAAATCCCACACCTCTGGATTTACGGTATCTCACAATTCTTCTGGTAATTCACTTTCAATTACTAATGAAAAATTTCATCCATTTCTGTACCTTGCCTAGCTAACATTATCTTGTAATCAACATCCTCATCAGGTGTTTGGAAAGCAGCACCATCAGGAGTACAATAGATTGTGCAGTTCATCTTGCACAGTATGTCTCTTCCCAACAAATTCACTTGACTTGAATCACACACAACAAAACGATGCATATCTTTAAATTTTCCAATATGCACTTCCATTGTTCTTGTAACTGGGGTACTAATCTGTCTATTTGACCCTCTTACAACTTGGATAGTTTCTCTTGAGAAGGTTAGGTTTGGAATGTCTGCTGTTCTCACAGTAAACCGTGTAGCACCAGTGTCCAATAGAAAAGTGATGTCACTACCCTTAACTTTCCCATCAATAAATGGACCTGCGTGATATATATCGTGAAGTATGCACCAAGCACACACTCCTCTTCCTCCCACCTCAGGCACCATTATTGCACATAGTCAGATTCATCATCATTCTGCAAAAAAACCTGTAAATCCACAGGGTTGTTCTTACCACTTTCTCAGTGAAATCGGGTGTTCGCACTGTATTTTTGAATGTTCACATGGTTTGGCATAGGAGATTGTGGTACCTGATACTGTGGAGTAACTATCTGCTGCTGCTGTTGCTGTTTCACAACCACTTTTGCATCTGTGGATTTAAATTTTGATTCAGCCCATTATTATTCGGGACATTTTTACACTAATTCTTCCAATGTCCAAGCTTTCCGCATGCATGACAAGGGCATTTCTTCCTTGCTTCCTCCCTATTCATTTGTCCTCGTCCTTTACCACCAATCGACACTTGTTCACCTTGATTCTGATCTTTCATCTCATTATCAGTCTGGGAAAATAATTTTGCTTCCTGCCGTTCTGCCAATTTCACCTGTGCCCACATCATTTTCTCTTTTAACTTTCTATGTTTTGCCTCATTGTTGTCATCACAATACTTTGCATATTTCAATTTCACCTCTATTGTCTTGCTTTGCCAGCACAACATGTGCTGTTGAATCATCTGACTAATCTCTGATTTCAGACCATACACAAACTGATACACAAAATGTCCCATATCCTTATCACCAATGTTCTCAAATCCACTATACCGCTTGAAGACCTTAAACAACCTTTCATAGTATGTGTGTAAGGAATCTTTTGGCTCCTGTGTTGTTCTATCTATCTTAATTCAATCAGTCTATTTTGGAGGGATTTACCCTTTTAAGAAAGTAATTACTTGGATGTACTTTTTTACCTCCTCCTCTGAGTGTGCTCCTGTTTTGGAATCCCTCGGATATTCCTCATTTGGCCAATCAACTGTAAACTTACATTCAGTCCTTAAATCAGCTGGTACCACAATATCGAATAAACCATCTAAATCCTTCAAGAAAACCTTTGAAACTTTCACAAAGCTTTCCACCTGTTTCTGCTTTTCAACTAGTTTTTCACTCAACTTAGGGAAATCATTTGTAAATGACAAAATATCCTGTCTACTCCAAGGAAAATGAACATATCCACCACCAGGTAGCTCCCTCATTAGACATACCCTTTCAACCTTTGCTGACTCCCTTATTGGAAATGTAGACGAAGCTTCTTTAACTTGTGCTTCCACTTTCTTCTTTGTCCATCTAGTTCTCTATTTATCAATGTCTCCCCATTTTCTCAAAATATTCGTCAATTCTTTTATTTGCAGTCTTTTACCAGAAGTATTTAAACTTTCTAAATCCTTTTCAGTAAACTCCACTCGATCTGGTTTCTGCAACAACATCATTCTTTCTATATCTATTCCAAACTCTGAAGCAACCTCCTTTAACTTCTCATGAAAAATCTTTGTTCTTCTTGTTATGCTTTGACACAAAAACAAAACATTTTCTTCACTATAAATGTTCAATCTTTATGTGCTTACATTACCAGCTATCACTTCTTCTAAGTCCACTTTCAATCGGCTTATATCTAAAACCTTTGGTTGTGAATTTCGCTTTTAACACTCAATATAAACCTTCTGATACGATAACTTTTCTCCATTGTTTCATCTGATCCTCATGAGACTAATATGGATTTCTAGGTAAAAATCCTCTAAATCTCTTTCCGTCTCTGAATTTCCCTTGTTCAAATGCCACAGTTTCCCATTCTTCCAAAGCCTCAAACTGAGTCAACCTAGGTCTCGGCTCTAATTCATTCATTCTGATTCTCAAATTCTGAAGAATTCTCTCATGAACGTACCATATTTGGGGAAAGCTGGAACACCATCACCTTTGGTATACTCTATCCAACCATACACGAGTATGATATCCTCTTTCCATCTTCGTAAATGAAGCAGGTGTCTTTAGTTGTGGAATAGGAATTCCTTCTCTAGTCAACACAGGCTTATCTTGCTTAAAGAAATTCTTTATTTTCTTTATTAACGATATTGTTCTCTTTTCTCCATACATTCTAGACTATCAATATATGAAAGCGTCTTCCGTAAATACTCGAGTTCTGTTACCTTTGGCTTGTACTATTGCCGTGCGACTCACACCAAATATCAAATCAGAAACCAACATACAATTTTCTTTTAACCAATCCTAACAAAGCTTCTATCTAGCAACTAAGCAACTCTCAGGCTTGAGCTGCTCGTCTAACCAATACTAGTGCAGCCTTTTTGGGATGTCAGTATTGCTCCTCACTACTGACCCTGGGCTTTACAATCTGCTTCTTTCTCACGCCCTATTTTCCAACCTCAGTCTGTCAAGAATCTTTATTCGATTTAGTTATAAATCATACAAAGAGATAAAAACATGAATATACAAATAAAAAGCTATTGACAATATCATACAAATCAGTGCGTATAATAAGATTCTTTCTCCAGGCAATGTATAAAAAGGGCGACTTAACTCATTTTATACAGGGTTAAAAAATAAAATTCATTTGGGCAGGCTTATTACTATATTACATTTTTAGATTCTAGCAGCCACCACCAGGAAGTTATCCATGCGAAATGTAATGCTGGTGTTATTTAGTGATTGAAGATAGAGCAGGGCTGGTCTCACCTGCGTGAAACCAACCTCCTTTAAAACAGGCAACAGATGTTTTTTCCTAGGCTCCAAAAAAAGACCACAAAACATAACAAAATGCATGGTATCTCGGACAGAAAAGTTATCACAGCAACAAGGGGGGGGCTGATTCTGGTTTTTGCCAATTTTTGAAATTACCCAAATAAAAATGGATCAGGTTAAACCTAATTTTCCAACCTATCCCAGTGCGACTCTTTGTGACGACAGTTCAACTCCTGCCACTGACCCTCCCCTCACAAGGTAAAACGAAAACATATTTCTTTTCCTTCTAAAAATGTAACAGTAACAACATAAAAACATTTGATACTCTGTCTGTTCCACTAAACCAGGATAGATTGCAATTTATTCCAGAATTCTTTCACTTCGAGTAAAACCCCTGTCTACCTTTCATTCAAGCTTAGGCGAACCTGTTACTTCTTCAGTGTCACCCGTATTGGGAAATGAGACCAAAGCGTACCCCTTTTGCTATCATTTGCACACTTCTTTTACACAATATAATCCCTACTACAACACTGCCAGCCCTCAGTAGCTTCTCAGTGTTATAACAACAGATGGGTAACCTCCTGCACAGTGGCTTCAATGACCACCCACTATTCCATTCCTGGGATGCTCAGGCAACCTCTGTACCTGTGCTTCTAGACAACATAAAATAAGACACTAACTCTTTTGTTAAACATACCTCAATAATCAATACTTATCACCAAACTAGCCAATAATAACCATAACTCTGCTACAAGAAAACTGATCCAGCGATTCACCAACAACATATACTCCACTACCAAATACTCACCTAAGGGGGTTTCCATTTAATTTTCACAAAATGGTTAGGATTAGTTCATTCTATACCTTCATTCATCACTTAACTAACCCTTCACAGATAAACAATTTCTTTCCTCTGGTAGATGGCCCATTAGTTGAACTAGTTGATGGTGATAAATAACATAACTTTAACTTTAATTCTATAAGTTAATAACCACAGACTCAGGAGGTTTTTAAATCTTTATCTAAATTAAATGTATGTGAACCATTGCAATACAGTACTGCCACCGTCATTAATAGGAGAAAAGATTCAATTTATAAACACCAAGCATATACTTCAGACTCATACAATAATCAATGCTTCTTGTCCTTCCTCCACCACAGATCACAAAGAATCAAGGCGAACCACTCTCTCTCTCACAACCCACCCCAGTTCTCATGGGGGTACCTCAACGGTCCGCCCTATCTCCCATACTCTTCAACCTTTTCCTGGAACCATCAGCTAACTCATTAAATTCAATGAACATTCTCTTCCATATGTATGCAGACGATACGCAACCTTATTTAAAAATCTCTGCCCGGATAACATCATCTCACTCAACACTACCCTAACATCTACTCAAAATTGATTAGCTGAGAACCATCTCCTGCTCAACACCTCCAAAACTGAATTCCTTCTCATCTCGCCTCAGACCCACATCCCTAAGCCAAACCTTTGGTTTATGTTTATGTTTATGTTTATTAAAACTTTTATAGCGCGCTCTGTTACCACGGGGTATCCTGGCGCGGTGAGTGGATTGAGAACATAAGTGCTGGAGCAAAACCTGGATGAACTATAAGAGAGGGGCATTGAACAAATGGGTCTTGAGATCCTTCTTAAACACAGAAATGGTTGGCGAAGCTCTGAGGGAAAAGGGGAGAGCATTCCAGGCAGAGGCTGCTTTAACTGAAATGGATTGACCTCCCAGACGGGCATATTTGAATTTAGGGGTGGTTAGTAAACATAGATTGGCCGATCGTAGGGCACGGTTTGGAGTATAGAATGAAAACCTTTTCTGCAGATATGTTGGTCCCTGGCCAACTGCTCTAAATGCCAACACAAGAATTTTAAACAGAATTCGATGTGGTACTGGTAGCCAGTGCAAACTGCGTAGGTGGCTACGCACGCTCGACCTCCTAGGGAGAGAGAAAAGCAGACGTACTGCAGCGTTTTGTATCACCTGCAGGCGATGAACCATGTACGCAGGTAGACCACTAAATAAGGCATTGGCATAGTCGAGCCGGGATAAGATCAGAGCTCGAAGGACAGACTCCTTGGCTGCCCTAGGCAGAAGAGGAAAAAATTTCCTCAGGGCACGCAAGGTACCAAAGCAAATGCCGGTCAATTTTTTTATGTGATCCACAAACTTTAGATCCTGACCGAACCAGACCGCCAGGTTCTTAGCTGGGCCTCCCGTCGCACTGGGACAGGGCAGGTCCGGGGGCCAAATCTGGTCCTTAAAATTGTCAGGGAAGGAGCCGAAGAATAAGACCTCGGACTTGTCTTCGTTGCACTTAAGTTGGACTTGTGCAAGCCACCTGAAAACTTCCGATAGACAATGCTGGACTGCTGATGGTTGAATCACCTCACAGCTTTCAACTGCACCCCCCAACTTTGTCCCGATTCCTACATGCCTCGGGAGGGACAGGAGCATAAAGGTGACTGGTGGACTGTGCCCCCTGAAACCAGTCCTTTCCTCTCTTTCCAGCAAGATGACTAGAACATATATGGCAACGGACAAGATGAGGAGAACACCATATGTTTTGGACCAGGTTCCTTTGACTGACAAGACGTAGTGGAGGACGCTGCCTACAATAGTGACAACATCGCAAGCCAGCCAATGGGAGTCGAGGGAAGGTATGACGAGGGAGAGCCCGGATCCAGAAAAGGAGAAGCTGTCAGAAAACGTGAGGAGTTCCCGGAATCCCGAGCCAAGCTTCCAAAGGAGGATCAAGCAGTGCTTCTCGTAACGTCATGGGAGAAGAAGATTAGACTGAGCCAGGAGGCCAACAACAAGGTGAAGCGCCCCGCCACAATCCAGGAGGAGCGTGGCTGCAACAGGTAAGAGAGCGTGTCACAGGGTGGATGGGGAGGTGGGTGCACGTTTACAGATAGACACCTCCTGTTATCACCTCACCATTACCCAGTTCCCAGCACTGTCACTCACGGATTAAGTTCTTCAGTTGCGGCATAGTTGCTCCCTCACTCCCTCCCTGATTTGCTTTGGTATTTGACATTAGCCCTCACAATCCCTTCTATTTCTCTTTTCTTCTCAGGTGCCCTGGGATACCTGGAGGACGGAGAGTCCTAAGAGAAAGGATACGAAAGAAGATGCCTGTGGAAGACAACAGGACTGAAACCGGCGCCTGTGAAGCATAACAGGACTGAAAAAAGATGTTTTTTGTTTCTTTAACTCTAACATCCCGCAAGAAAAGAGTTTTTGCAATAAAACCGAGTCTTGCTAGCCCCCGTGTACAGCCTGATCCTTGCCTACCATCACAAGTGGTGGAGAATGCAGACATTCTGTCCATTCATACAGACATAAAGGACGCCCTCATACAACACTTAATTTCGGGACAATAGAAGTTAGGAGGGGCCGTAGAAAGGTAAATGAGCCTGACCCAAGCAGACGGAGACATCTTTAAAGACAGTTTGGCCGTCCAATTAGGGGAGCTACAAAAGCCGGCTACTGAGTAGACGGCAGCCCGGACCAGGGAAACCCGAGATGTTCTTACCCCAGGACCCACAGGTGTATCCCTCCAGAAGTACATAGCTGGGGAGGACCCAGACGCCTTCATTCTCAATTTTGAGAGAACAGGTAGAGCCTGCGGATGGTCCATAGAGAAATGGGCCTTCTTCCTGGTGCCCTTATTAAGGGGCGATGCCCAAGCTGCCTATCAGGTGGCCAATACTACTGGAAATACGCAGTACGGCGAGATAAAGACCATAATCCTTGACCACCTAGGTCTGGAGGATGAGGCATTCCGAGTTTGCTTTCGGAAGGAAAAGGGTAACCCCGGAGAGTATCCCAAAACATGTTCTTCCACCTCAAAGCAGCCGCGGACAAATGGCTGAAGCCTGTAGAAAGTATGTAGGAAGAAATAATGGACCGGTTATACCTTGAGCCGTACCTGGAAGCACATCCTTACAACACCCAGAGGTGGTTGAAGAAGCATTCTCATTTAACCACCGAACAAGCTATAGAAACGGCTACAACATTTTTTAAGGCCCAACCCCGTACTTTAATACAGGAATCTGAAAAACCACCCGCCTCGCTCAAGGAAAGTTTGAGAAACGGAACATTAGACCATCACAAGACTTGCCAAAGCCAAGTCCACCAAAACCGGACCTCCCTCTATACAAAGGGCCCCAATGCTTTCATTGAGGCGAGTTGGGGCATATAGCCCGAATGTGTCCTCGAAAGAGAACAACAGAAGAGCCTATGGAAGTCGGATACTTACCACGTTCCATTTTGTATAATGCAAAGATTGGAACTGCCTTCTATGTAAGTGTAGAGGTGAATGGGAAGGTGGAAAAGGCCCTATTAGACTTTGGGTGCTGGCAGTCTGTCATACAGGGGGTACTGGTACGTTCCTCTCATATTTAACCAGAAGCGTTAGTACACATCAGATGTGTGTACAGAGATGAGAGACCCTACTCAGTCACCACTGTTGACATAACACCAATGGCGGGTCCCCCTGTAGTGTGCGGGTTGGGGTATTGACAGAACTGCCTGAGGAACTCATCATCGGGACTGGCAATCTGGACTTCCTTAACACGTTCCTTTCTATAGTGCTCAAGCAAACCAGGAGGGAGACCCCGGGGAGACACACCTTCCAGCTCTTATCACCTCTGAACCATGGCTTTTGTACAGAAACTTTAAATTCACACAATTCAATGACCCAACTCTCCAGCATGCCTGACAAAATGCTTCAGATAATGACTTTTCGCCTCCCATGCCCTATCCCCATTTCCTTTCCAAAAACGGGCTGTTATATTGTAACGGGTAAAGGGGGAAGAACCACAGTTGGTTGTTCCCAAGTCCTTCAGAGAACAGATGCCATTCTTTTCTCATTCACATCTCACGGCTGGACACATAGGGGTTGAGAAAGTCACATAGAACATTTGAAGATATTTTTACTGGTGTGGGGTGTATGAAGATATTAGGAAACATTGCCAGGAATGTGAGACCTGTCAAAAAAGAAATCCATATCACCTTCCCCCAGTTCCCCTCCAGCCTCTACCGCTACTAGGGGTGCCCTTCGAGAGAGTGGGTATGGTCCAAAGACTCGAAAGGGACACCAGTAAACTCTAGTGTTGGTGGATTATACAAACCGCTATTCAGAGGCTTTTACTCTAACAGCCCCAACCACCCACAATATTGCTGATGAGCGAATCTAGCTTTTCTCTAGAGTAGGGTCCCCCTGAGAGATTTTGACAGACAAGGATACCCCCTTCGTCTCTCGGCCGATGAAAGAAGTGTGTAAAACCCTAAACCTTAAGCACATCAAAACTCCAGTCTATCACCCTCAATCCGACGGCATAGTTGAGAGGTATAACAGGACTTTGAAACTGATTCTCAAAAAGATGTTGAGCAGTGAGGGGATGGAGTGGGACAGACTTCTCCCTTTAGCTCTATACGTTATCTGGAGTCAGGTCTGGAGCAGTCTCAGCTGTTCTTCCCTCAAGATGCTATACGGGAGACAACCAAGATCGCTCCTGGAAATAACCAAGGAGGCCTGTGAAAAGGAGGAGGCAGATGAGGCTCGTTTTTATTTTTTAGAGTACACCAGGAGCCTTAAATCAAACATAGGAAAGCGGAGGGATCTCGCCTATTCTGACCTGGAGAAAAAGCAAGCCAAACAAAAATAATTCTATGATAAAGGGAAGAAGTGGTTGGGGCCGTACAGAGTAGTGGGAACAGTGGGGAACACCAACTACAAAATACAGATAAGACCTACTCGTGTTAAAACCTACCACATTACCTTACTGAAAAAGTGGTTAGGACCCCTATCTAGTTCTGCAAACCTAGTCCTACCAGTGACAACCTCTCCTTCCTGCACTCTGACCCAATTGGTTGTAAATTAGGATTTGTCACCCCGGGAGAAGCAGTCCTTTGAGGTAGTCTTGGGTCACTTTTCTTCAATTTTTTCTGATGAGCCAGGGAAGACGCCCCTTATGGAGAACTCCATTACAACCCGTCCGGCCCAGATCATCAAACAGCAACCATATCGCATACTGGCCCCCCGTAGGGAGGCTGTGCGTCCAGAGGTGAAGGCAGTGGTAAAGATGGGAGTCATTCGTCCGTCCAAGAGTGAGGGGTCCTCCCCTATAGTAATGGTCCTCAAGCCAGACGGATCGACCCGGTTCTGTATGGACTTCAGGGCTCTCAACTCCATCTCAAAATTTGACTTGTACCCAACACCTAGGAAAGATGAGTTGATCAAGAAAATGGGGGAGGGAAGGTACATAACCACCTTTGAACTTATGAAAGGCTATTTGCAGGTCTCTCTGAAAGAAGCCAATAGGGAGAAAAACGCTTTTGTAATACCGGATGGTCTGTTTGAGTTTACAGTACTCCCCTTCGTCTTCACGGTGCACCTGCCACCTTCCAACGTTTGATGAACATGGTGCTCCGGGAACACCAGGCCGACACATTGGCCTACTTAGATGATATTGTGGTGTTTAGCCCCATGTGAGAGGATCATCTAACCCATCTTCACCTCATACTACACTCTTTAGCACAAGCGGGTCTCCATATCAATTCAAATAAATCTCAAGTAGGTTTTCAGTCAGTAAAGTACCTCAGATATGTGTTGGGCCATAGGGTAATAGCTCCTCAAAAAGAAAACTGAAGGCAATATTTGAAACCCCTTTCCCATCAACCAAAAGAGAGCTAAGAGCCTTCTTAGGGTTACACAGCTATTACAGATGATTCATCCCACAGTATTCAGAGGTGGCGGCACCCCTCACAGATCTTCTACATAAAAATGTAAAGGCAGAGACACTATTGACCTCCTCAGAGGAGATGCTGGGAGCCTTTTCACAATTAAAAAGAGCCATTACCACTAGCTCAGTGATAGCCTCTCCCGATTTTAGCAAGCCCTTCAATCTGCATACGGATGCCTAAGAATATGGCCTGGGTGCAGTGTTGTCACAGCTCTCCCCAGAAGGCATTGACCATCATATCCTCTTTATCAGCAGAAGGCTATTCCCTCGAAAAGAAAAATATCCAACCATCAAAAAGGAATGTCTTGTGGTGAAATGGGCAATAGAGAAACTGAGGTACTATCTAGTGGGCAATCTATTCACCTTATATACCGATCATGCTCCCCTCGAATAGATGAGTAGGAAAAAGGGACACAATACCTGCATCCTGCAATGGTTCCTGTCTCTACAACCTTTTTCGTGAAACAGTGCAGGGGCACGGATAATGGCAGCGCTGACTTCCTCTCCAGAGTGTTTCCTCTCCCTGATCGGGAGAATCCTAGGGGGGTGTATCACGATTCCTACATGCCTCGGGAGGGATAGGAGCATAAAGGGGACAGGTGGACTGAGCCCCCTGAAACCGATCATTTCCTCTCTTTCCAGCCGGATAACTGGAACATATATGGGAACGGAAGAGATGACGAGAACACCATATGTTTCGGACCAGGTCCCTTTAACTGGAAAGACGTCACAGAAGATGCCGCCTACAACAGTGACGACATCGCCAGCCAGCCAATGGGAGTCGAGGGAAGCCATGATGAGGGAGAGCCCGGACCCGGAAAAGGAGAATCCGTCAGAAAATGCAAGGATTTCCCTGAATCCCGAGCCAAACGTCCAAAGGAGGTTCATGCAGTGCTGCTCGTAACGTCAAGGGGAGAAGAAGAAGATTTGACTGAGCCAGGAGGCCACCGACAAGGTGCAGCGGCCAGCCACGCTCCTGGAGGAGTGTGACTCCAACAGGTACAGGAGCGTGTTACAGGGTGGATGGGGAGGAGGGTGCACGTTAACAGATAGACTCCTCCTGTTATCCCCTCGCGATTACACGGTTCCCAGCACTGACACTCACAGATTTAGTTCTTCAGTTGTGGAATCGATGCTCCCCTACTACCTCCCTGATTTGCTTTGGTATATGACATTAGCCCTCACAATCCCTTCATTTATCTTTTCTTCCAGAGTGACCGGGGATACCTGAAGAACGGGGAGTCCTAAGAGAAAGGATATGAAGGCACGGGCCTGTGAAGACAACAGGCCTTAAACCGGCGCCTGTGAAGCATAACATAACTCTGGCATCCCACAAGAAAAGAGTTTTTGCAATAAAACTGAGTCTTTCTAGCCCCCGTTTACAGCATGATCCTTGCCAACCATCACAACATTATATACTCAGCCAAATCTCTCAGAATCACACTGGACAAGCACCTGAACATGAAGAATCATATCAGCAATGTGTGTAAGAGAGCAAATCACTTGATGAGGACACGTAGAAATATCAAACCATTCCTTCCGCAAATTGATTTCAAGCATGTGGTCCAAGCGTTTGTCTTACCGAGATGAGACTATGATAGCGCTATGCTCTGTGGCCTCCCCAAACCCACCCTGGCTTCTCTAAGGGCATCACTGAATGCTGCGGCTAGACTGGTTACAGGTACCAAATGAAATGTGCATAGATCCCCAGTCTTAAAATCTCTCAAATGGTTGCCCTCCGAAGCTCGAATCCAGTTAAAGATTGCGGTTCTGGCACACAAAGCCCTTCACTTTAAACCCCCAGGTATCTAGCACAAAAGCTTGAATTATCCTGAGGTGGTAGAGCCTCAAGAAGCGCTAACACTTACTTTCTGAAACAGCAAATCTTTAACAAAAAGATAACTTGCCAACGAGCCTTCTCTGGTGCCACTCCAAAGATTTGGAACTCTCTGCCACTGGAAGTACGCAAAATCTCCTCAACGACTGACTTCATACTGGAAGTCAAAAGATTCCTAATGAACAAATTCCTACCTTAATGTGGCTAGGCTCACCTGCTCAAAGCCATTGCCCCTACAACCACTTGACCTTCATTGGATGAACAGTTGTTACTTACCTGTAAACAGGTGGTTCTCCAGTATTGGTGTCTTTCATAGATTCACATGCTTGAATATTCCCCGTCGTCGGAGTGGGAGTCCCACGGTAAATAAAATAGCAATAAATGCTAAATATATAATAATATATAATAAATATATATATACATAATAAGGAAAAACCCAAAAAATGCATACAATAACCATCTGGTACCTAACCAAGAGTTTCCACATAGGAATGCATGGGGAAAAAGAAGTTCCAATGCAGCCTATCCTTGTCATTATGTTAGTCCAAACTGCAGCCAATCAGGCGCCAGCAGCCCTCTAGAACCTTCTCCTCAGAGCTCAAGCCCTCAGATTTTCGTAGCACAAGAGTGACCACAGAGTCTATGAGGAGAAGAGAGCCTCTGAGGGGAGGATGGGAGGGTCGCATGTGAATCTATGAAAGACACCAATACTGGAGAACCACCTGTTTACAGGTAAGTAACAACTGTTCTTCTCCAGTATTGGGGTGTCTTTCATAGATTCACATGCTTGAATATAGAATAGTAAGCAGTCCGTATCCGTACACAAAGTTTCCAGGATGCAATGTATACACAACAGGTTAAAATCAACAGGATTAAATCCATGTCACGGAAGTCATAAAACTGTATGTATACATAAAGAAGACATGCACAAGACTGGAAACCATAGGAGGAGGGTAGAACAGAGGCTCACCTTATTGAAAAAGATTCCGGAGCACAGCTTGTCCCACTGCGGTATCCCCTTCGGCCATGGCACCCAGATTGTAGTGCTTCGTGAACGTGTGCCTGCTGGACCACGTGGCAGCTCTGCAAATCTGATGCAATGGAACTCCGGCAAAGAGTGCAGTCGAAGAGGCCACAGACCTGGTAGAGTGGGCTCTCACTGCAGACTGTAAAGGCTTTCCCGCTTTCTGATGGCAGAAAGCAATCGCCGAGGCCACCCAGCGGGCTACTGTAGGTTTGGTGACTGGTCGCCCTTTTTGAAAACGGCCATAGGCCACGAAGAGCTGATCTGATTTTCGGAACTGGGCCGTTCTGCTGATGTAGAACTTTAAACATCTTTTAATGTCCAAAGAGTGCAGGCGTTGTTCCGCAGGTGATTGCGGATTGGCAAAGAAAGACTTCAGTATAACAGGCTCATTAATATGGAAGTCTGACGGCACTTTTGGAAGGAAAGTAGGATTAGTGCGTAAAAGCACAGAATCCGGTTTGAACTGTAGAAATGGCTGTTTAATTGTGAAAGCATGCATATCACTCACTCGACGTGAGGACGTCAGTGCGAGTAAAAGCGCAACCTTCCAGGTGACATACTTGAGATCTGCGCTATGAATTGGCTCAAACGGAGCAGTCATTAATTGTGAAAGTACAATGTTGAGGCGCCACTCTGGAGGAGGACGTCGAACTGGTGGAAAAGTCCGAAGAAGTCCTTTGAAGAACTGACGTATCAATCTGGATGAGCATAAGGAGGCGGAGCCATCATGGCGGAAGCGTGAGATTGCCGCCAGAAAAACTTTTAAAGTTGCATGTGACAAACCCGACTGAGCCAGATGGAGAAAGAAAGGGAGGAGCTCAGCGGGCGTGGCACGCAAAGGATGTACCCCGGCGTCTGCACACCAGTGGCAAAAGCGTTTCCACTTCAACTTATAGGTTTTTATAGTTGATGGAGCCCTGGCCTGAGCGAGGATGTTACGACACTCTTGAGGGATGCTTAGATGTGCAAATTCACAGTGCTCAGGTTCCAGGCTGACAAGCTCAGGGAAGAGGGGTCCGGATGGTAGATTTGACCCCTGTTCATGGAGAGAAGATCCATTCGAGGATGAAGAAGAATGGGTTTGCATTGAGACAGGAGTAGCAGCTCTGAGAACCACGCCTGTCGTGGCCACCTGGGGGCAATCAGAAGGATGTGACAAGGCTCTCTCCGCATCTTCCAAAGTACGCGAGGCACTAGAGGGATCGGAGGAAAAGCGTAGGCGAAGAGATTCGACCAATCCATCAGAAGGGCATTGCCTTGGGACCCTTTGTGGGGATGCCAGCTTGCGTAAGCGGGGCATTTGCGGTTCTCTGGAGTCGCAAAGAGGTCGATTGCAGGGTTTCCCCAACGGTGAAAGACCATATCGAGTGTTGGCTGGTGGAGTTCCCACTCGTGGTTGGATGATCGAGATCTGCTGAGGGAGTCCGCCAGGAGGTTGGACAAACCCGGAAGATGTACTGCCGTGATTTGGATTTGATGATTGATGGACCAGTCCCAAATCGCTTCTGCCAGGCGGGACAACACCGGAGACTTTGTTCCGCCCTGCTTGTTTATATAATGCATGCAGGTCGTGTTGTCCGTTTGTATTAGAACTGACTCTCCCTGCAGCACTGGTTGAAATGATTTCAGGGCTAGAAAGATAGCCATCAGCTCCAACTTGTTGATGTGCCAGGTCTTTTGATGGAAGGTCCATTTCCCTTTCACGGACAGGTCTTGGAGGTGAGCTCCCCAGCCCTCCAGGGAGGCATCCGTCGTCAGTGTTAGATCTGGGGTGTTGGACAGAAAAGACGTGCCTGCTGCTAGTTGGTGAGGTTGTGCCCACCATTTGAGCGCCTTTTTCATGGGAATGGTGATGGAGACCTGATCGTTGAAGGAACCGGTGACCTGACGCCACTGCTTGTCCAGAGCCTGTTGGATAGGTCGCGCTCGTAGTCGGCAATGAGGGACAAGAGCGATGCATGACGAAGCCATCCCCAAAAAAGACTTCAACAAGCGGACTGAAACGCACTTCTTTGCGAGAAGTAGCGATACTAGCCAGAGGATCCTCTGTTGACGTTCCCGGGAGACAAATGCTTTGACCAGGGTGGTGTCCAACGTTGCCCCTAGAAAATCTTTGCAAGTTGTTGGCTGCAATTGAGATTTCTCCAGATTGATGGACAGACCCAAGGAACGGAATACTGTCTGGCAGATTGCAGTATGATTTAGAAGTTGTGCACGGGATTGTGATTTCAGAAGGCAGTCGTCGAGATATGGGAATATCTGGATGCCTTGAAGACGAAGAAAAGCCATGACCGGAGCCAACATTTTTGTAAAGACTCGGGGGGCTGAACGGAGGCCAAATGGAAGGACCCGGAATTGGAAATGAAGGTGCCCCACCTTGAAACGCAGGAACTTGCGATGCGCCGCTAGAATTGGGACATGGAAGTAGGCGTCCCGGAGATCGATGGTAGTCATGAAATCTCCGACTGAGAGCAAACGCAAGATCTCTGTAAGCGTGAGCATACGGAAGGTCTGGTCCTTGAGATAATGATTGAGTGCTCTCAAGTCCAGTATTGGTCTCCATTCTCCGTTCTTTTTGATGACGAGGAAAAAACGGGAATAAAACCCCTTCCCTCTCTGCGACTTTGGCACAACCTCCACCGCACCCTTTTGAAGGAGAAGGCGAACCTGATGAAATAGTTCTTTGAGGTGCGGAGGTGGCGGTCCGGAAGGTGGCGTTGGAGGAGGTACCTCGACAAATTCCAATGCATGGCCTCTCTTCACAATGTCGAGTGCCCAACGGTCCGTAGTAATGGAGGACCATTGAGAACCAAACAGAGAGATTTGACCTCCAATCCTCCGTTCGACCGAGGAGTCACTGGCGTTTGTTGGATTGACCTCTGAAATTAGACTTCCCTCTGTAAGTCCTGGCAGGCTGCTGACGGGACGACTGCTGGCGGTTACCGGTGTAACGCTGGTTACCTTGGTTGAAGGACCGGTATTGACTGCTTCCTCCACGAAAAGTGGACGTAGTGCCACGTCCTCGAGCACCCCGAAAGGGCTGTTTCCTAAACTGAAGGGTACCCAAAGCACGTGCAGTGTCCGTGTCCTTTTTAATGGATTGTAGCGCCTCATCAATATGCGCTCCAAATAATGACTCGCCGTCATATGGCATATCTAGGATTCGTGCCTGAACTTCCTGCCGAAACGAAGTCGAGCGTAACCAACCCTGGCGACGCAGAACAGCTGCTCCAGCGAGCTGGCGAAAACCGGTGCAGGCTACATCCACTGCACAATCGATAAGTTCTTCTGCCGTCCTCTCTCCTTCTTGCAGAATTTTCTGTGCTTCTGCCTTGGAAACATCTGGAAGTAACGCTATGTAGGCGGCTAGATCAGCCCAAGCCTGGCGATCATAACGGCCTAAAATGGCCATGGCGTTGGCCACTCGAACTGTTGTAGAGGACATGGAGGAAAATTTTCGTCCAATAGCATCCAGGCGACGGCCCTCACGGTCCGGAGGAGCAGTGATCGTAGATGCCGGATTCTTTGAACCCCGTTGAGCTGCCTGCGTGACGACAGAGTCGGGCTTAGGTTGGCCTGTAAGGCATGCTGGAGATCCTAAAGGAGCTTTGTATTTCTTCTCCAACCTTGGCAGCTGCGCTGGTAGAGAGTTTGGCGTCTTCATTATCTTCTCCCCTTCAGACCAGATGAAATCTATAATCGGGACTGTGTGGATTTGTTTCAAGGGCTGGTTTTTGAAATCGTATAGGAAGCAATCTTCCTCTCGGTGTGCTCGTGGCAATTTGAAACGCTGTGCTGCCCTATCCATTAACTGGTGGAAGCCTGCGATGTCCACTGGAGGAGAATCCGCTGCAGGCACCTGAGAAGGAGATGGTGTTTGAGCACGATAGTCATCCCACTCCGCCAAATGTTCCTCACCATCCTCTTCTACTTCAGAAACTTCACCATCTTCACGCTCTGGAGGATTCTCGTCATCATCATCCTCTGGATAGATGGTAGTGTGAACACGAACCGATGTAGTACGGTGAACAGTTACAGGAGACGCTGGTTGAGGAGGAGCCAGAACCGGGTTAGAAACCGGATTCACTACTGATGGGACCGTTGTAAGCTGTGGCGTTGGTGGGAAACGCCGATTGTAGTCTTCCAACATACTTTGGAGGTTTGATATCATGGAGATAGGCAACATCGCAGTTGGAATCTGAGTGTGAGTTGTTTGATGTTGATCATAAACCTCTTCCTCGTCATTACTGAATTCTTGGCACTTAATATTTAGGTCCGAAAGACTGTGAGCTTGGCCATCAGACTCTTGTTCAGAATCAGTCGCAAACAGCGGAGATGGAGGATTAATCATCTCTTGCTCTGCAAGAGTCTCGAACTGTGGTCTGCTGGACTGCAAGGGCAAAAGAGGCATAGTAACAAAAGAAGAGGCCGGCGTCGAAATAGTGTCCTGCGTACGCGATGACGGCATGACATCAATTGACTTCTGCGATGGGATCGATTTGGATGCCATCGTCGACGAGGAGACCGTCGACGGAGCAGTCTTCAATGGTATAGATGGAGTCATCGTCGACGGAACCTTTACTTTCAATGTCTTCGTCGACGGAGTCATCGTCGACGGAGTCATCGTCAACGGAATCTTCGTCGACGGAGTCATCGTCGACGGAGTCATCGTCGACGGCATCATCGTCGACGGAGTCATCGTCGACGGCATCATCGTCGACGGAGTCATCGTCGACGGAGTCATCGTCGACGGAACGGTCGTCGACGGAGCAGATGGAATAGGTCCCCTCGCCGACGGGATAGCCGTCGACGGTGCGCTCGTCGACGAGAGCGTAGACGGAGTCAAAGCCCTCACACTTCTAGTCGACGACGACCGGGTCGTCGACGAGTGAGCTCTTTTCGTCGATGACGATGAAATAGGAATCACAGAAGGCACAGTCTTAGAGCTGAGAACCACTCTCATCGACGATGAAGACGTCGACGCTAAGGCTGACGACGATCCAGAGGCCATCGTTGTTGTGACTGTCGTCGTCGATTTGGAACCAGAGACAACCATTCTCGTCGACGGAGTAGAAACTCCCGTCGTCGACGGCAAATCCGTTTTCCTCACAGAAATACTGGATCTTGAAGCAGAAGGAGCCTGAGAGCTTTGTCTCGTGGGCCCAGACGTGGTAGGCAAAGGTGAAGACACCGCAGGGGCCATTGTGAGGGAAACTTTCCTCTTTTTAAGAAATGGTGAAGGCACCTCCTGCACACTACCACGTTTAGAAGCTGCTTGAGAACGGCCTGACCCCAGACTTTCAGCGTCAGAAACTACATTATCTTTGTCTTTAAGCCTCTGAAGCCAGACAAGTAAACGGCCTTCTCTGTCCTTTTGAGTTTTCTCTGAGAATTTTCTACAGAGTTTACAGGTACCCACTTCATGGTCCGGGTAAAGGCAGTAAATACACTTACTGTGTGGGTCATCATGATATAATCTCAGCTTTCCACAAGAGGAACACGCTCTGAAGAGAGATTTCTTACTTGAAGACATTTTGGAAGAAACTGGAACACTTGAAGAAGAAAACTGAGCAGAGCTCAGGGAGACTCCCTTACACACGACGTGCGGTAGAAAATCTGAGGGCTTGAGCTCTGAGGAGAAGGTTCTAGAGGGCTGCTGGCGCCTGATTGGCTGCAGTTTGGACTAACATAATGACAAGGATAGGCTGCATTGGAACTTCTTTTTCCCCATGCATTCCTATGTGGAAACTCTTGGTTAGGTACCAGATGGTTATTGTATGCATTTTTTGGGTTTTTCCTTATTATGTATATATATATTTATTATATATTATTATATATTTAGCATTTATTGCTATTTTATTTACCGTGGGACTCCCACTCCGACGACGGGGAATATTCAAGCATGTGAATCTATGAAAGACACCCCAATACTGGAGAAATTGCTCTTCTTTACTGCATAATATTTCCCTGCTGTAGTCCAATATTGACCTCTTTATTGTATTACTCTCCTTTGACCCATTTGTAATGCAATTATGCGATTATTCTAGTTTCTACTCGTACCTGATGTTGTTAGTGCATTTATTACCTTCATTCCATCCTTTTGTAAAGCGCTCTAACATCCTTCAGGATCTTGTTCGCGCTATATAAAACTTTAGAAATAAATAAAAAAAAGGACATCAACAAATATCAAGAAATTATATTTACCGAGGATGTTGTAAAAACCAACCCCCTGGCCAAAGGACTGGTAAGGGTCCACCGGGATAGGTCAGGAGACAAAGACTCCAGGACAGGATAGATGACCTCCTTAAAATACCTACGATTGCGCCCCACCCCTCTCTGACACTCTCTTCCTCCTCGAGATTCTTCTGCGATCTTCAGATGTAACCTAATTAAATTAGGATAGAAGGTTCTGCTTCAGGTTCTGCATTCAGTTCAGCATGTCACAGCATCTCTCCTAGCAACAGCATCTCCCACAGCAAGGCTCTCTCCTTCAATCTAACTAACTAACCAAGGCTATGCTAATTATACCTTTCATTCTTCATGTTCCACCCACTAAAGTTTCAATATCCTAAAAAAATACGAAACATGATTGGTCAGGCAAGGGAGGAAACTCCATCACACCATGCTTACATGTCATTAAAATCAGTTCAACTGCTGTTCACAAACCCATCATCCTTAATTTTTAATCATAAATTTGATTCTCGTACGCTTTCACATTTCACTTTGAAAGAATATGATAACATTTTGAATAAGAGTCATCACTGTTGAACTCTTCACTATCCATTCCCATGCTGTAATATTCAATCTTCGCTCTCTTTCAAATGCACAGTCATTCACCTTCATGGCTTTACTCAGTGGGCATGCGCACAACAGTTCCCTGTTTAAAGCGGTATTATTCCGTCTTCATTGTTATCCGCATTAGCACACACATACGCAAACTTCACTAAACCGCATGTTCATGTGGTGCATATTAGTTGTTCACTACACCTTGTTAATAACTTCGTTAGTAAGTTAAACAAGTGGATTGGATACGAGCAAGTCTCTTTTCCACAAAACCTTGCTCCATCACTATCATTAAAGGAAAATCACTTGAGATAAATGACAGCATGGTATAAGAACAAGACTAAGTATGTCTGCATGTGAAATCTATTATTGTTTTAAATAACTTGATATTGTTTTATGGTCTTTGCACATTGATATCCCACTAAATTATTTTTTCAACATTTTAAACTGTACTTATTTATCAGTTTTATCTTAAGGGGAATAATAGTGTGTATTATCACCGCCAATAACAACCTGTATTTCTTGATATAGGTTATGTTTGGTGTCCATGCTTATTGATCCCATTTAAGGCCGTGTAAATGTTTTTTTATCAATTGAAAAAATGCATTTGTATTTTTGCAGTGTCTTTTTAACAAAAGTCTTTTATGGATTGCAATAATCCAAACAAAGATTTATTTGACTTTTAATGCTAAAACATGCACAAAAATAATTAATAGATAATATGACTACTTTAGATTCTGTATTAATTATAGAATGTAGGTTGTAAACTTACCCTAATTATTAAACATGTGTGTGTGCAGCAATAACTTACAGTTTGTATTAAATTAACATGACATTTAAAGGTGCAGAAAACAGTGACAGCTAACTAGAAATAATGGTTTGTAGAATTGCAGCATGCTTGAAAAACTTGACCTTCCAGATAACAGAATGTGTCTTTTGATTGTAAAATAGATACGCCTCCCATGAATTTCAGATTGTAACCTTGGATTTGTTGCTTATTTAAACAGAGCCCCATTCATAACTGACTTAAACTTGTTTTATTTGCTATAGAAAACAGAAAACACAGTATTTCAACATGCATTACCATATTTTGTTTCTACTGACTACCTTCTTAAATAAAGTTTTCTTTGCAGCTTACAGACCATGTGTTCAGTTAAAATAACAGATGCTGAATTAGAAGGTTAGGAAATGAATTAACTTTAGTTGAAGATTCGAACTGTGAAGAGAATGTCCTGTGGGAAAGATTTATTTGTTTGCCACAAAGAAGATAGCCAGCTCGCTTGATGGATGATATGGAGAATTGCTGGATATCTATTTGATGGAGAAAAGAACAGACCACATTTTTTTGTAATATTAAATGACAGGGTTATACACCTTTTCCTAGTTTCCTAGTTTAAAAGCTTCAGAGAAGACAGGAGAAGATTTGGAGAGATTCCTTTAGCACAGCAGGGATTCAGCTTGAGAGATTTGTGTGCAAAAGGTCAGATGACAGGAGTGATTTTGTATGATGGGAGGCAGATCAGCTGAGATTCAGAGCAGAAACTTCAAGCTGTGTTCTTTTGGCATTTATTAAAACCCAAGCTTCATGATTTGACTAATTTGGCTTTGTCAAGGCGTATTTGCTCTATGCTAATTTTCTCTTTATGGGAAATTCTGCAATTATTAATTATTGATTATTAGCTTCATGTTAATCTCAATCTTGCCTTTATTATTTACCTCTTCATGGGTTCTTACTGACACCATTTGTGGTCCATTTCTTAGAAAGGGGATTTTTTCCTTCATGGATGTGCTGTATGCACAATATAACATGGTCTGCACTAACTATATTATTCTATTATCAATTCTGTATCTAATTGATATTTAACTAATACATAAAGAATCAGATAAACCTTAACTTTAATAAAATAAAACCTTTTAAAACTGCTAATATCTCTCATCATTAACTGAAAATAATGTACTTGACAGTTGCTGATATACGTGACCAGTGCGTTCAGTTTCAGCACTAATTCAGAACCTGGTAGCCAAGGTTTATTGACCTGTCAGGAGCCATCAGGAATTCTAGAGGATGAAATCTGTAAATTGGGGTGTTTAGTCTTAAATATCCATTTGACCAAATTCTCCTAGATTTCCAACATTTGTGTCATCATAAAGGCTTCAGCAACCTTTACATTGTTCACTATCGCTCTGCTACACCACATTTATATGAGAAAATGGAGGGTGGAGGGGACACAAAAGGCTGGTTTACTTCAAATGCCCCACTCTGAAGGTAGATTGTTTGGTGACCATCTTGAAAATATGTTCTGTTGTTCAAGATGCGAAGGAAATCAGAACCACCACAAAGAAGACATCAGAGAGAAGTTTGTTTCCAAAATGGGAACAGTGAGTTAAAAACTTTCCATTTTGAAAAAAATTCTCTACTCCAAGTAAAGTTCAAATAATTTATTGTAAATAATTTGCAGCACAGCAAATAGAACAGTCAGATCTTCAGAACAATTGTGTTGAACATCATGAGATCTATAAGGCATCAGCATTGTTGACAATAGGTGACTCAGTCATGGTCCTAAAATTATCAGGACATTTAGAAACACATCTAATATTCCACATCTTATCATCCTGAGTTATAAGAGAATTCTTAAATACCTTGGTGATCTTAATGTGTTTAGAGAATTTACTCATACACTTACCAACAAACCTGGTTTCTTAATTCACACCCATTCCCCTATCTTAAAGTTATGTTCCTTGGTATTCCACTTCTTGTCATGCCATACTTTGTATTTCTTTTGTTTTTCCTTTACCCTTATGCTGGTATCAATCATATTATAATCATTCCTTATGTTATTCTTACATTTCTCTTTAAGCAACCAAGGACAAATATTAGAAGCTGGATCCCTGCCCTTCAAACCTTTGTAATAGAATGTGGACCACTTCTATACATCCATAATCTTTCCCTTAATTAATTTTTCCAATCCTCTCTCTGTTTAACCACATCAGCAATATAACCCTTCAATACACGATTGAAGTGTTCCACTTGACTGTTTTCATGTGGTGCATACAACGATGTGGTGACATGCTTTATATTGTGACATTTAAGATATTCCTCCATATCTGTTGAAATCAGTTGAACCCCATTATCAGTTACAATGGTTGAGTGACACCCTTCCCTTGCAAAAATCTCCTTAAAGAAATCCAACACTCTATTAGTTGTAGCCATCTGCACCAACTTAACTACTGGCCATTTTGAGTTGTAATCAACTAATACCAAAGCATAACGTGAATCCAATGGAAGATTAAAAAATGGACCAGATATGTCAAATGCCACTTTCTTCCAAGGTTTCTCTGGCCAGTCCGTAATCTTAAGGGGAAAGACATTGACTTTGAGCATTTTTTCACTTGAAATGCAAACATCACATGCTCTAACTACACAATCTGCCATGCGATCCATTCCTGGCCACCAAAAAAAGGTTGTATTAAGTGTTTCATTGCAGACATGCCTGGATGTGAATTATGAGCTAACTTAAGAATGATCTCCCGCACATCAAAGGCTGGCACACATTTTCCATTTTTGTAAACAAAATCCCCTTCCATTTCTAAATCCTCTGACACATTAAACATGGGCATAAGTTCTTCACTGATATTTTATTTTGTAGGCCAGCCTTCCACAATATACCTCTTGACCAATTGCCATAAGGAATCATTGTCTTCACTGGATTTCCAAGTTTCTTCTGAAATATCAGAAAACACCCCAACTACAACATCCTGAATGGAAGTAACAATTTCTAAGTCATCATCCTTTTTTGAAGAGTATAACTCACAGGGATGACTTGACATAAAGTCAGCAGTAACAATTTTTTTTCCTGGAACAAATTCAGACTTGGAACAATACTCTTGTAATCTTGAAGTTAACCTGGCAATTCTTGCGGTGGAATTCCAACCTCCACCAGTTGAAAGAATATTAACCAAGGGTTTGTGTTCTGTCCTTTAAGTAAAATTGCTTCCCCAAATATAGTTCCTATAATGCTCAATTGCCCAGACACATGCAAGTAACTCTTTCTCCATAACAGCATAACGCCTTTCAGTTTCATTTAAGGTTCTTGAAGCAAAACATACATTCCATTCTTCATTTCCACATTTTTGTGACAACACCCTACCAATACCATATAAGCTGGTGTCAACTGAAATAACACAATGTTTGTTCATGCAAAATGGTCTTAAGGTGGGAGCATTTACAATATCCTGCTTAGTATCAGAAAACGCATGCTGTTGCAGTTCAGTCCATTCAAAAACAGCATTTTGTCTTAACAGCTTCCTCAAAGGCTTCACTTTAGAAGCAAAGTTGGTCACAAACTTAGAATAATACTCACACATGCCTGCAAAAGATAGTAATTGCTCTTTGTTCTTAGGAGAAAGAGCATTTACTATACCGTCAACATTAGACTAAGCATGGGCGAATTTTGCAAATCTCGCGTTCGCGAATTTTGCGGATTTGTGAACTCGCAATCCGCAAAATCCGCGAATTCTCGCGAATTTGCCGATTTTTTTTTTTTGTGTGTTTGCACGGGTTTCTGCGAGTTCGCGAGGGTTTTGTACAATGTCGCAAATTGCGAACTTACCTGTCGGGTTGCAAGTTTCGTGAACTTGTTGTTTCTACGTGTCCAGCCTGTTTGGGACACTCTTCTTCATCACTGCCACTCTCTGTCACCACTGCCACTCTCTGACTACTCATGCCACCCTCTGGCCCACCCATGCCACCCTCTGTTTCATCACAGCACCCTCTGGTTGTCCAGTCAGTGTACATTATTGTGGCAACGCAAGCACACCTTCCCTGCCTCAAGTGACCTGAATTAATTTGGGGCTGATTAATGTGTCACAGAATATTTTTTTAGCTGGCACCTGCTTCCTTAGTGCTTCCTGATTAGTGAACTTTTGCACTTGCTAAGTGCTTTCATTGTTGCAAAATTAGTTACAACACCTGCCCTGCCCCAACTGACAATAATGAATTAGGGGCTGATTAATGGATTTGAACTGCCAGCCTGGCTCCTGCTTGTCTCCCTTAGCTGTAATTCAGGACCTTTGTGGCATATGTGTAACTATTCTGAGGTTCAGAGCAGGGTCACATAATAGTTGCAACTGGCAACTGAACTCTGGAGGGGCCCCTCAGCAAGCACTACAGGAAATGGCTACTAATGATGAGCCTGAACTTTTGAACCTGGTAAGTAGTTACTTTCAGTTTGCTAAAATCGTATTTCTGCAATTTTGCACTTATTCGCGGGGCGCGAACTCACGCGAACTCACGCGAACAGTGCGAGCAGTGCGAGCAAAATCCGCTGCTCGCGGATTTGCGGATTTTGCGGGAGATTCGCGAATCTCGCGGATTGCGAATTTCCCGAAAATCCGCAAAATCCGCGAGCGAAACGGATTTTCCGCCCATGCTTACATTAGACTTCTTGGGTACTACACCATCACCTGTAAGGGTATGACCTAAATATTCCACAATTTTCTTAAACATTTTGCATATGTAAGCTTTAAGTGTCAAACCACTTTGTTTTAATCTATAACACACCTCAGACAAATGTTTGAGATGATCTTGATCATTTGCAGAAAAAATTCAAATATTGTCTTCAAAACAGTTGACGAAATAATCAATGTCCCTGAAAATGTTGCAAAGCAAAAGAGTTATTTTTGTGAGTGCACACCTTCCCTTCTCTGTTTAATCAAATCTTGTCTTTCTTTATTTCTTTGTCCTGTCGTGCATAACAGCTCCGTCTCCGTCCCATAGTCACAGTTTTTTTCAACAAAGGTACTTCCTTAGGGGGCAACATTCATGCCCCTGCTGCTGCACAGCCTTTACCATGGGGAAACTTATCCAGGCATAAATCGTTTTTTCACTATTTTCAATAATCCATATTCATCCTTAGTAAACCAGTGTAGTATTCCAGGTCACCATAGATTATGAATTCACTCCGGAGACAGCCAGATGGTGCTAGAATGTTTATTCTGCATTTTCAAGTATCATATGTCGCCAAACGTGCTTACACAATGATATGTGCTTTAACATTCCTTTGAGTCAACACAGGGAAAGCCCAATGCATTTCGAACTCTTCTAAGTTCTTCCTCAGGGGCACTGTAATTAATAAAAAAAACTAAAAAAAACTCCATAAACAATCTGGGGAAAGCGCCGGTTGTAATGTTAAGAACCAAACCTCTTCATGAAAACGAGTTAACCATAACCTAACCCACCCTCTCTTACCCGAAGTCCATGTGTGATTAAACGAAATATTATGCAATCCCCCCCTGCAACTAGTACTCTGGGAACTTAAAAAACCACACCTTCTCGCACTGTGCATGCTGTTTGCTCGCCCACTGGTCACTTAAAAGAAAACACGTCATATCTTTCAAATGCTCTCCCCTACTCCCCATGTTGTTTAAACATTTTGCAAAATACGTTGTAATGCCCTTTACCCTGAAAATATTGAACATGATTCTTTGAAATACTGGTGCTGCGGAGGCCAAGCCAAAGGGCATTCTGGTGTATTGATATAGTCCCTGTGGAGTTATAAATGCTGTTAACATTTTTGAATCTTCAGTAAGTGGAACCTGATGGTACCCTGACCTCAAGTCAAAAGTATAAAAAATGGTGGTACCTTCTAACAATGAAACTACCTCATTTATGTTGGGTAAAGGGTGACAGTCCACAATAATGCAGAATTTAATGCTCTTAAATCCACTCATAACCTCATTTTTTTAACTGGTTTTCGGACTAAAACAATGTATGAAACCCACTCAGAGGAGTTAATTGGTTCAATAATGCCTTCTGATACAAGTTCTGTTAATATCTAATTTAGCTCCTCTCTTACGTTGATAGGTACTGGTCTAATTTTTTGTCTAACAAGTGTAACATTACTTTTGAGTTTGATCTGATGAGAGTAGTCTTTTAGTTTTCCCAAGGAATCAGTGAATACTCACTTGTAAGTGTCTTTTAGAAATCTTTCCATGTCATCACAACCTGTAACTGAAATGTAATTAGCACATACATATTCTTCCAACACAAAGGGTTCTATAAGTCTCGGATTAAAAATTATGCCAAGCTTCCATTGATCCTTCCAACCAAGTACATTTATCCCTTTGACAGCAATATATAAGTGTATATTGGCCATTCTGTTTTTGAAAATTAACAATGTTTTAAAATAACCCACCATGTCAATGCGTGAGCCATCATAGATTACCAGATTTATATCAGATGAAACTATTTTAATAATATCAAAAACCCTGCGCAATTAATCTTCAAAATATTGTTTAAAAATAATAGTCCATGGTGACCCAGAATCAGCCATGAGATTTAAATCCACATTTGATATCTGAACAATCCACATGGGAGAATTCCTAATAGGTATGTCATCAGAGTCTTTGACATTTGCTATGATATCAGACACCCCAAATCCGGAATTTTGTAACATATTTTCATTTCCTCCATTATTTACACCTTGTCCAGGTCCTTCTAATGTACATGAAATCCTGAGACGATATTGAGTGGAATATTTTCTTTGATCTCTGCAGATATTTGAAAAATATCCAATCCTTCCACAGTTCTTACATTCTCATTTATTAGCTTGACATCCTCCAAATGAAGCCATATGGTTTCTGTTTCCACTTCTGTAGCAAACCATATGTTTCCCATTTCTATAAAAAAAGGTATAGGTATTGAAATTTGAATTTTGAGCAGAAAATAATTAAATTATGAGATTCATTTTTTACATGATCCTGACGTTTGACAGCACAAACTTCTTCTGATTTCTCAGACTTGTTACTAATATTCTGTGCTGTATGCATCCATTTTTCCATTTGCTCAAAAGCCTTTGTAGTGGAAATAGCTTCAGAAATTTTAGGATGACCCATCACCCATAGTTGTTCTTGCATTTTTTTACACCTAACATGAAATATGATTTGATCTCTTAACATTTAATCCAACATGTTGCAAAAGTTACAATATAAACTTAAGGTGTGTAACGCTGTAAAAAATCATCAAAAGACTCATTTTCTTCTTGTATCCTTGTATAAAGTTTAAACCTATTTAATGCTATATTACTTGTTGGTTTCAACCTTTTCTCCATCCTGAGTAAGGCTTCATTGTAAACATTAGTAGCTTCTCCATTTTCTGCAATAGCTATTTGGGGTAATGCACTAAAAATAATCTCTCCTTCCGAACCTAGACAGTGTAACAAAATACTTTTTTTTCTTTCTGCTCCCATTCTTTCAGCATCGATATCTTTCAAATAATTAATGAATTCCTCCTTCCACCTAGCCCATGAAAGTGGTGGGTCACCTTTAGATTGTAAAAACTTAGCTGGTGGTTCAAACTGCATTTTTTAATATTAAATGTAGTAATAAATATTACAAAATAAAATTATACTAATCTTCAGTTTTCTATAAAATGTGTCAAGAGACACTCTACTTAACCATTGTGTCTAACAATGCAATTATTTGCATTATGTTGAATTAGTTCTTGGCTTTACTATTACAAACTGAGGTACTTCCTAAATTATTTCTTCTACTAGTAATAATAAATGAATACAATTCCTTTGTTAAAATAACTCAACCGTATGTAAAACACAAGATTGATGTAAGTGAAAAATAATGGCTTTGGAAGAAAAGTTCTTTTGTAGATAAAGTAAATTAATCCAACGTGCTTAGAGTTTATGTTGCTTCGAATCTTGAAACTGATGAAGTTTAAAACAAAAATAAATTAAATAAAAACAATCCAAGTAGAATAAATTATGACCGATTGCTTTCCTTCAAGACTCGTAATGGTTGCTAAGGCTGTAACCAAGGAAAACGAAATGGCCCCCACGTTGTCTGCGTCGTTCCGTAAACGTTTCCCCGCATTTAATGCGCTTCCCAGCATTCACTGCGCATCAGGAACGAAGTCCAAAGAAGAAGGAATGCTGCTCTATTTTGCACAGAGGCTCGCGAAGATTCAGAGCATGCAGTTCAAATGATGCAGACCTGTCACCATTCAGGTGAATGTGTTAGAGATTTCGAAAGTCGCAGGCCACTAGTGAGAAATCCAACTGAAATGATGAAAAGATTCACAGTACCTGCGCTGTTTGTCACAATCTTGTCCCGTTTTCTCCTTTTTCTTTTCTTTTTGATGAAACCTCCAATTCCCGTCTGATGCCTCTAACTTTATTAATTTCGATGCGATTCTTATGGTGGCAAGGTCCAAATCTCCAATAGCATAAAATCCGAAACACTCCTAAAATACAATCCATTGGTATTTACCAGTCCGCTGTAGCAATATCCCTCTGCTGTTTGTAAGCGGTTTTAACTTATTTCTCTTTTTTTTCATACAAATGAGGTTGAAGAGTCCCAAAACAATCCTCTTTGGGTTCAGGAAAACTACTCCTCTGTGCTGCTGCTCCGTGTTGTGAGAAGTGTTCCTCCTCTTGTCCCCATTGAAAAAATTTCTCTTATCCAAGTACAGTTCAAATGATTTAAGGTAAATAAATTGCAGCACAGCAACCAGGACGGTCAGATCTTCAGAGCAACTCAGAACAACTGGCTGACTGAAACCTGAAGTTCTAAAGCAAGGTTCCAATGGAACTAGAATGAATAACAAAGCATAATTATTATTATTATTTATTGAATTTGTATTGCGCACAGCTACCCGCAATGGGTTTCCCGACGCCAGGGACAGACTGAAGAAGAAAACAAGCAATTGCTGAGAGAAAAAGAAAAACAGAACAGGAGAACTCAAAACAGAAAGGTCTTCAATTTTTTGCGGAAAGCCAGAAGATTGGTTTCTGTTTTTAGCGCCAGCGGGAGAGCATTACACATCTTGGGTCCTAGATATGCGAATGAACGGCCTCCCATTTTTGCCAGTCGGATTCTTGGAATCACGAGGGTGCCATTGTTGGATGACCTAAGGGAACGGCCAGGTAGATATGGCTAGGCAAGGTTGTGCAGGTAGATGGGAGCAGAACCCTGACGAATCTTAAACAGGAAGCACAAAGTTTTAAAGACCACACAATCAGAAATTTTTAACCAGTGTAGGTCACGCAGAGCTTGCATTGCGGACGTTCTCCGTGGAACATTGCGCAAAAGGCGAGCGGCTGAGTTCTGTACCACCTGGAGTTTATTAATTGTTGCTTTATCAGCTCCTAGATAAAGCACATTGCCATAGTCGATGCAAGGCATCACAAGGGCCTGTACGACAGTTCTTCGAGTGGACTCAGGCAACATCCATATGATCTTCTGCAACCAGCGTAAGGTATTAAAACAGATTACAGCGACCTTAGTTGCCTGCTGCCTCATCGAAAGTTTATCGTCGATTAGGAAGCCGAGGTTACGGGCAACAGGCACGGGGGTAGGCAACGGGCCCATATCACTGGGCCAGTGTCTTGAGCCCCACAGATCTTTATGTTTGCCTAGTACGATCACCTCGGTCTTGTCTCCGTTGAGCTTCAGCAGATGGGCTTGCATCCAAGCTGCAACATGAGAAAGGCCAATTTTAAGGGCAGAAGTGTCCTGAGCCCTGCTGCTAGAAAGAGAAAACACAATCTGCGTGTCGTCTGCATATGAATATATAGACAGACCGGCGTCCTCTACGATAGAAGCAAGTGGTCTGATGTAGATATTGAACAACAGAGGGCTCAATATAGGCCCTTGAGGGACGCCGTAAGCAGAGTAATGAATCGCAGATTCAGCTTTGTTTGAGAAAACCTGAAAGGTGCGCTCATTGAAAAATGAGGCCACCCAGGCAAGCGCTGGTCCATCAACACCAAGGGAGCAGAGAGACTCCAGTAGAGTGGAATGTGACACGGTATCGAAAGCAGCGCTTAAATCAAGAAGAATAAGTGCAAAGGTCTCACCGCTATCGATACCGTGTCGGAGTCGCTCGGTCACCCCAAGGAGTGCAGATTCGGTGGAGTAATTAGCGCGAAAGCCTGATTGGGATGGATGAAGATATCCCACGTTTTCAACAAACTCATTAAGCTGGGTGTTAACATGGCGTTCCAGTATTTTGGAACAAGCTGGCAGCAGGGATATAGGCCTAAAGTTGGCAAGATTTGTGATGTCAGCACCAGATTTTTTGAGCAGGGGAACGACCATGGCATGTTTCCAATCCTGTTCCACCCGAGATTCGGTAAGAGAGATGTTAAGTAGCCTCATTAGGAATCTCCGTGGTTCAAGGTCAAGTTGTTTCAATATCTTCATAGGGACTGGGTCCCGGGGGGAGCCTGACCTGATGCTTTTTAAACAAGACAGGAAGGAGGAGTTATCAAATGGTATCCAGTTGTGAATAAACTCAGTAGGAGAGAAAGAAGCATTGCAGAGAAAGCCGGGTTGGGGGAAATCAGTTGGTGGTGGAAGGGAGGCCAAAGATTGATGAATGCCCTCAACCTTGGATATAAAGAAGTCTGCAATGGCATTACATTGTATACCATCTAAAGCCGGCAGCACGGGAGTGGTGTCAGCTCCTGTGAGTTTCTTAACAGTGGCAAAGAGAGTCCGGGGACAACTTTGCACTGAAGTAATTGTAGAAGCGATGTAGGAGGCCTTGGCACGTTTGCAGTTTGCATGATAGAATTTCAGCTCTTCTTTGTAAATCGCTTTAGAAGGAGCGGAGTAAGACATCCTCCACTTCCTCTCCAGGGCTTTACATTTAGCACGTTGGATTTTCAGCTCATCAGAGTACCAAGGTGCTGGGGGGCGCAAGGATCTACATTTACTACTAGAGCGAGGGACGAGAGCAGACACTGCATCTGTCAGCCAACAAGAAATGGGAGCATTCAGACCCTGCTCAGTGTTGATAGAAGATGGAATTGTCTCAGTCAGACGCTGATTAAAAGCTGCAACATCAAGCCTGTCCCAGCGGTAGGATGATTTGATTTCCTCCACATAAACCCTGGCCAAGTAAAGACCAGGTGGTAGCACGAAATGTATCGCATAATGATCAGACCAGACGAGCGGACGCGCCGAGTGAGTACAATCAAATGAAAGAGTAGAAATGATTGGATCCAAGAGATGACCAGCAAGATGAGTAGCTCCGGAATTGCGAAGTTTGAGGTTGAAAACCTCAAGATCGGAGAGAAAAGATTTATTAAGGGGATTATTAACATCATCTAAATGGATGTTTAAATCACCAAGAATAGTGAAATTATTCTATTTCAGTAGTGTTGCTGATAGGCAATCAACAAGTGAGGAGATCCATGAAGCAGCATTTCCAGGCGGCCGATAAATTAGCAGGCCGGAGAGCGTCAATCGAGGATTAATCATAAGTTTGAACAATGCAGCCTCACTACCTGGAAGATGTAATAATTCCAGTTTACATTGGTAGATGGATTTAAAGATGATTGCGATTCCACCACCTTTGCCTGAGGGTCTATCCTGATGCAGCACAACATAGTTGGGAGGAATAGCTGCAGCAGTGTCCGGACCCGAGCTGGCGTGTATCCAGGTCTCGGTCAGGAACAGAGTGTCAGGGGATTCCTCAGTTATGAAATCGAAGATGTTTAATTTATTCTTAGGAAGCGATCTACAATTTAAGCTCCAAAAATGGAGCGGAGAAGGGGAAGAAATACGACCCTTGGTAGGCTTCCTTTTTCCCCTATAATGCTTTATGTTATGTTGTGTCTTAGAGAGCAGCATTTTGCCAGTAGAAAAGCCGTAGCCAGCACATGTGAAATAATGGAGAGGCAAGATGCATAAGGTGCAAGAGGTGGGGGTGGAGGGTCGCAGTGAATATAATGCCGTGGAAGTATAACAAGTGAGTATATACATAGGTATTAAAATGTAACTTCTTTAAGGGCTAGAATGCCAATCATCGTCCACTAAGAACCAGGAAATATTCCTGACTGTGTTGGACTTCCAGCCGGAGGTCGCCTTTTATATTTTCTCCAGGTATTGCAAGAACATACCTGCAGAAATACGGCAAGGTTACTCTTAAGATTCTGCGCAAACTCCTCAATAGTTGGGTCTGGTTCATCTCTCCTATGGTCAGGGCCCCATCCAATGACTGGTCTTGACTCAAGGGATTTCAGATTTTGTGACGAAGAAGGTAATTTGCGCGGTTTTAATATCCCAGCAAGTTAGAAGCTTTTATTTCAGTTTCTTTCTGGTTGAACATCATCAGGTAGTTTCAGTTTGGTAATATACCTAAGAGATTTGAATTTATTTTTTTAAAGACTGATATTAAGAAGGATATGTTGCAATATATGATCCCATTGGTGGCTCTGGGAGAGTGTATGACAGTGTTAGACCCCAGAGAGGCTCACCTTCACACCTATGTATTTTCATCCTATATGAAGTTCATGAGATTCTGTGTGGTGGATTAGTATTAGCAATTCTGAGTTTTTCCCTTCAGCCTATCATCCTCTCCAAGGGTATTTATGAAGGTGTTGGCACTAATTGTAGCTCTAATTCACTGCAGAGGGATGTTGATTCATTCCTATCTGGAAAATTCATTGGTTCATTAGCTATCAAGGTGAATTATTCAGGAACATGTGGAGGTGGTCCGATGAATCATGAACTTCTAATCAACTATCATAACTTCCATCTGTTCCCAACACAGGATTTATAATTCATCAGGGCCCATTTCCAGACTCAGCTGATATTATTCTCTTTACTGAAGTAAAGAGCAGTCAAGTTGCTGAAGTTGTTACAAAGACTGAAGAAACAGCGGGCAGTCTAACGAGGGAGTGGCTCCATCTCCAGAGTCACATTGTAAGTCCTGGTTTCGAGGGGGCTTGGTTGGGACAAGGACATTTAGTGGGGTTTCCTGCAAAACCCTTGTTTGTTCTTGTTTTTTTGTCTCATCATTGCAGAAGTGATGTGTCTTTGTGGGTGATGGGCTCCTCTTCACTTGGATCATTTAGTATGTCATCATCTGGAACATTATTATTCTATTTTAGGGAATCAAGAGTATGTGCTGCCATCAATATACAAACTTTGGGGAACATCAAAGTGGTGGAATAATCTCATTAATATAGCCATGGGAGTATCTTTGTCCACCTTCCTGCAAATGCAAGTACGGAGGGATGTTGTGCCACATTAGATCACCAGATGGTACAGGGAAATTGCTTCCAGGAAAGAGAATCCATTCTTCTAATTGGAAGAAAATGAAGGTGGTTCCTCATGATTTCCTCCACTTCAAGTAGAATCAAGTAGGATGGTTAGGATGAACAAAACAGTAACAAAGAGTCAGGAACAGGTTCTTACTCACTAGCAGCAATGACCTACCAAATTCTAAGTTGCGCAGAAAGTCAACTGATTTCCCTCTAAGCAACACATACCAGAGGAAGGACATTTTTTTAGCTGTTAGACTAGCTAGGTGGTTTCCTTTTTCCCAAGGTTTCTCTCTGGCATATCATGATTTAAGAGAAATGTGTCACATGTTTGGAACCCCGCAGTTAGACATCCTCACCAGTGCTGAGGAGTTTCTTCTACACAAATTCTTGTCTAGTTTTCAAGAGGAAGATATTGTGGTAGGGATATTTTGACAAGATCTTTGTCTCCAATATACCCATTGGTTGACAAATTATTGACACACCTCAGGATGAAGGAGGCAGCTCTCATATTGGTAACTCCATTTTGATCAAGAATGAGATAGCTTCCTCTTCTCAGGATGATGTCCAGAAATGCGGAGAGGTTCTTTTCAATAAGCCAGTGTCCACTCCGTTATCCTATTCTACAGTTGCACATATACCGGAAGATGTGGTTAACAGCATGGCCGTTGAGAGGAGAGGTTCAAAATGTTGAGCCATTTCTCCTCTATTGTGTATTTGGTATAGAAATTTAAGTTATCCACTAGAGAAGGCTTATGTTTACTATTGGTCCTCTTACTCTAAACAGCGCTATGCTAAAGGCCTAAATGCATTACAATATGTCTCTAGATAGAGTCTTCAACTCCTTCATAATAGTTTTTATAAACAATTCGCTGTTGCCAATCTGATGGTCCATTAGACAGCAATGAGAGCATCTAGTGCTATTTCGGGCATTCCAGAAATGGACTCTGTGGTTATCAGACTTTTGAAGGGTTTTTAATTAATTACACCATGTATTCCTTCTTGGTCTTTACCTTTGAACCTTGAGGCTCTGCAATCACATCAATTTGTGCCTTTGGTTGATGTACACCTAAAACATCTATCACTGAAGGTTTTCGTTTTAGTATCCATAACTTCAGCCTGTTGGGTGTTTGAATTGGGTTCACTTTCTGTTGAAAATGACCGTCTTTTGTGTGGTATAGCTCCGGATATTTGGCTTGATTCTTTCCTATGGTTTTAGAATTCTGTTTACTTTACCCCTGCTAACCAGGGGTAACGTGCATTGCTCCCCCTTACAATACTATTACATTGGCAAACCCCTAATTAGCATATGTGCTTTACCTATAAATCACTAGGATATGGTACCAAAAGTGTACCCATGTTCTATAAGATAAGTGTCACCTGTGGCATCAGTACAAGTTGTGCCACCCACTGCAGTGACAAGGCAAGCATGACTGCAGGCTTACCATGTATAGCATAATGGTGCAGGGTTTAACTGCAAATTCAACCTGTCCAATTAACCCCTTTTGACAGAACTAAACTCTCATTTTATGTATTTTTAAGCCACCCCTTATTGTCCATGAGGCAGGGTGCATGGTATGTATAAGTAGAACATGTTCAAGTTTGATATGTCCTGTCAGTGAAAATGCATAAAAGGCCATTTTCACTTTAGCAGGGCTGGCTGTTGCAAAGGAAAGCATTATGATGAATAGCCCCTTTGCTGAAATTTGAGCTTGCTCCCAGAGCTGGAACAAAGGCCTTGAGTGTGAAGAGTTTGTCTGTTTCTTTGGAAGGATGACCATCTGGGCTCTGCCCAGGAACTGAACTATCTTCAAAGAGGCCTAACCTGTCACATTCAGATGTGGCTAACACCTGAGCTTGCACCCTTGTGTTGTGCCTGTAGTCCGCTAAGCATCAATCGCCGTAGAATAGAGGCTGCTCCCAGAACTGGTTTTGAGTGACCACAGAGGAGGGATTGCTCATTTCCCAGGCCTCAACCCTAGGTAATGTTCCCTCCAATTAACTTTCTCACTGTGCGGCAACAGACCCTCTATGTGCACGATTCCCCTGGCCTTGAGCACATTTTCTTTCGATAAGCTAACAGTAGGGTTGACAGCAAGATGGGGTGGTTCTGATAGGCATTTCTATTATTCGTTCAAATGGTACAATTGAAAGATGCTTTTACAAAAATATTATTAAAAACATATTTTCTTTATATACAAATATCTTCATGCATGACAAAACAGCACAATCTCTTTCCAGATTGCAAGCTTTTTTTGATTTTCAAGCTGCTTCCTACCTTCCAATCCAATTAACAAGACATTATTTTTCACGTAGTGCTAGCTGTGGCTTGCTCAGAGTCAAAGAAATACAATACATGCTGAAATACAAACAAACAAAGCAGAAGCAACAAAGCCTTTAGGGGCATATGTAGGATGCCTTTTGCGATTCGTAAACGCTGGAATTCGCAGAATTCCGGTATTTGCGAATCGCAAAAGGCGTTTTGTTATGTATGGGCCACATAGCAAAATAAGGAATCGCTAATATTGCGATTCCTTATTTTGCTCAAGCATTTAAGGAATCACAATTTTGCGAATCCTTAAATGCTATGTAGGGTTGCCTTGAAAATTGCGATTTTGGCTTAAGGAATCGCAAAATACCATTTACTCCAAGTAGATGGTATTTTGCGATTTCCTGTCAAAATGCATTTTTTTAAAAAAAATTCAAAGTGCCATGTGGCGAACAGACATGCCCCTAGGGCATGTATGTGAGCCACATGTACTTACATGCACATTTCAGGGGTGCAACAGGGTGCACCCCTGGAATTGCGATTCTCAAATTGCGATTTTCTCATACAAAATCGCAATTTGAGAATGTATCCCCATTCATTCCTATGTGCCTCTTGGCCCATAGGAATGAATGAGATACTCATTCCTTAATTGCGATTCGCAATTTGCTAATCACAATTAAGGAATTTTAGCAATTCACAAAAAAAAATCGATTTTTTTACCTACATTCCATTTTGCAATTCTGAAATAGTGTTTCCTTAAAAATCGCTATTTGAGAATCGCAAAATGGAAATTACCCACATATGCCCCTTAATGACATAGCCCACGATGTAAATTCCATGCATCATATCTAGGCACCTTTGCAGTGTGACTCATTTAAGGTGACAGATTAAAGTAGTTTGAGCATCATGCCCATTGTGAAGTGCCTAGATATTAACACTGCAAATAATAAGTCTGAGGACTTAGCCTAACACGTTAAAGTAATGGCAATGCTTTCACAGCACTCTGAGGCCAAATTATTGGCAATTCAGCACTAAGCATATTATTTTAACATAGCATAACACAAGGAGGCCTTGCCTTGTGGAAGTGGGACTAGGGAGGAGTTTCAGAAATTAGAAGCTGGAAGCAGAAATCTCATGTCTCCTTTAATGAAACAGTTTCTCTAGTATAAAATGTAACCTCCATGGGGAAGAAAACGGTGTTGATAGATCCTTTGAATGGCTTTAACTGCAATTTAAGTACCTAAACTGAAAAACAAATATTATTGGCAGTCTGTTAGAAATAGCTAATGCTATTCTTAAAATGAAGGGCATTGCCAATTAAAACAAGTGAAATTAAAAAATAAGGTGGAAAGTATTGTGATACTCTGATCTGCCATGGTTACAATTTGGTGGTCTGTAAGTGCTACCTCATTAATGCTAATGTATCGGAGTGGTAAGGAAATTAAAAGACTTGCAAGAGTTGGCAGGAGTACACGTGTGAGATGTGACCCTGTTCCCAGAACCTGATGATCCATAGTCCAAGTCCTAACCACTTGGCTTCACAGTGCCCTCTCAATTAAAATGAATGGTGTGCTTTCCAAGAACAACGCCACACTTTTTATAATGTTTTGGAATTAATTTTCACTCTTACAGGGCCGCATTATGGGTTGCCTGTCAAAGTAATAAGAAATACTGCATCTGGTATATACAGATAGCACTGGTGCAGTAATTACAAGGTGCGGATTGCCTCCCCATGCCGAGTTCTGCAGCGCAGGATTAGGAACACTGCCATAATATCACATATGTCCCCCTTTCTGAGCAGCAAAATTATGAAAGTGCAGTATTTTCCCTCCACAAATTATGTTAGCATTTACTCGTACAAATTTGTGCGGGAATTTCTTTTACTTTCACCATGTCAGTATATGGACAACTGTGTAACTTCTTCACACACATGTTATACAGAATCACAATTACAAGGGGGCGGAGCTAGCCAGCGTCGATGGCGGACGTGTGAGCTTTCGGCTCCTCGCCTAAGCCCCTAAAATATCCTGATAAACTATCCTGCCGAGTGCCAGTATAGCTGTGTGCTGGACCCTGTGACCCCCGGCACCCCCGGACCCGATCGAGTGAGCCGGAGCAGTCGCTAGCTGCAGAGGAAACGTGCCGAAGATCCGCGAGGGAGAGCGGTGGCGGACCAGGCCTGAAGCCGCGGCCTGCCCTGCGGAGCAGGCCGGACGACGTCATCCGACGTGCGGCCCCGGACACTGGTGGAGACGGGGCGATCAGCGCTGAGTTCGGTGCACTGCCACCTGGACACCCGGGAGCCCCCCCCCCAGCCACTACGCACCACCCCAGGGCTAACGAGACGGCACCCCCTCACAGCGACACCGCGACGGAGCAAGGTGGACACAGCGGCAAGACAGCACGGAGGGCGGAGGCTTGGGGATCACTCCGGCCGCGTGCATACCCTGAGCTACCTGGGAGCCCACGCGCTGCGGCACTACTGCTGAAAAGGTACTGTCAGCTGCGAACCCGGAGGGGCTAGCACAAATCTGCGGAGCGCGGTGGCCAGAACAAGACGCACAGCAGCGGCGGCACCCTTAACGTGACCGCCATTTTGGCCCGCCTGCTCCACTAACGCCAGTGCGGCTGCCGGGGGTGGTGAAGGGGCGATCGGTGCACTACTCCCATGGCCCTGCCTAAACTGTGACGAGGTGGTTTCTCAGGGACAGAGCCCCACTGCACTGGGAGGACAACATGGGGAAAAACGATACAGCGCAGGCCAAACTATTGTTTGAACGCCGAAGGCCTAAGGGGTCTGAGCTACCGGCGCCGGAGGCCTCCCCTAAAGGGGCAGCGGCAACAGCGGCTCCTGCAGAACTTCGGGACCTGCTGGCAGCGATGGAGAAGGGCATCCAGAACAGCATCGAGGCGGTGGGCTCCAAGATAGACGCTTTGTCATACCACATGGACCGCATGGCGGAAAGAGTAGACAAGCGTGCGGAGCGCCTGGATATTGCGGAGAGACGCCTCACGGAGGCCGAGGAGGCGCAGTCCGAATGGGACAAGGACCGACAGCAATTCGGCAGGCTGCTGCAAGTGATCCGAGACAAAGCTGAAGATTTAGAAGCGCGCTCACGCAGATCGAACATTCGTATAACGGGAGTGGCAGAATCAACTCGGACTGGCAAAATGGAGCTCTACGTCGAGAACTTGCTGAAGGTATTGCTTGGGGAGGAGGCCTTCTCCCCAATGTTCATCGTGGAGCGAGCGCACCGCACTTTAGGCCCTCAACCACAGCCTGGCGCGCCTCCCCGTCCCATCATAGCAAAGCTCCTGAATTACAGGGACAGAGACACGGCTTTGCGGTTGGCTAGGGAAAAAGGAAAGCTACAGATGGAAGGCATGGACATGTTGCTGTACCCCGATTTCACGGCCAAAGTGCAAGAGGAGCGCCGTCAATTTATACCACATAAGAAGCAGCTGCGCGAGTTGGGACTCGACTATGCGATGCTTTACCCGGCCAAACTGAGAATTAACACTGGTGGGAAATCGTACTTCTTCACGGACCCCAAGGAGCTGCAGAAGTCACTGAAGACGTGGGCTAGAGAGCGCAAGGAACAACGACAGCACCACAGAGAAGATTCGGGGGCAGCTTCGAACTTGGAGGAACAGGACTGAGGTGTCGCACCCAGTATATATTGCTCCCCTTTGCGGGTGATGAGGCTAGACTCGCCACCACACGGACAATATGCATCCCCATAAGGTGAGCTGTAAGTCAGACACATCTGGGGGCACTTGATGTTGGATGGGAGAAGAAACTGAACTGCAGTGCGCACTAACCTGGAGATGCAGGGGATGCCTACAAGTGATGAAAAGGCGTATCGAGATTTGACAGCGGGGTCGGGTTTGGGGGGAACGGGGGAATGGGGGAACTTCGAGTAAGGCACTGGAACACTTTGGGGCTGGGCTGAGGTGCAGTACTGGTGGTAAACTTTGAAACCGTTGGTGGTTCTGTGCAACCTCGGCACGCTTTGCCCCTGTGCTTTTGGCTGTGACACTCCCCAGGGAGTTGGGATTCGTATTGCCTAAAAGACTGAGGTTTTTGAGTTGATGGGGATTCGTGGGGGGCTCTGTCTGGCCGGGTTGGGGGTGGTCAGCTGTGGGTGGGGAGGGAACAGGGGGAGGGGTCTGGGGTTTGGTTTGGGAGGATTGTTGCTGTTGAGATGTTGAAGGGCCCGTGGTTTGCTATGAGAAACTGGATTGGAGTAAATGCATATGAATGGAGTGGCTGGCTGGCCACCATAGGTACTGGTGCCCTGGGTTATTGTATTTTCCCTGCCTCTGGAATCACTATGGTATGTTGTATATTGCGATGTCTGCTGCTGTAATGTCTGAGCGCCCACAGGCCCGTCACACGCTAAACCTGATGACCTGGAATGTGCGAGGGCTAAATGACCACTGCAAGCTGAGAAAGGTTTTGAGCTTTCTCCACAGACATCATGTAGATGTGGCCCTATTGCAAGAAACACACCTACCCGTCTGCAGTAAGCTGTTGCAGACTAGAGGGTTGGCGGGCAATATAGTGGCAGCGGGCTTCACCACTCACGCCCGTGGCGTGATTATCTGGGCTAACCCCTCCTCGAGATTGAAACTGACCCCGGTACATGTGGACGCAGAGGGTAGATATGTAATTGCTAGATGTGCGGGGAGAGGACTGGATCTGTTATTAGTGAATGTTTATGGTCCCAATCATGATAATCCGGAATTTTATGCCGCCCTGTCGGCCACATGTAGGACACACACACACTCCAAAATGTTGTGGGGGGGGACTTCAACTTTGTATTTGACCCTGCCAAGGATCGTTCCACGGGCCCAGCTCGAAGGCCGGTAGCATCTGCTGTCTATATGAGAGCAGAGATGACAAAGCTGGACCTAGTGGATGTGTGGCGGGACAAGCACCCTATGCAGGGCGGATTCACACACTACTCGGCCTATCACAACATACATACTAGAAAGACTACTGGCTGGCCTCCTCTTCGGTCCTTGGCGGTATCAGCTCGTGTGAGATACTCCCACGCACACTTTCGGATCACTCCCCAGTCCTGATCCATCTTTCCACTGCCAGGAAGGGGATCCCGCCCTACACTTGGTGTTTCCCACCCTATGCTCTGCTAGACGACGCCTTCCGTGGGGAGATAAACAGAACAGAATGGCTGGATAGGACAAGTTCGTATCATTAATAACAGTCACGCAGTCGAAATGTACTACGTAACCAAGGTATTGTATACCAAAACAAATTTATTTAATTTGTATCTGTTTTTTTAAATTATTCAGAAGCACATGGGCAAACCAAAGACTGTCACGACAGTGAATACATAAATACAATATTTACATTTATACACACATACCAATATACATTATTTACAAGGTGAAAGAAACACAATTGAATAAAGATGGTTATACAAGACACACCCAAAAAGAAGCAATAACATAAATCAGTATTCAAACATTAATTGCATTTATATACAGTGAGAACATTCCTACAGGGAGCAAGGGTACAACCAGTCCATGGGGATGTGAAACCAAAGGACAGGCGGGGACAGATGGAGTAGTACGCCTGCCTGCCTGACACCACTGTGGTTAAGATTTATATTGGGTTGCACCACTAGGGACCCAGGTGGTATTTGCTTTCTTATCCTAGGTGCACCCTTTTGAATGACCACAGGGTGGGACATACCCACCCTGTGGTCATTCAAAAGGGTGCACCTAGGATAAGAAAGCAAATACCACCTGGGTCCCTAGTGGTGCAACCCAATATAAATCTTAACCACAGTGGTGTCAGGCAGGCAGGCGTACTACTCCATCTGTCCCCGCCTGTCCTTTGGTTTCACATCCCCATGGACTGGTTGTACCCTTGCTCCCTGTAGGAATGTTCTCACTGTATATAAATGCAATTAATGTTTGAATACTGATTTATGTTATTGCTTCTTTTTGGGTGTGTCTTGTATAACCATCTTTATTCAATTGTGTTTCTTTCACCTTGTAAATAATGTATATTGGTATGTGTGTATAAATGTAAATATTGTATTTATGTATTCACTGTCGTGACAGTCTTTGGTTTGCCCATGTGCTTCTGAATAATTTAAAAAAACAGATAAAAATTAAATAAATTTGTTTTGGTATACAATACCTTGGTTACGTAGTACATTTCGACTGCGTGACTGTTATTAATGATACGAACTTGTCCTATCCAGCCATTCTGTTCTGTTTATTTCCTTGTTGAGATCCGGGCTGGGTAGACGTAGGATCCAAAACCTTTGTTGCTCTACAGTTCCGTGGGGAGATGGCGGAAGACATAGAACGATACTTCGCCACCAATATTAATTCGGTTGATAATTTCTTTACGATATGGGAAGCCTTCAAAGTATATATTAGGGGAATGGCCATGTCCAAACACTCTAGCGTTTTACGCACCATCAGGCGGGAACTCTCCGACTTAGAAACAAAGCTTGCGGACTTAGAGAAACGACAGCTGGCAGCTTCCGGTAGTGATGTAGGGCAGGCGCTGCCGTCCTTGCTGACGGAGTACAACGCACTTGCGGACAGAGAGGTCCTTTTCATGGGCAAGTACGCCACTGCTCGAGCATACGGGGAGGGGGAGAGACCGGGGGCGTTGTTGGCCCGCATGGTCAAGGGCTCCCGGAGACCTTTGGTGATAGAAGAACTGCAGACCCCGGAGGGTGATAGGGTGGCTGAGGAAGACCAGATACTGGAGACGTTTAGGCGCTACTACACGGAACTCTATCGTTCCAAGGCGGGGGGTGCGGAAACAGAAATCGACGAATACCTGGAATACATCTTGATGCCGTTCTTCAAGAACTCAGACCGGGAATTTCTGATGGCCCCGTTCCACGAAGACGAGATATTAGATGCCCTAGGCAGCATGCGGTCGGGGAGCGCCCCGTGCTCTGACGGTCTCACGGTAGGCTTTTACAAAGCATTAGAAGAACTCCTGCTCCCACACCTGATAACCCTATTTGACTCCATCTGCGAAGATGGCGAGATGCCACCCTCCATGCGGGAAGCTTTGCTGGTTACGATCCCGAAACCGGGGAAACCTCCTGATCTCTGTGGATCGTACGGACCGCTCAGCTTACTGAACGTAGACGCGAAATTGTACGCAAAGGTGCTGGCCAACCGGCTAGCACTACTAGTCCCGGACCTCGTGGCACCGGAGCAATCTGGTTTCGTGCCTAGCCGGAATCTAACTTATAACATTCGCACGGTACTGGGTACGATACAGCATGTTAAACAGGAGAATCGCGCGCTGGCGATTTTCCTAGATATGGAAAAAGCGTTCGACTCCGTCGAATGGCCGTTCATGATCAGAGTGTTGCGAAAATTAGGACTGGGAGAACCGTTCTTGCAGAGGATAGGGGCACTTTACCACCACCCCTCGGCCCGTCTACGGATAGGTGACAGGGTTTCAGAACCAATACACATCAGTAGGGGAACCCGACAGGGATGCCCCTTGTCGCCACTGCTGTATGCGCTGGTAGCGGAACCACTAGCATGTGCCATGCGGGAATACCATAGCCTGGAGGGTGTTAGTTTCCCTACCTACAAAATTGGTATCTCGACATACGCCGACGACACTTTACTATACGTCCGTGACCCAGAAGCCAACTTGACCTCGATACTCAGAGAAGTGGTCCGATTTGGAGCGCTTTCCGGACTTAGAGTGAACTGGGACAAGTCCATCGCCTTCCCCCTGACCCCAATCACGAGGCCATTCGATATGGAATATCCCCTGCACTGGACAGACGACTCGGTCAGATACCTGGGCATCCGCCTACACACGGACCCCGAGATCCTGGTACGGGACAACTACGGGGTCGCGTTTAACAAACTAGTGGACGATGTGGACGTCTGGATCAGACTCCCGCTTTCACTATTAGGCAGGATTGCCATCATAAAAATGATAGTGCTGCCCCGGTTCCTCTTCCTCTTCGTTAACATCCCGGTAGTGCTGTCGAAGGTCTTCTTTAAACGACTAACACAGGTCCTAGTCAGGCTTGCCTGGGGCGGGAAACAACCTCGAGTCAAATGGGCGACACTGACGCTCCCATGCGAGATGGGGGGACTGGGGGCGCCAGACCTGGAGCGCTACTATCGAGTGGCGCAGGCGATGCACTTACACTCATGGATCCACGGAGATGCACGTACGCCGCATCTCATTCTAGAGCGGCTGTTTGCTGACCCGCTCCCCCTGCCAGCCATGATCTGTCTCCCAGCGGACCGTGCGGTCGGACAGCTGGACTCGCTCAAGGCGACCAACCACGCGTGGCATGCACTGATGAGGGAGCGAGGTTGTGAATTGATGTACTCCCCACAAATGCCGGTGGCATGGGCCCTATGGCTAGACCCGCTTAACGAGAAGGGAGTAATAGAGGCCCTAAGAGCCCTTGGCATACTGAATATGGAGGACTTGTTCTTTGAGGGCACTCTGAAAACCTGGGAACAACTCCCCCCTATCACCCCGGCTCCCTCGCTGCTACAAAGGTTCCAGTACCACAGGCTCCGATCAGCCTGCCGGGACATACTAGGCCCCTCGCTGAAGGAACCTGAGGAGATCCCTGAATTGACATATGCTATTAAGACTAAAACGCCTACAAAACTGGTCTCAATAGTCAACAAGCTAGGAATCTCGCACCAAACGTTGCCCACCTCTGCTCCTAGAGCAGCGTGGGAAACAGATCTCCAGGCCCCCATAGATGATGCTATGTGGCGCTATTGCTGCGCCAACACTCGTAAAGTTTCTCTTAATGGCAGGCACCGACTAGTGCATTTTAAATTTCAGCAGAGGGTGTATTACACCCCCGAGCGGCTACATCGCTATGGCCTACGTGCATCCTCGGAGTGTGAGCGCTGTCGAGCCCAGGTCGCTGATTTATTCCATTTGGCCTGGCTATGCCCAGGGGTAAGCTCCTTCTGGGAGGAGGTATTTGCGGAGCTAGACAGGATACTGGGGGAGCCGCTGCAGAGATCCCCGTCGCTTGCACTGCTGGGCTTCTCCAAGCCACTGGCCCCCTCGTTGCGCAGGATAGTGGATGTGGCGATGCTATTGGCCAGAAGAGTTGTGGCAACGTGCTGGATGCGCGGACCACTCCCTACCAAAACGAGATGGCTCAGGGACCTCCAATACTGCTGCACCCAAACGGAATTGTACAGCGAACTGCTGCCGCCCAAAAGCAGACCGAAATCCTTCTGGGACCTCTACAAGGAATACCTACACAAGGGGGAGGGGGACAGCTCGGACACGTCAGACGTCGACGGGCTCCAGGCTCAGGACTTGGGCGATGATTTAGAACTGGGACAACTACCACATGAGGAGGACTGAAGATTTGAGTTTAGGAGGTGGGAGAAGGGAGGGTGCGTATGGTACACTGGGGAGACGGGTTGGGTGTGACGCGGACTAGAAGGTAGCATGGGTGGTGGGTGGTTATGACACACACTGAGGGCGCAACCTACATTATTAGCATAGGGAGGATGACAGAGACTCCATCAATGCACTCGATAGCAAACGGGGAGGGCCTTGGGGTTGTTTAGGGGTAGTTTCCTTTCTGGTTTTTTCTTTTGTGTTGTTGCAAGACCGCAACGTTATATTTGCACTGTATGAATGCCGACTGTCTAATTGCAAAGATGAGGCCTTTCAGGGTGAGATATGACTGGCGTATATTGATTTGTTCCATCACTTTGCGCCGCCGGGCCTCCGGGATGCCGGCACTCTGGCTGTGTACAGTGTTCCCAAGTATTGCCCATTGGGCCCTCACGATGTTTTGTGTACTGTGAAGTGGAAATGCAATGTCTATTTACGTTGACGGTCTGCGATATCACAAAATAAAGGTCTTTATAAAAAAAAAGAATCACAATTACAACTGGAATACGTGACCATTGCGCTGTGCGTTCTTCAGATGCCAAGGATTGGATGACCATGGGCCTCATTTATGAGGCTTTGCGTCACTTTTACGCTGCCGGTGACGCACCAGTGGCGTAAAAAATGCACCTTGTTGCGCCATATTTACAAAGTGACGCATCTAGGTAGATGCGCCACTTTATAAACCCCTGCGCCACATTATACCTGCGCCAGGTATAATGTATGCAAGGGGGGGCGTATTGACGCACGGAAGGGTCGTAGAATTGACGCAGTGAAATCTATGAAATTTCACTGCGTCACTTTAAGGACGCCGTTGCGTCAAAATCTTGCGCCTGCCTCACAGCAGGCGTAAGACTGACGTAGGCCCTTTCACATGGGGCTTGCCTCATGTGAAAGGACGCATTGCTGGAGTTGCGTCACTTTTGTGACACACTCCAGCAATGCGTCACTTTTGTGCTTACAGATACGTCAGAAATACTGATGTATCTGTAACTCCTTGCGACATGATGCGTCATACATTAAATATGGCGCATCAGGAATGTCACAAGAGCTGCGCACTGAGAAGTGACGCATCACTGCTTTCACGCAGCGATGCGCCATTTCTCATAAATGAGGCAACATGTGTTTTGCACACCTTTCTGATGCACTGACGGGCAATGTGAGAAAGAAGCTGACAATGCATTCAGCCTCCATCACAGAGCGATTGTGCCCCATTATAAAGACCTGGAGGCTACCTAGTTCAATGTAATATACTTTACAACAGTAATAAGCTCCCCTAAAAAATATAAAGACAACATCATGGAAATAGCTTACTTAATCTTTCATTACCCTAAAACTAAATGGATGAGCAAGATTACTTTATTGTTTTTTACATTCATTGTTTACAAATCTATCAGTCTTTTTGGCAAACGGGTTAAGGATATGAATATGAGGCCTCATAGGGGCAAGCCTCAATGTCCATTTTAATTGATGCCGGGTGAGACCCGGACGGACCCAGTCCACTTAAAACCTTGCTGCGATTAATGCAGCACTGCATCCGGATGCTAAATAGGAGCGGGACTGAGATATAGACCTGGCCCTCATTCATCAAACTCTTTTTTCCATAGAAAGACATAAAAAGATATATTGAAGGGAAAAGTTTATTGCTTTATTTAGTGTGACTCTTAATTCCCAAAATGCTGTTTGTGCCTAACCATAAATAAATCAAATATCTGTCAAAGGATACACAATAGCCTCATTACATGCCTTGTTTTGCTCCTCTCTAGGTTTAAGGTCTCCTCCCTGCAATTGATGATTTTTTTAATTAGCATTTCAAAGATGAAAACTCATTTTTAAAGCTGCCATACAGCCAAACACCCTCTGTGCTGCAACACCTTCTAAAAATTTACATTGTAAACAAAGGTGCCTTTTGATACTTTTCTGTCCAGTGTATCTAAATCAATCAATCAATACATTTATAGAGCGCGCTACTCACCCACGAGAGTCTCAAGGCGCTGAAGGGAGAGTGGAGGGGGGCGCTACAGCTCGAATAGCCAGGTCTTGAGGTGTTTCCTGAAGGTGAGATGGTCCTGGGTCAGTCGTAGGTGTGCGGGAGGGAGTTCCATGTCTTGGTGGCCAGGTAGGAGAACGATCTTCCTCCGGTGGTGGCTCTGCGAATCCGTGGGACAGTTGCGAGGGCGAGGCTGGCGGAGCGGAGCTGGCGGGTAGGAGTTTAGAATGAGAGGCGGTTGTTGAGGTATTCGGGGCCCATGTTGTGGAGCGCTTTGTGTGCGTGGGTGAGGAACCTGAACGTGATCCTCTTGCTGACGGGGAGCCAGTGCAGGTTTCTCAGGTGGGCAGATATGTGGCTGTGGCGAGGGATGTCGAGGATGAGTCGTGCGGAGGTGTTCTGTATGCGCTGAAGTTGTTTCTGAAGTTTGGCTATGGTTCCTACGTAAAGGGCGTTCCCGTAGTCCAGTCGGCTGGTGACGAGGGCCTGGGTCTTTCGGAGCATGCGCAGGGTGTTGAAGCATGAGGATGCATGAGGATGAGATGGCGTTGACTTGTTTGGTCATCGTGTTTTAAAAATGTGCATTACTTCAGAAGGCATCATCCTGCCAGCCTCCAGCCACAGCACAGCATCAGTCGTATTCAGTTCCTCCATTCAACACCATAGTTGAATCGCTGCATGCCGATCCCTCCCACCCTTCACAAATCATAGGTGGGAATGGTGTAGGGAGGGAAAGAGCCTCACTCCTTTGAGGTAACACTCTGGCGAGAATGAAAAGCGCTGACTGTGTCTGCCTTTCCTCTGCCTTTCGTGTAGGCCTTATTCTATTTTAGGAGCGTGTGCGCTCCTGACACTTAAGTGAGCAGAACTTAAATTGGAGTTTCGTGGCCGCACAGGTGTGCCCCTTAAAGGGAACATAGCCCCTAGGGTGTGCACAGGTGCTCTTCACAGGGGAAGAAATATTCTTCTATTTTAATTTTTGGTAAAGGGGGACGCAGTGGGGTTTTTTGCATTATGGCACGCCAGAAAAGCTGCAAAAGTGAGTAGGGTTATCCCTGTGAACATTTACCCAGTTGTTTAGGGAGCGTTTAGGGAGCAACCAGGCTTTGCTTTGACCCACAGACTGGTGCTGTGCATATATCTGGCACCTAAAGAACGCTCCCCAGAACACATTCTGGAGCCGTGGAAGAACCGAAGAGGACTGCTGTGTCTGACCTGAGAAGATCCCAAAAGACTAGACCTGTCATTCCTCTTGCAGCCAGGAGATAGAAGTGGACTTTGAGGTTGACCTCCGGTTTCAGGTACAGGGGCATGAGAAACTACCACAGGCCTTTTTTGTGACTGCCCAGTTGATCAGTCCCAACTGGACCTTACCTGGGCCCTACAGCTGGGCTCTGCCAAAGTGAGTCTTGAACCCAAGTGCTGTCTACAAAGTCTTGAACCCTTGGTGTGGGTTAAAGTGTACTTACCCTGACAAATCCTGAAACAGGGGACTTCGTTTTTTTCTGTCTTCAAGTACCTCTTGAGGACAAGGCCCAGCCAACCGAGCTGCTCCGACGAAGGTGAGTTGAATCTAAACCAGAGATTCAGATTGCTCCCACACACAGCTCTACTAGAGCAGCAAATCCGATTCAGCAGGTCCTCAATGAGAAGGTAATCCTGTCTCATGGAGCCCTCTTCAGTAACTGTCTGCATCCCTGACTTCTGGAAGAATCTGAGCTCCAAAAAAGTGTCTAAGTCTTTAATATAGAAATGTTCACCGAGGACAACTGAGAAAGGTTTCAGACTGGGAAAGGTCCTCTTCTGGGCGCAAAATTCTAATTTCTCCCCGACAACATGGAGCCCTCTTTGGCCAGAGCCTGTTTTCTTGCCCAACTAAGAATTTTTTACTTTCATTTCAGAGACTAATTCTGAAGGTTAAATTTCCGACTGGGTCAAACCTTCTGTCTGTATCCGACTGCGCTCCATCACGGTCTGTCTTGACGTGTGCATGGGGGAAGGTCAAGCCAAACCAAATGACTGCAGTGGATGCGTAATGCTTTTGGCCTATTCTCACATTAAAAATTTCAAAAATTCCTAACTCCTGTTTACCTTATTGGATTTTTCTCATTTACCAAAATATTACTCTACTTATCTAAATTTATGTGGAATTTCTTGTATCGTCTTGTGACTTTGATATTATTATGGTTCTGCAAGAACACTTTATATAATGCTTCTAACATAAACCTGTCTGCTCTGTGCCACAACTACTAGGGAGCTGAGCTGAGGTTAATTTAGTAACTTTAAGAGTCCTCCTTGACATGGGTTGAGGTTATTACATGACGTATATATATATATATATATATATATATATATATATATATATATATATATATATATATATATATATATATATATATATATATATATATATATATATATATAGATATATATATATATATATATATATATATATATATATCCTTCCCCCAATACCCCAATTTCTTATACTCCCAGTATTTTGAAAGATGTAATTACATTACATTTCCTACATCAATTTGGGAGGGTTTGTTTTAGTAAATGAGTTGTTATATATTGCCCTTGTATCTCCTTGTTTAGTAAGTAGTGGAATTGAAATTGGTTCAGAAGGTAATGGTTTGGTTACTCGCTCCTTATACCTTTTTCTCTTGCCACTTCTTACAGCCCTCACTCCCTATCTCATTCTTATTTCCGTTTCATTTATGCACTTGGAATCACTGGCAGTGTGAAGGGCCTCCTCCCTCTTTTTTACCCAGGCACTAGATAGGAAGAGCAGTTTTAGGACATGTATGACTTTTTTTTAATTGGCTTAAGCTTAGTGATGTGATGCCTGGAAGAGAGGGGGCACCTGATTTAGTGAGCAGAGGTACTAGAAAGGATTTGAGCATTACCAGTAAATGACCAAATCATTAACAATCTTATGCCAGAGTCGTTCAACCTTCATTAGCCCAGAACACCCATCTTCTGCCTTTTCCGAGGGGTCTCTGGATGTGGATTATTGCCACACCATGGAGGGCCAGAAGTAGTGTACAATGCTTATGTGGCATGGAGAGCCAAAAGTCAGTGCATGCATAATCAGTTTTCGGGACAAGGAACAGAGGATAGGGCAAAAGTATTGTGCCTCCTCCTTCCCATTTTCTGTATTCACGTGGAATGCCCGAATGAACTGGGGTAATATATTTTAACACACAGAAGCTTGCCCTTGAAAAAGTCATGTTTTAAACATAGATGAAATAAGACCATTACTGACAAGGGTGAATACATGGAGTTATCAAATTGTAAAATATGGGTGATTCTTACATATATTGTAATTGATATGAATTACAGGGATTTGCTGTAGCCTTTGGCAGATAACCCACCAAAATGGCAGTGTGGCAGAGGATGCAACTGCAGTGAACCATGTGCTGTAATTTGAGATCCACCCCCCACCCCCCTATGTCCTGGTGGAATAACCAGGCTGCATTCGGTCATGCAGGAAATTAAAATGTACCACAAAGCGAAGTCACATTTTAAGCACTCACATTTAACATGCACCTGACTTGCAGAGCATTTCCCCCTACACATCTGGGACTTTTTTCAGGCTTTTCAGTACATGACCACTGTGATTTACATGGACCACTGTGATTTACATGGGGGTGGAGCACAGAATTGTGCAGTTGTGCAGGGTGTCCAGCATTATTTCAAGTGGCATCTCCTCCGACATGTCAATTCATCCCCATGTCAGACCTGGTGGCCCATCATCAGAAACCAGTGACGTGGCTAGCCCATGTGGCACCCGTGGCAGTCCCTGCATTTCCCACCCGTGAGCAGAGGAGGATTGGGGGTTGCTTGTGATTCCTGCAGCGGCCGTGGATAAGAGTGGGGGAGGCCCTGACCCCAAAACTTGTGCTGCCCAGTGCAGACCACCATGCTATGCCACTGCCAGGAACACCTATGTATGTATACAGTGGTCCTTAAACATGTGATCAAAACAATACAATAAATATAGATTAAAATCAATACTATATTTTGTATGTCCAGCCGAACAATTTAATAATGTAATCAAATTAATAGCTTTAATAAAATGCAACATTTAAGTGGGACACAGTCCTGCATCCTACAGAGAACAAAACAGTAACAGTTATATACAACACACAAGGACATTTCAGGCAAGACAAATATAGCTTGTGAGATGTAGATCAAGTCAAGCTTAAAGTGAACAGACAATGCACTTCTTTACACAATGGATTAACGTGCAAGCTGTTACATGGGGGTCGGCGACGTTTCGATCATATTGACCAATATTAGGATCATCATCAGGACAATGAATAGTGCATGCCTGATATTGGAAATTGCCTCAGGGGTAGGCGAAAGGTTGCTCCACGGGGTGCTCTATGTCTGATCGGAAGACTATAAAAGGACAAGCCCCTACACGCCGGAAGACGAAGCAGCTACATCTTGCTGTCCGCCCGCATTCAACTTCACCACGGTAAGCCCTTGCCATAGGAAAGATCGCAAGCACGTTCAGACAGCCGCCAGCTTTCTGTAGTGCAGTAATGTATCGACTAGTAACTAATTGAGCACTCTGATTTTATGTCTTTCAGAGTGTTTTATATTTCCTCATCACAAGGCATGATTTTAAAGCCACCATTCCAAATTACATTGAAAACAGGCACTATTTCGTTTTAAGATACACCAAGGTAATCTTATTTAAAAACCATTTGATATCTAGTTAGTATAGCCAATACTACACGGATGTGTAGAGTAATACCTCAATATGCCACTAATTTCCAGACGCATTAAATATAATACTTACAAATCTGAAATTCGTTTTTTTAGAGCCTGTTAAACTTCCAACGAGACAAGGTGCCATCAACAGCGACCTTGTTTCAAGCGTCAAGTCTACCATCTAATGTAGGCTCTAACCATAGGTAAACATTATATCTTCCCCTTTGTTTCATGTATGTATTTCAAGACCAATGCAGCTACCATTGCAGCGACCATGTCCTTAATATATGAGGAATGAGTAGATTCTGTCTTCCTCTTTTTTCATTCATAGTGTTTTTTCGGTACCCGTTGCCTGGGACATCTCGAATATGGTTATCAAGTGTTTGTTTAATGAATAACTTCGTCAGCAATATATATCCTTCGTCCATGGAATCATAAGGTACACAGTTGATACTACTATGTCTTGTACGTTATGGCGCCATTATATTACTTAACAGTGCTATCTAGTCAATACCTATCTCTCCTTTATTATCGCTCCTTTTTACTTGGTGATAAATAGATGGTACCTGAAAGTTCTTTTGTAACCACTAGAGAGGCTATATCTACATGTGATACGATTAGGACCATAGGACAGAGGCATCTAGTGGGTACCATAAATATGAATAGGTATAATACTTTGTTTCATTGTCATGAGAAAAATAAATCCTGTAGTGCCTGTATGAACAGGAATAATACTTTGTTTTCACCATCATGAGAAAAATAAATCCTGTAGTGCCTTCCACATGCCAAGAGCAATTTGTTACGCCAAACGTGTTTGTTACTATGAATAATAAGTCTATACGACCACTTTTTAACAATATAAATTTCATCACTAGGAATCCCACTACCATTACTCTTTCCATATACACATCACGTTTGTATGAAGACCCCCCTTGGGTGTTTTTGCTGCACGGATAGAAACCTACCTTTGTGAGTATACCCTGCTGTTTGAGCATTGTTGCTTTAGATCAGTAATGTTGTTTTCTTTCAAAAAACAGTTATTCTGAAACATCAGGTTATGAAATTATCCTATGCTGTGAACTACAAGGATTGATTCCGGTATATATTTTTTTTTAAAAAAAACTAGAAGTGATTCTACTCTACCATCTTAGAATATGTCCTAAGGCTATGTCCCTTCATTATAAGGGGTTGTCTCTATAAACCAAGGTATAGGAGCCTTGAATGAGTCAGATACTGTACAATTGGTAAAATATATTGCCCATTAAAGGCCTTGAGTGTACATAACAATAGTCAAGGTCAGTGCCCAAGTCAGGAATGTAGGTTTTTAAATGCGTGTTAATGATACTTGTATATGTTGTCATCACAAACATTATGGATTTCTAGATAACACATATATTCTTTTAAATTGTATTTCAGGAATTAAAATTGTGTCTCCTGAAGAAGGCGGTCCCCTGCCGAAACGCGCGTCGAGTTCTTATGCTTGTTTTATTTTTGATGTGATTATTTGTATGCTTTTGTTAATATATTCCATTATTTTATGTACTATGAATTTTATGTTTATTCATTATGACTACTGTATGTAATTTTGACAAAGCGATTTTAAAGCCCGTCATATTGGTTTGACCCCCTGTCATTTCTAATATGATTTTTAAATATACAAAATAAAAATATACTTTTTATACAACTGCTTTCATTTTCCCCTACTATTCCTTCTGGATAACTGGCCTGTCTTATCTGTACACTCAGATACTTAGACGTCCTAGGATTTTTCTCGCATATATAAAAGGACAAAAGCCACGGACCGCAATACAATGGGGACCGGAGAACGGAGGACCGGTCATTATTGAATTATTTGTCCGGCTGGATATCCAAAATATAGTATTGATTCTAATTTATATTTATTGTATTGTTTTGATTACATGTTTAAGGACCACTGTATACATACAGAACTGTTACCCAATGTCATTAATTACCTTGAGGGTTCCCTTGTGTTTTTGTAACACAGTGCCAGGAACACCAGCTTTGCCTCTACTTAAAATCTGAAGGGAGAATACTAGGGGGTTAGGGGGCATCCAACCTCAGGGGTTCTGCCCCCGGGGCAGATTGAGAGGGCATTGCAGTCCAGAGGTCTGCCATTTTAAAATAGTTTGGTCTGCCCCTGTGTCGCCCAAAAATGGCCTAAGTTGTTTGGGCTCCCTGCCACCATTTTAGGTCTGGTGACCTGGTTGTCAGTGGCATGGAAAGGGAGAAAAGTTTTTGTGCGGTCAGGGCAAAGTTGACATTCTGATGCATGTGGCGGAAAGAGTTTTAGGATGTCTTACCTTAGAGAGGGAAGACTACTGTGTTGCTGGAGCCATGTGTGATTTTGCAGTAGGCCATCTGACTGCTGTTGGTGATTGGAGTGGAGGCGGTAGGCAGGCACTTGCGGGAGGGGCTGCTGCCACTGCAGCATGCTCCCAGTTGCACAAGGGGAGTGCGTTGGCTGAGGTTGGGTGAAGACGAGGTCAGTGGGAGGGTCCCCTCATGTGGGACAGAGTCCTGGTGCCAGTCCGCTTCATGCCGCTCGGACACAGAGCACGGAAGCGGGGATTCCCCCCCCTGCAGCTTGATAAAGGGAACAGCAATGTAGGAGCGCAGCTCCAGAGCGTTGTGTGCGAGTCTAGGAAAGAGAAGAAATTTGAGAGCGGGGTCAGTGGTTACGTTGACCCACTCTGTAGTAAAGTGTGGGCAAGATTTAACCCGGCGAGCTGCTTCACAGGAACTGCTCATGGGGCAGAGAAAGGTGACAGCCTCAGGGATGGTGTGCAGGGGATCATCCTCAGGGATGGTGTGTAGGGGAGCATTGGAGGGCTACAGTGATAGCGTGGTGCCTGGGCTGCCTGGGGAGGCATTGAGCGCCGAGATTGGGGAGCAGGTAAAGAGGCAGAGTGGGAACTGTGCCAAGAAGCAAGAGTGGCTACAATCTGGATTGCCTTTTGTCCCAGAAAGTTGAATTTAAGGCTCAGAGAGTCCAAAAGAGGCAGGCCCATAGTGATTAGTCAGGGAGGTGGTTTGATGGAACTAGTGCAAGGGCCCACTTTAGGGGGGATAAGGGAAGAGGAAGAAGTTGCAGTGGGAATTTAGGTTGATAAGAAAAAAAAGGGGTTTTAAAATGTGGCGTAATGGGAGCTAGGGCCCCGGCTCTGGTTCATTTAAAAGGCAGGGAGGAGAGGGGCAGGACGAGGCTGAGGGGTGAGGTCAGGCATAAGGCAGGATACCAGCCCACCAGTCCAGCCATTTTTATCATAGGGGGAGAAGCAGCGTAGGGAGATAGGCTCAGCAGAGCTGGGAGTGGCTCATTTGAGCCAAGGGGAAGCTGAGGGCTCGGCCCAGCATGGCATGCCTGACATCTGCAGAGGATCCCTACGCGGCCAGCTGACGTAGGCCCAGAACTTCCTTGCTGGCCCCAACGTCTGGTGGGTCTCGAATGGCTGCCAGAGGAACGTAGATGGAAGAGCGGCCTTTGGAAGAAGGCGCAACAGTGTCAGTAAGTGCAGTCTATCCGGAGGCAGGCTAAGAGTGTGGCTAGCATAAAGGCAGTGACGCCAGTTGTAAGTGCGAGCCTGGGGTGGCCGCAGTTGATGGAAATGCATGACAGGAAGAGCCTAATGGGGTTCAGGGGGGTCACACTAATGATATGTCAAGTATATTTCAGGGGCTTGCACAGAGATCAGTAAGTGTATACAGGTCTGTGGCGAGGCCAGTTGGAAATTTTGAGGAATCAAGGCCCTTGGTGAGGCAACATGCATCCCTACGGGCACAGACCTTGGAGCCAAGTAAGGCCAGGATAATGTTGCAGGAAGTCTGTTATGTTTTGGTGGGTGTGAATGCAGGGGAGAAGCAAGGGGATGGGGGAACGCTTGTGAAAGGGAGGTACATGACAGACGTGGGGTGAGGTGCCATTGGGTCAGAAGACCCTGTGGTAAGTAAGGAAGAGAATAGGACTGGTATGGGAAAAGGGGAGAAGGAAGAAAAAGGGAAAAGAAAGAGGGCCCAAAGAGTAAGTAGCTCCAGACCAAGGAGCAATAGTTTAATGGTAAGGCTTGAGCTGCTGGTGGCACAGGCTCTCACAGAACAAGGGTTCAGATCCAGCCAATGCTGTCAAAGTATTCTAAGGTGGTAAAACTACAAGTTAAAAGCTTCCCTATATGGGGCGACCAAACAACTGGGGGCACATCGGATGCTCACCACAAAGGAGCGCAACCGGAAAGGGTAATATGTAGCAAGAGTGTATTACGCAAATATCTAGAGTATGCTTCAGAATGTTTCAATACATGATGGCATCTGGGAAGCACAGATGTAAATAAATGTGGGTGTATTTGTAAAGAGCACTGCGACTCCATGGAGTATCCTGGCGCTGAAGACCGCTAGGGAACCCGTCCTGGTTTTCCCTGTGAGATGGTCCCTTTCTTGGTATCTCCAAGGTGAAACCAGGCATCCCCGGCGTCTGTGGGGGGCCGTTGTAGAGATAAGGCAAGCTTAATGCCCAGAGTTGCCGAGTGTGTTCCCTTGTTAGAGTAGGCACCAAGGCGAGAATTATTGAGTCCGTTTTTGACCCTGGTCCACAACCCTGCCGCTTTGGGAATTGAACTCTGGTCCCGGGCCGTTCTCTGCTTACGGGTCTGTAGCCTCTAACCAGTGAGCCACACCACTCCACCTAAGGAGTTTCAGATTCAGGGGGTAGTTATGCATGGGATCAGCATGGAGAGGAATTCAAGGGGTGCTTGGCAAGGAAACCAGAAGCAAATTAGGGGAGCTGGACAGTGATCTGTAGCAGCACACATTGGGGTGGAAGACGACATTTACCACCAGTGTTATGCCAATTGTATCGACCCTTTTAAGGGTGCCCCACACAGGGAGGGTTGGGAATACAGTTGGGAGCTAACAAGGGGCATGGCTTGCTTGCTGGGATGTCAACAAAGAGCTTTGAATGCATGAATATGTTCAGCCGCGAAGGTTTAAAATCTGGGGGTGCCACCCCCTTGTCAGCTGTTTCAAGGCAGGAGGGTTACCATAGGCAAGGGGGAAACCAGTGGCATTGGCCCGGCAGCAATCCAGGGGGGGAGGCAACAGTAGCATTTCGCAGGGAGGAACAGGGGTCTAGGCCACATGGCCAAAACTTCAGTTAAATTGGACGGATCGAAGTACTGGCTAGGATGCTACGAGAGATGAGAAGAATTGGGGATTTTGCTGGAAGGAGTTTGCAAGGGTTTTTTGTCTTTTTGTATATGGTCCCTCGGGTCTGGGTGCGGGCAGATGATTTGAAGTCAGCCAAATAGCACAAACATGCAGTATAGAATAAATTGAACAAAGAGGTGTGGGAGGGTAGGATAGTTGCCCCATTTGTGGATGAGTCCATTAACAAATTGGTGGTGTCTCAAATGGAAGTAGTCCAGGTCCGAAGGAGGGTCAGTGAATGAATATTCATTGCTGAGGAAGGGGCCATAGTGGCCTACTCCTCTGTTTATTTGCCCTTGTCACTAGTGGTGAGGGCAGGCCCAGGGGCACTGATGGCAAAACCCAAGGTGATATCAGCTTTTCAGCTCTTTCCAGTCTACCCAGAGGACTTTCAACTGTTGAGCATCCACTTCTATGGAAAGTGGTATGTGGACAAAGTCTTGCCAATGGGTTGCTCTATTTCGTGTGCTTTGTTCGAATGTTTCAGTTCCTTTTTGGCAGTGGCTATTCACATGGTGTACAGGGCACCGTTGGTAACACATTATTTGGATGAATTCTTTTTGTGGGTCTACACAACTCTGCTGGCTGCCAGGATGCGTTAGCAAGATTCCAACAGCTAATGGGGGACCAGCGGGCATTTTGCGCCATTAAAAATGGTGGGCCCCAGCATGGAAAGATTTTTTTCTGGGAAGTGCAATTGACACTGCGGCAATGGAGGTATGTCTACCAAGGGATAAAAAAGACAAGATGTTAGAACTGTTAAAATATATACTGCCTTAAGAGAAGGGAAAGGGCAAGGAAATAAAGGTATATTGGATATATGGATTTTGCTTGTAGGTAATGGGGGTGGGGAGAACCCTCTACAAGAGTTTAGGCCGGGCTCTGATGGGAAAACACCTGCCATATCAGCAAGTACATTTAGCAGCTGGCGGTCAAAGACATTTTGCGGGTGGAGGGTATATTCCTACAGTCTTTCAATTGAATACCACTGGCCTGTCAAGGTAACAGGGAATGGCAAATACAAATCTTTCATGATGCGTGGTGTAATCTTTGTCTTGGACTCTGTTGGCAAGCAAAGTAGCGTGCAGCACACGGGCCAGAAATGGATCAATGGTGGTAGGAGCATAGCATTCTTGGAGCTGTGTCCCCTAGTTGTGGATGTGACTCTTTGAGGGGAGTTGTTGACACGCAAGAGAGTTCAGTTTCATGTTGACAACAGGGTTGTGTTGGAGATAGTGAATCGGTAGTCCACCAGGTATGTACAGGTCCTCAAACTGATGAGAGTATTTGTGCCAGGATGCTTGAACTATGACATTGCTTTCCAAGCTTTATGTGTGCCAGCCATGGTCAATTTGATTGTGGATGCCTTATAGTTCACAGTGGGGGAGACTCCGAGGGTTGACCAAGGATGCAGACAGGACCCCGCTACCAATGCCTCAATAGTTATGGTATGGAGTTTCTCCACTATGGATCCCGGCGTCGAGTTGAGGGCAGAGAATGCCATACAGTATATTTTAGACATGATTGAGAAATGGGAGATTTGCCTTTTCTCCACTTTGAGTTTTTGGATGCTCTGTGGTGTATTTTGGGTGTCAGAGTTGCGGGGTAGGGAAAGGGAGGGATATTTGGGGAGTATGTTGACAGGTGGGAGGGTAGGCTGCAGATATGGCTTAGTAGTTCAAACATAGGCCATCTGGGCCAGGGCAGACAGGTTATTCTGCAGTCGGGGTAGACACCGTTCCCTACCCTGTGCAGTGGGCTTCTCAGTGTTTACGATGTTGTGGAGCAGAGGTGGGCTGGTATTTTGCCATCAATTGGGCTTTCGTGCTATGGCATATTAACTAATACTGCTAAAGCAGAAGGCACTACAGTGCTTGATCCTATGGTGCTGGATTATCATATGCACTCTTTCGTATTGGTGCAGCGTTGGAAGCAAGGAGCAGGGGCTGGGTGCAGGGGGAAATCATGTGGCTTGGCTGTTGGTCCTCACATTGTTGCAGGTGGTATGTGTGAGGTTTGGTAGTGGTTGTGCCGCAGTGGGGGTTACTATGAAAAATGTAATGCTTATTTGTTTCTTTCCAGGTCAGTGGCTGTTCCAGGGACAGAAGAGGTGGCTGTATGGGTGTTGGGCCACTTGGTTGTCAAATGGTCACAGGTCCAGGCTCAGAAAGTTATTTCAAACGAAATTGTGTTTTTTTATGATAGATTTTGTAAAATCACCTGGAAAGAGATGTTATTGCTTGTGTGGGAAGGAGCTTATTCATTGTTTGTATGGCAAGTTTGGTGCACGGAAGGTCCCTAGATTTATGGCTTTTACATTTGAGGTAAAATAATTTGGTCAGAAACAAAGGGGTATTCTAATGCGCAAGATGTAGAGGGCTTTAGTGCTCACATAGCAGAAGTAGCCAGGGTGTTTTGTCTTGTGGACAAAGTTATTGCCTAGGGGCTTGGAGAGGAGTGTTGAAGCCTGGAGCAATGGATAGAGCATGGAGGAAAGCCAATTGTGAGATAGCCCATTTTGGCAGGATCTACCATGCAGAAGTAAACCTTACAGCTAGGGCGGTTGACCTAGAATCTGAGAACTGGGTTCGAATCTCAGCAATGACGCTGATCATCCTGTGATTCTGGGCAAATCACTTAATCTCCCCGTGCTTAACAAAAATGAATGTGTCCTCATGTAATGCAACTGGTTCTATGTAAGGCGCTCTGATACCCGATTCGGGTCAAGTTCGTGCTATATAAAACTCTGTAAAATAAAAAGAAAAAAACATTATTAATAAAAAGACATAGTGGGATTTATCAGGGGCTACGAGGTACACATGTACAGGGTGGGTACGAATCTCTTTTTTCTGGAGATAATAGAAGGGGCTGGCAAGAACCCTGAAGATTCAGTGGTAGGCAATTGATGGCTTACAAAGCAGCTTAGTTGCGGGGGGCATGCAAAGTTTGCCCGGAGTTGGCAGAAGTTTTGTTGACGTTGACAGTTAGTGAACCGTGTGCAAGGAAAGGGTAGACATTACTTCAAGTTACAGTTTGGGTTGTTTGGTTATTTATAGTTTCATATTTGTAGTCCTAGGATGTAGGGTTAATAGAACTTGGTAAGGTTGAAATGCAATACATTGTAATGTTTGTAATGTGTTAAGTACAGGATGGGCATATTGGGGAGGCCATAGGGGTGAAAGTGGGGCCAAAATGGTAGTTTAATGGCTTCATAGTGAGGTATTCGTTTTGAAAGTCAGTTGCCAGGTTAATTGTTGTGATGTGCACCTGTTTCTTACTTGGAATCCACCTCAGACTCAATCACCTATACTTTTCTGGGTGACTTCAATTTTCACCTCGAAGAGAATAATGATTCCGAATCAGCTATGCTAATTGATATTCTTTTCAGTTTTGGTATGAATCAACTAGTTTTGAATCCCACACATGTAGCACGACACACCCTTGATGGGAACTTCACAAATATTGACCACATAAGAGTAACTTCGGTCCTGCCTGTTCTATGGTTCGACCATGCGGCCATCCTCTTTATATTGCAATCGAATCTTCCTGCCAGCTGTCGAAGAGGTCTCCTGCTTCCTGAAAAAACACACCCCTGGAAGAAGCTTGACCCCAATTTATTAGCTAGCGTACTTGCCAGGGATTCTCCTCTACTCGAATCTCATAATAGTGAAACCGGGGCGACTATGTTCCATAATTGGATTAGCCATGCAGTGGATGAATTAGCTCCAGTGGAATAAAAAAAAAACAGAAGACGATCTGCTACCGCCCAATGGTACTCTGCAGATGTGAAATTAATAGAATACACCAAAGTCTTACACGAATATAAGACGGTGATAGCCCAGGCGAAAGCTGCCTTTTTTACAAAAAGAATTCAAGAAGCATCCAACTCCTCCAGGGAATTATTCAAAACAATCACCTACCTGACAAAGAGCCCCCGTGACACCATGTTTATACCTGACCAGAATTTTGTAGAGAATATCGCTACCTATTTCCAACAAAAGGTTCAGGCAGTCTATGATGATCTACACACTTTAGCAATAGGCACATCTGTTGATTATTGTGAGCACATAACCCTGGCTGACACAAACTATTCTCCCTTTTCTCCTCTAGAAGAGATACAGGTCAGCGAGCTACTCACAGATGAAATCAGGGTCCCCTCTGGACCCCTGCCCCCCACATGTACTGCATATGATCCCAGAGACCATTACCACAGTCCTGACGCCCCTGCTAAATGAGGTTATTAGATCAGGTGAATTCCCTAGTAGCTGGAAGAAAGCTTGCATTAGGCCTATTCTCAAGAAAGACACCTTAGATCCTACGGAACTAAAACACTATCGCCCGATATCCTGCCTACCTCTTCCAGCAAAAATGTTGGAAAAAAGCTATGAACCAAGAGCTAATGAGGTACATAGATCAGAACAATGTATTAGACCCCTCACAACATGGGTTCCGGCCCTGTCACTCAATGGAATCTGCCCTAATCATGGCCACGGAGGACATGCGCAAGAATATGGATGAAGGTGGCAGAACGGCCCTGGTTCTATTGGACTTAACAGCGGTGTTCGACACCGTAAACCATGCGGTCCTACTAAACAGATTGAGAGCCCTGGGAATTACAGACACTGCCTTAGCCCTTCTAACATCCTTTCTTGACACTCGGATTCAACAAATACACTGGGGAGGTCTTCAATCTGACGAATTCTCTCTTCCAGGAGGCGTTCCCCAAGGCTCGGCCTTATCGCCTACAGTGTTTAACCTATATGTTACATCTTTAGCCGCGTTAATCAAATCCCATGGCCTGCAACTAGTGTTGTACGCCGACGACACATAAATTGTAGTGTCGCTTTCCCACTCAGTGGAAGCCACCGCAGAACATTTTAGGGACTGCCTCCTAGACATAAAGTGTTGGATGAGCCGTAACTTTGTAAAACTAAACACTGAAAAGACCGAAGTGATAGAGTTCGGCCAGAAACCATCGATCTGGAGCCACCTCTGGTGGCTCCCTGAGGCTGGCACCTGCCCTATCCAGCGGAAAAGGTCAAGAATCTTGGACTTCTGCTTGACAAAATCCTTTCCTGTACGGCGCAAATTAACCAGGTCACCTCGGCCTGTTTCTATACCATTAAAGTGCTCAGAAAAATCCTATAGCACATCCCGCCTACTCTCAGGAAAACTGTGATGGGAGCCCTTGTAATGTCCGGAGTGGATTACTGTAACTCACTCTACTTGGGCACTGGAGAAAAACAACTGACAAAGTTACAGGCAATTCAAAATGCCGCAACCAGAGTCCTACTGAATCTGCCAAAACGTCACCCTACATCTAAAGCCATACACGAACTTCATTGATTCCCAGTTAGGCGCAGAATTCAGTTCAAGGCCCTCTGCCTGGTTCACAAATCCCTGTATGAGAAAGGACCTGATGACCTTGCCAAACTCTTCCCTCGCTATACCCTGCAACGCACATTAAGATCAGCTAGTCAAGATCTGGTGTGCCAGCCCAGAATACGGAGAGCACGATGGGGTGGGAAATCTTTTTCCCATCAAGTCTCCAAATTATAGAATTCATTGCCCTCTGTGCTCCGATCAGAAAACTCTAAAATGAGCTTTAGGAAGGCACTGAAAACTTAGCTCTTTTCCTTGCTCTAACTTGCCTTACTCTGTTCTTCTGTACTATAGCGCCAAGACGCCGTGGCAATACAGCGCTTTAAAAATATTTCAGTTAGTCAGTCAGTTTCAATAAAGCTTCCTTTTTTACACAAAGCAAGTGGTCAGTGTCTTGGCTGCACCTATCTCTCCCAAGTTGGTGGATGGAACGTCCATCATATTTGGGGCAGAAACTGGTTTATTGCTAGTTAAAGTGTCCCAAAAGATCTCATAAACTGAATCATAGAGTAGGCATGACAGGACGGCACTGCCATTTTTGTTGTGGCTTATTGCTTGCTCTTGGCTCGTCTATCGACTGTTATCTAGTCTTGGCTCTCTGCAAGAAGCACTTTTTCATTATCTCCAACTAAGCTTAGTGCTTACAGTTCCAAGAATGATGGATGACGCATGTGAGAAACAGTTCATTATTTGTGGTTAATTCAATAAGGAGCTTCGGAAGGAAGATTAGCTTGTTGGGAAGACGCCAATTAAGTTCCTGTTCATAAAAAACAAATGCAGCTAATAACCAACTTATCATGATCACTTTGTCTAAATTGCTTGCGCATTTAGAATAGTTTTCTGATTAATATACAAGGGAAATCAATCATGTGCTGCAGCTTGCAGCTGATACGAGCACGTAAACGCCATAAAATACCGAAAGGCGTGCAGGCACCGGAACATTAAACATGGCAACAGAGCTATGCTTTAACAACCAATATGCTCTGCCCATGGTCCCAGCTTGAAGCTGAAATGGCAACAACACCTTGGATTTTCACAAAATGAAACAGGGGGTAGGATTTTATATATATGACTTTTTTATTTGCAGTTTAAAATATTGAAACAGCCAATCTCCTGTTTACTATATATACTTGCTGCTGTGGTTTTCACTCATCAGCGATATAACTATTCTGCCCCAATATTTATATAAATCGAGAGAAACCATTTGCACACATCAGCCGATGTATCTGAAATGTAACATTAAACCTACATGGGGGGACAAGGAGATCCCACGACTCAGCGAATAATAATATCACATACTTAGGTTTTTGGGCAGTAATTCTACAAAATAGTGGCAGAAAATCCTAAAATCCCAGTGGGCCCAATGCATAAGGGTATTTGTGTACCAAAGTTTGACTTAAATGCGCAAACATTTTCATTTATGAGTGTCACTAAGGTACTGATTACGATGTTGGGCGGACACCGTTGCGGTCTTGGGACCGACTGCATGATTACAATGTGACCGCCTATGGTGCAGTCGCATACTCTTGTTTGTCTATGGGAGCTTGTGCTGCTGCGGCTATAAAGCAGCCGTAGCACAAGGTCCCATAGACAAATCGGAAAATCTGTTAATCCCTGCACCATGTAGCAGGCACCTCAGGGTGCCTGCCCCACGGTGCAGGGATTAACAGGGCGTCACCATAGGTGCCCCCTCGGCCACCAAACGGAGGTCGCAGGTTGGCACTTCTAGGGGCTTCCACTGTCTCTTTCTGGCAGACTTTCCATGTCGGAAAGCCCGGCATGGAAAGCCTGACGGAAACCGATATCGCAATCCACACAGCGGAAATGCCGTCCTTAGGGATTACGGGCAGGTCTCCGACTGGCCGACTAGCACCTTGAGCCTATCGGAATTCAGCCGCAATGACTGGTATCACTTTCGACTGCTTGCTTTGTAATGCGGGGGTCGAAACTGAAACCGTGATAAGACTGACTGACTTGCGGTCGGAGGCTTTCTGACTCCCATAGTAATTAGGGGCCATATGTATCAAGGATCCAATTTGCGATTCTGTAATAGCGATTTTTAAGAAATCGCTATTTCAGAATCGCAAAATGGTATATATCAAGAAAAACTCATTTTTTTGGCGATTTCTTGATATTCCTTAATTGCGAATTCATAAATTGCGAATTCGCAATTAAGAAATACTTTCCCATTCATTTCTATGGGCCACGAGGCCCATAGGAAGGAAAGGGAATTTTTTCTCAATTTGCGAATTCGCAATTTGCTAATCGCAAATTTAGAATAATTTCAAGGGTGCAGGGGTGTCCAAAGGACACCCTGTTGCACCCCTGAAATAAGCATAGGTGCACATGTGGTGCACATACATGCCCTAAGGGTATGTATGTGCGTCACATGGCACTTGCAAAAATGTGCATTTTTCAAGGAATTCGCAACTTACCACCAACTAGAAGTTGGTGGTAACTTGCGATTCCTTAATGCCATTTAGCAAACTTTTTTGCCTTCTTACATTGCATTTAAGGAATCGCAAAATTTGCTATTCCTTAAATGCAATCGCAAAATAAGGAATCGCAAATTTTGCGATTCCTTATTTTGCATTGGATTTTTCTTCATACATATCATTTTGCTAATTCCCATTCCCAAAGGCCGAAATTCTGCGAATTTCGGCCTTTGCGAATGCGAATTTCAATGATACATATGGCCCTATGAGTTTAATGTTAGCGATTCACAAACTGTGAAATTAAACACAGCGATAGAATTATTTACTCTTAAAATTACTAGTATGCTGTAACTTGAACTAAATCACTCGAAAAGGTGGAGCTGTGGGGGTCCCAAGATTCTGACACATAAAAGCATGTTGGTGAGGATCCTCAATTTATTTTCAGTTAAGTCTGGTACTGTAAATGGCTGCAGCTTGCTCCTATGCAGAATAGAAGTACATTTGTTTCAGAGTAGGAAAGAGGAGGGAACGCCCCTAAAAATCCTATGGAAGGAGAGGATGGAGTCTTTCCAAGAAATGTATTCAAATACAAATGCATGTATGCATTGAATTTATGTGTATAGAAATTTATATTTTCTACATTTTGAAGTGAGTTTTCATTTGAGTACTTTAGGACGCTGCACTATTCTCAGCTTGCCGGGAGTATGCTGAAAGTCTTTGTAAGTTGCAGTAAAACCAGAAAATTGCATGAAATCTAGACATAAAGGGCAAACTATAACAAAGGATTTGACCAATTCTGTGCTCATGGCGAAATGAATGTATAGATACAGGCCATAATTACAAAAGCAAATGTCTGCCTTTCTTTGTGAATTCAACATACTGTCACTGATGACGTGGACATTGTGTCGTATAAACGGAAGTTGCCACTTATTCACGTTGATGGCTAGACCTTTTGATGTTATATCATTGTGTTAAGATGAACCTTTTGGCAAATCAGAAAGGTGGAGACAGTAGTGAACAAACTAAAAAAAAATGCATCTTGGTGGGAAGATGTGGTATGTCGGTGATGTGTTCTTGCTTGAAATAATATGCGTAAATAAAATCGTCATAGCATAATGCGAGCCCAGGCTGCCCCTCTGATGCAAGGGGTCCCTACCCCAATACGATCTAAATAAAGCCTATGAATATCTTTGAGATATGAAAGTCTGAGGGGCCTAAAATCACATTATGCAGGGGGGCATCATTTACCCTCTGTAAAAAAGCTACTATTTGTCGACACCTGCTTGTTTACCAGAAAACATATCTGTGTCTGGTGATCGCTGAACCACCCTCTAAGAACTGAAGGGCATATTTACAAGGAGATTGCGCCATGGACGTCATTTTTTGAGACATTCAGTGGCACAATGCCCTGCACCATATTTACAAAGTTGTGTTAAGCCAATTTTTGTGGCTTAACGCTACTTTATAAATGTTACTCTTTCATGCAGATATCTGCGTGAAAGGGGCGTGAAATGGATGTTGCTGTTGGTGTTCCAGCGCAACACCCATTGCTTTTTGACGCTGCCACAGAATCACCATTATTGGTTGTTTATGTGCAGGAAGGGACACCTTCCTGCACATACACAATCATTCCCCGCAACACAGGCAATCTTGCACTGTGGCGCAAGGGTGTCTGCGTTGGAGCTAGTCTGCTATTTTTAGTGCCAGCACTAGGGAAAACACAGGGGTGCACCATATTGTTGTATATACAGTGCATCCCTGTGTTTTGGAAATGGCAGAGTGTGGCGCCGCAAAATTTGTCACAGCTCTCGCTCCATCATTTCCTTCTAAATCTCTCTGATATAATCTCCAACCATATAATATAGCTCTGCTGTTGGTGTAGCACCAGGCTTCTACAATTTTGATCCATTCTCCGCACCCTTAGCATCTCCCCTTAGCAATTTTTGGAACCAATTTAAATACATTAATGCAATGGGGATTTTAGGCTTCTTTTGAGTTGTAATGTTAAGTGAGGTGAGTCAATGGTCGTTTTCCCTAATAGAATGAGTGGGTTTCCTACTGGTAATACTTTAAATAGAATTCCATGCATCACATTTGTATTGACTTATCTATTTGACATGAGGATTTGGTCTTTACTTTTTTTCCAGAATAAGTTAAAGAGGCCCTAAAGTCTCTCAAATAAAAAATATACAAAGAGGTAGAGGTCCAGGAAGAAATGTTTCACTCTACCAGGCAGTGAGAAGTTTTCAGCTCATATAAGACATTCTCATTTACTGGGCAGTAATACAGCATTAGTGAGGTGGTAAGTGGGCAATATTGTTGCCCAAGTTCGAGTCCATGTCTCAAGGAGAAGAGCACTAGCAGCATGGTGGCCAACTGTCTTCTTTGTCCCACAGTCATAATGTCTGCTGAAACAAGGTTCGGGGGTGTCTAAATGAATTCAACAAGCTTATTCTGATCTCCCAATTATTCCTGCAGCACCCACCTTCAAAGAGTTACAGCTTGTGAAGGAAGTCAATCTGTAACAGCGGGAGACATGGGAGAGAGGTGGGAGTCAAACAACTGACCTAGGTTTCAGCTGTCACAGAACTGCAGTTGCAGAGTAAACAGCACAGCTCCTTCCAGTATTTCATTCATCGACAATTGGAAAATGAGCATGTTCAGGCAGTTGGCCTTTACAATTGATTATCACTTGTTGTCACTCCATTGTTTACAACGGAAGCATAAACATGTGAATGTTCTAATGGTATACAAGAAATGTTCTACATTCCATATTTAAAAAGGTAAATAAATACACATATATTTTTACTCCTACACCTAGGTGTAGCTCTCCACTATTTTTGCTACTCACCATTTGTCAGTTTCTGGGTGATTCACCAAACGGGGACTGAGAAAAAGCCGGGGAGTCTAAAATGCAATTCCCCATGCAATGTACATGAGAAATGTTAGACAGTATTACAGCATAAATGCAACACAGCCCAAGGCGCTGATTTCCATTACTAGTTTTTACAAAGCCATGCTATGCAATGCAAATGAGCCCATGAACAGCTTTGTAAATCTCGAAGAGCATTTTGCATCGTAGCTGTGCCAAAATAATGGTGCAACTACAGCGCAAAACGTTAGTATATCTGGGACTACGGGCCTATTACTAAGGGTCATTATCGCTGCTTTAGCTGGACTTTTTCCCGCTAAAGCGACGATAATTTTATTGCCCTATTACCAAGCTTTGCTAACACCAGTTAGCGACAGCTTATAGGTGATAGCGGGCATTTTGGGGCCCGCTTTGCATGTCAGCGATAATTATCGCTAATGACATGCAAAGTGGGCGTGCCAAAATGTCAGCGACTGAAAACAGTTGCTGCAATCGCTATCACCTATGATCAGCACAGGTGTAGTTTTGGAAATATTCGCGCTAAGCGCGAATATTTCTAAAAGCTAACGCCTGCACTGATCAGTTCTTAGCCATGTTATCCAATGAGAGGTGGATAACATGGCTAAGATCATTGTCACAGTAATGCCTGAATATCGTTGTATTGACAGTGATATTCACGCATTTCTCCCGTTTTTTATTGCTTCTGAGATAAACCTTGATAATAGAAAGGTATCTCAGCGATAAAAACAGGTGAAGGGCGGCGATAGGAATATTCCCGCTAAGCCAACATAGCGATATTTATCGCTAGTTGTTGGTAATATGCTCCCTAGTCTTTACCCAGAAATTGTGCTTTTTGTAATTTGATACAAATCTGTTCTGGAGTTTTTGAAAAATTAAGGTTCAACAAATATTGATATATTGACAGAAGGACTTGAATTAAAAAATCCAAGAGTTCTGATTGGCCGATGGGGATTTTCGGAGTGAGTATTCTGATTAGCTGGCTGCAACATGAACAGAAATGTTACAGCCTCCGTTAAAGACCCTCTGCAGGACCTCCAGAAAAACAAAACAGCATGGTGCTCTATTTCATTAACGTTACCCTTTTGTGGACCCGGACCAAGAGTCAGCAATCTCTTTTTTTAAAGAATTATTGTGGAGAGGGAGGCATGGGTCAGCCCTGCGCCAAATTCTTGCTCCTGGGACCTCATCTCCTGGGGCCTAATGCAAGTCTATTTTTAAATAGCCCCCCCAAGCTAAGTTTTGGCCACATAGACTCCAATCATGGGATACCAGGAAGACCTCTTCATCCCTGCCCGCAAGAGCGTGAGCAGGGGACACCGGATTGCTCCGATCATGGGCTGGAGCAGAAAGAAGGCTGCTCCCACTATGCAGGAGCACAAACAACAGCCCAAGCCTGCACCTGAGGATGAATCCTGGTGGAGGGGCTGGCAGGGCCATGGGAGCATTGGGCTTCCTACCCAGCTCTCAGTAGGACACCTATTCATGGGTGCCTGGGTGGGAGTGGAACACCCATAACATTTTATTTATTAAAGTGTCAGTCTCCCACACTGCAGTGGGATGATGGGTGCTGCCTGGTACCCAGTTGGGCCACAGGGGCCTTCGTCCTTCTCTAGCTGACCTCCAACAGCCCTGACTATGTGTGGGTGTCCTGGGTGGGACTAGAGTACCAGCCATAAAAAAAGTTTTTTAAAAAAGCCATGAAAGAGATATCCGAAGCCCCCGGAACACAGCAGTAGACCCACTGTTTAAATATTCACTGTTCCATCCAAGGAACGCTCCATAATTCACTGCACAGGCCTATTTGCATTTTTTTCTTTTTTACTGAAGTGACCAACAATGTGTAGGGACAACACCAACGAGTACCCTAAGTGTTATGTGGAGCTGCAGGGGTCACAGAGACCCCCAGAACTGACTTTGAAAGCCTGTCCTGAGTTTCAGGGAATATTGTATTCATGCCATTCAGGAAAAGTACGCATTACTTTAAGCATTCCCAGAGCTGTCACATTTGCTCTTAGGCTTCAGAGTGTGAGGATTCCTTGTGGTGGATCCTACTGCTGCATTATGTGGCCTGAACGGTGTAAATCTCTTCTGTGCTAAGGCTGTCCTGGACACATTCTTAGGAATGTTTTGAACAAGCTAAGGGTTGGTTTTGAATTGAAAAATTTGATCTGTCCATATTTAATTTTGGGCCCTTTCCTGTTAATGGGCACTAAGATCACCCACACAAGTGACATACCATTTTTAGTGGGAGAAATGCATGGAGGCACAAGGGGTGGTAAAAATGTTTTACTCTCCACACATTCCAGATATTTCCCTCACAGAAAAGTGAAGACAAATATGCATTTAAACCCAAAGTTTGAAATTTGCAAGTGGTTCTGGGTAAGAAAATCTTGTGAGATCCACGCAAATCAAGCCATCCTGTATTCCTCCAAGTTTCAGAAATGTGCAGGAATGGTAGGATTCTCTGAGTGCCAGTTGAGCTAAGATCCAAAGCCCGCAAATACCCACATCCGGAAAAAAAAGTGTTTTTTCTGCTGGGTGACACATGATGTCTCCCAGTCCCTTTTTGTGGCATTTTGGTTTACAGGCACTAAGCCCAGCCACACAAGCATGGTACTGTTTTTTATCAGAAGTAAATTTGTTGTTATCAATTGGATTTCTCTGTGTTCATGAATTACAAATGTAAGCTAGTGTGCAAGAAAGAAGACATTTTGCAAAATGTCCTCTGAATCACATGATAATATGGGTAACTCCATATTGAGAGGTGTACAAATAACCACTGTTCCTAAACTTGGCATCTTATGCAAATTTCAGAAATAGAAAGGTTTCCTTCATATCCATTTTTCATTCTCATATTTTCCCATGTGAAGTTCTGTATCGGCGGTACACAAAGAAAGATTATTGTAAAATGCGGCTCAGTTGTTGGCTCTGGGTATCTCAGTTTAGGAGGAACCGACAAACCCTCAATATCGTTATGACCAGAGGGTCTTTAAATGTAACAGTATATTTCTTTGGAAATTAAAAAATTGTGACAAAAAGTTACAGGTGAAAATGTTGTCACAAATGGCTGCTTGTTCCAACTCATTTTCATTTTTTTGTATGTCAAACATTAGATTGATTGGGCAAAAAATTTGGTATAATGTCGCTTTGAGAATGTTTTCACTCATGCTGGAATAGAAACACAAATGTATGATAATAGGTGACTACGCACTTTTGTAATTGGTTGGAGGTGCATTTGAGATTAAGCCTGGCACAGAATACAACCATTTAGAGAAAGTGGTGATACTAATGCTTTTTGATAAAATTACTTACTTTTCGCAATGATGATAGATGATGTGCAGGATGTTTCCCACGGCTCGCACTGATCTTGTTGTACAGAAAAAGGTGCTGATGAGTGTGATTGGAATATATATAAAAAATGGTCCAAATTAATCCAATTGCTGAATTAATTCCATTGGGATATATGCTATATCAGAATGTTTTTGATAAAAGGATAATGATAATTCAGCCACATTGTGCATATGAAATATTGTATGTTTTATGAGACGCTTTGAACTTTTCAATGCTGCATCAAATATGTTTTAATGTGGGCACTGTAATGTCATAACTTTTAGATATGTATGCGTTGTCTTGTGTGGCACTTATAGTGTTATCTTTTGTATGTCTTTTTTCTAAACTCACACCCCTGAAGAAGTTCTGATCACAGAACGAAACGCGTTGGCTGGTGTCTTGTCTTTAAGTGGATCATTAAAAGAACATTGAAATTTGAACATCACGACTCAGCGTCTATATATGAGGACAATTGAAAGATTGAATAGTCTCTTGTAATTGGAGGAGGCCAACTCATTTAGCGGTGCTTTTCCATTCAGGACAAATATAGACTTTTTACCCAAGGTTTGGGTAATGCTCTTGGGACAGGGAGCATTTGGAAAGTGCTCGCTGGACTATTGAAAAGGGAATAATTTGGTGATATTTGGATTGATGCTTTGTTTTTTGCTGGAGTGGTCCACTGTCCGAACTGTGGTGCTATAACAATTTTATTTGGACCCATTGGGTGCACAATCCGAACCGAGAGAATTACTTTCTTTACCCAATACTTGTGTTCTGAAGTGTTTGCTTTGGGATCTTTTTGTATACATTATTCATCATTGTTTGGGTTGATTCTGTGAAAAACATGTCTAAATTCAAAGATACTAGGGAAGAGATGGCCTCAAGCCTATTTGGAAATAGCCAGGCTGTTTGTTCCAATACACCTAAGGAGCCAAATACAGAGGGCCTACGTGCAAAATTTTTGAAGTTAGAAAGGCTTAAAAAATTGGAGATGTCAAGATGGTGGGACGGAATAACTTTGCAGAAATATTTAGACAACCAAAAAATTCTGCGTGGTCTGCGGATTTTAATCTTCCCAACCTTTGAGGATCTGGGTGACGATGCACTCAAGGACTGGGAAGATAACCTGAAACAGGCATCTCACATCATGATGCAGATACTTTTCCGTCACTCTGAGAAAAAGGTGGCAACTTTGAAACAAGAAATCGTTGATTTGGAACGTGAAATAGACGAATCAAGTCTTAAGGACAGTATAAAAAAGAACTATGAAATCTTTGATGAGGTGATAGGAAGATACCAAATTTACTTACGTGAAAAAAAACTTAGAAAGATTAAGCGTGACGATAATGATTACAAAACAGGGCGTATATATACCTTTGCCCATAAATTTGACAACATAAAACCAGGGGGAGAAGGTAAACGAGCCAGAGAAGAATCTGTTAGTGCCAGCAGTAGCTCAATCTCCTCTTTGGATAGTTCATCCTCCAAGGATGGTGGGGCATGTCAGGCCATCTCTCCGAAACTTAATTTTTTATTAGAGATGGAAAGAATCAGGCAAGGGAAAAAGACAACAAATACAAACCAAGACCCAAAACCAGGAGGGGGGGCAAAGGGTGGAAAAACAGGACCAACAAGAGGAGGAACAGTACACCAAATAGACACCAGATCCAAGAAAACTTAGAAAACACTGTACTTCCGGAAAATATAAATACTGACCCTGAAATAGTTGTTGACAACGCCCTGACAATTGTAAAATTATCAGACCGCATTCTTACCGAAACAGAAATTAATATCTTACAAAAAGGCCTAAGTTTTTGCCCATCACAAGTTGGGGACCCAACTGCTTTGATGATAGACCTCTTTAAGTTTGGACGACTCTTAAAATTAAAAGATCACTTCCAAGACAATCCAACTGTCCGAAATGATAATTTTGCTACTGTGTCTTCATGTATCACCACTGTTTCCGATTTACAGAATGCACAACTACTATTGTCTATTGAAGCTGGTGATGACCTTTCTTTGCAGGAAATAAGAGCGGACCTCAATATTGAGGAGGATATAACAATCACGAGTGGTCTCAAACCTCGCTCCAAATATATTCCGGTAAATACCCATAAAAACCTTGATCTGTTTAGGGAACGAGTGTCAAAGGACCTCTACAAAATGATTGACTCTCCCAATAAACACACTAATAGACACCAAAATATGACAAAGAAGGAGAGATTGGCCCTGGATGGGTTGGCCAAGGACAAAAACATTACCATCAAAGAAGCTGACAAGGGGGGGAATGTGGTTGTGATGAACACTTTTGATTACGATAAAGAGATTAGGAGACAACTAGCGGATCCAACTTGCTATAAGGCTCTAAATGACAACCCCATTCCCTCCCTTGTCGCGCATATCAACACAGGAATACATGATTGGGGTGAAATTGGTCTACTTTCTGAGGAGGAATGTCGATACCTCAAAGTAGTGAACCCAATGGCTCCGTGTATTTATATCCTCCCAAAAATACACAAGGAGGGTCCTTTTCCCCCGGGACGCCCCATTATATCGGGGATTAACTCACCCACTGAACGGCTCTCACAGTATGTCGATGGGTTTTTACAACCACTGGTGGGGAACTTACCGGCATATATTCAAGATTCAGGTGACATATTGAACAAATTTGATGGCTTACAATGGTCCTCAAACCTTTTGTTTGTCACATTGGATGTGACAGGATTATACACCTGCATACACCAACATTTTGGAATAAGAGCCCTTTCTTCATTTTTGGCACTGAGAACAGCTGATCATGTTGAACATATTGAAATGCTAATTGAAATGACTGAGCTTATACTCTCGAGAAACTTTTTCCTACACTGTGGCACCTGGTATCATCAAATTAGGGGTACCGCGATGGGGAGCAAATTTGCTCCTTCGTATGCAGGACTCTTTATGGGGTGGTGGGAAAGAGAACATGCTTGGGGCGAATATGCCTCCCCCTGGATGGATATGATCGTATTCTGGGGGAGGTATATTGATGATATCATTATGCTCTGGAAGGGAAACGAAACTCAACTGGCGGATTACTACTCCTATCTGAATGATAATCCTTATAACGTTCAATTGACTATTAAGTCGAGTAATACTCAGATCGAGTTTCTAGACATACTTTTTTATGTAGAGAATAACATGATACAAAGAAACCTGTATCGCAAGAGTACTTCTTGCAATAGCACACTGCACGTGTCGAGTGCGCACCCTAGTTCCACCATCAACAACATACCGTTTGGAGAAATGGTGCGCATTCGACGAAATTGCAGTACAGAAGACAACTTTAAAGAGAAAATAAAGGAGGCCAAGACAAGATTTGTTAACAGGGGGTACAATGAAAAAATCCTGGAGAAAGCTGAAAAAAGAATACAAAGGGACACTCGAAAAAACACTTTGGTGAAGAAAGGAAAAGATAACAAAGAAATCCGAAAACCTAACGTTGCTTTCATCACACAGTATACACAAAACAGTACTGACATTTTTAGGGTTTTGAGAAGACATTGGAGTTTACTTACTGAGGTACCCAATCATTACCAACACCCCTAGAGTCACCTACAGAAGAGGCAAAACCTTACGTAATGTACTATGCCCAAGCTACCCTGCAACCACGAGAACCACAACATGGATACCTACAAAGCCAAAGGGCTTCTTCACATGTGGGGGCTGCAACATCTGCCCTCTGGGTAAAAACAAAACCAAGAAATTCCAGTATAACACTGACTGTGAATATGAGATAAGGCATTACATTAATTGCAATACAAGCTATGTAATTCACGTAATTGGCTGTGGAAGTGAAAACATTTATGTTGGCAGTACGGTACAACCGCTAAAATTGAGAATCCAGGAACACGTACGGGCAATGAAGAATTATGATCTGAAATACCCTATGAGGTACCATATGCGTGAACACCATAAAGACACCAATACAATATGGGTTCAGGGTATTGATCATGTACCCCCGCATCCTAGGGGGGGGAGATCGCGAACTCACCTTACGTAAGAGGGAGGCATCCTGGATATGCCATTTGAGATGTCTTGAAAAGGGACATAATACAGAGGATGAGATGCACCACCACCTACAATAGACCTCTGTATACATTGTATAATACTGTTAGTTTCAAATATGGTGGCACTCCCCCTCGTTTTCCTGACAGTGTCTGTTCCTCTCTTTAAATATCTCAAACCTACTAACTCAGCTAGGGGTGATTGATTGATTGGTACTATTACATTGGATTGTGTGCTATCATATTTAACTATGTACATCTTGACTTTATTGACTCTCTAAGCATCTCAAACCCACTAACTCAACTAGGGGTGATTGATTTGTACTATTACATTGGATTGTGCGCTATCACATTTGACTATGTATACCTTGACTTTATTGTTTATTATCTACTCCAATAGACCCCTATGGGTATTCTCTCCTCTTCAACTATATAGTTACAACTGTTGCCCGATGTTCGCTTGGTCATTATACCTGACTGAACAGAATTAAAAAATTGTACTATTCCTTATGTTTTGGCTGTCACAAAAACCGAATTTTGAAAACGATTACCTTATATCCTCCGTTTTTTGCCAACTTGCCATACCGAGTACATAGAAGCATCTTGAAACTTAAGATTCACCAATTCAGCCCCCTTGCCCCTTTAAACATCTTAGTTTCGCTATTTTTCGGTAATATACCATGATATTGATTGGAATACATGTTGTTCAATAGACGGAAACGGGACGTGTAGGACGAGTTGACAAATCTCGCCTAGAATTTGTTAGTAATAAAAAAGAAATACAGTGACCTCTAGATTAGAAGACAACAAGTTCCTTAGTAATGCTGCTTTGGCAAACACGAAATTAGTCAAAATAAAAGATTTTCGATTTCGCATATAAGAATAGGATAAAATATTTTATAAAGTTAACCCAATGTTGCAATATACATAAATATAGCACAGGAATATATGCTACCATTACATTAGGGCACGGAAAACTTATACATATACACTTTTAAGATATAAAACCACCATGCCAAGATGGCGGTGCTGTTGGTTCGGTATGTAGTTGTAATACACAGGCGTAGTAAAACCAAAAACACGTGATCTGCGAGGCCAACTGATAAACCTCAACTTGGGTGGGCCACGGTTCTGGCAATGGAGATGACGGCGTGCTAGAACACCAGGACGCCGAGGTTGGCAAACTAAGATCAACACTACAGGTAACGTTTTGAGGTCCATGATAATATGCCATGAATGCCCGCTACTATTCAACTATAGTTCGGCAAACATAGCTTAGCTGCAGTTATACCGGCAGGTCTCCCATCGCGTAGTGTGACCTGATAGTATACAGGTCCTTTGTTTCTTTGCATGTAATACAAACGGTTTCTTGCAATACCCTGTATTCTTAGAATCGATTTGAAATAATGAAATGGGAGTAGTTAAACGTGGCTTATCATGCAATGTTTTGGCAACATGGGCTTTTGTTTTTTTTAAATAAAAACAAGCCAACGTTAACATTAAGGGTTATCGATTACAGAGTACCAGTACTTATATTTGCTGAAAATAAGGAAACTAATGGAAAAATAATTATACAGCGTTTTTAACAAATGCTCTTATGTGAGAAATATGTTTCGGGTCTCTAATTATTGAAACATACACTTTTGTAGGCAACTACCAAAAGGAGATACGTGTATGGTTTTTTCGAACGAATAGGAGGCGGAATACATTGACTGTGTAAGACGAACCTTCCGTTGCCCAAGGTAGGCGTTTCCTAAAGGAACTGTTTCTCAAATATATTGACGCCTTTGGCTTGAGACATAACTTTAATACATATAGATAATTAATTTATACAATAAGTACTCATATGTACATATTGGGATACGTTTCCCTTTTTCTGCCTTTTCTATATTGATTTTTTCGTCATTGCAGGTTGAGCCTTGTCCAAAATATAAAAAATATAGAACAAATTTTGGGAAATACTGAGAATCCCAGTCGCTTGGCTCACTGTAGAAAAAATTGGAAAAAATTGGAAAAGAGAAAATTTACTCATGGGACAATATCAAATATTAAATTTGGAACCCAATACGTCTCGACATATTATTTGCGGTAGGAAACATTTTATATATCCTCCCCTTCCTCTTCTTTTTGTGAAATATATGAAAAAACCTTCAATACACACACCGTTTAGGAAATGTGGTTTTATGCAATAATAGTAATGACAAAAAGGCGTTAAGAATTGGGTATCTGATGGAAAATACTTTCGTGGGTGTATCTCGATGCATTTGATGTTTATACTAACAACTATAGGCATATGCATTTTGGGGATAATTATAGGTACACACATACTGGGGTCATCGTTTTTTCGATACTATTCATGGTCCGGGTATGTAGAAACACGAATATGTGACAAAAGGGGAACAGTTAGTTGATGATTAGTTGATTATTGATTGGGCAAAAAATTTGGTATGATGTCGCTTTGAGAATGTTTTCACTCATGCTGGAATAGAAACACAAATGTATGATAATAGGTGACTACGCACTTTTGTAATTGGTTGGAGGTGCATTTGAGATTAAGCCTGGCACAGAATGCAACCATTTAGAGGAAGTGGTAATACTAATGCTTTTTGATAAAATGACTTACTTTACGCAATGATGATAGATGATGTGCAGGATGTTTCCCACGGCTCGCACTGATCTTGTTGTACAGAAAAAGGCGCCGATGAGTGTGATTGGAATATATATAAAAAATGGTCCAAATTAATCCAATTGCTGAATTAATTCCATTGGGATATATGCTATATCAGAATGTTCTTGATAAAAGGATAATGATAATTCAGTCACATTGTGCATATGAAATATTGCATGTTTTATGAGACGCTTTGAACTTTTCAATGCTGCATCAAATATGTTTTAATGTGGGCACTGTAATGTCATAACTTTTAGATATGTATCTGTTGTCTTGTGTGGCACTTATAGTGTTATCTTTTGTATGTCTTTTTTCTAAACTCACAGCCCTGAAGAAGATCTGGTCACAGAACAAAATGCGTTGGCTGGTGTCTTGTCTTTAAGTGGATCATTAAAAGAACATTGAAATTTGTACATCACGACTCAGCGTCTATATATGAGGACAATTGAAAGATTGAATAGTCTCTTGTAATTGGAGGAGACCAACTCATTTAGCTGTGCTTTTCCATTCAGGACAAATATGGTTTGGGGAAATCTTCAGGGAGCTTCACAAATGACCTTTGCTGAATTCAGAATTTTGCCCACTTTGAAAAAATGTATAGATTTTTGGAATTACCCTCAGGTTCCGCACCTGCTTCCACCACAAACTGCAAGTAGGCTGGAACCACAAAAAATAGGTAAAATGCATTGGCACTTAAAAAATGCAATAACTAAGCTCATTTTTATTTATACAACTATTCTTGTTCCTGAAAGCTGGGAATATTGTAGTCCAAGCACACCAAACCTTTAATTGATTTCATTTTTAGTCAAATAAAGATATGCTTTCCTGTTCTACACTCTTTCCCATTTTGTACAAGAAACCCCCCAAAATGTAGCTATATTTTAACTATTTTCCATGGAAGTCACTTAGGGGCAACCAGGGCCACAGCTGAAACCCCTGGCTTGCTTCTTGTGAACTCTGCAGGTTTTCTTGCAAGCCATGGCTTCAGCAGGGGCGAAATCAGTAGCAAAAACACAGGGGTGGCAACGCATTCCTGTTATAATAAATATGGAACTCACTTAGCTGGGGGCTTTGATGGCAGTTGTGATATGTAAAAAGGGTTTTAAATGTATGCTGTATGTGTGAGTGGGTTTATGTAAGAGAGAGTGTGTGTATGTCGAGCATGGGTGTCTGTGTGTGGAAGCATTTATTTGTGAGTGCAAATAAGTGAGAGTAGTGAGTGAGACTGTGTCAGACTGAGGCCCAGATTTACTTTTCTTTGACGCAAGGCAACACTGTATACAAGTTGCTGCACTTCCTTGCATCAAAGGGAGAGAGAAAATGTCCAATTTCTGCTAAGATATGGTGTATTTGTTCTCTCCACGTATGCTGGTATGTTATTGGCAGCCATATTCCAATGCACACACACTTGTGCCATCATGTAAGGGTGTGTGCTCTCTGAAGCAAAGTTTTGTACCAAAAGAACTCTGGGGCATATTACCAACAACTAGCGATAATCATCGCTATGTTGGTTTAGCAGCGATATTTTTATCGCCGAGCTGCGGCGATTTTTATCGCTTAGGAACCTTGCTATTATCAAGGTATATCTCCTAAGCGATAAAAATTGGCCGAAATGCATGAATATCGCTGAAAAGTCAGCGATATTCATGAATTACCGAGCTAATGCTCTTAGCCATGTTATCCACCTACCATTGGATAACATGGCTAAGAACTGCTCAGGGGCAAGTGTTAGCTTTTGGAAATATTTGCGCTTAGCGCGAATATCTCCAAAAGTTGGTAATAGGAGATAGCGATGTTAGCAACTGTTTCCAGTCGCTAACATCTTGGCATGCCCACTTTGCATGTCATTAGTGATAAATATCACTGACATGCAAAGTGGGGCCCAAGATGGTCGCTATCTCCTACTAGCTGTCGCTAACGGGTGTTAGCGACAGCTAGGTAATAGGGAGATCATTTTATCTCCGCTTTCTTGGCTTTTAAAGCCAAAAAATCAGAGATAAACCCCCTTGATAATATGCCCCTCTCTTCCAGTACACAAATGTAGCTTTAACCCCTTCGATGCTCATGACGGAACGGTTCCGTCATGAGGCACAGTGGAGCTGTGCTCATGACGGAACCGTTCCGTCATGACCCCCACCCATTATCATTGACCCTCAGCACAGGAGGGGAATATGTCAAGCAGCGATGAGGTTAAGATGTGTACCACATTGTTTGTGTGCTGTAAAATGCAGAACACATGCAAAGTTTGAAAAACAAGGAGAAATTGAAAACATTTCTCCTCTTTATGCCTACATTGAGGAGGCAAACATTGTAGCACAAATTCCTGTCCACCTATGTTTGTAGAAATGGTTTTGGCTCAAAACCCATAGATAGTTCTGTGGGAATGCTCATGGAACACCTCCTTGTTGCAAAGTAATGCAAAAGAGCAACTTTGAATTACTTTGGAATAGGTGTTTGGATAAAATATCAAAGAAAAAATATAGTGTGGACAAAATATTGTGCCAAAAATATCGACAACAAAAATATTGTGAAGGTGTAACGACCGGATTTTCAGACTAGATAGGATCAGCACACCAAGACACCACCAACCCAGCCGAAACGTAACCTCCTCCTTCCTCAGGACCCATCTATCCAGGCACCTGGGTACCTACCTGAGGATGGGGAATTAGCAATATACAAGCTCATATTATCAAAAACACCAATAAATCTATGGGGATTACTAGGAATACTCACTGATTACTAAGGACGTCCATGCCCTACATCACACTCATACAATATAGTCTCGTGACCACATGGGCCCAGACTAATCTACCCTGGGGCAGTTCTGATTACTTACCATTACACACTGACTGCAACCAGTGCTCTCATTAGCCACAATCCTGTGGGTATCCACACCAGTGTCCCCCCCTGGTGCTCTCATCTTCCTACAAGCCACAATCCTGTGGGTATCCACACCAGTATCCCCCCTGGTGCTCTCTCTAATGCCCAAACCACAATCCTGTGGGTATATACACCAGTTTCCCCCCTGGTGCTCTCATTAACGCCGCCTTACCACAACAATCACTTTCCTATGAATACCTTCAGCTCTCTCTCTGTTGGGAAGTTTCTCTCACTATCCACTAAAGGTACAATACTACAATGTTATGGATCACACAAGAATGGCCAAATTACACTGTGCAATTATTGTCATCTAATACAAGTTCTCCTCTCCCCCTCATTATTCAGTTACCATTTACCTGTCCGGGAGTCGCATCTGTCCACATAATAGCACCTGACTAGAAGAAAGGTTAACCTTATCATAAAACAATAACAGTTACACACTATATGCAAAAGTTATTCCCTGATTTAAGCGCTCCTCCTCCCTTTTGATCCATCAGTTACCATTACAGCATCTGGCTAGAAGAAAGTTTAGCTTTATCATAAGAATAACATCTACACAGCTGTTTATTAAGAACTGGGGTATATTTATTTACTAATAACATCAACAATATAATACTGCACTATAACACATAGCCTGAAAAGTAAAAGGGGAATAGACACATACACAGATCTGCGGGGTCTCTTTATTCCACATGTAATTGACAGGGACTGTAGAAAGCTAAAGAGGGAATGGATTATACTGCACACCGCTGAAAGAAAAAGGATTAGCAATACAGTAGGGGAATCTAGCATAGGAAATAAAATCACTAATATAACAGGACAGATATCACCTGATTAGTATGAAGTCTTGCTCTAGCTGTCATCTGGGTTCCTCTCTCGTCTGTGCCTTAGCTCGTCTCAGATTCTCCCCTGCACTCTTGGGCACGCATCTGCGCTGATCACTCTGCACTGGATTCCTCTCCCCCACGAACTGTCTTCACTTCCCAGCTTCAGTCTAATTATGAAGTTTCTGCTGCTCTGATAACCGTTCGCTCCACTAACTTCTTCACTCTGTCTGATTATCCCAGCTCCAATGTCCAATTCACTCCAGCTGCTCCCACAGACTAATCCACGATGTAACTTCAGTCTCGCCCAAAAGGCATCACTCTAGACTCCAGCTGATCACAACTCCTTCTGATAAGTAACTGCTTCTGACTGCTTCCTTCAGTTCCAAACATCATCTCACTTCTCTCTGTTCAAAACACCATCTGCTCACAACTGCTTCTGAGAACTCCAGCAATCATCTGTTTTCTCTCCCTCCAAGCATTAACTCACTTCTCTCTTCAGCTTCAACTGATTGACTTCTCTCTCTGGTTCCAACTCACTGACTGACTGACTGACTTCTCTCTCTGGTTCCAACTCACTGACTGACACTCCTCCTCTTCTGCACTTCGCTAATATGGAATGCTCTCTCCTCATGGAAAGTTCCAGCCAGTAGCCTCTTCCCACCGATTCCATGCACCAGGCTCCCTGCTCCAGAAGCCCCCTCAGTGATCAACTGCTTGTTTCGTCTAGAGACCTGATCCCAGGTACATTTCCTGATTAGATTCAGCTCTGGCTGGTTCTCTCCAGTTTGCAAAGGGCGAACAACACCTCATAAATAAAACATCACCTTTACCCTGCAAGCATCTCAGTCTGCAGGGACAGAAAGCAAAATGGAGTCTCTCTAGTTCTGGGCCTTGTAGGCCCGAAAAGGATGAAATAGACACTTAGCTCTGTCAGAGTACATACACAATCCATACCAATATGTAATATAAAGTCAGGACTACAGGATCCATCCTCTACTATAGGTAGGATGATGAAAGGACACATAATTATGTCAAAGCCAAGAGGCAATAGATGGATTAGAGTCAAGAATAAGGGATCTATCATCATATACAGCAGCTATCCTCTAGTTTATGCTTCTAGGTCTGGAAAAAGGCCTGAAAAGGACCAACACAAGCCAAGAATAGGGATTCGGGATGGTAGCAAGCTTAAAGTCACCATCACTCAGAAATAGAGCCAAAAATATGGTCACTACACTGCACCCTTGACTTTAATTTGCTAACATCCGTAAACAACAAACAAACAAATAAACAAACATCAACATAATCTATCAACAAAATCAAAAACCAAAAAACTCCCTAAAATGAATGACAACTTAGGAAAATACCACCTAAAACTTGATGTAGGGAATGTAAATCTGACAACCAATTGAAAACAAATCAAAGCACCCTTGACCTGATTGTTGAAATGTAATTAAGATTGATCTAATAATAACATAAACTATCCAAAGCACCCTTGAACTAACTGTGCCTCAACTTCTAGTGATAATTTATGAAATCTATTGATGTAGGGACATGTTTGTGGAATAAAAACAACAAAGGGCCTAAATGAGGCCTACCTACTTCGGTCAACTTAAGAAAGGATTTGATAAAATCTGACAAATAAACATAACAAAGGGTCCTCAAAGTCTGGGCAACTATTACTAATAGATGTAGGACATAACCTGACTAAAAGACACACCTCCCAGGACAACTTAAAGTCTAAGGTGACCACCCTTGAAACTAATCCCACTGTTCTAATTAAGAGTTGATGGATCAAAGTGAAAGTGTAATAACAGGAAAACAAGGATAACCCCATTCCTACAAAATAGCTATGTAGCACTATGCATATCAAGCAATAAATTAAAGAAAGTTATCTAAGTGTGGTGTATATATTCTTCTAAAAAATAATTCAGACATAAATAGTCTGTCCAGAATTCCCTATAGCTAAAATAGCTAAATCATAGACTTAAACTTGGAAATTTAGTAATAGTTAAGCGTGGGCGGAAAATCCGTTCCACTCGCGGATTTTGCAGAATTTCGGTAAATTCGCAATCCGCAAACGCTCGCAAATTTACCAAAAATCAGCAAATTCGCACGCAGCGGATTTTTTTTTCTTGATGATACGATTTTGCGGCGCGCGGCGTTCACTTACCGTCATTCAGCGTTTGCCGAGTTGTTTTTCTCGATATTTTGCGAGTGCTGCGCCATTTTGGATCTTGCTGCGAGATCCCGCGGGAGTTTGGCGACCGCGATTACGTCATCGCGCTCGCCACCTTGCACAGCGAGAGTTTGTCAACACGAGTACGCCGTGATCACGTATCGCGAGAGTTCGCAATCGCAAACCCGTACATGCGGCGGGCAGCAACAATCTCACACAAGCGAAAATACAAAATTTGCAATTCTGCACAAGAAATCCACCAGCAAGCAGCATAAACCTTCTGAAAATGATGATTTTTATCTGAATAACTCCTCAGGTTGACATTTGCCTGCACTTTTTTTGCAAGGAGTCCATTTTGGGGTGGGGGGTGGGAGGAAGGAAGTGCCCCACAGTCTCCAACTTCCTGATCCTGTCCAGCAGGCTCCTCCCAGTGCTTTGTCCATCTCCTGGTCACTTTTCATTTGGATCTGGAGCTGGAAGGATTACTTTTTGTGGATGCTGCTGGATATTTGGATTTGAGGCCTTTTTGACTTTCTTTGGATCACTTTTGGATTAGAAATTTCACAAGTAAGTTTGTTTGGGGCATTACAGTTGCTGCAACTACAATTTTGTAATTTTAGATTTTTGGGCTGTTGTTGGGGCCTTTTGCCCAGGGGTACTCAGTGGTGGGTGGACTGAGTCTTTCTGTGGGGTCTCTTTAATAAAAACATCATGGAGGGCCTGGATGGCTTGGGATTGTGCTGATGTTTCTGTGATTTTCGTTTTTTTGGGCTGTTGTTGTGGCCTTTTCACCAGGGCTAGTGAGTGGTGCATGTGCCTAGTCTTTCTGTGGGGTGTCTTGAATTTAAACATCATGGAGGGCCTGGATGGCATGGGATTGTGCTGATTTTTCTGTGTTTTTCGATTTTTTGGGGTGTTCATGGGGACAGGCCGTGTGGCGGGGGGCCATTTTGAGTGCTGCTACAGGCCCTGGCCATGTGCTGGGAGGGAGGGGGCCATTTTGAATGCAGGCAGTGTTGTTAGGTCTGCAACCATTTTGCCTAGCTTTCAACCTTTATGCCCAGGGGTACTGAGTGGTGCATAGGCCTAGTCTTTCTGTGGGGTGTCTTGAATTTAAACATCATGGAGAGCTTGGGATTGTGCTGATTTTTCTGTGATTTTCGCTTTTTTGGGCTGTTGTTGTGGCCTTTTCACCAGGGCTAGTGAGTGGTGCATGTGCCTAGTCTTTCTGTGGGGTGTCTTGAATTTAAACATCATGGAGGGCCTGGATGGCATGGGATTGTGTTGATTTTTCTGTGTTTTTCGATTTTTTGGGGTGTTCATGGGGACAGGCCATGTGGCTGGGGGCCATTTTGAGTGCTGCTACAGGCTCTGGCCATGTGCTGGGAGGGAGGGGGCCATTTTGAATGCAGGCAGTTTTGTTAGGTCTGCAACCATTTTGCCTAGCTTTCAACCGTTATGCCCAGGGGTACTGAGTGGTGCATAGGCCTAGTCTTTCTGTGGGGTGTCTTGAATTTAAACATCATGGAGGGCTTGGGATTGTGCTGATTTTTCTGTGATTTTTGTTTTTTTGGGCTGTTGTTGTGGCCTTTTCACCAGGGATAGTGAGTGGTGCATGTGCCTAGTCATTCTGTGGGGTGTCTTGAATTTAAACATCATGGAGGGCCTGGATGGCATGGGATTGTGCAGATTTTTCTGTGTTTTTCGATTTTTTGGGGTGTTCATGGGGACAGGCCATGTGGCTGGGGGCCATTTTGAGTGCTGCTACAGGCCCTGGCCATGTGCTGGGAGGGAGGGGGCCATTTTGAATGCAGGCAGTGTTGTTAGGTCTGCAACCATTTTGCCTAGCTTTCAACATTTTATGCCCAGGGGTACTGAGTGGTGCTTAGGCCTAGTCTTTCTGTGGGGTGTCTTGAATTTAAACATCATGGAGGGCTTGGGATTGTGCTGATTTTTCTGTGATTTTCGTTTTTTTGGGCTGTTGTTGTGGCCTTTTCACCAGGGATAGTGAGTGGTGCATGTGCCTAGTCTTTCTGTGGGGTGTCTTGAATTTAAACATCATGGAGGGCCTGGATGGCATGGGATTGTGTTGATTTTTCTGTGTTTTTCGATTTGTTTGGGGTGTTCATGGGGACAGGCCATGTGGGTGGGGGCCATTTTGAGTGCTGCTACAGGCCCTGGCCATGTGCTGGGAGGGAGGGGGCTATTTTGAATGCAGGCAGTGTTGTTAGGTCTGCAACCATTTTGCCTAGCTTTCAACCTTTATGCCCAGGGGTACTGAGTGGTGCATAGGCCTAGTCTTTCCGTGGGGTGTCTTGAATTTAAACATCATGGAGGGCTTGGGATTGTGCTGATTTTTCTGTGATTTTCGTTTTTGTGGGCTGTTGTTGTGGCATTTTCACCAGGGATAGTGAGTGGTGCATGTGCCTAGTCTTTCTGTGGGGTGTCTTAAATTTAAACATCATGGAGGGCTTGGGATTGTGCTGATTTTTCTGTGATTTTCGTTTTTTTGGGCTGTTGTTGTGGCCTTTTCACCAGGGGTAGTGAGTGGTGCATGTGTCTAGTCTTTCTGTAGGGTGTCTTGAATTTAAACATCATGGAGGGCATGGGATTGTGCTGATTTTTCTTTGTTTTTTCGATTTTTTGGGGGTGTATAACTGAACTGATGTTCCTCTGTCTTCCATTGCTTTTAGGTGCACAAGACTCAAGAGAACCACCAGTGCCAGGAAGAAGTCCTGCAGCGGTGTGTGTGTGCAGCATAACGTCACGCGACGTCACGTCTGGCCACAGACAAATCTGCAACTCGTGCAACTGCGGCCTGCTGTTCTGACCTGCTCTGAAGAAGATGGCCCCAAAAAAAGTTCCCCGTAGCTCCTCTAGCAAGAAAGTTGCCAGTAAGGAGCAGAAGAAGCAAGTTACCACGGAGACTGGTGTGCCGCCCGCCACGTTTTTTGGGAGTAAAAAAAAAGTACGCCTGCATCAGCAGCGGGATCTGCTGGGAACCAAGCTGGGAGCAGCACCCCCGCTCCATTGGGCTCAGTGCCACCACCACCACCACGCCAACTTAAGTCCAAGCCCTTGAGTGCTGCAGAGGCACTTAGTCTAGTTGTTCAATCACCATCGACCAGTGATGTTGGCTCATCGCAAGAAAGTAGCAGCAATGTCCCTGAATCAACACAGGTTGTTGTAACTCATCTGACGAGTGTTGAACCACCACAGCCGCAACAACAATCACATGTGCAAGTACAAGCTCAAGTACATGTGGAAGGAGAGGCAGCGCAAGGAGATGCGCAAGCAGAGGTGCAAGGAGGGTCACAAGTGCCCACAATAGTTGTTCCTCCCAAAGTAGGGGCACATCAGGAAATCGACAATCAAGGCGAGGTATCATTTGAGGAAGCCACTCCTCCTGATGATCATTCATTGTCTTCCACACCCCTAGCAAGGAAGAGATCAAGGGTGAGGTCTACATCTTCTTCAAGCCCACCCCCTTCTGATGATACGGATCTAAATTGGGAACCACCACTGCCGTCTGAGAGTGAGGCACACCATGATCTGACAAAGGTAGTTAAGCGTAAAAGGAAGGTCGTCGAAAGACACATAGTTATGGAGTATGATGAGGCTCAACAAGAAGTGGCGGATACTCCTGCTGATGAAGACTCTCACGACGACGACGCAGTCATCATAAAGGTCACTGCAGCCCCAGCGGGCATGCAGCAAAAAGACATTTTGACCCTAGCCCGAGAAGCTGCTGAGCGTGATGATGTTGTCGACGAGGAGGCAATGGAAGAAACACCACAATCATTGGAGTTAACTAGTACACCAACACCTACTGCTTCCATATTTCTTACTCGCCAGAAGGGACCTCCATCCCGCTCGACCTCAATTAGTGGTGGTGAAAGTGCAAAACGTACTGAAGTTCGGCAATCCACATCCTCCACTTCATCTGGCATTAGCAGCAGGACCACCACCACCAGTATCGCCGCCTCCTCCGGCCCCCAAAGATATTTCAAGTCCGCAGTTTGGGACTTCTTTAGTGTTTGCCCAAAAAAGGAAAACCTCGCCATTTGTAGCATTTGTAAGTTGGCAGTTAGTCGTGGTAAGTTTGGTTCCAACTATGGTACCAGAGGCCAGAGAGGTTATCTTGAAAGAAAGCACGCTGTCAAATGGTTTGCGCACCTACAGGCGATCAAGGAAGCCCGAATTGCACGTAATGATGTTTCATCTGATGATGACGAGGAGGAAGAAGACGTGTCAAACACTTCACTTACACCCAGCACCCCTGTCAGCAGCACACCCCATGTGAGTAAGCATGGGCGAATTTTGCGGATCTCGCGTTCGCGAATTTTGCGGATTTGCGAACTCGCAATCCGCAAAATCCGCGAATTCCCGCGAATTTGCGGATTTTTTTTTATGTGTTCGCCCGTGTTTCTGCCAGTTCGCGAGGGTTTTTACAATTTCGCAATTTGCGAACTTACCTGTCGGGTCGCAAGTTTTGCGAACTTGTTGTTTCTACGTGTCCAGCCTGTTTGGGACACTCTTCTTCATCACTGCCACTCTCTGTCACCACTGCCACTCTCTGACTACTCATGCCACCCTCTGGCCCACCCATGCCACCCTCTGTTTCATCACCTCACCCTCTGGTTGTCCAGTGTACAATATTTTCGGCAAAGCAAAGCACACCTTCCCTGCCTCAAGTGACCTGAATTAATTTGGGGCTGATTAATGTGTCACAGAATATTTTTTTAGCTGGCACCTGCTTCCTTAGTGCGCCCTGATTAGTGATCTTTTGCACTTGCTAAGTGCTTTCATTGTTGCAAAATTAGTTACAACACCTGCCCTGCCCCAACTGACAATAATGAATTAGGGGCTGATTAATGGATTTTAACTTCCAGCCTGGCTCCTGCTTGTCTCCCTTAGCTGTAATTCAGGACCTTTGTGGCATATGTGTAACTATTCTGAGGTTCAGAGCAGGGTCACATAATAGTTGCAACTGGCAACTGAACTCTGGAGGGGCCCCTCAGGAAGCACTACAGGAAATGGCTACTAATGATGAGCCTGAACTTTTGAACCTGGCAAGTAGTTTCAGTTTTGCTAAGATCGTATTTCTGCAATTTAGCACTTATTCGCGGGGCGCGAAGTTGTACTGGGAAGCCGCGAACTCACGCGAACAGTGCGAGCAGTGCGAGCAAAATCCACTGCTCGCGGATTTGCGGATTTTAGCGGGAGATTCGCGAATCTCGCGGATTGCGAATTTCCCGAAAATCCGCAAAATCCGCGAGCGAAACGGATTTTCCGCCCATACCTACATGTGAGCCACACTAAGAATGTGGGAGAGAGTGAGACACCAATGCGAAAAAGTTCATCAGCGAGCGTAACTGGGTCGAAGATATCATCATCATCATCCCGTAAATGCTTGGTCCAGGGCAACATTAAAAAGATGCTGTTTACAGAAGCGCAATATGAACGCAACCTACCACTGACGCGTCTTTATAACACTAAGCTGGCTAAAATGCTAGCTCTGGACCTTCTCCCTTTTTCTTTTGTAGAAGGGGTTGGTTTTCTAGAATTAGTGGCAGCGCTCTGCCCTAAATGGAAGGTTCCTAGCCGGTTCTATTTTGCCAGAGTTGCGGTTCCAGCACTACATGAAGATGTGCTGGAGGTGATTGGGGCAGCTTTGCAGAAGAGTGCTGTTCACACTATACATCTGACAACAGACATGTGGACCAGTAGCGCAGGCGCTGATTACATGTGCCTCACTGCACACTGGGTCTCTTTTTCAGGGGTTAAAGCAAAGCTAAACGCAGGTGTTGACCCGGACCAAGTTTTTAAAGCTGCTCAGAAACATGCAACACTAGCCATGTTTGGTTTGGAGAAACGTCACACAGCACAAAACATTTTGGATGAGTGTAACACAAAGGTCCTTGACTGGCTGTCCCCAAAAAAACACCAGATTGGTTATGTTTCCACGGATAATGGCGCCAATGTAGTTAAGGCCATGGAGCTGGGTCACTATTTCAGAGTGCCGTGTTTGGCGCACTGTATAAACCTGGTTGTTAAAAAATTCTTGAGTGATAAAGACAGTCCAGCGTACGAGGTAGTAGACACCTCCCGAAAAATGTGCAACCATTTCAGCCATTCTTTTAATGCCCGGAAGCATCTGAGGAGCCTGCTACATGAACGTTGAATGCCAGTGAAAGCACTCATCCAGGAGGTGGCAACACGTTGGAACTCAACCTTCTACATGCTTGAGCGTCTGTATCAGCAGTATACGGTACTCGATCACTATTTCTTAAAACAGGGTACAGCTCACAAGGACCTGAGGATGGATGCGGCGCAATGGGAAACAGTTAAAAGCCTGACAGACATGCTTCATCCTTTTGAGTTCTTCACGCGTGCAGTCAGCAAGGAGGACTGTAATTTGGGAAAAGCTATCCCATTGTTGTACATGCTGGAGCACCAACTGAAGGCGGTGTCTTCTGTGTTTCAAAAAAATTAAAAAAACCAAGACCCTTTTGTTTTGGCGGAGAAATTATTAGAGCGCCTACAAGGTGATGAACGTCTTAAAATGATCCACTCAGAACAGCATTACATTTGTGCTACTATTCTGGATCCACGCTACAAAAAGGCGCTGGCAGGCCGAGCATTCTTTCCTTTTGATGATGAAGATGTTACAAAGTACAAACATTGGCTAGTCTTGTCAGCCAAGAGGTTTGAAAGAGAACGGCAGCTCCTTGAAGGAAAAGGCAGTACATCAGCATCAGCAGGCCATCCCCAGTCAAAACAATCCACTTCTGCACCTGTGGCTGTGGCACAAGTGACCTCTCAGCCGTTAAAGACACCGGCAACCGGATCATCTGCACCAGACACAACAGTAACATTGGAGGCTGAAGAGGATTGGCTAGCTCTGCTTGGGTTTGGTTCTCAAAAGGTCACAGCAACAGCTAAGCAAAGTGGACGAAACTTGGAGGAGGACCTTGAGTTGATGGTGCAGGACTATCTGAATGACTCAACAGAGGACTACGTTAATGCTGACCCATTGGCGTATTGGCATGGGAAAAAAGAATCGTGGTCACAACTCTCCAATCTGGCTTTAAACTACTTGTCTTGCCCACTCGCAAGCGTGTCTTCTGAACGTGTTTTCAGTGCTGCTGGTGGCATTGTAACTCCCAAACGGAGCCGCCTCTCGCCCAAAAATGTGGAGAGGTTAACAATGATCAAGATGAATCAGCACCTCATACCACCAGATTACAAAGTATGAGAAAGCACGCCGGATGAAGACGAGGTGGACAGCAACGTAGATGAGGGAATTTCTTCTCTGTTAGGTGACACTGAGCTCACCCTGCCTGAATTCGCAGAGTATGATGACGAAGCCTTATTCTTATTCCTGGACCCTGACACCGAGCCCTGAAAATGAGACAATGAATCAATAACTTTCTTTTTCGTCCTTATTCACTTTTATTCCTGTGTGTCTGTCTTTCTTTGTTGTGCACAATTAATATAAATTAAACTTTAATCACCTAATCACAAAAACAAGTCCATCAGCAGAACTGTCTTCACTTGTTTGCTTATTGATTTGAAGGTGCCGCAGTCTGCATTCCTCAGGTTCACAAGTTCAGAAGAACATGCTCCTCTATCCTCCTCCTCCAGACTCCTATTTCCATCAAAGCAGAGGGCTGGATTACGCCCAATGAAGAAAGACTCAGCACTTGTGGGGGTGTTTTACTTCTTTGCGGGTGAGTTGACGGCTCTGGGGCCATTTTGCTCAATGTAGTGTTTTCGGGGGCCTGTTTGGGGGGCTTCCTGGTGTTTGTGGGTGGGTTTCGGGGTCTGGAAGCACAGCTGGCTATGGATACTTTAGTTTGCAAGAGGTTTGAAGCAAATCCAGGGTGGCAGAGGGGAGTTAGGGCCTAGCTGCAGAGCGCGCGCGGAGTGATTTGGGAAATTGGCAAAAAAATGACTAAGTCCCCATTTTTGTATTTTTGCTTTTTGGCTGTTTGGGGGTCTTCTACTAGTTTTCTCCTGGGTTGACGGCTCTGGGGCCATTGCTGGGAAGCTCTAATACCGGATAAAAGTGGTTTGGACCAAACTGGAGACGGAAATGTTTTTGTGTTTTTGCTGACTTGCTTGCCTTTGAGGTGCTCTTTGGGGGGGTTCCAGGTGTTTGTGGGTGAGTTTTGGGGTCTCGGAGCACTGCTGGGACAGTCTAATCTTGATTGCATTTGCTTTTCAGGAAATCCGTGGTGGAAAACGGGAGTTATGGCCTAGCTGCACAGCGCGTTTGGACCGAAGGCCGAGAAATATTGTAAGTATGAGATTTTCCTTTTTGGCTGTTTGGGGGTGTTGTGCTTTTTGGCGGGTGGGTTGGCGGGTCTTGGGGCATTCCTGGGAAGGTCTTATACCGGATAGAAGTGGTTGGGACAAAATCCACGCTGAATTTTTTTTTGCTATTTCTGACATTTTGCTCAATGTAGCGTTTTCGGGGACCTGTTTGGGGGGCTTCCTGGTGTTTGTGGGTGGGTTTTGGGGTCTGGGAGCACTGCTGGCTATGGATACTTTCGTTTGCATGAGGTTTGAAGTAAATCCATGGTGGCAGAGGGGAGTTAGGGCCTAGCTGCAGAGCGCGCGCGGAGTGATTTGGGAAATTGGCAAAAAAATGACTAAGTCCCCATTTTTGTACTTTTGCTTTTTGGCTGTTTGGGGGTCTTCTACTAGTTTTATTCTGGGTTGACAGCTCTGGGGCCATTGCTGGGAAGCTCTAATACCGGATAAAAGTGGTTTGGATCAAATCGGAGGCGCACATTTTTTTGTGGTTTTTGCTGACTTGCTTGCCTTTGAGGTGCTCTTTGGGGGGTTCTGGGTGTTTATGGCTGAGTTTTGGGGTCTGGGAGCACTGCTGGGACAGTCTAATCTTGATTGCATTTGCTTTTCAGGAAATCCGTGGTGGAAAACGGGAGTTATGGCCTAGCTGCACAGAGCGTTTGGACCGAAGGCGGAGAAATATTGTAAGTATGAGATTTTCCTTTTTGGCTGTTTGGGGGTGTTGTGCTTTTTGGCGGGTGGGTTTGTGGGTCTTGGGGCATTCCTGGGAAGGTCTAATACCGGATAGAAGTGGTTGGGACAAAATCCATAAGGAAAAGCCTTTTGGCACTTTTTAACTTAGGTTTCGTTAGGGTTAGCCCTAGCAGCAGGATTGCATGTGTTTCGGGGTGTTCTAGATTTTTGCAACTGAGTTCTGGGGTCTTAGAGCACGCGTGAGAATGTGTAATTTTGGTTGCAAGTCAATTGAAGAAAATCCATGGTGGGAAAGGGGGGATTTGGCATAGTAAAAGAAAGTCTTTGCCACTATTCTTAACTTAGGGCTCGTTAGGGTTAGCAGTATTTCTATTGCATGTGTTTGGGTGGGGGGTTTTCGAGTCTTGGAGCGATGCTGGCTATGGATACTTTTGCTTGCTTGCAAGTGGTTTGAATACAATCCACGGTGGGTAAGGGGGTTTTTGGGCCTACTTTTACTTTCAAAGTACGTTTTGTCACCATTTTTCTGCTAGGCCTCGTTTTTTGAGATCTCATTGGGGGTCTTCTACATTTTTGCGACTGGCTTTAGTAAGGGTCTGGGTGGGAGCACTGCTGGGAAGGTCTAATTTTGTTCTAAAACACAGTTTACAGTACACCGAGCTTGAGGGGAAAGATCCGCTAAATTAATTTACCCATACTTATTTATCCTTCAAAAGGTGACTCAGACAGAGTACGCACTTTCAAAAATATTGTACTGTCTATTAGGAAAATCAAAGTGTGACTTTTTGCACTACACAGCGTACATACCTTATATTTATTTATCAGTGGTGTTGTAATATTATATCACTTCCTGTTTTTCGTTCAATAATTACAGGCCGGGTTTCAGTCTGTGCAATGGGGAAAAAAGGATGGAGTCAGGCTTCACATTAGCGAGCCGCAATTCACCACCCGCCAGGCAGGCAGTGGACGGGGTGTCTTCTGGTCACCAACATTGATGGACGAAGCGTCAGCTGGAATGGAGGAGTGCCGCTAATAAGAGGAATTGTTTGCTGCATGCAACTTACTTACCAAATTCAACAGGACAACTACAACAATACAGATACAGTATCCATTGTTTTCTTCTATGAGTGTGTGTGACTGCATTTCTTGGATCTCTCTCTGCTTCTAAATTGATCCCTACAGCCATTCTATAGGTTTTACTTCGGCTATTTTTTAAACCTAATTTAATGTAGCCCTGTACTGTCGCATTCTGTCATTCACGGTTGTCGAAAGTACTACTTACTTTTCAGTAACAATGCATTCAGTAGTGCATGCACTTCCTTTATGTCACGTAAAAGATTTATGGTTAGCTTTGTACCCAAACATTTCTTTATGTTGAATTATTGTTTGTCCATGCTGTACTTTTTTTATCTCTCAACAAAACCTACCCAAAAAGAAACCCCCATTCCCATCCATTTTACAAACCACAACCCTCTTCTCCGGGCTGTGTGGTTTTGCTTGATGTGTGACTAAATGACATCAATAATTCCACACACTTGCTGGGGAGGATAAGGTCATAGCAACAGGCTGGTGAAGGAATCCGAGGATATATTCTAGACTTACTCAGCTTCAGTACTATTTCTTGTAGTAGTAGCCAATGTCAAAAATCCAACACAAGTACAAGTTATACTATCAATACTTTACCATTTGTTAGGCTACATTGTGGTACTGTTCTAGTGTACTATCACCTGCCATATTCTCTATCCTACCGTTGTAATGCTACAGTAAGGACAAACCAGGTTTCATTTTCTTTTTTCCCATAGGCATGCAACTGCCACTGTGTCACACCACTAGTACCACCGCAATGAGGAGGAAATTTCATCCGTCCTGGATTGCCAACCTTAATCGCCATTTCCCGTGGAGCCAGCCCTGGGCCTAGCCCTACTTTCAAACACAAATTGCAGGTAAGATAAGCGTTTGGTTGGAGGTAGTATAATGGAGTATTAGGAGAGACGAGAGATTGACGGTAGTACTACTAAAGTCCTAGGACTATTCAGGAAAACAAACTTACTGTTAAACCCCCACCCACCAGACTCAAAAGCAGTAAAAAACAGGTATGGTCAGATAAAGTTTCAAAAAGTATATTTTTATAGCCCTAACAAAATAATCTCCCACAAGACCCTCCCTAACCCCAACGATTGTCCTTCAAAAGTCCCAAAAAAAACCAACTCCCAATTCCCACCCCCAAAAGTCTCTAAAAAAGAGGCAAGGGACACTACGGCAGGGTGCTGTTGACTTTAGCGGCCAGGGCATCATGCTCCTTGCGGAGGGTGGCATGGTCGAAGCGGAGGCCCTCCACCAAGTTCTTATAGCTTAGGACCTCCTGCTCCAGGTAGGACACTCTGAGGCATAAGCGGTGCTGGCGTGCCTTGCAAATCCTGTGGGGGGCAGCTGCTGTCTTTGCTGCTCGGCTTTGGTAGCCCGGCTTGGTACCGCTGGAGCACTGAGCTGGCTGGCAGCCCGTGGGGGCACGGAGGAGGATGCAGCTGTGCCAGTGGATGTTGTTGTAGTACTGGTAGACTGCGTCTCCTCCTCCTCCAGGGCCGCCAACCGCCGATATTTAGCGACAGTGGCATCCAGCCTCCGTTGCCGGGCCATTCGAGCCAGCTCCCTCCTCCTTGATGGTCTGTTCGATTTTGGAAGGAGCAACTATATGAAGAAAGAAAGACATAGTCTGTAACCAATGCTCCTTAAGATTAACACAAAATGATTGAGCAGAAAGTTGTGTCACAGTACAAGTAGCAAATTGAAAGCACAGTACATAACTATTGAGGACAGTATCTATGTAACCTCCGAATTCTTCATCCTTGCTCTAACATTAGTGGGAGTTTAAGGAACAAATTCTACGAGCACTATAGACTTCCATTACAGTCGACTATGACAGTACACCAGTCTTATTCTTCTTCTTCTCTCTTGTTTAGGAAAATTGGTACGTTATCTTATGCAAGCCGGCATAATGCCAGTGCAGTGAACTTGCACCCGGGAAAAACAGACGCACACCATGATGAGTGAGACAGACTTGCGTTACTGTACCGGTCCAGTCCATGCAGGTGGCGAAGCTCTTACTTTTCTATTATGAGTGGCACTGAGAATACTCTGTTAACCCCTTCCATGCTGGGCCGATTTTTCTCGTGTGCTGAGCTTTTAAAGAATCAATGGCTTCATGACGGCCCCCAGCCGTCATCAGCACACGAGCACTGTAATGCATGACGGATGGGGGCCGTCATCAGCATGGAAGGGGTTAAAAGGGCTACTGCTTAATTAATTTAGCTTTCACCCTATAGTGCAAATGAGTATTAGAAAAGAAAAATGAAGAAGCTAAATAATCTGATTATCTATCACTTCAAATGGGATGTATTTGATGACATATGGGATGACTTTAGGTGCTTTGCTTATTATTGAGTGAACAGTGATACACCCACACATGAATGACATACTACTACTAAACTAAAGTTATTAAGAGAGGTAGGGAGTGCCCACCGTAACACCCGGATATATGCTATGCTTGCAGTTGCAATACAAACTACTGCTACTATTCATGGTAGTATTTGGACAAAATTACAACTTCTTTTCCTTGCCTTTCTTACACTGGAACGGACGTGCGGGTGCGGTGTTACATGCTCTTCAAAGTAACACTTAGTTCATCTAGTGACTGTCTACTCTCTCTAGATACACATATGCTATCTAAGAGTCAGATAGTACCATGATCCAGGCATCCATCCATTCAAAGTATATGCACACATACAGTTTCTGTTTCACCCACCCAGGCTGTTCTCCTTCCACCCATCCTTGCTTCATCATTCACCCAACCATGCACCATACCATATTCTTTCCTTCCCAGCCACCTCGGGGACCAAGCAAACACATATCATTCTTCTTTGCCAGTCATCATTACATTTCTCGTCCTTCCACACTTACTTACACCCTTCTTTCGCTTTTCGTTGATCCCATCCATCAAGTTCATCTCAGATCTGATTGGGATTCTTCTCGCCAAAAACTTCACAGCTAAGTCGAAGTACATTTAGAGGAGGCTACTACCTGGTTGATTTATAATACACCCGTGCAGAAAGCACACTCTGCAGTCTTCAATCTCAATAAGTAAGGAATATATAGCTTACCTCTGCCCGCCACCACCGTGTTATCCCTCACAGGATTGTCCGGCACTTCCACCGCCTCCTCCCCGGAGTTGTTACCCTCGTCCAATGCCACCACCTCCGCGCTGGACCCGCCTCCAAATGTTCCACCTACAAAGTACATTTAATAATGTTAGAATACACCACTCACTACTATATAATATTTGGTCTAGGAGGAAGAAAGAAATGTGAAAAAAACAGAATACAATTAAATAATTTGTGACTGTCTACTCTAAAGTAAAAATGTCCCTTTTTCCAGGGAAGGCTGTTGTCTTGCTGCACTTTTTGGCACAACTGATGAATGCTTGCTTTTTATTTTTAACAAGCACCACTTTTTCTCCTAACAGACAGAAGCTTGACTTTTAAGAACACGAGCAGGATCAAGTTCAAACCAGGTGAGAGCTCAGCTCGACCACAAGAAATGTGTCCAATTAATCGTCAGCACTAAGCAATTTTCCATTTTTAGTTAAACGTTTACTTTTATGACAAACTTGATTTTAATAAATGTGTTTACTTTTAATAAAACTTTTAAACTTAAATAGACTCTGTGGTTTTTGGTCCTCCAGACTAGAGTGGATGAGCTAAAGGTTTTGGAATTTTTGCAAGCATGAGTCCGTGCCTCTGACATCATTGGGGATCAATCATCGGTGACTTTGGGAGCTAAATGACTCTGCCACACTATCTAGTCAGTAAGGAGATCAACTACAAAGTCTGTTATCACTGAGGTATGTGGAAAGTCTAACAGCACCTATTATAATTGATAAGCTAAGCAATGCATTATTTAGTGTCCATAGTTCTGTTTGTGCAGATTTGTCCCTGCAACAATAGTAGAATGGATTGTCCTACTATCCAAACCAAAAGTAAAGTAGTATCTGATTCTTTCTTGGTGGTCATTCACCTTTTTATTGTTGGCAATTGTCAAAGCATAAACATTTAGGAGACTTGAAAAGACATTATGGACAATCCCAGAGGACTGCACTCAGTGCATAGAGCTATTGCTGACTAGAATGGGAGTCCAATGGAATAGCCAAATGTGCAATCTTTGTTAGCTACACAGACAGACAAATAAGAATAATGTAGTAATACCACAGGGAGTCATAGTCGAGGCAGGATAAGAATTTAGACCCAGTCTACAAGAAGATCAAAGACGATTTAGAAAAAATCGAATGAGGAACGCTAGAAAAAAATAAGTACTCTATATAAAAATTTAAACTTACTGGGGCCAGCAAAGGAACTCTCGCCTGCCCGATCCTGGCCTGCATCCTGAACAGCACCCTCCTCCTCCTCCTCCTGTGTCCTCTTGCCCCTGGGGGGAGCTGATGTACAACATGAAAGAAAGAAAGACCAGAAAACATGGATGATATTTGTCAACCAAATCAAACATTTCAAAATAACAAAATATTTTGACAAAATAGCAAATAGACAACTATTCCACGGGATATATTATTGACCAATCTCATGTGGTCTACTACGTTATTAGTATTGCTTGATTTGCGGACCGTCGAATTGGAAACTTCTTATGTAACTCACTAAACAAAGTACTAAAAAGGTTTGCCTAGGATTGGCAGGCAGCAGTCCGCAGCACGCGAAGTGACAGACAAAGTCCATCATGATTGCAGATCGGAGACAACACTAAAGTTTCCTACTACATTAACCAGTCATTAAAATACTCAAACTATCAATCCACCACCACTATTTCTTCTTATCGCCATATGTACAAAGGAAGGACTGGACTTGAGTCTGTAGGGGCTGATTTAGAAGCCCCTTGCAGCTCTTTTGCTCCATTGTTGCGTGACTTTTGTGACGCAGTGGCAGAACAAAAGAGGCACAATGGTGCGGTGTATATTAACAACGTGACGCATATGGGAGATGCATCACGTTGTAAAGCCCTGCGCCATCAGGGGGCGTTCCGGCGCAAGGGAGGGCGTTCCTGCGCAGGAACGCATCCTAAAAGTGGCTGAGGGAAATCTACAAGATTTCAATCACTCACTTTAACGACAATGATGCGTGACTCAAACCCTGCGCCTGCTCGAAGCAGACGTACGGCTTGACGCAGCATTGGGGAGATAGGGCACCCCAGAGCATTGATGGAGCTGCGCCATCGTTGCAACGCAACTCCAGCAATGCGCCGCCTTTACGGCACAGATGCGTAACGCTTTGGTGACGTTTTGGGCCCATGGTGCGCCGCATTGTAGTACGGCGCACCATGGGTGGTGGTGGCGTGGCGCACAATTACTGGCGCATCCCTGCTACTTTGCAGGGATGCGACGGTAATGGAAGGCGCCAACCCCATCGGGGAATGGCGTCGTTAGTGGCAGCCAAAGGGCCGACCCGGAGCCGGGTCACTTCCGGTTTGCGTGACCCGGAAGTGAGCGTCGCGTCAGGGCCAATGGGAACAAAGGTCGAGGTACGCCCCGGAAGCGTTAGTAGGGCGCGAGGCTTAAAAGCCCGCGACCAGCCTAGAGGCCCCCTCTTTGTCCGCTGATCATCCAGGAGTCGGACGTCTCCAAGAGAAGACATCGTGGGAGCATCGCGTTGGAGTATACAGCGAGAGTTACCCCGACTCGTGGTTTAGGTTAGCGGGCCTTGCAGTGTGTGCTAGATTTCCTTAATTTTACAGCCTTTCGTGCTTAGTTTCGGGATTTAAATATTGTTGGCAGGGGGGGGGTTTGCTGCGGTGAATCCTCGTGTCCGGGGGGGAGGGCGAGCGCTGGCGCTCGATCATCCGATTTCCTGGGCCCGGGCCCATCCGTGGCGCGGTGGGCCCAAAAAGTCGTTCGCGTCTCTCGATAAGTTTTTAACGTTGTTTTCTTTAAGTGCAGGATGCCGTCGAAGAAGGTACCGAAGGGTAAACAACCCGCAGCCAAGAATGAGGAATTCCTTGCCTTTACGGAACTGCTGGAGTTCACAAGAGAGAAGGGCATGTATTGGGTACTAAAGAATATGAGAGACGGGGCTAAAGCAGATGCGAACTCTCAGGAGGAGAGGGGGAGAGGCAAAAGAGCGAAGCAGACCCCAGAAAAACTTAGAAGCTCGGCAAGAGGCAAGCGGTCTAGGCCAACGGATTCACGACCAGTATCACCAGGTGAGATGGAGGCTCCAGAGACAATTGATTCGAACTCAGGCGCAGAAAACGACCCAGATGACGCCAATGGGCTGTATGAGGCAACTAGGCCTACGCAGATAGGAGGGTTCCCCGTCACTTCTGTGGGGGGGTCCGGTCCGCACGGTATGTTACCGCCAGTAGTGGCACAGCCGGGTAGCAGAGTGTCACAAGTTTGGGTTCAGCCCGGGGGGGTCGCTCAGTTACCAGGGATGCAATTATATGGGTCGCATGGTCAAGCGATAGGTAGCAGCCCGGTAAGCTCAATGTTTCCTGCTTACACAGCTCACGGGCCCCCCTAGCGATGACTGCTTTCTCTAATCTAGGGTGTCCAAGTCAGGGCTCAAGGGCGAATGCCGTGGGTGATGTTACGGGTCCCTCTAATAGCCAGATGCATGGAGGGTTTGGGGGGCAACCAGCTGGTTCCCCATTATTAGCGTTCAGCCCTCTAATGTTCGGTTCTTCCTCGATGACCTTATCGCCATCCGCGGGGATAACTTGCCATGTGCCAGCAGATATGAAGGACAGGATACTCAGGGGTGAATACATAGAAGTGTTCGACCTTATCAATGCGGGGGTGGCGGCCGGAAAGCCCAAAGCCGGGAAGGAGGGAGATTACAATCAGAAGAAATCATGGGTAGAATGGTCCATGAAGAATTGGATCACGGGATTTGCAATATATGCCGCTGTTATGCTTGAGAAGTATCCTGTGTTAGGCCCACAAATGATGAGCTATATATCATTGATACATGGAGCGGCAACGGAGTTTCCAGGCCAGGGGTGGCTGAAATACGATAAAATGTTCAGGCAGATGAAGGCAGTTCACCCGGGTATAGCTTGGAACCAACGGGAGATTAATTTGTGGCATACAGTCTTTTATTCCACCCCTTCAACGCCTACCCCAGTACCCTCAACTCAGAGCCAGTCCTTTCGGACTGACAAAGGGGTCGGTGAGAAAAAACAGGCCTGCTGGCAGTTTAATAGAAATGAGTGTGCCAGGGGGGCCTCGTGTAAATTCAAGCACTGCTGTTCCTACTGCGGGGGTACCTCTCATCCCGAGATTAGGTGTTTTAAGAAAACCGGTAAACCCAAGGAACAAGCCAGCCACAGTGCCCCAAAAGGAAAGCCAGCTAAGACCCCTGACAAAACTTCCAACTCCAATTAAACGGCATGTCCTGACACATCTCCTCAGTAAATACGATAATCTTGGGGAGGCTCAATTCCTACTGCATGGTTTTACAATTGGCTTTCGTATCCCGTCTTCAGCCCCACCTTCCAATGTCCCACCTCGCAATCAGAGCTCAGTGTTGCGGAATATGGAGGCAGCTCGAGAGAAGATCATGAAGGAGGTAGCATTGGGGCGGGTTGGGGGCCCTTTCACAGAACCACCTACCCATAATCTGGTTTGCTCTCCTTTGGGTCTAGTTCCAAAAAAGGAGGAGGGTAAATTCCGTCTGATCCATAATCTCTCGAGTCCCCCAGGGCTCTCAGTGAACGATAAGTTAGACCCGGATCTGTGCTCAGTGAAGTATACCAAATTTGACACGGCTATTGAGAAATTGCAGGCATTGGGGGAGGGAGCCCTAATGGCTAAAGCCGATATTGAATCAGCCTTTCGATTACTGCCCGTGCACCCGGACGACACCAGGTTCTTGGGCTTCACATTTGACGGTAACTATTTTCTGGATTTGTGCATGCCTATGGGGTGTTCTATTGCCTGTGCAGTTTTCGAGACTTTCGCAAGGTTCCTAGAATGGGCGGTCGAGCAGTTTCTGGCTTCGGACAACTCACATGCTGTAGTCCACTACCTGGACGATTTTCTGTTCATGGGTCCCGAGGGTTCCCAGTCGTGCAGGAAGGCCCTGCTGGGCTTCCAGCGCTTGGCTGAGGCGCTCGGAGTACCTTTGGCGGCGGAAAAAACCGAAGGCCCGACCACGTGTTTGACCTTCCTGGGCATAGAGATTGATACAACAGCAGGAGTGTGCAGGCTGCCAAAACTCAAGGTCGATGCCTTTAGGGCCGCTATTGATGGCTGCCTGGGGGCAAGGAAGGTAACCTTACATCAGCTACAAGTTCTTCTGGGCCAACTGAACTTTGCTCTGCGGGTCATTCCTATGGGCAGAGCCTTCTCCAGGAGTATAGCGAGGGCGATGTCTGGACTGCGGGCCAAACACCACAGAGTGAGGCTCTCAGCCGAAGTTAGAGAGGATCTTATGATTTGGAGAAGTTTTTTGAGGGATTTCAATGGCACGGTATTATGGCGAGCAGCCTGTTCTTCTAATACGGATCTGGAGCTATTCACCGACGCTGCAGGTAGTATTGGTTTCGGAGCTATATTCGGTCAAAAATGGTGTATGCAGTGCTGGCCAGACGACTGGATCGAGCGAGGCCTGACTACTAACATTTCCTTCCTTGAACTTTTTCCCATAGTGGTAGCTTTGCACTTGTGGGGAGATCTGCTGGCAAACAAGAGTATAGTATTCTGGTCGGACAATATGTCCGTAGTCATGGTGGTTAATAGCCAGAGGGCCACCTGTACTTGGGTACTCAGGTTGTTGAAAGAATTGGTTTTGCAATGCCTGAGCCATAATGTCCAATTCACTGCGAAGCATGTTCCAGGTGTAGAAAACAAAGCGGCTGATGCATTGTCTCGTTTTAAGTTAACAGAGTTCCGGGAGCATTGGCCCCAGGCGGAGACGTCAATGTCAGCCTTCCCAGCGGAGCTATGGAAGTTTGGTGCCCCGCAGCCCCCGAGTTGATATCCGCATCTTTGGCTCCAAGGACTTTGAGTATGTATCAGAGGTCATGGGAGTCGTATATGGCATACCTGAGGGGGGTGGGCGTAGCGGACATCTTTGCCCCCCAGAGTGTATTAGGTTTCATCGTGCAGCAGAAAGACCAAGCGAAGTCGGTAGCATTTATGAAAAGGCAGTTGTCGGCGTTAGCATTTTATGCGGGTCTAAGGGGGGTGCCTGATCCGACAAAAGATCAGAGAGTGAGAAGAGCAATGAGAGGTTGGGAGCGCCTAGCGCCCGGGGAGAAAGATTGCAGGAGGCCGATAGACGTAGAAAAACTGATAAAAATCTTAGGAGCTCTCCCTTTCGTTTGTTTCTCCCAGTATGAGACACAATTGTTCCGGGTGGCCTATACCTTAGCCTTTTATGGGGCGTTGCGAATTTCAGAATTACTTCCGGCGTCTAAATCGGATAAGGAAGGGGGTCTGAGGTGCTCTGATATAATCGAGTCCAAAGGTGTCCTGCGGCTAAGGGTGCGGAGATCGAAAACGGATCCGCTGGGTAGAGGTACCTGGTCACAACTGGGTAGAGTAGAGGGTGAGCCCTTCTGTCCGGTCAATTTGCTGAGGGTATTTCTCCAAGTCAGGCCCCAGGGAACCGATGATAGACTCTTGATTCATGAGAATGGGTTACCCCTTACCAGGTTCCAGTTCACTCGAGTAGTACAAATGGCCTTGGCACGGATCGGTGTGGATCCGGCTGGATTTACATCACATTCGTTCAGAATTGGAGCAGCGACAACGGCTGCTGGCCTAGGCCTACCTGAACAGGTAATCAAAAGGTTGGGTCGCTGGAAATCATCTTGTTATGAACGTTATATCCGCCCGCAATTAGTCTGACGTATCTTTCGCTTGTGTTCCTTTTTGTGAGAATCGGCTGCCTGTATCTCTTCACATTTACTCTTCATATTCACTTTAGGTACCTCCCCTAAGAGAACCCAAATCTGTTGGTGTGGCCACTCCTTCATTCACAGGGCCGGGGCGCACTTCGAAAAGACACTCAGGGACAGGGTGACCATGATGCGAGGTTGTGACCATCATTGGGTGGGGATAGGCGGGCAGCGCCTGGCGGACGTCCCGAGGGATGTAAAAGCGGCTTTGGCAAAAGGCATGCCTTCGCCAGATGTATTCGTGTTGCACTGCGGAGGCAACGACATGATTCCAGGCGGGAGGAGAGAAGTGAAGGAGTCCCTGTTTTCTACCCTAGCAGCAATCAAAAACATTTTCCCAGAAACTATAGTACTGTGGTCGGAAGTCATCCCGAGACTCGTGTGGGCTCGGGGCGCACCCATGAAGGCAATAAACAGATCTGTCAAAAGACTGAACCAATCGGTGGCGGAAATCCTGAAAAAATCGAGTATTAAAGCGATTCGCCATAAATTAATTCAGGCAGAAAGGCCGGAGCTATATGCAAAGGACGGAGTCCACCTGTCGGAGGCGGGTATGGAGATATTTATAGAAACAGTTCTAGGAGCCGTCTCCGAAGCCCTTGAGCGCAGGGGGGGGAGGTCGAGTCCGCCAGTAAGCTCCTCGTCCTGTGGCGGGGTTCCGGACAAGAATACCACGGGAACTTCTTGTCTAGAGACAGTTAACTCTGAACAGGTTTGCTAAATCAGTATGGACTCTGGGCTGGCGGGAGAGTTGGGGCCGACCTGCTGGTGGCCTTGGCTTTTCAGCCCTACCCCAGAGGCCGCTGGTTGCCCAAGTGGGCGCTTTCCTCACCTGCGGCTCTGTTGACCAGAAGGGGGTTAACGTTATGGGGCAGGTGATCTGGATTGTGGCCTGCTGGCGCAACCCTGAAGTCAAATAAAAGGCCCAGTGGAATGGGCGGTGAATGTATATATTGTATTATAAGTGCAAGTTTATTCTTAAGTACTGTATTGGAATACGTATGAATAAATAAAGACATTGCTGGGTCAATGAGGTAATTGACCAGAGAACTAAAAATTTTAATAAACAAGCAGCACACTGCAGAAAATCAAGTACGACTCCCGAGTTTGATGTGGGGTTGGGTCCTTGTAAAGCATGCTGTGTGGCGGGGGGAGAATGCACTTTGTCTGCCATCTATGGAAGGCGCCAACCCCATCGGGGAATGGCGTCGTTAGTGGCAGCCAAAGGGCCGACCCGGAGCCGGGTCACTTCCGGTTTGCGTGACCCGGAAGTGAGCGTCGCGTCAGGGCCAATGGGAACAAAGGTCGAGGTACGCCCCGGAAGCGTTAGTAGGGCGCGAGGCTTAAAAGCCCGCGACCAGCCTAGAGGCCCCCTCTTTGTCCGCTGATCATCCAGGAGTCGGACGTCTCCAAGAGAAGACACCCACCCACCCATCCCTATTAATAAGGATTCAATTAGGGCAATAGCGGGGTTCCGGACAAGAATACCACGGGAACTTCTTGTCTAGAGACAGTTAACTCTGAACAGGTTTGCTAAATCAGTATGGACTCTGGGCTGGCGGGAGAGTTGGGGCCGACCTGCTGGTGGCCTTGGCTTTTCAGCCCTACCCCAGAGGCCGCTGGTTGCCCAAGTGGGCGCTTTCCTCACCTGCGGCTCTGTTGACCAGAAGGGGGTTAACGTTATGGGGCAGGTGATCTGGATTGTGGCCTGCTGGCGCAACCCTGAAGTCAAATAAAAGGCCCAGTGGAATGGGCGGTGAATGTATATATTGTATTATAAGTGCAAGTTTATTCTTAAGTACTGTATTGGAATACGTATGAATAAATAAAGACATTGCTGGGTCAATGAGGTAATTGACCAGAGAACTAAAAATTTTAATAAACAAGCAGCACACTGCAGAAAATCAAGTACGACTCCCGAGTTTGATGTGGGGTTGGGTCCTTGTAAAGCATGCAGTGTGGCGGGGGGAGAATGCACTTTGTCTGCCATCTTTTAAAAATATGAACCTTAGTGTCTAGCATTACGCAGTTCTTTAAACCACACTCCTACATCATTTCACAGGCCAATGAAATGAACACAAAATCGAAAACAAATAAGCATAGTAGCAACACTACTGAGGAGAGCAGTGCACCTGAAATGCACAGAAGATTTTGAAATATAATTTACCTACAATGTAATGAGTAGCATTATTGCTCTTGGTAAAAAACAAAAATTTGCAATATAATAACACACAGAGTAGGAGAAAACAGAGTAGTAAAACAATAGCTACTACTACTCACCAAGCCCGGGGATCTCAAGGCCAAGCAGGTCGAGCAGATCTCGTTCACGGTCCAGGACATCCGTCCAGCGGTGGGTGGCCTGGTTGTAGGTGCGCCGGACCCAAGAGTGGTGGTACATGGCCCGGCACACCTTCTCACACTGCTTCCGGCGCTCCCGGATCCCCTACCCCACACCGATCCTGCCACCTGCCATGATGGTCCTGGGGAGGCGGCGCTGAACATAAAAAATGAGTGCGGCCACATCCTCCTGGCTAAAGATCTCCCTGGGTACGACCTGCTCCCCCCTCAAATGCCCGCACGGGAGCCGGGCACGGGGTGCAGGACCCTTCCCCTTCTCGGGATGCTTCCCGGCTCCCTTCACCATGGTCTGGGCAGAAAGGAAGCTAAATAATAAAGAAAATAGAATAGGGAAGAGAAGAAAAGTAAAGAGTTGAAAAAAGTAGTTTAAAATTTACCAAAAGTAGCAGAAAACACAAAAATATAGAGCAAGATAAATAGAGAGATAGATAATAAGTAAAATAGATAAAAAAAACTTCAAACAAGCAAAGGATGGCAGAGATACAGAGAGGATACCAAAAGCATGCCCAGAACCATAGCAATGAATGAGAAACAAGATGGCCGCGCCCGTTCACGACCGTGCGGGTAAGTTCGCGCGAGATTTTCCTCGCGAACACCCGCGAAATTGTACTGGCGAGCCGCACACTTTGCGAGATTACACTTTGCGCCCGGAAACGGAAATACGTCATGCAAACAAGATGGCCGCGCCCTTGAACGACCGCGAGGGTAACTTCGCGCCTTGCGCTACAAGCGGCTCGTGAAAACGCACAAAACCTTGCGAACTAACACGCCGCAAAAAAACAAATTGCATATTCGCACGAATTCGCAGCTTCCGAATCCGATCTCGCGCGTGTTCGCGCCCCGCGAATCCTGCGAAATTGCAGAAAAACGAGTTTTGCAAAACTGAAAGCACTCAGCAGGTGCAAGAGTTCAAACTCATCATTAGTAACCATTCCCTGTAGTGCTTCCTGACTGGGGCCCCTCCAGAGTTCAGTTGGTAGTTGCAACAATTGTATGACCCTGCTCTGACCCTCACAGCAGGCTCATAGAATAGCTACAAGTAGGCCACAAAGGTCCTGGAAAAAAAAATTGCACTGCAACAGAAAGCAAATTACTGATAAGGAAGCAGGTGCCAGACCGGGAATTTTAAAACAGTGACACATTAATAAACTAACCCCAAAATAATTCATGTCAGTTGAAGCAGGGCAGGTGTGCTTGCTTTTCCCCCCATAATCTACAGTGATGATGAACCAGAGGGTGGCACTGATGTCACAGAGGGTGGCATGGGTGAAACAGAGGGTGGCAGTGGTGAAACAGAGGGTGCTGGGAACCTGTGATGATGAACCAGACGTAGAAACAACATAGTCGCGACCGTTGCGAACTGGTACCAAACCCTCGCGAACTGACAGAAACCCTTGCGAACACAAAAAAAAATCCGCAAATTCGCGAGAATTCGCTGATTTTGCAGATTGCGAGTTCACAAATTCGCGAACGCCAGATTCGCAAAATACGCCCATGCTTAGTAATAGTAGACCATGCCAAAGTCAATAGGCAAAGGTCATAGGTCATCTAACTCAGGAAAGAGTTTGCACCTAATCCCTCTGTATCAATCATTGGAACACATGTGTGCACCATCATTTAAAACACTACTTTCCCTTTGTTGGCAAGACTTTTTTAGAGAAAACAGGAAAACTATGAAATCGGTGAAAGATAAACAAGTGTAAAGTCAATCTGTATCAATAATGAAATAGCGTAGCATACTAAAATCAAAATATCATCATGTATTCACAGGGCATCAAATTATTAAAGCAGCTCACTAATCACCCTATGATATTCAAATAACATTATTTGCATAATTGAACCAAAGGCCAAATTATTAATGTGGCACTGCATCTTTTAAACTGGAAAATCAAAACCATGAACAGAATTGATAAATTTTAAATTGGGGCCTGTTTATGGTAACTGCAAAAGTGGCATAATGTCCATCTGAAATAGAAACATGGGAAAAAATGCAAGACTCAAGAATGCAGGCCAAGGAATTACATTTCAAACTCCTTTCGTAAAGGAACATCATTATAACCAAATAAAAATGGGTTCTTTTAGATCATCACTTGCAAAAAGTCAATTAATAAATTTGTTTTTCAAAAATAGAACTATTGGCTTTTTCATGAATTTTTTTTTTAGGAAATCCACGAATAGTTTTAACCTGACTGCTGAGGCAGCCAACTGTAGATTGTCATGCCAGGTTTAAAAGTTCAGTCACTATAAAAAGTTCTATTCTATAAGAATCCATAGTTGGTTTCTTCTTAGGAAAACAGTTCATTCGTATAGGCCACGATCCTCCATGTTCATCTGTATCCTGTGCCAAGGAAGCACGCCCTCCAATCTGGTCATCAACTCCTGGCACGTCAGCTTCCAGTCTGGGTCCAGGCTCGGGGGTTTTTGGGGGGGGGCACTCATCCAAAAATAACAAAACACATCACTCCAAAATAAGAAAATCCACACTCATACAGGGCCCCCACACGTCAGCCATCTGAAACGAGAAACACGTGTCATCAATCTTGCAAAAACACATTTTCCATTCAAAAAGCACCCCAAGTGCTTTTCTTTTCTGTAAGAAACCTCCTAATTCCTGAAAAGAACTCTTCTAAATCCAAGGAATGATTTAAACATTCTACCTATACCATGTTCTTTAAATTTGTTTGGGCAAAATCTAATTTTGTCATACACAGCCAGAAGGGCTGGGGCGGCTAACTACCTCTCACTCCTTGGAGAAACAGCCCCTCCCTCCAGAAAGATGTCCGCGCTCAGAGTTTTGAATCAGCTCCAACCATAACAAGCAGGAGCCGGGCTACCTTGCGATGTAATATTGAATCACTGCCACATGCTGATCTCATTGCAGGAGCGAAGCTCCTGCCAAGTTTTTTCTCTACACTGCCTTCTCTCTCATCGTGATGTCACCCACAGGGCGCCCCCACCCTTTCAAAACTCTGAGCCGAGAACTGCTGAATATTTGCCAAAAATAAAAAAAACAAGGCAAGGACAAGTCTGCTTCAGACAGACGCTCCAAAAAAGGCCCCACCTTTGAAAACACCCATGAGAGCCTTGCTGGGCTATCGTATCAGCCAAGGTCAAAGCAAATTCCTTCTAACTTAAAACATACTCGTTCCCAGGCTTCAAACCCTTCAATTCGAAACACTGCACCATTATGCTAACTAATTCAAGCAAATTTAGACATGGTAAAAAGCATCCTAAAAATAGCAATTAATAAAGACTTTTTTTTGTAACCTAGAGACATGCTAGCATTCTCAAATAAGAAGCAAAATAATTCTGTAGAATCTAAGACAAACTATATATCATAAGGTACTGTTACTTGCTGAAAAGGAAAATATTAAGCAGCAACATAGAAAATCACGACACATTTCTTAAAATGACATGTGAAGCACCATCAAATTAAACAAAGGGGAAAAAATAGTTACCCACACAGCATAACCAAGAATTCATAATTTGGTGCGCAAGCCTTTCTGTTCTAATTATTAAAAGGGTCAGATTTTTTTTTTGCAAATAGCCTTTTTTTTCCCCTAACTGAGTGGGTTTACTATCACGCTGTTCTGCTTCATATCAGTGCAAAATACAGAATAATTTGCATTAGGACTTTCATCAAAAGGGGCAGCCTGCTTTAGGGAAAATAATCACTTATATTTTCTAGATGTGCAAAATACACTACAGAATATTTTTTTTAAAAGCACACGGTTGCATTTCACTGATTAAAGCACATTCTATGATGGGTCTGTTTTATTTCACAACCGGTGATTGCACCATCCTGCTCAGTTGAAAACCTTTTCTTAATCCGACTCGTTGATTCATAACATTCCGACCTCCGAGTCAGACACATTAAATCATGTGTTCAAAGGCAAACCCACACAAACTCATGGACGCATTTCAAACAGTATGTTAAATGAACACTGCTTTTTTTCTCCGTGCAAGATGTAACCCTTCCATCAGCTAGCTGTCAAAGTACATAGGCGAACCCTGCAACTAATTAAAAAGTCAAATCAAACCATCATTAATTTAAACAGTCACTGACTTTTAGCGTCAGCTCACGTAACAATGCATGTTAAACAGCATGTTGAAATAAATACTGCCATCTCAATCCAAGATATTAACACTTTGGCAGCTCAAACACAATCGTTCCCCAATGTCTGCAGATACATGGGAAATTCAAGAACTTATCTTTCCACGTTTTCCTATAACACGTGCGCACATCTTCAAAACTTTTTCTACAAGCATTTGAAAGAGGTCTAGCTCTCTCCTGCCTAATGTAATGATAACATGCTATGTACAAGCCATATTCACAAGGCACTAGTCACAAGCCATATTCACAAGGCGCCATTCACAAGCCATATTCACAAGGCACTACAAGTCATATTCACAAGGCGCTATTCCCAAGCCATATTTACAAGGCACTATTCACAAGAAACTCAGCAAGTCATAATAATAACATGCTCTTCACAAACCATATTTACAAGGAGCTATTTACAAGGAGCTCAACAAGTCATATTACAGTGAATACATTTCACATTTCACAGCATAAGCAAATGCAGCAAGCCATTTAATGGGCAATTTACAAGCATTTTTCACACACATATGTACAACTGCATCAACACCAAGATGAAATTGGCTCCCTTATGTATTGTTACCCTTCAAGCCTGTCAGTTCAAACACCAAGATGAAAAGCATTTCTTCCACACTGCTGAAGTCAGATGCCATGATGTACTGCAATCTCCTTACACTCCAACTGTTCAAGCCCATAGGTCAGGGACCACACCTCACCATGCAATTCACAGACTGTACCCAGATGTCAAATTTAAAGGGTTCTAAGTCCAAATACATGCCAAGGGCCACTCCCACGCAACTTGTGCGAAGCTGCCCGACTACGCCAAATGTAACGACCGGATTTTCGGACCAGATAGGATCAACTCACCAAGACACCACCAACCCAGCCGAAACGTAACCACCTCCCTCCTCAGGACCCATCTATCCAGGCACCTGGGTACCTACCTGAGGATGGGGAATTAGCAATATACAAGCTCATATTATCAAAAACACCACTAAATCTATGGGGATTACTAGGAATACTCACTGATTACTAAAGACGTCCATGCCCTACACCACACTCATACAATATAGTCTCGCGACCACATGGGCCCAGACTAATCTACCCTGGGGCAGTTCTGATTACTTACCATTACACACTGACTACAACCAGTGCTCTCATTAGCCACAATCCTGTGGGTATCCACACCAGTGTCCCCCCCCCGGTGCTCTCATCTTCCTACAAGCCACAATCCTGTGGGAATCCACACCAGTATCCCCCCTGGTGCTCTCTCTAATGCCCAAGCCACAATCCTGTGGGTATATACACCAGTTTCCCCCCTGGTGCTCTCATTAACGCCGACTTACCACGACGATCACTTTCCTATGAATACCTTCAGCTCTCTCTCTCTCTGTTGGGAAGTTTCTCTCACTATCCACTAAAGGTACAATACTACAATGTTATGGATCACACAAGAATGGCCAAATTACACTGTGCAATTATTGTCATCTAATACAAGTTCTCCTCTCCCCCTCATTATTCAGTTACCATTTACCTGTCCGGGAGTCGCATCCGTCCACATAATAGCACCTGACTAGAAGAAAGGTTAACCTTATCATAAAACAATAACAGTTACACACTATATGCAAAAGTTATTCCCTGATTTAAGCGCTCCTCCTCCCTTTTGATCCATCAGTTACCATTACAGCATCTGGCTAGAAGAAAGGTTAGCTTTATCATAAGAATAACATCTACACAGCTGTTTATTAAGAACTGGGGTATCTTTATTTACTAATAACATCAACAATATAATACTGCACTATAACACATAGCCTGAAAAGTAAAAGGGGAATAGACGCATACACAGATCTGCGGGGTCTCTTTATTCCACATGTAATTGACAGGGACTGTAGAAAGCTAAAGAGGGAATGGATTATACTGCACACCGCTGAAAGAAAAAGGATTAGCAATACAGTAGGGGAATCAAGCATAGGAAATAAAAGCACTAATATAACAGGACAGATATCACCTGATTAGTATGAAGTCTTGCTCTAGCTGTCATCTGGGTTCCTCTCTCGTCTGTGCCTTAGCTCATCTCAGATTCTCCCCTGCACTCTTTGACACGCATCTGCGCTGATCACTCTGCACTGGATTCCTCTCCCCCACGAACTGTCTTCAATTCCCAGCTTCAGTCTAATAATGACGTTTCTGCTGCTCTGATAACCGTTGGCTCCACTAGCTTCTTCACTCTGTCTGATTATCCCAGCTCCAATGTCCAATTCACTCCAGCTGATCCCACAGACTAATCCACGATATAACTTCAGTCTCTTCCAAAAGACATCACTCTAGACTCCAGCTGATCACAACTCCTTCTGCTAAGTAACTGCTTCTGACTGCTTCCTTCAGTTCCAAACATCATCTCACTTCTCTCTATTCAAAACACCATCTGCTCACAACTGCTTCTGACAACTCCAGCAATCATCTGTCTTCTCTCCCTCCAAGCATTAACTCACTTCTCTCTCCAGCTTCCACTGACTGACTTCTCTCTCTGGTTCCAACTCACTGACTGACTGACTGACTTCTCTCTCTGGTTCCAACTCACTGACTGACACTCCTCCTCTTCTGCACTTCGCTAATATGGAATATTCTCTCCTCATGGAAAGTTCCAGCCAGTAGCCTCCTCCCACCGATTCCATGCACCACGCTCCCTGCTCCAGACGCCCCCACAGTGATCAACTGCTTGTTTTGTCTAGAGACCTGAGCCCAGGGACATTTCCTGATTAAATTCAGCTCTGGCTGGTTCTCTCCAGTTTGCAAAGGGCGAACAACACCTCATAACCAAAACATCACCTTTACCCTGCAAGCATCTCAGTCTGCAGGGACTGAAAGCAAAATGGAGTCTCTCTAGTTCTGGGCCTTGTAGGCCCGAAAAGGATGAAATAGACACTTAGCTCTGTCAGAGTACATACACAAACCATACCAATATGTAATATAAAGTCAGGACTACAGGATCCACCCTCTACTATAGGTAGGATGATGAAAGGACACATAATTATGTCAAAGCCAATAGGCAATAGATGGATTAGAGTCAAGAATAAGGGATCTATCATCATATTCAGCAGCTATCCTCTAGTTTATGCTTCTAGGTCTGGAAAAAGGCCTGAAAAGGACCAACACAAGCCAAGAATAGGGATTCAGGATGGTAGCAAACTTAAAGTCACTATCACTCAGAAATAGAGCCAAAAATACAGTCACTACAGAAGGTTAGTTTCTACTATATTTTGACCCTCTATTTTTTGGCATGATATTCTGTCTGCATAATGTTTATTCCATCAAGATTCTGTCAGACAACCTTTGGAATACTATCCAATACAAACCTTGATTTGCATTGGATAGTAAATCCATCCTTAAGACTTTGTGCCACCTTTGCATCACAGAAGTAACACAACCTGGAGCACAGGGTTAATGAACTTTGGCCTGAGTATCAGTATCAGTAAGAATGAGTGTGTGAGAATAAGTTAGAATAAGAGGAAATCCAAGTGAATCCAAGTGAGTGAGAATGAGTGTAAGAAGGACGAATGACTAAGAGTGAGAAAAATAATTCAAGTATGGGAATGTGAGTGTAAGTGCAAATGTGATGTGATGCTTGTGATTTTGTCATTGGCCCTGGCATACTGGAGGTAGCTATTATCTTGTAGAGATACCTGGTGCAAAATACTGGTGCTGGCATACTTGCAGCCATTCTTAGCATGACGGACACCTGTGACAAACTTCCATAACTGGCACACTTGGGTTACTTTTTGGCAAGAAGGGCACCAATGGAAAAAGTCTGGTATCAGAATACTAGCAATGATGCATGGCATATTGGACACCAATGGCATACTTGAGGAAATTCCCGGCATGTGGACAGCAAAGGGAGAATGTTGGTACTAAGATAATAGTGGCATTTCTTGGCATAAAGGTGGACAACTTGGCATATGGAGGATGGCAACCATGACAAAATGCTGGTCCTGACATAGTGGTGTAATTTTTGGTATAAGGGTCACCAATGGTACAAAGGCTGACTTTATTTCATTTTCTATAACGAATATAGGGGCACCCAAGCCAAAATGCATGTCCTGGCACAATGAAGGCATTTTTTGACATATAGGGCCTCTCATACTACATTTTCTAAAAACTGGGGTCAACTTCTGGGGATAGACAAATTTCATTGGCATGGCACACCATGAAATGATTTTAATATTGAATCAGTTCCCTTTTAACGCCCATGGCATTTTAAAATAATTAAGTGAAAATGAGCTTTGAAAGGCACAATTTCATCCCATTATTTTTAAATATTCTTAAGGGGAGAAACCCCCAACAAGCAGTCTGACGTGCTCACGACAATTAAGTATTATGCTCCAGAACATGCAAAGACCAAGTCTGAACCATATTATAGGTGGTATCTAAAATATAGATTTGCTCATGTTATGCTGTTACACTATTCATGCACTTAATATTGAATTTTAGTGATGTCAATTGCTGTGATCTTAGGGTTGTGTGAAAGAATCCTGGCAATCCTGGTGAAAATCAGGGTCCAGGATCATATGATGACACTTTCTGTGATGTCATTAAGGTCAAGGCATATATAATATCACTTTAACTACCCCGACATTTTGGTGAGTTGAATTCCATTCTGTTATATTGGTTCTCTTCCAAGAGAATCCACAGACCATAGGTGCATGTAGAATTCCCAGGATGTGAAAAAAAGTTATGAATGTGTAAGCTCAAAGTACGAAAAACAGAGAAAATAACTGTGGGCCTAGAATGATAAGAAAGCTATGTGTGTTGAGATGGCTATATGTAAGCTTCTAAGTATAAGCAAACTACTGGACAATCACCATATGTGAGTAAGTGTCCATCAGTTACTCTTCTTATACTGCCCAGTTCAAGCTCAAAGTACACCAAATAGTAAAAAAGTGCTTAGTATTCTAAAGAGGAAAGGCTTAGCAGTGAAACTGTTAAAAATAACTCAAGCACATGTTTATAATTGTTTTAATTAGGAGTGCTTTATTTAAAATAATTTAATTGCATTGACTATTAATAAACAATTATTATTTGTTATTTTTAATGCACATGAATCATTCCTAAAGGGATATATCGGTGCAGCAGAACCAGATAAACGCCAGCAATAGCCTAGAATCCTAAAAACTGTTTGGTTTCTAATAGTTTCCTGAAGGTATGATGGACAGTACAGTACATTCATGTAAATGTAAGTTAAGTCTGTTCTAAAGATAGGGGGCTAGGAATGAAAATGCACGGCCTCAAGAGCAGGTTTTCCTAATTTGAGGTACAGTGAGTAGTTGTTTGTTCGTAGATTTTAGAGATCTGCCTGGTTGATAGGAAATGAGTTTTTCCATCAAATAACTTGTTCCCTTGCCATTGAGCACTTTGTGCAATAGGCAGCAGATTTTGGAAGTGATTCTATTTCTTACTGGCAGCCAATGTAGTGCACGCAATAAAAGAACCCTGGCAGATCTTGCCGGTAGATTATGGATTAGGTACGCTGCAGTATTTTGAACCACCTGGAGTTTATTCAAGAGGGATTCATTGACCGCGGCCAGAGGAGCATTACCATAGTCCAAGCAACTAATCACCAGGGCCTGGACCAGGGTCTGCACACTGCTAGTGGGAGCATTGGAAAGACTCTTCGTAATAGCCTCATAACATGAAAGCAGGTGCCAGTGGTAGACAGGATTTTGGAGTAGGTGCCATGCCCAATTCAGGTGGCCACCACTTGGGGGTAAATATTACTTTGGCACAGAAGGGCATGATTTCAGTTTTCTCACCATTTAGCTGCAGAAAATGTGTTTCCACCCAGGTTTTGATAGCTTTCATCACAGTCATAAAATGGTCTTTAGTCTTGGACGAATCTTTTTCAAACGTCATCAGAAGTTGGGTGTTGTCCACATATGAGATGGGTGTGATACTGTGGGCTCTTATAATGTCTTCTAGGGGGAGTGACATATATATTAAACATTGTGGGGCTCAGACAGGAGCCCTGGGGCATTCCCTTATTAATTATCATGGTGCGGAACCTAAAAGGTCCCAGGTAGATGGTCTGAGTTTGGTTGGATAGAACTTTTCTTAACCACTGTAGCGCCTGGCCCTGTATGCCTATCTCTACCAGTCTCTGTATCAGTCTTGTGTGGGATATTGTATCGAAAGCCGCTGACAGATCTAGCAGCACAAGCATAGATGGTTGATTTCGGTCTAAGCTGCATCTGATATGGTCTGTATTGTAACAGCTAAGAGTGCAGTTTCAGTGCTATGCATTGGTCTGAAGCCTAACTTGGATATATCTAGGATCCTGTTGGACTCAAGGTACTCTATTTGTTGTTTTTTGAAATGGGGATTTCAACTATTTTACTTGCCCAAGGAACAAGCAATATAGGGCGATAGTTAGATACACCTGCAGCAGGTAGGTTGTTTTTTTTCTGAATCGGAATGACCTGTGTGGCTTTCCACTCAGCTGGAATTTTGCCTGTGCTTAATAAAAGATTCAGTATTGAGCATAGAGGCGTGCCTGCTGATAAGATAGCATGGCTGCTCTCTTGGCTGGGATAAGACTCAAAGGAGAGCTAGTTTTTACAGCTGTTCAAGCAGATTGAGCGGACTCCAGATTAAAGGGGGCAGACTTATCCAGAGTGAAGATGCAAATAGTCTTCCCAGTGGCGCATATATAGGTTTCGGGTTAGTGCGGTGTGTCAAGGTTGAAAGATTATTATAGATTAAGTTTACTTTATCCTCCAGACGGCCTACAATTTCATCACAGAGCATTTGCTAGGGGGAAGTGTTTGTTATGCAAGCTTGTGGCTTGATGAAGGAATTGAGGGTTTTGAAGGGTTCCTTAGAGGAATTTCCAGCTTTGTCAAGTTGCAGAGAAATATACTTTTTCAGCGATTCCTGATATTACTGTGATAGTGTGCTAGGGATATCCTATAGGTTTCTCAGTTGCAAGGGTGGGGTTTGTTCAGCATCACGTTTCCAATTTTCGATGTTTGGTTTTCTCTTCACGTAACTCAGAAGTGTACCAAGAAGCATTGGCAAAAAGTGAATTTTATGTGGAGCCAGAATGTCAATGGCTTTATTTAGTGATGTCTGGAATAATGTAATTGTCTATACCTTGTTATGGTCATTGATTTCACTGGTTTTAATAATAAATTATGACATTAGGATGATTTGCTAATGTAGTGACCCATTGACTAAGCAGATAGGTCTGCCATATATATGCTGATGTGGTGACCATTGGGAAAGTCAATAGGCCTGCCTTTTATATATTAGTGTCACCTTGACAAAGCCAGTAAGCCTGCTTTAATAAAAAATAAATCTCCTTATAATATGATAATGCACCTGTATAGGTGGGGAGGTTTTAATTATAGGAGTCATGCCCTATTAGGGTTCAAATGTGATTTGAAGGTGTCACAAAATGTATTTGCATCTACTGGATGAACATATTTGTATTTTAATGCATAGTATTTACTAATGTCTGTGTAATAAATGCACCTTTCCATTTTTGCAAGAAACAGCAAACCCTGTGAATTGAAACTGCTAGCCAATGTACCTAACCTAAGTCTAGTACGAGGGAAAAAGTAAGTGAGGTGTAGCATAGGTTTTGTTTTTCTTTGCCAAGAATCTAACTAAGATTTCTCTTAGGCTTTAATCAGCTCCGTACCTTGGTTTTAGAATGTCGAAGGTCTGGTATCTCTTGTCTCGGGACTCGATTTCCCAACACCCCGCAAAGGGAGCTTGGAAACACTGGAGCTGGATTCTCAGCGAGAGAAAGAACAGCTTCTCTGTCAGTGCCACAGCTGGAGGGTCGGCTTCCTTCGGCACTTGCTGTAGCGAGTTGCGCCGGGCAAGTAGATAGTCGAGCTGCTCCGAACCACTGTGTGCTTGCTAGGGCAAGTGTAGGCATATTTATTCCTTGAAGGTGCCTTGTTTGACGTAAAGTCGGGCATAATAACGTCATCAAAGAACCCCAATGGAATGGTAGTTCTTTGAAAACTTCATGATTTCTAGGACAAATCAATATTCAAGTAAGGGGATCTCCATGACTGCTGAAGCCGAGTTTTCCAAGAAATAGTTGTGGCTTTTTGGAACAAGTGGAAGTAGCCATGCCTGTATTTGGACTGGATGGGTTATGTCTAAATATGGGTATGATTTCGATGTCTATATAAGGGCAATGTGAATTATACCTATATAAGGGCATGAATCGGTAAATTACGCTTGGATTCTAAAATGCTACACAACACCCACTCCACTCCTGATGGAGGAGGGACAAAGGTGGATTTCACTCTGAGTCCTGTGGTGTTGGGGTTCTCATCTGGTTGGAGGGCATCTTGGTTTGCCTTTTCAAAGAAGGACTTCAGTTTCAATTTCCTGAAGAATTGAGCTAATTCCGCTTGTAGTTTAAACTTGTCCAGTCGCGTAGTCGGTACAAAGGACAGGCCTCTCTCCAGTACTGCAATCTCTTTGCAGGATAATGGGGTGCTGGACAGATTGAAAACCAATGAGGGCTGGCTGGTAGGATTGTCTACCTGCTTGTTCCCGGAGTTGCTTCCCTCGCCTTCTGGCGTGTGTTGGAGCTCACCGGGTTTTCGTCTTCCCAGTGTACCTGTGCGTTGTTGTGTTGGGTTGTTCTTCTGCGGCCCCGGGGTCTCTGGCCCCGTCCTAAAAAAGGAAAGGTATTGCCCTGGTTGCCCGCAAAAAACGGCATTGGCCCCTGGGGGTACATGTTTGGGAAACCGAAGTAGGGGTTTTGCATATGGCCTAAGTTAGGTGGGAAACCAAAGAATTGGTTTGGTTGTCCTCCTTGCCAGTGGTTGGGCCATCGTTGTCCTCTTCGTCCTCTGCCTCCTCGTGTTTGTGATCCGCTGCTGGAGTCACTGGAGACGGAGCTGTTGTCCCCTGAGGAGTTGGGTGTGTTGGTTTCCTTGGCTGGAGGGGTGTAGTTCTCCTCTGAATACGGGTATACTTTGGCATAGGAGAATTTCTTGAGGTCTTTCTCAAATTTTTTGAATTTCGCCTGGGTCAAGTAGTCTTTGTACTCGTTTATCTCCCGGTTCTGGTCATCAAGTTTCTTTTTGAAAGATGTTATAGTGGCTTTAAAATGTCTTTCTGTCTCTTCTATCTCAATGGATAGGGTGTCTGACAAACGTTTGGTGGTTTTTAAGATGAGAATCATCCAGTCTCTGGTGCAGTGCCATGCGATCTGTGCCCAGTCCTTCCTGAACGTGGGGTCGTCAAGGAAGATCCTGGGTGCATTAGATACCAGTAGCCCCCTTGGTGCAGAGTTGGTTCGCAGGTATTGGGCTAGTATTGTGCCATGGAGGATTGTGCGTATCCTGTTGCGCTTCTTTTCTGTTAAGGTCTCCCAGTCCGTGGTCTGTGTGATTGTGTTAGAGATGTTAAAATCGGTTTGGAATGACGGGTCAGACAGTATGTCTGTCAAGTCACTCTCAGAGAAAGTCAGTCCATGGTTTTCGGCCATGGTCGTGTGTTCTCTCACAGCTGTGCGCTGCCAATAATTGCGAGAATCAAGAGGGAGAGAGAGGACCAGAAAGCTAGTCCAGATCCCCGGTTTATATGTATGGATATCAAAAAGAGACTAGCTAGAGATTGGGTTAATCTGACATTAACATTATTAATTACATAGCGACTCAGTATCGTTTTGCCAAGTGGCAGTGGCACCTGTTGGGTGTCATTAGAAAGCCCTCACCCACCAACCTAGTTGGTGGCATGCTTCATCATCGGGCCCACCCAGTGACACCTAGCGTGTCCCGGGTGTGCTTCGACGCCTGATTACAGCGGAGCAGGTATGTCACTGTGTGTGCGGTGTAGGGTGTTTAGGTATGTGAAGTTAAAACGGCTTGGCGGATGGTCCCTGGGGTGAGGATACTTTATTAAAAGGGCCTCCGTCAGCGGTTAAAAATAAGGCTGTGGGACGTTAGAGGCGGGTTACGACCTCCTACGTCCTTAGAGTGTCAACATGTTTCAGCCAGTGCCTTATACTAATCTGGCTTTCTTCAGGACAATAAAATATGTGTGGGTTAAAATAGGGGTTGTGTAGTGTAGTCTATGTGTCTACACGCCCTAAAGTGTATCTAACTGTGAGAGGGGGGATTCCCTTCTCAAGATCACCTGTACATTTAACATTGAGGACAGGTACAGGACAAACATGGGAGAGAAAGAGTCACTAGAAGGTATAGATCATATATTATGACAGCCGGCTTAAATAGCGGATAGTGCAGGCTATGAGCGGCTCAAGTGTAATGACACTGGTGGTATCATTAAAGTGGAATCGCACTAGAACTTCGAGGGTGAAGTGGTTAAAACAGCGGTAAAAATTACTGCAGTGAATGGTGAAGAAATGTGGCGCAAGGACCATGTCTTACGCTATCAAGGCTTGTTTTGGCTCCAAGGTTATTGAAGTGGCAAAAGTGTGGCCCTAGTAGGGAGAGAGAGGTAGGACCACTGGGGTTAGGGGACCTGTGGGAGAAAATTGGGAAGCGCTTACCTATTGTAGTGATGTACAGCATACTCACAGGATTTCTGGCCAGCATCAGCGTGGGACCTGTTGTGCCTCCTTCGCAGAACCGGTAGTGAATGGCTGCTGTTGCCGGTTTATATACTGTCTTAGATTGCATAATTGAGGGCACCTGGGCGAAGAGCAATGGTAGAAAGACTCGCTAGGCGGGTCTAGATAGCGCTCAGGTGTGTATCTAATTAGCGCGCTGATGCGCGGTATGGTGCCCGGTCTGAAGCGCCGTGTGGGCGTGTGAGGCTGCCGGGTGCGAATAGCGCATGCGCGGCCGAGAAGTGGTCCGCGCATGCGTGGAACGCAGTGATCGGCGCATGCGCGGCCGAGAAGTGGTCCGCGCATGCGCCGTAGTGTATACACCGGTGCGCGAATGGGAGGGTATCCCTGTTCGCGCTACCGCTCCGTTATTTGTTGCTCTGGTTCAAGATGAGTGACAGGGGCAGTATATTGTGGCATTGTGGATAGCGCTTATGGCCCTGGGTGCTAGAATATATTAAACAAAATGCCGCTCCATTACCTGCTGCACTGGCTCATGAAAGGTGACAGGGGCAGTTTAATGTGGCATTGTGAATAGCACTGAAGGCCCTGAGTGTTCTCAGGTGGTGGTTTAAGTAAATGAAACACTGTGTGTGACATGTTGCTGCGGCTCCATGCTGGTAAATGGGGCGAATGGCAAGAGGAATTGCGCTTGAGACGTCAGGTTGTTCTCAAGTGCTAGGTTGGCACAGTGTAATGGGGTAGCTCCTTGCTGGGGGATGATAAAGACCAGGGGACGTTTGGGTAGGTGTTTGGTCAGACTGGACTGCTCGGTAGAGTTGCCAGTTGATGTGATTGTCATCATAGGGTCATCATAGGGTCAGGGAGTTCCAGGGGATAGCATTGTTAAGCCCATCCGTGGCTGTGGACAGACGGTATATCCATCTTTGTTCTTTGTTTAATAGTTTTTTGTCATTGTTGATGGGGCTGACTGGTATCTGCTCAATGACCGTCCAGGTGAAATCATTGGGGGTGTGACAGTGGGTAATGAAGTGGTTTGTCAGCTTGCTAATGTTTTTCTTGCATCGCATTGTGCTGCGGTGCTCCGTGATCCTGGTCCTCACTTTGCGCGTGGTCATGCCCACATATCTGAGTCCACATCTGCAGGTTAGTAAGTAAATCACATTCTGTGAGTTGCAATTAGTGTGGCTCATTTGGGACCATACTTTATTCGGTTCCAGGTTCAGGGTTTTGGTGTGGGATGTCAGGTGACAGACACTACAGTCATTGCATGGGTAGTGTCCGGTAACTTTGGGCATTCCCCACGCATTGAGGATGGTATTATCCGGTTTAGGTGGTGGTTTGGGTCTGGTGCTGACTAGTTGGTCTCTGAGGTTCTGGCACCTTTTGTAGGCGAACCTGGGGGGTTCCCATTTCCTTTGCCCTGAATTGATGATTCTCCAGTGCTTTTTTATGATTTTGGCCACTTCATTGGAGGCAGTATTGAAAGTGGTCACACATGTGGTGGGTTGTGTGTCGCTTTCTTTGGTGACGTCTTCAAGTAGTGCGTCACGGTTCTGGTTTCTTGCCCTCTTCTGGGTTTTCTTGATGATCGCCTTAGGGTAACCGCGGTTTTCTAGTTTCTGGGCTAGGTCCGCTGATTGTGTTTTGTAGTTGTCAGATTAACCCAATCTCTAGCTAGTCTCTTTTTGATATCCATACAAGGTCAAATATTGTCATTTGGAAGTGTTTCAAATAATTATTGTTCTCTAAGAATAGTTCTACTTTAAGCAGATTACTTTGTGCCAAACAAAAAATTCAATATTGGAAAAAGTCAAATCACAGAAAAATAAAGTTCTTAAAGTTGGAAGTTTTGTTTTGAAAAGTGAAGGTCGAATACAGAGTCCCATTGAACGCTGTGTGCTAACTTCAAAAGTCATTCTCGTTGTTGGAGAAAACATTAAATCTTCTAAGCTGTCAAAGAAATCGTCTACCACAGTAGGTGAAAGTTGGACCACTTCATTAAGTAAACTGATAGCACAAAAATGTGAAGCATCGCTGTCAACGTTAGCCACCATAGCAATGTTCGTCGGTGATGGAGATGGTACCTGTGTGCCTATCGATCCACATATCTCACCATCAGCAGATTACGCCTGTGAGATCTCAATGAATGCCGTCATCAGGATTGGTAGCCGCTGGGAGCAACAAGATGCATGGGCCGTACTGAACCAAGCAAGGTATCAACATCCGTTGGCAGTGCTGATGGACAGACGTCCAACACGCATTCTTCTTCACAAAGCAGGCATCGTAGAATAGGTAAGATGCAATCTTGCCAAATTGGTCGGAATGATAGAAACCACTTGGTATTCAGATCTCTTATTCGAGCCAGGCCCAGAATCTGTATCATGCACTCACAACACTTCATTGCCAGGAGAGTGTTCTCTATGGTAATCTGAGTATTGCTGCTGACCCGACTTGCCATATCGGAGCAGAAGGAACAAGAATAGCATTCCTGCTACGAGTCCCAAAATGAGAGGCAGGCCGCCGAACACAGAGTGCATGAAGTTTGGAAAAATGGAGAGGACTGCTTCAAATGGTGCTAACAGTCCCGAAAAAACTGACTTAAATACATGTACAATACCACTGGTATCAGACATGTTTAAGATATGACCTAACATTTCTACGAAATGTAGTGGACAGTTTGTGGATAAAAGAGCATATATCTCTGCAGAGGACCTTGCACCTTGTAGTTCATACGTCTCTTTGGAGGAGGTCAGCGGCACAGTTTTTTGTAAAAGAATGGCTTTCATTCCGCTTAAAGTATCAATTTGAGTAGAAGAGATGTTCAGTGAAGGCCATAATGGCGACTCCCCGTCTGTCTTAGCTTTAGAAAACAATACTTGCATACAACAAGTGACCCTGGCTGACATAGTTACGAGATAGGCTATTCCTGGCATCATTCCACAACAGCTGTGATCATTCAACATTATATAGCTCCCGTTAGAAAGCTGCCTAAACATTGGATCGATCACTGCTGCTGGAGAACCTTGCAGATGGCATGATAAGTTGTTTGAAGAACCTTCACAGGCTCCATGTTAATTAATGCCCTAGCATAAAAGTGTACGGCTTAGTGCGCTCTTACATTGTGTACCACTAAGAAATACTTATTTTCCCCCACTCTAACAGGTGTGCGTGTAGGGTAATTCCCAGGTTGACTTTATGTATTCCTTCCCCAACCTTTGCATACAAGGCAACTGGCATATGTTTTAAACAGTATTGAAAATTGTGACAGGCAGAGTGATTATCCCGTGTATTATCCATTCTGTTGCAGGTTTTTCTGAAACAGGTAATGGTAATCTCTACAAGTTCAAAACGACTTTATTTCGATTCATAACGAATCATAAAAAGCACATAGACACATAATGCATAATTATGGGGTACGGTTACATAAAATTGTTGTCACTGGTAATCTCTACAGTTTTTCAATGCTCAGAACCATAAGGCTGCTCCTCTTTGTACCAAAGTGATTTGTTTATCCGTAAGGTTAAATACAGAAAACAATGACGTGGTGTTGATTAGACGCCATGGCACATATCCAGAACGAAGATTTGACATTGTTCAACCTAAAAGCATTATAGAACGTAACTGCGACTATCCAGGCTGTAGCTTGAAACCACCGGGGCTGCACGCGGGACATATGGCGCATTGAAAATTAAGAGGCGTTACAGATTTGAGAGACTGAAGAGACTGGAGATAGCTCTGAGGCCCTTTTTGCACTTTATTAAAGAAAAGTTATACAATGAGTATTGAACTCCTGCAAACCTGATTCTTTACCGCGTGCATTTTTGAATTAAAAACAACAATTTATAAAGGCTGACTCTTTTATTTCTGCTCTGAAAGGACCAACAGTATCCATTTTCGTGTGTGCGAAATCGAGAAACAAAAAGGATCGATCTAGCTGTGGCCCTGGCATAAACCGTCAACTTTAGAAAAATTCGACTCAACAGGAAGGAGGCGACAATCCCCTACCTATAAGGCAGGCTTTCCCTTAAAGAAATCTTGGGAAGACAGCTAATATTTTCCTGATGAAGGCGGCTATATGATAAATGTCCGTCGAAACGCGTTGAGAATTAAGGGAGAAGTACAATATAGGCTGATCAAGGAGTATTCTGATTGTTGCTGAATATACCTTATTTGTACCTCCCTTATTAGCCTTAGAATCTAACTGGATGAACTTATGTATATGATTTGTTCCTCTATATATTGTCTGTTTTCCCTTGTTATATATACTTTTTTAATGTGTTTTTAACTATTTTTAATATATAAATAAACTGTGCATACTGAATTTATTTTGTCCTTACAGAATCTTTGTTACGTATTGCATTGCTCAGAGTGATATACTTTTATGTCTGAAGAATTAATGTGTATTCTGTCCGTATAAGTTGGTTTGTCTTTCATTAATGTGCCCAAAGGGAATTTTTTTTTTTACACAGTCTGTAGCTTGAGCAAGTCCTGTTCCATTATGTCTATGGCAGATTATACTATGCTATCCGGAGAATAAATTCTGGATGACAGGGTCATTAACCCATTGTCAACTACAGAGAGTGCTTTCTCTAAATTAATACGATCAATTTCTCGTATTCTTTCTGCAGTCTCTGAATGTCTCTGCCTGTGCCTGTGCCACTTTCCGAGCTTCATTATAAATGGAATATATACCTCGGTAAATGAAACGTTTATGACGTAGTTTTGCCGGACCATGTAAAAATTCCCTTAAATCAATGCCATCTTTAAGTAAAGATAAGTGTTGTTTAACCTCTGTAAGTGTAGATTTTTGTAGCCACTCAAGGCACAGTTTTCCTACACTGTATGTTGTTACTATCCTTGGATGTTGTCTCTGGACATATCTTGGATCTGGCCTAGTTACTGTAAACTCTTGCGTCTTGTTCAGGAATCTATCTTGCTCAACAACACAGGGTGTACCTCCTTTTTTGTCTTACTAAAAATGTCTGCGTGGCTACCATCCAGATGCCATACTCAGTGTCTTTGAAAAAATGTGTGTGAGGAAGAAAGGAACCTCACACACATTTTTTTCATAGACACTGAGTATGGCGTCTGGATGGTAGCCACGCAGACATATGTAGACACACCATGGTTTTTAGTAAGACAAAAAAGGAGGTACACCCTGTCTAGGGAAATAATGTGGTTGGTAGGTTCAAGTACATCCACACACAGTAGTAGACAGGTGATGTGAGAATAAACACCTCTGAGAATCAGGACCAGGTTTTGTTGTTGAGCACACTTTGAGTGGAGGGTAACCTGGGTCCTTTGTTTTTCCCTCTATGCTCCTGATTGTGAGGAGTGCCAGGAATCTATCTTGACAGTTATTCGTGTTTGTGGGCCAGATTAACAATTTTTTCCAATCAGGATCAGTTCTGTTTTTAAGTAAAGTAATTTTTACGTCGACCCGTCTTTCTGAAGTGTTTTGACTATCAGGTGTAGGTAGGGACGGTTTGTTCAAATCTTTTATCTTGGCTAGGCCAAAGCAGAATGTCTGTTGAACAGTGTCGTTTAAAAACATTATTTGTTCAGGGATAAAGCAGGCTCAAAATAAAGCTTCTATTCCCTGCACCTGCCAGTCTTTTGTGCCCCAGACAGTTTTTGTTTCTATATTGTTAATCCAATAGTTGAAGCCTAATGAGGACAGCTGTGCATAAAAGGCTGCTGAATAAATTTGCTTTACATTGGTTAACATACTTTTCATTCCTGTCTTATTGACATTTTTAAAGTAAAATGCCTCTGGATTTGAGACATTAAAACCTGAGAAGTACACACATTTATCATAGAATGTTTTTGAGCTACCCTTTGGTGGCGTTAGACAATGTTCCCATTGATTGAAAGTATAAACATTTCTAGGGTTTGCAGATTTGTGCAAGTAATGATGACCATAGTGATTATAACAATACGTTTGTGCATACACTGATGAATCTTCTAACTATTCATGTTTTGCAAATTGTGCAGACATCTCTAAATCTGACATCATATTATTAACAGTCTCAAAGTCCCAATCATCAGAAAATGTGCTGGGTGAAACAACGTCACTCAAGCAAACCTTGAATTGATGTGGAATCTTCAACAGCTCTGCAGGACCATAGATATCATAATCAGTTCTATCCCATGCTATACCACCAGGTATAGGAACGGCTGTGATGTTCACTGATGTCAAGTCTCTTTGTTCATGATGAGATGATTTGTGTGGCTTCAGGAGCAAGTTGATGTTCTTACTTGTTGTGTCCATTTTACTATATCTTCCATTTATCATCATTCCCAAAGTTAATGCCATGATTAGCCAAAGTAGGAGAAAAAGTACACCTAGCACAATCCAAAATTCAACCCATGGCGAAACCAGATAAGTTTTTTCAAGTTGCTGAAAAAGTTCTGTTACTTGTTCTTTAAATGTTTTATTTGCTGGCATCGTTTCAGGCTCACTGGGATCCTCAGAAAATGTATCAAAGTTGATGAAATAGCCAGAGACAGTTCTGTCAATTGCTGGAATTGCATCAAGATTTTTTTAAATCACTCTGGCTACCGGATCCTTTGCCATGTTAGTATATTCAGATGCTACATCATTGTAGACAGGAGTGTCTTGACGAACTGTTATTTGGGTTTCAAGAGGCACAAGTTCCATTGCATTATTGCTTAGTCCTTTGTTCTGTGCTGCAGAGTCTTCAAGTGTTAATAGTCTCTCAGTCTGAACCTCTTGCATAGTAGCAAGATTTGGTCTTCTGCTACATCTTTGTAGTCCACTGGGCCTACTACTTATTATCGGCCACATGATCTGGTTTGACCAGGTTGATGGATACAAACCTGTTCTCTTTTCTTACAGCAAAGGGTGCAGTAACACTGTTCTTAATCTGAGGATTGCTAGCACAGGTACCGGTTTTCTGTAAGAAGGCCAAAATTCCTTCTTTTCCGTGATCTTTTCTCTGACTAGATCCCCAATCTTTGGAATCCAGACAGGCCTTGCTGGGACGGGTGGTTCTCCTTCAGAGGCCGTTGGCTTCTATATTATGTTGCTTTGACTTCTTCTTTTCTCGTTTAAATCCTGCAAAACAGCCAAACGTTCTCTGATATCAAAGAGTTTTTGTTCCACCACTGAAGTGTGACGATAGAGATCCTGGACAAGCATTCTAGTACCAAAAAGGATTTCATATGGAGGGATTTCACCGAAAAAATTTCTTGGCAGATTATTAAGACTACGTTGGACACTTATTAGATGTTTGACCCAGCCGTCACCCGAGCCTAATACCCTAGCTGTTATAGATTGCTTTATGTCCTGGTTTTTTCTTTCCACTACAGAATTTCCCTCAGGATGGAATGGTCTTGAATACCGCACTGCAATGCCCAGATTGGCCATGGCCTCCTTGTAAGCTTTGAAGCTAAACGCAGGGCCCTTGTCAGAATGTAGTGTACGGACTGCGTATGTGCCGATAAAGACTCGCAAATCTTTTATAACAGTTTGGGCGTCAGCCGAGCGCTGAGGCCACATCCAAATGAATCTTGTCCTGATAGTTGTGGGACCGCATTCATCCATAGTGACGTCTGCGTGTAAAAAGCCTAATGCTGTCTAACAATGGTGTCTGTACTGGGCTGGCTACGCTGTAGTCAGGTATTTGGCGGCGTTCTCTGCTGAGATTTCTGTTGCAGTCAGGGCAAATAATTGCAAACTCGTGAATGTGGACATTCATCCCTAGCCACCAGTAAGTCTCTTTTAATTCTAGAATGGATTTAGAGATCCCTTGATGTATCAGACACTCTCCCATATGTGCCTCTTGTATCAAAGCTCCTCTGCGTCTCCTGTTTGGGATTACTCTATCCCCCACTCCAGGGATTCGAGCAAAAACACGGAGTGGGCATCAATTATGTATGAATATTCGAGTGGATAGTTTAGAGGTATTGCCGCTCTGCTGCCTTTGCTTGTGGCATTGACAGCTAGCATTGTTTCGCTGTCCATTTTTGTTTTCGAACAAGTGATTGCAGCTACAGAAGCCGTTTGCACAGCTGCCTTCGTGGCATCATTTGCTGATGAATTCCCTGCAATGTAAACTCCATCACACTGATGACTCAGTGTATGGATCACGTGAGTCTTTTGTAGTTCTTTCTGTAATTGAACTACTTGTTCCCAAAGCAACTTACGCTTGATTGTGCAACCTTTTGCATCTTTGAAACCGTTTTGAACCCAGTTCTGCAAGTATTCATTGTAAGACTGGAGGCAGTAATGCAAATAGCACACTATGAGTGCCTGTAGTTCAGCTCGCTGAGCTGTACAGTCTCAGAGAGATTCTGTTTTTATGACCTTTCTGTGGGTTGTCTTGAATTTAAACATCATGGAGGGCATGGATGGAATGGGATTGTGCTGATTTTTCAGTGATTTTCGTTTTTTGGGGCTGTACTTGTGGCCTTTTCACCAGGGGTATTTGAGTCTAGCATGGGCCTAGTCTTTCTGTGGGGTGTCTTGAACTTAAACATCATGGAGGGCATGGATGGAATGGGATTGTGCTGATTTTTCAGTGATTTTCGTTTTTTGGGGCTGTACTTGTGGCCTTTTCAACAGGGGTATTGAGTCTTGCATGGGCCTAGTCTTTCTGTGGGGTGTCTTGAACTTAAACATCATGGAGGGCATGGATGGATTGGGATTGTGCTGATTTTTCAGTGATTTTCGTTTTTTGGGGCTGTACTTGTGGCATTTTCACCAGGGGTATTTGAGTCTAGCATGGGCCTAGTCTTTCTGTGGGGTGTCTTGAACTTAAACATCATGGAAGGCATGGATGGAATGGGATTGTGCTGATTTTTCAGTGATTTTCGTTTTTTGGGGCTGTACTTGTGAGTTGTGGCCTTTTCACCAGGGGTATTGAGTCTAGCATGGGCCTAGTGTTTTTGTGGGGTGTCTTGAACTTAAACATCATGGAGGGCATGGATGGAATGGGATTGTGCTGATTTTTCAGTGATTTTCGATTTTTGGGGGTGTTCATGGGGAGGGACAGGCCATGTGGCTGGGGGCCATTTTGAGTGCTGCTACAGGCCCTGGCTATGTGCAGAGAGGCAAGTGGCCATTTTGAATGCAGGCATTGTTGTTAGGCCTGCAACCATTTTGCCTACTTTTCAACCTTTATGCCCAGGGGTAGTGAGTCTTGCATGGGCCTAGTCTTTCTGTGGGTTGTCTTGAATTTAAACATCATGGAAGGCATGGATGGAATGGGATTGTGCTGATTTTTCAGTGATTTTCGTTTTTTGGGGCTGTACTTGTGGCCTTTTCACCAGGGGTATTTGAGTCTAGCATGGGCCTAGTCTTTCTGTGGGGTGTCTTGAACTTAAACATCATGGAGGGCATGGATGGAATGGGATTGTGCTGATTTTTCAGTGATTTTCGTTTTTTGGGGCTGTACTTGTGGCCTTTTCACCAGGGGTATTGAGTCTAGCATGGGCCTAGTGTTTTTGTGGGGTATCTTGAACTTAAAAATCATGGAGGGCATGGATGGAATGGGATTGTGCTGATTTTTCAGGGATTTTCGTTTTTTGGGGCTGTACTTGTGAGTTGTGGCCTTTTCACCCGGGGTATTGAGTCTAGCATGGGCCTAGTGTTTTTGTGGGGTGTCTTGAACTTAAACATCATGGAGGGCATGGATGGAATGGGATTGTGCTGATTTTTCAGTGATTTTCAATTTTTGGGGGTGTTCATGGGGAGGGACAGGCCATGTGGCTGGGGGCCATTTTGAGTGCTGCTACAGGCCCTGGCTATGTGCAGGGAGGCAAGTGGCCATTTTGAATGCAGGCATTGTTGTTAGGCCTGCAACCATTTTGCCTACTTTTCAACCTTTATGCCCAGGGGTAGTGAGTCTTGCATGGGCCTAGTCTTTCTGTGGGTTGTCTTGAATTTAAACATCATGGAAGGCATGGATGGAATGGGATTGTGCTGATTTTTCAGTGATTTTCGTTTTTTGGGGCTGTACTTGTGGCCTTTTCACCAGGGGTATTTGAGTCTAGCATGGGCCTAGTCTTTCTGTGGGGTGTCTTGAACTTAAACATCATGGAGGGCATGGATGGAATGGGATTGTGCTGATTTTTCAGTGATTTTTGTTTTTTGGGGCTGTACTTGTGGCCTTTTCACCAGGGGTATTGAGTCTAGCATGGGCCTAGTGTTTTTGTGGGGTGTCTTGAACTTAAAAATCATGGAGGGCATGGATGGAATGGGATTGTGCTGATTTTTCAGTGATTTTCGATTTTTGGGGGTGTTCATGGGGAGGGACAGGCCATGATGCTGGGGGCCATTTTGAGTGCTGCTACAGGCCCTGGCTATGTGCAGGGAGGCAAGTGGCCATTTTGAATGCAGGCATTGTTGTTAGGCCTGCAACCATTTTGCCTACTTTTCAACCTTTATTCCCAGGGGTAGTGAGTCTTGCATGGGCCTAGTCTTTCTGTGGGTTGTCTTGAATTTAAACATCATGGAAGGCATGGATGGAATGGGATTGTGCTGACTTTTCAGTGATTTTCGTTTTTTGGGGCTGTACTTGTGGCCTTTTCACCAGGGGTATTTGAGTCTAGCACGGGCCTAGTCTTTCTGTGGGGTGTCTTGAACTTAAACATCATGGAGAGCATGGATGGAATGGGATTGGGCTGATTTTTCAGTGATTTTCGTTTTTTGGGGCTGTACTTGTGGCCTTTTCACCAGGGGTATTGAGTCTAGCATGGGCCTAGTGTTTTTGTGGTGTGTCTTGAACTTAAACATCATGGAGGGCATGGATGGAATGGGATTGTGCTGATTTTTCAGTGATTTTCGATTTTTGGGGGTGTTCATGGGGAGGGACAGGCCATGTGGCTGGGGGCCATTTTGATTGCTGCTACAGGTCCTGGCTATGTGCAGGGAGGCAAGTGGCCATTTTGAATGCAGGCATTGTTGTTAGGCCTGCAACCATTTTGCCTACTTTTCAACCTTTATGCCCAGGGGTAGTGAGTCTTGCATGGGCCTAGTCTTTCTGTGGGTTGTCTTGAATTTAAACATCATGGAGGGCATGGATGGAATGGGATTGTGCTGATTTTTCAGTGATTTTCGTTTTTTGGGGCTGTACTTGTGGCCTTTTCACCAGGGGTATTTGAGTCTAGCATGGGCCTAGTCTTTCTGTGGGGTGTCTTGAACTTAAACATCATGGAGGGCATGGATGGAATGGGATTGTGCTGATTTTTCAGTGATTTTCGTTTTTTGGGGCTGTACTTGTGGCCTTTTCAACAGGGGTATTGAGTCTTGCATGGGCCTAGTCTTTCTGTGGGGTGTCTTGAACTTAAACATCATGGAGGGCATGAATGGAATGGGATTGTGCTGATTTTTCAGTGATTTTCGTTTTTTGGGGCTGTACTTATGGCCTTTTCACCAGGGGTATTGAGTCTAGCATGGGCCTAGTGTTTTTGTGGGATGTATTGAACTTAAACATCATGGAGGGCATGGATGGAATGGGATTGTGCTGATTTTTCAGTGATTTTCGATTTTTGGGGGTGTTCATGGGGAGGGACAGTCCATGTGGCTGGGGGCCATTTTGAGTGCTGCTACAGGCCCTGGCTATGTGCAGGGAGGCAAGTGGCCATTTTGAATGCAGGCATTGTTGTTAGGCCTGCCACCATTTTGCCTACTTTTCAACCTTTATGCCCAGGGGTAGTGAGTCCTGCATGGGCCTAGTCTTTCTGTGGGTTGTCTTGAATTTAAACATCATAGAGGGCATGGATGGAATGGGATTGTGCTGATTTTTCATTGATTTTCGTTTTTTGGGGCTGTACTTGTGGCCTTTTCACCAGGGGTATTTGAGTCTAGCATGGGCCTAGTCTTTCTGTGGGGTGTCTTGAACTTAAACATCATGGAGGGCATGAATGGAATGGGATTGTGCTGATTTTTCAGTGATTTTCGTTTTTTGGGGCTGTACTTGTGGCCTTTTCACCAGGGGTATTGAGTCTAGCATGGGCCTATTGTTTTTGTGGGGTGTCTTGAACTTAAAAATCATGGAGGGCATGGATGGAATGGGATTGTGCTGATTTTTCAGTGATTTTCGATTTTTGGGGGTGTTCATGGGGAGGGACAGGCCATGATGCTGGGGGCCATTTTGAGTGCTGCTACAGGCCCTGGCTATGTGCAGGGAGGCAAGTGGCCATTTTGAATGCAGGCATTGTTGTTAGGCCTGCAACCATTTTGCCTACTTTTCAACCTTTATGCCCAGGGGTAGTGAGTCTTGCATGGGCCTAGTCTTTCTGTGGGTTGTCTTGAATTTAAACATCATGGAAGGCATGTATGGAATGGGATTGTGCTGACTTTTCAGTGATTTTCGTTTTTTGGGGCTGTACTTGTGGCCTTTTCACCAGGGGTATTTGAGTCTAACATGGACCTAGTCTTTCTGTGGGGTGTCTTGAACTTAAACATCATGGAGAGCATGGATGGAATGGGATTGGGCTGATTTTTCAGTGATTTTCGTTTTTTGGGGCTGTACTTGTGGCCTTTTCACTAGGGGTATTGAGTCTAGCATGGGCCTAGTGTTTTTGTGGGGTGTCTTGAACTTAAACATCATGGAGGGCATGGATGGAATGGGATTGTGCTGATTTTTCAGTGATTTTCGATTTTTGGGGGTGTTCATGGGGAGGGACAGGCCATGTGGCTGGGGGCCATTTTGATTGCTGCTACAGGCCCTGGCTATGTGCAGGGAGGCAAGTGGCCATTTTGAATGCAGGCATTGTTGTTAGGCCTGCAACCATTTTGCCTACTTTTCAACCTTTATGCCCAGGGGTAGTGAGTCTTGCATGGGCCTAGTCTTTCTGTGGGTTGTCTTGAATTTAAACATCATGGAGGGCATGGATGGAATGGGATTGTGCTGATTTTTCAGTGATTTTCGTTTTTTGGGGCTGTACTTGTGGCCTTTTCACCAGGGGTATTTGAGTCTAGCATGGGCCTAGTCTTTCTGTGGGGTGTCTTGAACTTAAACATCATGGAGGGCATGGATGGAATGGGATTGTGCTGATTTTTCAGTGATTTTCGTTTTTTGGGGCTGTACTTGTGGCCTTTTCACCAGGGGTATTGAGTCTAGCATGGGCCTAGTGTTTTTGTGGGGTGTCTTGAACTTAAACATCATGGAGGGCATGGATGGAATGGGATTGTGCTGATTTTTCAGTGATTTTCGATTTTTGGGGGTGTTCATGGGGAGGGACAGGCCATGTGGCTGGGGGCCATTTTGATTGCTGCTACAGGCCCTGGCTATGTGCAGGGAGGCAAGTGGCCATTTTGAATGCAGGCTTTGTTTTTTAGGCCTGCAACCATTTTGCCTACTTTTCAACCTTTATGCCCAGGGGTAGTGAGTCTTGCATGGGCCTAGTCTTTCTGTGGGTTGTCTTGAATTTAAACATCATGGAGGGCATGGATGGAATGGGATTGTGCTGATTTTTCAGTGATTTTCGTTTTTTGGGGCTGTACTTGTGGCCTTTTCACCAGGGGTATTTGAGTCTAGCATGGGCCTAGTCTTTCTGTGGGGTGTCTTGAATTTAAACATCATGGAGGGCATGGATGGAATGGGATTGTGCTGATTTTTCAGTGATTTTCGTTTTTTGGGGCTGTACTTGTGGCCTTTTCACCAGGGGTATTTGAGTCTAGCAATTGCCTAGTCTTTCTGTGGGGTGTCTTGAACTTAAACATCATGGAGGGCATGGATGGAATGGGATTGTGCTGATTTTTCAGTGATTTTCGTTTTTTGGGGCTGTACTTGTGGCCTTTTCACCAGGGGTATTGAGTCTAGCATGGGCCTAGTGTTTTTGTGGGGTGTCTTGAACTTAAACATCATGGAGGGCATGGATGGAATGGGATTGTGCTGATTTTTCAGTGATTTTCGATTTTTGGGGGTGTTCATGGGGAGGGACAGGCCATGTGGCTGGGGGCCATTTTGAGTGCTGCTACAGGCCCTGGCTATGTGCAGGGAGGCAAGTGGCCATTTTGAATGCAGGCATTGTTGTTAGGCCTGCAACCATTTTGCCTACTTTTCAACCTTTATGCCCAGGGGTAGTGAGTCTTGCATGGGCCTAGTCTTTCTGTGGGTTGTCTTGAATTTAAACATCATGGAGGGCATGGATAGAATGGGATTGTGCTGATTTTTCAGTGATTTTCGTTTTTTGGGGCTGTACTTGTGGCCTTTTCACCAGGGGTATTTGAGTCTAGCATGGGCCTAGTCTTTCTGTGGGGTGTCTTGAACTTAAACATCATGGAGGGCATGGATGGAATGGGATTGTGCTGATTTTTCAGTGATTTTCGTTTTTGGGGCTGTACTTGTGGCCTTTTCACCAGGGGTATTGAGTCTTGCATGGGCCTAGTCTTTCTGTGGGGTGTCTTGAACTTAAACATCATGGAGGGCATGGATGGAATGGGATTGTGCTGATTTTTCAGTGATTTTCGTTTTTTGGGGCTGTACTTGTGGCCTTTTCACCAGGGGTATTGAGTCTAGCATGGGCCTAGTGTTTTTGTGGGGTGTCTTGAACTTAAACATCATGGAGGGCATGGATGGAATGGGATTGTGCTGATTTTTCAGTGATTTTCGATATTTGGGGGTGTTCATGGGGAGGGACAGGCCATGTGGCTGGGGGCCATTTTGAGTGCTGCTACAGGCCCTGGCTATGTGCAGGGAGGCAAGTAGCCATTTTGAATGCAGGCATTGTTGTTAGGCCTGCAACCATTTTGCCTACTTTTCAACCTTTATGCCCAGGGGTAGTGAGTCTTGCATGGGCCTAGTCTTTCTGTGGGTTGTCTTGAATTTAAACATCATGGAGGGCATGGATGGAATGGGATTGTGCTGATTTTTCATTGATTTTCGTTTTTTGGGGCTGTACTTGTGGCCTTTTCACCAGGGGTATTTGAGTCTAGCATGGGCCTAGTCTTTCTGTGGGGTGTCTTGAACTTAAACATCATGGAGGGCATGGATGGAATGGGATTGTGCTGATTTTTCAGTGATTTTCATTTTTTGGGGCTGTACTTGTGGTCTTTTCACCAGGGGTATTGAGTCTAGCATGGGCCTAGTGTTTTTGTGGGGTGTCTTGAACTTAAACATCATGGAGGGCATGGATGGAATGGGATTGTGCTGATTTTTCAGTGATTTTCGATTTTTGGGGGTGTTCATGGGGACGGACAGGCCATGTGGCTGGGGGCCATTTTGAGTGCTGCTACAGGCCCTGGCTATGTGCAGGGAGGCAAGTGGCCATTTTGAATGCAGGCATTGTTGTTAGGCCTGCAACCATTTTGCCTACTTTTCAACCTTTATGCCCAGGGGTAGTGAGTCTTGCATGGGCCTAGTCTTTCTGTGGGTTGTCTTGAATTTAAACATCATGGAGGGCATGGATGGAATGGGATTGTGCTGATTTTTCAGTGATTTTCGTTTTTTGGGGCTGTACTTGTGGCCTTTTCACCAGGGGTATTTGAGTCTAGCATGGGCCTAGTCTTTCTGTGGGGTGTCTTGAACTTAAACATCATGGAGGGCATGGATGGAATGGGATTGTGCTGATTTTTCAGTGATTTTAGTTTTTGGGGGCTGTACTTGTGGCCTTTTCACCAGGGGTATTGAGTCTAGCATGGGCCTAGTGTTTTTGTGGGGTGTCTTGAACTTAAACATCATGGAGGGCATGGATGGAATGGGATTGTGCTGATTTTTCAGTGATTTTCGATTTTTGGGGGTGTTCATGGGGAGGGACAGGCCATGTGGCTGGGGGCCATTTTGAGTGCTGCTACAGGCCCTGGCTATGTGCAGGGAGGCAAGTGGCCATTTTGAATGCAGGCATTGTTGTTAGGCCAGCAACCATTTTGCCTACTTTTCAACCTTTATGCCCAGGGGTAGTGAGTCTTGCATGGGCCGAGTCTTTCTGTGGGTTGTCTTGAATTTAAACATCATGGAGGGCATGGATGGAATGGGATTGTGCTGATTTTTCAGTGATTTTCGTTTTTTGGGGCTGTACTTGTGGCCTTTTCACCAGGGGTATTTGAGTCTAGCATGGGCCTAGTCTTTCTGTGGGGTGTCTTGAACTTAAACATCATGGAGGGCATGGATGGAATGGGATTGTGCTGATTTTTCAGTGATTTTCGTTTTTTGGGGCTCTACTTGTGGCCTTTTCACCAGGGGTATTGAGTCTTGCATGGGCCTAGTCTTTCTGTGGGGTGTCCTGAACTTAAACATCATGGAGGGCATGGATGGAATGGGATTGTGCTGATTTTTCAGTGATTTTCGTTTTTTGGGGCTGTACTTGTGGCCTTTTCACCAGGGGTAATGAGTCTAGCATGGGCCTAGTGTTTTTGTGGGGTGTCTTGAACTTAAACATCATGGAGGGCATGGATGGAATGGGATTGTGCTGATTTTTCAGTGATTTTCGATTTTTGGGGGTGTTCATGGGGAGGGACAGGCCATGTGGCTGGGGGCCATTTTGAGTGCTGCTACAGGCCCTGGCTATGTGCAGGGAGGCAAGTGGCCATTTTGAATGCAGGCATTGTTGTTAGGCCTGCAACCATTTTGCCTACTTTTCAACCTTTATGCCCAGGGGTAGTGAGTCTTGCATGGGCCTAGTCTTTCTGTGGGTTGTCTTGAATTTAAACATCATGGAGGGCATGGATGGAATGGGATTGTGCTGATTTTTCAGTGATTTTCGTTTTTTGGGGCTGTACTTGTGGCCTTTTCACCAGGGGTATTTGAGTCTAGCATGGGCCTAGTCTTTCTGTGGGGTGTCTTGAACTTAAACATCATGGAGGGCATGGATGGAATGGGATTGTGCTGATTTTTCAGTGATTTTTGTTTTTTGGGGCTGTACTTGTGGCCTTTTCACCAGGGGTATTGAGTCTAGCATGGGCCTAGTGTTTTTGTGGGGTGTCTTGAACTTAAACATCATGGAGGGCATGGATGGAATGGGATTGTGCTGATTTTTCAGTGATTTTCGATTTTTGGGGGTGTTCATGGGGAGGGACAGGCCATGTGGCTGGGGGCCATTTTGAGTGCTGCTACAGGCCCTGGCTATGTGCAGGGAGGCAAGTGGCCATTTTGAATGCAGGCATTGTTGTTAGGCCTGCAACCATTTTGCCTACTTTTCAACCTTTATGCCCAGGGGTAGTGAGTCTTGCATGGGCCTAGTCTTTCTGTGGGTTGTCTTGAATTTAAACATCATGGAGGGCATGGATGGAATGGGATTGTGCTGATTTTTCAGTGATTTTCGTTTTTTGGGGCTGTACTTGTGGCCTTTTCACCAGGGGTATTTGAGTCTAGCATGGGCCTAGTCTTTCTGTGGGGTGTCTTGAACTTAAACATCATGGAGGGCATGGATGGAATGGGATTGTGCTGATTTTTCAGTGATTTTCGTTTTTTGGGGCTCTACTTGTGGCCTTTTCACCAGGGGTATTGAGTCTTGCATGGGCCTAGTCTTTCTGTGGGGTGTCTTGAACTTAAACATCATGGAGGGCATGGATGGAATGGGATTGTGCTGATTTTTCAGTGATTTTCGTTTTTTGGGGCTGTACTTGTGGCCTTTTCACCAGGGGTATTGAGTCTAGCATGGGCCTAGTGTTTTTGTGGGGTGTCTTGAACTTAAACATTATTATTATTATTATTACATTTTTATATAGCGCCAGAATCGACCCCCGAAGGGGTATCTCCGCGCTTGCCTTGGGAACCCGTCCTGGTTTTTCCCTGTGAGATAGCCCCTACAGGGCATCCCCAAGGTGAAAGCCAGGCATCCCGCCGCGGGGGGGCCATTGTGGAGATTAAGCAAGCTTAATGCCCAGAGTTGCAGAATGTGAACCCATGATTAGGTCAGGCACCGAAGCGAGAATTATCGAGTCCGTGGACATTTGAGCTCAACACCCTGCCGCGTCGGGAATTGAACCCTGGTCCCGGGTCTGACCTCTGCTTCAGGGTCTGCCTGCTCTAACCAGTGAGCCATACTTCTCCTGGGAAACAGTTCTAGGAGCCGTCTCCGAAGACCTTGAGCGCAGGGGGGGGAGGTCGAGTCCGCCAGTAAGCTCCTCGTCCTGTGGCGGGGTTCCGGACAAGAATACCACGGGAACTTCTTGTCTAGAGACAGTTAACTCTGAACAGGTTTGCTAAATCAGTATGGACTCTGGGCTGGCGGGAGAGTTGGGGCCGACCTGCTGGTGGCCTTGGCTTTTCAGCCCTACCCCAGAGGCCGCTGGTTGCCCAAGTGGGCGCTTTCCTCACCTGCGGCTCTGTTGACCAGAAGGGGGTTAACGTTATGGGGCAGGTGATCTGGATTGTGGCCTGCTGGCGCAACCCTGAAGTCAAATAAAAGGCCCAGTGGAATGGGCGGTGAATGTATATATTGTATTATAAGTGCAAGTTTATTCTTAAGTACTGTATTGGAATACGTATGAATAAATAAAGACATTGCTGGGTCAATGAGGTAATTGACCAGAGAACTAAAAATGTTAATAAACAAGCAGCACACTGCAGAAAATCAAGTACGACTCCCGAGTTTGATGTGGGGTTGGGTCCTTGTAAAGCATGCAGTGTGGCGGGGGAGAATGCACTTTGTCTGCCATCTATGGAAGGCGCCAACCCCATCGGGGAATGGCGTCGTTAGTGGCAGCCAAAGGGCCGACCCGGAGCCGGGTCACTTCCGGTTTGCGTGACCCGGAAGTGAGCGTCGCGTCAGGGCCAATGGGAACAAAGGTCGAGGTACGCCCCGGAAGCGTTAGTAGGGCGCGAGGCTTAAAAGCCCGCGACCAGCCTAGAGGCCCCCTCTTGGTCCGCTGATCATCCAGGAGTCGGACGTCTCCAAGAGAAGACACCCACCCACCAATCCCTATTAATAAGGATTCAATTAGGGCAATAGCGGGGTTCCGGACAAGAATACCACGGGAACTTCTTGTCTAGAGACAGTTAACTCTGAACAGGTTTGCTAAATCAGTATGGACTCTGGGCTGGCGGGAGAGTTGGGGCCGACCTGCTGGTGGCCTTGGCTTTTCAGCCCTACCCCAGAGGCCGCTGGTTGCCCAAGTGGGCGCTTTCCTCACCTGCGGCTCTGTTGACCAGAAGGGGGTTAACGTTATGGGGCAGGTGATCTGGATTGTGGCCTGCTGGCGCAACCCTGAAGTCAAATAAAAGGCCCAGTGGAATGGGCGGTGAATGTATATATTGTATTATAAGTGCAAGTTTATTCTTAAGTACTGTATTGGAATACGTATGAATAAATAAAGACATTGCTGGGTCAATGAGGTAATTGACCAGAGAACTAAAAATTTTAATAAACAAGCAGCACACTGCAGAAAATCCCATTCCATCCATGGAGGGCATGGATGGAATGGGATTGTGCTGATTTTTCAGTGATTTTCGATTTTTGGGGGTGTTCATGGGGAGGGACAGGCCATGTGGCTGGGGGCCATTTTGAGTGCTGCTACAGGCCCTGGCTATGTGCAGGGAGGCAAGTGGCCATTTTGAATGCAGGCATTGTTGTTAGGCCTGCAACCATTTTGCCTACTTTTCAACCTTTATGCCCAGGGGTAGTGAGTCTTGCATGGGCCTAGTCTTTCTGTGGGTTGTCTTGAATTTAAACATCATGGAGGGCATGGATGGAATGGGATTGTGCTGATTTTTCAGTGATTTTCGTTTTTTTGGGGCTGTACTTGTGGCCTTTTCACCAGGGGTATTTGAGTCTAGCATGGGCCTAGTCTTTCTGTGGGGTGTCTTGAACTTAAACATCATGGAGGGCATGGATGGAATGGGATTGTGCTGATTTTTCAGTGATTTTCGTTTTTTGGGGCTGTACTTGTGGCCTTTTCACCAGGGGTATTTGAGTCTAGCATGGGCCTAGTCTTTCTGTGGGGTGTCTTGAACTTAAACATCATGGAGGGCATGGATGGAATGGGATTGTGCTGATTTTTCAGTGATTTTCGTTTTTTGGGGCTGTACTTGGGGCCTTTTCACCAGGGGTATTGAGTCTAGCATGGGCCTAGTGTTTTTGTGGGGTGTCTTGAACTTAAACAACATGGAGGGCATGGATGGAATGGGATTGTGCTGATTTTTCAGTGATTTTCGATTTTTGGGGGTGTTCATGGGGAGGGACAGGCCATGTGGCTGGGTGCCATTTTGATTGCTGCTACAGGCCCTGGCTATGTGCAGGGAGGCAAGTGGCCATTTTGAATGCAGGCATTGTTGTTAGGCCTGCAACCATTTTGCCTACTTTTCAACCTTTATGCCCAGGGGTAGTGAGTCTTGCATGGGCCTAGTCTTTCTGTGGGTTGTCTTGAATTTAAACATCATGGAGGGCATGGATGGAATGGGATTGTGCTGATTTTTCAGTGATTTTCGTTTTTTGGGGCTGTACTTGTAGCCTTTTCACCAGGGGTATTTGAGTCTAGCATGGGCCTAGTCTTTCTGTGGGGTGTCTTGAACTTAAACATCATGGAGGGCATGGATGGAATGGGATTGTGCTGATTTTTCAGTGATTTTCGTTTTTTGGGGCTGTACTTGTGGCCTTTTCACCAGGGGTATTGAGTCTTGCATGGGCCTAGTCTTTCTGTGGGGTGTCTTGAACTTAAACATCATGGAGGGCATGGATGTAATGGGATTGTGCTGATTTTTCAGTGATTTTCGTTTTTTGGGGCTGTACTTGTGACCTTTTCACCAGGGGTATTGAGTCTAGCATGGGCCTAGTGTTTTTGTGGGGTGTCTTGAACTTAAACATCATGGAGGGCATGGATGGAATGGGATTGTGCTGATTTTTCAGTGATTTTCGATTTTTGGGGGTGTTCATGGGGAGGGACAGGCCATGTGGCTGGGGGCCATTTTGAGTGCTGCTACAGGCCCTGGCTATGTGCAGGGAGGCAAGTGGCCATTTTGAATGCAGGCATTGTTGTTAGGCCTGCAACCATTTTGCCTACTTTTCAACCTTTATGCCCAGGGGTAGTGAGTCTTGCATGGGCCTAGTCTTTCTGTGGGTTGTCTTGAATTTAAACATCATGGAGGGCATGGATGGAATGGGATTGTGCTGATTTTTCAGTGATTTTCGTTTTTGGGGCTGTACTTGTGGCCTATTCACCAGGGGTATTGAGTCTTGCATGGGCCTAGTCTTTCTGTGGGGTGTCTTGAACTTAAACATCATGGAGGGCATGGATGGAATGGGATTGTGCTGATTTTTTAGTGATTTTCGTTTTTTGGGGCTGTACTTGTGGCCTTTTCACCAGGGGTATTGAGTCTAGCATGGGCCTAGTGTTTTTTTGGGGTGTCTTGAACTTAAACATCATGGAGGGCATGGATGGAATGGGATTGTGCTGATTTTTCAGTGATTTTCGATTTTTGGGGGTGTTCATGGGGAGGGACAGGCCATGTGGCTGGGGGCCATTTTGAGTGCTGCTACAGGCCCTGGCCATGTGCAGGGAGGCAAATGGCCATTATGAATGCAGGCATTGTTGTTAGGCCTGCAACCATTTTGCCTACTTTTCAACCTTTATGCCCAGGGGTAGTGAGTCTTGCATGGGCCTAGTCTTTCTGTGGGTTGTCTTGAATTTAAACATCATGGAGGGCATGGATGGAATGGGATTGTGCTGATTTTTCATTGATTTTTGTTTTTTGGGGCTGTACTTGTGGCCTTTTCACCAGGGGTATTTGAGTCTAGCATGGGCCTAGTCTTTCTGTGGGGTGTCTTGAACTTAAACATCATGGAGGGCATGGATGGAATGGGATTGTGCTGATTTTTCAGTGATTTTCGTTTTTTGGGGCTGTACTTGTGGCCTTTTCACCAGGGGTATTGAGTCTAGCATGGGCCTAGTGTTTTTGTGGGGTGTCTTGAACTTAAACATCATGGAGGGCATGGATGGAATGGGATTGTGCTGATTTTTCAGTGATTTTTGATTTTTGGGGGTGTTCATGGGGAGGGACAGGCCATGTGGCTGGGGGCCATTTTGAGTGCTGCTACAGGCCCTGGCCATGTGCAGGGAGGCAAATGGCCATTATGAATGCAGGCATTGTTGTTAGGCCTGCAACCATTTTGCCTACTTTTCAACCTTTATGCCCAGGGGTAGTGAGTCTTGCATGGGCCTAGTCTTTCTGTGGGTTGTCTTGAATTTAAACATCATGGAGGGCATGGATGGAATGGGATTGTGCTGATTTTTCATTGATTTTCGTTTTTTGGGGCTGTACTTGTGGCCTTTTCACCAGGGGTATTTGAGTCTAGCATGGGCCTAGTCTTTCTGTGGGGTGTCTTGAACTTAAACATCATGGAGGGCATGGATGGAATGGGATTGTGCTGATTTTTCAGTGATTTTCGTTTTTTGGGGCTGTACTTGTGGCCTTTTCACCAGGGGTATTGAGTCTAGCATGGGCCTAGTGTTTTTGTGGGGTGTCTTGAACTTAAACATCATGGAGGGCATGGATGGAATGGGATTGTGCTGATTTTTCAGTGATTTTTGATTTTTGGGGGTGTTCATGGGGAGGGACAGGCCATGTGGCTGGGGGCCATTTTGAGTGCTGCTACAGGCCCTGGCTATGTGCAGGGAGGCAAGTGGCCATTTTGAATGCAGGCATTGTTGTTAGGCCTGCAACCATTTTGCCTACTTTTCAACCTTTATGCCCAGGGGTAGTGAGTCTTGCATGGGCCTAGTCTTTCTGTGGGTTGTCTTGAATTTAAACATCATGGAGGGCATGGATGGAATGGGATTGTGCTGAATTTTTCAGTGATTTTCGTTTTTTTGGGGCTGTACTTGTGGCCTTTTCACCAGGGGTATTTGAGTCTAGCATGGGCCTAGTCTTTCTGTGGGGTGTCTTGAACTTAAACATCATGGAGGGCATGGATAGAATGGGATTGTGCTGATTTTTCAGTGATTTTCGTTTTTTGGGGCTGTACTTGTGGCCTTTTCACCAGGGGTATTGAGTCTAGCATGGGCCTAGTGTTTTTGTGGGGTGTCTTGAACTTAAACATCATGGAGGGCATGGATGGAATGGGATTGTGCTGATTTTTCAGTGATTTTCGATTTTTGGGGGTGTTCATGGGGATGGACAGGCCATGTGGCTGGGGGCCATTTTGAGTGCTGCTACAGGCCCTGGCTATGTGCAGGGAGGCAAGTGGCCATTTTGAATGCAGGCATTGTTGTTAGGCCTGCAACCATTTTGCCTACTTTTCAACCTTTATGCCCAGGGGTAGTGAGTCTTGCATGGGCCTAGTCTTTCTGTGGGTTGTCTTGAATTTAAACATCATGGAGGGCATGGATGGAATGGGATTGTGCTGATTTTTCAGTGATTTCCGTTTTTTGGGGCTGTACTTGTGGCCTTTTCACAAGGGGTATTTGAGTCTAGCATGGGCCTAGTCTTTCTGTGGGGTGTCCTGAACTTAAACATCATGGAGGGCATGGATGGAATGGGATTGTGCTGATTTTTCAGTGATTTTCGTTTTTTGGGGCTGTACTTGTGGCCTTTTCACCAGGGGTATTGAGTCTTGCATGGGCTTAGTCTTTCTGTGGGGTGTCTTGAACTTAAACATCATGGAGGGCATGGATGGAATGGGATTGTGCTGATTTTTCTGGGGTTTTTATCGATTTTTTTGGGGTGTATAACTGAACTGATGTTCCTCTGTCTTCCATTGTTTTTAGGGGCACAAGACTCAAGAGAACCACCAGTTCCAGGAAGAAATCCTGCAGCGGTGTGTGTGTGCAGCATAACGTCACGCGACGTCACGTCTGGCCTCAGACGACTCTACAATTCGTGCAACTGCGGCCTGCTGTCTGACCTGCTCTGAATAAGATGGCCCCAAAAAAAGGTCTCCGTAGCTCCTCTAGCAAGAAAGTTGCTAGTAAGGAGCAGAAGAAGCAAGTTACCAAGGAGGCTGGTGTGCCAACCGCCACGTTTTTTGGGAGCAAAAAAAAAAGTACGCCTGCAGCAGCAGGATCTGCTGGGGACCAAGCTGGGAGCAGCACCCCCGCTCCATTGGGTTCAGTGCCTCCACCACCACGCCAACTTAAGTCAAAGCCCTTGAGTGCTTCAGAGGCAGTCAGTGTACTTCTCCAATCACCATCGACCAGTGATGTTGGCTCATCGCAAGAAAGTAGCAGCAATGTCCCTGAATCAACACAGGTTGTTGTAACTCATCTGACAAGTGTTGAACAACCACAGCCGCAATAACAACATGTGCAAGTAGTACAAGGCCAATTACATGTGGAAGGAGAGGCAGCGCAAGGAGATGCGCAAGCAGAGGTGCATGGAGGGTTACAATAAATTCCCACAATAGTTGTCCCTCCCGAAGTAGGGGCACATCAGGAAATTGACAATCAGACCGAGGTATCATTTGAGGAAGCCACTCCTCCTGATGATCATTCATTGTCTTCCACATCCCTAGCAAGGAAAAGATCAAGGGGGGTGTCTACATCTTCTTCAAGCCCACCTCCTACTGATGATCTGGATGACGATTGGGTACCACCACGGCAGCCTGAGAGTGAGGCACACCATGATCTGACAAAGATACCTAAGCGTAAAAGGAAGGTCGTTGAAAAACTCATAGCTATGAAGTGTGATGAGGCTCAACAAGAAGTGACGCATACTGCTGCTGATGAAGCCCTTCACGACGACGATCCAGTCATCATAATGGTCACTGCAGCCCCAGCGGGCATGCAGCAAAGAGACATTTTGACCCTATCCCGAGAAGCTGCTGAGCGTGATGATGATGTCGACGAGGAGGCAATGGAAGAAACACCACAATCATTGGAGTTAACTAGTACACCAACACCTACAGCTTCCATATTTCCTAGTCGCCAGAAGGGACCTCCATCCACCTCAACCTCAATTCGTGGTGGTGAAAGTGCAAAACGTACTGAAGTTCGGCAATCCACATCCTCCACTTCATCTGGCATTAGCAGCAGGACCACCACCACCAGTATCGCCGCCTCCTCCGGCCCCCAAAGACATTTCAAGTCTGCAGTTTGGGACTTCTTTAGTGTTTGCCCAAAAAATGAAACTGTAGCCATTTGTAGCATGTGTAAGCTTCGAGTTAGTCGTGGTAAGTTTGGTTCCAACTATGGTACCGGAGGCCAGAGAGGTCATCTTGAAAGAAAGCACGCTGTCAAATGGTTTGCGCACCTACAGGCGATCAAGGAAGCCCGAATTGCACGTAATGCTGTTTCATCTGATGATGACGAGGAGGAAGAAGACGTGTCAAACCCTTCACTTACACCCAGTACCCCTGTCAGCAGCACACCCCATGTGAGCCACACTAAGAGTGTGGGAGAGAGTGATACACCATTGCGAAAAAGTTCATCAGCGAGCGTAACTGGGTCGAAGATATCATCATCATCCCGTAAATCTTTGGTCCAGGGCAACATTAAAAAGATGTTGTTTACAGAAGCGCAATATGAACGCAACCACCCACTGACGCGTCTGTATAACACTAAGCTGGCTAAAATGCTAGCTCTGGACCTTCTCCCTTTTTCTTTTGTAGAAGGGGTTGGTTTTCTAGAATTAGTGGCAGTGCTCTGCCCTAAATGGAAGGTTCCTAGCCGGTTCTATTTTGCCCGAGTTGCGGTTCCAGCACTACATGAAGATGTTCTGAAGGTGATTGGGGCAGCTTTGCAGAAGAGTGCTGTTCACACTATACATCTGACAACAGACATGTGGACCAGTGGCGCAGGCGCTGATTACATGTGCATCACTGCACACTGGGTCTCTTTTTCAGAGGCTAAATCAAAGCTAAACACAGGTGTTGACACGGACATTGTTTTTAAAGCTGCTCGGAAACATGCAACACTAGCCATGTTTGGTTTGGAGAAACGTCACACAGCAGAAAACATTTTGGATGTCTTTAACACAAAGGTCCTTAACTGGCTGTCCCCACTAAAACGCCAGGTTGGTTATGTTTCCACGGACAATGGCGCCAATATAGTTAAGGCCATGAGGCAGGGTGACTATTTCAGAGTGCCGTGTTTGGCGCACTGTATAAACCTGGTTGTCCAAAAATTCTTGGGTAATAAAGGCAGTGCAGCGTACAGAGTATTGGACACCTGCCGAAAAATGTGCAACCATTACAGCCATTCTTTTAAGGCCCGGAAGCAGCTGAGGAGCCTGCTATATCAACGTCAAATGCCAGTGAAAGCACTCATCCAGGAGGTGGTAACACGTTGGAACTCAACCTTCTACATGCTTGAGCGTCTGTATGAGCAGTATACGGTACTCGATCAATATTTCTTAACAGAGGGTACAGCTCAGGATGACCTGAGGATGGGTGCGGCGCAATGGAACATAGTTCAAAGCCTGACACGCATGCTTCGTCCTTTTGAGTTCTTCACGCGTGCAGTTAGCAAGGAGGACAGTAATTTGGGAACAGCTATCCCATTGTTGTACATGCTGGAGGACCAACTGAAGGAGGTGTGTTCTGTGTTTGAAAAAGATGTAAAAAACCAAGACTCTTTTGTTCTGGCTGAGAAATTATTAGAGCTCCTACAAGGTGATGAACGTCTTAAAAAGATCCACTCAGAAGAGCATTACATTTGTGCTACTATTCTGGATCCACGCTACAAAAAGGCGCTGGCAGGCCAAGCATTCTTTCCTTTTGATGATGAACATGTTCCAAAGTACAAACATTGGCTAGCCTTGTCAGCCAAAAGGTTTGAAACAGAACGGCTGAAAATTGAAGGAAATGGCAGTACATCAGCAGGCCATCCCCAGTCAAAAGAATCCACTTCTGCACCTGTGGCTGTGGCACAAATGACCTCTCAGCCATTAAAGACACCGGCAACCGGATCATCTGCACCAGACACAACAGAAACATTGGAGGCTGAAGAGGATTGGCTAGCTCTGCGTGGGTTTGGTTCTCAAAAGGTCAGAGGCACAGCAAGAGCTAAGCAAAGTGGAGGAACCTTGGATGAGGACCTTGAGTCGATGGTGAAGGACTATCTGAATGACTCAACAGAGGTCTATGTTAATTCTGACCCATTGGCGTATTGGCATGGGAAAAAAGAATTGTGGCCACAGCTCACCAACCTGGCTTTAAACTACTTGTCTTGCCCACTCGCAAGCATGTCTTCTGAACGTGTTTTCAGTGCTGCTGGTGGCATTGTAACTCCCAAACGGAGCCGCCTCTCGCCCAAAAATGTAGAGAGGTTAACAATGATCAAGATGAATCAGCACCTCATACCACCAGATTTCAGAGTACGAGAAAGCTCGCCGGATGAAGACGAGGTGGCCAGCAACATAGATGAGGGAATTTCTACTCTGTCAGGTGACACTGAGCCTGCCTGAATTCGCAGAGTATGATGACGAAGCCTTATTCTCATTCCTGGACCGTGATACCGAGCCCTGAAAATGAGACAACGAATCAATAACTTTCTTTTTCATCCTTATTCACTTTTATTCCTGTGTGTCTGTCTTTCTTTGTTGTGCACAGTTAATATATTTCAAACTTTAATCAGATAATCACAAAAACAAGCCCATCAGCAGAACTGTCTTCACTGGTTTGCTAATTGATTTGAAGTTGCCGCAGTCTGCATTCCTCAGGTTCACAAGTTCAGAAGAACATGCTCCTCTATCCTCCTCCTCCAGACTCCTATTTCCATCAAACCAGAGGGCTGGTTTACGCCCAATGAAGAAAGACTCAGCACTTGTGGGGGTGTAGTTCTACCTCTTTGCAGGTGAGTTGACGGCTCTGGGACCATTGTTGGGAAGCTCTAATACCGGATAAAAGTGGTTTGGACCAAATCCGAGGCGCAAATTTTTTAGTGTTTTTGCTGACTTGCTTGCCTTTGAGGTGCTCTTAGGGGGGGTTCCGTCTGTTTGTGGGTGAGTTTCGGGGTGTGGGAGCACTGCTGGGACACTCTAATCTTGATTGCATTTGCTTTTCAGGAAATCCGTGGTGGCAACCCCGACTTATGGCCTAGCTACGCAGCGCGTTTGGACCGAAGGCCGAGAAATATTGCAAGTTTGAGATTTTGCTTTTGGCCTGTTTGGGGTTGTTATGCTTCTTGGCGGGTGGGTTGGCGGGTCTTGGGGCATTCCTGGGAAGGTCTAATACCGGGTAGAAGTGGTTGGGACAAAATCCAGGCCGATTTTTTTGTTGCTATTTCTGACATTTTGCTCAATGTAGCGTTTTCGGGGGCCTGTTTGTGGGGCTTCCTGGTGTTTGTGGGTGAGTTTCGGGGTCTGGGAGCACTGCTGGGACACTCTAATCTTGATTGCATTTGCTTTTCAGGAAATCCGTGGTGGCAACTCTGACTTATGGTGGCCTAGCTACGCAGCGCGTTTGGACCGAAGGCCGAGAAATATTGCAAGTATGAGATTTTGCTTTTGGCCTGCTTGGGGGTGTTATGCTTCTTGGTGGGTGGGTTGGCGGGTCTTGGGGCATTCCTGGGAAGGTCTAATACCGGGTAGAAGTGGTTTGGACAAAATCCAGGCCGATTTTTTTGTTGCTATTTCTGACATTTTGCTCAATGTAGCGTTTTCGAGGGCCTGTTTGTGGGGCTTCCTGGTGTTTGTGGGTGAGTTTCGGGGTCTGGGAGCACTGCTGGGACACTCTAATCTTGATTGCATTTGCTTTTCAGGAAATCCGTGGTGGCAACTCCGACTTATGGCCTAGCTACGCAGCGCGTTTGGACCGAAGGCCGAGAAATATTGCAAGTATGAGATTTTGCTTTTGGCCTGCTTGGGGGTGTTATGCTTCTTGGCGGGTGGGTTGGCGGGTCTTGGGGCATTCCTGGGAAGGTCTAATGCTGGGTAGAAGTGGTTGGGACAAAATCCAGGCCGATTTTTTTTTTGCTATTTCTGACATTTTGCTCAATGTAGCGTTTCCGGGGGCCTGTTTGGGGGGCTTCCTGGTTTTTGTGGGTGGGTTTAGGGGTCTGGGCGCACTGCTGGCTATATATACTTTACTTTGCAAGAGGTTTGAAGCAAATCCATGGTGGTAGAGGGGAGTTAGGGCCTAGCTGCAGAGCGCGCGTGGAGTGATTTGGGAAATTTGGAAAAAAATGACAAAGTCCCCATTTTTGTACTTTTGCTCTTTGGCTGTTTGGGGGTCTTCTACTCGTTTTCTCCTGGGTTGACGGCTCTGGGGCCATTGCTGGGAAGCTCTAATACCGGATAAAAGTGGTTGGGACAAAATCCATGTCGATTTTTTTGTTGCTATTTCTGACATTTTGCTCAATGTAGCGTTTTCGGGGGCCTGTTTGTGGGGCTTCCTGGTGTTTGTGGGTGAGTTTCGGGGTCTGGGAGCACTGCTGGGACACTCTAATCTTGATTGCATTTGCTTTTCAGGAAATCCGTGGTGGCAACCCCGACTTATGGCCTAGCTACGCAGCGCGTTTGGACCGAAGGCCGAGAAATATTGCAAGTATGAGATTTTGCTTTTGGCCTGTTTGGGGGTGTTATGCTTCTTGGCGGGTGGGTTGGCGGGTCTTGGGGCATTCCTGGGAAGGTCTAATACCAGGTAGAAGTGGTTGGGACAAAATCTTCGCGGAAAAGCCTTTTGGCACTTTTTGTAACTTAGGGTTCGTTAGGGTTAGCCCTAGCAGCAGGATTGCATGTGTTTCGGGGTTTTCTAGATTTTTGCAACTGAGTTCTGGGGTCTTAGAGCACTCGTGATAATATGTAATTTTGGTTGCAAGTCATTTGAAGAAAATCCATGGTGGGAAAGGGGGGATTTGGCACAGTTAAAGAAAGCCTTTGCCACTATTCTTAACTTAGGGTTCGTTAGGGTTAGCAGTATTTCTATTGCATGTGTTTGGGTGGGGGGGGTTTTCGAGTCTTGGAGCGATGCTGGCTATGGATACTTTTGCTTGGTTGCTTGCAAGTGGTTTGAATGCAATCCACGGTGGGTAAGGGGGTACTTGGGCCTACTTTTACTTTCAAAGTACGTTTTGTCACCAGTTTTCTGCTAGGCCTAGTTTTTTGAGATTTGATTGGGGGTCTTCTACATTTTTGCGACTGGCTTTAGTAAGGGTCTGGGTGGGAGCACTGCTGGGAAGATCTAATTTTGTACTAAAACACAGTTTACAGGACACCTAGCTTGAGGGGAAAGATCCGCTACATTAATTTGCCCATACTTATTTATCCTTCAAAAGGTGACTCTGACAGAGTATGCACTTTCAAAAATATTGTACTGGCTACTAGGAAAATCAAAGTGTGACTTTTCGCACTCCACAGCCTACATACCTTATATTTATTTATCAGTGGTGTTGTAATATTATATCATTTCCTGTTTTTCGTTGAATAATTACAGGCCGGGTTTCAGTCTGTGCAATGGGGAAAAAAGGATGGAGTCAGGCTTCACATTAGCGAGCCACAATTCAGCATCAGGCAGGCAGTGGACAGGGTGCCTTCTGGTCACCAACATCGATGGACGAAGCGTCAGCTGCAATGGAGGAGTGCCGCTAATAAGAGGATTTTTTTTCTGCAGGCAACTTACTTACCAAATTCAACAGGACAACTACAACAACATACAGATACAGTATCCTTTGTCTTTTTCTCTGACTGTGACTGCATTTCTTGGATCTCTCTCTGCTTCTAAATTGATCCCTTAACACATCACTTAGTCCACTCCACTATCACATCTGCACCACACATAGTTATTTGTAAGTGCTCCTACGTAATTCGCAAGTCGCAGCACACCCCAGCCCGTAGAGGACTGGGATGGCCCCAATGATGAAGCGTGTCACCAAGGGGCAACCCTGGTGAGTGAGGGGACACCTAGAAAAAGAGCAATTTCTCCTTTTCTATCTACTATACCTTCCAGACCAACCCCATTGAGTGTTGCGAATGGATTTATAGTGACCAGCAAGGCTCTCAGGTATCTGGCAACAGAGACCTTATGTTGAATATAGTTATCAATAACTGACACGCCCTGTACTGTCGCATTCTTTCTTCCACAGTTGTCGAAAGTACTACTTACTTTTCACTGACATGCATGCAGTAGTGCATTCAAAGATTGATGGATAGCTTTGTACCCAAAGATTTGTTTATGTTCACAATTGTTTGTCCATGCTGTGTGTCTCCCCCCGTACCCATCCATTTTTCAAACCCTAACCCTCTTCCCCTGGGCTGTGTGGTTTTCATTGATGTGTGACTAAATTACAGCAATAAATCCACACACTTGCTGGGGAGGATAAGGTGATAGCAACAGGCTGGTGAAGAAATCCGAGGATATATTCTTACTCTGCTTGACAAAGACCCATGGCTAATGTCAAAGAACTTCAACCGAATTAGTTATACTTTAACATTTGTTAGGCTACAATGTGGCACTGTTCTACTGTACTTCTGTCACCTACTATATTCTCTATTGTACCGTTGTATTGCTCAGGAGGACAAACCAGATTTCATTTTCTTTTTTTTCATAGGCATGCAACTGCCACTGTGTCACACCACTAGTACCACAGCTATGAGGAACTTTTATCCGCCCAGGATTGCCAACCTTATTCGCTGTTTCCCGTGGAGCCAGCCCTGGGCCTAGCCCTACTTGCAAACAGAAATTACAGGTAAGATAGGCGTTTGGTTGGAGGTAGTATAATGGAGTATTAGGAGAGACGAGAGAATGGATTGACGGTAGTACTACTAAAGTCCTAGGACTATTCAGGAAAACAAACTTACTGTTAAACCCCACACCCACCAGACTCAAAAGTAGTAAAAAACAGGTATGGTCAGATAAAGTTTCAAAAAGTATATTTTTATAGCCCTAACAAAAGAATCTCCCGCAAGACCCTCCCTAACCCCAACGATTGTCCTTCAAAATTCCCCAAAAATCCCAACTCCCAATTCCCACCCCCTAAAAGTCTCTAAAAAAGGGGCAAGGGACACTATGGCAGGGTGCTGTTGGAAATAGCAGCCAGGGCATCATGCTCCTTGCGGAGGGTGGCAAGTTCGAAGCGGAGGCCCTCCACCAAGTTCTTATAGTTATGGACCTCCTGCTCCAGGTAGGACAGTCTGAGGGATAAGCGGTGCCGGTGTGCCTTGCAAATCCTGTGAGGGGCAGCTGCTTTCTTTGCTGCTCGGCGGTGGCGTTTGGCTTTGGTAGCCCGGCTTTGTACCGCTGGAGCACTGCGCTGGCTGGCAGCCCGCATGGAGGAGGATGCAGCTGTCCCAGTGGACGTTGTTGTTGTACCAGACTGCGTCTCCTCCTCCTCCAGGGCCACCAGCCGCCGATATTCAGCGACAGTGGCATCCAGCCTCCGTTGCCGGGCCATTCGAGCCAGCTCCTTCCTCCTTGATGGTGTCTTGGATTTGGAAGGAGCAACTACATGAAAAAAGAAAGACATAGTCTGTAACCAATGCTCCTTAAGATTAACACAAAATGATTGAGCAGAAAGTTGTCACAGTACAAGTAGCAAATTGAAAGCACAGTACATAACTATTGAGGACAGTATCTATGTAACCTCCGACTTCTTCATCCTTGCTCTAACATTAGTGGGAGTTTCAGGAACAAATTCTACGGGCACTATGGACTTCCATTACAGTCGACTATGACAGTACACCACTCTTATTCTTCTTCTTCTCTCTTGTTTAGGAAAATTGGTACGTTATCTTATGCAAGCCGGCATAATGCCAGCGCAGTGAACTTGCACCCGAGAAAAACAGACGCACACCATGGTGAGTGAGACAGACTTGCGTTACTGTACCGGTCCAGTACATGCAGGTGGTGAAGCTCTTACTTTTCTATTACGGGTGGCACTGAGAATACTCTGTTAAAAGGGCTACTGCTTAATTAATTTAGCTTTCACCCTACAGTGCAAATGAGTATTAGAAAAGGAAAATGAAGAAGCTAAATTATCTGATTATCTATCACTTCACATGGGATGTATTTGATGACATATGGGATGACTTTAGGTGCTTTGCTTATTATTGAGTGAACAGTGATACCCCCACACATGAATGACGTACTACTACTAAACTAAAGTTATTAAGAGAGGTAGGGAGTGTCCACCGTAATAACTGGATATATGCTGTGCTTGCAGTTGCAATACAAACTACTGCTACTATTCATGGTAGTATTTGGACAACGTTACAACTTCTTTTCCTTGCCTTTCCTACACTGGAACGGACGTGCGGGTGCGGTGTTACATGCTCTTCAAAGTAACACTTAGTTCATTCAGTGACCATCTACTCTCTCTAGATACACATATGCTATCTAAGAGTCAGATAGTACCATGAATGATCCAGGCATCCACCCATTCAAAGTATATGCACACATGCAGTTTCTGTCTCACCCACCCAGGCTGTTCTCCTTCCACCCATCCTTGCTTCATCATTCACCCAGCCATGCACCATACCATTTTCTTTCCTTCCCAGCCACCTCGGGGACCAAGCAAGCACATACCATTCTTCTTTGCCAGTCATCATTACATTTCTCGTGCTTCCACACTTACTTACACCCTTCTTTCGCTTTTCGTTCATCCCATCCATCAAGTTCACCTCAGATCTGATTGGGATTCTTCTCGCCAAAAACTTCACAGCTAAGTCGAAGTACATTTAGAGGAGGCTACTACCTGGTTAATTTATAATACACCCGTGCAGAAAGCACACTCTGCAGTCTTCAATCTCAATGACTAAGGAATGTATAGCTTACCTCTGCCCGCCACCACCGTGTGAACCCTCACAGGCATGTCCTTGTCCGGCACTTGCACCGCCTCCTCCCCAGAGTTGTCCTCCTCGTCCAATGCCACCACCACCTCCGCGCTGGCCCCATCTCCAGATGTTCCACCTACAAAGTACATTTAATAATGTTAGAATACACCACTCACTACTATATAATATTTGGTCTAGGAGGAAGAAAGAAATGTGAAAAAAACAGTATACAATTTAATAATTTATGACTGTGTACTCTAGAGTAAAAGTGTCCCTTTTTCCAGGGAAGGCTGTTGTCTTGCTGCACTTTTTGCCACAACTGATGAATGTTTGCTTTTTACTTTTTAACACGCACCACTTTTTCTCCTAACAGACAGAAGCTTGACTTCTAAGAACACGAGCAGGATCAAGTTCAAACCAGGTGAGAGCTCGGCTCGACCACAAGAAATGTGTCCAATTAATCGTCAGCACTAAGCACTTTTCCATTTTCAGTTACACGTTCACTTTTATGACAAACTTGATTTTAATAAATATGTTTACTTTTAATAAAGCTTTTAAACTTAAATAGACTCTGTGGTTTTTGGTCCTCCAGACTAGAGTGGATGAGCTAAAGGTTTTGGAATTTTTGCAAGCATGAGTCCGTGCCTCTGCCATCGCTGACTTTGGGAGCTAAATGACTCTGCCACACTATCTAGTCAGTAAGGAGATTGGGGGTTCAACTACAAAGTCTGTTATCACTGAGGTGTGTGGAAAGTCTAACAGCACCTATTATAATTGATAAGCTAAGCAATGCATTATTTAGTGTCCATAGTTCTGTTTGTGCAGATTTGTCCCTGCAACAGTAGTAGAATGGATTGTCCTCCTATCCAAACCAAAAGTAAAGTAGTATCTTATTCTTTCTTGGTGGTCATTCACCTTTTTATTGTTGGCAATGGTCAAAGCATAAACATTTAGAATACTTGAAAAGACATTATGGACAATCCCAGAGGACTGCACTCAGTGCATAGAGCTATTGCTGACTAGAATGGGAGTCCAATGGAAATGCCAAATGTGCACTCTTAGTTAGCTACACAGACAGACTAATAAGAATAATCTAGTAATACCACACTGAGTCATAGTCGAGGCAGGATAAGAATTTAGATCCTGTCTACAAGAAGATCAAAGACGATTTAGAAAAATTCGAATGAGGAACGCTAGGAAAAAATAAGTACTCGATATTAAAATTAAAACTTACTGGGGCCAGCAAAGGAGCCCTCGCCTGCCCGGTCCTGGCCTGCATCGTCAACAGCACCCTCCTCCTCCTCCTCCTGTGTCCTCCTCTTGCCCCTGGGGGAAGCTGATGTACAACATGAAAGAAAGAAAAACAGAAAACATGGATGATATTTCTCAACCAAATCAAACATTTCAAAAGAACTAACAAAATATTTTTGCGAAATAGCAAATAGGGAACGACTCCACGGGATATATTATTGACCAATCTCATGTGGTCGACTACGTTATTACTTTAGTATTGCTTGATTTGCAGACCGTCGGATTGGAAACTACCCTATGTAACTCACTATTAAACAAAGTACTAAAAAGGTTTGCCTAGGATTGGCAGGCAGCAGTCCGCAGCACGCAAAGTGACAGCCAAAGTCCATCGTGATTGAAGATCAGCGACAACACTAAAGTTTCCTACTACATTAACCAGTCATTAAAATACTCAAACTATTAATCCACCACCACTATTTCTTCTTATCGCCATGTGTACAAAGGAAGGGCTGGACTTGAGTCTGTAGGGGCTGATTTAGAAGCCCCTTGCGGCTCTTTTGCTCCATTGCTGCGTGACTTTTGTGACGCAGCGACAGCACAAAAGAGGCGCAATGGTGCGGCATATATTAACAACGTGACGCATAAGGGAGATACATCACGTTGTAAAGCCCTGCGCCAATAGGGGGCGTTCCGACGCAAGGGAGGGCGTTCCTGCGCAGGAACGCATCCTAAAAGTGGCTGAGGGAAATCTACAAGATTTCAATCAGTCACTTTGAGGACAATGGTGCGTGACTCAAACCCTGTGCCTGCTTGAAGCAGACGTACGGCTTGACGCAGCATTGGGGAGATAGGGCACCCCAGAGCATTGATGAAGCTGCACCATCGTTGCGACGCAACTCCAGCAATGCGCCGCCTTTACGGCACAGATGCGTAATGCTTTGGTGACGTTTTGGGCCCATGGTGCGCCGCATTGTAAATACGGCGCACCATGGGTGATGGTGGCGTGATGCACAATTACTGGCGCATCCCTGCTACTTTGCAGGGATGCGCCGGTAATTAAAAATCTGAACCTTAGTGTGTAGCATTACGCAGTTCTTTAAATTACACTCATACATAATTTCACAGGCCAATGAAATGAACACAAAATCTAAAACAAATAAGCATAGTAGCAACACTACTGAGAAGAAGGAGAGCAGTGTACCTGAAATGCACACAAGATTTTGAAATATAATTTACCTACAATGTAATGAGCAGCATTATTGCTCTTGGTAAAAAACAAAAATTTGCAATAGAATAACACAGCAGGAGAAAACATAGTAGTAAAGAAATAGCTACTACTACTCACCAAGCCCGGGGATCTCAAGGCCAAGGAGGTCGAGCAGATCTCGCTCACGGGTCAGGACATCCGTCCAGCTGTGGGTGGCCTGGTTGTAGGTGCGCCAGACCCGAGAGTGGTGGTAAATGGCCTGGCACACCTTCTCCCACCGCTTCCGGCGCTCCCGGACCCCGTACCCGGCACTGATCTTGCCGCCTCCCATGATGGTCCTGGGGAGGCGGCGCTGAACATTAAAAATGAGTTGGCCCACCTCCTCCGGGTTAAAGATCTCCCTGGGTATGACCTCCTCCCCCCTCAAATGCCCGCACGGGAGCCGGACACGGGGTGCGGGACCCTTCCCCTTCTCGGGATGCTTTCCGGCTCCCTTCACCAGGGTCTGGGCGGAAAGGAATAAAGAAAATAGAATAGGGAAGAGAAGAAAAGAAAAGAGTTAAAAAAAGTAGTTTAAAATTAACCAAAAGTAGCAGTAAACACAAAAATATAGGGCTAGAAAAATAGAGGGATAGATAATAAGTAAAATAGATAAAAAAAACTTCAAACAAGCAAAGGATGGCAGAGATTGACAGAGGATACAAAGACCATGCCCAGAACCATAGCAATGAATGAGAAACAAGATGGCCGCGCCCGTTCACGACCGCGCGGGTAAGTTCGCGCGAGATTTTCCTTGCGAACACACATGAAACTGTACTGGCAAGCCGCAGACTTTGCGAGATTACGCTTCGCGCCCGGAAACAGAAATACGTCAGGCAAACAAGATGGCCGCGCCCTTGAACGACCGCGAGGGTAACTTCGCGCCTTGCGCTACGAGTGGCTCGCAAAAACGCACAAAACCTTGCCAACTAACACGCCGCAAAAAAAACAAATTGCATATTCGCACCAATTTGCGGCTTCCGAATCCAATCTCGCGCGTGTTCGCACCCCGCGAACCCCGCGAAATTGAAGAAAAACGAGTTTTTCAAAACTGAAAGCACTCGGCAGGGGCAAGAGTTCAAACTCATCATTAGTAACAATTCCCTGTAGTGCTTCCTGACTGGGGACCCTCCAGAATTCAGTTGCTAGTTGCAACAATTGTATGACCCTGCTCTGACCCTCACAGCAGGCTCATAGAATAGCTACAAGTAGGCCACAAAGGTCCTGGGGAAAAAAAATGCACTGCAACAGAAAGCAAAATTACAGATAAGGAAGCAGGTGCCAGACTGGAATTTTAAAACAGTGACACATTAATAAACTAACCCCAAATTAATTCATGTCAGTTGAAGCAGGGCTGGTGTGCACGCTTTTCCCCCCCATAAGCTACAGTAATGATGAACCAGAGGGTGGCATTGATGTAACAGAGGGTGCTGGGAACCTGTGATGATGAACCAGACGTAGAAACAACATAATCGCGACCGTTGCGTGCCGAAATGTAAGTTCGCAATTGCGAACTTGTACGAAACCCTCGCGAACTGGCAGAAATCCTTGCGAACACTAAAAAAAAATCCGCAAATTCGCAAGAATTCGCGGATTTTGCGGATTGCGAGTTCGCAAATCCGCAAAATTCGCGAGCGCGAGATTCGCAAAATTTGCCCATACTTAATTAGGAATGCTTGCTTTTGTCACTGCCTCTAAGGCAGGTACAGGAGTAACAACCATTATGCGTTTACACTGTGCAAGAGCTTTTTCTTTTGTTTGCTACTGCAGTTTGAACCTCTGTCAGAATTTTTTCTGTTGAAGTGAATTTCATTACAGCTTGTGTGTACAAGTGTGATTTGTAAGCAATTGGTACTTTTTCACCTTCATTAAAGGTTAAGTGCGTGAATCCGCATCTTCCTGGGATTATTCTGATTACAAGGTTGCAAATGTTACGTGTGTCTGTAAATGTGATGTTGCTAACATGTCTGTGAGCACTGAACGCAACATTTCTGTGTGTTTTTGAGTCCAATTTGTGTTTTTTTTAAAATCAGGTTTGATTAATTCGTAGAGAGGTTTAACCCTTTCTGCATAATTTTAGAATGTGCGTTCTTCCGAAATTCAAGAAACCTAGAATTGACTGTAAGTTTTTCCGCGTTTTTGGAGGTTGGAGTAGCACACACTTCTCTAAAAAGTTCGCTGCTAGGCTTTTGTCTTCACTTCATAAATCGTATCCCAAGAATAGGACGTTGAGGTGGGCAATTCTTGATTTCTTAATGTTGAATTTATACCCTTCAGAGGCGAATCCAAGTATAATGGTATTCACTCCGTTCAAGTGCCTGTCCAAATCATCGTCTGTTACATAGATGTCATCGACATAAGATAATGCCTCATCATCATACGTTTGTAGTAACTCTGTTACTCTGGCTGAAAATACTCCGGACTATTCTTGAATCCCTGGGGGAGACGACAGAAGTGACGTTGTGTCCCGATGATTGAGAAAGGGGTCATGTTCCTGCTTTCAGGTGCAATGTTTTGACAGAAGAAACTGTTCGAAATATCTAATGTGGTTTTATATTTTTATGCATAATGTTATTCATTAGTGTTGCACTGTGTGCATTTTGTACTGCAAAGATTTTGTAATAAGAGTTTAAATGTCTGTAGTCCAGAACTAGACGATATGTATTGTCTAGTTTGGGGTCAGGAAACAAAGTATTGTTCAATGATGAGGTGCATGTTTCAATCACCCCTTGGTATTCAAGTTGATCTAAGATTTCCTTGACCTGTTTTTTACCTTCTTGCTTAACTGGATACTGCCTCTGTGCAGTAGGTTGAGTTTTTAACTGTATTTTATGGTGAGGGGAATCCTCATCCCATACTGCATGATTTTTATATAGTGCTGGAGCTTGGGCTACAGCCCATTTTCTGGCATAAGTGTATTTTAAGTGAATTGGAATATGACTAGAAAAGGCTGGCATAATGATGTCTTTGCCATGTGGGCTCTCCCTGACAAATTTTGGTGGCCAGTCTTTTCCAGCCAGAAGAATGTCATAACCATTAGAGAGCTTCTCCTAAAAGAGTGCTCTTATTTTTCTAGTTATGTCCCCCTCCATCGGCAGTTTCAACTTGGATGTACTTGGGGACTGCTTTGACCTTTGCTGGATAATTACTGCCACTACTGCCATAGCGGGAGAACGGACTAACCTACCTTCAGCCCTCCTCTCAGCCTACCAGGGGGCTCTGCTGCCTGCTTTCCACGCCAAAGCTGGGGGCCATCCTGGGCTAGTTGCCGGGCTACAGGAGACTCTATTTCCTGGCATCCTCGTGTGGCGCCCACTGCTCGCGTCATCTCACAGTGCCCGGAGGTGCTTAAAACAACTGGGTGTCTCCCGCAGCGCGGGACCCGTGCGGGCCAAGGGCGGGCCCGTCTGCGCCCAACAGGGGCCAGAAGTGGCTGGGCTGGGTCACCCCTCTTAACAGTGGTACTTGGAGTAATAACGCCTCGCTGGACTGGAAGGCATTGGGAAGAAGATTGGTGGACGGGCCCGATATTATCAGCCAGCTGTCCTCAAGGACCCAGGTTAGCCCAGGGCACACGGGACTGAGTAACCTCAGATCTATGTTAGTCACAAGGTACTGATCACTGCTGTTTATATTTGGTTCCTCTGTCTTTTAAAATTGTGACCAAGACAATTAAATAATCTGCAACTCTTTACGATGAGTAAACGCAAGGCCACAGGCTTGGCAGAAGATGGGGTAAAGGGGACCCTGGACGCCTTTCTATCAAGGGTGAAGTGTCTTCTAATCCATGAAATCCAGCTAACAGAGAAGAGACTCTCGCTGGATACACTCATAGAACAGAAGCAATCTTCTATGGGCTCTATAGCCAGGTGCAACTCCCTGTTAGATCTGGCACCTTTTTGCCGATGTGCCTCAGATGTTTTGCTGGTGTTCGCGGCTCAGGGCACTGCACCACGGCCAATCCGTGCCACAGTGCAAGTGCTCCCAATGTAAAGTGTATACGTGCAATTGATTTCCATGATTGGCTTATTGGATTTACTGTCAGTCCCCAGTAAAGTGCGCCAGGAGTGCCAGGGCTTGTAAATGCCGATACGGCTCGTGGGCCTGCAGCGCGGGCTGCGCCACCCACAGAAGCCGCCTTGTAAAATGTGTCTAAGGTCTGCCATTGCAGAACCTGCGTGCAGTCTGGTACTGTTATGCTGGCTGGGTAAGTGCCCACACTTACCAGCCTCTAACCCTTCCCTTTACTTCATATCACTCACCCCTTTGGTAGGCCCACGGGCAGGGTGCATTATAAGCATAAGGTAGGACAAGCCCTGATGTGTGTGGCATGTCCTAATAGTGAATTACAGCCATTCTCGTTTTTCACTATTGCAAGGCTACCTGTTCTTGTAGGCCAGAATGGGCTGCTGGATTATTACACTCTATAATCCCAGTAGACTCAGGGAACATGGTAGGAAGTCAAGTTTAGTATGCCTGAACTCAGAATAATAAAATACTTCTTTCAGTAAAATTTATTTTAATATCCTGTGTTTGCAAATGCTACTTTTAGAAAGTTAGCATTTGCTTGCCTAACCATCTCGGCCCGCCTCTGCTCTTATGTGTATTTGCTGTCTGGGTTGTGTGAGTGACAGGGCTGGGGGAAGACAGGTGGTTAATTGAAAGATTACGCCAGGATGGGTGGGGGGAGTGCCCCTTGACTCTGAATAGATCTGTGCTCTGCCACCTCAATGCCGGCTTCGCCCCCTGGAGAGCGGTTGACGACTCTGCCCTACACCTTGTAAGCAAGGAGGGGAAGACCGTCAACAGAGTACTCCTGGACTGTACTTGTCTTCACAATGCTGGCTCCACCTCCTGCGGAGCATCTGCGGGCCTGCCCTGCTCACTGAAAGGAAAAACCAGACTTTGCAAAACAAAGTACTCAATAGCTGAGATGGACTATGCAAAGGCCCCCCTGGCCGGGAAAGACAAAAGAAACGGTGTATAAAAAGAGGAGCTCCGCTCCGACCAAATCAGATCCTGTTTTGACCATGACGAACCTCTGCCTGACTAGAAGGACCAAGAGAAGCTGAAGGAAGGAAACCTGTCCCTGACATTGGGGACTGGCCTGCAGTGGTGCCTTGCTGAGAATGGAGAGGAAAACATTAGAGGACTTTGAAGACTTGTGCCTGAAACAATCTCCAAGGGCTTGATTTCGAGCTTGCACCCTGAACTGAACCCCAGGATCAGTGGGTTCAATTCTGCCTGTGCCCGTCTGCTGCTGGGCCCTTAAATTCTCTTCCCTCGCCGGAGTTGTGACGCGGGTGCCTTCGCCCTCCTAAGGTCGTGACAGCTCGAAGCCTGGTCGCCCTGCCGCAGAGAACCCCGCTCAAGCTTGAGTCGCTCTCCGCATCAGTGCCGGGCCGCCCGCTCTCCTGACACCTCTCCTGCTACGGAGCGCATTGTGCGCCTCTCATCTTCTCCCGCCGGAATCTGCACGGAGCGCATAAGATAGCCCCGGACGGTTCGCACGTCGATACGTACACGACTGTCTCGCTTTGCCCTCCTGCATACTAAGACCCGTGCCGCACCTCAAGAAGGCTTTCCATACATTGGTACCGGAGGCCCAGTGCTGCACCTGTCTGCCCGAGAACACGACGACCCACACAGATCCACAGGTACAACCCGCCGTACTAAGAAGAAGTACGTCCTGCAGGCCTGAACGGCGCCTCACCCCATGAGTTGCTCCAGACCCCGGATCGCCGCAACCCTCCACCATCCCACTCACCCGCCTCGCACCTCGAGGGGGCTTCGAGCCGGATAAATCCTTGGAGAACCGCTGGCCTCGTCCCGCTTCTGCCCTCACCTGAGTCCGTGCCTGAAAAACCTCGGACACCCGCAACAAGGTACACTTGAGCACCATCCCGAGTTCACATCGGATTCAGGGTCCGCAACGTTTGTTTTCCCTGTCATCCATCATTCCCCAATGGGTCGCTTCACCAGCGCGAAGTGTGTATCGACCCACAGCGTACCTTGCTGACAAGAACCCTAAGAACTATTGCCTATTTAAATCTGGTCATTAAAACAATGAGGTTGACCCAGTGAGTCAAAGGACCTCGTTTGCCTTCACCGGGCTTAGTCGTTTTTGGATAAAGGCTTGGAATAATACGTGTGGACGCCCGGATTCCCCTGTAAATTTGTGCATCCAATTATTAATCAACTCTTGGATATCAATTGACACATCAATAATAGGTGGCCCGTCCAGTCGCATTAACGTGACACCTTCCCATTACCCGTGGTCCTCCTCCCTCCCCCTTCTGACCCCAGTCCTGAAGAAGACCCGCAGCAGAGGCCTTGAATTCCCTTTTTTGCATTAGGGTTGAAACGTTGACGATTATGCCCCCATCGTTTTGAGGCCTACACCTTTAATTTTCCCTGCCCTTGTCCCCATCTTGCATGGTAACATTATGCATATAGAACTGTATGGGTAGGCCTTTGGTTGTTCAACTGGAAAATTCACATTTTTAGTTGTACATAATTATCTTAACTTTGTCCTTTGAACTATTTCTCTCTTTTCAATTCACTTGAGCACCCCCTTTTTTCTTGTTTACTGCATCTCGCAGCTTTTCTTTCGGTCAATTATTTTAGGAATATGTAAATACATTTGTTATACAAATGAATGATCAAGCATGACTGTTTTTTTATTTCGTTTTTGTTGGGTATGTTGAATTAATACCTTTTTTATAAATGTAAATAATACATCTCCTCTTCTCAGCTGCAGATTAAATCTGTTCATTCTAAAAATAAGATATACATCAATTGGTTTTTTGAGTTGTGTCTAGGACCACTTTGTTTCTATATATCTATTTAAATCTGGTGGCCTCAATCGCTAAACGTTATATAGTCTTGTAATAATCCTGCATATGAAGTATATCTTTTACATAAAGTCTACGTATTTTTGATACAACCTTACGACTGGTGTCCGTCTGTGGTGGGTCAGTGGGTTTACTGTATGGTATCATAAATGCTTAACTATCACCCTGAAGATTAGTCTTGTCAGCTCGCGCCCGCCTACCTAGAGGGTGAGCAAGGGTTATTTCTAAGGAGTAGTTCTCTTACCCTGACTAGAGGAGAGGGTCCCTGTTTGTCACAAGTGCATACCTGTGCCAACCAGAGACCCCCGAGTCTAACACTCCCCCAACACTGGGATCCCCCTGGGGCAGTCAAATTTGAATACCAGCAACACCACCAAGGCCATCATTCACACTACCCAATGTCACAGGGGACGGGCCTGTCGTCACAAGTCATTGAGTTAACCGTCCCTGACCTGAGTCAGACCCAGATCCCAACAGAAGAAACGGAGGCCCGCTCAGGTCACATTTCTAGGACACCTGACCTGGCAGGGATAGGGGAAGGTGAGAAAGTGACATCTACTGATGAGTCGGGAAAAGGAATTACCCCAAGGGACTGTGGGGAGGTGGTCACCCGCTCAAAAAAAGCCCAGAATGCCACGGGTATATTAACCATGGCCTCTCTCTTAGCTGACCCCAAGGCCCCAGGTAATCGTCCTAGGAAGGGGGGGCCTTACATGCCGAAATCAAAATCCAAACAGAGGGGCTTAGTCAAACCGAGTGGGGTTAGAGAAGTGGAGGGGCCTGTAGTCTTCCCTCAGTGTCAAAATTGAAGGGAGATGGAGACAAATCAGGGAGCATATAGAGTACAATGGTCCAAGCTGGAAACAATGCTAATTACCCAACTGGGGCCACTGCATGAGAGACTTAATGGGATAGAGGGGACACTCTCTTTGCGACTCGCACAGGGTAGCAGCCCATCAACCACGACTATGGAGTTAAGGTCCAATGGTATGGGGGACCCAGGGACTGCCACATGCCCTAAGTCAGTCCACACAAAAGAAAGAAAAGGGGGAGCAACTCAGGAGTCTGATCCGCCTGTAGGTAGAAAGGAAGTTGCAAACAAGGGCTCAACGAAGGGAACGATTAACAACAATGGTATAGGATTACCAAGCACCAGGGGAGATAATGGGCAGTTAAGGGAGGAAAGGTCAGAGTACAGACCTAACACCGATGAAGCCACTAGATCCCCTGAGGGTAGACCTGCTATACCCAATGATGCAGGGCCATTAACTGCAGATTATGCACAGACCACTCGGGGCCTCCCTATACTGGATTTACCACCGGCATCGAGCCCCTACACTGTGGTACTGACAGGAATTCCTGCATGCAACGATGAGAGGGAAGAAACTCCACGTACGTTGATCAATAAGGCCGCTCACTGGCTTGTTAATAATGTAGGTTTTAATATCAGACATCATAGTTACATTCTTATGGCAAGAAGGGTTTCCTGGATCGGAAACAGTAGGAAGGGTTTCCCAGGAGACTGTGTGATTTGAAATTTCTGGCATCCAGAGTTGGCTAGGGAACTCCTCGTCAACCAACAGAAGGGGTCGTACTAGGAGGAGGAAGGCACAAGTATTAGGATGTTTCCCCTTAGCTTTTTCTACAGGGACCTGATGCACATAAATAACTGTGATGATCCTATGCAACATCCAGCCAGACCAAACTGGGAGGGCCGGCCAATTCCGTTGGCAAATCAGTACGCACCACTTCTTAGTGTCTCCGCTCTAAGTGAACTAAACTGACTGATTGGGGGACCACCGTCAGGGGAAGGGTTTGCACGGGAGGGTGTGTGACCGAAGGGAGTCAAAGCAGGGTCAGTTATGCCTAAGTCTAATGTACCCACTTCCTCCATTGGAGGTGGAGTTCCTAGTGAGTCAGGCTTGGGGGTGAATCCCTGCGCTCCTATTGTACTCCCAAGTATCCATACTGGTCATAGACCCATAACCCTAGCTGTTGGAGGGCAGGGAAACATTCACATAATCTCTTGGAATATAGCAGGATTGCCCAGTAAATTAAAAAACCATGACTGGGTCGCCGACATTTAGAGACTTCATGTCATCTGCCTGCAAGAAACTTGGAAGGTAAGCTGCAGTGCTATAGCACTGGAAGGCCACAAAGTGCATTTTGTCCCAGCATGAAATCTACCTCAGGGCGAAACAAGGGTGGTCTGATTACTTATGTGGACCTGAGGCTGCTGGGAAGATGGGAGGACGTAGGCTGGAATTCAGATTGCCCGCAGGGGATTCGGTATCAGAACCGGGGCCTAAAATGAATTTTTATCAATTTTTATAATGCAATCACAGGGGGACAGACCCCATTCTGTCTGGTTGAATTGGAACACAGGCTGGCAGGAATTGAGGTGCGTGGGGCACTGACTGCACAATTGGGGTTCTTGGGAGATTTTAATTGCCATCTGTGCCCCCACCTGATCAGTAGCAAGGGGGGATGGTCCTATTGTCTACTGGAAGAGGGCTTGCACATGGAACATACCAGGGAGGGAACTGAGCTAAGAAAGAACTTGGGCACTCATGCCCTTATACATACCGTGGATCTGACTAGAATGGGGAAGGATAATCGGATCCATCCAACTTTTAAAGGTAAGGGAGGGTCACTGTTATTGATTTTATTTTTGTGCCCAGCATGTTATAGTGTTGAATCACAAGCTTCATCATAGAACCTAGTGTTTTTAGCAATCATAATCCTCTGGTCCTGTCTATATGGGACCCTAACCCGGTCAATCAGTTACGCCGAAAACACACTGGCGTAAAACTCTCAGCCACTGACCAGGGAAGAAGATTGAGATGGAGCAATATTAATAATGAAACTTTCTATAGGGCGTTACTATCAGAGAATGAACAGCAGGTCTGGAAGTGCTTATACCCAGCAGTAGTGGGGGCAGACTTAATTACAGCATTTGAAGGTGTCGCCCACTGTATCGATAGCTTGCTCAGGAGTAGCACACCAAGAAAGGAACAGGACACCCCTAGGTGGTTTACCGGCAATGTTCTGCTGCTTTGAGGGAATTGAAGCAAGCTTTAAAAACTGGCCCTAAAGATAACTTAATGGTGTCCACTTGCAGAGGGCGGTATAAAAAGGCACTAAAATGTCGCAAAACCTCATTACAGCAACAGGCATGGGAGAATCTAAGAGAAGCGGCTTAGTCAAAGGACCAGACCGCCTTCTGGAAAGTTATAAATGATCCTTGCTTTCAAGATATAAAGAAACCTCAGCTTGCATGCCATGTCCTGCCAGAGTCCTGGGTGGAGCATTTTTGAGGCCTCTACAATTATGGCAGCACTAGCCATTTAGCCCCAGTAGCAGAGGAAGGAAACTTAAGTTTACCACCGACATCTTTTTCCCTGGGAGAGATAAAAGAGGGCATTGAGGGCCTGACACGGAATAAGGCCCGGGCCCTGACGGGATCCCCCGAGACCTTTTAATGAGTCAGGTAGAACTCTGGGCGCCCATTTTAACCAGAGTCATAAACACAGCAGTGGAGTCAGGTATGCCTGCATCCTGGTCCACTGCGACAATAGTGCCAATTTTTTAAAAGGGCAATAGGGATAACCCACAATGTTATAGGCCTATCTCTCTAATCGACGTAACAGCAAAAGTCCTAGGGAGGGCCATTCTTAATCGGCTAATGGACTGGGCGGATGAGCACAACATAATCTTTCACACCCAGTATGGGTTCAGACCGGTGCCGCTCAACCACAGACCAATGCCTCAACTTATATCTCTTGGTAGCCAAATATACCGTCACTAGTGATGAGACGGTGTACTTGGCATTCATGGACCTTACCGCAGCTTTTTATCAGGTCAACCGAAAGAAACTGTGGGAGATAATGGGGGCCCTGGGTGTTGACGTAGGCCTGATTAATATCTTAAGAGCCCAGCACCAGCATACTTCAGCCCAGGTTAGATACAATGAGGAGGTTAATACCACTGATAACTTTCCATGCTCCAGAGGTGTGAGACAGGGCTGTATCCTGGCCCCTTTTTATTTACTTTATACAACAATGGCTTGGGCCAGGCGCTCGGAGCTCTAGGGGTGGACTGCCCAAGGATTGGAAGAAGAGGGATCCCTGTCCTGCTTTATGCGGATAATGCAGTACTATTGGCATGCACTGCGCTGGGTTTACAGCACCTTATAGATCGCTTCGTCAACTTCATGGATAGTTTGGATCTGTCTGCATACCTCTCCAAATCATACATCATGGAGATGGGAAAAAGGCCATGCAGGAAATTTAACTATAGGATTGGCACTCACTGTTTGGAAAAAGTGCAGGCATTTTCTTACCTGCGTATTTTATTTGATAGTCGCTTATGTTTTAAAACATTGACAGATGAAAAATAACTAGCTCTACTGGGGCAATTATGAACTTTGCACACAGGCTGGGTCGTTGGTCCCCTGGTGTAACGCCCTGAACGTCTCAGGATCGTTTAACAGACACGATAATGAGGACGCAACCACTTGTGAAGGGTTAGTTATTTTAATGAAGGCACAAATAATACAAAGAGTAAACAAAAGTTATAGTCACTGGAATCCTCCAGGCTAAGTACGTTACCAGCCCACAGCACGGATGGTCCTAACCGTCCTCTGCATATACGCCGATCCCGGCGTATGCCACCAGAGGGCAGAAATGAAATGGCCGACAATGCCAATCGGTAGGCTGTGAGGGGCACAAAGAGTGTTGGGGAGAATCGAGGAGTCAGGGAAACACCCAGCCGGGGTCTCTACCTGAAGGGAGCAGCCGCTCAACCTCTTCCTCAGACTGCACCGGGACGCGGAGTCATCTCCTGGTGATGCGTCACTGATACCCCAATCAAAAGCAAGAAGACTGAACCGAGAGCAGCCGCTCGTTCGATCCTGTGGACTTTTGAGTCTGTAATGCGGCAAACACCTCCTGGTGTGCGTTACAGCTGGCAGTCCCTGTATCTCTGGTCGGGCTGGGAGTTACGACTCCAACCAGCATAAGCGCCACAGCGCCTTGACTCAGCCGAGTCAAAAAGCGAAGCTCAATGGTTGACCGGTAGAGCTTCAGGGTCCTTCACAGGTGACGATGGGGCAAGACACGGCCCAGGGAGTAACAACTCGACCTACCTCCGTTCTTGCCTTACTGGAGCACCACTCCGGAATGCTGCTCTTCACGAAGCAGGTACGTCGGTGTAAACACAATATCCGACAGCGTTGTACCTCCAGGTTCCTCCCTTTATAGGGCGTGTTTTCCTTGAGTTATGTAACAGCTCTCCTGTTTACATAAGGGCGTGTTTTCTTTGAGTTATGTAACAGCTCTCCTGTTTACATAAGGGTGTGTTTTCCTTGAGTTATGTAACAGCTCTCCTGTTTACATAAGGGCGTGTTTTCCTTGAGTTATGTAACAGCTCTCCTGTTTACATAAGGGCGTGTTTTCCTTGAGTTATGTAACGGCTCTCCTGTTTACATAACCTCTCAACCGCTAAGCATCCTGGGAGATGTAGTCCGTTTTCGCTGGTTACCGTTTTCCTCCCCTCGCATGACAGGAATTCTTGACAGTACATCCTCCCTCTCAGCGGCTCCCCACGGGGCCAGCGCTGGCAGGAAAACGCCGATGGAACAAGGAGACCAAGCGCGGAGCATGAACCCCTTCAGTCGGTTCCCATGATTGCTCCTCCGGGCCATAGCCTTTCCACGCAACCAGGTACCACAGCTTCCCCCTGCGCCATTTGGACGCCAGTATGCCCGACACTTCATACTCCACCTCCGACTCCACGCATACCGGCCTAGGTGTCCCAGATGGCTCGGAGGGTGCTGGTTTGAGCAATGATACATGAAAGACAGGGTGTATCCGCAATGACTGGGGCAAGCACACCTTCATGTTCACGGGACCCATACACTTGGTAATTCGATAGGGGCCCATGTACTTGGGATGGAACACACTGTTCTTTCGAAACCTCATGTTTCTTGTGGATATCCAGACGTAGTCTCCAGTGCGGTACAGTGGCCCGGGCCTTCTTTTCCTGTCTGCCGCAGCCTTGTATCTTCTCTTGGCCTCTATTAGGACAGCCCTTGAGCGCATCAACGTGTCTTTTATGTGTGCCACCCTGTCCGCTGTGGCGGGAATCCTGTCCTCTCTGAATGGATGTAGAAATGGCAAGAACCTGGGATGTTGGCCATAGTTGCTATAGAACGGAGATGACTGTGTGGAGCTGTGAGTGGCGTTGTTGTAGGCTATCTCTGCAACCCATAGCAAGTCGACCCATTCTTCCCTGCCCTGGTCCACAAAACATCGCAGATACTGTTTGAGCGTTTGGTTCAGGCGCTCGGTTTGGCCGTCCGTTTGAGGGTGGTAGCTGGTGGACAGGGCAGTCTTAACGTGCAGCGCTGTGCACCAAGTCTTCCAGAATTGCGCAGTAAACTACGACCCCCGGTCCGACACGATCACCCCAGGTAATCCATGCAGTCGTACCACATTCTTTAGGAGTAGTGACGCCAATTCCCCGGCCGTAGGGAATCTCTTGCAGGGGATGAAGTGCCCCATTTTCGTCAAGTAATCCACCACCACCAGTATTGCCGTCATCCCCTGGTCTACCGGTAGGCCCACCACGAAGTCCAGTGATATGCTATCCCATGGTCTATCCGGGGTTGGAAGTGGATGTAAGAGCCCTTGGGTTCGGCCATGGTCGGCCTTCATGGTAGCACACGTAGGACACTCCTGTCCCCACCTCCTGACATCCACTCTCATGGTTGGCCACCAGAAATGCCGTCCCATGCTAGCCACCGTTTTTTCAAAGCCCAAATGACCTGCGCATGGAGAGTCATGGCACCAGATGAATGCTTGTTTCCTTAGCCTAGGCGTGGGTATCAATAGGCACCTGCCCTTCAGGGGTATCCCGTCCTTCAGTTGCCATTCTCTGTGACTGAGGAGCCACCTCCGCCATGCGAATGACCTGATCCCTCTCTTTATTCCCCTCAGGAAAGTATCCGGTTGGATAACCCCCAATACCATCCTCGGGGAAATGATGGAATGCTCGGTCGCAGGCAATGGTTCCTTAACTGAAGATTGACGGGACAGGGCGTCCGCCTTCCGGTTTTCCGTCCCCGGCCGATATGTGATGCAGAAGTTGAACCCCGCAAAGAAGATCATCCACCGCAGCTGCCTGGGAGAAAGGTGTCTTGTGGCCGTCATGAACTGAAGGTTCCGATGGTCCGTGTACACCGATACCACATGTCTTGCCCCCATCAACCAATGCCTCCATTCAGTGAAGGCGTCCTTGATTGCGAGAAGCTCCTTCTCCGCAATATGGTAGTTGCGTTCGGCGTAGTTGAGTTTGCGGGACATGTACGCAACGGGATGAAGCACCCCTGTGTCGTGGTTGCGTTGGGACAAGATAGCCCCCAGCGCCACATCCGATGCGTCCGCTTCCACCACGTAGGGGAGATCCGGATCGGGGTGAGCCAACACCGGCGCCTTACCAAAGGCGCTTTTCAGGGCCTCAAAGGCTGTGTTCGCTTCAGGGGACCAGACAAACTCCTTGGACTTCCTCAGTAGGTGTGTGATTGGGGCCACCAATCCTGAAAATCCATCTATAAACCGCCTGTAAAAGTTGGCGAAGCCAATGAAACTTTGGACGTCCTTCACGCTTTGGGGCACCGGCCATTCTTTCACCGCCTTGATCTTTCGTTCTGCCATCTCCTGTCCCTCTGGACTCAGCATCACTCCGAGGAATTCCACGGATGTGACGTGGAAGTCACACTTGCTGAGTTTACAAAACAGCATGTTTTCCCTCAGCTTTTGGAGCACAGCTTTGACGTGGTGTACGTGCTCTTCCACACTGGACGAATAGATGAGGATGTCGTCGATATATACGACCACGTAGATATCCAACTCCTCTCTGAATACCTCATTCAGAAAGTACTGAAAGGCTGCCGGGGCGTTGCACAGACCGAACGGCATGACGAGGTACTCAAAAAGGCCGAACCTGGTCTTAAAGGCGGTCTTCCACTCGTCTCCGTCCCTCATGCGCACCAGATGGTATGCCCCTTTCAAATCCAACTTGGTGTAGATACGAGCTTTCTTGACCTGTTCCAGAAGTACACTGATGAGAGGCAAGGGGTACCGATTTTTTATGGTTATCGCATTCAATGCCCTAAAGTCCACACAGGCTCTCAGCTCCCCATTAGCCTTCGGGATGAAGAAGAGTGGCGAGGCGGCCGGAGACTTGGACGGGTGGATGAATCCTAGCTTGAGGAGTTTATCCAGGTACCCCCGGAGATGCACGTTTTCAGGCTCCGTCAGGGCATACAGCCTGCCGCTGGGAACGCTGGCCCCTGGCACCAGGTCGATCTGGCAGTCAAACTGTCTATGTGGTGGTAGCACTTCCGCCTTCACCTCATCAAATACGTCCTCAAAACTGTGATAAGCCTGGGGGAGAGCCACATCTTTTTCTGCCGCTGTAGCCACCCTCTGACTCCCGCTCTCATCTGCGTCAAGGGATTCCGGTCGTATTCCACAATGCAGGGTGCAATACAGTGACGTCATTTCGATGCGATGTGTTGGCCAATCCACAGAGGGGTTGTGTTTCTGTAGCCACGGCAATCCCAATATGACACCATATTGGGGCGCTCGGATGATGTTAAAATCGATTTGTTCCATATGGTTCCTCCCATATCTCACCGGAAGGACCCCCGTGTGCTGCCCGATGGGCCCCGTCACCAATCGCCTTCCGTCTACAGCATAGACGTCTTCGGGTACAGCTTTGGGAAGAAGCACTAGCCCTAGCCTGCATGCCTCGTTGTGGTCCATAAACATGCCAGTGGCCCCTGAATCCACCATGGCCACAACGGATATCCACTGATCATGCACTCCCACGTGCACCGTGAGAAACAGGTGTCGTTGTCCCTTAGTGACCGAGTTGGAAAGTGAAGGGATGGATGAGTGACTCCGAGATGCCCCTTCTTTGGTCTGGGAGTCCTCTAGTTTTCCGCCGGTATGTCCACCACGGCTGTTACCGACCGGTTGGCCCGATAACGTGACGTCTTCGGTTTGGCAGGGCATTCACGTACGTAGTGGCCTTTTTTGCCACAATATAGGCACAATCCTTGTTTACGGCGTGACTCTTTCTCTGTGGCTGTGAGGCTCGCTCGTATTGCGCCGATGTCCATGGGTTCTCCCTTGGATGCGGTGGAAGTTTCAGGACTTCCCACAGTCACATAGGATGGAAGGGATTTTCCATTTCTCCCATGATCCCCCTTTCTTTCACTTAGCCTATGTTCCAGCCGTAATACCAGGTTGATAAGGCCCTCACATGTCTTGGGTTGCGGGTCAATATGAGCCACGGCGTCCTTGAGCTCATCGCACAGCCCTTGATGGAAGAGCGCCGTCTGTTTAGCAACAGGCCACTTGGTTTCCGCAACCAGCCTTCGGAACGCGTTGAGATACTGCACCAGGTCGTTGGATCCCTGTCTCAACTCAAGCATTTCACGGTCCGCCGTGTACGAGTCAGCCCTTCTGTCGAATACCTTCAGGAATTCCTTGCGAAAGGCACCCCAATCACATAAGATGGGGTCGTCCCTGCTCACCAGAGGTCGGCCCACTGTTCCGCGTTTCCAGCCAAATAGGAAATAAGGAAAGCCACACGAGCCTGACTCGTGGGGAACGCCTTTGGTTTGCACGATAAATGTAGCGCCACTTGTGTGAGGAATACCTGCACTGTGTTAGGATCCCCACTGTACCTCTCTGGTGTTGCCAAGGGGATGGCTACCGGCATTTCCACTACTACCGCAGGGGTCTGGTTCGTGAGGGAGGTGCTGGGCGTGAGCGGGTCCAATTGGATAGCATCCAGTCTGGCTTTTACATCGGCTGTTTCTTGCCTAGAGGCAGCCAATTCAACTTGCACGGTCGCTAAAGCAGCCAGCACATCATCAAGTGTTGCCATGTCTGTTATCGACCGGGAGACAGTTAGTGTTATTAAGGTTGGATATTTTGTAACGCCCTGAACATCTCAGGATCGTTTAACAGACACGATAATGAGGACGCAACCACTTGTGAAGGGTTAGTTATTTTAATGAAGGCACAAATAATACAAAGAGTAAACAAAAGTTATAGTCACTGGAATCCTCCAGGCTAAGTACGTTACCAGCCCACAGCACGGATGGTCCTAACCGTCCTCTGCATATACGCCGATCCCGGCGTATGCCAACAGAGGGCAGAAATGAAATGGCCGACAATGCCAATCGGTAGGCTGTGAGGGGCACGAAGAGTGTTGGGGAAAATCGAGGAGTCAGGGAAACACCCAGCCGGGGTCTCTACCTGAAGGGAGCAGCCGCTCAACCTCTTCCACAGACTGCACCGGGACGCGGAGTCACCTCCTGGTGATGCGTCACCGATACCCCAATCAAAAGCAAGAAGACTGAACCGAGAGCAGCCGCTCGATCGATACTGTGGACTTCCGAGTCTGTAACGCGGCAAACACCTCCTGGTGTGCGTTACAGCTGGCAGTCCCTGTATCTCTGGTCGGGCTGGGAGTTACGACTCCAACCAGCATAAGCGCCACAGCGCCTTGACTCAGCCGAGTCAAAAAGCGAAGCTCAATGGTTGACCGGTAGAGCTTCCGGGTCCTTCACAGGTGACGATGGGGCAAGACACGGCCCAGGGAGTAACGACTCGACCTACCTCCGTTCTTGCCTTACTGGAGCACCACTCCGGAACGCTCCAGGTTCCTCCCTTTATAGGGCGTGTTTTCCTTGAGTTATGTAACAGCTCTCCTGTTTACATAAGGGCGTGTTTTCCTTGAGTTATGTAACAGCTCTCCTGTTTACATAAGGGCGTGTTTTCCTTGAGTTATGTAACAGCTCTCCTGTTTACATAAGGACGTGTTTTCCTTGAGTTATGTAACGGCTCTCCTGTTTACATAACCTCTCAACCGCTAAGCATCCTGGGAGATGTAGTCCGTTTTCGCTGGTTACCGTTTTCCTCCCCTCGCATGACAGGAATTCTTGACACCTGGAGACATACTGAAATTGTATAATACCATCTGCAGTGCTACAACCCTATGTGGTAGTGAGGTCTGGGGCTTCATTGATCCACAGAAGATCAAAATAGAAAAAAACAGATACTTACGGCGGCTACTTAAAGTTCCCCAAAGCATCCCTTCCTATATCATTCATGAGGAATTGGGCCTCACTCACGTTAGAGACAGAACCCAACTGAAACTCCTTCTCTGCTGGGTTAATATATGGTCAAATCCCAAAGCGGCTTTAAGTCAGCAGATAATAAGGGATTGTATCACCCGGGAGCAAGGGTGGAAAATCCCCTGGCTTAAATATGTAAGGGAGACTCTGTCAGGCCTGGGTTATGCTGACTATTTAATCAACCAACACAACTGTTACCCAAGGATAAGGCCCTCATTAAGTCGGAAGAAAATGGCCTGTACTAGGGAAGACAGGGAGCTTGTTAAATCATCGATGAAAGCCTACCTCTTAGCTAAATCTAGTGTGGGTATGGAACCTTACCTTCATAATGCACAGGGCAGATTTTTAATGACCAGATTCAGGCTGAACTTACTCCATCATATACTGGGGGACCCTGCGGGGCACATAACATCTAGAGAGTTGAGGGGTTTATGCAGCTGCGACCAACGGTCTCTGCAGGACACACTCCATTTCGTTTTGTTGTGCTCGTATTATGCCCACCCCAGGAAGTTATTTTTAAAACGTATCCTAAAAAACTCTAGGTTCAAACAGGCAAAAGTGGCCCTATTGTTTCTAAAATTGTCCACAGAGGTTTTAACACTATTTTTCACTGTTAATTTTTTAAGGATGGCTACGAGACTTAGGTGGAGAAGTGTGGCTCAATGGTTAGAGCGGCAGACCCTGATGCAGAGGTCTAGCCTGGGACCAGGGTTCAATTCCTGACCCTGTGGCTTGGGCTCAAAATTCCACGGACTCGATAATTCTTGCCTCGGTGCCTATTCCAATCGTGGAGCCCCACTCTGCAACTCTGGGCAATAGCTTGCTTAATCTCCACAATGCTAAGGATGCCTGGCCTCCACCTTGGGGGTGCCCAGGAGTGGACGCCTCACAGGGAAAACCAGGATGGGTTCCACAGCGGTATTCGTACAAGCATCTTGAGACCCTTGCGGGTGAGTAGTGCGCTATACAAGTATCAATTTACATATTTTTACTTAGAAACACAAAAGGCGATGGATAATGGTGTCTGATGCTAATCCCATTGCACTGGCACCCATTCTCTTTTGGATAATGAATTAAGTAGGAGGTGGGCTCCCCACCTAGCATTATGGTAGTATTTTAAATGCAACTAGTTTAAGAATTACAGATGCCCAATCTTTTACTATGGTTTATTTATTTAGGTCTTAAGAAGAATTTTATGGAATTTTGTTAATATTTCTGAACCGATCAAACATGCACTTTGAATCAGGCCCTAATCTTTTTTGCTTTTTTAACTTCATTGTACTTTTATGGTATTGTTGTATACCGAATAAAGTAATGTTGATTGATTGATTGATTGAACTTGGATGTACTCATTCAAGTCAACTGTCTCCAGATGATACTTCAAGATCTTGCGAAATATGGTGACTTCTGCTGCGCTGTCCAGCATTGTCTGGGCCCACTCCCAATCTTGAGTTGTCTCCTCAAGATCCTCGGCATGTATGATTTTTAGACTTGCTACCTTCTTTTTGGTGAATTGGGTTTTCTTTTTTTTTGGAACGTGTGATTGTCTTTGGACTTCACACGTTTTTCCTTGTGTTCTGACCATCCTCTTCTTTCTGATTTCTGTGAGGAAGTTTGAAAGGTACGAGAGGAACGTGTATCAGTATCTTGATATCTATCAGGTTTTGTCAAATTATCCCTGTTCCTGTGGTTATACCTCTTTTCAGAGGGCTCCTTTTGAGGAGACCTTTCTCAAGACTGAGAAAGTTTCTTTTTAGAAGTTTGTTTAGTATTTTCCCACATCCTTTTTAGGACTAGTGAGAGCGTTTTCAATAAAGACCTTCTCAGGGCATTCTGTTAGTTGGGGTTTTAACTGGTTTCCTACGCAAACTATCTCTTCCTAGTTCTTCGTAGGATTTTTCAATTATTATGGCCAGTTCATATGGTTGCTCAGTTATATCAATTTCCCTTATTTTTTGGCGGATCGCCACGGATGCTGCTTCACCTTTAATATTACCTAATATTATTGCTGAGACCTGTTTGAAATCTTTCAGTAATTTCATACCCAGATTTAAAGCAGGCTCTGCCCCGTATTCATTTTGAATCTGTTTCAGGACGTCTGGTATAACCGCCATAGATGGAACACCATGTGTTTTTGTGTAGATTGCAGCAAAGACTGTACCCCAAGTGTCGCAGTCCTCCAGGTGTGGTGCAATCCCATTTGGTAAACAGATTGTTAAAATTCTGTGTTTCTCATGAGGAGTACTGTCAGGAAATACTGCCTCGATTTGAGTAATTTTTTGAGCTATCCAGAATGGAATTTGTTCCCTTTTTGCAGGTAATTTACCAATGACTGATTGTATAGTATGTGGTTTAATTGTATTTGTGTTCCCCTGGTGAGGGGTTTGTTGCGGAATCCTTATAGGAGGTTGGACTGTTAGAGTCCGCATGACATATTGAACCAATTGTCTATGTATTTTAATTAGTTGTTTTAGTTGAACTAATAGTTCCGCACCTGACATTTCTTCAATGTCAGGGTGTGGTGTATAGCTGGCTAGTATTGGCCATGTTGCTCCTGGTCTACCTAGTGGACCGAACCTGGTAATGTGATTTTGATGTTGTAGGGCACCTTTAAACCAGAACTGGTGCTCTTGGTAAGTTAGTGGAATTTCAATGTCCTCGAAAGGAACGTATTCCGTTGGATTATCCTCTACTTTGTAGAAGTGAAACACATGCGATACTGCATTTGCTTCAGGGAAGATTATCCATGAATAGAATACCTTTGCCTGCCGATATTCATTTGCCTCTATGACAAAAATTACCCTACCACCTCTAGGTGATAGGCCATTCGTTATAAGCTTTATAGCGATGGTTTTCCTTAAGTTTTCCGCAATGATTAAAGCATCCGGGTCAGTTTCTTGGAAACCTGTGATGTTTAAACCTGGTTTGGCTGCAGCTTCACCGTTCTCAGTGTCACTCATTTTGTTGACCGAAAGAGAGATGTCTGAGAGAAAAAGGCAGCCCTCCATTCATTACTATGCACACATGGCATCTGGGAGAGATGTCTCATCAGAGAGGCACTCTCTCTTCCCACAACCTACTACACACACCCATCTTCTAAAACAGAGGTCCGAGTGGGGAGGCCATTCTATGCACACATCCAAACATACACATCCATCATCTGAGATGAAGGTCTCAAAGGTGAGGCCAGTCCATTCACACACCCTACTACACACACTTGTCATTTGAGAGAGAGGTCTCTAAGGAGTGCCAGGCTTTATCCAGACATCCTACCATACCAGCTGTCAACTGAGAGGGAGGCGTGAAAGAACAAGCCTGTTATCCTCCACAAACCACTACGCACACCTGTCAGCTAAGACAAAGATCTGAAAGAAAAGGCTAATACATCAACACACCCTACTATGAACACTCGTCATCTGTGAGAGAGTTCTCAGTGGAAAGGCAAGTCACTCACCACACACCCTACCATGTACCTGATCATCTGAGGGAGAAGTCTGGAAGGAGAGGGCAGTCCCTCCACACACCCTACTACACATATTCGTCATCTGAGAGAAAGGTCTGACAGGATCCGCCAATCCCTCCCCTTGCACTACTAAGCAGCTCTGTCATCTGAGGGAGAAGTCTGAAAGGAGAGGCCAGTCTTTCCCTACATCTTACAAGAAGCACCTGTCACCTGAGAGAGAAGTCCCACAGGAGAGACCGGTCCATCCACACACCCATCATCTGAGAGTGAGGTCTGAAACAAGAGGCCAGTAATCCTCACTAAATACTATGCACACCCATCATCTAAGAGAGAGGTTGCAAAGGAGAGGGCAATCCCTCCCCACTCACTCCTATGCATACTCGTCATCTAAGACAGAGGTTTCAAAGGAAAGCTTACTTCATTATTACATCCAACTACGCACACCTATCATCTGAAAGAGAGGTCTGACAGAATTTGCCAGTTCCTCCCGACTGACTACTTTGTACACTCATCATCTGAGAGAGAAAGAGAGAGAGGTCAGAAAGGAGAGGACACACCCTACAATGTAGATCTATTATGCAATAGAGGGGTCTCAGCAAAAAGTCCAGTCCTGGCACACTCCCTGCTATGGATAGTGGTTATTTGAGAGGGAGGTTTGAAAGCAGAGGGTACTCCCTCCTCATACTACAGAGTATGCACATCCATTATCCAACACAGGTTTTTTACTGGTGATGCTAGTGCTTCACATGTACTAGTATTTCTCTACAATTGTGTTGCAATCCCACAAGAGTCTCACAAGAGTAGCCTGCAAGCTTCAGGTAGTAAAGCTTGCCCCATGAAGCTTGTGCAATCCCGCGAGACACTTGCAAGACCAGCATGGAAAATTGCTGAGCCTACCATGAGGTGTTTTGCGATCCCCCAAACCTCTTGCGACACCTACATTGAAGATTATTGGGCCAGCGACGATGTGTTTCACAAACTCACAAGAGTCTTGCCAGATCTCATGGGGGAAGCAAAAAAAAGGGCTGAGGCTCATCCCACAGTTACCCTACCTATTACATGGTTGAAGAAATTCTCTAATGTGGTTTGGGCGGAGAGACATAGATAGATCAGTTTGTCCTTGGTGCTTTGGAGAAGGAAGTCTGTTTGAGCTGTGAACACCAGATGTAAAATTATGTGGAGCTGAAGGAGACTGGTGTCTTTATCTGTAGTAAAGAAAGGAGTTCAAGTTCAGGTTTAATAATATATTTTATGAACTTTGTTGAGAAGCGTCAGTAAGTGTACTAATGTTGGTTAACTTATTCTACTCAAGGTTTACTGAGTTAAAAACTATTTGTAGAGGTGTAGAAGTCTCAATATAGTTTGTGAGAGGTAGACATTAGAATGTAGAAAGATATCATATTGCAGATTGTTTTAAAAAATTAAGTGTTCAAACTGTATGTTTTTGGAAGTAAAGAAATCAGTGTTTCTGAAACTATAAAGAAAAGGATTGTGGAATGTGTTAATACAAGCCCTAGCGTTTTTATGAGCCTCACTGTACAAACACTTTAGCCCTAGGAGATGCTTGAGTGGTTAAATTGCTATTTCTAGAGTGAAATACAATGGTAAGTGTTAGCAAAGATGTGTGAAGATGAATGTGTTACTTTATAAACTGTGATGGAAGCAAAGTTAATGACATGTTATAATTTAATTGAGAAAATATGAAAATGGACTGTTTGAGGGTGTGGGATTTTTCTTTAGAACAGAATACCAAGTTACTGGTGCACTAGACATAAATATGTAGTTGTGGATGCAACCTTAGACAATTTAGGACCTTATTTAAATCTTGGTGGTATTTCTGCAACCCCGCTGTGGCTACAAGTACTCCTTCAAGTTGACGGTGGTCCCACCCAGCGTATTTAAATGTTGCTGCAATAGACATGAGACAGTTGTTGCGGCAGTCTTCTCTGCTGGCTAGCAGTACTTGGTCGCAGTCAGGTTAGCGGGAGTGCACTGAGCTGATTTAGTTGTTCCCAATCTGCTGCCCGTGTCCTTGCAGCGGAGGCCTGTCATAGGTAATGGTTGCGTGGAGAAAGGTAGGTGCTACTTATTTTTTATCTCAAAACACATATATTTTGAGTATATGTAAAAATGCATATGTAGATAATATCTACTGCCCATTTCTTAACATACAGCATTACACGCACACAGCGTACGCACACTATTGACTGTACATGCACACCCATCACAAAAGCCTACCTGATATTCCAGCGACAACGGGGTGGCTGAGCATCATGGTCCAGTAGCAGCAGCATAGTGTGGACCTTGACAATGGCGTTGAACCTTGAAAAAGGGTGAGTATTCCATTGTTTTTATCATTACTGCCAACCCAAGATTGGAGGTTTTCCCGTCACAGTTGCCTTGATGGAAAGACACATCATAATCTAGATGGCGGGAATCTTGGAGACAATCCTTCCAAAAGCTGCCTCAGCCTCTACCACCATCGACGCAGGAGATATAGCCTGGCCGAGTTAGCGGGACTTCAGCGTGCTTCCCTCCAATGCCTAGCAAACATCTAAATTGGCCGGACTGACAAGGCGGTGGGCGGGAAGGCCTCTAAAAAAGCTTCGGTGGGACTAGTCCCACCAAAATCTAAATCCGGCACATAGTGATATACCACTGTTATGAATTATTGATCAGTTTTTAATTCTTATGTTTTAGTTATTATGTCTTTTTTAGGAGGAAAATGGAAACTTGTCTCTGAGGAAATACTTATCTGCTAACATAATCAGCAAAAAAAGAGCCTTATTAAAACAAGCAAGAATATTGTGCTGCTCTGCAACAACTACCTTTTCAGGCACAATGTATTCAGGTTGGAAGGGTGTGGAAACGAATGAACAGTTGTGCGGTTCAGCAGCACAAGATAACTCTGGCTTTGTGAACTGTAATTTATAGATATTCTGTTTTGTTGCGACTTTCTTGACACCTAGCCTGCTATGATATACCAGGAAACTAAAGATTCTTTGCAGGCTAAGATGGCTAAAAGACTGGGAAAAAGTGCTAAGTAAATCAAAATTCAGTAGGCAAATAAAGCAAAAAGGGGGGAGACATTAGAACCTGCTGATGATGGTCAGAGAAAAATGTTATATCTTCCATACTTGCTGATGATGGTCAGAGAAAAATGTTATATCTTATATACTTGTTTGATTAAAAGTTGTTTGTATTGTTTTTTTAATATAGTTTGTGTAATTCTGTATTGATGTTACATTTTTTGTTGTAATAAAAAAGTTTAAAGTAATATTTGATTTCTTTGCTTAATACTTATTATAAATTTCAATTTTACTGTATTGCAATATTCACTAAAACCGGCAGCTTCACCTTCAGGAACTGTAAATATGGTACTGCATGTATATATATATCTCTATGGTACTATGCATATCTTTTATCTGAGAGAGACTTGGTAATGGAGAAGCCAATTATTTTGTCATGCAACAGTTATGTTATGTTATTGTTTTTTATTGTGCGCACAGCTACTCCAGCCAAGGAGCGTCCTGGCGCATAGACAAGGAGAAACATAACACAACAGGGAAAAGAAAGACTAAAAGGGACAGCTAAAACAGAAAAGTTTTTATTGCTTTCCGGAAGGTCGTAAGGTCCTCCAGCAAACGGATGTCAACCGGAAGAGAATTCCAGGTTAGTGCAGCTTTTACGCTGAAGGAGCGTCCTCCCATACGGCTGAGCCTAAATCTAGGGACTACAGCAAAGGCCTGTCCTTGAGAAGGGAGGGCGCGTGCGGGGACATAAAAGGAGAGACAGCTGGACAGAATTTCGGGGCCTATACCTCTCAAGATCTTAAAGGTCAGACAAAGGACCTTAAAAAGAATACGCTTCCTCACTGGAAGCCAGTGTAGGGAACGAAGAACACTCGTCACCGGGCAAAATCTGGGCAGGCCAACAATCGCTCTGGCCGCCGCATTTTGAACCCGTTGCAGGCGAGTAAGCTCAGCCTGGTTAGCCCCGACCAGAAGAGAGCTTGCGTAATCCAGGCGAGAGATGATAGTAGCCTGGATTACCAGCTGTCTGGTTGGGGCATCGAAAAATTTGAGCACAGGTCTTAAGCCTCTCAATAGGCCAAAGCAACAGGCTGCTGTTCTTTTGGTATGCCCTACAAAGGAAAGGCCAGCGTCCAGCCAGACCCCCAGATTTTTCAACTCTGACACCGGGATGGGAGTAGGTCCCAGCTCTGGTGGCCACCATTGGTCACCCCACAACTCCACTCCCCTTCCGACAATCATTACCTCCGTTTTAGTGGCATTGAGCTGGAGACAGTTTCCAGTCAACCAGCTGGCCACCGCCTTCAGTCCATCCTGGAACGTGGGGGCATCTTGTTCCGCGTCCCCGCTGAGAGTAACCGCCAGCTGTGTGTCGTCGGCATATGAGACCAAAGTTAGACCCCACTGCCTAGCGACATCAGCCAGCGGTCTCACGTAAAGATTAAACAATGTGGGGCTCAGCGAGGACCCCTGCGGAACCCCCATGGCCAGAGGCTGGAAGTTGAACTTGAAGGGGGGGGTGGCAACACAGAAGGAACGATTGCCGAGGAAGGAGCGGAACCATTGCAGCGCCTGACCACCGACGCCAATCTCCTCGAGCCGATGCAGGAGGATGCTGTGAGATACCGCGTCGAAGGCGGCGCTGAGATCCAATAATATCAGCGCCGCCGTTTGACCAGCATCCAACCTCGCACGGAGATGTTCCACCATCACAAGAAGAGCGGTCTCCGTGCTGTGCCCAGCACGGAAGCCATTTTGTGTAGGGTCGAGGGCGTTGGTCCGGGCTAGATGTTCTGACAGGGCCAGATTGACATGAGCCTCTGTTATCTTTGCCGGCCAGGGTAGCAGCGAGATGGGACGGTAACTTTCAGGCTTAGACGGGTCCAGGGAGGGTTTTTTGATGATCAGGGATACCACCGCCTGCTTCCACTTAGTTGGAACTACACCCGACTCCAGGGAGAGGTTGACAAGGGAACACACAACAGGGCGTCCCATAAAGGCCTGATCTCTAAAGAGAGCAGGTCTTACTGGATCAGATGGAGAGCCAGATTTAACTTGCAACGCAAGCTTGTCAAACCCATCCGAGGTGAGAGGGGGAAAAGAGAGCAGGGTAAACTGGTGAGGTGTCCCATTGGAACTTCCCAGGTCGATCCCTATGCTAGGGAATGTCCGATAGATGGCTTGGACTTTTCCCAAAAAGTAAGAAGCAAGGGATTCGCAATGGGAGATGGAGCTCACGGCCACAGGGGTCGTCCGCTTCGCCATGAGATCTTTCACGGCCTTGAAGATGGCCTTCGACGGGTTAGTGCTGTTTCGAAATTCTGCGGCATAAAATGCCGCTCGAGCTCGACAGATAGCTCGATGGTAGAGCTTGATGGACGCGGCGTATGCAGCTTTTAAATCAGCCCCATACGTCTTCCGCCATGCCCTCTCCGCCCGTCTACAGGCTCCCTTCAGGGCACGTAAGGCGCCATCATACCAGGGACTTGACTCTCTGGTATTGATTTTACTCGATACGATGGGTATCAGAGTGTCCAGAGCCCTGGTAAGCCAAGAGCAGAAGAGGTCATACCCCTCTTCTACGCCATTCAATGGACTTAGCGGCTCCTCTACCAGAAGACGATGGAAGTCTTCTAGCCTGAGTTTGTTCCAAAACCTCCTGGGTACCCGTCTAGCTGAAGGGGTAGGGGGAGTGACAGATATAGGACAAAGAATGGACACCAGGGAGGTGTCAGTAGACCTCTGATACAAGAGAAAGGTCTTGGTAAAGAGGACAGTTCATCTTCATACTCTAATACGCACTCCTGTCAGCTGCTGTGCACACAGTAGTACGTATGACTTTTGCCATTGGGTGATGTCTGAAAGAGAGGTGAATATGCATCCACAATCAAAGATGGACACCAGTTGAGCAGTTTTCAACAGAGAGGATACTCCATGTTATACTCTACTGTGGACATTCATCACTATGAAGAGAGGTACGCACAGAGAGAACAATTTTTACCCATAGCACACTTTGCACTCAGCTGACAGGGCAATGTATTTCCATTCCATAGTCCTTATAGTTGTTCTGCAAGACAGATTTCTCAGCATAGAGGTAATTTCATCCCTACACCTTCCTTATAGATCCGTAATCCTGGGGAGAGCTTTGGCCCGACAAGTAAGCCCCTTTTCACACCGTAATTTCCATACCCATCATCCAAGACACAGGTCACAGAAGAGGGGCTAGTCTCTCCCCACACTGTTATCTGCAGACTTATCATGAAAGAGTGATCTGTCAGCAAACAGGGCAGTTCCTTCCTACAGCCTACTATGCATACCTGTCAGCAAGGGAAGAGGTGTGAGTATAGAGATACAGGGGCGTATTATCAAGGGGGTTTATCTCCGCTTTTTTGGCTTTAAAAGCCAAGAAAGCGGAGATAAAATGATCTCTCTATTACCTAGCTGTCGCTAACACCAGTTAGTGACAGCTAGTAGGAGATAGCGACCATCTTGGGCCCCACTATGCATGTCAGTGATATTTATCACTAATGACATGCAAAGTGGGCGTGCCAAGATGTTAGCGACTGGAAACAGTCGCTAACATCGCTATCTCCTAATACCAACTTTTGGAGATATTCGTGCTAAGCGCGAATATCTCCAAAAGCTAACACCTGCCCTGAGCAGTTCTTAGCCATGTTATCCAATGGGAGGTGGATAACATGGCTAAGAGCATTAGTTCGGTAATGCATGAATATCGCTGACCTTTCAGCGATATTCATGCATTGCGGACGATTGTTATCACATTTGCGATAAACCTTGGTAATACCAAGGTTTATTTGGGATAAAAATCGCCGCAGCTCAGCGGTAAATTTTTATCTCTAACCAAGCAAACAGTTTTTTCAAACCCTACTATGGACACCTCTCACACGGGTAAGATGTGTTAGTGGACAGGTACTTTCCTTCCCAGATACCACTGCGTGCTCCTAATTTATATGGCTATTTTCCTTGAGAAAGGTTTCAGTGGAGAGGCCAGTGCTTGTTATGCATTCTATACAACAGTAAGGTCTTACGTGTGAGTTGTGTACCTTCCCCACCCTACTATGCATACTGCTGAGCCTGGGGAAAAGTGTGAGTTGGGAGGCGGTGTCTCTTTACACCCTGCTCTACACACTGGTTAGCTTCATGGAAGGTGTCAGACTCTCCAAGTACTGTACTAGACACAGTTGTTAGACTGCCATGACAGTGAGCTTCCCTTGTCTTTTTACACCCTACTGTGCACTGTTGTTATACTGTAAAATGGTCTTTTTAGAGGGCCTACTTTCTTCTCACACCCTACTAATGGGGACTGTAAGGCATAAGTACTGTAATAAAGGAAAGTGTACATTTTTTCTCTAAAAAAAGTTTACAGTCTTGCAAGACTTGCACGGGAATGTAAAAAAAGTAGTGTGGGTATACACAATCTTGATGCAAGGTGGTACTGGAGAGACCGTCCCTTCCCACACCCTACTATACACACATGAAGCCCTGGGTAGAGTTGTTACTGATGAACTCATTCTCTCCTCATACCCTACAATGCACCACTTTCATACTGTGAAAAGGTCTCATTAGAGAGCTCACTTTTCACCCACACATGACTAGTGTGGTCAACAAGACATAAGTAATGTAATGAAGGAAATGTAAATTCTTCCCCCCAAAAGATGTGATGATCTTCCAATGCTCTCAAAAGACCTTAAAGAAAACACACAAAAAAGTAGTGTGGTATAGAAAATCTTTGCAGAGTCTAATACTGACACCCTAAGATATAGAGGTATTATGCATTAAATACAGTTTAAATGTTTGAGCTCGCAAGACTCTTGTGAGAGCTGGACAAATATGGACTCTTGTGGGTGTCAGTATTCCTAAACAAAAAGGATTTATACCATGAAATAATCACATAATGTTGCAATATGGTGGCTCAGACAAGTGTTTATAGCGTGTAATGTTTTCTGCACATAGAAACAGATGCATTCCTTGATATTAATAAGGAAACACCTGTTCCCTCCTGTAGTGAAGGGCACTCCAGCTCGCAAATCGACACCGGGCATATCGAACCGGAAGTTGTTATAACATATAGAGCCCATTCCATAGTCATAAAGAAATGCCGAAACTGTTTTATTGACATGTCTCCAGGATTTCTCAATCTATTTTGTCTATTGCCACTTCTGCCTTTGACATATATTAGAATATACAATGGTATTGTGAGGAAAGAGAGGCATCAATTGTGAAAAGGTCTCCTCCATTTGGATTTCAAGTGCAACACCTGTGATTGTGCCTAAATTATTCCCACCAAAGTAACTATCATCAAATGTACCATTGATGATTCTTCTCTACAAACTGCAACAAAAGAATACTGTGCTACAAATGAAGCCGAACAGATCTGTAAAGAAAAGTTCTCAAACTAAAATAAAGGAAGCAAGGACAACATCCAGATCTTAAGCTCAAATGTGTACCTGCAAGGGGGCGTGGCTTGCGCGCCGCTTTGACATGGCGGGTCGCGCTTGAGCTCCGAGGTGACCGGGGTCCGCGCGAGGTTTTTCTGTGCATTTACAGTTCCCCTCATACTTGCAAGCTATAGTGGGTTTAGGAAGATGCCAGGAGCAGTTTGAATGTATTTCCTTCGTGCCTGAGCGGCGGCTGACAGAACTTTGGAACTTTGTTGCGGCGCTCGATGTTTTTTACGAGTGGCCGCCATCTTGCGCCTCGGCTGACGAAAATCGGAATTTCACCTCAGCACAGCGGCGACTTTGTTGCAGGTCTACTGGAATGCAGGAAACAGGTGTCGTTGGCTGTATTTTTTTATTCTTTTCACCCCTACTGAGTTTTCTTCACTCTTCACATTTTTCTTGGGGTAAATGAGACTGTTTGGCTGCATTATGGTTTCTTCATGCCTTGCTGCACCTCTACTGGATTTAACTTGCCATTTTATTGTTCAGTGAGACTTTCCTCCTCGTCTTGTGATTACCTAGTGAGGTCTTTCACATAACTGTGGTTTACGCTGATTTTGTGAGATTTCCTGCTTTTTTCTTGTCATGCATGTAAGCCCGCCATTTTGTACCACCTTGCCTTGCCTAATATAAGTGCGCTCTCCTAGTTTTGCGTGTTTTTTCTCCTTCTATTTTTCTTTGAGACCAATAGCCTCTGCTTCTTCGCCTGATAGCAATTTCTCCTAACTGGTTTCAGGTTACTCGGATTGTGTCTGTGAGCTTTATGGCTGCCAATATGGGTCGGTCGCCTAATGCTAAAGACTTAAAAGACTCTAATACCTCTCTTAAGAGATCCAAACAAGGGTCTCCTACTCCTGAGTCTTCTCAAAAAGACACCAGTTCCACTCTTGAGACTATTCTGATGCGTCTTAATGATGTACACGATATTGCTCAGTCCACTAAGACATACACAGATTTATTACAAGTGGAGGTTTCAGCCATCAGGAATGAATTTAAGGCGCTCTCCTTTCGTGTTTCAGCCACGGAGACACGTATCAGCGGTGCGGAGGATTGTGTACAAAAGCAAGCTAGGTCTCTTACGCATTTTGAGCGCTCTCTGGCGGCATTGAGGAGGGATCTCACTGAGCAGGAGGATCGTAACCGCAGATCCAATCTGCGCATTTTTGGCCTTCCGGAAGAAGTTGAAAAAGCTGCACCTTCTATGATCGATTTTTTGCATCAATGGATTCCTTTTGCTCTTCAGATTTCCTTTCAAAGAGACTTCGAATTAGAATGTGCTCATCGAGTACCCACTTTTCGGTCTAAATCTGCTACTCAACCAAGGGCGATAATTTTTAAGCTACTGCGTCATCAACACACAGAGCAAATCCTAGCTCATATGCGCAAAGTCAAAACGGTCTCCTGGGAAGGTCATCGCATATCAATCTCTCAGGACTTTGCCAGAGACACGGTGATAAGAAGGAAAGGCTTTCTTAATCTTCGGAGACGTCTTTCGGAGATGAATATCCCTTTTTCCTTCTCTGGTCCTTCGAAATTTCGCATCACCTTCAAAGGTCGTTCCAGAATCTTCGATGAACCTGCTGACCTGGCCTCTTTTTTGGATAATCAGATGGAATTGCAGATGGAACTTCAGATGCAATCTTTGTCGGCTCCTGGTGCTTCTGGCACTTGATGTGACTACCTATGCCTATAATACTTTTTCTCTTTACAGGTTTTTGGATTTGTTGGCTCTTAAGATCTGTGTGGTGTTTTTCCTGTTCCACTGATATTGTGGTGTTTTTCTTTTTGCTGCCTGTTCTTGTTTTTTACTTGGTTCTTCCGTTTAGTGTTTCGTTATTGTTTGTATGTCTTTATTGATTATTTGCTTGAATATTTCTTGTACTGTTTATTGTTTGGTTACAAGACTTGTTCGCAGATTTCTATTATCTATTTCTATATAGCTAGCATTAAGCTGTTCTTACCATGTTACAGTTATTGTTTGTTCTTTTTGTTTACCCGTACCCTGTAGTCACTGCAAATTTATTTATATGCTTATTTAATTGTTGCTTCACTGATTAGTGTGCTTTACCATTATTAGATGCTTTTCTCTACTAGGTCTAAGTTATTCTATTTATATTGCACTTTATTGCTATCTTGTCTAGGTATCATATATGCAATACATTTTTTCTCTCTCAACTTATGAGTTAGATGTTTCTTCTACTACCCTATTTCATATTAATATATATTTAAGTTGTTCCTTCCTTTTTCCATTAGTTTAAATATAACAAGGTTTGTATATTTTGCGAACAGTAATTAATTGCTTATCCGTGCCTTTGAATATTTACTGTATAATTAGTTCTTGTACATATCTCCATTGCTGTTTCATTGATTGTTGTGCTTAACAGCTATTTAATATCTTCCTCTACTAGGGCTACTTTATTGTAATTTATCGTATTTATATTGCATTTTATAGTCTTCTTGGGTAGTTCGTTTCTTATTATTCATTTTTTCCTGATGCATTTGAGGTTTGCTCTTGCTTAGTTTACTTAGTCTTAGTATCTATTTAAGCTATTTCTGAGATTTTATTCATATAATGGTCCTATAGCCTTTAGAGTCAGCTACTGTTTTGATACATTTTAGTTTCTACCTATTTCCTATTTAATTACTTCTTGTCTTTTTTCTACTTACACTTCACTGATTGGCATGTTTCACTCGTATTTGATGTCTTTCTCCCTTCGGTTTCATTCATTTTTTCATAGTGCTCTCTCTCTCTTCCTATGTTGTAACTTCATATATGCATATTTTTTCTATAGACTTACCGGTTGAATTGTTCATTTTGTAATATTCCTCTTAGTATCAGTCCAGATTTCAGATGTCTTCCTTTTCCTGATTAATCATAACAAGTTATGTGTTACATTGGGGTTGTTCAAGCTGATTGTTATTATACCTCATGACGGTCCCCTTGCTCATCTTCCCACATTCCCCCTAGTATGAACTTGGTATTTTTCAGACCTTTCTCGTTAAGTTCTTTTCCCTCCTTCTCTTGCCTTTCCTTGACTATCTGATTCTATCTTCTCTCACTTTCATCTTTTTCTTTCTCTCTCTTTCTTTTCTCTCTTTGGATTTCCTCATAGGATTCTCCCTTTTTGGTCTTAATGCTTTGTAGTTGGCTGCTTGTATTGGTGTTGCTTGTTTGATTTCTCTCATCCATGTATTGTATTTTCTTTTTTCTGCAAGATTGTGTCTGGCTTGAATGTGTTGTCCCATAATGTTAAGGGTTTGAACCATCCAGTCAAGAGGTCAAAAATCTTGGATTATTGCAAATCTCTTTCCTCGGATCTAGTTCTTTTTCAGGAAACGAAGGTCTCTACCAGAGAGGCACTCTTCCTAAAGAAGGAGTGGGTATCAGATGCTGTCTGCTCCGATGCTTGTGGTAAAAGAAATGGGGTTATCACTTTAATCTCTAAAAATGTGGGCTTGTCCATAGTCTCTTCTGAGCATGATACCGAGGGTCGCTGGTTATTAACTAAGCTGTCTGATGGCAATGCTGATCTTTATGTCATGAATATCTATGCCCCTAACAAGGATGATCTGTCTTTTTGGAAAGCAGTTCCCATAAAATTGAACGACACACCTCACTCGGGTAATCTTATTGTTGGTGGGGATTTCAATTTACCAATGGATCCCATTCTAGATAGAAATTCAGCTATTCAGTTTTGCCCTCCTAAATCGCATAAACAACTAATTAATATGTATTCTGTATCTCATCTTGAGGATATATGGCATCTACATAACCCCACTGGTAGTGATTTTTCTTTCTTTTCTTCCCCTCATTCTACCTTTTCGCGTATTGACTATTTATCGGTACACTCCTCTCTGGTTTCTTCTTCCTCTTCTCCGCTTATTCACCCTATTCTGATTTCTGATCATGCGGCGGTTACTTTTACGTTGCTGTCCTTTGCTCCTAAGATAAGACCTCGCTCCTGGAGATTAAATACTGAAATTTTGCATGATGATTCCCAGATTCGTGAATTCTCCAATGAAATTGAAACTTTTTGTCTTGAGAATGAAGGCTCAGTTACTTCCCCAATTGTCCTCTGGGATTCATTTAAGTGTACTTTCCGTAGTCAGGTTATTAAGTGTATGTCGAAAAGGAATGCTGCTATCAAAAAGGAACTTACCGACTTGGCAACTGAGATAAAAAATCTAAAAGCTCTCTTTCGACATTCTAAAGATAAATCCTGCCTACAGTCGATTAAGCAATTAAAATATAGATATATAACACCATAGTCACCAAGAGAGCCCATATTGGGGTTCAGGCTCAGAAATCCAAAAGGCTATTGTTAAAAAACCGAGCTGGTAAGATTCTTGCGGCTACCTTAAAATTTCAGGAATCCTCTTATAAGTCTTCTCAGATTTCTTCTATTAATGATCACCTTGGCAATAAAAAATTTCAAACTGAGGAGATTCTTGAAGTTTTTCGTGGTTTTTATAATAACCTATATACTCCTTCTAATCAATCCTCTTTTGAGCAATGTCAAGAGTTCTTAAAATCTGTCCCAGTAAAATCTATTTCTGTGGAGGATAGTAATTCTTTAAATGGACCAATTACCTCTGACAAAATTATTGCTGCAATTAAAGCCACTCGTTCTGGGAAAGCTCCAGGGCCTGATGGATACCCTATTTTGTTTTACAAAACCTTTCTTCCTTTGATTGTTCCCAAGCTTCAATCTGATTTTGATGCCTTTATTAAGGATGGACCTGTTTCTGGTTCTGCTGCTGATGCCACCATTGTAGTGATTCCAAAAGAGAGAAAAGATCACTCTGACCCCAAAAACATCCATCCTATTTCCCTTCTTAACATGGAAGCTAAAATTTTTGCTAAAATCCTAGCTAAGCATTTGGAATCCTTCATTCCTAAACTGGTGCATCCATCTCAAACGGGTTTTGTAAAGGGTCGTCTCGCGCGGGATAACATCAGAACCTTTTGTCATATTCTCAGTTCAGCTAAACGCTCCAAGCTCCCGGCCGCTGCTTTGGCTCTCAATGCAGAAAAGGCCTTCGATAAGGTCTCTTGGCCTTTTCTACGTGCTGTATTATGTGCACATAATCTTGGGGACTCCTTTATTCATATGGTCATGTCCCTCTATTCACAACCCCGAGCCAACATAAGAGTCAATGGCGCTACTTCATCCTTTTTTAATCTTTGCCAGGGCACTAGACAGGGATGTCCTTTATCTCCACTTTTGTTTTTATTATCCATTGATCCCCTCCTTAGACTAATTGACATACATCCAGATATTAAAGGTTTTTCTTTTGGCCCTCACCGGATTAAAACTGCGGCTTACGCGGATGATGTCCCTATTTTCTCAGATGATGTTACTTTGGCCATTCCTGCTATTTCTGATACCATCTCTTTTTTTTCAAAGGTTTCAGGATACACCTTAAATAAGGACAAGACTGAGATGTTCCCACTGAATGCTTATTGTTTCTCTACACATATGGGCTCTGCTGGCTTTAAATGGCAATCTAAACAATTGAAGTATTTGGGTATCTATTTTTGTTCCACCTTGTATGATACAGTTGCTTATAATGAAAATCAGACTATTCTTAAAGTACGGCGTCTGTTGGACGCCTGGTCTCCGAAACACATTTCATGGTGGGGGCGCCTTCAGACTCTTAAAATGATGATTACGCCTATTATTAATTTTGTCTCTTCCATGCTCCCAGTAAAGTTATCTGTTACCTTCTTTCATGACATTGATGTTCTTACAACTAACTTTTTTTGGAATAATAAAAGGGCTAGAATTGCTTATAAATTCTTACGAAAACCTTATGATATGGGAGGTTGTAACTTTCCCGATTGGGGAAAATATCAAACTGCCTTTTTGGCAACTCAAGGTGCTCTCTGGTTTTCATCCCCCCCTATTCATGTTCCATCTTGGTTGCTAATAGAGCAAGAACTGGCCTCTCCTTAGCCGACTGCTTCTTTTTTAACTACGTCTACCTTGTCTATTCCTTTTTCCCGTTCTATTATATTGGATACTATTGCTGCGGTAAAAACGGTGGACAAGAGGGTGGCGACTCCAGTACACAAATCTAGGTGATCGTCTATTTGGCGGAATTCTAAAATTAAAATTACTATTGCTTCTTCTTTGATGTCTTATTGGGCTTCTAAAGGGATCTCGCTTGTTAATCATCTCTATGATTCCAATAATGCTCCATTACCGTTTTCCTCTTTAGCTCAACAGTTTTCTTTATCTAATTTAGATTTTTATACCTTTCTCAAGATCAAAGTGGCACTTGCTAAGGTGCGCCTTCATCCTACTTCCCCTACGATTACTCTCTTTCAATTATGGATTAGGACTGGTCACGTAGCTTCTAAAATTTATAAATTTTTACAATCTACTTCAATACCTACCCATACTGTAGCTCAACAAAAATGGTTACACCATTTTGACCAGAGTGTCACGGACCATATTTCTTCAGACACCTGGCAGATGATTGGTAAATTTTCTCTTTGTAATAAAATCGCCCCATCGTTAATGCAATCTAAATTTTTCTCTGTTAACCTTCTCCATTGGACTCCTACTCGCTTACACTCGTTGAATCTCAAAGAGGACAATCTTTGTTGGAGTTGTGGCTTATTACCAGGCGATTTTCCTCATATGTTCTTTGACTGTTCCCTTCTTCAACCCTTTTGGGATCTCATTCACAAACACCTCATGCTCATTTTTGGTATTCAGTTTCAACTATCTTTTCCATTAATCCTATTAGGCCCTTTAGCATCCCCAGTCCCTCTTCCCTTAGATTCCATGGAATTACAGCTGTTAGATCTTTTATTGATTGTTGCAGTTAAAAATTTTTTAATGGAGTGGAAATCATTCTCTTCAGTTTCTTATCATACTTAGTGGGCTTGGGTTTCCTTTTTACGTAGTGCTCATACCTCGGTTGATCACACCCATCTTTCTCCGTCTATTGCTAGTGGCGTTTGGACTGCTTTGGATACCTACATGGATTTATCTTCCAAAGGGTTGGTTGTACAATACCCCTTTGATATGTCTGGTTGAATGGTGTCTTGTCTGTTGGGATGGTCCGGTGGAAATCCTCCTCTTTCTTTCTTTTCTTGCTTTTTCTCTCTTTCTCTTTCTTTTCTTCTTTTCTCTCTTTTCTTCTTTCTTCTCTCTTCTTTCCCTTCCTTTCTTTTCCTTGGGTACTCTAACTGATAGTGATACTCTTGATTCTTGTTTCTGATATATATTAACTGTTTTTACCATACTTAATTTATTTATCTGATTCTGGTGGGCTACCTTTGTTACAGATGTCTCTTTTACAACATATGCTTGCCTACTATATTTTGATTGTTTTATCCTATATCAATTGTATCACTGACACTTGTATTGTGTATCTTCATTTGCTTTTTCATAATAATAAAATTCTTGGAAAAAAAAAAAAAAAAAAAGTGTACCTGCAAAGTACAGAAAACATTTTATATATCAGCTTTTTTAACAAATTAATTCATTTGTTCTACACTCTAAACCCCACAGATACAATTTTGGTAACAACAGAATACATCAAACCCCCAGTGAGGAAGCTATTATTAAATTATAGAGGATGCTCTTATAGTAAAGAGAGCACCACAAGTGAGAAAACACATTGAAAATGCCCCGCTTATTATTCAAACACATGCTGTGGGAGGGTTACCACTAAAAATAGTTCAAATAGAGAACATAATATCCCTGAAACAGAAGTCAGAAATATTTGACAGGAACTAAAATAGGCCCATATGAGTTGACAAGATCCAACAGGAATAATATTTAAACATATTATACCAACAATTCCTAAGAAAGCAACAGGCCAACTAATTTCCCGGCATAACAACCTTAAAAAGATTAATTGTTAGAACACATAGAGCAATCAGAGAAATGCAGTAGGACCAAACACATATACAGATACAGGCATACTTCAACACTTACTAACCACAAATAATGAAACATTTTATCTAAATGACCACCAAAATAATGATGAAAGAATAATCATTGATGCTACCAGTAACAATTTACTAATCATAACCCATTGTAAAGCATGGATGTTTGTTAGAACTGACATCTCTCCTCCAAACCTTTTGCCCTCTTCTCACCTGCTTGCTGAAATTCGCTTTTGTTGGCTTTAAGACTATGGGCACTTTACTGATGCTAGCCAGTGCAAACGTGCTTGTAAACAAGGATAAATTGGCCTACATCTTATTTGCACATTTAATTGACCTATATGTCCCTTGTAAAGTAGTACTACAATTAGCCAGGGCATACAAATTAAATGCTATTAGTAGGTCTGCAACATTTATTGTGCCCCCCCCCCAAATAAGTAGCCTTATAAAAAATCTCAGACCTGTTATTGCAGCCTGAGTGGAGTTTTGAACTGCCAATTTGACCTGGCAAATACACCCTTTGCCAGGTCTAAACCTTCTTTTATATTACATACAAGGCACCCCCTAAGGTAGGACATAACCGGCCCATAGGGCAGGGTGCATTGTATTTAAAAAGTAGGACAGTTTTTAATTAAGTTTTACATGTCCTTGTAGTGAAAGATTCCTTAAATCATTTTTCACTACTGCAAGACCTACCTTCTCCATAGGATAACATTGGGTTACCTGACTACATGTAGTAAGTGCTAGCTTTTGACAGGCAGAAAGTTAATGTTTGGTATGATGATTGTACTTGAAAATTCTCCTTAATAGTAAAGTCTGTTTTAAAGTCACATTTCTGAAAACACAACTTTTAGAAAGTGTAATATCCTGTGGCACACATATGAGGAAGAAACCACTGCTTGTGATTGTTTTTGTGCAGGAAGGTGTCCCTTCCCACACAACAACAATCATTCCCATGACAGAGGCACCCTTGCACCATGGTGAAAGGGTGCCTATGTCACCGCCTGGGAACTCATTGTGCGCAAGTGCAGGGGACAGCAAAGGGTTTCATCATATCTTTGTAGATATGACGAATCAGTTTACTTTGGAATTAACACTGTGCAGCACAGACAAACGGCTTGCGGCACCGTGCTGCGTTAATTATTCCTTGTAAATAAGGCCCCAGTGTACACACTTTTACCTAGCATACAAAGTGCAACTTACAATGAAACGCTAATATATATAAAAACAACCCACTACCAACTATAAGCCACAGAAAAAAATCATGATAAATTTGACACAGGCAATGACCTCAACTCATATTTAAAATTGACCCTGCAAAAAAAATGGATTATTATTTTGGGTGGACAGTCACCCACCACAAGGAATAAAAACACTAATCTATCAATCATGGTGTACCTTACAACCACTAAATTAAAGTGAGCTCAACCACCTAGTAGCTATTGAACAGAGCAGACAGGCATAACAAAACACCAAATAATAAAAATCCCAAACCAAATTAGACATATAAAATACATTTAAATGAACAAAATGACATCAGAATGAGAGAAATGATATAAGGTGAACCAGAGATATGAGCTTTCTAATTTTTAAGAGAAAATAGAGCCAATAAGTACTAAACACCAATGATTCCCCTATAGACCAGAACCTAGGTACACTTTAAAGCCTACTGCAGTGGGTCCCTAGTTGGGTCAATTACTTTTCCTTCTGACTCAGTCTGCAAAATGGAAGGCAAAACCTCGCAGGATGCAAAGCAGTAGGCTATATCTTGGAAGATTTCACGAAAGTTGGATTGGCATTGACCAAGGTCCTGCTGAAGCAGAAAAAGATCTTAACAAGAAAATAGAAAATATTGAACCCAGAGAAGTCATCACATCGGCCAGACATTTTTGGCACCTTTGCCTGGTACTGATTTCTACTTCAGGCTTGCTTTGTCTTTTGGAACTTGGATTCCTCTAGAAGGGCAAGACGGCATCCTGTATTCAAACAGAGCTCCATGCGGCTGACTACCTTCATGCCTAGGTCCTGCTGAAATGGATTTGTTGCTGCACAGTATTCTCAAGTTGATGAGCCTGTTACTTCAACCAAGGGAGGTCGCACCTTTGCTACATTGACTCTGATGGCTGGTTCCAGTCCACCAGAGGTATGGAAATCCTAGATTTTTCTGAATCCCATTCCTACATGGGTGTTAGGAGGTACCCATTCAGACAAATCAGAGGGTCCCAGGAACTTAGGGACAGCACTTAGAGGTCTATTCACTCCAGCAGAAGCTACCAGGAGAGTTTAATTCCGGCTCAGTTGCAAATGGCCAGGTGGAAACTGAAGGAAATAGTATCTTAGAGCGTGGTGTGCCCCTATAGCCACACAGAAGGTCAGCCAATTGTCTCTTGGAGTCCACTTCTTTGTCCTAGGTACAAGAGGGAGCAGGTCCAGCCCTTCGGGCTCCTCTCAACTCACAGCAGGGAAGGTAAAGTCCTTTTTGTTCTTCCACAGGTCCAGGAAGTATCCTTAGGACGGTATTGGGTGGTAATGACTAGGGTGACTTCTAGCTACTCCCTATTCAATAGGGTAAAACCCTGTCCACTTTTGAGCAGTTCCTTTTTACCCTATGACAAACAATTCCACTGTGCACTTTAATTCCAAATTCAACATGAGGTGCCCTTCTAGAGGTGTGGCCAGAGTAATAAGGAGACCCCTCCTCTAGTGTCACTTAAAACCAGTTCTTAAGGTAGCTTCCTTCCCATTTGGATTAGAACCATCCTGACTATCGGGCAAACACTGGTCTTCTCTAGGTGTCCCCTTATATTTACTTATCCCAGGACACTCCCCTTTGAAGTTGAGTTTCTGGACCTATCGCATCTGATCTTCATGGCAAGAAAAGAAAAATACCACCTTACTTTTCCCTGGATATTTATAAAAATTCTGAGTTCAACATTAAATTGAGATTTTAATAAACATTACAAATTGTCTTTGAATGATATTTGTAGGGATTTCTTGTCAAAATTTACAGATTAAAGTTTATTATTTGGACTTTGACATTTTATAGGATTTCACTATAGCCCTGCCAGTGAAAATAGCATTAAGTGCTTATTCAAAGGAAGAACATGCCAATTTTAACCAAACACATGTTCTACTTATAAATATCAGACAGCATTCCTCGTGCACACTAAGGTATACTTAGGGATGACTTATTAATATTTGAAAGGAAGAATTCCCATGCATCATGTAGGATTATTTTGGCAAGTTTCACTGCAAAGTTTCAGGCTACAAGTGGTAGGCTAAAAAACATGTTTTTCCAGCCCACTCGGTGATGGCACAACTGGTGCTGCATTCCACAGCGGAGAGGAGTTCTCACCATGTCATGACACTAAATGATTACCCCGCCTTTCACCATTTACAATTGACACTCCGAACTTTGATTGTGATAAGGCTTATCCAAGACACGTGTTCCAACGCGCTCGTTTTCAAGAAGTCTACTTGGACTGACTGAAGGCACAAATTGCGTATTTTCTCGGGTCTTTTACCTGGCAAAATCAACTTTGATACATTCCCCTGATAAAGGGTTCTCTTTCTGTATAATAATGTTGTTGTCCTGAAGATGGTCTTATAGATGCATAACGTTAGAAGACTGAAATGTCTACCAACATACACACTTTCTTCTACAATAAAGTTGGATGTAATTCTTTACCTAAAATGCAGGAATAATTTCTTGTTTGCAATAGACATCAGAAAGGGGTATTGTACTTAAGTGGTATGTAGATGTGTTTTGTTTGGAAGATTGTCTAATCTCTGTCACTTTTGTTTATGTAAAGACTGTATTGAACCTTGAAATATGATTATAAATCTTCTATTTATAGAGATAAACCCATCTGTATAAGATTTACGAATCTTTGATTATACTAAACTATTTATATGTATGAATCCACTATTTTACATGAGTATAGTGCACAGGGATCTAAATCCAGCAAGACAGACAGTGAAACAATTGGAGGGTACCACTCAAAACACACAAAACATTGTCATTTCCCACATACCCATGTATTGAAATTTTGGGTGCTACTATGATTTTATTCCGAATAGATTGTGGCATCTCCAAAAATCTATCCTATGCATAGAATATGCAACTAACCTAGAACTTACGCACAAAACAAAAAACTAATTGATTTAGCAGAGAGCCCTGTAACAGAAGTCACTAAACATTATGACCTTCTATTTAAATCCTCCATTAACAACAACAACACACCAAACTTGCTCAACTAATGGATTATTTTGAGGAAACTTGAGTTGTAAATATAACATTCCATGGTGTAATGTCTATGACACCACCTTGTATGAAGAAGAAATTACAAATAACAGAGTGGAAGGGTAGCACAATTCCTTCCAATGGACATTTAGAAGATCCATCCTCAATCTCCCAATTCCTACAAACACTTAAAAAGAACAAAGCTAATAGCAACTAAGGGCCTTATTTCGATAGCGGTTGGACCACACACCGTAGGCCATCGGTGGCTTTCTGACTGCCGACAGCCCTACTGTCCGAACACTGCATTTTGCATTTCAATGCTGGTGGTCGGATCCACAGCAGGCAGAGTCAAGACCGCCACCTCCAACAGGATCGCAGATCCTGATAGAGCGGCAGTCGGAGTCACGGGCCTGAATGGAGGCGGTGTTGATCCAGGCCCCAGCATCCGGTTTTGGATATCCCTTTTCTTACAGGTTGCTCATGGCCGGAACACCACCATGGACAGGCTATCGGAAAGGGATATTGATGGCACCAAACAGGGCCCCTGTCCCTCATGGGCCACTGCAAAGTGGCCCTGGGGCACATGTAGGGCCCACACTCACCGCCTTGCATTGGCACCACATCATGCATGGAACACAGTCATGGATATGCAGGCAGTGCTCCGTTTCACTGCAGGTTATGCTGCAGCCCTTTTCCTGGGCTGCAGCACAAGTCACTGTGAAGAGAAGTACTTTCAGACCGCCAGCTGTAATGCAGCTGCCGGACTGCCAACTGCTTGTTGGGTGGTCTCTGACCGCCGCAATAGCAGTACGACTGACCACTATCGTAAATCGGGCCTAAGAATGGAAACATGACTAATACAACTCAAATCAAACACTACATAAAAACACACCACACTACAGCACCATTCAACCTTTCTAAAACACATATACTCATACTTTATAAATACTTACTTGCATATATTATTAAAGCAAATTTAAAATACCAATTTGAATAACAAAATAACAAATAAAAACTGGGATTATTAATTTACATTTGCTTTCGTAAATATTTCAAAATACATAAAGATACAAAGCAAAACTTCTAAAACTATGTAACCTAAACAAACATTTTTCTACCGCACATATGATTTTGTAGCTGAAGCTAATCCAAAGAATACAATTTGATACAAAAGTGCTTAGAAACGTAGAAATAACCCATAGAAAAGGATACTATCCAATATGAGTCCAATAAACAAAGGACATCATCCAAAACCTGAAAAATGTGGAATACATAAATTAACACTCCCAGAAAACTGTACTAACGAATGTTAGATATAAAGAATATGTTTGGTTACAAATATTCAAGTATTTTCTTCCTCAAATAAAAAATAAACTGCATTCAAATTGAAAATAAACACTGACATTCAAAATCTGTGAAGGAATACCATATAAACACAACAGAAAACACTTACAACCCTAGTACAAATCACAGAAAAAAAATCAATAAAATCGATCTAAAACATATAGAACCCTAATATATAAATATACGTTCAACAATATAACATACTGCAATACTGTAAGCTAGGTAACACATACTGCACTACAGAAAATGACATTAAACAACATCCAATTATAAATGCTAGCCTAACTAAATGTAAACACCTTTTGCCACCACTAACCCCTTCGAAAATAATTTTAAAATAGTCTTACCTGAACTAAAGACCAGGAACAGGAAACTTCAAACAAATGCTTCATAAATAGTCCAAAATTACTCCCACCCTAGTTTCCTGTAATGATGACAAAAGGTACAAAATCAAAGAAACTGGAAATAATAGCAGAAAAATCAAAATTAAAAAAAAACACTTTTGCATGTAGAAATAATTTTTTTAACGATGATATTTTGTATATTTTAAATCATTAAATAATTAAATAATATTTAAAAAATATATATTTTTATGTGAAAACATATACTTATAATAATAGTATAATACTAATAAAATATACAACCAATTTTGTCAGTACTATTTCAAATGTAACAATGTTTACAAAATATAAATACTATAAAGAATGACATATTTGATAGACAGTTTTGTGAATGTTTAAAGAAATTGTATAATTAAAAATAAAAACATTTGTGCACTATCACTATATCATATTTGTGTTAAAAATAATATTTTTTCTTGGAAATAAAAAGAAAATCTTAAAAATGCCTATTCATTTTTTTAATACGTTTTATATTTCATCCATTAAAAGGGATGTTTAAAAAATCTATATAACACTACAAACCTACCCGCATTCGGCACACTACAAAACTTTAATGGGTTCAGATTTACTATTCCCTTTAAAAATCTAACCATATTAAGGAAAGTGTTGGATTTGAGGGCTTCATATTTACTATTCTCACCCCCAAACACAATCACAATGGGGAAAATAATGTACTGTTTGGGTTCAAATTTACTGGAAGGGGGTGTTATAATTTACAAATCCACTCCAAAGTTAACCACATTCGAAAGTGTTGGACTCCTGAGGGGGTATAACCTCCACTCCAAATTTATAGACAGTAAAGAATATTCTGAAACTTTCAAATTTAAAGTTTAACTCATAGTGCAAATTTATATTATGCATTACACTAAAAAGTATACATTACAAAAATAAATTTTAATTACCCTCTTAAATCAATGTAAATAACTACCAAAATATTAAATACCAATTGTCTCCTAGAAATACATAAATAATATTTATAAATAGAAAAATAACAACAATAGAATATTAAGAAAAATACATTTAAGTAACATATTTTATCAAATTCAAACATAAAAAAACACATTCAAAAATACAAAAAACCTCAATGGCAATCAAAACACTTAATACAGTTAGTTAGATTCAGTCCTACCAATTAAAATATTGAATATTAATTTAACTTAACCATAATTAAAGCAAAAGTTAAAAATATATAATTTGATCGAAAATGCACTATAAATAATTTAACATTTTGACATTATTAACACAGCATTTTTAAACATTTTTTTATTTTTAAAAATATATATTTTAGATTTCTCCCACCTGATTTACCTGTAAACCCACTCCAAAAATGATTATACCAAAATCTAACAATTTGAAAACAAATAAAACATAAATGCTAGACAAAATACAATGAAAAGAAACAATATAAGTGATACTGACTTCATCATCATAGCTTTATCTAATATTTGAAAAGCAATCATGAAAGCAATTAAAACATAAATATTAAATACATAAAATATATAAAAGCATTGAAGGAGGATTGTGACTGTTAGGTGATACTAGCATAGCCAAAAGAAAAATTAACATTAAAACGGTTACAACAACAGGTTTTGCCAATGGCAAAGTACAAATTTTAAGAAAGAGTAAATGCTGGAGCACAGAAAGGGGGAGCCAATATGCTGGAAAGATTGTAGTGCGGACTTGTAAGTGACGAAGCCTGATCTACTCAATATTGTTAATGAGAATCTTTTTGAACGTGATATAAAATTTACAGAAGAAGGTAAAATACAATAAGGTATGCTCATTATATGGGAAAATTATGATTGGAGAGTGATTAAACTGCCCTGACAGGAAGCATACATAACAATAAATAATACCAAAACTTAGTGAGTTGCATCTGGTCCCAAGTGTTGATTACAATACTGTGAATAGGGGGGTCCGCCAGGGCTGTGTCCTTGCCCCCACTCTGTTCTCATTGTATGTGAACGGAGTGGTGGAGCACCTTCTGAGCACACCATCTGACGCCCCGTCCCTGTCGGGTAAGAAAATACCAACCCTCCTATTCGCCGATGATACCCTCCTCATCTCAAAGACACCTATGGGCCTACAGAGCCTTTTGGATAATTTCCAGATCTTCTGCAACAGCAGGGGGCTTACTAAGTACCTGGTACTGAATCCCTTCCAGAAAGCTTGGCCAACCCCCTGTATTAAACTGTGTCCCCCTGGAAAGAGTCAGGGAATTTGACTACCTGGGCATTCGCTTGTCTGACTCTCTGCAGTGTAGCTGTCACCTCCAGAAATTGCTGCTGGGCCAGAAAAGGGTTGTTGGTTCACTTCTTAAAGAGCAGCGCTCGTCCTCATTTAAACCTATTGCCCCTGTGCTAGACATTTATAAAGCAAGAGGAGTAAGTGCAGCACTATTTGGGGCAGAACTTTGAGATTTTACCAAGATCAATCTCCTCTCCAGCTCTGAAAACAAATTTATGAAGGACCTGATGCCCTCCCTCAGAGCATAACAATGTTACCCCTGCTGCTGGATATGGGCTGCCGCTCGATTAGTGACCAGGCCCATCTCCGACCGCTACTACTATGGGCCCGCCTATGGAGGGTACCTGAACTTGCTAGCTACGCGGAAGGGCTGTCAGAGATATTGGCGATGCCGGGCAGGTCTAAAATAGGGTGGCTTAGTAATGTTATAACTCTGCTTGGTGATTTGGGACTTGCAGACGCTTGGTCTTCCTGATGTGCCCCCCCGAAAGCCGCCCTTAAGACTATATATTGGCAGTGGGTAGCCAACAAATTAAATTCCAATCCCAAGGAATGCAGAACTACTATGGAGTTCCTCAAAACAAAGGATATACCTTTATATGAACCCTACCTGGACTTGATCTCAAAGCCTTTCGATAGAGCCCTGTATTTCAGGTTTAGGGTGGGATTACTTCCCCTGAGAGAACTGTCGGCCCAATGGAAAATTCCGGGGCAAACTGCTCCTTTTTGCATATTTTGCACATCCAGAGTGGAGTCCATTGCACATTTTTTTATTTGAATGCCCGGCTTACAAATCTCCAAGATCTCTGTGGCTAAAACCATTATGCAGAGGGCTGGCTACCAGACATTATAAAGATGCTTTACGAATATTAATGTCTGATACCCGTCCCCTGTTCGTTTGTGGCATGGCCAAATATCTAAGCTGGGCATGGTCAATTAGACTTAAGCGGCTAAAAATCATTGTTTAATTGCGGTCTTGTATCAGGACCTTTTTATCTAACTTATTGAAAAGCATTTTTATCTTAACTATTTAGCCAATGTTTTTAGGTCATGGTGTTTTACTGTTTTATTTTCTGTAATGCTTTTATGATATTTTCTTATCGAAATAAAGCTAATTGACTGACTGACTGATTACAATATCCAGATAGGTTACCACCCGTTGTGCAAGTTGGTAGGTGCTCCACATTAGAGCTCTTAGCTAATTTAGCAACTTCCTAATTTAGCAACTTCCTTGTCTTTCCTCCTTGAGGATAAGTAGTTCACTTTTAAACCAGCCTTTGTCTTTGGTAGTTAGGTTCCAAGGTTTCAAAGAAATTGATGGCCTCCCCAATTTGTTGACCGTTTGTAGGGTATGTGGAAACCATGGTACATGGTATATGGGGACCTAGATCACATGACAGTCTTCTTCAATGATCTTCCTGTTGAATGAAGGTTGCAGATTACACCCAACTGAACACTATAACAACAGCGGGCTAGATTGATCAAATCCTCCACTTATGGGAGCCACAGCTCCTTACGGATGGCTTAAGTGGGGCCATTAGCAGGCAGTCCCAGGATGCATCTGCAGTCCCTATTTTCCGCTGTCTGCAGGGCGCTCATGTTCCTATACACCCAGACCCCAGAGCCATAGGTTAGAACAGTTAGGCTCTTTTGTAAACAATGGACATATGAGTTTTCTACCAATGGAGGATGTCAAGTTGAATAAAAACCTAACAGCTAATGAGAATCTTAGGTCCTGTTTCAACAAACATGGAGCCGAGGTTCCTTGTAAATTATAGGTGACACCTAAATAGGGAAATCTGTGTATTCTGGCAATGGGTTTATACTGTATGGCCAAGATGTGGCACTTGAGATTCGTCAGTCCACATGCTATAGCAAAGTTGGTTAGTTTCAAGTTTCAATTTGGGCATAAAATCCCTAACATGTCCTCTGAATTATTAAGCCCATTAGAAGATCTTTCCAGCAAAACAGCATCATCTGGATATAACAATACAGGGACAGCCTTGTTCTTAGTCATTGGCATTGTTTCAGTGAACCAAGACTCTCACAGAATTCAAATGGCACTCTAGAAAGAATTTGATTGTTGTTCATCCATGTGGCCAGTCGGTTAAGCACCACCCTACTCATAACCTTCCTAACTGAGTCAAACAGAGAAATAGGATGGTAGCAACTGGTCCGTGTGCAATTACCCTTCTTAAAAATAGATACAATAATTGCAGAAATCAAGAGATTGGAGGACCTAGAAAGACATGCTGCATTAATAGAATGAGTAAGTAAGGGAGACCATAATTCGAAATTGGCCTTATAAAGGTCATGGGTACACTATCTGGGCGCGATGCCTTTTTTGCAGGACAGGGCAAATATAACCTCAGTGACCTCATTCAAGGTGAAGACTATGACAATTGGATATAAAGAAGTGGGAGAATCGGTGTCCATGTTGTGAGGTTATCATTCAGGCTGCCATTCTGTCTAGATTGGATAACGCCAGCTCGCTCTCTCTGGGCCTCAATAAGTCTGAGACTTTGAGACTACAGAGGGTTCAGAATGCGGCAGCCAGAATTCTTCTTGGCCTCCAGAGAACTTGCTCTACCTTTAGTGTCATATGCTGACTACATTTGTTGCTGGAGGCCAGATGTGTGGAGTTTAAGTCCCTTTGCATCACTTTTTAAATCTTGAACTCTTCTTCTCCTGGCATTTTGGCCACCCTGCTCTCACCTTACACTTGCGCCAAGTTCATTCCATGGGCCTACATCCGGCAGTTGGTACTAGGGTAAGGGGAGTACAGGCTGGTGGGCGCTCCTTCCGCACACTGGCAGCCAAAGTCTGGAACTCTCTCCCACTATCTATCCGCGGCTTGACCAATTTTTTGGCATTCCAAAGGCAATTAAGACACATCTCTTCCCTTCACTGTAGGTTCTTTTGCTTCTTTCATTGGTTTTCCTTTCAGCATCTATTAGCGACAGGATGCCCGTTTGTTGGGGCAGCTGTGCACTCTACAAACAATGTAACATACAGCCTGTAGGTTGTTATGTTATGTTAATAAAATGTCTAGAGCATGCAACTATTACCCTAAGGTGTCCTGGCGTTGAGCACTGCCTAATGGTTCCCAAGGAGTGAAACAACTATAATGTAAATAATCAGGTTTTCAGTCCATGCCTAAAGGAGAGGCGCTCAGTTTCATTTCTAAGATAGAATGGAAGATTGTTCCTTGCTTTTGCGGCAGAGGCAGTGAAGCTCCTGCCCTCCCTCCAAGCTCCCCCCTCCAGCAAGCTTTTTTGATGATGGGAACCATCCCCAGTTTAGCGACCTGTGAATGCAAGGTTCTTCTAGGGACATACCACTTGAACTGTTGTTTCAAGTAGTCAGGACCTACTCTATTTAATGCCTTACAGAATGTACAGAGGGGTATAAATTGGGTCTGATGTTTCACTGGGAGCCAATGCAGCTGTCTTAATTCCCTCTTAACAGAGACAAACCTAGGGGTACCCATCAGCAGCCTAGCTGCTGCGTTTCGAACTACTTGAACTTTGTTCATATGTTTCTTTTGTATAATCAAATAGACACTATAACAGTAGTCTAAGCGGGACATAATGAGAGCTGTAACCACTGTCTTCAGGCTGTCACCAGAAAGAAGGAACTTTATTTTCCTCAGAGTTCTGAGAAGAAAGAAACACGAAGAGACCACCCCATTTATCTGATCTACAAAGGTGAGTTTGTTGTCCATAATCACCTCCAAGTTCTGTACTTTCTCAACTGGTTCTGGAAGTGTTCCCAGTTCTTTCGGCCACTAATCCAGAGTCCAGATATTCATATATTACCAAAAATAATGACTTTGGTTTTTCCAGAATTAAGCTCCAGGCAGTTGGACGCCATCCATCCATTGCGAAATCTAAGCTTTACACAGTGTGAAATGCCAAAAACACAGAAGACTACAAGTTCCATGATGCTTAGCAGAGTATTTAAAAGAAAGACAAGTTCTGTTGGAACGTCTGAGAACACAGTCGACTTGCAGCGAACTGAACGCCAGTCATGGGGCCACACAGAGATTTCTGAAATAGACTAGGGAACACCCAACAGAGGTAAGAAGTTCGGAACAATTACCCCGGACCTTAGTTAAGTAACACCACGACCGTAACTGGAAACATACTGAATGGTCACCCTCCCTTTTTCTAAATTCACAGAAACCCAAAATCATTAGGAGGACAACACGAAGAAAATAAAAGAAAGTGGAGCCGCATACGAGACACACACCTTGTCGCTCACAAGTAAGTCTTACCGCTTTAGACCAGTGCGTAACAAACACTCAGTCATTTTCACACACGGACTGATTAAAATTCTCATTTCAACAGAACTAAGCATCGCAGAACCAAAAAAGATTTCCACAAACGGACAACGCAACTTTTCAAGCACTCTGAAATATAGAACAAGTAAGTGCTGGCGACCTCCTAGCAAGGATACAAAATGTGATAGCATGTACTTTACCAAAGTAACAAATAAGATAAAAAACTCAAAAGCCATGCCATCCTTTAATTCATTGTCTAGGCAATGGCGATATCGAAGGATAATCAGATGCCCTGTGCCCGAAAGCAATAGCGAACATCCATGTGAGAAGAGGTAATACCTCCCCCCATTTTTTTCTCATGCAGTATACTAGTTAAATAAATTGTAGAAGAGGAGATACTAAATATTCCCCAATCTTACACCATAGGTACAAAGCTCAGCCCTGAGGAAGAACCCTGTAAACAGAACAAAGGGTTTGGAAACGCGTCGGCTGTTCGGCTGTCTTAAGGGAACCTAAATTTCAAGGGTTCGGATCAAAGGATCCATGTACACGAATATAGGGCGATTCCAGCAAAAGTTATAAGGCCCAATGTGTCTAGTCCCACTAAATATGTACGCTTGGTCGTTAGGACTAGTATAAAAATAAGTACAGGTGTACCAAATTGAGTTGCTTTGTAGTCCAAATAGTCAAGTGTAACTATTAATGAATGTTATTATTTGTTTTTCACAAAGTATCACATTTATGATTTATGTTTTAACTGTTTCAACTGCTCAAGGAATGTTTAAACCTCTGATGTTTGTACAAAATGTAAATAATTTCTTGAAACTTTGAAAATGTATGAATGAGTACACAAACCTTCGGAATCTATGTAAGGAAGGCACACAGCTGCTAAATAAAAAGCAGTTGTGAATTGAACTCGAGCCCTGGCACCTTTGTTTTGATATAATCCATCCTGATAAGGCTTTCATCAGGGCCGGAATGGGAACCGAAACCGGCTCTGGCAAACTACTCCGCTTCCCTCCAACCCTGTTGTGAGGGGGGTGCTGCAGAGCAGTTTGCGAGGGCCAGTTTCGGCCGATTTAGTTACAGGGGGCCAATATTGCCGGCCCCAAAACAAAAAAGGTCCTACAGGGGCCCAAAACCGGTCCCCACCCTAGCGGCCCACCAGGAAAATGCCCGCTGTCCGTTACTGCCAGTCCGGCCCTGGCTCTCCTACAGTCGTGACATTTTATTCCGGTTTCAGATTCATGGCCACGCTGAAGTGTCAGAACAATTTGCGCATTATCTGCATATGATGTCAGTTGGAACCTGAAAGACCTTATCAGGGTTCCCAGCGTAGATATGTAAATGTTAAAAAGAATGGGGCATTGGGAGGACCCCTGAGGCACCCCACAAGGAAGGGAGAAGGGTTTGGACCTAGCCTTTTCCAGGTCCACTGTTTGCACTCTGTTCATGGGAAAGGACTAAAGGAGATTACAGGACATGCCTTGAACCCCATTTTCTGCTAAACGGTCCCTCAGCACCCTGTGATGGACCGTATCGAAGGCCGCTGAGAGATCTAACATGATCAGGATAGTGGCGCCTCCTTGGTACAGGGCCTCCCTTACCTCCTCAGTGGATTTGATCAAAGCCAACTCAGTGCAATTTTCAGCTCTGAATCCATATTGGGTTTGATCCAGTACATTATTGGTCAGCAAGAACCGGCTGAGTTGCACATTCAAGGCTTTTGGTTGTAGTTTTTTTAAAAGTGATCTACCAATTGGTCCGGTTTTATATTGATACCAATACTATGCTTGTTACTGACTGATAAATTATAGCATTGACCACTTTACAGAACATACTAGAGGTCTGTTTTTTGCATGCAAAGATCAGGTTATTCCTAATATCGGCCTGCACTTTCCATCTCCTATTTTGCAGACCTTGTTTGCATATCCTACGACAGTAAGCAATCCAATCCCTGTTTTTGGATTTAACATGTAATGTGTCCCTGAGGAGCTTGGTGGCTTGTTTGCAAATTCCATCAAACCATGGGAGTTGTGTCTCAGGACTAGGCCTAAATGTCTTCGAGAGGGCTTCCCTGATTACACAGCCCTATAGTCCTGGTTGCCTCTCAGGCACTCCAAACTGCAGGTGAAACAACCAGTTATCAAGGCAGTTTACCCAAACTTTCCTTATAAACTCCTGCATATTAACCAAATGCCAGACCAGTTGTCTACACTGATCTTTTGTGGAAAGATTCCTGCTGACATTCCCTTTCCTCATAGGACTATCCAGCTGCCCCTGTAGGGCAATGGTTAGGGGGTTGTGATCACTGAATATTGGCTTAATAAACAACAATAATTTTAACAATGATAATTTGAAATGTTTAAAAACAGATAATCTTGCCTTTTATAATATCAACTACGATATTTTTACCATCACAATATTTAAGAGACAGTATTTGTCTCACACAATATTTTTTCGATAATACTTAATTGTAACACAGCTAGAAGCACTGCATGCTACACCAAACTGTCTGGTACTAACAGCTCAGCTCTGAAGGTGATATTGAGTACCCTGCTTGAAAATTAGTCCGGCAATTTTATTGGATGTGAACGTTCCCTCTAGCCCTTTCATTACAAATTAAGCACTGATTCCTAACCAATACCAAGTGTCCCAAAAATCCTTAATCTTTAATAACGTCTATTAAATTGTACTCTGTGAGTCGTCTAGGATTATTTTACAATGTCCATTAACTTTGAAACAATGGGGCAGACCACTAATTTGTCGTGCAATGTAGTGCAGTAATTAAAGTTGCTGCCCTGCTTTGTGTCAGTGGGAAAGACAACATCGTCTATATATGCAAAAATATGGCTCTGCTTATCTCAGACTTTTGGCTGCCATGAACACAAAGACCCTTGCACCATAGTGTCCATTATTCCCATGCTGTATGAGTGATGTCCAGTTTAGCACACATGCAAAGTTTGAAAGGTTTTGAGAAAAGAGAACTTTTCTCAAACCTTATGTCTGACTGGAGGATGCCGGAGTTTTCAGCATGAATCTAAGGGGGTCATAAGGATGACAGATGGAATGGACTCCGTACGCCATCCTGGTGTAAACTGTGACCATCCGCCATGCATGCGGTGGTCCCGCACACTCAATCAGGATGCGACTGCCACTATGGCGGTCAGATCTTAATTTTTTACATTGTGGCGGGTGCTGCTGACAGCAGCACCCGCCGCAATGCTAAAACAGCATGTTGTGTCTTCACAGCACTACATGGCAGGTGCTGTGAAATGTAGGAAAGTACCATGGGTACTCAAGTGCACCCTCACCTCACCTCAACACAACAAGGGGGGCCCCAGCGGGCCCCCATCACCAAGCCCACCAGCCCAATGCTGCCATCGGGCCTTCTGCAATAGTAATCGGGCCCTAAGGTCCCAATATTAGTTGATATGGTTTTGTGTCAAAACCCATAGGTGGTTGCAGGGGAACATCCATGTACCACCCTTCGAATGTCCCCTTGACACAAAGTAGATCTTTGTGCTACTTTAAGTTATTTAATGCAAGTTTCCAATATGAATCAGGATTTGCATGGGAAATTCATTTCCGACACAAAATTTTATTCTGGGTTAGCATCACTTAACCCCTTCCATGCTGATGACGGCCGGGAGCCATCATGGCACACAGTGCTCGTGTGCTGATGACGGCTCCTGGCCGTCATGTGCCGCACAGGTGCAGAATGGCGGCTGCGCACAAGGGGTTAAGTGATGCAAACCAGTGCACATTGTTGATAGATTCCCTCTATTAGCTTTAACATTTACTACATGAGGTCATGCACAGTTATATGCACAGTTTCATGTTTTTGTTAAAAACAGTTATTCATGTAGTGGGTAAACTGGGTAAAGTAAGCCCTGGATGTTAATATTTTACTACTAGGAAGATTATACATGTTGAAGCTCTCTTGGGGTCCGATTCACAGAATGAACTTAAGACAAAATCCTAAACTTATTACCATTTTGGTATTCACAAAATGAACTTACTAGTTCTGGTATTCACAGAATGAACTTACTACTTTTGGCATTCACAGAATGAACTTACTACTTTTGGTGTTCACAGAATGGACTTACGACTACTAACTTTACGTCCGCACCCGGGCCAGAATTTCCGCTTCCGGGCCGGAATTTCCGGCTCTAGGTCCGAATTTCTGGCTCTGGGATGGAATTTCCGATTCCGGGCCGCAAGATACGAACTGTGGACGTTGATCATTTTAGTCAAGGGCGCACACCTGTCCAAGTGCCTACCATCCCCCACCATGGATCAGCTGACACACTGCAGCCAATCGCAGCCAATAGCTCCATTTTGCCATGATGAACGTTGCAAGTGCCTACCATCCCCCACCACGCTCCAGATGAAGCCAATTAACACTAATTGACCAGCACCACAAAACACATAAAAGCAGCACACATTGAAGGAACAGGTTTGGCCACAGAGAGTTTGTGTTCACAACGCTGACATTGGCATAGAAAAATTGAACCAATGAGGAGAAAGAATAATTTCACTGCAGATGAGACCGCTATGCTTGTGGAGTATATAGTAAGGCACCACAAACGCCTATATGGACTCCCACCCTACTGCACCAGTGGCACACAGAAGGCAGCCCTATCGGAGCAATTAGCCACTGTTGTCACAGGGGAGAAGAGGCGCACAGTCCAAGAACATCAAGAAGAAGTGGCAGGATGAAAGGCAGTGGGTGAAGGAGAAGTACTCCAGAATCGAATTAAACAGGATCCTCCCTTCTGCATACCCTGGACCCCTCATCCGTCTCACCCCACTGGAGGAGGATATCCTTACCACAATACACCCCCACTTGGTCCATGGGCTGCATGTCAGTGACGTCCGCTACGTGGTACCAGGTAAATGGGATGAAAAGAAAAAGTGCATGAAAAGATTGTCTGTATTGCACTGTCATTGTGAGAAAGGAACTTGTCCAAAGTGTATATAAAAATATAGTCAGTCAGAGACTCATGTGTCACCCTCTGTATGTAGTACCACAAGTCCCAGAATCCTTTGCATTAGAAATGCCAAATCCATCCTCCCCTTTTGAAAACATGGGCACAGTACTGCTGCCGTACATACACAACCCTGCTAAGTAGCAATTGACAAATATTAGCAGGGATGCGCCAGTACCAATGCTACATGCAATTCAACCCTTGCGCAACCATGGATGCTTCACATTTACAATGTGGTACATTGTGGCGCAGGGATAGACAGGTGTGTGTTGCATCTGATAGCATTAGGGGGGGTGCTTTGCTGGAGTTATGTCGCAAGTGCGATGCAACACCAACAATGTCCATGGACCGCCCATATCTAATATGCTGCGCCACACTTTAAGTCTGCTTCAAGCAGGCGTAAGGTTGCGTCGCACCGGCCTCTGAAAAGTGACTCAGTGAAATCTTGTAGATTTCACTGCATCACTTTTACGAGGCATATCCCAAAGGAACGCCCACCCTGCCTACATTAAAGCTGATGCAGGTTCAATGTTGTGCAGGGCTTCACAACGTGACGCTTTACCATAGCTGTGTCACGTTGTAAATAAGTCGAAATGTGTTATTTGTTGTACACCACCGCTGTGTCACAGAAGTGACTCAACAGCAGTGTAAATCTTTTTCAAGGGGCTTGTAAACCTGCCAAAAATTATCCAAAAGGTAAATCACCCTGTGCCAGCCTAAATCACAAAGCAGAAGGTGAGAGAATCATCAGATCAAAATATGTCATACACATATTCTGTTGTTCATTTCCCACTCTGCCACGCTGTTACATCCCCGACACACCACTGCTCCTACTTGCCCGTCTGCGGCAGTACTTCACAACACTGTTAGCATGCAGAAGATAAGGGGAATTCCCAGAAAAGTTCCACAAGCACATTTCCCATTTGGTTACTTTTATCTCTTCTCACTCATTGACACATTCAGCCCGAGCACGCAAAACTGCAGTAGCAGAGCTCCCTGCATCTTCTGTGAGGAATCAACAACGTACACAGAAAGGCATTACAACCTCACTAACTGGTAAGTCAAACTGGCCAGGAGATGGTCAAAATGCATACATTGTCAGGAGACGACAGAGGGACATATAGTGCCCACGTATGAAAGTCAACCAGAGATGAAAAAATAGCTTCATTAAGATTGGAGTTGTCAATGGACATTCACCTTTAGCATATGACATTTGTGAACAGCGAAAGACAAAATATAACATGTCTTGGCTCATCATACCTTTGTAATTGTGGAATCCTGTAATCGAGTGCCTCAACTAGTTAAAAGGGTGTCCCCACTATATTGTAATAGTGTCTGTAGACCTAATCAAGAAATCCAATTTGCACAAATATGGTAATGATGAACAAGCAGTGAGATACCAGTCTCAGTAGTATTGACAATGCATCCACTGTCCAACTTTGAATCTTTCCAATACACATTAAATTGCTCAGTCCACATATTTGGTCATGCACTTCTTACATTGGATGGATTTTTTGTTGGGCATCAACAAAACACGATAGTGGACCTTGCTTCAGGATTCGTAGTCATTACATTCTGATATAGGTTGCATCTAGGTAGTGGGCTCATTCTAAGTTATATTTGGGATCACTCATGATATTATGTATAACACAATTCTGCAACAGTGGTGCCCACAACTGCTTGTGCTCGTCCTTTGTGCCAGAAATCGAATGCATCACATGTGGCTGCAGAAATGTAAAGTTGGAAAATGCACTCATCATTGTAGGGACAATGAGGTCCTCCCAGAATCAAAGACACACACTGAATTCTGCTACAAGGTTGAATGTGACATCTGTTCAGGGACCACACACTGTTCCGGTGCTGAGCCAAGGTAAGTAAACCCAAGAATAAATCTGGCAGAATGCTCATTAAATGTGCCGTTCATCTCCAACGTATGTTGTATGTGTTGTACAACACTGTTGTCCTGCATCACAATATGCTCACATATGGGATTTAAACACATGCCATATTCGACTGTGGTGGCTAATGAAAGGATGACACAAAATGTATGCCAAGTGAGTGCAGAATGGACATACAATAGAACAATGTGTCATATGAAGTGACCTAGACACAACAGGCTTGCAATTCAATGATAGGATAAATCCCTAACAAAATATACATGGTTAAATCATAATGAAATTGGTATGGCTGAGGCCAACACTGATGCCAGTTGTGTACCTTTGAGACGGGTGTAGGGGCTGCTAAGGTGAATCTTCATGCAGTTACACCTGCAAAATAACTTGGCTGAAGAGCAACACGATTATACAGTACAGGCGGAAAGCATCAAAGCTTCCCAGCTTATCCGCAATGTGTGATCATAACCAAATGTTGTTTTCTGCTTGCCTCCTCTTCTACTATATTCACATGTATAGGTGAGTGTTTGACATATGAGGTTTGGATGTCTGCTGTTCAAGACACCATCCGTTTTCAGCTAAGTAGTACCATGATGTTGGAAATAGAGTATGGGAACAGAGGACACTCAAAGGATGGACATAAGAAATCCGTGTTCTTTCATTCAAAAATGAGCTGTGTGACTTCATGGGTAGGGAAGCACAAATGAGCAACATCATGTCCCTGACTACTGCACATCTCAAACATGAACTCCTTTCTGACTTGTCAACAGACAACATTACACTCATGAAAAATGTTAGTCTTGATGGTAAAGGTGAAATCAGTGTAATGCAGAGGAGTCCGGGGTCATTTATCCCCTTCCTTGAAATATCAGTAACCTTGTCATACAAGTTTGTCTGTTGATGTGTCATCTTATTGATGTCAGTGCTGTATGGAGGTAACAGCTGGCAAATGCTGCACATTGCCCTGGATTATCCACAAATGGTTATTGAGAATGACATGTTGGCTCATAGCTACCATCTGTTGTACTAAAATATGGACATGTATGTCTCATCACAGCTGTTGACAGGATGATACCACTGCAGTGGACACCATCCCTGGGAATGCATGACATCCCGGCTGCAGCAGTGAAACCCTTGGGCACTTGTCCTTCAGGTAAATCTGGCATGAGGTGTGTCACTAGCTTAGATTACTAAGACATGACAGAGATCTAGATCCCCTTTTGCATGGAATCAACAGTTGTTGTTTACAAAGTGAAATACAAATCAGGAGTGTCACATGTGCCTGTTTGTCAATTGATGATGCAGATCATTGAGAATGTTGTCTCTACCCTCTACAGCTATGTCTACAATATCTATGAGGAGACAGGTTTAGCAGGTGACACCAGGAGGGAACGCGAAGGGACAGAAAGTTGTGGCTGGAGCTGGTGAGTTTGCTAGTATTATGTACATCTCCGTGTAACACCTCCGTGCTATGGTGTGAGCTGTCATTTGTGGTGGTACCCTAACCAGGTCACATGATCCTCATCTGTTGATGCAAAGTACAGTTAATACAAACCTTGTGTTGCACCACATGTAATACCAGGTCAATCACTAATTCAGTTGCAACTTCTGTGTTCCAGATGATGCTGAGGATGAGGATGACAGACCTAGGACCAGTGTGGGCTGACGGGGAATCAGAGGGGAGAATCCCCTGATCCTCCAGGCAGTTATGTTGGCAGCAAGTACTGCTCCAGAGGAGGAGTAAGTTCCTGAGGACGTCAACTTTGTGGATGATGATGACTACTTGTCCATCCACTCCGGGGATGACGAATCTGATGCCAATGAGAGCTATCTTGCCAGATTGCTAAAATCAGTCATGGAATCACATCCACCGGCAAGCAACGTTAGTCAGCCTCCTCCCAAACAATTCCCTGCCTGTCCCCAGCATAGAGCAAACCAGCCAAGCTCCCACGCATCCCAACACAGACATCACTCCCTCACAGCCCTCACGACCAGGACCGACATGGTGGTTCCCCTACCCGCTCTTCCCTAAACAGTGTATCCCTGCCATCCTCTCCACCATCTGTGGAAAGTACCAGCCCTGTTGTGGTGCAGGTATTCCCTGGGCACCATTCTCCTACCCTCAGGCTTCAACCTGCCACCCCCTCCCCTGCTGTTGGACCTGCTCGTCCCTTCCATGACAGACACCTGCAGAGGGGCATGCACCTGGCTATGGTAGCCAGTGGGAGCAGGACTTCTTCAAACAGCAGACAGATGTGATGTAGGACATTCGTGCCATAGGCGCTACCATGTCAGACATGTCTGAGTCCCTGTAGGACATGGTCCAATTCCCTCAGGTGGTGGATAGGCTGAGTCAAGCTTAGGATAGGATGGATAGAACTTGGCAGGACTTGTCCAGGAATATGAGAGACATGATATCCATCCAAAGGGAAGAGAGTGCAAGACACCCTGCCTTGGCCATGAAGATGATGGAGGGCATGCAGAAAGTGATCCAAAGTCTCCCTTCACAGTCAGCGCAGGGAGGGGAGCCATTATATCTGCCTGCAGGACAGCACATCCACACACCTGTACCACTAACTGCACAGCACCACAGCAAAGGTACATATCCATACCGGCACCCTGAACAGGCACCTCCACCCCAATGCACAACCACCACCAACCCTTGTACAGGCACTCCCGCCACCTGCACAACTACCACCAACCCCTGTACAGGCACTGCCACCACCTGCACAACCACCACCAACCCGGGTACAGGCACTCCCACCACATGCACAACCAGCCCTTATCCAGGAACAAACCCCAAATGTGCAGACACCATCTGCCCCTGCACATGTAGATGTACAGGCACATGGACAACACCCACCTACAGGTAGGCGACAAGCCCGATCTGACCCCTCACAGCGATCATCACCTCCAAAATTGCGAAGTCGCAAGCACTATCGCCAGTGACAAGAACCCCAAGACAAATTGACCATGTGAATATGTGTATAGAAACAATAAAGATCTACAAAAGTAAGATTCTGTTGTGTATCATGTCCTGTATAACGGTGTAGGTGGCCTAGAGATGTGAGGAGGTATGTGTGTGTGTGTGTGTGTGTGTGTGTGCGTGTGTGTGCGTGTGTGTGTGTGTGTGAGACACAGTTACAAGTGTAACCCATCATTGCAATAAGCTATTATTTTAACAGAAGAACAACCGTCAGTTTGGAAGGGAGAAAGGAAAACAAATGATGATCTTAATGCAGATGGAGAAGGGAACTTGGATTGGGGTGGTGCAACAAAAATATAATCCGTCAGGGAAACCAGTCTATTTACAAGGGAAAAATGAAATATTTGTCAACAACAACGTCTCAGTCAAAAATTCAAGTGTCCTTCTGGTCATCTACTAGTACCACGATGTCTAGATCCTCAGTGTCCGATACAGGCACACAGCTGGCTGGTGCAGGAACAGTCACCACATGGGTTTGTGACACACGAGGAGTACAGGGGAAACAGTATTGGCAAAGGACAGCGGGAGACATGGACGGTGGTATGGGAAGGGATTTGGGAGACAACAGACGGCATGGCTGTGGCCATGGAATTGACGCTGGTGGTGAGGTGGTCCAGAGATTGGACAATGTCCTCTCGCATCGCTCGTATCTCCAGACACACTTGTAGCATGATGCGAGCGGACATAACTGGTTGACCCTCACACATCCACCCCAAGTCCCCTGGCACAGCCACAGGAGTAACAACACCGGGAGGGGCCTGGGAGAGACTGGAGGGATGTGGTGCCTCAGGTCCAGAGCAGATGTTGTGTTTGGGTTGGCAGCTATGAGGAGGGGGACTGGTTGCAGGGGATGCATATGGAGCCCCCAATGGCATGGGGGACTCTAGAGGTAGGGAGGGGCTGAGGACAGGCCCAGATTGGGTATTGGCCTGCCCTGGGGACACCTCTTCAAGACGCATAGGTGAAGAGTCTGGGGGAGAGTAGCTCTCCACCACATCATGGGCAGAGGTGTCAGGTCCTTCCCCCACACCTTCAATGTCCACAGCCTCCACCCGGGACATAGTACCAGAGTAGTATTCCTTGTCAGTCCGAGTGGGCGCAATCCCCTTGCCTCCAGATGTGGAGGGTCCCTCCTCATCCTCTTCTTCCTCGACAGTGGAAAGAGGGTGTAGCCACTGGCGCACTGATGGCCTCCTGCTCCGGACCTGGTCCTGCTGTTCTTCTATTTCGCCAGCTGTGCTTGCTGAAATGTAAGCTAAATCCTGATGTGGTGGTTGTTTCATGCAGGATGAGACACATACATAGATGAGCCAAGGTCAAATTTTGTTTTCCTCTGATCACACTCTACAGTTGTTAGTGTTTATGAACTTACATTACATGTATGTTGACTGTCATTTACTGAATTGAGTCTGACATGGACATCTCACGTGAATTTTTGTGACTTACGCAACTGTATTGGCCAACCATCACCCTCTGCATTCTTGTGATCTGTGTGTCCTGGCACTGCTACATGTGCCGGTTCCAAAACCAGTCCACCAAAGGAGAACATGAAGAGTCCAGATTTAATTGAAATTGGAAATAGACATGGAGTCGCAGCTATTTAACGTCTGGACAAGTGTCAACTGCTTTGTAGCATTGTATGGGACAAGACAAATGCCGAATGTGGGTCACAGAAGAAAGTTAGCCACAGAAGAAGGAGAGTGTATTGGATGAGAAGTGATGCATGTGTTAGTGTATGTATAAATCATGTGTGAGTATGTTCAGGTGTGTGTTCTGTCGGATGTCCTTTGTTCTTAAATTTGTATGTGTAATTTGAAAAGTTTATATATGATGATCTAATTTTTACTATTTATTGAAAAGATTTAAAAATAATACAATGAACTCAAAAAAAGTATAAAATACATTTTGATATAAATGAAAAAAACAAATAAATCAATATAAATACAATTAAAAGTGTTATTGCCATGTTTTGAAGGGCTCTTTGAAAAGTATGTAAACTAGGTGACAAGATGAAAAGTATTTAGGCCATGAGGGAATTTTCTCTTATTGTAGTGTTGTTTTCCTCTCTGTTCCCTGGCCAAAAGTATTCAAGAGGGGGTCCCCTTTATATGTTAGTGCAAGTCACAGCATCCAATACCCTTTGGCCTGCCATGCGCACACTGGACAGTGTCTGTACCATTGCTCATCCAATGCACACATCAGTTATGATTTCCTTGGTTCAATGGTAGTGGTGCTGGCAAAGCAGATTTCAATATGAATGCACAAGTGTGGCTCATTTACCCAGTTGTCATGAAGAAACTACAACTCCCAAAATGCACTCTGCCCTGTACAGTCCATATGCCACAGTGTGTCTTTTTAATCTTGGTGACTGCTGCATGAACACGGAATTGGTGAATGGAGGCATGGGGCACACAATGGTACAGCACTGTTTCACTCACATCATACTCCCAGACACATTGAATATGATCCACTTAACAGGTCTCTGCTGCCCATGCTCCTCCAGCTGAGCATGGAGGGTCGGCCAAGCTGCTCGCAGGACCCTCATGTTCAGTGGGGAGAGGCAAGGACTAGACAGCCCTCATCGCCGCAACAGATGACATCAGGTGCCAACTAGACAATGGCGAAACATCAGCGCTCATCCTTCTGGACCTGTCAGCCGCCTTCGACAAGGTCTGCCATTGCACTCTAAAGATATGCCTCCTAGAAGCCGGAATCCAAGAGAAGGCTCTGGACTGGACCACCTCCTTGCTCTCCGGCAGAACCCAGAGTGTCTGCCTCCCACCCTTCCGATCTGAAGCCACCGACATCATCTGTGGCATCCCCCAGGGCTCATACCTCAGCCCAACGCTGTTCAATGTGTACATGGCCCCCCTCGTACAAGTGGCCCGCCATCACGACCTCAACATCATCTCCTAAGCTGACGACACCCAGCTCATCCTCTCCCTCACCAAGAACCCACACACCGCCAAAAGCAACCTCCATGAGTGAATGAAGGCCGTCACCGATTGGATGAGGAGCAGCCGTCTGAAACTGAACTCGGAAAATACGGAGGTCCTCATCCTCGGACCCACCCCCTCAGCCTGCCTACTGGTGGCCGACCACACTGGGAACAGCACCAACACCCACCGACCATGCACAAAATCTAGGATTCATCCTCGACTCCTCCATGTCTAAGCAGGTCAACGCCAATTCCTCCCCCTGCTACAACACCCTCCGCATGCTCCGCAGGATCTACAAGTGGATCTCGACCGAAACAAGAAGAACAGTGACACAGGCCCTCGTCAGCAGCAGACTGGCCTACGGCAACACACTCTACGCGGGAATACCAGCCAAACACCTACAACGACTACAACGCATCCAAAACGCCTCCGCCCGACTGATCGTCAACGTCCCCCGCTACAGCCACATCACCCTCCACCTGAGAGACCAACACTGGCTCCCCGTTGACAAGAGGATCACCTTCAAGCTCCTCACCCACGAACACAAAGCACTCCACAACACCGGGCCAGCATACCTGAACAGCAGACTCAGCTTTCACACCCCTAGCCGCCAGCTCCGCTCCGCCATCCTCGCCCTCGCCGCTGTCCCCCGCATCCAACGAATGACCTACGGCGGCAGATCCTTCTCCTACCTCGCCACCAAGACCTGGAACACCCTCCCTACCCACATACGGCAGACCCAAGACCTACTCGCCTTCAGAAGACTCCTTAAGACCTGGCTCTTTGAGCAGTTGCAGCAACCCCCCTCCCCTCAGCGCCTTGGGACCCTCACGGGTAAGTAGCGCGCTTTACAAGTACGCTGATTGATTGATTGATTGACGATGCACATGGTGCTGGGAAGACAGGCCCACCAGCTCATGATCCTTGTGCCGGGCCAGCGTTTTAGGTCCTCCTAGTGCTTTGCGGGATGCCCTAGCAATCCTGGTGTGGACTCCCACTGCACTGCAGCGCTCATCGATGTTGGCCCATAGCCTGGCCAGGCTGCAGTGCTCATCTGGTACTCAGGGTCCCCATATAGCTGAAGAAATTTGGCCAGCACCCCCTCTACCAAGATGTCTAATTCCCTTTCTGTGAAAGGGGGCGCTTTCTCCTCATACTCCTCAGCCATTTTGGGGGAAATAAGTGAGATGAGAGCAGCAGGATCTCAGAGGATCTGATCTGTGACAGAGGATGACTCAGAAGGAAGAACACAAAATGGCTGCCAACTACTTCCTGTGATGTATTTCCTGTCTCCCACTTTCTGTATAATGTTACCTGTATAAAATAATAAGTTCTGAGTTTATTTTCGGAGGTTACGCCCCGAAAACGTAGTTTCTGGTTCCGGAGCGTCGGTTCCACGCAGGCGCATTCGATACGAAAAAGGAAATTATGTTTTCGGGCCGTAACCTCCGAAAATGACACAGAACACATAATTTCATACAGGAAATGTTTTACAGGAAGTGGGAGGCAGGAAATACATCCCAGGAAATAGTTGGGAGCCATTTTGTATTCATCCTAATCAATCCACAATCAGTGATCAAATCCACTGCCATCCTGCTGTTCTGTTGTGGAAAAATATGAAATAACAGTGCAGCTGAGAATCATGAATATGTAACAAAGGGGGGAACAGACCATTTAATGACATTTATGCACAGACAGGGGGTGCTGACACAACATCAAACTCCAGTTTCATTTTCTCCTACTTTGCAATATGGTATATGTAGTCCATATCCGAGTGCTCCTTACCAGAGTTGTGTGATGTGTTACATAACATTGTGGTGGAGCAGTGTGGATATATCACAGACACATGGTGCCTGATTCACCCCTGACACCATCACTCACGTTCTGGGCCCATCATTTGTGGGGGAGTCAAATCTGTTGAGGGCACAGACCTGAGTATGCAATGGTTATGGCCTTTTTTGATTAAGTGACCCATCCTCAAAAGGTCCAGGTAGGTCTCTCAGGACATGTATTCTTTGTCATCTGCATGAATAGTTGTTTTTAGGGGCTCCACTACACTGATCGCTGACATGGGCACATGACCTAAGGCACGCTTCACCTTTTGACTACTGTCAACAGCTGTGATTTACAGCAGTTAGTGTGGCTTGCAAAGTCATCACAGGATGGAATTTATTTACACAGTCGTGTCTATCCAAGTTTCATCATTGACAACAGACAGCAAACCACATGTTGCTCATGTGAAAAACGTGGCAATGAGCTGATTAAGGACTTGCATGCCCTGACCTCGGATATGTGCAATGGCCCGGTTTTCCAGATTCAGAGCTAGCCGAGGTTCCAGAGGTATGTGTAAGCCATGCGTGATCTTGCACGCGACTTCGGGGAGTACTGCAGCACACCCCCTGTATGGTTGAGACATCTGAATCGTGACTTCAACAGAACAAAAGTGCACTCTATGTTGGCTCGAGTCTGTATGTGTGCCCTATTGTACCTATGCAGAAGTACAGTGTGTGCACGCCTGTAAGGGGTGAGGAGATGTGGGGAGAGTGCATGACCAGCATTGCCTGAGGAGTGAAGAAAGAGTAGTTGGTTACATTTCCCTATTTTGATTTGCACAGGACATGATCTATACTTTAGTACATGCAGTGTCTGTTGGGCCATTATTCTTATTGTACAATGGTTAATATTGTGGGGCATTCAGACATTTCAATGGCACATATTCCTCATTTTTAGTGCTTGGTACTTACCCAGTAGCCACATGTTGACAAATTCTCCCGCAACCATCCGCCGGGCAAGAGGTGACATGTGGAATATAAAGCTGTCAAGGGTACTGCCTGGGAACACTGCATGCACATGAATGAACTTCCCACTGGCATCACAGGCAGCTTGCACATTTTTGGAATACCATTGGTGTCTGTTGCAGAAGATGTGTGCAATGCGGCGGGTGGCTGAAAGGCCACATGGGTACAATCAATTGCACCCAGCAAACGTGGGAATTGTGCAAGGAGATAGAAATCTCTTGCTGCCCTTTGTCTCGTGGCCAGTGTATGTGGCATTTGTGCGTGGTCTGGGCTCTAGCAGTGATGCATCTCAGTACTTGATGCAGGCACCGCGACTGGCTCACCTGGGAAATGCCCACATGGTCACTAGAGACCCTTTGGAAAGACCCAGTGGCGAAGAAATGGAGAGCAAAAAGGATCTTGAGATTTGCTGGTATTGCATGTGAGCAGCAGGTCACAGAGTCAAGTTCCTGCTCCCACTCACATACCATATCCAGGATGACTTCTGGAGGGAAAAGGTACCTGGCCCAGACATCTTGGCTGGAAATTCCAAATAGGTTGATCCTCTGTCTGGAGATCCTCTCTGCTCTTCTCCTCCTCCTCCTCCTCCTCCTCCTCCTCCTCCTCAAGAAGCTTTTCAGCATGGCAAGGAGCACTGCAACAAACATATTCAGTGACATGTTGAAATGGTTTGTGTGTGTCTGCTCTGTATTTACACATGCTGCAGGGCTTGGATTGGCTGCAGTGTGCCAGCTGATCCATGGTGGGGAATGGTAGACACTTGGACAGGTGTTTACCCAGTCAACTGATCTGGGTTTAATCCATCACCGTTCTTTAGCTCAGTCCGCCACCCCAGTTCAGACATGGCCATATGCAAATCAGTCTGACCCTGTGCCTCATGGGAACAGTCCAGCCAGAACTGCCGAGCCATGTCTTCCCCGGACCGGAATCAAGCTTCCCAGGACCGGTTTCTGGCATTACAGCCATCTTCAGCCGGGCTTGCTTGACTCCAGTGGCAAAGTGAGCAAGGGACTCACGTCTGAGCATACCATGCCATCTTAGGGCAAACAAAGAAAAACCAAAGGTGGTGATAGACGGAGCAATGACAATTCAAACACTCACTCCCAGTCAACTGATCTTGGTTTAATCCATCACCGTTCTTTAGCTCACTCAGCCACCCCAGTTCAGACATGGCCATATGCAAATCAGTCTGACCCTGTGCTTCATGGGAACAGTCCAGCCCGAACTGCCAAGCCATGTCTTCCCTGGACCGGAATCAAGCTTCCCAGACCGGTTTCTGGCATTACAGCCGTCTTCAGCCGGGTTTGCTTGTCTCCAGTGGCAAAGTGAGCAAGGGACTCACGTCTGAGCATACCCTGCCGACTTAGGGCGAACAAAGAAAAACCAAAGGTGGTGATGGACGGAGCGTTGACAATACAAACACTCACCCCAGTCAACTGATCTGGGTTTAATCCATCACTGTTCTTTAGCTCACTCCGCCACCCCAGTTCAGACATGGCTATATGCAAATCAGTCTGACCCTGTGCCTCATGGGAACAGTCCAGCCCGAACTGCCAAACCATGTCTTCCCTGGACCGGAATCAAGCTTCGCAGGACCGGTTTCTGGCATTACAGCCGTCTTCAGCCGGGCTTGCTTGACTCCAGTGGCAAAGTGAGCAAGGGACTCACGTCTGAGCATACTCTGCCAACTTAGGGCGAACAAAGAAAAACCAAAGGTGGTGATGGACGGAGCGTTGACAATACAAACACTCCCCCCCATTCAACTGATCTGGGTTTAATCCATCACCGTTCTTTAGCTCAGTCCGCCACCCCAGTTCAGACATGGTCATATGCAAATCAGTCTGACCCTGTGCCTCATGGGAAAAGTCCAGCCAGAACTGCCAAGCCATGTCTTCCCCGGACCGGAATCAAGCTTCCCAGGACCGGTTTCTGGCATTACAGCCGTCATCAGCCGGGCTTGCTTGACTCCAGTGGCAAAGTGAGCAAGCGACTCACGTCTGAGCATACCCTGCCAACTTAGGGCGAACAAAGAAAAATAAAAGGTTCTGATGGACGGAGCGTTGACAATACAAACACTCACTCCCAGTCAACTGATCTGGGTTTAATCCATCACCGTTCTTTAGGTCACTCCGCCACCCCAGTTCAGACATGGCCATATGTAAATCAGTCTGACCCTGTGCCTCATGGGAACAGTCCAGCCCGAACTGCCAAGCAATGTCTTCCCTGGACCGGAATCAAGCTTCCCAGGACCGGTTTCTGGCATTACAGCCGTCTTCAGCCGGGCTTGCTTGACTCCAGTGGCAAAGTGAGCAAGGGACTCACGTCTGAGCATACCATGCTCACTTAGGGCGAACAAAGAAAAACCAAAGGTGGTGATGGACGGAGCGTTGACAATACAAACACTCACTCCCAGTCAACTGATCTGGGTTTAATCCAACACCGTTCTTTAGCTCACTCCGCCACCCCAGTTCAGACATGGCTATATGCAAATCAGTCTGACCCTGTGCCTCATGGAAACAGTCCAGCCCGAACTGCCAAGCCATGTCTTCCCTGGACCGGAATCAAGCTTCCCAGGACTGGTTTCTGGCATTACAGCCGTCTTCGGCCGGGCTTGCTTGACTCCAGTGGCAAAGTGAGCAAGGGACTCACGTCTGAGCATACCCTGCCAACTTAGGGCGAACAAAGGAAAACCAAAGGTGGTGATGGACGGAGCGTTGACAATGCAAACACTCACCCCCAGTCAACTGATCTGGGTTTAATCCATCACCGTTCTTTAGCTCACTCCGCCACCCCAGTTCAGACATGGCCATATGCAAATCAGTCTGACCCTGTGCCTCATGGGAACAGTCCAGCCCGAACTGCCAAGCCATGTTTTCCCTGGACCGGAATCAAGCTTCCCAGGACTGGTTTCTGGCATTACAGCCGTCTTCGGCCGGGCTTGCTTGACTCCAGTGGCAAAGTGAGCAAGGGACTCACGTCTGAGCATACCCTGCCAACTTAGGGCGAACAAAGGAAAACCAAAGGTGGTGATGGACGGAGTGTTGACAATACAAACACTCACCCCCAGTCAACTGATCTGGGCTTAATCTATCACCGTTCTTTAGCTCACTCCGCCACCCCAGTTCAGGCAGGGCCATATGCAAATCAGTCTGACCCTGTGCCTCATGGGAACAGTCCAGCCTGAACCGTTACGCCAGGAGGAAAAGCAGCCACAGTTAATAGGCATAGCAGGTCAGTAACAGAAGACATATGGCCCACCATACATGAGGAACAAAGCTGCAGGCACTGGAGAGGCTGTCATATGAAGCTGCGCATAACAGAGAAACAGCATCGGCACTTCATAGATACAAAATGGCAGCCGCGACTATGACGGAGCCGCGACCGGAGATGCAGCAGGAAAAAAAAACGTCATAGGAAAGCCACCATAACCACATGAAGAACTCACAGCATGGCCGCCGTCTTCCGATAAAGAAGCCTGCTCTCAGCAAGTTCGGAGGAGGTCGCGAACCGCTTGTGCCCCTCAGTGGGACCGGAGTGCTCACACCGACGCCGCCATCCACATCGGGCGCTAAGCAACGCCCCCCCACTTTTCACCTTTTAAGAGACGTGCCGCATCAGAATGAACGTATGAGTCACAATAAAACAGTATAATGAGTAAAAAGGGGACATTTCATATATAAAAGTGCAGACATTTTTTGTTTACCGCAAATCTAGTTTATGAATGAGTAGAACATTATCAGTGAAATGTAACAACACAACGTTTACATATATTTATATATCCTTCGCCATAGACATTTTGTGCACTGGTGTAGAAAATGTGATGGGTCAGAGCAAGCACATGAGAAAGCCCTACTTCTTAAAACTCGCTTGTAGCTAGCGCCAGAAGTGGTCTAGTCAATAATGCCTATAACACAATGTATCTTATTTATTTTATTAGCCACCATAAGCATTTTACGAGAAACAAAAGCAAAATGTTACGAGTCACAACAGACGTGTTCAAGACCCACACTGGAATCATTTTATGAGCTATTGCAAAAATATTTCAACTATACGGCAACTTTTTATGCTCAGCAAGAGATATATCAATAAACATCAGAGTTATTTCAAGAACTACAGTTGAAAACCTTAAAGGGTGACAGCAGGGACATTTTGAACTTCACAGATTTTATGAGTAGCAACAGAAACACTTCATGAGTTATTATGGGAGCCACATGTTCAGTGGGCGAGGAGGAAGACTGTGATTATTATTAACACTTCTGATTAGCACGACTATTTGTTTTGAAACGTTTTTTAAAAGTTAAGTAAGTAAGTAAGTAAGTAAGTAATATATTTATTTGTATATGATTAATTAAAATTAAAAGTTGTTCGTTCTCGAGCTTCATTTGTAAAAGAGTTAGTGCCCCGGGGCCCAAATGTTGTGCCCTGAAGCCCAACCCCGGCACTATCGAAGGGTGAGGAGACAAACACCAAGGCTGCGTAGTCTTGATCCCACCCACTACCTGTTTCACGCACCACTAGACAATCCCTGCCTCTTTATCTCACACATGCAGGTTCTTTTTCATTCCTGTTGCCTTTCTTCGTCACTTGTCTGTCTTTCTCATCCTCCTTATTTACTTCTTCTTATTTTGCTTTCTCTGCCCTGGATCAAAACTTATGAGGAAAAAGGAGTGGTGCCCAAAAATAAATGCCTATGGACCCCACGGGCCCAAATTAAGCACTGGTCTGTTCACCCCGGTAAGCACGCCAGTACAGGAACACCTTTCTGCCATATTAAGCCAAACTCTGGATAATAACTGAAAAAAAATGAAACATGCATTTTATGGTCTACTGATTTTATTGTAGGCTAAGTATGCCAAGCTGATGTTTATTGTGTTTGTTATTTCAAACCTGTATTTATTTGTTTGAAAGGCTTGTGGAACATATCGAGGTCACTCTTGGACGGCAGGTGGTAATAAACATGAAATATTCCAAAATCAAAGAGAATGGTCTTTGTACCACATATATCAAAGTGGGCGCTTCAAAAAACTAGAAGATAGATGCAGGTGTGTACAGTAATATGCCATATTTTATACAAGGAACACAGCACAGAGGCTCTCCAGTGGGACCACCACAATGCAGGGGCAAAAGGAAGTTGAGAAATGGTCCGTAGCAGAGGGAGCTGTAATGCGAGTAGAAGAACAGAAGGGCATGCATAAAAAAAACACTGAAAACTTGTGGAGAGAAATAGTCATACCCCTCATAGACACAGAGGAGCAAACCATACCACATTGTAAATAATGGATACGGGTAGAGGACTCGTCCCAATGACATTATATCTGTTGAACTGCAATTGAAATGTACAATTGTGGCAGCCACGGCCTTTCAGGTAAGAGTGGTGGGGCGCTGGGGCTGGGTGGGGGGGATTTTGAAAAACGACGACGAAGGAAAAATAAATAAATAATGAATTTTCCCTCCTCCTCCTCTGTCGAAATTCCTCCCACCCGCCCCCACCACTCTTACCTGCATGGGCCGCGGCTGAAGTTTAGCTATGAACTTCTATAACCACTGCTCAGTACTATAGACCTGAAGGAACAAAGGTAATATAATGAAGACATGCAAGGAGTAATGGGATATGGCATTGTTTGATTGCACTGCTTGCTTTAACTAAGTTTGGGGCAACTTTGGGGTGGGGATTGAGCATAATAATAAATGCCCTTTCTCTTCACCTCGTATGCCTGTAAGAAATTATATGCTTTAAAAATGTGTGTATGTTCTATATACGAAAGCAGTTGCACATTGGGAAAAAAACAATAAAATAAATTAAAATAGGAACCTAATTTTAAGTAGGGTACTAAGGGCCAGGTGTAGGTAAATCTCATTTAACGATTCTTAAATACCGAATTTTACTGATTCGGTATTCATGAATTGGTAAATGAGATGTAGGTAAAAATTCGGTATTTTTTACCGATTCGGTAAAATTTGGAATCGGACTTTCGGAATTTACCGAATTGGTATTTACCGAATCAGTATTTACCGAATCGGTATTTCCCATTCATTCCTATGGGCCAAAAGGCCCATAAGAATGAATGGGAAATACCGATTGGGTAAATACCGATTGGGTAAATACCGATTCGGTAAATTCCGAATCGGAAAGCAAGCAAAAGTGAAACTTAAGAAAACAGCCAATCAGGTGCTACCACCGTCCCCCTCCCTACCAGGAAGTGGCTACACAGGCAGCTGCAACTAATTAGAAGCTTCTGGAGCGGCATTTGGAGCAGAGAGATTGGGAGCAGCAGCAGAAAGAGTTTGTGCAGTTTAAAACCTGACAAATGGCAACCAGCAAAGACAGAGCAGCCAGAGAGGGAGAGAAAGCTGAAATTCAGCAGCATGGAGCTACAGGTCCTTGTGGAGGAGGTGGTGAAGGTGCACCACAAACTGTTTGGCAGGCAGTCCCTCACTGTGGCTGAATCTGCCAAAAGGAAGAGTTGGCTGGATATACTGGACAAAGTAAATGCTGTGGGAGTGACCACCAGAGACACAGAGGACTTAAAAAAGAGGTTCTATGACCTGAGGAGCCTCACAAAAAAGAAATTGGCAGACCACCACAAGCAGGCATCGAACCTCAACCTTAGAGCCAGAAAGCATCTGCGGACTGGTAGAAGTGGACAGCTCAGCCAAAGCTGCAAGCAGAAAAGGTAAGATGCATGCACAGCAATCCCCCTCACACCCTCACCCTTCCCTCACCCCTTGAAGCTAAGTGACCCCAGTCCAGGTGTGCCAGCACTATACAGTAGCAATGCATCATGGTACATGTAGTCAGTTAATGAAAGACCATGTCATACATTACAGCAACCACCAAGTTAGGCAAATGATTGCAGACATAATGAAGGGCAGGCAACTTGTACATTGTGCAATTTAAAAAGATTTAATTGTAGTGGCTGTGAGACATTTGCGCTTAGCTGATATACGCTCCTATGTCCACAGGTCACACATCCAGAAGGCGGTCACAGGAGACTGAAGGCACGGCACCCGAGAGGGATGAAAGTCAGAAGCCAGGTCCCAGTGCATCACAGGACACAGGTGTACCGAGTAGCCAGCCACCTTCCCAAGACCCTGAAATCACTCAAGATTTGCAGGCATCCCCACGACGTTCACAGTCCCCTATGTTAATGTCTTCACCAGATAGGCCAGCATCACTGCATGTTGAAACACCTGCAGCACAACCAAGCAGGAGGCATGTCGTTGTCCCACTGATAGAAATGGACACATCTGCCAGTGAAATGGCGGTGGAAAACACACACATCTTGCCTGGAGATGATATCTCTGCCACACTGCAGTCCAGTGCAGAGGTTGTCCGTAGTAGCACAAGACGCCGCAGAGTCCAACAAAGGAGTGTAGGTGCACGTGGGGAGGGGTCCAGTGTGTTCCAAGGCCTAGAGGGGAGCATGGTGAAGATCCAGAGGATGCAGGGAAAGGCCATCATGTCCTGTCAACGCCAAATGCGCAACCTGAATAGCAATATGGAAGAAATAGGAAAGGGCATCAGGGAACTGGTGGAAGTGAACAAGAACATGGCTACAGGGATACATGAAATGACACAATCAGTGCAGCTACTCTGCACCAAACTGGACACAGAAATAGCATCAAGGCACAGGGAGAAGCAGCGTGCACATCAACACAACAAAGCAATTCACCGCCTGGCCACAGCCACATCCCTGCTATGCAGGCGAAGCATAAACAGTCAGGAGGGTTTGAAGAAAAACAGCAATGAGGTGACAAGGGGCAGAGCCAGGATGACCGGTGCTCTTGAGGCGCTAATAAACGCTCAAACAGCACAAACTGCTGCTATTGATGTGCCAGAGAGTGAAGGGAGCACAAGTAGGAGAAGCATGGCAAGCCCCCGTGGTGTAGAGACAAGGAGGAGCAGCAGGCGACAAGGTGAGGCTACAGCCCAAACGCCCAGCGAACACAGTGAGCCACATACATCTGGCACTACTAAGCGTGGACGCAAATGAACAGTTAATATTATGGGGAAGTGACCCAGGACATACAATTTGGAAAGTTCAAAGTTTGTGTTGCACATTTGTGCCTTAGATACCTGCGTAGTGACAAAATTAAACTACGTTGGGTGCATACTCCACCTGTCTGTGTCTCTTCACTTACTTAAAAAAGTTGCGTGTGATCTCTTCCCGTCTGTGTCTGCCATCTGTTAGTGTTGCATGTCCAGCTGTGTGTGGGTCAGGCAGAGCTTGGTCATCATCATGGTCCTCGAAATCTGATAATTCCACTTCAGTGCCCTTCTTAACTGCAAGGTTGTGCAACATTGCACAGGCTGCAATCATTTTGCAGCGGGTCACTGGTGTGTACTGGCGTGCCCCTCCACTCTTGTGCAGGCACCGAAACCTGCTCTTCCACAGTCCAAAGGTGCGCTCCACAATGTTCTGGGAGGATTTGTGTGCCCTGTTGTACCTTCTCTGGCTGGGTGTTGAAGGATTGAGGTAGGGTGTGAGGATGAAGGACCGAAGGGCATATGCACTGTCTCCTATTTGTAAGAATAGAAATACATTACTCACATGCACATATCCACATACAGCTGCAATATGTATCAAGGGAGTTTCACACAGTGTATTACCTAGCAAGTAGCCTTCGCCAAATTCCCCCGCTGTCAGCCGTGAGTAGATGCCACTGTTCTGTAAGATGTAGGAGTCGTGGGTACTCCCGGGAAACTAGGCAACTATATCCGTGATGATGAATTTGGAATCACAGATTACCTGTACATTCATTGTGTGTGTGGATTTCCTGTTTCTATAAATGTACTCTGTGGCAGCAGGTGGGCATATTGGGATGTGGGTACCATCAATGCAGCCAATGACATTGGGAAAATGCGCCATCTGATAAAAGTCAGTCTTGGTCCTGACCAGTTCAGCTTGCGTTGCAGGGAAGCTGATGTAAAAATGCATTTTCTGCAACATGGCGTCCAGAATTTGTCTGAAAAACCGGGACAGGCAGCTCTGGGACACCCCACCTATCAATGCAATGACACTCTGGTAGCTCCCACAGGCAAGCAGGTGTAGGCTACAGAGCACCTGCACATGGGGTGGGATGGCATGGGCCCTTGGGGTTGGGTGCTCCAATAGTGGTTGGAGGTCCCTGATTAGCTCCAGGATGGTTTGGGGGTCTAGCCTGTACCTTTGTATGATCTCTGCCTCAGTCTGTTGGAATATGGTGATCCTCTGCCTGTAAACCTGCTCCTCTCTTCTCCATTCCCTCTCTCCTTCTGCCTGGATCCGTAGCCGCCTCGCAATCACATAGAATGCTGCCATTCTGGTCAAACTGTTGCATTTTGGGCCCTTTTTTATGTCCTGCACCTGGTTACCACCTGATATCAATCCATGGTAAATACCAACTCTTAAATAGAGAATTTCATGCAAATTCGGTATTTTAGAGGTTACCTACATCTCAAACTTCATTTTTACCATTTCTTATTTACTGAATCGGTCAAATTACCGATTCGGTAAAATTACCGATTCGGAAACTTTTCTGATTCGGTATATTTACCGATTCGGTAAATTTACCGATTCGGAAACTTTACCGATTCTGTAAATTTACCGAATTAGTAAATTTACCGATTCGGACGATTTTCTGTCCCCTACAACTCAAATAACAAACGGCCGAAATTCGGTATTTTCGGCCGTTACCGACCGGTATTTGGTTACCTACATCTGGCCCTGAATTTCTGGGTTACGTACAAAAAGAATCCTAGAAATTTGCTGAAACAAAGCAAATCTTAAAGTCATGTTATAGTTAGGTTTGTAAGAATATAAAAAGTAATGTTTAAAAGGAAAAAAACACCGAAATACCCCAGGTATAATTTACTGAGCCAGCTATAACTTGCACATGCACCATGTACTGCTTATAGCCTCATATATCACGTCATACATGACATGTTGAATGACATCATAGAGGCCATCACTGATATCACTATTCATGTAACACGAAAGCAAATAAAGCAAATGTTGCACACCTCTAGTTTAAAAATTCTAACCTTGCATGGAATACAGCCAAGATTAATACCTAGGGCCTCATTTACGAGGCCCTAGCGACACGTTTGCTTTTTTGATGCTTCAGTGGCGCAATGTGCCATAGCATATTTACAAGGCCATGCAAAGCCACTTTATATGGCTTTACATGGCCTTGTAAATATGTTCCCCATTCACGCAGAACATGGAGCGAAAGGAGCATTCCATGGGTGTTGCTGTGGGTGTTCTCACGCAACACCCATGGAATCTGAAGCATTTCCAGATTTAGGAATCGTAAACCTGAGAACGCGTCAGATCCCTACGCCTCTCCAGGGGAGGCATAGGAGTGGCACAACAGGATGAATACTTTTATTTCTTCTCATTTTTTCCTGCATTCTGCAGCATGCATAGAATGGGGAATATGTCATCATAAATATTTTTGTGCAGGAAGGTTTCCTTTCCTGCTCAAGAACAATAGTCCCCGCAGTGCAGGTTCCCTTGCAAAATGACACAAGAGTGTCTGCCATGTGCACTGCTGCTGTTTGTGCATTGCACTAGAGAAAAGGACAGGAATGTGCCATATCTTGTAGATATGGCGCATTCCTGTCCTTTCCTTTTGGCACACGGCTGCGCAGCAGGAAGGTGGCTGTGCTGCTAGCGTCAAAAGTTTGCAAATTATGCCCCTATACGTTTGGTTTTCAGTTGAAGTTAAGAAACATATTGGGTTATATATTTACTCATTAGAAACTAAGAATGCAGTTTAAATGTTGGCGGTGAAGATACTTCGACAAAACAGCAGTAGAGTATCATTATTCTTCAGAATGATTGCCAGCTTATCCTGGGAGGGGGAGTCAGGCTTTCTTGTTGATGTTGTACCCAAATGAATTTTAAATACACAGGGTTGCTTTATTTCAGGGGAGATGGGGTGGGAGGAAGTGACTCAAATGCCAGTCAACCCTAACAAAAGACACTGGGCCTACTTGGGGAGGGGGGGAGTGGAGAGCGGGTGGGGAGCATTTGAATAGCACATGCAATGCAGACATGACCCATTAGGTACACATTCCTCACCTGAAATGTTAGGAGGATAGGCTCTCTGGAACAATGCTTTAGCGTGTCTGAAATGCAAGGGCATAGTCATTGCATTCCTACAGGAAATACATAGAGCTGGTGTAGAAAAGTAGGATCTGTCTCTCATGGTTACCCCCACTTTTTGCTTGATGTAACACTGTTTTTGACTAGTCTGACTGGGATGCTGCTACTCAGGACCCCAGTCTATCTGCTTTCTCCCTAAACTGTTATGTTATGTAGTTGGTTACACTCCAGATTGAATACTGGGGTACCTTTGTCAGTCCCTAGTATATATTACACATGTTCCCAGTGAATAGGTACCCCAGAGGCCTCTCATGGGCTGAAGCATATATTATGCCACCCATGATAGGCCATGCGAAATTGAACTACAGGCCTGCCATTGCAGCCTGTGTAATGTCGGTGCATGCCCCACTTACTTATGATATTGGATTACTATATCCAAGGGTGACTGCACTTAAAACCTATAAGTCACCACTATAGAAGGGCTTTACAATCCTCAGGGCAGGGTGCTTGTTTCTAAGTGAGAGGGTGCCCCTGCATGAGCAGGACACCCCTGCAGCCTACGGAGTCCAATGTCATTCTTATTAGGCGACCGCGTGAAAACCAACTGTAAAACGTCTGAAACAAACTCTCTTGTGTTTGGTCTCAAACATGTTGGAATCATACCCCCACACTGGTAACCGGTGTGGGAGGTATGAGTCCACCCCTCAGAAGTGCCCTTCATGGGGTCCCTGGTGTTCCCGGTACCAGCCTTCTTGCCAGAGACACATTACTGCCCTCCTGCTGCTGAGCCAAGCTCAAGCAGGGGAAGGCGGAACAATAGGCATCCTGTCACCGGGAGGTGTGACCACCTCCCAGACAAGATTGTGTGTATTAGGGCTGGGTGAGTGCACTTGCCAGCGACTGAAAGTCTGCATGAGGGGCACATTTGGTGCCCTGTGCATAATCCAATTCAAACCAGTCCTGGGAGCCGTTAACTCCCGCTCTGGCTCGAAACTGGACAAAGGACATGGCAGTAATCTCTCCCTCTATAGACTCTACCTGGGAGGGTACCCTGAATCTTCCCAACCCTCTCCCATGGGTACTTAAGTTCTTAGCTAGCTGTAGGGCCCTAGATTCATTGTGGACCAAATTCAGAACTGAAACCACTGTACTTCGACCGTTTGGGCACTCTGGACTTCACTGGACTTCTTTTGGGGCTGACTTTGTTCCCTATCAGGCTGCTGCATCATCAGTGCCTGTGCACCATGAAGGATCTGTGTAGAACCTGTGGAGCATCTAGGACAACTGAAGATAATCTCCCTTGGCGTGAAGGGGTAACTTCCCTGCATTCGCAGGCACCTCAACACTGCTGACCGATCTGTTGATCCCAAGCTCCTACGTACTCCGAAGGGTCCAGCAACAGAGGAGGTGGGTTTCTACATCCCTCAAGGCCCAAGCTGCCGTTTCATCAAGTGCCAGTATCCCTTGTCGGGGCTGCAATACCGAACCCCTGTGCACCGCATGTATTTGTAAATGCATGTGCTTGTTGGCAATTCCTTGACAAGTGCATTGGCCTCCGAGTAGCCCCAACCTCTGATGACTTTCTCCACAAAGATCTCCATCCACCTCGCACCAAGTGCTCTGTGGCTTGCTATTTTGTGAAGCTGCTCGAGATCCTCTCACAACTCTGGTGCCTCCGGCCTGGGTCCAATTGAGGGTCAATTATGCTTTTCTTGGGCTACCCTAGTTGCTCCAGACTGACCCTGACTCCTTTTGCTGTGGTGAGTCTCCTGGACCTTGCTGGTCTGAACTGTACACTTTCTTGACTTCCTACATGGGCTGCTTTCACCAAGACTTGTTGGTGCTTCCACTGAACACCAACCCCTCAGCCTTCGGCATCCTTCGTGGACAGCTCACATCTGGCTCCTGGTCGTCCTCAACATTGCCTGGTCCCCGCAGACGTAGAGTCAAGAGCACCGTGAACTATCCTAAAGCACTGGACATCCGTGGGCATTCGTCTGCCAAGCTCCTGGTCACTCTCAAGTGACCCAGACTCTGTCCCCTGTGCTTTCAGGTACTCCTCGACAAGAATCCATGTTTGGATTCCAACTGACATTCCCCTACCTTCCAGCAGCGGCACTTTCTCGAAGTCTTCCATTGAGTTCAACGGCGAATTCCGACTCCACTTCGCACCAATGCACCCAGCTCCCCTGGGATAGGTAACTTGGGTACTTCGGTATCCACTAGTGTGGTGGCTCTCCAACCCTTTGTCTTCCACGGGGTTTCTTTGAAGTTCAAGGGGCAGGATCCTTAATCTCTAAAACTCCAACTGCAACTTTCACATAGAGTTGTACAGAGCACGCGGTCATGTTCCCACACTGCACCCATCCTCAGGGGGGTCTCTATTTACTCGATTTGGGTGATTCCTTGGTATCCCAGCAATTCTACATCCTCTCGACATCAACCTGACTCGAGTCGTGGTTCTTATACCACTTTCTTAATATGTGGTTTGGTCCCCCCGGGGCCCACTGTGTATAAGTGCTATTTACTGTTATTTATTTGCTTAAGTATTGTAGGCTTTGTGTATATCTCTGTGTAGGAGATACTGAAAATTACTAGAGAGTATTATATAATAAATACATATTTTTATAAATACCTTGTGTGGTTCTCTTTCATGTAATCACTAATGTGAGATTACATTCTGGTAAAACAAGCTGCTTTACACTCCTTCAAGACTTAGCCTGAAGATGGCTCGCCACAGCTACCACTTGGATAGCTTTCTACAGTTGTCTGAGGCCTCTTAAATCACCATAATGGTTGTCTGGAATGGTGCAAAGTGCCCACCTTAATTAGTGGAAATCATATACCATGCCAGCTTCTCACAGCTGGGTACCACATTAGGCTCTCCAGCGCAAATGGTGGGGACAGATCTTTGCAATGTCCTACTCTGCATTCTTGAGGGGAGCCACATTGTGAGCAAGACCAGGGGTCCCGTTTGTGGCTACAGCCAATAAACTTGATGAAGAGGGGCACTATGTCCTATGCACTTCTGTTGTAGATGGACTGAGAGTGGTACTGGTTAGCGTTTGCACCCCAAATACGGGTCAGACAACTGTCTTGTGGTGCTGTAACTTCTCCTAGTGCAGGAAACACTGGTACTGATGATATTGGGAGAAGATTACAATTACATGGTGGATATCCATCTTGATTGAAGGATGCCATTACTGGTAGATGCACCCGCAGGTCATGTGGCGAGACACTTTCGCCGTTGGATAGACAACTTGGGCTTATGGGTGCATGTTTGTTGAAGGTAATGGAACTTGGGCGTCAAGAGTATTCTTTCTATTCTGTGATCCACAACTTAAATGTCTATCTAGACATGATTCTCTGCTCCTCTGAGGTGGTGGGGCAAGTCGTGAGTACTTAGGACACACATATTCGGACTACAACCCACTCTTTATGCATCTGAACTGGGGCAGACATGTATTGCCATACCCACATGGAGGCTCGAGCCGGAGTTGCTGTACGAGACTACATTCAGGGCACTCAAGTCGGATGTTATACGTGACTACTTCCAAAGTAAGGACCACACCATGTAGCATAGTGCCATTGAATGAGCCACCTTTAAGGTGGTGGTGGGAGGGCATGAAATAGGGCAGGTTGGGGGGTGAGGGTTATGAGATCACTTAACAGTGAACTGGTGAAAACAGAGGATGATTTGCAGCACCTTGAGATAGAATTGCAGGTGGATCCACTGGCGCAAGATTATCTGTGGCAGAAATGCAAGGCTAGCACTGAGCTTCTGGATAAACTGAAGCCCAGCTCCCGCCTGTAATGTCATGGACCGAAAACACAGAGTCTGGTGCATGCAATGTTCCTGCGCTTAATGAGGGAGAAAGCTGAAGCCTTGGGCGGGCCAATTAAGGAATCAAAAATTAAAGGTTTGCTCAAAGAACTGGTTCACAGTACAACTCCTGGTATGGATGGGCTCCCGACTAAGTTTTATCATATCCATGCCTCTCTATCGGCTCCCCGGTTGGTTAAAAAAACACAGAAGGGTTTGCATTCGGCAACTGCCAACAACAACTAGGGAGGCCCTGGCCTTCTCTATCCCCAAATCCCATGGTGAGGAGCTGGAGGTTGGGTCATATCACCCTTTTTCAATGCTCAATGCAAATTATAAAATTCTCAGCATGGTGCTGATGACTGGCCTGCGCCATACCATACATACTGACCAGAATGGTTTCATTCCACAGCACAGCATAGCACCTCAGCCAATATCATATAGTTGCACCAAATTCTAGGAGAGACTTCATCGAACATCTTTCCAAAGGTAGTAGTTGTATCTGTTGACATGCCAAAGGGTACACAGTCAAAATATTGAGTCAGAATTGTCGACCTACACAAATTTCGTTTTGCAAATATCGAAGGTACCAAATTTCGATGTCAAGAATATCGTTGGACAGAATATCGACACTAAGGTAAGTAATATCGAATTTATTTATATCGATGTAAGTAATATCGAAGTTAGTAATATCGATAGCATATATATTGATGTAACTAATTTCGATGTTACTAATATCGATATTTGTATTATTTTTATGATTTTAATTATGTATGTGTAATATGTTTTGTTAAGTATTTTAATTTTTTTTAATTATATGTGTATTATTATTATATATTTTAATTAATGTATGTTTTTATTTCTTCAGAGGGTCATGGGTTTATAGGGGAATTGGGTGGGAAGTAATTTAATTGTAATTAATTAATGTTTTTTTTATTTTTTTTAATTAATTATTAATTGGCAGTACATTTTTTAATTGATAAATTAATTATTTAATTGATATTTAATGTTATTTTTAAGTAACTTTTATGATTTAGTACCGGAGCAGGTTGTGTGTTTATAGGGGAATAGGTTGGGAAGTAATTTCAAATATTCTAAATTATTTATTATTTATAGGAATTATAAATTATTTTTTATTAATTTTGTTTCTATTTCTGTAGTGGGTTGTGGGTTTATAGGGGAATTGGGTGGTAAGTAATTTAATTGTAATTAATTATTGATTTATAATTTTTTTGTTATGGATAAATAATTCATTTTAAAATAATTATTAATTGACAAATAAATATATTAATTGATAATTAACTTTTTTATTGGTAATTAATGTTTTTAATTGTTAACGAATTTTTTTAAATTGGTAATTCATGTTTGTAATTGGGAAATAATTTTTAATAGGTAAATTATTGTGTTAATTGGAATTAATATTTATAATTGGTAATTATTTCTTATTAATTGTAAAATATTTGTAATTAATTGGTAATCAATGTTTTATAAAAAAAGTATTATTTGGTATATTGTTTAATAATTTTTAATAGTGAATTAATTTTAAATCATATTTTTTATGTAATGAGATTTATTTAATTCTTTAATATTTATTATTTGGTGAGTAATATTTAATAAAGAATATTTATTGGTATTTGTTGATCATATATTGTTAATTAATTATTCAAATGTAATTGCTTTTAATAATTATTAATTGTTTGCAAATGATGTAGATTTATTTAAAAATGCAATTATACATTATTTTAAATATAAAAATTATTTATAAGTATGTTAAATTTAAATTCTACGCTATCAAACGCTTTCCCTACTATTGCACCCTTTGGAGTTGGAATAGTAATGTTTTCCCCTACGCTATCCAACGCTTTCCCTACTGTTGCACACTCTGGAGTTGGAATAGTAATTTTTACCCCTACGCTATCCAACGTTTTCTGTACTGTTACACCCTCTAGAGTTGGAATAGTAATTTTTATCCCTACGCTATCCAACGCTTTCCCTACTGTTGCACCCTTTGGAGTTGGAATAGTAATTTTTACCCTTACGCTATCAAACGCTTTCCCTACTGTTGCACCCTCCGGAGTTGGAATAGTAAGTTTTACCCTTATGCTATCCAATGCTTTCCCTACTGTTGCACTCACTGGAGTGGGAATAGTAATTTTTACCCACCTGCTATTCAACGTTTTCTCTACTGTTGCACTCTCTGGAGTGGGAATAGTAATTTTTCCCCCTACGCTATCCAACGCTTTCCCTACTGTTGCACCCTCTGGAGTTGGAATAGTAATTTTTACCATTACGCTATCCAACTCTTTCCCTACTATTCCACCCTCTGGAGTTGAAATAGTCATTTTTACCCCTACGCATTCCAACGTTTTCTGTACTGTTACACCCTCTGGAGTTGGAATAGTAATTTTTATCCCTACGCTATCCAACGCTTTCCCTACTGATGCACCCTTTGGAGTTGGAATAGCACGTTTTACCCTTACGCTATCAAACGCTTTCCCTACTGTTGCACCCTCTGGAGTTGGAATAGTAAGTTTTACCCTTACGCTCTCCAATGCTTTTCCTACTGTTGCCTCACTGGAGTTGGAATAGTAAATTTTACCCACCTGCTATTCAACGTTTTCTCTACTGTTGCACTCTCTGGAGTGGGAATAGTAATTTTTCCCCCTACGCTATCCAACGCTTTCTCTTCTGTTGCTCCCTCTGGAGTTGGAATAGTAATTTTTACCCTTATGCTATCCAACGCTTTCCCTACTGTTGCACCCCCTGGAGTTGGAATAATAATTTTTACCCCTACGCTATCCAACGCTTTGCCTACTGTTACACCCTCTGGAGTTGGAATAGTATTTTGTATCCCTACGCTATCCAACGCTTTCCCTACTCTTGCACCCTTTGGAGTTGGAATAGTAATTTTTACCCTTACGCTCTCCAATGCTTTCCCTACTGTTGCACTTACTGGAGTGGGAATAGTAATTTTTACCCACCCGCTATGCAACGTTTTCCCTACTGTTGCACTCTCAGGAGTGGAAATAGTAATTTTTCCCCCTACACTATCCAACGATTTCCCTACTGTTGCACCCTCTGGAGTTGGAATAGTAATTTTAACCGTACACTATCCAACGCTTTCCCTACTGTTGCACCCTCTGGAGTGGGATTAGTAATTTTTACCCACCCGCTATCCAATGCTTTCACTACTGTTGCACTCTCTGGAGTGGGAATAGTAATTTTTACCTCTACGCTATCCAGCGCTTTCCCTACTTTTGCACTCTCTGGAGTGGGAATAGTAATTTTTACCCCATGCTATTTAATGCTTTCCCTACGGTTTAATTTTCTGGAGTGGGAACAATAATTTTACATTCTACGCTATCCAATGTTTTCATTAATGTAGATTTTTTGGGACTTTAAATAGTATTTTTATTTATTTATGTATTTAATATTTTTTTTATTATTTTAGATAATGTTGTATTTAATTAACTTTTAAAATATTGATAGTATATTTAATTTTTTTAATTTATTAGATATAATTAAATAGTGTTATTCATGTTAATATTTTATGTGTGTAGATGTATTTGTAATTTATGGTATTTGTTATTAATTTATAATTAATTAAAATAATTAATAAATATTGTTATTAAGTAAGGATATATTACATATTGTATGTTTATTTTTAATTAGAGTTGTATTATTAAATATGTATTATTTATTAATTTTAAACATGATTAAATATGTTTAATTAATGTATAAGTATTATTTACTTAATTTAACTTTTTTTTACTGGAAAAAAAAACGATATTTTTAATTACGATAGTTTTAACATCGATATTTTAGTTTCCATATTTTTGTACTTACCATGTTGTAGATAGGGTGTCGATATACTTGCCTTCGATATTCCAGCATCGATGTTGCTGTAGGTCGATATTCTGCCCGTCGATAATCTGTCAGAGATTCATGCCAACGGTATTTGATACCTTGTGGTGGAACTACGTGGAGGAAGTCATGAACTGGATGGTTTTGGTCATAGAATTGAGCAATTGGATATCACTCCTTTAGGCTGCACCAAGCGAATGCATTTGCATGGGCCGCTGCATCTTTGAATCATTCAGCTGCACCAGACAGGGCTTCAAACTTTCCCCTATGCTTTTTGCATTGCAGTGGAGTTGTTTGTTAGCATGGTGAGGTTGGTGGGATGATGACAGGTCATCCCCTTGTGAGATGGTGAGCACAACATATCATTGTACGCAGACAACAAGGTCCTGTACCTGCTGGAGAGCAGTATTGGTATACCGTGGGCAATGGAGATACTCGCGGAGCTGGGGAAGGTGTCAGGGCTCTGCACAAACTGGTCGAAGATGTCTACCTTCCCAATGTTGGTGACACACCGGGGGCTGCTAGAGTTGTCGAAAATGCTGTGATATGGAGGGAGCCCAAGACTATCCTTTACCTAGAGGTCGGATATACCATAAAGATGCTGATACCAGGAAGGGTAACCTGGGGAGCATGAGGAGGGCCCTGCAGCTACAACTCCCTCTTATGGCCAGGGTGGTGCTGACCAAGATGATTGTATCACCCCGGCAACTTTACTATTTCGCCCCCCTGCCAATCTGGATCCCTAAAAGATGGTTCGGCTCTCTTAACTCTATGCTTTGTTTGCTGATCTGGGTTGGGAAGCAACATAGGGCATCTTTGCAAGTGTTGCAAGACTACAGCTGGAATAGAGATAGGGGTGTCAGACTTTGAAATGTATTACTATGATTCGCAACTGCAATGGGTGGCCAGATGGCTGGCAGGGCTGGACAGGGCAGACCTGGGGGAATTTGAGTATGATCGCAGGGAAGGGGCACTCAGAACACTACTATTGGGGGCAGACGTACAACCCCAGAGGACACCAAGACTGCTGGTGGTGGCTTTATGTTGCTGGACAGGGGTGAATAAAAGATTGGGGGAGGAGACACTCAACGCATTGTCAATACCACTGGTAGGGCTCCCCACAGTTAGAAGGGACTATTTCACAGAACACTGCTTGTGGGATTAGACTGTCCTGGTTTTGATGTTAGGCAATTGTTTTGCAGAAGAAGTCCCCCTGCAATTGGATTCCCTGGTCGAGGAATACCGCCTCATGGGGACACAATTTCAGACATATTGTCATGTAGTTCCTACTAATCCATAGGATTTGCATGTTTGTTCGTCAACATAAACTAGGGGCTTGGTGCCTAGGGAGATTACAGACACCCCTGCAGGATATATTGGCCTATAGACCAGATAGCTCACAGTCCACCGTAAGCCCCCTAACCTCAGGGAGCAAATGGTTTCTGGCAACCATTGAACATGACAGCCCTGACCCCTCAGGGATAATGGAAACAGTACAGAATATTTTGCTCAGTCACTCGTGCTTACGTATCACAGAGAAATATATATAGATTACACAGTGGGACGCTTTCAATAAGTTTATTATGCCAACATTATTCTTGTATAAAATACATATGCTGCAATGATTAGTAGACAGAAGCAGATAAAACTGATTGTAAGCACCAAAAGTGTAATTAATAGATGTAGTTCTAACATGGTGCTAAAACAATGTATAAATGCAGTCATCTAAAACAAGGCAATAATCAAGGGTACTCCTATTGTATGAACCTACTGTAAGTGTATCTAGTGTGTGTGTAGGTGTGGAGCCAAGAATTCCCCCAAAGGATGATCCAAACCCATTATCCGATGGGAGAGAATGAAGGACCCTGTCTTGGTCACAAACTGGACACCCCTCACAAGATGTGAGACAACTGTGAGGTAAAGTCTCAGCATGAAGGACCCTCTGTGTCAGTGTAAGTGCCTCCTCTCTTAAACTCTTGGGATGCTCATCTTTTCTAATAGAAATAAGCCTTGCGATGTGAGTATAGATTAGCGACATTATTGATATGTAGACAGCCCTGTTGCCCGGTGGATGAAGATAGAGATGGCATTTGTACAAAGTGCGAGAAGAGACCTTGTAAACCATGTTCCCTGCATTGTGATAATGTTATGCAAAGCTAGATGTTTAAGCAAGTTTAGTTTCAAGGAAACAAATCCAACAATGTCGCTCACACAAATATTTGCGAAAGGTCATTGCTGAAAAATAGGACAGTGTAAGAAATAAACTGCTTCGCTACATGGGCCTAACCTGGGAATATAACAATATGGGTTATTTATCCAGTCTCTCAAGATCTTTATGGGAACCCGATTCCAGAGCCCCGTTTGCATTACTTACTACAAACAGTGCAGACCTTAAGTAGCAGCAGAGACCTTGTGTCTTGACTGCACCGCATGCTGCTAGCCATGACTCAGGAAGATTTTTCAGGTGCACGGGCCAGGTGGAAGATCACAGATGGATGACCATTTGTGGGCAAAAAATGGGAGCGCATATTAGAACACACTAAGAAGGCCTTGATGATAGTCACTTCAAATACAAACACTTTAACTACCTACACACTTAATATCTTACACCCCATAGACTTAACGGTATGTACCAAACTATTATTTAAAAGTTGTGCCCAATGTGCACACATGAATGCAGATTTTGGACATATGTTATGGAGCTGCCCAGTGATCACATGATTCTAGGAGGAGGTGGTGGCCAAGCTGGAGCATACATTTGCCCTCCAGGGGTTGGGGACAGTTGAGGTATGCCTCCTGGGCCTTTATAGCCGTCAGCCTGCTAAGAAAGTGGGCAATAAATTCCTAAACTTAGAACTCAGGTGGCCCGGAGAGACATTGACATATACTCGCAATCTCTGAGTGTAGCACCACATAGTCGGTGGAGAGTGGAGATCCTAATCTGGGCGAGAGTGGAGAAGGTCACACTGCACCTAGAGGATTATAGGGGACTTTGAAAGAATCCATTAGTGGCTCTCTGGCAGGAAGTGGTGGCCAGCTTTAAAACCACAGGAGATGGAACAATCTGAATGCGCGGGACTGTAGGGATGGGGCCATTCCTTGGAATTGGCGGGAGCACTGGTATGGTGAGAGCTACATGATGGGACAGAAAATGGCCCTCCTTTCCCCTCTCTCTTTACACTGTGTCATATATCTTTTGACATCCCATAAGAAGTCCCCCCTTAGGCATCAACATGCTTGAAGGGCTTCATTGGCTTGGAATTGGCTTATGTTAAGGTGTTTGGAAGTTTTGTCAACAAATTGTGATGCTCAATTAATATGATGCGCTTAGCACTGCAATACCCACTGTTATATGAGCTTCACCATACAAAAATCCAATAAAACATCTGAAAGATACTGTGTTTGCTTTGGATATTAAGTCCAAGATCCTCGATGACAGTTCATGGTTACATTTTACTACACAATTGTATAAGAGCTCCTCTAATTAGCAGATAAGTATAGGTTATTACGTTCTATTTCTTATTCATATTTTTTATACCTTCTCCTAATATTTTTATTTTACTTATCTTTTCTTTCTTTTTTGCTCATATAGGTATAGATGTTCGCTTTCCTCACTGCTGTTTGTCCTGGCTATTGTTCTCTTGTGGAACGTTTTAGACAAGAGGGCCGGGACAGCAGCCTGATGACCAAGGGATGGGAACATATAATTTCCCTCTACGCTGATGACCTAAGGGATAGTACCTCTGCTGTTGAAAGAGCCGTAGAACCCTAGTGGGATTTTGAAGTAATGTCTGGGGTTTGGGTTAACAAGACCAAGACTCACATATTCAATGTTTCCCCTGGGGCAAAGAGACCGCATGGCCTTCCTTCAGATCTGATGTGATCACCCACCACTTTTAGATATCTGGCGATCCAGATATTTCACATATTGGAAGACCTCTGCGCTGGTAATTTGTTGAGAGCTCTCCATTCCCTGAGGTCTTGTATTCCCTTCAGGTGCTCACTTAAGCTACACCTCATGGCCCGGGTATCAGTTTCTAAAAAGGTTATGCTCCCGAGGTTTCTATATTTCTTCACAAACGTGCAGTGGGATTGGCCACGTATTCGCTCAAACAACTGGACATCTTGTTACGAGACTTGATATGGGATGGGAACCGGCATAGCGTGTCATTGGCTATCCTTGGGCGCCCTCTCGAAGAAAGGGCTTAGGTGCCACGGATTTCGAATTTCCTAGTGTCCCAGCCCCAATGGGTGGGTGGGGCTAACTAAGAGGAGCTGGGAATAACTGGGCAGTTGGCACACATGGAAACTCTACTGGCTAAACTGATTTGCCCCTCAACAGCAGTCCAAAGCCCAGGGCCACAGTTGTCGGCAGCACTGAAATATTGGTGCAGATGAGTCCTAAAAACTGCAAGAACACCACTGTATGCACCGACCCTGCCCTTTGTGGGGCTTCTTATGGTTAACCCCTTTCCTATATTCTTTCGGGCAGTTTACTGCCAGACTGCTATCAACAGGGAGCCTTGCTCCCACTCGAGGACTTGAGGGAATGTTAAAATTTGCTGTCAGACTGGTTTCTTACACAGGAGGCATTGACACAAGCATTTCTGGACTTGTGGGATGTATTCCGGGAAGAGCCCATGACTCATATGGTCTTGCAGTTATTGGTCTGAATTGGCACAGCTAGGCACCTGGTGACTTATAGATTGGAGCAGATCCTTCAGCAAGAGCGAGCAGACTCTGAGTGGCAGAGGATATTAGCCTTCCCTCAAAAAAATCTATAAGAATATGAGGTTGAAATACCTCCAATCCAATTCAATTAGGCATTATGACATATGTGACACCACATAGAATGCAAGTAGTTTATGGAGGTGACCCCCACCGCTGACTTTGTTCATATGGTGTGGGGTTGCCCCCGATTGCAAGCCTATTGCGAGGAGGTGATTTCTGCCCTAGAATCCACACTTGGGCGTACCCACCCCCCAGGTCCCTGGAGGCTTGTATTTTGGGAATATTTACACAACCAGCCTCAAGGAAAGTGGCACGAGGTTTAAGGACCTAGCCCTAGAGTTAGCCATATGGCAAATGGCTATGACCTGGAAATCGGCGGTAGGACTGAGAGTCCAGGCCTGGGAAGTAGACGTAACCCAGTAGGCAGAAGCTGAGGAGATCCACCCTATAGAGGATCTATGGACTGAAGTGTTAGTGGCATGGGAACATCCAGACAACGACCCAGGGGAGGATCCAGAGAAGACTGTTGACACGCCTGGAGAGGAAGAAGCCCGAGCCACCAGGGGTCCAGGGTAACCAGACAGCTTAGAGATGAGCAGAGAGGCACGCATGGGACCCTAGCTTGGGGTTTCTGCCCAGACATATTGGATGGAGGACTACAGGGCCCCCACCCTACAGGCGAGATAGGCGGTATGGTCCTGGTTGGAGAGGGCACATGTCTTGAAGTGCCTGCTCCTGAAGGGCGTCTGTCTTCCTGCCTATATACCAGATAATAGACAGTCACCATCCACAGGCATTTGCGATGGGTGGAGCTTTTTTGACCGGGTCCCTTTTTTCTTTTTGTGCATATTTCCCAGTTTCTTCGCATTTTTACTTCTATATGTTCTCCCACTGTTTATCAGACAATTGGCTCATCATTATGTCTTGAACGTCATATTATCTTTTCTATGGTATTGCTTCTATATCCCCCCTCATGAAAGCAAGGGGAGAACTCCTGTAATTAACAATTGTGAGCCCCGATGGTAATATTTGGATATGAATGACCTCGAGTGTTGCCCATTGATAACAAGTTTGGGTTGCTTTTTAAATTTGTTACCTCATGTTGCATTGCTATAAGTGTAAAATTGTAAAATGCAACTAAATTGAACTTTAAAGAAAAAACCCGAAAAAAGTCAACTCTGAATGGTGTAAAATAAAGCAATAACCCCATCAGGAAATGGCCTGTGGAAGTAGAGACAGCTATCCGAGCATGCTTACTGCTGTACAGTTATCTAGAGTCATGTATTTTTCACACGAATCAGATGGAAGAATACAATTCAGATATGCCAGAAATAGAGGAAAATGACTCAAGGTTTGCGGAGGGTGATAAAAAACACACATAAAATGAATTATCAGATTATACAGTGATAAAACATTTGATAATAAAGTGTGGCAAGTCTGAGAGAATTCAAAGTACTCCCATCATGAAGGTTCCACTACCATGTATAAATGTGATCTGGTTGGATGACACATAATCATGAAGCAGGTGAATCTGTGAACCAATCTGAAGTTAGAAAGGCCAAAGCCTTTATGGCTCAATGCACAATAAGTGCCCCTAAAATTGTGATTGTGGTGCATGGAGACTACCAATACAACACCTCCTTGATCTTTCAGATATCAAGAGTACCACAACTAGCATATAAATCAGAGTGAAGATTACTCCTAATTGCAGCTAATTATGAGGGTGCAATTTTTCTCAGTAACAATTTCCATAATATCAAGGCAGAATCATAGGGATTGTGTAAGCATGATTCATAGAGAAGTCTGAGAGCTAGGTCCAAGAGCCATCGAGGGAGTATGTGACCGGTGCACAGTAGGTCTATTGCCTGGATCCTTTAGATCTGAAAGGTAGACTTTGAATGCAGCCTTGAAGCAGGAAGAGAGATTCCACTTGAAAGTCACTGAGGATGGCATTTCACTCTATAGCTAATTGTAATCTGATAGATATGAGTCTAGGTGGAGAACAAAGTATCTTGGGGTGTGAATGTGACTGAGTCTAGTGGAGTTCAAGTGCTTGTTCTTGTGGGATTTAGTGAGAGAGGTCCTAAAGTGATATGGCAGAGCAGATCTAGGGACTGAACTGAACACTAGCATCAAGGCTATGAGGAGCTTCCCATGTGTGGCAGACAACCAGCCCACCAGGTGCCAGTGATAAGTGGTCTGCTGAAAAAAAAAGTGATGGATATAAATGCTGTGAATTACTCTTAAGCCATTGTTTACAATCCATTCATTGAGATTTCCTGTGAGTGAGTGGAAAATTACCGGGCCAAGATGTCTGACGCTGGTGCAAGATGTTTGGAGCAGAAGGACTTGCTGTGAATTTTTGAGAAGCAATTATTAGGGGAGGCCACACTTAGCCACAAGCCACCAGCAAGGGATCCATATCACAGATTACTTCGCGCCAGGAGGCGCTGACGCCTGTTTTCACGGCCTGGAGGCGCTTAAAACTGCAGCGTGGGATGCCGCACTTAGCCATAAGCCGCAAGCAAGGAACTCCAGATCCCAGATTACTTTGCGCCAGGAGGCGCTGACGCCTGTTTTCCACGCACGGAGGGGCTTAAAACCGAAGCGTGGCTCCCGCAGTTCGGGACGCTGTACTCAGCCAGAAGCCGTCAGGAAGGAACTCCAGATCCCAGATTACTTTGCACCATGAGGTGCTGACACCTGTTTTCTGTGCCCGGAGGTGCTTAAAACTGAGGCACGGGATGCAAGCGGGCGGGCCCGTCTGCGCCCGTCAGAGCCAGGAGGAGGCTAGGCTGTGCTACTCTCCTGTCATCTGCGCCTTGGTACCCTCGTCCTTCACTGCATTGGATACCCTCCACAAGATAAAGGTACTGTCACCCACGGTTACTGTTGGTATCCCGCCCTGCATGCCTGATTCCCTTTGTACGTGACTACATTTGAATACTCTGTGGCCTTGAGCGCTAGCATAAAATGGGAATGCGCAAAAACACGGAGGACAGTTGCAATAAGATGAGGAGACAGTTATAGTTCGAAGATGTATTGAAGAATAGCAAATATCAAAGGGAAACAGGCAATACCAGGCAGCACGACTACCCTCAAGGAAGCCAGTACATCAAAATGAATCCTAACTCTAGAACATTACATGACAACACATACATTCTATATCTCGCGCAAGCACGAGTCATTAAAGGAAACTTACATGAATAATAAAGTAGAGGATACATACACTACATATCCCCCTCTCTCCATAAACAAAACAAAATGGAAAAGTGCAATAAATGGCGATAAGGAAGGAAAGACCAATGGAGAAGGTACAGGGAAGAAAGGAAATACAATCACATAACATACTCTCTCAACTAAGCAGGGAGAACACTCCTTCTCTTAGCAAGGTTGTTATTGACTACATTTAAAATTATGAGACTCTTGAGCTGCTTCAACATTAGCAGAAGACTCTTCCCCCCCCCCCGTTAAAGCAAAAGCAGAAACACTGGGGCTATCATGACTGGTGGAAGATGCAGAGTACAGATTTTATTCTGCTGCAATTGCTTCTACAGTAATAGAACCATCTGAGCCTAGATGAGATTGTAAGCTACTATTACTAAAATAATCCACCGCCCAATCAAAATTGAATGAAGATGCAGATTCCTGCGAACATTGTACATCTTCATGATTAACATCCAGAGCAACATTCTTAAGACTTCACACCATTTGCAAGTCTAATGGAATTGTATAGAATCTTAATAACTTACTGCGGTGTATCAAATCTACTTTCACCTTTGGAGACTTTAATAGGTTTTCTGATTCGAATCCAGTCCCCCACATTAATAGGAACCTGTTTAGTACCATGATGAGTGTCATAATAGAGTTTGCTCTTCAAATGAATGGACTCTAAACTTTTTTAACATCAACAGGAGACCATTGTTGCACATTCCCTTCAACAAGCCAACCAGGGTTAAATTTACACCAAGGTGTCTTCCCTCTCATCATAAAGAAGGGAGATAGCCCGGTTGAGGTATGAGTGGTAACCCTATAGGCCCAAAAAGATTTTTGAATCTCTAACTTCCAGTCCAAGTGTTTACTCATGGCCGCTCGGATCACACCCCATGATTACTCTATTGAAGCGCTCCACAGTTCCATTTCCACTAGGATTGTATAGTGACGTAGTTTTGTGTTTCACACCACACCTCTCTGTGAGAAGTTAGCCTAGCATATGATGTCCACTAGTTCTAGTGGGCACCTTGCACCAGTCTAATCGACCCTTATTGATGGTGGTTGTAAAGTCAACCTTATAGAAAGCTTCCCTAGGGGTAGCAATGGCGAGCAGTCTTCAGGCTAAGACTTCAGAGAGCGAATTAAGCTAGTTGTTTTACCAATTATAATCTCTTGAACACCAAATGAAAGCACACCACAAAAGGTATATATAAAATATATATGTATTTATTCTAAACACAACCTCTCTGCAATCTTTAAGAGGTGAGAGGTAAAAGTACAATACAAGTTACTTAGTTAGCATACGATATGTTGCACAGTATACGTTTTGCCCTAGGGGCCTCACAAACCATATACTAAAATAGTGGTATACGAACCACGTGAGTATTAGAAAGCAGGACTGGGGCCTATGGAATCGCTGGGGCTACTCTAAACAACCAAAGGTTAGGATGTAGGAGGCCCACTGGAGACGCGTGCAGTGTCTAAACACAGCCGCAGGTTACCATTGACTTTCTATGGAAAACGAACAAGTTACAAATTTCCAATTTAGGACACTTCTAAATGAACTACGATGTAACCCTTTTAGACTTAGACACTAGGAAGGCCAATACTCTCGAGACTACCAGAGTACTCGTGTTACCTCATCCACGGAAGCCGGGTGCATAGAAGTGTTGCAGGCGACCAGAGGAAAAGTGTCTGGGTGGATCCAAGGGTGGATCGAAGATCTGAAGAACCTGAAAGCAGAGGAGACAGAGTCTGGGCCATTTGCCAGTGACCAGGGCGGCGATGGAAAGATGCCACCAGATGTCTGGTGATTTCAGGTGAAAAGGTGAAGTTTGCCTCTTCAGCCACGAAGACCAGGAGGTGTTGATGATGACCAGGAGCTGCGTTCAAGCTGTGCCACATGGGATCTAGTTGACTGCAGTGTTGGTATCCGGATTGGACCCTGTCAAACGCAACCCATGTAGGATGTCAAGATGGGCTTCGGTGCAGACCAGCAAGGTCTGTGGAACTTCTCCTTTGCAGGGAAGTTAGAACAATTCTGAAGCAACCAGGAAAGCAAGATGAAATAAAGGATTGTCTTCTTGGGGGCTCACTAGCCAATGGACTAGGAACTGCAAAGACACGTTGAGCGGAAATGCACAAAGCAAGCTCACGGGCCACTCGTGGACTGTGGAGCTCTGAGCTTTGGTGCAAAAGGTGCTCAGGTCTGGGGCTTCAAGCACCTTAATGCAAAACCAGGATACCTCGGAAAGTTGATGCAGGTAGCATAATGCAGGATGTCCAGGAGTTCTGGTCCCACGTCTCTCGTGTCCGCCACAGGTCTCAGCTTTGCTGTGAGCGAAGGTCGGGTTCAGAAATGTCTGGAAGTCCATGTCCTGTGTTGCAGATTCCTCGGGATCCGGCAACAGCCTCGAAAATGCAGACCAGCACTGATGCTGTTGGTGCCTGTTTGAACAAGGTGGTCACTCCTTGTCCACAAGGGAGATGTCTTCCATCTTCCAATCGAAATGGAATGTTGAAGGTCCAGGATATATGTTTCAGAGTTTCGTCCAGAGTAATCTAAAGTCCTAGGGACTGGGATCCTATACTTATACTAAGTTTAGGGGTTGGACTACCTTTAAGGTCCTTCCTATGGGTTGACCTGGGGTGGGGGTGGGTACGCCCCTTCCCCTTTGTCCAGTTTCAAGCCAGAGCTGGGGCTGAGTGCCCCAGCAACTGGTTTGAATTGGGAAATGCATGGCACACTTAGTGTGCCCCAGGCAGTGTCTGAAAAGCATTCACTGAATGCAACCCTCTCTGCCTCAATACACTAAAGCCTGTCTGGGTAGGTGCCAGCACCTCCCTGGACAGGAAACCTATTGTCCAAGCCTCCCCTGCTGGAGTTTCGTCCAGAAGCAGGAGGGCAGACTTGTGTCTGTGGCAACAGCATCCATTTTGTGATGCTGGGGCTCTGTTCAACTTTAACTGGGTAAACCAGTAACTACATGCCTTCTCCCTCTAGAAGGGTGGAATGCTATCCCCGCCACCAGGACTGGCGGGGGTAGTATTCCAAGGTGTTTGTTTGACACCTTACACGACATGTTTTGATAAAGCCAAACCTTAGTTAGTATTAACTGCGAGGATTATAATGCACTTAAGAGTATATGGTATGGATATATCATAGAACAGCTATAAGGAGATGGTTCCAAAAGCTGTAGAGGGGCTCAGCTCATGCTAGGGCACCCTCTCACATAAAACCAAGTACTTTGCCTCCAGGATTGTCAAAGGCTGTCATAGGAGTGACGTATAGGCATATATGTGTCTATATATGTATATATAGATATAGGTATGCTATATCTAAGTAAGGGGTGATTACACCACCTTACCCAGGCTGTGTGAACAGACCTGTGGTGTCAGTTTGGAAGGCAAGCCAGGGGTGGCACAATACATGCTGCAGCCCGTGGTAGGCCTAGGGTGCACCTATGCCCTGCGTACCTATGGTACACTATGCAGGGGCTCACAAGGGTGACCCAGTAACCAATCTGGTATGTACCTAAAGTACATGGTATCAATATAGAGAGAGAACAGCTGGGCTGTGGGCCTGATTAGCAGGTCCACAGCCACACTAAAGTCGAAAATCCAGAGAATCACAGCAAAAAGTGGGGGTAACCATAGGAAGCAGACCCTACTCTCCCACACTCTCAAAATAATGTTCTGCTGAGTTCAACACAAACTGTATCCCATTATCACTAAGCACACAAACTGGAAGTCCTTCCACCACAAAAATGTTATCCAAAAATTTCGAAACAGCTTGGGTTTCAACTTTATCCAAAAAATGAACAATAGGCCATTTAGAGAAAAGATCAATTACCACCAAACCATACTCTTTCAAATCACCAACCGGTCCAAAGATATCAATGGCAACATCTCCCAAGGAAGACTAGGAATTAAACCTTCACTCATTGGGGGTCTCAATGTCTTTAAACACTTCTCCGCAGAGATAGAAATTGAACACGCCCAGGCAAAGTTTTCAACCTCTCTGTCAACTCCAGGCCACCAAAAGAGACCTTTAACAACTAACTTCGTTCTGACAATTCCAAAATGGCCTTCATGGCATAGTTGTAAAACTTTATTTGCGTAAGGTTTTTGGGGGAATGATACGATCACCTCTCATCAATAAATCTTTGTCAGAGGATAACTCCAAACGCACTTCCCAAAAGGACTTCAAATCAGCTGTGATGTTGTCCTTCGTAGGCCACCCTTTAGATATGTAATCAGAAACCAGCCTTAAATCATTATCCTTGTGTAGCTCTTTGACCTATTCTGTTTTGGTGATAGCGGGTTTACCTGAATCATGAATAAAAGCTATGCTGTAATTAGCCCAAGGGTTGTCAACACACTCTTTCAACGGAACAGGTAGCCTAGACAAACAATCAGCAAACATATTTTGTCTGCCAAATACATAAATGATCTTATAAATATACTCCTTCATCCGCATCGAGACTCTGGCTAGCCTAGCAGAAGCTCTCACACTTCCTTCATTAGTCAAAATACTTACCAAGGGTCGATGATCCGTTCAAATGACTACAGGTTTTCCCAAAACAAAAGCATGGAAATGTTCTAACCCCCAGGCAAGAGCCAAAGCTTCTCTTTCGATGATGGGGTACATACTCTCAGCAGGAGTTAAAGCTCTAGAAGCAAACAAAATGATTATCTCCTTACCATCACTCCCTTTCTGTCTAAGAACTGCACCCAGTCCTTTATCGCTTGCATCAATGGTCAACCAACATTCATGATTTGGGTTAAAACTTCCCAAAGCACTGAAACGTTGTAAATCTTTTTTAATCAAGGAAAGATCTCTCTCACACTCAACAGACTACTCAAATTTGACATTCTTTTTCAAAAGAGCACGAATATTGTAAACCTTGGAGGCAAAATTTGGTATAAATTTGGCACAATATTCTGCCATTCCAAAAAAGGTTCTGATTTTCTCTTTAGAAGTAGGAGGATTTACCCCAATAATTGTAGTAATCAGTGAAGGCTTAGGTTTTACCCCTTCTCACTTATGACGTGCCCCAGATATGAAATACTTCTTTGTGCAAATCTTAGACAGTTCAACAGTCAAGCCAGCAACCTGCAAGGTGCGTAGAACCTCATTCAAAATAGAATCATGCTCATCTTTTCCTTTAGCCGCAATCCAAACGTTGTCTTGAAAGAATGAAACCCCTCTCAATTTTGCAAAAAGTCTGTGCATCAGTCGCTGAAAGACAGCAAGACCGAAAGGCATGCGTCTAAACTGGTAACATCCAAAGGGAGTGAAAAAGGCTGTTACCGCTCTTGATTGAGGTTCCAACAAGACCTGGTGGTAAGCTGTCGAAAGGTCTATGGTAGAAAAACAGGTCGCCCCCTTCAAGGAAGAGACCATCTCATTGATTTTAGGAAAGGGAAATCTCTCAACAACAATATTGTTGTTGAGGTGGTGTAAATCAATGCACAGACGAATGTTTCCATTCGATTTGCGTGAAACGACGACTGGAGAAATCCATTCTGAGGTGTCAATTGCCTCAATAACACCTTGTGACAACAAATGTTGTAATTCTTTATTAACTTCCTCTCTTATTAACATAGGAATGGGTCTAACCCTACACACCTTAGGTTCAGCATTCTCTTTTAGTACAATATGGTGTTCGAATCCTTTGAGTGCCCCCAACTCCTTACCGAATACATCTGGACATTTTTTATCCAGTACTTCACTCAATTTACTAGTTTCATCCATTATAAGCACTTTCTCCTCACTGTTTGAATCTAAAATGATATGTAGATTATTTTGATCATTCCATCCCAAAACAGAAGGTCCAACCTTGGCAACATACAATTTACCTCTGGCTAACCTTCTTTTAAACAGGAATGTAAGCCATCTGTAACCCAGCATATCTATTTTTTCTCCTGTGAAACTTACTGGGTTGTCATCTGAAATATTAAGATGATTACCAATCTTTCCTACAAACTTTGTTTTCCACACATCTTCACTTACTATAGTGTAAGGTGACCCTGAGTCAGCGTAGACCTTCACTATATTGCCACCTAAGGATAATTCACAAATTGATGTATCTTTCAATGAATCCTCACCAATATTGAGAATGAAATTCCTTTGCAAATTCTTAATGCAATTATCCTTCTAATCAATATCCCTTTCAGTATTTTCCTCTTCCTCATGCATATATTTCACATTACTACCCCACATTTTTTTCTTAAAGCAGGACAACTGTTGCTAAAAGCTAAATGTTCTCTGCTGTCACAGTGGTAGCATCTTCTCTCCTCCATTATCCTGTCCCCAGATAAGTTCCTTTGTAACTGATTCAGCCAACGTCCAAAACTTTGTTGACTTTGGCCATTACTATGAGCCTGTAATTTGAAAACACCTGTAGTGTCCTTAGATCATTCTTCTTCAGATTCCTTTACCACAGTGGCACATCTCCCTGACATCTCCGACTTCTTCATAATGGCCAAAACATCTTCAAGAGGAGCATCTCCATTCACCCATAACCAATCCTGTATAGGTGAATTGTTGTTATGCATCACCAAATGTTCCCGAATCAAGTCATCATGGAGATCTCCAAACTTCCAGTCTATCGCCAATTTCTTAAAATCATCAAGCCATTCATCAATAAGTTCCTCCTTGTTTTGTTTCCTTTGAAAGAACTTGTGTCTTATCACACCAATTCACACCTTTGGCGCAAAATACTTATCCATATATTTAAGTGCACATTCAAAGACATCTAGATGCGCATCGGTAATTTTTGACATCTTTGAATACGTTCTTAATCCTACAGGGCCTAAAGAGTGAAGAAGTATTCTTTTCTCCTGTTCAGCTTTCATTTTACCAGCCTCATCAATGGCACATATTTAGTTCACAAAATATTCTTTCCATTCCAACCACTTAATACATGGTTGTGAGCCAGTAGCCCAAAATGGATGGGTAGGGCTAATGCTGAAATTCTGCTGTACCATGGTTTGTTCCTCCACACTATCACGTTGATGCCCTTGTTCCATGTCCTAAAATAATATCCAGGTCTGACTATAAACTAGATATAATTGCTGAATAAGGTACTGATTTTGCAAAGTCACATGGATAAAATGTAGGTAACACAGAACAAACGTAAAACCCCCCCACAAAAAAATAATATTAATAATTTATAATCCTGTCGTGCCCCCACAGTCTCACCTGTTCCCCAGTTTGCTCCACAAATGCATGAAATAAGGAAATGCACGTTGCAGGAGTCAACCCCAAGCTATAACGTCCTGCTCGTGTGGGTGAACTCCCGATTAATATCCTAAGGATGAGTTTATGTTGCTAAAATGTAAGGTGACCCCGCATGATGACATCATCACGGTTGCCTCAGATTACTCGCGTCCTGTAAGAACTAAATTCCCGACCTTTGTTCCAGACTGAAATTCCGCCGCTGTTCGAAAGATGATCCCATCCTCGTCGCCAATTGTAGTAAGAGGAGGAGACAGGTATAGTTCGAAGATTTATTGTAGAATAGCAAATATCAAAGGGGAACAGGCAATGCCAGGCAGCACGACTAATCTCAAGGAAGCCAGTACATCAAAATGAATCCTAACTCTAGAACATTACATGACAACACCTAAATTTTATCTCTCGCACAAGCACAAGTCATTAAAGGAAACTTACATGAAGAATAATGTAGAGGATACATACACTACAATAGTGTAAAGGCTACTACAAAAAAGGGCGAAGAAGTCTAAAAAAACAATGAGCACTGTGGAAGGGGGTGGGCCAAGCAGGGGATATGGGGTATTAGACCATATTGATAACCTATTGTTGGAATGTGAAGGTCTTCACGGCCCCAGCAGCTCACTGAACACAGCACTGAGCACACTGCCTCATGGAAATTCTATCATTAATACTAAGAAATGCCGTATACCATCACTATTCAACCAAGCAAAGGGTAAGAAACTTTCCCCAGCGACCCAAAACTCCAGTCCTTGCGTGATAAATAATGAGGGGATAGAGGAGCAAGCACCAGATGATGATTATTTAGCTTTTCCCTGCAGTAACTGCTTTCCCCCTCTACTGGATAATAGTGATTTAATAAATAATCCTGTTGACCCATGAGTGAGGCACAGACAGGGGGAGTTAAGAAAACAAAGCAGCCACACATGGAGGTATCTGCCCTTCCGGGCTCCGTCCGCCACTCTAGTATAGAAGCTCCTCAAGTTAGCGAAAGCATAGTCACCCATATTAATACTGCTCACAATGAATGGTCCTTGCAAATATCGCTACCAGTGCAAATACCCAACATGGCAGATGAAATTAGACCGTTTATGGTAGAAGTGGGTAGCCTCCCTGAATCCCTAGCAGGGTGCTAAAAGATGTTGAATCCCTTACAAATTCCTTATGCCTTCAGCCTGCTTTTGAGGCAATCGATAAGGGGGGGCTCGACAAATTCACGCAACACACCAGGAAAATCTCAGGGTGCTACCACAGGTGCCAATGGCAATAGAGTTCGTCATCGGAATGCTAAGGGAGTCCACCAAGACCCCGAGTACCCGGGAGGGGAACATTATAATCAAATGGCTGATCATCACCCTTTCAGCTCAAAAGAGGTGCTGGGTCCCGTACCAGGCACCCAGTATTTGCAGGCAACCGGGCACATTACCTTCCCCGGCACAGACAAATCGTTCCTGAAGAAGCGGATAATATATTTGGCAATCCACTCACCAAGGTCCCATTATGAAAAGGGCCAACCATGCTCTAATCAGTCCAGACAAAATACTAAGCCTCTCTCCCTCTAAAAAGGAATGCAATCAGTGCCAGATGCTTAACTCTTATGGTACACTGAAATACTACATGAACCATGTCTAGACATACCCATGCTAAATAGGGTACCTCCCTGATGAAAGCAAATAGTGAAAATTCAATCTTAAAATTAATCACTATTGGCACCCCCGAAAGAAACGCGCAGCCAAAATCCTGTCCCCGATGAATAACAACAAACACGAGCCAGAAGCAATTTGATCAAAAGGACTGAGTGCAAGTAAAACTGTATTGTACAGTAATCCACATAACCTATGTCTGGGCATACCCATGTAACTTAGAGTAATGCTGAGTAGATAAAAGTGATACATGAAAATGACTGACTTTGTCTACTCTTAACAACTGAAAGTCACTAGTAGCCACTCTGAACTTATTTCATTTCAATATGTCTGCTCAAGTTGCCATTACATTCAGGCAACAACCGGAAGCAAATCAACTGCCCCACTCTCGAAGCGGCTGGGGCAGTGAACCCTGAGCTGCTGAACCTTCTAGACCACGTGTAATATGAAAACAAAAAACAAGCAAACATTACCGGGACTCAGGAGTCTCATGGTGGACTGGAAGGACTGGAGCGACCACTGTGCCCTCGGCCTGGTTGCCCCCACGCTCCCCGCCTGCTGCCTGCCTCTTACCTGCTGCCTGCCTGCCTGCTGCCGATCCAGCCCGGTGCCCCAGCCGCCGCAGGGCCGCCCGCCTCGATCGCCGATCCAGCCCGGCGCCCCAGCCGCCGCAGGGTCGGCCGCCTGGATTTTCGTGCCGGTTTTTGCCGCGACCCTGCCCCCCCGCCTGCCGATAGGACCACGCGCTCCCCGCCTCCCGCCTGACCCGCCCTCCCGGCTCCCTTCTTATGACGCCCCCTCAGCGACCGCGCAGCGGACGCGCGCAGCAGGAGCACCGACTGAGCGCCGAAGGTGCGCCAAAGGTAAGCCCGTCTGCGCCCGTCCGTGCCTGGACCGCGCCCAGTGCCAGGACCCCTGGCCCCCGCAGATCCCAGCCCACCTGCCGGACGTACGACGCCGCCACCCTCATCGCACTCAACGACGGACGAGTCCTGGGATGCTACCGTGCCACCCCGAGACGCTCCCACGGACCCTTCTGCTGCACCGCCTGCAAGTTCACCTGCATCCGGACCTGCCTCGCACCAGCACCCGCCAAGACAAACACCAGCAGCAACCACCTCAAGTGCATCCTGCTCAACACCCGCTCAGTCCACAGACACGCCATTGAACTCTGGAACCTCATCGACACCACAGCTCCTGACGTTGCCTTCCTCACGGAGACCTGGATGAACGCCTCTTCAGCGCCCGACATCGCCATCGCCATCCCAGAGGGCTACAAGATCACCCGGAGGGACCGCACCGCCAACCAGATGGGAGGAGGCATCGCCATCATCCACAGGGACACCATCCGCATCACGACTTACACCGACGACATCCTGACTACCGCCGAACACCTACACTTCCAGATCCACACCGACCCGAAGACCACCCTCAGAGGCACCCTGATCTACCGACCCCCGGGACCACGCACACAATTCAGCGAGGACATCGCCGACTTCGTCAGCCCGCATGCCCTCCCCTCCGCTGACTACATCCTCCTAGGGGACCTCAACTTCCACCTGGAGAACAACAACGACCGCAACACCACCACCCTGCTCGCCAACCTCGCCAACCTCGGACTCAAGCAGCTGGTGACCACCCCCACCCACCTCGCCGGACACACACTCGACGCCGTCTTCTCATCCAGCAAAGACATCACCTTCAGCCACGCCACAGGACTCCACTGGACGGACCACAGCTGCGTCCACTTCACCTTCAGAAGAACGACGATCCACCACCACCAGCAACAGGTCGCCCGCAGAAACTGGAGCAAGATCACAGTCGACCAGCTCGCCGCTTCCCTGAGCCAGCACCCTCCCGCTAGCTCAGCGAACCCCAGCCAGGCCGCCGACAACCTCACGAAGTGGATCACCAACTGTGCGGACGAACTCGCCCCACTGAAGACCCCGCCCAGCAGACTCGGCAGCAAGAAGGCCCCATGGTTCACCGACGAACTCAAGAGCTCCAAGAAGAACTGCCGAGCCCTCGAGAAAGCCTGGAGAAGGGAGCCAACACCGGACAACATGACCACCCTCAAGCTTGCCACCCGGAAGCACCACCAGCTGATCCGTGACACCAAGAAAACTGCATTCAAGGACCGACTGGACAACAACGCACACAACAGCAAGGAATTCTTCAACATCGTGAAAGAGCTCTCCAACCCCAACGCCGGAAACAACAACATCACCTCATCGCAAGAACTCTGCAACTCCCTCGCCTCCTACTTCCACAACAAGATCGCGGACATACACAACAGCTTCAACACCCAACCAATGAACGCCACGTCCGACACGACCGAACCACCGCCCCCCACCACCACCCTCCGCGCCTGGACTCCGATCAGCACCGAAGACACCGTCCGCATGATGAACTTCATCCACTCCGGATCTCCGACCGACCCCTGCCCTCACCACGTCTTCAACAAGGCCGACGCTGTCATCGCACCCCACCTGCGGGACATCATCAACACCTCCTTCACCACCGCCACCTTCCCTGAGAGCTGGAAGCACGCCGAACTCAGCGCTCTACTCAAGAAACCAACAGCGGACCCCACCGAACTCAAGAATTACCGCCCCATCTCGCTGCTCCCGTTTCCGGCCAAAGTCATCGAGAAGACCGTCAACAAGCAACTGGCCGCCTTCCTCGAGACGAACGGATCTCTCGACCCCTCACAGTCTGGCTTCCGAGCCAACCACAGCACCGAGACCGCCCTCATCGCTGCCACAGATGACATCCGAACCCTGATGGACAACGGAGAAACAGCGGCCCTCATCCTCCTAGACCTCTCCACGGCCTTTGACACCGTCTGCCACCCCACCCTAGTGCAGCGCCTCTACAACGTCGGAATCCAGGAGAAGGCACTGGAATGGATCATCTCCTTCCTCGACGGAAGAACCCAGAGAGTCCGCCTACCACCGTACAAATCAAAGGCCACCGAAGTCATCTGCGGCATACCCCAAGGATCCTCGCTGAGCCCAACCCTCTTCAACGTCTACATGAGCCCCCTCGCGGCCATCGCACGCCAACACAACCTGAACATCATCTCCTACGCCGATGATACCCAGCTGATCCTCTCCCTTACCAACGACCCCGCCGCCGCCAGAGCCAACCTTCACAAAGGAATGAAAGAGGTAGCCGAGTGGATGTCGACCAGTCGCCTGAAGCTGAACTCGGACAAGACGGAAGTCCTCATCCTGGGATCCTCGCCCTCCGCCTGGGACGACTCCTAGTGGCCCCCCGCCCTGGGAACCGCACCCAAACCGACAGACCACGCACGCAACCTGGGCTTCATCCTGGACTCCTCCCTCTCCATGACCAAGCAAGTCAACGCCGTCTCCTCGTCGTGCTTCAACATCCTGCGCATGCTACGGAAAATCTTCCGGTGGATCCCCACCGAGACCAGGAAGACTGTCACCCAGGCCCTCGTCACCAGCCGACTGGACTACGGCAACGCCCTCTACGCCGGAACCACCACCAAGCTCCAGAAGAGACTCCAACGGATCCAGAACGCCTCAGCCAGACTCATCCTCGACATCCCACGACACAGCCACATCTCCGGACACCTAAGAGACCTGCACTGGCTCCCGGTCAACAAGAGAATCACCTTCCGTCTCCTTACCCACGCACACAAAGCTCTCCACGATCAAGGCCCGAGCTACCTCAACAACCGCATCAACTTCTACGCTCCCAAACGACACTTCCGATCAGCCAGTCACGCCCTTGCCGCCGTCCCCCGCATCCGAAGAACGACAACAGGAGGAAGGTCCTTCTCCTACCTGCCCGCGAAGACCTGGAACTCCCTCCCGACCGACCTGCGCCTGACCCAAGACCACCTCGCCATCAGGAAGAAGCTCAAGACCTGGCTGTTCGGGCAGTAGCAGCCCCCCTCCCCCCCCCCCCCCCACCCCCCCTAGCGCCTTGAGACCCTCCGGGTAAGTAGAGCGCTCTATAAATGTCTATGATTGATTGATTGATTGAAGGGTTTATTTGATGTTGGTCACTGCTGACTGTTTTTACTCCACTGATATCTTACTCACTGTGCTATTGCAGACAGGGAGCCACTATTTCAAACTAAACTTGGCCAGACTTTGAAAAGGGAGAGTCCACTTTAAATGAGCCGGACACGATTAACCCTTATTAGGCGTTGTTAGGAATATGCAGCAAGAATCCCTATCTCACAGCAAGATAGGAAAACATACAAGGGCTGAAAATAAATATTCAATTATTCTTACCCATTGCTGCATTATATTTGAATTCTGTTTGCTCTTGTGCCATTAAAAACAATAACTATACATCTGCAAATCAATCCCAGAAGCACCCTAGAAAGGGACATTCCAGCATTAACTGACAGCTGTATACAATTTGAACAAATACACTAGCCACCATAATAGCTCCTAATTAATGAGGTGCAGCTTGACTTCTATAGCACAAAGAGATCACATCTGGTAAAGAGAAAACACATCTTGGCTTACCCATGCCACTTCCTGGGCCTGACTGAGAAAACACAGTAATGAATGGAAATGCTCGAATTAGTCTTATCCACTGCTAATCAGTCAAGGCACATTGCATCCCATTATACTTTTCTTACTGACCCATTGCCGACAGAGACCATTCAGATGCAAATCAGTATTTTAAAAACCCTAAAAGTAAAAGTCTGGTATACACCGATGGGTCGGGTCGTCCCTAAAGCCTAGATAGACTTTATTGGCAAAAAGTCAAATTGAATCACAATGGTTACAACAAGCTTTGGGAATCATTCTGTGGCCACCTGTGTCCCATTGAGAAATCACTTTGAAAATAAAAACTGTTTGATTTTAATATTTCAAATTAATCTTGACAAATACAAATGACCATGCCACATCCAGCCCATCATTTGTTCACTCTCCGGCCTATTACAGATGGTCACCAAGCACGCCACACCAGTCTTGGCGCCACCTCAAAAAAGACAGCAGTGCTAAAGCTATTGAGGTATCTCCTCTGGAAAAAAAGCAGAGACAATGTCACACACATCTGAACCTTATCTGACTCAATAATGACTGTAGATTGAGTCCTACACAACAGAAGGGGTGGTGGTGGGGGGGAGCACTACCCATGTTAGAGCATAAGCAACAGGTAGTGCATCTCATTTAGTAAAGAGAGAGTGAAGGTTGGAACTGCTTGAAATAATCCTAACCACAAGTATTTATTCAGGACACATTTCATCCTGGTCTTTTTTTGCTGCACTGTTTCAGGAAATGATCAACCACATGAGTATTGCCCCCATGTCTCAAACCGCGACCCCGTGCTCTGGAGTCAGCCAGTATGGCCACTGCACCACAACTCTTGCTGAAGTGTCTATAAAAAACAAAATCATAGGTAACTACATTTCTAGGTTTTTTTTGCTGCTCAATTTGTATTACAGATAAAACCCATCTGTGTCGAAATCAGTCTCGACAAAGCCCGCATAAGATAGTCAAATTTAAATTGCGAGGTCCCATTCCCTCTGAAAATAAGCACACTAAACCCGTAAGTGTTTATTCTTTTTGGGCCTCATTGAGTCCCTATGGCACAGATAGTGAAGGAATCCTTGTCAGGGTACGTCACTTCTGGCAGATCACTAAGAAAATGGTAGTAGGTGGTTCAAGTTTTTATAAGCATATTCGATAAAACATAATCATAATAAATAAAAGAATAAAATAGATTGGATCCATACAAAAGGATTAAAGACTGAAATACAAGTGCGTGCTCCTATTCATAGAACCTAAAAACACTTTCAGTCACCACCACCATTGTGGTGAAAAACATTTCAATACAAAGGCCCACATGCATCAAGCGTTTTTGCATTCTTAAACGGCGCGAATCGCAAAAATCGGGCGTTTGCGAATGCAAAAACCTAACTTGGGATGCATCATTTTATTTTCATTTTTCGCAATTTAAGAAATCGCAAATTTTGCGATTTCTTAAATGCTATGCATGATTTTTTTAAATTTGCGAATCCGCAATTAGGAAGGGGAAAATTACCATGAAGTGAACCTTCATGGTAATTTGCAAAAAGTTTCAAAAATGCAAAAAAATGCATTTTTGAAACTTACATTTTACACACACACATGCCCTTGGGACATGTGTGTGAGTAAAATGTACTTACGTGACATTCCAGGGGTGCAGGGGGGGGGGTTCTTTGGACCCCCTCCGCACATTTGGAATTGCATTCTCATTTTGCGATTCCTTAATTGCGAATTCGCAAAATGAGAATCCCTTTTCATTGATTCCTATGGGCCTCTAGGCCCATAGGAATCAATGTAAAGCGATTCCTTATTTGCGATTCGCAATTAAGGAATCGCAAATAAGGAGAATTAAGAAATCGGAAAAACGTTTGCGATTTTTTGATGCATAGGGATTTGCGATTCCTAAATTGCGATTCCTTAATTTTCGCAATTTAGGAATCGCAAATTCCTACAAAGATGCATGTGGCCCAAAGAGTCTTAAAAATGACTATACAGTTGTAGTCCTGTTAGAAAGCCCTAAAAAAGTCAACCATGACACACGCCTCCTCTCACATACTCAGCGCCTGGACACCCTCACAAATCCACCTAACATTGCATTACAACAATAAGCCAATCTTTATAAGTTCAAAATTGCACTAACTTGCAAACATGAGCCTCTTTTTTAGCTATCCAATTCACTAATAGAAAGGGGCCTCTTTTATTTTGTTGCCTTGTCCTTTGTTGTGTCCCTGTCCGACCCTGAAGGTAAATGCATTAATTTGTCGATATGGAACTTCGAGCCTGAACTGTTAGGCTAGAGCCTTAGTAAATGAGAGCCCAAGTGCCCCCCATCATATTTAGAAACCTCAGTGAGGTGAAAAAGCAAAACGTGATGGATGTAAATGCTTGAAACAATATTGAGCTCTGGGAACTACTACAGGTATATACCTTAACATTTTGCCCTTGCACACTGTGGCATAGCTGACAGCAACTCTATGCTTGGGGGCATGATGATCGTGCTGGAGCTAGCAGCTTTTTTGTGCCAGAGGTAGTGGAAGCATAAGGGCACGCCATATTCTTGTGAATACAGCGCATCCCAGCGTTTTTTAAATGTCAGAGGGTGGTGCTACCAAATTTGGCACAACTCCCTGCTCTGACATTTTATTGTAAATATGCCCTTACCAGACTGTTGAACGTCTCTGTGAACTCTTCTCGTACCTGCATGTGCTTTTCGTGCAGTGCTTAATTTGTGCCAGTGGTTTCCGGTGCTTAGCACTAGCACTTATTTTTCAGGCAAAAAAAGAAGAAAGAGGTGGCTCTGATATCCTAGGGGACCGAGCACTATATCACAGTGAAAACACAAAACTCCCCTAGAATCTTATAAGTCATTACAGCATTCTCACAATCATCAACTCAGCAAAATGCATGCCCTAGTGCATACAACCTACAAGGTCTAAATATACCTTGAGAACAATCCCTCTGGAAAACTCGAAAAGGTCAAGCAACATGAACCCACTGAGATTATGTTATAGCTCATACAAAATTTCTTATTTTATTAAAATCACAAAATAAAAAGTTGTTCTTATGGTTAAAAACACAGGGACAACTCCTCCAGCTCCTGGAGTTGGAGACAATACAATTCCTGATCCGCTAGTTAAAAACAACATAAATGTACAATACAATGCAAAAACATGAAAAATCAATCTGCAAGAGGAAACCCTATTGATACAGATAGAATTCTGTTATCTATGAAGGTCCAAATATATTGTTTAGGGGGGAAAAAACAGGTGAGAGCCCTGCTCTTATCCTTATGGCTTCCCTTTGTTGAATTCCTACAAAAGTAGCGTTGATGCGTTTCGGTGGTATAGAAGAAATATATACATCCACCTTCTTCAGGAATAAAAATTAGCAGAATATTACTCCTCCTTCGTGTGTGCTGGGTAGTCTACTACCGGATCTAGACTATCCGTTCTCACTGCCACACTGTTGTTTCATAAAACGTCTAAGTTGTAAGTGACACACACACACTGCACGAGTCACCACTAGTGAAGCATGATGTTTTAAAGTATTCGAAGCAGCCAGAGTGTTGTGCGATAGTGTGTCTGCAGCAGCAGGCCTATTAAAAGCAGCGCCACCAGTAATCAATCCACAAAACCTGATTATTTACGAACACTAATTACCGGATGTCAGAAGCAGTTAAGACACTATCTTTGCTCATGGGCTGGCTTTTACAATTATTGACATTCACCTGCCGATCCGAGTGTTCATTTGCTACTATTTGTCAATACACCAGGTGGCATTTCATCTTGTGAACAGCACGAAGAAGAAAAATGCGTGAAAGGTCAGAGTTTGACTACAGGGGTCTTCCTTCCCTCTTCCTCCAATGGGGCATGCATGTTCCTGTCCTAGGATTAGATATGTGAGATAACCTCTCACATAGTCAAGTCAAGTCAAGTCAGAGAATTTATATAGCGCACTACATACCCAGAGGGTCTCAAGGCGCTTGAGGAGGGGTGGGGAATTACTTGTCAAATATCCATGTTTTAAGTTGCTTTCTGAATGCTAGGTGGTTCTGGGTAAGGCGATTTCCATACTCAAGTGTGTGCACAGATGAGTGTCACATGTCACACATATAGCCACTCACTGTAAGGACTGTGCATGTGGTTGAATGACCTTTAAGAAAGTGACCCAGTTCATTCTCATTGTAATTTCTGTGTATATTTTGACTTTCAGGCTTAAAAACGCGAGCCTTTCTCAAGTGGAGTGTGACATAGGTCACCCCACAAAGTGGCACCTTCTTCCCACAATTTTGTAAGAACGGAGCCCCCACTTTTCTCTTTAGGTCCTGATGAATGCCACGAACTTTCCCGGGGATAGTGTGGGCATAGAAAGGTCAGAAAGAACCTCACGTAAGCATCACCAAGGCAGCTGCTGGTTGTTACTCACCAGTTTGTCCACGCTATCATCATTGGTAACTTTCATAACCATGAAGAAAAATGAAAGGTGTCCAGATTTTAAGAGGTGAAGAAAAGAAAAGAAAGAAGTGATGTGTACATGAATGCACTATAATTGCTTGTGTCATTCTATACCAACTGGGCCCAGTTGTGAAAAGAGAGAAAGAAATGTGTTACTCCAAGCTAACAGGCACACTTTATTGGATGCCGAGAGTACCCTCAGATTAAAAGAACGGCATGTATTTGACCATTTCAAAAAGGAAAGGCCGACGAGTTTTGTTGCCAATCTATTTGTGGCAACTTCATCAGGGTTTCGGTGACCATGACCAGTCTTCGCCTCACTGGTACTTCCAGCTTAGACTGTGGTGATTGACAAATGATTAAAGAAAGATTGTGCCAACCATTAAAAACACGTTAAAATCAATGACTTACAGCTGCGCCAGGAAGTCAACGCATGCAAACTTATGGAAGTAACATATTTACTAGGTGGTTGCTGTCATCTCTCGAACCCACAACACACCTTTAAAGGATGCCCACACCTTTTAGCCAGGCATCCCCTGAAGATAATCAAGGTCGCCGTACATCAACCTGTAGGTGTATATGTATGTATCTTAGTAAGTATACACTGTTCTCACGTGGCTGTGCCCTTCAAGCCAAATTGTTGTTCACAGCCCTACTTTCACTCATCCATGCATTTTTCTATATATTGTAGGTTCATCCCACCCCACAGAGAGCCATCTTATCAATGCTGTACCATGCTCAGTGCCTTTTGATTATGTAATCTCCTCTCGTTTCTCACACAACCTCACTCAGCTGCACCACCTTTTTCAATGGGCCTTGCATGTTATTGCAAACTCGCGTTCCCTCTTGCCGTGATCGCGGACTCCTCTGCTTCATGCTCAATCGTGTTGCACACAGCGTTCACGGGTGCTTTCAAAAGCGAGACCCGGATATGTTACCTGGGTCGCTCTCTCTCTCTCTGCCTCACTCCCTCCCACGCCCCAAGTTGTACGTCAGAAGCTTCCTACTCGGCCCCAAGGGCCATACTGGAATGTCGGGGAAACAGCCACATGGACACAAAAGGAGCATAAGGGGGAATAATAATCAGGTTGACCGCACTCATTCACTTATAAATCCACAAAACCTGATTATTTACGAACACCGGTAACCCAGTGACATACTTGACTGTCGACTCACGTGAAATGCTTTTCTGTGCGTTTTTCTTCTCTTTTGGATATACTTTGGTTTTGGTATTTGAATAATACCTGTTCTCTCTAGTTAGCAATATGGCGAGGTGTGCCTGTTGAAAGTGAAAGTTTATTTCCTATGTCAACAAGCCTCCTGCTTGTGGCTCAGGTTGTTTGTGCAGTGGTGTGGTTGCTGTTGTGGGATACAGTGCACACACTACATCCGCGTGACACCCGCCAGTAGTGGAGCAATGCTTTACATTCTAGTTACAACATGGCCACCTCTGCAGTGAGTGCGTGACGAAACGCACAGAGGCCTTAGTTGTATTTGTTTGCTGGTTCTGGCAGTGGCACAGTCTCCATGCAGTATTAACTTGGTATTTATTTTTCTTTCATGCATGATGCAGTTCGAAATGTCAGTTGTGCCAGCAGCCAAACCGGTCTGTGGAGTGAGTCCCTGTGAATGCCGCTGCGCTGGTTTCAGCAAAACCCTGTTCAAGTGTTATTGGCCGCTGTGGTCATGTTTTTCATTTTATTTCTGCCCTTGTCCCTGTTGCAATCCACACACAACACTATCTACACAAGCAGTGCCTTCTGTAGAGGCAAAGCAGGGTGTACTGGCAGTGTAGCACCCTCTTTGTGCCACATTGAGGTAACACTGTGACGCCTGTATTTAATTGGTCTCATGGCCAGCTCTAGGGCAATGAGACTGGTACCACCACACCAGGTGCTGACTTCAGGGAGTGCTGTGTTTAAAAGTTTATTTTCATTTTAAAAGAATATGCTGCTGTGTTCCTTGCCTCCAGCAAATTCCAGGCAACAATAAATATGTCAAGATAACTCTGTGATTAATGTTCTTCCTGGAGAGCAAGGGAGTTGTGTCTAGTTGAAGTTTTGACTCACCATTAAGTAGTGCAGAGGGTTAATATGCCTGCTGTAAAGAACATGTACCATGCAGATCAAAAGTGCACACAATGTAAATAGGTCAGTGGGATACTGCTTTTCCAAGAGGCATCCTTTAGTTACAGTTTATAGGTTAAAACCCTAATATAGAGCAGTCAATATTAACTGTCGTCAAAGAACTGCATGCACACTGCGAAGTATAGGTTAAAGCATAGATTAATGTTGCAAAAAAAGGGTTCATTTGGGTAGAAATCAATTCTTATCATTGAAGAGAACCTCCAATTATAGTGATCCTTTTTCAATTCATAGGTTGTCCTTCTCCAGACCAAGCAGTCTTAAACTATACCGCCTACCCTAATAATGACATGTCACTCCAAAACCTTTTAGTCCTCTGGGCCTGGTTTATGTAACATTTCTGGTATGCTGATTTACATATGCATGATTGACTGTGGGTGGAGCCAGTGGAGGAAGTGGTTGAAGCTGGGGAAAGTGGGTGTGGTCGCTGAAAAACATTTGAGCACCTGCACGTCATATTTACAAATCAAGCACTCTTTTTGTGTGTATTGTTAACGTTGTATTTGGTCAAACAGATCTTGCTAAGCGGCCTTTTTGTTTTTGCAAAATCGTTTTTGTAATGTATTTACTCTTACTTTTTTTTCCTAAAACGCATACAAAGAGGAAGAAGCTTGTTTGTGCTTCCCTTAATCTTAAGTCTTTGAATGTCTCCTGCCTGCCATGTCTTCTGTAGTCCTCAAGAAGCTACTACTTCTATTGCATAGCAGCGTGGTACACATCCTACCAAAAAAATATAATACATTCAAATTAACAGTGCAAGTAAGTTTATATGATGTGATTATCGGAGGCAGAACAGAAAATATGCATATGAATTCATAACCAGGGAGCCTGATAGAAGCATCAAAACTTGCTGCAGAGATAACATTTACAAGACAATCGTACACCTCGTAAATCAGTCCGACCACCTGCGGTGCGTGCCAAAGACTTGAAAGGTTCCAAAACAGATGGTGTGAAATATATCATATGCTATCTGACTGAATTGGGTTCAGGATATCAATCTTAGATTTATGCAAGGAATAGTCAAGTCTTTCTCATAGATCATGGAACTTATTTTACTGCCATTCTTATTTTCCATTTTCTTTTCATGACAAGTGATGATATAAAATATAAAAAGAAAATTGCAATGCACAGGGGTAAGAAAGTAGAGAACACCGCACAAGACGAACATATTAATGCAGTGCAATCTGCCTTGTGGCTAGGAAATTAAAACTCTTCAGGAAAATAACTCACATATCTGTTTATCCAGTTTGAATTTATCATCACAGGCCTTATATCAGAAAAATAAAAGGTGATGGTTAGAACATGTGCCCCAACCGAAAGGCTGGTGTCTTTGTGTGTGTGTGTGTGTGTATACTTGTTTTGCACTGTTTGACAGATCTTCAAAAAACTTTCCAAAAAAATGTTCATCCATCCTTGCTCTTTTATGACAACTTTTTCAGAGGGTCATCAATTGGGGCAGAAAAAAGGAGGGGTCCCCAAAAACTTTTTTTTCACCATGTAATTTCCATAGGGAAAATTAGAAAATACAGAAAAATAGCAGAACAGAGTTACACCAATTTGGGTCGAAACTCAGTAATTTTTGTGGTTTAGTGTAAATCTGGTCAGCAATTTTTGATAAATTAAAGTTTAAAGCATAGTCATATTATCTAGTGCTGCAGGACTAGTGCTCAAGGAGTCCAGTCGGATAAAAATGACAAAACAAAGCATTCTGATTGGCTCTGATCGAGAATTCTGATTGGGTGGCCACAACATAAGAAGAAATATTGCAGGCATCTTTACAGGACTCGGAAACTCAGTCCTCAAGTCCTGAAAAGAAAATTAAAAAACACAACGAGCGGGCATGGTAGAGATACTTGGACCCCCTTGGCCCTCGTGGGGCCGTCCCAGAAGGCTTCCCTTGGTGAAAAATAGAGATTTGTTTTTTTTTAGGCTGTCACAGTTAAGCTGAAACAGAAAAAAAACCTTCTAATGACGGAAGAAATTTAGACTGTGGGCAGTTGACTCCTCATGGGTGGTTGGTCTACTGTGAGATGGTGGTTAGGTGCAGGGCCCGGTCGCAGTGCATCATAGAAGAGCAAATTATAGTTAGGTCAATTATGTAAAACAAATGCATTTCAGTGTCTTTTGGTTCTGAAATAGCATTTTTTTTATTCTTAGGAGACCTGCATAGCAATTTAATTTAACCTTTTTCAGTAAATATATAAATAAATGCATTACCTATTGGCCGTCGCCAGTAGGTAGTTATAGTTAGGACCAAGTTTCCATAGGAAACGTGTTTTTTGATTTGCCAATATCTTTCGCGTTGTTTGATGAATCTAATGGCGTGGTCAGGTCAGCTGCAGTGTTGAAAGTTTCGGGGTGAATCGTCAAGCAGGGGCTGAAAAAAGGGGGGGCCCAAAATGCGTTTTCTCCATGTTAATTCCAATAGGAAGTTTTAGACAAAGCTACTGCCCGAACTGCTGAACGAAATAACACCAAATACGGCAAAAAGGTAGCTCTTGGTTTAGAAAGCACTCTTTTTGTTAAATGGTGTAAATCCATTCAGTAGCTCCTGAGAAATGTAAATATTTATCAGACGTACAAATGTCGCAAAGGACCAGCAAACCTGCCCTAACTCGAGCCTGTGATCTGATTGGCTGCCAACACTTCACCAGGAAGTGTTGGCAGCCATCTTGTTACTCAGTTGAACCCAGTCACAAGAAAAAAGGTTAAAAAAGTTAAGAAACAAAAAAGGGGTCAGGGTAGAAACACCCTGACCCCATAGATCTGCTAAGGGGGTCCCGCCCAAAAAAAACCCAAAAAAAACAAAAAAAACAATTTGGCGGGATTCACGTTAGATCTGTGAATCAATCCTAAAATGTAAACAAAAACAAAGTTCAGGCTCCCAAGCTTTGTTTTCTTTAGACTTCCGGGTAGGCCAGGTCCAGGGGGCAATGGTTAGAATAGATGCGGGAGCCCGCAAGAGACCCCTCAGCCCGGGGATTACGCCCTCCTCAGGGGCTTATCCATTCAATGCGGGGGGCTACTGGGTCCCCTGCAGGCCGGAATCCGCCACCTCTCTGGGCTATATATATTAAATGTGGGGGAGCCATGTGGCCCCCTGCAGAATCGGGGACCACCACCTCCCCAAAAATTACAGGGGGTCAAGCTCCCCCACACAGCCTGAGGGACCACCACCTCCCTGCGGCTTAAATATGGTTGGAGGGGGACACGCAGACCCCCCGTGGAGCCATAAATGACCTTGGGGACCACCACCTTCCAGGGCCAGCTCTAGCAATGTACCGGGGTGCCCACCCTTGGACATTGCAATTTGCTATGGCATGGCGGGAGCACTGCTCCCGCCATGCCATAGCAAACTCTGCTTTGCTTCATGGAAGTGAGAGCATTGAAGCGAATTAGAATGGCTTTTGGGCAGAGGGAGCTGCATGTTTCCAGCTCCCTCTGCCCAGAAGCAATGCCAGTTCCTGCAGGATGTGGGGAGCCAGCAGCAACCGCGGGAGCCGTGAAGCTCCACCAGCGGTCCCCCAGGACTTGACCAAGTGCCAGGAGATGGGGTCCCCGTGGAAGAGATTGAGCTATGAAGGGTGGGTACGTGGCCCAGTCACTTAAAATAAAGTAATATATTTTCAAAAGAAATGGCCAAGCCCTGGGGAATGTTGTTCCAAGGGCTGAAATCGACCTGGGGAGGGGGGTCACACAGCTCCTTCCCCATATGAATTAAAATTGAAATATAGGCATAGCCCTGGGAGAAGCAGTCCTCGGAGCCAAAATCAGCCTCGGTACGGGGGGCTGCATGGCACCCCTCCCTTATTAAGTCAATATTTTTAAAATGGTTCAGGGCCTGGGGGGTGGGGTCTCTGGGGCTGAAAAGGAAGGGGGCCACACAGCCCCCTTCCTAAAATAAAAAAAATTAAGCCAGCAACTAGTCGGAGGCCCCGTCCCCTTTCTCCACTACTCCTGGTACACTCTTGTTTGGGCGATGAAGTCACCTTCGATGTTGATGGTCCCTAGCAGGCAACAAGCCCACCTGTTACCTCGAGGAAGCCCCACACAGTGGGACTGCTGAGAGGTGGTCAGAGGCCATGCCCCTTTTTACTCCATTCTGCAAACGCGCCTCTTGGTGAACTGCTGGTGGGGCAATGCAACCCTCTTTTGTCTTGAGGACCTCAGGACTAAAGTGTACTTCATTACAGGATTGCTGTAAAGTTGTGGAAGGTCACGCCCTCTTTCTCCACCACTCTGTGCCTCCTGACCTACTACCAGGTAGAGGATAAAGTCCTCTTGGCTCGAGAGGGACCTTGGGGGACATTCTATAAGCCCTATGCAGCAGAATTCCAGATGCCCAACCCCCTTTCTCCACCACTCTGTAAAAGCAGCTGCTAGTTAAAAAACCTTAGAAATTCACAAAAAAAAACAAAGGTTACAAGGACTTTATAGTTAGGAATTAGCATTTAAATAACCTTAGAACTTTACTGAAAAAACACAGGATTTAGGGATGTTATAGCTAGGTATTAGATTTAAAAAACCTTAGAAATTCATGGAAAAAACACAGGTTACAGGAATGATATAGTCAGGCTGACATTTCACTTGTGCAAAACCTGTGAAATATATCTGTTATAGTTAGCTGAGCTAACTATAACTTCTTGCCCCTGCAATGCAATGCAGATGAGGTCACATATTACATCAATCATGACATGGTTAGTAACATCTCAAATGACATCACTGTTGACATCATCCACGTAACCTCTGATACACCTACTCACACACTAATATAACCTTTCATACACCCTCTTCAAAATTCAGACTACCATTCTCGATACCATAAACACACCAATAAAGGTTTGTACATACCCACTCACTGATTCATAGGTCTACATATACACAAAGACACACTCACTCACTCATACATGCAGGTACTCACCAATACAGCAACTGATATGTGCACTCATACACCCATACAGACACTCACACACCACCACTCACCCATAGAGTTACTCAACCCTAGTTAGACACCCAATGAGTCAATCACACTGCCATTTACTCACCTTTACAGTTATACACACACAACCTAACATGCCTACAGAGGTAGGACATGTGCAGAAAGATTAAGAAATGTGCAGAAAGAAGCAAGAGATATTCACAAAGAACCAACAGAGAAGCAGAAAGAGGCCTTGTTGCTAAGTCATCCTGTGCCACCAAACTTTTGCCAACGGGTACTGGTGGTTACTGACTCTGACTAACCAGGCCTAGAGCCAGTGCTATGCTAAAAGACACTTAGAAAACAGTGAAAACACCTACATACACTAGGGAACACTATGCATTGGGGTACCCCTGTGATTGGCATGACCTCCTCTGTAAGGCCCAAGTACATAATAGAGCGGGGGAATTAAAACTACCTCTAAGTCAGATGTGCAGAAAGATGTTTCTTTAAGGAGTAGTCACGTTTGCAGAGTGGTGGAGAAAGGGTGCTGGTTCGCCAACAATTAATCAAGAATTCCACTGCATAGGACTTACAGGAGATACCAGGAGGGCTTCTTTGCCCCAAAAATCCCTCAGAAGTAATTTGGACTTCACCCCCCACCCCGTAGTCTGCCAGGAGGCGCATTTGCAGAGCGGTGGAGAAAGGGGAGCATGGCCTCCGAAGACCTCTTAGCAATCCCACTGTGTGGGACTTACTGGAGGTAACATGAGGGGTAGTAGGCTCCCAAGGATATCCTTGGGGGTCAACTACCCCGCCTGTTACCTTCTGTAAGTCCCACACAGCAGAATTGCTAGGATCTCATAGCAGGCCAGGCCCCCTTTGCCCACCATTCTGCAAACATGCTCCCTTGTGCGCTCAAGGATGGGGATTGACGTCCCCTTCGCTGCTGGGGGTCCTTTAGGGGTCAAATAGCCTATCTCTTATCACCAGTAAACCCCACAAAGTGCGATTGCTGAGAGGTGGTCAAAGGTCAAGATCCCCTTTCCCCACCACTCTGCAAACATGCCTCCTGGTGTGTTGTAAGTTGGGGTAAGTTGTAAGTTTGGGTATTACTTCCCCTTCATTCCCGGGGGTCCCTGGGGGCCAATAAGTTCACCAGGTACCTCCAGTACGTGCCACACACTTGGACTGCTGAGAGTGGTTGGAGGCCATGCCCCCTTTTTACACCAGTCTGCCAACGCAGCTCCTGGCGCACTGATGCTTGAGGGATGAAGTCCACTTGTGTTCTGATGTCCTCAGGACACAAGAGGACCTCATCACCCCACCACCAGTGTGCCAAGAGGGGCATTTTTAGAGTGGTGTAAAAAGGGGCAGGGCCTCAGACCACCTCTCAGCAACGCAGATCTGTGGCAAATACTGGCTATTTCTCCACCCTTAGTATACATTAATTCCCCAACTTACAATGCGCCACGGGGAGTGTTTGCAGAGTGGTGCAGGGAGGGGGCGGGGCATCTGGCGAGATACCAGCTTTTTTTCTTAATTTTATTTTTTAGAAGGGGGCTATGTGACCTCGCTTCTTTTTGCCATTTTTGGGGCCCTGGGGAACCCATCCCCCAGGACCTGACCCCTATTTATTTAAAGAAAATAAAAAAACAGGAAGGGGGCCACGCGGCCCACATCCCAGGGCTAATATTGGCCCCGGGGACACCATCCCCTGGGGCATGGCCAGTCTTATTAAAATATTTTTCATTTATTTGTTTGGAGGGAGGCTGTGTGGTCCCCCTCCTCAGGCCAATTATGGCCCTAGGGGCCCCATCCCCGGGGCCGGCCTTTCCGTTTATTTTATTTTAAATTCATTTTTTTGCAGGGGAGAGGAGGCTGCATGGCCCCCCTCCCGGGCCACTTCTGGCCTTGGAGACCCCTCCCCCAGGGCCTGGCCACTCCTTTGGGGACCGTGGGGGGAGCCCCAATGCCCCTACGGTCCCACCGGCTCAGTATTACTTTTGAGCAAGGGGAGCTGCTGACATGCATCTTCCCTTGCTCAAAAGGAGTGGTCCCTGGGGCTTGGGGGGCCCGCAAGGCTCCCCACCCCTATTATATAAAAGTCTTCGGGAGGTGGCGGTCCCCGGGGCAGCGTGGGGGGTTGAGACCCCCACGCATTTATTATTGAAGCCCCAGGGAAGTGGCAGTTCTAGGGATTGTAATTGCACATTGCCCCCATGACCTTAACCTCCCGCCGGCTTAAGTACAAGGACGTTTTTTTTTCTGCCGGATTCACGCACCCAGGGCGAATTCAGCCAATTTTAAAAAAGAAAATGCTTTTTTTGGCCCTGGGGTTCCCTGTGGGACCTCCTGGGCAGCCCTAGGGGGTCAGGGTGTTTCTACCCTGCCCCCTTCTCTTGTTTTATATCTTTGTTTCTCTGTATCCTGGTGACTCGCTTCTACCGAGTCACAAGATGGCTGCCAACACTTCCTGGTTTGGAGTGTTTGCAGCCAATCACAGTGAAGCTTGTGCTCAGGACTTAGGCTCTGCTCAGATATCAAAACTTTTATTTTTCTAATTTCTCAGCAACTACTGATGGATTTACCCCATTTAAAAAATTTGGGGTAATTCCGTTCAGTAGTTTCGGCTGTAGCCTTGCCCAAAGTTTCCTATGGGAAATTGATTTTTTGACTCTTATTTTTTGATTTCCTCAAAAACTACTGAACGGATTTACACCATTTAAAAACACACCACAGCATTGTTGTATATTCTAAAACACTACCCCAGCAGGACCCCCTATACTACACAAACACCACTGCACTACCCTAAACCCTAAAACACTACTCCGAGCACGACCCCCTCTAAGCATCTAGTTACTAGTCACATACTTATGGAATGGCCTAGTTACTAACACAAGGTCCAGCTACAATATTCTGTACACTATCCATGCAGAGCTCTAACCAGCTACATACTATTGAAACACTGCTGTAAATACCCATTTATTACCCATGCAGTCTAAGAATCCTCCTGTTAGTCCCATGCACTTCTCCAATCACCCATCCAGGCAATACTTAAGTACTTATAAATTCACCATGCACTCTGTTTGCAGCACTGTAATTATTCCAGTTACTAGTCATGTACTTATGGAATGGCCTAGCTAGTAACACAAGTACCCACTATTATTATTAATAGTGGGTTTCAGGGAGGGTATACTTAGAAAGTAGTATTGAAAAAAACCTTTGAAATTCACTGAAAAAAACATAGGTTTCCGGGTCGTTATAGTTAGAAATTTGCATTTTAAAAACCATAGAAATTCACTGAAAAAGCCATAGGATTCAGGCACATTATAGTTAGTTGGACATTTCACTTATACAAAACCATGGAAATTCCAGCGTTCTAGTTAGTTGAGCTAACTATAACTCATGCCCACGCAATGCACTGCTGATGACATCACATATGTTATGGTATGTTATGTTATATTTAATTTCTAGAGCGCACAGCTGCTCGAAAGTGTCCCAGCGCTAACTACAGAAAGAGCACAATGTACGCAAAACAGAGTCTAAAACAACAATGTTTTCAGCTTTTTTTTAAACAGTAATGGGTCCTGAGTGGCTCGAAGAGCCAAAGGCAGCATATTCCATGCTATGCTGGCTTTGCGCACAAAGGAGCACCAGCCAAGTCATTGGCGGAAAAATCGAGGGGTCTGCATCAGCAGCTGGCCAGATGAGCGCAGCTGTCTTCCTGGTGTATAAAAAGCAAACCTCTTCTGCAAGTAGATGGGACCCAGCCCATAGAGAGCTCTATGTGCAATAGTTAACATTTTAAATTTCAGTCGGGATTCTACTGGTAGCCAGTGTAAAGAGCGCAAATAGGTGTGCATACTGTGCCTGGATGTTAGGCCCAGAAGCAATCTGACCGCTGAATTTTGGACAACTTGTACTTTCTGGTAAGGGAAACCGGGCTGCTGACCAAAAGGGCATTTGTGTAGTCCAATCGGGACAGGATAAGGGCATGGATCACAGTTTCTTTTTCACTACCAGGCAGAAGGGGGAGAAACTTTCTCAAGGTTTTCAGGATGCCGAAACAGGTACCGGCCAGTCTCTTTACTTGTGTGGAAAAATTCAGGTTTTCGTCGAACCAGACGCCAAGATTTTTGGCGGCGCCTTTGTCCACAATAGGTCGCGGAAACCCCAAGGTCCAAATCCTATTCTTAAAGTCCATTGAAAATGAGCTATAAAGAAGCACCTCGGATTTAGCCTCATTACATTTCAGCTGAGCAAGCACCAGCCACTGAAAGACCGAGGACAGACAATGTTGGGCCTCCACTACTGAGTCATCCTCCTTACTCCAAGAAAACAGAACTGGGTGTCATCCACGTAAGCCATCAGCTTAACCCCTAATCACTCCGCGAGATAAACCAGCGGGGTCACATAGATGTTAAAGAGCAAGGGGATAAGTGATGACCCCTGCGGCACACCAATAGACACCGGCATAGGCACAGAGGCATACGGGGGGAGCCACGCCTGCTGAGACCCCCCCTCCAAGAAGGACCTGATCCACAGCAGGACTGAACTTGAAATGCCTATCTCTGCCAGACGGTCAAGAAGCAGAGAATGGGACACAGTGTTGAATGCTGCCGAAAGATCCAGCATGACCAGAGCAGCTCGCCCGCCGGCATCCAAACACACCGTAATCGCCTCTGATTCCTCTAACAAAGCTGCCTCCGTGCTATACGAAGCACAGAAGCCAGATTGGGCCGGGTGGAGCAGACCTGATACCTCAAATAGTTGGTAAGCTGAGAGGTTACCACCTTTTCGCAAACCTTAGCCAAACTTGGTAAGAGCGATATGTGGAGGTAGTTCTCGGGTAAGAGGGGATCAAGAGATGGCTTTGTAAGGAGAAGCAGGATCAAAGCCTGCTTCCATGCCAAAGGGACAAATGCCTCTCGGAGCGACTGATTAACCATTAGATTCACTTCTGAATTAATGGTCTCTGCCACATCTGACAAATGCCTGGCAGCACACGGATCAGTGGGTGAGCCCGACTTAAGTGTCCTAAGGATTCTGAGCGAATTAGGAAAATCTACTGCTCTAAACATAGAGAACAAGGAGGCAGATACACCCATAGGCACCACGGGCAACACATAAATGGGTTTCTCAGAGGAGATAGAAAACATCGGTTGGATATTGGATATTTTATCCTTAAAAAATTGTGCCAAAGTATTGAACCGGGTTTCCGACATAGGCGTACCCGCCACCTGGGCACTAGGGGCTAAAAAATTCTGCACAATGGTAAAGATTTCTTTTGAATTGGTTTTTGCACGTTCAATACGAGCAGAGTAGTAAAGTCCCTTGGCCGCACTTATGGCCATATAATAAAGTTTCTGTTTGGATCGCAGGGCGAGTTTATCCAAGAAGCCGTAGCCCCTGGCACGCCATGCTCTCTCCAAAGATTTACATGCATGTGTCATCATTCATGACATGTTCAGTGACATCACTGGTGACAACTCAAATGACATCACTGATGACATGATCCATGTGACAATCTGATGCACCTTCTCACACCCTAATATTTGATACACCCACTCCAAAAAACAGAATACCATTTTGAAACCATAAACACACCAATACCAGTGACTACATATCTAGTCACTGGTTCTCATCAATACAACACTATCATATGCACTCTTACACCTATACAGACACTCACGCCACCACTCATCCAGAGTTACTCACACACCTAGTCAATCATGCAAAGAATCAATCACACTTCCATTTACTGACCTATACAGTTATACACACAACACATCACTTATTCAAACAGAAACACATTATTACTCTCTTATACAATCACTGATACAAGAAAATACTCATCCATACAGCCACTCTCACAATGACCGACTCTCACGTATAGTCATTTATGTACTCCAACTGTCACATACCCTGCCTTTTACATATTTTGTTACTTGGACATGTACCACTGAGATATCCATTCACTTACGAACACACCCATACACACACTTAACCACCCATACAGCGTTCCTCATGCACTCTTGAACCGATACACCCAGTGAATCAACCACTCACACATCTATGCACTGAGTCACATACTGCCACCCACCCACCCAACCACACACACACTCAGTCTCCCATACAAATATTCAAGCAACCAATCAATAACCCATATAGACACTCATGTAGCTACTGACCAACCCATGCAGCAGCTTACACAACAACAGACGGACTGATACAAACATTCACACAGTTTAGTCACTAACCCATGCATTCAATAAAACACAGGTAATAACTCACTTAAATAGTTAGTCACACGGGTACTAAATCCTCCATCCAGACACTTATACACCCACTCATTCTTCAAAACACCTTGGCATATATATAATGCATATTTAAACGTTATAGAAACACAAATTCACTGGATGAAGTCATCAGTGATATCATTTGAGATATCATCAGTGATGTCATCAGTGGTGTCAAAGACCATGTCATGAATGATGTAATATGTGACGTCATCAGCAGTGAATTGTGGGGGCGCGAGTTATAGTTAGCTCAACTAACATTCTTAACTTTTTTAGAAACACTTAGTCCCTGGATGATGTCATCAGTAATGAATGCCATTTGAGATGTCACAGAGATATCATCTGTTATGTCACTGACCATGAGTGATGTAATATGTGATGTCATCAGCAGTGCATCGCAAGGGCCCGAGTTATAGTTAGCTCAGCTAACTATAGCGGCTGAATTTCACAGGTTTTGTACAAGTGAAATGTCAGCCTAACTATATCGTTCCTGTAACCTATGGATTTTTCCATGAATTTCTAAGGTTTTTTAAATACTAATACCTAACGATAACGTCCTGAAACCTGTGGTTTGTTCAGTGAATATAGATATGGAGATAGATTTATATAGATATGGATATATATTCACACATCTTCCTGGTATGACAGCATTGTAGAGATCAATGAAGTAATTTGAGATATCATCAGTGATGTCAACAATTATGTCATTTAACATGTCATGAGTGATGTAATATGTGAGGTCATAAGTAGTGCATGGGAAGCAACCTGAAATTAGCTCAGAAAATGATCACTTCAAAATAATCTCATTTATCTTATTTCACCACCTACCTTTAATGCCACTTAAACACTAGCTTAACATTTTTTTATTTCTGGTGTTTCTTATCATATTCAGGTAGCCCCCCCCGCCCCCCACATTCAGCCGTGTGCAAACCCCTGTGGGTGACCAACCCTCATCTTCCCTTGGCCTTGCTCATCACACAAGGCCTGGGCTCCAGCAAGGGCTTGCAGCCAATACCACCACAGGTAACCTAACCTTTGATCCGTATAGCCTTTGGGCAGTTGGGCTGGACCATATGGCTGGAGGCCTCTTGCCAGGCCCTGGCCCCAACCTCACTGTAAGATGTACAGAACCTCAATGGACGGCTATCTTATCATGGACCCCACCTATTCTGTGGTACACCTGCAATATCTGTTGCAGCTGACTCAGAGAAGCAACGTGATCCCATGGTGGGAAAAAATTGAGTGGGGTATCCAAAGGGAGTACAACAATATTGCAACTATCAAGCCGTGCATGACTTAAGGCTATGCACAGCCGGAGTGGGACTTCGAAAAAGTGTTGGATGCAGGGCTTGCTCAGAGGTCAGACCCTGTGGCCAACCACTCGCTGCCCATGATGAGGTTGGCAAAGATCCTGGCCTAGTCCAGTCCTGCGCACTAACCCACTATGTACAGTTGTGTGGTGAATGTGCAGAAGGAGCTGTTTCTGAGGTAAGAGTCATAATGGAATTAAACGGCCTTTAGATATGAATGACCTAGTCTTGCACTGGAAATATGGCAAACAACATTATGCAGCTGCTTTGGCTTTTCTGTTTCCTATAATTTCTGATAATAAGCAATCTACACATATGATGTGATATTATAGTAGGGTCCTATACATAGGAAAGCATAACTGGAACATTGTAAAGCACACTGAACTAATCAAGTGTCTCACACCTTTCAAGATTTTAAATGAGAAAATCAAGTTATGCTCTGCTCTCAACATCTAGGGCCAGATGTAGGTAGGCCAATACCGGTCGGTAACGGCCGAAAATACAGATTTTCGTCCGTTACCGACCAGTATTGAGCCATTGGGATGTAGGAGTCCGAAAACCCTCCGAATCGGTAAAGTTACCGAATCGGTAAAATACCAAATCCTAAAAATTACAGAATCGGTAAAGTTACCGAATCGGTAAAATACCGAATCAGTAAATATACCGAATCGGTATATTTACCGATTCGGAAAAGTTACCGAATCGGTAAAATACCGAATCGGAAAATAAGTATTTACCATGGATTGGAATCAGGTGGTAACCAGCTGCAACCCATAAAAATGGACCCAAAATGCAATTCTACTTGCACAATGGCGGCATTTTATGTCATTGCAAGACGGCTACGGCTACAGCAGGAAGGAGAGAGGGAATGGCAGGGAGAGGAGCAGGTCTACAGAGAGAGGATCACCCTGTTCATGCTCACAGAGGCAGAGATCCTCCAGAGGTACAGGTTGGACTCAGACACCATCTTGGACCTCATCAGGGACTTCCAACCACTGTTGGAGCACACCACCCCAAGGGCACACGCTATCCCACCACACGTGCAGGTGCTATGCAGCCTACACCTGCTTGCGTCTAATAGCTACTAGAGTATGGTTGCTGCGGTAGGTGGGGTGACTCAGAGCAGCCTGTCAAGGTTTTTCCACAAATTCCTTGACGCCATGTTACAGTGGATGGACCAATACATTTCTTTTCCTGCAACCCATGCGGAACTGGTGCAAACAAAATCAGACTTCTACCAGATGGCAAGATTCCCCAATATTATTGGCTGCATTGATGGTACTCACATTCCCATTTGTCCCCCTGCTGCCACCGAATACATATACCGGAATAGGAAGTCAACGCACACCATCAATGTGCAGGTGATTTGCAATGCAAAGTGCGCCATCACTGACCTTGTGGCAAAATTCCCTAGGAGTACCCACAACTCCTATATATTTAAAACCAGCGGCATCTATGCACGGCTGACTGCAGGGGAATTTGGTGAAGAATACCTCCTAGGTAAGACACAGTGTCTGACCCCCATAATACCCATTGCTGTAAGAAGTACATGTATGCATGTGAGTAATGTATTCCCTTTTCCTTTTAGGAGACAGTGCATATGCCCTCTGCTCTTTTATACTCACCCCCTACCTCAACCCCTCAACACCAAACCAAAGGAGGTATAACCGGGCCCACAAAAGCACAAGGAATGTGGTCGAATGCACCTTTGGCATCTGGAAAAGCAGATTCAGATGCTTGCACAAGAGTGGAGGTGCAAGGCAGTATACCCCCATCACCTGCTGTAAGATTATTGCTGCCTGTGCCATGTTGCACAACCTTGCGGTGAAGAAGGGTACTGAGGTGGAGTTGTCAGACTACGAGGATCATGACGACGACATTGCTGTGCCTGAAACACAACCTGCTGGAGTGTCAACACCAAGTGATGGCAGATACAGACGTGAGGAGATTATACAAAACTATTTCTGAGTGAGTAATGAGACGCAGACAGGTTGTGAATGAGAAGAACGTAATTTAATGTTGGCACAACGTTCATGCACTAATGTGCAACAAAACAAACTTATCAAACGTGGGGACTGTATGTCCTGGGTTTCCTCACCCACACCGGCAATGTCATTTACGGCCGCCTTCCCAGAGCCACTGGGATGTTGCTCGCTGCTTTCCACATGGCCTGCAGGCTCAGCTGAGCGCCTGGTACTCCTACGTGGCTCAACTACAGCGCTTGCCAAGCTGCTGCGGCTACTGATGTCGTCTGCCTCTGCCACATCCAGGGCAGGATTTACTGCAGTGTGTGATATTATCATCGCCTCCAGGGCACTAGAGATCCTGGCCATGCCCCTGGTGACCTCTGCCGTGTTCTGTGTGAGGCTCTCCTGCATATTGACGCCTCTACGGCATAGCTGGGATGTGGCAGTGGCCAGACGATTCATGGCCCTATTGTGAACACGGGCATCCCTGCGCCTTGTGTGTTCCAGGCTGTCCATTTTTGAGCAGAGCTGGGTGATGGAGTTGCTCATTTGCTGCATTCCTAATGCAATGTCTGCATTTGTCTTTGCTACCTCCATATTGCTGTCTACAATGCCTCTGATGCCCTTCCCCATGTCTCCTATTTGTTGGTTTAGGACTCTGAATTGGCTGTGGCAGGCCTGTATGGATTTTCCCTGCATGTGCTGTATGCGCACCATGCTCCCCTCCAGGCTACGGAACACAGTGCCATCTCCAGGTGCACCTGCACGTGGGGTCTGCGTTGGCGTCGGTGCGAGGTGCTTGACTCATTGGTGGACTGCAGTGCAGCAGGAGTCACTTGTACAGTTGCTGGAGCCTCACCCTCTGCTCCCTCCATTACTGGCAGTGGGGCCACGATTCTCCTTCTGGCTGGTGAGGTTGCAGGTGCAGACAGGGACATTGATGGGGAGTTCTCTGGTGAGAAAACCAATTGAGGGGATTGTGAAAGGTGTTGGGAGTGCGGAAACTCGAGGGACTGTACTGGGCCATCCTCATTGGAGATGGCAGTCATGTCTTCTTCCTCCTGCGAGGCTTGTACATGGCTTGGCCCTGCCTAAACACTCCTCCTCCCTTGCTGGTGCAGTCCCTTCTGATGCTGAGGCTCGACTGCCTGATGTTGCCCCTAGGTATAAAGAAGCGTATGTCAACTGAGTGCTACTGTGTCACAGTCACTACAATAAATGCTTTGCACTTTTAACTTTCATTTATCTGATTTACTTTCAGTGCCTTGCTGATGTCTGTGCACTTACACATGGTCCTACATTAGCTGACTATATTTCCCATAATGCATTGCTCCTGTATAGTGCTAGCAGTACTGGAGTGGGGTTGGCCGGTACACAAAGGCTAATGGGAAGCAGGTTGCTATGGGGTGTCATGCTGTGCATGCCTCTTACCTTTTCTTGTAGCTCTGGCTGAGCTGTCCACATCTCCAAGTCCCACAACACTGTCTGGCTCGATGGTTGAGGCCACCAATTCCTCCAGGTCAGTCAGGGGGGGCGCTGGGTTTCTGCCTCCACCGGTGACACCAGCCTGCTTATGAATTTCTGCCATCTTCTTTTTTGTGAGGCTCCTGATATCATAAAAGCGTTTCTTCAGGTCCTCAATGTTCCTGCTTGTGACTCCCACTGCATTGACCTTTTCTCCTATTGCAAGCCACATTTTCCTTTTAGCAGACTCAGGTACAGTGAGGGACTGCCTGCCAAATAGTTGCTTGTGTGACTCTCACAACTTCCTCCACCAGTACCTGCAGCTCCATGCTGCTGAACTTTATTTTTCTTTTCCTCATTGCCTTCTGGCTCTCAGTGCTGCTTGCCATGTCTCTTGTTCAAAACTCCCAAACTACTCTCCCTGCTGCTCTGTGTCTCTGCTCAGCTCTGACTGCCTCTCCAGAACCTTCTAATGCAGAGGTATTCAAACTTTTCCAGGTGGATCCCCCCCAGCTGAATTGCCCCAGATGTTGGGCCCCCCACCACCCGACCGAAACCTCAGGAATCCGTCACACCACATGATCGACTGCAACGCGCACACCACAGGCCATATCCGGCAAACAATGCTCAACACAACAAGAGTGCTTAGCAAACTGCAGGGCTGTGAGTGGGTGTGGCGAAACGACAGAGGCGTACCACACAGCTCAAAACACAATCCTCCAAGGCAAAGGAAGTCATCACAACCCTCCCCATCCATCATGTACACCTTGTCATCCACCAACTCCCCCACCAATCATTCCTTCCCTCCATCTGTGCCCCATCCACATCCAAACCCCTTCAACCACTTGCAAACCCATCCACCATCCATCCCTCCATCCATCATCTCACCCATCCATCCCTCCATCCACCCCCTCACCCATCCATCCATCATCCATCCATCCCTTCACCCAATCCATCCCCTCACCAATCCATCCACTCTTCCACCCATCCATCCACCCACTCATCCATCCAACCACTCACCCCTTCACCCAAGCTATCCTCCCACTCATCCATCCACTCCTCCATTCATTCATCCATCCACTCTTCCACCCATCCATCCACTCCTCCACCCATCCATCCACTCACTCATCCATCCAACCACCCACCCTCTCACCCATCCAGCCATCCCCCCACCCACTCATCCATCCACCCATTCACTCATCCGTCCACCTACTCAACCCCCCACTCATCCATCCACCCACCCATCCATCCCTCCCGCTCTCCACCCTCCCTCACTCATGCATGCACTCTCTGACCCATCCAACTCCATGCTCCTCTCCTCACCCATCTATGCACACACCTGCCCATCCACTCTGCCAATCATTCATCCATGTCCTCACTCATCCATCCATCCTCCTCTCTCCATTCCCCCCTCACCCAGCCACCCATCCATCCATCCATTCATTCACCCCTTCACCCATCAATACATCAATACATCCATCCATCACCTCTCTCATCCATCCACCCACCGACTCGTCCACCATCCACCCCCCCATCGATCCATCCACCATTTCACTGATCCATCCATCCCTCCACCCATCCATCTACCCTTCCAACCATACACACATCCATCCACTCCCATCCATCCCTCCACTCATGCATCCATCCTCTCTCCCACCATCATCTATCCACCCCTTCACCCATCCATCCATCCCCTCACTCATCCATCCAGCCCCCACCCATACATCCACCATGTCACCCACACATCCACCATTCCACCCATCTCTCCACCCATACATCCACCACTCCACCCATACATCTATTCACCCACATGGCAACATAACGGATGTCTGGTGGCCAGCTCCACCCGACATCCCTCGCTCTGTCTCCCTCGCTCTCTCTCACTCTGCCTCCCTCGCTCTTCCTCTGTCTCCCTTGCTCTCCCTCTGTCGCCCTCGCTCTCCCTCCCTCGCTCTCCCTCTGTCTGCCTTTCTCCCTCCCTCGCTCTCCCTCTGTCTGCCTGTCTCCCTCCCTCGCTCTCCCTCTGTCTGCCTGTCTCCCTCCCTTGCTCTCCCTCTGTCTGCATGTCTCCCTCCCTCACTCTCCCTGTCTGCCTCTGTCTCCCTCACTCTCCCTCTGTCCGCCTCTGTCTCCCTCCCTCGCTCTCCCTCTGTCTGCCTGTCTCCCTCCCTCGCTCTCCCTCTGTCTGCCTGTCTCCCTCACTTTGCCTCCCTCGCTCTCCCTCTGTCTGCCTGTCTCCCTCCCTCGCTCTCCCTCTGTCTGCATGTCTCCCTCCGTCACTCTCCCTCGCTCTCCCTGTCTCCCTCGCTCTCCCTCGCTCTCCCTCACTCTCCCTCACTCTACCTCCCTCGTTCTCCCTCTGTCTGCCTGTCTCCCTCCCTCGCTCTCCCTCTGTCTCCCTTGCTCTCTCTCACTCTGTCTCCCTCGCTCTCCTTCGCTCTCCCTCACTCTGCCTCCCTCGCTCTCCCTCTGTCTGCCTGTCTCCCTCCCTCGCTCTCCCTCTGTCTGCATGTCTCCCTCCGTCACTCTGCCTCGATCTCCCTGTCTCCCTCGCTCTCCCTCGCTCTCTCTCACTCTGCCTCCCTCGCTCTCCCTCTGTCTGCCTGTCTCCCTCCCTCGCTCTCCCTCTGTCTGCATGTCTCCCTCGCTCTCCCTGTCTCCCTCGCTCTCCCTCGCTCTCCCTCACTCTCCCTCACTCTACCTCCCTCGTTCTCCCTCTGTCTGCCTGTCTCCCTCCCTCGCTCTCCCTCTGTCTCCCTTGCTCTCTCTCACTCTGTCTCCCTCGCTCTCCCTCGCTCTCCCTCACTCTGCCTCCCTCGCTCTCCCTCTGTCTGCCTGTCTCCCTCCCTCGCTCTCCCTCTGTCTGCATGTCTCCCTCCATCACTCTCCCTCGATCTCCCTGTCTCCCTCGCTCTCCCTCGCTCTCTCTCACTCTGCCTCCCTCGCTATCCCTCTGTCTGCCTGTCTCCCTCCTTCACTCTCCCTTTGTCTGCCTGTCTCCCTCCCTCGCTCCCCCTCTGTCTGTCTGTCTCTGTCTCCTTCCTCCCTCCCTCTCTTCATCTCACCATGCCTGTGTGTGCCCGGGCTGACACAGCTTCTGGGCACACACACACTCAGCCAGCCAGCCGCACCCGAGCACTTCACACCTCTTTAAGAGACCATTCGCATGCTAATGAGCTTTGTTCAGCTCTTAGGCCCCTGCAGCCCCACTCTGACGGAAATCGCCCGCCCCCACAGAGAGTCTCTACATCGCGCTGCCACAGGGACAAAGGAACGGGCACAAAGGGAAGATCGGAGTGGAGCGCGCGCCCCCCCCTGGGATGGTGCCGCGCCCCACAGTTTGAAGAACCCTGTTCTAATGAGTTGCAGCTGTCTGGGTAGCCACTTCCTGGTAGGGAGGGGGAGGGTGGTAGCACCTGATTGGCTGTTTTCATTAGTTTCACTTTTGCTTGCTTTCCGATTCGGAATTTACCGATTCGTTATTTACCTATTCAGTATTTCGAATGCATTCCTATGGGCCTTTTGGCCCATAGGGATGAATGCGAATTACCGATTCGGTAATTACCGATTCGGTAAATACCGATTCGGTAAATACCGAAAGTCCGATACCGATTTTTACCGATCCGGTATTCAATACCGATTTTTTCACTACATCTCATTTGCCGATTCTTGAATACCGAATCGGTAAAATTCGGTATTTAGGAATCGGTAAATGACTTTTACCTACATCTGGCCCCAAATCTTTAAATGGTAAAATATTAGCATGCTTGTGGCCATTCAAATATATGAAAAAAGATACCATGCTTTAAAGAATAAAAACTCAAAAGACAGATTAGAAAGGAGCGGCACTCAGATTTCCTACTTGAATAAAAAGACATTGAGTGCAATGAATTGCTAGGGAAACATGTGAATACATATAGAAAACATATTGACCAAAAAGGAATATATAGTTGTATAGTTGTGAGCATATCACTTGTGTGCATATGATGTGAACGTTCAGCCAAAACCACTCTCATATAAAGGTTTGCATGAGAATTTTTAGCATTCTCCTACCACCTTCCCATCACTGATGCCGGGCAGTCTCCTTTAGAGGAAGGTATGTAAACACCTTTCACTAATTCCAGTCGGCAAAAGCTCTTGTTCTGCCACATTTATTATATTACCAGCAATCACCAACCTCTATAAGGACCGGCGGAAGGTACTATTTATTGGAGGTGGTGGGCAATGGCCAAGTGGTGCTGTAACAAAGTTTCCAATTAATCCTCATCTCCTTTCATTTGAGCACACCTGCCTCCCACAGCCACTTTATTTCGTACCTGAATTGCATGACTGATAAACAGAGGAAGACGCTCTCCACTTTCCTATTTTTAGGTCAGGCATTTTAGATGACTTTAGTTGTCTCACCAGACTGTTTTTCCAAAGAAACATACATAGAGGGAAGTTCGATTAGTAGGCTTCAACCATTGGTCTGATTGATTGTCATCCACATTTTGCTTCCACCCATCACAACATATGGGGCCTTATTTATGAAGGCCTTGCGCCACCGGTGCGTCACTTTTTCCCATGTTAAAAGTGACGCACCGGCGGCGCAAGGCCTTCATAAATAAGGTAAACAAGAAGAATCCCACTTCCAGTGTGCACCACAAGGATGGGGAACACTCAGTGTTGTGTAAAATACCCCTCACACACCAACAGGCCCCTTGGTGTCATGCTTCATCATCGGGGTCTTCGCATCCCGCTAAGGGGATGCGGCACGCTATGACCTGCGACTACGCTGGAGCGTTGACAAGGTTGACTATGTGTGGTGTGTGTTGAGTGCAAGTGAAGGGATTAATGTGAGTGAAGGGTGTGGTGAAAAGTTAAAAAGTACCTGGCTAGTGGGTGATGTGAAAAAACTTTATTCCGTACCCCTAGCTGGTGCTATTAAAAAGGTGTGCAAAAAACGAGGTTGGTTGTCTTAATTAGGGACAACACCTCTGGTGTGCGTCGACATGTTTCGGTACAGGTGTACCTTCTTCAGGACGGGGCACAACTTCCCAACCCTACTCACGTTTTTCTATAAAAAGTGTTATCTTAATTATCTAGAAAGTGATAACAATCTTAGGAAGGCTACAATGTGCCTACAGCGGTTCTTTCGGATCATGCAATTGCATGCCCTGAAAATAGGAAAAATCCATTAGGTTTGGTTACCATATAGGATTGGCTCAGACAGGTGCAGTCACCTGGAGCCCCAAACAGTTAAATAAACCTGTAAAAAAGAGACACACAAGACACACAACATGTAAGACACACTTAAGGCTTTTGTTTATATTCATTCTTTTTGGACATACTCATGGTCATTGTAGTATATTGCCTCATGAGCAAATCCTGGACATCAAGGTAGGTAGGTGGATCCACAATCTATGAGGGTAAAGAAGTGGTTTCAGTGTTGTTGTTCCTTTTACTCACTGTTTAACTCCACACTACATCTGGATAACTGGGAGTTGCGTTTGCTGCAATATACTCACGAAATCCGCCTAAATTGGCCTCCTTCTACCACCCTGTGCTGCTCCGCTGTGAATGCATAGGCAAGCGGCTTGGCGGTATATATTGAGGATTTAGGTGTTATCTCATTCGTTAATTGGCGGAAAATGGAAGGTGACCTTATAAGGCACATCCGTGTCGCCGCCTATCGTATACATGTGTACTAACCACATGTAACATGTATCCCTTTCTCATACGTTAATTACCGGGTTTCAGGTTGTCCAAATAAGGACTATCCGCTCCCCAGCCACTCATGAGCTCGGGCCCCGATTCTTGTTGCCACTGGCCCTTTCTGCGCATGCTCGGATCGTGTGCTTTTCTGAAAAAGGGAACGCGCATGCTCACAAGCGTATTTGTTGCGCTTCGGTTAACTAGTTTTTTGGCGCATGCGCGGTCGTATCTATGTATGGCACTGATCACTAATGCTGTATAGTACCTCGGGCTATTAGAGGTTTTGCCCTGAAGAACTGTTTTATTGTTTAGTCGCTACTCAGAGTATGCCAAGGGGTGAATTAATAATCCGTTTTCTTATGAACGGAGGCATGAATGGGAATGTTAAATACACTCTCCTCATCCATTTGTGTACGTGTTTCTTCTATAAAAAGTTCCATTCATTTCACTTAAATCCCCGTTTGGGAAAAAAACCATCAGGATGTTATCAGTTTTATGGCCTCTTTCTTTGTTGCAACATACAAAGGGGGATTTTAATGACGTTCTAATATCCCAATTAATGTCAGGTGATTTGGCTCCATGGGATATCGTCATTGAGACCTGTGACATGGGTTCCCAAGCGGAACACCCATTGTTGTTCTTTCTGGAACAGGCCTGTTTCAGAGGGTAGACGTTCGATAACTGTCCAGCGTAAATCATTAATGCAGTGCTGGCGTTCCAAAAAATGTGATGCCATCTTGGTCGTCGTTTTTTTGCAGCGTATGTTGCTTTTGTGTTCCCCTATCCTCACTTTGACGGGTCGGGTGGTCATACCTATATATTCCAGACCACACGGGCATGTTATCATGTAGACCACGTTTTTTGTGTTACAATTGGAAAATTGGCGTTGTTCCCATGATGTGCCATTTCTAAAGGTTAGGGTTTTGCTTTTCTGAGTTTGGTGACCGCAGCTGCAGTCCCCACAGGGGAAGTGTCCTTGGACCCCCGTCACATTCTGTCTTCCAGTGGGGTTTTCTCGTGGTCTAGTGTGTACCACAATGTCCTTAATGTTTTTGCCCCTCCGATGTGCATGCATTGGTTTCTCAAAATCTAAGTCTCCACAGTTCAATATTCCCCAGTGTTTGTTAATGACTTTCGATACCTGGTTTGATATGGAAGTATATGTTGTCACACAGATAGGTCTTTTGTTTGCTCCTTTGTCTTGTGGATTGCTCTCTAGGAGTGCCTCCCTGTGATTGTTTTTTGCGCGTTTCATCGCTTTGTCAATGGTTTTGACAGGGTATTGTCTTTGTATGAGTTTGGATTTTAAGTCTTTTGCCTGTTTGTTGAATTCGTTCAATTCTGTACAGTTCCTTCGTAGTCTTAAGAATTGTCCATACGGTAGATTCTCCCTTAGATGCCTGGGATGAAAACTATCGTATCGCAACAAACAGTTCCTGGAGGTGGGTTTGAAGTGGGTAGTGCTTTTCAGCCTTCCATCCTCAGTGTATATGTTCAGATCCAAGAAAACCATTGATGTGTTGGAGATGGTACTGGTAAATTTAAGGTGCTCATTCTGGTTGTTTAGCCAAGCTACGAAATTCGTGGCACTGTTTACATCCCCATTCCATATGATGAAGATATCATCTATGTACCGTTTCCAGGTGTTGATCTGGGAACGGTATGGATTATTTTCATGTAGGATCTTATGCTCTTCCAAATGGTGGACGTATAGTCCCGCTAGACTTGGGGCAAAGGTACTACCCATGCTCGTTCCATGGGTCTGTAGGTATAGCGTCTCTTTATACTTGAAGAAGTTGTCTTTCAAGGCCATGGTGATGCATTCAAGGACCAGGTTCCTTGGTGTCTGGTACTTCCATGTATTACTGAAGAGCACCTCCTCTATGATCTGTGGTGTCTCTTCATGAGGCAGGCTCGTATATAAGCTCTTCACGTCGAGGCTTACTAGGAGCTGTGCAGATGGATCAAATTCCTTCTCTTCCAAAAGTTGTAGGACCGCTTTGGTGTCTTTCAAGTATGTGCTTGTTGCTTGTACCATTGGTCTAAGGAAAGCATCCGAGAATTTCGACAATGGCTCCAGAATAGACCCAATCACGGAAACAATGGGTCTTCCCGGTGGATTTTCGATGTTCTTATGTATCTTCGGGATACAGTAGAAGTATGGTATTTTCGGAGTAGGTTGTTGTAGGAAATCCGCTTCCTTTTTACTGAGCCAGTCATGGGCTAGGCCTTCCTCTACCATGCCGCCGATCCGGGTCCGAAGTCCTTCCGTTGGGTCTCTCTCCAACATTTTATAGTTCCGTTCATCCGACAATAAACGTTGGCACTCTTTATCATATGCCTCAAGGGTTTGTAACACTATCGCCCCCCCTTTGTCTGCTGGTTTTATAACGATTTCACTGTTGGCTGTCAGTTCTCGTAAGGCTTGCTGTTCATCACCACTTGTGTTATAGAAGACGTTCTTCCCTTGTGTATTCAGTTGGTTGACCTCTGTGATCACTGCCTTTTCAAAGGTTAGGATTTCTACGGGAATTGTAGAATCAGGTGGAGTAAAGGTTGATTTCAACCTCAAACCTGTGTCTGTTTTATCTTCTGGTATAGGCTTGTCTTTGAAAAAGGCCTGTAGTTTTAGTTTCCTGAAGAAATCCTGTAACTCCATGTTGAGTTTGAAGTTATCTGGTTTCTGAGTTGGTGCAAATCCCAGGCCTTTGTTTAGAACAGTCTTCTGTGTCGCTGGTAATATAATGGGTGTGAGATTCACCACTAGGTCCCTCTCTTGCTGGTTGATGGCTGGTTGGGAAGTGATCCCATCATGCTCCGGGTTGTTCGGGCGTTGGGCTGCTCCTGGTCTTCCCAAGCGACAGTGTTGCCTTTCCGGTTCTTCCCTCGTGTGTTCTGGCGTGCCCCTAAAAAAGGTTGTTGTGGCCCTCCATAAGGTTGTTGCTGTCCATAATAACCATCGCTGTATTCTTGGTTCCACATTGGTCCAAACTGAAAAGGGTTGAATTGTGGTGGGCCCATGAATTGTTGGAAATGATTTTGTGGTTGATACCCACGCCATCCCCTTTGTCTAGGGAATTGTTGCCTCCTCTGTCTCCAACCTCCTCTGCGTTGTCTGTTTCCTCTGTTACTGCTTGAATTGGAACCTGAGGAGCCATTATCAGAAGTGTCACTGTCCGCGTCACTGTAATTGTTTTTGGAGACATAATCCACCTTTTTGTATGGATATGCATTTTCGGGGGTAAACTTGGCCACATCCTTAGTTAATTTGTTGGTTTTACTCTGTTTCAGATTGAACTCGAAGTCAGTCATTTGTTGATTTAATTCTTCGAGTCTAGTTTTCAGCTCTTCCGGTGAAATGTATGTTTTCAGTTGGACCTCTATTTTATTTATTTCAATTTTGAGTTCCTGTGTGATCCTGGCAGCTGTTTTAATTATGAGTACTAACCAGTCTCTTGAACAGTGCCATGAGATTAACGACCACTCTTTCTTGAAAATTAAATCGTTTTGGAAAATCAGTGGTTCATTTTTCACAATTAGGCCAGGTGGTGCCATTTTGTTGCGAAGGTACTCAGTCATAAACAGCCCATGTAGGGCTGCCTTTATTTGGTTACGTCTAAGATTCAATAATTCATTCCAGAACTCAAAATTGAAATAAATAAAATAGAGGTCCAACTGAAAACATACATTTCACCGGAAGAGCTGAAAACTAGACTCGAAGAATTAAATCAACAAATGACTGACTTCGAGTTCAATCTGAAACAGAGTAAAACCAACAAATTAACTAAGGATGTGGCCAAGTTTACCCCCGAAAATGCATATCCATACACAAAGGTGGATTATGTCTCCAAAAACACTTACAGTGACGCGGACAGTGACACTTCTGATAATGGCTCCTCAGGTTCCAATTCAAGCGGTAATAGAGGAAACAGACAACGCAGAGGAGGTTGGAGACAGAGGAGGCAACAATTCCCTAGACAAAGGGGATGGCGTGGGTATCAACCACAAAATCATTTCCAACAATTCATGGGCCCACCACAATTCAACCCTTTTCAGTTTGGACCAATGTGGAACTAAGAATACAGCGATGGTTGTTATGGACAGCAACAACCTTATGGAGGGCCACAAAAACCTTTTTTAGGGGCACGCCAGAACACACGAGGGAAGAACCGGAAAGGCAACACTGTCGCTTGGGAAGACCAGGAGCAGCCCAACGCCCGAACAACCCGGAGCATGACGGGATCACTTCCCAACCAGCCATCAACCAGCAAGAGAGGGACCTAGTGGTGAATCTCACACCCATTATATTAACAGCGACACAGAAGACTGTTCTAAACAAAGGCCTGGGATTTGTACCAACTCAGAAACCAGATATCTTCAAACTCAACATGGAGTTACAGGATTTCTTCAGGAAACTAAAACTACAGGCCTTTTTCAAAGACAAGCCTATACCAGAAGATAAAACAGACACAGGTTTGAGGTTGAAATCAACCTTTACTCCACCTGATTCTACAATTCCCGTAGAAATCCTAACCTTTGAAAAGGCAGTGATCACAGAGGTCAACCAACTGAATACACAAGGGAAGAACGTCTTCTATAACACAAGTGGTGATGAACAGCAAGCCCTACGAGAACTGACAGCCAACAGTGAGCTCGTTATAAAACCAGCAGACAAAGGGGGGGCGATAGTGTTACAAACCCTTGAGGCATATGATAAAGAGTGCCAACGTTTATTGTCGGATGAACGGAACTATAAAATGTTGGAGAGAGACCCAACGGAAGGACTTCGGACCCGGATCGGCGGCATGGTAGAGGAAGGCCTAGCCCATGACTGGCTCAGTAAAAAGGAAGCGGATTTCCTACAACAACCTACTCCAAAAATACCATACTTCTACTGTATCCCGAAGATACATAAGAACATCGAAAATCCACCGGGAAGACCCATTGTTTCCGGGATTGGGTCTATTCTGGAGCCATTGTCAAAATTCTCGGATGCTTTCCTTAGACCAATGGTACAAGCAACAAGCACATACTTGAAAGACACCAAAGCGGTCCTACAACTTTTGGAAGAGAAGGAATTTGATCCATCTGCACAGCTCCTAGTAAGCCTCGACGTGGAGAGCTTATATACGAGCCTGCCTCATGAAGAGACACTACAGATCATAGAGGAGGTGCTCTTCAGTAATACATGGAAGTACCAGACACCAAGGAACCTGGTCCTTGAATGCATCACCATGGCCTTGAAAGACAACTTCTTCAAGTATAAAGAGACGCTATACCTACAGACCCATGGAACGAGTATGGGTAGTACCTTTGCCCCAAGTCTAGCGGGACTATACGTCCACCATTTGGAAGAGCATAAGATCCTACATGAAAATAATCCATACCGTTCCCAGATCAACACCTGGAAACGGTACATAGATGATATCTTCATCATATGGAATGGGGATGTAAACAGTGCCACGAATTTCGTAGCTTGGCTAAACAACCAGAATGAGCATCTTAAATTTACCAGTACCATCTCCAACACATCAATGGTTTTCTTGGATCTGAACATATACACTGAGGATGGAAGGCTGAAAAGCACTACCCACTTCAAACCCACCTCCAGGAACTGTTTGTTGTGATACGATAGTTTTCATCCCAGGCATCTAAGGGAGAATCTACCGTATGGACAATTCTTAAGACTACGAAGGAACTGTACAGAATTGAACGAATTCAACAAACAGACAAAGGACTAAAAATCCAAACTTATACAAAGACAATACCCTGTCAAAACCATTGACAAAGCGATGAAACGCGCAAAAAACAATCACAGGGAGGCACTCCTAGAGAACAATCCACAAGACAAAGGAGCAAACAAAAGACCTATCTGTGTGACAACATATACTTCCATATCAAACCAGGTATCGAAAGTCATTAACAAACACTGGGGAATATTGAACTGTGGAGACTTAGATTTTAAGAAACCAATGCATGCACATCGGAGGGGCAAAAACATTAAGGACATTGTGGTACACACTAGACCACGAGAAAACCCCACTGGAAGACAGAATGTGACGGGGGTCCAAGGACACTTCCCCTGTGGGGACTGCAGCTGCTGTCACCAAACTCAGAAAAGCAAAACCCTAACCTTTAGAAATGGCACATCATGGGAACAACGCCAATTTTCCAATTGTAACACAAAAAACGTGGTCTACATGATAACATGCCCGTGTGGTCTGGAATATATAGGTATGACCACCCGACCCGTCAAAGTGAGGATAGGGGAACACAAAAGCAACATACGCTGCAAAAAAACGACGACCAAGATGGCATCATATTTTTTGGAACGCCAGCACTGCATTAATGATTTACGCTGGACAGTTATCGAACGTCTACCCTCTGAAACAGGCCTGTTCCAGAAAGAACAACGATGGGTGTTCCGCTTGGGAACCCATGTCACAGGTCTCAATGACGATATCTCATGGAGCCAAATCACCTGACCATAATTGGGATATTAGAACATCATTAAAATCCCCCTTTGTATGTTGCAGCAAAGAAAGAGGCCATAAAACTGATAACATCCTGATGGTTTTTTTCCCAAACGGGGATTTAAGTGAAATGAATGGAACTTTTTATAGAAGAAACACGTACACAAATGGATGAGGAGAGTGTATTTAACATTTCCATTCATGCCTCTGTTCATAACAAAAACGGATTATTAATTCACCCCTTGGCATACTCTGAGTAGCGACTAAACAATAAAACAGTTCTTCAGGGCAAAACCTCTAATAGCCCGAGATACTATACAGCATTAGTGATCAGTGCCATACATAGATACGACCGCGCATGCGCCAAAAAACTAGTTAACCGAAGCGCAAAAAATACGCTTGTGCGCATGCGTGTTCCCTTTTTCAGAAAAGCACACGATCCGAGCATGCGCAGAAAGGACCAGTGGCAACAAGAATCGGGGCCCGAGCTCATGAGTGGCTGGGGAGCGGATAGTCCTTATTTGGACAACCTGAAACCCGGTAATTAACGTATGAGAAAGGGATACATGTTACATGTGGTCAGTACACATGTATACGATAGGCGGCGACACGGATGTGCCTTATACGGTCACCTTCCATTTTCCGCCAATTAACAAATGAGATAACACCTAAATCCTCAATATATACCGCCAAGCCGCTTGCCTATGCATTCACAGCGGAGCAGCACAGGGTGGTAGAAGGAGGCCAATTTAGGCGGATTTCGTGAGTATATTGCAGCAAACGCAACTCCCAGTTATCCAGATGTAGTGTGGAGTTAAACAGTGAGTAAAAGGAACAACAACACTGAAACCACTTCTTTACCCTCATAGATTGTGGATCCACCTACCTACCTTGATGTCCAGGATTTGCTCATGAGGCAATATACTACAATGACCATGCGTATGTCCAAAAAGAATGAATATAAACAAAAGCCTTAGGTGTGTCTTACATGTTGTGTGTCTTGTGTGTCTCTTTTTTACAGGTTTATTTAACTGTTTGGGGCTCCAGGTGACTGCACCTGTCTGAGCCAATCCTATATGGTAACCAAACCTAATGGATTTTTCCTTTTTTTCAGGGCATGCAATTGCATGATCCGAAAGAACCGCTGTAGGCACATTGTAGCCTTCCTAAGATTGTTATCACTTTCTAGATAATTAAGATAACACTTTTTATAGAAAAACGTGAGTATGGTTGGGAAGTTGTGCCCCGTCCTGAAGAAGGTACACCTGTACCGAAGCATGTCGACGCACACCAGAGGTTTTGTCCCTAATTAAGACAACCAACCTCGTTTTTTGCACACCTTTTTAATAGCACCAGCTAGGGGTACGGAATAACGTTTTTTCACATCACCCACTAGCCAGGTACTTTTTAACTTTTCACCACACCCTTCACTCACATTAATCCCTTCACTTGCACTCAACACACACCACACATAGTCAACCTTGTCAACGCTCCCGCGTAGTCGCAGGTCGTAGCGTGCCGCATCCCCTTAGCGGGATGCGAAGACCCCGATGATGAAGCATGACACCAAGGGGCCTGTTGGTGTGTGAGGGGTATTTTACACAACACTGAGTGTTCCCCATCCTTGTGGTGCACACTGGAAGTGGGATTCTTCTTGTTTATTTATCAGTGCCCGTGGAGTAGGAATCCTATCTTTGTACTCTACCTCCCCTCTTTGTTATTTGTAGTACTTCATAAATAAGGCCCATGGAATGTAGCAATTTGTCAAACTGCTTTACCTACTGTCTCTCTTCATTTTGAGTGACTGCACAAATCCTGTGCACCTTATTTTCTTCTGCCTAAAAATTATTTATTTCTCTTCAATGACATAACTGGTTTAAAAGAGGGCTCGTTTGTTTTATTTATTTGTATAACTTCTTTAGATAACGACTGTTTATTTTGTCAGCACTTTAAGTGTTCAGATAAGGCGTGATTTATTTACCATTTCCTTTTTAAAGTTGTAGTCGTAAAGTGACTTTGTAATATTGTAGCTGACTGTGATTTGAGCCTTTGGTTAGGTCATGAATAATTCCTCTCCTTTTCACAAATAATAATAAAATGCATTTTACTATTAAAGGTTTATTATAAAACCACAACAAGAAAAACAGCCACACAAGTGAATGTGTATCACCTTTGAAATTTGTGTTGCAAGAATATGACAGGCATTTTTAGAAGACAACATATTTATTTTTCTGTTTATTTTTGTGGTATATGCTTGTGATAAAAAAATAACCATTGCACCTGCTTGCCAAGACCAGACCTACTGGCTTGGCCAATGCTCACGAAGTATGCAAGTATTACTGTCCCAAGTTGGCAACCCATTTTGCCATGCACAGGGTGCATTTAAGCCCCAAAAGGATTGAAATACTCCACATCCAGCCCAGAGAAAAGGCTTTAAATTTATGACTATAGAATTAACCCTACGTGTAGCTACGCGAAGCTACGCGAAGTGCACTTCGCATTACGCACGCTATGCATTGCTACGCATGTTGCGTGTTTATCTAGGTTCCTGATCAATACTGCGACCTATGCCCCTATTCGGCTATAAATCCATTTATTCCCTATATTGGCATAACCGTTCAAGTGCGATTTTCAGAAAAGTCATCTCTGGCCTCACACGAACAGAGCCACATTCCAGCATAGTTCTCTGCCACTTCCTTTGCGACCAATTAGTGCAATGACAGAGCAGAAGTCACTATCTGATATTCCTAGATTAACACTCCGAGTTCTTCAACAAGATAAAAACTCAGCAAACCTGGAAATCCCCGCTTGCTGTGTTTTGATTAGTAATGGAACTCTAATGAGCAACTGATAACTATCACTTCCTAGTGACATCTTTAATTGACGTCTTATGTCCAGCAAACTTGCGTCAAACCCGGCACCTGTCAGGTATAAATATTACCAACGTTGCCTTAAGCAATGAGCTACTGTTGCTGTTGCTAGCTGTCTGCAAGACCCCGTGTTGGTGAAGCTAGCACCCTGTCGTTGCAGCCTGCTGTCCCTTGGTGGTGAAGCTACTGATACCATTATCGCTGCTAAAGCGCGAACGATGGTGCAGTAGGCTTAGGAGCTGAACAGCCGTCCCTCTACGAAGAGCCCAGCAGATTCCAGCTGCCGCGGACGCTGTCCCCCGCCTCCTCCTCCCGACGCGCTGAAGAAGAGCCGCTGCCTTTCTCCTGCAGAGAAATCCAGCTCCAGCGTTTCCGGTCTGCCCTCGCGGGTGACTGGGATATCGAGAGTGACCCCTGAAGGAGATACCAAACCTCCATCATTCCATTCAGAGGTATGGTGTTGACTAAACCCTTAGACGAGAATTCTCGAAGCAAACCTTGGCAAAACCAACTTAACTTAAAGCTACTTACTTACTCCCCTTCCACGTGTTAGGCTTAGGTCAGGCACACTGGGGTAGGCATAGTTAGAAGAACCAGTTGAGTATTTTAGCCTAATGTATATATGACTGTATATATATGTTTTATTACTTTTAACCATTGTATGGCTAAGAAACCATATCAATGCTTTTACAGTTCTATTTCGCAATCCTTATCTTACTGTACGTACTTTTTATAATAACAAGTCTTGCAATTGTGGCAATACATTTCTCTTGTACGAGAAGAAAGACTGTCCAATAAATTCTAACCCTTTATTGACAAACGCCGTCTCTCTATTCTCTACATCTCGTGAAAGTAAACTGCACTAGACTGACTGAGTGAAATACCTGTCTATTGTTTCACACGACCCTAGAGATTGACTCTTGATCTGAGGAACAAAGTTGTCATGTTGCACGGTTGTTGGAAAACTGAATCCCTTCTTGTCTGTGCCAAGGAAGCTGATCACTTCCTATGCAGAGAAGAAAGTTTCCAGTGACCTCTGAGCTAGTTGGTAACACACCCAATTAAGTTTAGCATAGTCAGTGGAGGCCTGGAATATCCGCAGTTCCACGTCGATACTACTGTTTATGTTATTCCAATGCGCAGGGCCTAGTGGGAAACTAGGAACTACACTACATGGCGCCCAACGTTTGGTAAGGCGATAAACTAACGCAAGACGTTAGAGTAACTCAGTCGTGCATATTTCACACAGACCCCTTTCTCCCGTAAATACTCCAATAGACGTCTGGAGTGGGTGAAAGGTTAAAATCCGCCCGACCTTAGTAGGAAGAGATTCCTATGTAAAGCTCTGGTTTATTCAACGTTGAAGGAAACAGTGTTCCAAAATATTGTGCACCTAATCTTTGTCTCCTTGGAGACCTACTCTGCAAACCTTGCATTTTTACAATGCCAGAAGAAAACAGAACCACTGGAGCCGCAGTAGATGCGACTCAGCAAGGTCCCGAATACACAGACCCGGATGCTATTATCATCCCGGTCCACTTAAGAAGATCTATAACTTTAAAACTTATAGAAAACGGACTGACACCTCAAGGTGGTACAGTAATTTTCGTGATAGAGGCTCACGAGTATCGGCAGACAGAGGTATTCTATTCATGGATAAACTTTCCAGCGGTAAACGCTAGAACAAAAGAGTTTCACTATTACAAAATAGAGAAACCTCCGGAAGAGTACGCTCCTTTCGAGGAGATTGAAATTCCAATTAAATTTCAAGAGCACCTGCTCTGGTTTAATGGCGCCCTAAAACATAATGATCACATTACCAGGCTCGGTCCACTAGGTAGACCAGGAGCAACGTGGCCGGTTCTAGCCAGCTACACACCACATCCGGACATTGCAAAAATGTCAAAAGAAGAACTCTTAGTTAACATAGGAGAGTTAACAAAAGCATATAGAGAGTTAGTAAAATTATTTAAAAATAATTCAAACACTCCTAAAAAGAGCTGGGATGGAAATAAACAATCCACTCCCAAGGAAAAAGTTTTCCAGTCCAGAGGAAGGTCTCCTCGACGGAGGGAAAGAACTCCGACTCGAGAACGCCAGTCTCCCCAGAGGGAGCCCTCTGAGAAAAGATATAACCTTAGAAATAGGGATAATCTGAAAAAACCTGATAGATATCAAAGCATTGATACACGTCACTCTCGATCTTTTCCACAGAATTCGGAAAGAAGAGGACGGTCAGACCCAGGAGAGCACACCAAGTCCAAAGACAAGGAACCTGCTCAGAGTAAAAAATCTCAATTTCAGAAAAAGAAGGTAGCCAGTATTAGGGTAATCAACAATGCCGAGAATACTGAGGACACAGTTGAAAAACGGGGAGTGGGCATTGACAATGTTGGACAGTGCAGCAGAAATCAGTATAGCGCGCAAGATCTTGATGAGTCATCTGGAGACAGTGGACACGAATGAATACACTCAAGTTGAAACGGCGGACGCCAGATTTAGCGAGCCCCATAAAATATACGAAATAACATTGCGTATAGAGGTGATAAGACCAGGAAAATTAAGGGTCTATTTTGGGATAAGCTCTCAAAAGGCTATGATATTCTGTTAGCTGAAAAAGATTGGCCCCCGGAGTTTGTCAGGGAGTGCCCTCATGGCGAAGAAGTGATTATGCCTGCCTTCTCGAATCACATTCCGATTCACAAAAAATATACATATGCAAGGAAATGGGCAGTGGCCCAGGCACCTGCATTATATAAAAATCATGTAGGATGGGATGAGGACTCACCTCCTCACAAAATCCAATTAAAAAGTGAACCAACTGCCCAACGGCAGTATCCCATAAAGCAAGAAGCTAAAAATCGAGTCAGGGAGATCTTAGATCAACTTGAATACCAGGGGGTGATTGAAACATGCACCTCTCAAATGAACAATCCTTTGTTTCCTGTCTCCAAGCCAGACAATTCATATCGTCTAGTTTTGGACTAGAGACATCTTAATACATGTTGCAAAACTTTTGCAGTACAAAACTCGCATAGTGCAGCCCTAATGAATAACATAGTTAGGAAAAAATATAAAACGACATTAGACATTTCTAATGGTTTCTTTTGTCAAAACATTGCACACACAAGCAGATATTTGACCGCTTTCTCTGCATTTGGGTCACAGAAAAAATTCTGTCGACTCCCACAGGAGTTCAAGAACAGCCCAGGACTATTCTCAGCTAGGGTAACAGAGTTACTACAAATCTATGATGATGAAGCATTGTCTTACGTAGATGATATCTATCTCACAGACGACGACTTGGATACTCACTTGAAAAGAGTGAACACCATTATACTTGGGTTCGCAGCAGAGGGTTACAAATTCAACTTTAAAAAGTCCCGAATTGCCCATCTGACAGTACTGTTCTTAGGGTACGAATTATCAAGTGAAGGGAAAAGCCTAGCGGACAACTTCTTAGAGAAGTGCGCTGTACTCCAAGCTCCAAAAACACTGAAGAATTTACAATCCATTCTAGGTTTTTTGAATTTCGGAAGAACATACCTTTCTAAATTACGCAGAGAGGGTTAAACCTCTCTACGAACTAATTAAACCTGATTTTAAACAAATCAATTGGACTCAAAAACACACAGAAATTTTGAGATCACTGCAAACAGACATGTTAGCAAAAACAAAATTAGATACACGTGACAACACGGTCGATCTTGTAATCCGAGTCATCCCAGGAAGATGCGGATTCACGTACCTGACCTCTAATGAGGGAGAAAAGGTACCAATCTCAATTAAATCTCACTTGTACACACAAGCAGAAAAAACATTCAGTCCCACAGAAAGAACTGTGAAAGCAGTGCAAATCGCATTAGCAAATGAACGAGAACTAGCACACGGCAAACGGATTAATATCCTTACAGCGGAATCCGCCTTCGAGGCGCTATTCAACCCAGTAAACCTGCCTACAGTGTCACTGGATCCAAAATGGATACAGTGCATAGATTCTCTAGGAGCGGAAGATGTGAAATACTATTTCGCCCGCAGTTCGAAGAACTGAATGATTTAGAATATGAAGAAGAATATCCTCTGCCAATCGAAATTCTACCTCTCCCACAGTACGCCTGTATAATCTATACAGATAGCTTTGTACAGCATTTCAACGTAGAGAGCAAATCCTACAATGCAGCATGTGCGATCATTAAAGGTCGTTGGCTGTGCGGTAAATTCAGACCGAAAGTAACAAAAACTGAATCTGTAAGAAACTGTTCGGTTCAGAGAACTGAAATCAGATCTTTAAAGATGGCGCTCGAAAATGCAGAACGTGAATTCCCGACACTTATCGTGTGCGATTCTCATTTTTGCGTCAACTCTTACAACAATAAGCTGCAGAGTTGGATCGAAAACGACTACAAAGATGACACAGGTGCCACAATAAAGCATAAATGGCTCTGGAACGAGGTAGCTCTTTTACACAAAGAACTACAAAAGACTCACGTGATTCACGCACAGAGTCTGTCAACGTGATGGCGTTCACGTTGCAGGGAATTCATTGGCTAATACAGCCATAGCGGAAGCAACTAAACCGGCTTCCGTAGCCACAAAAAAGCGTACAGAAAAATACATAGACAGGGAAACCATGCTGGCAGTAAAAACGACCGAAAAAAGGCGACTGTGCAGCACTACCCGTGAACTATCCACTCAATTATGCATACATAATCGATGCAAACTCCGTTCCTTTTGCTCGAATCCCTGGAGTGGGGGACAGAGTAATTCCAAACACGAACAGGAGAATATTTTTAATAGCAGACGCACATATGGGTTTGGGTCTTAGGCACAGAGAGATCAAGGAATCACTGACTGAATTACAATCAGTATTCTGGTGGCCGGGAATGAGTGTAGAACACCAAATATATGCAAACAACTGTGAAAACTGTAATAGGGATCGCAGTAGCGAACCTTGCTACCGGCTACCAGTCAGAAAGAGCGTAACGCTGCCTACACCCCATCCTGCGTCCTATTAATAGTTAAGGCTAAACACACTTAAAAAATTAGGCCTCCAGCGCTTGGCTGACGCTAGAACGGTTATAAAAGATTTGCGAGTCAATATCGGCACATACGCAATTACCACGTTCCATTCTGACCAGGGTCCTGCTTTCAGCTCTCGAGCTTATAAGGAGGCCATGCCCAGCATGGGAATTGGGTTGCGGTATTCTTGTCCGTCGCACCCCGAAGGGAACAGTGTGGTAGAAAGAAAAAACCGTGACATAAAGCAATCTATAACAGCGAAGGTATTAGGTTCAGGCGCTGGGTGGGTCAAACATTTAATAAGTGTCCAAACTAGTCTTAACAACATGCCAAGAAATTCTCTAAAAGGTTTTAGCCCATACGAACTATTGTTCGGAATTAGAATGCGTATTCAGGACCTCGATAGTCAGATGTCAGTGGTACAAGAAGAAACAACAAACTTTGACATCAAAGATCGTTTGGCTGTTTTACAGGAACTGAATGAAACAAGAAAATCCTTAAGCAACATAAAGTTAAAGCAACAGCCAACTACCACTGACGAGGCACCACCAGCAACAGCCCCAGCAAGGTCTGTCTGGATTCCAAAGATTGGGGATCTAGTCAGAGAAAAGATTGCGGTTAAGAATGAATTTGGGCCTTCTTACAGAAAAGCAGTACCTGTCTTGGCAGTCACCGGAACGAGATCAGTTGTGCTACCGCCCCTTGCTGGTAAAAAGGAGAACAGAGTCGTGTCCATCGATCTGGTAAAACCACTAGCATGTGGCCTATAATCAACAGTAGGCCCAGTGGACTCCCAAGAAACAACAGAATACCCAAACTTGCAACAATCCAAGAGGTTCAAACTGAAAGACTAATCACATTCGATCAGCCTGCAGTGCACAATGAAGGACTATGCAATAATGCCATGGAACTCGTGCCTCTTTAAACACAGATTGAAACAGTTCGTCAAGAAACAACACCAGTCTACAATGATGTGGCATCAGAAAATGCTACAGAGAGACAGATTGAAAGAACAATCCCATTAATTGACAGAACTGCCTCTGGTTATTTCATCAACTTCGACAACTTCTCTGAAGATCAAAACGAGCCCGAAGTGATGCCAGAAACAAAAAAGACTTTTAAAGAAAAAGCAACGGAACTCTTTCATCAACTGAAGGAAATCTACCTTATTTCCCCTTGGCTAGAGTTCTGGTTCGGTCTAGGTGTATTTTTCCTCCTGCATTGGCTCATCATGGTACTTTGCTTGGGAAAATTCATTGAAGGAAAATATATTACAATGGACACAGCAAGTCAGAACATCAACCTAGTCCTGAAACCACACAGATCATCTCACGTGAAGAAAAGAGAACTGTCAACAGTAAATGTCACAGCAATTCCAATACCTGGTGGGGTAGTATGGGAGAAAACAGACTATGACATCTATGGTCCGGTCGAAATCCTGAAGTATCCTCATCAACTAAAGGTTTCCTTAAGTGACTTTGTGACACCTAGTACATTCTCTGATGATTGGGACTTTAACAGTATTAATGACATGATGTCTGATTTAGTAATGTCAGCTAGATTCACAGATCATGATTATTTACAAGGTTCATCTAGTTATGAGCAGCTATTCTGTTACACCCACTATGGGGATCATTACTTGCATAAATCTGCACAGCCTAGAAATGTTTTTATGTATAATCAATGGGAACATTGTTCTACACCACCTAAAAGCAGTTCTTAAGCATTTTTTGAGAAATTCAAATACTTCTCAGGGTTTAACACCAGTGATGCAGAAACGTTTTATTACAAACTGTTAGATAAAACAGGAATGAAAACAATGCTGACAAATTCTAAATTGATATATTCAGAAGCATTTTATGACAAAATGATGACATTTGGTTTTGATTATTGGAAAAATAATATTGAAACGAAAACAATTTGGGGTACAAAAGATTGGCAGGTGCAAGGCATTGAAGCACTATTTAGAACCTGCATGATGCCAGAACAAATGTTGTTTTTAAATGACACAATACACCAAAAATCTTGTCTTGGCCTAGCTAAGATCAAAGACCTTAAAACACCGTCTATATAAAAGCCAATACCTGAAAATGCAACCACAGATATTGAGTTAGACGTGTCACAAATTTTACATTTGAACAGATCACATCCTGATTGGAAAAAGGGGTTAATCTGGCCTACTGACGCAAACAGCTGTCAAGATAGATTCCTGAATAAAACACAGGGGTTAAAAATGACCAGATTAGACTCGAGATATTCCCAGAGACAACATCCAGGGATTATAACAACATACAGTGTAGGGAAACTCTGCCTTGAATGGCTAACATCATCCACACTGGCTGAAATTAAGCTGCACTTGTCTTTACTAAAAGATGGTGCTGATTTGCGCGATTTCATTCTTGGACCACGCAAACAGCGTCAAAAGCGTTTCATAGCGACCAGTATCTATGCTGCTTACAACGAGGCTTGGAAAGTAAAGCAAATCGAAACTGCTGAGAAAATACGAGAAATTGATCGTATTAATTTGGAGAAATCACTTTCTGTAGTAGACAATGGGTTAATGACTCTGTCTTCCAGAATATACTCGTTGGACAATATTGTATCCTCTGCCTTTGATGTGATAGACAGAGACTTGCTAATGTTACAACATGGCCCGTCTCAATTACGCTCTATTATAGAACTAGGCTGGACGCTGCAAAATCTTCGTTCAGGCTATGTGCCTTGGCGTTTAATCAACACAACGTCATTATTTTCCAGTTTTAACCTTACTGATAAACAGATCAGTTTGGCGCAGAAAGGAGCAGACTATACAATCCTGAGCATCGAAAAACTCGAGAGATTACCATTGACAATGTCAGAGAGTCCTGTCATTGAATGGATAATACACGGAATTATCACAATTCCGATAACAACTTTCCGATTTAAAAAGTGCCTTGAGTACATACCTGCTGGCCAGTATGAACAATTGGGTGAAGGATATGTAAAATCTGAATGGAAATTACCATACACACATTCTTGCTACAGTGACAGCGACAAAAATGTATTTCTTAGTGGTGACAACTGTAAACATTCACTAAGCGGTATACTTTTGTGTCAGGGTATTAATTTACACGGAGCATGTGATGGGAATTCAAACAACCTTTCATGCCACCAGCTAGTCACACCTGCAACTCAGATAGAGCCCTTCTTTATGCAACTTTCGAACGGGAGTTACATTCTTAGAACGGATCACAGATGTTGTGGCCTTGTGCCAGGGAAAAGTTATCTAGTAAAAGTAACGGCCATGGTCAAATGCTGTATGCAAGCATTGTTTCCGAGTGGGCCTGCAGACACAGTGACTCCCATCCGGCCTCGTCTGAATCTCTATTCTATACAAATTGATACATTAAGCAAAATGAAATCTGTACTTTTACAGACAACAGTGCCTATAACGTCATCAAAAGAGACGTATGATCTTCTAGTTGCAAGGACAGCTACTGAAGTTCATGACCTTTTATCAACAAATTGCCCCGTGCATTTCGTAGAAATGTTCAGCCAACTCCTTAACATGTCTAGTGCAACAAGCATCCCAGGCATATTTAAGACAGTCTTTACGGGACTGCTAACACCTTTTCAAGCAATTTTGGGAATCGTTCCTAATTTTGTACACTCTGTTTTTGGCGGCATACCATTATTTTTAGGACTTGTCGCAGGGATTTTATTTTTGACCCTTCTGCTTCGTTATGGCAAGCCTCGGCTCAGACATAGCTCCCATGGGAATGGAACAGACAATCCTAGCAATGCGCTACCGGGACAGGATAACTAACGTCCTTGGATTGGCCAGGCTGAGAGATCTAAACATGACCTGGTTCCTTTCATTCAGACCTATATGGCAAAATTGCATTTTACCTGTGCTACGGTGTATGCTTTGCGGTGATGAATGCGTGTTGGACATCTGTCTTTCACTTCCATCAGCAGTACCAATGGACGTCGATACTTTGCTCAGTCCAATAACGGCTCACGCATTGTGTTGTCCCCAACGGCTACCAATCCTGATGACGGCATTCGTGGAGACTCCTGTGCTACAACCAAGTGGTAACAGTGGAGCGAGTGACAAAAGCAACATCATCCAGGTACAACGTTCTGTGAGCATTGCTGGTCCTGACTTCGATGACAGCAATCATTCTCACACCTGCCAAGTTACAGCGCTATCTAATTTGGTTGAACTATCACCTGAATTTGTAGACCAATTCTTTGAGAGCCTGTCTGATACGATGTTCTCACCCATACAGAAACAATAACTTTTGAGAAGCTTTCCGACACACAGCGTTCCCATGAACTCTGAATTCGGCCTTCAGTTTTGATCAACAAAAACTGCAAAAAGCTTTGGAACTCTATTTTTCCCCGTTCAAGCATTAATTTTTTTTTGATTTGGACAATTTTTCTAAATATTCACCTTTTTTGGCACGAACAATTCTTTGCTTAACGGAAAAACTATTCTTAGAGAACAGAAGCTTCACACTTCTATTTCTAAACACATCTAGAGACATAACAACATTACATCAGCCTCTAGCACATGTTATTACAATGCATTTTTATGTGATGATTTATCTCGCCCTTCTTCTGTCAGAAATACTTCATGTGTAATTCTTTTTGCATAATCGTTCATTGATTTCATATGCAATAATTTTTGAATGATTTCTATGCTTCAAAAAACGTACAGTACCTAAATTTCATGTATTTCAAGTACGCCTATTTCGAATGCATTTATGTATTTTGGGGTGGGCAATGTTACACATGCATCTAATTGCTTTAGTTTTAGTAATTTGATGGGCATGAAAACGTGGAGTGGGTGTTGCGTGTTTATCTAGGTTCCTGATCAATACTGCGACCTTATGCCCCTATTCGGCTATAAATCCATTTATTCCCTATATTGGCATAACCGTTCAAGTGCGATTTTCAGAAAAGTCATCTCTGGCCTCACACGAACAGAGCCACATTCCAGCATAGTTCTCTGCCACTTCCTTTGCGACCAATTAGCGCAATGACAGAGCAGAAGTCACTATCTGATATTCCTAGATTAACACTCCGAGTTCTTCAACAAGATAAAAACTCAGCAAACCTGGAAATCCCCGCTTGCTGTGTTTTGATTAGTAATGGAACTCTAATGAGCAACTGATAACTATCACTTCCTAGTGACATCTTTAATTGACGTCTTATGTCCAGCAAACTTGCGTCAAACCCGGCACCTGTCAGGTATAAATATTACCAACGTTGCCTTAAGCAATGAGCTACTGTTGCTGTTGCTAGCTGTCTGCAAGACCCCGTGTTGGTGAAGCTAGCACCCTGTCATTGCAGCCTGCTGTCCCTTGGTGGTGAAGCTACTGATACCATTATCGCTGCTAAAGCGCGAACGATGGTGCAGTACGCTTAGGAGCTGAACAGCCGTCCCTCTACGAAGAGCCCAGCAGATTTCAGCTGCCGCGGACGCTGTCCCCCGCCTCCTCCTCCCGACGCGCTGAAGAAGAGCCGCTGCCTTTCTCCTGCAGAGAAATCCAGCTCCAGCGTTTCCGGTCTGCCCTCGCGGGTGACTGGGATATCGAGAGTGACCCCTGAAGGAGATACCAAACCTCCATCATTCTATTCAGAGGTATGGTGTTGACTAAACCCTTAGACAAGAATTCTTGAAGCAAACCTTGGCAAAACCAACTTAACTTAAAGCTACTTACTTACTCCCCTTCCACGTGTTAGGCTTAGGTCAGGCACACTGGAGTAGGCATAGTTAGAAGCACCAGTTGAGTATTTTAGCCTAATGTATATATGACTGTATATATATGTTTTATTACTTTTAACCATTGTATGGCTAAGAAACCATATCAATGCTTTTACAGTTCTATTTCGCAATCCTTATCTTACTGTGCGTACTTTTTATAATAACAAGTCTTGCAATTGTGGCAATACATTTCTCTTGTACGAGAAGAAAGACTGTCCAATAAATGTTAACCCTTTATTGACAAACGCCTGTCTCTCTATTCTCTACATCTCGTGAAAGTAAACTGCACTAGACTGACTGAGTGAAATACCTGTCTATTGTTTCACACGACCCTAGAGATTGACTCTTGATCTGAGGAGCAAAGTTGTCATGTTGCACGGTTGTTGGAAAACTGAATCCCTTCTTGTCTGTGCCAAGGAAGCTGATCACTTCCGATGCAGAGAAGAAAGTTTCCAGTGACCTCTGAGCTAGTTGGTAACACACCCAATTAAGTTTAGCATAGTCAGTGGAGGCCTGGAATATCCGCAGTTCCACGTCGATACTACTGTTTATGTTATTCCAATGCGCAGGGCCTAGTGGGAAACTAGGAACTACACTACACGCAAACTGCATAGTGCAGTAGGGAAATGCTGTTCGCGATGATTGCACAGTGCCGGATGCTTGTCTGCACTGTGTAACAAGGAAAAAGTCTTGCTGGGATATTTATTTTGCTCGCTCGCGATCGCCAACTTGACGTTGAGGACAGCGGGTGAGCAAAAAATGCCTGCTACGCGTTTTTGCACTATGCTACGTGCGATGCGCGTAGTTGCGCAAACTACACACACTCCGCGAGCGTAGCGTAGTTTTCCGCCCAGGGTTAAATAGAATAATTCTGAACAAAGATAAGGACTATGGACCCAAGTCTTCTCAGTAAAAGTTGTAGCCATATTTCGAATTGTATCATCATCATAGAAATCTTTATTCGGAACAAAAAAACATAAGATGCATAATACAAATAAACAGTATTACTAAACAGAAAATTGCATCATACCTGATAAAAAACATTCAAATATTAATTTAAGCCCACATAGCGGTCTTGTACAGTTCATGAAGTGTCATGCAGTGTGTGTAAAAATCGCATAATGGTTAAGATGCATGAACTATCATCCTGGGATTGGGAAGGCTTGACCAGACAAAGTGTCATCAAAAAAAGTTTCCAGCAGCAGCAAAATTCTAAAAAAGTTAAAACCAGAAATAAAATAGTGATATAAATAATGATTAAAACACAATCAATCTATGAACCATATAAAATGCATAAAAGATGTTAGGGCCCTTCATGAAAAATTCTGCGACTGTGATGTTAATCTGGTAGGTATGAGGTCAATAGTAAATTTAAGGATCATCCATACTCAATGATGTAGCTATTAGAAGGCTAGTCCTTTGTTCCTGAGCCTCAACATATTCAATAAAAATCGAGAGATAGCAGTTCAGTTCATGAAGCTTTATTCGGCACATGATAAAAATGACCACAAAAGCATAGCATACAGGCAACAGAATCAAAAATACAAACATGATTAAAAACTCATACTTTTCCTAAAAGCCATCGATTTACAAATAAAACTGGCAGTATAAAAACATACGTCGGGGTGGTCCAAGTTATATAACAAACAAATAGCATCCTCCACATTTAACACTCCATACTTAAGAAATAATGTTTTTAAAAAGGAGATCCTAACATTATGAAATAGGGGACAAAAAAGCATAAAGTGCATTGTGCTTTGTTTGGAATGTCCATCACATGGGCATGGGCCCACGGGGGGCTTTTTAGGGTGAGGGAAGGTCACTAATACATGAGCAATGCCAACTCTTAATCTGGTTAGTACAAACCTGTGCGTTGGCCTAGTTACAACATTCAGATAACATTGAAATCCCTCAACAGAAATATATTTATTGTAAATTTTAACAGTAGCGAGGGAATTGGTTATTACTGAATGTTTTTGGGCTTTATGTAACATAAAGATATTTTTAAATTCCTGTTTCACAAGGCCTCTAGGGGGACAGTTTTCTGACAACAAATTATTATCAAAGATACTTTTATAACAGTCTACAACATATTTGAGCCACGGTATCTGCATACAGTTGTCTAATGCAAGGCAATCCCTGATAATAAGTAGATTGAACTCGGTCTCTTCCTTAAGCCAAATTGCAGGGTAAAGCAATAAAGGCCTAAGTGAGGCGAGCTCAGTCAGGTGAAAAACCCCCGCCTCTCTGTGAATCAGCTCTGTTGGAGCGGACTTAGGGAGGCACAATAGCTTCTTCAAAAAGTTATTTTCTTCAACCTGTAGGCAGTCGGTTTTGCAGTAACCCCATAACCCCGCCCCGTAAAGTGCGGTGGATACACTGCATGCTTTGTAGATTTCCAGCATATCCTTGATACGTCTGTCCCCCAGCTTAGATGCAAATTTAAAAATACCATAAGAGATTTTGCTCATCTTAGTTCGAACATTCATTAATTCATGCCCCCACCTACCATCGCTGGTAAAAGTTACCCCCAGGTAACAAAACTATTCACATTCTGCACTTTAACCCCTTCTATAAAGAAGGAGTGGTTTCTGCCCACCTTATTTCCACATATCATCGTGTGAGTTTTATTCTTATTAATCAACAGTCTCCTGCTTCCGATAAAATCAGTGAATTTGTCCATTAAACATTGCAGACCAACGGGTGTCCGTGACAGGAGCACCGCGTCGTCTGCGTATAGCAGAACCAGTACACTATCCCCTGCAACCTGCGGGGCATCGGCCTTAACAGTTTTCAGGATGGCTTCAACCCCATTGATAAAAAGGGTAAATAAAAGGGGCGCAAGGACACAACCCTGCCTAATTCCCCGTTTCACATTAAAATTTCTAGTGCATTCCCCACTAGCACCATATCGTACACATGTTTTCAGCTTGCTATAGAGTCTGGGGAGAAAAAAGATAATTTCTTTCGGGGCACCCATGTCAAGCAAAACTGACCAAATAAGTGAGTAATTGACTAAATCAAAAGCACTGCTAAGGTCAGCAAAGCAGAGATAGATGTTACCGGGTTTAGCTCTGGTGTACTTGCCTATCAACAGCTCTAGATTCAGGCATTGGTCAAGGGTCCCTCTTCCCTTCCTGAATCCGTATTGGTAGTTTGCAAGAACTCCATTCTCATCAGCCCACTCCTCAAGTCTGAAAAGCCGAACTCTGCTCATGATTTTAACAGACGAGTCGAGCAGGCTGATGGGCCGGTAATTACTTGCCTGGGCTTTATCCCATTTTTTATAGATTGGGACTATGATGGAGTCACCCCATGTTGGTGGAATCATGGTGGTTACGGCAGCTTTGAGTACCAAAGTGAGTATTGATCCCCAAAGCTGCGGCTGGGCCCTATATATGTCTATCGGGACACCATCTGGCCCCTGGGCCTTGACGCCCTTACTATTTTTGATTCCATTCTCCACCTCTCCCAGTGAAATATCTAAAGGCACTACAGGCCACATCCTGTTTTCGTTGGACGACATATTATTATCTGCGAAGATTGCGGAGAAGTGGTTCACTCAATCTTCACTTCCAACATTAGATGAAAGATGTGGGGTTTTATCGTCTTGGAAGAAGGGGGAGTTAACAGTGGTCCAAAACAGGCGACTATCCGCAGTTTCTGCTGCCTGAGTAAAATGCTCCCAGGCCTCCTGCTGTAGTTCCCTCTTTCTTTTAGACAACGCCTGTTTATATTCAAATCTTAACAGTTTGACTCTATCCTTATCCCTTGGGGTAATGGCCAAAGCTTGTTTAAGTTGGGAGAGCAGGGACGTACAGGCATGGTCAAACCATCCAATCCCTTTCCCTCCTTTATCTACTTTTTCCCCCGTAAAGATGTTATTAATGGCAATGTTAATATTAAGAAAGTGGGTCATAACCTGATAAGACGGACATCCAAAAGATAAAATAATGTCAATGTCCATTTTGCATTTATTTATAATTAAAGGTACCACTGTAACCGATTTTTCACCTTTCCATCTTAGCCTAACCCCATTTGGCCTGTGTGGCTCTATATTTACCAATACTCTAGCGGGTGACTCAATTCTGATCATCCATGTGGTTATTTGCAAGCTAATACAATTATGGTCGCTCAGAGAAGATGTATCCCTCACTTTAATTATGCAGTGTGGTACCAGATTAGATGAGCAAACAAAGGAATGTAGGCGTGGCGCACTGCAATGATGGTTGAAAAGTTAGTTGAAACAAAGTTGAGATGGGTTAGATAAGTTTAAGGTGCTCCTACAGGTGACGCAACTGTTCTGGTGCATCCTGAATGGTTGATAGGTTGAGTGCGCTACTGGGGTGTAGGCGCATCCCTGTTGTTGGGCACACTTTTATGGTTCTTGGTGTTGAACGACACGATAGATTCCATGAAGTTCAAAAAAAGTTCCAAATGAATGCAGTTGTAGAGTTTATTGAAAGGTTATCGTTGTAACGTATTTAACGCTTTTTTTTACAAATCATCAAAGTTCTTGATAAACATCATCAAACGACATGAAATTGAAAGATGCTCCAATGCATTTCGGACTAAGAAGTCCTTTCTCAAGGAGCGCTTCAACAAAGAACATAAAATGACCCAAATCAATTTTTGTACATTAGAATACCAAATGCGTAAACTAAACGATGCTACAAATGTGTGTAGGTGGGTCAACCACATGCATCCAAATAAACAGGCAAATAATGTGAAACTTCAAGGGGGGTTATGGGCCATGTCGGGGATTGGGGTGAACGTGCTGAAAGATTGAAACAATCATGCAAGAAAAGCGGGGGTGGATCGTGAGAGCGAAAGTTTGGCGTGCCTTCAAAATGCGGAGTGAGGTGGGGGAGTGTGGGGACTATGAACAGAGTGAAGAAAGGAAAACAAACTGCTCGAAGTTGTCAAGTCTAACGTAATCATCTTCAAGATTATGGGTGGTTCTCTGGAAAACATAATAATGGAGACATGATTATGAAAAGGCATCGGGAGAAAGCAGGTGACACAGGAGAAAGGGTCGAGCTAAAACTTACTGAAGTAACGTCAAAGACGTGTCTGTGATGATCGGGTTCAGAGTGCGGTAACTTCGCGGAGTGAACGCGGAGTTCCGGGAAGACGTGGACAGGATGATAGAAACTAGTGAAGGACTACTTGGGTAGGGGGAAGAATGGGGAGGACATGTTGGAGTGGGGAAAGGAAGAATGAAACGGTAGGGAATGTGGATGCAAGTAACATTGAAAAAGAAACACTCAACAGAATGCGGATACAATGTATCAAAGAGTGCCCATAGGCTTTACAAGTAGCAACTTAATTCAGTCCGGTCATTGAGACCAAAAGGCTTCTGTGATTGGAGTCTGTATATCCATGCTATTTCTCTTTGTAGGAGGGTTTTGTTACTGTCTCTCCCTTCAATTTTTGGAACAACTTCAAGGACCATGTATTTCAATTGGGCCACATTGTGGTTGGTTTCATTGAAGTGAATGGCCACGTTGGATTTAGTGTTTTTTGTTGGTATGTTTGACTTGTGTTCGTTTAGACGAATCTTAATCTTCCTGCTGGTCTTACCCACGTAGATTTTCCCACAAGGGCATTTGAGGAGGTAAATCAAATTTGAAGAGTCGCATGTAGCATCGACGCTTAGTTTGATATTGAACTTCATGGAATCTATCGTGTTGTTCAACACCAAGAACCATACAAGTGTGCCCAACAACAGGGATGCGCCTACACTCCAGTAGCGCACTCAACCTATCAACCAGATTAGATGAGACCATAATATGATCAATGATGGAGCTCACATTCCTTCCAGTAAAGGTGGGGATAGAACCCTCACTTTCCTCCTGGACAGTACTCAGTAGCTCTAGATCATACGAGACCATAGTGCTATTGATGGCCTCTCCATATGCATTATGCGGGAAGTGGTACATGTTCTCCCCATTGTTCGTTAGGATCCCACAAACCCTAGAGGAGGATAAACTACATACTTGTAAGTTAAAATTCCCCACCCAAACGAAAATAAAATTGCATGTTGCTTTACTTACCAGCTTCATTAAGGCACAGGATAATTCATCTATCGCTTTGTACCGGGAATTAGTAAAATTATTAATATAATAATTAATTAGGAGCACATTAGTACCATCCGGTAAACGTAGCCACAGGATTTGCAAATGAGGTTCAACTAACAGATGTTTAATAATAGTCAACTTTACAGCTACTGAGATAAGGATAAGAAGACCTCCCTTAGCCCTGCCATGGCTAGATTCAGATGCATCTAAACTATAGCATGTATACCCTTCCATGCTAGTTTTATCTACACACCACGTCTCTTGCAGGCATAAAATATCATATGACCTTACAGTGTCCTCCCATTCTAATTCAAGTGCCTTAGATGCCCATCCGGCAATGTTCCAACTTGCCAGGTAAATCCCCACAGAATGACTGTTGTTGGCAGTATCAACCGTATTATTGGAACAATTACTCATCTTACTTTGATTGGATACCGGCCCACCTATATAAGTACCTACGACACTCCCAATAACATTCACAGTATCCTCGGTAATCTCATTAACACATTGAACTACTGACCCACTTTCGGGATGCCCATAATGGCAGAGGTTAAATCCTCTATTGCCTCACTTATGTTTTGCTTGTTAATACTCAACATTTCGTCCCTTCCAGTCCCGGGTCCCATCTGATGTCAGTCATTTTGGTCCAAGAAACTCAGGGACTCGTACCTGTTCTGGACTGGGACTTGATAAACCATCCCATTAATAGGCGTGAAAATACTATCACATGTGGGTACAAAATTGGGAGTGTGTGTTAAAAATCTATTCCCACCATGGTTCAACATGGGCGTAGGCAAAATGGGTCTGCCACCAGTAGGACCAGGGCTGAAAGTGGGCACCAAAGGTCTATTTCCAGTAGATAAGAAGTTAGGATTGAAAGCTCCCTCTCTACAGTTGGCAGAAGGCAGCCTGTTAAGATGGTTATAAATATAGCCCAATGGTCTTGCGACAACGTCAGTCTCTGACTGCGTTAATGCAGCTGCTCTAAGTAAGACCGTCGCAACATGTTGCAGGTGTTTGAAATTAATGATCACACAATCACCCAACAGGTCTTCCTAGTATTACCAATCCAGTTAACCCTTCTAATAGATAGGATTTGATCAGAGTAGCCAACTGGATAACCGCAATGGCGGTTTAACCATGAGACCGCTTTGTTTTTTAAAGAATCTCCAGACTCCTGGGGTTATGGGGCCTGGGCTAGAGCCGGGACGTTAGTTAGGACCACAACATAGGGAACACACTCTGGGGGGAGGTCTACTGGTCTACTACTTCTGCTTACAGGTACCCCATCAGTACCCACTATGGCAGCTGGCATAGCTGGTACAGCTGGTGCCGGCATAGACCTGGCACTATTTGGTGCTGATGATGTTCTTGCACCAGAATTTACACCTGCAGGCACTATGGCTGCTGGTGCAACCACCGGTACCTGCATGGGTCGACCTGTATTACGTGCAGGTGGAGGTTTTGGGCAGGTCAATACAGGTGTCGCCTGTAGTAGTTATTTTCCTACATTAGTGCCAGGGGGGTCAACATTCACGTGGCGAGGCCTTCCCTTATCTTGTTTAGGTACAGGTTGAGGGCATGTAGCATCTCTTACATTTAGTATGGATTTACCTAATTTGGCTACATGCTGATCCACCACAGCCCCCAGTCTCAGTACTTCAGCCGACAATGCATCAATTTTAGCTAACAAAGGCTCCACAACCGACTTCAGTTTGTCATTAATAGAGCTCACTAACAAATCGAATTGGTTAGTATTGATGGAGACACAGTTGTCCTTGGTCGGAGCCCCTTTATCACAAATATGCTCCTTTTGCGTGGTGTCCTTTTTTTTCCTTGCTGAATGGCTTCCCCGTTTAGGACCCGGTTTCCTACATGCTCTCATAAATCGTGTCGCCCTAGTGGATTGATGCGGGGTTCCTTCAGGAGTCTCAGGTGAGTTCGGTATATCTTCCACTACAGTAGGATCATAAGGGGCCTCAGCGGCAATGGATTCAACATTAATACAGGGGTTATCAGTCCCAGCTGTCATATTAGTGTTATTAGTATTATTATTACCCTCATTATTGGGATCCAGTGGTAAGGCCAGAGGGAAGTCAGGCCAATTACCTTTACCTAGCGATTTCCTTCTGTCACTATTAATTCTGGTGACTACTTTCAGCAGGTAGTTGTCCGGGAGGGTAGTTTGGATGGACATGTTGGGGGTATCTCAAAAGCCACAAACAATTGTTTAAGCAAGCTACTACTAGCCCGCGAAGAAATGAACTGGTACTCACAGTTGAGGCCAAGGGGGGTGGCCCGTCCCGTCCCTGGTCGTCCCCGGACGGCCACTGACGGCCCCGCCCTTGACCCGGGCTTCACCCGTGCGCTCGCGCGTGCGACTCACGGGGCGTGAGGAGAGCGGTGCTCTTGAAGCGCCTCCGGGCTCGCTGCCGGCGTGTCAGGTGCGCCGGCCCCCAGGTGTTGCTGGGAGGTGTAGTCCCCCGACTACAGCCGTTGCCCTCACGGCGTTATGGCTTGCCTCTTCGCCAGCCGTTCCCCTAACGGCGCTTGGCAGTCCCGGTATGGTTCTGCTCCCCCGCTGGACTCGTGGACAGCGGTGCTCTTGAAGCGCCTCCGGACGCGCTGCCGGCGTGTCAGGTGCGCTGGCCCCCAGGTGTTGCTGGGAGGTGTAGTCCCCCGACTGCAGCCGTTGCCCTCACAGCGTTATGGCTTGCCTGTCCGCCAGCAGTTCCCCTCACGGCGCTTGGCAGTCCCCGTAAGGTTGTGCTCCCCCGCTGGACTCGTGGAGAGCGGTGCTCTTGAAGCGCCTCCGGGCGCGCTGCCGGCGTGTCAGGTGCGCCGGCCCCCAGGTGTTGCTGGGAGGTGTAGTCCCCCGACTACAGCCGTTGCCCTCACGGCGTTATGGCTTGGCTGTCCACCAGCCGTTCCCCTCACGGCGCTTGGCAGTCCCGGTAAGGTTGTGCTCCCCCGCTGGACTCGTGGAGAGCGGTGCTCTTGAAGCGCCTCCGGGCGCGCTGCTGGCGTGTCAGGTGCGCCGGCCCCCAGGTGTTGCGTGGAGGTGTAGTCCCCCGACTACAGCCGTTGCCCTCACGGCGTTATGGCTTGCCTGTTCGCCAAAAGCGATAGATTGTCTTACATCCCTTTGAAGGACACATGTTGCTGTGGTACTGCTTCTGAATACCAAACTGTGGCCTGAGGGCGTCCAGGAGCATATCCTGGCACGCCCTCCAAGATCTGCCAATGCCCTTCCTGGGGTCCCATATACATTTCTGCAGAAATGTCGACATTCTAGGGTCAATTTCCGGAGTGAGGGCAACTTTCTTTTCCAAGGAGGGTCCAGGACACTCTGCCCGAAGGCAGTTGCGGGCCTCTTTTTACAGGGGGCGGTGGATGTGTTCCAAGACATACATGGCAACTTTATCTACCGGGGTTCAGTCCGATGAGCGCAGGTGTACTATCTCATTTGGATCGAGCATGTCAGACACCGGGGGAATGGCCTGAGAGTCTTGTGAAGGTCGGGATGGGAGCCAGGGTCTAGGCGGGCTAAGCGCAGAGTCAGGATCACCAGAGGGGGCTGGTAGGGTCGGTGAGAGTGCAGGGGTGGAAGGCCTAGGGGTATCTGAAGGCTCAGCCGGCTGACTATCAAGGAAAGGTTTCTTTAATCGCTCAAAAGCATCCAAGTCTACGTCAGGTTCCCTGGGGCGCTTAGCAGCGAGGGAACTTACACCATCCTGGGCAGACGTGGAGGGAGTTTGTGAGGGGGCAGCCAATTTTCATTCAAGGTGTTCAAACCCCTGCTCAATCTGGCGGGAAAGCCTGTCCTCTAAAGGAGATATGGCTTGGTCCACCGCCTTGTAAATAGATGTGTCAACTGCTTCATAAAAGGCATCTCCCCAAGGCATGTTGCAGGAGAGTAGGGTCTGCTTCCTATGGTTACCCCCACTTTTTGCTGTGATTCTCTGGTTTTTCGACTTTAGTGTGGCTGTGGGCCTGCCCATCAGACCCACAGCCCAGCTGTTCTCTCTCTAAATTGGTACCATGTACTTTAGGTACATACCAGATTGGTTACTGAGTCACCCTTGTGAACCCCTGTATAGTGTACCATAGGTACCCAGGGCATAGGTGCACCTTAGGCCTACCAGGGGCAGCAGCATGTATTGTGCAACCCCTGGTTTTCCTTCCAAACTGACACCAGAGGTTTTTTCACACAGCCTATGTAAGGTGGTGTGATCACCCCTTACTTAGATATAGTATACCTATATCTATATATACATATAGTAACATATACACCTATAGTTCACTCCTATGGCAGGCCTTAACAATCCTGGAGGCAGAGTGCTTGGTTTTATGTGAGAGGGTGCCCTAGCATGAGCTGAGCCCCTCTGCAGCTTTCAGAACCATCTCCTTATAGCTGTTCTAGGATATAGCCATACCATATACTCTTAAGTGCATTATAATCCTCGCGGTTAATGCTAATTTTGGTTTGGCTTTATCAAAACATATCGTGTAAAGTGTCAAACACTTTGGAATACTACTCCCCCGCCAGTCCTGGTGGCGGGGGTAGAATTCCACCCTTCTAGATAGAGAAGACATGTAGTTACTGGTTTACCCGGTTAAAGTTAAACAGAGCCTCAGCATCACAAAATGGATGCTGCTGCCACAGACACGAGTCTGACCTCCTAATGCTGGATGAAACTCCGGCAGGTGAAGCCTGGACAATAGGTTTCCTGTCCAGGGAGGTGCCAGCACCTCCCCAGACAGGCTTTTGTGTATTGGGGCAGAGAAGGCTGCATTCAGTGAATGCTTTCTAGACACTGCCTGGGGCACACAAGGTGCTACATGCATTTCCCAGTTCAAACCGGTTGCTGGGGCACTCTGCCGTAGCTCTGGTGCAAAACTGGACAAAGGTAAAGGGGTGTAACCACCCATTCCCAGGTCCACCCATAGGAGGGACCTTAAGGGTAGTCCAGCCCCTAAACTCAGTATACGTATAGGAGCCGTGTCCCTAGGACTTTAGATTACCCTGGACGAAACTCTGTAACATAAATCCTGGACCTTCGACATTCCATTTCTACTGGAAGATGGAAGACATATCCATTGTGGTCAAGGAGTGGCCACCCTGTTCAAACAGGCACCAACAGCAATTTGCTGGTCTGCATTTTTGAGGTGCCCGCTGGATCCCGAAGTCTGTGACACAGGACATAGACTACCCAACATCTCTGACCCGACCTTCAATCCCAGCAAAGCTGAGACCCGTGGCAGACACGAGTGACATGGGACCGGAACTCCTGGACATCCTGCATTGTGCTAACTGCATTGACTCCTGAAGTATCTTGCAGTTGTGCATTGGGGTTTGAGAAGCCTCAGACCCGAGCACCATTTGCACCGAAGCTCAGGCCTCCACACTCCATGAGTGTTCCATGGGGCCTGCTCTTGCATTTCAGCTTGACGCATCTTCCCAGTTCCTAGTTCATCTGCTAGTGAGCCCCCTGAAGATTTTCTTTTACATCTAACTTACTTTCCTGGTTGCTCCAGGCTTGTTCCAACTTTCCTACAAAGAAAAAGTTCCTCAGACCTTGCTGGTCTGCACCGAAGTCATTCTCGACATCCTGTGTGGGTTGCTTTTGCCAAAGCTTGTTGGGTCCAGCCCAGATACCGACACTGCAGTGAACTAGATCCTTTGTGGGACAGCTTGAACCCAGCTCCTTGTCATCATCGATGCCTCCTGGTTCTCGTGGCTGAAGAGAAAAATTTCACATCTTCACCTGAAATCACCCAACATCGCCTGGTTCCTTCCTCGTTCCATCCTGGTCACTGGCAAGTGACCTAGACTCTGTCCCTTCTTTTTTCAGGTTCTACACATCTTCAATCCACCCATGGATCCACCCGGACACTTTTCCTCTGGTCGCCTGCAGCACTTCTTTGCAGCTCGCCATTGAAAATGACGACGAAACCCGACACGAAAAGACACCTATGAACCCGGCACCCCTGGGTGAGGTAACACAAGTACTCTGGTGCTCCTGTGGGTCTTGACTCTCGAAGTGTTCTAGTTTAAAAGGGTTCCATCGTAGTCCATCTGGAAGTGTCCTTAAATTGTATATTTGTCACTTCTACGATTCCAATAGAAAGTCAAAGGTAACCCGTGCCTGAGTTTAGACACTGCACGCGTCTCCTGCGGGGGCCCCTACTTCCTAACCTTTTGGTTGTTTAGAGTAGCCCCAGCGATTCCACAGGCCCCAGGCCTGCTTTCTAATTCTGTTGTGGTTCTTATACCACTATTTTAGTATATGGTTTGTGAGGCCCCTAGGGCATAACGTATACAGTGCAACTTATCGTATATTAACTCAGTGACTTGTATTGCTTTTTTTACCTGTGACCTCATACAGAGTGCAGAGGGGTTGTGTTTAGAATAAATACATATATATTTGATATATACCTTGTGTGGTGTCCTTTAATTTGGTACTCAAGGGATTATAATTGGTAAAACAACTTGCTCAATGCGCTCTCTGAAGTCTTAGCCTGATGACTGCTGGTCCACGCTACCACTAGGATAGCTTTCTATAAGGTTGACTTTACAACCACCATCTGTAAGGGTCGATTAGAATGGTGCATGGTGCCCACTAGAACTAGTGGACATCATATGCCAGGCTAACTTCTCACACATGTCTGCTAAGGGGTCTTCCTCTTCCTGGTACTCATCGTAATATTCCATTGTACTGGAGAGACAGAATATAAAGACGTCACCAAACACTCCTCACACCTTAGGTAAGGGTTAACAAAGGAAGCTGGGTGTCAGCTGAAGAATTGTTGGTATTAGACCACAATTTTTGCGGGGTTTTAGCCCCAGCGGACCTTTGCTGGCACAAGAGATAAAAAGCACACACAGCCCCCCCCCTCGTGGAGCACAAAACTGGTCTCGGAATGTCCCCTTTTAAGGCCTAATGGCCAATACAGACCTCCTGAAAGGCATTCAACAGCAATTACAGACTCTGGACCTGTTATCACACAGCAGGGACCAAGCGTATATCAAATTACGCAGAGCATGCCAAGCGCAGGAACGCCGCTGCTTACAGACCGTGAAAAGGTGTTCGCCTCAGACCAGGAAACCTGATTGAAGAGGTCCCGGCGGCACTGCGTGACTTCAAAAGCCTCCCACGACCCCTTGTGGTGGGAGGATCACAGGCACCGCCAGCAGTACGCGGCGTAGGGACAAAAAACGTTCCCGCGCCGAGAAACAAATACCACAGAAAACACCGGGCGCCAGGAGGCGCGAAACCTGAATTCTCAAAGAAAAGTGATGCGCTGAACTAGAAACGCGCTCGCTCATGCAAACGTTGAGAAACCACTTTAGAAGTCACACGTGAACCACATGAAATAACCAACTGTTGTGAATCATCAAGAATGCAGTACAAACATGTAGCACAATAGCGCTAACAACAAACCCATGAAACTTGAATGTAAAACCAGACAAAGCGCAAACAGTCAGGAATTAACTGAAGGGCACTTATCTGGCTGCGTAGCAGCGAAGAAGGAGGAGGAATGGATGCTGCCAAGGGGCTATACGGCTGCTGGACGATTCTGATTGGACAATGTTGCTTGATTCTAATTGGCTAATACTTTTATTTTGATTCGACTACTCTTTTCCGATGGTTCATGGGAAGTTGTGTCTCATGTTGTTTCTTGTTGCTGCTATGACAATTAAAGTGAAGAAAGCAGGCATAATCCTCGCCTCCAGTCGTGACATAGAATTCAAGACTTTAATAGTCTTACAAGACAGTTGGACAGAGGAGCAGCTCAGGCATTTTATGACAGCCGCTCTACAAGTCCTTATTTGAGTTTCCCTTAAGGCTGGTCATGAGAGGATCTTCCTTTCATTGTGTAAAGCCCGGCAGATGCGTAGTATGTGTCATAGAGACTCTGCTCCCTTACCACAGAGGCGGCAGTCCGAAGTTGACCAGAGCCGTAACCATTTTGGAGTAAGATCCTTTGTCATGAAGGACCCCAGTCTTAGTAAAGTTAGTTTCCTCTTTTAGTAATCTGAGAAGCCTTCTTGTAGATATGGTTGCGGTTTCAGCTGTTTATAGGTTGGCATCACCATCCATGCATGACTTTTGATGGCCAATAGAGCTTTATCTGTTTACAATGATCTTTGTTTGATCTCTTTATTGGTAATTTGTTTGAATGCGGAGTATGGCATTGGTGTGTGCCAGGCTTCCTCAAGGTTTAATGTTAAAAGAGCTTGTTTTAAAATTCGAACTATGAACAGGTTCTGCCTTGATTGTTTTTCAACCTCCTCCCAGCAGTGGCGGCCCAGCGTGTTGTCTTCGACTGCCCTCATTCTCCAATAGTACTTTACCATGGCTCCTTGTCTGGCTGGTATCAGATTTTTGTATCCGTATTCCAGATGTATCTGCGCCTGAGAGATATGACGTGGGATAATGAACAGTTTCTTGAATAATCTGGACTGGGCTAAATTTAGTGCTTAGGAGTCCTTGGTGTTTAACAATTCAGAGCTGTATGTAATAGATGGCAAAAATGTGGCTGCTACGACCTTTAGTAGATGGTTTGTTCAGCTGCTGCTTAATTTTTTTGGCAGAGTTTTAAAGGTAAATATTAATTGTATTATTTTGTTTTGACCGTGGTTTTGATGTTGTTTGTATCTTAGTTGATGGTCTAGAAGGACCCCCAAATATTTATATGTATCCATCTGCAAGAGGATGCTGGAATTTCTCCTCCACACGAAATTTGGGCGCTTTCTGTAGGTGCTAGATAAGCATAAGACATTTTTTAGAATAATTATCATTTCTTATTTTGAGATATATAGCGCTAGTTGTGTGCTAAGTCGCTACAAACCCAGTGGAGTTAAGTGCTGACCAGCACTTAAATCTAGAGGAAACAGGCCACGCAATTTATCTGGCTGAGTTTTCCCACACATACTTTTAATATGTCTTATTGATCAGGCAATAAAGAATTTTTTTATACAATTAAGGCATTTTTAATCTCACCACCTACACTTTTTTCAGTCACTTACACAACCACTTAGCCACTCACGACTTCACATTACCCGCTCCGCAGTAAATCTGGTGTTGAAGCACACTGGGTTGGCACTCGGCCACTCCCAGTGAGGCCCGATGATGAACCATGTCACCGACCAGGTCGGTGAGTGAGGGCTTTCTATAAACACCAAGAGGGTGTTTCCATTTTCTTCTCTCAGTGCTCTGAAACCCGTCCCTTTCTGACGAGCTCTGAACACTCTTCTGTTGTTGTTTATGATGATTGCTTGGCTATACAGGTCCTGCGAATCACCACTGTAAAAACTTCCCACAGAGTGGAAGGCAATTGCACCAATCCAGTGTTGAGTGCAAAGTAATCAATTATGGCTGATCGGATTTCCTCCTTAAATGATATTTTGCGTAGCGCATGTGGTGGTAGGTGCCACGTGAATGTGTGGGGGAGGATCAAAAAGATCCAGACAACGAGCCACACTGGCACCTGGTCTGAAGGTGTGCTTTGGAGGTGTTATATTGATTTGGTCCAAGTAAGAGTGCCTTTAGATATCAGCCAGAAGTCAATTCGGGACCAGGAGTTTTGGCAAGAGGAGAAACATGTACTATTGCGCGTGTCACGGTGTGTGTAGTGCCAGACATCCTATAAATGATTGCCCAACATTAACATATTGAAGGTATTGGCTGCCTGCGGGTGATGGCATTTATGCCAGATTGGTTAATAGCGTCCTCCAGTGCAGCATTAAAGTCCCCTCCCCATATCACTGTCTTTGGCCCGTGTTCCGCTACTTGCCTCCATATCCTCAATAAAAACTCCGGGCAATCAATATTGGGGTCATACACTGTCACCTTTATCAAATATTGCTTTTAAAGTATGCCCACTAATATAACATACCAACCTTCCATGTCTATTAGAGAGTAGGATGTGTGTCAGGGTAATCCTTTCCTTAGTATTATTGAGACACCTTGGCCATAGTTAGAAAACACAGAAGAGTGGGCCTCTCCACACCAACACGCAAATTGACAGGGTGTGGAGCTGGTAGTCAAATGTATCTCTTGAAGGAAACATATATCTATTTTGTGAGGAACTAAATATATATGTACTAGTTGGGATTTCTGGCAGTCATTAAGGCCACGTACGTTCCAACTAAAATAGGATATGTAGACCATAGTGTCAGGGTTTATGTGGAGCCTTTATGATGTGCCTCTGCAAGGTGTGTCGCCTTCTGGATTTCAAAGAACTGAGTTTGTTGCATGGAGGACAGAAGTCTTGAGGCGAAACTGGGGAGCATGACTATGAACAAGTCCTCCTTTGTAATGTTGCCCATACTTGAGCGCTACAACCCCCTCGCCTCAAGAGACCCCAACACTAAATACAATTTGAACTTTAAAGAACCTGCAACACCCCTCCCTCTTACCCCAATCAAGTTATGTTAATATACCCATCGACCCAGCAAAGAGTCCAACGAAAGGTAACATGTAAGTAGTATGAGGAATTATCCCTCTGGGACATGGGCTCACCAAGTGAACAACCCTGCCTCATGGAGCCAGATGGCTTAGCAGCAGTATAGGGGAGGTAACTCTCACAAGCCACCCTGTTTGTTAAGTACTAAGATGGAGGGAAATGCTGCCTTAGGAGTTATGATTGATCAAGGAGGGAATTGAAGTGCCACTTTTCTGGAGTGATCCGAGTCTAGTGAATAGCAACATCCCATCAGCAAACTTTTAAATAGTTAATAATTGTTGATTGTCTGTGCGCCATCCATCGAGTGGGGAGACACCAATGGAGAACGTTGTGTCTTTCTGATTTGTTTTTTGTGAATTTCAGCGTGGCGTGGGGTCAGAAAAGAAGTGCATCTTGCTATTGTGTGGGACATGCAGCTTGGCCGGGTAGAGAAGGGCATAAGGCTCGTTAGACTGTTGCAGAATTCCTTTCCAGGTAAGAATTCCCATCTTGTACCAGTAGGGTAAATTCTAGAAAGAAGGAAATGTTGTAGCCTTGATATTTTATCACCCCGCGTCCATGGTAGGATCGTATCATGATCACGATATTTCAACAGGCAGGCTACTATGGAACGGGCTGGGGTTCCTTGCAGTGGCCTTGGGCCTAGCGATCAGTTGGCCATTTCCACAATGAGAACATCAGATAAGTTGGGTCCAAAAAGCTCAAATTGAAGGGACTCAATATAATTTTCCTTCTTTGAGATGGCTGTGGACTCCGGGACTCCTGTGATGTAGAGATTATTTTGCCTGGAGTGAGCCTCCAGGTCTTCATTTTTAGCCTTTATGATTTGCAGTACTTTATCAATTTTTAGCAAGCGTTGTTTATCTTCAGTTTGCATGTTGTCAGCATCCGATACCCTCATTTCCAGGTGATATATCCTTGTTTCATTCTTGTCCACTCGTTGTTTTACCTGGTCCATCCTACATGGCGGTCTCCTTCGACTGCGTGGCCTGGCCATCAGTGTCCTAGGTCAATTTCTCCTAGCAAGTGTTGCGTCTGCCCTCAAATGAGAGCTTCAATTGTTTAGTGTCCTGTTTATCCATTTTGCAGAGCAAACCGTGTTATAATGCACCAGCAACCAGGATAGAGTATGTCTTTCGGGTATGCATGTCGAGAGGTATCAACGTTGCTCCCCCTCAGGACTGTCTTGCAGGTGAAGGTATCCACTGCTATGAGTTCAGAGGGCCCTCTTCACCCCGACAGGGTCCTCCTCCTGGTCACTTCGGTGGCCCACCAACACAGATGTAGTCCCTCATTGTAAGTCAGGCCCCTGTTTTTTTCCACTCAGGTCGCACACCTCAATGCCCTCCTGACGGCACACAGCTAGGAAATTCCAGCAGGCGTGCCGCCACTGTCCACAGGTCGCATGCCGCAGCCACGCTCCCTCTGCCCGGAATGAGTGCGGTAAGCCACAGCAGGCCCCAATACAGCCTCAGGTTTATGGGGCTGTTCAGGGTCTCAGGTCAACTTTTCGGATGCCCGTGGGCCCAGCAAGGGACTGGGCAGCTGAGTCTTTAGCCTTGGCCGGGTGGCACCTCCCATTACAGCAGGATTGTGGGCATGATATGCTTGGCAGGCAGAGCCCACTCAGGGTGCAGCCATCTTGAATCCTGGAGAAGCCAAGCCCCTTATAACTGGCTGTAGTTGACAGTTGGGATTTATGTATTCCTCCTGGACAGCCACGCACAATGGGAGCCTAGATGTGTTTTAATGAGTCATCTCTGGCAGGATGGGAGAACGGAGCTGGACATAGCCTCACTTACACCTGAATAGCCTGTGTCTTGTCCACACACGAAGGCCTGTATACCACCCTGTAGGGAGTCTGGAGCCAGGGCAGGAAAGTGCACTTCAAAGGCATGTCTTTGAAGTCTCCCCCACTTCAAAAGCACCACTGAGTATAAGTACTGAACCTCAGACACCACCTGTAGTACACTTCTGGACCTGTGTAAACTCTGCCTGGAAGAAGGACTGCTATTCTGCGGAAGGATTACCACTCTGTTGGAATGCACTTTGCTGGACTCCGGTTGTGCTATGATAATCATCTGCCTGTTGCACTGTTGCCCTTTTGCCTTGGGTGAGAAGGACTAGACCCACATCACTTGACCCCAGAATCCAGAGTGACTCCAAACGCTAGCTGGCTGACCTTCTGATCTGAAGCCTGAAGGACATACCAGGCTTCCAACCCCTACACCTGGACTGCAGGTCCACCCTGCCAAGTGGTGCCACCCCAGTCCTGGACACTTGGAAGTGGGACTAAGGTGGTGGCCAGTAAACCAACACATCTTCCCCGAGCAGAACCAGCACATTTCCTTGTTTGAGCGGTGAATCCCCAAGCAGAATGGATCCATCACCGCTGCTGATGGATTAACCAGTCGCATAAGACTCTTGCATCTTTTGACCTATGCAACATTTCTCACATCTTGGGACTGACGCATTGCCTTCGGAACCGCTACTGCTTGATGCTTTTCCCATGGTATGCTCCTCACATCCCTCGCCAACAGCAGCCTTGATGGAAAAACTTTGGTTCGCAGCTTCACAGTTGATTGAAACTGATGCATCGCCTCAACTGATCCTCACATACTCAACACCAGACACGCATCACAAGCCCCATCAAAGGGATCCTCAGCATCAACACAACAGGGCCTTGAATTGCAGTCTTGCTGCATGTCGGAACCAAAGCATTGTCTCTGCTGCAAGTCCCAGCTTTGAAGTGGATCCACGCAATGCTCTACAACGAGCATTTAAGGTATTTTGTTAAGCAGACCTAACTGGGTCCCTTTGTTCGGCCTATGCTCCATCCTGAACTTGTGACTTTGTCCAAGCCGATACAACCAGATATACCCAATAGCGCTTTTGCATCTTACCACTATTTTTCACTGTATACTTTAAAAATAAATATCTCCAGTCTTACTAATTGGATTATTACCATTTTGGTCTTGTTCTATTTATTAAACTAAGTTCTGTTTTTCTAAACTGGTATGGGATCATTTTTTGTGGTGTTTTCACAGTTTTACTGTTTGAAGTGTTGCGCAAATATGTTACCCACTGTCTATTAGTTAAGTCTGACTGCACTGTGCAAAGCTACCAGAGGGGGTACACGGGTTAATTTGGGGTTTGCCTGCCTCTTGTACAGACTAGAATTGTGGTTGCTGCTTTACCAGGGATCATATACAGGTCAACCAGTAACCCAATTTCTAATACATAGTTTATCAAGAACTCTTCCCAACCAAACATAATTATACAATCCATTACCAGAAATTGCTGGGAATAAAGAAGCTTATCACATGCTGGGGATGCTACCTTAAAGGAACACAGCTTAAAGGGACTCTGTGTTCACAAAAACAACTCTTATGTTTGAAATGTATGACTGTTCCACATGCTAGGTAGACCTTCTTACTTTTTCACTTTCAATATGAACTTACTTATGAACTAGGAATCGAGATGGTAAGGCTGATGCCTTGTCCTGTCTATCAGAAATAACTCAGTTTCCACACACTTCTAGCATTCTGTCCGGGGTTACCAGCAGTATTAGACCAAGTTCCAAATTTATGACTCAAGTTCAACAATCCGCAACAGAAGATAAATAGTGCTCACTCAATAAACGAAGAACAATCAGAGAGCTACAGAAAGGAGATCCACTATTTGAAATGGTATCCCTATATATTCCATTTGTAAATCTAAAGGTACAAGCCCTATGTTTGTGACAAGTGTGCCCACTTGGTGGGACATCCTGGAATGCAAAAAATGCAATTTTAGTGGCCACACATGTCCGAGGCAGTAAAAACAAAAATAAAAAGGTGCCCGAACCAGGTAGAGCATGCTAGACGTGCAGTGTTACAGGTTTTACCTACACCTACTCAACTGAGGACCAGGGCCGGATTGGCCATTGCGGGCACCGGGCAATCCCCCGGTGGGACGCACGGGTGGGGGCCGTTTTTGTTACAGGGCCGTTTTTGCAGCATAGCTGCAAAATCGGCACTGTACCAAATGATTTCATGAACTTTACTGTTTAACTACCTGAGTCACAGGTTTATACTACTATACTTATAGCAATTGTATAGGAATTAAGGGCCTCATTTAAGAGGTTTTGGTGCAGGGCAGTGCTGCAAGAAGTCTTGTTGCACTGCCCTGGATCAAAAGAAAAGAGCAGGAATGCATTGTATTTATGCGCTTTGGCTCATACCTGTCCTTTTCCCCAGCGCTAGCACACAATTGGCTGCTCTTGCGCCTTGGTGCAAGGGTGCCTGCATTGCAGTAAAGATTGTTTTTGCACAGGAAGGGACACCTTCCAGCGCATAAGCAATCACAAGAGGTGTTTTCCTCTTTCCATGTGTGCCGCACAATGAAGCACTCATAAAAAAAAGGATAAACAAAGAGAAATAAAGGTATTTCACCTTGTTGCACCTCCCATACTCCCTCCTGGGAAATCGTAGGAATGTGATGCATTCCCAGGTTTGCGAAACCTTGTAAATCTGGGAATGCGTCATATTCCATGATTGTTGCGTGATAACACCAACAGCAACACCCATGGAATGCCTCATTCACGCAGAGTAGTGCATGTAGACCATATTTACAAGGGCATAACATCCATGCAGTGTGGCTTTGCATGGCCTTGAAAATATGGGCCAGCACACTGTGCCACTAGAGTCTCAAGGAAAGTGGTGCACCGGTGGCACAATAGACCTCATAACTGAGTCCCTGACTTACTAGTAATGTACCTGGCCAGGAGTCATAGTATGAGGCCGAGGTGGAGCTTGGAACCATGCAGTTTTAAAGGGAATTAAGGGAGCAGGATGGGGGTCAACTGGATCGAACACGTTTTGTGGATCAATTCAAAAACTCCAATAATCAAATTCACGTTTTGAAACTTGCTTCTCCTACCTTTCTAATTCAGTCTGTTGTGCTATGTAGGTTTTAGTTAGATCAGACATGGCTTGCGCTGGAGACTCCATGTTATCCAGACAGCTAGTATTTTTGGGAAACTTTCTTTGTATCCAAGTCTAACCTGTCAATATGGCCCTGATGCAGAAAAAGCATAAATTCCGCCTTTGTCCTAGATGTTGTAAGATCGGTGGTGCTGCTCACTCTTCTGTCTCTTTTTATAGAGGCTTTTCTAACGCGCTCTGCTACTAAATAGTATAGTATCCTGGCGCGAAGAGAAAAAGAAGGGGACAGATCACAGTAAATGCAAAGGAGGAACAGCCATTAGGCATTGGTGTTGAAGAGGTAGGTTTTTAGGCCTTTCCTGAAAGCCATGATGGAAGGGGCTGTTCTCAGTTGCAGAGGCAGGGTATTCCAAGCTCTCGCTGCTCTAACAGAAATGGATTGTCCACCAAGCCTGCTATATTTGAACTTTGGTACAGTCATTTGATGAAGATTGCTTGATCTGAGAGGGCGGTTGGGGGCATAAAGAGAGAATCTTTTTCTCAAATAGGTTGGGCCTGTTAGGTGGAGTGCTCGGTATGCTAACACAAGGATCTTGAATAAGATCCTTTGAGCCACTGGAAGCCAGTGAAGGTCTCGGAGTGGTTGGCGGACGCTAGATCTTCTGGGGATGTTAAACAGCAGCCGGACCGCAGCATTTTGGATGACTTGGAGGCGGTGGATCAGATAGGCTGGGAGTCCGCAGTAGAGAGCATTCGCATAATCCAATCTGGATAATATCAGAGCGCGAATGACCGTCTCCTTAGCTGATCGCGGAAGCAAAGGAAGGAATCTGCGTAGAGTTTTGAGAGTGGAGAAGCAGATTCCGGTGAGTTTTTTCAGGTGATCTTCAAATCTGAGATTATTGCTGAACCAGATTCCTAGGTTTTTTGCAGGTCCACCTGTGGATTTGGGGCTGGGAAAATCGGTGGGCCAGAGAGAATCATAGAAATTATCTGGGAAGGAGCCGTACAGTAGAATCTCAGATTTGCTCTCATTACACTTAAGTTGAGCCAAGGCCAGCCAGCGGAAGACCGATGATAAGCAAAATTGGACTCTCGTCGTGTCAAGGTTGTTTTTGGGCCATGTAAACAAGAGCTGGGTATCATCGGCGTAGGCCATAATTTTGGCCCCTAGCTGTTCCGCAAGATAGATAAGGGGGGTCATATAGACATTAAAAAGCAGGGGGCTTAAGGTGGAGCCCTGTGGTACGCCAGTTGAGAGTTTTTTGGGAGAGGAAGAGAAAGGCGGCATCCACACTTGCTGGGACCTGTCATCTAAGAAAGATCTTAACCATCCGAGGGCAGGGCCAGTTATGCCAATGTCTGCTAGTCTGGTAAGTAGGAGGGAGTGAGGGACCGTATCGAAGGCGGCAGAGAGGTCCAATAAAATCAGCACCGCTCTGCCACCTCCGTCTAAGCACTCACGGATAGCCTCAGAGTCCTCAACTAGGGCCGTCTCTGTGCTGAAAACAGCTCTAAAGCCTGATTGCGCAGGGTGGAGAGCTTGAGAGTTTTCTACGAATCGGTCCAGCTGTGAAAATGCAACTTTTTCGCATATCTTTGTTAGAGCTGGCAGTAAAGAAATGGGCCGGAAGTTAGCGGGAGTTTTTGGATCTAGGCCATTTTTCTTAAGGAGTGGTAGCAGTTTTGCCTGTTTCCAGCAAGCTGGGACTGTGGCGCTGGAAAAAGAGAGGTTCACAATATGCGTCACCTCTTGGCCGACTGTGTTAGCCAGGCCCGCAAGGACTCTGGCTGGGCAGGGGTCCGCAGGGGAACCCGATTTTAAGGTAGCCAGAATTTTCACGACCTCAGTTGTATTCACTGGAGTGAAGAGGGCAAACTGATCCGTACATAACAGTAGTTGGTTGAGTTTCACCAATACTCGCAGTGTCAAAACAGAAACAAGAAATAATGAAATATTATTCATCTGAGATACACGTTCCAGATCACGTAACATTTCCCACCATACCCATGCCTGTTTTCATTAACGGGATGTTCTTTTCTCTCTTGCTAATGCGTTTATTTGATTCTTTCCAGAGTATTGTCGAGTTAGTAGAATTTAGTCTTTAGTTTGACTGACTCTTTAAGAAGTGCTGGATTTGTTTTTAGAGATTCCCCAGTTCTGTTTCTCCGCAGCAGTGATTCACAAATAAAGATTGTTTTTCTTTTCAGATTGCCAAATGATACATCAACAACGATTCCCAAGTCGAAATCCTTTAGTACACTTTTTCTTGAAGTTAGAATGTTCTTTCAGTAAATGCTCTCAAGCACTAATTGATTGTCTGAACAAACTGTTCTTTGGCCAAACAAAAACACTTTTTTTCTTTTAGCTTGATGCAAAATTCAGTTTTTGTCTCCCAGAAGTTCACTGCATGAGCACCTTTGACAGGGTCGCTGGGATATAAAATTGGTCAATCACCACCAAAATAAATATGGGGTTTATAAGCTAATCATGTTGCTAAAAAAAGAAGGGCATATTTGCAAATCGTGGCAATTTTAAAGTTGCAACTGTACGCAATGTACAGTAGCGTAACCAGTGTATCATGGGCCCGAAGCAACAGGGTAGCCAGAGAATTAAAATACCCCCCACTTGACCCATAGCTCTATTCACACTGAGCACAAGGTGAGCAGACGCTACCCTCCTTAATAGAGTTACCTTCACCCTTTAATCATCTGTCTATACATTCATCCAATGTACATCCACCCTTTCATGCATTCATCCATCAATATGTCCACATATCCATCCAGCCATTCCTTCACCCATCCATCATTTCACTTTTCCACATCTTTCCATTCCTCATCTGATGTAACCTGATGTTGTTATAATGCATCCTCTCCATGGTTCCTCAGTTGCCTGCTGCTCAGACAGTGTGGGTGGTGTAATGGAATGTTCATGAGTGCCTGAGCTGCAAGAGTGTGAGTTGGAAAGAATGGGCTGAGCAGTGATGATCCTGCTCCTGGTGGGGTATTTTACCATCCAGCTTATAACCTGTAACTTAACTACAACTTTTTCAATAAACTTATTTTTTATGTTTGAGAAGCTTTATTGAGAAAATTGTTAACATGTATAGACATCAGCAAGAAGGAACAGAAAATATGCGCAGAAAAAATATGAAATACAAGCAACGCTGATACCAATATTAAAAAAAAAACAGTGTTTTGTGGAATTTTTAAGATGAAGGGAAAGGGGAGAGAATGGAGAGAAGGAGGAACAGAGAGGGGGGAGGGGATTAAAAATAGATCTAGCAATATGTAAATCTTAAATAGTAAAACTATGAATAGCGGCATACATATAAATGAAATAAACAGTCAATGCCTGCATTCAACGTTAATATTGTTTAACAAAAGGACCCTGTAAAAGATGACTAGAAGATAGAGAGTCACATTTTTCAAGGAGGTTTAACATTTTCTGAATTAATACGCAGAGATATCTTTAATGCCAAACAGTCCAAATAGGAGGTAAAAGGTAGCCAGAAGAGATCAGTGTTTTGGATTGGTTTACAGGAAGAGGCAAAGGCAACATCAAGTCTGTGGAAATGACAAAGAGTGTTCCACCAACTTTGTTTGGAAATGTTTGTGAAGGACTTCCAATTAGATGAAATATGTTGAAATGCAAGGGCAAGCATGAGGTCAAAAAGGCTTAGTTTAATTACGCTCCGGATTTGGAGAGGCGAAATATTTATAAACAAGAGATGCTTTAGGAAGAGTGGTCAGGATTGTAAGAAGAGAAGAACTAGATATAGGTGATGAGGAGGATGGAAGAGAATAATAGAGATCAAGAATGATTGCCATAAGAGTGGTGAATTTTTGGAAAAAGGATCGTGGACAATGAAATAAGAGTTGGGATTGGGGAAAGGAACAATGTAAAACTCCATCAAAAAGTTGATTAACCCACATGATGCCCTTTAGTCTGCAAGCCACCCAAAAAATGGGTCTATTATTTAAAAGTATCAATGAGTTATACCAAATGGGGGAGTTTAAAAAAGATTCATGTGTAACCGTGGTAGGAGAAACCAGGGGCCTTAAAATAGAAGATTTGTGTTTGAATAAGGGAATAGAGGTATGAGGGGATTTGGCAAAGAAGCGCATAACATCATCAAAGGAAAAGGGTAGCAATAGTGTTTGCTCAATAAGAAGCCAAAGGGGCGCAAGAGAGGAGGGGGAAAGAGAGGAAGGCTCTGATGAAAACCATCTCAAAGTTTGGCGTAATGAAAAAGAGTTAAGATAAAGACGGAAATCTGGAAAATTAACTCCACCATTAGATTTGGGTTGACAAAGTGCTGCAAGAGAGACTCTAGGTTTTTTGCTTTTCCAAACAAACTTCGAAAGGTATGAGTCAATTAGTTTAAAATGAATCGCAGGAATATGAACAGGTAGCATAGAAAAAATGTATATTAGAATAGGAGCTATTATCATTTTAATTGAATCTAATCGACCCCACCAGGAAAGAAAAAGAGGATTCCAGGCAGAGAATGATTTATCAATACGGGATAAAACTGCGGACATATTTAAGTTAATTGAAGAGGGAATAGAGTTAGAAAACCAAATACCTAGGTATTTGATCTTGGAGCTATTCCAAGCAAAGCCAGTAAAAGAGAAAAGATGGGGAAGACAGGTTTTGGTAAAGGAAGAATTTCTGTCTTATCAATATTAATCTTATATCAGGAGACCTGTGAAAAGAAATATAATTCAGATAATAGATGGGGGACGGATACTTCTGGTTCAGAAATAAATAAGAGGATATCATTTGCATATGCAGAAGTTTCAGTTGATTATTCCCATATGCCAACCCAGAAATGTAGTGGTTTTTATGGATGGAGGACAAAAAGTGTTCAAGCGTTAAAACAAAAAGGAGTTGGGATAAGGTACAGCCCTGACGTACACCTCGTTGAAGAGTAAAAGGCGAGGAAACCTGACCATTCACAAGTACCGAGGCTTTGGGTGTTGAGTATAAAAGGAAAATAAGGGATATGAATTTGGGACCAAAGCCATGCCATCATAATGAGGTGAACAAGAACGATCAATCAACTCGATCAAAGGCTTTTTCTGCATCAACAGAGATATTGGCTATTGGAATTGAAAGAGATGAGGCTTTATTCAACACATCAAGAAAGAGGTGAGAATTTTCGGAGGTGAGTCTGCCTTTAATAAAGCCACATTGCTCCTTACCAATGAGATAGGGCATGAAAGAGTCTAGGTGGTTAGCAAGTAACTTAGCAAATAATTTATAGTCCACATTGACTAAAGAAATTGGACGATAATTTTCACAGTATTGTGGATCACGACCATCTTTAGGAATGAGATAGATTATGGCATCTTAAAAGGTACCTTCTGCTTTACCCATTGAGCAAAATGATTGAAAAAGCGTAAGAAGTCTAGGAAGTAAAAGATCAGAGAAGTGTAAATAAAACTCGACAGAGAATCCATCAGGACCAGGTGTTTTACCTTTAGTGAGGGATGATAAGGCTATAGAAAGCTCATGTAGTGAGATATCAAGATCAGGGTCTGGAAAATGAAGTTGAAAGAAGAGGGTGTAGGTAGTCTCTCAAAGTAGAATTGAATAAGAGAAGAAGTAGGAGGAGATTCTGGAGTATAAAGTTGTTGATAAAAGAATTTGAATTGATTAAGTATATCTCTATCTTTATGAAGGAGGGTATTGTCAGAAGAGTAAATAGATTCTATAAGGATATGTTCTTTGGTTGATTTGAGATAATTAGCTAGACGCTTACCTGATTTATTGCGACTACCATAATAACGGGCACTACTACTACGAAGAATCGAAGATGCATTATCCGTAGTAGATTTATTGAGCTCCAATTTTGCTCGTAAAAGTTCTAGGGATATGGATTTATCTGAGGAAGTATAGAATTTATGTTACAAAGAATTTATATGAGCCAATGAGTCTTTCTGCTTCTGCTTTGAAGCCTCCCACAGTGACTTTAAAGGAGTCCCAGAGGATATGAGGAGGAGTATCAGGGTTGCTATTAGGCAAGAAGAACTCAGTGGTAAAGGAACGAAAGGAGGAAGAAAAATTAGGATCAGTACGAAGGGAACTGTTGAAGCGCCATCAAGAAGATTTGGGATGTGGTGAGAGTAGGTCAAGGTCTGTTACAATGGGAGCATGATCCGAGATTACTATGGGTTCAATAGAGAAAAACAAGAAGTGTTGAGATAAAGAATGAGAAAGAAAAATGTAGTTGAGACGAGAAAAGGATGAGTGAGGAGGAGAGAAAAAGGAATGTTCCAAAGTATCAGGATGAGAGAGTCTCCAGGAATCAATGAGACATGATTGTGAGATAGTATCGAGAAATTGTTTGTGAGTTTTGTGAGGTATAAATTGGACAGTGGATTTATGATCAAGGAATGGATCAACAGTCTGGTTACAGTCTCCTCCTAAAATAAACAGGTCATCTTTATACTGAATATATTTTTTTGTAATTAAAGGCCAGAAAGAACAATCAGGTTGTGTGGGGACATAACCATTAAAAACAGTTAAAGGGATAGAATTAATTAATAACTTAGCTAATATCCACCTACCATCAGAATCATTTTCTTGTGATAAAGCCTTACATTTTAGTTTTTTGTGACATAAAATGATAATGCCATTCTTTTTATTAGTAGAAGGTGTAAACAAAACCGTACTTACCCAACTCCTTTTTAATTTAAGGGATTCAGCTTCTGTAAGATGAGTCTCTTGTAAAAGAGCTATATCCGGGTTATAAGAGGCTAGATGGGAAAGGACTCTCTGTCTTTTAATGGGACTAATAAAACCTTTTACATTCCAAGACATAACACCGAATTTTCAAACAGTAAAACATGCAACAGAAGTAAAAACTACAATATCACATAAAAATGAAACATTGCTAAAAAAATAATAATAAATAAGAGAAAGAAGAAATTAGAAAAATAGAGAGCCTCAGAAAAGATGATGGAATGAAAAAGAACAAAGGAAAAGAAGTTTTCACAAAAGTAGGCATAAGAGAAGAATAAAAGCACAGGTAGTATGCGTATAATCAGCGAATAAGAAGGAGAAAGAAGGGAGAAAAGGAGAAAAGGGGAAAGGAAGAAAAGAAGAAAGTACAGGAAGAGACAGTACATGTCCAAAAAGGACGACTGAGAATAACATACTTGAGGGGGACATAAAAGAAAACAATGGGGGAATGGTGACACTCAAAAAGACGAACCAGCCGAGAACGGGAGTCCAGACCGCATCAGGACGGAAGACGGGGAAAAAGGAGCCATATAAGTTGAGGGGAGACATAGCAAGGAATCCAAAGAAATTAATATAAAAGGTGATTAACAACAGAGAAATACAATAGGACACATACAACAGATCAACATTCAACGTGAAAACAAGAAGAAAGCAGAGACATATCAATATTAAAGTCAAAGTTCATGACAAATGTTCAGCAACGAAGAAAAGTTTAACATAACTAGAGAAGAAACATCAAGGACCAAAACTGCATTAAAACAGGTAAATACGAAACAACAGCAAAAATTCTGTAGAAACTGAGAAGATTAAACAATCATCTATTAGCATCCATGTGATTATTAGTCTGAATATGAATAAAGTTTTCGAGTTCTGCAGGATCATGAAAGGTCCATGTTTGATTTTTATAGTTAACTTTGAAGATGCATGGAGGGAATAAGCCAAATCTAGCACCCATAGTTCGTAAAGGAGCACAAAGGTTCAGAAATTCCTTTCGTCTAGTTGCGTTTGCGTTGGATACATCTTGAGATAACAATACCCTCTGACCTAACCAGGAAACTTGACGTTTAGATCTAGCAGCAGATAAAACTGAAAGGAGATCTGTAAATTTCAAGAAGAGAATGAAGACACCTCGTGGTTTAGATGAAGCAGAAGGAGATGACCGGGAACCCAGCCTGTGGGCTCTATGGATGCTAAGAGAAGTCGTGGCTGGCATTTCCAGGAGTTTTGGAAGAAAGGAGGTGAAGAATGTTACAGGGTCATCACCCTCCAGAGATTCCGGTAATCCATAAGTGAGTAGATTGTTCCTCCTATTCCTATTTTCTAAGTCTTCAGTATGTTGTTAAAGAGCAAGAACTGATTTTTCTAAAGACGTGATGCGTTGCGAGTGAACTTGTATGTTTGAGACTTGTTGCTCAATAGACGACACCCTGGTATCCATAGTAGACCACTTTTCCTCAAGAAATTGCATCTTCCTATTGGTTTCATCTACAAATGGGCGCAAGGCTCGAATCTCCTCTAAAATTAGTTCTATAGATATAGGCGATGAAGTCTTATCAGGAGGTGGAGAATCTTGTTTTAAGCGCTTAGAAGACGTAGCAGGTGGAGATGATTTAGTGCATTGTGTCAAAGAGGAACGATTAGAGGCTACACCCGCCATTTGATCCATGTGAGCCGAGGGGCCAGGTGCCGAAAACACTGAAGACGTTGCTGAAGAGGTTTTTTGGAGGGAACAAAAACAAACTTCGGATTGCGCAGCTTGCTAATCGAAATCAACCCTACGGGCATAGACTGCTTGATGAAATACTATAAGGACCAATAAAGTTTGTCCATAAGGCAATTGCGCTATTGTAAGGAAATCAGTGAGAAGAGTTTCAAAAGAGCAACCTCCAGAAGTAAAAACATCTTGAAGTAAGTCAAGTTAAGGCAGGGTAAGACAGTAGAAATGTTCATTTGCAGGTATTGATATTAAAACAAGCAGTAGGTACAGATGTAAAGAATAAGCCACAGTAGTTGTGTCATAGATCAAAAACGTATCAAATTAAGCAGTGCAGGCATTAAACTTGTCATCCTGTGTAAATCATGAAGAAAATTGCACCTAGAATGGCGGGCTATCTGAGGAGAAATTCTGACCCACAAGGTAGAATTACATCTAGTGCCTTAAAGTAAAGAACTAGAGTCATTAGGTGTGCATAATATGTCAAAAAAGGGATCCTGTCATGATCAAACAAACAAAGGATCCTTCAGGAAACATTTTCGAGGGCATGTGAGTTCTGTGTAGAAGTTGCGTGCATTCAAAATGGCGGCCGCTACAGGAATTACTAGGCGGCTGTGAAATCAGTCATATGTTGTTGAGGGGGACGAGCTTAAATATCAGAAAGGTCTCACCCAGGCCACTAAAAGCTCAGATGCATTATGTAGCCAATTTTGGGTGAAAAGTCCAACGAAAAGCAGTCCGTAAATCCAGGAGACGTCCTGATGCGGCAGAAATGCTCGTCTAGGCGGCCATCCCGTTCGGCGCCTAAACCACGCCCCTTCAATAAACTTTTAACTTACAATCTACGTGACCTGGTTACCTGACTCCTACTTACGAGAAGATATCTTTATGGTAACACTGGCAATGACTGGAAAATGAATCGACGCGCAAAAGGAGATTACAGGTAAAGTCCACTGAAAAATCAAAAAAAGAGAGCGATTGAAGTTTAAGGAGAAAAGAAAACACCCTGGAAACCCCACTAGTGTCTTCTTCACTAGACAGCCTGTAGTCAACAGAAGTCTTGGGTGTTTGACCGGCTTAACTTTAAATGTGAATGCTGATATATTATGACTTTGGTGCCAACAAGGTTGGAGTTGGCATATACAGCATCTAATCGCTTTGGCAAGACATGCCGGTGGGGAGTGAGACTGGCAGTGCAGATTAACTAAATATGCAGCATTCGTGATGTGAAGGTAACAAGCAGTGAGTGGAATAAGCCACTTGAACAGCTGAAGTTCAGCTTAATTGTAATACACTGTATGACCATACCTTGTGGTTAAAGGGACTACAATTATTACATGCTGAAGAAGCACTGTTTTAAGAAATACATTTTGAGAGAAATGGTTACCTAGGGCCGTATTCCGAATTGGCATTGTTTGCCCCCATTATCGTGAATGCCCTCCCCCAGGGCAGCAGAGAACCTGCCCTGCCCCCAGGGCAGCTGGGCAGCACATTCAGTTGACAACACAAAGCAGCTGCTCTGTGTTTTCACTGAGCAGGCGGCGTCCGCCTGCACTTTCAAAGGAGATTAGAGATCAGTTTGCAGGTGGGTGAAGTCACTGACTCCCTCCGACTGCAAGGAGATGTCTGGGGGGTCCATGTGACCCCCTTCACCCCCTGCAGAGGGTTGCTTTCAGGGGGCCCACTGACACTGTGCCACCTTATAAACGGCGCACTGTCAGTTTCCCTCCTGAGGGCTTCTTTGTCTCTACGCCCCTGTCTGCAATATAGCGCGGGCGCAGAGTCAAAGAAATTCCCTCATTAACATAGGGCGCGCCCCTATGCAAATGAAGGAACATCCTCTGTTGATAGCGCTGGCACTTTAAGTGCACCAGCGCTATCAGTATTATAGAAGGGGCGCACAAGCCTTAGCGCCCCCTTCTATAATACCAAAGTGCCTCCAATGCCCATTGCGCCTCTGGGGCACCTTCTGTAATGCGGCCCCCGGTCTGAGTTATTCTTAAAGACATACCATTAATGGAGCAAGAGCTGAGTTGAAGGTTTTGCGCACATGCTGTGGATTTATTGGCTCTTGTTGCAGCGGTGTGTGCAGCGAGGCGAAGTTACAATAGAAATCAGCGTGCAGCAACGTTAATAACATTAATCCAAACAAGCCCTTATTCCTATAGAAAACTATGTTTGGGTTCGCATCTGCAGCCATTTTTTACATCTTTGGCAGGGATGTAATTGTATTTTATGACACACAAGTGCATTGAAAGTGAAAGTACAATGTTCACAATAATTTTCGATCTGCAGGCTGTTGTCCTGGCAAAAAGAATCTTGCTCCTATGAACAAAGTAAGTTCATATAAGTGGTGAGCAGTAAACTATCACAGCGGGAGGCTTAGCAGTAAATACATGATTTCTTGGGAACTCAATTTTGTTCCCAATCGTACTCGTTGTTCTGCAAGGATTCCAAAAAGCTGACTGTCCAGTGTAAGGTACACCAGTGTTAGTTGTGAAATTTGAGTAATGTACACAACTGGGAGTTTCATCTATGCACCTGAAGAACTGTGAAGTGTCTCCAAGTACTAGAGAGTTGAGTGTAATTTCGGGGGAGAGGTCACTCATCAGGGACTTTTGGTACTATTGGGGAATATTTTTCAATGCTCTTCTGAATTTGCTGCCTGAGTCTATTTGCCAATGCTATTCTGAATTTGTTGTCCGAGTATATTTTGAATGCCATACTGAATTTGGTATATGCTAGAGTCTTAGGTGGAGTTGTGACTGAGGCGTCTGGGTGAAGAGTGTAGTGGTTAGGGTTAAGCCCTGTGTTTTGTGTATATACCCCTGGCACTGTTAAGCTTAAGCAGTAGGGAGGTATACACTTTAGCATGCACGTGTTATACAGTATAGGAGGGTTTTCCTCCTCCATCATGGAATGAGGAGAGGTCATGTTGTGTGTTGTAACTTAAGATTTCATGTGTCTTACCCAAGCGCTTAAAAATTAGTGTCCTAATGTCCTTTTACCTTTTCTGTCATTCACACATCCTTTGTCTTCCATTCTTTCACTCCCCCTTCTATTTGACCATCTTTTGTCTTTCATCATTACTTTTTCTTTCTTACCTTTTTCTCATGCTTACTTCTTCTATTTGTCCCTCTCTGTTGTCTTCTATTTTCAGGATGTTAACCTTTTTCTCTCTCCATCTCTTTCCTTTGCTGTGCATGTCTGCCCCCTCTTAAACCCCTTTGTAGTTTTTGCCCAACGCTATAATTTATCAGCACGGTGTCACCAGGGCTGAAGACATAAAAAGCCCATAAACACTACTTAAAGTTTAGTAGAAGCAATTTCACCAGCCCATGGTTCTTGTGGCAGCCCCCACTTTTGCTGCATACGTGGGAGGTTCCCTGCGTCTACAGCCCCAAGGCAAATAAGGAAATGGGCCTGTGTCTGAGGTTTGTATTATAAAATAGAACAAACCAACAGTAAACAAGCATTTGCAATGCAATAGGCCTCGCATTTTCAAGAGTTAGAGCTATTGGCATTGTAAATGTGTGAAAAATAGGACCACTCGTTAAATCTCACAAAAGGTCATCCTAATTATAAAGCAGCTAGAAGAAGTCGAGATGTTATTTACTTATTATAAGTAAATCTTACTCTTAGGCCGTATATTTATAAAATGGAAATAAATGGCTGCATTTCAGCTGTGTGCTCTAGATGTTTGGTAGCAAAACCCACAAGATGATGGACGGAATGTTGCACAATGGCAAAACATTCACACCCAGTCACCAATCCGGGTTTAATCCATCATTATTTTGCTCACCAAGCCACCCCAGTTTAGACATGGCCATATGCAAATCAGTCTTGACCCTGTGCCTCATGGGAACAGTTCAGCCCGAACTGTCAAGCCATGTCTTACCTGGACAGGAATCAAGCATCCTAGGACCGGTTTCTGGCTATCAGCCGTCTTCAGCCAGGATAGCTTGACTCCAGTGGCTTATTGGACAAGGGACCACATCTGGGCATGCCCTTCTCATATAGGGTGAACAGCAAAACACACAAGGTGATGGACGGAATGTTGCACAATGACAAAACATTTACCCCCAGTCACAGATCTTGGTTAATCCATCGTTATTTTGCTCACCAAGCCACCCCAGTTCAGACATGGCCATATGCAAATCAGTCTTGACCCTGTGCCTCATGGGAACAGTCCAGCCCGAACTGCCAAGCCATGTCTTCCCTGGACCGGAATCAAGCATCCTAGGACCGGTTTCTGGCTATCAGCCATCTCCAGCCATGATAGCTTGACTTCAGTGGCTTAGTGAGCAAGGGACCCACGTCTGGGCATACCCTTCCCACATAGGGTGAACAGCAAAACACACAAGATGATGGACGGAATTTTGCACAATTGCAAAACATTCACCCCCAGTCACAGATCTGGGTTTAATCCATCGTTATTTTAATAACCAAGCCCCCCCAGTTCAGACATGGCCATATGCAAATCAGTCTTGACCCTTGATATGGCCATGTCTGAACTGGGGTGGCAGAGTGGGCTAAAGAACGGTGATGGATTAAACCCAGATCTGTTGACTGGGTGTGAGTGTTTGATTGGTTCCGATGCTCCGTCCATCACCACCCCCTTTTGTACCGCTTTGTTTGCCATAAGTTGGCAGGGTATTCTCAGACGTGGGTCCCTTGCTCACTTTGCCACTAAATTCAAGCAAGCCTGGCTGAAGACGGCTGTAATGCCAGACACCGGTCCTAGGAAGCTTGTTTCCGGTCCAGGGAAGGCATGGCTTGGCAGTTCGGGCCTGACTGTTCCCATGAGGCACAGGGTCAGACTGATTTGCATATGGCCATGTCTGAACTGGGTTGGCAGAGTGAGCTAAAGAACGGTGATGGATTAAACCCAGATCTGTTGACTGGGTGTGAGTGTTTGATTGGTTCATATGCTCCGTCCATCACCACCCCCTTTTGTACTACTTTGTTCGCCATAAGTTGGCAGGGTATGCTCAGACGTGAGTCCCTTGCTCACTTTGCCACTGGATTCAAACGAGACCTGAAAAAGGCTAATCAAAACAAATAATTGATGCAACTGCCAAAACACTTGCCAACACTCTGACATATCAGACTAGTCCTTCTGGCACTGCCTGTTGCCCTTTACCCCAGCATGATCCTAACTACTGATCTAGCGTCTTTTCAAAAACGTAATTCTTTTTTGGTGTTTTTCAGGTTGACACTAGTCACAGGATGAAGACTCTGGTGCCAGTCAAGATCACAATGTCCAGAAGTTTCAAAGTTCTAGGATTCTGCAGAGTGGTAAGCCTGTGATCTTCCTGAATGCCCAGGAACTGAAGACTAATAATGCGGATAGTGATGGGTGAGGTTTAATTACATCTATTTCCAAGATGACCGCTGCTTTGCAAATCTTGCACGAGCACATGGTAAAGCAAGTTTGTACAAGATTTACCAATTTCATACTGTGGAAAAGCTGGTAAGAGTAGCCTTGGCCAGCACAGCAGGATCCAATGAATGGATTAAGTCACTATTTTCTGTTGTGCAAATAAAATCGGCACTTGTTTTATATTGACATGACCGAATGTGGGGAATTTTTTGGGGGTTGATGTGGCATGACTGTAATCTGAGACGTATCTTTCTCAAGCCGAGTCCTGGCACACAGAAGAAGGATAGATATAAGTGGGGGAAAGAGGGCTATATGTGACCATGGTATATAGATGTAGATCTAGAAATATGCTGGTGAGGTGGCAAATAGGGGAAAACAACGGGCAAGGCCTTTAGCCCTATCTGATGAAGGAAGGAAATGTAAGAATACTAGGAAAGTGGGACATTTCTGTGTGTCAAGTTCATGCAAACCTGAACCCTAGTCAAATTAACAACCAAACGTTTATTCAGTGTGCGTTGTCCCCAGTATCTCACCCTTTCACCTGCTCTCTCCTAAGGGATTGATTATAAACTGCCCATTATATTGTGATTGATGCACAAGCATCTTTTTACTCAGGAATTAAGATTACAAGAGGTGAGAAGTTAATCACACCGAGAAATTGCCAGGTACAATAAAGATCACACCCTTCATGGCATTTCACAGGTCAAATCTGCTTGACTTTAACACGGCAAAAGGCCTGGTATTTACTGGGACATGCAGATTTTGGTGCAGAAAGCACCAACCCCTTCATGTTGGTCCCCAAAACATGGAATATGTGGTAATTATGGATACAAAAAAATCCTGTAAATTCTGAACCTCTTTGCTGTCAGATACAACAATGAGAGCATCTGACAGGGCTATTGGTGATCAGGCCCTATATAAATGTATGTAATTGGCAAAGAGCAGGCACCGTAAGCCATATGTGATCACATTACAGTATCCATAGAACATTGAACCTCACTTTAGTAAGATACAAATTCCTAAGGTTTTACTTGAGGGACATACACCTGATAGCGTAATAAGATATGCGAGTACTGAGAGACATGCCCCAGGATGATGGCATCATAAATGCAAATAAGAGAAAACATGCACAGAAAAATCTGCCCAGACCTTTACGATAAAGATTCATTTGAGGCACACAAATTCTCTAACTCAGGTTGAAAAACATGAACCAGCTCTCCCTGGCAGCAGGTGCAGAAGTAGACGATGAGAAGCAAAGGAAGAAAGGAAAGGAGGGTGAAAACCAATTACGTTCAGGCTCTCAATGGTATCAGAATTGAAGGTTGGGCCGGATTTGTCTCTGTTTCTCTGTGCCACAGTGTTGACCATTCCGTGCCTGCCCATTTCTTGGTGACTGATTCTAGTCTCTTAAGATGGCCCTATAGTTCCCCTCTCCGCTTCAGGCATGCAATCCACAATCAAGTTTTGTAGTCACAAATGAAATGTTCAATGATGGTGACCAAAGAATTTTGAGAAATTATTCTGGGGTCTTTAGTTTGTGAAATTCTCTCTTTCCCCCATCATTGTTGACAAGTGTAGAGGCCATTTCCAGCAATCCACATGTGAAGTCCCATTTGATATTGATGGCACCATTGCATTACATTTGTTTCTTGGGAAAAGCCGGAGTTCTTATAGAGTAGTGGACCATTTCCTTTCTTCATCATGGAAATTACTTATTGGGCCTCATGGTGGCGCCGGCTCTGGTTCGACCAGTCTTACAGTATGTAAGAATCTGATCCCTCTGCGCCCGCTGGAATTCCAGCAGGGGTTTAAAGGTGAGCTTTATGAGCTTCTCAAGGAACATCATCAGAAAAAAGTACATACCATCTGTTATATGGCCCTCTGGCACACCTGAAAATACCACTTTGTTCCTATGGCTTCCGTTCCCGAGGTCTGTTCTCTTTTGCAGCATGTTTTATTTTTCTCTACCTGGTCAGGATCCTGAAAATTTGATCAATGCTGTTTTCCAACACTGCTTGTCTCTTGAGTTCAGCTTGGTTTGACAGGACATCACATTCGAGCTCAGTGACCTTACTGTAGCAGCCATTATAGTAGTATCTTCTCAGATTAGCCCTATAACCACCTTAATTGACATAAGTTCTTTACATTAGATCTCAAGGTTGATCATGGACACTTAATTAGAGATAGCAGATGAAGCAGCCGTGGTTAGTTTCCTGTAGGTGCTCCCATAAAGAGGAGCTAAAGAAACGGCTTAAGCAATGATGTTTGGTAAAAAGTCCACAGCAGGCCATCTCCACTAACGTGAGGGCAGTCAGTGGCTTGCTGTGGATTAATGTGCACCAATGCAGGCACCCTTGTACCATATGTGCCAAGGGTTCCTCTGTTGCATGCAGGATTGTTTTTGTACAGGGGCACCTTCCTGCACAAAAATAATTCTGAGACGCATATTCCTTTAACTACATGTGTGAGGCTGGCTTAGTATATGGTGCTCACGTATGTAAGTGTATTACCCTGCACTAATCCAGACAACCATTATGATGATTTTACTGGTCTTAGCCAACCATAGAAAGCCATCTAAGTGGTAGCTGTGGAGGGCAGCCTTCAGGCTTAGTCCAGAAGGGGTGTAAAGCGACTTCTTTTACTAGTACTTAATCATATAGTATAAGTTAAGTGAAAAAGAGCTACACAGTATAGTTATACAATTATGTATTTATTATTAACACTCATGAATACAATGTATTATCTCCCACCCAGAGACACAATACAATGCACACAATACTTTGTCAATAGAATATGTAAATAGCACAGAGTACACAATGCTCCCCAGGGGGAGACCAAACCATATACTAAAATAGTGGGATGCGAACCATAACCTAGGTTGAGAATGGACTCAGAAGACGTAGAAGAGCTAGGGACCCAAGGAACCACCCTAGGTGGTATCTAAAAACCCTGCCCGATTACGAGTTTGGTGCAGCAGCGCCGGCTAAACGTCGGCACCGCTGTGCCAAACCCAAGCGCAGACTGCTGGCTGTATTATGAGTTGTAAAAGTACAACTCGTAATATGGTCAGCAGTCCTTTCGCCATTCCCCTGGCAGTGCCTTGAAAACAGGCACCGCAATGGGAATAGCCAAAAAGTTCCGGCAGGGCATGGGCGGTAACGTCCATGCTGTACTGGAACTGAGGAGAATAGAGGCAGGATGGGCACATGTTATGCCTCATGGCAGGGGGACATGGGGGCCCTGTGGAGCTCGATTAGTTACTGCACCGCCAGCCTTTTCATGGCAGAGCTCCACCATGAATAGACTGGTGGTCCAGGAACTCAAAATATGCTGAGTGCTGCTGTGTCAGTCCCTGCTCAGTATAATGTGTTGTTATGTTTATTAATTTACTAATTCTTAAACTTGTTAAACTGTTAAAAATGTAATTTAATTTATTTTAAAAAGTGTACAATTTTGGATTCATCATATTTAAGTTTTTTAGCTTCAAACAAACATATGTATATAATTTATATTTTTTTCCATGGCATTTCAATGTTATAGCCTTTCTCATCTGTCTTTTTTATGGAGCTGTATTGCAGTAACTCTGGTTTGCCATGTGTGGTGCTTGACTTACACCAAGGATGGGCTGGAGTGCTCTCAGACCTGTTTTGCCAGTGTTAGGGCTTTGGTAGAATTAGAAGTGTGTTTGTGAATTGCAAATTTTGAATTGCAATTGTGAATTGCAATTTTCTGACTTTCATCTGGGTGTGCATTTTGTATTAGTGTGTTCCTCCTTAATCCTCTTGTTAGATGTCCCTAAGCCCCTCCCATTTGATAGTAACTATTCCCCTTGTTCTCACTACTTCCTCTTGTTCCATCCACATACACTACTAAATTGTATACCTATGTGTGTGGAGATCTGCAACACTAGGGTAGAGATCTCTGTGCCGAAAAGATGGGAGAGGCAGAAGTGGCATTCTCCAGCCACATGTTTGTGAATTGCATTTTATAGCACGTGAAGTAGTGTTACTATAATACTCCAAACTGACCTTTATGAATTGGGCCCTATATGCTCCAATAGGGACTTTCAAACACCTATTGAACCAAGTTGAACTACTGTGCATCATACATTTATTTTATTTGTAGAGCTCAACATTTCGCCTACTCCACACTGAACGTGCAACATGGCTGGGAAGATGGAGATAGAGATCGCAAAATGTAGAGGCAAAGAGACAAGTTTTCTGTACTTTTCTGAAAGAGGGTATGTTTCGTTTGTTTCTGAGAGTTTAGGAAGTGGGTCCCACAGAGTTACACATCTGATGGCGAACCTCAGGCTTCAAAAGTGTGAGACCTGCTAGAGAGGTCTCTCTCATTTTCATAGGCCAAGAGCCAAGTGATCTTATAGATTTCTGCAGATCTATTTCAATTAGGATCATATTCTGTTTGCAAGCAGATATATTTGTAGCTCATAGAAGCTTAAATAATAAATGCTTTCAAAGAGAGAATTGCAAGAGTATACCTTGAGCATAATTAGGGTCTGACTGTTATCATAGCATCCTTTGAAAGAGGGGATGCATATATGACTGCAGTTTGTGAAGCAGTAAATGAAAGAAATTGTTAATTTGGGAGTCAAATGTGCTTGAATATTTTGGAGATGTGGATGTCCTGATCTATGTAGCCAGGTTGAGGGTGTGCCAACGTTGAGATGGGCCAGAGCTCCAGACTATCATGGGATTTTTTTTATTTAGATACATTCTATTCTATTCTATTCTATTCTACTCTTAAGGATTTGTAGAATGCATGACTACCCATAGGGGCCTCCCAGTTCTAACAGCCAATGGTAGAAATGCTGCTTCCAGAGAATTGGAAAATAACATTTTAAAAACGTTCTGAATTTTGATTCTGACTCAGTTTTTCTTACATTTTATGGGAGAGTGTTCCACAGCTTGGGGAGCAAAAACACAAAGGAGCGTTTCCCATGCCTGGACTTAATCCTTGGAACTTTGAACAATTGCTGGCTAGTGGAACAAAGTGATCTAGTAGGGTTGTATATGGTGAAAACATTCTGAATCAGTCTGGGACCCTTTTGGTACATCACTCGATGAACCATGTACAGTGCCTTAAAATGGATTCTATTAGTCACTGGTAACCAGTGCAAATTAGCCAGCCCCGCAGTTACAGAATGACATCTAGGCATTTTCAGCAATATATGAGCTGCAGCATTTTGGACAACTCGCAGCTTTTGTATGATCGGCTTGGGAGTTTTCATAGTCTAGACGGTATATGACTAATCCCTGCACCTCGATCCTTCTTGAGGATTCTTATAGCCATCACAGTATCTTTCTCAAGGTCCTTAGCAAGCCAAAGCAATTTGACGCTAGTTTTTTAGCTTGATTTGCCATTGAAGGCTTGTTATCAAGCCATATCTGGAAACGTTTGACCTCTGATTTAGGGGTCGGTTAATTGCCAAGAAAGTCAGGTCAATTTAAATCTACTCAACTCCCTGGGTTGTTTACCACCACCATACCTCAGTTTTTCCCCATTTGGTTTCAAACTGCTTCCTGCCATCCAATCTCCCACTTCCTTGAGGCAGTTGTTATGATGGCTAGATGTCTTATCAGTTTGAATGGCGAGGGAGATGATGATATGTGTGTCATGGGCATACGATATTGAAGTGAAACCATACATTTGTATGATTTCCGTCAGTGATAGGACATACAGAATGAACAAGGTGTGACTTATTGAGGATCTCAGTAGGACACCACACTTTACAGTACAGATTTACGACAATATACCTTTCTCTCCTACCTGAAATGGTCTATTTCAGAGGAAAGAGGTAACCACTTTTATGCTGTCCCAGTTATGCCTGCCTCCTTCAAGCTCCTGATCAACACTGATTAGGAGATGGTGTCAAAAGCAGCACTATAATCTAATGAGATCAAGACTGCTGTCCATCTCTGGTGAAAAAATGGCTTTAAGTTATTCTGTCACTGCAAGCAGTGCCATTTCCATACTGCTACCTTGTGTCCTGGTATCATGAGAGACTTTTATTGGTTAATTTGTAAAAGAATGTACTTGGCCCTGGGAGAATAGGTCTATAATTTTCACTTTTTAGGCGAATGGCCGATGGTTTCTTTAACAGGGACTTGACAATGGCGTGTTTCCAAATTGCTGGAACAGTTCTTGTGTTGAGGGAACAAATGAACATGTCTTTCAAAATGGGGAAAACTGCTTTATCACCTTCTAACAAAATACCAGGGGGGCCAGGGTCTTGTGAGAAGCCTTATTTCAGAGCTTTGAGAATCCCCTCAGAATCTTCTTCAGTTATTTCCAGGAACAAGCTTACTATAAATTCCTGTGATTGTGGAACGTTGGGTCCTTTTTCCCTGTTTCCTAATTTATGGAGAATATTATTGACCTTCTCAAAAAAAAGTTAGCTAACATGTTACAACGCATTTTAAATTGAGGAAGGACACTTTTTTTTATATTTGGTGGTTTATAAGACTTCTTACCACATTAAATAGTTCTTTAGAGGAGTTCAATAACCAATATATCAGAATTTGTAAAGTGTATCTTGGCACTGTGGATGCAACGTCCCCTTCAATGAGCCAGGTCAAAAACGAGCAGAAAGAGAAAAATAAAGGTCAGAAACGAGCAGAAGGAGGAAAAATGAAGGTCAGAAAGAGGCAAAACAAAGGTCAGAAAGGAGCAGAAAGAGGCAAAATAAAGGTCAGAAATGAGCAGAAGAGGTTAAATAAAAGTCAGAAGGAGCAGAAAGTCAACATTAGAGGGCATATGCAGGCACAAAAACGAGCAGAAAGAAGGCAGAAAACAGGCAGAGGAGGTAGAAACCTAAGGCAGCAGAGGGTAGCGGACTGCAGGCAATCTGATGAGAACAGTTGCAGGGGGAGCTGGCACAAGGCCCTGCTCAATAGGGTTGCACTGGGGTCTCCATTAAGAAGGTCCTGGGAGGAGGGCGGGCACTGGATGGCAGGAGAAGGTAAATGACAGGAAGAGGGAATAGGGTCTGAGGGAAGAAACAAGCAGAAAGAGGAAAAATAAAGGTCAGAAAACAAGCGGAAAGAGGAAAAATAATGGTCAGAAATGTGCAGAAAGAGGTAAAAATGAGACTCAGAAACGAGAAAAAAAAAGCGAAAATGAAGGTAAGAAACAAGCAGAAATATTGGACAAAACAAGCAGAGAGAGGCAAAAATAAAGGTCATAAGTGGGCAGAAGAAGGCAGGAAAAACTAGTAGAAAGCAAGGGGGGAAAAGGCAGAAAACGAGCAGAGGATGCATAGACCTGAGGCAGCAGAGGGTAGCAGACTAGTGGGCTAGCTGAACAGGAGAACTGTCAAGGGGGAGCTGGCACGAGAACATGCTTAACCTGAGTTAGCTGAATTGTTGAACTAAGATGCACAATAGTTCATTTTAGCCTCCCTAAAAGCATAGTGGTATCTTTTTGTTGCCCTCTTGTAATTCTCCTTTTCTGTTACATCATATCTTCTCCTTCATGCCCTTTCTAGTTTTTTGAATTCTCTCTTTAATTTAATAAATTACTGAGTAAATCATGGTGCCCCTTATCACTGGCGATTGTTTTTCTGTTTTTATGCTTGAATAGTAGAGATTCAGTTACGTTGGCTAGCCTTATTGCAAGAAACAAATGCCATTGAGCTGTGCACCATTGATACAGATATGAAATCAGACTCCAGCATCTAGAGGCTCAGCATTCTTCAATAAAAATATCTTGGCCGAATGGCATCCGTTTATTCATAAAATAAAGAAAGATTTAAAAAAATGAATGATTTGAGTCACTTTATGGTTTAAAAGTCTTTATTATGATTTCAAACATAATGTGTAACAACTGCTTAACAACCTGTTAGTCACAGGATACATAGCCTATGATTTCATAATTACCCCAACACTCCTCCCACCATCACAAACCTGGACCCGGATACCTCTAGAGCATGAGTACAAGAGAAAAAAAGGGATGCTACTAATAACCACCCGGTCGAGCCATATTGAAGGTTTTAAGTGGCATCCGTTGGGGTCTCTGGTAGAGGTAGAAGGTGCAGGTATTTGGGGGCTGGTGAGTTTGTGAAATTCCAACGTCATTAAGTTAAAAATGGCTTCAAAAGCCCAGGTAATGTTGAACCTGGTACCATAGTCTATGCAGCCATCCTTGGTGTGTAGGGATGTGGCCAGTGCCCCAGTGTATAAATATATTCTGTAGGGCCGCTAATAGAGCTAAGCCGATCTGTCTGCCTCTGTGAGAATTCAAGGGAAAAGTAAGTTGTTGCATTCTACCTTTCTCTTAGTTGTACCTTTGTTTTGGTTCCTCCCTTCACTCCTCCATTTCCGTCCCGGATGTACATTCCTACAATGTTGTGAGTGTTCTAAGGTGCACTCCCTGGTGCCAATGTTTTTTCTCTGGCAGTGGATTATGGATGCTGTTGTTCAGACCTATGCTGAATAAAGCTATCGTAATCTACAAATTTGGTTGGATTATTTCTCTGGCGACGAGAAAGGGATTTGAATCTTACCTCATTGCAATAGGCGCAAGTGGTTTTTCAGCCGTAAAAAAGGCAACACATACTCTTAACCAACCTTGGAGCAGACGGTAGGAAAGTTTTTGACAGTCTTCCTGATTTGCAGGGAGAAGAGGTTGGGTTAGAGGAAAGAGATGTTTATGATTACATCATTAAAAAATTAGAAATGCAATTTGCTGACAAGATAAATATTGTGTTGGAGAGACATAAGTTTTTTGGTAGAGTTCAAGGAAAAAATGAGAAGGTAGGAAATTACATTGCTAGTTTGAGAGGACTGGCGAATACTTGTGAATTCAATGAACTAACAGAGTTGTTAATTTGTGATCAATTAGTACATTGTACAAATACTAATAGGATACCGGAGAAGTTATTGCTAGGAAATCCTGATTTAAAGAATGCCAATGCCATAGTGAAGAGTGTGGAGCATACTACAGAATGTATCAAAGGAATGAATGTGACTAGTGACGGCAGTGTAAATGTAGTTTGTGAAGAATTCAAAAGTGTGTGCGCTATCAAAAGTGTAAAGAAAAATGAGATGCTAAAGGAGTTTACAAAGGAAAGAGTAAATTCTTAAAACAGACTTAAATGTTTCCGTTGTGGAAGCACGGGGCATTTGGCTAATAATGTTCATTGTCTCGCAAGAACAGCCACATGTATAAAATTTGCAACCCTAAAGGACATTTCGAGCGTGCTTGCAAGGATATGTCCGGTACAACTGTAAATGTCATTAATACCAGCGAAGAATTTGGAAGTAAATATGTTCTAAGAATAGATGTGGGCGAAAATTGTAAAGTGCATAAGATTGATTTACCTAAATGTGAAATTGGGTTGAATGGTCATAAAGTAGAAGTTTTTGCTGACTCATTTTTGCCGTTCACATTTATTAACAGCAAAACTTTTCATGCAAACGTTAATGTGGGGGAGTTATCTCTAGAAAAACCTGATGTGTACCCGGTCAGATATAACAAAGACCAAATTCCCGTAGAAGGAGTAGCTACCATGACTATCACATTCAAGAACAGAAGTACTGTTGGAAGAGTATACTTTGCAAGGAACGGATCAAATCTTCTAGGAGGGGCGCATCAAAAATTTTTAGGGATTAAACTTGACCCTGCAGCTAAAACTCCTGTCATGCTTGTTGAAAGAACTGTATGTTGTTTGGAACTTGCTGTTGAGTTTCCTGTGGTTTTTACAGGGAATATGAACACAAAATTAAGTTAAAAGAAGGTGGTAAACCTGTGGCACATCAATGTAGGAATATACCTTTAATGATGAAGGAATTGAATACATTGTTAAGCCAAGAAGTTAATGAGCCAGTAGAGTGTGCAGAATGGGTTGCACCCATAGTGATCACATCCAAAACCAATACTAAGAACATTAGACTATGCATCTACTTGAGGGAGTTAAACAATAATATTTGTATTGACAGGTATCCATTGCCTAACATAAGTGAATTATTGAGTCAAGTTAATAAAGCAGAGTTTTTCACCGTGATTGACTTATCACAAGCGTACCATCAGGTAAGACCCCATCCCTCGAGTAAAGCACTGACTACCTATATCACACCTTTTGATGCATTCAGATTTTGTAGGATGACTTTTGGTTTAGCCTCCACTGCTGCGGTTTTCCAGAGGGCTATGCAAAACATTTTGGAAGGTATAGATCACGTATTGTGCTTCCAAGATGATGTGCTACTTTTTGGAAAAAACGAGGAGCGCAAAAAACTTTCAGCAGAGTATTGACCAGATTGAGAGATGCAGGATTAACATTAAAATGAGAAAATTGCCAGATTGGTGTTCGTTCAGTCACCTACCTTGGACATGCTGTTTCCAAAGAAGTTATCAAGCCAAAGGTAGATTTAGTTGATGCCATCAAATTTGCTCCTAAGCCCACTGCAAAGTAAAAAGTCAAGTCGTTCCTTGGGTTGTCAGATTATTATTTGAAATTCATCAAAACTTTTGCAGACATTACTTATCCTTTGAGGTGCTTTAAAAAAAGTAGCGCAGTTTGACTGGAACAAAGAATGTACAGAAACATTTGATAAATTGAAGTTTTTTCTAGGGCAATTTGACACAAGTAAGCGTACCATAATCACCATCGACAGAAGCTGAATATTGCTACTCAGTTGTTGAAAGAGAAGCACTTGCATGCTTTTGAGCAGTTAAACATTTTCGGGTGTTTATCTGGGGAATACCTTTCACTATAAGGAAAGATCACAAGCCCTTAGTAAGTGCATTCTCAGTAAAAAATATAGAGAGAACTACACCCAGGATTTCAAGGTGGTTCCTAGGTCTTGAAGGGTTTAGTTTTAGGATTGTACACATACCTGGTCAACTAAATCAGGAAGCTGATTGTCTGCCCAGACTACCCTTAGAGAACAAAGAGACAGAAAACAATGTTGTTGATGAATTTGTGGTGGTGGCTGTTACAGAAGTCATTAACAAGCAAGAATGGGATGAGAGTATGAAGAGTAATCCTGTATTTCCGAGAGTGAAGGAAATGGTGTTGAATGGGTGGCCTAATAAATGCTCAGATCTCAAGAATGAGGAGAATGGTGTTTGGGAAGTAAGAAACGAATTGTACTTCTCTGAACAAAATCTTTAGAGAGGAAACAAACTGGTACCACCAGAGAGTTTGAGAGAAAAAATTGTAACTTTGGCACATGAAGGCCATTTAGGATGTAGTCTTACCAAAAGTAAAATCCGTCTTCATATTGGTGGCTAAGTCTGGACATCATGGTTAAAAGAATTATTAGACAATGCCTACACTGTGCAAAGAGTGATAAAAGTAAAGAAGTTAGCAAAGGTTTGTATCAATGTTGCTAAGAATCTGGGCCCATTTGGGGCTAACTTCGGGCAATCCCATAAAATATGTAGAAGTGTGCCGGGGACCCACATTGGTGCCAGCACTCGGGGGAGTGAGATGGCTTATACTTGTGTAGTCTGACAGGGGTAAGGTACCATAATGTTGCTATTTTGTTTGCCGTTTCTATTCCTGGTATATTGCGAGCAGTATGGAGGGCACGGTAGTGGATATACTCCCATTCTTTTGAGATTGGCTCCTGCCCGGTATTCAACTCCCAGCTTTTCTGGCCTGGGTATTTCCTAATTGTGGACGGTGAGCATATGATTTTATACGGGTGTGTGATAAGGGGTGAATTCGCTGAGTGTGAAAGCAGCCAGCGTTCAAACAGGGTAAGGTGTTGTTGTGCCCCTGGGTGAACCGAAGGGTGTGTTACCCACTGCCGTATCTGGGTACAGTGCCTGCCAGCGTACACCCTAAGGCAAGCCATGTTCAACGCACAGGGACCCAAACGGAATAGGGCCCTCTGCATCTATTAGATGCCCAACATATCTGCAGCCTGGTTGGTTTCAGCGGTGAAATGCTGGATCGCTCAGGGCTGCCGTAAATTCGGGATTTCCCACAATGGGAATCAGAGGGGTAGGAAAAGAAGTTAGGTTCTTCCGAGTCCCCAGGTTTGATGGCCTTGCATTCTTGGGAAGAAAGGGGATCCTCAATAGAGGTTGTCTCCAGTAAGCCTTGTCCATGAAAAACCAGTGCTTTTCAGACACTGGACAGGACAACTTGACAAAGATTGTTAGCTGCGTGGCCTGATAGTATCGGGGCTGATCTGGGGCCCCAAGGCCTTCTTCGAGGGGGGGTGGTAGGTTAGGTTCCTGCGAAGGCAGGGTTGCCGATCTGCCTAGACGAAGCGATTTATTTCATCTTGAAGGGAGTGAAGGGAGCGTGGGGGGCGGGGGGTCTGCTGATAGGACCTAAAATAAATACAGGATCGGGGGGAGGAACGTCATCTTCACTGCTGCTATCCTTCCCAGCAAGAGACGGCGTGTTGTGGCCAGTGGCCCAGGTCTGTCCTTATTTGACATGTAAGGGAGCTATAGTTAAGGGCTACCGTCACAGGTATCGTGGGGGCAATTTGAAGTCCTAAGTATGGAAGGAAGGATGCGACCCATTAGAGAGGAAAGGTTTGTCCAAGGGTGTCCAGCATATGGGGCTGCAAGGTCAGATTGAGGGCTCAGGGTATATGACTATTCATTTTCAAACCGGCTACTTGGCAGAATGCCATTAACTCATCTAGAAATGCCAGTAAAGATATATGTGGTGTCTCTAGAGTTGCCAGGATGTCGTCTGCATATAGGCTGATCGTGTGGCAATCACCACCGAATTTGATTCCTGTAATCGCAGGGTTGGATCAGACTCTGTATGCCATGGGCTCCATATACAAAGCAAAGAGCTGAGGCGACAGAGGACCACCCTGTCTGGTGCCCCTAGCTATAAGGAATTGGGTGGAAGAATAACTGTCACCTGAACAGTTGCCGATGGGCGGTCGTGTGTACTAAAGAGTAAGACCTGTCTCTGGAATCGGTCCCACAGTCCAAAGTGTTCCAGGGCAGCCTCGAGTTAGGGCCAGTGGACTTTGTAAAACGCCTTCTTGCATTTTCTCCTGTCTGTGTCTCTGGGCTTTGTCTATGAGATGAAGGACCCTCCATGTATTGTCACTACACTGGCGCTGCATAACGAATTTTGCCTGCTCCGGGTCTATGCGGCCCGGGAGGAGGGAGTTAAGGCACTCCGCTAAAATTCCAGTGAATATTTTAAGGTCTACATTTAACAGGGAATTCAGTCTGTATGAGGGACATTGTGATTTGTCTTTCCCTGGTTTGATGATTACTGCTATGGATGCCATCTTCATGGATGGGGGATAACACCGAAGCCCCCAGGGTGTTAAAGAGTCTAGTGAGAAGGGGCGCCAGGGTCCGGCAAAAAGTCTTATAAAATATAGCTGGGATGCCGTCCGGACCAGGGGATTTAGATGGTTTCTGACTGGCTATATTGGAGATAACCTCCTCTATACGAAAAGGCCAATCCAAGTCCTCCCTTTGCTCTGGGGTAAGCGTGAAAGTGAGTACTGTCCGGATGTATGCCTACATGTCCTCTTGTGGTAGGTTCTGTGCCGTGTATAATTCTTGGTAACATTCCCCAAATGCCTCTGCTATTTCTGGATCTTCATACCGAACCTGTCCTGCGGAATCAAGTATCTCTTGGACCCGATACTTCTGCGCGGGATCTTTTGTCTGTTGGCAAAAAGCGGTACGCAACTGACTCCACTGATATAAAATCGGTGTTTGAGATGAAGTGCTGCATATTCTGCCCACCTGGCCACTTTCAACTGCTTCTAGACCCTGGGAGCCCCGTCCATTTAGGAATGCATTCAAGTTTTGTAACTTGAAGGGAGAGTTTCTCCCATTTGTCCCGGCGGGTTTTATTCTTGAACGCAGAGATAGCGATCAGTTCCCCCCAGACTACTGCCTTTTAGGCATTCCACAGGGTTGATATGGCAGTGTCAGGATTATCGTTGATGGCCAGATAATTATGGATAGCTCTGGAAACTAGTTTTATATTCTCAGGGCGTGTAAGAGACCTTCCCATAGACGCCAGGCCCTGGAGTGGGGGCTGTGTTGTGGGATTTCGATTGGGATTACCAGGGCGGCGTGATCCAACAAAGATCAGGGTTTAATGTAAATTTCCCATACCTTAGAGGTGAGATCAGCCGAACCCAGGAAGTAGTCTAGCCTGGCATAGTTTTTGATTTCAAATTAATAGAATGTGTAGTCTTGGGTCTGGGCATGTGCATTCCTCCGATTGTTAGTTAGGCCCTGGTCCTTCAGCTACTCCAACCCCCTGAAGAAAAAGCTCCGGTTTGGCTATGTCTTTGATCTGACCGATATAGCTCATTGTCTAGATCTCCCCCCACCAGGACTAGGCAGTTTGGGGTCCCCATGATCTCTGTGACTGCCCAGTGAAGGAAGGATTCCTGCCCTGCAATAGGTGAGGTCAGAGTGGCTATTGTGATTGAGCCCGACCCTATATGTAGCGAGTATGCCAGCATCCTGCTCTGTATTTCGGCCTTCTTAGATATCACCTTGCCCCTGAAGTGTCGTGAAATCAAGATAGCTAACCCTGCCGATTTGTTCGGAAAGGATGAGCAGAACTGATGAGGAAAGGAATGGGAGTGAAGTCTATGTTCGTCCCTGTGGAGAAGATGCATCTATAATAATAATAATAATAATAATGGGGACATTTATAAAGCGCTGAGTTACGCGCACCGGCGTGTCCACGCGCTAAGAAAAGTGGGAGAGGCAGCTTACAGGGAGCACAGATACTGAGCAGACAATTATTTGGCAAAAAGATAGGTTTTTAATTTTGCTCGGAACCTAGCTTCCTCAGGTTCCAGGCGCAAGTCCGCTGGGAGTTTATTCCAATTGTTTGCCGCTAAGCATCTAAAGGACCTTCCTCCCATGCGAGCTTTCTTAACTCTGGGGATCCTCAGTAGACCGCCCCCTGCGGATCAGGAGCGCTCGAGCAGGTTCATAAACTTCAATCAGTTTATTCAAAGGGCCAGGTGCCCTGCCATTCAAGATTCGGTGACAGGTGCAGAGGGCCTTATATTCCACTCTTCTCCTCACAGGGAGCCAATGTAGCTTCTGGAGGGCCGCCTTTGACGGCGCCCTTTTGGGCAGCCTGAGGATCAGACGTGCTGCCGCATTTTGCAGCACTTGCAGGCGTGCCATGCTTTTTTCTGGTGCCCCCAGGTACAGCAGGTTCCCGTAATCTGGCCTAGCTGTCACCAGAGCATGTACCAGGGTTTGACGGGCATCGATCGGGAGTAGGTCCAGGACTTTTCTCAGTCTCTTCAAAACCCCAAAACATACTCCGACCACCCGGTTAATCTGGGGGCCAAAAGTAAGACCCGCATCAAACCAAACCCCCAGATTTCTTGCCTCTTGGCAGGGGGTTGGAGTTGGTCCTAGACAGGGTGGCCACCATGCCGACGACCAAGCCGACTGGGCTCTCCCTACCACCAGCACCTCTGTCTTGCCGCCATTAAGCTTCAAACAATTGATAGCCATCCACTCGGCAAGTTCTTTCATGCACGACCGGAAGCCATCGGCAGCAAGACAGGGCGCGTGTGACAGGGAGATCACCAGCTGTGTATCATCGGCATACGAAACCAGTTGGAGACCATGGCTCTCCACAATCGAGGCAACAGGAGCAACATACATATTAAAAAGGGTCGGGCTCAAGGACGAGCCCTGAGGCACGCCTTGGCCCAAAGGAACCCCCTTGGAATAGCAGTCTCCTTGCCTTACTCGAAAGCTTCTCCCCGTGAGGAAATCCTGGATCCATCTCAGCGCGGTGCCGGCAATGCCACCTCTGTTCAGACACTGTAGCAAGATGTTGTGTGCTACAGTGTCGAACGCCGCGCTGAGGTCAAGCAGGATCAGGGCCATAGTTTGGCCTGCATCTACGCCCTCTCTCAGATGTTCCGTTGCCATAAGAAGGGCGGACTCGGTAGAATGGCGTGGCCTAAAGCCAAACTGCGTCGCGTGGAGCAATCCCGTCTCTTCCACATGCTTCATAATTTGGGTATTGACCACCTTTTCTGCCACTTTGGACAGAAAAGGCAGGAGTGAGATGGGCCTCAGATTTTCTAATACCTCGAAGCCTATGTGGGGTTTCTTCACGAGCGGGAGCACCACCGCCTGTTTCCACCCCTCAGGCAACTTTCCCGATCCGAAGGAGGTGTCCAGGACGTGCCTTATGTAGGGCTCCAGTGCTTCCAGGCTATCCGCCAAACGCTTGGGGGACACCGGGTCCCACGGGGATCCCGATTTAACAGAGCGGCACACCCCAACTAGATCCTCAGAAGAGGGGGTACGGAAGTTTGTGAGATACCCTGCCATCTCTGTGCCCTCCACTGCTATCTCAAAATCAGCCCCTGTCGGGGGGTTAGGAAAGGTCGAGTAGATCTTCTCGACTTTAGTAGCGAAATATTCGGCAATGCGGTCACAAGACTCCGTTGAGCAACTCTCCGGATCTGCAGATGAATTTACAGTGGTCAGAGACTTATAGATACCGAAGAGTTCTTTGGCCGAGTTTTTCGCCCCTAAAATTTGTCCTGCATAGTAGGCTGCCTTAGACTTTTTAATCAGCCTGTGATGAAGGCGCCTTTTTTCCAAGAACAGTTCCCTGGCCTGATTGTCATAAGACACCCTCCAGACCCTTTTGGCTCGCTTACAATCCGCCTTTGTTTGCCTCAGCTCACCACTGAACCATGGGGCTGAACGTTCTTTACGGGCACATGTGGATGTACGGCAGAGTGGAGCTGTCTGGTCAAGTGCTTCTATGATGCGCTGATTCAGATTAGAGACCGCCATTTCTATGTCTTCGCCTCCAGGCTGACCATCCCTGCTTAAAGCTTGATTAAAATCCTCCACCGAGAATTTAGCCCACTTCCTCCTAAGATAATTCTGGGGTGCCTGACTAGATTTGGTAATTTTTGAGCTATGTATGGAGAAGGCCACCATAAAGTGGTCTGTCAAAGGCATTGGTTCTATTACAGACACCTCCACCCCTCCCCAATTTGCATAGACCGGGTCCAAGAGGTGTCCCTGTCGGTGCGTGGGGCCTGAGAGCTTCAGTTCCAATTGAAGAGCTTGCATATCCCGGCAGAAATCCTTAACACCTGTATCCTCTGGGCAGTCTAAATGCAAGTTCAGGTCACCCAGTAAGAGGAATTTATCCCTACGTAGGGTAGCCTCCATGGCCATCTATGGCAGTAAACAAATATGCGCTCTGGAATGTTCTAGATACAATAGAATCAAATTCCTTTTCAAGGAGTGATTAAGACCCTTGACATTCAGAATGAGTATTATTAGCGTGTCTCCTATTAGATAGTGGAGTAAGTTCACTGAGGGAGTCTCCTTGGGTGTCGCAACAAATGGGTAGACAAGGAGAGTGATAGGTTCCATGTAACAGGGTGATAGCATCTGAGCTGTGTTTGAGGTATTTCCAGGTCCAACTAAAGACAAAAAACAATAAATCGCTGAAACTCTTGGCACTAAAACGACAAAAAATGAAAACTAGGATGAGTACTGTCTATCTCCGCATGCAGCAGGTTCATGGCATTCACAATGTGGGGTGCCTGGAAGTGGTCTAACAACCCCCAGGGCCCCCCAGCCAATTCAAAGAGCAGTGTGACGATGCAGAGGTAAAGCTGTGGGAGACAGGAGAGCTAACAAAGAGGGAAAATTAGGTGCCGGTTGTGCGGCCGGTCTATATGGCCTAAGGGTGTCGTAGACCTGGATGAGTCTCTGGATACTGAGTCAATAACCGCTTGCCTCTCCTTGGCTATGGTCTCTGAGTCCGATCGTAGTTTGGTCACCGCGATCTCATCTTTCCCTGACACCAGTTTCTCTTTCTGTTGGTGTCTTGGGGCGCTTGGGGCGCACTGTGTGAGAATTTGTCAGTGGTCTACTTCAGGTCCAGAAAGCGGCGTGCCTCTTCCAACGAGCAGGTTTGGTGTAGTTTCCCTCCGAGGCAGAATGTTGGACTAAAGGGGAGACTATTGTCCGCATGCTGCTCGAAAATGTGTGGCGATTGGGTGGAAGGCTTTTCCTTTATAAAGGGTCATGGTTGCGAGGTCTTGGTAGAGAACTGGATGGGGGCCCTGATATTGTAGTTGGTGTTTGTCTCTGGCCCACTGGAGAAAGCGCTCCTTCAAGGGGAAGTCGAGAACCCAAGTTAGGATGTCGGGTGATGGGGCGGCAGGCGAACTTCTGAGGTCAACCCTGTGGGTTATATCAAGCTTAATGTCAAATTCTGGAGAGGCCTCCAGGATAGATCAAAAGAGTTCCATCACAAAGGAGGTAATGTCTGCTCATTCCACCTCAGAGGGGACTCCTCTTATGCAGATGTTATTCCGGTGAGATCAATCTTCGTTATGGGCTTGGAGATCTAGGTGCTGGCCCTGAGGCATAGAATTTCTTGCTGTAGTTGTTCTATTTCTTAGTCTCTGCTTGCCTCGAGGTCCTCCAGGGTAAGGATACAGTCCCTAAGCCCATCTACATCCCACCAGACATCTTTTAGTTCTTGAGCAAGCTCTTTCTTAAAGGATTGCAAAAAACCCAGTTGATGGACAGAATGTAGAACAATGTCATACATTTACCCCAGTACAAGGATCTTGGCCTAAATCCATCTTTTTTTGCACTCCACACCACCCTGGGTTAGACACTGGCTATATGCAAATCAGCTCTGACCCTGTGCCTCATGGGAACAGTCCAGTCCGAACTACCGAGCCATGTCTTTTCCAGACCGGAATCAAGCATCCAAGGATCGGTTTCTGGCTATCAGCCTTCATCAGCCTGGATAGCTTGACTCCAGTGGTGTGGAGAGCCTGGGACTCACGTCTGAGTACACCCAGCACACTCGGGGTAAAAATTGCAAAAAACACAGTTGATGGACAGAATGTAGAACAATGTCATACATTCACCCCAGTACAAGGATCTAGGCCTAAATCCATCGTTTTTTTTGCACTGCACACCACCCTGGGTTAGACACTGGCTATATGCAAATCATCTCTGACCCTGTGCCTCATGGGAACAGTCCAGTCCGAACTACCAAGCCATGTCTTTCCCAGACCGGAATCAAGCATCCAAGGACCGGTTTCTGGCTATCAGCCTTCATCAGCCTGGATAGCTTGACTCCAGTGGTGTGGAGAGCCTGGGACTCACGTCTGAGTATACCCAGCACACTCGGGGTGAAATTTGCAAAAAACACAGTTGATGGACAAAAAAACGATGGATTTAGGCCCAGATCCTTGTACTGGGGTGAATGTATGACATTGTTCTGCATTCTGTCCATCAACTGTGTTTTTTGCAATTTCACCCCGAGTGTGCTGGGTATACTCGGACGTGAGTCCCAGGCTCTCCACACCACTGGAGTCAAGCTATCCAGGCTGATGAAGGCTGATAGCCAGAACCGGTCCTTGGATGCTTGATTCCGGTCTGGGAAAGACATGGCTTGGTAGTTCGGACTGGACTGTTCCCATGAGGCAGAGGGTCAGAGCTGATATGCATATAGCCAGTGTCTAAACCAGGGTGGTGTGGAGTGCAAAAAATCGATGGATTTAGGCCCAGATCCTTGTACTGGGGTGAATGTATGACATTGTTTTACATTCTGTCCATCAACTGTGTTTTTTGCAATTTTCACCCCGAGTGTGCTGGGTATACTCAGACGTGAGTCCCAGGCTCTCCACACCATTGGAGTCAAGCTATCCAGGCTGATGAAGGCTGATAGTCAGAAACCGGTCCTTGGATGCTTCATTCCGGTCTGGGAAAGACATGGCTTGGTAGTTCGGACTGGACTGTTCCCATGAGGCACAGGGTCAGAGCTTATTTGCATATAGCCAGTGTCTAACCCAGGGTGGTGTGGAGTGCAAAAAAACGATGGATTTAGGCCCAGATCCTTGTACTGGGGTGAATGTATGACATTGTTCTACATTCTGTCCAGCAACTGTGTTTTTTGCAATTTTCACCCCAAATAGTGCTGGGTATACTCAGACGTGAGTCCCAGGCTCTCCACACCACTGGAGTCAAGCTATCCAGGCTGATGAAGGCTGATAGCCAGAAACCGGTCCTTGGATGCTTGATTCTGGTCTGGGAAAGACATGGCTTGGTAGTTCGGACTGGACTGTTCCCATGAGGCACAGGGTCAGAGCTGATTTGCATATAGCCAGTGTCTAACCCAGAGTGGTGTGGAGTGCAATAAAACGATGGATTTAGGCCCAGATCCTTGTACTGGGGTGAATGTATGACATTGTTCTACATTCTGTCCATCAACTGTGTTTTTTGCAATTTTCACCCCGAGTGTGCTGGGTATACTCAGAAGTGAGTCCCAGGCTCTCCACACCACCGGAGTCAAGCTATCCAGGCTGATGAAGGCTGATAGCCAGAAACCGGTCCTTGGATGCTTGATTCCGGTGTGGGAAAGACATGGCTTGGTAGTTCGGACTGGACTGTTCCCATGAGGCACAGGGTCAGAGCTGATTTGCATATAGCCAGTGTCTAACCCAGGGTGGTATGGAGTGCAAAAAAACGATGGATTTAGGCCCAGATCCTTGTACTGGGGTGAATGTATGACATTGTTCTACATTCTGTCCATCAACTGTGTTTTTTGCAATTTTCACCCCGAGTGTGCTGGGTATACTCAGACGTGAGTCCCAGGCTCTCCACACCACTGGAGTCAAGCTATCCAGGCTGATGAAGGCTGATAGCCAGAAACCGGTCCTTGGATGCTTGATTCCGGTCTGGGAAAGACATGGCTTGGTAGTTCGGACTGAACTGTTCCCATGAGGCACAGGGTCAGAGCTGATTTGCATATAGCCAGTGTCTAACCCAGGGTGGTGTGGAGTGCAAAAAAACGATGGATTTAGGCCCAGATCAGCATGCATCAGCATGCATCTTTCTTTTTTTAACACTGGTCGGCAACAGCTTCAGTTGATAACAACTTCACTTTTATACTGTAGTTTCAAGGAAGTAAATGTAACCAAATATTATTTTGCCAGAAAAATGCAGAGTATAAAAGAAAAACGCCACTCAAAAGACGCACGAATAGATTCACAAATCAAAGAAAATAAATATTATAGAATAACATCACTCAATTGAACTTTTGTATCGCAAGAAGTAACTAACATTAGGGCTCGCGTTTGGGAGCCCTCTAAATAATTCCACAATTGTATTTATTTAGCACGCAGAAGATCCATCATGCTTGTCAGAAATATTATACTAATTTGCAAATCAATCGATAATCATAGCTCAGTCTTCATTAAATGTCTTGTAGGTACATGCATTGCTTTAACTAGGGAGTTACATATAAATGCTGCTGACTGCGTTCGACTTTGCTTTTCGATGCCCAGTAAAACTAGGCGGACTGTTCGCCAGCATTTTATTTAAATGTATCTGACAACTTAAAAAAAGTATTCCCTGAAATGAGTTATTAAGGGACAAGGCTCTAAGACATAAAACAAATTACTCACATCCACCGCGCATCGATTTCAAATTAAAGTAGATTTTACATTCCGTTTGCAGAGGTCAGGAAGTGGTGTATATAAACACAGTATGTGCAGTGCGTCCTTGCGTTATTATGAACCAATTTATTGCTCCGTTTGATGCAGGTTTCTTTTAAATTGTGCAATTCTCAACCATAACACGTTCTTGTGTTGTTAAAGCCATACGATTCTCACTCTGGCGATTTAAAAGACAACTTTCTAAACAGGAGCGGTCCCCCCTGGTGGCACGAGTTTTGGGGGAGGAGACCGGCATCCCCCCTCACCTGCGGCTGTCGGGGGGCGGCGGCTGCAGGATTCGCGACCAAATGCACACCCCATCACACCGTCTTAGATTCGCAGGAGCCTATCTATGCCACTGCATTGAGGACTTTGAGGATTGTGTCACGAAAGTGACTCCACTCCATCAATGGGTCATTTCACATGGGCAAGTCCCATTTCAAATGTGCCTGCGTCAGTCTTACGCCTGCTGTGAAGCAGGCGTAAGACATTGACACATTTGCGTTCTAGAAGTGATGCAGTGAAATCTCATAGATTTCACTGCGTCACTTCTGCGAGGCTTACTTGCATCAAAACGTCCACCCTGCATACATTATACCTGGTGCAGGTATAATGTGGCGCAAGGGTTTACAAAGTGATGCATCTACCTAGATGCATCACTTTGTAAATATGACGCAACATGTTGCTTTTTTTACCCTGCTGATGCGTCACAAAAAGTGCAAAAGTGACGCATGGGCTCATAAATAAGCTCCATTTGCATTAAGCAGCAGGGGAGCCGAAAGATTAAAGTCCAGTGAGATCTGCAGTATCAGTACTGTATCAGATGCCCTTCAAATGTCATTGTTAGCATCATATGGCTGGGCAATAGAAGGACTATGCCACAGCCAGGAATAGATGGTGGTATGTGAGATACCAAGCATTTCCAACTTTTTGGTCCACATTAGGCCATCTTCTATCTAATTTTGTGTAAAGACCATGGTTTATTGAATTTAAGTCCATGTAGTTGCCAAATCTCTAAAGTATCTCTGAAAGGAAGAAAAAGGCAATAGTCGAATTTCTGAATGCATTGCTTACTTACTTTTCTCAAGGTGCCCCCCAACAATAAAGTAGAGAGCTCACCATCAGAAGATGAAAGATGCAGACACTGAATCCGTCTTCAAATTCCCTTGGATGCCCATGGACATTTTATAATATTGTTTGGTAGTTGTGTCTGAAATGACAGAGGGTGATAGCATAAAAAGGCTCTAGGTAGAGTCTATCCAGAAGCGAAAGAAGTAAATGGGACCACTATTTTAGCCTTTTGTTCCTCTCTTTTGATAATCCAGGTGGTGTCAGAATTACTGGAAAGTTTAACAATCAGATAATCTGCATTTCCAACTGAAAAACTGAAAACCAGAAGGCATATTTGCAAGATTAATAACTAAGATTATTTTTGCAGTATCCATTTTATAACCCAGTCGGAGCCCGATTAAGCATCTGCTAAAAGTACTTATTGTGATTGACGGATATGCATGATTAAATGGCGAATTCATGAGCAAAGCCAGCAAATGGAACTGTGGGTGTCTGTGGTTGGAGCACTAATACAACAGAGGCTACTCTGAGGCAGCAGGTGCAGCGAGTATAGGGGCATATTATCAAGAACTGCGTTAAAATTATTGCTGCTTTAGCAGCAGGAAACTGCCGCTAAAACGGCGATAATGGGCTTGATAATATGCCCTTGTGAATTCCCATAGCAGCCCAGGTTAACACCAGAACCTGGGCTGCTATGGGAATTCACAAGGACATATTATCAAGCCCATTATCGCTGTTTTAGCGGCAGTTTCCTGCCGCTAAAGCGGCGATAATTTTATCGCAGTTCTTGATAATTTGCCCCAAAGTGCATTTATTCCAAGAAAGGAGCCCACATCCTGCCAGTCCCTTCTCCAGTGGTTCTCAATTCCAACTCATAGAGTTGAAGTTGGCAACCATGGAGAAAGAACCTGGAAGCATGTATGCAGGGCAAGTACAAACATGTTATTGAATGTCATAACAGTCTGACAAGAGCTCCTAGAGTGACCCTATAATTGCATAGAGGAAAGACTAGTAAACATCACAATACATCATCTCCCTCCTTTTTAAAAACAGAGAAAAGATTGTAAATATGAAATAATTCAAAGGTGTTACAAAATTGAACAAGTAAAATTACATTCATTCATGTAAAAGTCTTTAAATCTTGTAGGCAAAGACATATTGCACGATTGTCTTCTAGAAGGCAAAAAGTCAACAGAATTGTTGATGCTTTGAGAGTCCGAATCCAGTACCATGTCTGAAACAACTTTATCGAACAAAAATCTGACAATATAGGTACTAACTCCACCCGATCTACATTAGCATGAGACAGAGCCAGCGTATCAAACCAAATAGTCCCCACATCTCTGTCAACATTGCCCCTAAATGTACCTATTTTGGTGGCCTTTTCAGGCGTGAGTTTATCCAAAGCTCTTTTGCTCCACCGGCCTTTACCTTCAATGAAAACAGAACCTTCAGCCACCCTGGTTAGCTTGAGAGGCAGAGAAAGGTTTGTCACCTTTCTTAATCCTATTAGGATTTATAATCATCACCAACTTAGAAGTCAGAACAACTTCTAACTCCATGTCAATGATCATAAAAACACCCTTAAGAAGCCTTTGCATTGCAGACACTTTTTCTTTGATGACCTTCGTAAGATCACACCAACAGCCTTTTTCTTTGGTCACTAATCTAATCCAAAAAGACCAAATTTACCAATTAGTTGTCCTTTTCCTTAACATGCAAAAATGTGCAATACCCGTGGTGTTGGGCGGAGTGATGGAGTAAGCCAAAATCATTTTTCTAAGAAAATCCTCAGCATGTAATTGATTGCAATTGCCATCTGAATACTTTCCATGAGAAACTGTTGGAAATTGCCTTTTTTGCAGGGTTAGGCCCAAACATTTTGCTTCTTCCTCCTATTTTTTCCTGAACTGTCTTTGTTGGTTTTAGGACTCTGAGCACTTTATCATTGCTGATCAGTGCTAAAGTGAATATGCTCTCTGGGTAAATTATGTTATGGATTGGTGTTTCCATGATCGGCACATTTGATTTACTAGTAAGTCCCTAGTACAGTGCACTGAGTGTTCCAGGGCCTGTAAATCAAATGCTACTAATGGGCCTGCAGCACTGATTGTGCCACCCACATGAGTAGCCCTGAAAAGGTAACTCAGACCTTCCACTGCAGAATCTGGGCACAGTTTATACCGGCCCTGTTGACTTGGCAAGTGCACCCACTTGCCAGGCCCTAACCTTCCCCTTTCTTACACGTGAGTCACCCCTAAGGTCGTCCCAAGGTACCCCTGTGGGCAGGGTGCAGTTTATATGAATGGTGGGACATGCACTGATGTGTGTGACATGTCCTGGTAGTGAATTACAGTGCATTTAGTTTTTCACTGTTGAAAGGCTATCTGGCCCATAGGAAAGAATGGGAGTTAATTTATAACATCTTATATATATAACTTCCCATTGAGACCAGATAGGAAAATAAATATTCAGAATCTAAAGATGCATCTTTTAGTAAAGATGATTTTTAGGTTTCGCCTGGGCCAGAGCACTAGCTCCGCCCAGGAGAAATCTTATGTTCCTACAGTGTGGGGCTTAGTCCCACCTCTGTCTTCCATTGGCTAGCTCCATAAATGGAGGCTAGCCATTGGAAGAGATTGGCTGTCGATCACGCTTTCCCCATGAAAACGCGATTCGGGGGCGTTTCTGACTCTTTTTTTAAGTCCCGCCCCTTGTCCCGGGCCGCGCTGTGATTGGCTGCCGGCCCGGGACACCCCCTGTGACGTCATTCCCCGGGCCGCGCTCTGATTGGCTGCCGGTCCGGGACCTGACTTGTTTTTTTTATTTCATTCAACGCATCGACTCTGTGAGCTAGGCAACTAGAAAGGCCAGGTGGTCTATATTCCCTGCGGTGACGCACCGACGGAGAGCGATTATTCTTGCTTGGGTAGGTGCTATGTTCACTGTCATCACGCCTCCCTGCAAGCTTTCAGTCTGCATTAGGCTTCCAAACAGTCCTTCCCTAGTGCGACAATTACGCTCTTCATGCTATTTCGCTCTTTTAATCTTTTTTCGATCTCCGCTGCATTTTCTTTCCCTTTCTATCTCCCTTTCCTTTTCTTCCTCGGCCTCCTCCTTCCGTCTCTTCTCTCTCCCCTCACGTTCGACCCGTCTTTATTGCCGTGGCCCAGTGTCCGCACCTCGCCCGCTGCGGCAGCTTCACTGCTGCAGTGGGGGCTTTCCGTCCGTATTCTTCAATCTCGCTCACAGACTCATACCTCCGGGCTGCAGTGTGCCCGCTTCTCTGGTTCTCCTACTGTCCCGGTGACGTCACCGCGGCGCTGACCTTGCGAAGCCTTCATTGAAGAACTTGGCGGCATTTCAAGATGAACAGGCCTCGACTTGCACAAAGCCAGCATTTAGCCTCTGCTGCCGGCGTCCTCTCAAAGCCCCGCTCTCGCCAGGCCCCCGTCCACTTGCTCAAGTCCTCTCCCCTCAAGACCGTCTGCTGCCACCTTTATTGCATACAGCTCTACACAACTCTACTCCCCTCCTCTTATGGAACTGTGGTTTCTCCCTACCCAGCGAGCCCCACTTTCGGACCTTGAGCGGTTTAACTTGGCAGGGATGGGCATCGAGACACTGGCAGCAGTGCCAATACCACCCTCTCCCATGCCAGCCTGGCAAACTCTGTTCTAAGAGAAGGATCGGATACAGGGTAGACACTGGCACCTGCTCTGGTCCAGCTGAACACAGGAGCCTCGTACACCCCAGCACCCGATGCCCACTTACAGGCACGCTGCCCCAAAAGTCACATTGTAATGCATACAGTGCCCCTAAAAAACCCACACCTAGCAGAGATGAAGCCCACATTCTCATACGATCTCCGTGCATGGTGCACTACTACAATTAATTCACTACCACCAATCTACACTGTCGGTCACAACATTGCTCACTAAACAAAGAGACCCCTCATACGATAGAGCCCCAATTCGTAAACTAACGTTATGACAACACCAATCCCATGTGCAAAAATAGCTCAGGACACACCATTACACAATACACACATAAACAGACTCTAATAACACACACGGAGCCCAGCACAGTTCACGGATTTAAACTCTACCTCGATTTCACACGGAACCCGGGTAACATGCAATCCAGGTACAAATCATTCCCTGAAACACACATATCCACAAAAAATGACACATTGCCGCAAATTGCAGAGTCCCCAGTACACAAACTGCCACTTATGAATACACTAGCATAAAGCACACAGCCAACAATTCACTCATGGCAAGCACAACAACCTTCGTGCGCTGTAGCGAATATATACCATTATCTCAATATACACACAATCGCAACATAAACATCATCGCTAAGTACACATGATAACCAAATACACACAGGGGCGTACTTTGACTAAAACGCAATTAGACGAACACACAATATCACCACTGGCAGACCAGATGCCCAACACCTCTTGCCCATCTGCGGTCACTTGCTCTCTCCGCACACTGCCCACTGCCGTCTCGAGAGTCGAGACAGGCGCGGTCTCTCTGCCGGTGCAACTTCACCGAGGGCACAGCGGCTCCACTAGGGTCGACTCCCAGTCGGAACAGTGCCTCAACTGGTGGAGTCTATCACAGGCACTACCTTTGAACTGGCCCAGTGTTTCTACTCAGCTCTTCCAGCCTCTGCTCTGTTGGCGCTGTCTCTCTCCCGAAGCAGTCAGTCTCTTCACTTGCACAACGTTTCCACTTATATGTCTCTTGCAGGCGCGCTGCCTCTGCGAGTATAGTCTCACGTGTTGTGGGTCTCTAAACGCGGTCTCTACGGGTGCAGTTTTTATTTGACAGCACCGTCTCCCTGGGTGTTTTTGGTGCGCGGTCTCCGCAACCTCACACAGGAAGCCACATCTACAAACATCTGAGGACAGAGCAGAAATCTTTCAGAGCTCCGCTCGGATGGGGGCGAAGGAGTGAGCACCAACCACACGCAGAGCCTGGGAGAGCCGATAAGCGCCCACAGCTGCATGTTTCCTGTCAGCTGTCACAGATACTGTATGGTCTCCACTTTTACCCTCTTCTCATTACAACAGTTCGTCTGTGTCTGCCGCTAGCAGTGTTTCACTTCACTATTGTCGCCTTCACTTCAGCTAGAAAATTGTTCATTGCAGCCAATTCTTGCAGCGTCTGTTCGCCTAAAGGGTCTGTTTTCTGATGTTCACGTGTTAGGGTGTTTTCTGCATGGCACAATACACGTTCACCCTTCCATTTAAATTGTCCGTCTCATTATGCTAATTTATTCTCTAAACTGTGAAATATACAATCAACACCCTGCCTTATGCTTGCATGACTTGTTTCATTTTTTCAGAGGTTAGCTAAATTGTGCAAGGCGGTAAGCACCCCCATGCTTCCATTTTAAAGATGTCAGGAGACCTCCATATGTTTTCAACAAGCACTGCCATCTGTGATGTACCTTCATTGTTCCTTTTAAAGAGTATGTCTTGAAATGTGTTTGTGTGCTTCAGCTAAACGCTGCAATAGAAACACCACTTCGCCCCCCATGTCCTGTCCAGTGATGTATGTTATTAAATGAAAGTGTGCCCTTCATGAACCATAGTCCTGCTTCCTTTTGTTGGACCTGTTTAGGAGCCATGCTGCCCATGCATCGAGCATAAACAATCACCCCTTAAAGGGCCTTTATCATGACGTGTAGCTAAATTATGCAACGCAGCAGCCAAGACTCGCCTTCTCTTTAAATGAATTCTCCAGTGTTGTTGAAGTTTTTATTTAAACCGTAGACTGCGGAAACCACACTACCTGAAAGTCTATCAAGTGATGTTTGTCTTTGTGGCAAAATTCAGCTAACCCCTTGCTTCCCAATCAAAGAGCCTTGACTGATGTATATGTTTATCTAACTGAGATTCAGGAAACGGCTCCAGCATTCCCTGTTTGGCGATGCTCATGTATTTCAAACGTACGGAGAAGTGTTTTACAATAGGACATAGAAAGAGCCACAAATAAGGCAAACGGTGCACCATAGTTACTTTATTGTTCATTTTTTGTATTAAACTGGAATAGCGTGGATACAGAGGTGCAAATGTAGTACATGAAGGAAACCACACTACCTACACAACTACACAACCAAGGCCCAGGATACCTCAACAGCTGCCTCAACTTCTACGCTCCCAAACACCAGCTTCGATCATCCGGCCACGCCCTCGCCGCCGCCCCCCGCATCCGAAGAGCCACCACAGGGGGACGGTCCTTCTCCTACCTCGCCGCCAAGACATGGAACTCCCTCCCGACCCACCTCCGCCCGACCCAGGACCACCTCGCCTTCAGGAAGCAACTCAAGACCTGGCTGTTCGAGCAGTAGCGGTCCCCCCTCCCCTAGCGCCTTGAGACCCTCTGGGTGAGTAGTGCGCTATATAAATGCTTTGATTGATTGATTGATTGAAGGATAAATGTAAATGTATTTTTCATTTGTGATCGAGCGGGATTGGTGTTGGGTACCGGTATGACATTGCCAACATGTTAGCTGTACTTTTAAAATAACAAGCAATGAAGTTTCTAAAAACAGGATATCGGTGCTGCTTCAAACGTCTTGTTCTGTGGCTCTGGGTGTGTGGGTGTGTGTGGCTCTGGGTGTGTGGGTGTGTGGCTCTGAGTGTGTGTGTGTGGCTCTGGGTGTGTGGGTTTGTGTGTGGCTCTGGGTGTGTGGGTGTGTGTAGCTCTGGGTGTGTGGGTGTGTGTGTGGCTCTGGGTGTGGGTGTGTGTGGCTCTTAGTGTGTGGGTGTGTGTGTGGCTCTGAGTGTGTGTGGGTGTGTGTGTGGCTCTGGGGGTGTGTGTGTGTGTGGCTCTGGGTGTGTGTGTGTGTGTGTGTGTGTGGCTCTGGGTGTGTGTGTGTGGCTCTGGGTGTGTGTGTGTGGTAGTAATTGCTGTCTGCTGAGCTCGCCCGTAGGGTACAATAGGTCTCACATTTGCGAGAGATTAAGCTAATGGCAATGTAAATGACAATGCCATTTATTTATCTGTTTTCAAAACCAACACATAAATACAAAATTTGTCATTTACAATGCCAATAGCTCTAACTTTTCCAAAGGTGAAACCATTGCATTGTAAATGCTTGTTACATTCTGTGTTTGAAAATTCCACTTTTAGAAAGTAGGTATTTTCTTGCTCAGCCATCCTGTGTGCCTCTGCTAGGATGTGTAATGATTGTCTGGCTTTGGAATGACAAGGGCTGGGGATGTGCAGTGGCTCCAGAGAGTCTGGATGAGGCTGGGCTGAATAGACCTGGGCTGCATTCAGAGTAGTGGGAGGACCTGTCACTAGCACCTGAATAGGCCCTGTCTGCATTTCGAGTGGTGGGAGGAAATTTCCCTTGCACCTAAATAGGCCTGTATGCCTCTGACAATGCTGTCTCCAACTCCTGCCAGGAAGCTGCACCAGAGAGGACAGAACTGGTTCTGGCTGGGCACAAACACTCTCTGCTTGAGAGGACAAAGGATTTTTGGCTATAAAATGTGGAGTCCAAACCCCTAAACTTTAAAACTCTTTTGGAACCAAGAAGACTGCCAAGAAGAAGAGCTGGAGAAGATGTGAGGAGGGACTACCACATTGGTGTGTGCTTTGCTGTGTTGGCCTGCAGTGTCTGCTTCTGTCTTGGGTAGTGAAAGTTTACCTCCTAACGCAACATACACTTTTGCCATGATTTTTCTCCCTGGACACTTTACATTTTCCATTAAGAAGCCCAAAATGACAATGTCTTGGTCCTTGTAAGCCTTAGGAGCCACGTCTGAAAGACTAAAGGCCCCATTACCACTTTTGGTAGAGTGGTGGCGCGATGGTGCAAACCGACAGGCCACCGCTCTGCGGGATTGCCAACGACTGCTCACCAGATTACAACTTTTCAGTAGTCTGACAGGCAGGCAACGTGGAGCTCCCATGGTGGTACCTCTTTTAAAGGCTGCATTGCCTCTGAAAAAGTCAAGGCAATGGGACTGTACTAAAAATTTCCTGCACGACATGTACTCAAAAGACCATGGTGTGCAGGAACCTATGTGCATGCACAGAGGGGGACGCATGTTATGCCCCCTTGTGTGTATCCACATACAGTTGAGGCACAGGAGTGCCCTGCAGGGCCCCTTTTATGTTCTCTCCTCCAAGGTTTACACGTAGGAAAAACCTCTATGTACAGCCTGGAGGAGAGAAAATTCGTAATATGCTTGGTGGGACCGGGGCGATCCCACCAAGCAAATTGAGACCTCTGACTGTTGCTCCAATGCCAGGGAATGGCAGTTCCCTGGCAGAGCTGGTGGCCCGAGGGTGATCCGACCACCCAACTCCTAATGGGGTAGTCAGACCACTGGTGCAGAGGTGGGTGTATCTGCCACCACCCCGCCACCACGAGTCTGGCGGTCCTCAGACCATCAAACTTGTAATTGGACCCTGATTATTTTAGTGTTTGCCCAACACTAAGTAAACAAGGTGTCTGACACTATAGTGATGGGTGCATCAGAATCAGCCATCATCTGCAATCCAATAACCCCAATATATACTTCATAAAAGGGACTTTTGATTGGTTAGGGTTCTTGTCAAGACCACCCAACCTAAGTACTAGGTTAGAGAGATCATGAGTGCAATCAGGTAATGATGTATCGACATCCACTGAGTGTACTTGAATGTTCCCTTTGCCTCTACATGCTCCCTAAAAGTGTCCTATTTTGCAACACATAATACATCTTTTACCATCACCTGTGCAAGCATGACAATTACTCATGTGTGACTTGGAGCCACACCTAAAATAATTAGGAGCTCTTTCCTTATGAAGAGACTTTATGTTTTTCTCCTTAACAGATATAGCATTAAGTGACTCAGACTCATGAGCTATATTGACAGAATGATTGACAGAGTCAGTGTTTATGATTTTGCATGAAACAATGTAGTGTTCTATGGACTCAGCCAGCACCAGCACTTCTGTAAGCATGAGGTCATGGCAGATAAGGAGTCACTCTTGAATTTTCTTGGAATTGCAGCTATACACACTGATCCCTTATATAATTATCCAGAACAGACACAAAGTTGCAATTAGCAGCCACATTTCTGAGTGTGTAAATGTATTCTTCTACTGGTTCTCATCTGACTAATTTCTTTAAAAGAAATTAAATTGTTCCAGGAGCACGCTTGGCTGTTCTGTAAACTTTTGCTCCAGTCTCGCAACAGCCTCAGTGTACTCATTCCAATCATCAAAATGCCGAGGTGGCAAAATTTTCAGAAATTATAAAATACTTGTCCTTTTGTGCCCAAATGACTAGAAAGGAGCGCTGATTTTCTCCTGGGAGAGGATTTATCTGCTTCCAGAGCAATCAAGTAGTTCTCAAAAGACCTAAACCATTTCTTCCAGGGCTTACCTGGTGTTGTGGAAACGGTTGCAGCTGAACAAACTGAGTGAGATTGCTCATGTCGAAGAAACAAACAGCCAGAAATATGCCCAATAATGCCAGAAAATGTTGAACACCCAAGCGCTCAGACAAATGCCCAAAAAAACCAGATATTAGTCAATAGAGGCAGTACATACCTCCTTGGGATAGATTTGCAAAAGGATTCACAACATTGCATAATTGCCTGTTGAAATTCTTAATAAAAGAGTTAGGAAGATATACCACAACATGTCAAATTACTGCTGGCAATAAAACAAAATAAAAATATGTGCCCAAGTAAAGATGGCTGCCACTCAAGCACATGATTACATCACACGAGCGAGCGTTAACTCAATGTGGCCAAAGCAAAATTCTAGCATGTGCTCATGCACTTGCCGTGCTCTGTGGGGTCCCAAGGGGATCGCGGCACAAGCAGCTGTCCCCTTGGGGAATTTCGCATGGTGGAACAGTCCACACATCACATGACGGCTCTAGGCAGGCGGGGCGGGGCTTAGCAGCAAAAGCAGAGGAGGTGGCGGTTGGGAAAAACAGTGGTTTGTTTGTGAGGAGATTGGGAGGCTTTAGTTTTTTGTGACAAGCCTTGCCATTTCTCCCTCATTCTCTGCTAGTTTTTGGTGGTTTTTTCTTCTGGCTTTGCTTCAGGATGCACAGAGTCAGAGGCTGTGAAGGAGGCACTGCGCTTTATTTATGATGCAGGTCATGAGGACCTATTGCAGGCTAGTGTTTCAACAGTTTTAGCGGCGGTGGGGAGACGCCCGAAACGGATGGTAGCCCAAGGAGTTTCAGAAACAGTGGCAGCTTGTTTACCTGCGAATAGCCGGTCGCAAGGGGCTGTGAGTCGTGCTGAGATGGAACCATCAACGCTGCAACAGAGAGGTCGTGCAGTGCGTCTCAGCGGAGCCAGCAGGTGACAGGCTACCAGATGTCACTCGCTTCCTGATAAGTCTTCAGGTCAGTTGAGGGTGGTATCTTCTCTCCGCATGGGTCGTGCTAGGAGGAGAGTACAGGGCAGGGGGGGTACTGCCTCCAGAAGCTTACTACAACAAGTTCCCTGTCAACAGGGGGGGGGGTTGTTATGACGTTGGGTTGAAAGAAAATTTGGTTTTGCCGGCACCTCCGTCAGCTTTTAAGAGAGCGCACGTCATTGGCAAGGTGCTTACAAACATTGCTAATTTTGAAGGAATGTATTCCAATAATATTGTGCCTCCTGTGTCTTTTGAGGGACGCTCTGCTGTTTTGGTGGATTATTCCAGTGACAGTGGTGATGACAGTGATGGGGTGCAAATTTTGGCAGCGGGAAGCACAATAGCCGAACGATAATTTTGCTCAGGTGCAGGGTACTGCAGGTGAGGAAGCCATTCCTGAGGTGTTTTTGGGTCCGGTGCCTAGGGACCCACCTGGAGATTATGTCAACTCATACTTATAAGACAATATGAACACTTTAGCTGTTGATTTAACAGACTCAGCATTTGAGGAGGTTCAGGATTTGGATGTAGTTGACTCACTGTCTCACAATATATACCCTACGTCACGTTCTGAACCTCCTGGCTATTCTTCAGGATTTGAAGCTATTTTCTGGAATCTCGTACTCCTCCTTGTTTTTCACAGATTTCTTTTGACTCTGCATTAGGGCCAAGTCGAGGGCAATGGGTCTGGGTGGATCATGCCACTCCTTCATCTTCTGCAACAGGCAGTGCCACGCAGGTTCGGGATGGTGGTAAGTTGGTAGCAGCGTCTGGCACGAGCAGCTGGAAGTCTTCATCTTACTAGGCCCCGCAGATGGCGGCGAGCGTTTCCAAGTACAAGAAGGCAAAGCAGGGTGCGGCTGTTGGTAAGGGTGTTGTTTCACAGAGCGGATCAAAGGCGGATTTTGCTGTGACCATTTGGGATTGTTATGATGGAGGGGTGAGAGACGGGGAAATGCCGAGTGGGAGTAATACTGATTTGGTCATACCTGATGAATATGCTGGTCAAGGTTTGGTGGATGAAAATATACAGGAAGGTTTTCTATTTGATGATGGGAGTTTTGATTCAAGAGCTATGGGTCAAGAACAAGTGGCGTCAACAAAGGGGTCGAGGTCAACTGTTGTTAGTATTTTTCAGAGGTCACGAGCGGGCTAGACAGCGGAGAAGGAATGGCTTCAGGGGCAACAACGGCAAGAGGATCCACAGGAGTTCCTGAAGTGGGCTACTCAATTGACGTCAGGTAGGCCTCAGTGGTGATTTTCGTGGCCGCAACCTTTGACAGACAAACCCAGTGTTTGTTCAGTGGGGGTGGGTGATGACTCAGTGAAGGAAGGTTCGGGTTTCGGGCGGGGGAGATCGTTGGTAAATCTGCAGAACAGGTGAGAGTGGGTTCAGGTGCTGTGGGATAAAATAAGGCGACAGGCACCGATAAACAGGTTAGCACTGATAAACAGGTTAGCACTGATAAACAGGTTTTGAATGGGTCTGAATCCTCATCTGGGCAATTTTCAGGTGTCGTTTACCCCATGCAAAAAAAATTACCTTACATGGGTTTGTCCATGCCCCTGGGAACGCATTTGGCTGAGAAAACTAAGAAACTTCATTTCTACCCTCCTCCAACCCTATGTTCCCCCTCGCACTCTCCGGTCTTCCCAACTGGCCCTGTTATCCACTCCCAGATACAAGAGGAAGAAACACGGTGGGCTTAAGTTTTCCTATCTGGCCCCCACTCTTTGGAATTCTCTCCCCCTGCCCCTCAGACTGTCCACTTTGTATCCCAAATTTCGATCCTCTCTCAAAACTTTTCTTTTCACTGAATCCTACCAATAACGTCCTCTGTTGCTTCTTCATCTGCTCTCTTCTTTCTGGCGCCAAGAAACCTAATGGTGTTAGCTGCGCCCTACAAATTTTTTTAACATAACAACATAACATAACGAGAGGATTTTGGACCAAAAATTTGTTGACGTATTCAAGCTCCTTTATAGGGATACTCAAGCCAAGGAGGGGTCCAAGGATGAAGAGTGGGAGCTTTCGAGGCATCCAAGGGTTCCAAACAATATCAAAAATTGGACGGCAGCATTTTTAATCTATGCAAGCATCTATTGTGAAAAACATCAGTACAGGGCTGTCTCAATGTTTAAGTATATTGATATCATACACAAAGCACACTTGCAGTCCAAGGGGTTCGCATGGCTCAACTATGATGAGGAGTTTAGGTCTAGAGTAAGTCTTTTTCATGATAAGCCTTGGGGAGATGTGGATCAGGAATTGTGGCTTCAGTGGATGTACTCGACTCAAACGCCAGCGACAACGCATACTGCATGCGGGCTACCAATTACTTATCGCCCCTTTCTGCCTCGACCCGCCCAATTTGGGGCGAGTGTTGTGGGTAGAGGACAACTAACAGTTACTGGATCCTGTTGAAACTTTAATCGAGGTTTCTGCATCAGGCAATTTTGCAGGTTTAAGCACAAATGTTCACAGTGCAGTGGGAAACATGCCATCCGACAGTGTTTTGCCAACCAAAGGTTTGGGGATCAGGGAAAATCACCAAGAGGTAGGGGAGCTTTTCCGCAGTTTATCTCAAAGGGCTGATACACCCCAATTAAGTTATTGGTCATGACCCAGTGGTTGGAAGGATATCCTGATACGGAATCCGCTTCAAAACTCTATTTGGGTTTCAAGGAGGGTTTTAAGATAGGATACCAGGGTCCCCGTTATAATAGATGGTCTGACAAGTTAAAATCGGCTAAGGAGTGGCCTCAAGTGGTGCAGAAGAAATTGGATTTGGATATACAGGAGGGCAGGATAGCAGGCCCATTTAAGCACTGTCCTTTGAAGAATTTGATGATATCTCCGTTGGGTTTTGTTCCCAAAAAATTGGCAGGTGAATTTAGACTAATCCATCATTTATCATGGCCGGAGGGCCAGTCTAATAATGACTTCATCTCCCCCGTCAGACTCCAATGTGTCTTATACATCTGTTGATGATGCACTGAGGATGGTACACATAGCTGGGAGTGGTGCGGAACTTGCTAAATGTGATATCCAGTCAGCGTTTCGTTTACTGCCCATTCACCCATCAGATTTTGAGATGTTGGGCATGTTTTTCAATGATTCTTTTTACATAGACAGAGTCCTCCCAATGGGATGTTCGGTGTCATGTGCACTTTTCGAAATGTTCAGTACTTTTCTTCAGTGGTGTTTTTTGGAAAAAAGTGGTCACAAACAGGTATGTCACTATTTATATGATTTCTTGTTTATTGGCAAAGCCCAGTCACATCAGTGCTACAGATGCCTGAACATTTTTCTGGAATTGGCTGAGGAGTTTGGCGTTCCTTTGACTCTGAGGAAAACTGAGGGTCCAGGCAACAAACTTACATTCTTAGGTCTTGAAATAGACAGGGAACTTATGATGGCTAGGTTGCCAGCATCTAAAGTGATTGAGATTAGGTAATTTTTATTGGAGATCATTGACAAGGAAAAAATTCAGCTCAGGCAGGTTCAGCGCCTATTGGGCTATTTGATTTTTGATTGCAGGCTGGCAGGATCTTCTGTAGATGTTTGGCGATGGCGATGTCTGGGGCATTTCTTTTCTTCCTCATCTCAGGATTAGGCTCACCAAGCAGATTAAGGAGGATTTACTAATTTGGTTGCAATTTTTGAGGGATTTTAATGGAGTCGCTCTATATTTTGTGGAGGATGATACCATCTGGCATTTTCAAATGTTTTCAGATGCTTCTGGAGCACATGGCTTCGGCATTTTTGGGAGGGTCATTGGTGTGCGGAAAAATGGCCTCCACAATGACTACAACAGGGCCGAAGCATAGCTTTTCTTGAATTGTTCCCTCTCATTGTGGCTGTTTTAGTTTGGGGGGATGAGTTTAAGGACAGGAATGTTCTTTTTCATACTGACAATATGGCTGTTGTGGAGCTAAATTAATAAGCAAAAGATGTTCGTGTATTACACCTGTTGCGTGTTTTTATGCTGCAGAGTCTCAGATTAAACTTTGTGTTTCGAACGAGACACATTCCAGGTGTTAGTAACTCAATTGCGGATGCTCTGTCTCGATTCAATTGGCAGAAATTTTGCAGTTCGGCACCGGGGCGGATGGCTGCAAAACTCTGATCCCGAAAGACATCTGGGTGCTGGAGAATGAGAATCGTTGATCTGGTGGAAAATTCTATAGCCCCTTCTACTAGACGCAGTTATCGTCAGGCCTGGTTGGAGTTTTTAAGTTATGTTAAGTTACACAAAATGGTTCTTTCTACAGAGGGTATCAGAAAGTTTATGTTACGGGTTGTTTTGCATTTGGTCAATTTAGGGTTATCTCATACAACAATGTCAGGAAAATTGGCTGACATTTCGTTTTATAGTCAGTTGTGTTGGGGACAGGAGTTTACGGGGTATGTTTAATTAAGGCGTATTCTGAAGGATCTGGGGAGGGAACGTTCTTTTTCTTCGGAGTTACGTAAGCCAATCACTTTTCACATTTTGTAACAAATTTTAAAGCAGTCAACAGTGTGTTGTTATGATTTGTGGGAGGTTTCACGTTCCAGACTTTATATGATTTGGCTGTTTTTTGGCGCTTTTAGAGCTTCCGAGTTGTTAGGTTTGCGGGATCAGAAGGGCATGCAGGTAGAGGATATTCAAGTGCAAGGTGGGAAGGTTAGGATTCTTTTGAGGAAGTCAAAAACTGATCAGCTGGGTAAAGGCACTTGTATCTTTTTAAAGGGTAGCGGAGTGCAGGATTGTTGTCCAGTGAAGGAATGGGAGTCATTTTTTGTTTCCTTAGGCCTGACACGTGGGGACATATTCATTCACAAGAATGGGAGCAAAATTACTAGTGGACAAATATTGACAGTTTTACGTAAAACTTTGTCATTGTTGGGAAAAAAAAACACACTTTTTGGGACTCACTCTTTTCGGACAGGGGCAGCGACTGAAGCTTACAGATTGGGTTGGGGTTTGGATGACATTAAAAAGATAGGGAGATGGAAATCTGATTTCTGCACACGTTATGTAAGGAAATAAGATGTTATTTACTATCTGGACGAATTTAGTTTTTTTCCCGCCTAGGGCGTGTTAAAATTTCAGTATCATCAAAGAGGTGGACATGGATAGTGGGCCATTCGTTTGTAAAGTGGTCAGCCAGCTTCGCCCAACAGCAGATTTATGGCCAAGCTCTTGGTTTGCCTAGCAAGGGACATGAAGTTTTATGGCCGGGGAAAGGGGGGATGAAGTGGGATGATTTATTTCCTATGCTCTCTGAGCTGTCTTCTGCTAGAGGTTTCTCTAATTTATTAATAATTCATTTGGGGGAAAATGATCTTGTGGCATTGTCTGGTTTATCCCTTTTGAAGAAAATGTAATTGGACTTGGCGGTGCTCAAGAATAACTGGGTAGGTACAGATCTGGTTTGGACTGAATTTATTTACAAGCACCATTGGAGGGGAGCTCGCAACCACACGGCGATGGAAAGAGCTCGCAGGAAACTCAATCGGGAAATGAAAATCTTTTGTTCTGCAATGGGTATAAAATACATTTTTTAGCTCATGATAATATCACGGTGCGGAATATCATCTTTTCAGGGAAGACGGGGTGCACTTGTCACAAATGGGCCAGGCATACTATTTAATGGAGATGAGAGATCTATTGGCGGATTTTTGGTGCGAGAATCTTTGGTGTTCCTTTATTATCCACTAAGGTCTGTGGCAGCATACATAATTTTTGTTTAAGGGGGGATCAGGAAAACTATATGGTTTTCCTGAGTGGCGTTTTTTTCTTAAGAGTTGGATGGTCTGGAATGGGCGTATCCTTCCCTCTGGGGTGGGGTGAGGGGGATTGGAAAGGTTGATTGGGATTTTGCATTTCATGGGGTATTTTTGATGAGAAGTCTTGTGGGGAATATTTGGTTGGATAGCAAAAAGTTTCCAGAGTAATGACAATGGGGTATTTGTTCTAAGAATGTTTATTGTAGCACGCTTCTAATTTATGTTGCCTGACCTAATAAAGTGACCTTTTAGGCTAAGTGCAAATATTTGGTGTGGTTGTTCTTATTGTGCGATGGGGTCCCAAGGGGATCGCGGCACGAGCCGCTGTCCCCTTGGGGAATTTCGTGGGGTGGAACAGTCCACACAGCGCATGAGTGCTCTAGGCAGGCGGGGGTCGGGGCTTAGCAGCGCGAGCAGAGCAGGCGGCGGTTGGGAAAAACAGTGGTTGTCTGTGAGGAGATTGGGAGGCTGTCATTTTTTGTGACCCATCCACCCTCCCTATTAGAAATACAATTTAAAAAAAACATCATGTTAGGTTGGGTAGCATTTTCCTAGTCCGCTGATTTTCCTTTTGGGGGCGTTTTTTCTTGGGGTTGGATGGTCTGGAGCGGGCTTATCCTTCCCTCCGGGGTGGGGGAGGGGGGGTTGGAAAGGTTGATTGGGATTGTGCATTTCATGTGGTATTTTTGATGAGAAGTCTTGTGGGGAATATTTGGGTGGATAGCAAAAAGTTTCAAGAGTAATGAAAATGGGGTATTTGTTCCAAGAATGTTTATTCTAGCAAGATTCTAATATATGTTGCCTGGCCTAATAAAGTAACCTTTTATGCTAAGTGCAAATATTTGGTGTGGTTGTTCTTATTGCTCGATTTTCTATGTGCACAAGTAGAAATGTTTGTAACAGGAGAAAAGAAGGAAAATGACGAAAGTCCGCACCGAGCGTGAGCTCCTGGTTAAACTCATCATCAAATATGGTGGTAGCAGTAATACAACAGAGGCAAGTCTGAGGCAGCGAGTGCATCAAAGAAAGTAACTTTATATCAAGGAAAGGAGCTCACATCCTGCTGGTCCATTCTCCCCTTCACCAGTGGTTCCCAACTCATAGAGTTGGAGTTAACAACCATGGAGAAAGAACTTAGAAGGAATGAATGAAGGGCTAATACAAACATGTTATTAAATGTCATAACACTCAGGCATGAGCCCCTAGAACAAGCACATATTTACACAGAGAAAAGACTAGTAAACGTCACACTACAGGTTGAGATGCTAAAACTAGAAAAGGCTGCTGTTTGCATGGAATTTGAAAATAGGGCATCCACTAAAGTGCAGGGTAGGTGATTGAGAGTATTCCTGCCTGGTTCCCCCTTCTGGATATCAAATAATACTGAATGGGTGTGATTTGCAATTACAACCATTCCAGCCATCAATCACACTTTTAGACTTTAAAAATGCCATCAAATATATATGTAGAAAGCCAAACTTTCAGAGTGCAGCCCACGTGTATGGCAAGTTTACCCTGTCAAATGACTGTTCAAATGGATGGCAAATGTTTTCCATGGGATGTCCAAAACAGCTGACATGATCAAGCAATGCCATAACAATATTTTTATGGTCTGAGGCATTCCTGTAGAAGACATAGCCTCGATATTCAGGATAGGTTAACTCTCTCAATAAACAGGGCAAATGATCATGGTACGTGCAGTCCACAATTAGCGCTCCCCTCAGTGTTGACTGTAGTGTTAAACCAAACTTTGGAGTCAACGCTGAGTGTGGTGTAACACTGCAGTCAACACTGAGGAAAGTGCAAATTGTGTACTTCGTGTACCATGATGCAAAGAAGCAAACTTTTCTGGGATGTGATGCAGTGTCTGGCAACACCCTTTCCCCTGCCCAAACTGATTTTCATGACCCCCTCTACCATGTATGTCCCTTTCCTAATGTTCCTTGTTTTGTAAAAATTGCATTCCATTCCATTAATTACACTTCATTCGGCCCGAGGTGGAGATGCCGGCCCAAGCCTGAGAGTACAGCTTGAGCCATTGTGTAGGGCTTGAGCCGGAGATTCCGGCCCGACTGCAGACATAAAGATATGATTTGTAAATGACCTCTGTGAATACCAAAAGTCACAAAGTGAGACTTTTGTCTCAGATTGCCTTTGGGAATCAGGCCTAAGGTGTGATATGTATGGGTAATCTAGTATCACCCTATGTGTTACTGGATCAGGTGTGACAACCTACAAACAGTGTCTGTTGTAAAGTGAATTATTGGTAGATGTAAGTATGCACCTACAACTAGTAGCAGGCTAGCAACGCAATGTAAGGTCCAGTCAAGGTCTCAATACATTAGCTCCTGGCTCAACCCTTAGAAGCTGGCTGCAACGAGGCAGGCTTTATTTAGGAGAGAGGCGTGCAAAGCATTTAAAAACGCCAACATATTAAATAAGTAAGACAAAACACACAATAAAAATCCACACCCAATTTATAAACATAGGAAATATTTTAATGATTAAAATGACACCATAATGACACAAATCCAATGTAGGGAACCAGAAAGATGATTTTTTAAAGAATAAACACAGTTTAGTGCTTAAAGACATATAGCACCAACGTGGGACATCTGGACGCGCTTCACAGGGACAAAGTCAATGTTTGGAGATGATCATGATGGAGCTCTATTTGGATACACTGCAGGAGGCCTCAGCCAAAATGTTACTTTCCCACTTAGAAACTTTTCTGGGGGATTTGTTTTCTCTTCATTGAGCAAGGTTCCTCTTCAGACCGGGATTCGAGTCAATGGCAGTGATTTGACTCAGTGCAAGGCCTCCATGAAATCCTGGAAGTCTTGAGCTCCGGAGCTTTCAGCGGGATGAACCTGAAATTCAGGTCGGGTCGCAGTTCGACCCCGGCGGCTTGACTGCAGTGTTATCGGCCAGCGGGGACCTGGCCTAACAGTTCAGGCTGGACTGTTCCTATGGGGAGAAGCGTCAAAACTGAAATGGCTTAGGGAGCAATAAAAAATGGATTTAGGCCCAGATCTCTGTATTGAGGTGAATGTTTGACATTGTTCAGAAATCTGTCCATCACCTCTTCTTTTTGCATTTATCAACCTGAGTGTGATGGGCATGCCCCGACGTGGGTCCCTTGTTCGATGTGTTACTGTATTCAAGCTAGCCTGGCTGATGACTGGTGATCCCCCTAAACTGGTCCTAGGATGCTTGTTTCTGGTCCTGGGAGGACCTGGCCTGACATTACAGGCTGGACTGTTCCCATGAGGAGAAGGGTCAGACTGATTTGCATATGGCTAAGTCCTAACTCGGGTGGCATAGTGAACAGAAAAATTATGGATTAAACCCATATCTCTTGACTTGGGATGAGTGGTTGAAAAGTTCCAGCACTCCGTCCATCATCTTGCTGTGTTTGCCATGTTCATTCGAAGTGGCCAAGGATATGCCCAGACTTGGGTCCCTTGCTCGCTGTGTCACTGTATTCAAGCTAGCATGGTTGAGCAGGGGTGATAACCCGAAACAATTCCCAGGATGCTTGTTCCTGGTCAAGGGAGGACATGGCCGGGCAGTTTGGGCTGGACTGTTCCCATAAGTTACCGGGTTAAGACTGATTTGCATATGACTGGGGCCTAACTGGGGGGCATAGTGAGAAAAAGAACAATTGATTAAACCCAGATCTCTTGACTGGCGGTGAGTGGTTGAAACGTTTCAGCACTTCGTCCATCCCCTTGTTAAGGTACCTACTACTCTTGCACATCACAAAGCCTCTACCTCAGCTCACTCACAAAGGGTTTGACACTAGTCTTTTGTGGTATCCATCAAGCTAGGGCCAGAGCAGGGAGGTAAGAAACTTCAAGCACCTCTGGAGGCGAAAGTCTCTAGAAACTTCTACTTCAAAGCTGGCACCAGGTATAAATATGGGACCCTAAGACCCAACCCTTCAGTACTCTCCTGCACCTGTAGATTCTACAAAAGAAGGATACCTTGCTTACCTGCTGCCAGAGGCCTACCCTACTTGCTGACATGGAAGACTGGACTTGCACCCTTCATCCGAGGCTGAAGTGACTCCAAGGGTCAGCTGACTAATATTCTGTTCTGATTTGCAGGGACATAACTATCTCCAGAGACTTCCTGCATCTTTCCAGCTGACCTGCTATCTAGATCTAGAACTGGACCTTTCTGATCCCTGCTGATTTCTACTTGAGTGAGTAACTGATCCCCAAGAGGTTCCCCTCAGGTCCTGGAACCTTGGTGTGGCATCAGAGAAGCACCTCTGAGAAATCCTGAAGCTTTGGGCTCTTGGAAACAGTGAACAGGCCTGTTCATGCTGCAATCTTGCTGCCTGTGCTGACCACCAATGCAAAGTATGATGAACACAGCTCTTAGCTGTACAGTGACTGCCAGTGATGATCTTTAATGTAAAGTGTGCACTTTGTGCTACAATACTATCAGGTCATGGTGACCGGCCACGCAAACCTCCAGGAATGACCGTCTGCGAAGCCCAACAGGATCTTCATGTTTCAGAGACGACCTTCCACAATGCTCTCATTGCCCCTTGCTGCCTCTTTCACCATGAACTGGGCTCTATGAGCTGATATTTGAAGCTAAGTCTTTCAGCAGGCCTTTATGCGTCTTGTGCTCCATCACGGTCAGCCTGAACTTGTGACTTTCATTCAGTCTCGCACGACCAGATAGCTTGGAGATGCGATTTGGGCTTTTAGGTGCTTGACTTACCTGAAATGTTTAAAATTGCATATCTTCATTTCTACTGATTAGAGTTTTGATGTTTTGGTCTCAAAATATTTATTAAACTTTAATAATGCTTTTTTAATCAGTGTGATTTTTTTCTTGTAATGTGTTTTCACTTTATTATTGTTTGTTTGCTGAATAAATACTATACACATTGCCTCAAAATTAAACCTGATGGCTTTTGTATGAAGGTACCTGAGATTTAAGCACAGATTAATTAAAGAATTGTGTGGTTCACCCTGACAGGATTTGTGGTTGCTGCTAGGAAAGGGTTTCACGCCCTCAACAATCTTTTACCACGTTCCGCATCCCCACGGCTGCCGCACTCACGCCGGACGCCAGCAGTCCAAAAGCCCTGAGATGCATCCTCCTCAACGTGCGCTCCCTGCATAGACATGCTATAGATATCTGGGACCTCCTCAACACCCTCTCTCCAGACGTTGTCTTCTTCGCGGAAACATGGACTAACGCCTCCTCCCCCGACATTGCGACAGCCATCCCTGACCGATACAAGATCCAGGGCAAGGACCGCCCAATCCACCCAGGAGGAGGACTCGCATTCATACACAAGAGCTCCCGCAGACTCTCCACCTTAAGTGTGAGTGACTCCCCTTCTACCATCGAACACCTCCATTTCCAGATCCAAACCAGCCCCAGAATGACCATACATGGCACCCTCGCCTACAGGCTCCCCGGAACTCAAACTTCATTCATGACTACTATCGCCGACCTCATCGTGCCCCATGCCATCGCCTCAATGGAGTACATACTCATCGACCCAATCTCCACCACCCTCCTGGACAACCTCGCCAACTTCGGACTGAAACAGCTCATCACCAACCCTACCCACAAGGCAGGACACACCCTGATCCCCATCTGCGCAGGGGGGAACAATATCCACTTTAGCCCCACCACACAACCCCCCTGTACGGACCACCACTGCGTACACTGCTCCTTCAACAACACCACTGCTCAAAAACCCACACCATGCCCACCACAAAGGAGCTGGAGCAAGGCACAGAGGGGTACCTCATCTCCACCCTCAACCACAATCCCCCTCCCGCCTCATCCGATGCCAACTCTGCAGCCAAAGAACTACACCAATGGATCACCAACTGAGCAGACAAGCTCGCCCCCCTCCGTAACCCCGACAGACAGTGCCCCATGAAGGCCATCTGGTACACCATGACCTCCAAGAAACCAGACGCACCTGCAGGCATCTTGAGAAGCAGTAAAGGAACAGCAAAACCACTAAAGACTAAACCACCCATAAGAACGTCATGACAGAATACCACCAACTCATTACATCCACCAAAATGACCTACAACTAGAACAAAATCTTCGCCAACTCCAGTAGCTCAAAAGAACTCTTCAGCATCGTCCAGGAATTCACCAACCCCCCTTCAAAGCCATGGACGTCACACCCTCCCAGGACCTTGGCAACAAGCTCGGCCCCTACTTCCATCTGAAAATCAAGGCCCTCTATGACAACTTCAGCAAACAGACTCCAGAAATCACCCCTTACCCCAGTGACGACCGCCAGCACTCCATCACCACCTGGACCCCGGTCACCACTGAAGATACCACCAGGACCATGAAGAGCATTTACTCAGGAGCCCCCATGGATCCCTGCCCACCGTACATCTTCCACAGAGCCGCCGTCACCATGGTGCCCGAGTTATGATGCACCATCAACGCCACCTTTGAATCTGGCACATTCCCTAATGACTGGAAATGCGCAGAAGTCAAGCCCCTCCTCAAAAACTCCCCTGCAGACCCTACGTACCTGAAAAACGATGATCCATCTCTCGCCTTTCCTTCAAGGCCAATGTCACTGAGAAGATCGTCAATACCCAGCTGACTAAATTCATCGAGGAGAAACCCATCCTCAACCTTTCCTAATCTGGATTCCGCAGCAACCACAGCACCAAAACCGCCCTCCTTGCTGCAACAGACAAAATCTGCATGCTCCTCGGCCAAGGTCACACCGTGCCCCTCATCATACTAGACCTCTTCGCAGCCGTTGACACAGTCTTCCACCGCACTCTCACAGCCAGACTCCACAACGCCGGCATACAAGGAACTGCCCTGAACTGGCTCCACTTCTTCCTCACCTGCAGAACCCAAAGGATCAGACTCCTGCCCTTCCTCTCCAAACCCACAGAGATTAACTGCAGAGTTTCCCAAGGATCCTCGCTCAGTTCCAAGCTCTTCAACATCTACATGGCCCCCCCTTGCCACCTTCGTCAGACAGCATTGATTCAGCATGGTATTCTACGCCGGCAACACCCAGCTCATCCTCTCAATCATGAAGGAAGCCAACACCACCTGACTCAGCTTCCAGGAAGGAAAGAAAGGTGTGCATCCTGGATGAGCAGCATCTGCCTGAAGCTCAACCCACACAAGACAGAAGTCCTTGTTCTCTGATCCACTCCCTCAGCCTGGGACAACACCTGGTGGCCCACTGCCCTCATCATACTCGATTCCTCCCTCTCCATGACCCGCCAAATCAATGCCTTCTCCTCCACCTGCTTCAACACCCTGCGCCTCGTTTGCAAGACCTTCAAATGGATGCCCCCGTATCCAGAAAGACCGTCACCGACGAACTAATAAAAAGTAGACTGCCCCCTATGCTGGAATCAACAAATCCCTGCTACTCAAACTCCAGACCATTCAGAACACCGCGGCCAGACTTGTCCTCGGCATCCTACGACATGAGCACATCACCCAACACCTGCGAGACCTCCACTGGCTCCCCCTCGAGAAGAGAGTAACTTTCAAGCTACTCACCCACGCCTACAAATCCCTCCACAACACCAGACCCAAATAACTCAACAAAGAGTTTCCTTCCACGTAACCTCCCCTCTGCTGACCTTGCCCTCGCAGAAACCCTGCGCATCCGCAGAACCAAAGCAGGTGGAAGAGCCTTCTATTACATCACGGCAAAGGCCTGGAACGAGCTCTCGATCAACATCAAATGCTCCCCCACCTGGCTCTTCGGCCGACCTGGAGCTGCACCCCACTCCCAGCACCTGATATTGAGCGCCGAAAAAAGAAAGCCACAACCAGCAGCCACCCACCACATGTCTGGCCGGAGGAGCGGACACCCCGAATCAACCCACAGGACCATTATGTGGTGAGAAGTGCCCATTTACCCGACTTTACAGCTCGTCATCGCCCCGACGTGCCTGACCCCAAAATGGAGGCGGTTCCACCGAGACTGCATTGCATAAGCACGCTATGAGCTCCTGCCTCCTACAAAGTGCCCAACTTCATTATCCCAGGAGGAACTCTTTTCATCAGGGCGCTTCCACCAAGCTCTGCCAAGCATAGGAGTGGCTGCCTCACTCACAGCGATTAGAGCCGACATGAACGCAATAAACACAGGTCTGGGAGTAGCCGAGCAACGTATTAGTGACGTGGAAGACCTGGCACGGCAATCAGCGACAAGGATCCAACTCCTAGAGAACACCACGGATGAACTCAAACGCCACAACGCTGAGTTAGAAGATAGAAACAGAAGAGGGAACATCAGAATTTTTGGCGTACCAGAGAACGCCGAAAAGGACGCAGATTCATGCGTGGCCTTCCAGGAAACATGGATACCTATGAATAACCAATATAGAATTCCCACACAGCCTTGAATTGGATAGGGCACATAGGATCCCCACCTTCGCTACTAAAAACTCCAAAGGCCCCAGACCGTTGACATGCAAACCGCTCAGATTTCAACACGTCGAGATGATCCTCCAATTCGCAAAGAAAAACCACTCCATCACGTTGGAAGGTCATAGAATCATCTTTACGCAGGACTTTTCAAAAGACACGGTAGCGATCCCTAAGGGTTTCCTGGAACTCCGAGACAAACTGAGATCCAAAAACATTGCCTTCTCCTTCGCAGGTCCTGCAAAATTCAGAATCATAGTAAATGGCCATCCAAGATTCTTCACGGACCCCAGAGCCCTTGCGGACCTACTCGAAGATCGACACGAACAAGAAATGGATCTATCGACCGGCCTCTCGAACAAAAGGAAAACGTGAACTCCAACTACTCATACAACACCATATTGACTGCCTGTAATCAACGCCAACTAGCTTTTGCCTGTTCCCAAACGGGCTTGAAATTAGTCTAGTGTCATGATCTCCAGTCTACACACTAATGTTAAACTTTAATAACTTAGCTTAAAATGTTTGTGTTACCATCCCACTACCGTCCGCTACTGCTAATTAATGACATACGCTTATATCCATCCATATGTCAGACCCTTATAGTGGGGCTTACTCATCCCCATATGTTTCTTTATTGGGTCGATTCCTGTTGGCCTACAATCAGACACCCATAGTGGCACTTACTCATCCCCAAAATGTTTGCTGTATTGGGCTGTTATATGTTTATTGATACTATCCTGTTTTGTATTTAGGGACTGTTACTAGCTAGTATCCTACTACTCCTAATCCACCTAGCATGGTACTGTCGTCGTACTCCCTATGTACGATTTTGGGGGGAGGGGGGGAAGGAAGAGACTGTGGGTGGATTTGGTAGGGGGGGGAAATGGAGTTAAAAGAGCTCAGAGAATAACAGATATTTTTATGTTTTGTACTGCCTTTTGCTTATGTTTATTTCTTACAGGTACGGCATCTACCTCTCACTGCATCCTCAAATCTTATTTAAATGCTGTACCCTACACCCTGTCCTTAGAGTTGCATCTCCTCACACTGACTTATGCAATCTAAACACAAAGATCCAGATCCTACACGACCGCCCAGTCGTCGTGGGCAATCCATGACACCCTACACCATTAGCGTCCGCTCGCCAATACACTATTCAGCGACAAAGACCCGCTCCGATGTCTAATACCAAATCACTAGCCGACGATCTTAACATAATCTCTCTTAATGTCAAGGGCCTCAACCATCCGGTAAAAAGGTGGAAAGTTTTTGAATATCTTGCCAAATCAAAGGGGGACATTATCTTACAGGAAAACAGGGTTGTCCCTCTTGCTTACTTAAGAAAAAGGGGGTAGTCCTTGCTTGTATAGTGCCACCATAACTCAAGAGATCTTAACAATTTAAGCCACTCATAACAGTTGTCACAAATTACAAAAACAATTCAGATAAAATATCTCAGTGATTTATTAAAAAAAAATTTTTTGTACAATGTCAAACATCAAATAACTGTGCCACAGTAGAAAATTAAAAAAGAGTGTCAGCATCATGCAGAAATGATGTACATCTCTATAGTATCCACATTACAAAATTTTAAAAACAGCAATAGATTTAAAACCAAGTTGTCGACGCAGCGTTTCGGTTCCTAAGTTGACACCTTCATCAGGACAGGGTTTAAAAAACGGACTCGTGTGGTCTTCGAGCCGTATCTTCCTCTAATTCAATTTGAGGGAAGCAGTCCTTAGTTCATCGCAGGACGTCACATGAAAATCAGGTGAATTATGACATTTCTGAAGGGATCTCCTTATGTCTTGATAGTTTCAAGGAGTTTTCGTTCTATGGAGGAGATTATCTTACTCCAGGAAACCAAATTGTCTGAGGAAGATTTACAGTTTCTGAACATACACTGGGCGTCACATATATTGAGCTCGCCAGCGACACACAAAAAAGGAGGTGTAATCACCTTACTAGTGAAAAAATCCAATCTGACACTAGTTTCACACTCTCACGACAAAGAGGGAAGGCTATCCATAACTCACCTACTAAGGGAAGATGATCCCATACATGTAATAAATATCTACCGCCCAAACGCTGATGATCCGGAATTCTGGGACTCAGTCTCTCGTTCAATAGAACCCATCCCTCAAGACGACTTACTGATAGCGGGGGGCGACTTTAACCTCCCCCGGACCCGATATTAGACAGACAATCCAAATGCACATTCCACCCCTCCCACTCGCACGAAGCCCTCCTTCGCCTTTGTGACAGATATTGTCTAAAAGACTCCTGGCGCCTTCAAAATCCAGACGGAAGGGACTACACTTTCTATTCCGCCCCACATAAATCATACTCACGCATTGACTTTATCCTGATCTCGAGCCCCTTCACACACCTGATAGAGGAAACTGAAATAGCCCCTAAATTAATTTCTGATCACGTCTGTATTCGCACCAAGCTTGCAGGATCCAAATCGATCCTTCCCCCCTGAAGATGGCGCTTCAATTGTGAAACCTTATCCGATCCCGCAAACAAATTGCTAATAGCAAACGCCATTGACGAATATCTAATCTTAAACAACACCCAAGATATTTCACCCAACACCCTATGGGACGCACTCAAAGCCACAATCCGAGGGGTCATTATCAATATCAGAGCCAAAGCTAACAAAGCCCTAAATAAAGAACTAGAGGCGTTAGAACAACAGATTGGAACCTTAGAATCCCAACATAAATCCAACCCACTCGACACTAAAGCACCAGACTTACTAACCAAAAAGAAATACGAATTCAATACCATTACCAGTAAGAGAGCGGGGGTGTGGATTAACCGATTCAAGGCCCTAAAACTTTGTGAGGGTAATAAAGCAGGTCATCTCCTTGCTTCCTATCTTAAGCACAAACAGAAGTTATCCACCATATCCTCCATAAAAGACTCCAGAAACAACACACACACAAAACAATCTAATATCCTTGACACATTTAAAACATTTTACGAAGACCTCTATAATAACGACAAACCATTGGATGTGACAGCCTGTACTGATTACCTTGAATCACTCCATCTCCCCAAACTATCAGAAATAGATAAGACTCAATTAGGTTCCCCCATCACAAGCACAGTGATCACGGCAGCAATCAAAACACTGAAGAACAATAAGGCCCCCGGACCGGACGGTTTCTCGGCGTCATTCTATAAGGCCTTCACAGACCAACTCAACCCCCCGCTCCTAACCCTTTTCAACTCCACAGCATCCAGTGGAAGTATTTCCCCATCGATGAGCAAAGCTACGATCATAGTTATCCCCAAAGAAGGGAAAGACCCTCTCCTCACCAAAAACTACCGCCCCATTTCTTTGATAAACCTTGACTGCAAGATCTACGCAAAAATCTTAGCGAACAGATTCAATTCCGTCCTCCCTAAATTAATTACCCCACGCAGGTTGGTTTCCTAAAACATCGGATGTCAAACGGCAATACAAGACTTCTGTGCCACCTTCTGGAGAAAGCAAAGGCCTCTTCCTCTCCAATGGTAGCGATAACCTTGGACGCGGAAAAAGCCTTCGATAAGGTCTCATGGTCTTTTCTCCGGCATTGCATGCACGCCTTCAACCTCGGCGACTCTGTTGCCAGAATGGTGATGGCCCTATACTCCGCCCCGTCTGCCAGAATAGCTATAAACGGTACCCTTTCCAACCCATTCCGACTTTACCAGGGAACCAGACAAGGTTGTCCACTTTCCCCAGCGCTTTTCCTCCTAGCCCTTGAACCCCTCCTAACGGACATCAAAAACAACAAAGACATAGCAGGTGTTTCCTTCGGGGACACACGAGTAAAGTTGGCAGCGTATGCTGATGACATCTTAATCGCAACAGAAGACCCTACAAATTCCATTGCTGGGCTCATGTCCTCAATTGACAAATACTCCTCCCTATCTGGCTATAAACTAAATAGGGATAAATCCGAAGTCAAACCCCTAAACATCCATACCACTAGAGAAGTTTTAGGTAACTCAGGTCTAACTTGGCAAACTGATGTGATTAAATATTTGGGGATAGAATTTACTGATGACCTCTTAAGCACCCTCAGACACAACGAGACCACGACCCTTGCCAAAATCAAACGTTTGCTTGACGGTTAGTCCCCCCGTTCCATCACATGGTGGGGTCGAATAGAAACCATAAAAATGATGATATCTCCTTTAGTTAACAACCTCAGCACAATGCTTCCACTTATCCTTTCCAAAGACTTCCATAGTAAATTAGATAAGCTGATTTCTTCCTTTTTCTGGCAGGGCCTACCCGGAATTTAAGATCTTCCGGCACGATGTTGTTCGAACTTCCTCGAGTCAAGAGGGCCAGGATGGGTGGCTGCTCATTCAGATATTTGGCCCCTAAACAGTGGAACGAACTCCCGCTACATCTTCGCATGGAACCTTCGGAAACTAGATTACGGGGTAAACTTAAGACATTCCTGTTTCCCATTATGTAACTTTTCCCTCCATTGGCTCTACTATCATCTGCCTCTTGAAATCTTAGCAGCAATTAGCGCGGGGACACACTGTCTTCTGTGTAACCAGGCGCTCAATAAATGGTTTATTATTATTATTATTATTAGGGCAAGAAAGCCAGAATTAGTTTGAAAAAACTACGATTAGATAAAAGCCTGGGGGAGTCAACTTGGCGGATTTCAAGCTATATCAAACTGCCTTTTTGGCAAAACAAGGCTCATACTGGATAACCCTGCAGACAGACTACACCCCGGTGTGGCTATCCGTGGAAAGATCCATCATCCATGGCCTCGACCCCTCCGCCCTGCTCACCATCAAACTTCGACCCAACTTAGGCTCGGGCCCTATCTTTAAGAACACCAAAACGGCTCTACTTCAAGTCAGCAAACACTTACCACATCAATTCCAGAAATCGAATTGGGAGTCACTTTGGCACAACAACGCATTAACATATAAAGGGAAACCACTACACTACATTCCTTGGATAGCAAAGGGTATACATTTTCCCCACCAACTCTATGACGGGGCGTCGCCACTCTCCTTCAGTGAAATACAGAACAGATTCCACCTCCATCACATAGAATTCTACAACTTTTTACATATCAAAGTAGCACTCGCAAAAGCGGACCTGAAAGATGTCACCCCCTCCCTCCCTGGATTCCTCACTTCACTAAACAAACTTGGCCATCAAGTATCAAGAATGTACAAACTAATTCGACCAAAATCATCCACCCTAACCAAACCACTCCAGCTCTTTGGGATTCTTTCTCAGCCACACCAACTTCAGAATCAAAGTGGGCCAGAACCTGGGAATCCACCACACGCCACAAAATAAGCCCCACACTCTCAAAAACCAAATTCTGGCTACTCCACAAAGCCTTCTGGACACCTAAGAGGCTTTTCTTACACAACATCAGGGATGATGACACCTGCTGGAACTGCAAAGAAGAGGGGGGGACCTCGAACACTTAATATTCAAATGCCCATGCGTCACCTCCTATTGGGACAGAGTCTTTGATCTCATTTCAAAAGCCCTACACATCTCGCTCCCGAGAGAATTTTCAACGCTCGTCCTGGGATTTGCCAAAGCCGCCACACTCAATGATAACGATAAAGCCCTACTCGACCTACTGCTGACGGCGGCGGTTAAAATAATACTGAATAATTGGAAAGACACGAACAAGGCATCTTTCCCCCATTGGCTTAACTGGATCACCAACCTAAGAGGAGCCGACAACATAGCCCTCGCCTCTACCCCTTGGCGTCCCCCACACAGAAAACTCTGGTCCTCACTAGATGACTACTTCGACTTACACAAACCACCTTGACTACACAATGGAATTGCGACCCTCCTGTACAACCACCCACCCAACCCCACTCAAGCCTATCCTTGGTACGATAAAGCTAATAAACATGTTGCTGTGTTAATAGTGATACAATACGACTCTGTACACTTTCCTTCATATCAGTGACTGGATGCAACTCTCCTACGTATACTTCATATGTATTATCCATATGTCAACTTCTTTTATTTATTTGATTTGTATACCCCTAACGTGTATATTTTCAAATGTTTTACTTTCAATGCTCCTTTACCCTTATCCCCCTTTTTTTCATTTATCTGTAAAACGTGTATACAGCTGTTCATCTCTTAAACTCCTACTAAAAACTTTTGAACTTGAAAAAAAAACAAACTAATAAATGTGTGCGATATGTATGTTACTGTGGGAAACAAGCTGTATAGTTCAGAGCCCATATCACAGGTTTTTCTACCATTCAGAGCATGCAGTCTGGTTCCAATATCACATCTCCAGTATCAAATAGGTCAACCACTTGGGTTGCACACCCTACGAAAAGCATTAATGTAAGGACAGAGGGGCATATTACCAAGGGCCTTATCGCCGCTTTAGCGGGAATTTTTCCCGCTAAAGCGGCGATAATTTTATCGCCCTATTACCTAGCTGTCGCTAACACCAGTTAGCGACAGCTTTAAGGAGATAGCGATCATCTTGGGGCCCACTTTGCATGTCAGCGATAATTATCGCTAATGACATGCAAAGTGGGTGTGCCAAGATGTTAGCGACTGGAAATGAATTTCGGCGTTTGTGAACCCATTTGAGCTTCATACATCTGGCCCTAAGTTATTAACTTTCTCAAGCCGGCAGTTATTAATTTCACGTGCACTATTTGGATGCATTAGTGCAAACAAATCTTCGAACAAATTCAAATTGTTTGATTTGCTTATCGACAAAGGGAAGGGTAAAAACTTCATAGTTTTCCAATACAAATACATTAAATCTTTAATTACATTTCCTTAGCGAGGATACATTAAATTAGCTTCTGCTACAGGCCGCTGACGCAGTTCTAGCCAGACCAAAAGTGTCATAGGAGAAAAGACAGGAAAGCAGAGGATTTGGAGGATGGTCAATTTTTAGCTGAAAGTTGTTAAACATCCTTGCGACGGTCTAAGAGTTGGCTAATGTATGTCCTGACACATAGGTTATGCCTTATTCTTTGCAGTCTGTCTCGGAGAGGCCTGTGGAACTGAATTGTGGAATGCAAACCACAAAGGACTATGACATAATTTGAGGCAACATATAGATTTGATGGGTATGGTGATTATTTAGGACTGGTCAGAGGTTCCCTTTCCTAGGGCCCACCTAGAACTACCTATTTCATCATTGCCCAATCCTACCCCCTTGAATTATTTTGCTGCAAAAGGTTGGCATAGGACCTGCAAATAGTACGTTTTCTGAGCTTAGCTTCCAGGGATAATATGGCCTGTGTACACTGCATAACGTTTTTGAGAATGCTGCAGACATTTGCACATTAATGCTATGACATTTAAAGGGTAACCAGAATTGAAAGGAAGCTGCTGAGTCCAGTGGTGGCTCCTCCGACAAGGTGGAGGACTGTTGCTCCACTGAACAAAAGAAAAAGTAAAATGATAATAACATATCCTTGTTATCGTTTTAGTTTTCCAATGGCACTCAGTGACTCTCGGGCAGGGATGGCTAGAGCAGGGAGAGGAGTCATTTACTTCTGAAGTGTGCATGACTGCTTGGCCGACCTTCTTGGGCCGGCAAAACAGTCCTGCGCAATTTGCATCTACATCACTAGGCTTGCTTTACACAGCCTGGTGAGGAACATGCAAAGCCTCCCAGTCGTCATCTGAGCATCGAACCATGGCGCTCTGATCAAATGCTGCATTGTGATTAGCTATGGGGAACCTGGGAGCCAGGTGTTTCCAGAAGCCGTCCGGGACTGCAGGAAAAAGGAGAGGTGGCGTCAGGCTGCTAAGGTAAGTGTTTTTTTTGTCTTTTTCTTTTTTCGTTTTACTATGATCATAATGATCCCTTCTTTCTCCCACCCGTTTACTCTCTCTTTTTCTTCATTCTATCCGTTTTCAACTCTTCCTACACTATGGCCACAACTTTCTTTTTTCTCAGTCATGTTTTTGATCCATGTACTTCTATTGCATATATACCCGACTGCTTCTCTCTCTGCCTGAATCATAATACCTTTATCCCTGCCTAGTATATATAGCTATAAACTAGGAACTCTAATCTGTCATCTAACCTTCCTACCATTGTAACTCTTACTATACCCCCATTCCACTGTCGCCTATACTTGATACCACTACCCCTACTCTACAACATTTACCTATAACTATACCTGGTGTTCATTGCCTCTCTCAGTACTTACACCCTAAAGTATATCCTCATACCTCTGCCACTACCCTAGCACATCACCCCTTGCCTATATCTCAATATCTCTATGCCTAACTATAACACATTACCTCGACGTTGCCTGTACCCTAATACCCTTACATTACCAAACCCGTTACACCTGCCCCAAAATATATAATTGCAGCTCCAACCCAGCCGATGTCTTAGTATCTCTGCACCCGGCTATACGAATGTACTTCTCCCCACCTATAACCCTGTACATCTAGCTCTGCCTGTAAAACAGTAACACTACAATTACCTATACCCTAGTATCGTTAATGCTACATATACTCTAGTACTTCAGCTCCGATCTATACCCTAACTTTTCTCCCCTTCCCCTGTCTCTTAAACCCCTTTCCACTTTTTCTCTCTTTATCTGTATTTTTTATCTCTTTTCTTATTGAATTCTTCAAATCTTTTGAGGAAAGGGCTTTTCCTCGTTCTGGAAATTTACCAAAATGAAGCTTTACCGAACTATGAGGCATATTATCAAGAAAGCTCGATACATTATCGCCGCTTTTATCGGCAGGAAACTGCCGATAAAGCGGCGATAATGGGCTTGATAATATGCTGTATGGAATTCCAATCCAGGCCCATGTCTTCACATCTAACATGGGCTTCGATTAGAATTCCATAGAGCATATTATCAAGCCAATTTTCGCCGCTTTATCAGCAGTTTCCTGCCGATAAAAGTGGAGATAATGACTTGGTATCGAAGCCGAGTTTCCGCAGCTGTTGTTGTTTTCGTGGAGAAAGCGCGGACGCTTTCCTTCCCGCTAGGATTCCGCCAAAGCTCTGTCCTTGTCCCAGACGGCATCCGAATAGGTTCTCCAGCAAAGTCGGCTTCGTGGACGCTTTCTTTCCCGCGAGGAGCCGGCTCATTCCTCATTGTCGTTTTCAGTTCAGCAGGGAAAGCGGATGCTTTCCTTCCCGCCATCGGAATCATTATTTAAAAACACTCGCGGTCAACGCCCCGGCACTTATTTTCTGAGAAGGAAATATTATCTGCAGTGCCAAATTACGCGGCCATTACCTCCTGACCTGCAAAGAGGTTAGTTGCAGGAAAAAACAGGGTAATTTCAGAAACTCACCGAGGTAAGGTGCGCTTTCCATTTATATACGTGCTGAGCCAGAAACATTTATTTCCAGTTCTTTTGCGTACTGGCCAGAAAGTCAGTCCTTAGTAAACTATTATTTACAAGTACTTCATTGGGCATAGGTGGGCAATAGTCCTGAGATGTGAACTCTAGCCTACACCTCTGCATTACCATTTGCTGTGTTTCTAACAGCTCTTTCAAACTTTGACCAGGATATTTGTGCTGTGGATGTCATATGAGGATTCTTCAGTTTGTGTGGCATAGTTTTGATCTTCAGCCGGAAATGATATCAACCCATGGATTAGCATTGCTGGGTTTGTTGTAAGTGCAATTTTGGTGTTGTTTCTGATATTTGGAGGACTAAGAGATTGAGGAGGCTTTTGCTGTGCTGTTTCCGGAGGCGGAGCTAGTGGTTCGAGCAGCAGCTGTGTGTTGTGCGGTGAGCGCGGGGTGTGTGGCGTCCTCGCTGCAGTTTCACCCGCGGGTTTCCTGTATTCCGTATCGCGTCTTGGCTCGGGGCTCGGTGGGTGGAGGACGGAGCCCGGTGTCCTTGTCGGCACGGTCGGCTCAACCAGAGCGAGCCCGCAAGCCGGCGAAAACGCATGCTCGCAAGCCCGCAAGCCCGCAAGCCCAGCAAGCCCAGCAAGCCCACCAGTGAGGCCCGCCAGGGAGGCCAGTGAGGTCAGTGAGGAGAGGAGGCAAGGAGGCAAGGAACCGAAGTCCGGTGCCCGTGCCTGACGCGGGGCACGCGTTTGGCTTCAGGTAGTCAAGCATGTGGCTTCAGGTAGTCAAGCCAAGGGGCAGAAAAGTAAGACGCGGCGGTGGAGGCGGCAGCGGCATCTGGAGTCAAGAGTCAAGAGAGCGAGAGAGCGAGGTGAGCAAGGCGGGCGAGGCGGTCGGGGGTTGTTCGTGTTGTTCGCGTTCACCCCTTGCCTGCCGCCGTATATCTGTGCCGTGCGACTCACTTGGACCCCAGGAACATTCTCCGTGGTTCCCCGTGGTTTCCCGTGGTCTCCAGTGGTCTCCAGTGGTGGGTCTTTTATCAGCTCGGGGTCCTGGTCCGGGACTTGTGTGGACGCATGCCGTGCCCTATCATATTGCAAGGACATTGGAGATAGTACTTGAAAAATATTTGAATAATCCAGATAAATTTCTATATAGTCCCTGAACAGCCCCTTGTTCGATGCAAGCAGTGCGTACAGTGTGTACAGTGCATACAGTGTGAACTGGTAATAAATATCACAGCAAGCACACAATCCTTATACCTGCTGAGAAGAAAAAAGAGTAGTACCTGGTCTTGCTCTATTCCATAAACTTTGCCATCAATCCGCAGAGTCTACTACGGTTACCACGCCACCATATCCCCAGTTGCCAGACGGGGGTCGGCGTGCGGCTCTGATTGGGCCACTTTTGTGTCGCCCAGGCCTCGGGCAAGGTGGTATGTGAATAGCCATGGGGTATCTGCGAGGCAACTGAGGAGTACTTGAGGCAGAGTCAACTCTTCCAACTCTTCCAAGATTGCGTTTTATATTCATTCATCCTCATAGGTATTGTCATCTGCTTCCATCTTCTTGTTAACAGCTGGAGGAGCAACAAGTCTAAGTGGCCTTAAATCACTGGGGCAATGGTAATGTCTGTTAGGCGACTGTGCTCATAGTCAAAAGTAAAATCAGCAGAAACTCTAGTAACCATCAATCAGAGTGTCAAGAACTCCCTGAGTCCCTTAAAACCTCAGAAAACTATCTGTCGACGCAGAAGTGGTGCACATCTGACACTATTAAAATCATATCCATCAGTAAAGTCAATGTTTACCAAAAAGGGAAGAAGTTCCAAGTATGGAACAGGACTAAGAAATAGAGATGAAGGAAAGGAGGGGAATTTATCAGAGGTCTCAAAGGAATCCGAAATAATAGCTAAGAATGGAGTGGAGAGTCATTCAATAAGACCAGAGGTGCTTTTCCCCGTTGTAACAATACTAAAGATAAATGGAGATGAATGCAATGTAGTACCCCCCTTAACATTAAGAAGAACAGATCTGCAGCAAGTAGAAAGGGAGGATAATTATTCGGAAATGGAGATGGAGATGGCCCTAGCCAGGCCCGAAGTAGTGGGTTCTCCTCAAGGTAAGGGCAGCGAAAGAAAGGAACTTAGTCCAATTTCTCCACTAGCAGATCTGATATTCCTTTTTGAAACGGCAAAAGACAATGTTAGCGTGTCTCAGAAGTTCATGTCGGACTGCTCATTAGTAAAAGTAAGTGATCTCACTCCTAAAATGCAACGGCAGAAGGAATGCAGCCTACTCAATGGGCACGCGAAAATAGAGGATTTATTCTTCCGGACATTGCCATCCCATTAGAAAAGAATGCTGATCGAGTGAAGCAGCTAGAAAAATTGGATGCTCAAGGTTTAGACTCAGAGACTCAATCTAACAAAGAAGTATTGACATCTCGAGCAGGAATTCACTCACACACGCCTATCATGTATAGTAGCACTCCTACTAAATTATCTTTGGTTTCGGACTCACATGATTTTTCAGGTGATGAACTATCAATGTCATGCGATAAAAGGGTAAGGAATTCCCTGTATTCATTGGGCGCAAATGAGAATGCAGGGGCAGATGGATTATTGAATATGTTTCTCAAATTGGAAAAAATCCTATCCGCAATTTTGTCTCTTTTGGAGAAAAGTACTTCTAACTCCGATCATATACTCAAAGTCCTCACGCCCATTTTAGGAGGGGTTTTAGATCTTAAACAGCATAGACAACCATGCGCGAAATGTGCTTCCCCTATATTCAGTAAAGCATGTCAAACGCATAATGTAATACATAATGCTGATAAAGTCTCTGGGATAGGGGAGCCAAAAGAACTGCTGGTACTGTTACTGTTAACACATACGTTTATTTAGACCATAGTCTATAAACCATACATAGAACAATGGATCGCGTATCGTGATAAGACATTTAAAACCACAATTCATTTTACATATTACAGCACTTGTAAAACCATACGCATACAATATTAAAAAACAGAGTTCATTTTATACAATTACAACACTTATGAGGGCCATATACATAAAATTGGGATACTCTATAAATTCAAACTCTCCCATTCTCCTTTGTTGTCTCCATTACATATTCTCGTATTGCTTTCAGAAATTTCCCCAACGCAATTGTAGTATCCAAAGAAGACATTTCTGTAAGGAGGCCAATAGCCTCAGCCCGTGAGAACACCTCATTTTTAAAAAAAATTGGACGTAAATTTTTTTTCCGAATTGCTAAAATACATGTACAATCACACAATATATATAAAATATTATTCCTTACACCTAGACCACATTTGCAAGTTCCATCCGGATGGATCAGGGCCACACTTATTTTTCTTTCAATCTTCCATGGATTTAGTCCCACCCGAATCTTCAAAATTTCATTTCTTAGCCATCTACTAGGCAATAAATCCAGGTATGGGTACCGAACCTTCTTTTCCCACTCATTTTTTTACCCAATTCACTGATTTTTTTAGCCTTAGATAGTCCATATCTTTTGATCTAGAGTAATCAAGCCCTTGGTCTCTAAGCATCTTTTTCGTACACGCTATATTTAACAGTGGTTGGGAAAGGCTCAATTTCAAGTACCGTCTGGAGGGTTTTCTTCACATCTCGCGCCCAGCGTAAGCTGCTTACTCGAATTTCCTCTCTACACCAGATTGAAACCTTCTCATCGCCACCAGTCTCCAGTCGGTTCCAAAATCTTATTAGAGACAATTGGGACTTTACCTCCCATGATGTTAAACCCACCTCCATTCTAATTGCTTGAATCATGGAGCTATTTGGTAAGGACAACAACATCTTCACAATTTTTCCTTCTTCCCGATCCCACCCATTTTTACCACTCAGAAAAAGCACCTCAGTTCCATAAAGCACTTGTGGGGGGATCATTGCTTCAAAAGCCTTCAAAAGCAGTCTGTGTGACATATCGCCATAATCTTTGTTAAATGTTTTCAGCCCACAGACAGACGAATAGGCCTTTGCCTTCTGTGCCTCCAAGTGGGTATTCCACTTTAATGCGCCATTAAACCAGAGGCCTAAATATTTATATTCATTTACTATGTCTAATTTATCCTGTCCTAAAAACCAATTAAAATTGTTTACCCTCTTTCCAAAACATAGGATCTTAGTTTTTTCCATATTCACTGTTAAGAGCTTTTTATCACAGTACTTATTGAACACGTTTAGCTTCCTTTGTAGGCCCATTTCTGTTTGATCCAAAATCACAAGATCATCAGCGTACAAGAGACATGACACTTTATTATTATTCATACGAGGGCTCGCACTCTTTTCAATTTCCAAAGTCGCTGGGAGGTCTGCCAAAAAGATTGAGAAAAGCAAGGGTGCCAAAACGCACCCTTGTCTCAAGCCATTTTTTATTGGAATTTTTTGGGTTAGGGAACCCTTTATATCTCTAATGACCTGTGCCCAGTTACCACTATGAAGTTCTTTCAAGATGTTCAATAGTCCCTGTGGTATTCCATAATTTTCCAGTATCTCCCAAAGGCTATTTCGGTCTACTGTGTCAAACGCCGCTCGGAAATCGACGAAACAGCAAAATAATTTGCCATTTTGTTCCATCGATTTCCTAGCCAGGGCCCACAATGCAAAACAATGATCTATCGTAGAGTGGCCTTCTTTGAAGCCCCCTTGCTCAACCGGGATGATAGAACTTTGTTCTACCCAGACTTTTAACTTACTAAGGACTATTTTAGAGAAAATTTTTTCTCCTATATCTAATAGGTTGATTAGCCTATAATTCTTTGGGGCATATGCATCCCCTTTCTTGTGTAGCGGTCTTATTATAGCTCCCTTCCAATTTGGGGGCATAATCCCTTGTTCTAAAATTATAGTAAACATTTTTGCGTAGAATTCCGCCCACCAAGTCTGATTTGAATTTAGTATCAGGGCTGGTAGGTTATCTGGGCCCGCAGCCTGCTGGTAGACTTTGAAAGTTCGACACCGGTAAGAAATTCATTCTCAAGCCCGTCCCAAGTTAACCTTAATGATTCTGTAAAGGTTCTGAATTTGGGGGAAAAGTTAAATGTAAGTGTCTCCCCAGTTATAGACACAGTGCGTGTTTTTCCAATTTTTAATATGTGTAAGTCAAAAAAAGCTAAGCCTCAACAACCAGATGAAATAATTAACATCTTAGAGAGTTCTGCTGTGGGGGAAGTCTCAATAGTAAGAAAGGGAACCACTAAAAACGGTTGTAGGAGGAAAAAGAAGATGAAAAATCGCCGGTTCCCAAAATGCAAACAGAGAAAGCTGCGGTTCCAACCAGCAAATGAAAAGGAAAACACTTACATAGCCCTTGTTGACGAAAAGATTACAATGTCTGTGGGGCAACTGAAAATGAGTATGAGTTTGAATCATGAGCAGGACCTTGCCCTTCAGCAGAATAGTTCGATTGTGTGGCCGAACACCAATCTGAATAATGATGGGGAGGGTGAAGGCAGGTTAAGAAGGGGCTCTAACTTGCATAGTAGCACAGGAATTAAAGAGGCTAATTTAAAAAACTCTGTAACATTCCGGAGAGTAGAACTAAGTGGTGCCGCACATGAGTCAATTGGTCCTGCCTTGTCATCAACGAATTCAGAACTAAGTAAAAGTGGGGGAGTTAGTCAGAGAATGAATATAGCGGTTAATAATAATAAAGGGGGGAATTTAAATGACGATCTCCCCAGAAGCCTGCAAGATACCAATCTAATTAGGCTTTCTGAGACAGGATCTGGGCAAGTGAATAAAACTTTAACTTTTATCCCTCTTTTTGATGCTGAGTTAATGACATTGAATAGAAGCGCCCTCCTTAAAATTATATCTGAAATAGATGATCTAAAGTTAATTACCAGTAATGATATTGAACTGGTCCATTTAGATTGGAGGTACAAACCATATGTAACTAAAGCCATTTTTACATCAGGGGCAGTGTATTCGCTCGTCTTAGCAAATGTGGACGGCTTCAGGAAAAGAGGAATAGATGTTCTTATTAGTACGGTACCACATGGTGCCCCGCCCAAAAGCCTCGAAATACCTTATCATCGGCAAGGGAAAGGATTCATTGAACATGAGGGCGAGATACTCGGGTGCAATGGGACTGGATGATGTCCCTGTAGCTATAATAAAAATGGTTTGTGGCGATTGGGCAAAAGTATTACAACCTCTGTTTGTCCATTGCTACAACTTCGGGGACATCCCTTACTCCTGGAAGGGAAGCATAATAGTCCCGCTATATAAGAAGGGCCCTAAAAACTCACCGGCAAGTTTTAGGCAAATTTCCCTTCTAGATGCAACGGGAGAATTGTTCGCAAAAAGTATCATTGGTCACTTACAAGAGTGGGTATTTTGAAATAATTTAATTCCCCTTGAACAATCAGGGTTCAGGAAGAATAGTGGCACTCTAGATAATATCTCTGTTCTGCAAACCCTAATTGATAAATATCCTGTGGGTCGGAGGACTCCGTTGTATACAGCATTTAGTGATTTCTCCACAGCGTTTCGATAGGGTAGACCGGGAGACGCTGTGGAGGAAATTGATCACTATGGGGATCCCAGGGAACCTGCTAAGAGTAATAATTGCTCTCCACTCTTAAACATAGACCCAAGTTTTGTTAGGGGGGACTCAAGTCCTTTCAAAGAAAATTTCTACTAATAACGGGTTGAAGCAGGGGTGCCTATTTGCCCCTTTGCTCTTCTCAATCTACATAAATGACCTACCGAGTCGGATAGGGGAGAGCAAAGGGGATCCTCCACAAGTGGGTGACCTAAAAATAAGTTGTTTGTTGTACGTGGATGACGCAATAATAATGGACTTAACCCCAATTGGGCTGCAGAGACGACTTACGGAATTGGTTAGGTACACTAAGGAATACTTTTTAAAAATACATGTTTCAAAGAGTAAAGTGAGGATTTTTAGTTATAATGGCTGTAAGGTTTGATCAAATCTGAAATGGTTTTTAGGAGATGAAATAATGGAAATAGTAAAATGTTACCCTTACTTAGGAAAATTCTTCACAAATAGGTGTTCTGTAACAGACATATGGACCACTGCAAAAGTAAAGCTATCTCACAAGCCTCTGCAATTAATCGCTTGTACTTGCAATGCGGGAAAAGACACTTTTCGCATACTATTGTAGTATATAAAATAAAGATCCCCCTGACCTTGAATCATGCAAGCGAAACGATAGATGAATGTGAATGGGCAAAGTTCGAGAAAGTGGAAGGAAAAATCTGGCGGCAATTATGCAATCTGAGTTATGCTGCGTCAATCGCGGCTCTTTGGCTCGAATTTGGCCTTCTTTCAACATATGTCTTAACAATGGCAGCTTGTTTAAGGTGGGGTAACACATTTATAAATGGTCAGGAGAATCTATTAAGGTTGGCATTGCATAAGGAAATTTCCGTTAATATGTTATCGAAAAGTATAATTTTTGGAATTATTTAAAGGCTTTAGGCAGTTTTGGTATAGATTTTGAAGGGGCAGCAGGTTTGGATAAAATATCATTAAAGCATATAATTAAAAGAACTATATATGTGATTTCACAGGAAAGAGATCAGAAAATATGCCGTGTGAATGGAAGGTTGGACTGTATTGCGGAGAGCTCCACAGTTAAAAATCCTCAGCCGTATGTTCTTTGGAACTTGAATCATGGAGTTCGCAGGGTGATTTTATTATTAAGAATGAACCTGCTACCTCTGAGGATTATAACAGATGCCTGGGAGGGTATCCCCAAAAATGAAAGACACTGTGATTTATGCAATGGCGGCATACAAGACCTTAACCATGTTTTGATTGTGTGCCCAGCACTTCTTTCAATACGCCGCAAATATCTAAGGCATGTTTTTTTACAGTAAAAAATCTCAACAGCAGAACAGGCCCGCAACTTTCTTCTGCTCCCCCCATCTGAATTGATTTGTTTTAAAATCTTTTGTTTTTTTAAAGAATTTTTGAATGTTTATTAAATATTTGTGGGCGAGGCTGTCCCGAAGGTTTTTTATAATATTGTGCGATATGATTGCATGCATTAGCACTTTTTTATGCACTTAAGCATTTTAATCAGTTATTAAATGTGATAATCTATATTCAACCCTAATTGTGTATTAGCATTCCTGTATGATAGTTAATTTACCATGCGCATCTCCTTAGAAACATAGTTTCTAGTAAGTCATTTGTGAGAAATGTCCTAGAATAGGGTATTCAATGCACTGGCACTTTATGTAACGCATTAGCACTCTATTTAGCACTTCTGCTATTACTATTCCATGATCATCTCCCTCAAAAAGTTTTTAACTATTTATGTAAATTGTTATGTGTATATTGGATGATAATTGTACTTTTATCTTAAATATGTGCCCCCCAAACGTAGGTTATTTTATAAACCAGGGTGATAGCCAAAAGTTTTACCCACCTGATAATGATTGTTATTGGATGCAAGTGTACTCTACTAGAAAATTGTTGTCCACCGTAGTGACAAACTTAATGAAGAAAAGAGATTACTACCCCTGGGAGGATGCATTTTAGGAAAACTGTAGTTGTAACTTTTTGTGTTTTAGACACTGATTTTTGTTGTGCTCCGTATTGCAGAGTCTAATGAAGAAAAGTGATTACATACTCTTAGGTATAATCTAGGAAAATTGAAGTTGTATTTTTATTTTCTCGTGTTTTAAATATTATGAGTTGTATGAAATGTTGTTTTATCTGTATTTTATGTGGAATTCTTTGGAATTCCAAATCAAAATAAAATAAATAGAATTGGGTGATAATGTATTGAGCTTTCTCGATAATATGCCCGATGGTTTTCTTCATTTTTCTCCCACCTGAGTTATAATCTCATTTTCACAAGTTCTTTTAAACAAATGTTAACACATTTAGCTTTGCTGATGGCGTTTTCATTACTTTTACTGTCACCTTTATTTTTCGAAATAGCATCATTATTCCATTAAAGATACAGTTTTATGTTTTTCTTTCCCTGTACTTTGAATCCCACATCCATAAGGCTTAAAAACAAGAATGATTTCAAGTAGGAGGGGCTTATTTAGGCATTCATTTAAGGTAAGAGGATAATGATTAATACAAGTTGTATTGTTAGTGGCTGCTTGCAAGTGCTGATCTAGGGTGAGCAAGCTGAATGCTGACCCCAGAAAATCCTTGGGACACTATATTGAGGACACAATATAAAAAAATCAACATGTAAGTAAGTTGTATGTTCTATACTGAACTCCACCTATACAGTACTTAAATCTTCATGGTACATTGATGTGGAGTTAGGAATACTAAATCTATACTTCAGATATGCACTTACCTTTAGATATTTTGTCCCTCAATTGTGTCCTTGATATGTCTGTACCAAAATATTCAGGGGTGGTATTCAGATTCACAACACCTGTCCAGGGTGGGTGGAACTTCATACATTAGTGCCATAACAAGAAAAACAGGGGCAAGAAGGCAAAGTGATGGGTGATATGCCAGCGCCACTAATCCAGTCACTGACTTAAAATACAGAAATAGTTTACCACAGTCAGAGCCGTGCCTACCTTCTTTAGGAGGGTGTCTTGAGTATGTCAAGAGAATGTCACACAAACCCACATATTCTGCCAATTCAGATGTATGCTTCAGTCACACCATAAATGCACCATTGCCATTTTATTTGATTGCATTTCGGGGTAAAAAGAAGCCCACAAGGATTCAATTGCTACTCTCAGCTGTCACTAGATGAAACTTTTGGTAGAAAACATGAGACCCGATACTACCAAGGCAGACATATAACTGAGGGGTATAGTGGGAGAAGTTTCATGAATGCTACTATATTAGCAGGTACCCATTAGACTGTTTCCACACTAAAATAACCTTTTAGCCCACTTTCCTTTAAGGAAATTGACCCCAGCTTTGTGACCCCAGTGCATTGCTGCAGTGTCTCAGTTGCTGCTGCTGTCAGGTGTAGCAGCGTAGGAGAGAACAGTGGGAGAGTAGGAGGTGAGCTGCTAAAGTCAGCCCAGGGGTACAGTCTGTACGTTGCACAAGTGGCCACTCTTAGTATCGATGCAGGTTGCACCAGAAAATCTCACTGGCTTCCTCCCATTTGTCCTGCGGAGGTGGAAGAAGAGGAGGGGAGCGTATATGCAAAGGCTGACCGCCTGTCTCTGAGGTTGTTGAGGACACCAAGACCACCGCACCCCATGGGTAGGGACACAGATTCTTTAAATGCATTCAAATAAACAAAATGGACGTGACGGGTAAATGTTTTTGAGCACCTTCTTTTCAGAATTAGTAAAGCTCTAGGAGTTCTCAGTGAGTGAAATTGAAGAATACTTTCACATTCTCTGAGGTCACATTTGTTTTAGGCTATAATAAAAACACAATTTCATGACATGAGGTGTGGATCAGAAACATTTCCGACTGGTGCTATTAATTTTGTTGTAAAGGCAGAGCTTGGTGCTAGCACATTTTAACACCATATTATGAAAGCAGTGTTGCAGTAGAAGCAATAAACTGGTTTTCCTAGCACTGGGACCAATCTAGTAATTGTAGATACCCTTAAATTCTATACTCAGGATGTCTAGTTGTTGGCCACCAAATGAGGACCAGTAATTGGCAACCAACTCACAAATTGCAGATCAGGTTCACATATATTAATCTCATAAAATGCTACAAAAATAGAGGATTGCAACTGGAAGACCCACCGCCTAAAGTTGTTCAGTCTGACAAGGGTCAAACAAACCAATAGCTCTACTGTGGCTAAACAAAACAAGAGCAAAGTATCCGATGTTCTGGAAACAATCTATGACTTTCTCTATCATGCACTTAGAAATCAGATAATGGTAAGAACAGTTTCTGTAGAAAGAACATTAAGACACCATAACAGACTCAGACAAATTTAGATGATTTGGTTATTGTATTAAAGATTCAGAATCAATGTATATAAGTAACATTTTAAGAAGCTCGGTCATAAATCTAACAGCTCAAACTATAAACCCACACATTTAGTTATTGAGTCAATTACTAAAAAAAAGAATCCATAGATGATATTTTGGAATTAATATTTCCTACCACCAACAAAGGCAAGAGGATTGTTTGCAAGCGTTCTCTTAGCATGGGAAAAGGGATCAAGTTAAAGTACACCAGGGAAACGTCCAAGGGTATGGGCAAGAAATTAAAGCATAAATCAGCACAGATCAAGTCTGGTCTCTCACCAGACAGCCCCTAATAGTCCAGAAGACAAGTTTCTCAGAAAGGGGAAAAAGGCAACGGGAATGAAAAAATAGTCCAGCAGGCAGTCGACAATCGAGGAGGGAGGGGAATGAAGAAGGGGTACCCCTCCTCCTAGGAAAGTCACTTTTTATACTCCATATTGTTTTCTATGACATCAGTAGTCACCATACAATAATCTGATCATCATGTGGTCATTTTTAACATCTCCAGGTACAAATTGATACTCCATCAAACTTTCCCATGCTCACTATAAAAAACAACTGTCCATTCCGTTCTCACAGGTTAGTTGACAAAAAGCTTATTTACTTTTTTGCTTTCCAGGGATATAGCATAAAGGTTAGGTTCCCATCAATTCACACACAAAGAAATCCTGGAGAAGTGTCTCTTGTTGCTTAAACAATGTTACATGAGCAGAAAAAATAAAGCAACATTTGAGGAAATGTATCAAAAATCCATTACATCAGGCTATAAATGAATGCAGCCTAAGGAGAAAGGTCAGTTCAATGTATTTTAAAGTTAGCATTTCTTCTTTAGTAAAAATAAATACCTTATTAAGTTCAAGCATACTGAAATAAATGTAACATATCATATATGAGCATATTTGTAGGGCTGTCAGTGAAATTACACAAAAATGCTCAACGTCAATTAAGGCCTACAACCACAATTTCAAAATTCACTACATGTAAACTATTTCTAAACGTCATAAGTTTTAACAATCAGAAGTTACCACTGGCTAACAATCAAAAACCGGATTAAATTTAAATCACTCTGTTTGACTTTCAAAGCTATCCATAACCAAGGGCCGAAGTTTCTCCAGGAGCAGCTCTTTATTTACCGTCCGTCAAGACAACTTAGGTCAATGTCGATGCATCAATTAGCAGTACCTCGTACTAGGACGGTCACCTGGGGAGACAGGCGTTTTACGGTGACTGAAGCCAGACTTTGGAACTTGCTCCCGCTAACAATAAGATCGAGTCAATCCCTTCTCCGGTTCAGGAAACTGTTGAAGACGTGGTTGTTTAACCAGTAATGAGTCCATTTAGCCACATGTTGCCGCCTTCAGAGACCCTAAGTGAAATCGTAGCGCCAAGACGCCCACGGGCATACGTATGCGCTTTACAAATTGTAATAATAAATAAATAAATAAAAATAAAATAGTTTTTTTGGTTATAAAGTGCTTATACTGAAAGTTTCAGTCATATAACACATTGCATATATGAATTGTACCATTGTCAAGTTTGTTATGGCGCTCTACAATGTAGTGAAGTGAATAGAAATGCTTTAAGATATAAGGTAATCAATTAATAAACATATTAAATTCATTATTTTATTAATCCTACTGTTTCTACTGAGTCAAGCACACTTGTACAGTGTTGTGACTTCAGTTTTTCTCAGTTTCAGCGTAGTTTGTCTAGACATGTGCAAAGTGCACATTTATGCTTTTGTTGTCGAGACTGGTTTATGTGTTGTGTAAAGCATGATCAGCTTTTATGAAGGTAGGAATGAGTGACAAAAGTGTTGGTGCATATTTCTTGTGGGACATTTTGTTGTAGTGGCTATCTATTCCATTTCTTTTTATTGTGCTGCTGTTTTGTTCTGCATGGCTTAAATGTAATATTGTTGTATATTATGTTGCTCTCTGTTTTGAATGTTTTTTTGTGATGTGACATGTAAATTTAATTGTATCATTATGTTGTTTTCTTTTAATATCTCAACAAATGTTGCTACATTTCCAGTCAAAAGTAGCATATACTTTAAAAGTTCCTGTACCGCGGGACCATTTACCACTTTCTAATGTGGTAAAATTGCGTTGCTCCAGTTCTTCATTTAGTTAATACACCAGTGAGGCCAAAACTGTGACAGAGCCCTTGTTTTAAAATAGCACTTGCTGTGCTGAATTTATTTCATAAGGTCCCAGATCTGCAGCCATCGACTGAACTTGTGCGCCTTTAGAAAGAATCTTTTGACGCCACCAAACTTTAGTATGATAATGTGTGTTTTTTTTCTGTCAGTCCATCCTCCCACCTGCAAATAGCAGCAAGCAGTACATAAATCTATCCAATTGGATCATGAATTAGCAGCGAGTCCCAAACCCATATTGACAGGATAATTAAATGGTTCAGAGAAGTCAACTCTCATTTCAGCATCTAAAGAAAGGAAGAAATAAAAAAGGCGAGAAAATTTATGGTGGTTTTAAACCAACCTGACATCCATCCCAACATGCCATCTGTTATTGGCTAATAGTCCACACACAATGATAGAGACCATCTCTTTAACTTTAAGGCATGTCAGTCTATTAACACGCTGCAGCTCTTTCAGTGGGCTCGGCTCACTGACAACATTTTCTAGAAACTACTAGAGATAGAAACGAAAATACTAGTACTTTGAATGACTTTAATAGCGATGCAGATGCTAATTTACAAGCAAGCATGTAAACAGATCTACTAACAATTGAGATTCGAAAATATTTGAAAAGTGAGTACATTTTTCACTTCATTTTCTGGCAACCGGGTGTCATTGATTAGCTTACAACACTGCTTATATCAGTGGCCCATGCAAATATGAAATAAAACCCTTACCATGCCATAACTAAACAAGATAAACGCTCGGATAAATGTTAGATAGTTATAGATAAATATAGATATTTAAATATATTGCTATATATTCGCACAAAAAATAAAGGCTAAAGGAATCTTATAGTTATGTGAAAATGTCAGTTAAAACATAACTTCTTAAGCTACCAAAACCATTGAAATTCACCAGTTACAGTTATCTCAAGTAATTATACTTCGCACCATTACCATGTACAGTTTTGTCATCTTTTTTTGCTTAAAATTTGTGTATTGGGATTTTACATTTCTTATTACTTGTTGACATCTTTACATTATTACACTGTTTTGACACACAATTACAGTTCGGTGCGGAGTACTTGTAATCATAAGCATACACATTGTTACTGATGCGCAACCATATAATAGTTAGACATTGGCACATTGTTGTCATGTTATGATGTAATTTTAGAAGTTGCAGTAATGTTATCAATGATGTCTTAGAAAATTTCAGGAGTGATTTAATATGTGAGGTCATTAGCTGTCCATTCACTGTGACATATGTAAAAAAAAAAGCTTTTTGACCTGATTGGTTCAGGGATCTCCACCAGGCCTAGCAGTCAGGGTATCCCTACCCTGCCACCTATGTCTTGTATGTTATCCTTTTTCAAGACAGGGGACTAAGTCTCAGAGTCCTAAAATGTCTGCCACAAAATTGTTGTTGTGGCAGCCAATCAGATGTTATCTTTTATTTTGTCAGATCAGCAGAGGATTTGTGTGTCTGTGTGTGTGTGTGTGTGTGTGTATATATATATATATATATATATATATATATATATATGTTAAAAAAAATATATATATATACATATTCACTGAAAAAACCATAGGTTTCACACCAGTTATAGTTACCTGGAAATTTTACTGACATAAAACCATTGAAATTCCCATGTTATAGTTAGTTGGACTCACTATAACTTGCGCGTGAAATGCACTGCTGATGACATCACATATTACATCACTCATGACATGGTCAGTGACATCACTCATGACATAACTGATGACACCATCCAGTGAATGTGTGTCTTTCTGAAAAATAAATATGCTTTATATATGTATATGTAAAGGTCGATGGAAGAATAAATGTTTAAATAAGTGTCTAAATGCATGTTTTTTTTTTTTTTAAATTGATTGAATAACTGGCTTATTAAGTGTATCTTAGTGAATACATATATTAGCGAGTAATGTTTAAATATTTAAATATAAATTATTATTATTAAGTGTATCTTAGTGAATACATAAATTAGCGAGTAATGTTTAAATATTTAAATATATGTATCAGTGTTTCACTTTGTGTATAAGTGGCTGCATGGGTTGGTGAGTAGCTACATGTGTGTGTATATGGGTTATTAGATGTTTTTTTTAGTATCTTTATAATTGTCTGTTTGATTTGGTGGGGGTGTTACTTAGCACATAGATGCATCAATGACTGACTCACTGTTTGTATGTGTTTTGAAGACAGCATATGTGCCGGACTGTATGGGTGAATGAGTGTTTATATGTATGTGTTAGTAAGTGAATGACTGTCTCACTAGTGTCTTTATCAGTAACTACATAAGTTTTAATCAAGTATATGTGAGTATTGATGTATATAAGTGAGTATATGTGAGAGTGAGAGATTGAAAGAGTTCTTGTTTTGATAAGTATGTGTTTCTATAAGTGATTGTTTAAGAGAGTAAGTATGTGTAAGTTTCCTTAGAAGTAAGGTGGTAGTGTGTGTATAGCTGTATATGCAAAAAAATGGATGTTCAATAGTTTATTTACATGTGTGAGTATGTGTGTGAGCAACTTTTGGAAGACTGTCGGTGTGTTAACGGATGTAAAGGTGTCTCACTACATATGATAAGTGAGTATATGTATGAATGACTATATAGAACTGTTGGTGAATGAGTGGATGTGTATATAAATGGTGGAATTACTGAATTGGTTGTTGTAACTGGTATAGGTATCTCCACTTTTTTGTAAATGTTAGTTTCTATTTTTGAATATGTGTTTCAAGGGTTATTTTACAGTGAAAGGAGGTCAGTCACTCTATCACAAGGATGGTGTCATCAGTGATGTCATGAGTGATGTCACTGACCATGTCATGAGTGATGTAATATGTGATGTCATCAGCAGAGCATTACACGCGCACGTTATAGTGAGTCCAACTAACTATAACGTGGGAATTTCAATGGTTTTATGTCAGTAAAATTTCCAGGTAACTATAACTGGTGTGAAACCTATGGTTTTTTCAGTGAATTTAATAGGTTTTTTAAATGCTAATTCCTAACTATAACTGGTGTGAAACCTATGGTTTTTTTAGTGAATGTCATAGGTTTTTTTAAATGCTAATTCCTAACTATATATAAGGCCCCAAACCTATGTTTTTTTCAGTGAATTTAGAAATTTTGTTAATAGCAAATGTCTATAGCAATGAAATGTAATATTTTTGAAAATGAATAAATCCTATATTATATTTGTATTTAAAACAATTTTTTTAATGTATATATATATATTTTTTTGTAAAAAAAAAATTTGCCCTGGAGCGCTCGCGGGGGTCGCGCCCCGGTGAGTGCCCCGGAAAGCGTAGTATTTTGAAGCGCCCCAGGGCGCGCTCTGGAGAGCGTCCCAATAGCGCTATTGCCGCAAACGAAAACTTCATCGTGACGTAGCCGCGTCCACGTGATACGCACAGCGTAAGCGCACCCGGAAGCACTTGAGCGAATGCGATCGCGCAACGTAAACAACCGACGCGCTTACGCGGCGCGACCCGGGGCGCGCCCACGGGCGCGTCGCCTAATCGCGTCAGTTCATGTGACCTGAAAATAACACTTTTAATTGGTGCAGAACAGTTTTGGTTTCATAATGATGAAATCCCTAGTCTTGTGACCTGAAAATAACACTTCTCATTGGTTCAGGACATTTTTTTTTTCCAAATGATGAAAGACCCCACCTTTTTTCCTTATTCTGACTTTGTCCTATGACTGAGGAAGACCTGTTTTGAAATCTTTGAGGTATATTTTGTACTTTGAAATGGCTACAGTAGCAGCATCAGCTGGAGCATCTGCACCACCACCACCACCAAGAGGACCACCACAACATCACATTGGTGGTCAAGAAGAAGAGGAGGAGGAAGAGGAGGAGGGGACGAGGAGGAGGTGGCTGGAAGAACACAATACTGCATACCAACCCAGCCACACATTGTATGGGAGGTTTTTTTCCATCCCTGAGGGAAAAAAGAAAGTGAATGCGGCAAAGGTGACTTGCCTTATCTGTGACATGGAACTCTCAAGGGGTAACCCACATAAAAAATATTCATTTGGGAACAATACCATGATAAGGCACATGCAGCGCAAGCATCCTAACAACTATGCTGCCGCAGAGATGAGAGAACTGGCCAGCAACCCTCCCCAATCTACACCCAGCACCTCCAAACGAAAACAACCCACTCCATCGGGACCAGAGACAAGGGAGACAATCCCTTGCATTCAACCACGGGTTGGAGAATTTAGGGTCACCTATATTTTTTGTGGTAAGACCATCTCCTATGGTGAGAAGAGCCTAAAGCTCCTCCTCCTTGCTGGTGACAACCACAATTGCCCCCAAAAACCCTAATATTTTCCTGATTTTTTTTGCTCCTGTTGAGCCATTTTCAATTCCGTTTCCCCATAAAAATAACCAAAAAAAACACAAAATAGTTCATAAAAGCCCAAAAAAGTACAAAATGTTCAAAAAACATTAAAAAAAATATAAAACAACAAAAAGAAGAAAAAAAACAGTTCTTTTTAGAAGTACCTCCAATTTCTAAAAAAAAGGCTACATTTTTTTAAAACTCTATCATTCATTTTTCCCCATGGGACGCTCCCCGGTCCGCTCCCCGGTGCGCGTACCAGGCGCTCCCCCCGCGCAAATCCCCCCCAAAAATTTCTTTCACCCGCGGGCCCTTTTATAGCCCCCACATCAAACCTAGGGGGTCAAGGGGGGTCTACTCTGCCCCCTTATGGTCATTTCCTCCTTTGTTTTTCCCACCTCTTGTGTCTCAATCCTACCGAGACACAAGATGGCGGCCGCTCCGGACTGTTTCGAATGTTTACAGACACCCGAGAGCCAATCAGCTTTCCTTGCGCACCTCGCGTAGCGCGCCCAGAGCGTACCGGGGTGCTGCCATAGATATATGTATTTTTTTAACCTAAATTACTCAAAAACCACTGGAGCACATATCTTGAGACATAGCAAAGGCACATCGGGCTACCAGTCCCTACAATTTTGCCAAGTTTGGTGGAAATCCATTCAGCCGTTCGGGCTAAAAGTGAGGTCGACCGCCCTATGGAAATTAACATGGGGAAAACACGTTTTGGGACCCCCCTTTTATCTCGGCCCCCGCTTGACGAATCCCCCCAAATTTTCAAGGAAGGACCAGAGCTCCGCAAGGCAAATTTGAGGAAATTTTCAGGCAGAGTCGTCAACCGGCGCCAAAGTTATTCCCAATAGAATTTTGAGATTTTGCATTGAAAAAAATCCTAACTATAACTACCTACTGGCGACCGCTATATATATATATATATATATATATATATATATATCCTACTGACGGTCGCCAGTAGATAGTTATAGTTAGGACCTAGTTTCCATAGGAAAAGCATTTTTTGCTTTCCCAATAACTTTGGCACCGGTTGACAAATCTTCGCGAAATTTTTAAAACTTGTCGCCCGTTCTTGTCAGCTCCTATCCTGAAGGTTTTGGGGTGATTTACTAAGTGGCGGTCGAAAAAAAGGGCGGTCCCAAAACGTGTTTTCTCCATGTTATTTTCCATAGGAAACTTTAGACGCGGCTACAACCTGAACTGCTGAACGGAATTATACCAAATTTGGCAAAAAGGTAGCCCTTGTTTCAGAAAGAGCCCTTCTGTTTTTAAATGGTGTAAATCCGTTGGATAGTTTCTGAGAAATAAAAAAAAGAGGTTGAAAAATGAATTTCCTATAGGAAACTTTAGACACGGCTACAGCTGAAACTGCTGAACAGAATTACACAAAATATGGCAAAAAGGTAGTGCTTGGTTCACAAAGCGCCCCTTTTTTTAAATGGTGTTTATACGTTCAGTAGTTGCTGAGAAAATAAATAAGTTTTGATATTTAGAGGCATGGAGGATCTGCGGACCCTCCCGACCGCAAGCTTTATTCTAATTGTCTGTCAACACTGGTGCGCAAATCCAGCCGAGAAAAAAAAAACAACAAAGCACGGTCTCCCGCGCTTTGTTGTCTCGAAACCCCGGTATCGCCAGGTCCCGGGGCCGTGGAAAAAAAGTGTGGGGGGTCCAATCTCCCCCCACACTGCCCTGGGGACCGCCTCCTCCCGGGGCAATACTAATGAGTTACGGTGGGCATGCCGCCCCCCCCGCAGCCCGGGGACCACCACCCCGGGGCTTTTAATAATTATTTAGCAGGGCGTGTTTGCACACATGTCACTTCAGGCCCACCCCTCCCTTCACCACTGTGCAAGCACCCCCTTGGGGCATTTTAAGTTACGGGATAAAGTCCCCTTGAATCCTGATGGTCCCTGTGGTTCAACTAGCCCACCAGGTACCTCCAGTAAGCGCCACAGAGCTGCATTGCAGAGAGGAGTAAAAAGAGGAATGCCTGGACCACCTCTCTGTAAAGCAGGTCTGTGGCGCTTACTGTAGGTACCTGGTGGGCTAGTTGGCCTCCAGGGACCCTCAGGATTGAAGGGGAATTAATTCCCCAACTCAAAATGCACCTGTTAGACCTGGCATCATTGGCGTGAGTCTCCCTTCCATTTTGACGAATTGCCTCCTCTGTTTTTGATATGTTTTTGCTAGTTATATGCTTTGGGCACTGTGCCACTGCTATTCAGTGCCACAGCGCAAGTGCTCCCTATGTTAAACTGATGTACTAATTAGTGATTCCATGATTGGATTATTTGAATTACTTGTCAGGCCCTATTACAGTGCACCATGTTTGCCCAGGGCTTGTAAATCAAATGCTGCTGGTGGGCTTGCAGCACTGGTTGTGCCACCCACAGAAGCAGCTTGTAAAGTGTGTCTCAGGCCTGCCATTGCAAGGCCTATGTGCAGTCTGTGACTGCCATGTCAACTTGGCAGGTGCACCCACTTGCCTGTCCCTAAACCTTCCCTTTGCTTCATATCAGACACCCCTGTGGTAGGCCCAAGGGCAGGGTGCATTGTAAGTATAAGGTAGGGCATGCTCTGGTGTGTGTAGCATGTCCTAATAGTGAATTACAGCCATTTTCGTTTTTACTATTGCAAGGCTACCTGTTCTCCATAGGCTAAATTGGGCAGTTAGATTATTACATTCTTATAATCATAACTGACTCAGGGAACATGTTAGAAATTCGAATTTATTGTGCGTGAACTCAGAATGATAAAATACATCTTTTAGTAAAGTTGGTTTTAACACTCTTTGTTTGAAAATACAATTTTTAGAAAGTAGGTCTTTGCTTGCCTAACTGTCCCAGCCTGCCTCTGTTAGGTTGTGTATTCCTTGTTTGGGTTTGTGAGTGACAGTCTGGGGATTCCAGGAGACAGGCTTGGGCAGCCCAGTGTGAATAGAGAGATCTGCATCTAGATGGGAGGGAGGAGTTGCACCTGGGACCTGAATAGGGCTGGGCATTCCCTCTACAATGCTGGCTCCACCTCCTGTGGTGTGTCTGATGTCTCTGCCCTGCACTGTGAAAGGAGAGAAGGAATCATGTCAACAAAGTGCTTCAGAGCTGCACGTTCCCTCCCCTGTGGCGGCTCTACCTCCCGTGGGGCGGCTGATGTCTCTGCCCTGCACACTGAAAGGAAGGAAGGAGTCATGTAAACAAAGTGCTCAGGAACTGGTTTGGACTAGGCAGAGGCCTCTCTGCCTTCAGAGAACAAAGGATTTTGGGGTATAAATATTGGGACCCTGATCCCAAGAAATTAGATCACTTCTTGAACAAGAAACATTTTGCCAAGGAGAAGAACCAAGGAAGCTGCAGGAGTTTGATTGACCCTCTGCCAGTGTGCTGCTTGCTGGGTTGGCCTGAAGTGATTGCTTCATTACCAAGGAAAGGAGAAGGAACTTTTTAAGGACTTTCGTTATCTACAGCATATTTTCCAAGGGCTTGAACTGTGCTTGCCTCCTGCTGGAGTCTCAGGGACAAAAGACTTAATCTCCAGCTCCCCTCTGAATTTCCTTGCTGGAAATTCTATCTACAGACATTTGTGTGTCGCTGGGAGCTGGAAGCACGATTCATTGAGAGGAAGCGTGTCGCCGCCCTCGCTAAAAATTGTCGCATCGCTGGAGAAGCGAGCCTTCGCAGCATCTCCCTGGAAACGTGCCTTCGTCAAAGCTGCCTGCTGTCGCATCACAGGAGAAGCGTGACGCCATTGAGAAAGTCACCATTGCATCACCGGAGAAGTGTGTCGCAGGGCCTGTCACAGCTCCAAAGTACAGAGTTGTCGCAAGGCGACTAAGGCATCTATGCATCATCATCGCATCATCGCATCAAGGGCGCCATCTTTACACATCGCAACCGGATCATTGCATCGCATCAAGGCGCCATCTTGCACATTGCAATGGGCCCGCAGGTCGAGAATCTACGCATCAGGCCCGCACCAGTAAGGATCACGACGCATCCCCTACTCAGCGCAAGCATTGAGGCCCGACCCATCCTTTCCCCCGGATCACAGAACTGACGTAACTCCCCTTTTGCAAGTATTTTGTTCACTTTGTGTTACGCATCCAGGTACTTTGTTGAGAACTTTATCGCAGTTATCATCAACTTGAACTAAGCAACTTTAATCATTTTTAAGTCATCTTTAAGTACAGTATTGTGGATTTTTTTCGTTTGTGGTCTTGTGTTAAGTCTATATAAAGAATACTTATTTTTATAAAACCTGTGTTGTGTCCATCTGTAGTGTTTTCACTTTATTGCTGTGTATATTCACAAATGCTTAAAACACTGCCTCTGGGATAAGCCTGTCTGCTTGAGCCAAGCTAAATAGGGGGTGAGCAGGGGTTATTTAGGAGTGTAATCCCCTTATCCTGACTTAGAAGTAAGGGTCCCTATTTGGACAAAGTTAATTATCATTGCCAACTAGAGACCCCCAGATCCAACAGTGCCACAGGGCGTGTTTACACACGTGTCACCTCAGGCTCCGCCCCTCCCTTCACCATTGTGCAAAAGCGCCTGTGGTGCGTTTTAAGGGATGAAGTCCCCTTGAATCCTGAGGGTCCCTGGGGTACAACTAGCCCACCAGGTACCTCCAATAAGCGCCACAGTGCTGCACTGCAGAGAGGTGTAAAAAGGGGCACGGACTCGGGCCACCTTTCTGCAATGCAGCCCTGCGGCGCATACTGGAGGTGCCTGGTGGGCTAGTTGGACCCCAGGGACCCACAGTATTGAAGGGGAATTAATTAATTACCCAACTTAAAATGCGCCACAGGACGCGTTTGCAGGGTGTTGATGGGAGGTGGTGGCCTTTTTTTTATTTCTTTTTTTAGAAGGAGGGCTGCGTGGCCCCCTTCTTTTTGCTTTTTTTTGTCCCTGCAGACCAAATCCCCCAGGGCCTAACCCCTTTTGAAAAAAAAAACCATCAGAACAGGAAGCGGCCAATCTGCCCTGGGTACCCCATCCCCCGGGGCATGACCACATGTATTTATTTTTGTAAAGGAGGGGGCTGCGTGGCCCCCCTACCAAGGCCTCTATTGGCCCCGGGGACACCATCCACTGGGGCCGTCTTTTTTTATTTTTTATTTATTTATTTTTGGGATGGGGCCGCGTGGCCGCCCTCCTGGGCCACTTCTGGCCCTAGGGACCCCATCCACCTGGGCCTGGCCATTGCTTTTTTTATTTATTTTTCAGAGGGTGACCAATTATGGCTCTGGGGACCCCATCCCCTGGAGTTGGCCTGCCTTTTAAAAAAAAATATTCAAAGAGGAGGGGGCCGCTTGGCCCCCCGGGCCACTTGTGTCCCCGGGGACCCCTTCCTTCGGCCTGGCCACTTCATTGGGGTCCATGGGGGGGAGCCCCAATGCCCCCAAGGCTGGCTCCTGCCTCCTGCGGGAGACGGCAAATGCGACTACTAGTTAAAGTAGCATATTTCTGCACATCTGACTTAGAGGTAGTTTTAATCCCTCTGCCTTATTATGTACTAGGGCCTTACAGAGGAGGTCATGCTAATCACAAAGGTACCCCAATGCACATTGTTCCCTAGTGTCTGTAGGTGTTTTCACTGTATTCTAAGTGTCTTTTAGCGTAGCACCGGCTCTACGCCTGGTTAGTTAGAGTCAGTTACCACCAGTACCCGGCTGAAAAAGTTGTGTGCACAGGATGATTTTGCAACAAGGCCTTATTCTGCTCCTCTGTTGGCTCTTTCTGCACATGTCTTGCTTCTTCCTGCATCTTTCTTCGTCTTTGTGGACTTCTGTTGCTTCTTTCTGCATTTCGTTTGCTTCTTTCTGTACGTTTTTTCTTCTTTCTTCAAATCTCCTACCTCTGTAGGCATAGTTAGTAACTAGCATTTAAAAACCCATGTTTTAGTTAGAAATTAACATTCAAAAAAGCTTTGAAATTCACTGAAAAAGCCATAGGTTTCAGGCACGTTATAGTTGGAAATTAGCATTTAAAAAACCTTAGAAATTCACTGAAAACAACATAGGTTTTAGGGAAAGTTATAGTTACTTGGACTTTTCACTCATACAAAACCAGAGAAATTCCCCCGTTATAGTTAGTTCAGCTAACTATAACTCGCGTGCACGCAATGCACTGCTGATGACGTCACATATTTTATCACTCATGACATGGTCAGTGACATCACTGATGACATCTCAAATGACATCACTGATGACATCACTGATGACATCATCCATTTGATAATGTGATGCAACTTCTCACACCCTAATATAACCTTTGATACACCTGTCGTAGCAGGCCTCAGCCAGACCCGTCAGTGCAAGGGGTTCGCCCTTCTCTGCACAAAGTCCTCCGACCAATAGGAAGAAGTTGGCATAGAAACTGGAATAGAAAAAGTAACATTTATTATACCTCATGAGGTGGTGCTATGGTTCAAACAGTATCCTTCGGTATTGCAAGAAGTAGCACCCCTGGCTAAGAAACTATGGGTTATTTATACCGGCACAGGGGCTCAAAAGAAGGCGGTACAAACACAAGAGCACAGTTTATGTACATATAAGGCAATTTTGAAAGGCAAAATCGATCAGTGGAAGGAGCTAACAGTTTTGGGGGTCGACAAACACATTCCTATATGAAACTAATCACTAACAGATGTGGACCCTACTTGACATGCGCGAAAGTGAGGGGATGCTAAATATAACTTGTTGCCGGGCAGATTTCAAGTGCTGTAGACAGGAAGATAAGACAAAGCACATGGTCGGCACGAGGCAGCATGTAGCAGACAAGATGGCTGCCGTAAATACAAAATGGAGTCCAATAAATGTCAAGATAATAGCTAGAACTAAGATGTCTTCTGCAAATGCTTAATCTAATCGCTGTCAAATTACAACAGACGACCCTTTCAGCATTAGCTGAAGACATCCACTTTTTTGGGGTAGTCTAAATATTCATCCTGTACATCTATTCGCATCATGTCAGCTACTTCCTTATCTAGCATGTGTTGTGTTTCCATTTTTACAACATCCTTCCTGGTTGGTGTACAAGCAGTAATGCACATAGAACATAGCTTTGGGCCACAATGGATACACATACAACAGGTGAAAATCACTGTAATTGTGATACATAGGACAGTCAGCAGTTTCCAACCCCAAGCAGAGACTAGAGCCCAAAACCATCCAGCAAAAGACCAGGTGCCATTTTCTGTGTGAATGTTTGTAGCTATCTTATGTAGTTTAAAAATTGCTTCATACACTGAGGGCGAATTATCGGGGATAAAAACACAACAACTACTACCAATAATTTTACATGCTCCACTTCTATCGGCTAACATTACGTCCAGAAACATTCTATTCTGGAGCACTACAATTCTGGCAACTTGCAATTCTTTAGTGATGTTTCCTAGCGCTATAACAGTCTGATTAGTGACAGTTTCAACAACTCTAGTTAACCGCCTCACTTTCCTGCTGTTAATGCAGCGCCCACAAAAGAGAACAGGCCCAAATTGAAATCAACATATTGCTGTAGACTAGTATCTGCCTGGTCTACTTCATCAGTGCTTATGGTCCTCTTATTTCGATTTAATGAAATAATCTTGAACAGTTTAAAATCTCGATAATACGATGCAGGTGCCAGAAAAACAGGGGCTAACAAAAAAGATACATAACAATCACCTGACCCCCCCAACTGGTAGTCAATGATATCCATGACTGCCACATACTAAATATGTGTTATGCGAAGCTAAAAAATAACTATTATTTATGCCATCTATATTCAAAACTGTAATGCAATCACTGATTCCAACTGGGATTTGTCCAATACTTTGTACACATAAGTCTGATTTTGTCTTTGTAACAGAAATCACAAATTGTTCACTTTTGGCAAAGTCTCTTGTATGGGTGAAGACATATGGCGTAGAAATATTGTCCGGTTGATATTCCTCCCATTCCCATTTAGTTCCATTAGCTTGAGGATACACATCTTTGTCCTGATAACACTCTTTATTCAGACGAAAAAGAAGTCCACCTACTGCAGGTTTCCTAGTTGCAAACAAGAGTGTATACGAGGCTCAACAAGAGCTATTATGCGAGAAAGGAAGTGGAATGAAAGGTGTTCCTCCTTTCCTTTGATGTGCTGGAATCATTCCACATACCCAACAGTTAGTGGTGTTCGTAGCGTTATGGTATGATGAAGCATCTGAACAAATGTGTTATTGAGATAAGATTGACGATGTTTCTGCTCATGATACGGAAGAGTAAAATGCTGATGTTCCTCTGGGACTGGAGTAGTAACAACAAAAAACTCACGAGCAGGAGTCCTCATTTCAATAGACCAAGTGATTACTGCTATTCTTGTCAGAACAGCAAAAACCCCTGTAACACCATGGATTTTCTTCTTGTTCATTTTAGCAACAAAATCAACTTTCTCTAAAAACAAAACAAAAACAAAAATAAATGAAGGCGCTCTTCTCCCGTGGGTAGACGTTGGTTTCTTCACCGAAGATCAAGATGGGTGTCACTACACTACGCAAGACTCATCCCCCCCCTTGTCATATCGGCATTCCGTTTCCACTACTCACGGCGGTTGCTCAACCTGTCTCTTTCAAAATTGTAGATTCTTTCCTCGGTCTCAAGTTGTATCGCGATGCTCCAGGGATCATCTGGTCCGGGAAGGACTCCGCAGATTCGTCAGGTGATACAGCGTGGCCTTTCTCCGTGGTCAGGATCTCTCGATGATCGGTCAGCACAGCAGGTTCCACCAAGGTCGACAATACCTTGCGACAATGGGTACTATGCACCCAAATTTTCTTGTTTGTGACTCGAACTGCTGTCCTCGTCGCAAGGAGCACTTGTTCTGGTCCACGCCACCTCAGCTCCAAGCCGCTTGACCTCTCAAATACTTTGATCATCACATGGTCACCAGGTCGGAGCTCATGGCCATCACCTGTAGATCTGCTGATGAATAGAAACCAAGCTATCAGATAATTGTGCCAAATAGTCATTCATCAAGATACAAGGTACATCATATACAGAACTCGATTTCGGAACTCCCAAATGTTTATCGGCCTCCCGAATACTACCTCATAGGGAGTAAGACCTGTTTGGGAGTGCAGCACTGATCTGATAGACAACAATGCCAGAGGCAACGCATCCGGCCAAGTCAAAGATGTGGAAGCATGAATTTTCACTATTTTCAACTTCAGAGTAGCATTATACCTTTCCACCAATCCTGCTGATTGTGGATGGAACACTGCACAAAACTTCTGTTTAATTCCTAATCCCTTCAGGACATGTTTGATGATTTCCCCAACAAAATGAGATCCGTTATCATTTCATAGGAGTTTACAAACACCAAATCTCTCTAAGAATTCCTTCAACAACACCTTTGCAGTAGTAATAGCAGTATTGTCCTTCGTGGGGTATGCCTCGATTCATTTACTGAAGGCACAGACCACAACTAAGACATACTTCAAGTTATTACAACGCTCAAGTTGGGTATAATCCATTTGTAAGACGTGCAGTTGGTGTAGCAAATCCGCCAGCATGAGTTTGCGTCCCTTTCCCAGGATTATATTGTAAACAGATCAAACAGGACTGTACTACTCTCTTAGCAGTGCTAGCAATTTCTGGATGCTCCCAAACTTGCATAAGCAATCTCGTTTCTGCTGAAGTTCCAACACGTACAAGCCCATGTGCCATCTGAACCATAGGTTGTACAAAGGCTATAGGCAGCTTCCATCTATCCATCTGCTTATTCTGCCAACAACCTTCATCATCCAACTCTCCTTCTTTAGACCATTGTTCACGTTCCTTTACAGAAGAAGATTTCTGTATCTCTCGTACTTCTTGCCTAGCAGCATGCCAACGCTCAGCTTGTGACTTCACTACATACATAGAAGTAGTGCTTCTTTGCGTCGCAGTCTCACGTGCCACGTGATCTGCAAAGGCATTACCTTGCCCAATCTTATCTGTCACTTTCTTGTGCGCACTACACTTCACAATAGCTATTTTCTTCGGGTATGTCAATGCAGTCAGAAGATAATGTACTAAGTCTCCATGCATTATTTGCATCCCGTGAGATGTAAGAAAACCTCTTTCTTTCCAAAGCAAGCCAAAATCATGCGCCACTCTGAAAGTATAGCGGCTATCTGTATAGATATTCACACATAGATCAGTACTAAGCTCACATGCTCGTGTCAAGGCTATCAATTCAGCTGCTTGAGCCGATTTCTGTGGCATGCGAGCTGTCTCCACTATTATTTCATGCGTGGTGATTGCATACGCGGTTGAGGCCGTGCCATCTGGCAATCTCAAACAAGACCCATCAACCCACAATTCACCATCCACATCTGGAAGGGGCGTATCCTGCAAATCAATGCGACCCTTTGTCTGTTCCTCAGTCAGGCATATACAATCATGTGTTTCTTGTGACTGAGGCTGAGTCGCCGGATATGGCAACAAAGTAGCTGGGTTTAAGGTTGCACATCTCTTCAATGTAATTTGAGGAGCTAGCAATGTCAGTTCATATCCTGTCAGACAAGCGCTAGTTAAGTGCTGCGTCTTTGTATGATTTAAAAGGGCATCGATCGCATGGAGTACCAACACTAACAGCTTATGTGACAAAACTGTTCCTTCACTCTGTTGTATTGACACAGCTGTTGCTGCAACTGAACGAAAATACCCAGGTGATGCTCGGGCAACAGGATCAAGAACTGCTGAAAAATAAGTACAGGGACGTTGCTTATCACCTTGTAACTTAACTAAAACTGACAATGCGCATCCATCTTTCTCATGCGCATAGAGTGTAAAAGGCTTCGTGTAATCTGGTGTACCTAACACTGGTGCTGAACAAAGGGCTTGTCGTAACTGTCGAAAGGCAGTTTCACATTCATCTGTCCATGGAAGGGATATTGGAGTGTCTTTTGTCAAAAGTGCTAGCAAAGGTTTAACAATGTACGTGAACCCCAAAATCCATTGTCTACAAAACGAAGTAAGACCAAGAAATGCACGTACATCTTTCTGTGTTGTAGGTACTGGAGTATCTAAAATTGCTTGTATGCGATCTGATGTCAATGCACGTCCCTCCTTAGACAAAAGGTGACCTAAGTAGGTTACCTTTGGTCAACAATATTGCAATTTCTTTCGTGACACTTTATGATGATGTGAAGCAAGAAAAGAAAGCAAGGACAGAGTGCACTTTTCACATTGTTCAGGGGTATCGGCTGCCAACAAGATGTCATCGACATATTGTATGAGAGCCACACCTTCAGGCAAAACAAAGGAATCAAGTTGTCTTTTCAATGCTTGACTGTAAATACTCGGACTCTCAGTATAGCCTTGAGGTACTCTACAAAATCTGTACGATCGGTTATTCAAAGTGAAACCGAACAAATATCGGCTATCAGGATGAATAGGGATCGAAAAGAAAGCATTCTTCAAGTCTATAACAGAGAACGTGCTTGCTGATGGAGGAACCAAAGTAAGAAGTGTCGTAATATCAGAAACCACAGGGTATTGTGGTACTACGATCTTGTTCACCTCTATAAGGTCTATAATGAACCTATAAACTCTAGAGTCAGTATCTTTTTTCAAAATCGGAAAAATCGGGCTGTTACAGACATTAAATGAAACTTCCTCAACAACCTCAACTTGAATAAGATCATGTACAATTTGTTTGAGTGCTTCCTTACCCTCCTATGAAATTCTGTATTGAGGCAAACGTGGTAACACAGCTCCCTCCTTGACGCTAATGTGTACCCGCAGGATAACCATTTGGCCCACAAAATTGAGGTAGCCCACAAAATTGTAGGGAGTGAAGTAAATGCAATATCCTCTTTAACAAGACAGGCTCTTTCAGTCACAGAGTGATTATCATTCAAAATGACACGCACTCCTTCAGGAGAGCATCGTATTGTGGTTCTGAAATACTTGAGCATATCAAGACCCACAATATTATCTGGTGTGTTTGGAGAAAGCAAAAATGGACATGGAGCACTAAATTTATCGGCATGAAATGCAAGTGGTTGTGACAGTGGGCTAAGGGAAGGTGTTCCATCAAAACCTATCGAAGTAATAGTTACTCCAGACAGGGGAGCCCTTGGAACCAATTGTTTAGACAAAGCACTACGAGTACTCCTGTATCAACCAGAAACTGATCAGTAGAACCCAAAACGTGCTGTAAAATAGGGACCCTTCTGGTCTACTGGAACTTCAACTGATTCCTTACCCCATCCTAGGCAATCCTATGCATGAACAGAATCGTAAAGGTCAGGCTGCACATAATCGAACATTTTATACAGATTTCATCTATCAAAGGTGTTAAACCTATCCTGTGTTCGTACATTGGTGTCAAATCGAGCATGATCACTCACATTTCCCCTGGGCCCTGAAAAATCTGGACGATTTCTCATTTGTCTCCGACCTTGTGAATTCTGTTGGGCACGCAACACTGGACAATCGGCCATCCAATGGCCAAATTGCTTACAATACGCACATTATTAATAGACATATTCGAACGAGTATAGGGGGGATTAAAAGAGCCACGTCCGCCTCTATCTTAGCCTCTAGAGGGCAGACCATAAACTTGAGCTAACATAACCTTCGTTTTCAAATCTTTAGATTTCTTGTCTTCATTACCTTTCACTTCTAAATCTTGACGCTCATAATATTGAGCCATCATTAAAACAGATGCTGGAGAAGATGTAGTCCAAGAACTTTCACTGGCTTTTAAAAGGCTAGCATTCCCTGGTAACAGATTCGTAACATATTTATCGACAAAAAGATGTCTGCCTGTATTATCTGTCAAAGACTGACCTTTAAAATCGTGAAAAGCTTCCTCAAAATGCGTAAAGAAATCAGAAACCGATTCATCTACCTTTTGTTTGCACAATGCTAAAACAGTCCAATCTATCTTTTTAGGGGGAATACCTGTTTTAAGCTTAGTTAATATAGCTGCAGGGAGATCTAATATTAAATTGTGTGGCTTTTGAGCGGGTTCCCTATCCACATCCAATTGTTCTAGCTCTTTCAATTCCGCTCCAAAAGTGGTACGATCATTAATTTTACAAACAGTCCTCCACATATCCGGTGGGAATATTAATCGGAAAAATAAATCAATATTGCACAGAGTCATGGTACAAGAATTTATAGCACCTTCAACTTCCTCATCGAAAGTGGCTGGATTTTTACGTGGATCGGGTAATGCTGCTTTAAGCGCCATTACATCTGCCCTATTCCAAGGAGTATACACCCAATTATAAATAAATTAACCTTTATCATCAGCGGAATATTTATCATCACTGTCACCCGCTCCTTTAGGACGAACATACAAGGGAGCGCCTTCCCGCATGGGCTTCATATCGGCTGTCATTATCTTATCTGTTCCGAAGATAGAAGACTGCAACCCTCCGGTCAGAGATTTCTGCGCAGCTTCGTCTGCAAGCTTTTACTTCTCCTTCAAGTGAACCGCTTCAGTTCGTAATTTAACCAACTGTCTAATCGTGTCAGCCACCTGAGAGAAAACAAAAAGACCTTCATGCATGCTCTTAAAAGCAGTTGCTACATCATCAGGTTCTAAATCTGGAGAAAATTTCCGAAATAATTCAACAACTTCAGAGGCAAACGTCTCAGTGAAATATATATGCTCCCTTTCCAGCCACCCCTGTATACTAGCTAAGAGATCGGAAGCAGAATCAGTGCTCCGTAATGCTTTACGAGCAGCCTGTCTAATATCGGCCGCACGTTGAGCAGGCAGCATAGAACGGGTGTACCGTGCCTTTCATTGATCTGAATCGGAATCCTCACCACCTTCGGACGGAGCGGATGGAACGGCATACGGAGGTGGAGGTCGATCTAGTAACAAAAAATCATCTTGTGGTTTATTAAGGACAGGATAGAGAGGTTGTCGGACAGAGTATTTACCAGATACCTGCAATCTGTATTCGTTCTCCTCTCTCTCTTTCAGCTCTTTCATCTCTTTCTTTCTCAACTCCAGAGCTTTCTCATACACATTCTTCCGCTGCTCTTTCTCAATCAATGCTTGCTCACGCTTCGCTCGTTCATGCACTTTTTTCTGCCACATACGCATACATTCAAACATATCACGTCTAGACTTCCGCTCAAACATAAATCGCTCCACATACTCAATCTTTCGTATATCAAATGACCCATGCATAGGCCTACATGAACTACAAAGAAAAGAAGGCACAGCAAAACAGGATACCCATATACTGAGAAGAAAAAAATGAAAGATAAAAGAGAGAAAAAAGAAAGGAAAAAAGAAAAGAGTAAAGAGAATCAAGAGCCAGGAGTCAGCTGAAAAAGGAAAGAAAAATAAGAGGCAAAGTGGTGGCTATCCAGACTGAGCCAACCAGGAAGTCAAATTGTCACACACCTCAACTCCCTTTTTCCGGCCTTTGCATCCCTTCCTGGCATAAACAGCGATTTATAGATTATAGGTAGCAATAAATCTGGCTAGCCAATGTGAAAAAGATGGGGGCTCTGGATCAAGCCAGGCAGAGGCCACACAGATCCTCCAAACTGTCATTGCAATAAAGACTAAGCCATCCTGTTTCACACGCGAGGTCTTAGTCTCTGTTCCCAACATGATAGTAGTATTTAAAGTTATAGGCTGCGTTGTGAATTCCCTTAGAAATTCTTGTATGCGATTTAATGTCATAGAGAGTTTTAAGCATGTGGAGAAGATATGAATGGAGTTAGCCCCATATTCCAAACATCTAGGGCAAAGAGTACCTGGGCCAGATCCCCACTTTGCAATCTTGCTAGGAGTAAAATATAAGAAAAAATGGTTTTAAAGTGTTGTGCCTGTAATTTAGCTGAGATTAAGATGTTCTGTGACAGAGCGAGTGAGTTAAAGAAAATGCTGCTGGGAGAAGAGAGTTTGTTGTGCCATTTGTTAGCTCTGTTCTGTAGATCATCAAGCTAGTAGTGACTAAGGGATAAAAAAGTGAAAATCTTCATAGAAGATCGTCAGCTTAGCGATCAAATTAAAAGATATGTACAGATCGCGATCAAGTTAAAATTGTCTCACTTTCAAGGTGTTGGGAATGAACACCATGGGTCTCAGGAGGGGGGTGGGAGCGCATTCGGCACACCCTATAACATGGCAGAGCAAAGGAAAAACAAAACAGGCATCAGAATGATGAAAACCCCTTTGACAAGCGGGGCGCGATCTATACTTAGCTAGTTGTAGGCAGATGGCTCCCACTTACGCCCTTGACGCTCGGCACCCGTAGTCTACCTACGTCGCCCTCGAACCGGACCCCGAAGATGATCAAGCGGGCTCGGTTTGTTGTTTAAGTGCAGGGTAGCGAGGCGGCGATTGCTTCCGGGTGGGCGTGGCTAGGTGACGTAGTTCGACGTCACGCAGGCGTTACCTCGCGGATGCGTTCTATTGGCTATGGTAACGAGGTTACTGGTTGCTAGGTAACCTCTCTAAACATTGAAGACGTATGAATCAATAGGGCGTGGTTCTCTTGGAAAAGGCCCGCCAAGTGAACTGAGACGTTTGGTCATACGTTTTCCAGTTGCCTAGTAACAGGGGTAAGACAAACAAACGCGTGTTATCGCGCTGGTGCATTGGCGATGTTATCTGCATTGGATCATAGGAATGCAGTCATGTCACAGATGCATGTAATCTGTGGATTCTTCCTGTAACTGATGACAGAATTAGGAAAGGGGTTAGAGGATGGCTATAGATCATGCGCCCAGCTCCTGTTAGAATCACGGGGTATCCATAATAAAGAGCTCTTTGTACAGTTATTATTATGTCTGAAAGCGAGTGACTCTGATCTGGTTCACTTAATTACCGTATTCCAGGGGATATCGTCATTAAGACCTATAAGGTGGGTATCCAGTCTATAGACCCACCTTTGTTCTTTTTCGAAAAGAAGATTAGGAGTGTTTCTGGTGCCATTGACATGCTCGATGACAGTCCATCGCATGTCATTGGGAGTGTGGTTGTGCTCCAGGAAATGGCGACTCAATTTGGTGGTCAGTTTTTTGCACCTGATGTTGGAGCGGTGTTCACCTATCCTTTGCTTGACTTTGCGGGTCGTCATTCCTACATAGCGTAGGTCGCAGGAACAGGTGATCAAGTAAATAACGTTGTCCGTGTTGCAATTAGTGTGACATTTTTGTGTCCATATTTTTCCTGGTTCAAGCTCAAGGGTTTTTGTGTGTGCGTAAGATGACACACACTACAATTGGCACAGGGGAAGTGCCCAGTGATTTGCGGTAGACCCCAAAGTTCTGTGATTGATCTTTCCGCAGTAGGTGCCTCAATTCTGGGTCGTGTATGTACAAGGGTGTCTCTCAAGCTGCGTCCTTTCTTAAAGGAGAACAATGGTTTTTCCCAATCAGTTAATGCTGGATACAATGCGCCAATTCTTGTTAATTGATTTTTTCATGTAGTTGGACATTGTGTTGTATGTGGTTACACAGGTCAGTGGTATGGTCTGATTGTTGGTAGCCTTGTCTTCAAGGAGAGACTCACGTGGTTGGTTACGAGCCCTCTTGTAACCTTTGCTTAGTATCTGCGTGGGGTAACCTCGAGACCTAAGTTTGTCTGTTAGATCAGCAGATTGGGTTTTGAAGTCTTGGAGATCAGAGCAGTTGCGTCTGATTCGCAAGTATTGTCCATATGGGAGGTTTTCTTTCAGGGGCCTTGGATGGAAGCTCGTAAATTCAAGTAGGTTGTTGCGAGCAGTGGGTTTTTGGTAAGTTTTTGTTGTCAGTTTGGTACCACAGACCTGGATCCTCACATCCAGAAAGGTGACCTCTGTTTTGCTCAGTTCAGAAGTGAATTTGAGGTTGGTGTCTAATATGTTGATCCAACCTAGAAAAGCTTGTAATTGTTCATCACTGCCTGTCCATATCACCAGGACATCATCAATGTAACGCCTCCATATTTTTATGGAAGACGTCCAGGGGCTGTTGGGTTGTATGATATGTCTTGCTTCAAAATCAGCGGCGTACAGACCAGCTACGCTGGGGGCAAATGTACTGCCCATAGAAGTCCCCGTAGTTTGTAGGTAGAGTTTATCCTTGTAAGCAAAGAAATTCTCCTTAAGAGCTATGGTGGCACAGTCTAGAATAAAGGTCTTGGAAGCTTGGTAATCCCAGTTAGACGAGTCTAAAGCCGTCCCCAGGACCTTGATGGTATCGTCCTGGGGGATCCTGGTGTACAGACTCTCAATGTCTAATGTCACAAGTGTGACTGTGTTTTCTGGGAAGCATGTCATCACTAGGTGGTGAGTGAGGGCCTTCTTAAACAACCCAGTGTGGCTGTTATTGTGCTCCCCAGAAAGGCTCAGCCTCCTCCTAGACACTCTTCTTTTGTTTATTGATGGTTTCCCTAAGTAGACAGCCCCATGATTGTTCGCCCAACAGTAGCTGAAAGGGCGAAGCGAGCCCTGAAGTATGGGGGAGTGGAGCCTCTTTTAATAATTCCGAGCTATACTGTAGCACCAATGCCCAGTAGAAAATGGTGATGTTAGGGAAAGCCCAGCCCCCTCGCTCTTTTGGTAGGCATAATTTCCCTAATGCCCTCCTGGGTTGGGAGAAAGACCAAATGAACTGTGTAAATATTTGTCGGAAATTTTGCAGGTTTGATTTACTGGATTCCAAAGGTATTGTTCGAAAGAAATATAACAGTTTAGGAAAGTATGTCATTTTAATGGCATTGCATTTGCCTACTAGGGTTGAGTGTAGGTTGTTCATTTTCTTCAAAGCCTTCCTAGTGTGTGAGGCAAGTGGAGCTAAGTTGTTTGTAACAATCTCATCTAGGGTTGAAGAGATGGAAACTCCTAAATATTTGGCCCTAGATACCACCCTGTAGTCGTTCCAGGATATTTGACTATTTATTATTATTTAAGTTTTATTTTGGTTCAGGGCATAACCAGAGAGCCTCCCAAATGTTTGTGCCTCGTTTTCCAGGGCAGTTATGGCGTTAAAGGGATCGGGAAAAGTAATAGGCAAATCATTGGCATATGCCATGATCTTGGTGCGGATACCTTGAAAGCTAGCTGGGGGGATCTCTCTATTTGTTTGATAAAGAGATCCAGATAAAGGGCGAACAGCAGAGGGGAGCATGGGCACCCCTGTCTGGTGCCTCGGGAGATCTCAAATTGCCCGGTTAGTTGTCTATTAATAGAAAAACAGGCTGTTGGTTTAACATAGAGAGCTTGTACCACCCATGTGATCTTTGGCCCAAAGCACATTCTGTTCATGACTGCTCACAAGAAATGCCAGGAGACCCGATCAAAGGCCTTCTCAGCATCACCGAGTGTAAGTGACATCGGGTCGCCGGCGGCCTGTGCAGCGTCAAAGAGAGTGATGGCTCGTCTAGCATGCTCCGTTGTTCCTTTCTTCGGGATGAACCTGTGCTGCCACTCTGAGACCAAAGATTCAACCACTGAGGAGATTCTGTTAGCTAAAACTTTGGAGAAGATCTTTGAGTCGCAATTAATGAGTGTAATGGGTCGGTATGAACTCATCTCTAATGGGGATTTATCCTTTTTAGGAAAAATTGCTATTCTGGCCAGGCACCAGGATGCTGGGGGTAGACCCCCGTTAAATATAGAGGTTATTACTTCAAAAAGGATTGTTTTAATGTGCGGGGTGAAGATCTTATACAACTTTACTGGTATGCCGTCCAGCCCAGTAGCTTTTCCATCGGGGAGGCTATTGAGAGATTCCAGTATTTCGTCCAATGTAGGGGTTAAGTCTAGTATCTCCCTATTGTCTGAGGAAAGACATCTAAGGTTGATCTCATTTAGGTAGTTGAAGGTCTCGCTTGAAGTAAAATCGGTTGGACCATGATTCTCCTCGGTATATCATTTAGAATAGAAATTCTGGAATCCCTTTCTTATGAGCTCCGTATCATTCGTCTTAATTCCCGATGGGAGTTTAATTGCATGTATCTCGCTGCTGGAGACCCTTTGCCTGGTCCTGACTGTCAAATGATGCCCAATATTGGCACTACACTCATAAGTTTTCTCCCGGGAGATAGCCCATTTTGCAGCGGTTTTCTCTGCAAAAACTGCACCAACTTCGGCCCTGGCCAGCACTACCTCTTTTTGAGCTGTCTGGATGTCTTGCCCTGCTTCAATACACTGGCTTAATTTAGTTTCGGCTATCTTTAACTTCCCTGTAGAGGACTTATCACCATCTTCTCTTTTTTGTTTTTGCGCACTGAAAATCCAAGGGTCTACTCCTTGATCCCTGCTTTTAATGTGTCCCAGACTATCATAAGGAAGGCAGAGCCAATGTTAATATCTAGAAACTCCTGCAACCATTCTTGCATGTGTGACTGATACAGTGGGTCCTGTAGCAAAGCTTTTTTGAAACTCCAAGTGGAGGCCTCTCTAGCCTTACCCAATCCTATGAAATTAATGATGAGGGGATTATGATCGGACATAAAGCTTGGGGCCATTTCAATAGTGCAGTTATTAATGATTGAAAGTTAGATAAAAAAGTAGTCTAGCCTAACAAGGGTATGATGTGGAGCAGAAAAAAAGGTGTGACAGGGCTGAGAGGGATTCAGTCTAGCCCAACAGTTTCCTAGGCCGTGTGTCTGTGCCAGGTCTATCAAAGTCTGATACACCAGGGGCTTCCTACCCTTATATTTCCAGTGGCTGTCAGTATCTCAGTTAGCAGGCAGATGTACATTAAGATCACCGCATAAAACAATGGGGGTGGGCCAGTGTGCGAGTTCCCCTGAGACCAAGTTAATGACTCCTGGATCATCTACATTGCTTCCGTAAATTGAGCAGAGGGTAAAGGGGGGATTATTAGGGATATGACATTCAGTGATCACTTATCTGCCAAGAGAATCAGCCTTGACCCTGGGCGAAAAGGTAGAGAGTCTTCTTTCAGCCAAAATTCCAACACTTCTGGTTTTTGAGCCCTGCGTGGTGGCCTTCAGGACTTGGAGCCCCATGGGGTCTAGTAGGTGTTTCTGGGAGCCCTCAATGTGAGTTTCCTGCAAACAATTAATAACTCCCCATAATGAATGAAGCCCCTGTGCAACATTTTGCCTTTTTGAGCGATCATTTAGCCCGCAAATGTTAACAGAAGCAATTCTCAATGAGTCTAACCTAGCCCTTTAAAAAAAAAAACAGCAGACGAGCAATAATTCAACAGACTCCCATTCTCTTGTCCTAAATCATAACAGGAGTCTTGTAGATATGCATGTGTATATTTAAGGAAAATTAAAATATTAATACTTAAGATTTCTGTGCAAAACTTTCCTAATAAGGTGCCTTCCCCACCTCCCCCTCCCCACATTTTCTTTTAGCAATCAGGCAAAACTTGAGTGATGGGAATCATCTTGAGCCCCGACTGCCAGCCACGCCGGACTGTTAGAAACTTTACTCTAGTTTATAATTCGGCCAGGTGCCCCATTTAGCAGAGCTCTGTGCTCTATGTCGTGTGAAAATTAGTGCCAATTTTAACATAGAAAATAAGTAAACCGCATAAGAGGGACCGAAAAAAAAAAATGCTATGTAGAGTCAAAAATAGAGTCAAATAGAGTCAAAGGATGTGCGGCTCAGGTCTGATTTTAACAGCAGACAGAATGAGCAAGTGTTATTTCTTCCTGGCTTTCAGTTCCTCCAGGAACTCCCCGGCTTTAATCTAAGAGAGGAAAACCTTGGTGCTTCCGTTGGAGATTACTTTGAGCCTTGCGGGGATCATAAGATACACTTCCGTACCCTGCTGTTGAAAAGGGGAAATTAGCTGCCTCATGCGCCATCTTCGTTCGACAGTCTTGTGGCAGAAGTCTGGTTTGGCGAAGAAAGTTATCCCATTGGCTCTTTTTTTTTAGTTGAAGCGGGCCTGATCGTAAATCAGCTGTCTGAGGAGGAATTTTCCGAAGTAGACGAGGAATACCCTTGGCTGCCCTTATTGGTGGGTTGCCACCGCCGTGTTGTCGCTTCTGGTGAAAGGGAAATAGGTGTGCCCTCTGGACTTCATGGTCCCAATCCCATCCCGGGTGATCTAGGTTGGAGTCCTGTAATAGTTTAACTATGAAACGTCTTGGGTCATCCCCCTCCTTCCCCTCCGGAATACCTAGTAGGCGAAGGTTGTTCCCGCGCTGACGATTTTCCTGATCCTCCATCTTCGTCATAATATCGATCATACAGGCAGTGTTGGACTCCCCCTAGTGTTTGGTGGCCAGGGCTTCTCTTTCCAGGTGCTCGGTTCGTGCCTCCACCATAGTTACCCAGTCACTAATATAGCACAGGTTTTATTCAGTCGTCTCAACCCACCCTGCAGCTTTTTAGCAGCATTCTTAGCAATGCGATTGTCCGCCCGGACTTCTTCGTGGAACTCCTTGATGGAGGACAGGATGGAGGCTAGAGAAGGTTCAGGGGTGTCCGTTTGCAATCTCTTTGTATTTCCCCACTGGGTAGAGTTCAGGTCGTCTTCGTCAGGGGAGTATGACAGCTGAGAATCGGAGTAGTCCCACTTAAGCTGGCTGCGGCGTTTGATTTTACCGATAGGCTTTTTAGGATGCTGTACCGTGTCTGTATCCTTGTGTGAGACCTCACTATCCCCTTCACTGGCATCCTCAGATCCGTCCTCGTTAGAGGAGGTCGGAGTACTGTCTGACACGGAGTAAAAGTCTTCCAGTCCTGCTTCAGGGTCCAAGGAATTTGGGAGCCGGGGGGCACCACCAGGTTCTGGATGACTTTATTGATCCCTGTTTCACCCGGATCAGTAAAGATTAACGGAGTCCCAGAGCTATTCTCCTTGAGTAGGTTGTCTGATGCCCACGACAGTTGTGTTGGCAGAGTCAAGGAGGTCGTGACAATAATCTTTGGGTGTGCTAAAGCAGGAGCTTGGAGCGGCCCGTCTTGATCTTTTGTGGGCTCTATTAGTTCAGCTAAGTCGATTTCTAGGCTGATGGGGATTTCTGGGCTGATGGGCAAGGCATCGCATCCAGTTGCACTCCTTGCTTGCTGTGCACCTAGCTTTGAGCTTCCTGCTGGTGGGTTAGCGCTGGGTTTGATAAAGTTTTCTTGGTTCCCAGGAAAAGGTTTGCGGGGGGATGAGTAGCTTCAGTGTTTTTAGACTCTCTGGGCAGAGCCCCCTCGATTTACCCCACAGTTTCCCCAACATTTTTTTATCACTGACCTCAGGCTTGCGTTTTGTGGCTCCCTCAGTAATGGTAGAAGTGGCGGCGTCCTTGACATCCTTGGAATCTTTAGCACCCTTGGAGGCCAGTAACGCTAAAATGGTTTACGACCGTGATGTGTTGAATAAGTCAGCAAGCACAGTTGCATATTGATTTAGCCAAGATCACACAGCACAGGGAAAGCCTAGCTGCCCCGGATCCACCGTCAGCAGTGTTGCCTCTAGACCCTAATTTCCAGATAAATGAATGAATGAATGAATGGTTGGATGGATGGACGGGCTGCACTGCTCTGCATTCTATTGAAAGGGTGCTGAGAAGTCCTTCTAGCTGGGCGGTGAGTGTCTTTCTAAAGGATGGGGATTGCTTTCGGTGCAGTGAAGTGATTTAGTGAGCGTGAGTACATTCAATATCTACTCTCCACTGGAAGCACGTTCACTTCACTGTACCAAAAGCTACCCCCCTCCTTTAGAAAATAAAGCACTCCATTCTCCCCATCCCTTGGGGCCGTAACACATTTTAAGAGGGGGATGCCACTGGCCCCTCTATGTTGAGTCTTTAATGACCTAAGAAACCCCTTCCCCCATGGCCAGCTGACTTGCTGTGTCCCAGGGAGCCTACCCCCGGGACACAGCAATTAACCTGTACGCAACTGGGCAGATAAGAAAACTTCTGATGCTCCAGTCTGGCAGGAGCATTTTTAAAACTCCTGCTAAAAGGAAACAGACTCGGGAGCCTGATTTAGATCACAACGGTGACGGATATCCCATCACCCAAAATATAAATCCCATTATATCAAATGGGATTTATATTTCAAAGGGATTATATCCCATGGGATTTATACTTTGGCGGGTGGGATATCCGTGACTGTTATGACAGAGTAACCTATCTGACCAGGTCTAAATCAGGCCCTAAGTCTGATCCCAGATGACGGGAGCAGATATAAGATCTGTTGCCCTTCCCGCAATGATGCCACACCCAGAGTAAGCAGAATAAATAGGTTCTCCCTCCAGATGGGAGCAATGTTGGCTCCGGCACCATGGAAAGAGGTGGCTACGGGTGTGGGAGCCAGGGACTCCTCCTGCTGGACCCACCTTCGTGCATAGTGGGTGCCCTAGGAAGGCATCACAGCACCAACCTTGAAATATTGCAGGCCACGGGGACGTTAGTCCTAGAGCCATTATAGGCTCAGGGAGGGGATGGTGTGGCCCCCTTCCCTTTAAAAAAAACAGCCCTGGAGATGGAGTCCCCAAGGCCTAGTAAGCCTGGGGGTCACCAGGACCTGATGAGGTTTGTCACGAGGGGCCACGCAGCCTCTCATAAAATGCATGCACAGTTTTTTCTTCTTCGTGAGGATCTCAAAATTTTCTCCCAATTCGTATGCTCTTCTTCACACTGGGGCATATTATCAAGGGGGCGAATAGCAAGTTTTGCCGCTTTAGCGGCGATAATACTATCGCCCTATTAGCAAGCTGTCGCTAACAGCAGTTAGCGACAGCTTGTAGGCGAAAGCGAGCGGTTTGGGGCCCGCTTTGCATGTCAGCGATATTTATCGCTTATGACATGCAAAGTGGGCGTACCCAACCTGTTAGCGACTCAAAGCAGTCGCTAACATCGCTATTGCTTATTACCAACACAGGCGTAGCGATGGAAATATTCGCGCTAAGAGCGAATATCTCCAAAAACTAACACCTGCTCAGACCAGTTCTTAGCCATTATATCCAATGGGAGGTGGATATAATGGCTAAGACCCTGTTAGCGATAATGCATGAATATCGCTGTATTCTCAACGATATTCATGGATTTTGCCGCTATCGCCGGGAATTTTATAGCTTTTGAGATAAACGTTGCTAATAGTAGGTTATCTCAGCGATAAAATCCCGTGATGTGCGGCGATAAAAAAACTTGCTGCTAACCCTACTTAGCGATAAATATCGCTATTTGTTGATAATATGCCCCTCTGTTCTTCTAATACTCAATCATCTGTCTGCTCTTGGCTATTTCCACACATACACAGGGGAAAAAAGTATGACATAAATGTATCTTTGCTTCTGCAGAACCTGAACAGAGAGAACATGTGCACACTTTTATATGTCATATAACATTTGAGATAAGTCTAACTGGTGAATTTCAGTGGTGTTTGTGTAAAATGACATTATAATTAGCTGTAATTAACATTATAGTCAGGTGAGAATTTGGCAATGTAATATTTTAAATGTGCAAAACCACCCAAATTCTCAATTTATTGTTATCTCAAGTAAGTATAACTCATGCCCTAAGATAGCTATAACTCACACCCCCACCATGCACAGTTCTCTCAGCAATAATTTCATTGCAAATATTGTGATGATATTATCAATGACGTGATAGAAAATCCCATGAGTGATGTAATATGGGGGGTAATTAGAGGTGCATGGTGAGGGCATGGGTGATTGTTACCTTAGGGCACAAGGTATAGTTACTTGAGTTAACTATGCCTGGTGAATTGTAGCGGTGTTTTATGTTTAAAACATTACATTGCCAATGAAATTATCCCCTAACTATAACATTACTTTTATTTTAATTTTTTCAGTAAATTACAGGGATTTATTACCGTTAAGTAATATTTTGTTACTATATATAAAGCCAACCCCCTGTGCACATCCTGAGCACAACCATCCACTAGGCTGTCAACACCACGCCGAGCACGGCCTTCAGCCGTGAGTTGCATGAGATTAGCCACAGGCTCTGCAACTACCCTATTTGTGCAGCCCCCCTCTTCAAGCCACTTCAGACCCTGGGGACCCAATCCTCACGTCCTTTTTTTTTAAAGGGGCGGGGTGCACAGCTCCCCTCACTGAGCTACTTCAGGCCCAGGGTTCCCTATCCCCTGGGGCAGCTGCGGTCGGTAGTAGCAGTTCCTGCAGGGCGGTGACTTGGGGAGGGGGAGGGGCAGGGTGGGGGTAGTAATGTATGGATTACAGAGTATAAGAGGTAAGTAAACATATAAATAAATAAAACAAATTTCATTGCTCGCACTTTATAGCTGTGGAAAAGCAGTTTTTCTCTAGATATCCTCAAGCACTGCTTGGCGTTAGTTGCCTCTGATCCACTCAATAATGATCAAATAAAGAGGCGGTGGCATGGAAACTGGAAAGCAGGAAACAGGTTTTTAATTTCTCCGGAGCAAATCACGTCAGATCGGACAAACAGGGTATCGTCTTGAGGTGCTCTCTAACTGCATCTCTGTGGCCTGGCCTTTAATACAGTGGTTTATTACTTTATTACAAGATAGCACATTCCTGACATTACTTTGAAGCACAGTAAGACATTTCTGGAATCCCCGCTTCAGGCTAGTTCCCACACGTATTCACAGTGGAGATCCCCCACCCCAATCTCAGCAGGTGATGACTATCGCGCAGCTGGACATTCCGTCAGGAACCGAAATGTGTGGAATCAGTTAGATCTCATGGGGTGGTGACACTGATTAATCCCGGCTCCTTTGATGAGAGGCGACATCCTACAGTATGGGGGCAATAAACTGTATCTGCAGGGTTGGGTGATGGCCTGAGATCGGATCGAACAATCAGGTGCAGGGGAAGGGGTTGTCAAAGGGGCTGCTCGCGTGAAAGAGATGAAAGGGTATGTGGGTCCGGCACGGGAAGTGGCTCCGGGGCAGGGTCGCGCTGTGGATGCGTTTATGGTCCAGGCATGTTTGCATGGGGGCTGCCAGCGCGCGGGGGATGTTAGCGAGGTCAGGGAGACGTGCAGGCGATCGGCAGTATACGAAGTGGCCATGGTGTCTAAGATGGCTGCCGCTTCCACGCTCGTACGGACCCAGGTTTGGACAAGATGTCGCTGGTAATGTTCACATCGAAATCTAATTTTCCACAGTGTACCCTTTGAACATCCCTTAGCCAGCTTGTCAATTTACATTAATACTAAGCATGGGTGAAATTTGCGAATTCGCGTTCCGCGAATCAGCGGATTTCCCCGCAAAATCACAAAAAAATCCACAAATTCGCAAATTTGCCCGCGGATTTTTTTGCGATTTGCCCTGGAGTACTTTCTACTGGCTAATCCAGTAAGTGCTCCTTCATTGGGTAAATGTATAGTGCTTTTACTACACTGCAGCTGCGTAAAGGGCCAGAAGACGTGTCTCCAGTGACTATGTGTGCCTGTAACACAGGCACAGGCACACATGGTCACTGGAGACACATCTTCTGGCCCTTTACGCAGCTACAGTGTAGTAAAAGCACTATGGGGCAGATTTACAAGCCGCTTGCGCCGCAGTTGCGTCACTTTTGTAACGCAGCGGCAGCACAAAAGATGCGCCATGGTGCTGGGTATTAACAACGTGAGGCATCTGAGAGATGCGTCACGTTTTAAAGCCCTGTGCCATCAGGAGGCGTTCCAGCGCAGGGGAGGACGTTCCTGCGCAGGAACGCCTCCTATAAGTGGCTGAGTGAAATCTACAAGAATTTACTCAGTCACTTTTAGGCTAATGCTGCGTCAAAACCCTGCGCCTACTTGAAACAGGTGCAAGGCTTGACGCAGCATTGGGGAGATAGGGCCCCCCAGAGCATTGCTGGAGCTGCGTCGCGCTTGCGACGCAGCTCCAGCAATACGCTGCTTTTACAGCACAGATGCAGGACACACCTGTGCCGTTCTGGCCACATGGTGCGCCGCATTGTAAATGCGGTGGACCATGGGTGGCGGAGCTGCGGCGCACAATAACTGACGCATCCCTGGGGTTGCGCCAGTTATTGTAAATCTGCCCCTATACATTTAGCCAACGAGGGAGCACTTACTGATTAGACAGTAGAAAGTTGAGTAGAGGTATTGCACAAAACGGTGGCATCTTCGTGGACAAACACGCAGGGCGGGATTCATTCTGCCCCCTGTTAGACTCGTTTTTGTGCCCTTCTGCCCTCTGTTAGACTCGTTTTTCCCTTGTTTTTCTGCCCTTCTGCCCTCTGTTACACTTGTTTTTCCCTTGTTTTTCTGCCCTTCTGCCCCCTGCTAAACTCGTTTTTTGTGCCCTTCTGCCCTTTGTTAGACTCATTTTTCCCTTGTTTTTATGCCCTTCTGCCCTCTGTTAGAATCGTTTTTGTGCCCTTCTGCTCTCTGTTAGACTCTTTCTTCCCTTGTTTTCTGCTCTTCTGTCCTCTGTTAGACTGTTTTTTTGTGCCCTTCTGCCCTCTGTCAGACTCGTTTTTCCCTTGTTTTTCTGCCCTTCTGCCCTTTGTTAGACTGCTTTTTGTGCCTTTCTGCCCTCTGCATCACATCATCACTCAGCGCTACCCCAGCATCACATTTAGCACCACCACATTATCACTCAGCACCACCACTTTATCACTCAGCACCACCACAGCACAACTCAGCAACACCACAGCATCACTCAGCACCACCACAGCATCACTCAGCACTACCACAGCACCACTCAGCACCACCACAGCACCACTCAGCGCCACCACAGCATCACTCAGCACCACCACAGCACCACTCAGCACCACCCAGCATCACTCAGCACCATCCCAGTATCACTCAGCACCACAACAGCACCACTCAGCATCACCACAGCATCACTCAGCACCACCACATTATCACTCAGCACCATCACAGCACCACTCAGCACCACCACAGCATCACTCAGCACCACCCAGCACCACTCGGCACCATCCCAGTATCACTCAGCACCACAACAGCACCACTCAGCACCACAACAGCACCACTCAGCATCAACACAGCACCACTCAGCACCACCACAGCACCACTCTGCGCCACCCCAGCATCAATCTGTGCAACCATTCAACAACAACTGGTTCAAATATGTTCTCTCAATGTTTAACGCTTTATTACAAATGTCACAAAAAGATGTTAATATTTCACTTCTGTTCTTGAATTTTCCTCACAATAAAATACACTGAACATAATCTTCACAAAAGTTATTTACAAAAGTTTAAGCTATTGCCATTATAAATTAAAATCACTTTTATTTAAGTATTAATTATTTAAAAAAATAAAAGCCATTGTAATTTGTAATATCAATACATCTAAGTCACGTAAATACAAAACATGTTGCATTACAAATGCTATAGGTGTCACATTTGCGAAAGTTATAACTATTGGCATTGTAAATGACAAAGCTATTAATTTAGCTATTTTCAAAACCAACACATAAAGAAAAAAAAATGTCATTTACAAGACCAATAGCTCAAACTTTCCTAATGCGAGACCTATTGCATTGCAAATGCGTTTTTTTATATCTGTCAGTGCTTCCTGCTGAGGTTTAATTTTCGAGTCAGGCGCCTCATTGCCTACTTGTAACTATTCTCTGACCCTGCTTCAAGGGTCAGAGCAGGGTCAGAGAATAGTTGCAAGTAGGCAATGAGGCGCCAGGAAGCACTTACAGGCTTACAGGAGCAGGTGCTCAAGTTGAAGTTAATTTCTTTGTAACCCTTTTGTAAAAGGTTACAAAAAATTTGCTTTAACTTTTGCACCTGCTGCTGTAACCCTGTAAGTGCTTGGCTTCGCGGATTTTACCGCGATTTCCTGAGATTCACGGATGGCGAAATCGCGGAAAATCCGCAAATTCCACGAGCGGAACGAATTTTCAGCCCATGCTTAATTAATACCCATCATATTTTGTATCTCTATGTCATACAAGGCTTTCACATGTTCATGTTTAGTGTCCAAAGTCTTAGGGCAAATAGAGTTCATGAGAAGAGAGCACAGAGGTGGTATGCATTGTATCCCCAGGTAGCAACCACATATTATAAAGACTGGTACCAATATTATCATCAATAGTTTCTAACCCCAGTCTTTCAAAGTGTTCCAAAACCAGCTTCCCAGTGTCCAGCCTTCTTGCTCCTGGTGGATCTCTGATGCCAATCTGCGAAGGTGTTCGATTGCCTTGTAAACTGATGGTGAATTATCCGGTACGAAGGTGCAGCAGCTGGCTCCGATGATGCGGCATGCTCCTCCACGATCCGCTAGCACCACGTCTAAGACAAGATGGTTCTCTAGAGCCACCAGGGGACCGCCTGTAGTTCAGCTGTGTTGTTGGTGAGGATGCCAGCTGTGATGTTTAATGCTGTCTCGACTGCTTGGGTCAGATGTCGGATGGCTCGACTGTTGGCCATCGGACCCCAAAGTGGAATGAGTCCTTTTGCTTCATCGAGGAACTGTGATGCGGTGGAGTCTGCTTGCTCTGTGTCTTCTGAGCGTCATTACTGAAAAACAGGGGAGGTGGCACTCAAGCCCCCTCCCAGAGCCTTAATTGACACGAATCTCCTGGAGGTGAATTACATTAAAAAGGGGAGGGGGCTCCACGAATCCTACTTCATGAGACTAAATAGGTCCCAGGGACCCCATCCTTATGGCTGAATTCCTTAGAAAAGGGATAGGGTGGAGCTGCCTCCCTCTGTGAAACCTTAGTAGGCCCCAGGAACCCCATGCCCACGAGCGATAGGCCATTACCCAGGGGAAGACCATATAACCCCTCCTCAAGCCTTAATAGGCCCTAGGGGCCCCTGTGCCTTGGAGCCAATTGGCATAATAAAGGGGAGTGGCCTGCATCACAGGCCTTGAGGACCCCAATTTCTGGAGCCCTTATCTCTTATAGGGGGGTGCCCCGGGTCTACCCTGGGTGCCCCGGTACCTACTCAGCAAGTTGGGGTCTGCGGGAAGAAGCTCTTTTTGTTTGCTCATACCAAGCAGGATCAATATGTGTTAACCTGTCGGCAGGATCACCTGCAGGGGAAACACAAGTCTGCCCCTGTCAGTGGGAGCCTTTTTTCACATGCCGCTGAGTGAGAGCAGATATGCCTTGCCTGCCCATGCTTCTGCAGGCTGGGAACGCATGTTTGCTCCCACCCTGTGGTTAGAAATGCGCCCGCTGGGTGGGAGCAAACATATGTTTTTCTGCCTGCTCTGATGTGAGCACGGAAACCACGGTGTCCTGGGGTGGGCACCCTGGGACACAATGTATAAGCCTTAAGAGGCTCAGGGAGAGGGGTGACATGGGAAAAGAAGGGAGTCAGGTTGTCTCTTTGGTCAGGGTGGAACAAATCCTTGAACAATTACTGCATTAGAGCACCTAATGGCAAGCTTTTGGTCTTGCTTCATGATTGCGATTGGAAAGTCATCCCAGAAGGTGTTGGAGCATCAGGGTAATTATCCACAACATCACTTGAGCTTGCATCTATAGAATTAGTTTTTTTTGATGACCACTGACAAATACACAAGACTAGTTTTCCTATGAATGAACCGAAGAAGCTTGTTGATGATCTTTTTGCACAAGAGTGCATCACACTACCATATAAGATACTTAAGAAAGTCATCACCTTTGTAAATGACTTCAAGATGAACTGACATAACTTGATTCACTGTGTCATAAAAAAGTTTATGGGTAAAAATAAATTCAAGTTGAATAGGTAGAAGCTCACCTTAAAACCCAAACTATTCTGAATTACAAAATGAGGTTTCATCATTCTTGGAATTTAGAAGGATACAGAGGTGTAAGCACCACAAAACAGCCCTTGCTTGGTAACTATATTGTGTTGCTTCAAATCATGTGACTGTGAATTACTTCTCTCATGAATGTTGATGTTCAGGAGAGGAACTTTGAGTCATCTCTCTTCAGCCCCCTTTCAGCAAGTTTCTTTTTTCTTGGATCAGGCTTTATTACCTATTTCCTCTTCACTACCCTCCAAGCATTTTGTTGGTGGATAAGGAGTATGAATCTGTCTATTATGTGTTTCCATTGCATCTCATAGAGTATGAATTCTAATTGCTTTACACTGGAGGCACAACCACATCAGGATTTTTATACACTTGGACCGTAGTTTTCAGACTGTGATACTGGCCCATTTTTTGTCTTCTTCTAAGTCAATATCTTCGGTGGCACCTCAAGTTTTCTCTCCTAGTCTACCTCTTTTTAATTTTGTTACTCTCTTGGCCATTTATTATATCATTTATCAGTTATGTTTCAGTTATGTGCAGGACACCCAAATTATTATGCATTTGGATGGACTGTTGATTCCCAGGTCACTTCAGAACATAGCCAAAGTCATTGCCTTTTATTAGAAAGTGTTTTTTTCTGCCATGTTTTAACGCAGAGTGTATAACATCAAATTGATCCCAGTGAAAGATGGTCATAAACACACTGTCTAACTCAGTGTACAGTGCCAAATTATAGAATTGGGACGACCTTATGAGATATTTTGCTATTTAGATCACAGACAAACTGAAGAAGGAAACAGAGGAATATGCCAATTATGTGGCTAAATTCTACAGGATTTAATCAGGCAGAGGGGTTGCACCATAGGACGGTTGGAAGGTATGCCTGACATGTCTGACGTGAGAGACAAAGAGAGGATCTTGACAGTGGTGAAGGAGGATGGACTCGCGTTCCAAGGTCACATATTTGTACTGTTCCTGCATACTATACCAGAGATGATGAAGAGGGAAAAGAACGTGAATGTGTTAAATAAAAATACCACTACAACGGATAAAGGTAAAACGTACAGTGACAATATGAGCAATTGTGCATGCAAGCAAACAACGTTAAAATTGAATTGGAAAATGAGTGCCCTTCAATGATGAAAGTTAAACTAAATTCACTTGCACACCTAGGGTGACATGAAATAAACACTCTGGTCAGCACAGAGTCTCGTCACTGGTAGTTTGTTCTACTTGCAAGGAGAAGTGTTGTTGGGACCTGACTTTAGAGGTCCCTTGGCTGACGAGACGCCCGCTGGTTTGGAAGGCGGCAGTTTTCCTTCTGAAGTAAAGAGGAGTATACGCTCAAATTTCCTCCCCACCAAGGAAGGAATGGCCACACTCGCGCAATCGTTGAAATTCAAAATTCTTTATTCAACAAGCAGTATTCACAGGATGCGTTTCGGCATGCGCGCCTTCTTGCTATGTTTTTTTGCAAAGAAAACAAGTGCCATTTTATATACAAACATCATGTAGTTTCTGGCGCCGCCAATTAACATCAAAAACGGACTGTGACTTTGCCTTAGTTTCAGGCGCCATCTTAGAGTGCATAATTAGTAATGTTTCTCGTATTTGAACATATCGATTTCTTCATTATAATATAACAGATAATTCCATATTTGCACAGTTTCTAAGAAAACACAATTGAGCCCTGGATGGGCAATATATTGCAAAAAATCTCATATGTCTCACGAGTCCGATAATCAATAACATAATTTTATGCAGACTGTAACCAAACGTTATATAAATCATTATCAATTAGACTCATTAGATTCATTATTATGGACTCTAGTCTACGTAGTTCTGTTCCCTGTTTCCACCATGTTCGCTAATCGGAATGTGATCCATACAGAAAAATTTGAGGAGATTGCGATCACTGTTATGGAACTGGGAGAAGTGTCTCGCAACTGGATACAAGGGATCCCTATTCTCAATTGCTCGTGCATGTTCCAGGATTCTGCGTTTCTTGGGGTGTATAGTACTGCCTATATAGATTTTGGCACATGGGCATACTAGGCAGTACACGCAGTAAGGTGTAGTACAGGTTAAAAATGTGGTGATTTTTTAAAATTCTCTTAAGCCTGGAACCTGGTAGGATAAAACTTTAGAGCAATTTTTGCAAGCTTTGTATTTTGAGCAGAGGAAAAAACACATAACGGCACTAATTCTCAGGACAAATGGGACGGACTCATAGTGACTTTTTACTAGGGAATCCTTCAAAGACCTACTATGTTTAAAAGTTATCTGTGGATACTTCGGTAGGTCCTTCCCTATCACTTGATCTGTTCTTAGGATATGCCAATTACGGCATAAAATCTCTCTCAAAGTCCCTGCCTCATTTGAAAAAGCTGTAATAAATCTGCAAGACTCTTCCTCATGTTCCATATGTTTCTCTTTTTCTCAGTAGGCACCTGCATGGTATTTTCTAGTGTCTTTGTCAGTAAATCATAGTTGTAGCCCCTCTCCTGAAACCTTTGAATGGCGTCTGATGCTGCTTTTTCAAAATCCTCATTATTTGAGCAATTCCTCTTTATTCGGAGGAGCTCACCGTATGGTATACTATTTTTCAGGCTTTTTTGATGGCTACTGCTGGTCTCCAAAATCGAATTACCAGCTGTTTCTTTCCCAAATAATGAGGTACAAATCTTGCCCTCCCTGATAAACACTTTTAAGCCTAGAAAGGTGAACTCTTTCTGACTCATCTACTCACTGAAATGGAGATTAAGAGAGTTCCTATTTAACTCCTGAATATATTGTTCAGCTTGGTGTTTGGGACCCTTCCATAAGATAAATAGATCATCTATATATCTGTGCCAGGATATGATACAGTTCACCCACTCGCTGCACTTGTCTGCCCAGGCCACCTGCTTCTCCTACCAGCCAACAAATACATTTGCATAGCTGGGGGCGAAGCAGGAGCCCATTGCGGTACCCCTTGTCTGACGATAATGTTGTTTCTCAAAAAGAAAAATGTTATTGGTCAAGACAAACTCAGCAAATTCTAATAGCATTTCATTGGGTTCTGACAGTTCAATTGACCTTCCCTTAAGAAAATACCGTAAGCCTGTAGGCCTTTCTGATGCTCGATCACAGTATATAAACTAGTTATGTCCAATACAATCATTATCATATCCTGCTCCCATGTAATGTCCATTATGCTTTTGATGAAGTGTGTTGAGTCGCGAATATATGAGGGCATCGTTCTGACAAATTCTGCCCAAAAATAATCCACAAATTGGGACATTGCTTCCGTCAAACATCCAATTGAAGAAATAATCGGTCGACCTGGTGGTCTCTTACAATCCTTGTGAAGTTTGGGCAGATGGTAAAAGGTTGCTTAACTGGAAAAGAACATGAAAGAAATTTGTGTTCATTTGCATTGATCATGTTCCTATGTGCCCAATTTTGGATGAGATCAGGATATTGATGTATGCTGTTAACATATTTGCCTTTGTAATCTTTTGATAACAATGTGTATCCGATAATTGGCGAATAGCTTCTTGGGTATAAAATTCCCGTGACATCAAAACAATATTTCCGCCTTTGTTGGACGGTTTACATATTGTATTTGTATCATCCTGTAATTCTTGCAGAGCCCTTTGTTCTCCTTTTTTCAAATTGCTCTTCCAATTGGATGTAGAAGACAATCTCATTTTTAATAGATCCTGATTTACAGCTTCTTCAAAGACATCAATAGTATCGTACGGGGATAATGGCATATAAGTTGACTTGGGTTTGAAATTCATTCTTATAATTTTTTGATTAATGCCAAAGCCCCTAACTTCCGATAAATTGGATGATGTGTCTTGAGAGCTTGTCGGTTCTTGGCTTGAAAGCAATTGCAATGTTACAAGATCGTCACCAGTCACTGAAGAGATGCCTGATGTTATTCTTTCTTCCTCAAAGGGGGATGGTTGATGTTGTGCCCTTAATTTGAAAAATGTCCGCATTTTTAATTTTCTAGTGAACAGATAAAGATCAATGCAGGTTAGAGTGTACACCAGTTTTTTTTCGGGGCAAAAGGTGAGTCCTTTCTTTAAGACTAATTCTTGATCTTTTGTCAAATTCTTGTTTATCAAATTGACAATGGTCAGGTCTGTACTTGATACTATTTCCTCATTCCCCTTTTGCTCCGTGTTTGGCTGGCAACTCCTTGTGGTTGACCTGAAGCGGCCGCCTCTTCGCGTCTTTCTGCAGATTTATATATATATTTACTGAAAAAAACATAGGTTTCAGGGGTGTTATAGTTAGCTGGATATTTCACTCATACAAAACCATCGAAATTACTCAGTTATAGTTAGTTGTACTAAATGCACCTCTCGCGCCAGCAATCCTCTGGTGATGATGTCACATATTACATCATTCATGATATGGTCAGTGAAATGACTGATGACATCACTGATTACATCTCAAATGACATCACTGATGACATCATCCAGTGAATGTAGTTTGGTTTGTTATATAAATATGTCACGGTCTCCTGGCCACCGGTAGATCACTGCCTGCCCTTGTCGAGGCAAAATAGTGGTAGGGACGACCACGTACTGTAAACTACAAATCCCAGCAAAACTTGCGGGTCACGTCGTATGTGACGTTACGCCGACCCGGAACCAGGATTTAGAGGCGACTGCAGGGATCCCCGGCACCGATAATTCTAGATTTGGAAGCTATTGAAGACTCCTTCGGTGATTTGACTTTTCATTGTATGGTGGTAAGAGTGCTTAGGCACAGTTCTTCCGGATTGCCAATCCTAAGTCCGGTTGCCCTGAAAGTCGACCCTCGCCCTCAGTAATTGGGATTTTGTGGAGACTAGTGTTTCTACGGTCTCCTCGGAGAAAACACAAACGAGGCATTATCATTGTAGGATCACATACTCCTCTGTTGGCTAAGACCGGTCTTGGGGTCTTTTGCAGAGGAGTCTTGTTCTTTGATTTACTTAAGATTCCTCTGCTCCTCTTTTGGATGAGACTCAGAGCAATCAGTCTCGTGCATAGGAGCCCTTGCTTACCCTCTTGTACATTTGGCTCATGTCCTTTGTAGAGGAGTCTCCTTTTGTTTGTACATTAGGTGATTAATATATTTGCGGGCAACAACCGTTTTATCAAGTCATTTCATCTAAAGTGTCATTCCTGAGAGATTTTCGCTTGGGTTCTAATATGACATGATGGAATTATTGACATGGTGATTTACGTACGTTTCAACTGCACATAAATTGAACTAGGTACAAGAGAATATTGTTCTTGGCTTCGGATTACTCCTTATAAGCTATTGCTTCTTTTTGTTGTTTCTGTAGTGTAGTTCCCATTTTCCCAATAGGCTCTGCGCATTGGAATAACATAAACGATAGTTTAGACGTAGGACTGAGGTCGACTAGGTCTCTATTGAATATGTTAGACTTAATTAGGTTTGCCAGCTAGCTCTGAGGTCACTAGAAACTTTCTCGAATGAACAGGGAGGAGTTAACTTCCCTGATTAGACAAGAAGGGATTAGCTTCTGACAACCGCATAAACATGACAACTTTGCTCCCCCAGAATAAGGAGTATATCGCCAGAGTCGTGTGAAAACAATAGATAGCTATTTCACTCAGTCAATCGTGCATACTTAGTTTCAACAGAGTGCAGCGAAATAGAGAGACGGGCGTTTTCAATAAAAGGTTTTATTTATTTAGCAGTCTTCTTTCTCATGCAAGAGAAGTGAATTGCTATAATTGCAATACTTGTCATAAAGTAAAGTACGTACTATAAAAGGAGTATTATGAAATAATACTGTAAAAGCATTGATATGGTTTCTGAGCCATATGATACTTAAAATGTATAAAATATATACAATTACATACAATGATAAAAGTTGACTAAACGTACTCAACTGATGTTTCTAAATACGCCTACCCCAGTGTACCTAACCTAAGCCTAGTACGTGGGAAGGACTGAAGGAGTTTTTAAGTTAAGTTAGTTTTGCCAAGAATCTGACTCAAGAATTCTCGAAGGATCTAATCAGCTCCGTACCTTGGTTTTAGAATGAAGGAGGTCTTGTATCTCGCTCTCAGGACTCGATCTCCCAGTCACCCGCAAGGGTGACTGGAAACACTGGAGCTGGATTTTCTCGGCAGGAGAAAAAGACAGCGTCTTTCTCAGTGCGTCAAAATGGGAGGGATGGCTTCCTTCGGCACTCGCATCCGCTGGGCTTCGGATAAGTAGATAGCCGCTCTGCTCCAAACCACTGTGTGTTGCTTAAGGCAAACGCTGGTATATTTATACCTGGAAGGTGCTGTGTTTGATGTAAGGTTGGACATAAGACGTCAATAAAAGATGTCACTAAGAATTGGCCGTTCTTTCAGTGCTCGCAGGAGTTCTAGGACAAATCAAAACAAAAGCATTGGGAATTCCCAGTTTGCTGGAGGTTTGTTTTGTTTAAAGAACTTGTTGTACTTTCTAGGAGTCGAAGGAAGTAGCCTTGCCGTATTTGGATTGCATTGGCTTATACTAAATATGGATATGATTCTTATGCCTTTATAAGGATATGATTTGTTATAACCACATGAGGGCATAAATCGGTAATATTTAATTAGGGTCCTAGATACGTTCACAATATTTCAATATCACTCTAGGAGAGAGGTAAGAGAGGGTATGTCGTCATTTATGACTAGGCACCAAAACCTCACATCAACCACAATGGTATGTGCCATAAGAATATTAGAAAAGTGAATTATAGGAAGTAATTACTACTGTGGTTCCTTTATATGATGTTCTTTATTCTTTTCTATTGCAAAAATAGTGCATGGATGTGAACTTGCGACTGCCCTCTGCCTTCTTCTATGATCTTGGATCAACTTATTTTTCTTTTCAGGTGAGGACTAGGAAAGGGTAAACCCCACAACCATTGTAGTAGTGTTTAATTGCAGACTGTGGGATTGTCTTGCTTACCCTGTGTTCTTCTCTCTTCCTCAGATCTCCCTCCCTGCAGTCCCTACCCTTTCCTTCCCCAGCTTGATTACCCCAAAAGTCTGCGTGGTTACCTAAAACTGGACTTGGGGTTGTCTAGAGGTGGGACTCTTTTGAGCATCAACACAGCCCTGAGGATTCGTCTGAAGGAGCCTGACAAAATATATATTATATATATAGCAATCTGCATTTAAGAATAAGTGAATATATACCTATCTTGAGGGAGGATTTAGTTGCAGCGTGATTGGCTGTTTACTTGAGTAATTTATAGTGTCTCACTAAATATATTGGATAGTGACTAAACTGTAATAATATCTGTATTACTTTGTCAGTTGTTGTGTAAACTGCTGCACCTGTTGGTTACTAGCTATGTGAAAGTCTATATTAGTTATTGATTAGTTAACTGAATTTTTGTATGGGGGAGTGAATGTGTGTGTTGTTCCGTAGGGGGTGTGTGACTGCGGGGGTACCTTAAAACCGAACTTGGGGTTGTCTAAATGTGGGCCCCTTTTGAGCATCAACACAGCCCTGAGGATTTGTGTGGAGGAGCCTGACAGAGTTATCGGCCCACGATTTCTCTTTCCTCCCGGCTGTGTTGAGGTTACGGATGGCCTCCTTGGATGATGTAATGGCGGCCTTGGTCTTAGTACAGGCAGAATTTGCAGCCTCACGACAAGAGACCACAGCTTTACAGACCAGGGTAGACTTGCTACAGAGAAACCCATTTAATGTGGGTGTCTCTCACCCGGCATCAGTGGTGGTGGAAATGCCATCTCAGGTACCCTTAGCCCCACCAGAAAGATTTCATGGGGATAGAAAAAAGGTCCAGGTGTTTATGATACAAGTATTGTTACACTTTACGTGTAAACCAAAATTGTTTGTTACTAATCAGGCAAGAGTGGCCTTCCTGATTTCCTATTTCGGTGGGTAAGCAGCACAGTGGGTGGTTCCCATAGTCAGGGGAGACGATCCGATGCTTTATGATTGGGATAGTTTTTTTAACGAGTTTGAAAAGACCTTTGATCGTAGGGCCGAGACCTTTTCTGTAGACAAAGATTTGCTCGAGCTTAAACAGGGTTCTTCAGATCTGGTTAGTTATTTAAATCATTTCAGAAGACTGGAAGCAGAAACTGACTGGCCAGAAACCAAGTGTTAGAACCGCCTGTCTCTAGTTGGCAGAGGTATGCACTTCTGACAAATGGGGACACACCTTTTCTAGTCAGGGCAAGGGGATCACACACTTAGATAACCCCTGCTCACCCCCTTGGTAGCTTGGCAGAGCAGACAGGCTTATCTCAGAGGCTGTGTGTTAAGCATTTATGACCACATACAGTAATAAAGTGAATACACTACAAATGGACACGACACAGTAGTATTATAAAAATAAGTATTTTTATATAAGGCTTAGCACAAGACCAAATAACGACAAAAATGTACACAATCTTAATAAATACTCTGAGAAGGGAAAAATAGTTCAAAGGTAGTTTCTTCTTTAGCACAAAGTCTTTCGTATCAAAGCAAATCTTCTTCTTGGAAACACAGTTCTTAGCAACAGGGTAACCCACACGGGGGCTACACGACGTCGAGGCAAAGTTAATCCAAAGGTTTGGCTCCGACCGTGAGGAGCGCTACGTCGAGCCCGGAGTCACACGGACTCCCAACAACACAGTACCTTGGAAAAGGAAGCACACGATGATCAGCGGCGTCGAGCAATCCGGCGTCGCGTCTTCGGTGTCGATCAGGCCTCAGCAGGCGTCGTCGTCGGTGATGCTGTTGCAAAAGAGTGAGCAGCACTCACGGCGTCGAGAGAGCACGAGGGCGATGCGATCAGCAGCGGTGCAGACACGAGGTCCCTTGGAGCTGGAGCCTAACTCGCTACTCACTGGCGTTGCTGCTGGCGTTGATCGGGCCCGGCGGCCGGCGTCGATGAAGCGGGACACAGGAGCCGTTACTCACTATGTCGAGCTGGATTCGGCGACGTCCGTCGGCGTCGAGGTTGACAGCTCTTTCAGAGGTGCTGGATTCACAGGTTCCAGCAAATAGCACTTTAAGCAGATGAAGTCCTTTAGCCCTGTGACTTCAGCAGGAGACTGGCACTCTTCCAGTCCTTGGAGATTTTCTTAGCAAGCGTGAGAGTACACACACAGTTCCTCTCTCCTGGTTCCTTGACAAAAATAAAGAAGCAATGCAGGATTCCCCCCAGCAAACAGCACACTGGCAGAAGGGGTAGGCAAGTCCTTGGATCAGCAGGCTTCTTGTCCTTGGTTTCAGGGTTCCTTGTCAGAAGTGATCGATTTCTTGGTTCAGGGGTCCTTCTCTTATACCCTTTTCGGCTTTGATCCCTTTTGTCCATGCAGGGGAATTTCCCAACATCCTGGGTCTGTTGTGGGTGGAGCCAGGCAGTAGCACCTGGCCTATTCATTGCGCAGGGCTGGGTTCTCAGACGCCCAGCAGGAGGTGGAGCCAGCATTGATACTGGCAGGAGCAGAGCTATCGGCCTCCTGGCAGGAGGTGGGGCTAGGATCGTCCATGGCAGGCACAGAGCCATCAGCCGCTTGGCAGGAGGTGGAGCCAGCATTGTATCAGGCAGGGCAGGCTATCAGCAACTACTCTCCCCCTACTCTCAACGCAAATGTCCCACTCATCCCACACTGACTCATCCAGACCTGTGGAGCCACCCAGCTCCTGTCACACACACGCAAGACCAGCAGAAACCAGATATGGTTGGACAAGAAAATAGACACTTCCTAAAAGTGCTATTTTCAAACCCAGAGTCCAAAAACCATCCACACCACTGGATGCGTAATTAAACCCCGAGCTCAGGGATACCAAACTCGACATTGCACCATGCTCCCCGAGCCAGCTAGGATCATAGCATTAATAATCCCGGCGGCCCATTCTAACTAATGGAGAGCAGGCTACCTTGCAATAGTGAAGAACGAAGATGGCTGTAATTCACTATTAGGACATGCCAACTTAGTCAGGCGTGTCCTACCTTATACTTACAATGCACCCTGCCCGTGGGCCTACCATAGGGGTGACTAACATGAAGTCAAGGGAAGGTTTGAGGGGCTGGCAAGTACGTATACTTGCACAGCCGGCGTGACAGTACCAGACTGTACGTGGGTCTCACAATGACCGACTCGTAGACATTCTTTTACGAGGCCGCTCCTGTGGGTGGCACAACACGTGCTGCAAGCCCACGAGCGGCATTTGTATTTACAAGCCCCGGCACTCCTGGTGCACTAGACGAGGGACTGACAGTAAACCAAATAAGCAAAACATGGATACAATAGATACATCAATTTAACATAGGGAGCACTTGCGCTGTGGCACTGATCAGCAGTGGCACAGCGCCCAAAGCATATACCAGCAAAACATCGGAAAACAGTGGAGGCAAACAGAAAAAATGGAGGAGAGACTCAAGCCAATGATGACAGGTCTAACACGTGTTCCCTCCAGCTGAAATGTGGGGAGAACTACCCTTGACCTAGGGAGTCCTCTTCACTAAGGCGGAAAAATCTGGACAGACCATCAGCATTGGCGTGATCTGTACCAGGGCGGTGTTCCACCGTAAAGTCCATCCCCTGTAGGAAAATGGACCTCCTCAACAGTTTTGGATTCTCACCCCTCATCTGCATCAACCATCTGAGGGCCTGTGGTCTGTCTGAACCCGGAAGTGAGTCCCAAACAGGTAGGGTCTTAGCTTCTTCAGTGCCCAGACCACATCAAATGCTTCTCTCTCTATCGCACTCCACCTCGTTTCCCTGGGAAGTAACCTCCGACTGATGAAGGCTACAGGCAAGTCTCGGCCCTCTTCATTCACCTGAGCTAGAACAGCCCCCACGCCATGCTCTGAAGCGTCCGTCTGGACAATAAATTCTTTCGAGAAGTCGGGTGCCTGGAGTATAGGTGCTGTGCACATTGCAGTTTTCAGGGTGTCAAAGGCCGTTTGACAGGCATCAGTCCAGATCACGTTTCGTGGTTGCTTCCTGGAAGTCAGCGAAGTCAAGGGGTGCACAATGTTACCGTAATCCTTGACAAACCTCCTGTAATAACATGTGAGACCTAAGAAGGCTCTCACCTGAGTTTGGGTTTTGGGCGGCGCCCAAGCCAGGATGGTATCAATCTTGGGTTGCAGGGGGGCAACCTTGCCGCTCCCTACTTGGTGCCCCAAATACACCACAGAACCCTGCCCAATCTGGCACTTACTGGCTTTGATTGTGAGGCCTGCTCTGCGCAGGGCCAACAACACTTCCTGGAGGTGGCTCAAGTGTTCCTCCCAGCTGGCGCTGAACACTGCGATGTCGTCCAGGTAGGCGGCACTGAAATCCTCCAGTCCAGCCAAGACCTGGTTGACCAACCTCTGGAAGGTGGCAGGGGCATTCTTCATCCCAAAGGGCATCACCTGGAACTGGTATAGCCCATCTGGTGTGGAGAATGCGGACCTCTCCTTTGCCCCATCAGTTAAGGCGATCTGCCAGTACCCAGACGTTAGATCAAACGTACTAATGTACCAGGCAGCCCCCAACCGATCGATGAGCTCATCAGCTCTGGGGATGGGGTGCGCGTCAGTCTTCGTGACCGAATTGAGTCCTCGGTAATCCACGCAGAACCAGAGTTCCGGTGAAGCACCAGGCGTTGCAGCCTTCGGGACCAAGACCACTGGGCTGGCCCAAGGACTGCTAGAGGACTCAACCACCCCTAACGCAAACATCTTGGAGACCTCCTCCTTAATGTATGCTCGAACCTTGTCAGTCACCCTGTAAGCCTTGTGCTTCACAGGAGGGCTGTCTCCGGTGTCAACGTCATGGACACACCAATGAGTGACACCCGGAACCAAGGAAAACAGATCCGGGAATTGTCCCAACAGGTGGCGACAATCCTGTTTCTGCTCAAGGGTCAGTGTGTCAGAGAGGACCACACCACCCACTGACCTGTCTTGCTCTTTAGCACACAGGAGGTCAGGAAGAGGCTCACTCTTCTCCTCCATTCCAGCATCTGTAGCTAGGAGCATGCCCACTTCAGACCTTTCTAAGTGGGGCTTTAAACGGTTGACATGTAGGACCCGCAAGGGGTTCCTGGGAGATTTCAAGTCCACCAAGTAGGTGACATCGCTCTTCTTCTCCACAACCTTAAACGGTCCAGTCCACCTGTCCTTGAGCGCACAAGGTTCCACAGGGGACATGACCCACACTTCTTGACCAGGCTGAAGCTCTACCAGAGTGGCATTCCGGTCGTACCATCGCTTCATCTCCTCCTGGCTGGCCTCCAGATTTGCCTGAGGAAGTTCTCTGAAGCGCCGAGTCTGGTTCCGAAAGGCCAACATGTAGCTGTATACATCCTGGGGAGGTTTCCTGGGAGATTGCTCCCAGCCTTCCTTGACCAGACTCAAAGGCCCTCTTACCGGGTGACCATACAAAAGTTCAAAGGGGCTGAACCCTAGAGACTTCTGCGGTACCTCACGGTAAGCAAATAACAGGCATGGCAAGAGGACGTCCCATTTCCGCCTCATTGGTTCTTCAAGACCCATGATCATGCCTTTAAGGGTCCGATGGAATCTCTCAACCAGCCCATTTCCTTGAGGGTGGTAAGGAGTGGTGAACTTGTAGGTTACCCCACACTCCTTCCACAGAGACTTCATATAGTTCGAAATGAAGTTGGTTGCCCGGTCTGACACCACCTCTCTGGGGAACCCCATCCGGGAGAAAACGCCCATCAGTGCCCGTCCCACCACGGGGGCCGTCACTGTTCGGGGAGGGATGGCTTCCGGGTACCGTGTGGCATGGTCCAACAAGACCAGGATGAAACTGTTGCCTAGGGCTGTCTTGGGGTCCAGGGGCCCAACAACATCAATACCCACCCGGTCAAAGGGGGTACTGACCACCGGAAAAGGTTGGAGGGGAGCCTTCTGCTTCCTTCCGCTTTTCCCACTTGCCTGGCAAGTGTGACAAGTCTTGCAATGGATGTCTACATCCCTTCGCATCTGCGGCCAATAAAAATGGGTGACAAGCCTGTCATAGGTCTTGTCCTGCCCCAGATGTCCAGCTAACGGAACGCCATGAGCCAAACCCAGTAGGAAGGCTCTGATACGCTGGGGTACCACCAGCACACGGGCTGACCCAGGCTCAGCAGCCTTAGGCTCGCTATACAGGAGGTCATTCTCCCAGTAAACAAAATGTGACCCTGACTGATCACCTGAGGTTTGGGCTGAGGCCTGCTGCCTCATACCCACAAGAGAAGAGCACACCTTCTGTTCGGCACAGAATTCCTCCCTGGAGGGACCACCATCCTGCTGCCAGTGGGTCAGGTCGGGCAGGTCTCCCAGTTCGGCAATTTGTTCCCCTGTGGACTCCAGGGCATCCCCCTCGGGGTCTACCTCCTCCTGGACCACGGGAACTACGGGGGCCGGTTTCCCGCGCCTCCTGCCTCTTCTCTTCACAGCTGGGTCCTGGGCCGTACTTTCAGGCTCCGAGACCCCATCAACACCCTTACTCGCTGTCATCGATCGAGTGGTTGCACACACCCACTCTGGCACGCCCAACATTTTCAAGTGCGTCTCCCTCTCCACCTTAGCCCAAGGGGAGTCTTCCAAATCATTGCCCAGGAGACAATCAACAGGCATGGCGGGCCTCACAGCAACTTGAAGAGTACCTGAAACTCCCCCCCATTCAAAGGAAACCTGAGCTACCTCACACTCTTTCTGGGAGTTGTCGGCAGCTATCACAGGGTAGAATGTGTGGGGAACCACCTGCTCTCTGGACACCAAGTGACACTTGACAGCTGTCACACTCGCTCCGGTGTCTCTGAGAGCTTCCACTCTATGGCCATTAATGGTCACCCACTGCCTATATTTACTAATGTTACTAGGCAGAGGGGGTGGAGGGACCATTTCCATGTCTCCTAGCGAGACCAGGGACATTTCTGCGGGACCCCTCCCACCAGGGACAACCATCTCCTCCCCTCCCAGGGCTACACTCGCCAACTGACGGGGGGTGCACGCGGCGGTGCATTCGAATCCTTTTTGGGACACTGGGGGTCATAAAACCGGTGTCCCACCTGCCCACATCCGTAGCAGGTTAGGGGGCCCCTATGAACAGGTTTACCCGTCGGGCCCCTGGCTTCTTCTCAGGGGGAGGCTGGGAACCTTTCCCTTGGTTCCCTTGGGGATTGCTTTGGGGCCCTTTCTGAGACTCCTTCTGTTTACCCTTGTCCCCCCCACTCTTCTGCTGGGGACCCTGCCCACCTTTGGCTGAGTCTCCCACTGGACCCTTGTGGACCCTGGTACTGACCCAGCGGTCCGCCTCCTCAGCAAGTTTTCCAGAGTTAGATATCTTGCTATCAATCAGGTGCTGGCCCAGCTCTGGAAAACAGTTATTAGACAAATGCTCCCAAGCAAACAAATCATAAAAAGCTTCATAACTTTCCACTTTGCTGCCCTTCACCCAACCATCCATGGCTCTGCAAAAATAAGACACATATTCAACCCACGTCGTACCAGGCAACTTCTTACATTCTCTAAAAGCTTGTCTGTACTTCTCGGGGGTTAGGCCATACCGCAACATTAAAGCATTTTTCATATGAGTATACGACATCCTATCCTCAACAGGCATGTCTAACAGGGTATCTCTCCCCTCATTCACAAAGCGACCCCACAACCCCGCTCCCCAATTCTTCTCAAGGACCTGGTGGGCCAACAATGCAAACTCATATGCTTTAAACCACTGACCAATATCTTTGTTCCTATGATAATCTTTTATCACATCTTTGGGAAAGTAAAACTTACTTTCTGCAGGGCGAGATGGGATGCTGCCACCAGAGGGATTCAATTCTAAATTTTTAGCTTGGATATCCAGCTCCCTCAACCTGGTTTCACGCTCCAAAGCTAACTTCTCTCTTTCAAACTCTAACTTTTTGATCTCCAAATCAGCTTCTCTTCTACCTCTTGCATTTTCTAACTCCAACTGCCCATTTATCTTTAGCCTTGCCATTTCCATGTTGTATGCACGCTCCTTCGCTCTTTCTTCACGTTCTTCAGGGGAAAGACCTTTGGAGGAAACACTGCTTCCGGGAGAGGACTCAGGCCCATTCACTGGCGCCTCCTCATCCCCTTCCACTGGCGGTACCACCACCGGATCAGTGGGATCTCTGGACTCCAACCAGGCCTCCAAAGCTTTGCGAAAATCCTCTTTCCTTTCGAGGCCTGTTGTAGGAACTTTAAGCTGCTCGCAAAAGTGTTGCAGCTGCTTTTTCCTGTATTTCTTCATTTTCTTCCTATCGAACTCCTCCACAACAACAACAACAGGGGTAGTGACTCCGTTGTCACTCATGGTCAAAACTGGCAGTGTTCAAAAAAATCAAGCTTCAGAAAAGCGGAGAACCAAAAATAGGATCCTTCCAAATTGGATTGTGACTGTGCTATGGTCTGCTTTCACTATGTAGCGCACACTAATCACTGCACATGGGTCATAAATGCAAAGTTCAAATCCTCACCGCTGACCCACCAATGTTAGAACCGGCTGTCTCTAGTTGGCAGAGGTATGCACTTCTGACAAATGGGGACACACCGGGCCCGATTCACAGAATGAACTTAAGACTCAATCCTAAACTTACTACTATTTTGGTATTCACAGAATGCACTTACTACTTTTGGTATTCACAGAATGCACTTACTACTTTTGGCATTCACAGAATGAACTTACTACTTTTGGTATTCACAGAAGTTAAAATTTTGTCTTAAGTTTGTCTTAAGACAAACTTAAGACAGACTTAAGACAAACTTAAGACAGACTTAAGACAGACTTAAGACCAAATCCTAACTTGTGTGAATACCAAAAGTAGTAAGTTCATTCTGTGAATACCAAAAGTAGTAAGTGTATTCTGTGAATGCCAAAAGTAGTAGGTGCATTCTGTGAATACCAAATAGTAGTAAGTTTAGGATTTAGTCTTAAGTTAATTCTGTGAATCGGGCCCTCCTTTTCTAGTCAGGGCAAGGGGATCACACACTTAGATAACCCCTGCTCACCCCCTTGGTAGCTTGGCAGAGCAGACAGGCTTATCTCAGAGGCTGTGGACCCGATTCACAGAATGAACTTAAGACTCAATCCTAAACTTACTACTGTTTTGGTATTCACAGATTGCACTTACTACTTTTGGTATTCACAGAATGAACTTACTACTTTTGGCATTCACAGAATGCACTTACTACTTTTGGTATTCACAGAATGAACTTACTCATTTCGGTATTCACAGAAGTTAGGACTCCTAACTTTAGGACTCCTAAATGCCTTCTGTGATTACCGAAAGTCCTAAAATTACGCTTTTTCTCAATTTAGTAGTAGTAAAGTTAGAACTACTAACTTTAGGATGCCTAAATGCCTTCTGTGAATACCGAAAATCCTAAAATTAGGATTTTTCTCAATTTAGTAGTAGTAAAGTTACGACTACTAACTTTAGGACGCCTAAATGCCTTCTGTAAATACCAAAAGTCCTAAAACTAGGATTTTTCTCAATTTAGTAGTAGTAAAGTTAGTAGTCCTAACTTTACTACTACTAAATTGAGAAAAATCCTAATTTTAAGACTTTCGGTATTCACAGAAGGCATTTAGGAGTCCTAAAGTTAGGAGTCCTAACTTCTGTGAATACCGAAATGAGTAAGTTCATTCTGTGAATACCAAAAGTAGTAAGTTCATTCTGTGAATACCAAAAGTAGTAAGTGCAATCTGTGAATACCAAAACAGTAGTAAGTTTAGGATTGAGTCTTAAGTTCATTCTGTGAATCGGGCCCATTGTGTTAAGCATTTATGACCACATACAGTAATAAAGTGAATACACTACAAATGGACACGACACAGTAGTATTATAAAAATAAGTATTTTTATATAAGGCTTAGCACAAGACCAAATAACGACAAAAATGTACACAATCTTAATAAATACTCTGGGAAGGGAAAAATAGTTCAAAGGTCTTTCGTATCAAAGCAAATCTTCTTCTTGGAAACACAGTTCTTAGCAACAGGGTAACCCACACAGGGGCTACACGACGTCGAGGCAAAGTTAATCCAAAGGTTCGGCTTCGACCGCGAGGAGCGCTACGTCGAGCCCGGAGTCACACAGACTCCCAACAACACAGTACCTTGGAAAAGGAAGCACACGATGATCAGCGGTGTCGAGCAATCCGGCGTCACGTCTTCGGTGTCGATCAGGCCTCAGCAGGCGTCGTCGTCGGTGATGCTGTTGCAAAAGAGTGAGCAGCGCTCACGGCGTCGAGAGGGCACGAGGGCGATGCGATCAGCAGCGGTGCAGACACGAGTTCCCTTGGAGCTGGAGCCGAACTCGCTACTCACTGGCATTGCTGCTGGCGTCGATCAGGCCCGGCGGCCGGCGGCGAGGAAGCGGGACACGGGAGCCGTTACTCACTATGTCGAGCTGGATTCGGCGACGTCCGTCGGTGTCGAGGTTGACGGCTCTTTCAGAGGTGCTGGATTCACAGGTTCCAGAAAATAGCACTTTAAGCAGATGAAGTCCTTTAGCCCTGTGACTTCAGCAGGAGACTGGCCCTCTTCCAGTTCTTGGAGATTTTCTTAGCAAGCGTGAGAGTACACACACAGTTCCTCTCTCCTGGTTCCTTGCCAAAAATAAAGAAGCAATGCAGGATTCCCCCCAGCAAACAGCACACTGGCAGAAGGGGTAGGCAAGTCCTTGGATCAGCAGGCTTCTTTTCCTTGGTTTCAGGTTTCCTTGTCAGAAGTGATCTGATTTCTTGGTTCAGGGGTCCTTCTCTTATACCCCTTTTCGGCTTTGATCCCTTTGTCCATGCAGGGGAATTTCCCAACATCCTGGGTCTGTTGTGGGTGGAGCCAGGCAGTAGCACCTGGCATATTCATTGCGCAGGGCTGGGTTCTCAGACGCCCAGCAGGAGGTGGAGCCAGCATTGATACTGGCAGGAGCAGAGCTATCGGCCTCCTGGCAGGAGGTGGGGCTAGGATCGTCCATGGCAGGCACAGAGCCATCAGCCGCTTGGCAGGAGGTGGAGCCAGCATTGTTTCAGGCAGGGCAGGCTATCAGCAACTACTCTCCCCCTACTCTCAACGCAAATGTCCCACTCATCCCACACTGACTCATCCAGACCTGTGGAGCCACCCAGCTCCTGTCACACACACGCAAGACCAGCAGAAACCAGATATGGTTGGACAAGAAAATAGACACTTCCTAAAAGTGCTTTTTTCAAACCCAGAGTCCAAAAACCATCCACACCACTGGATGTGTAATTAAACCCCGAGCTCAGGGATACCAAACTCGACATTACACCATGTTCCCCAGCCAGCTAGGATCATAGCTTTAATAATCCCGGCGGCCCATTCTAACTAATGGAGAGCAGGCTACCTTGCAATAGTGAAGAATGAATATGGCTGTAATTCACTATTAGGACATGCCAACTTGGTCAGGCGTGTCCTACCTTATACTTACAATGCACTCTGCCCGTGGGCCTACCATAGGGGTGACTAACATGAAGTCAAGGGAAGGTTTGAGGGGCTGGCAAGTAGGTATACTTGCACAGCCGGCATGACAGTACCAGACTGTACGTGGGTCTCGCAATGACCGACCCGTAGACATTCTTTTACGAGGCCGCTCCTGTGGGTGGCACAACACGTGCTGCAAGCCCACGAGCGGCATTTGTATTTACAAGCCCCGGCACTCCTGGTGCACTAGACGAGGGACTGACAGTAAACCAAATAAGCCAAACATGGATACAATAGATACATCAATTTAACATAGGGAGTACTTGTGCTGTGGCACTGATCAGCAGTGGCACAGCGCCCAAAGCATATACCAGCAAAACATTGGAAAACAGTGGAGGCAAACAGAAAAAATGGAGGAGAGACTCAAGCCAATGATGTCAGGTCTAACACCAAGCAATCAGTAATCTTTTATCAAGGCCTTACTGACGAACTGAAGGATGTCCTTGCACAGATTGAACCACAACCCCGCACTAGTGCAGCCCTTATTGATCTAGAAAAACAATAGAATTCACTTTGATGTACTAATTTTCCACAACCAGTATGGTACTGGCCTTAACCGCTAAAGTGTATTTTCATGGGCATATAGACCGTACAACACTCACTTCATACACCCAATGGCCTGTAGACCCTTTTACTAGAAGTGACACCTCAAAAGCACTTACAATCTAACAGGGGTAATTATGCAGCCAAAGTGAAAAATATTTTCATTATTGTATTTCTATATTAGTAAAAAAAGAGAGATTAACAGCCTGTGCACATACTCTTGTGCTTCTGATTTTTAAAACATATTATTGAAGATATTCTAATATATCAAAAGCAAATTGCATCAAAGTTGGCACACTACAAACAATCTATTAATATACACTATTCAATCAAGTATACAGAATGCATATGTTAAAATGATTTGATAATACAAATATTAAAAATGTGTTGACGCGTTTCGGTGGATCCTGCTGTGCGCACCACTTTCTTCGGGACAATTAAAAACAATCTGTTGAAATAAATAAAAAAATACAATATCATCACTATTTGCTCTATGAGCTGCATTTTGTAAAAATAACATGTTAACAACTCTCCATTTTTAACATTCTTCTGTGTTGGCACACATTTGAATACTCTAATTCTTTTACTCTTCTTGGCTGGCTTACATATCAATACCTGTGCTATTTTTTTGTGGATACTGCTTTCAGTATAAAGTTCCTTTCACTGTGTGCACATCTCCTCCATAACACTTTGGTGTTCACATACTTTCACCCTCCCTATATGTTTTCTCCTTATATTCTAACCACACATTCTACCTTCATACTTCCACACTTTCTAGTTTAGCAAGGTCTTTTCTAGTCACACACCTTAACTAGATGAGCAATGCTCCCTCCTCATTATTCAATTTCGTCATGTGGGCAGCTCACATCCGCTGTTCACTTAAGCACATTTAGGGGCCGATTAGGATGGAGGATTTTCCGCCTCCTCCGGGCCGGCGGAAGCCACCTCCGGCCCGGAGGAGGCGGAAAATCCTCTGCGGACTCACCAAAGACCCACCGCCGCATTACGATGGCTGGTGGGTCTTGGTTTCTGTCCGCTGCTTTTCCGCCGCGGTCGGATTACAACCGCGGTGGAAAAGCTCTCATTTGGCTGGCAGTGTCTATCAGACACCGCCAGCCAAATTAGGAAGCATTAGTAAACATGCTTTTCCGCGGCGGTTTTTCCGCCGTGGAAAAGCATGTGTACTTTTGATTTTGGGGGCCCGTTGCGGGCCCCCAGGGTGTTGGCGGGTGGGCGGTGCACATGGGGGGTACCTATGGTACCCCCCAGCATTTACATGCACAATGCGGCAGGCACCGCGCGGTGCCTGCCGCTTTGTGCATGTAAATGTAAAACATGCACTTTTAACATTGCGGCGGGTGCTGCTTGAAGCAGCACCCGCCGCAATGTTAAATATCCAGGATGTGACCGCCAGGGTGGCGGTCACATCCTAATCGCACATGAGGGAACGCCGCAGCCCCTGCGGACATTCCCTCATACTCTGGGGTCGCGGACGGACTCAAGTCCGTCCGCGATCCTAATCGACCCCTTAGTGTTGGGAGAAAAAAGGCCTACGTCACTTTTTTCACTGTCATATGGTTCAGCAGGGTTGTCCTAATTTAAGATACTTACTCTCACAAGGAGAGATGTCTCATCAACTGCTTTAACTGTATGTTACTTCACAGTGTCTAATCATTAACACGGAGTAATAAATTATTCTCGGGTACTCGCAGGTGTCTGCAGTCACTATGTCAAAAGGAAAAAGTCACACTTAATAAAATAACTTTGGTCGGACCCTCTATGTATATGACCTCAACCATCCTTATGTGCAAGAATGGTGACTCACCAGTGTTTTCAGCATAGGCAACTACTCAATACGAATCTGTCCTAGATGCTGATCGCTCCTCTCCCACTGTACTCAGATTTAGTCAATTATCACCACGTTACAGGGTTCTGCAAAACAACAGGATATGTCTTACTTCCTTTTTTTTTTTTGTTTTTTTTTTTTTGGTCCTCATCTCACCTTACAAGCTTCTGCGGGTCTTATGAAGCCGCCTTCGTTACTGGTCGCCCCTACGGCTTACCGCACTCGCTTGGGTCATCCGACCAGTCCCATTGTTTTGTATGGGACCCTGGTGTAATCATAAGACCAATGATGTTACAGTAATCTTAAGTCCTTGCCCCAGCTCACCAAGGAGTGCCAAATATTCGAGATTTTATCTTCCACTCCATCGTACTCTAGTCGCGCCATAGCGAATGCAGCTTTAAGCCAATCCTCCCTTTGCGGGGGTAGGGCATCCTTCCACCTCTTACACACTTCCCTTCTTGCCAGCAGTATCAAGTTCAATAATAGGCCCCTATCTTTCCGCGAGAGATTCTGGCTGAGGTGACCATCATCTCCAAAAAATACCAGTTGTATATTGATCTCAATGTTGGTATTAAATATGCCCAGTAAATTGTCACCTACCTCAGCCCAGAATCTTGTGAGTGCTGGGCACTCATAAAAAATATGTAAGTCATTTGCTAAGGGTACTGCGCATCTAGGGCATTTAGGGACGGGAAAAAGAGCAAACTTTGCAATTTTTGCCGGGGTGTGATAGAGTCTATTAATAACAAAAAAATGATTTTTCGATAGGCAGGCAGGTTTAACTGATCTGTACAGGGTCTTCAGTGAGGATTCATATAAAAAGTCTGCTGGTGGCCCGAGTGGGGATCCCGTCCACACTGCTACGGAGGCGGGAGTCTTATGGTCTTCGGCATCCAGCAGACTGTTATACCAAATAGATATTTCCTTATTCAGTGGGCGTGTCTCTTGCAGCAAGTCTTCAATCTCCCAGTTTCCGCTTATCTCCCGCTTTTCCGCCACATACCATGATGTTAACTGTATGTATTTAAATCTTGAGAACCCGATGCCAATCTTAGCCCTCAGGTAATCCCAGGGGAGTATCCCCCCACTGTGCAACAGTTCAGACCAGATTTTGACGCCGGCCCTCTTTATCGGCAGTGCCAAGCCATCCTGCAAACAACCCGGGGTCCCCGGGCCATCCCATATAGGGGCATAATCAGAATAGTATCCAATGCCCCATCTATGCCTGAGCCTACACCAAGTCTCCAGAGCTGTCCTTATAACCTTCAGACGAACCCTCTTGAAGAACCTAGGTGATCCAAATTTATACAGAAATGCTTCTCCACTGCCTCCCCCTTCTACCCGCACCATTTCACCTAATAGCCTCCCCCAAGCTGATTCCCCTGGCTTAACTAACATCATCCGTATGCTTTTAAACTGGAACGCTTCTGCATATAGTCTTACGTCTGGAAGCGCCAGCCCTCCTTTTTTTAATCTGCGTCTAAGTTTTTTCCACGCTAGTCGAACCCCTTTATTGCCCCAAATGAAACTGTTGATCTTACTCTGTACTTTACTCAGACTTTTATTTGAAAATGTCAAAGGAATTGAAGAAAAGAGGTATGACAGTTTAGGAAGAATGACCATCTTTACTAAGTTGGTTTTTCCATATATAGTCAGAGGTAGATTTCTCCATCTACTGAATAAGCTATCAATTTCCTTTACCACCCTCTTTAGATTTAACTCAGGGATCTTTTCAATTTCCTTCACTACATAGATCCCCAAGTATCTCATCTCTTCACTTTCTGTCCCTGTCCACTCCAAATTCCAGCACATCACCTCCGTCTTGGTTCTATTTACAAGAAACCCAGAAATTGCTCCAAACTCGCGCATACGTTCTTCCACCCTTATAATAGCTGTATCCGGGTCGCTTGTATACAGAACCAGATCGTCAGCGTACAGAGCTATTTTTGAGCTATAATGTTCTGATCTGAATGGATAGATTGACTCATCCAATCTAATCATCTGTGCCAGTGGCTCCATATATAAATTAAACAAAAGGGGTGAGATCGGACACCCTTGCCTCGTTCCTCTCTGAATTTTAAAACTCGCGGTGAGGAACCCGTTCAAAAATATTCGGGCAGAGGCACCCTGATAACAATTCTGCAGGGTCTGAATAAAAATAGGACCAAAACCCATAGCCCTCAGAACCTCCCATAGGTATGCCCAGCAAACTCTATCGAACGCCTTGGCCGCATCGACAGCGATAACGGCCAAGGGTTCTTTCTTCTTGATAGCCAGGTCGATGTTGCCTATAAGAAGCTGTGCTTGTTCCTGTATATGTCTACCTGCGACAAACCCTTTCTGATCTGGATGTATTAACCCAGGTATCAGTTTGGCCAATCTCCCTGCTAAAATGCCCATAAAGATCTTATAGTCGGCGTTCAGCAGGGAGATTGGGCGGTACGAGTCTGCCTTTTTTGGGTCCTTACCCGGTTTCAATATCAGAACTAGTATTGCTTCTTTCCAGGTATTAGGGACCTTTCCATCCAAACCATAAATTGAGTTAAAGGTATTTTCCAAGGGTTTGAGGAGCTCCTCTTTGAGATGTTTATATATTTCACTCGGGAGCGCATCTGATCCTGCAGCCTTTTTATTCTTAGATTTATTTATCTGAGCTATGATCTCCTCTGATGTAAAGGGAGCGTCTAAGTTGTTTTTACTTTCTTCCGTGAGGACTGGAAGTTGTTTGTTTCTGAGAAATGACTGAATCACACATGATCGGGGAGTCAGATCTTCCCTGTACAGATCTGAAAACATGGAGAGAAGACATGTCTGTATGTCTTCGATCTTATTTGAGATTTCCCCGCCGGCGTTTATTTTAAGTTCTTTTATATCATTCCTAGCCCGGTTGGCTCTAGCTTTCCATGCTAATAAAGCACCGGCCCTCTCTCCATACTCATAGTTCTGCATCTTACCAGTCTCCCACTGTGCTCTACATTTAGCTTCTAGTTTCCCTCTATATTCTGATCTTGCCTCTTCTAACTTTCCCAAGATTTGAGTGAGTTGTTCCTGGTCCCCATTGCTAGCTCCATCCCTTTCTCTCTCCAGGCCACCTATCCTCTCTTCGATACCCTTTAATACCCTGGCTTCGATCTTATTCTTATAACAGATGGCTCCATGGAGTTTCCCTCTCAGCCAGGCTTTATAGGCGTCCCAGACAACATCTGGGGTTGTTGAGTCAGAGTTCAACATAAAAAACTCAGAGGTTGAGGCCTGTACAGCGGTAATCACATCAGGGTCCTGCAACTTGGTCCTATTAAGGGTCCACCTTAGTGCCCGTCGCTGAGTTTCCTTGAACTGATACACAATACGTAGAGGTGCATGGTCGGATAGATGACTCGGGAGGACTAAAATCACTTCTATACTAGCTAATGAGCCTCTATCAAGGAAGATATAGTCAATCCTGGAGGAATGACTATACTTTTTGCTAAAAAAAGTAAAGCCCTTCTCATTTCCTTTTATTTCCCTCCATAGATCTACTAGGTCCATATCGTGGATCATGTTAACTAACGCCCTACGTACCTTCACTGCACCTTTATAATGACTTACGTTAGATCTATCTTTAAGGGGGTCAATCAAAACATTAAAATCCCCCCCTATCACGTATGGTGGTGGCTCCAACATCAATATTGATTGCAGTTTATAGATATAATCGGGGTCATCCGAGTTCGGGCCGTAGAAAGAGGCGCAGACCATATCACGATTTTCAAATGCTAATGTAGCAATCAACCATCTACCGGAAGAATCTGACTGTACTTTTTGAATATTGCAGGATGTCCCTTTTTTAATTAATATGGCGACCCCTCTATTTTGGGCTGTTTGTGTTGATGCACCAAAGCTCTTAACCCAAGTAATTTTTGAGAAAGTTGCTATGCTCTCTTCATGGCTCAAGTGTGTCTCCTGTAACAAGCATATTTGTGCAGTTGACAATTCTAAATGTTTAAATATAAGCCTCTGTCGCCGAGGGCATCTTAAGCCATTGACATTCCACGAGATAAATATTGCCCCACTACTCCTTGAGGTCACAGTAGCCATCCTCCTCTTTTCCTGCCCGTGAGTATCGACCCTTTTTTTGAGGCTAGACTTAACACATTACATAGAAGGTTTAGATGAGGTTGAATTTTTTTTTCCTTTTTTCCCACTGCTCCCCCACCACGTGCACCCTCCATACCAACCCCCCCCTCCCCTAACCCCGTGCCCTCTCTGCCCATGAGGAACCCTCCCTGCTAATAGGCAAAAGCCTATTTAGCCATCTTCCCCCTTCATGGAGCAACTATAAGATCACAGGTATTGTTTATAAAAAAAGTCCCTACTTATTACACATTATTTGAATAAAAGACCCAGTTAGTCTATCTAAGTCTTTATCGCTCCCTCCCCCTATTTTCGGTCTCTAATCTTGGCTATGAGGGCATCAGCTTCTTCCCCAGACTTAATCAGGTGCATATGGTTGTTCCACATTACTCTCAACTGTGCCGGAAACTTCAGCTGTGCCTTGGCTCCTAAGCTGTTTAACTCCTCTAGTCTTTTCCCCAACTCCCATTGCCTTGCAGCAGTAATATGCGAGATATCAGATCTTATATAGAAAGTAAAGGGGTTGGAGCTATTGAAGTGGATGGAGCCTACTTTCAATGCAGTGGAGAGAATCTGTTCTTTTATAGAGTATGTCAAAAAGTTAACCAGGATTTTTCTGGGTTTCTACTTTGTAGGATTTCTCTTGAAGGGGTCACGGTGTACTCTCTGTATATCCCGCAACAAGTCCACCTCTGGCATATCTTTCAAAACTGTCCCCCTCAGCAGAGCGATGACAAACCCCTTGATATCTGCCCCCTCCAGAGATTCTGGCACATTCAGGATTCTCAAATTATTCCGACGTGAATAATTTTCCAAACGTTCAATATCTTCCTTAAGTTCTTTATTCTGTGCGTAAAGCTTTGTAACCTCTGCCTCAGTAGTTTATCTTAGGAAGTTCCAGCTCCATTGCTTCCGTCCTAAGAGTAACTTCATCCACCCTCTTAGTCAACTCCTCACATGAAGCCTTTATTGCTGCTTGGTTAGCCTCCGAGACATTAAATCTGTTGGCCATCTCAGCTTGATTCGTTTCAGAAACTTTAAACCTACTTGTGATTTCTTCCTTCATGGCCAATAGAATATCGGCCAGCGAACCTGCATTTGCATCTGGTTTATTTACATGAAGCGCAACACCCATACCTGAACTATCAGTGGGGTCTAGCCGACCTTTTGATACATTTTGCGCACTGTTCAACATATCTGTGCTTCCGGCCGATGTTTGTGTGTCCTTTTGACTTTCCACCTCTAAAGCCGAATATCGATTACTTAGGCCAGCATCGGCGTGTACTATTACCTCTACTGGAGCAGAGCAATTATCAATGCTATCTCCATTAATACCGCCCTGCTTCAGATCCTTTGGGGTATTTATCTCTGAATTTACCTCTGGGGTAGCTGGGATGGACTTAGATAACTGAGCGGGTTGAGTGTCCTTACTGTTCTGTACGGGTTGGGTGCTAGAGGTAGAAGTTGTGGTAGTGGTGCTGGACATTACTTTGTAGTAGGATTTAAGTGAGGGGGTAACTTTTATATTTACCTCTGCCCCTTTACCCCCTTTCTTTTCCCCCCTGCTTTTGATAGTTTTGGGGCTTAAATATTCTTCAGAGGTGTTTAGTTTAGTTTTCCCCTTTCTTGCCCGCTCTTTCACTGCCAAAATAGGGGGTGAGATGCGTGGTGGATAACCAGAGTTTCCTTTGGATGTATTAAACACTGTCCTAGCTCTTAGTGTATATCTATTCTTTCTCTCGGGAGAATGATTTTCCTCAGTGCTACTGGCCCTTCCTAAGCACTCTTTGGCGTTTTTGCCCTTGTCACAGCCTCCCTCTACATCCATGCACCTTGTCAAAACACTCGTGTTGATAAAAATGATAGGGAAGATGGTAATTTATTTCTTGGTTTGGTACTTGGTGGGTGCTGGCCCAGATATCGCCCTTGCTGCCTTTTCTCACCCCCTCTCCCGCTACCTCCATCTCCACGTCTTTCAGAGCACTGCACACACTGCCACTTGCGGTTCTCTGATCAGATCTCCTCGCAGCCTCCGCTCCGCAGACTCTCCTGCTGGCTCCACCACCGCTGACCCGGAACGCCAGCAGTGCAGAGTCTCGCCTCCTCCTCAGTCTGGCTGCCTCCTCCCACATCCAATGTCGACTCCCTGATGCATTGTCACCGCTCCCAGGTGATTTGCAGCCGCTCCCCCTGCAGCGCCGGTTCTCAACCACAGCCTTGCATCAGTTATTAAGCCTTTTTCATACCAACCGTTCAGTTTGGTTTCGAGTTCATGTTTCATCATTTCCGTTGGATTTTTGGTTAGTGCGATGTAATTTTTCACATTTTTTAATTGTCTCATAGCTTCCTCTACATAAAGTTCTTTGTCCATAACTACAATATTTCCGCCCTTATCCGCGGGTTTTATTTCGATTTGGGCGTTGTTTTTGAGGCTTAGTTTCGCCTGGCGTTCACCTTTAGTTAGATTTTCTTTTCTTTTTTTGTTGTAGTTTTTGGGCATTTCTTCAATTTCATTTGTTACGAGTTCATAAAAAGTGTCAATTTTGTTGCCTGGGTAGAGAATCGGACAAAATTTGGATTTCGGTTTGAAATCTGTTCGTTGCCGTTCGTTAGATGTAATGTTCATTTCATCCAATACCTGGGTGTCTGGAATTTCAGTTTGTTCCATTTCATTCGCCAGATCATAGGCGACTCTTATTTGAGGAACTTCCAAGGTACGGTATATTGAATTCATATTTGATGATGCGTTGTCTTCTGGCGTTTTGGTCTTGTTTGTAGGTTTCTTAGCAAAGAATTTCTTTAATTTAAGTTTTCTGGTATATTTGTAGAGGTCTATTTTGGTTTCAGTTGTGTCATGATGTGTTTCCGGGCAGAAAGACAGCCCCTTGTTTAGCAATTTCATTTCCATGGGTGTTAAACTGTATTTGGATAGATTTATTACTAAATTGGGGGTTGATGTAGGATGTTGTCCTATTTCCTCTTGGTCGTGCGGGCTCTTAGGTTGTATCTGCTTCCCTGTGTGCTTGCTGCGTCTTGTTTTGCGCTTGGGTTTCCTGGGGCTTGGGCTCCTCTTCCTCTCGATCGGTTGCGATACTGTCCACGGCCTCTGCTTTTGCTTTGCGGTGTTTGTTGCACATGGTATAGCAACTGCATCTTGTCTAAAAAAGACATTCTACGGAGACCAGGGCGTCTCTGTTCGCCCTCACTGAAATCAGATTCATATCCGCTTGTTTGTTCACCAGGTGTCAATGTTCCTGTTACCCATTGTTGCTTGTAAATGTCGTATTTTTTTGCAAAGGTTAAAATGGTGCCATATTTGTAGTCATCTTGATCCCTATAAAATTTTCGTTGTTTGCGGTTCTGTACATCCTCTTCATGGTTATCTAGGTTTTTTTCCATTTCACTTCTTAATTTCTTTGTTGTGGGCAGCTGCACACATTGGGGACGTAGGGCACTCAGCCGGTTAATGTTAAAAGGACCTCAGTCCTTATAGTTACGCATTGCGATCAACCCTCAGGTAAACAGAGAGTTGATCATACACGCACGTGTAATCACGAGCGTCAGCAAAGCGATATTGTCCTTGGTAAATGCGGACACGCTTTCCACATGCAGTAACATAAATCAGCGCCCCAATGTTGCAAAAACCCACAACCCCGAAAGGTATAATTGCATTGGCAATAACATTAATTTAAACTACATGTCCCAGCATGCCCTAGTTAACCAGAGGGTGTGCCCATAGGCTGAATGTATTGAAATAATGAAGGGACTAATCACCTTAGCTACCGTGAACAGGAACTACGGTTCGAAACGCGTAGGGGTGTTTGTCACGTTTGAAATAAAGAAAACTGCATAATCATCAAGGTGTGTGCAGCGATTCCTTGGTATTATATATATATATATATATATATATATATATATATATATATATATATATATATATATATATATATATATATATATATATATATTAATATATATACTACAAAGCCCACAACGCCGCTGGGAGGGAACACGCCCAGTGGGCGGGGCATGTTCTAATAAGTGCTTACTGTGAAAAGCCTCTTGCAAACTGAAAAACCATGGCCACTGAAGAAGAGAGCTCCGCTCTTGAAACGCGTCTGGCATGGCACACATCCCCGTGCTGAAAACGATGTTTGTAACCTGCAGGCAAGCTGACGAAATTAAAGAAGGTTTATCAGGCTCGTGGTGTGGCGTGTATCTCTGAAGGGGTTTCCTGCATGTGTGATTGATATATATATATATATATATATATATATATATATATATATAATATAATATATATATATATATATTTATATATTATATAATATATATATATATATATTATATAATATATACATATATATATACATATATATATTACCTACTGGCGGTCGCCAGTAGGTATATATAGTTAGGATTTTTTCCCTATGGGATTTCTGAAAATTCTATGCCTAATAACTTTTGCGTTCGTGGACGGAATTGGCTGAAATTTTCAGGAAAATGGCACATTTTGTTTCTGAGCAGACCTTGAAAATTTGGGGGGGTTTTGTGGAGGGGGGGCCGAGAAAAAAGGGGGGTCCCAAAACGCCTTTTTCCCATGTTAATTTCCATAGGGCGGTTGGACTCACTTTTAGCCCGAACGGCTGAATGGATTTTCACGAAACTTGGCAAAATTGTAGGGACTGTTAGCCTGATGTGCCTTTGCTAGGTCTCAATATATGTGCTTCAGTGGATTTTGAGAAATTAACGTTTAAATCAAGATATATATCTGTAACAGCGCTCCGGGCAGCTATCCGGTTAGCGAACCTTTCGCGTAACGGAACTTTGCGATGAGAAGCTGATTGGCCCTCCGGTGTCTGTCAACATTCTAAACAGTCCGGAGCGGCCGCCATCTTGTCTCTCGGTAGGATCGAGAGACAAGAGGAGGCCAAAACAAAGGGGGAAATTACCATAAGGGGGCATAGTAGATCCTCGTTGACCCCCTAGGTTTTATGTGGAGGTTTTAAAAGGGCCTAGGAGGGTCCAAAAAAAAAATTTTTTTTTGCGTGGTAAGCGCCAAGTTCGCGAACCGGATAGCTTTCTGGGCAGCGAACTTTATGGATAAAAGAATGAAAGACTTTTCTAATACTGTATGTTAATTGTTTGTTGTTTTTCTTGTTTTTTTTTGTTTTCTTTATTTATTTATTTTTTTTATTATGATTGTGTTTCATACTTTATTAAATTTTCTAACATTTCATTGTCAGAAATGTCATAATTTATTATAGGGTGTAATTGTTTTTCATTTTGAAGCAAGTTGTCTACTGCTTCAACACATTGTAGAAGTTCGTGGTCTCTACTGTCATCCATAAAGTCATCAAGTTTGTCTTGGCTGCTCTCCTTCAGTTCAATCGAAAATGAAACTTGCTGCTCGCCTTCCATTTTGCCTGAAATTTGGATTAAAAAAATATATATTAGTAGAGATAGGGCACTGTTGGGATTAATTTTAGATAGGCAGTTTTTATCAGTGAATTTATCTTTTGGCAGTGTATAGTATGAGAGTGGAAATAGGACTAAAAAAAAGTGTATGTGATTTAACCAAGACAAGCCTTACTCCATTGATAACTATAACAGAGAAGTCTATCTAAATACATTACTACTACAGAGGGATAGTGTATATGTAGCAGAAAAAGTCTACTATATTAAGTCATAGTGCACAATATATTAAATTATAACTTACCTTCACAAAGAAGTTGAAGTTTTTTGAAGCTTTTGAAATAGGAGGTACAACAAGAAGTAGTAGTCAAAATGGCTGTGTTTCCTTCTCTCCCTTTATATATATACAGGTATATAACCAATTAAATGTCAGGTAATAAAAGTAGAAAATGAAAGTAACATTTTCATTGGTTGTCAATTCCAACAATTCAGATGTGTTTTGTGAAGTAATTTACCTCACGGTACTTGGAGAGGTCTACAGGCTAAATGGCTAAATGGAATTTCAATGAAATTTGTGAGAATGGAAGGGATTGTTATGTAGTATGAGCTAATCTATATTTGGTGAGAGTGTCTCTAGTCGTTATTCTGTAAATTACTTTCCCGCCTTTTTTTAGGACCGCTTTCCGGGAAGCTGCCCGGTTAGCGAACCTTAAGCGTCACAGGAGTCCACCATTTTGTGTTTCGTTTGCATTAAGATACAAGATGGAGGGCAAATAATGTTTAGAATGGGTAGAAGGGGTTATGGTAGACTTATCTTGACCCCCTAGGTTTTGTGAGCGTGGCTGAGGAGGCTTATATGTGCGGAAAAAAATTTTTTTTTAAAAAAATTCCGCGAGGTTAGCTTTCGGTTAGCGAACCGGGTAGCGCTCCGGGGAGCGAAATTTGTGGAAAATTAGTGAAAAAAGTTAGAGAAAAATAATAATTGTGAGTGATCAGATGTAGGGTAGCTCTGAGAAGAGCTTTTGGGTTTATGGTACATTTAGGTACTTATAAGTAGGTACCAATGCACAGTCTTAAATTCAGAATGAAAATTCTGTTGCCCTCATCTGAGAAGTGAACTCCATCTCCTCTGTAGATATCTTGCATGTAGTAACGCAAGTTATTGTTGTACAGAGAGCCCATTCCATGGTCTCTCATGTAAGCTGAAACAGATTTGTTTACATGCTTCCTCGCTTTCTCAATTTGTGGACAAAATTGGTTGGACCACCTCCATTTCTGTCTTTGGCATATATTGGAATATACCAAGGCAGTTTGAGGAAAAAGTGCCATTAATTGCTCCAAGGTGTCCTTTAAAAGCATTTCCAGACCTACCCCTGTCAAAGTGCCCAAATCATTACCTCCACAGTGCACTATTAACAGGTCAGGTTTTGGCAAATGCATAAAGGTTTTCACCAATGGTATCAATTGGTGACATTTTAATCCTCTTTGGCCCAACCACTTAATTTCCACATCTTGTAAATTGAGGTTGTGTAAATTTCTGCTCTCAGCATACCTTTGAGCCCAGTGGATGTAACTATGTCCAACAATCCAGACGTTAAACATGGTGGAAGAAGGTTGTTCTGCAGTCAGATGAAGTGTGGTAATGAAAGGGCAGTTGAAACAGTAGGAGTTTCTAAAGAAAAAAAACTGTGGATTTACAATGCTAATGATTCATTAGCAGTGATTGGTGCATTTCCATTTCTGAAAACAGAAAGTTAGGGTGCATGGATGTGTTCTTTGAAAGATGTAATTTGAATGGTCAAGGAAGAAACATTTAATGAAAGATTGCACTGGATACGCAGGTGCACTGAGAGTTCAGAGTTCAATTGAAACATTGTTGTGTGAATTTGCAAACATGAGAGGTCTTCCAGGAGGTGGTTGCTATGGAAACAAGGCAGACAGGGCAGAGGGGGGAAGGGTTTTGATTTGAAAAAAGTGAGGGAAGAGGTATGATTGGCTAATATGAGAGATATGTGAAAAGAATATCTGTATTTCTGTGCTTTCAATAGCTGCAGCCTTTGGAGTGCATCCTTTTTCTTCTGCTGAAGACAATTTGGTGTATTTCTGAGACTGTTTTCAAAACTCAAAAAATATTTGCTAAGGTGAGAAAAGATTTATTTAATTTAGATAGAGAATAGTATGATTTAAGGAGAAAATGATGAAGAAAGCTGTGTTTTTAAAATGTGGTTCTGTCTCTAGTGATATACTAATAGAATTAGTTTCAAAGAGAAATTATAATTGCATATTTGGTGTAACATTCTGGCATGCAGTTACACAAGATATTGTAATACATGGAGGCCATTTCATGGTCTATTATGTAAGCTGAAACAGATATGTTGCTTTTAAAAACGATTTAAGAAATCAATTACATTTCTAGATATGTACTGCTAGAGCTTCATAGGTTGTTTTGGGCCATATTTATAAAGTATTTGAGTGTCTAAGATGTTGTGTTCGCCTTTTAAAATGTAAAGTGTTCCTCATGGGACAAGTGTCTTGTAAATACGCTCCCACTTGTGCTTGGCAAATTTAGATTTTGATTATGGGAGTTACCTAGCCATGTTAATAGTGTCCCAAAAATGGTGCTAGGGCATTCCAGAAAACACTTTCATGTGTCTCAAGGACATTTTTAGTCATTTCTTCATGAATGCAGGTATACAATTGATTTATATGCTGTGTTTAAAAACGAATTTTGAAATGAATTAAATTTCAGGATATGTACTGTTAGAGCTTCATAGGTTGTTTGGGGTCATATTTAGAAGGCATTTTAGTGTCTTTGAAGTTATTTTTCCCTTTTTAATTGGAAAGCGTTCCTCATGGTGCCCTGAGCAGTTCTTAGCCATGTTATTTAATAGGAAGTGGATAACATGGCTAAGAGCATTTGCTGGGAAATGCATGAATATCGCTGATTTTTCTGCTATATTCATGCATTGTGGCCGTTTTTTTTCACATTGCTTCATAGGTTGTTTGGGTTCATATTTAGAAGGCATTTTAGTGTCTTTGATGTTATTTTTCCCTTTTTAAATGGAAAGCGTTCATCATGGGGCCCTGAGCAGTTCTTAGCCATGTTATTTAATAGGAAGTGGATAACATGGCTAAGAGCATTTGCTGGGAAATGCATGAATATCGCTGATTTTTTTGCTATATTCATGCATTGTGGCCGTTTTTTTTCACATTGCTTCATAGGTTGTTTGGGTTCATATTTAGAAGGCATTTTAGTGTCTTTGATGTTATTTTTCCCTTTTTAAATGGAAAGCGTTCCTCATGGGGCCCTGAGCAGTTCTTAGCCATGTTATTTAATAGGAAGTGGATCACATGGCTAAGAGCATTTGCTGGAAAATGCATGAATATCGCTGATTTTTCTGCTATATTCATGCATTGTGGCCGTTTTTTTCACATTGCTTCATAGGTTGTTTGGGTTCATATTTAGAAGGCATTTTAGTGTCTTTGATGTTATTTTTCCCTTTTTAAATGGAAAGCGTTCCTCATGGGGCCCTGAGCAGTTCTTAGCCATGTTATTTAATTGGAAGTGGATAACATGGCTAAGAGCATTTGCTGGAAAATGCATGAATATCGCTGATTTTTCTGCTATATTCATGCATTGCGGCAGTTTTTTTTCACATTGCTTCATAGGTTGTTTGGGTTCATATTTAGAAGGCATTTTAGTGTCTTTGATGTTATTTTTCCCTTTTTAAATGGAAAGCGTTCCTCATGGTGCCCTGAGCAGTTCTTAGCCATGTTATTTAATAGGAAGTGGATAACATGGCTAAGAGCATTTGTTGGAAAATGCATGAATATCGCTGATTTTTCTGCGTTATTCATGCATTGCAGGCCTTTTTTTATCACATTTGCAAGCACTTCTTAGCCATGTTATCCAATGGGAGGTGGATAACATGGCTAAGAGCATTTGCTTCAAAGGTTGTTTGGGGTTATATACCATTTTTGGGAAATTATTAACATGCCTATCTAACTCCCATAATCAAAATCTAAATTTGCCAACCGCAGGTGGGAGCGTATTTACAATAAATTTGCACCATGAAGAATGTAAAATAGCATACTAGATACTCAAATAACTTATAAATATGATCCAAAACATCTTATGAAGCACTAGTAGTGCATATTTCCAGAAATGTATTGGTTTTCATTTAATGATTTACTTCATTGGTAGGCCTTCACATGTTTTTTTACCTTGGTTTTTTTTCAGTGAAAATCTTATCTGCAACCATGTGTTGGCCTCACCTCAAATAAACAAAACAGGTGATGGACTGAATGTGGATCAATGACACACATTCACCCCAGTCCAAAGATCTGGGCCTAAACAAACCTTTAGATAGGCTACATCTTATCGTCATCCTGAATTAATGATTTAAAATATTAGGGAGTGATTTATGAGTGTTGTATGCCTGTTTTGTACCATTGAGTGTCATTTTTGTGATGCAGTGCTGGTGGAAAATATTTGCTATGTTAAATAATTAGTACGGCATTAAGTTTTAGATGACTGTTATTTATTTACTGTTTGGTAATAGTGGTTAATAACATTTTATATTATATTTTTTCACAGATTCAACTGCAGATTCTTTCATAGTTTGGAAAATGCCTTCCAGAAGTCGAATACGAAAGGCTAGAAAACGTCAAAGACAGCAGGATGATGTTTTATTGCAGCAGTCCTCTTCCCCAAATACTTGTCAAAACACCAAGAAAGGTCCGGGTAAGAGCACGAAATCATTCTTAAGAAATATTTGTAGTAAAAAAAATTTTGCTCAAAAAAATGTGTCTCTTAACAAAAAGAGAAGTAATTTAAATGGAAAGGAGAGACCCATCACAAATGTTACTGGTAGAGGAAGAGATAACTCTGTGCATGATAGTAGAAGGAAACAACAGTTTAGGGACATTCGACAACGAATGTTCCGTAATAGGATATTAGTTAATTTATTGAAAAATATTAAAAAGAAAGGCCAACAGAAAGCGGCATTTTATAGGAAGAAGAAAAATGTAGAGAAAATTATTGATCATGCTTTTGAAATCAAGCGAAAGTTGTTTATTTTGGTAATCAATAGAATTAGGAAACTAAGCAAGGTAATTTCTGATTTCAAAACAAAAAGTAGATGGAAGAGAGTAGTAAATCGTACTAACTTTTGTGAAGTTTTTTCTGGAGAATGGATGCATAGTTCAAGTTCTGAGGCATTTTTTAATGAGGAGACTTATTTTCAGGATAATGATTTGGTGCATGCAGTTGACATCAGTGGTCGAGCTTATGAAGTGAAGGATGGTTGTCCAGTTGAAAAAGAACAACTTGTGACAACAGAGACAGAAGAGGCGCTAAGTGATGAGGTTTTAGGAAGACGTCCTAAGGGTCCTGTGTACATTTGGAAGTGTAGTTCTATTTGCAGTGTGCGACAGGTTTCCATCAATTTGCTATGTGATTTTATACGGACATTTAATAAGAAAAGTTTGAAGCAGAAAATGAAGTTGTTGCAAGATTTAGATCCTTGCAGAGTGAGACAAATGACAGGTTTGCGTGGTCATTCACTGGCTTGTCTTTCCAGGAGAGTATGCCAGAGTGTTTTTCATCATTTCAGGATGCTAGCAGTGCATCATAATAAAGTGAGAAAATTAGTGAGAATGTTGTATTATGCTAAGAGTCCAGCAATTATGCTTAAACAGTTATGTGCTGCTCTTTTGCATGGTTCTGAAATAGATGTGAAGAATCTTTGTGAAGAAATTGAGTTTTGTTACTTTGGTAGTAAAGATGAGAATGTTCAAATTGACCCTGAAGTAGAGGGTAATGTGGAAGATAATGTACAGGTTTCCAGTACAGATAATTTTCAGAAGGAAATTGCCACGTTTCAGATGAAATCAAGTGAGAGGCCTAATTTCACTTGTGTATGTTGTCGACGCACTTATTATAAGAATCAGACTAAGGTAGTGGATTTATATGCAAAAAGTGAAAGGGAAAATAATAGTGAATGGAAGGATTTAGCCACATACTTGATGGTAGAAAATTATTTTGATTTGGGATCGGATCAACGTGTGTGTACTTATTGTTGTAATAAATTAAACCAAAACCAGATGCCTGCTAGGGCAGTTCATAATAATCTGGAATTGGTTGAGATTCCTTCTGAATTGAAGGATTTAAATACTTATGAATCTATTTTGATTCAAAGTATCCATCCCTTTCAGGCTATTGTAAGAATGGAGCCAAAGACAGGGAAATTGCCTCCAGCAGATTTACAGAGAGGATTAAAGGGAAGAGTTGTTTATTTGCCTCTAGATTTGAACAAAAACATTAACACAATTGGAATAGAAAAAGTGGAAGAGGAACCTCTGGTTATCTTGGTTAATGGGGTTCCGACAAAGAATAAGAAAATATGGCAAGATTTAGTGGATGTTAGGAAAGTCAAAAAGGCAACAGTGTATTTGAAGAAAAATAATAAGTACTATAAGAATGTATATGTTGCAGAAGAGGAAGTAAGTGATGAAGAGGATAGCGATTTGTGTGCTGGCCAAATTGAGAAAGTAGAGGCCTCTAAAAGTGAAGAAATATATGAACATTATAGTGTTCATCCTTTGCATTCCAAGGAAGTGATGGGGAATGCTATTGAGTTGTTTCAAATGAAACAAGCCAAAGGGAGTCCCATTAGTGTTTGGGAGGAAAGTTTGGAAGCTCGGTGTTTCCCACAGCTATTTCCCACAGGTCAAGGAGGAAGATATGATGAGCGACCTCGTGAAATTCCTGCGTCTGAATACCGGACTTTACGATTGTATGCAGAAGATCCTAGGTTTCGGCAATGCATTCCCTATTTGTTTCATCTCCTGTTTGAAAGCGATCTGTCTGGACTGTCATATGCAGTGAACCACATCTTAAAAAGTGGTATACAGATGCGAAACATCTCGGCAAGTGACTTTATGCATAAAGTCAATGTCCAAGACAGTATTTTGGATTCTCACTTAATTAATCTCATGGCGTGTCAGCGTGGTACTAATGAGTACTGGTACCGTCGTCATGGTGACTTAAAATGTATGCTGAGGAACTTAGGAACTCCGACATGGTTCCTCACTCTGAGCTGTGCCGAGTATGGCTGGGATGACTTACTTGAATTTCTACGAGAGGCAAATGGAAATATTGAAAACATTGAATTCAAGACACCTGGAGAACTGTGTTCTTTGGATCCTGTGAATGTATGCAGGTACTTCAATCATAGATTTGAAGCTATGATGTCTTTCATCACAAATAAAAAGAATCCACCTCTTGGAGAGGTGTTGGATTTCTTCTGGAGAAAGGAGTACCAAGCAAGAGGTGCCCCTCATATACATATGTTGCTGTGGATCAAGGATGCACCTAAATTTGGAACAGATCCGGATGACTTAGTGATGAATTTCATCGAACAGTATTCTACGTGTGCTGTTCCAAACGCAACGGAGAAGAAAAGTCTAAGAGAACAAGTTCTACGTTTCCAAAGCCATCGTTGTGGAAAGTACTGTCGTCGTAAATTCAGAAACAAGGACAAGTTCTACACCAAATGTCGTTTCAACTTTCCACGACCGGTGATTTCTAAAGGAAGAGTGAACAGTTTGATGTCTTCGCTGCGACATAATGTGACGAGGAAATCACCCAAGAATACATACAATTTGAAAAGGAACGAAGAGTCCAAGTACATCAATGACTACAACCCAGTGATTTTGTCCATGTGGAATGCCAACATGGATATACAGTTTGTGGCTGACAACTGTATGGCTGTGGCTCGGTATGTGACATCTTACATCACCAAAAAAGAAAAGACCGAACTGAAGGATATGTGGGAGGACATTTCCCATGAAAAGAGCCTCAGCAAGAAGTTGTACAGTTTCAGTCTGAAGATGTTGTCGCATCGAGAAATCGGAGCTTACGAATGTTCTGATCGATTGTCTTCAGCAAGTCTCTATGCCAAATCCAGGAGTCTCGTTTGGGCGAGTCTTGGTCTTGCTGCAACGCGAAATCGAGTTCTAAAACCTGTTCGGGAAATTGAGTATTTGGCAGAAAAGGAACCAAACAGTACCGACATTTTGAAGACCAACATGTTGGATACATATTATCCAAATCGAAGCAGTCACCTTGAGAATGTTTGTCTATATGAGGTTCTCCAAAATTATATATTCAAGAGGAACATCAAAGAAGATATTGAGAAAGGAGTGTATGCTGTAATTGGAAGTGAGGGATGCCTGGTCAAGCAAAGAAAATGCCAATTAGTAAACCATCGAAAATTAAGTGGCGAATCTCCAGAAAAAAAGGAGTTTTTCTATTTAGCACTTTTGCAACTTTTCAAGCCTTGGCGTGCAGAAGAGGAACTGCTTGGAGATTTCCTCTGTTACGAAGACTCTTTCAATGCAGCCAAGGAGTCCATAGAATGTCCTGCTTTTTCTAAATATCAAGAAATGCTAACTTTGGAAATTGAGCAGGAAGCAACGATTGCAGCCGAGATTGCCAGAGACAGTTCTCAGGACAGTCAGAGTTCTGTTTCATTGAGTCAAGATCCACTTGGAGGACCTATTATCGAAAATGAAGCTGCCACTGCTATGAATGAAGTAGAAAGAGCCATGGCACATGCTCAGGAGGATTCAGTTAACTTACAAGACTTGGAAAAACAACTCAACGTTGAGCAGAGGAAAATATATGATGAAGTTACCAAGGAAATTGAGCACGGATTAAGTCATGAGAAGAAAGAGTGCTCGTGTACGTCGTTGAAGCCTGTCCGACTGTACGTGAGTGGAGAAGCGGGAACTGGAAAAAGTTTCCTCATTAAAGCAATCTCTTGTTATTTGCAGGAAAGGACTGAGTCATCGCTGTCTTGTGTTGTCACCGCTCCTACTGGACTGGCAGCACATAATATTAAAGGTATTACTTTGCATCGTCTATTGATGCTGCCGGTGGAGCATGACAACAAATTACAATACAACAAGTTATCTGGAGATGCTTGCTGTGAAGTTTCAAGAGTTTTGAGGAAAATGAAACTACTTATCATTGACGAAGTAAGCATGGTTTCCAATGTCATGCTTGCCTTTGTGCATTTGAGAATGCAAGAAGTACTTAAAACTGAATATGATGTCTTATTTGGTGGGAAACACATTATTGTTTTCGGAGATCTTCTACAGCTGACACCAGTAAAAGGTCAACCTGTGTTCAAAATACTCACGCATGAAGATACCAGGAAGTGCCTAGGGAGCATTGGCAACGTCAATATATGGTTAAACTTCAATTATGCAGAACTGCATCAAAATATGCGTCAGGCAAAGGATGAAGATTACAAGAATATTCTACAAGATATTAGAATTGGAAAAGTGACCGAGCATGGGAAAGAAGCTTTAAATGCACGGTTACTGTCAAATTTGTATCCCAAACAAGATATTGTGCCTGAGAATATTTTTCAGAAAATTACTGAGAAGAAATCCGGGATATGTCTCATGCCAACTCTTGCAGAATGTGCCATCTTCAACAACAAAATGTTGAATTTAGAAAAGCAAGAGATTGTGAAACTTGAAGCTATCGACAAATTAGAGCATATGGGATCAACAATTATTTTGTCAGACAATTTGAAATCAAAATTGGATTCATTAGAGAAGACTATATCTAAAACAGCGGGTTTTGAAAAGACTTTGAATGTGTGTTTAAATTGCCGAATTATTTTGAGAAGGAATTTACATGTAGAAAGAGGTCTGGTAAATGGATCAATGGGTAATGTTGTTGATTTTGAGAAATACAGAAATAGAGATGGAATAGAATTTTTAAAAATTAAATTTGATGGCATTGAGGAAGTACAGCAAATTGGTCGTTGTTCTGCTAGGTTTTTGCTTGTTAAAGATTTATATGTTCGCCGTAAACAGTTTCCTGTTTGCTTGGCATATGCGGTGACAATCCATAAATTGCAAGGTTTAAGTGTAGACTGTGCATTGGTGAATATTGGCAGTTCTGTGTTCAAGGAGGGTATGGCATATGTGGCATTGTCACGAGTTAGAACTTTATCGGGATTGTACTTGATTGACTGTGATGTCACAAACATTTGTGCGGATCTAGATTGTGTTAAGGAATACAATAGGTTAAGAAGAGAGTATGCGCCACATTTGCCTCAATATCCTTTGTTTGAGAAACGTGTGGTAGGCCGCAAACGTAGAAATAGCAGTAATAGTAGGGAGGTTGTTGCAAAAAGACTAAAAGTCAATGAACCGAAAATTGTTAGCAGAAAGAAAGTGGATTCTGTTGAAGATGTTGTCGGTTTTCAATTTGAAAACAGTTCTGGTGTCAACTGCTATGCAAATGTAGTGGTTAATGTTCTCTTTTCACTAGAGAGTTTAAAAGAACAGATTCTGTTGAATTCTGAACAAATTTTATGCTGTTTGTTGAATTCTGTTTTCGAGAAATGTAGCACTGATCGAACAAAAGTAGAAAGTGTGTCTGAAGTTCGTTATCTGTTAGATGAATGTTCAGGTCAAACAGACTTCTCTGAAAATAATCAGCAAGATTGTCAGGAGTTTTTAATGTATATGCTTGATATATTGCAAGTTGAGGGTGTAGATGTAGATCACCTGTTTGGGCTTTCTTATCAATGGCAGCATGACTGCGAGAACTGTATGGTATCAAGTACTACTAGTGTAGACTCAGAAAGATTTATATATTTAACTTTGCCAGACAGTAAATCAGTCTCCTTTAATAAGCTAGTAAATGCAGCGGATCACAACATGGAGTGTAGGCAATGTAAATGTGATATGATGTCAACATTATTTATACGTAGATATGGCCAGTATGTCATTTTAATGATGCAACGATGTAGGCCTGATGGAACAAAATTGTCAACTTTAATAAAAAATTTTGTGGCTTCTCAGCTGTCAATATCAGGGAGGACTTTTGTTACTGTAGCAATTATCTATCACGATGGTCCATCAACAACATCAGGACATTATACAGCTTACTTAAAGTCTGGAAACGGCTGGTCATTCTGTAATGATTCTGTTGTAACGTTCAAAAAAAAATTGCCGTTTGACCTTAAAAATTCTTACCTGGTGTTTTTAAAACCAAAATTTTAAGTAGAGGGAATGTAAGTCTGCAATGCTGTCTCGATTAAAAATTCAACTATATAAACCTAATGCAAGTAAGTCTGCTTCATAGTAAGCAGTATCAGTGTCATAGGAAAAGGAGAACATGACTGACAAAGAAGAGTAAGATATTAGTAGTCCAGGATTGTGAAAATAATCTCAAATATTTTATTTTTGAAAGTTGCGAAAATAGAAAATGTCGGGATTTGATTGGAAGAATTACAAGATTTGCGAATCGCGGCAACATGATTTGGCCTAGTGGAAACATGTGATATAATGAGAGAAGTTTTTTTTCTATGTAACATATTTCACGTATCGATGGAGGTTTTCTTTCAGAAAGTGGCGGGCTGAAAATATTTAAAGCACAACAGAGTGGATGCTGTTTATAGGAGATCCTTCGACGTCATTGAAAGTAAGTTAATTTTAAGAAGTTTTGAAATCAGATTTCTTAGGTTGTATGGGTTTTTTAAACACAGTCATTTTGATTGTGTTTTTTTTTCCCCGCTGTTACATGATGAATACCTTCAAGTCACTGATTTAAGTGAAATTTGATACATTCTGAGAACAGCAAAAATAAACCATTTAACATGTATAATTAATGTTATGCTTTTTGTCCTTATGATATACATTTAGAAATGTGTGGTACATATGGGTAAGGTGAGTTCTGTAAATATCAATTTTAATGCTTAGAGTGCTGTACTTCTGGGTAGTGTTTTTTTTTTTATAAAAAAAAAGAGGCCTCACCTCAAAGAAAGCTCTTGAAAGCACACATCTTATTTGCATCCTAAAACAATCATTTACAATGTTAGACACAATTTTATTATGACTTTACATCTTTTTTGCGCTGCTATTGCATCACTATTGTGAGACATTAGCAGTGCAAGAAAAACATCATGTTCCAAAATAGGCCTCAGTTCAGCAATATCAAGATACAGTTTCTTTCGAATATATATCTTTAGGATTGTGTAGGGGACGTAGAGAAGCAGAGACTTCTGTAAATGTCAAAGTTGTTGAAAAACTGTTTGTTTTTGAACCTTTTCCCTTGTCTTTTCTAATTTTTAAATACATGTTTTAATATTTTTTGAAATGTTTGTTCTTTGTTTTACAGATTGAAAGTATGAAAAAATATTTAAAAAAGGTAACAAGAATTATAAGGTAAATGTTTTCCACTCTTTTTACCCGCAATGCACTGCTGATGATGTCATTGACAGTATCTCTCATTTACTCTCTCTAGCTGTCTTTCTTTTTACATTATTCTCTGTTTACTTCCCTTATACTAACTCTTCTTTTTTTTAAAAAAATATTTTTTTAGTTCGCTTAAAGTTCGCGAACCGGTCAGCGAACTTGAAGCGAACCAAAAGAAATAGAGCTTGCCAGAGTGATAAACATTCTAGCAATTTTGTTTGAAAGGGGAGGTAGTTCTGAAAAGAACTGTTTTTTTTTGTTTTTGTTGTTTTATATTTTTTTTTTATTTTTTGAACATTTTTTGATTTTTTTGTATTTTTAGAACTGTTTTATGTTTTTTTTGTGTTTTTTATGGAGGGGAGACAACAAAAAACAGGCTTTCAAAACGGCTCAACTGGAGCAAAAAAAAAGAAAATTACTTTTTGGGTGCATTAGGGCACTTATGATTTTCATATGCAATGTTCATGAGGTTGACACTCATGTTGCCATATGACAGCATAGCACCACAGTAAATACAAGACAACTTCATGTGCTGGAAGTTAGGTTGGATGTTTGGCACAGTCTCTTGTGCCTCTCTTCCCGTCAAAGACAATGTGGATGTAGATCTTGCCACAGGAGTTGCCGTCGGATTGTCTTCAAGATCCCTCAACTCAGCCCGGCTGTAGTTCAAGGGATGCCACCTGCTCATGTGACGATGCATTGTATAGTTCCCCATACTGTACTTCTTTTCTGTGCCTCTCGATAATCTGTAGTCACAGATGAGGCAGGTGGCATATTTTGCATTCACTTTCTTGGTTCCAGGAGGGATGGTGAAAAACTGCCAGATGAAACTGGTTTTTCGTTTAGAAACTCGGGGCAACTCATCAACAAATTGTTGTCCCTCTCTCTCCTCTTCTTCTTCTTCCTCATCTTCCTCCTCTCTGTTAGTCATAATTTGACTGGGTGGTCCTCTCTTCTTATGGGGAGGTGGAGGTGGTGGTGGGGGTGCACCAGCTGCAGCAAGAATGGAAGCCATTGTGGAACTTCTGAATAATGGTCTTTCTCTCACCAAGATGAAAGTCAGAGTGAGGAAATAAGGAGGAGTTTACTTGATTTGGGGAAAACAAAAGTTCTGAGCCAATGAAAAGTGTTATTTTTAGGTCACATGACCTAGTCATACATCATTTGGAAACCAAAAGTGAAATGAACCAATGAGAAGTTTGATAAACAAGTCACATGACCTGTTCCGCTTACGTTACGCGGCGCGCGCCGCGTCCCAGATCGCTTCCGGTTCGCTGTCCGGAGCACTTCCGGGAGCGCTAACGCGACGCGTCATCAGACGCATTACGCGATAACGTGATACATCGCGCTTCCGCGGCGCGTCACTGTTCCGCTAACGTAACGTTGACCGGTTCGCGTACTAGATCGCGGCATCAAGATGAGCTAACGGAAAGCTTCCCGGTTCGCGAACTAGAAGCGAAGAAAAAAATATTTTAAAAAAATTATCAATAAATATCTATATATATTTTGGGATTTAAAGAATAATACATTTTACAGCTACAGATGTTAGCTTTTAAAAAACCAATGAAATTCACTGAAAAAACCATAGGTTATAGACCATATATAGTTAGAAATTTGCATTTAAAAAACCATTGATATTCAATGAAAAAACCATAGGTTATAGACCATATATAGTTAGGAATTTGCATTTACAAAACCTTATTTTACTCGCATAAAACCATTGAAATTCCATATATAGTTAGTTGCGCTAACTATATATCGCGCACCCGCAATCCACTGCTGATGATGTCACATATTACATCATTCATGACATGGTCAGTGACATCACTGATGACATCACTGATGACATCTCAAATGACATCACTGATGACAACATCCAGTGACTGTATGTTTCTGTGAAGTTAAAATATGTCTTACATATTGAAGAATGAGTGGATGTATAAGTGTCTGGATGAAGGATTTAGTAGGTGCATGACTGACTGTATGAGTGAGTGATTAAATGTGTCTCACTGAGTGCATGGGTTAGTGACTAAACTGTCTTAATTTGTGCATCATTATGTCTGTTGTTCTGTAAACTGCTGCATGTGTTGATCAGTAGCTATATGAGTAACTATATGGATTATTGATTGGTTGCCCAAGTATTTGTATGGGAGACTGAGTGTGTGTGTGGGTGGCTGGGAGGTGTATGACTCTGTGCATAGATGTGTGAGCAGTTGATACACTAGATGTATGGGTTCAAAAGTGCATGTGGAAACAGCTGTATGGGCGGTTGACTGTGTGCATGAGTGTATTGGTGAGTGAATGGATATCTCAGTGCTACATGTCAAAGTAAGTACATATTTAAAACACAGTACATGTGAGAGTTGACATATATAAATAACTGTGCATAAGAGCCAGTGAATGTGTGAGTGGCTGTATGGATCATTGTGAACTTGTATCAGGGATTGTATAAGAGAGTAAATATGTGTTAGTATATGTTTGAATAAGTAAGGTGTGTATAACTGTATAGTTGAGGAATTGGAGGTGTGATTGATTCTTTGCATGACTGTCTAGGTGTATGAGTAACTCCATGGATGAGTGACAATCTGTGAGTGTCTGTTTTCACTGAGTGTATCTAAGGTTATATCAGAGTCTGTAGAGGTTCATCGTATTAACACATGAATGATGTCATCTGTGATGTTGTCAGGGATGTCATTTGAGTTCTCATCAGTGATGTCATCAGTGATGTCATTTGAGATGTCATCAGTGATGTCATTTGAGATGTCATCAGTGATGTCATCAGTGATGTCACTGACCATGTCATGAATGATGTAATATGTGACATCATCAGCAGTGGATTGCGGGTGCGCGATATATAGTTAGCGCAACTAACTATATATGGAATTTCAATGGTTTTATGCGAGTAAAATAAGGTTTTGTAAATGCAAATTCCTAACTATATATGGTCTATAACCTATGGTTTTTTCATTGAATATATATATATATATATATATATATATATATATATATATAAAGGTACTTACCAACTTTAGCAAAGTTCTCCTCTATTTGAGTGGATATCATTGGAGCTTTGTCAAATTGATGGTCCCGAACATCATTGAAACCTTAAAAGAATAAAGACAACATATACACAAGGTTCCTGCAATGTGATGGGAAGTCTTAGATAAGCAAAGAGAGATAAAACAGAGCGAGACCAATTACATAACCCTAAATCTTGTTATCTGCATCCCTACTGTAGTTTCTTCACCACAAGGAGAACATCAGTGTAGCAGAGACCTTGTTAGAAAACATTTACCACAAGAGAACTGTTAGCCACCAAGCTAGGACAGGTAATTGTCCTATTTTGGGTTGTGATAGACTAAAAGTGTAATTATAGAAACTGCTAAAGTTTTCTTTTCACAGGAAGAATATGCAAGAATAGTTTCAGTCCAGTCCAGTCTTTTCTTCCCAATCCCCTTTCCCTCTCTTTGTTGCCAGAGTTCTATTCGACTTTGGTATCAGAGTTTGGGAATTGTGGAAATCTGCATTGTCTCCTGCAGAATCTTGAAATTCTGGGACAGGAACTTGACAATATCCTTTAAAGTGGACTTTTCAAAACTATACAGTAAAAAGCCAACTTTCCAATTAAAGAGGGTTTTTAATTACAATTTTATAGATACCAACCATGAAACGTCTCTCTGTCCCAAATCAAAAGTTAGCTTGTGCTAAATGTAATAGGGCAATCCAATTTCATCCTATGAGGTTGGTAGGTCTCACAATAGAGAAAAACAAATGTTGTGTTTTTTCACTACAGGACATGTACACCTTAAATGTAAACGCAGATAAGACAGGTTCTTCTTTTCAGTCGGCCAACACCTCCTTCATCCAATCTTTGGTGGCCTGCAGAGCTGAATACTCCGCCTACTCTGGCCGCCTTAGCCAGGAACCAATGAATCGGGTTGGATACCAGTAACTCCTTTATGGCTTAAATTCTGCAGATTTCTTCTCCTTGTTTTGTGAAGCTAAGATCTAGCTGGAAACTATTGCATTTTCTCCCTGAGAAAAGCTGCAAGATCATTGTCCATGCATTGGTGACCTCCTACTTGGATTATGCCAATAGCCTATACCTGGGACTTTCAGCTTATCTGATTCTCAGATTGCAGATAACTCAGAACGCTGTGGCAAGGATCATTCGCCGGGTCCCCTTTTGCCATCATATCTCCCCCATCTGAGCAGCTCCACTGGCTCCCTGTGGCCAAGAAGATCAAGTTCAGGGCCCTGACATTGGACTTCAGAGCCTTAAAGGGCATAGGGCCACGTCATCTCAGACAGAGACACAGCTTGTACCATCAGAAGTGAGCCCTGAAATCTAATCATCTGCGACTCCTTCGCATTCTAAGATTGCCAAAACTCAACAAGGTGGCAGGTCCTTCTCGGTAAGAACGGCTAGGTTGTGGAATGCTCTGCCTACCCACCTATGCTTGGCTGAGACAGAACAGGGAATCAGGAAGGACTTAATAACTCAGCTCTTTGGTCAGGTGTGGATTAGCTGTTCAGTTTGAAAATATTTAAATAATTAATTAACTCCATAACCATCTAACCCGACCAGACCATTGTATTAAAGTTTTTTCCTGCCCAGAGTTCTAGACAGATCCATCTTGGATTTTTTAAAGAGCAAGGTCAACCAGTCAGAATACAAGGGGGGTGTGGGATCTATCCATCTTTTACATATTTGCCTCCTAGCTAATAGTATAGCAAAAATAGGAAGAATCTGGCAGAACCTGTGATTTCCTTAGATAAACCAAAAATTATCAAGGCAAGATGTATTTGGATTGGAAGGCCTAAAATATCTGCCACAGAATTTCCTACTCCTTCCCAAATATCTGCTATTGTACATCTGAAGCTCCAGCCAGACTGCATTTAAGAGCTCTGAAGCAAGTGATTTCCTATGCTCGCTATCGGTGCAAAGGCCACATAAACAAAGGCACTTTCCACTCTAAACAGAAACACCCTGCATAGAATTTCAACACTAGGAACATTAGGGTTTTCAGGGCAAATTTGGCGAAATATTGTCTTTAGACAAAGATTTCCATTATCTTCAGGAGTAGATGTTTCTTGTTAAATGATGTGGGCACGCGGTGATGGATAGGGGGGGGGGCGTCGAAAATGTCTCGAAAGAAAAGTGTAACTGTCATTCATGCAAGGTGAAGCATTTGAGATATGGAGTAGCTAGTATGGTGGTGCGGATCAGTAGCAATGTTTTGTGTTTTTGCTACTGAACATTGTGTGTAATCTGCGGGTCACAGATAGTGATCCTGGCATGGCTGACAGAGGCTATCGTTTCTCCTGCATTAATAATATGAGTGCTTCCGGATTGCATAATGGTACGATTTCTTTTCTGCTCTCATCTGTGTGTTTCACACCAATGTTTTAATGCTACATACTTTAGCATTTTTAACCCCATGCTGCATACTTTAGCTTTTAACCCTAGACCTACTGGCCTGGCCAAAGGCGTGTTCCTATTGTGAGAAGAGGCAGTGCAGTTACCCCAAGAGTAATATTTGTTTGATGAGGACTGAGGTAGAGTGCTTATGGTATGCTCACTATTGACATTGTAAACAGGGCGGACTAACCACGTTAGGCAGTATGCAAGTGACATCATGTCATGTGGCGTCACAGTGCATGGAATCACAGCTCGTGACATCACATGTGGCAACTAAATCTCGGAATAATAATAATGGTACAATAACTGGAGATTAACTGAATTTCTGGAGAGATATGCATTTTGTCTAGTCCCGGTTTTGAATCAAAGTAGCATAGAGGGTTAATATGTCTCCTGAAAAGCACATTTTGTAAAATGCAGATAAAAGACTTTTAATTGATGTAAATGGGTAAGTAGGCTATTGCTTCTAACACGGAGGTCCGTTTGCTACTTGCAGTTCATACATTGTTATCCTTCAAATTGCACGGTGACCTATCAAGTGCAAGTGGCTCCTACACCGTTTACCTCTCCCTATCTTATATACGACCTTACTGTACATTGGTTACACACAAGTGCTTTATTTTCAATGTGTGTGTCTGATGTAGAGCACTCTGACACCCTGAAATGGGATGAGTAGCACTACAGCGCTATACAAGAAATAGAAATAAAATAGTGGTATTTAAATTGGTAGTTGTGTAAATACTGGGACATTTCGACACATCTGACATGCTTATAGTGCATGCATATCTCATATACAGAGATGGAACAGAGTCAAAAGCATGCCTCTATTAAGGAAATGTGAAGAGACAGGTTATGTGTCTTTGTTTCTCCTCCTTTGCATTAAGGTGTGAGGCTCCGAAAAGCTACCAACCATGACACTCTAGCAAAAGGAGGCCGGATGGCCTCTTAATTTCAGACTTTATAGTGACCCAGATGGAATCTGAGAAGCCCCTTTCCCCCCTACAAGTTGCTGCTCAGATTATAAGTAGGCAAAATGCAGGCCTTGCTGAATATGCCACGTTTTCTGACAATTGCAAGGGGACAAGTTGCCATATTTCAGTGGGGCCTAACATCTTGGCAGGTACACGAAGTCCACCCTGTGAAAAGAGTGGGTTGATGCCTTCCACTCGTGTGTACACTTAACTTGTGCCCAGATTTCAAACGCATGTACTTCAACATGGCTAATGTCAACCTCGGTGGCCATGTTTAGGTCACCGAATACGTCATAAGTACCTGATTAAGAGAGACAGCGGAGGATATGGGGCTGTTGAATACATTTCCTGGGGCCCCGTACCACTTTTCAGGAATGGTGTGACCTGGGAACGGAGAGGTTAATTCACAGGAGGGGATGGGAAAGATTGGGAATCATGGGAAAGAAGGCGCATTTATCATGTGGAGGACAAGAGCCTAGATTCTCTGATTATTACACCAGTTATTACAAGACTTCACTGAAAGTAAGGGTAAATGGCACACATTTTCTGTCAGCTTCTGAAAAATCTGGTGCAGTGGTTATTAGGAAATCATTTGCGAGGGGGCACCGGAATTAAACAGGGCCTACACAGGATTTAATCCGGTACTGACTGTATTGACTCTGGCTCTTACAAAAACATTTTAGCAAATATAAAAACATACTAGTAGCCAGCCGATAAAAGTGGGTGGGGGCTATATAAACAGAAACGCACGGAGCTAATACATCAGTCCATGTATTAGTACTGCTGCTAGTTGTAACTTCCCCAGGCACCACTCCAGTCAGCCATCCAACACCATGTACTAATCCATTCACTGCCTCAAAACCCAAACACTTATAAACTGATCCAGGTACTCTCCCTGCAGTACTTTAATCATTCAGTACCCAAGTACTCATGCAATGACCCAGGCCTCAACACATTCACCGCTACAAACCCCTGTTCACTATGCATGCAGTCCTCTAACCACCCACACACTTGTCTTTCACATCTTCATTTACTCATGCAATGACCCATGCATTAACACATACACTGCTATAAACCCCTGTCTGCTACGCATGCAATTCTCTAACCACATACACACTTGTCTTTCACACCTTCAATTACCCTAGCAGCAACCATACATTCCAGTAATCACCCTGTCACTCTCCTTGCACTCCTCCAGGGACCCATTCAGCACCATTTACTAATCCATTCACTGTGCCAAAACACAAACACTTATAAATTCTCCCAGGCACTCTCCTTGCAGTACTCTAATCATTTAGTCAGTACCGAAGTACTCATGCAATGACCCAGGCCCTAACACATGCACTGCTACAAACCCTTGTCCACTACACATGCAGTCCTCTAACCACCTACACACTTGTCCTTCACACCTTCAATCCCCTCCAGTCCGCCATTCAGCACCATGTTCTAATCCAAACACTGTGCCAAAACCCAAACACTTATAAATTCACCCAGCTACTCTCCTTGCAGTACTATAATCATTCAGTCAGTACCCAAATACTCATGCAATGGCCCATCCCTTAACACATGCACTGCTACAAACCCCTGTCCACTACACATGCAGTCCTCTAACCACCTACACACTTGTCTTTCACACCTTCAATTAACCAGGCAGTTCCTATACACTCCAGCAATCACCCTGTCACTCCCCTGCACTCTTTCAGGGACCCCTTCAGCCCCATGTACTAATCCATTCACTGTGCCAAAACACAAACACTTATAAATTCACCTAGGCACTTTCCTTGCAGTACTCTAATCATTCAGGAAGTACCCATGTACTCATGCAATGAGCCAGGCCTTAACACATGCACTACTATAAACACCTGGCCTCTACGCATGCAGTCATCTAACCACCTACACACTTGTCTTTCACACCTTCAATTACCCAGGCAGTACCTATACACTTCAGAAATCACCCTGTCATTCCCCATGCATTCCTCCAGTGAGCCATCCAGCACCATGTACTAATCCAAACACTGCGCCAAAACCTAAACACTTATAAATTCACTAAGGCACTCTCTTTACAGTACTCTAATCATTCAGTCAGTACTCCAGTACTCATGCAGTGGCCTTGGCCTTAACACATGCACTGGTACAAACCCCTGCCCACTACCCATGCAGTCCTCTAACCACCTTCACACTTGTCTTTAACACCTTCAATTACCCAGGCAGTACCTATACACTTCAGAAATCACCCTGTCACTCCCCATGGAATCCTCCAGTCAGCCATCCAGCACTATGGACTAATCCAAACGCTGCGCCAAAACTCAAACACTTATAAATTCACTCAGGCACTCTCCTTGCAGTACTCTAATCATTCAGTCAGTACCCAAGGACTCATGCATTGACCCAGGCTTTAACACATGCACTGCTACAAACCCCATGTCCACTATGATGCATGCAATCCTCTAACCACCTGCATACTTGTTTTCACACCTACAATTACCCAAGCAGTTCCCATACACTCCAGCAATCACCCGGTGACTCCCCATGCACTCCTCGAGTCAGGCGTCCAGCACCATGTACTAATCCATTGACTGTGTCAAAACCCAAACACTTATAAACTCACCCAGGCACTCTCTTTGCAGTACTCTAATCATTCAGTCAGTACCCGATTACTCATGCAATGACCCAGGCCTTAACATATGTACTGCTATAAACCCTTGTCCGCCACACATGCAGTCCTCTAACCATCTACACACTTGTCTTTCACACCTTCAATTACACAGGCAGTGTCTATTTACTTCAGTAATCACCCTGTCAATCCCCATGCACTCTTCCAGTCAGCCATCTAGCACCATGTACTCATTCATCACTGTGCCAAAACCCAAACACTTATAAATTCACACAAGAATCTCCTTGCAGTACTCTAGTAATTCAGTCAGTACCCAAGTACTCATGCAATGACCTAGGCCTTAACACATGCACTGCTACAAACACCTGTCCACTACGCATGCAATCCTCTAACCACCTACACACATGTCTTTCACACCTTCAATTACTCAAGCAGTACCCATACATTCCAGCAATCACCCTGTAACTGTCCATGCACTCCTCCAGTCAGCCATCCAGCACCATGTACTAATCCATTCACCTCGCAAAAAACCAAACACTTATAAACTCACCCAGGCACTCTCCTTCCAGTACTCTAGTCATTAAGTCATACCCTAGTACTCATGTAATGATCCAGGCCTTAACACATGCACTGCTACAAACCCGTGTCCACTACGCATGCAGTCCTCTAACCACCTATACACTTCTGTTTCACACCTTCAATTACTCAGCTAGTACCCACATACTCTAGAAAACACCCATCTAGCACCATGTATTAATTCAAACACTGCGCCAAAACTCAAACACTTATAAATTTACTCAGGTACTTGCCTTGCAGTAGTCTAATCATTGAGTCAGTACCCAATATGGCTGAGATACCCGCCACCCCCTCTCAACACAATCCCCAAAGGAGGGAAACCGGAAACAGTTCTTGAAGTTTTTGGAAGAGGGAGGGAGTAACCCTCCCGGCCGTATTTATTAAAACAAAATTAAAACATTAAATCAACATTTTATATTATGTACAATTTCATTACCACATTGCGATGTTTGGCTAACCTTAACAGATTCTCTAATACAGAGGTTCTCCTAGCCGAACTAACATCCTACACACATTTACTTGAAATTATGAAATTGTACATCCTAACGTTTAAGGGCCAACGGCAAGGTCGTAACCGGTGTCAAGATCCCTAACCAGAAATACCCCCCCCACTTGTGAGGGGCGACAGCACTGAGGCGTACCTCAAGTGCAACTACCAATTTCCCTTTGACTTGACGGGGGCACCAATAAAACTCGACGCCACTTAAAGGTCGTTCGAGGACTCGTGTGAGGTATCTAGAAGGTAGCGTAGACCCCCCCCAAACCCCGCACAACTTACCACATCTGCCGTCGCAGACGTCACTGGCCCCGGGAAATTCCCCAGGAGGGGGCTGTAACCCCTCCTACACAGGAAGGGGCCTTGACCGCCTTTCCTTTTCTTTCGGCGACCCATCCTTAGAAGGGACCGCCTCCCCGTTGAGGGGCCAATGGCCACCTCTCCCGAGCGCTCCCATCCGTGTTGGGTGACGCCCACTCATAGGGATCTTCCAATTAGTGCTCACCGATCATGACCTTACCGCCACAGGCCGGATAGTTGACCGGCTATCCGGACCCCCCACAAAGCTCCTACCTAAAGGTCATGTTTTAACGTTTTTAACCATGCTAAGAAGTCTCCTATGAGTAACTCATTCCCCACCCGAGACAAATGCACACCATCCCCCAAATACATACTGTCATCATTAATACAGCCATGCGAAATAGAATGCAATGTCCTGGAACGGAACAACCTACTCACTTTGTTATTAAGCTTCCTCACAGAGTGATTCAAAGCAGGAACAGAAATAGCCCCTCGCCACACCTTTCGTGGGATCATATGAGACCACGCAATTGTGCACCCCGGAACTCTCCTCGCCAACCAACTTACAGTGGAAAGCATTGCCTCCAGGAGAAGTCGTCTACCGGTGGTGACCAAATCGTTGCCCCCTAGATGCACTATGATTATAGACGGCGGTGACCTCGTCCGCCCTAACAAACCCTCGAAAAATGCTTGAAACTGGTCAATACAGAGCCCGCCTCTTCCGTAGAAGGACACCCTGTACCCGTATTCCCCAGCTACGTGAATCATGTCACCTGCTTTGAATACGTCCGCGGCACGCCTCACGTATGAGTGGCCCACGACCCACACCTCCTTCTTCACAGCCGGTGATGTCTGACCGCTGGCCCGGTGTTGGGTCGACTGCATAGTCCGCCCCGCCTCGTAGGCTTGCGTAACTGAAAACCAAACAAAGACAAGAAGCGTGAGTACATCATTACAGCTTCACAACATGTGCAACCGCACATACCTCTTATAACACTTGGAGGACCAACGCCCCACTCGTTTCACTTGTTCAACATTAAGACCCCTGGCTGTAGCTTCCGTAGCAGCCCCTATCCGAAAGGAGTGGGTCCCAAACTCGCCCGGGTTCAAGCCCGCAGCGGCAATTGACATCGCAAGCACCCGCTGAAACTGAAATTTCGTCAGTGGGGTGGCGTCCGCGTGTCTCAACAAGGTCCCCCCCCATGATGCCACCCTTCGTGCTAGGTAGTTTTCTAAACACTTTACTGGACACATGGAGGACCCGGGAATCCTGGGTATGATTATGCAGTCACCCATCCCATCTTGATCGGTCTTGGACCTGACAAAGGAGACAGTCATTGTCTCTCCTCTGACCTGAACGTGTTCCCGGCACAACCCCCTGTCACATCCCGTTTGTTCCTCGCCACCAGTTCGCTTACCCGCATCGCTCCATGAAATGCCAGCGTAAAAGCGGCTCGGAACAACACCGTCTCCAACTGAGATGAACATGTGGCAGGGAGTGTGGCCAACAACTGGGCCAACCTATCCAAACCTATCGGGCGCCTCTCATCTACTCTGCGACCCTCAAGGCGTTGCCACCCACGCAGTGCTTTCTGTACAACGAAAGACGCTGTCGGGTCCTGGATACCATGAGCCCTGGCAACAAAGGAAATGGCAGCACGATGCCTCTGGGCCGTAGCCACCGATTTCCCAGCCCTACGTAAGGACATCAGAAAATTCACTACCCATTCCTCGTGGCCCCAAAGCCCCTCTCCATCAGTCCCCAAAAAGGCTAAATAGGACCGAAACGCCCCTTCATATGCCTTCCTTGTCCTTGGTGCTAGGCTCTCTCCCACGAGGTGACGAAGTTCGGGGCACCGAGAGACCAGAGAGCTTCGGGAAAGGGTGCCGGCTCTGGGTCCGCTGTGGGAAGGAAACCCGAGAAAGCCTGCATATGAAAACGAGACAGTGCATCAGCTGCCTGATTCAGTACCCCCGGGACATGTTTAGCTCTGAATAGCACATTCAGTTGCATACACAGTAAAACAATTTCTTTGAGCAGTCTTAAAATCAGTTTACATCGTGCTGCCTGGCTATTGATGCACTCGACCACGGTCATATTGTCAGACCAAAATACCACAGAGTGATCTTTGAACCCTTCGGGCCAGGTTCTTAGGGCCACCAAAATGGGGAAAAGTTCCAAGAAAGCAATATTACTTGTCAGTCCATTGTCATGCCACCATGCCGGCCATCTTTGTGCCGACCATTTTGTGCCGAAGATGGCACCAAAACCTATGCTACCTGCCGAATCTGTCCATAGCCCCAGCTCTTCAGAGGACACGGCCGGTTTGTTCCAGACGACTCGACCATTAAAATCCGCCAGGAATGCTAACCAAATGCGCATGTCCTGGCGGACCTCAGCCGATAGTCTCGTGCGATGATGACCCTCCTTTAGGCCGACCATAGCTTGGGCAATTGAACGGGAAAAGGGGCGGGCCATCGGTATAACCCTCAGGGCAAAGTTCAACTGTCCCACCAACTGCTGTAACTGATGCAGCGTAACTTTAGATCCATTTATACACATTTGCAGGGCTGCCCTGAACTTCCCCACTTTGTCAGCTGGTAAACGAAAACAACCCTCACTGGAGTCTAACTCGATCCCCAGAAACTCGAGGCAAGTCGCAGGACCCACCGTCTTACCCGGTGCCAATGGCACACCAAACTGCTTCATTAATACACAAAATTCGGCCAAGGCCTGGCCACATTCGAGATCCCCGGCTGCCCCAAGGAACAGAAAGTCATCAAGGTAATGCATTACATGTTGGAAACCCGTCCTCTTTGTGAAGACCCATTGTAGAAAACTACTGAATTTCTCGAAATAGGCACAAGATATAGAGCACCCCATCGGCATACACCTATCCATGTAATAATGACCCTGAAACGTGAAACCTAGGAGACGCTGATCGTCTGGGTGTACCGGGAGCAACCGGAACGCTGACTCGATATCCGACTTCGCCATCAGCGCCCCGGGCCCCAGGCGATTCAAAATGGCTACGGCCTCATCGAAAGATGCGTACCGCACCGAACACACTTCTGGGTCTATTGCATCGTTGACAGAAAGACCACGTGGAGCTGATAAATTATGAATCAGTCGGAACTCACCCGGGTCCTTCTTGGGGACCACCCCTAAAGGAGAACAAACAAAACTCTGCACCGGGGGTACACTAAACGGGCCGGCAACCCGACCTCGAGTAACCTCTTTCCGGATCTTCTCCTGTACCACGGTCGTATGCTGTAGGACCGAAAGTTGATTTTTACACTTCTCCACACCCTGAAAGTCCCCTACTGGGATGCGGAAACCATACGAAAACCCGTTCCGCAGCACCCCAGCAGAAGTACGATCCGGGTATTCACTGAGCCAGGGAATCATCGCCAAGGTATCAATCGGGGTAGGTAAAGGCGCCCCTCGGACTATGTTAGACCTGTTTGGCGCCTCCTCTACCCCCGTTATCACCCGTTTTGGCTCTGCACGTGGACTCAGGATGGGACGACCCGCACCCACTACATTCATGTCTAAATTTACACGATCCCTGGGGCCTAGTACATTTACCTCTGTTGAAATTCCAGCAGAACCCCCTTTTCCCTGTATTGCTGGCAGGTCTCGAGTGATCGTCGGTACCCGTACCTGATCGAAAGGGCGTCCCCGCATATTGGCGGGAGGATTCGCCAACATTACCCCCTACCAATGGCATTTTCAACATACCTGTCTCCTTCATTTTATCCCATGTCAAAGAATCGTAACAATCCCAGGTTAAGTTTTTATTATGCTCTTTAGCCTTTCTAAAAAGATTATCGTAGCAGAACCAATGGTTACCCTGGTGTGATGTCGAGTACCCCATGATTCGCGACTGATAGGTCGGCAACTCGGAAAGTAACTCGGGCCTACGTTCCCCTAAGATCGACGTAAAAATCCCCCATGCTTTGCCCCAATTGCCAATATTCTCATTCACTTTAAAGGCGGCCATTTTTGCGCGCCAAACACTCGGATGCATGAGGTCTTTCTGGCCCTTAACATGCTCCACCTCATAATGATCAACAAGCAACGAGAAGATGTTCACATATTCCCCCGCCCAAATCTTCTCTTTAATTGCCAAAGGCACATGTTGACCCAACCTTTCTCTACGAGAGGGTGCTGACTCATCCCTCGCAATCGGCAATGGCCGCTTACCTGCACCGGACGCTGCCTCTGCGGTCGTAATCGTCCCTTGTGGCTTGTCAACTACTGCAGCCGGCGCGGACACCTTGGCTGCCTCCCGTTTCTCACGCAGTTGCTTCATCAGCGCCTGCGCGTCGACAGCCGTGGCGCCCTCACTACCTTCGCCCAACCACGCTGCAAGTTGTGCTGCCAGCTCGGGCGGCATATCCTCATTGGACACCGGGGTGACCACCACGGGAATCGGATTCCCCTCCACGGGTACTGGGGTTGGCGCTTCAAGCGGGGTACGGGGAACCGGGACGTCTCCCCCAGCTGGTCCCCTCCTTGGCCTCTTGGCTCTCCCTCCTGGGGCTGCTCCAGCCGAAGGACGTTCCGGCCCCCCTTCCCCCTCTCTCTCCGCCACCCGCTTCTTCAGCTCGGTCATCTCCTTCATGAGGACCCGAAGCATCTGTTCAGTCGTCATTCTCTTTCCGCCTTTCTTGGGCATTTCTCCGACAGAGTATCTGTAAGACAAAAAGAAGGATTACAACGCTCAAAATTGGCTCTTCGTTCCGTCTCGAGCTCACGTGCAGCGAGGAGGTGCAGCTTCAGAGCACAGGAACAAGAGGATGCCTTCCGGTCTTGCGTCCCCTTTTATCCGTCTTCAGGGCGGGCGTAAACCCGCCCCTGCCTGCCCCGAGGGCGTGGCCAGCCGCGTCAGTGTCTAGGCCAGCCCACTCTAGGGCGGGAAAAAGCGCGCCCCGGCTACGCCGCTTCGGGCATACCAGCCGAGACACGCCTCCCGCCCAAGATGGCTTCCCGGGGGGATCGTGGTACTCTGCCATACGTGCGGGGGGACCGAGTGGTCGCCCCTTTCCAGTACTCATGCAATGACTAACCCTGGGCATACTTTGCATAGTAGCGCTACGTGTAGCTATACGAAGTGCACTTCGCACTACGTGAGCTACGCGAACTGTGTAGTGCACTGTGCAAAATGCTGTTCGCATCAGTAATGTCGTCAGTGATGTCACTGGCCATGTCATGAATGATGTAATATGTGACATCATTAGCAGTGCATTGCGGGGGCATGAGTTATAGTTAGCTGAACTAACTATAACGGCCAAATTTCTCTGGTTTTGTACGAGTAAAATATCCAACTAACTATAAAATCCATGAAACCTGTGGTTCTTTCAGTGAATTTCTAAGGTTTTGTAAATGCTAATTTCTAACTATAATGTCTCTGAAACCTTTGTTTTTTAGTGAATTTTATGTATATATATATATTTAAATCGATATTCTTTAGATCTCCAATTTTGCATCAATATTTTTGATTCAATATTTTCTAACTTCCTGTGTAGGTATGGGTGTCAATTTTTTTGTAGTCCATATTTTTTTCTGATATTTTGAACATCGATGTTTTTGTCATCGATATTCTATCAGTGAACTCATTTGGACCAATGAGAACAGCCCTCCTACGTCACCACGTGAACATTTGCGGAGACCATTTGCGTGCGACAATGCCAGCTTCTTAGACAGCAGACGCTGACACCGGTGCAACTTTGGAATCTCATGAATGGTCACAGTAGTATATCACAAAACAGGGAGAGAAGGGTCATAGGGAAAAATAATTAAGGACCTACTACAGGTTCACTTCCCCAGCTCCACAATATGAATAACACAAAAGAGCCTGTGAGGTCTATCAGCCAATTCTATCGGCCGACCTGACGTGTAGTAAACTATGTCAGTGGGTGCTACAGTCACCAACTATATGAAGAAAGAAAAGATGGCATGAGTAATGTGTGGAAAGAATGCAATCTCAGAAGAGTAAAGCTTGCTCAAAAACTGGTCAACCAAATCCAGAACAGCTGTTGGTGGATAACCATCAAACAAACCAAGTGATCCATCATATCATTTGGCCGTCCACACTGTGACCAGGCCGGTCCTTAGATCATCTGGACCCCATGCCAAACAGTAAGTTGTAAATACTGGATCAGGTCCACAGTGCGCTATGAACCACCTAGTGTCAGCCAGTTTTTGATGGTTTGAGAGAAAGCGGTGAAAACACAGTGCAACCTAACAGAAAAGTAGTGAATTTAAAATAGGGTGATGTGTCGAAACAACTCTTTATTAGGAACAAGGCACATCCCCTAATTAAAACAACAGGAACAGTGGAAGTGACAGTATGAAACAAATGACTGTCGCAAATAGGGCCAACATGTTTCTGCCTAACGGGCAAGATGTCCCTTGGCTTTCATCAGGGCCACTGCTCTTAATCGTTGCTACTGTGACGAAATGTGTGAACAGAGATACACCAAATAAATCAGTGAAAACAAGAATTGAATGGTAGGAACGATACAACCTGTACCTACAATGAAGTACTCATCCTCCTTGTCACATGGAAACTCAACGTGATCTAAAGAAGATATACATCTATTACTCATTGCTCAGAGTGTACACCAAATCCACAAGCAAGCGTGCTCACACCATCTCAAGTATATATATTGTTAAATGCATTAGAATTATATTGCTCACCCAAAATGACAGGGGATCGGACCTCACCTCACCTCACCTGGACCGTGCTCAGGTATACGAGGCCTGCTCTATGTAACAAAAAGGTATAAAAACAGGGGAAGGCATAAAAAAAACACACTATATGTAGAATCTAAAGCTGCCTATATATATTCCCTGCTGAAAGCATCCTGATTGTCCACAATTCAATTCACTGACAAGACGTGACACCCCACACCTTGGTCACTAGAGTTGTTTCGACACATCACCCTATTTTAAATTCACTACTTTTCTGTTGCACTGTGTTTTCACCACTTTCTCTCAAACCATAAAAAACTGTCCGACACTAGGTGGTTCATAGCGCACTGTGGACCTGATCCAGTATTTACAACTTACTGTGTGGCATGGGGTCCAGATGATCTAAGGACCGGCCTGGTCACAGTGTTGGCGGCCAAATGATATGATGGATCACTTGGTTTGTTTGATGGTTATCCACCAACAGCTGTTCTGGATTTGGTTGACCAGTTTTTGAGCAAGCTTTACTCTTCTGAGATTGCATTCTTTCCACACTTTACTCATGCCCTCTCTTCTTTCTTCATATAGTTGGTGACTGTAGCACCCACTGACATAGTTTACTACACGTCAGGTCAGCCGATAGAATTGGCTGATAGACCTCACAGGCTCTTTTGTGTTATTCACAGTAGTATATCCACAGGGGTGGCTAACCATAATTAAGTAAGTGGGACCAGGGGGGGCTGAAATCGATCACTCGATCAACCGGAAAAAAAAGAGCTTTGATTTCTAACTTTAAAAGGACAATATTTGCCTCTATGCTTTATTTTTCCTCAAAGTGTGACTATAGGCGACAACCCCTCCGGGATCCATGTCACTAAATACCATGGCCACAATAGTAAGATACATACTTTATCACTCCTAATAATCGCTTTATAACGGACACGTAACTTGGCCATTGTAATCCCACTTTATGAGTCTGGTGCATTCACCAGATGGGATGTTCTACAATCCTCATTAAAAAAACTTATGTTTCTCTGCCTGACAAGGGGTCCTTAACCAATGAATGTGTGATCACAGTTGCTTACAATCACAGGAGAGGTCACACACTCGGACTACAGCTACAACTGTTCAGACCAGAAGGATGCCTGTTAAGAATTGTGATTACAGGCACAACAAATGAATGTTTTTCACAGACACATTTGCAGTGCATGGGTACAAAAACAAATGCATGCAAACAAGTGCGGCATGCAAATGCGTCACATGCATTCTCACTTAGCTTGTTAGGTCAGGTAGTCACTGATGAATTACGAATGCACTGACCAAAAAATAACTATCATGGCACGGAAGAATAATTGTACTTCCTATGCTACCACATGAGGTATATGTGACACTGCATGGGTGCACTATACATAGTACTGCATCATCCAAAAACAGAATTTGTGACTACCAATTATGATGTCCTTCTATTTTCTTTCACGTACATTGTTTTGGGTGAAATCTGTAAGTCACAGCATCACCCCACAATAATATTTTTGCACACCTTAGCATGTCGACACATACATCTCCTGGGCCCCCCTTTTTTTCTGGCACGTCACTTTTGGGCCTGAAGAAAGCCTTTTAAACAAATCCAGTTGGCTGAAACATGTGCACCTAATTCAGGATGTGCAAGACCGTTTTCATCTTCCTCACAACCACATTTGGTTTTAATCCTGCCCCAGGAACCCATTATTAAAATTCTCCTGGCTAGGAGGGGTATCCTGGAGACAGTTTTCTTCCACTAATTTCACAAATTGACAAAAAAGAAAAAGAAAATCCTGTTCTGCTGTAATCAGGCATCGAAGCACATCTAGGATGCACTTGGCACACAATGATGAAGCATACCACCAACTAAGTTGGTGGGTGAGGGTTCTTTTAGAAAAAAAAACTTTTTATTCTCACTGATGATTTTTGACATGCGGCAGTCCCACCAGTGCAATTAGGATGCGACCGCCATACTGGCGGGCACATCCAGGCCTTTTGATGGGGCTCCTGGCTTCAGCACTGTCCGCAATGTCAAAAGAGCGTGCACAGCATTTCCCTCAACCACGTGGCAGGCACCACGCGGTGCCTGCTACTTGATACATGGAACTGCATGGAGGTACCATGAGTACCCCCCCAGTGCACCTCCCACACACTGCAAAAAGACAGGTGGAAAGGCATACCGTAATCCCTACGGCATTGCCTGCATGGCACTGCGGCACTTTTGCCCTGGTTCCGGGTTCCACAAGGCAGGCGGAAAAGGACCGCCTTGTGGAACCGTGGAGGACGGACTGTCCGTCCGCCGCGGTACCATTTGGATTCCCACCTCCATCCTAATTTGGCTGTAGGAATTTTCAGTATGATGGCGGAAGGACAGCGGTGGCGGTTCTTCTGCCATCATAATGTGCCCCTTAAACACTCTACCATCCTTTGTGGTAGAGTGTTTCGGTATCCTATACTGTTAGATAAAAAAAGAACCTTGATTGAGTTTGGCATCACTAAAGGAATATTAGTGCAGTTCAAGAATTTAGTAATGCAATGCTGGACAGTGGTATCATGAAGGGTTTTCTCCTGTGCTTGCGGTAATCGTACATCTTTAAGGTATATTCTCAGGGGATAGGGTCTTAATGTGGAGGATTCACATTAATTGTGAAATGTGTTCCCACTAATTACAAAGCCACGATTGCAGAGGGTCGGTGAAAATGTAACATTTTTCAATGAACAACAGAGTCTTTCGAATCTTCTTGTGGATGACACCATTTTGCGAGAGAGAAAATGTCTGCTCCAGCCAGACCTACAAAACAGCCTGCTAAGAAGCTAGTGTAGATTCAAGATGTGCAGTTAAAATCAGACCATCTGGGGGGCGTGGCCAAGATGGCGGCGGAGTAGGACGTGCTTTTCGGTCCCTCCGGCGCCTGGCCTTCTACAGCTTTGTTTAGCACTCATCCCCGGTGTTAGCGCCTGCCGATAGAGTCTCCCCGCATTTCTTGGTGCTCTGCGCCCCTCTGCCGGCCCCCCGCAGTCTTACCGCTGTGCACCGGGGGCGGAGAGCGATACCCGACGAGATCGGGCTGACGGCCCACACACACGGGCCGCGGCGGAGATGGCTGTGGCCGCGGCTCAGTTGGAAGGAGCTGAGCGCTGTGCTGCGCTTCGAGTTGCACCCGGGAGTTGCCCAATGGTGAGCAGTGCTGCATTGGGGCTAGCGGCGGGCCTAGAAGGTGACGGTGTGACGGAGGCCCGGCCCAGGTGGGGCGCGACTTCCGGCCTCGCGATTCACGCGAGCCCGAGGCTTGTGGCCTAGGCTTCCCGGTGGTGGCTGCCGGAAGGAGGAGCCCACCCGACTACTCGGCTCTCTAGACCTACGGAGCCGCGGCTGGAGGCAAACGAGCGTTGGACAACAAGAGGCAGGGGAGGCGTGCGCCGGCCCAGGGGCGCAAAATTCTGGCCCGGGATACCCTGATCCACATCGCGGACTGCTGACGGCTCGACCGGCCCTCTTGAAGTGCCTCTCACTCCCCCACCGTTGCTGAGGTGGGGCGGCCTGTGAAACCGGAGAGGCGGTGCTCTCCCTGGCGTAGGCGCACCTGGAGCCTGTGTGGTCCTTGGAGCAAATCGAGCCTGGGGATCGCGGGCCTGCGGCAATAGCATCAGGACAGTGTCTTCTGGGGACCTGCGAGGGGTGGAACAGAACTGTCGATCACCCCAGGCGACTGCGGTGAGTGCACCCCCCCTGCGTGGTGACGCTGGGACCCTGCGCTTTGTGGGACTGCTGGAGTGTGGGCCTCCGGTACAGACACTGGGCCCGTGGCTCGAGGGCCCACAGCAACTGGGAACCGGCCCTGCACCACCTGGGGACCCACGAAGCAGGCTGTGAGGAGGCAGTCGCTGCGGGGCATTGCTGAGAGGACCCCTGCTCCGCGTGAGGGCTGCTGGTGACGCAGACGAGGTCCTGGAACAAGCTTGCCCCCCCTCTGGAGTTGGAACGCAGCTGTCTGGCGGTGGTGAGCTGGGCCGGACTGGGGTGTGTGGCGGAGAGGCCATCGGAGTGGGGCCTGGCTGGGTAGTGGAGGACGCCTGACTTGGGGGCCTCAGGGGGAGTACAGTACCCCTGGATTCTTGGACTTTTCATCGCCCTTACACTTGCTGCTGATGGTACGATCGCACCCCTAGCACTGGGATTGAGCGTGGAGACAGGGGGGCCGCATCCACTACGCCCGTTCTACCTGGCCCCTGTGGAGAACTGGGGTAACACCCTGGGGTCAGCGTCCGAGCCGAGGGAGTCAGGCGGCTACGTCGACGAGGTTCTGTCCTGTCGTGGGAAGGTGCCCTCCGCAGTGTCTTCCAGGGGGGCAAGAGGGGCCACGATGTCCAACGCGTCGCGCAAAGGGAAGCCCGGCAAGGATGGCCAACCTAAGAGCACCCAACAGCCGGCATCCCCTGGCCCGAGCTCCTCGCCTAGGGAGTCTGATGATGAGGCTCCTGTCACCAAAGCCTTCATGACTGATCTCTTTAAGTCTATTAAGGAGGATATCTCTGACCTCCGAGCGCAACTGACGTCTGATCTCCGGGAGGTGCGGAGGGATGTGGACGGAATCGGGGAGCAAGTGGCCATGCTGGAAGATCATGATCTCAGCATGGCGAATGATGTCCACCAATTGCAGCAGGATGTGCTAAGGCTCACGGAGCAGACCTTGGACCTGCAATCCCACGCAGAAGATCTGGAGAACCGTTCCAGTAGGAACAACATTCGCATACGAGCGGTGCCGTGGGATGGCGAAGCGGGTGACCTGCGTGGCTATGTGCAGGAGCTTTTCCTGCAGGTCCTGGGCGAGGAGGATATGCATGAGATCCGGATGGACAGAGTCCACAGAGTCGGTCTACCGCGGCGGGGCGGAGGGCCGCCCCCTGAAATACTAGTTTGTGTGCATGATTTTCAGCTGAAGGAGAGGATCCTCAAGAAGGCGCAGGGCATTCCGACTCTGCAGTTCCGTAAGCATCGCCCTCAGCTCTGGCAGGAACGACCCTTCAGAAGCGGCGGGAGTTTAGACCGGTGACGGCCTTTTTGAGAGACCACAACATTCCTTACTTGTGGGGCCATCCCTTCCGCATAATCTTCTGGTGGCAGAATAAACTGGCGCAGATTTGCTCCCTCCAGGTGGCGAAAGAACTTCTGGGCATCGAGGATGGGTCTCCAGCTTCAGGGGCGGGCAGCCCTACGACGAGGAGGCGGCATCGATCCTCCTCTTGGCATAGAGTGGGTTCAGCGTCGGATCGCGGACGGCCTGACCGCGCAACTAGCCTGCAGGAGAGGGGAGACGCGGTGGCCTCCGTTGCTTCAGCGACATTGATGTCTTCGCAGCAGAGCTCCGGGGCGGCCTGATTTGCGGGCCAATGGCCGTAGGGCGCCGGAGGGGCCCGTGCACTCAGGTTCCGTGGGTATGGTGGTACTTTGTGAGAAGACACCCCGGACCGAGGCCTTGGGAGTCCCATCAGGGGTCTCCCGTCCCCTTCCCAGTGACTATGCTGTGATCTGCACCGATCTGGTATTGTTAAGTATTCTTTTTGGTTTGCTGGTTTGTTGGGGGGGTGGGGGTGGGGGGATTGCAGGGGTGGACTGTGCGGGGGGTAGTTGGAGTTTGGAGGGGGGTGGGCAGGGGGTGGTGGCGACCTATGGATGATTGTGAAGAGTGGCGTCCTCACAGGCGGAGCGAATTGGGGGTCATGAGAGGTGACCTTAGGGGGCAGTGGCTATCAATGACCCTTGTAGGAAATGGGGCACTCATCCTACTGCTGTACGGAAAGTCTTTGAGGGTCCTGGGAGCGTGGGTCTGGAGGTGGGGGAGGGGAGAGGGGGGACCGAGTGGAGGGCTTGGGGAGGTGGATGGTTTTTGGGAGGTCGCCTGTTTACCCGGGGGGGGGGCAGAGTCCAGTTGCCTTACCAAGTGTACAGCGTTGGGACCTGTTGACACCTCATGCCTATTAGCATCGGCACTTGGAATGTGAAAGGGCTCAACTCCCCGCAGAAGCGTCAGAAGGTGTGGAAATATTTGTCTGATCATAATCTGGATGTGGTTGGCCTCCAGGAGACCCATCTGGCTAGAAAGGATGAGCTGCGGCTCCGACACAGGCACTTTCCTCTCATCTTCAGGGCATCTGCTTTCACCAAACACAGGGGTGTGGCTCTTCTCTTTGGGGCCTCCCTTCATTTCCAGCCTATAGGGGTGTGTAGTGATAAGGACGGTCGATGGTTGATGGTGAAGGGGACGCTGTGTGGTCGAGAGTGCACTTTTGTAGTGGTGTATGTTCCCCATGCTGGCCAGAATAGCTTTCTTCAGGGATTGTTGGATAGGATAGGGGACTTTCTGGAAGGGCACTTGTTCTTAATGGGGGACTTCAACATGGTGTGGGACAAGGACCTGGATAGTTCTACAGCGCAGAGGGAGGGGGCTGGGGTCTTCTCCGCCGAATCGCAGCGGCAGGTGGGTGAATTGGGACTGATTGATAGCTGGCGCTTCTTGCACCCCCAAACCCGGGACTACACCTTCTTCTCCCACGTCCACCACTCCTACTCCCGCTTAGACCATATCTTTGTGAACCAAAGCCTTAGGGGGGATGTCCGGGACTCCAGCGTTTTTCCACTTTCAGTGTCTGATCATAGCCTGCTAGTCCTCGGGATGCATTGGCCGGTGGGGGGGGATGGCTGGAGGAAGTGGTACTTTCCGGCAGCACTGGTCCGAGACGAGGTCTCCTGCAAGGAGATCCGGAGGGCCATTGGGGAGTTCTTGGCCTTGAACCCGACGTCGGACACCTCGGTGTTTAACACGTGGGATGGTTGTAAGGCTGCGCTGAGGGGTACGTGCCTGGGCCTCAATGCGAGTCTCAACTAACTGAGGAGGAAGGAGCGTGAGGACCTAGAGGCAGAACTGGAGAGATTGGAACAGGCGCACAAATCAAATCCATCCAGATTAACCCTTCGTTCTCTAACAGCGGTATGGGGGAAACTGAAGGCCCATTATAGCAATCGACCTGAATTCACCCTTTTGCGGCTGCGACGGGTCTCCTACTCGCAGGGAAATAAGGTAGGACGACACTTGTCCCGACATCTTCGGGATAAGAGAGAGAGGGACTACATCGGAGGGATACAGGACTCTGTGGGGTCTGTGCAGCACCGTGACGAGGACAAGGCAGATATATTTGGCCAATTCTATGCCAAGCTTTATCGGGGCGACCCTTTAGACCAGGACGCTCAAGATGGATTCCTAGCGGGCCTCCCCATACCGCAGGTGTCCAGGGAATGGAATGAGTTGTTGTCTGCCCCTATCTCTGCTGCGGAAGTGATGGACGCGATCAGGGCCTTAAAGCTTCACAAAGCGCCGGGCCCGGACGGCTACACTGCCCTGTTTTATAAAACGTTTGCAACGGAATTGTGCGATTGTCTAGTCTCCCTTTTTAATGAGATGGCGGCTACCGGGATGACCTCTGGGACGATGGCCGAGGCCATGATTACCGTACTACCTAAACCTGGGAAAGACCTTACCAGGTGCTCGTCATATCGCCCGATAGCCCTCCTCCACATAGACGCTAAGTTGTACTCCTCTATCATCGCGAGTAGACTTCAGGACTTAATGCCGACCCTCATTCATCCGGACCAGTCCGGGTTCATTAAGGGGCGACAGACACATGACAACCTGCGGCGGGTGATACATCTTATAGAGAAGGCCAACCGGTTTTGTATTCCGGCGATTCTAGTGGGGCTCGACGCGGAGAAGGCCTTCGACCGCGTGGATTGGGGCTTCTTGTTCCGCACCATGGGCGCTTTTGGTTTTTCACTGACATTTAATAAAATGATCCGTGCCAACTATAGTAGTCCCACTTCTAGGGTAATGATCAATGGACATCGGTCTCCTTGCTTCCCTCACTCACGCGGGACGAGGCAGGGCTGCCCTCTCTCCCCTCTCCTCTTTGCTTTAAGCATCGAGCCTTTGGCCCTCGCGATTCGGGAGAGAGAACAGATTAGGGGTATTCCATTTTCGGGTGAGCAGCACAAGATATCTCTTTTCGCTGACGATGTGCTGTTGTCGGTGGGGGACCCGGCTCGGTCGTTACCCCATATTCAGCTGGTGCTCTCTGACTTTGAGGCGGTGGCAGGGTTTAAGATCAACTTTGATAAATCGTACATACTGAACCTCACTCTTCACCCGGCGGAAGTAGACCGGATTCGTGCGCTCACACCTTTATCGTGGGCTTCTGCGTCCCTGATGTACCTGGGTGTCCGGTTGACTCCTACTCTGGGTTTGTTGTTCTCGGCCAACTTCCCCCCACTGCTTTCGGCGGTTCGTGCTGACCTAGAAAGGTGGAAACCAAAATACATCTCATGGCTGGGGAGGATCCATGCTCTTAAGATGGTCCTGCTTCCTAAATTTTTATACCTCTTCCAAGCTTTGCCCATTCCGGTGGAGTTGGATTTTTTCCGGCGCCTCAAGACCCTCATGCTGAAGTTTGTGTGGCAGGGAGGCAGGGCGCGCTTCTCCTTCGCGACCCTGAGGCGGCCGCGGAAGGATGGTGGGGTGGGTCTTCCGGACATGCTCTTGTAATATAAAGCTGCTCAACTGCGGGTTCTGGTGGAATGGTCCCAGCAACTCTCAGAGAAACACTGGCTGCATATGGACAGAAGTGTGGCGGGAAGGTCGATATGGGATCTGGCCTGGAAGCCTAAAGTGGACCGGCCCAGGAATGCTTACATCAGCACACCTGCCAGCACGACTCTGAAGGTGTGGGACACGGTCAGCAGTGATGACCGTTGGACCACGTTCCCGTCCCCCTTTACGCCTATCCACTTTAATCCGGCCTTCCCCCCGGCTATGCAGGAGGGACCCTTTAACAAATGGAGAGAGGGGGGATGTAGGGCCCTCACGCATCTGTTCCACGGCACGGCGCCTCTCACATTTCACAACTGTATGCGAGACTATGGGCTCCCCGCCACTAAACGCTTCCGCCACAACCAGCTCCTCCACTGGGCAACTTCGGCGGGCGTGGCGAAGGCTGCCTCGCGGCCTTTGACATCGTTTGAGGCCTTTATTCTTCGCACTTCCACTATGAAGGGGGCGATCTCCTTCTTGTATGGGCTGTTGCTGGACACTGCGGTGTCCCCACGTCCCCGCTATATGGAACACTGGGAGGCTCTTATAGGCAGAGACATCGCTGATAGTGAATGGAAGAGCCATTGGCGGGACATAGCGGCGCATAACCACTCAGTAGACCTCAGAGAAGCTCACCTGAAAACTATGTTTGATTGGTACCTCTACCCGTCCAAGCTACATTGGATATTTCCCGCATCCTCAGATAGGTGCTGGAGGGGTTGTGGTCTGTTAGGGGACTTCCGCCACATATGGTGGGACTGCCCGGTGATCCGCCCGTTCTGGTCTGAGATTTTATCCCACATCAAGGACATTCTGGGGTATCCGATCCCGGAGTCTATAGAATATGTCCTGCTGGGGCTCCGTGACCCGATGCTGGAGCACCAAACTAAGGCGGACAAGCGTATCCTGGGGCTCTGCCTTGGAGCGGCCAAGTTAAGCCTGGCGGCAGCATGGAAGAAACCGACGTCCCCGGCCATATCACTGTGGCACGCGAGATTATGGCGATTACTGAGCTTGGAGAGGCTGTCGGATATATTCCTGGGCGATTTCAAAAACTTTTTGTTCAGATGGGGTCCTCTGATCCGCTTTTTATCTAGGGGCTTGCCTTCTGCGGTATGTCCGTCCGCGCTTCGCTCTCTACATCTATTTCAGATTTAATTGGATGGTTTGACTGTGGACTGGTATGCATGAGGGGAGGGTCGCCACCACCAAAGGGGGGGAAGGGTAGGGGGAAGTGGGAGGGGGGACACAGTTGGGGTTGTTGGGTAATTTTCCTTTGGTTGCGACACCACGTGGCCTATGGCGATGATTAGCTAACTGAGTTCCGAAGTAGCGCTATCCCCCAACTGGAACTGCCGTTTCTCATAGAAGGACTATTGCAGGTTGGCGGACCAGCATGGGCTTTGAGCCTTACTTTTCATTTGTTATGACTTTAGAACTTTAGCACCTGCATTCTAATTTTGTGCTATGCTACCTACTCTGGCCACCCTTGAGGGAAGGTTCTTTAGCACCCCCTATGTGGGGTCCATTGTGGATGTCGCCTGTATTTGTTTTCCTTCTGCTTTTCTTTCTTCTTTTTTTCCTTGCAAATACTAAATAAAATTTTACAAAAAAAAAAAATCAGACCATCTTCTTGATGTTCTATTGATAGACATTCATGACCTGTTTGTAAATGTATTATCTTTTAGGTGATGCTGTGCACAACCCAACATTTTTGATAAATCGACTGAAGAGTCAAACCTACTCATCAGATATTTTTCTGTGTTTGTTTTCTTTTAGTGCAGGATCTAATCGATTGCTTATTTTGTTCTTCTACTTAGCTTAAAAATGTATCCTCACTTGTTTATTGAGTGCCACGAACGGTTGAAAATAATACACATATTTTAAAATTCGAGGAGTGTCTCAATGTTTATTATGTATAAATGTATTCTCTTCGAAGCTCATTTTCTTAACCGCTAGCTTATCACTGTGTGCAGAAAGAGAATGTATCACCTATAGTTGTTGTGGAGTTATTGAAAGATATTTACATTTGTACATATAGCGACACAGATCCTCCAAGGATCAGACAATCCACCTGCTCAAATATGATTGGCTTTCAACATTTCAAACCAGGAAGTAATGGCTGCCATCTTGTGACTCAGATTGAGCCAAGTCATACAAAATAACATTAAAAACAGAGAAAGAAGCAAGGTAGGTATACATTTACTCCCTAAGCCTCTTAGGGGGATCCCGAAGGAACCTGCCAGTTGGAATATACTGGGCCACAGCTCCTGCCAAAAAATAATAATGAAAGAAGCTCTGTCTCCCACACTTCTCTATTATTTAGACCCGGGTGAGCTGGGTTCTGGGGGCATGGGGCCAAAAAAAAACATGATGTGTGGGTCACACAGACCCCTGGTACCCGGGGACCACCACCTCCCCTGGGCTTTTGCGAAATGAATCGGAGGGGCCTCTCGGACTGCCATGCCCTGGGGACCACGATCTCCCTGGGACCAATTTATTTATTTATGGGGGGCCTCACAGATCCCCCGGGGACCATGACATCCCCGGGGCCAATTGCATTTTTAAAATAGGTGGGAGGCCATTGTCAGTACTTGGGACCATCACCTCCCTGGGGCAGGCCCTACAACAACAAAGGAGGGGGTTGTGTGGCCCTCCTCCTGGAGCCAGCATTGCCCTAGGGACGGCCACACCCCAGGGATGGCTCCAGCTATGTGCCTGGGTGCTCACCCCTGGGACATGGCTGTTTGCTGGGCTTGGTAAGAGCTTTACCAGCTCCCACCAAGTCACAGCAAACAATCCACTTCCAGCAAGTGAGAACAGAGTAATGCCCTCACTTCCTGGAAGGGGAGCATTCGTCTATTTCTCAAGCTAGCAGGGAAATAGACAAATTGCTTTCACACACAGAGGGTAGCATTTCCAGTTGTTCCCTTTGTGTAAAAGCAATGCAGGACCATAGGGGCCCTGAGGCTCTCCCCACGATCCCAGTGCAGACCCAGTGCACCCAGAAAAGCATGACTTGGTGATGGGAGATAGGCCATGTGGCCCACCTCCCCATTAGTATAAGGCTGGACACAGGGGGAGGGGGTCACTGTGTCCAAAACTGACCCAGGGACGGGCTGCGTGGCCCCTCTCCGAGAGGGGGTTCTCTCATGTCATCTGCAGCTGAAACCAGAGAACATGTTCTTAACATTAAAACATGTGAAATATGTCAATTGCCTAGAAACCTGTCAGTTTTGGCCCCACCTCAAACACATTAGCGGTATGCAACGTCTTCCTGCCCCTTTCCTACAATGATGGACAGCTTACTAAAAGGCCCTGCCAGCATGTTTCTTGCTGATTATGGAGACACTTTATTCATGCTTAGGAATACAATCGCATCTCCACCAAACAAAAAACTTCTTTCAGAAAAGTACAAATCTACCATGTGTGTTTTCTCTGCAGTTTCACTTTGTAAAGTTATCTGGTGAAGATGCCTGAGGAGCAATCACATTGGCAAAGTTACAGACACACAAGGTCACTGGATACATTTCCCCAGCATCCTTTATGCAGCTGTAGTGTAGGAGATCATTATCTCGTCCCCTTTAGGGCCCTGGTACCTAATACCCCTATGCCAAAGACGACAGTTGAAGAGATGCTGCATAGGAAGTGGGCTAGGTTCTCAGCAGCAAACTTCAATCACACCCTCCAGCAGGGCGGGTCTGTCTGTAGCTCACTAGATGAACGGATTACGGAGGCACTAGACAGAGTAGCCTCATGGTCCTCTAGCACATTGGGGAAACAGTTAAAATCGGCCCCATGGTTGAATGAGGTACTCAGAAGGGCACAAACTTCCAACAAGCGGTTAGAACGTGTATGGAGGAAAGACTTTTCGGATCACAGGAAGGTTGAATACAAAACCAGTCTAAAACACAATCACTCCTCATAAGAAAAACTTGTGCAGCCTACTACAATGATAGGATAGAACAAGCTGAAAACTCTTCTAGAGAACTTTTCACAATTTTCAAAGAGATTTCGTCACTAGCCCGAACTACGGCTTCCAACAGCCGCTCTGTGGATTCTTACAATTTGGGGGCACACTTCTTTGCAGAGAAGGTAGCAAGGATTTATACTACCTTCCCGGAAGAGGAACGTAATGGGAGCTACAATAGGGAGGACCAACCTGGCAGACTACCTCTCCAGATTTGATCTCCCCTCCTGTTATGACCTCAAATGCATAGCCTTAAGCATTAAATCCGGGTCACCTAGGGACCCCACTACTCCTAAAGTTCTGAGAGACAGCCTGGAGATCCTAGTAGTACCCTATATTAGTCAACTCCTTGAACTCAAGAGTGGTCCCAAAAAGGTGTAAAGAAGCAATTGTTCTCCCCATTAAAAAAGAGCTGAATGTGAGTGCGAGTTAGCTGCAGAACCTTCGACCAGTCTCACTCCTGCCATATTTAGAAAAAATAGCCTTAAAAGTAGTCAATACCCAATTGATTGCCCACATCAACCACATCAACCGACATAGTTTATTGCACCCTACACAATCGGGTTTTGAGCAACTTCCTCCACTGTGTCAGCACTGCTCCTGTCAACCGAAACTAACCGCAGACACATAGTTGAGGGCCAAACGGTTGCTTTGGTCCTCTTGGACCTCAGTGCCGCATTTGACACTTGAGCCCACCCATTACTCCTACAGCGCCTCAGAAAACGCGAACTGGATAAACTGGTCCTAAAGTTGCTGGGGTCGTTTTTACAGGATCAAAGCTTTCATGTGTCTTATCGACCTCATTATTCCAAAAGCATCACACTGGCTCAAGGGGTCCCCCAAGGCTCTATATTAAGCCCCACTCTCTTTATTCTCTATATCACCCCACTGAGGAAGATTATTGTTAAATATGGAATCAGTGTTGTGTCATACGCGGATGACATGCAACTGGTGGTCTCACCGTCACAATCCCATGAAGAGGCAGCCACCAATTTTACTACTTGTCTACAGGAGCTGGCATCCTGGATAACAAATAACTGATCAAAATTAAATGGTAGTAAAACAGAAGTTCTAGTGGTGGGAAATGCTCCCTCGATCTGGTCCTAATCTTGGTGTCCACGGACTCTGGGCCCAACTTCCTCCCAAAGCAATCATGTTAAGAACTTGGGGATGTGGCTGAACACCAAGCTTTCCTTTGAGAATCACACTAGAATTGTGTCTGGGAAATGTTTTGGAATAACGAAAGGGCTTTGGAAGACCTTAGATGTGCTTCCAGTGGCAGCTAGGAAAACCCTAGTCCATGCGCTAGTAACTTCCCACTTAAGACTACAGAAATGGTCTAAACCTCAGAGCAAGTAGCAAATGTCTGAAGAAACTTCAATGCATTCAGAATGAGGCAGCCCGACTTGTTATGATGCTGCCCAGGAGAGCTTCCTCCAAGAATGCCCTCGCTCCCCTTCACTGGCTCCGGGTGAGGGAGAGCATTCTGCAGGGGAAGGGGCCAAGCTATCTACACAATCTACTGTCCCCCTACACTCCAACCCGTTATCTAAGATCTTCGGGGACTGGAAAGGTCAAAATCCCAGTTACTAAAAGAGCAAGAATGTGTGGTCGATCCTTCCGCTATCAGGCGCTAAACACTGGAAAGACCTCCCTCTCACTCTCTGAGAGGAATCTTTGGAAACACTCTTTTGGGAAAAATAGAAAACATGGCTCTTCCACCCATAGGTTTTCCTCTAATTTAGGTCACAATATTGTTCCGGATGAGTTTTGGCTGCAGCACAGAGACACACTAGTGAGTGTAACCATGCGCTTTATAAGCTTGCTTATTATTATTATTATTATTAGATGCATTATACATTTACCCAACCAGGTGGCTCTTACTAAATATCCAGTACAAAGTACTTCACTTGGGTAGAGATGTTACACAAAACGGTGAGCTCTTCTTGGATAAATTTGCATAGCAGGATTGATACTGCACAATGCTTATTCCACAGAAATGAAAGCTCAAAGGGAAGTATTTATAGATATAAACAAAGCAGGTGCCAGAGTTGAGGCTCCACTTTTGTAAAGTAATAATCATCCTAACTTCTTGCACATGGCCAAGGCAAAGCATGTGTGTTTTCTCTGCATTTCCACCGTGAAACATTATCTGTTATCCGTGATGGAGGTGTTTACATCCTTTTTTTTCAATTGCAAAATCTTCTGTAGTGAATTGGGATGAGGGGGTTCTTTCTTGTCAACTGCTGCTCAAAGCTCAGTCAATGGTAATCCCTTTTGAATGCCTTAAGTAATGCCAAAAAGTTAAAGTACCACTCACACACCCACTCACAGAGTCGCAGGTACTAGCATGCCTACTCACAGATCCACACAGCCACTCACACACCTACTCACAAAGTACCACTCTCAGACCTAGTCACAGACCCACACAAGCTCTCACACACACACTCACAGACCCACACAGGGAGTTACACACCCAGTCATTTACCCACTCACAGACCCACTCAGGCACTGATAGACCCACTCACAGACCCATTCAGACACTCATGTACCTACGGAGAGAACCACTCAGAGACTCACCCACCCACTTATAAACCTGCTCAGATAGTCCCCCACCCACTGACAGAGCCAAACAGACATTCTCACACACACACTCACAGACCTACGGAGACACTCATGCACTCACTCACACACCCACTGTCAAAGGTTAGTGGTTATAGTTAGGAAATTAATACAACAACCTTAGAAATTCACGTAAAAAAATACGGTTACAGGAAATTAATAGTTAGAAAACAACATTTAAAGAAACCTCAGATATTCAAGGGAAAAAAACTAAAGTTACAGAGACATTATAGTTAGGCTTAGATTGTACTTGTAGAAAACTCTAGAAATTCTGCAGTTATTGTTACCTCAGCTACCTATAACTTACATCTCCAAAATGTACTTCTTATGATCTCACATATTACATCACTCATGACATGGTCATTGGCATCACTGATGACATCTCAAATGACATGACTGATTACATACTTGATGACATCATCCACAAAACCATTTGCAAATGTACTCACAACCCCATACAGTCTCTCATACAGTCACTCACACACCCACAGAACCATTCACATACCTAGTCATATATCCATGCAAAGTACCATACACCCACTCACCCATCTATGCAAAAACTCAGATACCCACTCACTCACCTAAACAGCCACTTGCACAACCACACCATCACTCATCCAGCTATTCATACAACCACTTACTCACCCATACAACAACGTACACAGCCATACAATAACCCATACAGCTATTCACCCACCTATGTAATAAATCATACAGTCACACAGACTCCAGTCACTCACTCATACAGCATCTCAACAGACCTACTGACACACTCATATAACTACTCACACACCCACTCACACAATCTTACAATCACTTACATACCCATTCTCTCATCCCTACAAGCACTTAGATGACAACTCACCCAACCATCCACCCACTCACACAGACCCTCACTCTCGATACAGCCACTCACACATCCACTTTGTTATCCAAAGAGCCACTCAGTCACCCATATAGCTACTTACACATCCAGTACATACAGCCATCCACACAACCACTTAGTCATTACCCATATAACCCCTCAAAGAGCCACTCACACTACTATGCAGCCTCTCACACAGCCACTAACATACCTATACAACCACTCACACACTCATACAGCCACTCAAACATCAACTCACACACTGATACAGACAGCCATTCAGCCACTCAGGTAAGATATGTTAGAAATAGTATGGCTAATTAATACTACAGAAAGAATAGTAATTTAACTAATTCTATAGCTGAGTATAGCTCTTTAAGCCACAGAAATGTTTACGAAACACTTATTCACAGGATGATGCCATCAGTTATGCCATTTGAGATGTCATCAGTGACGTCACTGATCATGTCATGCGTAATGTAATATGTGAGGTAATGAGCAGTGCATTGCGAGGGGCGTCAGTTATAGTTAGCTCAGGTAACTAAGGTTAAAATGGCCTAAAATCGCCCTGTCTAGTGAGAAACTAACTGCCTTAGGGGCCCTGCTGGCTGCAGCCCAGAGCAATTTGGGCTCATTGCTTAGTGTACCTAAGGAGGCCACGCAGGTCTTTTATGGCTTAATTGGGGAATTGAGCAAGTTTTTCATCTCGCCTAGCGGTGCCTCGGGTATGACTATCAGGAATAAATCCCGGACTAGACAGGGATGGTATATGACCAAATGCAGGACCTTGAAAAAGGCCTTGATAGGGGCTGGTAAATCTAAATCCCCAGTAGCAGTTAGGGTAGCTAGGAAGGACTATTCTCTTACCATAAAGGCAGCAAAAAGGGAGTGGGAGGAGAAGTTTTGGGAAGATCTTTTGGCTGCAAGCAAGGAAAAGGATGCAAGGGGCTTCTGGAGTTTGATCAGAAATAGGAATAGGCCAGATGTTTCGCTGGTTACATGTAACATCCCTGCCCAGCTCTGGTATAAACACTTCGAGGCCCTGTATTCCCAACCTGAGGGGGAACTTAGTGAGTCCTTTTCCTGGGAGGATGATATAATGGTTAGTGGCTTTGATGACTTTACTGAGAGGGAGGTGGAGGGTGTAATCAAGTCACTGGTCCCTTTAAAAGCTGCGGGCCGGATGGGATACCCAGCGATTTGCTTCGTGCCTATCCCAAGGAATGGGGTCAATTGATTGCTACATTGTTAAACGCAATCATGAAGGGCGCACTAGTACCTGATTCCTGGAAAGGGGCGGAGGTTGTCCCGATATTCAAAAAGGGGTGTCGGGACAACCCCGCTATCTACAGGCCCATCAGCCTCATTGACTCTTCCCAAAAGGTGGCAGGGAAGGTGATTTTGGGGAGGGTCCTTCAATGGGCAGATGATCACAAAATATTGTCTAACTTCCAGGCGGGATTCCGTTCAGGTACAGGGACGATTGAACAAGCCTTTAGGCTGATGCTCATTTACTGGAAGGTGGTGGTGCTGAGCAAGGGCAGTCTTTATTTGGCCTTTATTGACCTGAAGACTGCCTTTGACCTAGTACCTAGGGAGGAGCTCTGGAGGGTTTTGCAGGGGCTGGGGTTGCCCCCATACATCCTGTCGCTTCTGATTAAACTTCATTCAGACAATTTTGCACAGGTGCGGTGGGGCAAGAATGGGGAGAAAAACAACAGGATTCCAGTGTGTAGGGGTGTCCGCCAGGGATGTGTGCTGGCTCCCACACTATTCTCATTGTATGTGAATGGTGTGGTTGAGCACCTGCTTAAGGAACCAGCAGATGCTCCGTCTCTGGCGGGCTCCCGGATCCCCACCCTGCTCTTTGCAGACGATACCCTGCTTATTGCAAAGACACCACAGGGTCTCCAAAAGCTCCTCACTCGCTTCCAGGAGTTCTGTTTCCTTAGGGGCCTGACAATCAACGTAGATAAGACCAAATTCCTGACTATGAATCCTCCCAAAAAGCTAGGGCCCCCTCCGGTTCTAAATACTGTTCCCCTGGAGAGGGTCCGTGAGTTTGACTATTTGGGGATTCGCCTCAGCAATTCTATGAGTTGGACCCCTCATATCCAAAAGATGTTGCTTAGCCACAAAAGAGTGACTGGTGCCCTACTCAGGGAACACCGCTCATCCCCCAATCATTGTATCGCCCCGGCTATAGATATATACAAAGCCAGAGGGGTCGCTGCTGCACTGCATGGGGCGGAGTTGTGGGGCTTCACAAACCTAGAGGTATTAGCCAAGTCAGAAAGCAAATTCTTGAAAGAACTCTTGGTGCTTCCATTGAGTGCTCCGACATTACCAGTGCTTCTTGACTCGGTTGTAAACCACTTGCATGCCAGGCGCGGTTACGGCCTCAGCTTTTGTGGGCCCGCTTGTGGAGGGTCCCGGAACTAGCCTCCTATGCAGCAGGTCTGTCTGAGGTCATTGCAATGGAGGGATGGCATCGAATCAAATTGCTACGGGATGTAAAGAGCCTGCTGGTGGAGCTGGGCTTAGAAGAATCCTGGGTTACTCGTTCTGCTCCTCCAAAAGCCACCCTGAAGAAGCTATATTGGGACTGGATAGCCTCTAAACTCATTCGCAATCCTCGCCACTGCAACTCGACCGCAGCAATCTTGAGAATTAAAGACGTGGCCACATTTGAGCCTTACCTGGACCTATTCTCCGTCCCACTGGACAGGGCTCTTTATTTTAAACTCAGAGTGGTCACCCTACCCTTGGGCGACTTGATGTCCAGGTGGAGATCTTCATCTTCCCAGTCCTCACGTTTCTGTGCTTTGTGCTCGACACGGGTAGAGACGGTGGCACATCTCTTCTTTGAATGCCCGGACTATCGTGCTCCAAGGAGCCACTGGCTAATACCATTGTGCAGGCTCTTAGGTACATGACAGCATCTGGTGGCCCTCCGCATTTTATTGACTGACACATCCCCGCCCATTGTTTGTGGTGTTTCAAAGTTTTTAAAATGGGCATGGGTGATTCGTGCCAAAAGGCTTGCTATTTCAATTTAATTCTCTTTTTAACTATTTATTGTACTATACTTGACTATTTTAAAATTCATAATCGTATGTTACTATAGGCCTTGAGAATGTATTTTTGTATGTATTGCTTTCAAGATATTTACGTATCGAAATAAAGCTTTTACAACAACAGCAATAAATCATGCAGTCACACAGACTCCCAGTCACTCACTCATACACTATCTCAACAGACCTACTGACACACTCATATAACTACTCACAAACCCACTCACACAATCTTACAATCACTTACATACCCATTCTCTCATCCCTACAAGCACTTAGATGACAACTCACCCAACCATCCACCCACTCACACAGACCCTCACTCTCGATACAGCCACTCACAAATCCACTTTGTTATCCAAAGAGCCACTCAGTCACCCATACAGCTACTTACACATCCACTACATACAGTCAGCCACACAACCACTTAGTCATTACCCATATAACCCCTCAAAGAGCCACTCACAATACTATGCAGCCTCTCACACAGCCACTAACCTACCTATACAACCACTCACACACCCATACAGCCACTCAAACATCAACTCACACACTGATACAGACAGCCATTCAGCCACTCAGGTAAGATATGTTAGAAATAGTATGGCTAATTACTACTACAGAAAGAATAGTCATTTAACTTATTCTATAGCTGAGTATAGCTCTTTAAGCCGCAGAAATGTTTACGAAACACTTATTCACAGGATGATGCCATCAGTTATGCCAGTTGAGATGTCATCAGTGACTTCACTGATCATGTCATGCGTAATGTAATATGTGAGGTAATGAGCAGTGCATTGCGAGGGCGTCAGTTATAGTTAGCTCAGGTAACTCTGACTGCTGAATTTCTATAGTTTTGTACAAGTGAAATCTGAGCCTAGCTATAACGTCCCTGCAACCTTTTGCTTTTGCAGTGAATGTCTAAGGTTGCTTTTGTTCTATTTCTAGTTTTCCTGTAACTTTTGTTTTTTTTCAGAGAGTGTGTGTGTGTGTGGATATATATATATATATATATATATATATATATATATATATATATATATATATATATATATATATATATATATATATATATATATATATAAATATACATATATATATATATATATATATATTATTTTTTTTAGACGAATTTCAGGTCATGAAAGAAACGCGACAACGGCCACAGCCCCAGATGGCGAAAAAAAGCAGCCGCAAAAAGAGGAGGAAAACCAGGCGCGGAAGAAGGGGCCACACAAGGTGCAACGCCTATGGTAACTCGCAGCAGGGGCAGGAGGGGGAGATAGTAAAACAGGAAAATACCATCATAAACCTCTCACAAACAAAACTTACAGAACATGAAGAGAAGGTGCTGAAGAAAGGAATGACCTTCTGCCCAACTGCTAAATTCAATCCAGTTCAAACCAGAATCGATATCTTTAAGTTTGTACGCAAACTGAAACTGGATAAAATATTTGCTTCCCGCCCACAACCAAGATTGACGACAAATATGGAAACAACAATGGAATCTGGCAATGATCTCACTGACAACGACCTACCTCTCCTTCAAGTAACACACTCCTTGGCAGGAATGGAGGAAGTGCCAAGTTCAAATGAAATATTCAGGAGAGAAGAAATTGTCCAAAAGAGAGATCCTAGCAATCTGAAAAGAAAATCAAGATTCCTACCGCATGTCACACATGATGCCATCGATGTCTTTAACGATGCGATCCTACAAGATCTGGATAAAATGACCACCAAAAAAACTGAAATGACAAGATACAACTCAAACATCTCGAGAATGGAATGGCAAGCCATCAAATCACTCAAGGAGGACAACACAATCGAAATCAAACACTCTGACAAAGGGGGGAATATTGTGATTTTCAATAAAGAGCAATACAAACTAGAAGCTTTGAAACAACTACAAGATAAAGACTGCTATGAGATAATTAATAAAAAGGATTTTGAGAAATGCACCTTGGACAACCATGTATTGTTGAAGGGGTGGTTGTGCGAAGGAATGCTCAGCAAAAGTGAATTTGAGTACCTATATTGCGAACATCCAATTATCCCTACCTTTTATCATCTGCCTAAGGTGCATAAAGACATCAAGAATCCACCGGGGAGACCTATTGTCTTGTCAATAGGCAGTCTTATGGAAGCTACTTCTAGATTTATTGACAATTATTTATCCCCTTTGTTAAAGACTTACCTTCTTTTGTGGGGGATACCCAAGACTTTCTGAGGCTTATTGACGGCATCGAATGGGAAACGGATATGCTCCTTATTACCTAAGATGTCGCCAATTTGTATACCTGTATTGAACACCAAGAGGGACTCTCATCGATTGATTGGTTTCTTGGGAAGAAAAACATACAATATCACCAACATAATCGTATGCTTCTCAAAATGACTGAGTTCTGTCTCTATAACAATATCTTTCTGTTAGTAGGGGTGTTGTATTGCCAAATCAGGGGGACCGCCATGGGCACGTGCTTCGCCCCCAGCTACGTGAACCTTTTCGTGGGCTGGTGGGAGAAGCACGTGGCCTGGGGGGGGGACCAACGAAAAATGGTTGGATCACATAATGATCTGGACAAGATATATTGACGACTTGTTTGTGGTTTGGCGGGGCGACAGATCCTCGGCGGAGGAATATGTGGCAACGCTAAACAACAACAGTCTCAATTTAAGATTTACAAACACAATCAGTGACAGATCAGTTCACTATCTTGATTTGGAGGTCTTTGTAGCAGGGGGTTCTATACAAACAAAACTCTACCACAAGCCAACTGCAGGAAATGCTGTGCTTCATGCAGCAAGTCACCATCCTAGAAGCATGATAAGGAACATTCCGTTTGGGGAATTGCTCCGCCTGAAAAGGAATTGTTCAGAGCACAATTACTTCTTACAGGCTCAAAATGCAGCGGTTTCCAGATTTCTGTAAAGAGGCTACTCCAAAACATCACTAGTTGAGGCCTCTAAGAGAGTGGAGCTCACAGATAGACAGGACCTCCTACAGAACAAAAATACAAAGAAGATAATGGAGTCCAAGACAGTGACAAGAATGATCACAACCTACAATATGAGATCAAACGAACTGGTCCAAATTTTCAATAACAACTGGCATATCCTTAAAACAGATATTGTCTTGAAAAATATAATACCCCCAAAACCTGCAATAACTTATAGACGCTGCCAGTCCCTTGGTGACCATCTGACGAGGAGTCACTACAAGGATCTCCCAAAGTCATCTATATCCAAATCTGTTCAGGGTTTCTACCCTTGCATGCATTGTAAAGAGTGCAAGTACAGTCATAAGAAAATCAGATATGACGGTAGACCCAATGACCCACGGCCTATTAGAACCATCAACAAATTTCTGAACTGCAATTCAGAATTTGTAATATACTGTCTGGTTTGCCCATGCTCAAAAAGATACATCGGGAGCACCATCAACCCGGCTAAAAAGCGTATCTTAGAGCATATGCGTGCCATCACTAATAAAGACAAGAATTACCCGGTGGCACGCCATTTCGAAACCCACCATAACAGCAACAGGGACTTACTATCCTTCTTTCTCATTGATCAACTAGAGAGACAAGAAAGGGGTGGAGATAAGGTAAGAGCATTAGGGGCCATGGAATCAAAATACATTATCGACCTCCAGACAATGAAACCCGTTGGGCTGAACAACGATGAAGAACTTTGGGTGCACCTAGAATAGTCAATCAGAAAGGGACAGTATACAAAAGAATAGCGGACAGCGAAATATAAGGGCCATAAGAATAAGAATCCGAACAGAACTAAAATACAGGCCAAGTAACATCATCTGCATATCTCCCCTCTCCACCCCCAATACATCGGGCTTTATAACATGTCAACATGGGCAATATGGAGATTCTGGCCCATTCAGGGAGAGATAGAAAAACATAAAACACTTGTCCATACAGGGCGGTATAACATATGCTTACTTGCACATTGCACAATAACAAAAGGGAAGTGCTATAGATACACACGGTGTGATATAATTTTGTTCACATACAACAACAAAAGTAGCACTCAGTTAGATTCTTTAACATCTAGTTGAGAGATATAATGTATATAAATATGTAATTTTTATACAAAACTAACTTTGTGGTATTTCCAAATATGCACTTTTTTTATCAATTACCGTGATGTCGATTTTTTGTTTGAATTGTCCTTGATAATTAACAAGTGTTTTTTTTATTTTTTATTTTTTAAATTTTTTTCCAAGACCTTTATTACACAATCATGAATAGACACAGCATAGAGCCTACAACCAGGAGGGCTGACTGCGGTATGTACAGTTACCAAGCAACAATTTCAGAGTAAACACAGCCATTCAGCCGACACCCCGGAGGTCCGGCGGCGTGGTAGCAAGGTATGCAAAGAATAGCCAAAGTCTTATTCTGGATAATCCATAGGTCTATGGTATTTTCTATTTTTAAACAAAATGTGGTTATTCGAAGCAGAGGAAACATCAATCTGAACAATAGCAGACAGCCTTCTCGCCATAGAGCACGCGCGGTTCAAAAGCAAGCACAATCACACTTACTGAGGAATGATACGCCTGGTCATAGCCACATCTGCCGTTGGGGAAGTACATAATTCGCCCCTATAGGCGTTCCATCGACCCCATTTCTTATCCCAGACTCCGGGACATCCCCTGGTTTTATAAACCGATTTTTCGGACAGCATGCACATGTCCATTGCGGCCACCCACCTAATCAGGAGCGGCTTGTGCGGTGAACCCCATTGCATGGCTATTTCACGCTTCAATAGAAGGAAGCTTAGGTCCGCCCAGCGTTGCTCTATTGCAGTTAAGTCTGTAGGGTCCCATATATTGAGGAGCGCACCTTTGGGAGTCAGAGGGACCGGCTTCCCCAGGGCGTCAGTCATTTTCAGGACGGCCCGGTTCCAAAGGTCTTGGACCACTGGGCATTCCCACAGGATATGATAGAAAGTACCTATTGAGCCACAGTGACGGAGGCAAAGGTCAGAGGGGCGTCGGCCTATCTTGGTCAAAAGGGGGCCTGACATGTACGTCCTATGTAGTATTTTCAGCTGTATTTATTTATTTATAAAAAAATTATTTATAAAATTTCTATAGCGCACAATTACCTTCCGGTGTCTTGGCGCTGGAGTTCACAGAGATTGCAAGGGGTTCCTACTAAATTTTACTGGTCAAAAAGCCAAGTTTTAAGGTGTTTTCGAAATATTAGTAAAGATTAACTGAATTTAATATGAGGAGGAAGCGCGTTCCATAATTTCGAAGCAGCAACCACGAAGCGTTTGTCTCCCCATGTTGCTTTCATTGTGCGTGGGATGTTAAGCAGTTGAAATGCCGATGAACGTAAGGATCGGTTGGGTTTGTAGACACTGATAGATTTTTTTAAGAAATCTGGTCCATTATTGTTCAATGCTTTGTATATGATGCACAAGGCCTTAAACTTTGTGCGACATCTGATCGGCAACCAATGTAGTTGACGAATGATGGGAGAGATGGATGAAAATTTAGGTGTGCCGGTTAGGATCCTTGCTGCAGCGTTTTGCACAAGCTGTAATTTGTTCAAAACTTGCTCCTGTGCATTCAACAATAGGCCATTGCAATAATCCACCTTTGATAAAACCAGAGTGGACATTAAGGTTTTGCCTGCGTTTGGGGGTAGAAAAGGAAGTAATTTCTTTACCATTCTTAAGGTGTAAAAGGACACTGAGACCACTGCGTTAGCGTGGCTGACAAAAGTTAGCCTATTGTCAAATAAGACTCCCAGATTTCTGGCTTTTGATACCGGTAGGGGAGGAGCTCCCAGCTCCGATGGCCACCAGACTGGGGACCAAGACGGGGTCAGCTCACCAAATAGCATGACCTCCGTCTTGTCAGAATTTAGTTTTAAACAGTTCTGGTCCATCCATGTGCTAATTGCTCTCATACCCTCCTGGAAGTTAGCTGCCACTACTGCTCCATTTTTGTGGATTGCCAGGACTAACTGAGTGTCATCGGCGTATGATGTTAATCCAATGCCGAAAGACTTAATCACCCTCGCCAAGTCCGACACATAGATGTTAAAAAGCGTCAGACTTAGTGAGGAGCCCTGGGGAACTCCACAAGGCAAGATGAAATCAAGCGAGTAGTAACTCCCCATTTTCACAGACTGCTCTCTGTCCAATAAAAATGATGCCAAGAGAGCCTTAGCTTTGCCCTGAATGCCAATAGCAATGACACGGTCGATCCAGATGTTATGATCGACCGTGTCGAAAGCTGCAGACAGGTCTAGAAGTATTAGGACCGCTGCACCGCCCCAGTCCATGATTATCCTGACTTCCTCTGCTGCTTTTATCAAGGCGGTCTTGGTCCCATGGCCCTTTCTGAACCCAAATTGGGTATCATCTAACAGCTCATTCTTGTCGATGAAGCTCGACAGTTGCAGATTCATTGCCTTTTCAAAAATTTTTGATGGTTAGGGGAGCGAGGCAATAGGTCGATAGCTTTTTAGTTCTGCTGGATTTAGTGTCGTTTTTTTTAGGAGGGGTTTCAAAATGACTTTCTTCCAAATTGTAGGGTAGTCACCTGTCCGGAACATGGCGTTACAAATATTAGTAAGCACCAGGGCTATCAGGTTAGAGACTGATTTAAGAATAGGCGGGGGCATGGGTCTATAGGTGATCCTGATTTAACAGTGTTCATAATCTCTTCCATGGACGCCTGAGAGAGTGAGGAGAAAGCCTCCAAAGTTGGCTTTACTGATATATGGGGGTTATCCAGACAAGCTGAAGCAGTAAAAGTTCTTTTAGAGAAATTATCGAAAATATCTGTGACCTTTCCTTTAAAGAATTCTGCAACTTCATTACCGAAAGTTTAAGATGGTTCTATGGAATCAGGGACCGGGGGGTTGGATAATTTTTTAACCACCTGGAATAGCTGTTTGCTCGAGTTTTGAGCTGATTCTATTTGTGTAGTGAAAAAATTGCATTTTTCCAAAATGATGAGTTTTTTGTAGCTAAGCAGAGCTTTCTTATATCTGTCTCTATCATTATTGTCATTGTTCCTACGCCAACGCCTCTCTAGGTTTCGGCATTGTTGTTTCTCGAGCCTTAATAGCTCCGAGAACCAAGGAGCAGAAGGTTTATTGCAGTTAGGCTGCAATTTTTTGACAGGTGCTACGCGATCCAGAGCATTGTTCAACCAGCGACCATAGTTGCTAGATGCTTCATGTGGATCATCTGAGGCTTTGAGTATTGTGGATTCAAGAATGTTATTGAAAACAGTATGATCAATATTTTTCCAATCACAGCATTTAATCTGAGAGCGTATGGTAGGCGTGGAGTTTTTATGGTTTCTAACTAATAGGGAGAATTTTACTGCCGAGTGATCTGTCCATGTAAGCGGGATCGCAATGGGTTGACTCAAGAATAAATTGTTTGTAAATAGACCGTCCAAGGTATGACCAGCTTGATGAGTGGCTGCGGAGACTCTTTGTTCTAAGCCAGCAGCCAGCAAATCAGAGATAATCCTATTTGAATCTTTATCTACATGATTTTCTAGATGAAAGTTCAAATCTCCCAGTATTGTATATTCAGTATTGGCGGCTACTGGTTCTAGCAAAAGATTAAGGTATTTCAAAAAAGGTGTACGTGAGGTGGGTGGTCGGTAAAGTAGTGTTCCTTTAAAAGTTTGTTTAGGAGAAAGAATAAAGGTGAAACCTAAGGTTTCTACAGAATCATGGTTCAATGGTTCGGTTTTTAAAACTAAGCTGGCTCGATGTATAATAGCTAGACCTCCTCCCCTTTTTCCAGAGGATCTATCTAATCGAGTCATATAATAGCCAACCGGAGTGGCTGTACTGAAATCTGGGCCAGATGCTAAATCTGCCCAGGTCTCTGTTATGAACAGAATGTCTAAGTTTTGGTTAGCTATAAGTTCGGCCACCTCTTCCCTATGTTTTACGAGGGAGCGGGCATTTATAAGGGCACAGTTTATGTGTTTTTCTTCGATTTTGGCGATCGTAAGGGCTCCTAGTTGTGAGTGAGGTGAAGTTGTTTTAAAGGCGCAGTTAGGACATGGGTTAGTAGGCAAGTTGCACAAGGAGTCTGCATTAAAATGAGAGCATCGTTTGTGATTGAGTGTATTACCTATGCTCAGAAGCTGTGCTCTGGAGTAAATAATTACCTTCGATGTGTGGTGGAAATTACAAGGGTCAAGGGATGTGCCCAAAAGCAAATCTGCTTTGCTTCATCGAAGCAAGAGCAAGTTTCCTGCTCTCGCTTGAATGAAGCAAAGCAGGGTTTGCTATAACAGGGTGGGAGTTATGCTCCCACCCTGCCATAACAAACAGCAATGTCCCGGGGGTGGGTGCCCTGTGACATTGCATGAGCCGGCCCTGGGGGTGGCGGTCCCCAGGGCCCTCAAGGGCTCCAGGAGGAGGGCCACATGGCCCCCTCCCTCTATTTTCAGAGCCCTGGGAGGTGCTGGTCCGCGGGGCTTAGGAGGGCCTTGGAGACCCCCACTAATAGCAGAACAAGGCCTGGGGAGGTGGCAGTCCCCGGGGCTGCGGAAGAGCCGTGCGCCCTCCCGAACCTAATTTACACAGCCCTTGGGAGGTGACGGTCCCCGGGGCTGTGGGGGCCCCACAGGACCCCTCAATATAATTACAGGATTCCCCCCGGACTTAAATGAAGTGAGGGAGCCCCTGCTTCACTTTTTTTTAATTTTACCGTCCGGATTCGCGCATCCAGTCCTTGTGGGAACCCCTGAGCAGGCCTTGGGGGTCAGGGTGTTTCTACCTTGCCCCCTTTTCTTATTTTTTAATCTTTTATCTATTGTTTTCTTGTGACTCAGTACTGCTGAGTCACAAGATGGCTGCCAACTCTTCCTGGTTCGGAGTGTTGGCAGCAAATCACAGTGAAGCTCGTGGTCGGGAGAGTGCGTGAGCCCACCGCTGCCACAGATATCAAAACTTTTATTTTTTTAATTTCTCAGCAACTGAATGAATTTAAACCATTTAAAAAAAAGTCGCTTTCCACACCAAGTACTACCTTTTTGCCAAATTTGGTGTAATTCCGTTCAGCAATAACATTTCCTTTGGAAATTAACATGGGGAAAACACTTTTTGGATGCCCCTGCTTGCCGAATCACCCCCAAACTTTCAGGATAGGAGCTACCCTGGATAGATTTTTTTGGGGAGAATTTTGTGAAGATTAGTCAAACAACTGCAAAGGTATTAGCAAATCAAAAAACACTTTTCCTATGGAAACTAGGTTCTAACTATAACTACCTACTGGCGACTGCCAGTAGGTAATATGTGTGTGTGTATATATGATTCCATAGCCAGAGAGAAGCTTCTTGAAGTGGGTACCAAATGAAATGCAGAGGAGGATAAAATAAAGGGTTTTAGGATGATCACCACCTTCTCGAAGGATGCCACGAAGCTTAGATCTATGTTCAGCAAACACTGAAATCTACTTCAAATGGATCCAGTTATCGGAATGGATATTCCGAAAAGACCCCTAATAACTTTCCGTAAAGCCAGGTCCCTCAGGGATAGCCTCACCAACAGCTATATTGGAAAGAAGGCTTTGAAGGGCTTTGAGAAAGATCTGAAGGGATTTCATCCTTGCAAAAAATGTAAGGCTTGTGCTGGAAGTAATAAAGTCTCTACATTTCAAGTACTTGGAATGAGGCAGCCTAGAGTAATAACGAAATGTTTGACCTGTACCACCCTGTATACAGTGTACTGCTTGCAGTGCCCGTGCGGGCTGAAATACGTGGGAAGTACTAGTCACCAGGCCAAAATTAGGGTATTAGAACATGCTAGGGCCATAATTAATGGGGATTTGACATATCCCGTGGCACGCCACTTCAAAGAGCTACATAAAGGAGATAGAAATCTTTTAACATATTTCTGCCTAGATCATGTACCCCAGAATCCAAGGGGGGAGACAGACTAATGACCCATAGGAGGCTAGAGTCCAGGTACATTATCGACCTTGATACAAAGACACCTGGTGGACTTAATTCACATGAGGAACTGGCTGTACATTTAGGGGATAATTGATGGAGATCGATACTGGAATCAGAATATGTGGATATAATTGTGGATAAGGGATGATTATACTGTTTGATCTTTTTTCATTGTTTGACCTTTGCTGTTTGATCTTTGGTGGTTGAATGGAATACTGCGGACATTATGGACATCAACGCACAATTGCTCATCTGTGAGAGTTATTCAAATGTGGGTATTTTGAGTGTTAAGCCCATCGGTGGGCATTACATGCATGATACAAGCGATGCATTCATGAGGAGTATTGCATAGTGAGCCCATTCATGGGCATTTTCTGCTTATGACAATGTAATAAGTGCCTGCATTGAATGACGCTATGGCGAGCTTTAAGGTGATTGTTATTTGTTACATAATAATGTGCACCATTTAAAGATGGCGGTCGCGGCTATGGTGCTTTTGTCCTATGACCAAGTCCAAGAAGTATAATTTGTAAACATAAAAAGCGGCCGTTTCGGCGACGCCATGTTACCATCGACGAAGGCGAATGCCGAAACGCGTCTGGACACCGTGAGCTTGAAAATAAACCTTAAAGCTCGCCACCGTGAGTGCTGGTTTTTTGTGGTGTAAACTACGAAATTTGGAGCAGGCATGGATGCGGGGGCACCACCCGCTTAAAGGCACCCGCTCGAGAGTGCTAGGACGTTGGTGCAAACATTGGAGCAAACATATATATATATATATTCACCAGTTATAGTTAGCAGGAAGTTTTACTCGCATAAAACCAATGAAATTCCCACGTTATAGTTAGTTGGACTCACTATAACTTGCGCGTGCAATGCACTGCTGATGACGTCACATATTACATCACTCATAACATGGTCAGTGACATCACTCATCACATCACTGATGACACCATCCAGTAAATGTGTGTCTTTTTGAAAAATAAATTTGTTTTATATATGTATATGTAAAAGTTGATGGGAGAATAAATGTTTAAATAAGTGTCTAAATGGATGTTTTTTTATAAAAAATGATTAGTTAACTGGCTTATTAAGTGTTTCTTAGTGAATACATATGTTAGTGAGTAATGTTTAAATATTTATATATATGTATTAGTGTTTCACTTTGTGTCTAAGTGGCTGCATGGGTTGATGAGTAGGTACATGTGTAGGTATATGGGTTATTAGATGTTTTTTTAGTATCAGTATGAGTGTTTGTATGGTTTCGTGGGGTCGTCGGGTCATGTGACCTAAAAATAACACTTTTTATTGGTGCAGAACAGTTTTGGTTTCTAAATGATGAAAGCCCTGGTCATGTGACCTGAAAATAACACTTTTCATTGGTTCAGGGCAGTTTTTCTTTCCAAATGATGAAAGACCCCACCTTTTTTCCTTATTCTGACTTCGTCCTTTGACTGAGGAAGACCTGTTTGGAAATCTATCAGAAATATTTTGTACTTTCAAATGGCTACGATAGCAGCAGCAGCTGGAGCATCTGCACCACCACCACTAAGAGGACCACCACAACATTACAGTGGTGGTCAAGAAGAGGAGGAGAAGGAGGAGGAGGAGGAGGGAAGAAGATGGCTGCCAGAAGACACTACCCCATAAAAGCAAAGGCAGCACATTGTATGGGAGGTTTTTTCTATCCCAGAGGGCAAGAAAAAAGTCAATGCACCCAAGGTGACTTGCCTAATCTGTGGCATGGAACTTTCAAGGGGGAACCCTAACAAAAAATATTCATTCGGTAATAATACCATGATTAGACACATGCAGCGCAAGCATCCAAACAACTATGCTGCTGCAGTGGTGAGAGAACTGGCCAGTAACCCTCCCCAATCTTCTACCACCACCTCCAAAAGAAAGCAACCCACTCCATCGGGACCAGAGACAAGGGAGACGATCCCTTGCATACAACCACGATTTGGGGAATTCAGAATTACATGTATTTTTTGTGGTAAGACCATCTCCTATGGTGAACAGAGCATAAAGCTCATCCTCCTTGCTGGCGACAACCACAATTGCCCCAAAAAACCCTAATTTTTTCCAGATTTTTTTTTTGCTCCAGTTGAGCCATTTTCAATTCCCTGTTTTTTGTTTCTCCCCATAAAAATAACAAAAAAATATAAAATAGTTCATAAAAGCCAAAAAAAGTACAAAATGTTCAAAAAACATTAAAAAAATATAAAACAACAAAAAGAAGAAAAAAACCAGTTCTTTTTAGAACTACCTCCAATTTTTTAAAAAAGGCTACATTTTTTAAAAACTCTATCATTCTTTTTTCCCCATGGAATGCTTCCCGGCACGCTCCGCGGTGCGCATACCGGGCGCTCCCACGCGCAAATCAAAAAAAATATATATGTTTTTTTTTTCCCGCTGGCCCTTTTATAGCCCCCACATCAAACTTAGGGGGTCAGGAGGGGTCTACTCTGCCCCCTTATGGTAATTTCCCCCTTTTGTTTTGCCACCTCTTGTGTCTCGATCCTACCAAGACACAAGATGGCGGCCGCTCTGGACTGTTTGGAATGTTTACAGACACCCGAGAGCCAATTAGGTTTCCGCGAGCGAACTCGCGTAGTGCGCTGGTTAGCGCCCCGGTGGGCGTACCGGGGACCACTTATAGATATATATTTTTTTTTTAACCCAAATTACTCAAAATTCACTGGAGCACATATCTTGAGACATAGCAAAGGCACATCGGGCTTCCAGTCCCTACAATTTTGCCACGTTTGGTGGAAATCCATTCAGCAGTTCGGGCTAAAAATGAGGTTGACCGCCCTATGGAAATTAACATGGGGAAAACACATTTTGGGACCCCTTTTATCTTGGCCCCCGCTTGACAAATCCCCCCCAAACTTTCGGGGAAGGACCAGGGCACCGAGAGGCAAATTTGAGGAAAATTTCAGGCACATTCCTCAACCGGCGCCAAAGTTATTCACAATAGAATGTTGAGATTTTGCATTGAAAATAATCCTAACTATAACTACCTACTGGCGACCACCAGTAGGTAACATATATATATATATATATATATATATATATATATATATATATATATATATATATATATATATATATATATATATATATATATATATATATATATAAATATATATATATATATATATATATATATATATATATATCTATACATATATATATATATATATATATGTATATATTTTATTTTTTTCCACAAAAAGCCTCCGCGCTTAGAGAATGCACTCCACAGGAAATAGTTTCACTGAACCTTTCATGCAGGAGCATTTAAAACAGCCCGACAATTTAAATCCCCTACACTTTTTATTGGTGCAGAACAGTTTTGGTTTCTAAATGATGAAAGCCCGGGTCATGTGACCTGAAAATAACACTTTTCATTGGTTCAGGACAGTTTTTTTTTCCAAATGATGAAAGACCCCACCTTTTTTCCTTATTCTGGCTTTGTCCTTTGACTGAGGAAGACCTGTTTGGAAATCTATCAGAAATATTTTGTAATTTCAAATGGCTACAATAGCAGCAGCAGCTGGAGCATCTGCACCACCACCACCACCACCAAGAGGACCACCACAACATTACATTGGTGGTCAAGAAGAGGAGGGGGAGGAGGAGGAGGAGGAGGAGGGGAGAAGATGGCTGCCAGAAGACAATACCCCATACAAGCCAAGGCTGCACATTGTATGGGAGTTTTTTTCTATCCTAGAGGGCAAGAAAAAAGTCAATGCACCCAAGGTGAATTGCCTAATCTGTGGCATGGAACTTTCAAGGGGGAACCCTAACAAAAAATATTCATTCGGTAATAATACCATGATTAGACACATGCAGCGCAAGCATCCAAACAGCTATACTGCTGCAGTGGTGAGAGAACTGGCCAGTAACCCTCCCCAATCTTCTACCACCACCTCCAAAAGAAAGCAACCCACTCCATCGGGACCAGGGACAAGGGAGATGATCCCTTGCATAAAACCACGGTTTGGGGAATTCAGAATTACATGTATTTTTTGTGGTAAGACCATCTCCTATGGTGAACAGAGCATAAAGCTCATCCTCCTTGCTGGTGACAACCACAATTGCCCCAAAACACCCTAATTTTTTCCTGATTTTTTTTTTGCTCCAGTTGAGCCATTTTCAATTCCCTGTTTTTTGTTTCTCCCCATAAAAATAACAAATAAATATAAAATAGTTCATAAAAGCCAAAAAAAGTACAAAATGTTCAAAAAACATTAAAAAAATATAAAACAACAAAAAGAAGAAAAAACCAGTTCTTTTTAGAACAACCTCCAATTTTTGAAAAAAAGGCTAAATTTTTTAAAAACTCTATCATTCTTTTTTCCCCATGGAACGCTTCCCGGTACGCTCCGCGGTGCGCGTACCGGGCGCTCCCCCCGCGCAAATAATTATTTATTTATTTTTTTTCCCCGCGGGCCCTTTTATAGCCCCCACATCAAACCTAGGGGGTAAGGAGGGGTCTACTCTGCCACCTTATGGTCATTTCCCCCTTGGTTTTTGCCACCTCTTGTGTCTCGATCCTACCGAGACACAAGATGGCGGCCGTTCCGGACTGGAGCGCTTATATATATATATTTTTTTTTAACCCAAATTACTCAAAATTCACTGGAGCACATTTCTTGAGACATAGAAAAGGCACATCGGGCTACCAGTCCCTACAATTTTGCCAAGTTTGGTGGAAATCCATTCAGCAGTTCGGGCTAAAAGTGAGGTCGACCGCCCTATGGAAATTAACATGGGGAAAACACGTTTTGGGACCCCCCTTTTATCTCGGCCCCCGCTTGACAAATCCCCCCCAAACTTTCAGGGAAGGACCAGGGCGCCGAGCGGAAAATTTGAGAACATTTTCAGGCAGATTCCTCAACCGGCGCCAAAGTTATTCACAATAGAATGTTGAGATTTTGCATTGAAAATAATCCTAACTATAACTACCTACTGGCGACCGCCAGTAGGTAACATATATATATATATATATATATATATATATATATATATATATATATATATATATATATATATATATATATATATATATATATATATATCACTGAAAAAACCATAGGTTATAGACCATATATAGTTAGGGATTAGCATTTACAAAACCAAGAAAATTCACTGAAAAAACCACTGGTTATAGACCATATATAGTTAGGGATTAGCATTTACAAAACCATAATTTACTCGCACAAAACCATAGAAATTCGCATATATAGTTAGTTGCAATAACTATATATCGCGCACCCGCAATCCACTGCTGATGATGTCACATATTACCAATGGTTTTTTCAGTGAATTTTCTTGGTTTTGTAAATGCTAATCCCTAACTATATATGGTCTATAACCTATGGTTTTTTCGGTGAATTTCATTGGTTTTTTTAAAAGCTAATATCTATAGCTGTAACATATATTCTTATTCTAATTCACAAATATATTATATATATATTTGTTTTATATTTTTTTCATTCAATTTATATTATAGTTTAAATAATTTCTTCTTGTTTCGCTGCCGGTCCGCGAATCGGTAAACGTTCCGTTAGTGCAAATACCGCGTTAGAAAGGCACATCGTGAAGCGTCCCGTAAACGCAACATATCGCGTTACTTCGTAATGCCCCTTATGACGTGCTGCGTTAGTGCACCCGGAAGCGTTCTGGAACGCGAACCAAGGCGCGAAACGTAAAGCCCCGGAATCGATCCGAGGCGCAGCGCGGAACGCGGAAAGTAAGCATAACAGGTCATGTGACTAGTTCATAAAACTTTTCATTGGTTCATTTTACTTTTAGTTTCCTAATGATGGAACGCTTGATCATATGACGTAAAATAAACACTTTTCATTGGTTTAGAACATTTTCTTTTCTCAAATGATGAAAGTCCCACCTTTTTTCCTCACACCGACTTTCATTTTTATGAGAGAAAGACCTGTTTGTTTTTGCTAAGACATGGCATTTGTATTAGCTGCAGCTGGTGGATCTCCACCACCTCCACCACCACCAAAGAAGAGAGGACCGACTAGCCAGGTCATCTTTGACCAGGAAGAAGAAGAAGAGGAAGACGAGGAACAGGCGCAAGGGACAAGTGGCTTTCTGAAAGAAATGCCAAGAACGTCCCATATGAAAGTGAATTTTATCTGGCAATTTTTTTCTATTCCTTCTCATGAAAAGAAAGTTAATGCCATATACGTTACCTGCCTCATCTGCAAAAAAAAAGTCTCGAGAGGGACCGAAAAAAAATATAGCTATGGTTATCATACCATGCATCGGCACATGGAGAGTTGGCACCCTCTTAATTATTATAAAGCACAACTTCGAGATTTGATGGATAACCCCCAACCGGCTAAAATATCCACCAATGACTTAGCAATAAGTGAGTCAGAGGCCAAAACGTCCAATAAAGTATTTTTTTTTTTGTTGCTCCTGTTGAGCCCTTTGAAGTGAATCATTTTTGTTTCCCCTTCCTCAAAAAAAACGCAAAAAAAATATAAAACATCAAAAATAATAAAAAAAAGTTCTTTTCCGAACTACCTTCCCTTTTTAAAAAAATTGCTAGAATGTTTAGCACTCTAGCATCCTCTATTTCTTTTGATTCGCTTCCCGGTTAGCGTTCGGGTACGCGAACCGGGAGCGACCTAAAAAAAATATTTTTTTTAAAAAGACGAGTAAATAAACAGAGAGTAATGTGAAAAGAAAGACAAATAGAGGGAGTAACACATAGTTACTGTTGAAAGAGGGACTGATAAAAGAAGTGAAAAGAGTAGTATAAGTAAGTAAAAGAAAAAGAAATGAAGGAAGTAGCAAAGACAGGAAACTAAGGGTTAAAGAAAAGAAGTAGTGGAACTAATAAAAGTTAAATCTGATAGACATGTAACGTAAAGAGTAGTAAACACTTACCTTATATTTGTCATTACCGTACTAAATTATCTTTTTTATACTTTTAATCTGTGAAAGAAAGAACAAAACAATTTAAATTAATACAAGGTGGTAAAAAAAGTGTGAGCATGAGACAAAATGAATTTTAAATGTTAAATGTGGTATACTTGTAAAGCGCACAGCTGCCCCAGCAAAGAGGCGTCCCGGCGCTGTATACCGCTGGGGAACCCATCCTGGCTTTCCCTGTGAGATGGTCCCTGCTGGGCATACCCAAGGTGAAGCCAGGCATCCCCGGCGCTGATGGGGCCGTTAGTAGAGATTAAGCAAGCTATTGCCCAGAGTTGCTGAGTGGGACCCATGGTAGGAGTAGGCACTGAGGCGAGAATTATCGAGTCCGCTGACCATGGCCCAAGAGCCTGCCACGTCAGGAATCGAACCCTGGTCCCGGGCCGACCTCTGCTTCCGGGTCTGCCGCCTCTAACCAGTGAGCCACACCAATCCATATACATATTAGTAATCACAATTCAAAGTAGAAAATTAATTAAACATATTTAATGGTTTATTTTTGCTGTTATCAGAAAATATCAAATTTCACTGAAAACAGTGAGTTGAAGGTATTCATCATATAACAGCGGGGAAAAAAAAACACAATCAAAATGATTGTGTTTAAAAACCCCAAATAATATAAATAAGCAGAAATAGGAACTTCTCCAAAGTAACTTACTTTCTATGATGTCAATGGATATCCTATAAACAGCTTATACTCTGTTGTGCTGTTACTATTTTCTGCCCGCCACTTTCTGAAAGATAAACTCAATTGTTTTAAGAAAACTGAGACATACAAAGCAATTTAAAACAGCACACTAAGTTACAGCAACACCTAGAATCATTATAGTCCAATTACCTACCCTAAATTCTGACTTCAAAAATCAAGTCAAAAGGCAACATTGCTTCGTACTCAATTAGTAATGTTTGCTGAAAGACTAGCCATTTTTTAAATTTCAAATACGCTGTGTAATATCCAGATGTTGTCAAAGGACCAGCATATTATATAATAGCTGCAGTTGCAAATGTTCTTCCTGAAATCAATGACTAAGTTGCCCAAAATTTTTTAATTAGACTTAACAACTTTTTTTTCATCCAGTTTATGTAGTTCAAATTGTAAAATGACATTTCACCCATAAGTTTCCATAAAAAATGTGGACAGCATTGCAGACTTACATTTCCTCTACTCCTTGTTTTGATCTGCTGCTTGAATTTGTTTATAAAAACAAACAGTTTTTGCTCTGTACTACAATTATCCACAAGGCCATATAGAGTAGGAGCCATTAGAACCTCTGTAAATTCCTCTAAACAAATCCAAAGCTTCCTTTCCTAAAATTTTGGTTGTAAGAACACCAGGTAAGAATTTTGAAGGTGGAAAGGCAATCTTTTTTTGAAAGTTAAAATAGAATCATTGCAGAATGACCAACCGTTTCCAGATTTCAAATAAGCTGTATAATGTCCTGAATTAGTTGAAGGACCGTTATGATATATAATTGCAGTAGTTATAAAAGTCCTTCCTGATATTGACAACTGCGAAGCCACAAAATTATTAATTAAAGTTGTCAATTTAGTTCCATCAGGCCTACATCGTTGGAACATTAAAATGACATACTGGCCATAACTTCGTAAAATTAACGTGGACAGCATTCCAGACTTACATTGGCTGCACTCCATGTTTTGATCGGCTGCCTTTACTAGCTTATTGAAGGATACTGATTTACTGTCAGGCAAAGTTAAATATATAAATCTTTCTGAGTCTACACTAGTAGTACTTGATAGCCTACAGTTCTCGCAGTCATGCTGCCATTGATAAGAAAGGCCAAATAGATAATCTACATCTACACCCTCATCTTGCAATACATCAAGCATATACATTAAAAACTCCTGACAATCCTGCTGAATATTTTCAGAGAATTCTGTTTGACCTGAACATTCGTCTAACAGAAAACGAATTTCAGACACACTTTCTACTCTCGTTCTATCAGCACTACATTTCTCTAACACAGAATTCAACAAACAGCATAAACTTTGTTCCGAATTGATCACAATCTGTTCTTTGAAAGTCTCTAGTGAAAAGAGAACATTAACAACTACATTAGCATAGCAGTTGACACCAGAACTATTTTCAAATTTAAAACCAACAACATTTCCAACAGAATTCATTTTATTCCTGTTTACAATTTTTAGATCATCGACTTTAGGTCTTTTTGCATCAACCTCCCTACTATTACTGATATTTCTTTGTTTCCGGCCTACCACACGTTTCTCAAACAAAGGATATTGAGGCATAGGTGGCGCATACTCTCTTCTTAACCTATTGTATTCCTTAACACAATCTAGATCCGCACAAATGTTTGTGACATCACAGTCAATCAAGTACAATCCCGATAAAGTTCTGACTCGTGACAATGCTACATAAGCCATACCCTCTTTGAATACAGAACTGCCAATATTCACTAAAGCAGTATCTACACTTAAACCTTGAGATTTATGGATTGTCACCGCATATGCCAAGCAAACAGGAAACTGCTTACGGCGAACATATAAGTCTTTAACAAGCAAAAACCTAGCAGAGCAACGACCAATTAGCTGTACTTCCTCAATGCCATCAAATTTAATTTTTAAAAATTCAATTCCATCTCTACTTCTGTATTTCTCAAAATCAACAACATTACCCATTGATCCATTTACCAGACCTCTTTCAACATGTAAATTCCTTCTCAAAATGATTCGGCAATTTAAGCACACATTCAAAGTCTTTTCAAAACCCGCAGTTTTAGATATAGTCTTCTCTAATGAATCCAATTTAGATTTCAAATTCTCAGACATAATAATTGTTGCTCCCATATGCTCTATTCTGTCAATAGCTTCCAGTTTCACAATCTCTTGGTTTTCTAAATTCAACATTTTGTTGTTGAAGATGGAACATTCTGCAAGAGTTGGCATCAAACATATTCCAGATTTCTTCACAGTAATTTTCTGAAAAATATCCTCTGGCAAAACGTCTTTTTCTGGATATAAATTCGACAGAAAGCGTGCATGTAAAGCTTCTTTACCACGCTCAGTCACTTTCCCGATTCTAACATCTTGCAGAATATTCTTGTAATCTTCGTCCTTCGCCTGACGCATATTTTCACGCAGCTCAGCATAACTGAAGTTTAACCATATGTTAACGTTGCCAATGCTCCCTAGGCACTTCTTGGTATCTTCATGTGTAAGCAGTTTAAACACTGGTTGTCCTTTCACTGGTGTCAGCTGCAGAAGATCACCAAAAACAATGATGTATTTGCCACCGAATAACACATCATACTCTGTTTTAAGAACTTCCTGCATTCTCAAATGCACAAAAGCAAGCATGACATTGGAAACCATGCTTACTTCGTCAATGATAAGAAGTTTAATCTTCTTCAGGACTCTAGATACTTCACAACAAGCATCTCCAGATAACTTGTGGTATTGTAATTTGTTATCATGCTCCACTGGCAGCATCAGTAACCGATGCAAAGTAATCCCTTTAATGTTATGAGCTGCCAGTCCAGTTGGAGCGGTCACAACACAAGACAGCGATGACTCAGTCCTTTTCTGCAGATAACATGAAATTGCTTTAATAAGGAAACTTTTTCCAGTTCCTGCTTCTCCACTCACGTACAGTCGGACAGGCTTCAACGACGTACATGAGCACTCTTCCTTCTCATGACTTAATCCATGCTCAATTTGGTTGGTAACTTCGTCATATATTTTCCTCTGCTCAACGTTAAGTTGTCTTTCCAATTCTTCTAAGTTAACCGCATCCTTCTGAGCATGTGCCATGGCTCTTTCCACTTCAATCATGGCAGTGGCAGCTTCATTTTCAATAACTGGTTCTCCTAGTGGATCCTGACTCAATGAAACAGAACTCTGCTTGTCCTGAGAACTGTCTCTAGCAATCTCGGCTGCAATTGTTGCTTCCTGCTCAATTTCTGCATTCAACATTTGTAGATATTTTGGAAAAACAGGACATTATATGGACTCCTTGGCTGCATTGAAAGAGTCTTCGTAACAGAGGAAATCCCCAAGCAGTTCCTCTTCTGCACGCCAAGGCTTGAAAAGTTGCAAAAGAGCTAAATAGAAAAACTCTTTTATTTCGGAAGATTCGCAATCCAATTTTCGATGATTTATCAATTGACATTTTTTTGCTTGACCAGACATCCCTCCTTTCCAATTACAGCATACACTCCTTTATCAATATCTTCTTTGATGTTCCTCTTGAAAACGTAATTTTGAAGAACATCATACAGACAAGCATTCTCCAGGTGACTGCTTCTATTTGGATAATATGTATCCAACATGTTGCTCTTCAAAATATCTGTACTGTTTGGCTCCTTCTCCGCCAAATACTCAATTTCCCGTACAGGTTTCAGAACTCGATTACGCGTTGCAGCAAGACCAAGACCAAGACTCGCCCAAATGATACTCCTAGATTTGGCATAGAGACTTGCTGAAGATAACCGGTCAGAACATTCGTAAGCTCCGATTTCTCGATGCAACAACATCTTCAGACTGAAACTGTACAACTTCTTACTGAGGCTCTTTTCATGGGAAATATCCTCCCACATATCCTTCAGTTCTGTCTTTTCTTTTTTGGTGATGTAAGACGTCACATACCGAGCCACAGCCATACAGTTGTCAGCCACAAACTCTATATCCATGTTAGCATTCCACATGGACAAAATCACTGGGTTGTAGTCGTTGATGTACTTGGACTCTTCGTTTCTTTTCAAATTGTATGTGTTTTTGGGTGATTTCCTCGTCACATTATGTCGCAGCGAAGACATCAAATTGTTCACTCTTCCTTTGGATATCACCGACCGTGGAAATGAAAAACGACATTTGGTGTAGTACTTGTCCTTGTTTCTGAATTTACGACAACAGTATTTTCCACAACAATGGCTTTGAAACCGTAAAACTTGTTCTCTTAGACTTTTGTCTTCGTTTGTCTTTGGAACAGCACATGTAGCATACTGTTCTATGAAACTCATCACTAAGTCATCCGGATCTGTTCCAAATTTGGGTGCATCTTTGATCCATAGCAGCATATGTATATGAGGAGCACCTCTTGCTTGATACTCCTTTCTCCAGAAGAAATCCAACACCTCTCCAAGAGGTGGATTTTTCTTGTTCGTGATGAAAGACATCATAGCTTCAAATCTATGATTAAAGTACCTGCATACATTCACTGGATCCAAAGAGCACAGTTCTCCGGGTGTCTTGAATTCAATATTTTCAATGTTTCCATTTACCTCTCGTAGAAATTCAAGTAAGTCTTACCAGCCATACTCAGCACAGCTGAGAGTGAGGAACCATGTGGGAGTTGCTAAGTTCCTCAGCATACATTTTAAGTCACCATGACGGCGGTACCAATACTCATTAGTACCACGCTGACAAGCCATGAGATTCATCAGGTGAGAATCCAAAATACTGTCTTGCACATTGACTTTATCCATAAAGTCCCATGCCGAGATATTTCGCAGTTGTACACCACTTTTCAAGATGTGGTTCACTGCATAAGACAATCCAGAGAGATCACTTTCAAACAGTAGATGAAATAAATAAGGAATGCATTGTCGAAAACCTAGGATCTTCTGTATAGAATCGTAAAGTCCGGTATTCTGAAGCAGGAATTTGAACAGGTCGCTCATCATATCGTCCTCCTCGACCTGTAGGAAATAACTGTGGAAAACATCGAGCTTCCAAACTTTCCTCCCAAACACTAATGGGACTCCCTTTGGCTTGTTTCATTTGAAACAACTCAATAGCATTCCCCATGACTTCCTTGAAATGCAAAGGATGAACACTATAATGTTCATATATTTCTTCCTTTTTAGAGGCTTCTACTTTCTCAATTTGTCCAGGACACAAATCGCTGTCCTCTTCTTCACTTACTTCCTCTTCTGCCACACATACATTCTTGTAGTACTTATTATTTTTTATCAAATACAATGTTGCCTTTTTGACTTTCCTAACATCCACTAAATCTTGCCAGATTTTCTTACTCTTTGTCGGAACACCATTAACTATGACAACCAGAGGTTCCTCTTCCACTTTCTCTACTCCAATTGTATTAATGTTTTTCTTCAAATGCAAAGGCAAATAAACACCCCTTCCCTTTAATCCTCTCTGTAAATCTGATGGAGGCAACTTCCCTGTCTTTGGCTCCCTTCGTACAATAGCCTGGAAGGGATGGACACTTTGAATCAAAATAGATTCATAAGTATTTAAATCCTTCAATTCAGAAGGAATGTCATCTAATTCCAGATTATTATAAACCGCTCTAGCAGGCATCTGGTTTTGGTTTAATTTGTTATAGCAATAAGTACACATACGTTGGTCCGCTCCCAAATCAAAACAATTTTCTACCATCAAGTATGTGGCAAAATCCTTCCATTCACTATTGTTTTCCATATCACTTTTTGCATATATATCCACTAACTTAGTCTGATTCTTATAATAAGTCCGTCGACAACACACACAAGTGAAATTAGGCCTCTCACTTGATTTCACCATAAACGTGGAAATTTCCTTATGAAACTTATCTGTACTGAAAATCTGTACACTGTCTTCCACATTACCTTCTTCTAGTGGTTCAATATCAACATTGTTCTCTTTACCAGCAAAGTAACAGAACTCAATTTCTTGACAAATATTCTTCACATCTACTTCAGAACCATGCAAAAGAGCACTTCTTAATTGTTTAAGCATAATTGCTGGACTCTTAGCATAATACAACATTCTCAGTAATTTCCTCACTTTATTATGATGCACTGCTAGCATCCTGAAATGATGAAAAACACTCTGGCATACTCTCCTAGAAAGACAAGCCAGTGAATGACCATGCAAACCTGTCACTTGTCTCACTCTGCAAGGATCTAATTCTTGCAACAACTTTATTTTTTGCTTTACACTTTTCTTATGAAATGTCAGTATAAAATCACAAAGCAAATTGATGGAATCCTGTCGCACACTGCAAATAGAACTACACTTCCAGGTGTACACTGGTCCCTTAGGACGTCTCCCTAAAACCTCATCACTTAACGCCTCTTCTGCATCTGCAGACACAAGTATTTCTTTTTCAACCGTTTGACCATCTTTCACCTCATAAGCTCGACCACTGGTGTCAACTGCATGCACCAAATCATTGTCCTGAAAATAACTTTCCTCAATAAAAAATGCCTCACTATTTGAACTATGCATCCATTCTCCTGAGAAAACTTCACAAAAATTACTTCGATTAACTTCTCTCTTCCATCTACTATTTGATTTTAAAACATAGATTACCTTGTTTAGTTTCCTAATTCTATTAATTACCAAAATAAATAACTTTTGCTTAATTTCGAAAGCCTGATCAATAATTTTCTCTACATTTTTCTTTTTCTTATAAAATGCCACTTTCTGTTGGCCTTTCTTGAATTGTTTTAGCAAATTGACAATTACCCTGTTGCGGAACATTCGCCTACGAATGTCCCTGAATGCATTTTCCCTTCTACTGCCATGTACAGAGTTATCTCCTGCTGTAGCAGAAACTTTTTTGACGGGCCTTTCCTTTCCATTTAAATTGGCTCTCTTTTTGGGCACTAAAACTTGTTCTGTAGTTATACTTTTGTTTCTACAAATGTTTCTAAGAAATGATTTTGTTCGCTTACCCGGAGCTTTCTTCGTGCGTTGAGGTGATTTTAATGTAGAGGACTGCTGCAAAAATGTACTAATCTGCTGTCTTTGACGTTTCGTAGCCTTTCGGATTCTATCCTTAGACGGCATTGTCTAATTTCTAAATAATCTGCAGTTGAATCTGTGGTAAAATATAATAAAAAATGCTATTAACCACTATTGCCAAACAGTAAATCAATAACAGTAAGAATTTGATTCAGCAATGCTATAAAGATGATTCAATAAAATATCTTTAATTTTACTGTGATAGTGATAGTATTACAGGGCTTTCATGCAAATGACTGCCCACCCTGCAACAAAGAGCCCACATGAAACTTTACGCACATTAAATTGTGTACTTACCTGCAATAATCCATATGCCAGTGTTTACGTCCCTCCACCCTGCCTCTCCCCCTCCTCGCATGCCTGCCCCACCGTAACTCCCTCCACGACCCGCGGCTGCTGTTTTGCAACATGGTGCATCTTGTAAATCTCTCCTGCATTATAAAAGTGACGCAACAACAGCACAAAAGAGTCGCACAACCATCATAAATCTGTCCCTAAGACTTTAAGGGCCAGATGTAGGTCGGTCGGTAACGGCCAAAAAACTGTAATTTCGTCCGTTACTGACCAGATTACAAAATTTGTCATGTAAGGGGCAATATATTACCGAATCGGTAAAATTACCCAATCGGTAATTTTACCGATTCGGTAAAATAAAACATCGGTAAATATACCGATTTGAAGCCACCCATATGTAGGTAGGACTCTTCAGAGTGCCAGGAGCCTTTACGAATCGGTATTTTACCATCAAAACCAATTTGATGGTAAAATACCGATTCTAGGGCCAGATGTAGGTAAAAAACATTTACCGATTTTAAAATACCGAATTGTACCGATTCGGTATTTCAAAATCGGTAAATGGTATGTAGGTCTCAACATCTGGATTCGTTACCGAATCCTTAACAATTCTTTAATTACCGATTCGGTAAATACCGAATCGGTAATGCCCATTCATTCCTATGGGCTTTGAAGCCCATAGGAATGATTAGGCATTACCGATTCGGTATTTACCGAATCGGTAATTAAAGAATTCACAAGGGTGCAAGGGGTGTCACTTTGACACCCTCTGACACCCCCAAAACAGGCACCTACATCGGGCCCAAAGTGTGCATGCATTTGATTTCAAGTAAAACAATTATACACCTACATTCATGGGGAACGGACTTAAAATGCCCTAATACACATGAAAACGTTTTTTTAAGGTACTTGAACCTTTTTTTCAATAACTTTTTACATGGCTATGTAACTCAAACAATCAAAAACAAAAATTTTCAAGCACACATCGGGGCGTATTTACAAGGGCCTTGCACCACGGGGAAAGTGACTACAAATGACCAGACACACATGAGGACGTATTTACAAGGCCCTTGAACCAGGGGGAGTGACTTGAAATGGCTAGGGACACATAGGAGAGTATTTACAATGCCCGTGCAACACTTATGCATAATTTTTTACATATACACTGTAGAACAGCATGGGGCAATAACAACACAGATGCATCATGCATCTGTTCCGCAAAAGCGACGCATTGCAGGAATCACATCACAAGTAAATAAATTCTCATATTTTTTTCAAGCATGCCTTTTCCTTAAAAACGATTTTCTGATCATGATTTCAAAAAACACAGCACAGCTCCTATGTACATACACACCTTATCAGTACTAATACTTTACATTAACTACAATTACAATTGGTAAAAGAATGCAAAATCGCCTTTGAAAGCAGAATGCAAACACTTGACGCAAAACATCTTTTTAAATACACAGCTGACTTTCTTATTTACTCAAAAAAGCATACTAGTCTTCATCTAAAATATAGAAACGATAACTCACCTTTACAAATTCTTTTTGAATTTCAAAACAGTCTCAGAAACACACCAATTATTCTTTAGCAGAATTAAAGGTATGCACTCCAGAGGCTGGAACCAACAAAGGCACTGAAACGCTGATATTCATCACACATATCTCTCATGTCAGCCAATCAAAACTCTTCCCTCACTATTTTCAAATCAACACCCTTCCCCCCTCTGCCCTTTCTGACCTTTTTCCATAGCAACTACCGCCTGCCAGACCTCTCAGATTTACAAGTTCACACAACAATGTTTCAAATAAACTCTGAACTCTCAGTACACCTGCTAATCCACTGCAATCTTTCATAACATCATTTTTTATTAACCATTCAAATTACATCTTTCAAAGAACACATCCATGCACCCTAACTTTCTGTTTTCAGCAATGGAAATACACCAATCACTGCTAATGAATCATTTGCACTTAAACTTCACATTTTTTTTCATTACAAACTTCACTATTTCAACTGCCATTTCATTCCCACACTTCATCTGACTGCAGCAAAAACTCCTCTAGCCATGTTTTCAGTCTGGATTCTTGGACATAGCTACATCCACTGGGCTCACAGGTATGCAGATAACAGAAATTTACACAACCTCAATTTACAAAATGTGGAAATTAAATGGATTGGCCGAAGAGGATTGAAATGTCACCAATTGATACCATTGGTGAAAACCTTTTTACATTTGCCAAACCCTGACCTCATAATAGTGCACTGTGGCGGAAACGATTTGGGCACTTTGACTGGGGTAGGTCTGGAAATGCTCCTAAAAGACACCTTTGAGCAATTGATGACACTTTTTCCTCAAACTGCCTTGGCATATTCCAAGATATGCCAAAGACAAAAATGGAGGTGGTCCAATCAATTTTGTCCACAAATTGAAAAATCGAGGAAGCATGTAAATAAGTCTGTTTCAGCTTACATGAGGGACCATGGAATGGGCTGCATCTACAACAATAACTTGCGTTACTACATGCAAGATATCTACAGAGGAGATGGCGTGCATTTCTCAGATAAGGGGAACAGAATTTTCATATTAAATTTAAGAATGTGTATTGGTTCCTACTTATAAGTTTCTAGAACTTACACAGAACCCAAAAGCTCTTTTCAGAGCTACCTTAACTTAGTTTACTCTTTTGAAATTTCGAATGTACCTTTTTTCTCTTATTTTCACTTATATTCGCTTCCCGGTTCACTACCCAGTTCGCGTACCGGCAGCTAACCGCGCGAAAAAATCATTTTTTTTTCTCGACATATATGAGCCTCCTCAGCCACCCTCAGAAAACTTAGGGAGACAGGATACGTCTAAAGTACCCCAATCTACCCATTCTGAACATTATTTACCCTCCATCTTGTATCTCAATTCTACCGAAACACAAAATGGAGGACTCCCGTAACGCTGCAAGTTTGCGTACCGGGAAACGCACTGACAAGCACTCGCTCAAAAAAGGTGGGAAAGTAATTTACAGAAAAACCACTTGAGACACTTTCACCAATTAAACATTAGCTCATACTACATACCAATCCCTACCATTCTCACAAATTTCGTTGGAATACCATTTAGCCATTTAGCATGTAGAACTCTCTAAAATCCCTGAGGTAAATTACTTAACAAAACATATCGGAAGTGTTGGAATTGTCCACTAATTAAAATATTACTTTCAATTTCTACTATTATATCATGACATTTCATTGGTTATGTACCTGAATATATATAAACAAAGAGAGAGAAACACACCCATTTTGACTACTACTTCGTGAACTACATAACAACTAAAAATCAACTGATAACTTCAAGTTATATTTAAAAGGTAAGATATTATTTTTAAAACTGAAGTATGTTCTGTACTGAAAGCTAATTAGAAAAACATTTTCTGACAGTTATATTCTATCACTCTGTAATACTTATAGAATAAAATAGACTTCTCTGTTTTAGTTATGGCAGGGCCAGTCCTAGGATTTGCGAGGCCCTGGGCTAAAAGGGAACGTGCGCGAGCCCCCCTCCAATTTACATAAGTGGCCCCTTGCAAAGAGAACATTCACAGACACTGTGGGGGCCCCATTGTCCAGCATTGTGACGCCCCCACAGTTTTAACTTTTACTCCACACGCATTTCTCACACCTTCATAGGTTTGAGAATTAATTGTGGTCTAAAAGTTAAAACTGTGGGTGCGCCAAAATGCTGGACAATGGGCCCCCACAGTGTCTGTGAATGGTCTCCTTGCAATTGAGGGAGCGTCTCCTTCTCCCTCCCCTATACCTCCTGACACCATCCATGAGAGGCCCAAGGAGAGGGCCCCCTCCAATGGACCTTAATTGCAGGCGACACCTTTCTTTGTGATAGATCTCCAGGAAAACAAAAGGACACATCACCAGTGCGTGGCCCCATGCTGGTGGGCTGAGTGCGAGGTCCTGAACGGCAGCCCACGCTTCTTTAGTATAATTCAGAATTGACTAAGAGTTTATTTGATAATTTTCTTCATATTTCTACTTCCAATTTGATACCATACACTGCCCAAAGAAAAAAACACTCTTTAAATAACCAAACTGCCTGTCTGTACTGAAACCCAACAGTGCCCTATCTGTACTGATATATTTTTAAAAAAATTCATTTTTCAGAATTCAAAATGGAAGGACAAGAAAATAACTTGAAAATTGAAACAGAAACACAAAAGAAGACGGAAGTTCACCAGGATTTCTACGACGATACAATAAACAATGAACTTGTGCAATGTGTGGATGCAGTAGATTTTCTACTGGAAAATAAAGAAAAAAATGATCATGATTTTTTAGAATTTCTTTTAAATTTTGAGAAACAATCTGAATAATAAATTTTTATTTCTTAATTCAAAAATTGTTTGACACATTATTTATTTTTATATGTATATTGTAAACTAGTAGCAAATTGATTATAACGTGAAGTCAGACTTTAAATATACTGTGCAACTTTTTGGAGTTACATACTAACTTTGTTCATAGTTACTTCCTTTCTCCCACTATATAATCTCCAATGTGTATTTAACATCTCTTTATCATCTCCTGTCTCCATGTTGTTTCGGCTTTCCAGACAGACTATGGTATGAATTCCATATACCACAATAACTTCTTTAACAACAGGCAAGATATCTACAAAGGAGACGGCGTTTATTAATTTATAGACTCTGCATTGGTACCTACATGTTGCTATGTAAATAAAAAAAAACAACAAAAAAACAACAAAACGAACAATTGATAAACATACAATAAGTTAAAAGTCAATCATTCTTGTTTCCTTATAGTACGCTCCCCAGACCGCTTTCCGGTACGCGTACCAGACGCACCCCACGAAAAAAAACGATTTTTTTTTTTTTGCCCCGCGGGGCCCTTTTAAAGCCTCCACATCAAATCTAGGGGGTCAGGGAGGATCTACTATGCCCCCTTATAGTCATTTGCCCCTTCGCTTTGGCATCCTCTTGTCTCTCGATCCTACCGAGAGACAAGATGGCGGCCGCTACGGACTGTTTAGAATGTTTACAGACACCGGAGAGCCAATCAGCTTCGCTTCGCAAAGCTCCGTTACGCGAAAAGTACGCGAACTGGTGCGCTATCCGGTACGCTGTCACAGATATATCTATTTTTTTAAACGTTAATTTCTCAAAATCCACTGGAGCACATATATTGAGACCCAGCAAAGGCACATCGGGCTAACAGTCCCTACAATTTTGCCAAGTTTCGTGCAAATCCATTCAGCCGTTCGAGCTAAAAGTGAGGCCAAACGTCCTATGGAAAAATGAATGGGAAAAACGCGTTTTGGGACCCCCTTTTTTCTCGGCCCCCCCTTGAAGAAACCTCCCCAAATTGCCAGGGGCTGATCAGAAACAAAATGTGCCATTTTCCTGAAAATTTCAGCCGATTCCGTCCACAAACGCCAAAGTTATTAGACATAGAATTTTCAAAAGTCCCATAGAGAAAAAATCCTAACTATATATACCTACTGGCGACCGCCAGTAGGTAATATATATATATATATATATATATATATATATATATATATATATATATATATATATATATATATATATATATATATTCAAGGCTCCGCAACTCTGCGACCGGCAACCGGCAGCAGAAAGCAACAAGACGGCACTCACAGCAGAAGTTAAACCACAATCGGTTTATTTTGCGCAAAGAAAATAGTAACAGACGCGTTTCAGCACTTGCCTTCGTCAGTGTCAGCTGGCGTCGGCAATGCAGCAATTAATAAGGCTAAATTCATTGAAACAGAAAAAGGTTCAAAAATTCAAATGAAAGCGCCATCTTGGAACGATGAAATAACGCTATTTACAATTCGAGTTCCACATTTGTGAGCAATGGATGTAAACTGTACATTTGTAAACACTCAATTATCGTGTTATTTAACTTATTGTGCCCTGGATGGGCTAATTAACACAAATTCATACTTCAGCATAAAGATCATTGCTCATATACTCGTATTGGTATACAGTTGAAATAACCCAATCCCCGTGATTTCTTTATCGTTGGTACCAATTGAGGCCTGGATGGCCATAAACACAGATACCAATATTTACAATACCACACAACATAAACCCTAACTAAAGGAAAGGGGTGTGAGGGGGGGGGGGTGTTTGTTCTTCTGTAGACCAAATAATAACTACGCCTTATATAGAATAAAGAAAAATTCACTTCAGACAGTAGCGTGGTTCAGAAACAAGGGAAAGTGTTTATAGGTGTGATAGTAGCTCCTCCCCTGCGTTAAGTCCTCCTGGTGACTTCGTTTTGAGGTCGATGATATATCGAGACTCCAAGCGTCTAAGTCGCCTCTTTAGATCTCCACCCCAGATGTCTTGAGGGATGCAATCTAAGCTGAAGAAGCTGAGTTTTGTCCTGTCGCTATTGTGGTGGCTTGCAAAATGCCGGGCCATTGGATAATTTTCATCTTTATTCGCAATGGCTCGTTGGTGCTCTAGGATTCTCAGCTTTACTGCTTTCGTAGTGCTTCCTACGTACATCCGTCCGCAGGGGCACTTCAGACAGTATACCACAAATGTGGTCGAACAAGTAATAAACTTGTTGATTTTAATTTTAGAGTCCCTGTGTGGCACCTGATAGCTCAGTACCCTCTGACTATTACTGCAGGCTTTGCATTTCCCGCATGGATATGAGCCATGCATCGACTGCAGTTCTCCTTTGGATTTGCCCTTCAGTAGGTGGCTAGTGACTAGTCTGTCTTTTAAAGATCTTAATCTCCTAAAGGTAATCATGGGATGCTGTTGTAGATCCTTTCCGATTACATTATCGGATTTCAGGATCCCCCAATTCTTGGCCATGATGGCTCTCACCTTATGCGCTGCCACTGAATAGTTAGTGATGAGTCTAATGATACCACTCCCTCCTTTTGGGCTGCCCACCTTCTTATCCTGTAAGAGGGTATACCTATTGACTTTCTCTGCCTTCTTCTCAGCTTGCTGGAGGGTAGTTACGGAGTAGCCGCGAGATTTAAAGCGTTTAACGCTTTGTTGAGCGGCCTCTGTGTAATCTCTCTCCAGAGAACTGTTGCGCTTGATCCTCAACAGTTCCCCGTAGGGGATGCTTTTAACCAGGGAGGTCGGGTGGCTGCTGGGTCCGTGGAGGACAGAGTTACCCGCCGTTTCTTTTCTAAAGAGGGCGGTCTGGATTTTGCCTGAGTCAACGAAAACTCTGAGATCTAGATAGTTGACCTCACTCTTGCTTAATGTACAGGTGAAATGCAGGTTAAGATCGTTCTGGTTCAGAATCTTAATATACTCCAGAGCTGACTGTTCCGACCCCCTCCAAATAAGGAAGAGGTCGTCGATATACCTTCTCCAGCATATCACTTTCTCCACCCAAGGGGTTTTGTCGTCTGCCCAGGCCACCTGCTTCTCCCACCAGCCCACGAAAAGGTTCGCGTAACTGGGGGCGAAGCAGGTGCCCATCGCAGTCCCCCTTACTTGCCTGTATCGTTGGTTTTGGAAAACAAAGATATTATTGTTCAGACAAAACGATATAAAGTCCAAAATCATCTGACTATGTTGCAGGTAACGGGCGGGTCGCAGGTTCAAAAATGTCTTAACTGCTGCAATGCCATCATGATGTCTGATGCTCGTGTAGAGGCTCGAGATGTCCATAGTGATCATCAATAGATCCTCCTCCCACTCCACGTCTTGTATCTGCCTCAAAAAGTCCTTAGAGTCCTTGGTATAGGAGCTCAATTCGGTGACCCAAGGTGCCAAAAATGAGTCGATAAACTTTGACATATTCTCAGTTAGCCCACCGATGGATGACACGATGGGCCTCCCTGGTGGTTGCGTGGAGTGTTTATGAATCTTAGGGAGGTGATAAAAACTCGGTAGTCTCGGTTGTTTAGTCTATAGGAATGAGTATTCCTCCCTGTTTAGTACGCCCTTTCCATACCATTGATCAACAAGGGAGTGGTAATTCCGGATACTCTCCTGATACTCTCGTTCCGTTGCAGGCATGTAGTTGTTGCAGTCTTGTAATTGACAGAGGGCTTCCTTGCAATACTGTTCACGACTCAGAATAACAACGTTCCCGCCCTTATCTGAGGGCTTTATTACTATGGAGTCATCTTGTTGTAGACTAGTAATTGCTTTACGTTGTTGGAATGACAGGTTCCAGTGTATGTTATTCTTCCGTGATTCTTCAGATTGCGAAAGCTTTTGTAGGTCCTGGTTAACCGCGTCTGAAAAGATATCCAAAGCATCCATTGGTGTCTGTGGGAGAAAGCGGGAGGTTGGCTTGAAGTTGCTTGGTTCTCCAATCTGAGTTATGCCTATGGACGTGCCTCTCGCAACAGTGTCAGTTGGAGGTGCAATTTGACTTAGTCCTTCTTCCAATAGGTCTTCAAGCACCGCTAAGCCCTCCAAGTCATTGATACTCATTTCAGTGGGATCAATGTGAGTTGTGGCAGTCCCCCTTGGTGTACCTTGTGCCTTATCCTTGAGTGCTTTTTGTTTGAAATATTTCCAAAGTTTAAGTTTGCGGACGAACAGGAATAGGTCTATTCGTGTCTGTACATATTCGTAGCGGCCAGTAGGGCAAAAAGAGAGTCCTAACTTAAGGACATTTTCTTCATCCTTAGTGAGCACTCTATCTGAGAGGTTGATGATATTAAGATCTTCCATTAGTTCCTCTTGGGCCTGTTCTGCCGGGACCTCTGTTTCCTGATTTCTCCTTCTCCGCTTCCTCCCACCGCGTCTCGTGATGCGTCTCCGCTTATGTCTTTGGTGGTTTCCGGGGGGCGCTTCTTCCCTCCCCTTAGCCAGTTGGTGCGGATTAAATCGCATTCCTCGTGAAAAGAAGCCGATTCACTTGCTTGTGCGCTTTGTTGCGCTCGGTTCTGTGCCTCGTCTTCAGATTGCTCTGCACTGGTCACCTCAGACTCTGAAGTTTCCTGTTGTACTGTTGGTTTCTGCCGTCTAGCCTTTAGATCCCGACGAGGCGCATCGTACTTGCGTGCAAAGGTCACAATTCTTCCTAGCTCATAGTCACGAGCATCGCGTTCAAATTTTTGTTGTTTCCTTAATTGGATCTTCTTTTCATAGCTTGTTAGACTTTTTTTCATGGACTCCTTTTCTGTATCCAGTTGTCCCTGGTCCGCCAGATCTACAATCTCTTTTTCTCTTTTTCACAAAAAGCCTCCGCGCTTAGAGAATGCACTCAACAGGAAATAGTTTCACTGAACCTTTAATGCAGGGAGCATTTAAAACAGCCGGACAATTTAAATCCCCTACGCGTTTCGGTGCCCTGCACCTTAATCATGGGGTTGTGAGGCAAGTTAAAAACATAGGTGCTGGCATACCACATATATTACCCTTTGAGGCACGTGTCCACCAATGAACAGCAACTTGCCTCGTCGCTGGGGGAGCACGTTAAAGCTGGTGCCAAATCACGGGACCAAGGCAGGATCCCGTAAATTATTTACTCAAAGTTCAACAAAAAAGGTTCAAACTTTTAACGTGATCGAGAACGCCACGTTCGAAACGCGTAGGTCTGCAAAGCCTGAAATAAATGCTGTTTAAAAGTGTTTCCCGAGTGGAGTGCCATCATTTGTTGAACTTTGAGTATATATATATATATATATATATATATATATATATATATATATATATATATATATATATATATATATATATATATATTACCTAATGGCGGTCGCCAGTAGGTATATATAGTTAGGATTTTTTTCCTATGGGATTTCTGAAAATTCTATGTCGAATAACTTTGGCGTTTGTGGTCGGAATTTGCTGAAATTTTCAGGAAAATGGCACATTTTGTTTCTGAGCAGCCCCTGAAAATTTGGGGGGGTTTCATCAAGGGGGGCCGAGAAAAAAGGGGGGTCCCAAAACACGTTTTTCCCATTCCTTTTTTCATAGGGCGGTTGGAATCCCTTTTAGCTCGAACGGCTGAATGGATTTACACGAAACTTGGCAAAATTGTAGATATGGTGTGCCCAACGTGCCTTTGCTATGTCTCAATATATGTGCTCCAGTGGATTTTGAGAAATTAACGTTTTAAAAAACAGATATATCTGTGACAGCGCTCCGGTTAGCACCCCGGTTCGCGTACCTGACGCGTAACGGAACTTCGCGAGGAGAAGCGGATTGGCTCCCCGGTGACTGTGAACATTCTAAACAGTTCGGAGCGGCCGCCATCTTGTGTCTCGGTAGGATCGAGACACAAGAGGTGGCAAAAACAAAGGGGGAAATGAGCAAAAGGGGGCAGAGTACATCCTCCCTGACCCCCTAGGTTTGATGAGGGGGCTTTAAAAGGGCCCCGCGGGGCAAAAAAAAATAATTTTTATTATCGGTTTTTTTGATGGGGGAGCGCTCGGTACGCGCACCGGGAAGCGGTCCGGGGAGCGTAATATATGGAAAATAGAATGAAGGAATGTTCAAATAATGTATGTTTATTGATTGTTCTTTTTGGTTTTTTGTTTTCATTTTTTTTATTTAAGTACCAACATGTAGGTACCAATGCAGAGTCTAAAAATAAATATACACCGTTTCCTTTGTAGATATCTTGCATGTTGTTTCAGAAGTTATTGTGGTATATGGAATTCATAGCATAGTCTGTGAGGAAAGCAGAAAGAACATGGAGGCAGGAGATGATAAAGAGATGTTAAATACACATTGGAGATAAAATAGTGGGAGAAAGGAAGTAACTATGAGCAAACTTACTATGTAACACAAAAAAGTTGCACAGTATATTTAAAGTCTGACTTTACATTATTATCAATTTGGTACTAGTTTAAAAAATACATATAAAAATGAATAATGTCTCAAACAATTTTTGAATTATTAAATATAAATTTATTTTTCAGATTCTTTTTCAAACTTTAACAGAACTTCTAATATTTGATTGTCAGAAATGTCCTCATTTTCAATCAGGAAATCTACTGTTTGTACACATTGAAGTAGTTCATAGTCCCGTGATTCATCCATAAATTCTGAGTCATTGGGTTTAATAACTTTATCATTGTTGCTTTCCAGAACAATTTAGATGGAAATTTTTTGCTCTCCTTCCATTTTTGTGCTGTAATTTGCATTTAAAAAAATATATCAGTAGAGATAGGGCACTGTTGGGTTTAAGTTCAGACAGGTACTTTGGTTTTTTTAACAGTGATTTTATCTTTGGGCAGTGTATGGTATCAGAGTGGAAGTAAAAATATAAAAAAGTCTATGTGATGAAGCCTAAGTAAATTTATAATTATACAAGACAAGCCTAACTCTATCCATAACTATAACAGAGAAGTCTATCTTATTCTATATCTTTTACAGAGGGATAGTATATAACTAGCAGAAAATGTTTTCCAAATTAACTTAAAGTGCACAACATACTTCAGTTTTTAAAATAACATCTAACCTTTCAAAAAGAAGTTTAAGTTGTCAGTGGAAATGCACTTGAAATGTACTTCAGGAAGTGGTAGTCAAAATGGCTGTGTTTCTCTCTCTTTCTTTATATATATTCAGGTACATAACCAATCAAATGTCATAAAATAATAGAAGATAATGAAAGTAGCATTTTAATTGGTTATCAATTCCAACACTTCATAAGTGTTTTTGGTATGTAATTTACCTCAGGATATTTAGTCAAGCCTACAGCATAATTTTCTCAATGGAATTCCATCAAATTTGGGTAAATGGTAGGGACTGCTATGTAGTAGGGCCTATTCTATATTTGATGAAAGTGTCTCCAGTGGTTTTTCTGTAAATTACTTTCCCACCTTTTTTTAGCGAGCGCTCACCGGTGCGCGCCCCGGTACGCAAACCGGCAGCGTTACGGGAGTCCTCCATTTTGTGTATCGGTAGAATTGAGAAACAAGATGGAGGACAAACAATGTTCGGAATGGGTAGAAGGGGGCACGGTAGACACTTTGTGACCCTCTAGGTTTTCTGAGGGGGGCTTAGGACGCTCATATAGGCAAAAAAAAAAAAAAAAGATTGCGTGGGAAGCGCCCGGTACGCGCACAGGTAAGCGAACCAGGAAGCGTACTTTGGTGAAAAAAAGAAAAAAAAGTTAGAAAAAGATAAACGTTTTGAATGATCAGAGGTAGGGTAGCTATGAAAAGAGCTATTGGGTTCTGTGGCTAATTTAGGTACCTACAAGTAGATTCCAATGCACAGTTTTAAATTCAGGAGGAATATTCTATTCCCCTCATCGGAGAAGTGCACACCATCTCCTCTGTAGATGTCTTGCATGTTGTAACGCAAGTTATTGTTGTATATTAAACCCATTGTAAATTCTCTCATGTAAGCAGAAACAGATTTATTCACATGTTTCCGTGTTTTCTCAAATTGTGGAAAAAATTGGTTGGATCACTTCCATTTCTGTCATTGGCATATATTGAAATATACCAAGGCAGTGTGGGGAAAAAGTGTCATCAATTGATCAAAGGTGTCCTTTAAAAGCATTTCCAGACCAACCCCAGTCATAGTCCCAAAATCAATTCCACCACAGTGCACTATTAAGAGGTTAGGGTTCATTTAAAAGAATAATACATTTAACAGCTTTTGATATTTGCTATAAAAAAAACATTGAAATTCACTGAAAAAAACATAGGTTATAGACCATATATAGTTAGGAATTAGCATTTACAAAACCTTGAAAATTCACTGAAAAAACCATAGGTTATAGACCATATATAGTTAGGGATAAGCATTTACAAAACCTTATTTTACTCACACAAAACCATTGAAATTCGCATATATAGTTAGTTGCACTAACTATATATCGCGCACCCGCATTCCACTGCTGATGATGTCACATATTACATAATTCATGACATGGTCAGTGACATCACTGATGACATCACTGATGACATCTCAAATGACATCACTGATGACATCTCATTTGACATTACTGATCACATCACTGATGATATCATTTTATGTGATAATACAATGAACCTCTTCAGACTTTAATATAACCTTAGATACAATCAGTGTAAACAGACACTCACAGACTGTCACTCATCCATGGAGTTACTCACACACCTGGTCAGTCATGCAAAAAATCAATCACACCTCCATTTCCTCAACTATACAGTTATACACACCTTACTTATTCAAATATATACTAGCACATATTTACTCTCTTATACAATCCCTGATACAAGTTTACAATGATCCATACAGCCACTCACACATTCACTGGCTCTTATGCACAGTTATTTATATATGTCAACTTTCACATGTACTGTGTTTTACATATGTACTTACTTTGACACGTAGCTCTGAGATATCCATTCACTCACCAATACACTCATGCACACAGTCAACCGCCCATACAGCTGATTCCACATGCACTTTTGAACCCATACATCTAGTGAATCAACTGCTCACACATCTATGCACAGAGTCACACACCTCCCAGCCACCCACACACACACACACTCACTCTCCCATACAAATACTTGGGCAACCAATCAATAACCTATATAGTTACTCATATAGATACTGATCAACACATGCAGCAGTTTACAGAACAACAGATATAATGATGCACAAATTAAGACAGTTTAGTCACTAACCCATGCACTCAGTAAGACACATTTAATCACTACCTCATACAGTCAGTCACGCACCTACTAAATCCTTCATCCAGACACTTATACATCCACTCATTCTTCAATATGTAAGACATATTTTAACTTTACAGAAACATACAGTCACTGGGTGATGTCATCAGTGATGTCATCAGTGATGTCACTGACCTTGTCATGAATGATGTAATATGCGACATCATCAGCGGTGGATTGCGGGTGCGCGATATATAGTTATTGCAACTAACTATATATGCCAATTTCAATGGTTTTGTGTGAGTAAAATAAGGTTTTGTAAATGCTAATCCCTAACTATATATGGTCTATAACCTATGGTTTTTTCAGTGAATATATATATATATATATATATATATATATATATATATATATATATATATATATATATATATATATATATATATATATATATATATATATATATATATATATATATATATATATATATATATATATATATATATATATATATATATATATATATATATATATATATATATATATATATAAGTTGCCCAGGCACTTTTATCTGTGGCCCAAGTTGTGCCTTTTTACGATTCACTTCTAGACACCAGTGTTTCTAATTTGTGCTGTCTGCATCTCAATTCTACTGAACCGAGCAACAGTTACAACGTTAGTACATGCACTGATAGACAGCATGATGATTTCACAAAAAACTAGTGCACAATTCTGCTCAAAACATGTTCTTCTTGAGGCCAAAATGACTAGGATTTGTTCTCCCACTAAAAAAAAGGCTGTTACAGTACTTCTTCTATGCCTGTATTGTTCCTATCTAGTGCTAAAATTAGTGTAGCAGTCCAAAGTCGATTTCTCAGGAGGAGGCTAACACCACAGCCAATGGACACGGTTGATAAATGTAAAGGCTGCCCTAATATGATTCCAGCTATTGCCTCTTTCATCCACCACCCTAATTCTACTGTTTCTTTTTTAACGCACTGAAGGTTCTATTTAATCTCTGCTTCTAACCTTTGACATTATTTTTTCTCTCTTTGTCGTCCGCATTGTTTCACCCATTTCTGTTTTTCTCTTTCTTGCCCGTGGGAAAAAAGTCGGATGATAAAAATATTTCTGGTCCATTAAAAATGAGCGCCATTGCTAACCTTCTGCAACCACTTGCACAAAATAAGGATTGTAACCTCCCAACTAACTGCAACCATTTCCCACAAAACTGTTATATGTACACATTTCACTTGCTCATTTTTTAAAGAGACATGATATTTTGTATCCTTTTATATATAAAAGCCAGCTTTGCCAAATGCTCATAAACAAAGAGGTATATTGAAATTATAGGTAAGAAGAGGTGAACCAATCGTTTGATAAGTCAATAAGCCTAACTTGCTCAAAATATTAGTCTGAAGTCTATATGGGGCCTGGGCCAGCTAAATTTGCACCGTGATTATTTATTCCAAGTTTCCTAGCTTAAACCTGCTCAAACTTCCAGCCATCCAGTATCAGTAAATTTACTATCATCGAACTAGGCAGTTCTGAAACCTGTCATTTTCTGTGATTAAAAAGTGAATAATAAAGAGGCATACAGGCATGTAAAACAAGGTACTAATTGGTGTAAAATGTTGTCTTTTAAATGATGTTAGCATTTTCTGAGCCTTTTTGTAACAAGTTGTACATTCAGAATAGTACACCTTGACATTATCAAAGCATACATTAAAAGTACTGGTATCAGCACAGTGCACAGGATGTTGTTCTAAACATTGTTTTCAGATTAATAGTTTAATGCACAGGTACTTTGAAGGAAAAATGGGCCGCACTCACATATCTACACACAATAGAATGCTGTAAAACAAGTAAAATTGCAAATGTAGCAGATGAGCTCCTATTTAAAGGCACTGCAGTGCCCTAGTTACAAAGCAAAACAACTGGAAATCAGTCATAAAAAGATAGGCACAAGAGAGTCACCAGCCAAAATACAGAGTTGCATAATGAAATATTGCCCATGTTTTATAGATCCCAATTAGGTCTAGGAGCAAAACCTAAGGCACAAATCGTTCTTTGCATTCACAGGGGCATCTGTCATGTCATGGCTGTCATTATTTATTATGCTTGTTTTGCTAGCAGGCTCAGGGGTGCCAGCTGGTAAGAAAGACATTGTTTTCCCTGTTTTATGTTTTTGTTTAAAGGAAAGGGGATGCCAGCAGTACTAATCCCTTGGATAATATCTCACACAAGCCCTAGAACACAAAAGGACAAAACTCCTGGAAAAGCTCTTGAAACTTTGTGATTGTGTTTACAATCCTGGAAGCTTGTTATGTCCAAGCCAAGGGCTTGAGATTTTCATTTGGAATGTTTCAGACTACAATATTCCATGGTTTGTCTGCCTGTTTTTGGGTCAATGAATCAAAGATATTTTAGTTTCTTTCAGTTTATTATAAACCTGAGTGACATTTTACTTACGCCGGAGTGATCGCAGTAATTTCAGTAATTATGCATTACTTTAGTGATGTGCAATTTCTGAAATCGCACAGTTATTTCAATGTAAGTTATTAAAGAGTACACCTACCACAGGTGCACAGGAAAAATAAGAGAGAGCGAGTGGCTTCTGGCTATTGGTGTTCATAATCTAAAGCAGTAAGTGCCATTTTCTTAGCACAGAATTCATTCTCGGGCTGATTTTGGAGGGTACTTTTTGCACTAAGAAAATAGCACTAAACACTGGACGTAAATAACACATTAATATGAGTGATTTTTCTAGGGGGAATTATGTCCACTCCAAGTTTATAAAAAAAAAGTTTTTGTCATCAAAACTTTTGTGTACAGAACAGGCATGTCTTAATCTAGGGGTGTCTTACCAGCAATTAATATTTTGGTCCTAAAGATGGTCTACATGACGGCAGCATCATAGACCAAAACGTTGACACGTTCATCATCTCCATCAACGTTTCGCTTGAACAAACTTACAACCATTGTTTATCAATTATTCTGGTTGTCTGTCATAATCATTCAGGAGTTGATGTTTAGTTATGAACTGTTGTGTTTATATCGTCCATACTTCTGTTCATACCTTTCTTGCTTAAATTGATTTTTTCATATGTCCCCATATTTTTACTTTGTGAATTATTCCACTAAACCTATAAAAAAAATTGAATACATCTTTTTATTCTTTCTGTGTTTCTTTCTCCTTCCATTGATTTATTCTATAGTTAAAGTTGTTTGTCTATATGTGATATCTTGTTGATACATTGGAGTGTGATATTTTGAATACCACTCCTAACTGAGTAGATTTTTTCCTCTAGAATCAAGCCCCTTGTAGCACCCTTTTGACCTTAACGATACAGCGCCCAAGCCTACAAGGGCATATTGGGTTTCCCCTGTTTTTATAAACCTCTTCTACAATGGCACAGATAAGCAAAAGAATGATGGAGTAAAATACTACGCTGAAGCTACCATTGATTCAGTATGATTCAAGCATTCTCTCCCTCTCAGTCAGCCAGCCTGGGCCGTGTGCCAGGAAGTGGGCACCGTAGCTCGCTGTGCTATGAGAACTCAAGCTGTCTTCATTGGTGAGGTCCAAAAAAGCCAAAACACGCCCATGGTTCTTTTTCCCCCTATCGTGTTTTCATAGGCACCTATCGATTGAAAGCATTAGTGGGCCTAGAAGTGGTAGATTTACTCCACACCAAAATCTACCCTGTGATTTCGAATCTGAAGCTTGCTGTACCAACTTTGTGACAGCAGGTGAGTAAGGAACTACAATGAGGCATCAGTTACAATTTTATTAATACTTAGGACGGGTTACTAATTGGATTGACCGCCTCTTTTAGAACTAGAACCAAAGGAATTCACATCCCTGACCTCCTCACAAGACGAAGGACCCGGCCTACACCCTGGGAGGACCCGCTCTGGGCACCCAGAAGTGAGTTAACTTCCCTTTGCCTTAGCCATACATTTACGATATAGAAAATCCAATCCTGATCATAACCCATATTTTGTCTAAACAGGTGACCCACCAGACCCCACCCTCCCTACTCCACAGTCCCGATGAAGACCCGCGGTGACCCATAAATAGGGCCATAACTGGGTTGAAACGTCGACGAAGATATTTTGATCTGCCTTATAGACTCTGTGGAACAGCCAACGGATGTGGCCCACAGTATAAATTACTAAAAGTGGACTTGACTGACCAAAAACCTCCCCTCCCCTCCTCACTGTATATACGTCACGATTCTATCACTGCACGATACTTCACTGAGCACTTGAACTTCACTGTTCTCACAACTGATGCGCCGTTGGAATTACTTAAACTGTTTTTTTCAATGCAAACAGGGTATTTATGAATGCAAATAATTCATATAAAATAATTGGAAATACCCAATATGGTTTGGATTTGTTTATTTGTTTAATTTGATTCGTTTACATTTTTGGATTTTGGCTCTTTTTGGCTCTAATTGAACCTTTGGGAAAATAATGGAGCATTGACTATTTAGTAGAATGTGATAAAAAGCTTGTTCGAACCCGACAGGACCACTGTTGTTATACATTATCATGGCCCAGGTGCTGAGGGATACTGGGTTACCCCATTTTGACTGATTATACCGAATTTAATCTAGCCCCATCTAGTCAAGACACACATAGGCGTTCTGGGTCCCAGGTAGCGCTGAGCTGCCTAGACTCCAGTGTATCGCTGTGCCACCTGGAATCCAGTGTAGCACTGTGCAGTGGCATCCCTAACGTAGCCCCAAGAGGCCGCCCCTTCCCTGATGCTCCGTCTCATTCCTGCTCTCTGAGATCAGCAGGCACTGCCAGCTCTTATTGTAATTGAGTCCCACATGCCATTCCCACTCCAGAAGCCATCTTGTGTCAGGGCAAGCTGTACCCTGGCCCAGCCTGTTGCGTGCTTATCTAGGATCCTGATCGATACTGTGACCTTATGCCCCTATTCGGCTATAAATCCATTTATTCCCTATATTGGCATAACCGTTCAAGTGCGATATTCAGAAAGTCATCTCTGGCCTCACACGAACAGAGCCACATTCCAGAATAGTTCTCTGCCACTTCCTTTGCAACCAATTAGTGCAATGACAGAGCAGAAGTCACTATCTGATATTCCTAGATTAACACTCCGAGTTCTTCAACAAGATAAAAACTCAGCAAACCTGGAATTCCCCGCTTGCTGTGTTTTGATTAGTAATGGAACTCTAATGAGCAACTGATAGCTATCCCTTCCTAGTGACATCTTTAATTGACGTCTTATGTCCAGCAAACTTACGTCAAACCAGGCACCTGTCAGGTATAAATATTACCAACGTTGCCTTAAGCAATTGCCTGTTGCTAGCTGTCTGCTGCTGCGCCTGCCCGTTGTTAGCTGAAGCTAGCACCCTGTTGCTGCAGCCTGCTGCCCGTCGCCTGAAGCTGCTGATACCATTATCGCTGCTAAAGCGCTAACGATGGTGTGGTGAAACTAGGAGCTGAACAGCCGTCCCTCTGCGAAGAAGCCCAGCAGATGCCAGCTGCCCGCGGACGCTGTCCCCCCTCCTCCTCCTCGACGCGCTGAAGAGAGACGCTGCCTTTCTCCTGCAGAGAAATCCAGCTCCAGCGTTTCTGGTCTACCCTTGCGGGTGACTGGGATACCGAGACCCCCTGAAGGAGATACCAGACCTCCATCATCCCATTCAGAGGTATGGTGTTGACTAAACCCTTAGAAGAGAATTCTTGAAGCAAACCTTGGCAAAACCAACTTAACTTAAAGCTACTTACTTACTCCCCTTCCAAGTATTAGGCTTAGGTCAGGTACACTGGGGTAGGCGTAGTTAGAAGCACCAGTTGAGTATTTTAGCCTAATGTATATATGACTGTATATATGTTCTATTACTTTTAAACCATTGTATGGCTAAGAAACCATATCAATGCTTTTACAGTATTATTTCGCAATACTTATCTTACTGTACATACTTTTTATAATAACAAGTCTTGCAATTGTGGCAATACATTTCTCTTGTACGAGAAGAAAGACTGTTCAATAAATGTTAACCCTTTATTGACAAACGCCCATCTCTCTATTCTCTACATATTATGAAAGTAATCTGCACTAACCTGACTGAGTAAAATGACTGTCTATTGTTTCACACGACGCTAGAGATTGACTCTTGATCTGAGGAGCAAAGTTGTCATGTTGCACGGTTGTTGGAAAACTGAATCCCTTCTTGTCTGTGCCAGGGAAGCTGATCACTTCCTATGCAGAGAAGAAAGTTTCCAGTGACCTCTGAGCTAGTTGGTAACAAACCCAATTAAGTTTAGCATAGTCAGTAGAGGCCTGGACGATCCGCACTTCTACGTCGATACTACTGTTTATGTTATTCCAATGCGCAGGGCCTAGTGGGAAACTAGGAACTACACTACAAGCCTTGCAAACTGACATCTTCAACAGGGGGTGCATCTCGCTGCGGGGAGGTGGGCTGAGGAATACATACCTGCCTCCCCTGTGGCACGCAAATACATGTCCGTAGATTATGCACAAAAACAGAAATCACCCGGGGGGACACAACCTGCTGCTCTCTACTAGAGGCGCACAACTCACATGTAATATATACACGTGTGCCGCGAGGGTACATGACACCCGGGTGTGTGTGATGTAAGTACAGCTCTCCTTGGCCGCATCATATGCACGCCTCTCCTGGCGGGTAAACTGTGTGTGTGGAAGTGCAAATATTACAAGTGACTATTTGTGTGCCCCCCCCCACACACACACTGTACAGATTCTGAGTTAAACAAAAGGCGTGGCTCGCCTGGGGTGTATCGTATAAAGCTTATTGCACTGTATACACCATAAGTACATCTCTCTTGGGGTGCACCGTTTGCAACTTTCTCGGGAAAGTCACCACACGGAGCTTTGTGCGTGTTTCTTGAGAGAGGAGACATTATGAGGGGCCCGCACTGAGGGACGCAAACATTCATTTTCTTTAATGATGTGTTCACAATATGGAGATCGCTTCAATAGGTGCACACAACGCATGTGCCACCCCTCGACATGTTTTATGCGGCTATCCACTATGCAGTAAATAAGAATGGGGATTGAGAAAGCAAAATTAAATTACACACTGCGGAAAGGGAGAGAGAATGGAGGCAAGATGGAGTAGAAAAAATAAAGAGAAAATAAGAGACAGTTTACAGGACATGGATCACATTACTCGGGGTGATCGGTTTAACTGCACTTCACCAACAAGCTAGCGGCATTATGTGTTAAGCAACGTGCATCCCAGCTAATTAAGGCGAGTGTGGGATGACGCAAGTGAGAGATCCAATCCTGGTGGGCTGGGCTAAAAGGAGACTGTGACCGGGTATCCTAGGGGTAGGGAACTAAATAAGGAGGCAACTACTCAGGAACCGTTCTCGGTGCTCTTTTATTCAAGGCAAGATCAGTTTGAACAGGAATACCATCCAAGTTCCACAATCACAGAAATTAAAAGGGGGAGGAAAGAGTTCTTTAGTCCTTCCGGAAATCTTCTGAGATACAGCGGGTTCTCCGGGGCTCCGGATACTTCTCCAAAGATGTCGGACTTGGGAAAAAGAAAAGAGAAATACCCCAGGGTTACTGGGGGGTCTCTGGGTCATATACAAGAATGAGGAGGGCGGGGAGTGAGAGGATCACCAGGGACTATCTCCCATCTTGTTGCACCAACACCAAGTCAACACACAGTGAGTGCTCAGGGGAATTATAAAAACGGAGTAAGCAATCAGTCCTGTAACCCCCCTTAACCCCCCCTACCCCGTCCCACCCCATGAGAAGAGAAAACCCCTTAAGCAGCCGTACCATGTCCAGCCACACTTCTCCAGAAGTGCGGTGGGGCGACTCGTGGTACCGTTGGCCTTCTGGCTTGCCGATTCTGTTGGTAAGGTCTTCATCCGAATCCTCGACCTCCTCAGTCTCTTGGCTTTTCACCTCCGCAACAGCGTCTGGTTTCCTCCGCTTGGGTTCCTGTCCTCCTCCGGCTTTCACGCTCACGTCTCCAAGTCGAGCTTCCTTATCCGCCTCTTCCACCACTGATTGGCTCCCAGTCGATGACGTCGGGCTTGTGGGCAGTGCTTCAGGGGAGATTCAAGAGGCGTTAAAGGGGCCGTATGAGTCCTGCGGACGGGGTGGAATGGAACAGTTGTTAGAGTCCACACCCCGTCCGTCAGTGTCACTGATCACCTGACAGAGACAAGGCGGCAACAAGGAGGGACTAAGAAGCCTCCTTTTAAGTGGTAGGCCTGCATTTTGCATGCAGGATGACGCCAGCGAATGATAAAGATGGGCGGGGCTTCAACTTCGCCTCCGAGAGCTTCGGAATCTGAATTGATTCCAAGAAGCTCTCGATGCCGAGGGCAGCGCATGCGCTGCTTTCGACAGCCGAGACCTAAAAATCTGTGCCATCCTACAGGAGAACTCTTATTACGTTCCATGTATTGTAATTCAATGAATTATTTTGTATTATGTTATGTATTTTGTATGACGCTAGGCCCAGGGATTTAAGAGGAATAAGAAAACTGGGGGGTCTCTAAAAGTGGCGTTGCCAATGTAATTAAGGGTATGGCTTAAAAACACGTAAGCTAAAAATCTGTGCTTAGCATAGTGTGCCGCCCAACTGGTATTTTGCTGTTTCTGTCATTGCATCCAGATATATGATATAACATGTAACATCATACCAGCAACAAAGTCAGGAATATTGGCTTTGTCAATGGGTGTTAGTTGCATAAGATAAATAACTAGCAACTATGGCTTCTATATAATATTGAAAAAGCTTCCACTTAAAGCCCTGGTGACGCCACAAAGATGCTGCTCATGAGTTTCAAAAAGAGAAGGGAAATCCAGTGAGAAAATGATTCTCTCGAAAGGATTTCCCTTCCCCTACAACTCAGCTGGCATGACGTCATGCCGTAACTTGTCCACTAGTGAGAAGTGAGCAGTGTGAGAACACGCACATTAAATGGCCTGCTGTCACTGCAGTCCAGGAAAATAGGGATCGCAAGTGCCAGAGAACAGAACAGAGCCCGATAGAGACCTGTTTCAAGGCCCCCTTTAAAAAACTGCTGGTGCTCAGCACCAGTGTGACCTGGTACACTTAAAGCCCTGGCTAGGCCTATGCATCTTCATTCTGAACTCTGGTGATTTATATGCCAATAAAACATTGGAACATAAAAAAAAATCACAAAAAAATCAGGGCCATCCTACAGGAGGAAAGGTCATGGGTTCTTTCATGATTGGGTAATGGCCGCCCACCCAACAGTGAAAGTGGTCCTGGACCAGCAGCCCACCAAGGAAAGGACGGAGTGGCAGAATGGCGCGTCCGGCCCTGAATGCTGCAATCATATAACGAACAAGCTTTGAATATTTAAATACCACCTACTCAAAATTAGCGCGCTCAGATAGCTCTGCGACAAGACAAATACCACTGCAGGCGTGAGTGGTGGGTGGGTCAGCAGTCTAGTCAGCTGCACCTGGGTGCAACCACACCCTTGGCATCGGGTGTCCTTAATTGGGTCAGGGTGGGAGAACAGGCACGTGTTGGGTAGCTCTGACTCAGAAATACCCAAGAAACAATATATAATCTAATGTGGCCGGTGCACCAGACCTGAAAAACACAAACAGATTTTGGGCTGTGCGGTGTAGGCAGGAAGAAATGTACTGTTGTGTGTTGTTAGTAATGCAAACATTTACCCTTCCCACTGGACACATCTCTGTGTGAATTGCCTCTTGACATGCAGATGTTGCAAAGTGTTTTAAAGCAGTTTATAACCGCGATGGTGCAGTCTCTTGGAGGAGCCTCTGCACTCGCAAAACACTAGGTGGGTGACCCTCAGCAACAAAAGGAGCACTCACCTCGTACTCATGGCTCTAATGCACCAGGACAAAACAGCCATGTCAGACAGATGTTATCTCGTGGAATGCAACATTCAGGTGCTGTAAGGCAGCCCTGTCAAGAAGTGCTGAAGAGCAGACCTGTTGAGAAGTGCTGGTACTGTAAGTGCAGTAGCTCCACTGAGACCTATTTGGATTGTGTGTGGAGAAGTGTGGCTCAATGGTTAGAGCGGCAGACCTTGATGCAGAGCTCTGGCACGGGACCAGGGTTCGATTCCCGCCTGGGCGGGTCTCGGGCTCAAAATTCCTCTGACCTTATATTCTCGCCTCAGTGCCTATTCTAATCATGGGTCCCATGCAGCAACTCTGGGCAATAGCTTGCTTAATCTCCACAACGGCCCCAACAGCGCTGGGATGCCTGGTTTCACCATGGGGGTGCCCAGGAGTGGACACTTCACTAGGAAAGCCAGGAAAGGTTCCTTAGCGGTATGAGTACAAGCGCCAGGAGACCCGGTCCGGGTAGCTGCTCGCTATACAAGTACAAAAATATTTAGTCAAGTCAAGAGATTTATATAGCGCGCTACATACCCATAGGGTCTCAAGGCGCTAGAGGAAGGGTGGGGAATTACTTGTCGAATATCCAAGTTTTAAGTTGCTTTCTGAATGCTAGGTGGTTCTGAGTAAGGCGAAGGTGAGTGGGAAGTGAGTTCCAGGTTTTAGCTGCCAGGTAGGAGAAGGATCTACCTCCCATGGTGGTTTTCTTGATGCAAGGTACAGTGGCAAGGGCTTGGTTGGAGGATCGTAGCTGACGGGAGGGGGTGTAGAAGGACAATCGTGTGTTGAGGCATTCGGGTGCAAGTTCGTAAAGTGCTTTGTGTGCGTGGGTTAGGAGGCGGAAAGTAATCCTCTTATTTACGGGGAGCCAGTGGAGGTTTTTCAGGTGGCCAGAGATGTGTTTTTTACGCGGGATGTCTAGTATGAGCCTGGCTGAAGCGTTCTGGATGCGTTGGAGTTTTTTCTGGAGTTTTGCGGTGGTACCGGCGTATAGTGTGTTTCCGTAGTCCAGGCGGCTCGTGACCAGTGCGTGGGTGACCGTTTTTCTAGTTTCGGTGGGGATCCAGCGAAACGTTTTTTTGAGCATGCGAAGAATGTTGAAGCAAGATGATGAAACGGCGTTGACTTGTCTGGTCATCGAGAGTGAGGAGTCCAGGATGACGCCCAGGTTCCGTGCGTGGTCCGTCGGGATGGGTGCTTTTCCAAGGGCTTCTGGCCACCAAGAATCATCCCAGGCGGACGGGGAGGTGCCTAAGATGAGGACTTCTGTTTTGTCTGAGTTCAGTTTCAGACGGCTGTGCTTCATCCACTTGGCTACTTCTTTCATTCCTTCATGTAAGTTGGCTTTGGCGGTGTTAGGGTCTTTGGTGAGTGATAGGATCAGTTGAGTGTCATCCGCGTAGGAGATGATGTTGAGATTGTGTTGGCGAGCGATGGCCGCAAGGGGGCTCATGTATACGTTGAAGAGGGTGGGGCTGAGTGACGATCCTTGTGGCACGCCGCAGATGACTTCAGAGGCCTCTGACTTGAATGGTGGGAGGCGGACTCTCTGTGTTCTTCCGGTGAGGAACGAGGTGATCCATTCCAGTGCTTTTCCTTGGATTCCTACGTCTCTGAGGCGCTGTAGAAGGGTGCTATGACAGACTGTGTCGAAGGCAGCGGAGAGGTCGAGGAGGATGAGGGCGACTGTGTCTCCATTGTCCAGTAGAGTTTGAATGTCGTCTGTTGCTGCAATGAGGGCGGTTTCAGTGCTGTGTTTGGCTCGGAAGCCGAACTATGAGGAGTCGAGGGATTTGTTGGCTTCGAGGAAGGCGGCGAGCTGGTTGTTGACAGCTTTCTCGATGACTTTGGCCGGGAATGGAAGAAGCGAGATGGGGCAGTAGTTTTTGAGTTCGGTGGGGTCAGCTGTGGGTTTTTTCAGAAGGGCGCTGAGTTCTGCGTGTTTCCAGCTTTCCGGGAAGGTGGCGGAGTTGAGGGAGCAGTTGATGACATCTCGGAGGTGTGGTGCTATGATGGAGTCTGCTTTGTTGAAGATGTGGTGAGGGCATGGGTCAGTTGGGGATCCTGAGTGGATGGAGTTCATCAGGCGGATGGTGTCCTCAGTGGAGATTGGGTTCCAGTCGTTAAGGATGTAAGGGGGGGTGAAGGTCCTGCAGAACGTTGGGTGGGTTGGTCTTCGGGTCGGTTGTCGAAGCTGTTGTGGATGTCTGCGATTTTGTTGTGGAAGAAGGAAGCTAGGGAGTCGCAGAGGGCTTGGGAGGGGTGATGTCGTTGGAGTTGGCTGATGGGTTGGTAAATTCTTTGACGATGTTGAATAATTCCTTGCTGTTGTGGGCGTTGTTGTCTAGACGGTCTTTGAATGCGGCTTTCTTGGCAGACCGGATTAGTTGGTGGTGTATGCGGGTGGCGTTTTTTAAGGCGTCCCTGGTGCTGGTGTTTGGGTCTTTTTTCCAGGCCTTCTCGAGGGAGCGACAGTGTTTCTTCGATTTCTTAAGATCATCGTTGAACCAGGAGGCGTTTTTGCTGCCTAGTTTGCTTTGACGTTTTTTCAACGGTGCTAGGATGTAAGGCGCTGTTGGATAGCCATTGGGTGAGGTTAATGGCTGCTTGGTCGGGGTTTGAGGAGTGGGCGGGGGGGTTTAGAAGAAGCGATGAGGAGATCTGGTCGATGGTGATTTTGTTCCAGTGTCTTCGCAGGGTGGGTTGAGGATGGTTGTGGATTGTGGTCTTATTGTAGGTAAAGTGAACGCAGCTGTGGTCCGTCCAGTGAAGAGCTGTGGTGTGGCTGAATGAGACATGTTTGCTGGAGGTGAAGATGGGGTCGAGTGTGTGACCTGCAATGTGGGTGGGGGTGGTGACAAGTTGTTTGAGTCCGAGGTTGGCAAGATTGTCCAGAAGGGTGGTGGCGCTGCTGTCATTGCTCTTTTCCAGGTGAAAATTGAGGTCTCCCAATAGAATGTAGTCCTCGGAGGGGAGGGCGTGTGGGGTGATAAAGTCAGTGATGTCGTCACTGAATTGTGCACGGGGTCCTGGAGGTCGGTAGAGGAGGGTGCCTCTGAGTGTGGTCTTGGGGTCGGTGTGGATCGGGAAGTAAAGGTGTTCTGCGTTAGCGAGATTGACGTCTGAGCTGGTTGAGATGCGGATGGAGTTCTTATGGACGATAGCGATGCCTCCTCCTGTTTGCTTGATGCGGTCCTTGCGGATGATCTTGTATCCTTCCGGGATGGCAATGGTGATGTCTGGGGCTGAAGAGGCATTCATCCATGTTTCTGTTAGGAAGGCGGTGAGATGGTGTCTAGTAGATTCCAGAGGTCGATGGCGTGCCTGTGGACCGAGCGGGTGTTGAGCAGGATGCATTTTAGGTGGTTGGTGTCAGATATCTGGTTGGTGTTAGTGGATGAGGAGTTGTTCTTGGTGCCGTCGAACTTGCAGGAGTTGCAAGAGAAGGGTCCATGGGTGTGTCCAGGAGCGGCTTGGACGCAGTTGGGGGAGCGGCCGGGGTTAAGGGCTAGGAGGGTGGTGGCATCGTAAGTGATGCGAGTGGGCTGGGCATTACGGGGACCAGGGGGTCTGGCGCTGGGCGCGGGCTTGGCGCGGACGGGCGTAGACGGGCTTACCTTTGGCGCACCTTCGGCACGACTGGGGCGCGATCGCTGCTGCGCGTGAACGCTGCGCGTAGGTCCTACTGAAATAAGTTGGGAGGTGGAGGGGGGCGGAGCGTGGGCGGGGCGGCTGGGAGGCGGGAGCATGGGGGGAGGGACGGGATGAAGGCACAACCAAATGGCGATCGCTTTAAATACACACACACAGGCTAACACGCCGATATTGGCCACAAGGAAGACAATAATAGTCTTGTAAATGTTAAGTTTTAATTAAATTCTCCCGTGGGCACTGCTCAGCACACAGGCACCAAATCCGGGTTTAAATTATCAAAGTCAATAAAACTGCAGCAGCGCGAGGCGCTTGAGGAGGAGAGCAGCGCTATGATTACTCGGCACAATCAGTTAATCAGGCAGCAGCAGTGCGAGGCGCTTGAGGAGGAGAGCAGCGCTACGATACCAGAAGCTGCAGGAGGCGAGTGGGAGCAACCGCTGAGTCCGGAGACAAGCTGGTCACAGGGCAGTGTCGGATCGGACGGTGAGGATAGCCAGTGGGTGGGCGGGGCGGCTGGGAGGCGGGAGCGTGGGGGGAGGGACGGGCTGAAGGCACAACCAAATGGCGATCGCTTTAAATACACACACACAGGCTAACACGCCGATATTGGCCACAAGGAAGACAATAATAGTCTTGTAAATGTTAAGTTTTAATTAAATTCTCCCGTGGGCACTGCTGAGCACACAGGCACCAAATCCGGGTTTAAATTATCAAAGTCAATAAAACTGCAGCAGCGCGAGGCGCTTGAGGAGGAGAGCAGCGCTACGATTACTCGGCACAATCAGTTAATCAGGCAGCAGCAGTGCGAGGCGCTTGAGGAGGAGAGCAGCGCTACGATACCAGAAGCTGCAGGAGGCGAGTGGGAGCAACCGCTGAGTCCGGAGACAAGCTGGTCACAGGGCAGTGTCGGATCGGACGGTGTGGATAGCCAGTGGGTGGGCGGGGCGGCTGGGAGGCGGGAGCGTGGGGGGAGGGACGGGCTGAAGGCACAACCAAATGGCGATCGCTTTAAATACACACACACAGGCTAACACGCCGATATTGGCCACAAGGAAGACAATAATAGTCTTGTAAATGTTAAGTTTTAATTAAATTCTCCCGTGGGCACTGCTGAGCACACAGGCACCAAATCCGGGTTTAAATTATCAATGTCAATAAAACTGCAGCAGCGCGAGGCGCTTGAGGAGGAGAGCAGCGCTACGATTACTCAGCACAATCAGTTAATCAGGCAGCAGCAGTGCGAGGCGCTTGAGGAGGAGAGCAGCGCTACGATACCAGAAGCTGCAGGAGGCGAGTGGGAGCAACCGCTGAGTCCGCTGAGTACATTGACATTTGTCTCATTAAAAAAAGATAGCAACCCTACTGAGAAGTGCTGGTACTGTTCCATTAAAAGTGCTGTAGCCCCACTGAGACCTACTTGCATGGAGGCATTAAAAAAAAGATAGAAGCCCTACTGAGTAGTGCTGGTACTGGTCCAGTAAAAGTGCTGTAGACCCCCCACCCACATACTACTAATATCTCTTGTTCCAAGGACAGAAGTAGTGCTGAAAAATACTGGTACTGGTCCACTTAAAAATATGAAAGCCCTGCTGAGAAGTGCTGGTACTGTCCCATTCAGCCCAGGGCAGACCTGCTGAGACACACTAGACGGTCCCATTAAATGTATAGCATGGGCGCTATATACATTTATGGGACAGAGCCTGATCGGATGAGCAGTGTTGGTTCTGTCACATAAATTAATAATACACATACTAGGCATGCTAGCTGTGTTAAATTATATGTACAGCAGCCCTGCCGAGAAGAGACACTACTGTCCCATCAAACGTGTAGCAGCCCGCGAGAAGCAACACCACAACCCCAATAAAGGAGAGCAGCTCTGCCAGGAACAGCTGCTACTGTCCCACTGAAAGTACAGTAACCGTGCCAGAAAAATATACTACTAGCCCATTAAATGTACAGCAGCCCTGCCGGGCAAAGACCCTACTGTACCATTAAAAGCACAGCAGCCTTACCTAGAACAGATTCTACTGTCCCAATAGTAGGACAGCAGCTCTACTGGGAGGCACATGTAATGCTTACTTTTAGACATACAAACTCTGGGCAGAAGTGTGGGCACTGCCCTGTTGACAGTGCTGCAATAGCGCCAGTCACCTGAATGTGAGGCACGTATAGTATGGGATGGAGCCCGATACTTCAGAATCTATGTCTCTTCAGATCCAGTTTTATTTCACACAGATAACCTCCAGGGCCTCTTGCTACGACTTAAAAGCGATATTCAACATTGGAGATCACTACCGTTCTCACTGCTTGATTGAGTGGCATTATTTAAAATGATGGCACTGCCATGCTTCCTGTACATGCTACAAAATACATTGTTTGCGCATTATATTTCAAGACCATAGAGGGTGAGGTTAGAACTTTGCTAGGGTATTAGGGGCTCTTGTAATGCTCTGACTAAATTACCAAGATGCTAATATGATGGGGAATAGACCTGCCAGTCATTCACAAATACCTTTGGGCTGCACAATTGGCTGTAATCAATCACTGGATTCACCAACCTACAGACAATCCAGCATACCATATGGACCAACACATCTTACACCCGGGGGTATTTACAGGCATTACACATTTGCACTAAACATCAACCGCACTCATGGTTTAGATGTGGCACACAACACTAAAGACTCTAAGGTGGGGAGACAGGGTCACCCAAGCCACATCACTATGGGATTCAGAAAAGTTGGCATGCTGCAGGAAAGACCAGGCTTCGACAAATGGGATTTAACTGATATATATCTAAAGTAGGATATCTTGGGCCCAAGGAGAGGGTGATTCCATTCACTGAAATATAAACAGAGTATGAACTAGCAGCGACCGAGACATTCTGCTACCTGCAGGTGCTCTATGCCTTGATGGCAACAATCCCTCAAGTGAGGTACTTCTACAAGCATCACCCCTGGAGGAGAGATTATTAGATGATCATAAGAGACAAGAGTGATCGCCCTCACTTAAGAAAAATATATTAACACCTCTCCTGATACATTCCTCCCCTTGCGCCAAAGCTGGGAAACATACCTATATAACCTGACTGAAGAAGAGTGGCCTAAGGCCCTAGCCTTCCCAAAGAAGTGGAGATCAGAGCACAGCTTAAATTAGTGCAGCTTAAATACTCTACTCATCCTACATGTCTTGTAATGCCATGATCAATTTTGGTAGAATGTGTGAAGAAAGTGTTGACAGGAGGGATGCTTTTTTCATAATATTTGGGAGTGCCCAGTAATCGAGATCTTCTGGGGTTTTGTAGTGAATTGTATCAATAGTGTATGTTGAACTGAACTGACCCTTTCAGCCAAGTAGTGTCTTCTTAACATTTGAGATGGACTTGAATTGTATGGAGCAGTCCTGGGTGATCCCTGGTATTATGATTGTTAAACAAAATATAGCTTGTCATTGGGGGGCTAAATTAGCACCATGTCTCAGGTACTGGAAAAGAGACATCGACTGGAGCATGGTTGCAGAAAAAGTTGGGTGGGAAAGCAGAGGCTGCCTAACAAATGGGGGAAGATCTGGGGTAGATAGAATGCCTGTAGGGGGTGCCCTTGTGCTGGCCCCTTTGCATTGTCTTCAAAGGCTGGTACCCTTGATTGTGCTGCTTATGAACTACATCCACCTGTAAATGGGATATAACACAGTTTGAGATTCTGTTTGAGATGAGATAGCGCTGAAAATGAGTGGAGGAAAGCCCCTTTCTTACAATATAGCTAAAATCTGGACACACTGCCCCTGCATATTCGCTCAGAGTCTTGCCATCTCTCCTTTCGAACACTTCTTAAAATCTGGCTATTTAAAAATTTCACCTTATAATCCCTCAGTTCTTCTCCTGTTCTGCCGCTAGCGCTGAGATGCCTTAGGGTAATGGTGCACTTAAAAAATGCTGAATAATAATATTAATATAATTGTGATCCTCGTGTGTAAGTTTTGTGGTGTTCATGTGTAATGTGTACTCATGTCTTAATATGAGCTCACTACCTTAGGTTCATTTCTAAAAAAGCACAGGATCACATTTTTCTTTTACATTTAAGGGAAGGCTGTGTTTAATTTATATTATTGTTTTCTGTCTGCAGATAGCTGGGCCTGATTATGAGCAGTGCTGAAGTCAGATTTATGAACCAGGGCACATAGGTGAAGAACTGAAGAACTGAAGCATGAGGTATTTAACTCTTAAATAAGTCTGAGAAAATTCAGTATTGGAGTGTGAAAACAAAATGATGTTTCTGAATGCTTTTAAAAGGTAGAAAATTAAAATGAATAGTTACCTTAATGATTAGGTTTACTCTTCATTTAAATGTTCTCCCATTTCAAAGTGTTGCATTTACAAGTAAAGTGTCGCATTTACAAGCAGCAGTCCTCTTACTTCAAGTAGCCAGTAGATACTGTGCAATATTTATAACTGAAAAATACAGTCCTCTTGTCTAAATAGGAGAAATTTAAAATGATAAACATTCATCCTATTCAGAAGTACACATATTCACACATCCCCAAAGGCTACACTCTCACTGACACACATTGCAATCCTGTCATAGTTCCCCTAGTCAAAGTATTCTGTTCACACCATCGTAGCTGGTAAAGGAGCTGGGCGTTAGAGTGTCTTCTAACAATGCACAAGTTGCTTGGCCTTCAGTAGCTCACAATGATTTTCACTCATTAGAAGTAGCTCTACCTACAGAAAAGTTTGGAGACCCCTGATCCAGGGAGAAAGAAAATGGCATCTCGAGCACCTGACGTTATCCAGTGATGTAGATATGTTACCTGCCGCATCAATAAATAACAGAAACAGATTGATACATAATCTATAAATAAATTTTACTGCATGAGAGCAAGGCCCTTAAAAAAGAATGCAGCCTGGGTATGCTGCCCGCATCTGATGACAATGGTTTTGAATGAAAGATAATGTGATGTAAATTCGAAGGTAGTCATCAAATTGTCATTCACCAAAGAACTATGAAAATGTTGGTGGCTAAACATATATAGAAAAATAAGGCGACTAATACACCGAAGTTTCATCATCGAAAGCAAGATAAACTTGAATGAAAATCATATAATGACAATGGGCACGAATAACAAAGACTTTTTCATGAGTAAGTGAGGTATATTCCTGTATTGTTCCAGAATCTTTAAAAATGCTTCATGCATACTCCATGACTGCTACAATATAACAAGCTTGTCATCACCTCAGGGATGGATCACAGGCAAACAACTTAGGATGATCTGCACATCACCACTGCATCTTCATCATAAATTAATACCGAGCAGGGGAACCAACTCCATAGGTGTGAGAGAAACACCCCACCACATCATCAAGTCCAGCAGCAGTGCGGGATATCAACCAGCTGGAAGGAAGGTAGGTAGATTCTTTAATTGAATAGATTATTTAAAGTCATTACAATATACAGATAATTCCACATGAACAGGCAGTATACAATGTTTCATTATAAAGTGCAAAATGCAGTAAAAAACAGCAAATAATTAATAAAATAGACAAAGAAGCAATATCTAGTTATTTCCAAGAAAGAGTGTTGTGAGCCTAATAGAAGCTTATATACTTGTTTAAAGCAGTTGTCTATGATTTTAAGTCAGACAGACAATAAGTCTAAAAACGTCAGCCCTGAATACAAGTTTGGTCTTCTGCCCGATGTACTGCTGCAGCAGCGCTCAGAAGAAGGCCGTCGCGCCAGTGCTCTCCGGCACATCGTATTACAATTTTCCCGATGAGCCGACAGCGGTCTTTCTTATGGCAGTGATTTTTTTTTCATATTTGTCAATGCATGTGTGTATATTTTGACTGCAAGAATGTACACATATGCATGACACATGTGAAAAAAATACCTACCACCCATTGCTGTAATCTGAATGATATGTGCCGAGTCCAATCAATGGGTAAATGGTACAAAATTGACTTACCTGGATTTTAGCACCAAAAGGGTTGTTCGTTTACTGCAGGGTCAAGATGCTCCTGTAAAGTGGGGAATTTGTTGAAGGGATCCATATTGGAGACTGAATGAAAGGAAAGGAAATGGATGAGTATGCTACCTAAATACTTAGTTCCGCCAATTCGATGCAGGCAGTTCCACCGAAACAGTCGGCTCATCAGAAAGTCAAGTCCTAATTTAGAGGGTGGAGAAAGTTCTGAGTACTGCCTTAGGACCCTTTTCCCTGCCTGACACCGCATCAGTCAGCAAATGGCTGTCAGTGTCGGTGGTGCTCTGGTGGTCTTTCGAACAGCAATCCAACAACATCATAATACGGCAGGCATACCGCTTAGACATTGGCTATACATTTGATGCGCCCGCGTTGGTGGGACTGCCAAACTCATAATCAGGCCCTAAGTTTCCAACTATATGAGCACTGTCATGTAAAGAGAAACAAACCCTGGTAGGTTTCTTAGGGGCTTGAAAAGTTGATAAAAAGTATTTAATTCCCAAATCATTTAACCCTGGACATATGCATAAAATATACTCCAGTGATTCATCAAATTGGTTACATAACCTACAAGAAGAAAAATGACAAATGTTCCAGAATGTCTATTTGACGGTTTAATACCTGCAGCACCTGCAGCCATGTTTTCCTTCAAATATAGCTAATAAACATATTGATAAAGTGACATATCCATAAATGAGAATACACTGAAAAAAGATTAAATAATAAATAGTATTTTTTTGTTTATATTATAGGAACTTTTCAAATGAAAAGAGAATTATTATTTTCTTATTTATTAAATAGGCTGTGCTGAAGAAAGACAAATCGTCAGAGGAATGTCACATGATTTAATTTTCGACTTGTACTAAGTCATTATTAACACAGTATATACAGTAAATATAAAAATGCATACTAAAACATTTTTCTCTCCTTAACATACTTTAAAATAGGAAACGCTGAAGAAGGAGCCCAGGTAAAATGAAGAGGAGGAAAAAGGCTGTAGGGTTTTAAGGGATAAATATATTGCAAAGAGCAATAAGTCATCTAAGCCACTGGAGATGCAACAAATGCTACACAGATTAATGTCTGGAGAGGGCTATTGGGCTCAGGGTTCTAAGCATCAAGGAACCAGCAACAACCTCTAGAGCACTAGAGCAGAGTCAACTTTTAGATTATGAAAAGCACATTATAAGCCTACCCATCACTCTTCACCTAAATCTACAAAGTACATAGGATAGTACAAAAAAAATCCCCTTAATAGATGCCTCGTTCCCTGACAAGAGTACTGTTGCTCCTAATCAATGTTTAAACTGGCTACTGACAAACAGTCAAATAAAGCCTTTAAAATACTAATTTATTTTGAAATACCGATGATAAGATGATTTGAAAAATGAGCCCAGCAGTCAGGAAATCAATATCTAAAAGGAAGCCCTTTGGCTTTATCAAGAGGTACTGATTTAATATTACAACTTTGACATATTAAAGGAGCACCTGTGTATAAAACCAATAGGCTTGCATACCATAATGTGATTTTACAGCTTGTGTCACTTGTTATAATTCACAAACCAATGCACTTAACTGTTCACTACTATACAAAGTTCAGTGACATATTCTACCTTAGGTCGTAGGCACATATGTGTTGAGGATTACACCACCCACTTCAGTTTAAACACTAACTGAATCAATTTATAATGGCACATCACTAAATGGCACAACAAAAACGAATTTGGTCTTGATAAATCATCTTCAGGACCAGAGGCTTGCCTAACATTTTCAACCTATCTTTACAGAGATAGTAATATTGTGCATGAAGTTTAGTTAAAGAAGGAGACTTTGCTAAAAAAAAATAGACTCAAAGAAACTTTTCAGAAGTTTCAAATAAGTTGACATCTGCCCCCTTAGTTTATTCTATACCTCTGTACCTCCTAATTGTCTTGCTCATCACTGCATTTGCCATACAAAGGCAAGGCATTGCTACCTTTATCTGAATCGCCATATTTTGGAACTTTCAGCCAACAGCACTTATTCTACACACTTTTGGTGGATTGCATTCCAAGTCACCAACGACTGTTGGAGAGAACAAATAATCTTTCAATCACATTGTGAAGCTTAATATGGGATGCATTGTAACTTTCATAGCCATCACTTTGAGCCTGCAAGATTGGTGTCCTCATCTAAGATTTCAAATGTAATCTACAAACATGAGAAATATAAATCCGTCACCCCATGTAACTTCTTTCACGTTTCTCACATTGGCCTTAGTTACAAATTGGATGCAGTGATATGCCTAGCTGGGATAACGCTTTACCCAATTATAAGTGTCAGGTGTTCCCACAGCCAGGTTTCTTGGATGCTGGAACACAGGAAATGAGCTTAGGGGGTGATTAGGACGGGGGGCGGACTTACGTCTGCCCACCATCATATCGGATAACGAGACCGCCTGACTTGCTGTCGGTGGTCCCATCAACCTGATTACAATGTGACCGCCTTCAAGGCGGGTGCACTGTCTATCTCTTGTATTGCGGCAGGTGCTGCGGGCTGCAACACACACGGCAGTACAAAAAATAGAAAGGAAACATATCTCTGCACTACGTGGTAGGCACCATGCTGTGCCTGCCACATGGTGCAAGGAAATGTACTGGGGCACCATAGTTTCCCCCAACACCCAAAATCAAGGCCCAGGGATAACCATGGTGGGTGAACCACCATGAAACGGCCGGCGGAGAATAACATAGCAATCCCTACAGCAGTGCCTGGTAAGCACTGCCAACATTACAGGGATTGCGAGGCCCTCCACCACACCAGTGGGCTCAAGGAGCTCATTGGATGTGTGGCAGTTGGTGTTTCCAATTGCCATCACACCGCACGCCATTGTAATATGGCAGGTGGGAAACTAGTCCATGATGGCAGTGAGATCGCCACCGACAAGCTGTATCACCACCATCATAATTGATCCCTTACTTCCTTCAGTCTTGGGTTGCATATGCAAAACATGCCGTCCTCTGGCCCTCAACTGACCCCCTTCTAAACCACAGAGGAGCATGGGCGTCTGCAGTGGGGGGCAAGGAGGGGCGTGTGCCCCCCCTGGAGCACCTCTCCTTGCCCCCCCTGCGCACTCCCATGTGCACAAATGCATACCAGAGGGAGGCCTGACGCCGGGGCTCATCCTCAGGCAGGACATCATCCAACCATCTGCCTTAATTTTAGGCATTGCAGGGAACAGTGCTGTTCCCAGTAAAAGGCCTTAGCTCCCTGATGGGGCCGCTTCGCACTCCCCAGTTCACAAGAGCAGCTCCACCCCGCCTATTATCTTTCTGTGTGGGGCTGATTGCCACATACAGAATGACAATGGGTCAGTCTGGGCTGGCACAGCATGTGGTGGCCTCCACCAGCCTCGGTCCAGGGCAGGGCATTCTGTCACATGGAAGTGCAAAAACACCATGCTGTTTGTCACATGGAAGTGCAAAAACGCCCATGCTGCTGCTATGTGAGAATCCAGTTAGCCAAAGCAAGGCGGTGAAAGAAGTTGAAAGGAAAGGAATATAGTTATAGTTTAGCAGCCATGGTTGCTGCTTTTTTTATTTTATGCAACTAACAACCATAGACAAAGCCAATAGTTCTGGCTTGTTGTAGGTGTAACGTTACTTGTTCCAAGTGTAACGTTACTTGTTGTATTATATATCTGGATTCAATGACAGAAGCAACAAAAATACCAGTCGGGTTGCACATTATATTAAGCACAGATTTTTAGCGTATGTGTTTTAAGCCACGCATTTTATTACATCAAACGCCCTTTCGGAGAGACTCCCCTAGTTTTTTCATTTCACTTAACGCTCTAGAAACAACACCATGTCAGGCGTCCAATGTCAAGGCAGTGTGCATCATGCATGACTCATGCCTTCCACTTCTTCAGATTGCGTATGTGCAGCGGCATAGTGAACCCTGATCCACCCCACCCCTTGCTTTAGGAACTATAGCAAGGGTGGAGTTCTTGATAGGTCTCATAATTAATGTGAAAAGGTGAGTGAGTAAGTAAGTGAAGGGATGGGTGGAGGGATGGCTGGATAGATGAGTGAAATGATGGATGGATAAGTGAAAGGGTGGATGCCGGGCAAGTGAATGGGTGGATGGATGAGTGAAATGATTTATGGATTGATGAATTGATAAGTGAAAGGGTGAATGGATGGACGGATGAGTGAAAGGGTGGATGTAAGGCTGGATGAGTGAGTGAAAGGGCGGGTAGATGGGCAAAAGGATGGATCAATCAGTGAAGGAGTAAAAGGGTGGATGGATGAGTGAAAGGATGGATGAATGATAGGTTCAATGGATGGATTCATGAGTGGATGAGTAGATGGATAGGTGGGTGGATGGAAGGATGGATAGGTAAGTGAAAGGGGAATTAAAAGAGGAAGGGGGATGGGTAAATGGGTGACTGAACGGGTGAATGGCTGGATGGGTGTGTTAATAGATGGATGGGTGGAAGAGTGGATGGATGAGTGTATGGATGGATAGGGTGAAAGGGTAGATGGATGGATGATGGATGAGTAAAAGGGTGGATTGAGTGATAGATAAGTCAAATAATGGATGGAGGGAAACATGATGGATAGGTTTGTAAATGGATGAATATGGACATTGTTGGGCACCCAGAGTGGAGGGGAGAATGAATGGTGAAAGACTAAATGATGGATGAAAGTATGATTACACATTGTAAGCCTCATTATCTTAAGCAACATTTCCTATATATTGACTTTCCCCTTTATATGAGTGATTGTCTCTTTATGATATGTGTGTGTAGTAACGCACTCCAAAACTCTGCCCCACATTCTTGGGATGAGTAGCACTATAGAAGAAATTGTTGTGAATGTATCTAGGACCCTAATTAAATATTCTGATTCATGCCCTTATGTGGTTATGATAAATCATGTCCTTATGAAGGCATAAGAATCATACCCATATTTAGTCATAGCCCATGCAGCCCAAATACGGCAAGGCTACTTCCTTAGATTCCTAGAGAGCACAACGAGTTCTTTCGACACACCAAACCTCTAGCAACCTGGGAATTCCCCATGTCTTTGTTTTGATTAGTCATAGAACTCCTGCGAGCACTAAAAGAACAGCCAGTTCTTAGTGACATATTTTATTGATGTCTTATGTCCAACCTTACATCAAACACGGCACCTTCCAGGTATAAATATACCAACACTTGCCTTAAGCAACACACAGTGGTGTGGAGCAGAGCGGCTATCTACTTATCAGAAGCCCAGCTGATGCGAGAGCGGAAGGAAGCCGTCCCTCCCCTTTGACACACCGGGAAAGAAGCTGCCATTTCTCACGCCGAGAAATCCAGCTCCGTTGTTTCCAGTCACCCTTGCGGGTTACTGGGAGATAGAGTCCTGAGAAACGAGATACAAGAGCTCCTTCATTCTATAACCAAGGTACGGAGCTGATTAAAACCTTAGAGAGAATTCTTGATTCAGATTGTTGGCAAAAACCCAACTTAACTTAAAAGTGCAACTTACTTACTCCTTCCCATGTATTAGGCTTAGGTCAGGTACACCGGGGTAGGCGTATCTTAGAAGCACCAGTTGCGTTTTTTAGTCAATTTTTTTATGTATGTAAATATTTTATCCGTTTTAAAGTATCATATGGCTAAGAAACCATATCAATGCTTTTACAGTATTATTTCATAATACTCCTTTTACTGTACGTACTTTACTTCATGATAAGTATTGCAATTGTAGCAATTCATTTCTCTTGCATGAGAAAGAAGACTGCTCAATAAAATAACACCTTTTATTGAAAACGCCCGTCTCTCTATTTCTCTGCACCCTGGTGAAATTAAGAATGCACAATTGACTGAGTGAAATAGCTGTCTATTGTTTTCACATGACTCTAGAGATATAATCCTTATTCTGGGGGAGCAAAGTTGTCATGTTATATGGTTGTCAGAAGCTAATCCCTTCTTGTCTAAATCAGGGAAGTTAACCCCTCCCTATTCATTCGAGAAAGTTTCTAGTGACCTCTGAACTAGCTGGCAAAACTAATTAAGTCTAACATAGTCAGCAAAGACCTAGATGACCTCAGTCCTACGTCTACACTGCTGTTTATGTTATTCCAATGCGCAGAGCCTATTGGGAATATAGGAACTACACTACAAAATGAGAGAGGGTCTATGTGAAGATGAGGAGAGCCATTGGAGGGTGGTCAATCCCAGACTGTCCGGACCGGGCATCAGGTGTTTTCTCTGGGAGCTGGAAAGGTGGGGGAGATTTTGTTACCACAAAAAGACCTGCACATTTGCTTAAAGCTGCGCGTATACTGACAATCCATGAAGTGCACAATTGTCTTAACCTAATATAAACCTATTTTCACTTGTACTTTAGTGGTTGTCTATTTACTTGCTTACATCAGAGAAGGTTGCGCAATAGTATATGTCTGTAAACCTTACCTTTTGTCCTGAATTTTGACCCGCTGTCCTGAATTTTTGTCCCGAATTTTGACCCTTTGTCCTGAATTTTTACACTCACTGTCCTGAATTTGCACCCATGCCAGTAGGCTTGTAAATCTGCACCGTAGCGTTCAGCTTTTGGGATGCCAGTGGGGTAATTTTAGGGTTTGGGGTGGGTATGTGTTTTAGGTTGCAAGGGGGATAATTTTAGGGGTCAGGGCGGGTATCGGTTATGGGTTTTGGGGTGCCAGGGGGCTAATTTTAGGGTTCAGGTAATTTATGATTTTTAAGGGGCCAGGGGGGTAATATTAGGGTTCATAAGTGTGCTCTAAGTGTTGTTCAGTTTCAAATGTAGAAATCACCACTTTTTTTCTCAGCTTGGCCTGAGCATTACCCGATCCTGATTGTCTGCCATTTTAGCCCCGCCCCTATTGATTAACATTAGCCACGCCCCTTTGTTTGCCAGGTTAGCCACCCCCCTGGAAACTTTTCTGCGGATGCCCATGCAGAGGAGCATATAATGTTCTCACCTAGCATCCAAATTCCTCCTCTTTACTGTTCATACCCTATCCCTCTCCTGCTTACCTTTCTCATGCTGCAATCCTTCGCCACATTTACCACCTGTTTAGAGCAGATGATAAACATGAGCATCCATTTCCATGGAATTGACAACTTTGTGCAGAAGTTTAGCAGGAAAAAATGGGTACATAGAGTTCTTCTTCATTTTCTGGGGCTTAACTTGTAACAGGGAATTCTGCATGGGAAGGATCTGGGACTCTTCCATTAAAGGAATTATCATCTGAAGACTAACAAAGGGAGAACTTTAAAAACAAAACAAACTGCAAAAATGAAGCAGAAGAAAGACAATGGTTTAAATTATTTTTAGGACTTCTATAAATAGTTTTTAGCCTTTACTGTTACTACTAAAATATCCTTCAGTGTAGTGTGCACTACAAATCTAAAATATTATTATATAGATACTTGCAAAGATGCAAAGATTATTAATGAGGAATGCAAGTACCCAGCTTATTATTTTAGTATTTACCTACTTTCAAAATAGGCATTGGCATAGCCTATTGGTTTCACTTTGGCAGTTTCTGTTGTTTGACTGTATTGATTTGTTCAAGGAGGCACAGGCATTGGCAAAGCTAATAGTGGTGCCAAACATCTTTGACTGGTATTTTTATGTTGCATGAATACATAGTGTAGCAGCCGTCTTTGCCATTTTGAAAATACCATTCAGCCAGCTTGGAATTTTTTCAAGGCATCTAAAATGGCTGCCACTTTGCATCTTGACACAATATGGCAGCCATCCTAGAAGCATTGATATAAACCTTCCAAGATATTTAGCTCCAGCTTTTGCTTCTCCATTGCTTGCAAAACGATATAGTCAACCTTCTGTGAAGCTCGCAGCGTCTCCGTACACGGTATTTCACCATCGCTCACCGTTTTTTACATTTCTTCACCATTCCGCCGCACCTCCGGCATAGGCCTTGCACGCTGCACCGACTGTAGTATATTCGAGCTTCTATTTTTGCCGTTTCTCATTGTATTAGGGATTTTATATTTTAACCTCTTCATTGGAATCAATTGGTACAATTTAATTGGTCAGACTTGTCTAATGCATTGTGTACGACCATTTCACTAATTCCATGTACATATTCCCGAACTGTTGCAATTCCTTGATTCACCAAGTCGGTTAGACATGCTTAAGTATTTGTAATTTGTATGTAAATATTTTACTAAACCTATGTATAATTTTCCTCCCCCTTCTCTCTCCTACCCCTCCCATTCTTTTTCACTGTAATGTCTTGCTCCTTACTGTTGGGCTTGAATTTTAATTAGACATGTAAAGTAGGCATGAATCACAATGTCCTGAAGATGATCCCATCATTTTAAATAGGGATCGAAACGTCGTCGACACCCCACACCCCCCTCTATGTATGTCACACTTGTCTATCTGTGGTAGTTGGACACAGGCCGTGTCCCACTTGATACTGTATAGATTATTGACTGCACAACTAAATATATGTTGTAAAACACTTTCCTTCTGGACAGGCAATATAGAATGGATTTGTGATCTATATTTATTGCTCCTATATATTTACTTACTGTCTAGGGACCATTGTCTTTTGAAATGATTAAAAAAGCAGACAACCACGGATACAAGCTAATACCATAATCCTACCGGAACATAATCAAGCGATGGACTATATTGTTTTATGGAAGTCCTTGGAGACATCCTTCAATACTGGTGCAATTCTTCAAGCATCACCATAGTCAATACTAGCAAGCAGATGCTGGAGATGGAAGCAGCCTGGAAGAAAGAGAAAGGGGAGCAGAGACAAAGAAACACAAAGCCATCACAGTGCTTGGGGGTGGGGGTGGGGTTGTGGGTAGGGGATGGGGATGGGGATGGGGATGGGGATAGGGACCCGGGGATGACAGGGAGTGGATGGTAGAAGCTGGTCGAAAAATGAGAGAGCCTGTGTGACAGGGAGTGGATGGTAGAAGCTGGTCGAAAAATGAGAGAGCCTGTGTGTGGGAGTGGGAAAGATAGAAAAGAATCATTGAAGGAGCATGGGGGAGAGTGAGATTAGCATACAGAGAGACAGACAGAGGCAAAAAGAGAGCGAGAACATGCATTCCCTAAAATCAGAAAGGTTTGGCATAAAAACTGAAAATTGGGACCCTGACATCAGCAAGAGAAAGATATACTCGGGCAGTCAAAAATAAGGGGAAACTTTAAAAGTTCCAAGTATGAGACAACTAACTTCTAAGCAAGGAATACCATGTAATCCGGAGCAGTGATTGGAATGGACATGAAAGCAATCCAATCGCCAATATGGAGCTAACCCAAAGCCCTCTCTATGCCGTGTTGAATGCAATGATCTCTGTAATAGACAGCAAAAGCTATCAGTAACAAGAGTGCAAAGGTTAATAGTAGTTTTGAGTTTGAACCTGAAATGATGATTTGGCTCTCCCTCCTTACAAGAAGAAATACATCAATGCAAATGATTTCTCTGTACCCCTCTCTCTGCAAAATGCTGTATCACATGTCACAAAATCAAGGACAAACTAAGTCTGCTTGGAATTCAGGAAAGCAGTGAAAACTTGGTGCTTCACAAGATAAACACACAAGGAGCAGATGTAACCAATTAAGATTACTAAGAATGCATGGAAAATGCAGACCTTAAGGTGATACCCACCCAATACTGGAACAGCATAGCTATATCTTCCTTTCCTTTGCACTACTAAATGAATAAGCAGAGTTACACAGTCAATCAATCAATTAATCAGGAAATTTTGAAGCTTGCTACTCACCCGTATGGGTCTTAACGTGCTGGGGGTGTAGCTCTGGTCAGTCGAAGAGCCAGGTCTTGAGGGTCTTCCTCAAGATGCGCAGAGTGGGGGCACGCCTGATGTCAATCGAAAGCTCGTTCCAGGTCTTAGCTGCGGTGTAGGAGAGTGTTCTTCCACCCGTTCTTGCTATGTGGATGCCAGGGGTTCGGCGAGGTCGATGGATCGGAGATTTCTCTTGGGTATGTGGAAGGAAATTCTTTTGTTGAGATATTGGGCCCTGGTGTTGTGGAGGCATTTGAAGGTGTTGGTGAGTATCTTGAAAGTTACTCTCTTCTCAACGGACAGCCAGTGGAGGTTTCACAGGTGTTGGGTTATGTGTTTGTGTCATGGGATGCCGAAGATGAATCTGGCTGCGGTGTTCTGTATGCTTTGGAGTTTGCGTAGCAGGGATTTGTTGATCCTGGCGTAGAGGGTGTTTCTGTAGTCCAGTCTGCTGGTTCTGAGTGCGTGGGTGACGGTCTTTCTTGATTTGAGGTGTCCATTTGAAGATCTTCCAAAGGATATGAAGGGTGTTGAAACAGGTGGAGGCGACGGCCTTGATCTGTTGGGTCATGGAGAGGAAGGAGTCGAGAACGATGCCAGGTTCTGGGCATTGTCCGTGGGGGTGAGGGGGCTGCTGAGGGAGGTGGCCCACCAGGTGTTGTCCCATGCTCCATCTTCTCCGAGTTGAGCTTAAGGCAGCTGCTGCTCGCCCAGGATGTGACGGCCTTCATTCCTTTCTGGGAGCCGAATCTGGTGGTGATGGGTCCTCGATGAGGGAGAGGATGAGCAGGGTGTCATTGGAGTGTGATACTATTCTAAATCCATGCTGTCTGTTGATGGTGGGGAGGGGGGCCATGTAGATGTTGAAGAGCATAGGGCTGAGCAATGATCCTTGGGGCACTCTGTAGTTGATCTCTGTGGGTTCGGGGAGGAAGGGTGGAAGTCTGATTCTTTTTATTCTGCCGTTGAGGAAGGAGTGGAGCTATTTGAGGGCAGTTCCCAATAAGCTGGCGTCGTGGAGCCTGGCGGAGAGTGCGCAGTGGGAGACAGTGTCGAAAGCTGAAGAGAGGTTGAGTAGGATAATGGCCGTGGTGTGTCCTTGGTCGAGGAGTGTGCGGGTGTCGTTTGTAGCAGTGAGTAGAGCGGCCTCAGTGCTGTGGGAGCCGCGGAATCCGGATTGGGAGGGGTCGAGGGTGGAGTAGTCTTTGATGAATGTCATTAGTTAAACATTGACGGTCTTCTCGATGACCTTGGCCACAAAGGGGAGGAGGGAGATGTCCGTAGAATCTGCTGAGGGCTTCTTGAGTAGGGGCTTGAATTCTGCGCGTCGAATTGAAACCATATCTTGTGATCTTTGGCCATTGAAGTACAGCATTCCAGTGGCATTCTTTCCTCCCAGCACTCATCCATGAGAGCTCACGTTCTTAAATGAAGCATGCTGATGTCACGTCAAAACAGCAGGTGGAAATCAAGGATGTCTTTCGCCAGCTCCCCCTGTTAAATTGATGCAATCCCTTCACTATGGGAGTGCCTCTAGAATGTTACATCACCTAGACGAAGAGACGTCACTGTGACAATTCGGCTACCATAATTTTAGAGCAAAGGTGGTAAGTGCTAATCAAGACAGGGCAGTAGAGCCTGTACGGGTTACTGAAAGTGCTAATCAGCTACTGGGAGAACCATCGGCACAAATTTCTGAAGTACATAACATCAGTGCGGAGCGCAACCTTCACCGGCTCAGCCATTTTTTCCTTCACTTTCGGCGACTCCTGCGTATATGCTGTAACCTCTTCAGAGGTTAGTGTTTCCGGGTCCTTAACTTCGATGATTTCTTTACAGTACAGTACCTAGTTTGCATCTCCAATACCATCCTTCTTCTCCTGCATTAATGCATGCCAGTTCTTTCAAGTTTGTTTTTGGGTCTGTTTGACGGCTTTTTGTGACAGAAATGTAAGTATCACTCTAAGCATGCCAATTACAATTTAGTTCAGCAGCTGTGACTGTCAAAGCCCTGTATTCTGCTGTTTTTACAGTCGAATATGGTAAACATGATGAATATTTTTTTTTCTTAATTTTGAAATCCAAATTTCAGTACTTTACCTTTTTGGAAGCGTGATTAAAAGACACATTATCCAGCATGTTATGCCTCGACCTTTAAATACATACCACAATGTAAAGTGTTCATCATTAACCACTTTGGTTTCACCACTGAGCTTGTGCCATAATCCTTAACTTTCGACTGTTGACCGCAAGCCCTTTGCCATTTAATATCTTTTATAATGTTTAATGGAAAGGATGACCTCGTTTTCTGTGTATTTTTTAAAGCAGATTCAGTATCTATAATGCAGAATGTAATTTTCATTCAATTAGAAGCACTTGATAAAAAGAAGTCACAATGCATTAGCTTCACATTGACCGCCAAGAGATGACCTTGAGTTCAGGTGGTGTTTTATTTGTTCTATTTGAGGGCATAGGCCTAACTGTCTCTAACATAAATGCAATTTTCTTCTGTGTAGTTAGCAGAAGCAAATTGGTTCTTACACCCGTACAAAATAATATTTCTGTTTCGTAAGCACGTACTCTTTCTTTCTTTCACCTTTTTTTGAGTAATGTATTTTATATTTTGTAAGTATAAACCTATTTGCCCTGAAAACCATAGTAAAATATATTTTTACCTAATTTGAGGGCAGAGGGCTATTAAGAAGGATGACTAAATTCCTTTATTATGGTTCGAGAGAGACCATAGAAAGGCAGACATATGAAGAGAATACCGCAGTACGCACAATAAATGGTAGAACATGTTCTCCTACGAAGAGCCCAATAGCCAACTTTGAGGAACATCTTGCATGGCTCCTGTAAAATGCTTCAGGCAAGACAAAGATATGTGTACAGAAGTGGGATATTGGCAGGAGAAAATATATCATTGAGGTATAAAGTCAGCCCAGTGTCTTGTAGAGCTAGGATTGTATTCCATATATTGCTAGATATATATCTGGGGGCATATTTATGAGTTTTGTGGAGCAGGCAGGCCACCAAGTAACCTTGCTGCACTGCCCTGCATCAGGAATGAGCTGTATAATAATCTAATATGGTGCATTCCTCTGCTTTTACTTTGTTTTTGCAGCCTTGTGGGAAAGCAAGTCTCCTTGCCTGTTTTGTAGGCTGTATTGTTTTTCTGCAGGAAGGGGCACCTTCTTGCCCAATAACAATCATGAGAGGCTTTTTCCTCTTTGTATGTGTGATTCATTTTGCAGCACTCAGCAGGAGAAAAAACAAGGAGAAAATAGAGGGGCATATTACCAAGCAATAGCGATAATTATCGCTATTGCTTGGTTAGAGACAAAAATTTACCGCTGAGTTGCGTCGATTTTTATCTCAAATAAACCTTGGTATTACCAAGGTTTATCGCAAATGCGATAAAAATCGGCCGCAATGCATGAATATCGCTGAAAAGTCAGCGATATTCATGCATTACCGAGCTAATGCTCTTAGCCATGTTATCCACCTCCCATTGGATAACATGGCTAAGAACTGCTCAGGGCAGGTGTTAGCTTTTGAGATATTCGCGCTTAGCGCGGATATCTCCAAAAGTTGGTAATAGGAGATAGCGATGTTAGCGACTGTTTCCAGGAGCTAACATCTTGGCACGCCCACTTTCCGTTTCATTAGTGATAAATATAACTGACATGCAAAGCGGGGCCCAAGATGGTCGCTATCTCCTACTAGCTGTCGCTAACTGGTGTTAGCGACAGCTAGGTAATAGGGAGATAATGTTATCTCCGCTTTCTTGGCTTTTAAAGCCAAAAAAGCGGAGATAAACCCCCTTGATAATATGCCCCAAAGATATTTCTCCTTGTTAGTCCTCTCCTGGGAAGGCATATCGTTTTGGTGTATTCCCTGATTTACAAGTTCTTGTAAATCAGGGAATGATTAAAAAACATGCGAGTTGCGTAGGAACACGCACGCAACAACACCTATGGAATGCCTACCACGAGCAGTGTAACGCAACGCAGGAATTTGCACTGCGTTGCATTACTCCATATTTTTTAAGCTACGCAATGTTGTGTGGCTTCAAAGATATAATTTAAAGTTTGTGTCAGTCTTGCACTATGTTGCATGGTGCAAAAGCGACGCAAACTGAGTCATAAATATGGCCCCCGGTACTTTCACTTCCTACATGTGTTTAGTTAAAGCAACTTATTTAGTATGATACCTAAATGTATAAATATTCATTTCACTCCTTTTTATAGTGCCAATCTTCCCAGAGTGGGTGTCAGTTTGCTTTAGAAGTAAAACAACATTGGAGAGAAGGAAATATCCTTACGATGAAACTCAAGAAGCAGCAAACAATGTAATTGCTGAAAATGTTTGTTCAAAAGGGAGCAGAAATGTAGAAAGATGAGTATAACATATAGGAAAGATTGGCACAATGTGAACATGTTAAGGGTCACGGTAAAAACACAGAAAAAAGGAGAGGTCTGGAAGATAAAGTGGAGACAGTAGGTGAATAGAGAATAGACATACAGGAGAGGATGCAGCATAGATCCATGATGAAGTGAAGGGGAAGGGCATAGTGGGTCAGGAGCAGGCTGCTTGATGGTTGACCAAAAAGAGAAGAGGGGAATTAAGGGTGAAGGCGGAAGATTCAGGAGCAGGATAGACAATTACGAAGATGTCAAATATACCGGATAGCTTTTTCGTACCTCGGTAGAGCTGAAACACGAAGGTTCTTAATTTTCAATTAACAAAATAATTATGATACATTTGTAAAATTAATATGTTAATAAATAGTTCTGAATGCAGTTTTTAGAAGAAGTGTTTGCTGGAGCTAACAGACTTTTGACTGGTCTTAAAGGGAAAAGCCATGTATGTTAAACAGCCAAAAACAAAAATTAACGGACTCCATTGGACCAAGCATTTGTCCTTTACATGAAGATAAACATTTATGTCTGTACAAGGGTTTTCTGGTTATAGACGGAATGTTGGACTATAACCAATATCCTTCAAGCATCAATTTGAGCAGCCTGTTTTACACATATAGCAGCAAATATTTCTGACATATGCAACTCTCCATTGACAAATTTCTCTCCATTCGTACATTCATACAAGCATCCTATAGCTTCCTCCTTTAGAATATGTACATGCCAATGTGCAGAGACATGGGGCCCGATTTTGATGTGGTTTGGAAAGCTTCCCTACCAAATGGCTTTGGGAGTGGTTGCCGAACAAATCGGATCAGGAGAGTCAAACCGGCCGAGTACGGTGTATCCGGATGCTTCCAGATACGATTTGGTTGGACTCCCATTAACTTCAATGGTAGCCTTTGTTCCGGCCAAATGCATATGCTCCGGTTGAAGAAAGGGGTGGCTGGGGAAAATCGAGCACCCTGTGGTGGGCACCCCTTGGGGCCTGCAGCCCTGTGCATGGCTGGTAAGGAGGAACCCATGGGTACCCCCACTGGCCCAAATGGGAAGGCTCTGGGTGCAGAGGGGCCCACTACCGGCCCCCAAAGTCTGATTTTGACTGCCGTTTAGAGTGGGATGGCACGATTCAGAAAGGCTATCCAAATTCAGCATCGTACTCGGTCATTCGGAAACGCGGCCCATAGAGTAGTGGTGGGCGAAATTTGCGTAATCGCGTTACGCAAATCTCCGTGAAATGGTAAAAAATCTCCGCAAACACGCAGAACTTTCGTAATTGCTTATTCGCAAAGCTTTTTTACTGTTCCCAACCGCTGTTTGCGTGGTCGGGGGGAAATATCTCACGAACACGCATTTTGTGAACGCGAACAAGCAAAAAATTTCGCGAAGTCGCGGAACGCAGAATTTTGGGCAATTTCATGTTCTCCTTGGAACGCGAAATTACCCAAATTCTGCAAATTCCATGAGCGGAATGGAATTTACCGCCCAGGCCTACCGTAGAGACGTACAATTCTATTCCGTACAGCTTGGTCATTCCAAATGCTGTCGGGTTCAGATTGAGATATTTCTAATGCCTAACTCGCATCATAGACGGTCAGTCAGATACCTTTCGGAATTAGTAGGAAAGACACGTTCCCGATCCGATTTGGACAAATCAAATGCCGTTAGGAGGCCTTCCTAACTGCATCGGAATCAGGCCCAAAGACTTAATAAGAGTATAACAGTGGTCCACCTGACACACAACATCAAAACACCTCCCATAAAGGCCCCATTGACAACTAAACAATGTTCCACACTATGCACTCTGGTGGGTGGAATATTGAGCTACTCGACCACAAATGTTGAATGGCCCCTCGTTAGAGTTATGGGCAGGGCCACAATTATGGGGCAGTGGGAGTGCCATGGTTTGCAGCAGATTTGACTAAATTGTGTGACTAAAAAGGCAAATATAGGGCCTAACGAGGCACATTTTGTGAAAATATTATTTTTTTATTTTGTTACACATTGTAACACTGTTTAGGAAAAGATTCCATCTTACTAGAAACAGTATAATACCAAAAACACTGCAATAATCAACTGGAAGATGACCAGTCAACCTTTAAAAAGGCCTATCCACTTTGCAGCAATACGTGTCACCAATTACTTTTGTAACTTTTGATCTGTTGGACCTAGAAACAATGTTTTTTTAATCTCCAGATTATTCAGCAGATGAAATAAGTGGCAAATGTGACACATCCATAATTATGTGGAAAATTCTACGGCCACATAATTGCATACTTCCAACGGACGTGGTTGTGTAGTTTAAAGCTGCATTCCATGAGTTGTTATGAATGACACATAACTGTACTGCCATGTGCCGGATTCTAGATTCTTGATTGTCCGTATTGATTTAAGTTTCCTTTGTACTGGTTGAGTTGGCAGTGGGCTCTTTTTGTCCTCTAATAAACTCCTTGTTAACTCTATTTCAATGTTAGATATACTACTAAAAGATTTTACCACAATATAATGGGATCAAGGTACTATGACCAAAAGAAGTTTGAATGCTTAGGCATTTATTTTGATTTAGTTTATGGTTCCAGTGAGCTCCTTCAGACATCAGAACACTCGATGCTTTTTTGGCAGCATGCTAAGAGTTATACATTTTTGGTTGCCTTTCCTCTACCAACTATGTTTGGGAAGCTATCTCATCAGACACAGTTGACCCTTTAAAGATCATGGTACAGAGGCATATGTATGTTTCAAGCAATAGGATGTATGGTAACTTCCTGGTCTGACCTATAAGGATATTGTGCATAGCTTATAATTCAACATCTGTACATTAGCAAATTTCAACATTAAGGAACACAAGTTTTAATTCTATTGCTGTGGTCACTGCAAGCAAAACAGTTCAAATAGTCTTATAGCTGGCTCGACTATACTGGTTGTTAAAGGCCGTGAGCCCAAGGGTGATGGCCTTAAATTACAGGTATAGCCCGAGGCAAAAGGGCTGTACAGCTATTAGAACATTGCACACCTTAATGGTGAATGTTCTAAATTAAAAAGGTCGAAACAGAGAGAGAAATATTGGAATGTCGGAACAAAAGGCATATACCAGCCACTATAAGCCCACAGCCACTTTGTGGTCTTCAATGGAGCTCTCAATATTCCAAAGTTTTAATATGCTGTACAGATGTTGCCAGTCTAAATTAAAACTTCACATATTTTTGTTCCATATGGTAGGAATTTTCCTTTTTTCTAAGTCTCACACATTAGGATGCTGTGGTTTATTTTCACAGAGAGCATACACTTGGCAAATGTTTTCAATACTAAAGAGACAAAGTAGTATTTTGCAACTTGAAGCATTCCCACAAACAGGAAAAAAAATCATTTTTTTTCCAATAATTAACAAGGTAGTTCCACCAAGGTTGATGTCTTACTTGGCATTCTAATAAATTTGCCTATGACTGTTCTATACTTATTTGGTCAAATAAGCATTACACATCCAGATGTATGCTTTATTGTGTATGTTTCAGGTAGTGGGAATTAAGAAATATATAGTCTAGGGGTCAGTGTGGGCAGATCAGTAGTCTTAAATCCTGCTTTGGAGTTCATTACATAGGAGCAAAAGCAGACATTAATGCACAGCAAGAATGTAACCACATATTCAACAGTTCTTGCTCCTTGGTATGTTGTAGTACTACTGCTTCACAGAAGGCAAAAGGGGCAATGCAAGCCCAACTGCTAGGTCATATCCTCTCCTTATGGGACTACAAGCAACCCCAGTCATGTTTCAGCCCTATTCGGACCCATCTAGGAGGTGCAGTTTGAGTCTAGTGGCACAACAATCTACCAGAAATCTCCAACAGGTGTTTCAGTGGTACCAGTTCAACACACTGATGGTAAAATAGCCAGATGATTATCATGATAAAAACATCATGGATAAGAAATGCATTAATGCTTAATAGCTACAAGTACTTTTATTTTCAGTACTCATATTGCTAGCAGAACTTTGAAATATTGTGTACTTATACCTTTAATATTGAACAATTCTCCATTATAATATACTTAGACCAGTAAATCATGTCTTACATTGTTGGTGGCTAGTGGCAGTGGTGGCTGGCATGGCTTGGGGGTGGTGGGCGGATGCCGAGGGGTCACGGGGGTCACGCAGAGGGTGATGCGAGAGGAAATACTGAAAAAATGTTTTTAAAATAAACTTACTTTGCAGCCGGGTCCCGCATCTCAGCTCCTGCTCTCCTCATGGAACTCGAGGAACAGCAAGCACAGCAACCCCACTGACCAATCACAAGCAGGAAATGGGGGGCTGGGCATGTTCTCCAAACAGGCTGTAATGCTGCTTGAATGAAGAATATGGAAAGAGCACATGAGTGGTTAGGGTGGCCCTAGAGGGCTGACCAAACAGTCATTGTGCACTTAGGAGTGGGCAAACCACTCCTCCCCTGCCCTGCTCCAAGATCAGAGCAGCCCTGCCCACCCGCCTGCCAACACAGCAGCACAAAGCATAAAATGATAATAATGATAATAATGCAAAAAAATAAGCTTACCTTACCGGGAGTGAGGAGCAGTGCCCCGGGCCTGGAAGGGGGCAGGGCGGCCAGACAAGCTACGCGACTCCCTGGCAGTGGCCCGGGGACTGCAGCAGGCCTGAGGCCTGAAGTAAGTTGGAGGGGCCTAGCGCTGGTGGAGGGGCCTTTTCCCCACCCCTAGAACTGATCATGGCGCCAAGAAGAGGAACGGTGGGCCCTGGGACTGATCTGCCGCCTCCAGCCTAATAACGTAAGGTGATTGAGCTGGACCCTCCTGGGGTGATTGTGAAATGGAGAATGATTGGGGCCTTGCTCTGCTGCATTAGGGGAGGTGAGGAGTGGATGTCCCCCAAACACGGAGGTCCCTGGCTGGCCCTTGGTGAGAGGACGTCTGCAGGAGGTAGTTTGAGGCGTGGCACCTGTGCACCCGGTCCGTCCCTGCCCTAGAGTGCCGAGCAGGCCCTAAGAGGGCAAGGACGTTGAGGTCCCTGCTGCGGGGGTGATAACGGAGATAGCCTCCCTGAACAGCAAGCGAGGGACCTTGTGATGCCTGGCGCCCATCGTCGGCATTGATCCCACTGCATCGGCCCTGGGAGACGTCTGGAGGTGAGGAGCAGGAAGGGTTTCCCCGGGGTGACAGAGGCTCAGTCCGCTGACTGGCGGACGGTGGTTGGCCCGCTTGGAGGGCAGAGCGGGGTTGGGTGGCCAAGACTGTTGTTGGCCCCCCCTGGGGCTCGAGTGGGTATGAGAAGGCTGGGAGAGGCCTAGATCTGGACGTGGTGCCCTGCTGCCTCTCATCGCGCTGAAACCGACAGCGGTCAGTGCCGGAACGTAGCAGTACATAGGGCCCCGAAGAATCCACCTGCTTTTCGCCCAGAGAAGTGACTCGCCCGCCTGGGGATTGCGCGTTAGCCTGGCGATTGGGCTAGGGGTGGCTTAAGAGAGGCCGAGGGTTTGGAGCTGCCTGGAGGTCTGCGGAGCTGCTGACGGAGGGAGCCTGGGTGGTGTGCCCTTCATTGCTTTCAAAGCTTGCTTTTAAGCTCCCTCAGGGATGGCAATGGTGACGACAGGGTCAAGAAAGACAAGACGGTGAAAGATGGGGGTCCAAAAGGTGGTGGCGCAGTCCGCCTCGCCAGTGGCGGAAAAACCCAGCGGAGGTAAGATCCGGAGGCGCCAGCGACCAAGGCCTTCATGGTTGAGCTGTTCTCTGCGATCAAGGAGGACATTGCGGAACTGCTCTCTCAGCTGGCGTCTGATCTTTGTGAGGTGCGCGGGACATGGATGGTGTGGGTGAGCGAGTTGCGACACTGGAGGGGCATGATCTTGGGACGGCGGAGGATATTCATCAGCTCCAGTAAGACGTGATTCGCCTGATGGAACAGACCTTAGACGTGCAAGCCCACACTGAGGACTTAGAGAATAGGTCCCGCCGCAATAACATTTGGATTAGGGCGGTGCCTTGGAACGGCGAGGGGTCGGATCTGCGAGAATATGTGGAGGCACTCTTCAAGCACATTCTTAGTGAGGAGGACTCGCAATATCTCCAAATGGACCAAGTGCATTGTGTTGGTCTGCCGCGGGGACCTCAGGCCCCTCCTCCTGACATATTAGTATGTGTACACGACTTTCAACTCAAAGAATGAATCCTGAGAAAAGCACTTTACCTCACTCCCCTTCAGTTCCGCAACCACCGTCCTTTGCTTTTTCAGGACCTTGCGGCCTCTACCCTGGTAAAAAAGAGGGAATTCAAGCCCGTCACCAATTACCTACGAGAGCAGAATGTTCCCTATTCTTGGGGGCATCCATTCAGCCTTATCTTTAAGTGAAAGAACAAGCTCATCCAGGTCCGGTCCCTGGAAGCGGCCTGCGATGACTTGGGGATGGAACGGCCCACCCCCTCTTCTGAAGCCGGCGGCTCTCCCAGTAGGCGACGGCGGCAATCCGCGGAATGGCAGAGAGTTGGTAAGCCTGCTCCCGCAGAGAAACCTGACTTGTCAACCAGTGTACTGGAACGGGGGGCTGTGGTGGCCTCTGTGGCTCTGGTAACGGACTCTTCAGCAGGCACTTGAGGTATGAACCCTTCGCTAAGCCCTAACAGGGCCGGTAGCTGTTGCCGGAGGTGACGGTCCACAGGATGCAAATGACTAGATCTTCTTTGTCCTGGTTCGGAGGGGAGTCCTTTATCAGGAATTAGGCAAATGACAGGTTGGCGCCATGTTCCCATGCCTTTGGGGTCTATTCTACGAGCTGTTGTATGTTCCCTTTTCTTGAACTGTTGTGCCCTGGGTTGTTGGGGTTTTGGGGGGGGTTATTTTTGGGGCTCCGCATCAGTGCTCGGGGAGATTAGGGGTAGGTTGGGGTGGTTGGGTGCCTCTGATATGTCCTTCAGTGGTCCAGTTTCATATGCCCTGTCTAATGCCTTTATCCCTCTCTGGCAAGTATGGATAAGGATTTGAAAATTGTTAGCTTGAATGTTCGGGATCTCAATAACCCTGTTAAGCGCGCAGCCATACTATCGCTGTTGGAGAGTGCGGAAGGGGATGTGTGTCTGTTGCAAGAGATTCACCTCCTCTCCAAAGATACTAAGAGGATGAGGGACAGGCGTTTCCCAGTGCAGTTGTGGTCCTCATGTCGGGCAAAAAAGCAGGGGGTGGCTATCCTGTTTAGCGCTAAGACCCACTGTAAGATCACATCCCAAGTAGTTGATATTAAAGGGTGCTTCCTGGTGGTTAGGGTCCAATGGGTGACCACGCACTCCACAGTAGGCTCCCTGTATGCCCCAAACGAACGCCAAGAGCCCTTTTTGAAGACGGCGCTTGCTGAGGTGCTAGCTTCCCCAGATGAATGAATGAAATTTGATTTGATGTGTGTGTGCTGGTGGGGGGAGGCCTGAATGTAGTAATGGATCCTGTGCTGGATTGATCTCCTGCGCGTTCACATCAGGCGGGGACCATCTCACAGGGAGGGAAGCAGTGGTTGCAAGATGGGGGCTGCATGACGTTTGGTGCACTCAGCATCCCCTAAAGCGCGACTTCACTTATTACTCCGCAGCTCATAAAACGTATGCGCGCTAAGATCACTTACGACGTCTCTAATGCCCCTTTGTCTGCAGCAGATATTTCCCTGCGCTCTTTGTCTGACCATGCCCTTATTTCTGTACAGCTTGCCTGTAATGGACAGCCACCGCCGTCGTCTGGTTGGCGTCTTCAGGACTCCCTCCTCAACTCGAGTCGGTAGTCACTCGCATGAGGGCCGAGATTAGCCAATACTTTGTGGACAATGACACGGATGGTATGTCACTGGGGTCCGTTTGGGAGGCCCTCAAGCTGGTGACCCGGGGGGAATTTATTGCAGTGTCTGCACCATTTGCCCGGATTTGTAGGGAGAAGCGCGAGGAGTTAGAGAAGGAAGTGGGGCATCTGGAGGCGGTACAAAAGAGGACGGGGGCTTCACGCATATGGAGGTAGTTGGAAACGAAAAGACGCATGCTCAAACACCTCAATTTGGACCGAGCGGAGTACGCCCTCTTGTGCTTGCGCCACAAGTTTTAACTCAGCGGGGACAAGGGGGCCGGATGTTGGCACACAGTGTGTGAGGGCTCGAGTGCAGTAGTCCGCCGTTCAGGCCATTAGGGATACGGGAGCGGAGGAGCAAACCACTGATTCCCTTATTGCAGATTCTTTCCAGCGGTTTACCACACCTTGTACCACCGGGTACCCTCGGATCCTGAGCGTGTAGAGGCGTATTTGGCTTCCTGTGGTGTAACGCCCCTCTTTCAGTCCTCGGCAGAAGGGCTCAACGCTGAAATCTGTATCGAAGAAGTCATCTCCGCGATTGCGCAATTGAAACTGACCAAATCCCTAAGACCAGACGGCTTCTCGGCCATCTTTTATAAGAAGTTTTGTGTGGAATTAGTACCCCTTTTAATTCCTTCCTGGAGACAGGAGAGGTGACCCCTTCCATGTTGGAGGCCTCTATCACAGTTATCCCCAAGGCTGGGAAAGACCCCATGGAGTGTGGATCGTACCCCCCAATCTCACTGCTCAACATTGATGCCAAGCTTTTTGCTAGTGTTCTGGCTGCGTGCCTTAGCCCACTAATGGACGGCATCATAGAGCCGGACCAGGTGGGGTTTATACCAACGCGGCAGGGGAGGGGAAACACTAAGAAACTTCTGCACCTCATGGACTCTGTACATCGCTCTTGCACGCAGGTTCTCTTTTTATCAATAGATGCTGAGAAGGCCTACGACTGCATCGATTGGATGTATTTGTTTGCGGTTTTGAAAGCTTTCGGCCTGGGGGCTACCTACCTACGATGGGTGCGCTGCCTGTATGCGGCGCCGAAGGTGGCGGTCTGGGTAAACGGTTGCAGGTCTACTCCTTGTCCCATCTCTCGCGGGATGAGAGAGGGGGGTCCCCTGTCACCTTTGCTTTTTGCGCTCTATATGGTTCCCTTTGCCCAGAGAGTGCTGTCTAATGGAGGCATTGAGGGGGTTCGGTTTGGGGCAGACATGCACAAAATAAGTCTTTATGCCGATGACGTGATTCTTTCGCTTATGCACCCTCACACCTCCTTGCGGCACCTATCAACAGAATTGCGCGAATTTGGTGACATTGCAGGTTTTAAAGTTAACTTTTTCAAGTCGCAGATTGTTGGACTTGGCCCTTCTGGCAGGTTCACCCCTAATTGTTTTGCTTTGATATGTGACTTGGTGCTAGTGATTTGTTGCTTCTGCGCACTTTACCACTGTGTCCCAGGGTAAAGTGCGTGCGTGTAGTGAGGCTGGCCCACCCTCCCATAGGAATGCATGGGGAATGTATGTGTCCATGTTAGTTCCAGATGCGTGCGGAGTGCAAGCTCGAGTTTGGTATGTGCGGACTCGTGTGATTAAATGCTACGCGGTGATGTGTGCGGCGTGAATGTGACTAGTGTGGAAGTGCCACTTCTAGAAGTTGGCCTGTCTGAGTAAATTATGTGAATTGGCTGTCTGGCTTGTGATTGGATGGAGCTGGCTGGTGTGCCAGGCTCCAGGAGTCAGGATGGGTGTGCCCCGGTGGTGAATGGGAGATCTGCATGTTGATGGCTGGGTAGGAGTGCACCTGGGACCTAAATAGGGCTGGGCTTTCCCCCACACAATGCTGGCTCCACCCCCTGTGGTGCGACTGATGACCCTACCCATCCTGTGAATAGGCAGAGGGGCTGAGCAAACCAAGGTGCTCAGGAACCAGTTGTATCTGGTTCGCCACTTGCCTGCACCCTTGTAGACAAAGGGATTTACTGTATAAAAAAGGGCTGTGTCCCCTTGCAAAATGTTCTCTGTTCCTGACCTAAAGAGGGGGGCCTGCTGCTGCTGGGCACCATGAGGATACTGCCACTAGGGACTGCTTCCCTACCTGGAGGGCCCTGTGAGCTGGATCCTGGGCCCAGCCTTTGCCCCCCCCGCCCACCTCCCTACAGGACTTTGCCTGGACTTGTGGCTGTTTTTCCCTACAGTGCCTGGGAGCGCTGGATTTGTCCTCCCTATCGCTTGGGAGCACATTATTTTGTCCCTACAGTGCTGACTGACTCGAGGAGGCAGTGAACCCGGCCCGAGGGATTCCCCGGCATGGGGATCCCCCTTTTTGGGCTAATTGACAGTGCCGGAGCCTACCCTGCTTATTTGCCAAGTTATTAAGTCCCCTGGCAGGTGCCCACCCCGCCAGGGACCTCACCGCTATTCATTTATTTCCTTAAACGGGAGCCTACCCCGTATTTTCCTCTCAAAATCAAACTGGCCGACCCTGGACACCCCCGTGACGTAATTCCCCGGGCCGCGCTGAGATTGGCTGCCGGCCCGGGAACTGACACGGAAGCAGGGGAGCAATGAACATGGCGGCCGTAGCAGGGCTCCAGTGTGAGGGGGAGAGCCCTGCCAGTGTGATGTAAAGCCCCAGGTCCCATGAGGGGGCCTGGGTGAAGAGGCAGTTCGGCGAACTTCCCAGTGAGGCTCCTATGAGGGAAGAGGAGCCCCGCCTGCTGCCCCGGTCAAGCTACGCATGCCGGGACAAAGAGGAGCCTCGCCCTACCCTGCTGCAGTCCGGAGGAAGCCTGCAAGCCGGTGAGTGGGGCCTGGTGTCCATTATTGAAGAGGAGGGCGTTGGGGTACAGTGCCGGTGCCCGCCCCTCCCCTCCTGCGCGAGGACATTTGTTAAGAGCCCTGAAAGGCTCCTGGGCATTCTTTATTTAGCCACAAGGGCTCCGGGGCCATTTGGGATTTGGGATTTGGAGCCCCGAGGCTCCCAGAGGCCATTGTCTTCTTGAGTCCCCAGAGCAGGGCTCCAACGAGCTCAGGGGCATTTCCAATCATCAAGTCCCAAGAGGAGGGACTCCACCGACGGCAGCATTTTGTTTAAGCCCACGAGGGCTCCCGGGGGCATTATTTTAGTTAGAGCCCGAGGCTCCATCTGCACAGGGCATTTTCGTATTCCGAGTCCCCAGAGGGGGGACTCCAACAATGGGGGCATTCCGAGTGCTAGAGCGGCCCCAGCTGGCAGCGGGCCGCTCCCCTCACAGTGGGCAACATTTTTAGTTAGAGCCACAAAAGCTCCTGGGCCACATTGTTTGTCCCAAGCCCCACAGGAGAGAGCCAGGAGGCACGCTGGTGCCAAGCTCCCTACTACAGCTGCCCGGCACTTAGTGGGCAGCTGCTCTGTTTAGGAAACTTCCTTGGCTGCCTGCGCAGCCTGCCCTGCCTTTTCTGGACAAAAGGGTGTTTGTAGCCCCTGAGAGGCCGGTTGGCCTGGGGGACAGTTCTGGTGTTGTGCCCTTGCGTGGGGTACATGTTCCTTGCCCTATGTGATCTTAGCGCAATTTGTGATTACTTACCTACACCACTGAATGTTTTCCTATGCATCATGTGTCTTACCGACACCGCTGAATGTGTTCTTATGCGTCATGTGTCTTACCTACACCACTGAATGTGTTTTTATGCATCATGTGTCTAGCTTCTAGCCTATCCCCCTACATGTATTTCTATGCTTAGGTGGTTGTTTTTCCTAGTATAGTTATACTGGTGTGTTCATGGTTCCCTGCGTGATATTTTCCTAAAGTGGTTAGGGTTGCGTAGGTGGTACTTACCTCTTACCAGTGGTTACTGGTTGTGTACTACATTTGCTATTTGGTGCTACAAGTGTTCTATGTTCTAAAAGTGCTAATTCTACAAAGTATTACTTCTACAAAGTGCTAATTCTACCAAGTGCTAGTTCTAAAAGTCCATATTCCTGACAGTGGCCCACGTGGCCCTGTCCCATGTCCATACTCCCCTGTAAATTCTACCCGTGCCTATGGCACATTGTAAAGTGTGTATTTATTAGCTAATGTGTTTGGTATAATACAAAGGCTTTTTTTATATATAACCTTTTGGGGAGTTTCTTTTGTGGTGGGCCTTGGGTGTTGCTGCTGGGTGCGCGCGCAAACGCTTTACACCTTGCCTCCGAGATAAGCCAGACTGCTCGTGCCAAACTACCATGGGGGTGAGCAGGGTTTATCTTGGCAAGTGACTTCCTTGCCCTGATGTACAATGGTGGTTTCTGCCTGACTTTGGTGCCAGCCTTAGCCATCCAGAAATCCCATTCGTGCATGACCTACAAAAGGATTTTGCCTTCCGGTGGGTTCACTCCGACATCCCGTACCTGGGGATTCGCCTTGCCCTCTCTATAGCGCAGACAGTCTCTCTTAACTACAAGCTCTTAGTTGATCAAACAACCAAATCACTATCACGTATCCAGCTCGCCTGGTTTGGTAGGCTGGCTGCAGTCAAAATGACGGTCCTTCCTTGCATTCTATATCTTTTTCAGCTGTTATCTCTGAGCCCCCCGCTGGGTACCATACAGAAGCTGCAGGGGCTGATTGCCAAGTTCTTATGGAATCACAAACGTCCACGGCTTGCCTCCTTGTTGCTTACGGCCGAAGGCCAACAGTGGGCTGGGCTTTCCCTTATTGCAAGCGTATTACCAGGCAGCCTGTCTGCGATTCATTCTCAAATGGAACAGGCCATATTCCAGTAAAAACTGGAACTTTATGGATCAGGCGGTGGCGGGCTGCAATATTTGGCGTGAGTTATGGCTCCCTCGAAAACATAGAGCTTGGGGCTTATACTCATCCCCGGGGACGTCGCCAACCATGAAGACGTGGGACCAATTGGCGCTGCGTAAGGGCTGGACCACCTTCCCATCGCCCATGACGCCTATTGTTGATAACCCAGACTTCCCGCCTGGGTGCTCATCCCCAATCTTTCAGCGCTGGAGGGAGAAAGGCTGTAAGAGAGTGGGTCACCTCTTTGACCTTGACGGCCTAATCTTGTTCCACTTGCTCCGTCGGGACCACATTTCCCTCTCAGAATCAGATGCCTTTCCTTAATCGCAGGTGGCACATTGGGTCACTCAATCTCCTAATGTTGCTGCTATGTCCCGCCCACTGACAGCCCTAGAACGTTGGGTGGTCTGCAAAAAAGATGATCTCAAACTTATATCTGACTTGTACGTCATGATCATTGCGCGCCCTAAGGCTCCGCGTACTAAAGCGCAGGTTCGCTGCGAGACGGAGCTGGGGCACCCGCTATCGTGTAAGGAGTGGGAAAAGGTGTTCTACCGTGCGCACCACACCGCTGCCAATGTTGCAGGTGCTGAATCGGCCTATAAGGTGGTGGCATACTGGCACTATACCCCAGCTCGTATTAAGTCCTGGGACCCAAAATACTCAGGCCTGTGTTGGCGGGGATGTGGTGCTCCGGGTACCTTGACACACCTGCTCTGGCACTGCCCGAAATTAGAGCTCTACTGGAAGGTGGTTCTTTATGATCTAGATGACGCATTTCACATCACATTCCCCAGGGTACCTGAATATGTGCTGCTAGGGCTCCCGCATTCAAAAGCGTTTCCCTTGCGCTCTATGATGGGTAAGCAGATCGCTCTGGCCTTGTTAGCGCGCGTGCTTAGTTATCCTTGCGCTACGGCGATCCACGGATTCTCCTGACCCGAGGGACTGGATTCGACGGCAGTGGCATCTATTGCGATGGAAAGACTCTCTTTGTGCATGGATGGCATGGGAGAGGATTATACAGAGCTGTGGGAGCCATTCATTCATCTCCTATCTCGAGATCTGCGCGCAGTAACATGTCCAAAGTACCTTTGACTTAGCGCGTGCAGGGGGGGTTGATGAGACTGATGCGGAGGAGGGTGGTGGGAGGGGGGGTGGTGGGGGGGTTTGTTTTGTTTGTTGTTCCTGTTTCTATTCTTAATCGCAGTAAAATGCTAAAAGTGCTGGATGTGTCTCCTGGCATTGCATGCGCCTTCGCCGGGTTGCCCTCCGGGGTGTAGACCCAAAGGCTGTGTTTAATACTACTAGATCTTGCTCTGCGGCCAGTGGATGTAGGCAGCTAAGCTGTGTTATGTGACGTTATTCTGTTCAATAAAAATGATTGATTCTAAAATGTGTGAATCTCAAGTAATGCAATCTGTTAAAAGTGCATTCTTTGTTATGTATAGTCTACACTGCTATTTATTTTCATAACATTAATAAGTGGTCTTTGAGGTAATGTATCCTTATTCAAATGAATAACAATAACAGTAAAAATTACAATAAAATATTAGCAACAACAATAATAACATCTACAGCCATAATCGTGATTATATTAATAATAATTTAAGATTAGGCTTCTTAGGTAGCATGCCATATCTCACTTCTGCCCTTCCTAGACACTTATAAGTAATCAGTGCTATTGTTACCTATTTTTACAAAATTCATTTGAGAAGTGTGGTTATACTTAGAAGATATATATTGTCACACTAGGGGGTATATTCACAAGAATGTGTGATAACTACTGCAAGAGTAGCATAACGCAGCTATCAACATCGCAGCCTATTGCATGAAAACTGCCCTGTGTCAATGTGAAAATCACAACGCGGCGGTAGCATGCCATAGTCACCAGATAATGCGACAAATGTCTGCAGGAAAATCAACACCACGCCACAAAAATGCGAAACACAAATGCAAAAAACCATGCGATGAGGCCAATCGTGGAAAAAAATCTGAGAAAACAAGGCACAGGCCTGCAAATCCCATGCGTCTGGCGGGAAACAGCACTATAAAAGAAAAAATTAAATAAAACTGCACTACAACATGGATGCACCCGAACCGAGGCAAAGGACAAGTCGAACCCCACAAGCCCCATGGAGGTACTGCCAGGAACCCCGTGTTCATGAAAGGGCAAGGACAAGAGGAAGAGGAAGACGGGGTTCAGTTCGCAGGAAGACCAGATCATCATCAGTGAGGTGATGGAAGAACATCATCAACAAGTGTTCAGCACCTCCTCTGCGTCACTGGCAACCGAAACTGAAATATGGCAGGCCATCGTCACCAACTCAATGCAGTCGGAGTGTCGAGGAGGTCAATGGAGGAGGTCAAGAGGCGCTGGCATGAAGTGCACAGCCAAACCAAGGAGAAGCTTGCCGCCAACAGGAAAACAGCAAGGGAGACTGGAGGTTGGAGTCCTGTGACACAGGAGGAGATTGATGAACTGGATGAAATGGTGGCCACAGTCAGCAGTGTGGATACGGTGGCAGGAATTGGGGGCTTGGACACAGCACAATACGGCTGGACCCAATAGCAACAGGGTGAATAACGACCAGGGACAGGAGCATGGGGGGAGATGGGTACAATGGCACATATGCACAAGTATGTGGAGCACACTGCACACGCACAATGATCATGGAACATGTCACTGATAGCCTTGGCACACTGCAGCACACATAGAAACGCCAAGTAGTCCCCTGTCCACAAAGTGCACAAAGTGGCCCCCTCCATATCACCAATATCACAACCGACCCATGCACATGTGCTGAATCCAGCAAAGCAGCGGCTCTGTGACCCACCCTGACTATGCAAGTAACACTGCATGCCCGATAGCATGGCAGCAGCCCAAAAACATGAGATGGCCTACGAATCAACATGGAGGTAGCCCAGTGCGGGTCACATCCGTAAATGAGCAGGTCACACTCTGACATGTCCACGTGCACACACAACACATGCCATACGATATAAACAGCAGACGAACAATGCAAAAAGCCACAACATCTGTCCAAGAGCACATATGACCCAAGTCAAAAACAAATCAAGCCCCTAAAAGCACACAATTCAAAGGCACTCCGCCTCAAAGGGAGAAGGCTACACAAACACAGAGCTGCAGGGGCAACTCTCCCACAATTCAGCACACACACATAGCGATCACAGACACATCAGCAATGACAACAATGAGGTACAAAGTGCAACACCAACACCAGAGAACACAGCTCACAATAGTTCCCGCATGTGCAGAGCAACTGCCCACTCACATCTGGCATTGCCTGACACTGTGTGATGATAATGCACGTGTACTACCACACATCCGTCATGTAGTCGTAAAACACACTGACTGCCATCAAATAGCCAGCTCCACCAAAACAGTGACAATGTGCATTGGCTTGCAGTCTGAATGTAAACATCTGCAAATCTTCAACATACATGTGTAACTCTGTTGACCTGCATCTCCCCTTTCACATTGCAGAGGGACAAACAACACCTCCTGCAGGGCACACCACACTTCACATCATCGATGATGAAGAGGACAACATGTACATATGTCAAGACACCCTCCAATGGATAATGGACAGCCTCCGCACACCAGCTCCATGAGCAGGGCCGGCCAGCTGCCCCGAGGTGAGCCCACCACCTGCACAGACCACACAGCAGAAAGCTCAAACCACCATGGCTGGCTCCCAGAACCCCCGACCAATACATGGAGTTGCTACAAAGTGTGTGGAGTTGCCAAGTTGAGTTTGCTGAACAGCTGTGTGTGGGTTTCGAACTAATGAAAGACAAATTCGATGCCATACGTGGGTGTTTGAGTCCCATCAGGGACCATGTACAGTCCCTATCGGACACCCCCTGTACGCACAATGCTCTGCCACTGACCTTGGCTGACCTCGCTGGGGCTATGAATCAAATACAAGAACCGTCTGGTCAAACAGGCACCAGCGATTACAGCACAGAGTTGGCACAGATGCGGAGGTCGATTGAGACCATGGAACAGAGGCCGGCTGGAAGTATGTATGCCACGGCTGGACACAAGCGAGTAGTATCTAGGAACTTCAATGCCCTGCAGTACTTCATCTTGCCATTGCTGCCACTGAGCCGCTTCCAGATGACTGCAGCAGGACCATCGACACACACAGCTCCAACCCCTGATGTATCTGTTGCACCCCCATTGCACATGTGTCAGTCAGTTCCTCCCTGTGTAGGGACGATGTTCATTGTGGCACGCAAGTGGACAATCTAATAAACATACCTCACAGTAAGAAACCAGTGCGGTGGCATAGACTTTAATGGCATGTGCTTGTCAGTAGGGACGAGGCAACTGCAGGGACATGCTTAAGACACTTAAATGCAGCATGGGTACATGTCGAGGTCCAGAGAATGTTGGTGCGAAAATGGTAAACAATCATCACGGATGGCAGGGCCCCACCCCACCTTGCCTCGCTGGATGACTCATCTGTTGTTTGTCGTCTGTCCATTGCCCTGTGTGAGGGGCACAATTCACTGCTCATGATATCTGCATAGTGCTCTGCCACCGGAGTGCGCTGATTGTCTGCTCTGATGACAGTGATCAGGTGAAAGGGTCCAACCTGTTCACATTTCGTAGGTGGTTGGCATGTGTGTGCTCTCCTTCAGCATTGTGTCAGAATTAGCAACGTTGCAAAACAGGGCTGTGTTGCTCCGAACATGGACCTGCGTGATGCACAGGTATGTGTACACACGCATTGTCCCACACACGTGCAATCCAGAGTCCGGACAAGGGCAGACGTGTCCACTGTTGAGGTGGGCTATGTGAGCAATCGCCATGATGCAACAAGTTGTTTTGACCTGTGCTGTGTGTAACAATCAGGTGTGGCTGCAGGAACGTAGTTGCTCGTCCATGAATGCGAGGGCAGCTTCATGTGGCATGTGTTCCAATAGTACGTCGTTTTCATGTTCAAGGAACACAGGGGTGAGCCAATCCATTAACTGGTCTAGGCAGGTGTGCTCCGCCCATGCCGTTTCACCAATCAGCAACACAGCCCGATATGGGAGCACCTTGATGTGGTCACTGCACACGAGGAATTGTGCAATCTCCCATGCACAACTGCCAATACATACGCAGTATGTCAAGGCATCCCTTGCACAGCTGTCTTGGTTACACTCCTGTTCGTGATCCAACAGGAGGCGCAGACACAAGTCATAGTCCAATTCATCTACCGTTGTGTTGGATAGGCAGACTTCCATGGGACACTCAAATGTGCATGTTTGGCAGTGGAACAAGGGCTGGACGCAGGTGATGTAGGCAATGCGGAAGCTGAGCTGGTAACTGATCTGCAGCACTTCCAGTGGCACTGCACCCATTAAATGCAGCATACATGCCTGATAGTGTTCCACGTGACAGGGGTTGTGCATGTGCCCGGTATGGCTGCCATTGCCTTGGTGCATCTCGTGGAACCAGCATTCTACTGAACTGCGGCAGCTGTTTGGAGTATATTCCACAGCTCTGGGCAATGATTCGAATGTGTGTGCAACATTGGGCTGAATGTGTTGCTGTTTCTGTGTGTGTCAAGGGCATCCCAGGCATCCCATGCGGCGCTCCCTCAGTCAGGTGCTTCTGTGTGTGGTAGTGTGATTGAGTCGGATAGTTCATTTGCGCAATGCGTGCTGTGGGAGTAGTCCACATCTGCCATGGCATCTCTCTTATGGTTTTCCAGGCGCATTCTGGACTAAGGTCAGAGATGCAGGAGTCCTCACGCATTCTGCATTGGAACAATGGAGCTTTCATCTCTGTTGTTTGTCTGACTGCTACTTGAGTTTTCGGAATGTGATGTAGCTTTGGTGCTGAGATTGGGACACTGCCTTGGGCTCATGGGGTACAGATGGCAATACTCATAATTGTTAGCATGTGGAGCCAGGTGCCCTGCAAGGTCTTGCGCTGCTTGTTCAATCTCACTCCGTCTCTCTCCCTCGCTCTCTCCCTCTTTTTCCTTTGTTGGGTGCATGGCACACCTTCCTCTCCTGGATTTAGTCTTCCAGGCTGTGTCCTACGGATTGTCCAGTGATGACCCGCTAGGACACATCTGAATGGTTGTTTTAGCTTTTGTTGCTATGGTGTTTTGTGTTGGTGGTTGCATTGCTGTATGACTGATTCTCCATTTTCTGGCCACACATGTATGTTGATTTTCCTGCTTGTGCGACATCAGGCAAAATATTTGTTTTGGGATTTGTGGTGTTGGTGTGCAGTTTCTTGGTCCGGGGTTAGAGGTGTGCCCGGGGGAGGGGGGGGGGGATGTTGCGGGCCTGGGTGTGGTATCAATGGGTGTTGTGGGCCTTGCGGATGTCCGTGCTGCATGCTCAGATGCTCCATGGCATCTGTTGCCCTTCAGGTGTGGCTGTGGGCTGGGCTTCCTTTTGTGGTGCAGGCTTTGGTCCGACTTTACACACCCGGTCAGAGCAGGTGTTAATTTCCTGCTACAAATGCCCATTATCGTGTGTTTAGTGTTCTTATCGCCAATCTGGCTTGTCGTTGTGAATGTTGAGGTGTTGTGTTGACGCAGTTTTTTGCACTAGAATGCCTACTCTGCATCTCATTAGCGATAGTTGTGGGGGTCCTCTATGGCAATGTTTTTGGCGCCTGCTGTCGTGGGAAAACTGGTGCTGTGAGCTGTTTGCACCAGCTTGCCAGTGGGGGGGGTAATTTTATCATGCCTTTGGCTGCAATAAAGTACTGTTTATTCGGCGATAGCTCCTTGTGAATATGCCCCTTAGCTTAGACAATTTTGATCCAACATAATTGAGTACTTCACTAAAGTAATAGCGTAAATATCAGTGGTGGAGATTATTTGAAGAAGTACGTTCATCACTATTGGTATTCTCAGACAGTAGCTTTTTATGGCATTGGTATAATTTTCCAAGAAAAGGCCCTATGTGGCATTGGTGTACTCTGATGTCGGTTCCTTAGCTCACAACCAAGAAGAATAAAGATGCCCCTAACTGATGAGACCCAACAAGATCAACACATGTCAAGGGTTTCTTATGTTTCTGTACAAAAAGAAGAACGTCTTTCAGTCTGGCTGGACTGTCCTTCTTGGGGCAGAGACATGACTATTTGGTTAATAGTGGTAATGTCTTCTATGGCACTGAAAGGGAAAAGAACTATGGGCCAGTGTAATTAATTACCAGTGACTCATTTGAACTAAAACATGAATCCATTATTATTTGTTTTTATCAGAACTCCAACATACAAGGCACTATGAGCATTAGCTGCCCATAATAAATTGGTAAACTATACAATGATGTTGCCATGCCATGGAGTCCAACATGATGTTTTATGAACAGGAGTTCAATTAATTTGCCAGTAAGTGCTAAGACTGGTCATGTGACCCTATAGCAGCCACAATATGAACATAAGAAAGTGTTGTAGTTGTGGTTGGATGTTTTACACCTCCAAGAAGGATCTCAGAGATGCCCTGCAAACATTGCATTGTCATGAATCAGACAACATGCTCAGCTGCACCAAGGAAGAACATTACAACTTTGATGTAATACTCCTAATCATAGGAAATGCATTACATTACTTGTGGGGAGCAGAGAATATGCACAGGCAACTGAGGCCCCTTTTGCAATACCAAAGCATCATGGGGGTGCAGCACTCAGGTTAATAAGGGCCCGGATCTGCCCCGCATTGCCAAGGCAGTGCTTCTAAAAGGGGCTCCGCAATGGGAACACCAAAAACAGTTCCTGCACAGCATGGACTCAAAATTCCTTGAAGTGCAGGAACTGGTGTGCATCCACAGGGTGCAGAGGCAGCAGGGGGCCCTGTAGGAACATGCATTAAAACCCTAGCAGAGAGGAAACTCCTTATATGCCTTGTGAGACCGTGGAGGTCCCTACTAGCATATTGATGCCTCTACACCGCTGCAACACCACCATGGAACAGCGGTTCTCTTGCAGCTGTGGCGGGGGTATGGCGGTCCGAGTGCTCGACTCATAATAGGCTGGTTAGGAGACCACCACTGCGACGCCCCCATGAGTCTGGCAGGACTCGTAATCGGGCCCTTAGTATGTAGAACTTTTTCAAGTGTTTCTGAGATTCTGACATTTCAAAGAGCCTAGTTTCGAAAGAAAGCTTTGATTCAAGCAAAAGACAGAAATTTAGAAAATGCAAAATGTGAAGCTACCATTAATCAATGAATTTGAAACATTCAGGGATGCAATAAAGGATAGGATTTTGAACTAAAGAAAAGAAAATACCTTCAGTTGGTGTTGAGCTTCAGACAGCAAAAAGCTATCTATGTCTCAATGTGCTAGAAACAGCTCCCCATTTTGTGAGCATCCCTACCAATGACACTGTAGGATGAGCTCAGTATGAACTGCATTCTGGTCGATGAAGATGCTTTTGTCCATTGCCTCATTAGTGAAAAGAAATATAACTTGAATGGAGAACGTGATCTACACTAGTGATAAGCTGCAAATCACAATGATGATAGCCCTGAACTTAGAATCCCGGCATTCAGAAAGAGCAGGAAACAGGTAATATCCAATCAAGGAGGGACAAAAATAGGCTGAAATTGATGCAGTAGAAGGCAGACTCAAAGGTGGAAAGGGAGCTGCCTCAAATTGTATTCATGTCAAAAAGATTTTATTAATAACATGCAGAAGCTTATTCTTAGATAAAACATATGCTACATGCAAAATTTGTAGTAGGTAATCATACTGAAATGTTGTAGCCTTGCACATAATAAAGTGCTGATTTAAGTTAGCCTAACTGTCAATGACATGTTAAAAGGAAAAATAATGCATTCACATGAAAGGACTGTTTTTCACATTGGATAGTTGGTTTTAGAGAGGTTTTTTCTTTTCTTCAGTGCAAATGTTACTACTTCAGAAGCCTACTGTTAGCTAGTGAAAAGGAACTTGTTTTGTATTTAATAACTGATATTAAGGTTCTGCCAAGAAGTATGATCCACAGTTACACATTTCTGGACTGCAAGAAAACAACATTTTAACTTTTCAAGGACTAATGTCTGAAAGTCTATTTTGTTCTGATGTGAAAAGGGGAAATTTGCTTATTTCCAGGGGTTTGCTTATATTCTATTGGAGGATGAAGAGGATGAAAGAAAATAATGTTGGCACATAAAATTTGTGTATTTTTATTAGTGCATAAAGCTAGGATAGCTAGGTAGGTTCCAGATTTATTTCTCGACTCTCTAACTGGAGACTCGTTTTGAGTTTCTGATGCCTTACCTTCATGAAGGACTGCCTTACTTAGATTTTACTGAGCTGTCGGTTAATATATTTAAACTGCAAATACTTTTCAGCTTGTAATGCAAAAGATTTATGCTCAAGCATACATTTTTCTCTTATCGAGTCTTTTTATTGGGTTTCTGAACTGACACCTTTCTCTCTTTTCATGTCAAATTAATTTAGATTAGGGAATTTCCATAATGGAGCACGCATGTTGTACTATTACTATATTGACTGTGATTATAATTAATATTTTCATCTATTTTATATTCAAATACTGATTGGTAGATTATGCTAATTTTAAATACTGAAACTTAAAGATTAATTCCTAATGAATAAATAGGTGAAAGACTAAAAGATTTGAAAACAAAAACTATGTAACTCACTGTAACAGGATATCAGAAATGGCGTGGTAAAAATTATAGGTATTTATTTAAAATAGGTCAGTAGATCATGCCAGTAAATATAATGCATCGCTGTGGGTCCCCGTGTTCCTACAAGGGCCCTTCTCCGGTCCTCTTTCTTCTCTAGTTTCTCCAGACAGGCCTGGTTTAACCCTTGGGAAAAATCAAGAAAAAGGAGGCCTTAGTTATCAGGTCTTGTTTTGGGTTATATGTCCCATCACCCACACCGTAACGTGAGTGCGTGGAGCCGGTTGGCCAGTATTCACTAGTGAGGGAAAGATATTAGCACCTGTGAAAAAGAATTCCAAAACCCTCACCTCTCTTGTGTTAGAGTGTACACATGTCTTTACCAGCACTTCACTTTCACCCATTTTTGCCAACCATTGAATACAGTGAGGCTATACCACCACAAGTGCACCCCACAACCGACCCTAAAGCACAATGAAGTACTCCTGTGCTACCGTCCACCAACCAATGGCTTGTGTGCACCTTCTGATCATTTGCCAGAGGCAATGGCTCTTGGGTAGACCTAGGTCAGCCTCATCCGTAGTGTCTTTTTCAGGGTCGAGCACCCCTACTCTTCCTCCTTCGCTGTGGATTTTAGCTCCTCCTGCACAGCTGAAGTGAGTGAGGCCTGGCTTCCCCGATCAGCCATTGTCTCCTAGTTTGACAGAGCCCCCATGGTCCTTGCCACTGTCCCGCTGGCATCCTTCGAGGCATCCTGCTACCTTGCAAAGTCATGTCAACCTCCTACATTTCCCTCCACAATTCCAAATGACACTCCTGCCTCCAGTGCTGTTTCCTCCTCATATCCTTCACTGCTCCCAGCAGACCCCGTCTCACCCCTGCTGTAAACTGGCTCAGATGCCTGTAGGGATGTGGCTTTGCCAACGACTGGAACGCTAGCTTATGCTTCAATCATACCCCTGGGGTCCATGCCAAAGGATTCTGCCATCGCTTCAGTGTCCATTTTGTCATGTTCACATGAACTCTCTTTATTGCTTACATTTAAAGACTTTAATGATTTATTGTTTTGTAAATTATTGCTCCTCGTTTCTCTTTGTCAATGAACAAAGGTCCATTCAACCAGTGGCAGGGTTCTTTAATGATTATACTCAAAGATTTGCGATGTAGAACATCCCACTCCAGTAAGGGCATATAATAAGAAGCAAGGAGAAGACTGTAAAAATGACATGGAAGGAAAAAATGAATTCTAATTATGCTCCTTCTGGGCAGAATGAGTCCTAACAGTTATTTACCAAGAACATGAAGAAAAACTAGTAAGAAATATAGCAAAGACAATAAAGACTAATATATATTTGTGGATTTCAGACAAAAAAGGGTAAACCAAGATGGTTGGCACTTATCATTGAAAAAACTTGAATGGACTTATTACAACTCCAGTCCAAACCACCTGGCTCCTTGTCTGATTCGGTTCCGTCCAACTTGTGGTCGGTGGTTCCGACAGACCGATTATGATGTCTCCGAACACCGTTCAGAAGGCTTCCCATTGACTCATGTGGAAGCCCGTGTTCTGAGTGACAACACAATCTCTCATTGAAAAATTGGGTAGTTAAGCAAAACCTTGCACCCTGTGGCAGGCACCCCATGCCTGTGCATGGTTTTGCAGGGGGGGCCTTGGGTACCCCCCTCGAACCCAAACTGGAGACCTCAGGATGAAAGGGGGCCTACTAGGAGCCCCTGAAATCAGTTTCCCACAGCCTTTTCATGCTGAACAGAACAAATCTGAAAGGCTGTTAGAATCTGACTTATTTTTCACATTTTTTATGCAGTAGGCAACAGTTGGTGTTTAAAAGTGAGAGAATTTGTGCTAAATCCATTTTTTTAAACTTGTGTTAGGAAAGTAACACAAACTTCAAATATTAAACAAGTTGAGAATAGGGGAAACAGAATCAACTGAAACTTTGGAGTTTGACTACCCAACCCTACAACATATCTTAGAGGTAGCCATATTGCCAGCCTAACCTTTATTTATTGTTAGGAAAAAGCTTAATTCCCTTTCCTTGGAAAACTCTCTTTGGCCTAAACCTATTTGTCCAGCTTTATATCTCATAATTCCTCAAGCACTGTAGCAGAATGTTAACTGTACAGTGTGCCTTAACAAGACCACCCCTTGCTCCCAGGCTTCATAATTGTGGCAAAAGGGCCTACCACACTTGCTTCATTTGTGTGGAATTAACTCCTTGCCTAAGATGACTTTGCAGCATGATTTGGAAACAGATGCTACCTGTAGTGGTGGAGATTTTCTTTGATCCTTTGGAGGCAGAAGTAGGCTGGCATTGGACCGATACTGGGGAAAGCTGAGAGGAACTTGGTTGAAACATTTGTCTGATTGAAGAATGTTGAGAAGAGCTTAGTGTCAACCACTTCAGTTGACAGGAGAGCTAACTGAAATGGAACATTTAACATATCAGTGATAGAGAGCATTGGCAAAATGTGTTTTACTTTAAGAAACATTTAAGTCCAATGGTTGAACTTTTCATATGGTCAGATCACCTAGTATTCCCCAAACAAACTCTGTTGCTGATCATTCACAAAGGATGACTAGATCTCAGGCTGCAGTGGCATTTATTCAGGTGAACCTACAACTTGTATCTGGCTGTATTCCATTGCTTTTCTCTGAGGAATTATACAACTGAAAAAAATAGTATCTTACTAAGGAAAAAAATGCTAAACACATATTGTGGTTACTTGCTTTCTTCTTAGAGGTGCCAAGTTTTAAGTGCCTTCTCAAAGTCAATCATAATAAAGAGCATCTATGATACTGTACCACACACGAAGACAAGGATGACTCAAACATTGTGCCTCATTGATTATTATTTACAACATATGCAATTATTACTAACCATGCAATTTTGCCTGCAGCCCCTGACCATAATGGATACTATTATTTTTCCTTCTGCCCTTGACCCCCCCCCCCCTCCCCCCCCCTTCCCCATTCACCATGCTGAAGAGCACTATCCGAGTAACTCTTCAGTGGCCTCTGCCTCGTACAAACGTCAGAATGACTTATGAGACTCTGACGTCACACCCTGACTCAGATTATATCTGCCGGCGGGCTTTGCGACTCGGCTTGTTCCCGGACCACAGAGACTCTAATTACGGCCTTCTTTTGGTAAGACACAACCTTCTTACTGTGATCTTCCATGCGCTGAATATGCTCTTCTGTTACTGCTTGCTCATAAACACGACCTTTACCCGGTCAGCTCATTAATCTAAGTCACCGCTTGCTTTCTAACTGCGTTCCTTACTCGCACCTTCCAGACTAGTTAAAGCGTATTTAGCCTTGTGTACATTTCGCTTGCGTTCACCTTGACATTTAACTATTATGCGGTCTGAATAGTTTTCATTTTAACTAGCCTGACGATTCATTTATTATCTCTGGGCCTACCGGAGAGGATCTCTTGACCCTTCAATTACTTGGAATTACTAACAGCGCCTCCTGTGAGAAGCATAACGATCGCCGCCCTTTTTTGCTCTCTTCCCTGAATACACATATCCGTTGCCTTTTCATATGCAATGAGCATTACGAATAATCGCATACAATTGTTTCCATCTTAGAAATATGAATCTGTCCTGACTGAACATATGATTTTGGTAAGCCAAACTGTTTTCACGATATTTATGTTCATTTGTGTCTGTATGCTTTCCCCTTTTTTCTTTTCCTTTTTATATTTTTCTCAACTGCCATTTTATGACTGCCACACTCTTTTGACATATAATCAAGTATATAAAATAGCAGAATTAATGAGTCCTTTCCACGGTTAGGCTACTGCTTGAAATACTATGTAACACGACCTTGTACTTACAACTTTGCCTTCATAAGGGGCTCACAACGTACTTAGAAAATGCAAACTTCCCCAGTGTGGTATGTGTGAACCTTCAAAGTCATAGGTTCCTTTTTTAATTGCACTAACAGGATTTCCTTTGTGTACTAATGTTTCCTGAGTTCACCCACTCATTCAAAATTATGTAATTTTCAGAAATGTAATTAATACCAATCCTAATTTTCTTATGTTGCTGCTATATATGTCAATCATGCAGTTCTTGTTGTATCCACCTAATTTTGCCTATATATATATATATATATATTAATTCATCCTCCTTTTATTTTCTCCCTCCCTTGCTCCTTTCCTCCCAACCTCTCCCCACGCCCGACTTTTCTCTTCTTTTTCTGACGCTTTCTCCTCCTCTCCTCCCAAATTCTTTACACACCTCTATTTTTCTCCTCTCTGATGTTTTTATCAATTTTTTCTCTCTGCCTTGCTATTCTGCCATGTGCCCAATGACTCCATGTTTTCCATTCTACCATTTCTCTTTTTCTTTCTTGACTTCCCAACTGGAACCCTGTCCTTCTCACATATTCTTACCTTCCCCCTTCTTGCCTCAATCAGCCTTGAAAAAGCCTACGGCCTAAATAGGCCCTATGGGTGAAACACGTGTCTGCTGTCCTTCTATATAAAGGAAACATGAAATAAAACTCTAGCACGTTAAACTTTCAAAGAACGCCTGATTTTTCGTATGAACTTATGTTGACAATTGTGAGGGCACAATCCTCTACCTTCCTTTGTACTTACCCCCATAATGGCTCTTGAGTGAAGCCTTTTGTGAGGAATGTGCCACAGCAAACTTGGGGATTGACACTTGTAGCACCGAAACCCAGAAACCTCCACCCAAACATCTATTCATGAATTAAGAGGAAGTCTGGGCCATGATCAATTTGATCCCATTTACTTGCATTGAGTTGCTATTATTCCTTTCTGAATAATTTTTGTTTTTTAATAACTCTCTATCCTCACATCTAGAATTTCTAATTTTATAAGATTTAGAATTATTTATTTCTTAACTTTAATGTTGTTTTGGGTTGTTGCACATATACCACATGACATTTTCTGGGACAGACCTTGATGCTTTCACCAATCTACCAAGGATGAGTTCAGAATTCCTCAAAGAAGCATGGGACCAGTTGTACTATTTAATGGTAGCAAAATACTGGTTGCAATTTGCAACCAGTGTTTTTGTAACCAGGAAAGACTTTTGAGAGCCCACCTATGTACTAATAGATTGTTCCTAAAAAATCTGAATTGCAGTGGTTCGTAATCTAACCTACTTTTTGAATAATAATGCGGTAGATCACAAGTTGTGATTCACTATGATTGGAGGCCATTACAGAAAAAATGTCTCAAAATGTTTTCAAATAAAGCAAACCTTTAAATACAGTCCATTTTGCTTGAAGGATACAAGGGTATGATTAAATAAAAAATGTTAAATTATTTGTTTTAAAAACTTCGTTTAACACATGGAAATGACCCTTGGACCACTGTCTACTCTTCAAAAAACCTTTCCTTTTACATTCACAAAGTTCCCTTCCTTTTTGCAAATGCATTACCACCTCCTTTGAAGGATCTGTACGTTTCCAATGTTTTGCGACCAGATTTCACTGGCAAAATATTGATATATATGATACTGATTTGGTATTTGGAAGGAAATCTACAACATGCACCTCCCAGATACTAAATATGTATCAATTCAGAATAAAATGGGATTAGCAAATTGAAAAAAGCAATTTAATGGTTGCAAAAGCCAAATCAAAACATTTGTGACCATTAAAATGCTTAGCACATCTGGACCATGCTTGTCTAAGGGAAATTAGATTTTGCCAGAGCTCAACCAGAGCTAACATCAAGACTGCACCTTATCTCTTCCGTAGCTTAACAGTCAGATTTCCGACAGCACTAAGAAAATAAAACAGCAGCAGTAACATTCAATGAAACCTGTCTCAAAACACCATTTGTCAATCCCATAAATATTCATAGTGTAGTGGCTGCATTACCTAAACTAATGGATGGAGATGTATTTTCTGGCATTACCAATTGTATTGGTGGATTGCCTTACAGGAGGCAACTCCTTATTTGAGTAATCTTTTAAAAGAGGTTCACAAATATTTTTCAAAATTGGCCAAATTTGAAATTAGGAGTATGGTCCAGCCTGCAGCAGTATTTATTTGATCTTCCAGACCAAATCGAGAGAAAAACATAATCTAGCCGATTGGGGTGGGGGTGATCTGGTAGCACTAATCCTCCTAATCCACCTGTTTTAGAAAGCGAAGGAAACTAAAAGAAATGAAAGTCTTTCACGTATTTGCTTTTCCAGCAGTCTCCTCCGACTCTTCCTTCAGACTCTTCTGAATATTTAGAACTCAGAAAAACTGAAGGAAATTCTTCTCCATTCAATAATAACTCAATCAAGTTGACATCCTTAGTATGATCCTAGATCTTACCCGGCTTGATATCTAGTTCTCATTCTCATGAAATGAAAAGTAGGGAGCAGCGATGTCAGTCAGTGGGAGGAAAAGGGATGTGTGGCTTGAGGGACCTGAATGGAGGACCACCAGGCTCATGATGGCACAGCAGTGGCGAATCCAGCCACCGATCTACTGGTGGTCTTCTGACCACCCCATTACAAGTTGGGCAGTCGGACCTTCCTGGGACCAACAGCTCTGATAGGGAACAGCTTTCCCTGGCGTTGGAGCAGCAGTCACAGGGTGCAATACAAGCATATTATGAGTTTCCTCTCCTCCAGGGTTTCCATGGAGGTTCTTCCTCCATGTAAACCTTGGCAAAGAGGAAACAAAGGTGGCTCTACCGGGCTTCCCTGTGTCTCAACTGCATGGGGATGCACATGGGGGCAAAATATGTGCCCCCCTGTGTGCATGCACATAGGTTCCCCCCAGCACAGACTTTCAATTCCATGCCGTGCAGGAACCTTGTAGTGTGGTCCCATTGCAGTGAAGGCACCACAACCTTTAAATAAGGCACTGTCATGGGACTGACATGCTGCCTGCCTGCCTGTCAGACTACTTAAAAGTCGTAATCTTGCAGGCGGGCGGAGGCCGGCGGCCACCTTTGGCGGAGTGGGGGTGAGGCGGGTTGCACTGCCACATCACCACTCCACCAAATGTCATAATCAGGGCATCAGGGTCTGGCTGCCATCCTTCAGAGTGGGGGAGCTTATTTACTCTTTCACGCTTGATGAACTTCTGTCCACCACATTTAGGGAGAACCTCAGCCTCGCGTTGATCCCATTGCCTTCACAGGAGCTACTGTCACTGCCACTCCTGTAAATGCACTCAGAATTTGGTGAGTGGCCAGTGCTGACCACATTTTTATTTATTTTATCTATCAAAACAAACTCCCAAATAGAGAGTTTGCTTGGAAAAAAAAATGTCTAATGACCCTGACATGGAATTTTTCTCCCTAGTTGTGAGTGTCATTATTAGTTCTTTCTGTTTGGACCGACAGGTTTTCCCTGGACAAAATTCAGCCTCAGCAGATTTAATGTGTGATACACTACTGACCTTTTTTTCTTGATTTCTAGAAGCTATCTGACTACCCTCATTTCCAAATCTTCGTTAAGGATGTCAATCCATATGTCCATGTTGTTGTACAGTCTTTGGTGTATTCAGCAAATGTTCAATTGTATTTCCTTCTGTGAAGTTGCTTAAGGGTTCTTTATTTGTTCTTGTTCACAATACTACTCGGTTAATTTGCATACTCACTCTTATCTCCAGATGATGCAGTTTAAAATACCTTTTGTGATCTTAGAAGTCCCAAATTAAAGGACCAAAAAACAAATTATATTAGTTTTAATCCACACAATTTACCAAGGCATTCATTGACTCTGGGTGAGAAAGCAACAGCAAAAGTACCCCATTTTGACTATCTTGGGGTCAATAGTTCGTCTATTTGGCACATAGACGAACTAGCATCACATAGAGAGTGCTTAGTATAACTTATAGATAGTGATCAACATTGCACAAACACCATGGCTCAAGTAAGTGAAATCTTTACTGATGCCCCTTGAGCTCCAAGAATTGTGGGCTGAACCCACCAAGATTAGTAGGCCTTCTTGCAATCTTTAAAGTCACGTTTTTAGTTGCATGTAAAGGAGTCCTGGTGGCAAAAAGTGAGAGTTGGAAGTATCACTGATCATGTTTTGGACATTAAATATGTTCCAAAATTAGAGCGATTTTAAAGAAGAAATTACTCCTTATTCGGCCAACCATTTATATATAAAATAAATTCAGATATCAAATTTTACACTTACGAGGTTTTACAAGTAATTGATCAGCTTCCACCTCTCCATTGCTCCCTGGCTGTTGTACGAGATGATTTTCACAGAATTATTCTGAGGCGCATTATCTTAAAATCTGTCCACTATACAAGGTTAAATAGAAAAGGTGGATTACACCAATATGACCTTTGCTTTGAGTTGCACAGAACAAAGAGGGTTTGATGATATTGAAGTCTGACACAGGAAGTGCAATAGGTTTTAGTCTGGCTCCTTTTTACAAACAAGATGGCATGTAAGACGCAACATTTTAATATGATGCAATGAACTATATATATATATATATATATATATATATATATATATATATATATATATATATATATATATATCACGAACAGACTCCTTCACAGAAAGAGAAAAGGCCACACTTGAGGAGGTTTTCGGAAGCGCATTTAATCAGCTTGCCCACACAGAGTAGAGTTCTGACACCCATGGTGGCGGATGCATTTCGGCGTTCTTAGCCTCTTCAGCGCCGGGTGAAAGTGCAGGAAGAAGGGGTGTGAGCGAAGGTTCAAATGTCCAGCCTTCATCTCATCCACGGACTGCAGCCACTCCCACGACGATGATGTCACACTGCATATACTTCCTGTGGTCAGCTAGAGCCCCAGCGCCTACAGGTTCCAGCATGCAACAGCAAGATCCTGGTAAGTATCGCAAACGAGGTGGGGAGAATGTCTGTGCTGCAATGTCAGTGAAAAGCCCCCAAAGTTCAACAAACACAATTGGGCAGCGGCGCTTCCTCCAGTCCCTAATCCGCTTTAACCACTTCACAACGGAATCCTTTCTGGCGGGGGACATGGCAGATTCCAAGTCCGACGTGCTGCTCAGTGGCAACTTCACCGTCATACTTCTTCCGGTGATCCGTGGCGGACCCTGTAAAATTCCGGTAACCCGGAGTAGAAACGACTGCGAGCAGTAGTCCAGCAAAACAGGGCCTCTGAAGAAAGCGGGAGCCTTTTGTGCGCGTCGCTGGTGACCACGCTAGTAAGTATCACGAACAGACTCCTTCACAGAAAGAGAAAAGGCCACACTTGAGGAGGTTTTCGGAAGCGCATTTAATCAGCTTGCCCACACAGAGTAGAGTTCTGACACCCATGGTGGCGGATGCATTTCGGCGTTCTTAGCCTCTTCAGCGCCGGGTGAAAGTGCAGGAAGAAGGGGTGTGAGCGAAGGTTCAAATGTCCAGCCTTCATCTCATCCACAGACTGCAGCCACTCCCACGACGATGATGTCACACTGCATATACTTCCTGTGGTCAGCTAGAGCCCCAGCGCCTACAGGTTCCAGCATGCAACAGCAAGATCCTGGTAAGTATCGCAAACGAGGTGGGGAGAATGTCTGTGCTGCAATGTCAGTGAAAAGCCCCCAAAGTTCAACAAACACAATTGGGCAGCGGCGCTTCCTCCAGTCCCCAATCCGCTTTAACCACTTCACAACGGAATCCTTTCTGGCGGGGGACATGGCAGATTCCAAGTCCGACGTGCTGCTCAGTGGCAACTTCACCGTCATACTTCTTCCGGTGATCCGTGGCGGACCCTGTAAAATTCCGGTAACCCGGAGTAGAAACGACTGCGAGCAGTAGTCCAGCAAAACAGGGCCTCTGAAGAAAGCGGGAGCCTTTTGTGCGCGTCGCTGGTGACCACGCTAGTAAGTATCACGAACAGACTCCTTCACAGAAAGAGAAAAGGCCACACTTGAGGAGGTTTTCGGAAGCGCATTTAATCAGCTTGCCCACACAGAGTAGAGTTCTGACACCCATGGTAGCGGATGCATTTCGGCGTTCTTAGCCTCTTCAGCGCCGGGTGAAAGTGCAGGAAGAAGGGGTGTGAGCGAAGGTTCAAATGTCCAGCCTTCATCTCATCCACGGACTGCAGCCACTCCCACGACGATGATGTCACACTGCATATACTTCCTGTGGTCAGCTAGAGCCCCAGCGCCTACAGGTTCCAGCATGCAACAGCAAGATCCTGGTAAGTATCGCAAACGAGGTGGGGAGAATGTCTGTGCTGCAATGTCAGTGAAAAGCCCCCAAAGTTCAACAAACACAATTGGGCAGCGGCGCTTCCTCCAGTCCCCAATCCGCTTTAACCACTTCACAATATATATTGCAAGTGGTTCTTTTCCGTGGAGAAGAAACAAAGACCAAGAGGGGAGTTCAGAAAAACAACAGCTTTATTTCTAGGGTCCCAGCGCAGGCGGATGCATTTCGGCGAGTGAGCCTTCTTCGGCGCCCCATGCTGTTAGGATGCCGTCCATAATTTCCTCTTCCTGAAAAAGTCTTTACTCGCACCTGAGTCTCCTCCCCCTAGCAATTGGCTGACCAATCCGAGTTCGTATAGAATATATCGAACTCCAAGTCCCAACATGCAATGTAGTTGCATAGGTGAGATGGTCATACATGGGAGAGTCAGAAAACATGGGCTTGGTGCAAGTTTCACAGGTGAGTGGCACGGCTCGAAGAGCAGAAGAAATGGCCGTTTTTCTTCCTAGTCCCCTCTGACTGCAGCGACCAGCGTCTTCAGGTGTCAAACAGGGTGGGGGCGGTCAAATGTCAGACAGAGTGCCCAATTGAGATGAAATATCTCGATCCTCTCTTTTGTCTTCCTGATGTTGCTGGCAGAACACCGGAAATTCCAGTAACCTGGAAAAGGGTAGCTGCAAGCAGCGGTTTGCCAAAGTTTATTCCGGGTCTTTTTTGTGCTGCAGGGTCTTTGGGCTGAGCCTTGGCAATCACAGAAATATTGCAAGTGGTTCTTTTCCGTGGAGAAGAAACAAAGACCAAGAGGGGAGTTCAGAAAAACAACAGCTTTATTTCTAGGGTCCCAGCGCAGGCGGATGCATTTCGGCGAGTGAGCCTTCTTCGGCGCCCCATGCTGTTAGGATGCCGTCCATAATTTCCTCTTCCTGAAAAAGTCTTTACTCGCACCTGAGTCTCCTCCCCCTAGCAATTGGCTGACCAATCCGAGTTTGTGTAGAATATATCGAACTCCAAGTCCCAACATGCAATGTAGTTGCGTAGGTGAGATGGTCATACATGGGAGAGTCAGAAAGCATGGGCTTGGTGCAAGTTTCACAGGTGAGTGGCACGGCTCGAAGAGCAGAAGAAATGGCCGTTTTTCTTCCTAGTCCCCTCTGACTGCAGCGACCAGCGTCTTCAGGTGTCAAACAGGGTGGGGGCGGTCAAATGTTAGACAGAGTGCCCAATTGAGATGAAATATCTCGATCCTCTCTTTTGTCTTCCTGATGTTGCTGGCAGAACGCCGGAAATTCCAGTAACCTGGAAAAGGGTAGCTGCAAGCAGCAGTTTGCCAAAGTTTATTCCGGGTCTTTTTTGTGCTGCAGGGACTTTGGGCTGAGCCTTGGCAATCACAGAAATATTGCAAGTGGTTCTTTTCCGTGGAGAAGAAACAAAGACCAAGAGGGGAGTTCAGAAAAACAACAGCTTTATTTCTAGGGTCCCAGCGCAGGCGGATGCATTATGGCGAGTGAGCCTTCTTCGGCGCCCCATGCTGTTAGGATGCCGTCCATAATTTCCTCTTCCTGAAAAAGTCTTTACTCGCACCTGAGTCTCCTCCCCCTAGCAATTGGCTGACCAATCCGAGTTCGTGTAGAATATATCGAACTCCAAGTCCCAACATGCAATGTAGTTGCGTAGGTGAGATGGTCATACATGGGAGAGTCAGAAAGCATGGGCTTGGTGCAAGTTTCACAGGTGAGTGGCACGGCTCGAAGAGCAGAAGAAATGGCCGTTTTTCTTCCTAGTCCCCTCTGACTGCAGCGACCAGCGTCTTCAGGTGTCAAACAGGGTGGGGGCGGTCAAATATATATATAATACCTACTGGCGGTCGTTATAGTTAGGACCTAGTTACCATAGGAAAATCACAACATTCTATTCCCAATAATTTTTGGCGCTGATTGGGGAATCTTGGTGAAATTTTCAAAACTCGTGGCCCCCTCCGGTCCGCTCCTATCTTTAAAGTTTTGGGGTGAATTGGCAAGCGTGAGCCGAGAAATAGGGGGGTCCCAAAACGTGTTTTCTCCATGCAATTTTCCATAGGAAACTTTAGCTGAGGCTACAGCCCGAACTGCTGAAATTAATTACACCAAGTTCGGCAAAAAGGTAGCCCTTGTTAAATGGTGTATATCCGTTCAGTATTTGCTGAGAAAATAAAATGTAAACAAATAGTGATATCTATGACTGCGGTGGATCTGCGGACCCTCCCGACCATGAGCTGTATTCTAATTGGCTGTAAACACCCCAAACCAGGAAGTGTTGGCAGCCATCTTGTGCACAAGAAAACAGAAAAACAAACACGAAAAACAAGAAAAAGGGGCAGGATAGAAACACGCTGACCCCCTAGGCCTGCTAGGCCTGCTTAGGGGGTCCCAAAAAAAGATATATATATTTAAAAAAATTACGGGATACCCGGAGGATCCTGCCACAAAAAAAAAAGCGTGGTCTCGCGCTTCATTATTATTTAGCCCCCCCAGTGGGCCAAATCCCGTGGGGAATCTTTGTATTGTAATGGGGACCCAAAGGGGCCCCCCAGGGACCGCCACCCCCGGGCTTATAAAACATGTTTGCAGGGGGGGCTCACAGCCCCCCAGCCCTGGGGACCGCCACCCCTCGGGCTTTTGAATTAAATGTGTGGGGGGGCTCAAAGGCCCCTCCAAGCCGAGGGGACGACCAGCCCCGGGGCTTATCCTAAATTTGCGGGGGGCTCAAGGTCCCCCCGCCGCCCCGGGGACTGCCACCCCCTGGGGCTTGTTTTAAAAATGTTATGGGGGCCTCAAAGGCTCCCCTAAGCCCCGGGGACCGCCATCCCGATGCTTCTTTTAAAAATAAATACCTGTGTGGGGGGCTAGAGCCCCACCACATGCCCCGGGGATCGCCACCTCCCCAGGCCACATTGGCCCTTATTTATGAGGCCTAGCGTCAGTTTTGCGCTGCTGGTGCGTCACTTTTTGTGACGCACCAGCGGCGTAAAAAATGTGCCTTGTTGCGCCATATTTAAAAAGTGACGCATCTAGGTAGATGCGTCACTTTTTAAACCCCTGCACCACATTATACCTGCGTCAGGGATAATGTATGCAGAGGGGGCGTTCCCCCGCAAAAAGCCTCGTAATAGTGACGCAGTGAAATCTATGAGATTTCACTGCGTCACTTTTAGGATGCTGTTGCGTCAAAATCTTGCGCCTGCCTCACAGCAGGCGTAAGACTGACGCAAGCCCTTTCACATGGGGCTTTCCCCATGTGAAAGGACGCATTGCTGGAGTTGCGTCACTTTTGTGACACACTCCAGCAATGCGTCACTTTTGCACTTACAGATGCGTCAGAAATACTGACGTATCTGTAAGTCCTTGCGAAATGATGCGTCATACATTAAATATGACGCATCAATGGTGTCATATTTAAGTGCGCAGTGAAAAGTGACGCATCGCTGTTTTCACGCAGCAATGCGTCACTTTTCATAAATGAGGCCCTTATTATTTAAATTTGGGGGTCCGTTACAGACCCCCAAGCCCCCGGGGGCCACCCGCCCTAGGGCTTTGCAAATGTTGAGAGGGGGCCGCTTGGCCCCCCTCCTGGAGCCTGTTATGGCCCTGTGGACCGCCATTCCCCAGGGCCGGCTCCTGCAGTGTCAGGAGGTGCCCACCCCTGGGACACTGCTGTTTGCTATGGCAAACTGCTTTGGTTTTTGGAAGAGAGAGCAGGGAATCCTGCTCTGTCTTCCAAAAACCAAAGACGATTGCTTTTTCACACGGGGAGCTGCATCTTAGCAGCTCCTCGTGTGGAAAAGCCATACCGGCTCCCGCAGGAGGCCAAGAGCCGGTGGGACCGTGGGGGCATTGGGGCTCCCCCCGCGGTCCCCAACGAGGTGGCGAGACCCCCTCCAATAAAAAATACATTTTAAAAATGCTATACCCCGGGGGATGAGGTCCCCGGGGGGGGGGGAAACAAGTTGGCAGATAATGGCCTTGGGAGGGGGCCACACGTCCTGCTACATACATTTTTATAAAAAAGGGGTCAGGTCCTGGGGGATGAGGTCCCCAGGGCCGATAAAAAAGGGAAACATGTCCCCTGGCACGTTGGTAGATAGAGAACTAATTCCCCTTGAATGCTGGGGGTCCCTGGCGGCAGAGAGGTGTTCAGAGGCCACACCCCTTTTTACACCTCTTTGCAACATAGCTCTGTGGCGCTTGATGGAGGTACCTGGTGGGCTAGTTGGACCCTAGGGACATCAGTAATGTCATGAGTGATGCCACTGACCATGGCATGAGTGATGTAATATGTGACGTCATCAGCAGTGCATTGCGGGCATGCAAGTTATAGTTAGCTGAACTAACTTTAACAAGGGAATTTTAATGGTTTTGTACGAGTTAAATGCTAACTATAACGCCCCTGAAATATATGTTTTTTTCAGTGAATTTCCAAGGCTTTTTAAATGCTAATTCCTAACTATAATGTGCCTGAAACCTATGTTTTTTTCAGTGAATTTCAAAGGTTTCTTAAATGCTAATTTCTAACTATGCCTATGGAGGTAGGGCATGTGAAGAAAGAAGAAAAAAACGCACAGAAAGAAAACAAAGAAATGCAGAAAGAAGCAACAGAAGTCCTCAAAGATGAAGAAAAGTGCAGGAGGAAGGAAAACGTGCTGAAAGAACAAACAGAGGAGCAGAATAAAGCCTTGTTGCAAAATCATCCTGTACCCTCAACTTTTTCAGACGGGTACTGATGGTAACCGAGTCTGACCAACCAGTGCTAGAGCCAGTGCTATGTTAAAAGACACTTAGAATACAGTGTAAACACCTACATACGCTAGGGAACACTATGCATTGCGGTACCCCTGGGATTACCATATGTAAGCCCCTACTACATAGTAGGGCAGGGGATTAAAACTACCTCTTAAAATGCACCACAGGGTGCGTATGCACACTGGTGAAGAGAGGGGGGCTAGAGGTGACATGTGTGCACACACGCCCTGTGGCCATTTTAATTTGGGGGATAAAGTCCCCTTGAATCCTGAGAGTCCCTAGGGTCAAACTAGCCCACTAGGTACCTCCAGTAAGCGCCATTGCAGAGAGGTGTACAAAGGGGCACGGCCTGGACCCCCTCTCTTCAATGCAGCGCAATGGCGCTTACTGGAAGCACCTGGAGGGCTAGTTGGCCTCCAGGGGCCCTCAGGATTGAAGGGGAATTATTTCCCCAACTTAAAATGCGCCACAGGGCGTGTTTGCACACGTCACCTCAGGCTCTTCCCCTCCCTTCCCCGCTGTGTAATCATACCCTGTGGCCATTTTAAGTTGGTAGATAAAGTCCCCTTGAATCCTGAGAGTGCCTAGGGTCAGACTAGCCCACTAGGTACCTCCAGTAGGCACCATTACAGAGAGGTGTAAAAAGTGGCACTGCCTGGACCACCTCTCTGCAACACAGTGCATTGGCGCTCACAAGAATCACCTGGTGGACTAGTTGGCCCCCAGGGGACCTCAGGTTTAAAGGGGAGCTATTTTCCCAACTTAAAACAGACTACAGCCTACAGGGCGTGTTTGCACACGTCACCTCAGGGCCCATCCCCTCCCCTCACCACTGTGTAAACACGCCCGGTTATAGTTAGTTGGACTCACTATAACTTGTGCGTGCAATGCACTGCTGATGACGTCACATATTACATCACTCATGACATGGTCAGTGACATCACTCATGACATCACTGATGACATCACTGATGACAACATCCTTGTGACAAAGTGGCAGACCTCCTATCAGCATAAAATAACCTTTGACACACACATTCAAAAATAGAAACTAACATTTTCTTAAAAAAGGAGAAATCAATACCAATTACAACAACTTATTAGGTAATTCCAACATCTACATACACATCCACTCATTCACCAACAGTTCTATATAGTCACTCATGCATGTACTTACTCATCATATGTACTCATACACCTATACATCCTGTTACACACCAATACTCATCCGTATAGTTACTCACACACAAATCCACACATGCAAATAAACTATCAAAAACCCATTTACTTGATTATACTGCTATATACACACTACTACACATACTTCTACAGAAACGGAAACATATTTACTCTCTTAAACAATCAATTATAAAAACACATACTCACTAACCCACCCATACACACAATCATCTACCCATACAGTCTTGCACACATGCTGTCTTCAAAATACATACAAATAGTGAGCCACTCATTCATGCATCTGTGCTCTAAGTAATATCCCCCACCAAACCATACAGACACTCATACTGATACTCAAAAAAACAACTAATAACCCATATACACACTCATGTAGCTACTCACCAACCCATGCAGCCACTTATACACAAAGTGAGACACAGATACAGATATTTAAATATTTAAACATTACTTGCTAATATATGTATTCACTAAGATACATTTAATAAGTCAGTTAACCAACCGATTTTACACAAAAAAACATCAATTTAGACATTTATTTACCCATTTATTCTTCCATCAACCTTTAGATATATATATATATAAAAAATATTTATTTTTCAGAAAGATACACATTCACTGGATGATGTCATCCGTGATGTCATTTGAGATGTCATCAGTGATGTCATGAGTGATGTCACTGACCATGTCATGAGTGATGTAATATGTGACGTCATCAGCAGTGCATTGCACGCACAAGTTGTAGTGAGTCCAACTAACTATAACGTGGGAATTTCAATGGTTTTATGCGAGTAAAATTTCCACCTAACTATAACTGGTGTGAAACCTATGGTTTTTTCAGTGAATTTAATAGGTTTTTTAAATGCTAATTCCTAACTATAACTGGTGTGAAACCTATGGTTTGTTCAGTGAATATATATATACATTGAGCGCCCGCCGGCTGAAACAATTGTCAAGGAAAGGGCTGAAGGGAAAAGGCTTCAGTGAGGAGCCCGCCTCCCCCATGGATTTGAACTATTGAATTTGCCAGAGTTTGCAGAGGTTGTTCCCCAGCACTGTATACAGATAAACCTTTTTAAAAGCAGGCTAAAACCAGTGAAAATCGGTATGGTTGTGAATTTCTCCACGCTACTCTGACCATCATATGGAGCCCCAAGATGGTACTAAACCGGAGAAAGGCTGGGATAGTGTCGGAGAAGCGGCGAGAAAAGATTGCCAAAACCAACATTGGAGAATTCTTGTAATTTGGAGTACCAAGAAGAGGCATTGTGGGGCATGAAGTCCGAATACCAAGTAAAGAACATGTACAGCGCGTTAAGGTGAACTTAAAAGTGACTACAGTGAGAATATCATATTTAACAGTTAAAAGAGTAAAAATTAGTACTGTTAAACCTTAACGCAACATTTTATTCTAAATGTTCAAACAGACTGCCTCTTTAAGCAAATGGACATTGGTCCTTCTTCAATGCCTAGTTACATTTTAAATAACTAACGAACCCACCCTTGAAGCTGTGCATATGATGAAGAGGTGTGTTAACCTCGAAACGCGTTATGCTTTTTGCCGCAAATAAAGGAATTTGAAGTATGCTGGTGTGGCCGGTTTCACGCTGCTGAGGTCTGTGCGTGGGTTTTGACTGGATATATATATATATATATAGATATATATCTATATATATAAAAAAATTCTATGGCAAAATGAAATCCCTTATTTTGTTCCTTTTCAAATTAAGTGTATTAAGTTTTACCACTTTATTCCAATCAAGATGACTTCGGTGTGCCATACTTTTGTCATAAGTAAGACTGTTAGCGTTCTAGTTGTTCTTTAGAACACTCTGGGACATTCTGTCATTGGGCTATAGTTGGGCTACATCTGGCTGATATTTGGGCAACATTTGTTTTTTTTTGTCTCTGGTGGCCAAGTTTGGGCTACATTGGGCTACATTGGGCTACATTTGAGCTTTAACATATATATAGCCCAATGTAGCCCAATATATATTTTTTCAATGTTAATTTTCGTAAAAACCACTGGAGCACATATCTTGAGACATAGCAAAGGCACATCGGGCTACCAGTCCCTACAATTTTGCCAAGTTTGGTGCAAATCCATTCAGCCGTTCGCGCTAAAAGTGAGTTCAACCGCCCTATGGAAATTAACATGGGGAAAACATGTTTTGGGACCCCCTTTTATCTCGGCCCCCGCTTGACGAATCCCCCCCAAACTTTCAGGGAAAGACCGGAGCTCTGCGAGGCAAATTAGAGCACATTTTCAGGCAGATTCGTCAACCGACGCCAAAGTTATCCGCAATAGAATTTTGAGATTTTGCATTGAAAAAAATCCTAACTATAACTACCTACTGGCGACCGCCAGTAGGTAATATATATATATATTTATTTATATTTTTGTTTATGTCTTGCAATGCATTTTATAATTGATGTATTAGAGTCATTGTACTTTTGTGGGGAATATACCCGCAGTAAACATATCCAAACACTTTTTAATCATTGCATTCAAATCGCACTGCTGGTTTACTTGTTAACCTTGATTGCCTTTGTCTCTGTACTCCATGTCCCAGGTGGCAACATTTTTTTGGTGAAGTTTGACATTTTTAACCATTCTTAGCTTGGCTTTTGATCCTTTTCAGTTTATTCAGAATGTATTTGCTACTGTTTCCGCAGTTGAACATTAAAACACATTAGATGGAAATATTGAAGATGAGTCCATGGAAAAAAGCTTACTCTGGAATACAATCATTTATTTTGAAATAAATCAATAAAATATGTTAAATTATTCTGAGTTGTTTTCATTCGTTTGAGCATTGGGTGTCAGATGACAGCCTGGAAGGAGAATCAACATTAATTCTGATAATGTGTATGTCTCCCAGACTAGAGTGCCCGGAGCAGACTCCTCAGAAACAGTTGTCAAAACCTCACCTCACCTTCACTGATTCTGACTGAAGGGGCTACATTTGTAATTCCCAGTTCAGAAGAGCCCGAAATATTTTTTCTTACGTCTCCTCCCATGTTTGGTGTATATCACTGATATTTTGGAGTCACAATGAATTCCAAGTTTACTCCTATAATTCGACAAAGGTCATAGATTTTCAGGAGCACTCTTGCTAAATACAATTACCAAATGTGGATTTATTCTTTTAATATATCTTTATTGATTTTTCACATTTATGTAAATATTTTGTGACAAATACAGTTTATAATAGAACATGTCTTAAGTTGCAAATCTACGCACATCAGGTCTATTGTTAAATTGGTAAGTAGGTTTCAACTTTCAATATTTGTTATGAACAGCGGTTTGCATTACAGACAATATTTTAACATTCCTTATTTCCCCTTATAATTTGCCCAGGGTGTTATATCGTTATTGCTCTTACAAACATTTCCTGTCCATTTATAAACGAATAACATAACAAACCAAAACAAACTTTGTGGTGTTTTGTTTCATACCTTGTGTACTCCATCGTATGTGTCTGTGGGTATGCATCACGGTCTGCCGTGGGGCTCCTGGATTCGGGTCCAGCCTCCATATGTATGTGGTTATTTGTTGTTATTGTGATTGTAGGGAACCCATTTGGTCTGGGGGTCCTATATCTGGAGTGTTTTCCCTAGGGTCCTCTTCTATGTCATTGCTTTCCCCAATTTCCTCATTATTGCGAGACTCCCAATCTCATAGCACCTCTGCCCATAGGGACGCCTAGGTATCCGTTGCAAATCCTCTTTCTGGAGGGCTTTTAATTCTGCTCTTGACCAGGTGTCTACATTTTTCTCCAAGGGTAACATTGACGGGGATTACTTGCTAGCCATTGCTGCGTGATCTGCCTTCTCGCCAGAACTAGCGCGAGATCAGTAAATCTGTTCCCTATTTTTTTGGCTTTGGGTCTGGGGAAAAGGCCCAACCGACAGATCGCTGAAGTGTTCAGAAATGTACGGGCTAGTGTCTTCCCAATCGCCATCAGGACCTTTTCCCAGTAGTTCTTCAAATTTATGCATTCCCACGTCATGTGTACAAAGCCTACATCTATCAGTAGTCCCCATCTAGCACAGGATGTATCGCTCCCCCCTCCCAGTACGTTTAATCTGTGTGGGGTCAGGTATACCATATGTATATAATTGAATTGAATCGTCTTGAGGTTCGAGTTCCTGGATATCTTTTTGCCCCCTCTCAGGACCCGCATCCAATCCTTATCTATTAAGGGTTTCCCATTAACCTCTTGGGAAGAGGGCTCAGTTGAGTCACTTCACCGTAGGTTACAGAATGTTTGTGCCAGTGAACGGTATGTCAGGAACTGGCCTTGTGATAAGTCATAATGAGACATACGCTCGTCCATGGGCATTAGTGTTCCCAGGTGGAAACAATCTCCCACCATGGTGATCCCTGCTGCTGTCCATGTCAATAATTGAGCTCCTGAGTTGGGGGTCAGCGGATTTCCAAATGAATCCCTATAAGTGGGATTTCTGGCGCACAGGGCTGTTCTTTTCCCATGTGTCGGAGGCAACTCCTCAAGCAATACAATGCTGTCTGCAGCAGCACATTGGGACGAGGGAGGCTCACTTTCTGATGCACTACTCTGGCCACTAATCAACCCCGGTTGCGTTCCCTGCCCATCTCTCCCAGGTATGTCAAATTCCGACCATCCAACTAGTGAGATAGCCATTGCAGCTGCGCCGCCAGATAGTATAGCTCAAAATCTGGGGCGCCCAGTCCTCCATTCTCAGCTGTTCTTTGTGTTATTTCCAGGGCTACCCTATTTTTTCCACCATCCCAGATCAGCTCCAGTAGCAGCTAATTCAGGTCCGCAAACCAGCTTGGCGATATCACCACCGGAAGGTTCACAAAGTGGTACAATTATCTTGGTAGCATAATCATTTTCGAGAGTGCCACTCGAGCCATCAGTGGTAGTTTGAGGGAGCGCCAGAATTGTACAGATGCTTTCAGTGGCGTAATTATCAGGTTAAGATTGCCCTCACATAGGTCAACCAATTTATGTAAGACCTGGACTCCTAAATACTTAAATACTTCAATGAGCAAGGGGCCCACAACAAACCTGCCAAGAGTGTCTCCGACCTTACTTGATCTTCCTGTAGAGGGAAGGCATAGGTTTTAGATTTATTAACTTTGAGGCCTGCTAAGGTCGCATACTTGTCTAGCACTGTTAGGGCCTGTCCCCCCATCTTTTATATATAATAGAAGATCGTCCACATATAGGGAGATCATATGTGGAGTGAGTCCCAATTTGATTCCAAGAAGGCCCTCTTGTTGTCGAAAAAACTTCGCTTGGTGTTCTATTGCGATAGCGAACAGCAATGGGGAAAGAGGACATCCATGTCTGGTGCCCCTATCTATGCATGAAGCATATGCATGAAGCAGCTCACATGAAAGTTACTAAGTGGCCTTTTAGGATTTTTATGTGCAGGAAGGGATACTTTCCTACACATAACCAATCCTCCCTGCACACAGACACCCTTGCACTCTGGTGCAAGGATGCCTGCATTGGTGCTAAGTTGTTAAACTTGGCGCCATCGCAGGGGGATATGCAAGGCTGCACCACATTCTTGTAAATATGGTTCAGCCGTGCGTTTTTGAAATGGAGGAGCATGTCGTTAAGCCCAGGAGGCTTACAACAAGCTCTGCCAATTCTATTCTACATATTCCCCTTAGTGTCTCTATTTCTTAGTTTTGTACTACCCTAATGAAAAATATAGTATGCTTGATCATTAAGAAAATGGGTACAGCTTTAGCAAAGACAAATATTTGAAACATGATGATGATTAACACACCAGACATTGCGTGTACATCCTCAAAGGGAGCTTATTTGGCCACAATTGGAAGTGCAACATCAGTCTCACATAGCTGTGGAGCGAGAAGCCTAAAGATGTACAGAAGTTGCCTACTTATATCAGGCAAATGCGCTTTGGATTGGCTACCTGGATGGAGATATGCTGCACCGCACATTATCAGAATAACATAATCAACTCACATAAGATAAAGAAGTGTGGATGGAGGCTTTTGAGTTGAGTGTGGTGAAAATGTGTGTGAGATGTGTACGTATGTAGAGTACATAAAAAGAAATCTCTTGCTCATAATATTATAGATCCAACGTCATATGCCCAAGCATAGGTTCACGTTTGCCAGCATCAAGAATAAGCAGTGTCAATATACATGAAAAACCTACGTTACATGATTAGATTAGGTAACAAAAGTATCTTGGCTGGCAGTCTTCTGCCTGCATTTCTGCCCGCGTTTGCCTTCTCTCCAAACTCACTGGGGTGAAACATTGTCCCCAGTGTGCAAGGCTGGGAGCAGCCTCAGGATGCTGAAAACCACCACCAGCTTCCTACTGTGCAGGACACCAGTGGGTCTTCGCCCATCATCGCCCAGAAGAGTCCAGACCGGGCCATCCCTCGTTCATTGAGTCCTGGGATCACTAAGGATGTAGAGACGAGTAAGTGAACTTCCTTTTTCATCTACCTTAAGTTATATTACGCTTCCCACTGTTCTTTTACTATTGGCTGTTACAACTAGAATGAGTAAGTGAAAAGTGCAGTAAGCCTCAAACCCCCCACTAGCACAGAAATGCCATGAGACCTGCGAGCGAAAAACATCATTCACTCCACAGCTGCTGCCAGGGATTGTACCAGTGGTGATAATGATCACCCAAGCGAAGAAGTGGAGTCTGTATTAAAGTCTAACGTATCAGCTACCAGTGGAGACCAAACTTGACTAAAGTACAGGATATGTTTAAAAAGTTGTCCCTCTTGAATAGTGCACTAGTATCCAGCGATAACACCTGTGCAACTATCCCTAGCACCCAGAGTGCCCCCTGAAATCCTGGGGTCTTTGGGACAAGCAGGCACTACAGCTAGTGAGGCTTCTCCCCCGAAAGAATCTGCTCTACCTCGGCTTCCCCTTAGCCTCAATCCTCTCCAGGGTCCCCAGTTCCAGCAGGCTTGCACCCTTGGCTTCCACAGAGTTGACTTTGGCACCTCTCACCAAATCTCTTGCTTCACCACCAGCTACATCTGCAGCACAAGCGAACAGTGAGTGTGCCAATACTCTACAGAAGCATTTATCTAATACTGACCACGTTTCACTCCATCCCAAAATGGACAACCTAACAAGGCTGCTAGTTTCTCTCTCTACGCAAAGAACGAACGGCTATGCAGAACAATCAGTAGTGTTGCAAGGGCTCATGTAGCAAGGGCACAGAAAGGCAACAGTGCATCTGCAAAATTGGCCCTAAATTCACTGGTAAAGAGACACTTTTGAAACCATTTCTGTTTAATGCATCAGGCCCTGATCATGGTGCTTCAAATCAATCTTTCATGTTGGATTCTTAGGACAAGGGACGCTCAAATTCTTCTGAAAATACTTTATGGCCACAGCTGACGCTGTAAGGCTCTACAATAACAGCTCGGGCAATCAAGTCTCTGTTTTATCCGCTTAGCCCCCGATTTCATCCTGTCCCTTTTGTCGGTGGACTCTACAAAACTCAACAATGGGACAGGATACCCCTTAGCCCCTAGTACCTAGCAACAGCCTTGTACACATACTCTGGGGCACTCACCCCAAAGGAAGGAAACACCAGGCGAATACTCTACATGACTCAAGTACCCAAGCGAACCTAGGGGTCATTCGAGGATACTGATTCTTTGTCAATAAGGTTACACACTGGCTCGGGACAAAATGCAAATGTCTTTCAATAGTCAGATCAAGCATTGAATATACCAAACTTCATAGCCCAGAAGGATTATTATTTGACTATATTTCTTAATGAACGAAGACTCACCAGATGACAACCATATCAATTTCAAACTATGCACAAGTCACCCCGAGGGATTAAAGAAGACTAACATTTGGCTGGAATTGCTCCATCCCACAAGTAGTTCTAATCTTGGGAGCAGGAAGGGCCTTCGCAACTACTTTCCTCAGGCCCCCTGTCTCGAAACTCGACCAGAGGTATCAAACCTGAATGCAAATAATTGACTAACTGACCCAGCTGAGCTTGCTGCAATGGGCGTGTGCCTAGCTCCTGACACTGAGGCCTAAATAAGTACATCTAAAACAGCTGGGAAATCCTGTGGCGGCTTCTGGGGGGGCACTAGAGACTATTCTGTCAACCGTATCTCTGCCACAGTAATACATTTCTCTTACATCTCCACATAGAAGGACAGGTTTGAACTCTCAATCAAATTTGTCCATAATATCTTGGAACCCGGCAAGCATTAAACTTTCAGGAGATTTGGGCCACAACCAGGAAGAGTATTATTGGTTTCTCAACATACAGTGTAGAATTTCAACCTTCTGAGAAGAATGGAAGGGTTGCTTTTCCTGATGAAGAATGATTTGCACTGCACCCGCTCATCTCTGACGATACATTCAGGTGATATAATGGGGTTCTGACTTACATTCCCTTGAGATCTGAAATTGGTATTAATTCATGTTTATGCTACGACAGTTTCTGCTGGCAGCGAGTCCCCAGTCCTAACTTTCCTAGGAGATCTAATTGAAACTAATCAACAGCATGCTAAGTTAATAGTGGCAGGCAATATTAACACCTCCTTCGAGCAGTCCTCTTACATCAATGAGCTCACTGAAGCAGGAGATGAGCAATGGAATATCCCTCAGTTAGAGGGAAGCAACAGCACATTCCTTCTTGCACTACTCTCCACCTAACCGCGATTACTGTATGCCATTGTACAAAGGCTTGCAATGGTCGGACCACCTCAGACTCTCTGAGCTCACCCACTTTCAAGCACGTTTTCTAAATCAACATTATTGACTACGTTTTCTTAGATGTCAGGCTGTGGCCCCTGCTGGAGAACATGAAGGTTGACTCTCGCCGTGATAGTGATCATAATTCTTTGCTTTTATCTCTTTCTGGCAAAGAGCTGCAAAGGGGCGATTCTGCTTGCTGTACTGATGTACCCGAAACCCTACTAGCTAACTACCATCCCTGGCCTCATGCAATGTCCAACCAAAAACTGCCCTGTTTGTTTCCTTTATATCTGATTTTGAAGAGTCCCCCAGAACCCACATCGCGATTCTTGACATTCAGAAACTGTTTCCCCACAAGTTCCAATGAATTGTTTACAAGAAATGTAGTCATAGGCAGCTTGCATCAGTGAAGGAGGTTAAATGGTTTAACCTGGATTGCAAAAAAGCTAAAGCATGTTTAAGGGTTGCCTGTCAAAGACCCTGCATGGGGGAGAGATAAAAGAGGCCGGGGGAATTGTAAATCTGCCCTCACCTATGCCAAGAAAAACAGGGATGACAAAATCTGGCAAGATCGCTTCTTGCTATTAACCTGAAGGACAATAGATCTTTTTGGCAAATCCTGTCCCATGACAGCAGAGATAGTTCTAGAACGTTCCACCATCACATTCAACCCGACAGTTGGGTTTCCACCTTTTCAAAGCTGTATGCCCCAGAGGACCTTGTTCCTGATGGTGATATTTTCCCAAGCTCTATGACGGAAGTATCTAAAAGTGATGGGCCAGCAGCAGAGACAATGGAAACAGACCAACTGCATTTCAGCTTCGAAGACCCTGCTGAATCCATACATCTTCCCAAGTCAATAAAGCACACGGCTCAGAAAAAATTACGGATGACTTACTTAAATCAGAAACCCAAATCTGGACTAGTTAAGTAAACCTTGTTTATAATGCCATATAAACTGGAGTGGAAATCCCGGACACATGGAGGGGAGCTAAAATAAATCCGGTGAACAACAAGAACGATCCATGTATCCCTTCAAACTATGGGGCATATTATCAAGAACGGCGTTAAAAATTATCGCAAGTTTAGTGGCAAAAAAATGCAGCTAAAGCGGCGATAATGGGCTTGATAATATGCCCATGAGAATTCCAATAGAAGTCCATGTTCTGGTGTGAACCTGGGCTTCTATTGAAATTCTACAGGGCATATTATCAAGCCCATTATCGCCGCTTTAGCGGCAGTTTTCTGCTGCTAAACCGGCGATAATTTTAACGCCGTTCTTGATAATATGCCCCCAAAGGCCTATAAGTGTTAATGACTATTTGCAAAACAATGTTGGTAGGAAGGCTCTTGATACATTATTTTTATGGCTTAAAGATAATTATGTTCTGTCCCTGCTCCAAGCCGGTTTACGACTGAAGACAAATACGTTTGACCAGGTATTCAAACTGGATCATCCTTATTGGAAATATGCACTGCTACTGAGGCAAAAACTGCACATGGCCTTTTTGGCTGCTTTTGTACTTGTTCCCACAGGGAAAATGTGGAGTGTTTTGCTCAACTATTGGTGCACCTGGGAACTTGGTCAACCTAATAGCTAAACTGCATGTGGAGAACTATGCCCAAGTTAGTTGGGGCAGTAAGGGGGAATTGATAGATTGTATACCAATTTCATGAGGAGTACACCCAGGGTGCTTCCGTGCTCTCACTCTATTTACTTTATAGATAAATGATGTGGTACAGAAACTCCTAGACTGACAGAATGACTCGCCTAATCGAACGCAATCAACTAAATACATGGATTTTGGTCCAAGGACTGTTAAGAATTGTGCAATGAGAGTTTTGTTTTTCTTCCAATTGAACTTTATCGCCATTTGTGAATCACATAGACATCACGTACAGGAAGGTATTGAAATAACCCTTCCCTCCCATTCATAATAAAGAAGGAGAACATATTGTCTTCTGTCAATCATAATAATCCACCTTACAAATTAAGGAAAGCAAACAAGGAGGAGTCTGCATTCTCATAAGGTTTTCCACATCAGTGGTACATCGTATGTATAATGTACTTTTCATAATGCCTACATAAATCTTGCCAATCCCAACTCCAAATTCCCCCTCCCCCTGCCCGTCCCCACTTCCATTTATTTTATTTATTTATTTATTTTATATTCTTCTATAGCGCATGAATAGACCCCCGGAGGGGTATCTCCGCGCTTTGCCAGTGAAAATAGCCTTGGATGGTAGTGAAGAGTTGTATGGTGCGTTTTAAGAGAGGGGGATTAGTTACTGGGGAATAAATGTGTTTTTAGGACCTTACGAAAGGTCAGATGGTTGGTCAATGATCTCATCTCAAGGGGTAGGGAGTTCCAAAGCTTAGGTCCAAGATAGGCCAGGGCTCGCCCTCCTTGTCTGGCCTTTTTAATTCTAGGCACCTGCAGAAGCTGCTGGTTACCAGAGCGCAGGGTTCGCCCAGGGGCGTAAGGCAGGAAGATGTTGGTCAGATATTTAGGGCATTTGCCTATCACACTTTTGTGGATTGTGCATAAGGTCTTAAAATGCACTCGCTTCCTCACTGGTAACCAATGGAGTTTAGTCAGCAGTGGGAGGGAGGGAGTCCTGGGGGGGGCGTTGAGGACTATCTTTGCTGCCGTGTTTTGGATTACCTTCAGTTTTTTGAGCTGCCCTTCATTTGCTCCCAAAAGAAGGCCATTGCAGTAATCCACTCTGCTGATAACTAATGCCTGCACTAGTGTTTTTCTATGGCAGTCTGGCAGGTAGGGAAACACTCTCCTTAGCATTCCGATGGCTCGGAAGCAGGTACTCGCCACCTGGTTTACGTGGTCCTGGTAAGTAAGTGTTTGGTCTATTAACACTCCTAGGTTTCTCACTGTGTTTTTGGGACTAGGAACAGGACCTAATTCCAGGGGCCACCAATCCGGTGTCCAATGTGTTACTGCTTGTCCAAACAGCATGACCTCCGTTTTTCCTATATTGCATTGGAGACAGTTTGCTGACATCCAAGCAGATATTGCTCTCATTCCCTCTGCGAAAGATTTTTTTATCGCAGGTGTCAGTTCTTTAAAGGGAAAGAGGAGTTGGGTGTCGTCAGTGTACGACACTGGTGTAAACCCAAATGTTCTTGCTAGGTTGGCTAGGGGAGCCACATACACGTTGAAAAGTGTAGGGCTTAAGCAAGAGCCCTGTGGCACTCCCTTATTGAGCTCCCTGTGGATGGATTTGTGGGAGCCCAGCCTAACCTCTTGAGAGCGTCCTGACAGAAAGCTTTCCATCCATGCCAGTGCCAAACCCTCCAGACCTACGTCTTTTAGTCGCTCAAGAAGCACTTTGTGAGACACCGTATCGAAAGCGGCGGAGAGATCCAGCAGCACCAGAATCATAGAGTTGCCCCCATCCAGTGCCATTCTGATGTTATTGGTCACTGTTTGGAGGGCAGATTCGGTGCTGTGGTTTGGCCTGAAACCAGATTGGGAGTAGTCCAGGCCCTCCGTCGCTTCTATATGTTGTGACAAGTAGGTGTTCACATGCTTCTCGGCTATCTTACTGATGTATGGTAAGAGTGAAATAGGACGCAGGTTGGAAAGGTCGGTCCATGGGGAAGCAGCTTTCTTGCGTATTGGGTTTACCACCACCCTCTTCCAGTCTGCTGGGACTTGTCCTTTTGTAAGAGATGTGTTAATGACATTCTGTATGAAGGGGCCCAGGAGAGGGATCAGGGGGGGAACCATCTTAGCAGGGAGGAGGTCGTTTGGAGACCCTGATTTGATGTGAGTAATGAGATGAGGGAGATCAGCACTTTCAATGAGGGGAAAGTGTGATATGGGACTTGCACTGTTTTTGTCTTTAGGCAGGTTTAGAGGTGTGATCCTGTTAGTGCCATTCGTACTATTATTGGCAGCCACTATTTTTTCGTATATAGTATTAATTTTACTCTCAAACATAGAGTCACAATATCAATATTACTGTGTACATGGTTGTCGTATGCCATTCACCAGCACTCAGCACTAGTTCATGTCAATTCCCACCCCGGGCTCCTCAACATCGATGCGACACTAATCCCAATGTAAGGAACCGCCTGCTTAATTTTTTGTGTTTGGGGTTAGGTAATAGGCCCAGCAATAATTGTCGTATCGCTTTAGGAATTACCCATCCTGTGGCTCTCTGAAGGTGTGTGATCACCGTATCCCAGTAGGAGAATAGTAAATGTAAATGTAAATGTAAATGTAGGTATACTTATATAGCGCAACCTGTCACCACAAAGGGCATCCTGGCGCTTGCCTAGGGAACCCGTCCTGGTATTCCCCTGTGAGAAGCCCCGAAAGGGTGTCCACAGGGTGAAAGTCAGGCATCCCGCCGCGAGGGGCCGTTGTGGAGATTAAGCAAGCTATTGCCCAGAGTCGCAGAGTGTGAACCCGTGAGTTGAGGAGGCGGCACCGGGACGAGAATTATCGAGTCCGTGGAATTTTTAGCCCAAGACCCGCCGGGGCGGGGAATTGAACACTGGTCCAGGACCGATCTCAGATCCCGGGTCTGCCGCCTCTAACCCCTGAGCCACACTTCTAGTGTGGGGCAAGTCCAAAATGTATGGAGAAAGTCTAATGCCTGTGACTTACATTTCGGGCATTCATCAATATGGGCAACTTAAACTGTATGTAGTGTGCTCTGGGTGAGGTATACTTGGTGAACCAGGTTTGTTTTGTAGGAGTTTAAATCGTGCATTACAGCTAACTGTGCAAATCCCTTCCTGAACTTTTTTCCAGTCTTTATCAGATAGCTGCTCCTCAAGTGTAGTCCTATCTCTGCCTTACCAGCAGTACTCTGCCTGGTAAAGCCCTCGCCCTTGTAAGCCCGCCCACCCCCACGGACCACGCATGCAACCTCCGAATCATCCTGGACTCAGAGCTCAAAATGGACCGCCAGATCAACTCCGTCTCGTCCTCCTGCTTCCACACCCTGTCTCCTACGTAAGACCTTCAAATGGATCCCCCTCGAACACAGAAAGACCACCACTCACGCCCTGGTCACCAGCAGGCTCAACTACGGCAATGCGCTCTATGCCGGAATAAACAAAAACCTCACAGCAAGCTACAGAACATCCAAAATGCAGCTGCAAGACTGGTCCTCAACCTGCCAAGACACTGCCACATCTCTCAGCACCTGCACAAACTCCACTGGCTCCCAATGGAAGCTAGAGTCATCTTCAAGATGCTAACCCACTCTCACAAGGCCCTCCATGACACCGGACCAGAAGACCTGAACATCCGACTCAAATTCCACGCACCCCAAAGGACCCTATGATCAGCCCAGCTCTCCTACGCTGTGGTCCCCTGCATCAGAAAGACCAGATCGGGAGGCCGCTCCTTCTATTTCCATGCGGCCAGAGCCTGGAACGACCTTCCACTCCACCTCAGACAGACAACATCCCTCCCCATCTTCACAAGAAACCTCAAAACCTGGCTCCTCGACAGACCCCCTCCTTGATGGACTGGAACCTGCGACCAGCACCTTGAAACCCTTACGGGTGAGTAGTCGCACTTAACAAACACCTGATTGATTGATTGATTGATTAATTTATTGATTGATTGATTGATTGATAAGTAATCGCATAAGGCTCTATCTAGGTGGGATACTAATTGTCTACCCTGTGCCATGTAGAGCATTACTTTCAATGTGTTAGTGCTAGGGGGTTCTGCTAGGAACACCGGTCAGATATCCCAGGTCACACTTGAGATCTTCACACACTGTAGGAAGTCTCCTGTTTCCAAGTTAAAGGTGGCTATTGCCTCTTCTTTTGTGATAAAGCTTCCATCCCAGAGTTTGACATCCTACTTCCTTCCACAATCATACAGACAGAGAGGCATATGAGGAGCATTTGGAGTATGTTGGACCACCCTTCAAACCGCATTTTCACAGATCATGGCCATATGTCATGCAATGTATTGGATCCGGTAAGGAACACCCTTTCCAAGCAACAAAAGTTTGGGAAGGATGTACTCACCAGAAAGCTCATCTCCCAGTTCTTTTCAGTATCTAGCCAATTAACTGCATGATGTAATTGTAAGGCCATATAATAAAACTCTAAACATGGGACTTCCAGTCCCCCCCGACCCCATGTCCTCTGCAACGTTGTTTAGTGTACCCGCTTACGTTTATTGCCCTTTAAGAGGTCTTTCAGAAGTTGGTCAGGTGTGTCTGGAAATAGTATTGTGGGATGATGTAAAGCGAGTGTTGCAATGCATGTGGACATCTGGGTTAAATGATCGTTTTTATTATTGCAATTTGACCTATAAGTGACAGTGGCAAGTCCCGCCACAACTGTATGGAGCTGTGTATCCCCTCTATCAATCTGCCAATGTTGACATCGAAGTATGCAGAGGATGTGTTTGCCAGCCACATCCCCAAATATCTCATCCCCTCACCCACCCATGGCAACTCTCCTTTTGTAAGCTCGGATTGCGGCACTCCTGCTAATTTGCCAATGGGGATTAGCTTGGATTTTCCTGGGTTGATTCAAATTCCGGCAGCTCTGCCAGTAGAAGTGTCACCGAATTTGTTGATTGGTGTGGATAGACTAGTGTATCATCAGCATATAAAGAGACCACTTAATTGGCCTCTCCCAGCCTGACTCCCCAGTCTCCCAGTCTGTCCCGTAGGGCAGCTGCCAGTGGCTCTATGGCTAACACGAACAGAAGCGGAGAAAATGGGCACCAATGGCAGGTGCGACAGAGCTCAAATGGTCTGGACACCAATATCCCATTCTAATTTTTACCATAGAAGTTGATTAATGTAGTCGAGTCCATTTAAGGAAATCCCTGTCAGCCCCAACCCTTTCTAGGACCTGCCACAAATAAGGCCATTCCAACAAGTCAAAAGACTGTTCTATATCTATCAATGCTAGGGAATAATCGTCATCCATTAAGAAAGGGCGTGCCAGATATATGCCAGCCTTCTCAGGTTATGAGGGGTTCTGTGCGTAGGTATGAATCCTGCCTGATCCCTATGAACAATGTGGGAGACCATTGGGAGAAGGCCCCCCTCCATGATTCCACTAAGTATTTTTACATTCATATTTAGTAAGGAAATCAGCCTATATGAATTGGCTAACCGGGGGTCCCTATTTGCTTCTGGTATCATGGCCACCAGGGCCTCACTCATGGAGGGGGGAAGTGCGACCTGCACAAGTGCTTTGCTATAGACCTCAATTAGGTGGTCAGCCAGCAAGGGGGCGAACGACTGATAACACTCTACTGGCAATCCATCAGCCCCGTGGCTCTTAGGGTTTTAGAGCGCTGGATAGGGAGCAGAATGTCCTCTTTATGTATCGACCATTTAGGACCTCCTCCACCTCAGGATCCAGCTGGGGAAGCTCAACCAAGTCCAGAAAGGCTTGCATCTTCTCCTGTGGCGCAGAGGGTCGCTGGGCATACACTTTTTCAAGGTTGTCAGCCAGGCAGTAGCAATTGCATTCTGTGAGGAAACCATGTTTCCTTCACTATCTTTAAGCTGTACAATGGGATTGATGTCTAACTCCTGTTTAACTAGACGAGCCAGCAAAGCACTGGTTCTATCTCCCTCTATGTGTAATCTTCATTGGTGTGTAGAATGCAAAGGTTTTTCTAGTCTATGCAAATCTGTTAATAGCATCTTCTGTGCCAGCCGCCACTCCTCCAACTTGTAGGGGGCTTCTGGGTGTGCCCTCTCTAGCCAACCCTGTAGTGCCTCCTGTTTAGCTATATCTTTTTCTAATTGTCAGTAAACCTCATACAATGATGTAATACATACCCCTTTGATCACCACCTTCATGGCTTCCCATTCGAGAGCTTTATTCAAGGCAAATCTCCAGTTTTCCTCAAAATATCGTTCTAGGGCTTCTAAAAGTTCAGGAGCGAATGGAGGGTCTTATAAGGCTTCAGTCCCGAGTCTCCAAAGGGGTATGGCAGAATGGGCTCTCACCCCACTCAAGCTTAGAAGGACAGGGGAGTCGTCAGAAAGATATCTAGGTAGACAGGTTATTTCTCTCACTTCAGGTCCCAGTTCAGCTGGGAGGAGCCAGTAGTCTAACCAACTAACTGTTCCGGATACAGGAAATACAGGAAAACCGTAGGGTCGTTTGTTGATGTTGGTGCCATACATCAACCAAGTGCACACCATCTATAACATCCTTGAGGGTCTCCATTAGCCCGGGCTTAGTTCGGGTCCACAGGTGCTCACCATCTAGGGAGGACCCCCTGAGCCAGGGATGGTGCCCGATGCCTGCAAGGTGCCATCCGGGCACACCCGATTCCTCCTGGGCTACTCAGTTTAGCACTGTGATGCAGCATGTTCTGTGTTCCTCTGTTCTGTGGCAGACGGCCTGATCCAGTAGGCTGGGACGATTACATCCAAGGAACTGGGAGTTCAACCATTCACTGGCCTCTGCTGATGAGAAGAACAAAGCTTTCTCATTTCTTTCGACCCCCAACTTGGCTAGGAAGAGGAGGCTGTATTTGATATTCAGATGCCTAAGCATCATTTCACCACCAAGAAGGACTTCCTGTGATCTTGCACCCACTCTGTATAGTCTGGTTAGATTTAGATCTGGTGTCCTTCATACATTAGCGGGCCGCAAATGCAGGTTATCTGCAAAAGAGCATCCCAGAAGTTAAAGAGTCTGGCAATAATGGCTCTACGTGGTGATCCCGGTCTGGACAGGGGTACAAGCGCCCTTTGTGCCCTTTCAGTAGTGAAAAACGTAGAAAGATTTTTTGGGGCTACCATGGAGGTGATCCAGTCTTTTAAGAAGGGTTTGACAGATGCTCCCTCTGCTTTTCATGGAATCCTATAAAGAGTAAGTCATTTCTGCGTGACCTCCTTTCTGAGTCTTCTGCACGTTCATCCAGATGGACCACCCTTTTTTGGAGATCGATAACAGTGCCCCGCAAAGTCTGAACCTCCTTCTGTAAGGTATGTACCATATTTTTGTTAGTAGTTACTCTGTGTGAGACTTTGCGAAGGTCACAGCAGAGCAGGTTGACCTCAATTGTGACTGTGTCTATTTTGTGTACCATTTTGTCACCGGTGGTGTCTATAGCCATCAGTACATCTGCTATAGAAAGGGTCAAGCCTACTGTGGTTTACGCGTTTCCTGGTTGTCTTTTAGAGGCGCTGCCTGCGCTCCATGGTCAGATGGGAGTGGGTGTGCATAATTTGAGATTTTATTGGTTTGAGGTGCTCGTTTCCTTTTTCCTTGGCCATAATGCTGGAGTTCGTATTTATTTATGGTGACAGGGGAGCGTGGTTTTTCACAGTGCAGCTGCAGCCAGCCCCAGGTACCAGGTGGCCCCCCATCGTGGTCTCAGGGGGCATTGCACAATGCACCCACTGCATTTAGTGGTGTCACCCTCGATCTAGGGATTCACAGAGCCGACCGGCTGGCGCAGGCCCTGGCTAGGTCTTCTAGGCCAGTCCCGATGTCTCCCCTCTGCTCCACTTATTTGCAGGGGAGACAACCCCGATGCAGGCGGGCAGCAACTCACGATAGCTCTGAGGCCAGCAGTAGGTACAGGCTTCTCTCAGCCCAAGCCAGCTTGGAAGATGGTGACCAGCACACACTTGTCTCTCTGCCATCTCCTAATGCTGCGACAGCATACAGATCATACCAGCTTTTAAGTGCCAGGGGACAGTCGGATATTTAATGAGTCACATGAGGAAGAATAACAGCCAGGTCATTCAGGATCCTGACAGATTAGTTTGGTCCGACAAGAGAGGCAATCTTGCCAGGCCACAACCCCTTGTTTAATTGGAGTTAGGAAAGAACCCTCAAGAAAGGATTCACAGCATAGGTTTAGGTCTAGGTATGCATAGAGCGCAAGGCTGCCTGGAGGCTTCCCAGCGTTAGTTAGACAGACTACTTAAGAGTCAGGATAACATCATACCTACAACAAGTCAGGACTATTGGCTTTGTCAATGGTTGTTAGTTGCATAAGATAAATAAGTAGCAGCTATGACTTGTAGATAATATTGAAAAAGCTTCCACTTAAAGCCCTGGTGACTTCACAACAATGTTGCTGCTCCTGAGTTTCAAAAAGAGAAGAGAAATCCAGAGAGGAAATGACTCTCTAAAGGATTTCCCTTCTCCTACAACGCTCACCTGACATGAAGTCATGCTGTAACTTCCCCACTAGTGAGAAGTGAGCAGTATGAGCACGGGCACATTGCTGTGCCTGCAGTCCAGAAAAAAACAGACCGCCTGTGCTACGGCACAAAACAGAGCTCGATGGAGACCTGTTTTGACGCCCCCTTTAAAAAACTGCGTGTGCTCAGCACCAGTAAGACCCGGACCACTTAAAGCCCTGATGCCAGTCCCCAGGTTCAAATTTGTATTTAATTGGTTCCAGGCCTTGGTCTTTCGAGACTCTGGGATAATCCTAGCACAATTCGTAGATCAGAAACAAGTGGTTTAAAATCCAACTACTGGGCCTATGTCCGTGAAGGATGTGTTGCATGCCAGCCAATGGGCTCTTAAACAACCCATTTTTTTACTAAAGGTCACTCCATTGTTTGAACCTTTTCTGGAAGTTAATACCCCACCTTTTTCAAAGAGCCTATTTATGAGCTTCTGTCTCGACTGTTTACCGTAAAATTCTCATACTATCTGGTGGAAAAAGACACTGTCTCTACCTTGTGCTCCACGTGCAGGATGCGGTACAAAAGGGGGTGGTGATGGATGGAGCATCTGAATCAATCAAACACTCACACCCAGTCAAAAGATCTGGGTTTAATCCATCACCGTTCTTTAGCCCACTCTGCCACCCCAGTTCAGACATGGCTATATGCAAATCAGTCTGACCCTGTGCCTCATGGGAACAGTCCAGCCCGAACTGCCAAGTCATGTCTTCCCTGGACCGGAAACAAGCTTCCGAGGACCGGTTTCTGGCATTCCAGCCATCTTCAGCCCGGCTTGCTTGAATCCAGTGGCAAAGTGAGCAAGGGACTCACGTCTGAGCATACCCTGCCACACTTAAGGCGGCCAAAAGCGGTACAAAAGGGGGTGGTGATGGACGGAGCATATGAATCAATCAAACACTCACACCCAGTCAAAAGATCTGGGTTTAATCCATCACCGTTCTTTAGCCCACTCTGCCACCCCAGTTCAGACATGGCTATATGCAAATAAGTCTGACCCTGTGCCTCATGGGAACAGTCCAGCCCGAACTGCCAAGCCATGTCTTCCCTGGACCGGAAACAAGCTTCCGAGGACCGGTTTCTGGCATTCCAGCCATCTTCAGCCCGGCTTGCTTGAATCCAGTGGCAAAGTGAGCAAGGGACTCACGTCTGAGCATACCCTGCCACACTTAAGGCGGCCAAAAGCGGTACAAAAGGGGGTGGTGATGGACTGAGCATCTGAATCAATCAAACACTCACACCCAGTCAAAAGATCTGGGTTTAATCCATCACCGTTCTTTAGCCCACTCTGCCACCCCAGTTCAGACATGGCTATATGCAAATCAGTCTGACCCTGTGCCTCATGGGAACAGTCCAGCCCGCATTGTCAAGCTATGTCTTCCCTGGACCAGAAACAAGCTTCCGAGGACCGGTTTCTGGCATTCCAGCCGTCTTCAGCCCGGCTTGCTTGAATCCAGTGGCAAAGTGAGCAAGGGACTCACGTCTGAGCATACCCTGCCACATCCACGTGCAGGATGGCCCAGAAACTGACGAACACATTTTGCTTTTCTGTCCAGAATACCTACAGTCTCAGCACAAATAAATACACCCAGATGCAGATTTACAAGCCCCTTGTGACAATTTTGCTCTGCCTTTGCGTCACTTTTGTGATGCAATGGCGGCATAAAAAGTGCTGCAAATTTACAACGTGACTCATCTAGGGAGATGCGTTACATTGTAAAACCCTGCGTGACATTATACCTGCGTCAGGTATAATGTATGCAGGTTAGGCATTCCCAGGCAGGAAAGCCTCGTAAAAGTGAGGCAGTGAAATCTACAAGATTTCACTGTGTGACTTTCAGGAAGCCACTTCGTCAAAACCTTCTGCCTGCTTGAAGCAGACATAAGGAGTGACCCAGTGTATTGGTAATAGGCCACAACACTCATTGCTGGAGTTGCGTCGTGCTTGCGACATGACTCCAGCAATGCGTGACTTTTCCGCTAACAGATGCGTTAGAATTAAACATCGCGGGGCAGATTTATGTTAACTGGCGCATCCCCAGGGATGCGCCAGTTAATGTGTGCCACAGTGCGCCACAGCTCCGTCACCCATGGTGCGCCGCATTTACAATGCGGCGCACCATGGTGCAAGGCAGGGAAGATGCGTGATGCATCTTTCGGCGTACGGGCGGCGCATTGCTGAAGTCATGTCGCAAGTGCGACATGACTCCTGCTATGCACAGGGGCCACCCCTACATTGCATGGTGCAATTGACGTAGAAAGTGACCACGTGAAATCTTGTAGATTTCACTGAGTCACTTTCCAGGGGCGTTCCTGCGACGGAACGCCCCCCCCTGCACCGGAACGCCTACATGAAACCTGACGCAGGTTTCATGTGGTGCAGGGCCTTACACCGTGACGCATCTCCATAGATGCGTCACATTGTAAATGCCTCGTAGGGATGCGCCACGTTTACACCGCCTTGCGTGACGCAACAGCGGCGTAAACTTGGCGCAAGGGCCTCATAAATTTGCCCCCGCATCTTTGGTGGTGCAAGAGTTTTTCACGCAGGTGCAGGGAAACTGATGCATCTATACAGATGCGTCAGTTTCTTGTACATCTTTCCCCCCAGTATGTTTGAACCTTGTGATACATCACTATTTAATTGTCCACAGGATTCTGAAAAGCGACACTTCCACTCCAGTTGTGTTTGCTGTTAGTCAATATCTGATTGCTGTATAGTGCAAAGGTAAACTTATTCTGTCTGCTGACTGATGAGTCTGCATACTATGATAACTGTGAACTGTTTTGGAGAGTCAGCTGGAACCCTGAGACTAGTTTGCATTTTAGCACTCCAGAGCCATCTAATATTGTACTTGTGATTGTTATCTTTAACACATTGTTATTTTCCTGAATCACAGGAATATACTGAGGTATGTACTGCTTTCAGTGAACTGCTTTTGGTGAAAATGTATTATGTTCTTATTGTTTTACTCCACCCTTATAAATCATATTTAGATTTCTAAATGGAATTGGGAAGGGCTGCGGTACGAGACTAAGTCCCTCTCCCATCCCTATAGCGGAAGAGGTATGGATCTCTTACATCCGGGATCTTTATGCAGGAAACGGGATTACAGGTGATGATATTGCCATAAATGCTACACCTGAAGGTCTTGTTAATTACCCCACAGAAAAAGAAATTGAGATGGCTATAAAAAATATGCGCCCCTCTGGGGCAATGGGCCCGGATGAACTTCCCATGACGGTCCTTAAACAGGACCCTTTAAGGTGGAGCAAAATCCTCTATCCTCTGTATAAAGCTTGTTTTTTGTCCAAAATGGTACCTGCATCTTGGAGGGGAAGTATCTTGGTCCCCATTTTCAAGAAGGGAACAAGGGATAGCCCCAGCAATTACCGCTTGATTGCTCTCCTCGACTCCATCGGAAAGGTTTTTGCGAAATGTCTACTTAATTCCCTCTCCGATTGGGTCGAGGAGGGCAACATCTTGCCGCTTGAACAGACCGGCTTTCGTAAGGACCACGGTACGCTAGACAACCTCACCGCTCTCCATGTGGACACAGATAAATATGCCCAGGTGAGCGGAGGGGTAGTGTTTTCCTCCTTTATTGATTTCTCCACAGCGTTCGACAAAGTGGATCGTGGAACGCTGTGGAGAAAATTGGCGGCGCTTGGTGCCCCAACCCATCTGTTGGAGCTGGTTCGGTCTCTCCATACAGAGACCTGGTGTAGGGTCTTGTTGGGTGGCGAAAGGGGGCTATCTTCTCAAATTCCATCTTCAAATGGCCTTAAACAAGGCTGCTTATTGGCTCCCCTTTTGTTCTCCTTATACACGGCAGACCTTCCCGCTGCCTTGTCTGCTAGCAAGGGTATTGCCCCGGTGGTGGGGGGGACCCCTATATCCTGCCTGATGTAAGCCGATGATGTCCTTATTCTCGACTTGACCCCTAAAGGTCTTGCAAATCGGCTACATGCTCTCCACACTTTTGCAGTAGGCCATTGCATGAAGATTAACATTACCAAAAGTAAAAATTCCTATACATTTCTGGGAAAAATAATCACGGCTAGCTTGAGTGAGAGGCTCCATATAGAGCATTGTTCACGCAAAGCTCTTGCCCAGGCAAAGGTTTAAACTCTCTATACCAGGCAACGGGAAAAAGGCACTTCTCGAGTCTATTGGAAGTTTATAGATCAAAAATTCCCGCAATAATTTTGTATGGTATTGAACTCATAGAGGTGAAAAACTGGGACTTTTGCCATAAGCTCGAGGGGAAACTCTTAAGATCTCTATCTTCCCTAAATACTGCGTGCTCCGTGTCCGCCTGCAGGCTCGACTTTGGACTCAGGAGCAGCTGGGTACAGGGATTATGTGCCCTAATAAGATGGGTGGCCTGTGTGGCTAGAGCGGGAGTAGGGACTATGCGAGCTCTCCTCAGAAGTGAACTCTTGGGTAATTTTAAAGAGTTTTCTAAACTTGTAAGCAACTTTAGAAGGGCGGTAACCCTTCTAAAGTTAGATGAAAATGCCTTGTTTTTGTATTCTCCCTTACAGTTAAAACTCGTTTTAAAGGAAGCCTCGTGGGATCTAAGTTTTCACTCTGATAAAAAGTTAATTCGTGAGAAAAGGAATGTAGAACTTCTTCTTAACTCCTATGTGTCGAAGTTGCCACAACCCTATGTCATATGGAACCTACCGCATGGCATTCGTAGATTTTGGTTTCTCTTACGTTATGATTTAATTCCCCTAAATCTACTGTTATCCAAATGGTATGGCTCCTCTGCATTGTGCAATTTATGTAAATTGAGTACCCAGGACTGTATGCACGTTTTACTGATTTGCCCCATGCTCCGTAAATTGCGCTCCCGATGGCTAAAAGTTATCTGTCTCCGCCTTGGCATTGTCACTTTGAATGGCTTTCTTCATGCACTTTATTGTCCTCCCAATGAAATGTTCTGTTTCCATATTTTTTACTATTTTAAAGGTTTTTTAGCTATTTATTAATATGTATCTGGAGATGTTTTTGACTGTCCGTAGATTAGTTTTCGCATGTCTGTTTTGTACTCTATTCTGTCCCACAAATGTCATGATTTTGCCTTGTATTTGTCTTGTTGTTTTATATTGTATACCTTATGTGGCCCGCTTTGAGAGCCAAAACATAATAAATAAAATTGAAATTGAAAAAAATTGAATTGAATTGAGTCAAGGATTATCAGCCTCGATGGACATCCATTCAAAAATACTCCTTTTCAGGTGCCTAATCATAATTACAAAGGTGGAAATCCTTCCATCTGAAAATTCCACACATTCACATTCTGCGATTCTGAATGTGGAATGAACTTATGTAATTGTATGTTTGCATACCTATGTTCAGCTTATTTACTCAAATGTTTGTTGATTTAGCCTCTTCTTTCAATAAATGGTTGCCTCATACATTGTATCTAGCAGTATGTGTTACATACATTTTTCATAGAAGGATGTCTACAGACAGTTTGGCTCCCAAGATTCACATTAATTTGTATACCGCACTCTCATCTTTCCATGCTGTGTGCCCATTTCACTTATTCACTTATATTTATAAATCTGCTTGTATAAGTTTTTACCCAAAAAATATCAAATTATTGGACCATTTCTGAAAACATATGCGCTCCAAAGGTTACTTTTCTGAGATACCCACTGCTGGAAGTAGTGGGCAAAACGAAGCTCATTAAAAAACTTTTCTATTCTTGGTGAATAGAGTTTGAGCGATTTTTTCAAATCAATACTGTAGGTTTATTTTAGTAAGTTCAAAGGCAACAGGGCTAGAATATATGAAGTTCTAAATACCATCAGTACTGCACCAAGTAAAGCTTTTTGCTCAAGGAAAAAAATTGGTGGAATGGCTTTGGATTGCTAAATCAGCTTTATATTCTAGAATTATCATACGACTCCTTTGTGTGTATTTTTTAATTTAAGTGGTAGTAAAGTTTCCCAGACCTTCGTGATTCATTATTTCAGCCCAATGGGAACATGCTAACCAGTGATATCGCTTTTTAAATAAAGTTTTTCAGTCGTATGCGCGCAGTTCAATTGATGGTTCTAGGAAATATAGTATAAGGTAGAACGAGACCTTCCCGAAAATATCTGTAGTTTAAAGGCACATGCTAATGTTTCTCAGTTTACCACATGTTGAAGGATGTAGATACTCCACAATCTAACAGAACCTATAAGCATTGATTCAAAAACTGAACAATTATTAAGCTTAAAGATTGTAACCAGAAAATTCAAGTGCCATTTCTTATGAATGCATTTACTTTAAGTGGTCCTCTAAAGCATATGTCTGCATGTATGTATACCAGTGCATATGCAAAGTTTATGTTAGATATTTGAGAAATGTTTTAAAGTAAACAAAGACAAAATAGAGATTCTTATTTTAATGTCACTTCTCCTTCCGCTCAATGGTCTGGTGCTGATTCCTGTATAAAGGTGAATAATCTTTGCCCTGTGGGAGAAAACTATCTCGTCTCCCTCAAATCTAGAAGGTCAGGTCCACAGATTTTGCCCTACTGAAAATGCTAAAGGAGACCCTTCTTTACATTTACTAAAATAAACATGCACAGGTTGCCGGGACTCTGCTTTATCCCATGTAGATTACTGTAATCTTTTTTACCGTTGCCTCTGGCAGCAAAGTATTTCTAAGCTACAGCAACGTCAAGATTTGGTTGGAAGACTCGTGAGTGCTTATGGAAATAAGACCATGTTTCCTAGGCCCGCTGTGATCTTTGCTAGCTGGTGGTAAAACAAATATTCCAATTAAAGGCTTCAAGCATTCTACAGGAATTCCCATTTGAAATGTTCCAGAAGCAGAAAAGGAGCCTTCTGATTTTTGTTCCCAAGATCTAGAACGATTTTCCCCTGAATCATCGGTGCTCTACTAATTATGGCCAATTCAAGCATTCCCTCAACACTCACCTTTTTTAGCAGCCCTTATTGTATGGAACTTTTGCTTGTGTTCTTTGGACAAAATGCGATAGGAAATTGCTTACAGGAGATAGAATATATGTTCATGCAACATCTGAGACTGTGGTTATGTGAACCTGTAAAACAAGTATCATGGGTGCTGCAAGGGTGCAAGCCAGGCATGCACCCCCTCTTTGCTCTTTGGGCCTGATTATGAGTCTGCGACTCATGGTGGCACTGTGGTGGCAGTCCAGCCACCGCTGGACCGGTGGTCCAACCACCCTATTACTATTTGGGAGGTCCGACCTCCATGGTACCACTGCTATTACCAGGGAACCGCGTTCTCTGGAAGTGGTGCAGAAGTTCTGAGGCAGCAATATGCTTGGCAGGACTGCCATGATCCCACCAAGCATATTACGAGTTTTATCTCCAACACAGTTTTCATGGCGGTTCCGTTGCCATGAAACAGTGGCAGAGAGGAAAAAAGGGGGCCGCACAGTCCCCCCTAGTACCTCATGCCATGCCGATGCACACAAGGGGGCACAAAATGTGCCCCCCTTTGTGCATGCACACCAGTTCCTGCACAGCATGGACGTTACAGTCCATGCCGTGCAGGAACCTTGTTTGACATTCCCATTGCGGTGCCTTATTCAAAGGCACCGCTGCCTTTGAACTAGACACCCCTGCAAGAGCCACCACTCCGCCCGACCGCCAGAGCACTGTTAAATTGTAATTTGGCAGTCGGGTGGCAGTAACTCTTGGTGGAGCGGGGTGGGGCGGCGTGCTGCCCGCCCCTGCACTGTTAAAACTCATAATAGGGACCTTTTTGTTTTTGGCCAACTAGTGCATGCTAAGAAGGTTGTGCCAGCCAGTGATGCATCTTATAGTGTGCATTGAAATCTCTATATTTAACAAGCTGAGCGACTGTAATTGGTAAGAAAAAGTTTGACTTCAGAGTATAACATTAACCTATGACTGTGATAAGTGCTATGATATAGGCCTTATAATGAGAGTGTCAGAATTTGCTGAAGTATTTACTTTATCCAGCAAATAGTGATTTCACAGCATGAGGTACCAGGTACACTAAATATCTCATATTTTCAGTTTTTCTACCCATCAATGAGGCATGACATGCAGAATCTATATTTAACACGCAAAGGGCCAGGCGTACTATCCAATTTTCAGTTGTAAATACTCTGAATTGGGGTTGTGACCACAAAAATTGATTTTCCTATGTACAAATACAATTGTAAGAGTCAGTAATGTTTTACTGAATCCTAAAAGGAGATTTTGACTCAATACCGATTTGGTATTTGGAAGAAACGTGTTGTGGACGTCCCTTCTGAATACCAGTATTCAAAGTTTAATGGTTTGCAACCCTAATTTTGTTTACAAACAATTGAAAAGTTACAGACTCTGAAGTTTGGGTGGTAACACATTCACAAAGGTGAAGATGCCTAGTCTAGGCTATAATGCACTGCTCTATACATTGGAAAGCATGGCTTTGGTGATTGTCAGGCATGTCACTATGGAATAAATCACCTCTAAAGGCTCAATATCATACATCCTGGATTTAGGATGGACCACAAATTTAGATCACCTTATCTCCACATTTGAGAATAAACCCTTAAGTGGTTGATGACTTAGACAAAGGTAAAGAATAGCCCAATACAGATTATGACAGTGTATAGAATTATGATGTGTTCCACTGCACACTTCAAGAATTTGGTTGCCGCAGCTGAGTGATGGCAAAGGGCATTTTACAAAATGAACCCATACAAAGCAGGAGAAACCCTATTCAGATCCGCTTGAGCTAGTAACATTTTTTTGATTAAGATCTGCAGAGCATGTAGCTAATTATAGATTATTCAGCAAATGCAGCAAATCCATAACTATGCAAAAACAAAAAGTGTTGGCCGCGGAATTTTATATTTCCAGTGGCCCTGCACATATCTAAGTTTGGATAAGGTTGAAAAAGGTGTGATATTTATATTGAGACAAATTGGCAGGTGTCATAGAGCGCCCTGACAATATGGGTACATCAGTTTCAGACATGTTAGAGTCAGATTTAACTAAAAAATGGAGGGGCACATTTATAAGAGGTTTGATCATGTTTGCACCATGCGATATTGCACATGCATGATGCAAACCTCTCCAACAGATTTATGGAGCCACAAAAAGCCACTTTGTGTGGTTCTGAGTCATAAATTTGGAGTAGCGCAACACAGCACAAATCACTGCATTGCGCTACTCTGCTCTGGGTAGGATTGAGAACTTGTAAACTTGGAAATGCGCCAAAATCTTACACCTCCCCAGCGGAGGCATAACAGGGGAAATATCTTTATTGTTCCTCATTACTTTCTCTTTCTATGTGTGCTGCATGCTGCAGTACACATAGAAAGACAAATTTGCCTCCTGTGATTCTTTTAGTGCAGGAAGATATCCCTTCCTGCACAAAAACAATCTTGTCTACTAAGCAGGCATTCTTGCACCATGGTGTACAGGGAGAAGGACAGGAATGCAATGTATTCTTATAAATATGGCACATTCCTGCCCTTTCCCTATCAAGCAGAGCAGCAAGATGACTTGCTGCGCTATGTGACATTTTTGTGAATGTACCCTGCAGTGTTAAAGCAGATTAAGAAACGATAGAGACCAGTAAGCAGTGAGATCCAGGAAAGACTGCATTCAGAGTTCTTTGTAATTCTAAATAAACCAATCAAAATCTGCCCTTCTCTGTGGGCAGCTGACAGCATCTCAACTCTCATTGATATTGACATAAAAAGGAGAGAAAGACCAAATGGAAAATACCAGTAGAAAGCACTTTAAAAACAAAAAAAGAAATTCTTTCAAATAAGTAGGTCATAGAGAAAGATTTCAATCTGTAAAATATCATGCCACTGAGATAACAGCAATTTATGGAAATCAGGAAATAGAGCATACTTCAATTACAGCTGTTACTGCGGAGAAAACTGAAACAGCGTGGCTCAAAATTCTCGCAATGCGATAGAAAACTATGTGAACTCTTTGAAAAGGTGAATTGAAAAGGGATTTCAATAAGTAGCTATCTTTTTGGCCAAGGAAGAAGAGCTTCACTTAAGGTGTGCATTACAGCAAGAACAATATTTTCAAGTAGTGAAACTGAAAACAAAAAGCACGACTGGAAACAAATAGAAAAAGGCCAACATTAAAAAGAAAGTGACACAAACCTGTGCATCTAAGATTAGACGAATAGGATGGACTTACATTTTTGACATTAGCACCGATGCTAAGCGCATGATTACAATTTGACCAGAAAATTGTGAACGCTATACAAACTCAGGAGTTGTGCAGTATGTGTTTATTGCACTCGGTAGTCAGCTGGTGCAAAAAAGTCCAAATATCCATGTCATGCTATTTGTGGTGTATTAAGACCCGAAACCTGCATATTATCCACAGGACCGGACTGGGAACAGCAACCAGCCTTGGCAGATTGCTAGCAAGAAGCACAGCACCCGCTTTTGTTACTGGGGCGGGGAGGGGTGGGATAAACCGGCCCCCAAGTGACAAAGCCGGCATTCACAGGCACAAAATCAGGCCCCACCTCTCCAGCACACTGGAGAAATGCCCGTTGCCGGCTACATCAAGTCCGGCCCTGGTTAGCCACCATTATTGGAGGAAACCATGGAGTAGCTGCTTGTTGCACCCAGAAAATTCTGAAAACTGGCATGTCCGATTTTATTGGACGAGATAAATACTAAATAGTCCTCCAGGGCACCCCTAGTCAGTTCCTAAAACAATAAAATCAGAACAAGGGTTGGATCAACTTGTGATATTTAGCTGGAGTAAAAACACTCTGGGGTATATATGGAGTTAATGCTGCCTTAGCGGCACATTTGCGATCGTTCAGCGGCGATTTGTTTATCGCCATATGTATAGGCTGTTGCTAACCTCTGTTAGTGGCAGATTTCCAGTGAAAACGTGCATTCTAAAGATCACCACTTTTGTTCGCGATAATGACATGCAAGGAGGCGTCCAGTGCAAAAACAGCCGCGAACCCTACTTCGCAATATTTACAAGGGGATTCTCGAAGTTTGAAGGACCAAAAAATCTGCCTCTAACTGCGTTTAGAGGCAGTTTTTTAAGACCAGAAACTAGCTGGTCTTAAAAATGGAGATAACACGTGGGGCCTTTTTCATGCAGGTTTTGGTGCTGGACTGCGATTCAAGCAAATGTTGCAGTGCTGCCCTGCGAAAAAACTACAGGGTAGGAATGCGTACCATCAATAAGTTAGTGCACATTCCTGGGCCTCATTCATGAAAAGTGTTGCAGCACTGCGACAAGATAGCGTTGCAACACTTTTCACTACGCCCTTCTTGCGACACCTCGGATGCGCAGTATTAACTGTACAGCGCTCCATGACGCAAGTAAAGACAGATACATCTAGAATCCTCACGTATCTGTCTGCGCTAAAGTCACACATTGTTGCAGTCGTGTCACAAGCATGACACAAATCCAGCAATGCATGTGGCCAGCCTATACCTGTGACACTGTGTCACCTTTACGCCTGCCACGCAGTGCCGTCATATATTTGTTGCAGTGAAATCTGAGGGATTTCACTGTGCCCCTCCTATGAGGCATTGTCGCGTGGGAACGTACACCTTGGGTACATCATACCTGATGCAGGTATGATGTTGTACATGTCTTCACAAGGTCACATATAAGCCTACATGCGTTACTTTGCAAATACGGCAGAACTTGGTGCTTGTCTTGCCTGGTCCATTCTTGAGGGGTCCAGGGTGTCGAGGCTGGTTGCATCGGTGGTGGTTGCGCGCTGTGGTATCATCGTCTGTAAGAGTTGGCATAGTGGTAGTGCTGAGTAGGTTGACGAGACATTCTTCAGTGGCCTTGATCCAGCTGCGAGGGGGGGCGATGATGGGCATGGTGTACGGTGGGCATGGTCCAGGAGAGTCCGGTGGTGTGGCTCTGGTTGAAGTTCCTGCTGGGAGAGGAGACGTGTTCACCCGTGTGTCCTGCTATGTGGCTTGATGCATTGACTAGCTCCTTGAGTCTGATGTTGGGGAGCTTCCCCAGGAGGGGCTGGTGTTCTGTTCATTGGGCTGGTCCAAGTGGAACTCGAGTTCGCCGAATAGGATGTCGTCAGTGCATTGGAGAGCCTGGTGTGCAATGCAGTGTACAATGGTATCGGAGAATGGGTGTCCATGGCCCGGGGGGGCTGCAGATCAGGGTTCCGCAGAAGATGGGGTTGGGGTTGGTCTGGATCTGGAAGTTGAGGTGTTCCAAGGTCACCGTTGGGTCATTAGAGTGTGTGGTCAGTCGGAGAGTGCTTTTGTAGCTGATGGCAATGCCTCCTCCTGGACGGTTGGGGTGGCCCCATCAACCTTGAAGAGCAGTTCACCAGTAATAGTATTGCATACCTAGAGAATCACAGTGGCAGGAAACAGGGGGTATGGAGCCGACCTTTGAAAAGATCTACAAGCCCCTGTTATAAAAGATATACTTTGTTCTTTCAATGATACCATAAGCAAACAGAACCAACAGTCAATACTAGTAAAGCAATTTACAGTTTCCGTCCTGGCAGTATTACTCTCATACTGAAGCAGGAGTTAGTAATCCATAAGAAAATACTTCAAAGCAGCTGTGCGGCCGCGCTGCTGCCTTCCAATGGTGATGCACCCAAAATGTTAAACACAGAATGAGCCCAGAGTCTGTGTGATGAATAATAGCGGAGCCCCGCAAGAGCCAACTAGCTCATCCAACGGGGCTTTCAGAATTAGGAATCTATGAACCGCACGCACAATTAGCAAACCGTTGAGACAGGGGGAACAAGGAAACAAAACAACATTAAGCAACCTGCAAGAGCCAATGCCCGGCTCCTCCAATGAGGTTGCACCAGTTCCGATACGGCTCGAGGAAAGAGCGAATCACCGAAACCAAATAGCAGCAAGGAAAATTATATTGGTGCAAAGCACCCCTACCGCATTGAAACATGGTCTTAGTCCTCCAACATGGGATCGAGAATTAATGGCACAGTCTCTGGAATGAGAAAGCACTATACCGGCTTCCAGCGTGCGTCATAACGCTACAGGCAAAGCAACCTTGGAACCTGTAGTTTCCCAAAATGTATTGTTTCAGTGAATCCCAAACTACCTTTCTCTTCAATGTTCCTTTAATGCTCCCAGCGGGCGCTGTGGCACATTCCTGCACAGCGCATTGTGGGGTCAGTAATGGTTTTTTTTCAAGTTTTAGGGTGAGTATGGGTTTTGGGTGTCGGAGATTAAATTTGGGGTAACTCATGGGGTAAAATCTGAAATTTGGGGTGTGTTTTGGGATCAATCATGAAAATGCAGGTGAGCATTTGGTTCAACAATGAAAATCGGGGTGTGCATTTGGGCCAAATTTGATTTTAGGGTGTGTTTTGGGTGCTCAAACATGAATTTTGGGGTTCAGGGTTTGCTTTGGGGGGCAGGGGTGAGTTTTAGGGATGCACTCACTGAAGCGGGAATGGTAATGTTTACATCTCTGCAATCCAACACCTTCTCTACTGTTGCAATATTCCTAGTATTAGTATGCTTTGTAATGGAATGCGATGTAATGGTATACTTCGTAACTCCATATATACCTTTGGCACACCAATGGTACGCCAGCTGCGCATGGGCACCATTGAGAAGTGCTGCGGTGGGACTGGACAGCTGGGAGGTGGGAAACGCTGCAAAGAACACTGGATGGGACGTGGACGTGGGTGTGTGTGAGCAGGTGTTGTAAATATGTAAAAGTGAGAAACCTTACCTCGAGGCGGGGACCCATGTCTTTGTTACTCCTACTGTCCTGAGTCTGCTACCAGGAAGATGAAGTAGGCAGCCAGGCTCCCTCCCCTAACCCAATCTCAATGCTGCAATTTGGCGTTAGGATTGGTCATTGGCCCTGGGACGCGGCATTCAGCTAGGGGCTGTAGGGGTGGGCATGTTCTCCAAGCAGGCTGTAATGCAGCCTGCATTGCGAACAGGACAGTGTGCACGACTGCTTTGGGCAGCCTGAGGGAGCATACCAAATAGTCATTGCACACATTATTGGGCAAGTCACTCCGCCCCTGCCCTGCTCCATGAGTGGAGCAGCCCTACCCACCCTTCCGCCCGCAGAGGAAACATGGCATGATTGCTAAAGGAAGTTATCATCATCTGACGATTGTTCCACTTCTTGCACTATGTTAATACTGTTATGTTATGTTAATAACATTTTTAAAGCATGTTAATTACCAGGAGGTGTCCTGGTGCTAGCTAGATCTCCTAATGGCCAAAAACTGAAAAAGCGATTTATTGGGACCAGATGATTGGGAACAGAAAGCAGTGGGGTGACGCTCTTCTGCCATAGCGGATGAGCCGCCTCTGGGGGTGCGTCATCTACATGTGCTAGGCCTGGGCGACACGAGCCCTAGACCTCCTCTGCTATGCATCGATGCAACAGGGCCCCCTTAGGTGTGAAGTTGCAGCGATCCCGCCACAGCATCTGACCAGTGCAAGATCATCCAGCCTGTGATGCAGAGAGACGCCGCCCACCATTGGTAATCCTCTCCATGCACCCTGTTGTAGTGGATCGTAGTATGTGATGCAGACCTACCTACATTGGTGCGCAGGAGCACCTCTACCATTCACAGCTCCAAGGGGCTCAAGGAGGTCTTCTTACACAGGTAAGCAATGTGTCTGCATGCGACCTGCCAGACTTCACCACCAGGTATTGGTGATCGCCACGGCCTCAATGTCTACCACCACGGCTCAACGACTCCACTGCACCTCCGCATCCGAGACCAGGCTCCAGACATAGGTCTAGTGAGGCATCCAGGCACCAGACGCAGGAACAGCAAGGCATCCAGGTTCCAGGCACAGGTTCAGCGAGGCACCAGGCTCCAGACCCAGGTCCAGCGAGACATCCAGGCTCCAGGCTCCAGGCTCAGGTCCTGCTAGGCATCCAGGCTCTCATCCATGCCATCCTGGATTTTGGGTGGCTTGAGGGGGTTGTTGTTGATGTGTGCTGCACTTGGCCCTGGTTGCTCCATTCTGCATTTCTAATATAATTGTATCACTGTCTAGATGAAATTCTCCAAAGTAGTAGTTAAGCTTTAAATGCTCACACCAATAAAGGTGGCTGCTAGCACCATTCAGATATATGATGATGTATTTACATTTGTTTGGTCCTCTCATGTTGTGTGTGTGTGGGTATTGTTGTTTTGTACTTGTTTATGTCATACGTCTCTCCTATTTTTTCCTACCTGGTCCCATTTTTATGTAAATTCCACGTTTATGTGCAGTGTTTCTTCTTTACTAAAAATATGCCTCCAATATGCCTCTAAAGTGGGTTCATTCCTGACAAACGTATACCCATCTTTGCATGATTGGGGTTGCTTCCGTATCCATCTCTAAAACATTTTTTACTGCTTTGGTTTAGATTTGGTTGTGCAACTGAACTCTTGCCAATAGCTGCTCGTTTCACCTCATATCGGACTACCATGTCTAATACAGAGGGCCATATGTACAAGCAATGGCGAAAACTACCGCTAACGTTAGCTAGCGACTGTTTTCTTACAGATGTGTGCCGCTGAAAACTATTGCCTTGTTAGCGGCGTATTTACAAGCCGTTGCTACATGGCGCTAGACTCAGGGATCAGCAGTGAAAACTGCCGCAAACATTAGCGTGATGGCGATAGAGTCTTTTTGCCTCTATTGGAAAAAATAACTTATGCCCAAGACCGTGATAAAATTATATTAGTATACATTCAAAATAAAATATCTTCAATGTATGGGTTTAACATGACATGAACAAAAGATCACCTCATAGAAGTGGTAGCTTGGTAATGGATTATTAACTTATTTTGATGCAATGTTCTCTAAAGATGGGTATCTTCAACTTTTTCCCAATTTGGAGTAGCACTTGGGGAGTTCTTATGGCTACAGGGATGTTGTTCTAGATTTTGGGTGCATAGTTAGAAAAGGCTCCAGTGCAATGGTGGCATGGCTGCTGATGCGCTGCGCTGTGACCCAACAGAGATATTGAGCTTGTCTGCAAGATAAGAAGGCAGTTGGCCATGATGCCTTTGTAAATATGAAGCTAGTTTTAAACATGGTGCAGGCTAGCAAGGGAGGTCAGTGGAGTTCCATCAGGAATGGGGCAATATGATCATTTATTTTGGCCATGGATAAGATGTGTTAACTTGTAGTATGGCCTTAAATGGTGTCAGTGTGGCGTTTGGAAGGCCATGGAGTAGTGGGTTACCATCATTTACATACGAGAGTACGAATTGAATTTGAATTTTAAAATATTTATAAAGTGCTCGACTACCAAGCGGTTTCTTGGCGCTAAAGCCGAAGCCTTGAACTGCACCTCAGAAGTCAGTTTCTGGCAGAAAATGTTTACATTTATTTTGAAGAGAGAACTGGTACTAGTCTGTCTTTGTTTTTTTAGAACGTGTTTCTTGATAGTGAGTTTGGTGTCCAAGGTGAATCCTAGTGACTTGGCATTCAGTGAAAGTTGGGATTCAAAGCTGTCAATGTTTACATGATTGTGCCAAATTTGTACTGTGTTTTGGTTGTTGTTCTTGGCAAATAACAGCAATAGTGTCTTGGTTAGATTGAGCTTCAGGTAAGCGCTGGGCATCCAGATCTGGATGAGGTGCAGGCAATGTTGGAGTTGTTTGAAGTCTGAAATAGCGATGTCTATCTTAGGCATATTGGTTAATCTTGATACTGTTATCTGTGATTAGAGCTCCAAAAGGCTCATTGAAGACACTGAAGATGAAAGGAAACAGTGTAAAATCCTGAATCCTGAGGTGGTATGGATATTTTGGGACATGGTGGTGCTCTTGTGAACAAAGGTAGAAGAAACATCAATGGAGGGCAATTCCAGTGAATCCCATTTGTGACACCAGGCTGTTGATGAAGACTGGATGGTGGATTGTCTTGAAGGCAGCTGAGCGGCGCAGCAATTACAGGAGGTAGGGGTCATCTGTGGTCAGGAGAGCATCGTTTATAATGTGTAAGGTAGTGGTACTCATGCTGTAGCATGGTCTGAAGCCAGCTCAGTAGTTATGGAGGAGATGATTTGCATTGATGTGAGCTTGGAGTTGAACATGAAGTGTACATGGATGATGGTCTGGTATTTTTGAAAGTTTATCAGGGTCCAATGTAGGATTCTTTAGAATGGGAGGATGGACTGTCTTGAGAGCTCCGGGAAGATGCCTTTAGTGAGGGAGATGTTGACACTCATTAGTAGGGATGACAGCGCATCCCAGGTGAGAGTGTTAATGAAGGTCTAGAGTATGATATCATCCTCAAAGGAAGTGCTTGTGAAGAGGATAGGTGTGTCTGCAAGAGAGATTGGACTTTACATGACCCAAAAAGTGTTTTAGAATTGTACATAGGACAGATTGAACACTGATGCAAAGGCCTTCATGAACCGGTGGATCATGTTCCTAGGGCTGTATTTGCAAGATGTGGTACAATTGAAATACATGTCGACAACAGCTGGAGGGCAAATGAATGCAACATATATAATGTGGATGAATGGAATACTCTTTTACATTTTGGAACTTAGTGCTAGGAAGGTTTGGTTTTTGTGACATTTGATTATTTGTGACAACTGATCTTCTGCTTTTGCCCTGCAGTCTCGAGTGTCTCACCTTATTCTGGCCATCTATGAAATGCCATTGATTAGGATACCTTTCTATGAATAATGTCCAGAAAGCACATATGGGATGCAAAAAAGTTATCACAATATTTTTATTTTTTTTGATTCTGCAGCACGTTCACGAACTTAAAGGTAAAATTTTTTTTTTATTTATCTTTAAAAAAGTACAACTATAAATAAAAGTATATAACTAAATAAGCATATCAATATAATGTACATAAGTAAGTAGTACAGTGTATGTGTAATATGACATCTCTTTCTCCACCACTTGACTTCTGAATGAGACTGATAAATAATATGATACAATCAGCTAATTTAGGAAATAAATGTCTTCAGAAAACTGTGTAGTATATTCTAGAGAATAAAAATCTGCATAAGAAATAATTCTGGAAAAAATACGTATGGCTTGATTACGATGACGGTCGGACCGGCTTCCACGGTCCTGCACGAGGCACTCTGACGGCTGCAGTCTCCTCGGAAGTGGCCGGTCCGACTGCCGGATTATGATGAATTCATACTGTACTATGAACGACTGCTGTAACACCACTGACTATGACAGCCTTTCTCCAACTGCCGAGATGGCGGTAAGAGAAAAACAGCATCCATATGGCAGTTCAGGGAATTCCGACTGCAGTCTGGATTTTGATATGTGTTTCTGACGACCCGACTATAGCGGTACGCTGTCTGACTCGAGTCATCGGAAACATTGAATTTGGGGTGCATACTCACCCAAATCAGCTTCTCCCCATCAGTCGCCTGCGTGGATCCCTTTCTCCTGGCCCCCCTAAACAGTGGCTGCTGAACCCCAAAGACTGTGGACACCGGAATGTAGATAAGTCCGTAGGTGGCATGTATCCCCTTTGCCTGGACTGTGTACAGATCACCACACTCGAGCAATGGGGTATATGGTACCCACAGATGTCATGCACTGTGTACATCACCCCACTTCAGCATTTCAGTTGAGAGCAAAGGGGTCGGACTGACTCCGACAGGACCGTGGAAGCCGCTCTGACCAGGATCGTAATCAAGCATATATGTCACATGTTTCCTTTGATTTTGCACTCACTTACAGCGACATATTCAGGGGTATGTGCACCACCGTAGATGATGCTGCAGTGGTAGCAGTGGCTGCATTGTAATACAGAGGGTTTAACTTTCCTGGCCTTGGTGGTCAGAATTGGGTCGCAGCTGTAATCAGGCCCTTAGTATGGAATATTTCATGGATTAGAAAATACTAATAATGAGTGTGTAGTTAAATATACCATTAGTGGACATTTTTTACATCATGGTGAATGTACCAATTACAGCAGTGGCACCAGAATTATGATCCAGGAACTAAAAAGGAATGTGAAGTGATAACATTCTGATTATTTATGAAAGACAATAACATCTGTTTCTATTCAGAGTAGAGAAAATTAATATTTCAAACTAGAACTCTGACAACTACATGAAGACAATAACTTTCTATGCCAATAATTGTGGTAGAAGTGGTACCAGATGATGTTATGGAAGAAATGGACGAATTACTTAAACCATAAATCCCAAGAGCAGCAATTCTCTGATTGAACAGAACCGAGAGGCATAAGAAATAATTTTAAATTTCCCATTATAATGAATGTCCTGTCTTACATCGTTAGGAGTGTGTTTAAGCAATGATTGTTTGCAGTATTACAAATACAAAAAGGCCCTTTTATAGACTACCAACAGTTTCAATGAAAGAGCATGTATAGGACATAAAGAAGATTGATCTAGAGGAGGCATATTTTGGATAAATGTAAGGTTCTCTGTCAATAGTCCCAACAAATGCATATTGTATAGCACAAGGAGAAAGATATGGCTGGAGTATCTGCAACCTCATCCCAACAGCATGGTATGTTTGCTGGTGCATGACCGCAGGACATGCCTTGCAACAAAACCCACCTCCTCAAAGGGAAAGTATATGTTATGATTATCATTGATTCGTAATTTGTAAATCGAAATACCTAATGTATGAATTTTTTGACTCCCAACTAGCAAATCCTAGTAGGTCACAAATTGACTTACATCATGAATAACAATGATGAAGGTCACAATATGCGACCCATTAGGAATCGCCGCAATCACAGTGATGGTCACCATGTCAGTGAGTGCTTTTTAGTAAAGCAATCTTTTTTATGTAACCCGTTTTTCTTAAAGGAAAATTGGATGCATTTAAAAAAAAACGTTTACGTTTTTTTTTTTAAAGTAGGAAGAGGTACATGGGGCCACTGCCTGCTTCTAAAAAATATTTTTGTAAATATTCTCAAAAGGGAAGGGGTCCCAGGGGGATCCTTTCTTATTTGAGAATGAGTTGCCATCCTTTTAGAATTAGTGGTAAAGTATTAATGTTTTATGGCTGCAATGCGGTCGCAGAACATTAGATAATACTATTGAGAGTACAGTATTTGCAAGGGACGCCTTAAATTCTCCCCTTCCAAATACCGATTGACAAATGTAAATTGCAATTTGGTAACAATTTTTGGATAATTGGGGTAGTTTGCGATTAGGGCTCCGTAAAATTTTTCTACATTAGGCATTACGCCAAATTTGCGTCCTTTTTTTGAACATCCTGAGTCTTCTAAATGTACCAACAGTTTGTGAATTACCCTGGAAGGAACCAAAAAAATAGGCAAAATATAGATACATTGTGAGTTTTTAGGGATAAATATAAAACCTACTCCAGATAAAAGTGTCTGTCTTTTTTCTAAAAATGGCATCAACGAACAGTTTGTTGTGCTAAGGCCACCATCTTCCTAGCTTTCAAGGAACATGCTAAGCGGACTCCAAAAAACGAATTTTTTTATCACGGTTTTGGCATTTTTCAAAGAGGTAGCCCATTCATTCTATGTTTGTGCTCTCAGCCTACTTCCAGTTTGTGGTAGAAGCCACTGTGAAACCCATGGGTGATGCAGGAAAGCTATAGATTTCTGAAAAGTCAACACAATTCCGAAATTCAGCAAGGGGTCATTTAAGTAGGTCCCTAACGGTTTTCCCAAAGAAACTAACTGTTGAAATAAAGATATATTCAAAATAAGTATAAAACAATCTGCCCTTTTATTGCAACATTTTCATCTGTAACTTTTTGTCACAACGGCCGATTTACAAAAGCAAAATACCATTGCGTCTCCTTCTGTCTGCGGGGTTATGTAGGGTGTATAGTTTCTCCAAGAACCCATGGTACCCAGAGCCAACAACTGAGTGTACCCTACAATGGATTTTCATTGTGTACTGAGTACAGATCAATTCATATGGTGAAATATGTAGAATGAAAAATGAGTACCAAGGAAATTTATGTATTTCTGAAATGAGCACAAGACATGGAGTTTAGGACAGGTGGTTATTTGTACATCTCTCAATTTGTGGGTACTTGCACTAGCATATGATTTAGGGGGTATTATTCAAAATGTCTTCTTTCTTACACAAAGGCTTACATTTTGAAGGCACAAATTCAGTAAAATCCAATTGGTAATAACAAATGTTCTACTATTCTATGCTCCCACATGTCTTCTAATAAAAATGCTACCTCACTTATGTGGCTTGACCTAGTGCCTGCGACACAGAACAGGTTAAACACAACATGAACGCATCACATTTCTTTTCATTGTGGTAGCTGTGGATTTTGGACCCTATCTCAGCCGGCACCCAGGGAAACTTTTGAAATCTAACTAAAGCAAACTAGATAAAAACACTGCACCACATGTGTGGTTGGGCCTAGCGCCCGTTACAGAAACGGATCAAACCAAGGTCAATGGGAGTCCCTTGGTGAGGGCTCCTATTGACCTTGGTTTTATCAGCTCCAGTAGCAGGCACTAAGCACAGCCACAAAAGTGTGGCAGCGTTTTTATTGACCCGATGATGAAGAATGTCACTCACAATTTTGTGTGTGAGTGAGGGCAGTTTTTTCTAACACTGTGTGTGCCCCTGCATGCTCTGTCTAGGTCCTTTTCCTCTCTGCCCCTCTTAGTGTGTTAAGCGTTTTTATTGAAACAAGTGGGGTAATGCAGGGTTGTAGGTATTTGATGGATTCCAGCAGATTCTGGAAGTTTTCATCACAGAAATAGAATGAAAATGTGTGATTTCAGGCAGTTTGATGTTTGCAAAGCATTGTGGGTAGGAAAACCCTGTGGGGTCCATGCAAGGAACACCATTCTGGACTCCCCTTGTTGTATATTTTTCAGAAATATCTGTGGTTTGTAGGTTTTCATGATTGGCTCCACAGCAGGGCCCCCAATGCAGCAGTTACCCCTATTGCTTATCTATCAACGTAGAACTTTAGGGCCTTTTATGCACTCTTCCTATCGGGGGATGTGTGGGAACTAAAGTTGGTAGGAAATTTGGCTGCCACAGATTCCAGAGCTTCTGTCACAGAAATATGAGGAAAACATTTGTTTCTTACCAATTGACGTTTGCAAGGGCGTCTGTGTGAAATTACCTGTGAGAGCCACTCAAGTTATGCACCCCTGCACTTCGCTGGTTTTCTTGTTTTTAAAATGCACAGGTCTCCCTAGGTGCCAGCTGAGCTAGAGCCCAAAATCCACAGCTACCCATATTGCAAGAAAAGATGTGTTTTCAATGTATAAATATGATGTGTCTATGTTACATTTTTAGAATTTCCCAATCTTGAGCCCTGGGGTCAACCACAGAAATTAGCTTCAGTTCTTACATGGAAACACATGAGAACACTGGTTTGTTGTCAATTTGTGGATCTCAACAGATTACTGAAATTCCCACTCAAAATGTAAATAAATGAGTAATATTAGCCTTGTACACACTTTCAAGTTTTGTGCAGCATTCTAGAAAAGTGAACAGAATCAATGCAAGTTACACCATGCTGTACACTTCTGTGTGTTTAGATTGCAAAAAAACATGAGGAGCTGTTAGTTAGGGCCAGATTTACATTTTGGCTGACCAAATTTAGAAATGACTGCCAACATATCACAGTCTCTGAATATTGAAACCAAGACTACTGAAGGTGAGCCATGAAGCCACGTCAAGGCACCAAAGACTTCTTGGTGCATTCACATGCCATTCAAACACAAGACTTTCATACCACCGGCCTGGGCCCAATCCAACAGATGATTGCACTCACATCAACACACTGCCACCATTCAAGGACCCATCACATTCCAACACCCCAGGACAAAATCCCAATTCAGGACAACCAGTCTTCCAGTCAACCAGTCATATTGCGCACAAACACATCACAAACAAACATCTACACATAAGTATGGCAAGACAAGTTGACTGCTGTGCATCCACAACAATAACAAACGAATAAATAGTTTGGCAACATTTATAACAACTGTCAAATACCAGAATCCATTCGGAACATTACAGAACGCATATTTAGTGAACCTTTACTAATGGCTTCTCTGACAGCCACATGAGGATCAGGAACATATGGTGTATATGAGTCTTTAGTGCACTCACTATGGTAAATCCAACTCCTTCCAGTTTGTGGATGCAAGTTGGGAGTGTCTGAGAAGGACTTCTGATGCCTTTATTTCTCAAACTGAGTCAACATATCTACCTTTAAAACAAAGATCAACATGCTGGGGAATATTGTGTAAATCCTGACAAAATAATAAGCAAAACAAATAGCCTGTGGGACTCATTCACCGGTACTTCTACTTTTGCTTTGGAAGCGTGAAAAATCAATTAGCAACTTACATCATAATCAATGTTCTTGAAAAAGGGTATAGGATACAACAACTTGTATGATGATGATTCTCACATTTTTATTATAAGGACAATATACACTCAATTCTGCATCCAAGTCAGTGCAGATCACAGTGCTCAGACAGTGAACAAACATATAAAATAAAAGAGAATAAGACACCAAACAAATCCCCAAGGTTTCCTAGGAATTTATAATAAACAAACATATGCAGAGAACTTGTCCTTTCCTATAAAGTAACCCCTGTCAAATCCTTTTAAGATTCTGTTCTGTAGGCAATGGTTTGCACTTCTGTCCAAGTAGAGATCCTTCTTCATAGTCAGGGTAAGGGGGATACACTTCTAAAATAACCCCTGCTCATCCCCTTGGTAGCTTGGTATGAACAGATAGGCTTATCTCAGAAGCAGTGTGTAAAGCATTTGTGCATATATAGAGTAATACAGTGAAAGCACTACAAATGGACTCTGCACCAGTTTAGAAAAGTAAGTAATCTTTATCTAAACCAAACAGTGTTCAGTCTCATCCTAATAAGTTGGTCGGGACTGCCGGCCGAGAGTATTTCTATTACATTTTAATTCTTTGGCTCTTATGTTTGTGGTACTTTAATTATGTTAATAACTTTTGTGTTAATTGTTAATTGATAATAATTATTAAAAATTGTAATAATAATAATCGTTTTATTCGGTCAAATGACCATTAAGGTGCACTGCAATGAGTATCTTAAAACATACAAAAAGCTCTTACATATCACATTAAAGTGACTTTGATATGTACAATGATAAAATTAATTCATTTGACTGGGACAATACCCAATAATCGATAGATAGAATCATGATAACTCTCTTCTCCTCACATCAAACCTTCGTGTAACAAGTACATCAGAATATCATTTTGACAGTGCTATGAATTCATTAAAAACAGTATGAGACACATATGTGTGCCTTAAAATAGTATCATAATCCTTCATTAAAACAATGCAAAAGATAATAATATTGCATCATCAGACTTACAGGGTGCCAAATAAGAATAATAATCATTATATCCTCATACATTCTAACTAAGAACCATAAAGTGCTATGTGTCTCAGGACAGCAGTATTCCTGTATAAGATTCCATTGGGTAATGATCATTTTAACTGTGGCTGCACTTACAAATCAGTTAGTGCAGGAACCTCAAATACAGCCTGGGGACATGAACTTCTGACGCCTAAACCAGAAGATCAGCAGAAATCTGCTCACATCAAATACAATAGGAGATGTTGTGTCAGATCTTAGTATTCTCAGAGCCACCCTGTATTGCCTGCTTCCCAGTCTGCAACATGTGGGGCAAATCCATTTCTTGTGGTAAAGAGAATTTTCAGTGCAAAAGAAAAGAATATGTTCCACTTTCTCCTGTGCATGGCCTCAGGCTGGACATGCAGTTATTACTGAGTTTGTCTCCCAGACAGTAAATGGCGTTAGAGGTAAACAGCCAAATATAAAACTCACATAGAGATTTTTCGCCGTAGGTGGAGAGATCTGGTTATAGAAAGGCTCAAATTCTGCAAAGCGTTTCATGCTCAACAACTCAGTGGTCAAGTGCTCCACTGATCTATTGGTCACAAAATGTTCTTCTACATATGCCCAATATTAAGCTTTCAGTATGGCAATATCATTCTTACTGATAGATTCTGGGCTTTCACACAAATGAGTCATCCCCAACATTCTGCACCTGGATTTTATATAACTAAACCAGGGAATCCGTTTGGCACCATGCAGATTCAGGAATTCTTTCAGAGATTCACAATATTGGGCTATCTCTGAATTGAGTCAAATAAGTAGTCAGTAGGTAAATAGGTTAATTGTTGCCACATTGCCAATTCTCCTCAGCCCTACATCGGAAAACAGAGGAGTCTAAGAGGTACTATTTTGGACGGGAATCAGGGTCCTAGCAAATATGTTTTCGCTCCCCGCTAGCTTCTGCAAGTTGTCATGCCCCCAAAGCTCAGCACAGTAAAGTGCAGTATTTTGCGCTTTCATTTTATAGATCACTAGGGCAGGGGTAATTGACCTAGACCAAGACTGCTTTTGAAAGCGCAGTATGGATTTGGACTTGTAGCATATGGTTAATTGACGTTTGTCTATTTGAAGATCCCAACTCAGGGTTTCTGTTAATCTTACAGCCAAATATAACAATTTAGACACCCTCTCTGGTGGTTTCACCATTATCTTAACTGTTCTGCGTTACCCCTTAGTCTTGCAAAAAACATATATTTTGTTCTTTCTGTGTTCAGTTCCAACCCCCTGGCCTCACTGAAACCCAACAAATTTGTTAATTAGCCTCTGTAGTCCCATTGGAGTAGTGAATAGAAGTAGCGAGTCATCAGTAAACAGCAGGTTCAGTACTTTCCCACTGTTCTGTCAGGCTTTGCTCCACGGGATCCGATTGTTGCTTATAATGGTCCACCTCCAAACGTCACAATGCCTCTTGTTGAAACACACAGAGGGATTAAGCCATTAGGCGAGGGAAAAAAGAACAGGGAAGGGAAAGGGAAGGGCCAGCAGGGAAGGGATATACCTGTAACGACAAGAACAATATACTTAGACATGCAAATGTGAATGAATGGCTACTCTCATATAATCTCGCTAAAGGGCTGTTGTATACCTTGTAGTAAGGTAGTCAAAGGATACTGGCCTCACGTCTCCGATATCGCCTCCTGTCACCCAAATCAGCCTATCGGAAACACAATCATAGGTCATAAACAAACACACTACCAAGGACACAAAAACATCAAGTGGTTAGTCCCTGTAGGCACACATACCATGATTAAAGGCGAGAGACGCCATAACTGGATTCCATGGAGGCACAGCACAGGGCTGTGCAAAGACGAGGAAAAAGATCTCCACAAGGATGAAAGAAGTGCAATGTATTCTTATTTACAGATCACGGTAGTGTGTGGGAAGCAAGAACCACAACACTCCGCTCTGTGCAGCATAAGGTAAGGACCTAGTTATTAACCCTTCCCAACAGGGTATCAAAACGTAGTTTGTTTGCTGGGTAGAACAAAGAAAGGATTAAACATAAAACAAGATGCAACTGTCAAGGAAGAATTAAACAACAGAGCACGGTGACGCGTAGTTGAGACCACCACAGCGCCCTGAACTGAAACACCAAATAGCCTTTCCCCCAAGGCACAAAAGAAAACTGGCTTATCTCTCCAGTCCTTGCCGAAGTTAACACCACTTCGGAGCTGTTAGAACGGTAACGCGTGGCTGACCACCACAGCGCTCCGCTCCTCTGATGTCCAACCAAAACGAGAGGCACAGAAGCAGGCAATTGCCAGCTGAAGCGACGCACCAAAAGCACTGTTCTACCTGCAATGGCACCCGCCGAGGAACTCCGGCTGCTCTCCTGCATGGACTCGCCAAGCAACCGCGACAAGCAGCGTTACTCGACCTCCACCAACTACGAACTCCGGAAATGCTGGAATAACACGCAACAGAATGCGTGAGAACAATGCTCAAGTACTTCCCCCGTGCCGGGGATTCTGGGGAATGTAGTTCTTTTCCCCTTTCCGTTCTAAACGTCCTTCTCCTCCGCCCCTACCCTTACATATGCACATACAATGCAGGCGCAAGGAGGAGAAACCTGACAGTACATCCTCCCCCTAGCGCCTCCTAGGGCCAGGCCGCAGAGGAAACCTACGATGAAAGGAACGGACAGCTTCAGGGGCATGGAGATTCTGCACCGGCTCCCAGGAATCCTCCTCCGCCGAGTACCCCTTCCAGGAAACCAGGTACCACAACACACCCCTCCTGTATTTGGAGTCCTTGATACTCCGTACCACGTATTGAAATCCACCATCACAAAGCACTCGTGGTGGTGCACGCCTCCTGGCACCACATGCAGGTTTTAACAGGTTACAATGGAACACAGGATGTATCCGCAGAGTACCAGGCAGCTTCAGCTTGTAGGCCACAGGATTGATCTGTTTCAGAACAACATAAGGACCTATGTATCGGGGATGAAAGATACTTCGTAACTTGAAACGAATGTTCCTAGTGGAAAGCCACACTTTATCCCCTACCTCATAGGAAAGTCCTGCTCTCCGAATTTTGTCCTCACTCTTTTTATGCTCGATCTTTGCTTTTTGTAGATGGGTCCTGATCTTTTTGTGCATAGCCTGTAAGTCACGCATCTGTCCCAACACAGTAGGTTGATCAGCTACCCCCTCCGGAATGCGGATAGGAAGTATTCATGCGTCAAAACCGTAGGTGGCGCAAAAGGGCGACACCCCCAATGAACTGTGCTAGGCATTATTATACGCCACCTCGGCCATCCACAGCAGAGAGACCCATGAGTTCTGGGCTTCAGCAGCATAGCACCTCAGATATTTTTTCAGGGTCTGATTGAGTCTCTCTGTCTGTCCATCAGTCTGTGGGTGGAAGCTAGTGGAAAGAGAAGACTGGATCTGCATGGCCTGGCACCAGGCCTTCCAAAACCTGGCGATGAACTGCGGGCCCCTATCCGAGATGATGACTTCGGGCACCCCGTGCAAACGAATAACGTTGCTCAACAGTAACTGCGCTGTTTGACTTGCAGTAGGGAGATTCATACAGGGAATGAGGTGTCCCATTTTGGTGAGACTGTCTATCACCACCAGTATAGCCGTTTTACCTTGATCAGGGGGTAGTCCTGTGACAAAGTCAATGCTGATAGTCTGCCAAGGCCTTTTAGGTGTGGGCAAAGGCATCAGCAGCCCTTTCTTTTTTCCTGTCTCGTTCTTGGCTTGGGCGCACTCCTCACATGCTACTACCCATGCGGTTACGTCTCCCTTGATAGTCTCCCACCAGAAATGGCGTTGTAGCAACAGAATTGTTTTGTTCACACCTGAGTGGCCCGCCAACAAGGTGTTATGACACCACTCGAAGGCCTTCTTTCTCAAGGCTGTACTGGGTAGGTACAACTTGCAATCCTGCAAAGGCAGTCCTTGTTTTAAAGTGCGACCACTTCCCCTAGCAGCCCACATCACCCATGCCTCTGGAGCCTTGGTTTGGCGAATCAAATCTAAATAGGTGTTTGCCTGGACAACGCAAACCACCTTCCCTGGATCTATGATCGCCTCTAGTGCTGTGTCACCAGGAACGTTGTCAACCTGATTCTGCCTGGACAGGGTGTCAGCTTTCTTGTTCTCTACCCCTGGTCTGTAAGTGATGATAAAATCGTATTCCGAAAAGAACAACATCCACCTCATCTGTCTTTGTGTGAGGTTCCGGGCTGTCTTCGTATACTGAAGGTTCCTATGATCAGAGAACACAGTGACCGGGAACACAGCCCCCCAAAGATGTTGACGTCATTCCTGGAAAGCCTTCTTTATGGGTAAGAGCTCTTTCTCGGCTAAGGTATAATTCATTTCCGCCGTGCACAATTTCTTAGACATATAAACTACAGGGTGTAGTTGTCCTGTGACCTGATTCCGCTGTGACAGGATGGCCCCTATCGCTATATCTGAAGCATCCGCTTTGACGATAAATGGATGTTCCGGTTTAGGATGGGCCAAGATCGGGGCAGTGGTAAAAGCTCTTTTCAAGGTCTCAAAGGCACTGTCCACTTCGGTAGACCAAAGAAAAGCTACTCCTTTCCTAAGTAATCTGGACAGCGGAGACGCTACCTGAGAAAACTGCTAAATGAATCTACGGTAGTAGTTCGCAAAGCCCATGAAGCTCTGGACTTCCTTCACACTGGAGGGAACCGGCCAATCCTGAACCGCCTGAACCTTTCTTTCTGACATCTGCAGACCAGAGGGGCTTAGTATCACTCCCAGGAATTCCACCTCAGTAACCCCGAATTTGCACGTTCTCAGCTTGCAATAGAGCTTGGTTTCCCCCAACCGTTGTAGTATCTGGGAAACAAGATGTCTGTGACTCTCAGTCCTGTCTGAGTAAATGAGAATATCGTCTATATAGACGACCGCACATATGTCCACAAACTCCTTCAAGACATCGTTAAGAAAATACTGAAATGCCGCTGGGGCGTTACACAGCCCAAACGGCATAACAGTATATTCATATAATCCATAACGAGTCTTGAAGGCGGTCTTCCACTCATCCCCTTCTCTAACATGCACCAAATGGTACGCGTCCCTCAAGTCCAACCGGGTATATATTTGGGCGTCCTTCACTTGGTCCAGCAGGACCGACACTAGGGCAGTGGATACCGGTTTCATATCGTGTTCTTATTAAGCACCCGGTAGTCTACACAGGCTCTCAATTCTCCGTTTGCTTTTTTGATAAAAAACAAAGGAAAGGCTGCAGGGGATCAAGAGGGTCTGATAAACCCGATCTCAACGTAATGATCTAGATATTCCGTTAAGTGTGCAGTCTCAGGTACAGATAGGGCATAAACGCGACAGGAAGGTAGTGTGGCTCCCTCCACCAGATCTATACGACAGTCATAAACCCGGTGTGGGGGCAGTTGCTCTGCCTGGCTTTCACTGAATACATCCCTGAAGTGTTGGTATTCGGAGGGTAACACAACCTGTTTCTCTGCTGCAGTGGTCACCACTACCGGGAGGAGTAAGGCCGCGGCCAGTGGTGTCCGGATTGCGCTCAGATGCGCCTTGCATTCCTCTGACAAGAACCGGACCTCTTTGGTTTTCCAATCGATCAACGGGTTATGATAGCTGAGCCAAAGCATCCCCAGAATGACCTCATATTGTGGGGCCTCTATTATGTTGAGCGATAGTCCTTCCTTATGCAGACCCTCCGGTCCCTTAAAAGACAACACTACCACGTCTGTTTGTTCAGTTATGAGGCCGGAAATCAGAGGTTTCCCATCCACTGCCAGTACTTCCTCAGGGGTTTCTCTGACTACTCTATCTAAAGACAAAGAGGACACAAAGCTGCTATCAATAAAGTTCCCGTAGCCCCGGAGTCAATCATAACCTTAACTTGATTTGTCTGTAACCGACTCTACAAACTCATAGGGAGAACGATATGTGTCTCCGTATCCTGCAAGGCCAGAACAGTTAGGGAAGGTATTGTTAACGGTGGGGACTCCCTAGGTTTGTTCCTGTGAATTCACTGTCTCTACCTCAGAGGCTGCCACAACAGGGACTGCTATTCTTTTGCTTCGGTTCCAGACTCCAGATGTTTTTGGTTTTGTGGGGCACTCTTTAACGTAGTGCCCCTTTTTACCACAGTATAAGCACAACCCCAGGGCTCTACGGTTCTCTTTTTCTTCCCTAGACATGGGTGCACGTACAACTCCAATTTCCATGGGTTCTGAGCTAGAATCTGAGGAAGACAACGGTTTGCGAGGTGTAACCTCAGACCCGAAAGAAGCCCTGTCCCACCTTCTTCTTTCACCTCCTCTCTCACTTATTCTGCCATCTAAACGCAAGGTTAGATTTATCATATCCGTACAAGTAACACGTTGAGGGTCGATCTGGGCAATAATGTCTTTTAGTCCATCTCTCAACCCTTGATAAAAAGCGACATCCTCTTTTCCTCTGGCCAAGAAGTCTCTGCCACTAACCTGTTAAAATCAGTCAAGTAGGATACCAGATCCCTCCTACCCTGTCTAAGGGTGAGCAATTCTCTGTCTGCGCTAAACGTGGTAGCGCGTCTATCAAAAACTCTTTCGAACTCCGTACGACAAGCGGGCCAGTCAGATAAGATGGCGTCATTGTTTCGCACCAGGGGTACAGCCCAATTGGCTGCATCCCCTATCAAATACGAAATGGCAAAAGCAACCCTTGAGTGATGATTTGGAAATGAGGCCGGTTTGCAAGAGAAATGCAGCATTATCTGAGTCAAGAAGACTTGGGTTTTAGTTGGATCACCAGAATACCGTTCTGGGCTAGCCAACGGAATGGGTGGAGGGGCAGTCACCAGTACATGTGAAGCCGAAGCATCAAAGGGGTTTCTACTTAACCTATCAACCTTGTCTCTCAAGTTAGCCGCCTCAGTTTTGGAAGCAGCCAGTTCTTGCTGGACCAACATTAGGCCTGCATAACATCCTCCATGGTAGCCATTATAAGCCCAAACGGATCAGGTAAAGCAGAAATCGTGGGCGTGTTATTCTGTCAGGCTTTGCTCCACCGGATCCGATTGTTGCTTATAATGGTCCACCTCCAAACGTCACAATGCCTCTTGTTGAAACACACAGAGAGATTGAGCCATTAGGCGAGGGAAAAAAGAACAGGGAAGGGAAAGGGAAGGGCCAGCAGGGAAGGGATATACCTGTAATGACAAGAACAATATACTTAGACATGCATATGTGAATGAATGCTACTCTCATATAATCTCGCTAAAGGGCTGTTGTATACCTTGTAGTAAGGTAGTCAAAGGATACTGGCCTCACGTCTCCGATATCGCCTCCTGTCACCCATATCAGCCTATCGGAAACACAATCATAGGTCATAAACAAACACACTTCCAAGGACACAAAAACATCAAGTGGTTAGTCCCTGTAGGCACACATACCGTGACTACAGGCAAGAGACGCCATAACTGGATTCCATGGAGGCACAGCACAGGGCTGTGCAAAGACGATGAAAAAGATCTCCGAAAGGATGAAAGAAGTGCAATGTATCCTTATTTACAAATCACGGTAGTGTGTGGGAAGCAAGAACCACAACACTCCGCTCTGTACAGCATAAGGTAAGGACCTAGTTATTAACCCTTCCCAACAGTGTATCAAAACGTAGTTTATTTGCTGGGTAGAACAAAGAAAGGATTAAACATAAAACAAGATGCAACTGTCAAGGAAGAATTAAACAGCAGCGCACGGTGACGCGTAGTTGAGACCACCACAGCGCCCCGCACTGAAACACCAAATAGCCTTTCCCCCAAGGCACAAAAGAAAACTGGCTTATCTCTCCAGTCCTTGCCGAAGTTAACACCACTTCGGGGCTGTTAGAACGGTAACGCGTGACTGACCACCACAGCGCTACGCTCCTCTGATGTCCAACCAAAACGAGAGGCACAGAAGCAGGCAATCGCCAGCTGAAGCAACGCACCAAAAGCACTGTTCTACCTGCAATGGCACCCGCCGAGGAACTCCGGCTGCTCTCCTGCACGGACTCGCCAAGCAACCGCGATGTGCGGCGTTACTCAACCTCCACCAACTACGAACTCCGGAAATGCTGGAATAACACGCAACAGGATGCGTGAGAACAATGCTCAAGTACTTCCCCCGAGCCGGGGATTCTGGGGAATGTAGTTCTTTTCCCCTTTCCTTTCTAAACGTCCTTCTCCTCCGCCCCTACCCTTACATATGCACGTACAATGCAGGCACAAGGAGGAGAAACCTGACATGTTCAGCGTTGGAGAATCATATTCGTAATCCCGCAGTTTGTAGACCACTCTATTTATATAGAGGGAAAACAGTGTGGGGGCGCAAGGACACAGCCTTGATGTACCCCACGCCAAATAGGGATTTTATCAGTCAGCTCTCCGGCTCTCCCCCAACTGACCTCTGCATAGTTGTGCTTGTGTAACCGTACCGATATAAAGCAATGAGGTAGCCCAGTCTAGTGCAGAACATGGGGATTAGTACTATATGCGAAACTGTGGTTCTGCCGCTCTTAAAAATCTAAATTACCTTTTTTGCAATTGTGTCTCTCCAAAGGGATGTGAACAGTCAACAGATGATAAAACAAAAGAGAAAACAAAATGTACCTCATGTCCAAACCCAAAAAGCGCAAAGCACATATCATATATTCCACTATATATTTTGATCAGTTTTTAGAAAAATCTGTGTAATCTTATTGCAATACATATATTAACATACACACAGAACAGTTCTTCTAAACTAACATTTAAGACTTAGATGTGCACATACATTTAAAATCGTTACATGTCACAAAACATTCCACAAAATACATGGACATATACTACATGGAAAAATTATATTTAGACACAGTTTAAAATTTTGAAAGAAGAAAAAAGAAATAACAGCCCAGTAAGAGATTAATCCAATTGTTAGTTTAGTATCCTGGGTGATCATCAACACTTGATAATAAAGCGTTGACCTTTCGACCCTTGAAAAAAAAAGCATGAAACTAGAACCGTCTTGGTGGGGTCTTCCTCGGGACTAACTGAAAGATCTGTGTGTAGCCTGTATGGGGCTTCCACCCTGTCATCTATTTCTGGCACTGTAGTCTTAATCGCGTGCTGTGAGTGATCTGTATACTTCAGATTATAAAATGTGAGCCATTCCTCCGACGTCAGGCGCACCAGGCTCCATGTGGATTTCTTTGCAAGAATGGGAAGGTGACTCCAAGGGGCCTTCCGCCTCCTCAAACGGGCCTTCTATGGTCCATAGAAGGCTCATTATTTGACTTTTGAAACTTAAAAAACAATGTTCTCTTTTGAATCAGAGCGAAGGGCAGCCCTCGTCTTCTGTGTCCAGTTGGTAAAGACTGTCTTTACCAAAAGACAATAATTTTCAGTTTCACGCTTTTTTCAGGGGTCGAAACGTTGACGCTTTATTATCAAGTGTTGATGATCACCCAGGATACTAAACTAATATTTGGATTAATCTCTTACTGGGCTGTTATTTATTTTTTCTTCTTTCAAAATTTTGCACTGTGTCTAAATATAATTTTTCCATGTAGTATATGTCCATGTATTTTGTGGAATGTTTTGTGACATGTAAATATTTTAAATGTTTGTGCACATCTAAGTCCTAAATCTTAGTTCAGAAGAACTGTTCTGTGTGTATGTTAATATATGTATGAGTGAAATAAAACAACCTAGGCACATTGGTGTGATAAATAGAGCAACAGAGAGGTAGGACTACGTAGGATTCAGTTTCTAGCATTTATTGATATTCATATTAAAATTATATAAATTAAAAACTTCAAAACATTACATCACAATACATAAATTATCAAACAAAAAGTGAATCAATTATTAGTACATACAATGTCAATAATACAAAAATAAATTACAAATATAAAAACTGGCACAATTATTATTTCTCGATGCGCGTTTCGGCGACCAGCGCCTTCTTCCGGAGGAGCCACAATATCTTCTAAAAATAAAGAAAATAAATGTATTATCTAAACCTAAAATAAAAATAATATAAGCACATTAAATTATGACATCAAATTATAAGGTACAGGGGGAGGAGCCAAGCTCGCGACCGTGATGGCCGCACTGTAGCTCGGCTCCGTCAACCTTCCTGCCTGAAACACATATCCTGTACCTCATCCTGCCCCGAGAAGACACATACGGCAACACATGGGAAGGTGACGCATTGCTCGCACTTACCATCTGTCCCGGGGGCTCCTGGGTGCCGAAGATCTGAAGTTGTGCCCTTGCTTGTTCCGGGGACCTCCGCGGCGTGCAGGCCGGGGACTCGCCTGTGACGGTCGGCCGGAGTGAGGTGTTGACGCCGGCCCCCGGTGGAGGAGAGGGGTCGGCTGAAGAGGCCGTTGTGCGGTTGTGCCGGTGACGACTAACCGGGCCCGGTCTGGTGGCCCGAGGGCTCTGTGGCGGGGCGCAGCCCGCCTCGGACGGGGGTGGACCATACAGGAGGCTTGTCCCCCCTTTGTTGCCTTGTCCGGCCATCTTGAAGCCCTTCGCCCGGATTCGGCGGGTGGCGCCCGTGGGACGGTTGCGCCGGCGACCCCTGTATTTTGGTGGCCCATCTTTCTGCACCAAGATTGCCATTGCTGGGGCTCGAGGAGACTCCGGTGGGCCCTATTCGAAGGCCTGGTCCAGAGGTTGAGGAGCGGTGAGTCCCTGCTGCACTGGCAAAATGGCGGCCGGCGCCCCGGGTCCCGGACCTGCTTGGGGCGGTGAACCTGGTTTGTCAAAATACACGATGGCTGAGGCTTGTGGGCGTGAGCCCATGGTTGGTGATGTCTTTGCCGCCCTATGTTCTTTGCGTGCGGCCATGGCCTTCGACGCTGCTATGCAAGACAGCGGTTCAGCCGACATGCCTGTTTGCCCGTCCCCCATGAGTGCGGCTCGACTGATGGTGTGTACTGCTTTGCCCCCCTTGGCTGCTGCGAGGAGTGCTGCCGCCGTGCGTTTGCGAGACTGTGGGTCTGCGGCCCTGAATCCCCAAGAGACTTCGACAGTGGCGACTATGAGTGAGGGCCCCACGTCGGGGCCCGTCCATGTCAGTCTGACTGGGGAGCTCGGCGGATGTTCGACTCAAACTGCTTTGGTGAGGTCCCGCGGCTGCCCTGCGGGGGTCACCTCGCTTTTTTGGGCGGCGGGACCGCACCTAGTTTGTTTGCTGCTCCTGATGTTGCCATTCGACAGTCTGGTCTGCCGCAGCCACTGCTTGCTTTGCTGTTTGAGACTGGGGTCCTCTGGACTGCGCCCTTGGCCTGACCTGCTTCGTTTCTGGGCGCACTCCATGCCGAACTGCTTGTTGCTTACCACTTTATTGCGCTTGGAGGCTATGATCAGGAGAGGACAGGGGTGAGACAGTATTGCCTCGGCGGACTACTGGTTAATGTATGAAGATGGGGACTACCCGCAGCTGTGACAAAATGGCCGATTCCTTTTCCTGTTCCTGATCTTTGAGGTTGTGTCTTTCTCGCTTTGATGTGGGTTTCAGTTGTGTTAAGGCGGGGGGTAGGAGCTGAATGACCGATTGCAGATCTCCTCTCCCACTGGATCCCTTTCCCTCCTCTTTTTTCTCTTTTGTCTGTCGTGTTCTTTTTCCTTTCTGATTCTTCTATATTTCGGGTTCTATTTAGGGCGGCAGGCACGCTGCTGGGGGGTGAGCGGTAGCCTTCTGCAGGGGTGCAGGGTGGTGTGGGAGGGACGGGGTCATTATATTGTTCGTTTTTTCTTTAGTTCTATGGCTCTTTTGTATCCCTTTGTCGGGACGCTGTGTCTGCGCGCGTCTTCCATGGAGTGCTTGCTGGTAGTGAAGGGGAAGATTTTCCCGTTTCCACGATATGGACTGCACATATATCATGTCTTCCATCCCTTGCCCGATAGCGGGTCCTCCGGTCCTGCGTGCTTTGTTTGCCGTGGGGCGCGTGCAGTGGCGCTGCGTTCTTTCTTTCCCTCTTTCTGATATTCTCTTCTCTACCCCTCCCCTCTTTTTCTCTTTATTTGGGTTAGTATAGTAGATGGCTACTTCTACGTTGTTGTTCTGATTCCTTTGATTTGTGTCAGCGCGCATTCAGGCGGTGACGGGTGTGTGGCGGGTTGTGGTGGGAACTGATTTGCAACTGGGCGACTATAAGTTGATTCCTGTCAATTGCTGCTATTACTTTCATTTATCAATGGCCCTCTGTATTGATGCTTTACAATTAGCCCACCATGGGAATTCAGATGTCGAAAGTTGCAACTGATTCTGCTATACTTCCTATTATATTATAAAACTAGCCTTATTTAATCCTGCTTCTAACGGTCACATTCGGCTTTAATGTTTGATTGCTTGCCTGTACACTACTGGGTGACTGCTGGGGAACTTCAATGTTGACTCATGTGCGTTCATAATGTGTCGTGGCCGGCCTGATTGGTTGTAGGCCCGTATTTGTATGCTTCTATTTGCACAATAAAGGTTTAAAAAAAAAAAAAATTATAAGGTACGCTAAAATCATCGCCAGTCAATCTTCAAACAAATGCGAGACTTTAATGATTCATATTCTCGTTTGCTTTATGTTTTTAACAGACTTTAATCATGCCAGCTTTCCAAGTTGCGAGTGGGGACGCATTCAATAGCATATCAGGTACAGGTGACCGTAGTTTAACTAGACGCGTTCCTGCTTGTTGCCTATATTCTTTTGCTACAGAAAGAGTCATTTCTTGGAATTAATGTAGATGCCTTCCATTATAGATTTACATAAAAAAATAATCCTTAAGAAACGCCTTTTGCTATTACTGCTGCAATCGAGATATTTACGGCATTGAGGTAATTATCAAACACAAAATTCGAGCTTTTTAGATACTACATTTTGACGTCATCTATACATGATAGGTTCATGTTATTGTTATATATATAAATATCTTTTAGTGCTACTGATAATAGCATCCGTCCCCATTTTAGGATGTATCTTTATATTGTTACTGTTGTATATGAGTTTTTCGGTTAAAACAACTACAGCGTTTAATCATGGCGTTTATTTCTGGGTTCAAAAACAAAAGAGGAAGTGTAGAGGTGCTGATAGAATCACCCTCCTAGCAATATTATATAAACAATGAGATTCTATAAATGTGTTACGGTGATTATTTTTCAGGTTTATGGGGCATATTATCAAGGGCTCTATCGCCGTTTTAGCGGGGAAAATCCCCGCTAAAGCGGCGATAGGATTAACGCACTATTACCAAGCTGCAGCTAACCACTGTTAGCGACAGTTCCCATGCGTTAGCAACGAAAAAAAATATCGCTATACGCGGAAGCGATAAATATCGCTAATGATATGCGAGGTAGGCGTACCCTCGCTAAATACCACAAAAAAAGTCGCTAACACGCTAGCGCACTATTATCAACTATCGCCTAGACATGCTTAGCGACAAAAAAATTCCTGCTAAAGCCCCTTAGCTGGAGATAAATAAGAACTGCTAAAAGCAGTTCTAAACATGCAAAACTGGAGATAAAAAGACCATAGAAAAGGAGAACTAGCCCAGCCCAGCCCCACCACAAAGCTGAGGACCTGCAGACAGCATGGAGGTAGTAATCATACAGCTCGGAGTCCCACAGTGGCCACAGCCGGATTGGTGACGGTACAACGCGTACCGTCACAACGCGTGCTGTTACAACGCGTCCCTTACAACGCAAGTCGTTACCACGACTTGCGTTGGGGGCGCGGATATCGAATAGTATAATTTACTATTCTAACACCAGTCCCCGTGGACACTAGGGAAGGTGTTGGAATAGTAAATTTACTATTTTTAATCTTCTAGCGCCCTCCAGCGCAAGTCGTGGTAACGACTTGCGTTGTTACGGACGCGTCGTAACAGCACCGCGTTGAAACATCCGCGTTGTAACGGATGTTTCCCCCACAGCCCCCACCGCCACCACCGCCCCAACCGCCTCCACCCCCACCGCCTCCCGGACCACCAGCAAGGCAGCGCCAAAGACGACGGCGGCTAATGCGCAACCGACTTGTCCTTGGAGATCTACAACCACAGGAAATCATAGCCCACTACAGGCTCAAACGGACATCCATTGACTACATACTGAACCACATAGCCCACAGGCTCACACCACCAACCCAGCGGATAACCAACATCCCCCCACAAACAAAGCTACTGGCTGTGCTGCATTTCCTGGCCTCCGGGACTTTTCAACCCACAACATCCAGAGTGGGTGGTGTCTCACAGGCAGCCTTTTCAAGATTCCTCCCAAATGTGTTGGATGGCATAATCAGCCTGATACCCCAGGAACTACACTTCCCCAATACTGTGCGTGAACAGCTTCTGGTCAAGCAGGGTTTCTACGCCATAGCTGGAATCCCACAAGTACTGGGTGCAATAGACTGCACACATATCCGATTTGTGCCACCAGCGGACAGGGCACACATATATAGAAACAGAAAGCACACGCACTCAATGAATGTGCAGGCAATAGTGGACCACCGTGGAATGTTCACAAATGTCATAGCAAAGTTCCCAGGGAGTGTGCATGATTCGTATATTTTCCAGCAGTCAGTCATCAACCAGCGCTTCCAGGATGGAACATATGGGAAAGCAGTACTAGTTGGTAAGTAGTAATCCAACATATCACTTGCATCTACAGCACATACATGCAAAACAGAAATCTATACACATCAATGTCACTGTATCACATACAAAGGGGCACATGTGCAATAACTGGTGCATTCCTGCTAAGCAGCAAGGATGTGCAAGACATTGTGTGCCACAGCTCCGCCATCATGGATGGGTGCCATTTACAATGCGCTGCACCATGGTGCCAAAACGGCACAGATGCGCGATGCATCTGTGCCGGAAAAGTGACGCATAGCTGGAACAGCGTTACAAGTGCAACGCAGATCCAGCAATGCACTGGGTGCCCTATCTAGTTAATGCTGCGTCAATCCTCATGCCTGCTTCAGGCAGGTGTAGGCGTGTGATGCAGCATGGGCCTAAAAGTGACTGAGTGAAATGTTGAACATTTAACTCTGCTACTTTTAGGAGGTGTCCCAGTGGCGGAAGGCCCCCCTGCACAGGAACGCCTACATGTGGTGCAGCCCATTACAACGTGGCGCATCTCCCAGATGCGTCACGTTGAAAGTACCCCTGGCCCCAGCTTTGTCAGGTGGAATGCAGCGATACTCAAATGGGCGGGGAGTGAGAGCTCCAACAGAATGCAGCTGGCACATAGCTCCCATTAAGAAAAAGTGCCTGAAGCTACACGTGCATGGGAGGCCCTGGTGGGGGGACTCTGGATAATAGACAGGGAGGAGGATAGCAGTTCTGAGTCCTCAGTGGGGGTGGGACATGCATTAGTAGCTCCATTTGGATAGAGAGGGACTAGCACAGTTAGAGGCTCCCGCAACATAGGAGGAAATAGAGAACTACACTATAGAGCGTACGCTGACTCATTGGTACATGACACACATCAGTAGTGATTTTGCAACACATAGATGTCACACTACTGCACCAGCGGCCGGGCTGGGGGGATGGGAGTTGATGGTCAATGTGCATGCCCAACGATGGGGCGTTGTTTAAGAATCATGTACCATTATTCATGCTTGATTGTGGTTCATTGATGGGCTGGGCATGATAGCATCCAAACTGAGGGTGGTAAATATGCTTTTAATACTGATTGCATACTTGTCCAGTCTTAACTTGGAAAGTTGATTGGCTGAATTCATTTAGGCCCCTTTGTTGTGTGTAGTATGTAATTAAGAATAATAAAAAGTCTCATTACAAAAAGATTTCCAACTTAAGATATGTGATATTGCTACATTCATCATGTCTGCTGAGCACTCATGTCATTTAGTCTTGAGGCCAGGACAGGTAGGAGCACACAGTACAGGTAGTGGATGGTGTTCCACATGCTGGAGTTGATGTCCTTGTTGAACCTAACAAGGCCCCAATGGTCCATGCATGTAACAGGTAGCTGACTGGTGATTTGTCTCAGACCATGACCATGAGAAGCATGCGTTGTGTTCTGCAGCAGGATTGCTGAATGCTGGCGCACAGTAGGTCAAGTGTGTGTAGTGTGTAGTCATGCCACCTATATAGCAAAGGTACATCACAGTGCAGTAGGTGGATCACTGTCGGTGGAAGATGGGAAAAGAGCCACACATGCAACTCCTCTGCACACTAAAATGATGTTGGATGGAGTCACAGCAGTGAGCCTGATTCACATGCTAACATGCACTACAGCCTTCTGCTCAAACACATGGTCAACTTGAAATACACCATGACATCCATCCCAACACACTAATCCATGCTCATCAACAACACATCCAGCACAACCAATAACTAATTCCACTTTCCCTTGTATGTCACAGGGGACCAAGGATATGCACTGGTAGCATGGATGATGACACCAGTACGTCACCCCACCACCCCTGGCCAGAGACAGTACAATGTGGCACAGATACGCACAAGGTCCATTGTAGAGCGGACATTTGGTGTCTTGAAGTCCAGGTTCCGGTGCTTGGATATCACAGGTGGCAGCCTGCTGTACAGTCCCGAATTGGTGAACAAAATTATCTTGGAATGTTGTGTGTTGCACAACATATGTGTCCGTACCAAAGCACCATGGATCCAAGTGCCCGAACCACCTGATGAAGATGAGGACGAAGATGAGGCTGGTGCTGTACACCCCACACCAAATGCTGCTGGACTTGCACGGAGGAACCGCATCATCAACAATTATTTTGCTTGAGTCAGTCACGTGTTGTCTTTGAAATAAAATTGTCACAAAAATAACATCTCAATGTGTTACTGTCTGCCATGGGCACTGTACCCATCAAACAGTTACGTGTCCCAATGAGTGGTCAGATGAGCCCATTATCAATGGAGGGTGGGAATGTGTACGCAGTACAGTTATGCCCTGCACTATGTCAAATGTATGAAACTCTACTTGGCAAGGTACTATGTAGGCTACACCATGTCAAATGGTTGTCTCACATGCTGCAAATACTAGCAGAGTAGGGTGCTGATTGGGATGAGGATGACATTCCTATTCTGACTCAATTTCCCCAATCCATGTATCATGGATTGGGCATGTTGTGGGAATCACACTAATCAGGAGTGTGTGAAATGGCGTGCATGATGCCAATAGTCATTGCAACATCCCAATACACATTGGTGCCAATCACCCAGACACATCTCCAGACCATGTCCGTTGTAGCAGCAGTAAACTGACCCTTAAGATGTGTACCATGTTCCTGATTACCAGCCAATTTTCATTTCCATAGAAGCATGCACAAGAAGTGGCGTATAAATAACCAGGGCCCGTATGAGATACATATCCTGTATATTACCAAGCCCATTGTTGACGTATTATGTCAAGTACATATCTGCACAGATGGGCATACTGTCAATGAGGCTCCTGAACTAATGCCTCAAAGGTGTATGTGTGGAATGTGATTAGAGCAGCAAATAGGGCATGTAATGGCACAAAATGTTGCTATGGGCGGTGACAAGTGGCGCCATTTGGACCGGGGAAAGGGCCTATAATTTAGACCACCTTAAATGTAATGGGACAAATTTGAGTAACAAGTAGATGTGCCGTCTAATGTGGGTACAACATCAGTATGTCTGTCACAAGACATCAGCCTGGAAACTACTCCCACCTACAGATCCACAAGGCCAAACATCACTATGCTGAGCAGATACTTTATAGAACGGATGGACCATTACCATCACCAAGACATGCATAACACCAACATCCAAAATATTTTACATGGCTGGGTGAAGACACCTCCTACAGTCGGACAGACAAGTAAATGTGGATACACACTGACCCCTGGGTCATTCATAGATACCACCTAGACACATCTCTCATACTTTTTCTACCACGACGTGACATCGTAACATCTACATCTGACATGACACTTGCAGGTGCACACACCGTGAAGTCTGCAGAAAGTGATGGGCCTATGTCACGTGTCCACCATGGGGGAGTAGCACATGTAAGAGGAGGCTATCATCACTCATGGACCACTTGTGGACAAATGCCAACATGACGAGGCATGTGTGGTGGCTAAGTGTACAAATGGTACAGACGTGCTTGGAGCTGCCCGGAGCTACCTTCCAACTTGTACCTACACATGTAGGATGCAGAGCTGCTGCCCATGTTGGTAAGTTGTGGCCCAACTACACACCTGCTGCAGCCCTTCCCCAAATCTGATGTTGATGAAAGGCATGCTCATTGCACCTCAGGGCCAGAGACTCATGATTCACATACTACACACATAACAGTGTGAGGGCAGAGAATACTCAGTGAATGCAGTAGTGCCACTAATATTTATTCGGACTGTGTGTACCCTTTTGAATGTATGATGCCAATATAGAGGTCAACCAGTGGTATGTATCAGTGCATGGCCTACTAGACATGAGGACAGTAGTGCCTGCCCTGCTGCAACCAAACATGGACCAGGGGGCCTTCTCCCATCACATTTAGCACATTAATGCTCACTGTCATGTACCAATTGAAGACCTTGCCTGATGGCCCATTCACATTGTGACAATGTCATAGCATTGCATTGGTGCAATGGTGGGACCACATGTTTGCACATATCTACATTATTCTACACCATCTCTGGATCAGTATCAACATGTACACTGCTCGTATTGACATTGTCGTACATTCCTAAGGTATCAGTCTCCCGACCCTAAAAAGTAAGTAATTACCTTTGCAACATTTGACCAATACACATATGAAAGGGAAAATAATAATTTATTTACACTATATACAAGTGGTGAGCATATAGGGCTAGTGCAGAGGGTGCCCGTTGGATGGCCAGACAGAGACAATAGATGTTAACAGGTCCAAGGGAAGAGGCATAGTTCACTCCACAGGCTGGTTGAGGTGGCAAGGAATGGGTTCATATGGCAGTCCATGGGGGGGTCCAAGGATGTTCCGGGGGACAGTGAAAGTGAGTGTAAGAAGTTCATGGGTGGCACGATTCAGAGTCCAGCAAAACAAAAGAAACTGGGGCATTGGAACAGAGGGATACTAGTGCTTCCTCCTCAGCACAATTTCGCAGTCATCCTCATCTCCATCATCATCGGTGTCATGTGCCTCAAAGGTGTCAGTGGGTGTTGTGGCAGAAGCCATGTGAGGCACTGACACTCCTGGTGTTGGAGCTGAGGATGTGGAGGCTGCAGCAGCATCCATCTGCACCAAACCCTGTGGCAGCAAGGAGGTGACAAGAAGGTGCAGGGCGGTGAAAATCCCAGTAACCTGGCGCATGTGTTCAGCCCTGGCAGCCAGATGTTGGGCCTGCATCCGCTCCATGCTCTCCAGGATCATCCTGATGTTGTCAAGTCCCTTGACGACATTGCTGGAGCCATCCTGAGCAGACAAAGCATGTTGCCGCTGTATCATGACTCCAGCAATGTCAGCCATGGACTGGTGGAGAGCATGGAATGGGCCCTGGGTGTCAGTAAGACACCCACGGATGCCTGCGAGCTCGGCTGCCACGAGCTTGAAGCCCTCGTCCACCCTATCCCCCAACCGTTCCTGGAGCCCTATGATCCGCTGTTGGAATGCTGCTCGCCTGATTTTCTGCCAGCCCAAACACCAGCACGTCACTCCCCTCCTCCGCAGTCTGCATTGGCTTCCTGTTTCCAAACGCTGCACCTTCAAACTGGCATGCACTACCTTCAAGGCCCTATCGGACGCAGCTCCCAGGTTCATCTCTTCGGCCTTGTCCCGTCACATCCCTCCCAGAGCCCTTCGCTCAGCATCACTAAACCTCCTTGAGGTCCCAAGATTCAAAAGAAAAAAGCACGGAGGTCTGAGCTTTTCTGTCCTGGCCCCCTCCACCTGGAACGCCCTACCTTCCTCTCTCCGTCTCTGCCCAACGTACGACTGTTTCCGTACACTTCTAAAAACCCTGCTCTTTCAAGCTGCTTATGATTAATCCCTCACCCTGGATCAACGCTACATGTCAATGAGCGCCAAGAAACCGATGGTGATAGTGCGCGTAATAAATAATTTTAATAGAATAATAGAATAGAATGCACGTGCCGTTGGATCTGGCCCCAGGGAAGTGGCTGGGGTGGTGGATGCCTGCTGCTCGTTGGTGTGAGCAGGAGGTGGGCTCTGCCGAGGGCTACTGGGTTGCCCTGCACCGGAGGCTGGGGAGGCAATGTCATCGAGTAGGAGTTGGAGGTCGTCGATATTGAGTGTAGCGTAGACATCCGGGTCAACAGTGAGTGCCTGTCCAGGTTGCTCTTCAGGAGGTGCTGTCTCGCCCTCTGCAATGTGACATGGGAGATGAATTACATCACTGTTTGTCACAAACAATCATGCATTTGAACATTACACCTTGATACAGCATGACATTGTCTGATCATACTTGTTTACTGGAAAGGACCTGTGTTTGACAAATGGGGAATCATCTGAGGGGATTACAGGTGAGAAGTAGCAGTGGTACATGGTCGTCTCACAGTGCCCTATCTTCAATGGGACATACCAAAATAGCTCTGCCTTAGCACTAGGAAATAGCCTAATGAGTGTGGAGTGCATCTTGACACTATGTTAGACTATTTGGACTGTGATGCATATTTACACTGGCTATCTGGCAGCCCTTGTGTGACCTCATCTCATATGCACATCATTCCACACAATACTGTGACTGACATCACCTCCCCCTTAGTGTGTGGCTCATCTCAGTCCTGCTTTAGGTTCATGCTGTTTGGCATTTGGATGAAAGATACCTATCTGGACGCACCAGCCACATCCTAAGTGTGGACTGAGTAATGGAAGGCTGATGCATGTCCTGGTGTAATAATGACTTACTGCAAAACTACCACCAATTCTAAATTCTGTATTCCAATGGGGAGTAGCTATGTGTCCAGCTAGCCACAATGGCCATGCCAGGGTTGCCAGCATTACGTTATGGCGTACTACATGTCTCCAATGGACCACAGTGTCCGACAATAAGGTGCAGTATTCCAATACCAGTTGGCTCCATGCATGTCTGCAGGGATGCCACATTAATTGTGCAGAACGCCACAGCCAGCATGGATGTGATGCGTATTATGTGTTGTGCAGGCTGGGCACTAAAATGACAGTAACTGTGAGAGCCATCTATGCCGTAAATGTGTGGCATTGCTGGAGTGTTCATGCAAGTGCAAGTCAGCCATGTGCGGGTGCAAGTGCTAGTATGTGCAGGGTGTTGACATATGCAGGTGGGGGAGTAGTATTGTCGGGTGACTCTATGCAAATGAACATCACTCAGAGTCATAGCCCTCCATGTACCAGTTCTTACTATTGTGCAGATTGCTAAACAAGATTTGGATTCACACTGTAGCAAAACAGACTGAAGCAGCAGAAGCAGCAAGTAACCCAAGCATTACACAACACTGCATACCCAAAGGCAGGAAACACAGTCCCACACATCACCCTATGTCCACATGACATTAGAGTGTGGTGAGAACACCCAACGGCATCCATGCACAACATGGCCTGGGATGTCCTCCAGAAGCAAGCACAATGATCTGCCACACCCAACGCAAGCAAACCTCCTAACGGCCCATGACACACACCACAAGGCCAAACACAGGCTCCACAGCCAACACAGCCACTGATGGAGAGTAGGCACAGAAGACCACAGATAATGACCAGCCAGGCCAAAGGGAACCAAAAGGGATAACCACCCTACAACAAAGGCACAGCATGAAGGAGGCACACCTCCAGAGTGTACACAAACGCTAAACTGAGCACCTGCGCATATACATCAGTAAGAGGTACACACCACAACAATATCAGAACCAAATACTGTGACAATGTGCTAAGGAATTAAAATACCTGACCCAGGAAGATTCAACTCAAGGTCCATCTGGCCAACAAGGGGCTCACATGCTCAACCCACAAACCGCCAAAGGGCCATCCGGCCACACACAAAGCTTGCAGGGTGGACAGAGCCCGACCCTAGTTGAAGCCAAACACCACGTAATCCTAAACACACCCCGGATTCCAATGCGGACACACCCCGTGTTGGACAGCACTACTGGTAAAAAGTCCACATGACTGGCATGGAACCAGAGGGTCCAAGGGCAACCATACCTAGGTACAAAGTCACCCATAGTAGGAGGACAGGCCAACGCAAGGTGGTCCACACACACCACAGCCACCCCACAAGCAGAGCTGACACCCCGAGACTGATGTGAAACAACAAGGGATATCCGGCAAGCTTCAGCAAGCAAGGCCGGACTGGGAACCAAAACCCGCCCCGGCAAAGTGCTCGGCTGTCCCCCCTGGGGAGGTTGGGTGCGCAACAGAGCTCCTTGCCAGGTCTGGTTTTCGTCCAACTGTGTTACAGGGAGGAGCTTGCAGCTATGCTGCACAAACGGCCCTGTAGGTAAAAGGGACCCCAAGGGCCCAAAAGCGGGCCCTACCCTTGCGGCGCACCGGGGGATTGGCCAGGGCCCGCAATAGTCAGTCCAGGCCTGGCAGCAAGGCCCCACTGCCAAACACAATGTAGGGAGTCAGACCCACCCCAACCAAACTCGATGCCTCCCCACAAGGGAGGCTCAAGCTAGTCCGACCTGCAGCAGGATCCACAAATCGTGTGCAATAGGTGGCAACGCACACATGTGACATTACACACCAACATGACACAGTGTGACCGGAACATCAACATCCTCAGGAGGTACAAAGGCAGTAAGAGCCCAGGGCAAACGAAGCAACCATGGGATATACATAAGGCATAGGCTGCTATCACACACTAGACCTGTGCCAGCCTGCGCCACCAGAGGCCCAAGACATGTACATTCGCACACGGATATCAATGAAAGCACCATGTGACCCGAGTACCGCCCTGCATGAAGCATCACGCATGCTGAAAGCAAGTGCAGGGATAGGACGCAACATTGGTCCAGGAGTGAGTGGCTGGTATCATTCTGAATTACATCAGCCAATGGTATGACGCGTAGCAACGCCAGTACACTACCTCCTGTGCATTTGTGCCACCCCCGGTGGCAGCCCTCATTGCCGGTACACCTCTCTTCACGTGCCAAGACCTTGGGGATATGCCACAGCATTGGTCATCCTTTGCACCACATATGCTGCACATGGATTGCGCTACAGCAGCCGCACATAATGTAAGGCTAATGCTGACATTCAGGGGTGCAAGAAACTTGTAAATCTGCACCATGATGTATGGTTTGTGGTGTTTGAATCCCTCCTATTGTGTGTTGCCTTCTACGTCTGCATGATGTAATGTCATCTTTCCACGCTATGCATGAGATGTAGAGGCAAAACAAAGACTTTGACCATTAACGTCTATGTTAATGCATTTGGAAGTGTCCAATTGGACGTCCTTCCATACTTTTCTACAGAACCATGATGAAACAGCATTGTACCATTGATAGTAGATATTATTCCGGTAGGTAATCTGTGCATGATCACGTTCCCTGACCTCTGTCTCTTGTGTTGACCTAATTTTATGTTAAGATTAACTTGCAATTTCTGTTAACACCTCTATCCAAATAATTTGAAGATTTTGTGGGATGAAAAATATACTCATAATTTTTTTTAATTTTTCTGGTATTTATTTTATTTTATACATAGAAATCCATGATGTTATTCATTTATGTATCATTATTAATTATTATGTCGCTTAGCCACAGTTAGCGAGTATATTTTCATCGCAAAGACAAAAAACGGGTCGCATTTCGATCGATTTTGTATGTGACTACCATAGCGACGTTTAATTACACGATTTTCGTCGCTAACACCAATAATTTTGTCGCTAAGTCGGACTTTTTAGCAGCAAACACAGGAAGTGGTGTATTACTGCTTCCTGTCACATGGGTGTGGTTTCTACTTTCACTTTCTCTTTTCTGCAATTGCTGGTGCATAGGCTGAGTGTAGGAGGTGTATGGTGGTTGGTGTGTTGGAAGTTGGATTTGGAGAGTGTTGCTGCGTGCTTTGTCTTGTCTGAAGTGTGTGTTTGTACTTTTTGTTGTGTATTATACAGTTTGTGTTTCTACTGTCCTCTGGTTTGTCTGCAGTGTCTGTTTGTTGTGTTACTTGTATTGTACACAGTTTGTGTGTCTGGTGTCCTGAGTTTTTAAGAGTTAATTCAGGGGTTAGTTTGTATATATTAATAGTGAGTTTGTTAAGTGGGTTATTATTTATTTGTTTTAAGTGGGTTAAGGGGGTCAGGGAGATGCCTGCTGTTGGGAGGTCGGGGAGGATGAGTGAGGAGGCATTGGGTTTTTTTTTGTGGTTGATAAAATTTTATCTGCCAAATATGTTGGAGGCGGGGGGGCGGATCCTGCTGGGGAATGCTGTGGGGGGAAGGAATGTGCGCTGGGAGCGTGTGAGGCTACAAATGGAGCACTACTTCAATATAGCACGCTCTGTGCACCAGTGGAAGCACCGCTGGCAGGACATGACTGCGCGGGAGGCCGACCTCCTGGATTACACCGGAGTGATGCCAGGCATACAGGGTGGTAAGTCCTAAACCCATAGTTTCACTTTAATATTCTAATGTAATATAAGTGCGTTACGTGTGTGACATGTGTGTATGGCATGTACATGCTGACTCGTTACTGTGATACTGTGACAAGGTCTTGATGACAATGTCATTTCCCTATGGGCCATATGTATCATGGAAAAAATAGTTATGTAACGCAGACATTAGCTGATTTGCGGCGTCGGCAAACCCTTTATTCGGTAAATGGCATTTATGTGACATTATTAGTGCAAAGTTAGGAATTGCAAAATTTGCCTTTGCTTAATTTGCTATAACATTTGAGGAATAGCTACTTTAGCAATTCCTTACATGCTATGTATCAGGGCAATTAACATTCAAAATTGCAATTTAGGATTCACAAATTACAACCTTCTTCTAGTTGGTGGTAAGTAGCGCTATTTAATGAATGTGCTCTGTTTGTTTTTAAATCATCAATAGCTGCCATGTGACGCTCATACATGCTCTGGCAGCATGTCTGTGCGCCATATGTGCACACATGTCATTTTCACGGGTACTGCAGGGTGTTCTTGTGACACCCCTGCACCATTTCAAACAATCTCTATTTGCAATTAGCAATTTGGTAATTGCAAACTTCCCCATTAATTCCTATGGGCCTCCTGGCACACAGAAATGAATGGGAAGATTGAGATTTGCAATTTGCTAATCGCAATTTGGGAATGTTGATGGTTCGCAAACAATAAGCAATTTCCGACATACTTACAATTTTGCAATTTCTATTTAGCGAATCCTAATAAATCGCTATTTAGTAATCGCAAAAGGGAATGTTGATACATCTGTCCCTATGTAATTTGCACATGATTTGCTTCTGTTAAGATTGATTTGGACTCCCACTTCCCGCCACATTTTACCAGATTTACATGCCTCTTGGCGGCGCTGTTGCATTACTTATGTGACTGAGCAGCAACGCCAAAGTTGCGCCATGGTGCAGGGTATGTACAATATCACAATTCTTGGTGAATCTTCACTTCCTAAAGTTATGCACCTTTAGGGTGCGTTCTGCCGCAGTGGAGGGCATTCATACACAGGAACACCTCTATGAAGTGACAGAGTTAAATGTTTCAGGTTACAGTCATTCACTTTTGAGTTTTACAGCTCAAGAGTGTTTTACATCCCAAAGGATTGTGTATCAGCCTCTTACTAAATGCATACTTACCATCATGCGGAGTACAACGTACACATGATGCCTGTGTGGATATGGTGCTTGGATCTATGACAGAATTTCGACAGACAGAATTTCGACCTACACAAATATCGGCGTAATTATATCGATAGCAAAAATATCGACGCCCTATGTACAACATGGTAAGTACCAAAATATCGAAAAATTAATATTGATGTTAAAAATATCGTTGTTAAATATATCGATTTTTTTTTAATTTAAAATAACATAAAAAAACTGTAAATAATACTTATTAATTACTTAAACATATTTAAATATATGTAATAATTGTTAGAAAAAATAATAATACATATTTAATAAAAAAATAAAATGATAAATCATATAAAATATATAATTACTTAACAATAATTACTATTCCCACTCCAGTGGGTGCAATAGTAGGGAAAACTGACCCTGAACACTAAAAATACCCCTTTACCCAAAAACCTAAAACTGACCCTGAACCCTAAAAATACCCCTTTACCCAAAAACTGAAAACTGACACTGAACCCTAAAAATACCCCTTTACCAAAGAACTGAAAACTGACCCTGAACCGTAAAAATACCCCTTTACCAAAGAACTGAAAACTGACCCTGAACCCAAAAAATACCCCTTTACCCAAAAACTGAAAACTGACCCTGAACCCTAAAAATACCCCTTTACCCAAAAACCGAAAACTGACCCTGAACCCTAAAAATACCCCTTTACCCAAAAACTGAAAACTGACCCTGAACCCTAAAAATACCCCTTTACCCAAAAACTGAAAACTGACCCTGAACCCTAAAAATACCCCTTTACCAAAGAACTGAAAACTGACCCTGAACCCTAAAAATACCCCTTTACCCAAAAACTGAAAACTGACCCTGAACCCTAAAAATACCCCTTTACCCAAAAACTGAAAACTGACCATGAACCCTAAAAATACCCCTTTACCCAAAAACTGAAAACTGACCCTGAACACTAAAAATACCCCTTTACCCAAAAACTGAAAACTGACCCTGAACCCTAAAAATACCCCTTTACCCAAAAATTGAAAACTGACACTGAACCCTAAAAATACCCCTTTACCCAAAAACTGAAAACTGACACTGAACCCTAAAAATACCCCTTTACCAAAGAACTGAAAACTGACCCTGAACCCTAAAAATACCCCTTTACCCAAAAACTGAAAACTGACCCTGAACCCTAAAAATACCCCTTTACCCAAAAACTGAAAACTGACCCTGAACCCTAAAAATACCCCTTTACCCAAAAACTGAAAACTGACCCTGAACCCTAAAAATACCCCTTTACCTAAAAACTGAAAACTGACCCTGAACCCTAAAAATACCCCTTTACCAAAGAACTGAAAACTGACCCTGAACCCTAAAAATACCCCTTTACCCAAAAACTGAAAACTGACCCTGAACCCTAAAAATACCCCTTTACCCAAAAACTGAAAACTGACCCTGAACCCTAAAAATACCCCTTTACCCAAAAACTGAAAACTGACCCTGAACACTAAAAATACCCCTTTACCCAAAAACTGAAAACTGACCCTGAACCCTAAAAATACCCCTTTACCCAAAAATTGAAAACTGACCCTGAACCCTAAAAATACCCCTTTACCAAAGAACTGAAAACTGACCCTGAACCCTAAAAATACCCCTTTACCCAAAAACTGAAAACTGACCCTGAACCCTAAAAATACCCCTTTACACAAAAACTGAAAACTGGCCCTGAACCCTAAAAATACCCCTTTACCAAAGAACTGAAAACTGACCCTGAACCCTAAAAATACCCCTTTACCCAAAAACTGAAAACTGACCCTGAACCCTAAAAATACCCCTTTACCCAAAAAATGAAAACTGACCCTGAACCCTAAAAATACCCCTTTACCCAAAAACTGAAAACTGACCCTGAACACTAAAAATACCCCTTTACCCAAAAACTGAAAACTGACCCTGAACCCTAAAAATACCCCTTTACCCAAAAATTGAAAACTGACACTGAACCCTAAAAATACCCCTTTACCCAAAAACTGAAAACTGACACTGAACCCTAAAAATACCCCTTTACCAAAGAACTGAAAACTGACCCTGAACCCTAAAAATACCCCTTTACCCAAAAACTGAAAACTGACCCTGAACCCTAAAAATACCCCTTTACCCAAAAACTGAAAACTGACCCTGAACCCTAAAAATACCCCTTTACCCAAAATTAATTAATATTACAAATAAATTACTTCCCACCCTATTCCCCTATAAACCCACAACCCGCTCCAGTAGTAAAACATATAATTTAGTTAAAAATATACATAAATTATCAATTAATTAATCAATTAATCAATTAAAATAAATCATTGCCAATTAATATTTAATTGCAAAATAAATTAATCATTGAAAAATAATTATTTAATTACAAATAAATTACTTCCCACCCTATTCCCCTATAAACCCACAACCCGCTGTGGTAGTAAAACATATAATTTAGTTAAAAATATACATAAATGATCAATTAATTAATCAATTAATCAATTAAAATAAATCATTGCCAATTAATATTTAATTGCAAAATAAATTAATCATTGAAAAATAATTATTTAATTACAAATAAATTACTTCCCACCCTATTCCCCTATAAACCCACAACCCGCTGTGGTAGTAAAACATATTATTTACTTTTATATATTTTTAAATTATAAAAACATATTCAACACATAATATAACAATTAATTTAAATACTTAACTAATATTTCTAACACATATTAGTAAATCGAAATTACTTACATCGATATATATGCTATCGATATTAGTGATTTCGATATTACTTACCTTAGGGTCGATATTCTGGCCATCGATATTCTGGACATCGATATTCTGTCCCATCGATATTAGCAACTCGATATAAGTGTAGGTCGAAATTAAAAACTCAATATTTTGACTGTTTACCATGGTGCTTATGAATTGCATGACCCAACTGTCATGTGCATGTATGACTGTGGTTATGTTATGTTTGGCCACCACTGCATTAGCAAGCCCATGTGTGCATGCCAATCAAAGTGCACAGAGTCATTAGTACTATGTGTGAATCCCCTACTAAGTGAAGTAGCATTTCTTGTGACTGAAAAGTTGTTCCTCATGTTCATCATGTTTATGTGACGTGTCTGGATGCCATACAATGACACATATTTAATTTGGTTCACTCACAGATGGTCGGCGACCCATCACGCAGGGTGACGTGGACCGTTTCAAGGACCCAAGAGCCACTGGTGAGTAATTGTGAAGTACATTGGCATGTGTGATGTAATGGATGTCATTGAGAAATGCAACACACGGTAGTTTGGCAATGCTGGTGTGTTCTGCATGTCACTGGGCCACAAGGTGCAGAGTATTGTTGTGTTATAATTCAGACAATATGTATAAGAGTGTGGTTAGACGCATATCTATCTAAATTGTGACTTTGTCCATGAAGGGACGATGCAACTGCTCTGATTACCTGTGCATGACATCCAGCAGAGATTATAGCTAAATAGCCAATTATCCAGGGATCATGCAGGCATTACGCTACAGGATATTCACACATGGCTACATAGTATCACGACCAGCACAAAGATGTATACACGCTTCATCTGCAGTACACTGCCTCTGAAGCGGACATTGAGATTTACTTATATGCCCTGGAACACACCCATATCATGCCCGGTTAAGGTCATGTCATGTGTAAGGTATGAATAGATCACATCTCATCCACACAAGGTTTGAAGGTCCTTTTGCAGTGTCATTCAGATGAAACTGTGCCATAGAGGTTCAAGGCAATGTTGCACCACATATTGGGAACAGGCAAGTTTACCAACTTTCACAGGAGAGTTTGTGTTGATAGATGGATAATGGGTGAGGGGGCAGTTCATTACACCGCCAAGGGGCAAGAGAAATGACCTGTGCGTAGCCATGTTGAGAGGGACTGACACAAGACTGGGTCATGAATGTTTTGTCGCATGATCTGAGTGGTCTATTTTGCCCATTCCAGGTCTTCTCCTTTATGAGGCCTTTAGGTCCTGGATTAGACTGGGTGTCATGCATGCAACTCTGAATCTTATAGGGGCATATTACCAAGTGATAGCGATAATTATCGCTATTGGTTGGTTAGTGGGAAAAAAATATCGCCGAGCATCGAGGATTTTTACCGCTGAGATACCTTGATATTATCAAGGTTTATCTCAAAAGCGGTAAAAATCCTGCGAAATGCATGAATATCGCAGAAAAATTAGCAATATTCATGCATTATCGTGACAATGCTCTTAGCCATGTTATCCACCTTCCATTGGATAACATGGCTGGGAACTGCTTTTAGCAGGCGTTAGCTTATGGAGATATTTGCACGAATATGTCCAAAAGTTGTTAATATGAGTTAGAGATGTTAGCAACTGTTTTCAGTCGCTAACATGTTGGCACGCCCACTTTGCATGTCATTAGCGAGAATTATCGCTGACATGCAAGTGGGCCCCTAAATGCCCGCTATCGCCTACAAGCTGTCGCTAACTGGTGTTAGCGACAGCTTGGTACTAGGGCAATAAAATTATCGCTGCATTAGCGGGAAAAAGTCCCGCTAATGCGGCGATAATGCCCTTGGTAATATGCCCCATAGTTCCTTTTCTGCCGCATGATGAGCCTGTGGTGTATTTACTATGTAGGCGTGGAAGGGGTTCTAGGCGACTGGTCGTGAGTCTGTGTGGCTGGCAGATTCTGCAGGGTCTGCTGTTTGCCACTAATTTTTACATGTAGTCATGACATCAGAGGATTGCTGTCATCGGTGTGGCTGATGGGCAGGCCCTGCAGCAAAGGGTTCCTTGCTTCAATAGGATGGCTTTTGGAGTTCTTCCATATTTTACACATATTTTACACATGAACCCATAGCAGGTGAAATTACCTGGCTGACGGGCTTCGGCCAGGACAGGGCATGTTGTTTTGTTTGTCGTAGGTCTAAGATCACATGTTTGCAAGGGGGAGAGGAGCACAGTTCCAGCTGCCACCTTTCATGTGACCAAGATACCTCAGGGCTGCTAAACGGAATGAGGTCTGTTTTACTGCAGTTTCGTTAGAGTTGGTTGATGCTTTTCTAGTTACGCATGTTAAACATGCTGTTTGTACAACAGAGACGTGTGTCAGTGTAGTTTGTCCCACACGTACTCAGTTACTGGTTATTGTCGGCATACAATACACTTAGATGAGCCGTACAATTTCCCGACGTTGGCCAGCAGGCTAAAGTATAGATTGGACAGCATTGCACTTAGGATACATCCTTGCCCCATGACCAGGACAGCTATGGGATTTCTGAGGTGCATATTGTGTAGGCCTTTATGGCGTGTTTTGCTGCTGTTTCCTGCCGATGTACGCAGCAATATTGAGGAGAACTTCCTTGATATTCTTGACACCTGTTGTTGGTAGGGGTGTCCCGGTCTTCTTCCCATGCATGTAGGCTGAGCTTACATTGAGTTTCCATTGACATATTCATATAGCCACACTGGCAAACATATGAGAGAGTGGCTGTCTTGTCAGTGACTACATGACCTGTACACATTTACAGATAGACACACATGTCTGCACATGTGCATCGTAGAGCAGTATCAGCAGTGTGTCACAGGGTCAGATGAGGGTGGGGCTGCCCATGGAGGGGTAGTGCCACACTACTAATGTTAATAGGATTACTTGCACACTCTCAGGATGCACAAAGGTGACATGTTATCACTCTCTCATTTGGCATATGATTTGCCAGTACATCACACCTGCCATGTACTGTGATGTCACGTTCCAGGGCCTGTATAGTGGAAAGTAGGGCTTGTCAATTATGTGGGCAGGTCACTTTGAGACGTTACAGGATGTGACATGTGTGTTGCCTCCCATGTGGTATGTGATTTGTGCCATATAATAGGATGATAGGCAAATGAACCAGTGTAATTGGTTTGGGATTGACATTTCCCATTTTTTTCAGACAACATGAATGCAGAGGAGACCCATGCATTCAATGTGGCCAAGGAACGGTGGCTTCACATCCGCAGGGTCAAGAAGGGGTACAGGTCCATGGCACGGAGATACGCGGCTGCTCGGCGGGATGGGACCTGGCATGCGATGCCAGAGGCTGTGGGACACAGTGATAAGTCTACTAAATCCAAGGCTGGTGGCAAGGCTGGTGGTGGAAAAAAATCTGACACAGTGGTCTCACCTGTTCCGGTACCAAGCACATCAGCCATTCCAGGTACCAGCAGCCAGGGGCCAACTCAAGCTGCACCCAGCCAGGGAGCTGGCCAGTACATACCAGGGCAGGATCCGGGGGCACCCACCACATCGCCGGCAAGGGCTGACAACCAAAAAGAAATTCTGATAGAGCTGGCCAGGAACAACAACTTGCTCCTCGATGTGCGCAATGAACTGGTTACCCTGAACCGGCGGGTGAATGACATTGCCGTAAAACTTGGGCTACCGTAGACCTGGACTTCTTTTGGCCCACACCCCTCTTCTGCCTTCCCTCCTTGTTCTTAGTTTAGTGTTTGTATATAGTTGTATGATAGGATTTAGATGTAGATTAGTTTTAGATTAGGTATAGTTAGTTTAGTGTAGTGAGATATTGTTAGGTTAAGATAGTGTTGGGGCCAAGTTTATTTTCTCTTTGGGTGGGGGGTTTATGTCCTTTTGTAGTTTGTGTAGTAGGGTTTAGTTAGTATTACATGTGTAGTGTAGTTTATTATGTGTGTAGGGATTTTAGATATAGTGTTAGTTTTAGTGTTTAGTGTAGTTTTAGATAGGTTATTTTTATACAATAAATACTTTTGAATTGGTTAATACTTGCATTGGTGTCAGGTAGGTTGCAGAGTGTGGGTCTTCACACATTCTATGCTTCTGAGGTCATCAGTGGTGTGATCCCTGTATGTGTGACTTTGGATGCAACCTGTTACTGGGATGCATGTATTGTGTTCACTACACTTTAGGTGTGGTATCTGTTGACTTGCATGGTTGACAGATAACATGGGATTTATTGTGTATGGGCAAATTCTGGGGGCATATTATCAAGGAAATTGTCGCCACATTAGGTGTACATTTTCCCGCTCATGCAGCAATAATTTTGTCACCCTATTACCAAGCTGTCGCTAACACCAGTTAGCAACAGCTTGTAGGCGATAGCAGGCATTTAGGGGCCCACTTTGCATGTGTGCGATAATTATCGCTAATGACATGCAAAGTGGGTGTGCCAACATGTTAGCGACTGTAAACAGTTGCTAGCATCTCTGACTCATATTATTTTCGTTTGGAAATATTTGCGCTAAGCCCAAATATCTCCAAAAGCTAACGCCTGCTAAAAGCAGTTCTTTGCGATGTTATCCAATGGAAGGTGGATAACATGGCTAAGAGCATTGTCACAATAATGCATGTATGTGGCAGATTTCTCAGCCATATTCATGCATTTAGCTGGACTTTTTACGGCTTCTGAGATGAACCTTGATAGTATCACAGTATCTCATCGGTAATCACTCCTCGGTGCTCAGCGATTAATATCGCTATTGCTTGGTACTCTGCCCCCAGCTATTTGGGGTTCTGCTATATTGCACTGAATGGCAAGACAGTCCACAGTTTTGCTACGTTGCTGGCGTACTTGTGCATTTGGTTGCAATATGACCAAATTTGTGCCCACATGTGCCTGTCACTTTGCCAGCACACCATGATGCAACAAGGTCCCTTGAGTGTACTAGTCGTTATAGTGTGTACGCCAAGAAGATGTTTCATACTGCTTGTGTGTGGTGGAGGTTGCCAAACAGGTAGACGTTCTATGTGAGTTCACATGCATCTTGTTTAGGAGGGGTCAGAGACCAAGCAGTGCAGCAGGTGTGGTGAATGCAGGCACCTTGTAACAGGAGCTTCACAGGGATGGGGCTTGTGAAAGTAATGGATGCTGATATATGTTTGGCTCTGGACCCCAGAATCCTACAGATGTCCTAGATTGCTGTGCTGCACGTGTTGGTACATAGCCATTCAGATCCAGCTCAGTGTGTTCATGCGCATGCAGCTGCTGCTGCTGGACAATGTCCCATCTCATTCTTCAATGCCCCATACAGGACTATGCTGGAGCTGGGCAGTAGGGTGCAGGGGCATGCAGGTGCTGCACGCATGGTACATGCACATACCTGTGCCAAGGGGGACAGATGTTTGTTGGTGCTGTGTAGGTACTTATGACTTAACATTTTGACTGCACTGACGGTGTTGAGGAAAATTAAATTTTGGTCATGTCATGTTCCCTAGCGCGTACCCCACCGACTCCATGTACCGGCTTAAAGTGCATGTAACTTCCCTCCTGTGCCAGCTATGAAGACGCAAATATATTTGCGTCCAACGTTAACTTGTCCTCTTTCAGATCCACCATGAATGGATTATATAGTCCGTTCCTAAGTATGCTATGCCACCGTCTTTTTGTAGTACACTCTACATGTTTTCCTGCTCTAAGCAGAGTAGGCCCTGAATTCCTGCCATCGAGCCTCTTTTGTGGCTCCTGACTCTGGCAGCCTCTGCCCCGGCTACCTCTGTACCCGTGAACTCTGACTTACTTTCAGCGCGGCCCCTCGCGCTCAGCTCAAGCCTGCTTTCTGCCAAGACTGACTATAAACTTCGAGTTATCTGTTCCGCTCCTCGAAAATACATTCCTGCCTACTAGATCCTATAAACATCCTCCCCAGCTGCAGAACCAAAGGGCCGACCTGTCTCAATGCAAGTAATTCATAGCCTCTGTTGCCATGCTTCCATGGAAGGCCCCGTGCCCCACGCTTCACATGTAGACACTTAGGCGCTTATACACGCATCCACAGTTAGCATAGAATAGCTTCTGCCCTAGCGACCTTTCCGTCCAGATAGTACAGTTCCTAAACATCAGATATCAGATATGATAGAAGTACAAGTTGATCTGACATGCCAGACTTCTGTCTCTTTCCGTCAATGTAAATGTCAAATCCCCTGCACCCCGTCAATCACACGTCATGCAGCTGCGCGCGCATCCAAGCTTCCAATTTCTGCTGACATCGCAACAATTCTGTTAGCACCACCCCTTGGTGCCACCCACTTGCGTCACCTGTCAGTGACGTTTCTAGCACACACCACTAGTTCACGCCTCTTGACTACGTATTAGTATCACGTGTATATTGTTATCTTGTCTTCTCTCAGCTGTTACGCCTCTTACATTATTCTTTATGGTATAAATCAAGTATATAAGCTATGTACTGTCAATAAAATTCAGCGCTCTATCCCTTCTGACACCCCTGTGGTGGTCAGAACACGATATCCTGATCAAGACCATTCCTTTATGAGGAATAAAACCCTTAGAAACTCTAACACCACGGACTCTGTCTTTTTTCATTCTGATTGAGTTATTATTGATTAAGTACTTACCTGCATAGAAATTAAGAGAGTAAATTAATTATTTACGTCATTTTGGCGCCCGAATAGGGACCACTCCCCCACCTCATGCGCCGGTTGGTGCGTTGCAAGCTATGTCCCCTGCCATCAGTTAGATGGAACATACGCGTACTGGCAGGATTTCCTGCATCTCCCTCTGACCCACGGAGGTGACGAAGACTGCGATCAGTGCCCAGACGAGGCGGTGAGGAGTGCGGAGGATCCCGACCAGAGCCTAGCCGAAAGAAGCAAGGTCCGAGGTGTCAAGAGGCCCACCAGGTTTCCGAAGTTTTCCGAAGTTTTCCGAAGTTTTCCGAAGTACCGAGTCGAGTCCAGTCGAGTTTTCCGAGGCCTTCTGTTTCCGTGCTTCCCGGTGAGTACCATTGCTGGGTCGTATCTAGACGGGTTTGGGTACGCAAGTCCGGTCTGCACTGTTTTTAGGCAGTGTATCTGTACTGTTTAGCAGTATATCTAGTATTCCGAATTTCTGCACTGTTACAGCAGTGTATCTGTACTGTTGAGCAGTACATCCAGTATAGGGGGGTAGTCATCTATGTCTTCAATGTCCTTATGTGATTAATGTTGTGGTATGAATGTGACTGTTTAAACGTGTATTATTGTGTTTCTCGTATAACCTAGCTGTCAAGAGTATTAAGGAATAAGGGTTGCGCATTCAGTAACAAGTAAGCAAAATGCCGTTTTTCAACAAACTAAAGCAGATAGGAACTAGGAAAGGGATACTGGAGGAAGAAATTCCTATTCCCCCTAGGGACACTCCCGGCAATTTTATGTACCAGAAGCATGGCATAGATGCCATATTATATCTAGATTTATGGGCCGATTACACCAAACACCTAGACGAAAGACACAGATGGCCTGTCACCGGAACATGGGATGCCGAGTGCATCATGAGGGTAGAAGAAGCATTATGGAAAAAGAAAGCTAGACAATCTCAGAAGGACGCCATAGAATTTTGGCGTAAGGAATCACGTAAGCGTGCTGACAAAGCACTCCGAAGAGAAGACAGACTTAAAGAATCAGAGAAAGACCAAGAAAACGAATTAGTTACTGAAGGAATCCGAGTAAAAACAGAACAAATAGACCGTGCCCGAAATAATCTTGTAAACGGTATGTATCTTGCAGCAGATGGCACATCTGAAGCCCTATCAGAAATACCGAAAAATCTGCCGCCACCATTGGTTCCAACTAAAGTAATGCATAAAACTACTAAAGACATATTCCTAAATTCATATTTAGAGGATGTAGCACCAGCTTACACCAATCTGCCTGTTCGTGCCCTGCCTACTGACAGGGATGGGGGTGGCACTACGCCCCCAGATCATGTCCTGCCGGTATCGCGACAGACCTCCCCTGTTCCGCCAGCTCCGCCACTTCCCGTACTCAAGACTGACCTACCGAAACCAGTCCTACCTGATCCTACTAAACGACAAATTCAAGTTCAGATACAGACTCCGCGGAGAGATAATGCCCGAGCATCCGCCTCAGGGGGTGCGACTGCGGGTCCTCAGACCCCGCCACCGACACACAGACTCAATTTAAGGGATACGCAGAATCCTTCCCAGTCTCCCCACTTGTCGCGTCTTGACGCATTAAAAGAAAATATGTCAGTTTGCAGATATGATCCAGTACCCGGAAAGAACGATCTAATGATATTGGCATCACTACGATTAAGATCTGCCACCGATAGCTTGCTGTGCTATGCAGGAATGAAGGAACGTCTCGACAGACTATATGAGTTTATACAGACAGGGAAAGACCCTGACAGTGTCAAAGATGCCATGCATAAACAGAAAGTTGACGTTCAAGCACTGATATTACGATTTTTCATAAATTGTCTAATAAGAGAACGAGACAGGCCCGAGACAGATCAAAGTGAAATAGACGGACTAAACAAGTGGGGTCAAAATATAGCCGAAGGAAAACATGATAGGGGGGCTTGTATAGCCAGTATGTCCCAGAAAATTAGAAAGGCAGTATTAACTGTACACCGGGAAGAGAATGATAAAGCTTCCTCCGAGGAGGAAGAAGAACATGAAGCACCAGGAAGGTCTACAGATACTATAGCATACGTTGGTAGGGGAGCCTACCTTAGGAAAGGTATTCGTCCGGAAAGCAAGAGAGTTCTTTTCTCTGCTTTAACAAATCCGAATTCTTCTGAACATCAGTTCCAGGAAACTGATAAAAGGCTTCGAGACCGAATTGGGTACCATGTGCTCAATTCCATGGATGAACAGGAACTAGCCCGGTCAGCCGTGTTATGGGCCGAAAACCCAGACATATATGATGATGATACGTTAGTGCAGACATTCTTGAACCTGTCCCCAGAAGAGCAGAAAATAGCAGGTGTATACATGATTCAGCACCTCCTCATCAAGTTCAGAAACCATCATTCTGATCCAGGTCCCTTACACGAAACATTAGAAGCACTACTCATGGATAGATGGAGAGGTTTCAGTACCAAATTAATACAAATAATTCTAGAACAACGACATAAGTATAACACCTTCATAAGCCCTGAATATGTTCCCGCCCCGCCGCCTCCAGAAAGGAAAACGTATCACATGCAATGCGGTAGTGGCATTGAAAGTCAGAACCCCTTACGAGAAGTACACCCAGTTATGGGTGAGGATCGTACCTTGAAGCGTGTGTACGTTCACACACCACTGACTAAGTTAGAACTGTTAGAAATGAAGAAATTAGTCCCGTGTCATGATAAAGACCCTGCAGGTTTTCACAGAGAGCTCAAAGACATGTTACTGATGGGAGATTACACGTATGATGATATTATGAAAATGTTAAAAGTACTGTTGCCCACGGGCATTTACGAGAAATTAAAGGAAAAAGATTGGGAGGTGGGGGAGTCAAAGATAGCATGGACAGAAATAGAAGACGAAGAAAGTAAACGAATCCCAGGGTTAGGCCTTGGGGATAAGACTAAAGCATTACCAGGTTTAATAGTACAGGTTTTGCCAAGATTATTGACAACTAGAAAGGAAGATTGGGACGCAATCTCGTCCTGTAAACAGAAACAAGATGAAGATACTAGTGACTTCTATTCCAGATTCGAGAAATGTTTCATTATAAATAGTGGCCTACAACCTAGTAGCGAGTCATATCCACACCTTTTTGTATCAAAATTAGTAGAGAATTCCCTACCGTTAGTCAAAAATAGAGTGTACAAAGTTGAAAGTACTTGGCAGGCAAATACGCCATCCCAGATGTTACAAATGTTACAATATCACCAGAACAGAATTAGGGAAGAACAAGATCAGGAACAGAAACGTATGAAAGACACGAAAATGAAAATGCTAGTAGCTCAGACGGTCCCAGCCGACGGTCAAAGAAAAGGTGGGGCCCAGACCAATCATTCTGCAGCTCCCGTTAAAGGGACATGTAATTACTGCAAGCAGCCAGGTCATTACGTACATGAATGTCCAGTCCTGAAACATAACATCGCGACAGGTAAAACTAAAGAAAGACCGCATCCGCCTAGACATGAACATGGTCACCAACAGACCTCGCAGAACGAACAGCCAATGCAGAATATGCAGCCTACGCATGCTCAGCCCCACACAGCACAGACCGTAGCCGTGCCACAGCCACAGCCCATTGCCGCGACTCAGCAAGTCTCACAGATGTACCAGTATGCCCAATCTGCATATCCAGATTACCCCCGATACACATGAAGCAGCCTAGAGAGGGAAAGTGATTTGCCTCTTATTGAAATTCCTGTAGATCAAGAAGGTCCTTATGTACACAGTCACGTATTAGGAAAAGACAGAAAGTTTTTAATTGACACAGGGGCAAGTCGCACTACAATAAGTCACAATGAAGTCCCAGGGGCACCCCTCTCAGGCTCACAGAATGTTTCCCTTGGTTTTTCAGGACAGCCTATTGTAAATGAAGTATCAGAACCAGTACCATTAGCTGTGGGTCCATTATCCCGAGTTACAGATTTGTTACTTACGAAATCATGTCCAGAAAATCTGTTAGGAATTAAAACACTGAAGGCTCTAGGAGCTATAATATGCTGTTCCCCGGAGGGAGTCAGACTCTTTCTACGGGATTTCAAGGGTCATTATGTTTTACGTGATTTTGATGTCAGATTGAAAAATGTACCAGACCACTTATGGGCAAAAGGCCCAGCTGATGTAGGTTGTATGCATATCACTCCATATCGTGTTACACTCAAGACAGGAGTTGTCCTACCCAGAATCAGACAATACAAGTTACCACCCAATGCTGTAGTGGCTTTACTGAAAATCATTGAAGAGCTTATTACCCAGGGAGTGGTCGTAGAGACCGACTCCAATATCTGTAATTCACCCATCATTCCAATTCTCAAACGTACAGACCGCAATGCACCGCCAGTATATCGGCTGGTGATTGATCTTCGAGAGCTGAACAAATGCATTGTACCACAGTATCCTGTGGTCCCCGATATCTCCTCCCTGTTAACTGCTATTGATTCAGAAGCAACGTTCTTTACTGTAATAGATCTCAAGAACGCTTTCTTCAGTGTACCTATTGATCCGGAGAGCCAATATCTCTTCGGATTCAGTTTAAATGGACGAAGTTTCAAATTTTCCCGCGCACCTCAAGGATTTACAGAAAGCCCCAGCATCTATAGTCAAGCACTGAAAAGACAACTAGATTGTATTCAAATGCCAGTCAATACCGCTTTACTGCAATACGTCGATGATCTGCTGATCACCGCACGAAGTGAGCCCGAATGTGAACAAGCATCGTTAACAGTTTTGCATTTCCTGGCCGACAAGGGACACAAGGTGTCTCCTTCGAAGCTACAATTCTGTGTTCAGCAAGTTGTGTACTTGGGTCACTTGCTGTCCAAAGTGGGGAGACAGCTCACTCCCGATCGCATTCAGTTAATTGTAAACATGCCACGACCTCAGACACAAAAGGAAGTGCGGGCCTTCATAGGCCTCACCTCGTACTGCAGACAATGGATTCCTCAATATGCATTTCTAGCTAAACCACTCATCCAGTTAACGACGCAGGAGGCTGCAACACCCATTGCCCTCCCTTGGACTCAGGAACACACACAAGCCTTTGAGGAATTAAAGAAAGCTTTATGCCAAGCACCAGTTTTAGCGACACCATGTTACAGCAAACCGTTTACACTTTTTGTTACAGAACGTGACGGTACAGCATTGTCTGTCCTCACTCAAGATCAAGCAGGTTCACATAAACCTTGCGCTTATTTTTCAAGTACATTGGATTCAGTAGCCCAGGCACTCCCTGCGTGCTTAAAGTCAGTAGCAGCAACAGCATTAGCAATCAGACAGAGCGACTCAATTGTTCTAGGTCATCAGTTAAGAGTACAAGTCCCACATTCTGTAGAGGTTCTGTTAAACAGAACCCAGACTCAACACCTGACTATAGCACGACTGACAGGTTACGAATTGACACTATTCCAGCCACACATAGAAATCAGACGCTGCAGTATCCTGAACCCAGCAACACTGTTACCTACAGTTGTGACAGATCCAGCTCCGCATGATTGTATAGAGATCATTAATGCAGTAACAAAGCCCCGACGAGATTTAACAGATGTTCCGCTGACAAATCCAGATCTGACACTTTATGTAGATGGTTCATGCATGAGAACAAGTACAGGAGAGTTAGTGGCCGCGTATGCCGTGACCACTGAAACTGAAGTTAAAGAAACACATCGTATTGATACACTGTCTGCTCAAGCAGCAGAGCTCATTGCTCTGACCCGAGCCTGTATTCTAGCCAAGGACAGAAATGTCAACATATACACAGATTCCCGTTATGCGTTCGGAGTCGTACACGACTTCGGCATGCTGTGGCAAGAACGAGGTTTTTTGACCTCTCATGGGGCCAAGATACAACACGGTCCTCTCATTCAAGCACTGTTAGAAGCAATATATCTGCCTTCAGCCATATCCGTCATGAAGTGTAAAGCACATACTAAAGTCACAGATTCTGTTTCCCAGGGTAACGACCTGGCAGATCAGACAGCAAAACATACAGCACTGACTCACACTCAGACAACTGATACGACAAAGACAACAGATCCGACAAACTGTATGACAGTCAGGGATCCCACACTAGATGTTATTGACATTCAGACACATGCTACTCCAGAAGAAATAAAGAAATGGATTGAACTAGGAGGGATCCAGACAGATCAAGGTTGGATGACGAAGGGAAAATCTACATGGTTTCTCCCTGACTCTATGGTTCAAGTCATGATAAATACAGCACATAGTCCTGCACATCTAGGAGAGAAAGCAATGCTAGACAGTTTGCAAAATCTCTGGAACAATAAACACTTACGAGCAGCCGCAAAACAGAAAGTGCGTACTTGCATGATCTGTTGTCAGTTCAATCCAGGTAAAAGCGTCCCTGTAGAGCAAGGTGGATTTCATCCTCCCGATCACCCTTTTGAAGTCCTCCAGATGGATTATATCCAGATGGACCGTTGTCGAGGATTTAAATATGTTCTCGTAGTTGTCTGTGCTCTGTCCCGCTGGACCGAAGCATACCCAGTCTCAGATTACACTGCTCCGACCACTGCCAAGCAGTTGGTTCGTGAATTCTTCCCACGATACGGCCTGCCTCGTGTCGTGTACTCAGATAACGGTCAGCCATTCTCATCTGCCTTAATGAAAGAAGTTTCTTTATTACTGGGATACCAGTGGAAGTTCCATTGTGTCCGACATCCAGAAGCCGCAGGCCTTGTTGAAAGGCATAACCAGACACTAAAGATCCGCCTTGCCAAAATATGTCAGGAGAAAGGGGTCGACTGGATAGTCGCCCTGCCAGTGGCACTATTCTACATGAGAATGGTCGCCCATTCGAGATCAGGGCTATCTCCGTACGAGGTGGTCTTTGGAAGACCACCGAATATGTGGGGGACGCCCATTCCAAAAAAGATTACTGATGTTGATTCTAACATGTTGACAGATTACCTTGCCTCCTTGATGTCTGCACTCCAATCATGTCGTTCACAGGTTGCCGCAGCCTTCCCTGACAACACTGATGTAAAGCCACACGACGTCCGTCCTGGTGATACTGTGCTCGTCCGAAATTTCGACAGAAAAAGTCCGCTGGAGCCCCGCTGGAAGTCTCCGAAGACCGTACTGCTTACAACAAGGACGGCCGTGAAAATCGAAGGAAGAAAGGGGTGGGTCCACACGAGTCATATAAAAAAAATTTCTGGACTGAAACCTGACAGAGACTCGTCCACCCCCACCAAAGACTGTGTCGAACAGAAAGACTTTACAGAATCTGAACGAGAAAAAACTCCTCAAGAAAATTATCGCATGAAATTACGATCTAGCAAGTCAGACAGTTTAATTGTTTAAGGCCTCCCCTAGGTGAATCGGTTAAATAGTTTCTGACATGTATCCCCTAGATCGAGATATAGAGAGAGAGAGAGAAGCAAAGAAACGTACATATTGTAAATCACTCCGTAGTCACTGCATAGTGACACTAATAATCATGTTTATTCTAAGTGTTTTAATTATCATTACTAGCATCCTATTGCCTATCTATTACCCTATTTTCAAGCGTGAACAATCTGCTTACAATGTATCTGCTGAACACACTTTTAGTGAGTTACCTCCTCACGAGCTATCTTACAGACTTGCGCTGCGCAACAACACATTCATTAGTATGTTACATCATTCTCATCAAACTAACAATGCTACAAATTGCTGGATATGTGGCCGACTCCCTCCCTATCAGAATTACAAGGGAGCTCTGCCCCGCTTTCCGTACCCGTTCACTCACAATGGCTCCTGCGGAGCATGGTTTAAAATAATTAATTCTTTAGATCCTGATATTGCTGTTTTCGACGGGGGTTGGGTTTGGGGAAACCTGAACTTGGTCCTGCTCGATGCCTGTTACCCAGATAAGGAGGGACTCCTCACTAGAATAGGAACTGATCTAGAAAATGAAGTATATGGATTAGGTAATTATACAATTAGCCTTATGATTCTCACTGTCGAATCCGAAGCCACATCAGTTCTACCCATTATGTCAGTACTACCAGTCACTGGTGAATTATGTATTAAGAAGAAAGGTTCTGTACACTTAGGTCATAGTAAATGTACTACTGTAGTCGAATTCCGTGACCATGGAAAATCGTCTTTTAAAGCCATCAGTCACTCTTACTTTGTTTGTGGTCATACCGCATACATTCGTCTACCTCCAGATTGGGATGGTACCTGTTACATTGCATTCCTTCTGCCACCTGTTTTTCTAGCTCCTCCTGATTACCATAGAAATACCAATTTAGTAAAGAATAGACCCAGAAGAGACATCCCACTTGTCGACTACACAGAAACGGCATGGGAACAATACACCGATTTTAATAAAGGATTCTTTTTCTTTTTAGGCCCTGTCCAGAATAGTAAATTAATACGCAGATTAACTAGAACACTTGAAGCAGTAGTGAATGAAACTGCCTCCGCCTTAGGTAACCTAACAGAAGAGCAGTCCGCCATGCGGGTTGTTGTCCTTCAGAATCGTCTTGTAATTGACGTCATCTTGGCAGATAGAGGTGGAGCCTGTAAGGTCATCGGGTCAAGTTGCTGTGTTTTCATACCACAAAACGCACCATCTGTATATCAAGCTATCACCCGTCTTCATAAAATTGCAAATCAGATACATCAGAATCCAGGCACCTGGACTTGGTCCGGTTGGTTCTGGACAACATTAACAGCTTGGGGATGGAAGATCCTATCCTTCCTAGGCATTGGCCTAGTCCTAGTATTCAGTTGCTGCCTGTGCCTGCAGTGTGGGCCAGCGATTTGTGGACTGTGTGCCACCTCTTGTATTGAACACTCCAGTTTTCTCTCAAAACGTAAACGAAAGAAAGATGAACAGATGATGTTGCAAGAACAGACTGATAGATTTATGAGGATCGATATTTCATGAAGGGTCCGTAGGGAACAAGGAGGGAATGAGGAAAATTAAATTTTGGTCATGTCATGTTCCCTAGCGCGTACCCCACCGACTCCATGTACCGGCTTAAAGTGCATGTAACTTCCCTCCTGTGCCAGCTATGAAGACGCAAATATATTTGCGTCCAACGTTAACTTGTCCTCTTTCAGATCCACCATGAATGGATTATATAGTCCGTTCCTAAGTATGCTATGCCACCGTCTTTTTGTAGTACACTCTACATGTTTTCCTGCTCTAAGCAGAGTAGGCCCTGAATTCCTGCCATCGAGCCTCTTTTGTGGCTCCTGACTCTGGCAGCCTCTGCCCCGGCTACCTCTGTACCCGTGAACTCTGACTTACTTTCAGCGCGGCCCCTCGCGCTCAGCTCAAGCCTGCTTTCTGCCAAGACTGACTATAACCTTCGAGTTATCTGTTCCGCTCCTCGAAAATACATTCCTGCCTACTAGATCCTATAAACATCCTCCCCAGCTGCAGAGCCAAAGGGCCGACCTGTCTCAATGCAAGTAATTCATAGCCTCTGTTGCCATGCTTCCATGGAAGGCCCCGTGCCCCACGCTTCACATGTAGACACTTAGGCGCTTATACACGCATCCACAGTTAGCATAGAATAGCTTCTGCCCTAGCGACCTTTCCGTCCAGATAGTACAGTTCCTAAACATCAGATATCAGATATGATAGAAGTACAAGTTGATCTGACATGCCAGACTTCTGTCTCTTTCCGTCAATGTAAATGTCAAATCCCCTGCACCCCGTCAATCACACGTCATGCAGCTGCGCGCGCATCCAAGCTTCCAATTTCTGCTGACATCGCAACAATTCTGTTAGCACCACCCCTTGGTGCCACCCACTTGCGTCACCTGTCAGTGACGTTTCTAGCACACACCACTAGTTCACGCCTCTTGACTACGTATTAGTATCACGTGTATATTGTTATCTTGTCTTCTCTCAGCTGTTACGCCTCTTACATTATTCTTTATGGTATAAATCAAGTATATAAGCTATGTACTGTCAATAAAATTCAGCGCTCTATCCCTTCTGACACCCCTGTGGTGGTCAGAACACGATATCCTGATCAAGATCATTCCTTTATGAGGAATAAAACCCTTAGAAACTCTAACACCACGGACTCTGTCTTTTTTCATTCTGATTGAGTTATTATTGATTAAGTACTTACCTGCATAGAAATTAAGAGAGTAAATTAATTATTTACGTCAGTGTTACCACCCACACAGATATGGAGCATCCAGGCACAAGAGTTCATGGTGCTAGGGCATGTTCGTGCTGTGCGTTATGGGTATATATGTACTGGAGGCAGGGGGTAACTTGGCACAATATGTGCTCACACCCTGAGGGACCACTGGTAATTGTGCTAAATCATATTTTCACACTGGGAGGGCTCAGGGGCAGTTATGCAGCACAGGGCTCAGATACACAGGTCTCCCAGGCAGTTTGGCTACCCCACCCTCTGGTTCCTCACAGCACACTCTGGTTCACACCAGCCACCATTTTGATCTTCACACTACCCTCTGGTTCACCACTGCCACCCTCATGCTCACCACCCACACAGATTTATTCATCAACACTGCCAGACATCTCCACTTCCAGGTCCACGCCAACCCCAACGCCACCCTCAGAGGTACACTCATCTCCAGCCCCCCCAGACCACATTCTCAATGGAGCTAATCCCTCGCCTACCTTGCCTGCAACCATGCACTCACCTCCACAGACTACATCCTCCTCATGGAGCGGACAATCCAGCTCAGGAAGAAGAACACCACCAACTCCAGAAGCCTGTCGCCCACACTAGCCAACCTCAGACTCAGCAGACTCGTCACTCCAACCCACACTTCCACCCATGCCGCTGGTCACACATTGGACACCACCTTCTACACAGGCACCCACGTTACTTTCGTACACAACACCTGTTTCCACAGGACTGTACCGTGCTGCATCCATTCCCCCATTCACTGTACAGTCCACAGACCACCGCACACAACGGGTAACTCACCACTGCTGGAGGAGAGTGACTGTAGACCAGCTAATCCCCACCCTTACCCACAGGCCACACAACAACTCCACCAACTCCAACGCTGCAAGCCCCCACCTCAGGCAGTGTATGTACAACTGTGACAACACACTTGTGCCACTCAAGGTACCCTGTTGAACCCACACCAGCAGGCCAGCCGCCACGTTCACCAATGTGTTGGTGTGTATCCTGCGTTGGATGGCGGAAACATGAGTGGTTATTGGTCACCATATACACTCCAGACAACCACACACACCATGGGGATGCCATACACATACATCTCCACCGCTTGTGATTGGCCAAGGGTTGCTCTTTATAAACCTAACTGAATGACAACACACACGGGAGCAAGGGTCTCTTCTGCATCATAAGGGAACTCTCGGGCTCCAGCTCCAACACCAACAACATGACTCCCTGAGTGGAACTGTGCAACTCACTAGCCATCTTCTTCTACTGCTAGCTCGCTGATGTCCATGACAGCTTCAGCACGACACCCACCCAACCTATGCCAGGGCCCACCTCCCCTTTGTACACCAGCAGCGCATGCCACCTGACCTCCCGGTCCAATGTCAACAGCTACAAGATACACATGGTTATGTACTCCATCCACTCACGCTCCCTGTCACACCTATTCCCACTCCACAGGGCAGATTTATGAGGCCGTTGCGCCTCTTTGCACCGCAATTGCGTCACTTTATTTGATGCAACTGCGACGCAAACAATGCACCCTATTTACAACGTGACGCATCTAGGAGATGCGTCACGTTGTATAGCACTGCGCCATAATGAGCCGTTCCTGCGCAGGGGGGGGGCGTTCCTGCGCAGGAACGCCTCCTGAAAGTGGCTGAGTGAAATCTATGAGATTTCACTCAGTCACTTTCAGGGCAATGCTGCGTCAGAACCCTGCGCCTGCTTGAAGCAGGCGTGGGTCTTGATGCAGCATTGTGCAGATGGTGTACCCCCGAGCCTTGCTGGAGCTGCGTTGCGCTTGCGACGCAACTCCAGCAATGCGCCACATTTCCGGCACTGATGCGTCACGCATCAGTGCCGTTTTTGCACCATGGTGCGCCGCATTATTAATGCGGCGCACCATGGGTGGCGGAGCTGTGGGGCACTGCGGCGCTCGTTAACTGGCGCATCCCTGGGGATGCACCAGTTGACATAAATCTGCCCCCACGTATGTTACATGGCAGATGCTGCTATCTGAGCTGACTACATTAAAGCAATATTTCCGTTGGAGCTTGTTACACAACTTATTCTACACCCTCCTCAACTTGCCAGAGCCAGGCCACATGGACCTGAGGTGCTTCCAGCCTTTCTCCCTGCTCCTGTTTCCAGGGCCGATCACTGGGAATTGTTCTACATGCAACTGGGCCACCACCTGGTAGACAACAACATCCACTACCCATCCCAGGACTGCATCATTGGAGTCCACACTACCCTGCCAGTACTCATGTCTACCACTGACGACAGTATGTGCCAACTGTGCAACAGCTCAACATCTGCCCTCATCCTCCTGGTGATGTGTCCCTATGCCTGCATGACCCGGGCTCTCCGGGACTTGTTGTGCCTTACATGGGGGTATGCACTGTGTAGACGTGCATGGTACATGCATGAGACTGTGCCCATCCACCCACTTCCACCTGTTCCTATTTGACACTCACCCTGGTGTTGCTGTGTGACTTCCAGTACAGCAGTATCCTGGCCTGTGGCTCCGATGACAGTCTCCTCACTGATGACGTTCACTACAAGCTCCTCCAACTCATCCAGCTCCTCCTGTGGAGCTGGTCCACCGCCTCCTGTCAGACTTGCTGCCCTTAGGTTTGCTCCCAGTTTCTTTTTTGTTTTGCTTTTTGTGTCGTGCCACCGCTTCTTACACTCGTCCACTGTCCTCCTGTGCTCTCCCACGGCATTGACCTTGGTCATTATGTCCTGCCATATGTCCCTTTTCCTCACCATGGTGACTGTGGAACTCACAAAGAGTTCCTGCTGGTGTCGCGTCACTTCCTCAACCAGTACCTGGTTCTCATCTGGAGTGAACTTAGGGTTCCTCTTCCTCTTGCCCTTTCCCTGGCTCTCTGCCTGGCCTTCCTGGGTGTTGGTAGTGCCCTCTGCACTGGTCCCTGGCTGCTCACCATCATTTTGTATTTTCTCCATCATTAGCAATGATTTTCGCGTTCGCGGGCATTTTTTCGTCCCGCTAACGCGTTATATGGTAGCCTTGGGCCTATTGGTTTAGCGATAATCATCGCTGATAGGCCCAACGCGATTTTTTTCACGTTAGCGTGCGGCGGCTTAGCGTGGACACGCTAGTTTTACCGCACGCGTTTATCGCATTTTCGGGGAAATATCGCCGCCATGCTGGGTGTTGGTAATACCTCGCTACGGCGGCGATATTTCCAGGCGATGCATAGCGATAAAATTTGTCTCTATACATATCGATAGCGATATTTTTCGCCTATTGTTGATAATATGCCCCTATGTTTTTAGTGTTCAGTGAAATACTAGGCTCTCTCTTAGGTCTAGAAAGACGAGAGCACTATGTGCTTTTTAAAACACCCCTCACACACTAAAAAGTCCTTTAGTGTCATGCTTCATCATAGGGGTCTTCCCGTCCCTCTAGCGGGGCGGGGCGTGTTGCGGCCAACGAACTACGCGGGAGCACTTATTTCATGACAGAAGGCTATGTGTTGGTGTAGGGGGTGTCAGGGACTTAACATGTGAGTGCAAAGATTAGTTTAAAAAGTTAAAAATTCCCTGGCTAGTATTTTTTCTACTAGCCAGGGAATTTTTAACTTTTTAAACTAATCTTTGCACTCACATGTTAAGTCTCTACACTTCACTGACACCCCCTACACCAACACATAGCCTTCTGTCACGAAATAAGTGCTCCCGCGTAGTTCGTTGGTCGCAGTACGCCCCGCCCCGCTAGAGGGACGGGAAGACCCCTATGATGAAGCATGACACTAAAGGACTTTTTAGTGTGTGAGGGGTATTTTAAAAAGCACATAGTGCTCTCGTCTTTCTAGACCTAAGAGAGAGCCTAGTATTTCACTGAACACTAAAAACATAAACCTGAAAAATAATCACTGTAACACATTGATAGAATCTCATTGTTTGTTTATTTCTGGGTTCCAGAATTATTCATTCCGCTAAAGAGCCTGAGGCCCATATTTTGAACGGAATCATCAGTATTTACAATAATCAAACACTTCCTTTATAATATGTAAGTATAATTATGAAATGAATGGGCCGTATTCCCTGGCTGTTTACGATGGTACACTGTCACAATGACTAGCACAACCAGCTCTACAAAATAACTTAGCATATATATATTTGCTGTATATTTTTCAGAAAGTTCCATTTTTAAAGCTTTCCATTTTCGATCAATTTGGAGGCATTGACCCAAGAGATTTTCACGTAAGTGACAAACAATGACAATAAGAGAATACTATCATGTATTAATAATTGAGATCTGCTTCCGATATCCCTCGCCCCTCTAAAATATGCAATTGACCCTTAGGACTTTCTGTCCTAGTTCCATCTGGTATCCAAAATATGCAATTGACCCTCAGGACATTCTTTCCTAGTTTTATTCTTATTTTTATGAATTGCGCCATTTAAAGGCCCTAGGCCTAGTTTCATCCGGTATCCAAAATATGCTATTGACCCTTATGACATTCTGTCCTATTTTTATTCTTGTTTTTATGAATTGTGCCTTTTATAGGCCCTAGGCCTAGTTTGATCCTTGTCCCCATTAACCTTCCTTAGGAACTGGACTCCCTCTTCCCCCTCCCTAGTTTTGAAATGTACAAGGAAATGGAAAACCCAGTTATGGGTTCATACTATTGATGTATAATTGATACTCACAAGAGGTTTTAGGACTTTATAGGTTCAGGCTAATTTGATGTCATAATTTAATGTGCTTATATTATTTTTATTTTAGGTTTAGATAATAAAGTATTTTCTTTATTTTTAGAAGATATTGTGGCTCCTCCGGAAGAAGGCGTGATGTCACTGACCATGTCATGAGTGATGTAATATGTGATGTCATCAGCAGTGCATTTCACGCGCAAGTTATAGTGAGTCCAACTAACTATAACGTGGGAATTTCAATGGTTTTATGTCAGTAAAATTTCCAGGTAACTATAACTGGTGTGAAACCTATGGTTTTTTCAGTGAATGTAATAGGTTTTTTAAATGCTAATTCCTAACTATAACTGGTGTGAAACCTATGGTTTTTTCTGTGAATTTCATAGGTTTTTTAAATGCTAATTCCTTTCTATATCGAGTTTCTAACCTATGTTTTTTTTTACAATTTGCTGGTTTGTGTAAGTATTAATTTAAGTTTTTTTTTTTTTAATCATTTTTTCCTGGGGCGCTCTGGGTGCGCGCTCCGGTAAGCTCTCCGGTAAGCTCTCCGGTAAGCTCTCCGGTAAGCTCTCCGGAAAGCGCACCCAGAGCGCTACTTTCGTTCGTGAAAAAAATATGAATGAAAAGTTAATAACGCAAAACATTTAGTTCCATACAAATAAAAGCAGTTTTTTTTTATAAGGAAATGAAAATGATTATGCATTTCCGTAAATCTATGATGACGTCACTGCGGCTCGCAACGTAAGCGCCCTCGGAAGCGCCTACGTTCGTGCCGCGTATGCGCCCCCGGAAGCGCCTACGTTCGCGCCGCGTGTGCGCCCCCGGAAGCGCCTACGTTCGCGCCGCGTATGCGCCCCGGAAGCGCCTACGTTCGCGCCGTGTGTGCGCACCCGGAAGCGCTCCGGTGCGCGCAGCGTCAGCGCATCAAGTCATGTGACCTTAAAATACCACTTTTCATTGGTTGCTAACAGTTTTTTTTACAAAGAATATAATCCCCACCCATTTCCTTCACTTCTTCTTTCACTTTTGTGACTGAAAGACCTGTTTTTTGCTTCAGAATCTTTCTTGATTTACCATGGCTGCCAGAGAATCCAGCAGTGATGAAGAACCTGATTTCATCAATGAAGAGCCTCCTACCCCAAAGGTGAAGGAACATTTTATTTGGAAATTTTTTAAGATTCCAGCAGACCAGAAGAAGGTGAATACTCCAAAAGTGGAGTGCAGGATCTGCAAACAGGTCCTGTCACGGGGTGACCCCCCAAAAAAAACCTCATTTGGGAACTTCACGATGATCCGGCATGTGGAGAGGAGGCACCCCCAGAATTTTGCCCGGGAAAGTGTCAGGGCTCTGGCACAAGAGGTTCCCAGTGATGGAGCCTCTACATCCACCGGAGGAGCAACTTCTTCTGGGAGGGGGCAATCGCAGGAGCTGGTGCCAAACATTCAACCTGCTTTTAACCATGGTGCCCTCGGATGCAGATACTGCAATCAACTGCTTACCTTTGGAGAACAAAGTGTACAGCTCATGGTTCGAGCATTAGAAAACCATCGCTGCCCTTTCCACCCCTAATTTTTTTTGTTCTTTTTGCTCCTGTTGAGCAGTTTTCATTCCCTGTTTTTGTTCCTGTTTTGAAAAAAGAAGAAAACAAAAAGTTCTTTTCAGAACTACCTCCAATTCTCATCAAAGAGCTATATTCTTTAAAAAATGAAAAAGAGTAAGTGAAATGGAGTGCATTGATAATGGAAAGGAAAATGAGTAAGAAAGAACAGAAAGGTATGAGAGGAGAAAGGAAGTGAAGTAGGGGGACTGAAAGAAGGTGAGTGTTGGGAAGGAAAGTAAGGAGAAGAAGAGTGAATATAGGGAATGTTGATATTCAAAGAAAATGTTGAAAAGGAACGGGAGTGGAAGGGTAAGAAAAGATACATTGCTGGAGTTGAAGGCTGAAAGCCTCATTTATGAAGCCATGCGTCACCTTAACGCCACCGATGCGTTACTTTTTATGGCGCACCAGTGCTGTAAAAAATGCACCTTATTCAGTCATATTTACAAAGTGACACATCTAGGTAGTTGCATCACTTTGTAAGCCCCTGCGCCACATTATTCCTACGTCAGGTGTAATGTATGCAAAAGGGACGTATTGACGCAAGAAAGGGTCGTAGAGGTGACACAGTGAATAAACTGGAGGCCTCATTTCTGAAAAGTGACGCATCGCTGCGCGAAAACAGCGATGCGTTCCTTTTCTGTGCGCACTCCTTACGACATTCCAGATGTGTCATATTTAATGTATGACGAATCATGTCGCAAGGAGTTACAGATACGTCAGTATTTCTGACGTATCTGTAAACACAAAAGTGACGCATTGCTGGAGTGCGTCACAAAAAAGACGCAACTCCAGTAATGCGTCCTTTCACATGGGGAAAGCACCATGTGAAAGGTCTTGCGTCAGTCTTACACCTGCTGTGAGGCAGGCGCAAGATTTTGACGCAACAGCATCCTAAAAGTGACGCAGTGAAATCTCATAGATTTCACTGCGTCGCTATTACAAAGCTTTTTGCGGGGGAACGCTCCCTCTGCATACATTATACCTGACGCAGGTATAATGTGGCGCAGGGTTTTAAAAAGTGACCCATCTACCTAGATGCGTCACTTTTTAAATATAGCGCAACGAGGCGCATTTTTTTACACCGCTGGTGCGTCACAAAAAGTGACGCACAGGCGGAGCAAAACTGTCGCAAGGCCTTCATAAATAAGGCCCTGGATTTTCCCCGTGCTTCGCTCCCCTGTGCGCTTCCCGGTGCGCTTCCCGGTGCACGTACCGGGCGCTCCCCCCGCGCAAATCGAAAAAAATATTTTTTTTAAATGCCCCGCGGGACCCTATTTTAGCCCCCACATCAAAACTAGGGGGTCAGGAGGGGGTCTACCCTGCCCCCTTATAGTCATTTCTCCCTTTTTTTTATGTCACCTCTTGTGTCTTGATCCTACCCAGACACAAGATGGTGGCCGCTCCGGACTGTTTCGAATGTTTACAGACACCCGTGACCAATCAGCTTTCCGCGCGCCTGGTGCGCTCCCCGGTGCACGCACCGGAGCGCGCCTATAGATATATATTTTTTTTTTAACCTAAATTACTCAAAATCCACTGAAGCACATATCTTGAGACATAGCAAAGGCTCATCGATCTACCAGTCCATACAATTTTGCCAAGTTTGGTGGAAATCCATTCAGCCGTTCGGGCTAAAAGTGAAACCGACCGCCCTATGGAAATTAACATGGGGAAAACGCGTTTTGGGACCCCCCTTTTATCTCGGCTCCCGCTTGACGAATCCCCCCCAAACTTTCAGGGAAGGACCGGAACGCCGCGAGGCTATGCAGAAAATTTTTTCAGTCAGATTCGTCAACCGGTGCCAAAGTTATTCCAAATAGAATTTTGAGATTTAACATTGAAAAAAATCCTAACTATAACTACCTACTGGCGACCGCCAGTAGGTAATATATATATAAACGGGGATAAACGGGGGTCCCAAAACGTGTTTTCTCCATGTTAATTTCCATAGGGCGGTCGAACTCACTTTTAGCCCGAACGGCTGAATGGATTTCCACCAAACTTGGCAAAATTGTAGGGACTGGTACTCCGATGTGCCTTTGCTATGTCTCAAGATATATGCTCCAGTGGTTTTTACGAAAATTAACTTCGAAAAAATATATATTGGGCTACATTGGGCTATATATATGTTAGAGCCCAAATGTAGCCCAATGTAGCCCAATGTAGCCCAATGTAGCCCAAATATGGCCACCAGAGACAAAAAAAAACAAATGTAGCCCAAATATCAGCCAGATGTAGCCGAACTATAGCCCAATGACAGAATGTCCCAGAGTGTTCTAAAGAACAACTAGAGCGCTAACAGTCTTACTTATGACAAAAGTATGGCACACCTGAAGTCATCTTGATTGGAATAAAGTGTTAACACTTAAAACATTTAATTTGCAAAGGAACAAAATGAGGGGGTTCATTTTGCCATAGAAATTAAGATTAGTGCTGAAGAAAGAAAAATTATGGCACATTTTGAGTGACTTCTCAGATCCTCTTATATTTCATTAAAAAAATTCTGATATGCAGTCTCCCAAGATGGCCACCAGAGACAAAAGAGCCCAAATGTAGCCCAAATATCAGCCAGATGTAGCCCAACTATAGCCCAATGACAGAATGTCCCAGAGTGTTCTAAAGAACAACTAGAGCGCTAACAGTCTTACTTATGACAAAAGTATGGCACACCTGAAGTCATCTTGATTGGAATAAAGTGTTAACACTTAAAACATTTAATTTGCAAAGGAACAAAATGAGGGGGTACATTTTGCCATAGAAATTAAGATTAGTGCTGAAGAAAGAAAAATTAGGGCACATTTTGAGTGACTTCTCAAATTCTCTTATATTTCATTAAAAAAATTCTGATATGCAGTCTCCCAAGATGGCCACCAGAGACAAAAGAGCCCCAATGTAGCCCAAATATCAGCCAGATGTAGCCCAACTATAGCCCAATGACAGAATGTCCCAGAGTGTTCTAAAGGACAACTAGAGCGCTAACAGTCTTACTTATGACAAAAGTATGGCACACCTGAAGTCATCTTGATTGGAATAAAGTGATACCACCTAATACATTTAATTTGAAAAGGAACACAATGAGGGGTTTCATTTTGCCATAGAAATGTTATATATATATATATATATATATATATATATATAAACAGAACACCTAACTTCAACAGGAATTTCCAAATGAAGAAGGCACGGACATCAGGTTGATGGTATACGGCTTCTTTTATTGTATCAGGTCACCTTCAACCCCCAGACCAAAGAGACGCGTTTCGGCTTCAATGAAGCCTTTGTCAATCTATTTGGCGCCAGTTCATTTTCACATTAAATAGTCACTCCCACTTAAGGCATTAGTAAACATAAACATACTACGTGTCTCACTTCAAACCCCCTACATTTCACAAGTGCTATGATAATGGATTAAATGCTGCGCAATGCACATACAAAATATACATAGTCACACGAATAAATGTTGTGTGGGTGAAGAGTTTAAGCATCAAACCAAAACATTTCTATGTTGCCAGCCTAAGTGAGAAACCTCATAAATTACACATGAGACGCCAAACACTCTAAATATGACGCCTGTATATTTAACATTTATAAAAATATAAAGTCTTTACCGAATTGTTTAACATTTAAAACATGCTGCAGTTATGACGTAATAAAGATGAAAAGCACCTCTGTCTCCCCTCAGACCTGGAATGCATTTCTAAAATGAAAAACGCTCTGCCGATAATTAAATGCCAACTCATACTGCAGCCATGATAGCTTACAAAGCATGATGAAAGTGCAGCCAACACTAATTCAAACCCCAAGAAGTATTGTACTCGAGTGATTATTTCATGGAAGTCAGTTACCTAACAAATGCATATGTCCGTGTCAGAACTACCCCACCCATAATGCATCTGGGCGATCGCAAATATACCTGCATAGTTTGGCGAATGTCACTTTCAAGCGTCAGCATCTCTAAAAAAACATTATTTCGAATCCAGAAAGCAATCCAAAGTAAGTCCTCATAATTGGGGTCACATATGCAGTTCGTAAAGTGCATCAAAGTCTCAATGTTTTTAAAGCGAAAAGCAGCGTGAAAACAATGTTGTAAAACAGACATCCTGTCAGGGTGGAAGGGGACCGATGCTCAAACAGTTGCAGATGTGCCAAATCAACCTCACTGCTTCGGCATTGGCGTTAGCAGTGCCCGGTCACCACTGGGTGTCAGACTCCTGGGCGAGGCATTTCTTGCCAGGAAATGTTGAACCCGCGCTGGCAGTCGGAAAAACCGCCTCGCTACGTGATCACTATCTCCCACTGCTGCCATCCTCGTACCTCTTCCTGACTTCCACAGTGGGGGCTAACCCTCTAGCACCACCGTACTCCAACCAAAGATTTCGGTCACATGGGAGAGCCACAAACGACCGGTGTTCCGTGGAAAGCGCCCAGACCGCTGACGCTCTATCAAAATGAACAGAACACCTAACTTCAACAGGAATTTCCAAATGAAGAAGGCACGGACATCAGGTTGATGGTATACGGCTTCTTTTATTGTATCAGGTCACCTTCAACCCCCAGACCAAAGAGGCGCGTTTCGGCTTCAATGAAGCCTTTGTCAATCTATTTGGCGCCAGTTCCTTTTCACATTAAATAGTCACTCCCACTTAAGGCATTAGTAAACATAAACAACATACTACGTGTCTCACTTCAAACCCCCTACATTTCACAAGTGCTATGATAATGGATTAAGTGCTGCGCAATGCACATACAAAATATACATAGTCACACGAATAAATGTTGTGTGGGTGAAGAGTTTAAGCATCAAAACCAAAACATTTCTATGTTGCCAGCCTAAGTGGGAAACCTCATAAATTACACATGAGACGCCAAACACTCTAAATATGACGCCTGTATATTTAACATTTATAAAAATATAAAGTCTTTACCGAATTGTTTAACATTTAAAACACGCTGCAGTTATGACGTAATAAAGATGAAAAGCACCTCTGTCTCCCCTCAGACCTGGAATGCATTTCTAAAATGAAAAACGCTCTGCCGATAATTAAATGCCAACTCATACTGCAGCCATGATAGCTTACAAAGCATGATGAAAGTGCAGCCAACACTAATTCAAACCCCAAGAAGTATTGTACTCGAGTGATTATTTCATGGAAGTCAGTTACCTAACAAATGCATATGTCCGTGTCAGAACTACCCCGCCCATAATGCATCTGGGCGATCGCAAATATACCTGCATAGTTTGGCGAATGTCACTTTCAAGCGTCAGCATCTCTAAAAAAACATTATTTCGAATCCAGAAAGCAATCCAAAGTAAGTCCTCATAATTGGGGTCACATATGCAGTTCGTAAAGTGCATCAAAGTCTCAATGTTTTTAAAACGAAAAGCAGCGTGAAAACAATGTTGTAAAACAGACATCCTGTCAGGGTGGAAGGGGACCGATGCTCAAACAGTTGCAGATGTGCCAAATCAACCTCACTGCTTCGGCATTGGCATTAGCAGTGCCCGGTCACCACTGGGTGTCAGACTCCTGGGCGAGGCATTTCTTGCCAGGAAATGTTGAACCCGCGCTGGCAGTCGGAAAAACCGCCTCGCTACGTGATCACTATCTCCCACTGCTGCCATCCTCGTACCTCTTCCTGACTTCCACAGTGGGGGCTAACCCTCTAGCACCACCGTACTCCAACCAAAGATTTCGGTCACATGGGAGAGCCACAAACGACCGGTGTTCCGTGGAAAGCGCCCAGACCGCTGACGCTCTATCAAAATGAACAGAACACCTAACTTCAACAGGAATTTCCAAATGAAGAAGGCACGGACATCAGGTTGATGGTATACGGCTTCTTTTATTGTATCAGGTCACCTTCAACCCCCAGACCAAAGAGACGCGTTTCGGCTTCAATGAAGCCTTTGTCAATCTATTTGGCGCCAGTTCATTTTCACATTAAATAGTCACTCCCACTTAAGGCATTAGTAAACATAAACAACATACTACGTGTCTCACTTCAAACCCCCTACATTTCACAAGTGCTATGATAATGGATTAAATGCTGCGCAATGCACATACAAAATATACATAGTCACACGAATAAATGTTGTGTGGGTGAAGAGTTTAAGCATCAAAACCAAAACATTTCTATGTTGCCAGCCTAAGTGAGAAACCTCATAAATTACACATGAGACGCCAAACACTCTAAATATGACGCCTGTATATTTAACATTTATAAAAATATAAAGTCTTTACCGAATTGTTTAACATTTAAAACATGCTGCAGTTATGACGTAATAAAGATGAAAAGCACCTCTGTCTCCCCTCAGACCTGGAATGCATTTCTAAAATGAAAAACGCTCTGCCGATAATTAAATGCCAACTCATACTGCAGCCATGATAGCTTACAAAGCATGATGAAAGTGCAGCCAACACTAATTCAAACCCCAAGAAGTATTGTACTCGAGTGATTATTTCATGGAAGTCAGTTACCTAACAAATGCATATGTCCGTGTCAGAACTACCCCACCCATAATGCATCTGGGCGATCGCAAATATACCTGCATAGTTTGGCGAATATATATATATAGACATAGGTTAGAAACTCGATATAGAAAGGAATTAGCATATAAAAAACCAATGAAATTCACTGAAAAAACCATATGTTTCACACCAGTTATAGTTAGGAATTAGCATTTAAAAAACCTATTAAATTCACTGAAAAAACCATAGGTTTCACACCAGTTATAGTTAGGTGAAAATTTTACTCGCATAAAACCATTGAAATTCCCACGTTATAGTTAGTTGGACTCACTATAACTTGTGCATGCAATGCACTGCTGATGACGTCACATATTACATCACTCATGACATGGTCAGTGACATCACTCATGGCATCACTGATGACATCTCAAATGACATCACTGATGACATCATCCAGTATATGTGTATCTTTCTGAAAAAGAAATATTTTTTATATATGTATATCTAAAGGTTGATGAAAGAATGCATGGGTAAATAAATGTCTAAATGGATTTTTTTTGTGTAAAATTGATTGGTTAATTGACTTATTAAATGTATCTTAGTGAATACATATATTAGCGAGTAATGTTTAAATATTTAAATATCTGTATCTGTGTCTCACTTTGTGTATAAGTGGCTGCATGGGTTGGTGAGTAGCTACATGAGTGTGTATATGGGTTATTAGTTGTTTTTTTGAGTATCAGTATCAGTGTCTGTATGGTTCGGTGGGGGATATTACTTAGAGCACAAATGCATGAATGAGTGACTCACTATTTGTATGTATTTTGAAGACAGCATATGTGCAAGACTGTATGGGTGGATGATTGTGTGTATGGGTGGGTTAGTGAGTATGTGTTTTTATAATTGATTGTTTAAGAGAGTAAATATGTTTCCGTTTCTGTAGAAGTATGTGTAGTGGTGTGCATATAGCAGTATAATCAAGTAAAGGGTTTTTTGATAGTTTATTTGCATGTGTGAATTTGTGTGTGAGTAACTATATGGATGAGTATTAGTGTGTAACAGGATGTATAGGTGTATGAGTACATATGATGAGTAAGTACATGCATGAGTGACTATATAGAACTGTTGGTGAATGAGTGGATGTTTATGCAGATGTTGGAATTACCTAATAAGTTGTTGTAATTGGTATTGGTTTCTCCTTTTTTAAGAAAATGTTAGTTTCTATTTTTGAATGTGTGTGTCAAAGGTTATTTTATGCTGATAGGAGGCCTGCCAGTTTGTCACAAGGATGTTGTCATCAGTGATGTCATTTGAGATGTCATCAGTGATGTCATGAGTGATGTCACTGACCATGTCATTAGTGATGTAATATGTGACGTCATCAGCAGTGCATTGCACGCGCAAGTTATAGTAAGTCCAACTAACTATAACGTGGGAATTTCAATGGTTTTTTGCGAGTAAAATTTCCACCTAACTATAACTGGTGTGAAACCTATGGTTTTTTCAGTGAATATATATATATATATATATATATATGTATATATATATATATATATGCAAAGAAACAACTTTTCAGTCACAAAGTTGACTCGAGCCCAGGTCCTTGGTAGCGTGTTATTTATTCACACACAGAATGCCAAACAACACCCGACGCGTTTCGGTGCAGCCGCACCTTGGTCACGGGTAACGGTGTTTACAAACAATTTCATTTTTAAAGTAAAGAAATTATATAAACATAAACGTAGGACTACTCGTCCACACATCAGTGTTAGTACAGCCCCAGTAGTGGCGGCCATATTTGAATGGGTAATTGGACACAGATAACATATACAATTATACATTTATACAGAGATACTGTGTTAGGACCATAGTTGGTGTAACATATAAATCGTTTTGTTACAAATTAATCAAAGGTGAAACCCTTTTTAAAACGAAAAGAGTAACTGAACGTTTTTCAAGATTAAGCCCCAGTGGGCAAATGTACCAGTGATTAGATACATAAAGCATAAAGCATAACTCATGTCAATTCCGCCCCAGTGGGCATAACCGCATCATACCAGTATGGTCTCAATGTCCTGAAATTTCAACACCTAGTTGAATTCCAATATATTTTACCTCTGCATACAGCAGAACGCCATCTTGGAGTGTGTTACTCCATACACACTCAAATTCATAATAAGGATGTGAAATGTCTTTCGTACTTTGTCATCGACACGGTACCAGAACAAAAAAGAGGAGGAGATAGAGACAAACTTTTAAGACAATTGGAGCCCAAATACGTTCTTAACTTAAACCGTAAGTCTCCACACGGTCTAAACGACAGAGAGGACATGCATACATTCCTGTAAATCATTCAACGTCATTACCTGAATCAATAAATTATTAAGACTAACTGACTTGCAAAACAACAATGTTACCTAGTAACTAGGAATGGTAGAGATGAAATAGGAGAATCCAATTCCTAGTGCAGATATGAACATTCATTTAACATGTTTTTAATCACTACACATTTTTTTCTAGTTTTTTTTTATCACTTGGACTAATTAGCACTTTACACAGGGACGAGGTTCCATATAGAATTATAATAAAGGTGGGCAAACATTCGGGACCGTATGCTGCCCAAGAACTTTTTTATACATCTATCTTCATATAGCACTAGTGGCTATATATTCTTACAATCGGCATATCACAGCGATATAAACTCATTTATGAGGATCTTCTCAGCATAGTATTTATTGCACATGAAGTTTTTTTTGGCATTTATGCAGAAAACTGATTTGCACTGAAAACCTTGCAATATTTTGCACATTATTGCGTATATTTGCACATGTTATTCAACAAAAGGTATATTTTTGTATCATATTTATATGTTTTATAATAACAGGTTTTAATTACAATGAATTTTTAACATATTAGTGTTATTTAATTGTAATGTGTATGTATTTACTATGCTTATTTCTTGCGAGATGTTGCACCTTCTAAATTTTGTGCATTCATGCCAAAATAATCAGAATGAGTAACCGCTATATTCAAGAATGCATTAATTTGTTGAAAGCGCCGAAACCCATGTAAGAATGGGAATATGCGCGAAAGGCGTTTGAGCCCTGTGAGTCATGCACCTATTGCACTTTCAAGTATGTCTTCACTTTTCATTGTATCACGTGCAAAAACTCACCAATCAAACTAGTATTTAATGTGGTTTGTAAAACTTTGTCGACATGTGATCAAGGGCATTCTTTGCCCGAAACGCGTCATGCCGAGATAAGACGTATGGAAGATAATAAACCTACCTACTGAATACTATCTGCTGCGTGATGGTCCGTGTATCTGTGGTGGTGGTGATAGACCAGTGAAACAGAGACTGGGAATATATATATAATTGTTCAATAAAGGGCTGCAGTGTCAATAATGAAGGGGTGGTGCAGTTTCAAGTTTGCTATGGACGTCTGAGGAAGGCACTTACGTGCAGAAATGCATTATGTCCGCAATCATTTAATGAGAAGCTTCCAACAGACCCCGCTGTGTCCTCTGATCCCTTCTAACCTGGAGTGGACGTTGTTTGATATTTCACGAGGTAGCTGGCAACCGCGTTTGGAGGACCTGTTCTACAAGCGGGCTGCGACTTTGCTGATTCCAGTGGCAACGCTGGGCTTTTTTCTTTCACCGAGGTGTCGGTATTTCGCAGTCCCGCCACAAGACTTCAGGCTGACCTGTGGCCACCGAACGAAGCGGCTCGTGACTTCACGTGGCAGCAGGGTCACGGTATCCTAGCTGCATGGCTCTTTTCATCTTGAAGGACGGTGGCAGAACGTTCGGGGACCCGAGGAAGACTCCAATAATTCTATAATTAATTGAACTCACCGAGGACTTCCTAAACCCCACTCCACCACAGTACTTACCGAACTGTTGCATCATGGGGGCTGTGGTTGTTACGTTCATCACCACAGCTGCAGGCAATTTGGAGGAGTAGCTGACTTCCTGTTCAATAAAGGGCTGCAGCGTCAATAATGAAGGGGTGGTGCAGTTTCAAGTTTGCTATGGACGTCTGAGGACGGCACTTACGTGCCGAAATGCATTATGTCCGCAATCATTTAATGAGAAGCTTCCAACAGACCCCGCTGTGTCCTCTGATCCCTTCTAACCTGGAGTGGACGTTGTTTGATATTTCACGCGGTAGCTGGCAACCGCGTTTGGAGGACCCGTTCTACAAGCGGGCTGCGACTTTGCTGGTTCCAGTGGCAACGCTGGGCTTTTTTCTTTCACCGAGGTGTCGGTATTTTGCAGTCCCGCCACAAGACTTCAGGCTGACCTGTGGCCACCGAACGAAGCGGCTCGTGACTTCACCTGGCAGCAGGGTCACGGTATCCTAGCTGCATGGCTCTTTTCATCTTGAAGGACGGTGGCAGAACGTTCGGGGACCCGAGGAAGACTCCAATAATTTTATAATTAATTGAACTCACCGAGGACTTCCTAAACCCCACTCCACCATGGTACTTACCGAACTGTTGCATTATGGGGGCTGTGGTTGTTACGTTCATCACCACAGCTGCAGGCATTTTGGAGGAGTAGCTGACTTCCTGTTCAATAAAGGGCTGCAGCGTCAATAATGAAGGGGTGGTGCAGTTTAAAGTTTGCTATGGACGTCTGAGGAAGGCACTTACGTGCCGAAATGCATTATGTCCGCAATCATTTAATGAGAAGCTTCCAACAGACCCTGCTGTGTCCTCTGATCCCTTCTAACCTGGAGTGGACGTTGTTTGATATTTCACGCGGTAGCTGGCAACCGCGTTTGGAGGACCCGTTCTACAAGCGGGCTGCGACTTTGCTGGTTCCAGTGGCAACGCTGGGCTTTTTTCTTTCACCGAGGTGTCGGTATTTCGCAGTCCCGCCACAAGACTTCAGGCTGACCTGTGGCCACCGAACGAAGCGGCTCGTGACTTCACGTGGCAGCAGGGTCACGGTATCCTAGCTGCATGGCTCTTTTCATCTTGAAGGACGGTGGCAGAACGTTCGGGGACCCGAGGAAGACTCCAATAATTTTATAATTAATTGAACTCACCGAGGACTTCCTAAACCCCACTCCACCACGGTACTTACCGAACTGTTGCATTATGGGGGCTGTGGTTGTTACGTTCATCACCACAGCTGCAGGCAATTTGGAGGAGTAGCTGACTTCCTGTTCAATAAAGGGCTGCAGCGTCAATAATGAAGGGGTGGTGCAGTTTCAAGTTTGCTATGGACGTCTGAGGAAGGCACTTACGTGCCGAAATGCATTATGTCCGCAATCATTTAATGAGAAGCTTCCAACAGACCCCGCTGTGTCCTCTGATCCCTTCTAACCTGGAGTGGACGTTGTTTGATATTTCACGCGGTAGCTGGCAACCGCGTTTGGAGGACCCGTTCTACAAGCGGGCTGCGACTTTGCTGGTTCCAGTGGCAACGCTGGGCTTTTTTCTTTCACCGAGGTGTCGGTATTTTGCAGTCCCGCCACAAGACTTCAGGCTGACCTGTGGCCACCGAACGAAGCGGCTCGTGACTTCACGTGGCAGCAGGGTCACGGTATCCTAGCTGCATGGCTCTTTTCATCTTGAAGGACGGTGGCAGAACGTTCGGGGACCCGAGGAAGACTCCAATAATTTTATAATTAATTGAACTCACCGAGGACTTCCTAAACCCCACTCCACCATGGTACTTACCGAACTGTTGCATTATAGGGGCTGTGGTTGTTACGTTCATCACCACAGCTGCAGGCATTTTGGAGGAGTAGCTGACTTCCTGTTCAATAAAGGGCTGCAGCGTCAATAATGAAGGGGTGGTGCAGTTTCAAGTTTGCTATGGACGTCTGAGGAAGGCACTTACGTCTCGAAATGCATTATGTCCGCAATCATTTAATGAGAAGCTTCCAACAGACCCCGCTGTGTCCTCTGATCCCTTCTAACCTGGAGTGGACGTTGTTTGATATTTCACGCGGTAGCTGGCAACCGCGTTTGGAGGACCCGTTCTACAAGCGGGCTGCGACTTTGCTGGTTCCAGTGGCAACGCTGGGCTTTTTTCTTTCACCGAGGTGTCGGTATTTCGCAGTCCCGCCACAAGACTTCAGGCTGACCTGTGGCCACCGAACGAAGCGGCTCGTGACTTCACGTGGCAGCAGGGTCACGGTATCCTAGCTGCATGGCTCTTTTCATCTTGAAGGATGGTGGCAGAACGTTCGGGGACCCGAGGAAGACTCCAATAATTTTATAATTAATTGAACTCACCGAGGACTTCCTAAACCCCACTCCACCACAGTACTTACCGAACTGTTGCATTATGGGGGCTGTGGTTGTTACGTTCATCACCACAGCTGCAGGCAATTTGGAGGAGTAGCTGACTTCCTGTTCAATAAAGGGCTGCAGCGTCAATAATGAAGGGGTGGTGCAGTTTCAAGTTTGCTATGGACGTCTGAGGAAGGCACTTACGTGCCGAAATGCATTATGTCCGCAATCATTTAATGAGAAGCTTCCAACAGACCCCGCTGTGTCCTCTGATCCCTTCTAACCTGGAGTGGACGTTGTTTGATATATATATATATATATATATATATATATATATATATATATATATATATATATATATATATATATATATATATAATTCACAGAAAAAACCATAGGTTTTAGGCCATATATAGTTAGGAATTTGCATTTACAAAACCTTGAAAATTCACTGAAAAAACCATTGGTTATAGACCATATATAGTTAGGGATTAGCCTTTTCAAAACCTTATTTTACTCACACAAAACCATTGAAATTTCATATATAGTTAGTTGCACTAACTATATATCGCGCACCCGCAATCCACTGCTGACAGTGGTTAGTGACATTACTGATGACATCTCAAATGACATCACTGATGACATCTCAAATGACATCACTGATGACATCACTGATGACATCTCAAATGACATCACTGATGACATCACTGATGACAACATCCAGTGACTGTATGTTTCTGTAAAGTTAAAATATGTCTTACATATTGAAGAATGAGTGGATGTACAAGTGTCTGGAAGAAGGATTTAGTAGGTGCATGACTGACTGTATGAGAGAATGATTAAATGTGTCTTACTGAGTGCATGGGTTAGTGACTAAACTGTCTTAATTTGTGCATCATTATATCTGTTGTTCTACAAACTGCTGCATGTGTTGATCAGTAGCTATATGAGTAACTGTATGGGTTATTCATTGGTTGTCCAAGTATTTGTATGGGAAACTGAGTGTGTGTGTATGGGTGGCTGGGAGGTGTGTGACTCTGTACATAGATGTGTGAGTAGTTGATTCACTATATGTATGGGTTCAAAAGTGCATGTGGAAACAGCTGTATGGGCGGTTGACTGTGCATGAGTGTATTGGTGAGTGAATGGATATCTCAGTGCTACATGTCAAAGTAAGTACATATGTAAAACACAGTACATGTGAGAGTTGACATATATAAATAACTGTGCATAAGAGCCAGTGAATGTGTGAGTGGCTGTATGGATCATTGTGAACATGTATCAGGGATTGTATAAGAGAGTAAATATGTGTTAGTATATGTTTGAATAAGTAAGGTGTGTATAACTGTATAGTTGAGAAAATGGAGGTGTGATTGATTTTTTGCATAACTGACTAGGTGTGTGAGTAACTCCATGGATGAGTGACAGTCTGTGACTGTCTGTTTACACTGATTGTATCTAAGGTTATATTAGAGTCTGAAGAGGTTCATGGTATTATCACATGAATGATATCATCAGTGATGTGATCAGTCATGTCAAATGAGATGTTATCAGTGATTTTATCAGTGATGTCATTTGAGATGTCATCAGTGATGTCATTTGAGATGTCATCAGTGATGTCATTTGAGATGTCATCAGTGATGTCATCCGTGATGTCACTAACCATGTCATGAATGATGTAATATGTGACATCATCAGCAGTGGATTGCGGGTGCGCGATATATAGTTAGTGCAACTAACTATATATGAAATTTCAATGGTTTTGTGTGAGTAAAATAAGGTTTTGAAAAGGCTAATCCCTAACTATATATGGTCTATAACCAATGGTTTTTTCAGTGAATTTTCAAGGTTTTGTATATGCAAATTCCTAACTATAAATGGCCTAAAACCTATGTTTTTTTCTGTGAATTTCAATGGTTTTTTAATAGCAAATATCAAAAGCTGTCAAATGTCAAGTACGTGATAGGTAAAAACTTTTTCGTGTTTATGCACGCTGATGTGCTTTGAACGCTGCCCCCCCTCCCCTCTTTTCTCTTAGTAGTACTCTCTCTTTGCAGATAGTGAAGGGTAGTTAACGCAGGCCTTTACCCCCGTTGTAATCCGTCGTGCCTGCTTGTCTCTCCATTTGATTGATTGTTATCCAAGCATTTACTGTTTTACAATTGATTCTCTTTGGTTCATTCTCTATTTACAAACAAGCACAAAGTCACAATACTCTGTTTAGTCTTTGCAGATAGTGAAAAATCGTGAAAAATCATGTAAAAAAATAAAAGTAATCGAGCAAAATCAGTAGGCCACTAATTGGATCTCTTTTTGACCTCGCTAAAATAGAAATATTAGGAACAACCCTTCATGAGAAATACGAAAATAGTGAGACGAACTGAGCTCCACACCATGAGGGCTGCAAGACAGCTCGGCTCCGTCACCCACCCCGCCCAAAATAACGACAAACCCTATGCAAATATTAAAAATATATACAACACACCAGCAAAGTAACAGGGTAAAACATTTTATTAAATAACTATTTACATAACTATTTTATACTTTTTGTTGCCCGATCCGGCTAGCTCAATCGAACGAGCATGAAACTCATGCACTCTGATAGCAAGCGTTGCTACTGATGCTATGCAGACCAAAACTGGTTTTCAGTTTGTACATTTTTCGAGATTTTTCCATCCGAGGTTGGTTGAGTTTGTAGAACAATGGCTTCAGATTTTCCACATACGGTGTGGTGGCGCGGACTGGGAGGGGGCGCTTCGCTCCTGCCCCCTCCCCAAGTAAGATTTTCATACGTGAAAGTACGTTAATGGTTTTGGTCCCTGAGTTGCTTCGATGTCACTGCCATTCTCAAATGGCATAAGTTCTGGATGTTGGGTGCCATAGTTCAGAGTTCTGAGCAGCGCTTGTAACACTGTCTGAAGCTTATTTCCACCTACTGCAGCTTCACTATTCTCAAAGTAAGTGAGGGTCGTTTGTGGACCTGACTGCATTTGAAAACAATGTGATATGGTACCTCCCTAAACCGCTTGACGGAGGCCCCCGAGGGGCGGTGTGATGGCACGGACTCGGAGAAGACGCTTGGCTCCGACCCCCTCCCCAAGTCTTATAGCACTGGTGTAGCCTGAGATCGCCCCCGACATAGGCGGCCGGCTCCCGGGGTCCGGCGGAACTTTTTGCCTTTTGATGACTCTTCTATTCTGGACCTTGTCCCACAATCCGTTTGACCTGAAGACACGCTGTAGTGGGGCGCCCCTTTACCGTTTTAGTTGCCATTCCGCCCGCTTTTGCTACACTGTGCCTCTTCCGCCATTCAGCTGTTTACCGCCCGCTCTTGCGACTACATCGTCTCGCTCACCATGTAGTTGAGTTGCTCCCGCTCTTGCGATGCAACGATAAGCGACTGCCACAGGACTCTCAAAATGGTGGCCGGCTCTTCAGATTTGGGCGTGGTCCACTAAAATGGCCCTGGGACACCTTGGAACTCGGACGCTTCCCTGATAGGGCTTGGGTCCCATTCTCGAAAGCGTCCCCTCAGCCGTGAAGATTCTACAAAAGTCTTGGGGGCCCCCGACTCCCGCAGGCTTCTGGTGGGGAGCGGCTGCCATGTTTGCTCGTGGAATGGCCAAGACAGAGCTACGAGATGGTGGTGCTCTCACGCTGACGCCAGCTTTAGTCTGAAACATCCAGAAACACTGTAGACTACCAATTCGATCAGTTCCGGTAGCGCCCCAACATGACCCGGTAGAGAAGAACTTGCCCTCCCCTCTTTGACTGATGGTTCTTGTTGCCTGTCCCCTCTGTTGTCATTTAACAGAACTTTTTGGACTGCTGAAAGGGGTTGTGTCCTGAACGCTGGTTGGTGGAGACATTTTGACTATATTCTTGACCTACGTTGTCGCGTAATGCGTTATATGACACGCCGCGTTAGCGCACCCGGAAGCGATCCGGGGCGCGGCGCGCAGCGCGTAACGTAAGCATAACAGGTCATGTGACTTGTTAATAAAACTTTTTATTGTTTCATTTTACTTTTGTTATTTTAATAATGAAAAGCTTGGTCATATGACCTAAAAAATACGCTTTTTATTGATTTCGAACATTTTTTTTTTAAACATATATGTTATAATGTTCCAGGCTAATGTACTTTCCCGGAAAATTTACAACTTTCCTGCAAGTAAAATATATTCCTTTTTCGAGAAAAAGGGCGTTTCTTCGTCCCATGACGGGGCCGTTGAGTAAAAGAGGCTCGGCCTGCTGTCTTACTCGCCGATACGCCTGATTATCAGATTCTTATCGATCACTTTATGTTGCAGGAGTGGAAAACACAACTGCCCTTGACCATTTATCTTTACTGCGTTCCTACGTATTATACCTTTTATCCGTCATGTAATTGGACTGCTTTATTTCACTTGCCTTTTACTGATTCGAAAACAGTGACTAAAAGTAAAAACTTTACCAATGTAAATACTACTACCATGTTTTGTTTTAAAAACCTTTATTGTGAAAATGTCAGTATACAAATACGGGCCTATAACCACGTGGGCCGGCCACGGAGCAAACTGGAAACGTATATGATGAGGAGACATTTACACTGTAGAGGAACGTAACGAGCGGGCCATTAGGTTGCAAGAACTAAGGTGTCTAACAGTTGCGGAATCGGTGGACGTACATTTTGTAATTAAAATACGACAAAGCCACTTACAAAAAAATCATCTAGATATACATTTGCGGGCAAGTACCATGGGTGACGTTAATTCGAACTTTCAATAGTACAGTAATCAATAACACATCAGAACTTAATATCAATACGGATGTCGAAATATTCAATCAATTCTCGTCCCCGCCCGCCATGAGCATCAAAACTGCATTCATATCTCGTGATATCAAGGTTGTTCAACCAGTACACAACAAGGAGTTACGAGTCCCATTTATACCGGCGCCATTTTGGGCGAGGCCGGGCAGGTCCAAGATATAGTCAAAATGTCTCCACCAACCATCGGCCAGACCAGAAACCCTTTCTGCCCTTTATGCTACAAGATGGTGTCTTCCATTCAGAAAATATTGTTGGCAGCATTTTGAAAGGAAAGATAAACAGCCGTTCTCCTAGTGAGTCTCACATTGTTACATTTAGGAAGAATGTTGAAGAGTAGTATGTTGAAAATCTGAAGCCATTTTTCTACAAACTCTCAATCAGCCTTGGATGGAGAAAAAAAATCCTGAAGAATGTACAAACTGAAAACCAATTTTTGTCTGTATAGCATCAACAGCAACGCTTGAGTCAGCTTTGCGTGAAGCCGCCATTTTGATTCAATCAATAACGTCCCCCTGCACACATTCAGGGACCTGGTCGTGTCTTCAGGTCAAACGGATTGTGGGACAAGATGCAGAAAGGAAAAGGAAAAAAGTTCCGCCGGACCTCGGGAGCCGGCTGCCTATGTCATGGGCGATCTTTGGCCACACCAGGGCAATAGTGAAGCTGCAGCAGGTGCAAATAAGCTTCAGATAGTCTTACAAGCACTGCTCAGAACTCTCAACTATGGCACTCAGCATCCAGGACTTGCCATCCGGATCTTGGCGCCTTGTGCTGGTTCCGACCTATTCACACATCGGTCCACTACTGACATCACCTCATAAGCCAACGGGGCACCCCACGCCGACTTTCGGCGCAGCATTGTAGGATGGCCACACCAGTGCGGCAACTTGCTGGACACCAGCTCGGTGCCATCCGTATCTCGGCGCGTTCGAGTCACTGTACCGCAAGAGTGACCGGAACTCAGCTGGACACGCCGTCTTTCGGCGCAGCATTGTAGGATGGCCACACCAGTGCGGCAACTTGCTGGACACCAGCTCGGTGCCATCCGTATCTCGGCGCGTTCGAGTCACTGTACCGCAAGAGTGACCGGAACTCAGCTGGACACGCCGTCTTTCGGCGCAGCATTGTAGGATGGCCACACCAGTGCGGCAATTTGCTGGACACCACCTCGGGCAATAGTGAAGCTGCAGCAGGTGCAAATAAGCTTCAGATAGTCTTACAAGCACTGCTCAGAACTCTCAACTATGGCACTCAACATCCAGGACTTGCCATCCGGATCTTGGCGCCTTGTGCTGGTTCCGACCTATTCACACATCGGTCCACTACTGACATCACCTCATAAGCCAACGGGGCACCCCACGCCGACTTTCGGCGCAGCATTGTAGGATGGCCACACCAGTGCGGCAACTTGCTGGACACCACCTCGGTGCCATCCGGATCTCGGCGCGTTCGAGTCACTGTACCGCAAGAGTGACCGGAACTCAGCTGGACACGCCGTCTTTCGGCGCAGCATTGTAGGATGGCCACACCAGTGCGGCAACTTGCTGGACACCAGCTCGGTGCCATCCGTATCTCGGCGCGTTCGAGTCACTGTACCGCAAGAGTGACCGGAACTCAGCTGGACACGCCGTCTTTCGGCGCAGCATTGTAGGATGGCCACACCAGTGCGGCAATTTGCTGGACACCACCTCGGGCAATAGTGAAGCTGCAGCAGGTGCAAATAAGCTTCAGATAGTCTTACAAGCACTGCTCAGAACTCTCAACTATGGCACTCAACATCCAGGACTTGCCATCCGGATCTTGGCGCCTTGTGCTGGTTCCTACCTATTCACACATCGGTCCACTACTGACATCACCTCATAAGCCAACGGGGCACCCCACGCCGACTTTCGGCGCAGCATTGTAGGATGGCCACACCAGTGCGGCAACTTGCTGGACACCACCTCGGTGCCGTCCGGATCTCGGCGCGCTGTGCTGCCTTCGGCCTACTGTAGCCGCAAGTGCGGACGCAACTCAGTTGGATGGCGAGTGAAAAGATAAGGGGCGCCGCACTGCAGCCGAGGAGCCTCCATCTTGGGGGAGACGCACGGCCCCCACTGACTGACGCGACCTTACAGGCCAACGGGGCGCCCCACGCCGACTTTCAGCGCAGCATTGTAGGATAGCCACACCAGTGCAGCAACTTGCTGGACAACAACTCGGTGCCATCCGGATCTCGGCGCGTTGTGCTGCCTTCGGCCTATTCGCACATCGGTCCGCTACTGACGCCGCCTCACGTGCCAACGGATTTTCTACGCTTTTTGTAGCCCTATGCCGCATAACAGGTCATGTGACTTGTTTATAAAACTTTTCATTGATTCATTTTACTTTTGGTTTCCTAATGATGGAAGGCTTGGTCATATGACCTAAAAATAACACTTTTCATTGGTTTAGAACATTTTTTTTTCCCAAACGATGAAAGCCTCACCTTGTTTCTGGATGTTTCAGACTGAAGCTGGCGTCAGCATGAGAGCACCACCATCTCGTGGCTCCGTCGTGGTCATTCCGCGAGCAATCATGGCAGCTGCTCCCCACCGGAAGCCTGCAGGAGTCGAGGTCCCCCAAGACTTATGTAGAATCTTCACGGCTGAGGGGACGCTTTCGAGAATGGAGCCCAAGCCCTAGCAGGCAAGCGTCCGAGTTCCAAGGTGTCCCAGGGCCATTTTAGTGGACCAGGCCCAAATCCGAAGAGCCGTCCGCCATTTTAAGAATCCAATGGCAGCCGCCTATCGCTGCACCGCAAGAGTGGGCGCAACTCAACTACATGGTGAGCGAGACGCTGTAGCCGCAAGAGCGGGCGATAAACAGCTGAATGGAGGATGAGGCACAGTGTAGCAAAAGCGGGCGGAATGGCAACTGAAACGGTAAAGGGGCGCCCCAGTACAGCAGACGAGCCTCCACCTGGGGACGCCCGTTCAGGCCGCCTCCCCCACGCCCCCCCCCCCCCCCCCCCCCGGGGCGCCCCACGCCGTTTTTCGGAGCAGCATTGTAGGATACCAAAACCAGTGCGGCAAGTTACTGGACATCACCTGGGTGCCATCCACATCTCAGCGCGTTCTGCTGCCTTGGGACTATTCGCACAACAGACCGCTACTGACGAGGGCTCCCCCCGCACCACCCGGGACGCCCCACGCGGTTTTTCTGAGCTGCATTGTAGGAAACCAAAAACCAGTGCGGCACCCAGGTAACATCACCTGGGTGCCGTCCACAACTCAGCACGTTGTGCTGCCTTGGGACTATTCACACAAAAGACAGCTACTGACCATTGTTGCTTCTTTTTGCCAAAAAATGTTTAAATGTATTTACAGTTTTTGTTGCGTTCGATATATTTATAAAGTTAATAAAGTTTTATAATCCTACTTTGTTGGAGTACTATATATTTTAAAAAAATCGGGTGAATGGGGCCTTGAATCGGGTTATTGTCATGTGTGGGCTTTGGAAGTGTGCTGCTACAGGATCGGACATTTCAAACTCAAATGCACGTTCTTTTTCTTACCTTTCCGAAGCATGGAGCGCAATAGCAGGCAGAGAAAGGGTGATGCAAGTGTTGAACACTGCCTGGCCTGGCAAGTTGCTGGCAGTGCCCCCCCCCCCGCCCGCTCCTGAAAGAGGGCACACACACCGCCGCTCCGAGTACTTCACATATCTTTAAAAGACCATGCGCTTGTTAATGAGGCTTAAATGGTTTATCACCCCTTCTAGAGCCCCTGCATCGGCCCTCTGACGTTTCCTGGAAGAATTAGCATGTAACACAATACCAAGCCCTGTCAGCTGAAACCCCAGAGGAATCGGGTTTTTGCTTGCAGGAATCGGGAGGCGGGAGACTAGCACTGAAATCGGTAGTCTCACGCCTGAATCAGGAGGGTTGGCATGTCTGGATTCCCTGCAGCTGGGGCCATAAACTACATCCGCAGGGCTAGGTGATAGCTTGGGACCGGCCTGGACAATCGGACACAGAGGAAGAGGAGTGTCAGAGGGTGCGGTAGTGAATAGGGTGAAAGGGAGGTGTCAGGCGGGCACAGGGTGTGATTCTCAGGGAAGAGCAGCGCAGATGGGGGGAAGTTTATGGCCCATGCATGAGAGAGAGAGCGGGGGTGACCAGTGCGTGGGGGAGATGCTTGCGAGGGTGGGGAGCCGTGCTGAGGATCGGCGGCGTGCAGAGAGTGGGTCTGGTCAAGGCATCTAAAATGGCTGCCGTGCACGACAAAATTGTGGCATTGGAAAAAAGGCAAGATGGCGAAGACAATGTTTATCAATAAAGATTCATTTATAACAAAATATTTTATCGCAGTGACAAATTGGCGGTCAACACTTCCTGATTTCCATCGAATCGAACGTTAACAGACGTCACGCAGCAAAAAAAAAAAAAACGCTCACGCACAGCCGCTGGAAGACATGTATCAACATATATGAGCCTCCTCAGCCACCCTCAGAAAACATAATGGATCAGGATACGTCTCCCGCACCCCCTTATACCTAGTAATTTAATTAAAACGAAACACAAAATGGCGAATTCCCGTTTCGCTACCAGTTTGCGGCCCAGTTCGCGGCCCGAGAAGCACTTCTACCGTGAAAAATCAATCTTTTTTTATTTTCCCCACGGAACCCTTTAATAACCCCAACATCATTCCTAGGGGGTCAAGAGGGGTCTACCTTGCCTCCTTTCATTAAATTCCCCTTTCGTTTTTCACCTCTTCTTCTCTCTCGATCCTACCGAGAGACAAGATGGCGGCCGCACAGCCGCTGGAAGACATATATCAACATATATGAGCCTCCTCAGCCACCCTCAGAAAACATAAGGGATCAGGATACGTCTCCCGCACCCCCTTATACCTAGTAATTTAATTAAAACGAAACACAAAATGGCGAATTCCCGTTTCGCTACTAGTTTGCGGCCCAGTTCGCGGCCCGAGAAGCGCTTCTACCGTGAAAAATCAATTTTTTTTTATTTTCCCCACGGGACCCTTTAATAACCCCAACATCATTCCTAGGGGGTCAAGAAGGGTCTACCTTGCCCCCTTTCATTAAATTCCCCCTTCGTTTTTCACCTCTTCTTCTCTCTCGATCCTACCGAGAGATAAGATGGCAGCCGCTCCGGACTGTTTAGAATGTTGACAGACACCGGAAAGCCAATCAGCTTCGCATCGCAAAGTTCCGTTTCGCGAAAAGTAAGCGGACCGGGGCGCAGCCCGGAGCGCTGTTACAGATATATATCTTGTTTTGAACGTTAATTTCTCAAAATCCACTGGAGCACATATATTGAGACCTAGCAAAGGCACATCGGGATAACAGTCCCTACAATTTTGCCAAGTTTTGTGCAAATCCATTCAGCCGTTCGAGCTAAAAGTGAGGCCAACCGCCCTATGGAAAACTCAATGTTAAAAACGCGTTTTGGGACCCCCCTTTTTTCTCGGCCCCCCCTTGACGAAACCCCCCCACATTTTCAAGGGACGCTCAGAAACAAAATGTGCCATTTTCCTGAAGATTTCAGCCGATTCCGTCCACAAACGCCAAAGTTATTAGACATAGAATTTTCAAAAATCCCATAGGGAAAAAATCCTAACTATATATACCTACTGGCGACAGCCAGTAGGTAATATATATATATATATATATATATTCACTGAAAAAACCATGGGTTATAGACCATATATAGTTAGGAGTTAGCATTTACAAAACCTTATTTTACTCACACAAAACCATTGAAATTCGCATATATAGTTAGTTGCACTAACTATATATCGCGCACCCGCAATCCACTGCTGATGATGTTACATATTACATCATTCATGACATGGTCAGTGACATCACTGATGACATCACTGATGACATCTCAAATGACATCACTGATGACATCATTGATGACAAGATCCAGTGACTGTATGTTTCTGTAAAGTTAAAATATGTCTTACATATTGAAGAATGAGTGGATGTATAAGTGTCTGGATGAAGGATTTAGTAGGTGCATGACTGACTGTATGAGAGAGTGATTAAATGTGTCTCACTGAGTGCATGGGTTAGTGACTAAACTGTCTTAATTTGTGCATTATTATGTCTGTTGTTCTGTAAACTGCTGCATGTGTTGATCAGTAGCTATATGAGTAACTATATGGGTTATTGATTGGTTGCCCAAGTATTTGTATGGGAGACTGAGTGTGTGTGTGGGTGGCTGGGAGGTGTATGACTCTTTGCATAGATGTGTGAGCAGTTGATTCACTAGATGTATGGGTTCAAAAGTGCATGTGGAAACAGCTGTATGGGCGGTTGACTGTGTTCATGAGTGTATTGGCGAGTGAATGGATATCTCAGTGCTACATGTCAAAGTAAGTACATATGTAAAACACAGGACATGTGAGAGTTGACATATATAAATAACTGTCCATAAGAGCCAGTGAATGTGTGAGTGGCTGTATGGATCATTGTGAACTTGTATCAGGGATTGTATAAGAGAGTAAATATGTGTTAGTATATGTTTGAATAAGTAAGGTGTGTATAACTGGATAGTTGAGGAAATGGAGGTGTGATTGATTCTTTGCATGACTGACTAGGTGTGTGAGTAACTCCATGGATGAGTGACAGTCTGTGAGTGTCTATTTACACTGATTGTATCTAAGGTTATATTAGAGTCTGAAGAGGTTCATCGTATTATCACATGAATGATATCATCAGTGATGTGATCAGTAATGTCAAATGAGATGTTATCAGTGATGTCATCAGTGATGTCATTTGAGATGTCATCAGTGATGTCATTTGAGGTGTCATCAGTGATGTCATCAGTGATGTCATTTGAGATGTCATCAGTGATGTCACTGACCATGTCATGAATGATGTAATATGTGACATCATCAGCAGTGGATTGCGGGTGCGCGATATATAGTTAGTGCAACTAACTATATATGCGAATTTCAATGGTTTTGTGTGAGTAAAATAAGGTTTTGTAAATGCTAACTCCTAACTATATATGGTCTATAACCCATGGTTTTTTCAGTGAATTTTCAAGGTTTTGTAAATGCTAATTCCTAACTATATATGGTCTTTAACCTATGGTTTTTTCAGTGAATTTCAATGGTTTTTTAATAGCAAATATCAAAAGCTTTAAAATGTCAAGTACGTGGTAGGTAAAAACATTTTCATGTTTTAAAGATGGCTCTGGGCAACCGTGGAACTCGGACGCTTGACTGCTAGGGCATGGGCCCCATTCCCAAAAGAGTCCCCTCAGTCTTGAAGATTCTACAACAGTCACCGGGACCCTCGACTCCCGTAGACTTCCGGTGGGGAGCGACTGCCATGATTGCTCGCGGAATGGCCACGACGTAGCCACGAGATGGTGGTGCTCTCATGCTGACGCCAGCGTCAGTCTGAAACATCCAGAAACACTGTAGACTACCAATTCGTTCACTTCCGGTGGAGCCCCAACGTGACCCGGTAGAGAAAAACATGCCCTCCCCTCTTTGACTGATGGTTCTTGTTGCCTGTCCCTTCTGTTGTCATTTAACAGAACTTTTTGGACTACTGAAAGGGGTTGTGTTCCGACCGCTGGTTGGTGGAGACATTTTGACTATATTCTGGACCTGCGTTGTCGCGTAATGCGTCATATGACGCGCCGTGTTAGCGCACCCGGAAGTGCTCCGGTACACGAGGCGCAGCTTCCCGGAAGCGATCCAGAGCGCGGCGCGCAGCGCGTAACGTAAGCATAACAGGTCATGTGACTTGTTAATAAAACTTTTCATTGGTTCATTTTACTTTTGTTTTTCTAATGATGGAAGGCTTGGTCATATGACCTAAAAATAACACACTTCATTGCTTTCGAACATTTTTTTTTCCCAAATGATGAAAGCCCCACCTTTTTTTTTTCACTCTGACTTGTAAAGCAAAGGACCCAGATGCATTTACAGTTTATCACTAACAATGTTCCAGGCTAATGTATTTTCCCGGGAAATTTACAACTGTCCTGCAAGTAAAATATTCCTATTTCGAGAAAAAGGGCGTTTCTTCGTCCCATGAGGGAGCCGTTGAACAAAAGAGGCTCAGCCTGCTGTCTTAGTCGCTGATAGGCATGAATATCGGATTCTTATCGATCACTTTATGTTGCAGGAGTGGAAAACACAACAGCCCTTGACCATTTATCTTTACTGCGTTCCTGCGTATTATACCCTTTAACGGTCATGTAATCGGGCTGCTTTATTTCACTTGCCTTTTACTAATTCGAAAACAGTGGCTATTATTCAAAACTTTACCAATCTAGGTACTACTACCATGTTTTGTTTTAAAAACCTTTATTGTGAAAATGTCAGTATACAAATACGGGCCTATAACCACGTGGGCCGGCCACGGAGCAAACTGGAATCGTATATGATGAGGGGACATTTACACTGTAAAAGAACGTAATGGGCGGGCCATTAGGTTGCAAGAACTAAGGTGTCTAACAGTTGCGGAATCGGTGGACGTACATTTTATAATTAAAGTACGACAGGGCCAGTTACAATAAAATTATCTAGATATACATTTGCGGGCAAGTACCATGGGTGACGTTAATTCGAACTTTCAATAGTACAGTAATCAATAACACATCAGAACTTAATATCAATAGGGATGTCCAAATGTTCAATCAGTACTCGTCCCCGCCCGCCATGTGCTTCAAAACTGCATACGTATCTCGTGATATCAAGGTTGGGCAACCAGTACACAACAAGGAGTTAGGAGTCCCATTTATACCGGCGCCATTTTTGGCGAGGCCCGGCAGGTCCAGGATATAGTCAAAATGTCTCCACCAACCAGCGGTCGGACCAGAACCCCTTTCGGCAGTCCAAAAAGGTTCCGTTAAATGACAACAGAAGAGATAGGCAACAAGAACAATCAGTCAAAAGAGGGGACGCTTTTGGGAATGTGGCCCATGCCCTAGCAGGCAAGCGTCCGAGTTCCAAGGTGTCCCTGGACCATTTTAGTGGACCAGGCCCAAATCCAAAGAGCCGGCCGCCATTTTGAGAGTCCTGTTGCAGCCGCCTATCGCTGTTGCCGCAAGAGCGGGCGGAACTCAGCTGGATGGCGGGTGAGGCACTGTGCCGCAAGAGCGGGCGGAACTCAACTGGACGGCGAGTGAAACGCTAAGAGGCGCCCCACTGCAGATGAGGTGCCGCCACACCAGTGCAGCAACTTGCTGGACACCACCTCGGTGCCATCCAGATCTCGGCGCGTTGTGCTGCCTTCGGCCTACTGTAGCAGCAAGTGCGGGCGCAACCCAGCTGGACGGCGAGTGAAACGCTAAGGGGCGCCCCACTGCAGATGAGGTGCCTCCACCTGGGGAGGCGGGAGAGGCCCGTTCGCGCCGCCTCAACCCCCCCCTCCCCCCCGGGCACCCCACGCCGACTTTTGGCGCAGCATTGTAGGATGGCCACACCAGTACAACAACTTGCTGGACACCACCTCGGTGCCATCAGGATCTCGGCACGTTGTGCTGCCTTCGGCCTATTCGCACATCGGTCCGCTACTCCACACCAGTACATTAACTTGCTGGACACCACCTCGGTGCCATCTGGATCTCGGCGCGTTGTGCTGCCTTCGGCCTATTCGCACATCAGTCCACTACTGACGCCGCCTCACAGGCCAACGGATTTTGTAGGCTTTTTATAGCCCAAAGCCGCATAACAGGTCATGTGACTTGTTTATAAAACTTTTCATTGGTTCATTTTACTTTTGGTTTCCTAATGATGGAAGGCTTGATCATATGACCTAAAAATAACACTTTTCATTGGATTAAAACATTTTTTTTTCCCAAATGATGAAAGCCCCACCTTTTTTTTTCTCACTCGGCATTCCAAAAAGGTTCCGTTAGATGACAACAGAGGGGACAGGCAACAAGAACCATCAGTCAAAAGAGGGGAGGGCAAGTTCTTCCCTACCGGGTCACGTTGGGGCTCCACCAGAAGTCATCGATTGGTAGTCTACAGTGTTTCTGGATGTTTCAGACTGAAGCTGGCGTCAGCATGAGAGCACCACCATCTCGTGGCTCCGTCGTGGCCATTCCGTGAGCAATCATGGCAGCCGCTCCCCACCGGAAGCCTGCGGGAGTCGGGGGCCCCGATAACTTTTGTAGAATCTTCAAGGCTGAAGGGACGCTTTCGAGAATGGGGCCCAAGCCCTAGCAGGCAAATGTCCGAGTTCAAATGTGTCCCAGGGCCATTTTAGTGCACAAGGCCCAAATCCGAAGAGCCAGCCGCCATTTTAAGAGTCCTGTGGCAGCCGCCTATCGCTGCACCGCAAGAGTGGGCGCAACTCAGCTGAATGGCGGATGAGGCACAGTGCCGCAAAAGCGGGCGCTAAACAGCTGGATAGCGAGTGAAACGCCAAGGGGCGCCCCACTGCAGCAGAGGAGCCTCCACCTGGGGAGGCGGGGGAGGCCCGTTCGTTCCGCCTCCCCCCCCCCCCGGGGCGCCCCACGCCGTTTTTCGGCGGCGCATTGTAGGATGGCCAGACCAGTGCGGCAACTTACTGGACACCACCTGGGTGCCGTCTGGATCTCGGCGCGTTGTGCTGCCTTCGGCCTATTCGCACAACGGACCGCTACTGACGCCACCTCACAGGCCGACGGATTTTGCCGACTAAAAGACAGACCATAGCAGCCCATTGTCGCTTTGAGATGTATGTTGCAGCAGGCTGCCATGTAAATAGTTGTTTTTTTTAACGTGTTTACTTTGTTGGAGCGTTGTATATATTTATAAGTTATTAAAATGTAATAATCCTACTACTTTGTTGGAGTGCTATATATTTTTAATGTGACACATAATTGTGAAGACTTTGATGTACAAAAAGGCATCCCTGGAATCTTCCGCTTCAGGCTCGGTCCCACACACCCTTACAGTGAGAATCCCTTCCCCAATCACAATACAGGATCGTTATCAGATAGTAGGAACGCATGTGGTGTGACGGATCTCATGGGGTGGGGGCCTTGATCTACTATAACTCCTTTGAAGAGGGGTGATTCTTTACAGTTGGGGCCACAAACTACATCCGCACAGCTAGGTGATAGCCTGGGACCAGCCTGGACAATCGGACACAGAGGAAGAGGAGTGTCAGAGGGTGCGGTAGTGAATAGGGTGAAAGGGAGGTGTCGGGCGGGCACAGGGTGTGATTCTCAGGGAAGAGCAGCGCAGATGGGGGGAGGTTTATGGCCCATGCATGAGAGAGAGAGCGGGGGTGACCAGTGCGTGGGGGAGATGCTTGGGAGGGTGGGGAGCCGTGCTGAGGATCGGCGGCGTGCAGAGAGTGGGTCTGGTCAAGGCATCTAAAATGGCTGCCGTGCACGACAAAAGTGTGGCATTGGAAAAAAGGCAAGATGGCGCAGACAATGTTTATCAATACGGATTAATTTATAACAATTATTTTTAACAATATATTTACTCGCAGTGACAAAATGGCGGTCAACACTTCCTGATTTCCTTCGAATTGAACGTTAACAGACGTCACGCTGCCAAAAAAAAAATAAAACGCTCACGCGCAGCCGCTGGAAGACATGTATCAACATATATGAGCATCCTCAGCCACCCTCAGAAAACATAGGGGGTCAGGATACGTCTCCCGTACCCCCTTATACCCATTTCTCACATTGTTTTTCCTCCATCTTGTAATTTAATTAAAACGAAACACAAAATGGCGAATTCCCGATTCCCGACCCGGTTCGTGAACCGGGAAGCGCTTCTACCGCGAAAAGTCAATTTTTTTTTATTTGCCCCACGGGACCCTTTAATAACCCCAACATCATTCCTAGGGGGTCAAGAGGGGTCTACCTTGCCCCCTTTCATTAAATTCCCCCTTTGTTTTTCTCCTCCTCTTGTCTCTCGATCCTACTGAAAGACAAGATGGCGGCCGTTCCGGACTGTTTAGAATGTTGACAGACACCGGAGAGCCAATCAGCTTCGCTTCGCAAAGTTCCGTAACGCGAAAAGTATGCGAACCGGAGCGCTACCCGGGACGCTGTCACAGATATATCTGTTTTTTAAAACGTTAATTTCTCAAAATCCACTGGAGCACATATATTGAGACCCAGCAAAGGCACATCGGGCTAACAGTCCCTACAATTTTGCCAAGTTTCGTGCAAATCCATTCAGCCGTTCGAGCTAAAAGTGAGGCCAAACGCCCTATGGAAAAAGGAATGGGGAAAACGCGTTTTGGAACCCCCCTTTTTTCTCGGCCCCCCCTTGATGAAACCCCCCAAATTTTCAGGGGCTGCTCAGAAACAAAATGTGCCATTTTCCTGAAAATACCAGCCAATTCCGTCCACAAACGCCAAAGTTATTAGACATAGAATTTTCAAAAGTCCCATAGAGAAAAAATCCTAACTATATATACCTACTGGCGACCGCCAGTAGGTAATATATATATACATATATATATATTAGTTGCACTAACTATATATCGCGCACCCGCAATCCACTGCTGATGATGTCACATATTACATCATTCATGAGATGGTCAGTGACATCACTGATGACACCAGCCAGTAGGTAATATATATATATATATATATATATATATATATATATATATATATATTACCTACTGGCGATAGCCAGTAGGTATATATAGTTAGGATTTTTTTCCTATGGGATTTTTGAAAATTCTATGTCTAATAACTTTGGCGTTTGTGGACGGAATCGGCTGAAATTTTCAGGAAAATGGCACATTTTGTTTCTGAGCAGCTCCTGAAAATTTGGGGGGGGTTCGTCAAGGGGGGGCCGAGAAAAAAGGGGGGTCCCAAAACGCGTTTTTCCCATGTTAATTTCCATAGGGCGGTTGGACTCACTTTTAGCCCGAACGGCTGAATGGATTTCCACGAAACTTGGCAAAATTGTAGGGACTGTTAGCCCGATGTGCCTTTGCTAGGTCTCAATATATGTGCTTCAGTGGATTTTGAGAAATTAACGTTTAAATCAAGATATATATCTGTAACAGCGCTCCGGGCAGCTATCCGGTTAGCGAACCTTTCGCGTATCGGAACTTTGCAAAGCGAAGCTGATTGGCTCTCCGGTGTCTGTCAACATTCTAAACAGTCCGGTGCGGCCGCCATCTTGTCTCTCGGTAGGATCGAGAGACAAGAGGAGGCCAAAACAAAGGGGGAAATGAAGGAAAGGGGGCAAGGTAGACCCCTCCTGACCCCCTAGGATTGATGAGGGGGATATTATAGAGCCACGCCGGGCCCAAAAAAAAAAAAAAAAAAATCCGATTTTTTCGCCGTAGAGACGCGTCTTGGTAAGCGAACCGGGCAGCTAACTGGGCAGCTAACCGGGAAGCTAACCGGCAGTGTAACGGGAGTCTGAGGAGTAGCTGATTGGCTGTCAACATTGTAAACAGTCCGGAGCGGCCGCCATCTTGTCTCTCGGTAGGATCAAGAGACAAGAGGAGACCAAAACAAAGGGGGAAATGAAGGAAAGAGGGCAAGGTAGACCCCTTCTGACCCCATAGGATTGATGAGGGGGATATTATAAAACCACGCGGGGCCCAAAAAAAAAAAAATCCTGAGGAGTAGCTGATTGGCTGTCAACATTGTAAACAGTCCAGAGCGGCCGCCATCTTGTCTCTCGGTAGGATCGAGAGACAAGAGGTGGGAAAAAAAAGGTGTAAATGAATGAAAGGGGTAAGGCAGACCCCTCCTGAACCCCTAGGATTGATGAGGGGGCTATTAAAGTTCCCTGCGGGGCAAAAGAAAAAAAAATTGCAATTTTTCGCGGTAAAGGTGCTTCCTTGTACGTTAACTGGGCAGCTAACCGGCAGCGTAACGGGAGTCCGACATATTGTGTTTTTTGAACGTTTGTGATATGTGCACGTGTGGATTTTGTCTAATTAAGGTTAAAAAAATATATATATATCTTTAAGCGTGTTCTGGCGCGCTTACGTTTTGGGTTTGGTTTGCGCTGCAGAGACGATACGTCACGGTTATGCGATGCATCATGAGGCGTCTCACGGGCTACGTGATACGTCACTTAATAAAGAATATATTTTACAGCTATAGATATTAGCTTTTAAAAAACCAATGAAATTCACAGAAAAAACCATAGGTTATAGACCATATATAGTTAGGAATTTGCATTTACAAAACCTTGAAAATTCACTGAAAAAACCATAGGTTATAGACCATATATAGTTAGGGATTAGCATTTAAAAAACCTTATTTTATTTGCACAAAACCATTGAAATTCCATATATAGTTAGTTGCACTAACTATATATCGCGGACCCGCAATCCACTGCTAATGATGTCACATATTACATCATTCATGACATGGTCAGTGACATCACTGATGACATCACTGATGACATCTCAAATGACATCACTGATGACATCACTGATGACATCTCAAATGACATCACTGATGACATCACTGACATCTCATTTGACATTACTGATTACATCACTGATGATATCATTTATGTGATAATACATCTTTAGACTCTAATATAACCTTAGATACACTCAGTGTAAACAGGCACTCACAGACTGTCACACATCCATGGAGTTACTCACACACCTAGTCAGTCATGCAAAGAATCAATCACATCTCCATTTCCTCAACTATACAGTTATACACACCTTACTTATTCAAACATATAGTAACACATATTTACTCTCTTATACAATCCTTGATACAAGTTCACAATGATTCATACAGCCACTCACACATTCACTGGCTCTTATGTTCAGTTATTTATATATGTCAACTCTCACATGGAGTGTGTTTTACATATGTACTTACTTTGACATGTAGCACTGAGATATCCATTCACTCACCAATATACTCATGCACACAGTCAACTGTCCATACAGCTGTTTCTACATGCACTTTTGAACCCATACACCTAGGGAATCAACTGCTCACACATCTATGCACAGAGTTATACACCTCCCAGCCACCCACACACATACTCAGTCTCCCATACAAATACTTGGGCAACCATTCAATAACCCATATAGTTACTGATATAGCTACTGATTTAAACATGCAGCAGTTTACAGAACAACATAAATAATGATTGCCAAATTAAGACACTTTAATCACTAACCCATACACTCAGTGAGACACATTTAATCATTCTCTCATACAGTCAGTCATGCACCTACTAAATCCTTCATCCAGACACTTATACATCCACTCATTCTTCAATATGTAAGACATATTTTAACTTTACAGAAACATACAGTCACTGGGTGTTGTCATCAGTGATGCCATCAGTGATGTCATCAGTGATGTCATTTGAGATGTCATCAGTGATGTCATCAGTGATGTCACTGACCATGTCATGAATGATGTAATATGTGACATCATTAGCAGTGGATTGCGGGTCCGCGATATATAGTTAGTGCAACTAACTATATATGGAATTTCAATGGTTTTGTGCAAATAAAATAAGGTTTTTTAAATGCTAATCCCTAACTATATATGGTCTATAACCTATGGTTTTTTCAGTGAATTTTCAAGGTTTTGTAAATGCAAATTCCTAACTATATATGGTCTATAACCTATGGTTTTTTCTGTGAATATATATATATATATATCTATATATTACATATAAGTTGCATCTGAAAAGAAGAACTCAGAAGCCAGAGGGAGTTTGGGAAAACAGCTCGTTTATTTCTCCGGTTTCTCGTGGCGGCGAATGCATTTCGGCATCTAGCCTTCCTCAGCGCCCAAACACGATGACATGGCCTCCCCAGGTAACTCCTTCCTGCTGAAATGAGTGGCAACACCTGGATCTCCTCCCCCTTATGAGTCGTCACACCCATGCAGTCCGTGTGAATGAGGGGACCGCAAATCCCATAATGCATAGTCTTGTTACTTCCTGGCTGGTGGTGTGGAGGAGTGAGCAAACAATGGATTTGTGAAGCCAAGCAGGTAGGTAGGGGCAGGCGCGCAGTCGTGGTCCCAGAGAAAGTTCACTGCCGTTTACCTTGGTCCCTCGTACCGCTACCACCTGGTACAACACGCCAACAATCCACTAGGTAGGGGCAGTCAATGCGGACTGGAGTCCCACTCAGGTAGAATACCTTGTATCCCCCAATGGTGCTGAGTGTGTTCAGGCTGCCACCGGAATGATTCGATTCCTCGAAGACAAACGCTGCAAGCAGCGGGGCGCCCAACTTGATTCCGGGGACACTTGGATGTAGCGGGGCTTGCTGTTCTGCGTCGTAGGCTGGCGCAGTATACATTACGTATAAGTTGCATCTGAAAAGAAGAACTCAGAAGCCAGAGGGAGTTTGGGAAAACAGCTCGTTTATTTCTCCGGTTTCTCGTGGCGGCGAATGCATTTCGGCATCTAGCCTTCCTCAGCGCCCAAACACGATGACATGGCCTCCCCAGGTAACTCCTTCCTGCTGAAATGAGTGGCAACACCTGGATCTCCTCCCCCTTATGAGTCGTCACACCCATGCAGTCCGTGTGAATGAGGGGACCACAAATCCCAGAATGCATAGTCTTGTTACTTCCTGGCTGGTGGTGTGGAGGAGTGAGCAAACAATGGATTTGTGAAGCCAAGCAGGTAGGTAGGGGCAGGCGCGCAGTCGTGGTCCCAGAGAAAGTTCACTGCCGTTTACCTTGGTCCCTCGTACCGCTACCACCTGGTACAACACGCCAACAATCCACTAGGTATATATATATACCTGTGCATACAATAGAACGCCATCTTGGAGTGTGTTACTCCATACACACTCAAATTAAAATTTTGTTAAACAGTGTATCGGCTTCTTTGCAGTTACAGAGGGTATAAGAACATTTAAATGGAACATACCATAAAGTCTTGCCGTTGATCGGCTAAAGTCCCTCAAAAATTAGCCACAACATTGTAAATAATATCAATCACAGCGCAGTTAATAGTAATACATCTAGTGCATTCCTACCCATCAGATTTAACAACATTCAATTAATCTCATAAAATTAATCCAATTCATCAGATCAATCAGTACATCACAATTCATAAAGATAAGAAAGATTTAGCATAGCAGAGCCTTGTCATAGCAAACCAAACAATATTCCAATTCAAACTTCCCTATTTAAACTATATACATATATAATCAACAATAGCTCCGGTATGAAGAACAGTGCCACGCTAGCTGACGGGCGGTCCAGGTTAGGGCCACCGGTAGCCTGAAATATTTTCACCAATGTCTTCGTTTGCCAACAAACATACCCGGACACAACAGGATTGCTTGTGCAAAAGGTGATTTAATGGCAGGAAACAACGCTTTCACCTATCGGCTTCCTCACGTTTCATCGCAGTGATGTTTTGTGCATATTTTTATACCTGTTTACCATAAACAGTGGACTAATACCCCTAAGTGTGGCAAACAATCCAAAGAACATGGCAGCCATTTTGTAATGTCCAAAGTTACAACACAATCAATAATATAGCATGTTATTGACACATTTCAGGTGCTCTTAAACTGTCAATTTTCATAGTTGTAAACATAAAGTGTATATACAAGCGCAATTTAAAGAAATAACGTTATGAACTCAATTATTAAAAAAATATTGTTTCTCGTTATTTACATTATATCTGCGTTATTTACATTCATGGAACACTTAGGCTCATTGTGTTGGCATAAATATCATAGCTAAATATGCTTTCATTTCACAGCTCATAAGCGGTGTAAATATAACCTGTTCAATAAAGATTTCTGTTCAATAAAGTTTTCAATATCGCCTGCACCAGTTAAAATGCTAAAACCATCATGCCTCAGTGGGCTTTTCGACAAAGACCACAACAGTCCCAACTTTGAGACACACAGTACCTCCCTTACATCCCAATTGATTTCTACCACCAATGATGCCCAAGTGGGCGAATTTGCAAGTATTATTCGTACAATTTTATAGATGTTACTTTTCAAATCATATTAGCCAAAATAGGCGAATGTTCAAAAAAGTCCATAAGTTATTAGTTGTGTCGTCTCATCCTCCGCAAAGCTGTGTATTTTCATACCCCATTAGTGCCATGATCAGAGAGATGCCTTTACATACCTAAAAGTTAAAAAAGTTAAAACTTAAGATCAAATCCTGGACCGCAGATTCTCAATAATACAGACTTCGTTCAATAAGGTGCACTGCTAATTCTTCACTTGAGTTAAGCCCATTCGGGGTCATTCAATCAAAGTCTATGATGTACCTTGACTCTAATTTGCGCTGGGATATCTCTCTATTTCCTCCCCTTTACCCAACTCAGCCATATTAATGACCACCATCCTCAACAAACTTTCATTCTGGAAATGCCGGTCAACGAAATGGCGTGCTACCGGATATTGTTGGTTATTATTTTTGATAGCACGTGCATGTTCCATCACTCTTTTTTTAGCACGATGTATTGCACTACTCACATACCACTTATTACATGGGCATATTAATACGTAGACACAATACATAGAGTTACAACTTAGCATTTTACGTATCGCAAACTCTCTATCGGTATTGGGAATTTTCAAAGAGTCACAATCCACACTTTTACGACATGCCTTGCAGTTTCTACAACATTTGAAACCCACTTTCTCTTTGTTTGTTGTCCTGTTGGTGACATGATTCCAACTTAAGTCATCTCTCAAAGATTTACACTTCCTAAAAGTGGTTTGAGGGTTGCTACTGATGTGCTTTTTTAGATGTTCATTAGTAGTCAGAAAATGCCAGTGCTTTTTAAAGATCTTCTTATTCTCATTGGCTTGTCCTGAAAATGTAGTTACAAATCTGATTGTTTAATCTTTCTCATCTACTCTATTGGGATGGAGTAGTTCATTTCTGACAGTTAAATCAACTCGATTGCATGCATACTTAATGGTAGAGCTTCTATATCCACGCTCCTTAAAGCATTCACACATTGTTTGTCTTTCCATTTGGTATGCTGCTTCAGTGCTACAATTCCTTTTCGTCCGGAGCAGCTCACCATAGGGGATGCTGTCAACCAGGTTCCGGGGATGTGCACTGTTTGCCATCAAAATACTGTTTCCCGATTTTGTTTTACGAAACAGACTAGTTGTTATTGTGTTCTCTTGGATTTCAACTTTAACATCAAGGAACTCTATTTCTGTCTTGCTGATTTGTTCAGTAAACACCAAGTTACAATTATTGTCATTGAGTTTACCACAAAGGTTTTGGCTGCCTCTGTACTGCCCCTCCACACCATAAAAATATTATCGATGCACCGCAGCCACAGGACTACGTTGCTCATCGCCGTGCCCTGTGACTGTCGGTACACTGTATCATCAAAGATTAAAAAATTATTGGTAAGACAAAACGAAATCAGGTCTACCAGCATCTCAGAATGTTGATGTAAGGAAATAGATTGTGTTTTCAAAAAATGTTGTACAGCTTGTATCCCCAGTTCATGTCATATGCTTGTATATAAACTACTCACTTCCAGTGTGACAAGCGTGTACGATGGTTCCCATTGGATACCATCTACAATGGTTAGAAAATGAGTGGTATCTTTCAAATACGCAGGGAGCGCAATTACAAAAGGTCTCAGGTAGTGATCTATGAATCGTGAAGTGCTTTCTAGCAGGGAACCCATTGCAGAAACTATGGGTCTACCAGGAGGGTCTGTAGCATTTGTATGTAGTTTGGGTAGGAGATACAAGATGGGAATTCTAGGATGTAAACTTTTAAGATAGTTGACTCCTCCCACTCCAACAGACCTTTCTCTCTTCATTCAGTAAGCAAGTTGCCAAACTCTACGTTGGAATTTTTTATCTCAGCAAGCATAGGTTGAGATGCAGTAGCATGTGGTGTCATTAAGTTGTCTAATGCTTTCTGCTAAATACTTTTCTTTATCCAGCACCACCACGTTCCCATTCTTATCAGAGTGGCGTATCACTATCTGGTTGTCATTTTTCAAATCCTTAACTGCTTGTAATTGCTTCAGGGAGAGATTCTTTTTGTTACATTGAATTTTCTTCTGCCTCAGTTTTTTAACATCTTGTAAGACTCCTCTTTCAAACACTTCAACTGCGTCACACATGGTATTCGGTAACAATCTTGCTTTGCTTTAAAATTACTACCTGGGTTTTGTCCCCCATCAACACCATAGTCATTTAGCAACTCATCTCTATTTACGTTACCAGATGACACAATCTCAAGTAATTCCACATCATTGGTGTCAAGATTACTGAGCCTCCCTGGCCCATCATTAGTATCATTTCTGGTTGGATGTAATTCGAACCACTTTTTTAGCTTAAGCTTTCTGGAAAATAAAATAGGTCAACCCTCGTCTGAGTGTAATTTAGATTGGTAGAGGGGCAAAAAGACAGACCCAACGAGAGGACTTCCTTTTCTTGGGTAGACAAAATCAGTTGTGAGAGGGTTATTACCGTCATATCTTGTTGTTTCTGCCCCTTGTCATCATTCCCATGGGCATTTTCTCTCTGGTTTTGACTCCGGATTTTGGCTTGTTTATTCCTCTTGCTCTTCCTCATCCGCCCCGGCCCCTCCCTCTTGAATTCCCTTGCTCTTAGTGGAATTCTGTCCGGTCCTGGTTCATCACTTGAAATTGTAATAAAAAATTGCTCTTCCTCTTTTGTGGTTCCATGTTGGTCATTTGATTGAGCCCCACTCCGGAGACATCTGATAGGCTACTGTTAGATACATCGCTTTCACTAATTTCCACCATAGTTGGTCTTGTGGTGTTGTTCATATTTGCGTTCCCTGTTTCTTTGAACAGATGGTCATATTTTCATTGGAACGTGAGTATGCGGCACGACTGGTAGTCTTTGTAGTCTCTGAGAAATTTACGTTGTTTTTTCATAGTTATTTCTTCTTCAAGTTTCACCATTTTCAAATCCAATTGTTTCATATGTTCATCTAGTGCCTCTTTCGACATTAGTGGGCCCAATTCAGTAAGTATAATATCTATTTGTGCCAGTAATTTGCTCCTTGTCCTTTAGTGCGTATTTCAACAGAATGCGCATCATGGTAATTGAGCAAGATGCTGAGTTGTTAGCCCATTCCTCTAGCATCTAGGGGTCAGGGTCTTCAAATGTTGGAATAGTAAATATCCTAAGAACCTGGGCACTCTTACAACCACAATGTACCTCTGGAGAGACTCCGCCTCCCACCATTTAGAGAGTTCTTTTCTCTGTAGTTTCTCAATCTGACTCAGTAGTGTCTGTGCTTTAATGTCATTAGTAACTTGGGTACTCGAATTCGAGCTCGCACCACTTTGCATAAAAAATAACTTGTCTACTGTCGCTTTTCTTTTGGCATCCCACGCTGTCATTCTCCTTTATTGCACAAAGTAAGTTACAGCAACCTGTGCCAGTATTTGGAGAGCGTCTCCTCCTTTTATTCACTGGCTCCCAAACCCCGTGGCCATTTAAGGGAATACGCAGCGCATTGCTTTAGTCAGTCGTACTTACCACCGGAGCACTGCAGGATCGTAGAACAGAGATCCAGTGCTGCTCCTGGCGTTTTCCGGTCAACCTCCGCTCTGCCACTGCTCAAACCTTCAGCCGTCAACTCCTTGCAGTGTTTAAACAGATCCGTTATCCTTCCACTGATAACGTACAAGAGACGTCTTGAGGGCAATAGTACAAGCCCACAAACACCGTCAGGAAAGCCACTCCGGGGGAACCAGCCTTGGCGCCTCCAATTAATTATCATCAACAGCTCTGGTATGAGAAACAGTGCCACGCTAGCTCATGGGCGGTCCAGGTTAGGGCCACCGGTAGCCCGAAACATTTTCACCAACGTCTTCATTTTCCAACAAACGTACCCGGACATAACAGGATTGCTCGTGTAAAAAGTGAATTAATGGCAAGAAACAACGCTTTCACCTAACGCCTTCCTCACGTTTCAGCGCTGTGATGTTTCGTGCATATTTTTATACATGTTTACCATAAACAGTGGACTAACACCCCTAAGTGTGGCAAACAATCCAAAGAACATGGCAGCCATTTTGTAATGTCCAAAGTTCCAACACAAACAATAATATAGCATGTTATTGACACATTTCAGGTACTCTTAAACTGTCAATTTTCATAGTTGTAAACATAAAGTGTATATACAAGTTCAAATTAAAGAAATAACTTTATGAACTCAATTATTCAAAAAATATTGTTTCTCGTTATTTACATTATATCTGCGTTATTTACATTCATGGACCACCCAGGCTCATTGTGTTGGCATAAATACAACCTTATCATAGTTAGATACGCTTTCATTTCACAGCTCATACGCGGTGTAATTATAACCTGTTCAATAAAGTTTTCTGTTCAGTAAAGCTTTCAATATCGCCTGCACCAGTTAGACTGCTAAGACCATCAAGCCCCAGTGGGTTTATCGACTAATACCAAAACAGTCCCAACTTTGAGACACACAGTACCTCAGTTACATGATGTAAAGTTTTGAATGGAACCGGTGGGCCTGCTGTAGCCATGATGAGCCAGCGACAAGGGGACGTTCGTCCTGTTTCTTTCACATTTGCAAACTGAGGCTTGATTGAGACTCTTGCAGCTTCCCGCGCTGAGAACAAAACATTTTAAATAGGACACACCAGCCAACATCTAAAAGTTTTAAAAAGTACATTTTGGCTTGAGCCCAATGAGAATGTTATGTCAACCTAAACCTGATATGCAATTGAAGGTCGACATAATCACCCCATTTTGGGATGGGATTTGCAGGAAGTTGCGTAAGAAGGCTGCAAAGGGCTACAGTGCAAGCAATGGATATGGCCCTCTAACTATTGGTTAGGTGGTAAAATGCAACATTAATGAGGGGTTAATGGCCTGGCACGCCTCTGGAACCTGGTGCCACTGCGTCTTTTGAACCACTAGTGGCTACGCCCCATTAGCGATTTCCATATGTTCGCCCATGATGAAGCCCCACCCTTACTTGAAACGCCATGAGTACTTGCCTGTACAAAGCTGGGCATATCTCTTCATTGCTCATAATCCGATAGCCATGGGTCCCACATTTGTATTTTACAGCACCACCAGCCAGAGAAATGCACTCTTCTGTTTCCATTATAAGTGCCCAGGGGCCCTGGGGGACAATGCACAGTAGTTATGATTGTGTGTACTATTTATGTGTCAAAGAATTGAGACTGACCAGGGGCGTAACACAGGCCCCTGCACCCTCCAGGGGGCCCCGTCAGCATCGCACTTCTGCTGGGGAGCTCTAGATTGAGTCCGGAGGGGGCCCCTTCACGTACCCTGCAGGGGGGCCCCCTCAAGGTTCGTTACGCCACTGAGATTGACTACGGTTTTCTTGCCTTCAAAAGAGGCCATAGCTTGAAATTTCTATTTTTAATTTCACATGTGTAGCTGAAACACCACACCGAGTAGAAAGGATAAGTAATATATATTTGCCATAAAGGTAGGTAAAGTATTAAAGGAGCAATGGATGATGTAGCACCCATTTTTCAGAAAATACCGATGAAACTCATGTACAGTGTGTGTAAGACACGCCTGTTGCCAATTTCGGCACAATTTAACATAGTCAAGGCAAGACAGAGTGACATATACGTTATTCAAGATAAATAACTTCTGTGCAGATCATTGCACACGCATAATGAGCGATTTAGATTAAACTTGACTCAAAGTATTTAGGAGTTACAGATCCGTGTACGAGCCTGGCCACTCCACCACAAAAAATAAACTGTTCCCATGCAAGCAAACCTAGACTTTCCCCCTGGCCCTCGTCGCTGGACTTCTCTGAGAATGCACCCCCCCCCCCGACTACCCCCCGCAGGAAAATAACCCTTGGGAGCCGGAGGATGGTGGCAGTCACCCTCGATTGCTCCCAAGCCCATCCTTAGCTAGGTCATCTGCCCAGGTTGTTACAGAGAAAGAGTATGCTAGGTCCTATTCTCAAAGTAAGGACACACAGAGAAATGGGCAATGCTAGTGTACTAGCAATACGATAGCGAGGTCCTGTTCTGGATGTAGCTTTCACATCTTTAGTCTTAAGAAGGAATCAGAGAATCACGTTACCTCTGATGTAAAGTTAGGAAAAGGTCTTCCTCAACTTATTTCATTTCTTTGAATTTCTTTGTGTGGTCTTGTAAATCATAAATATGTTAGCTAAAGAAAGTGACTTCAAATTGAAATAAAGCTGGATGGGGAGAGTTCAATGTGATATTAAATGTAGTGCTCAATACTAAATATTTAACAAGATGGAGCGGACTGTGGGTGTCCGGTCCCTGATGGGACTTAGACACCCACGTCTAGCATCTACTTTGGCTGCCATGCAGTCGAAGCCAACCTGCACCTGTCAGCCAGATTCTCCCAGCACTCCAACACATAGCGCTGGAAGGCCATGTGTTCTTCATGGGGGTCCTGGGAGGCAGCTGTGGTGGTGGGTGCTGCATGCTGCATGGTCTGTGCAGAAGGTGGGTTCTCCTCGTAGCAGCTGGGCTTCCCTGCTCCTGGAGGTGGGTGTGGAGGCTCTCCACGATCTGTTGGAGGGCGTCGGAGTCGAAGCTGTGGTGGTCCTCTTCGTCATCAGAGAAGAGAGGTTTGCGCTGTTCTGCAGGAGGTGTTGATTGTCCCTCTGCCATGTGAAAGGGAGATGCAGTTTAACAATGTGTTCACATGTATGTTGTCGCAGTGTACATGTTTCCATACAGACTGCATGACTGTGTACATTGTGGCTGTTTGGGAGGAGTTGTAAATTTGATGGGGGACAGTGGACATTTCAACAGCATAATGGAGGTGTGTTTGTACATGTACATTATCAACTAACATTTCCCTGTAATGCCAAATGTGATTGGCCACTTTCTACACACAAGCGCCACCAGTCGTGTCATGTGTTCTGTTGTAGACATGTTGCGGTTTGTACCACATTGTTGTCAATGTTGATGTGCTCTGCATGTTATGTTTGTGTGTGTGCTGCATTTTAGGGGATTCGCCCATGTAGCTCTTGATTTGCTGCCCCTTTTCCCTTTCATGCGGTGTGTCTTTGACTTCTGTGCTTATACAGTGCTGAGATGTTGCATATTGGGTACATTGCTCTCTTGGTGGGAGTTGGGGCTTTGGGGCATGGTTTGTCCACAGATGTGCTCTACTAAATTGTACATGTGTGCCATTGTGCCCATCTCCCTCCGACCCGCAGTCCCTGGTTATTACTCACCCTGGTGATGTTGTATCCGGTCATGTTGAGCAGTGCCCGGTACCCCAACTCCTGCCACCATCTCCCCACTGATGACTGTGGACACCATTTCCTCCATTTCGTCCAAGTCCTCCTGTGGCGCAGGACTCCCACCTCCAGTCTGCATTTCTGCCTTCTGGTTGTTTGCGAGTTTCAGCTTGGTTTTCCGCTTGACATCATTCCAGCGCCTCTTGACCTCTTCCATTGTCCTCTTAAGCACTCCGACTGTATTCACCTTATCCACGAAGGACTGCCATAGTCTATTTTTTGTTGCCAATGACACAGTGGATGTGACGAACAGTTGTTGATGGTGTTCGACCACCGCCTTTATCAGGATCCTGTTTTCCTGCGGACTGAACCGCTTATTCTTACTCTTCTCCTTGCCCTTCCCATACCCCGAGGTCCCTTGCTGGTCCTCTGGGAGGTTTGTGGGGTTCTGGTTGTCCTCCGCACTTGCTCCGGCAACATCCATTGTGCTTCGCTGTTGTTTGATATTTGTTTGTCTTTTTTTTCTACTTTTATGGTGATTTTTCCCACCTGATGTGTGTGAATTGCAGGCCTGTCACTGGTTTTCCCAGATTTGTGTATCACGATTGGCCTCATCGCAAATTTTTGGGGCGTCAGTGGTTCGCTTTTTTGTGGCATCGCGTAGACTTTATCGCGGACATTTGACACGTTCTCATGAGCCTATCGCATGGTACTGCTGTATTGTGAATACTTAGGTAACACAGCGTTATTTTCCTGCAATAGGCTGCGATATGAAGAGTTGCGTTAAGCTAATTTTGCAGTATTATCACACGCTCTTGAGAATATCCCCCTGTATCTGTCAATAGCACTAACCTTGGCCTAGCAACAATGAAGTTCCACAAAGTTGGGCGCCTTCACCTCCTGAGCAGTCTCCCTGCCCAAAGGTGGTAAGAGTGTCGCAGTGGCATGCCAAATGGGGAAAGGGGAAGAGAATGGACAGAGAGAAAGAAGCCTCTGGTCTGATCCTCCTGCACTTGCCGATGAGGATCTAGAGATCCACCACCCAATGTGACTGTTATAGTCCCTGAATGGTGTACCCACTTACACAGAAAATTCTGAGAAATGGGTTAATGAGGTAGTAGAGTACTGGGTATATTACAATAAGGAAGCATATTGCATTCCTCCTTCTAGGCTACTTCTAAATGCTCAGTTCTAATGCAGATTGGACAATATATTTGTTCGATTACCCTAAAGAATAAACAAATATATGATATTGAAAACAGACTCAATGTAAGATCAACAGCAAAACTGTTTCAGTACAGGGCAGGACTGGCTACTGGGCAGTTTGCAATGCTGCCGAGCTGGGAGCTGATTTAATTGCAGTGGGGGCTGATTTTGTTCATGGTGACCAGCGTGTGCTTCGAAATAATGAAAAAAAAATGAATTTCGTCTAGTACACGCAGGTCCCCATCAACGAAATCAGCCCCCAGCTCAGCAGCATTCCAAACTGCCCGGTAGCCAGTCCAGCCCTGGTTCAGTATGTTTTCTCTGGCTTCAGACCTAGTCTTTTGTTTTCCACAGCTGCTAAATATAGCTTCTCCATCAACGCAACTCTAACTTCACCCTTGAGGGTTTACATATCGCCTGTAACACCAGGTTTCTTCACTCAGAATAAGTTTTGTTGCGGTTCACGAGGCTCGTCTTGTACACAGATAGACACCCAGGTTTCCTTTAACTTATTTGATGATGGCTCTGGGCTAATTCAAGAAGCCGTTGTTGAAATTGGAGTTAGGTAAGTTAATCTTTCAACAAGTCACAGGTTTAACACTTATCTTGTCAACCACCTAACTGGCGTACAACCCCATGAGAGATCAGGGCCTCCGAGGTCAGGCTGAGGTACCGAATCTTGCAGGTGTGTGATGACGTTGTTTGGACAGGATCTTCTGCAGCAGAGGTGTACAGAGTGGAAGGTGGACCTCGATTGGTGCTGTGCTGCTGAAATTATTGTATATCAAGGACGTGGATGCCCGAGGAAGTGGGGCAAGATATGGGGTCGGTGGGTGGAGTATTTAGGGGCCTGAAATGGCTACACGGTGGACTATGTTACAGGTGAGAGGGTTGCATGGAGTCTCAAAATTGTAATGGAATATTGTGGGGATTGAACATACTGAAACTATACTATACTGAGCTGACTCTATTGATCACCTGATGCCCTCACTGACATTTGTCACATGATTCTGTACATCAAAGTGTGTTTCAAGTATCTGTTCAATAAAAAGACCAACAATTTTTTTTTTAAAGTTGACTATATATCTTAAGCTCAATTTACTATGATACTTGTACAAGCGTTCACAATTTTGTGCTGTGCCCTATGGTCATTATGCATGTATGAATTGGCACACCATCACTCACACTTGAGCCACTTTGCATCAGGCAAGCTTCCTTTAAAAACTGTATTAAATTTAGGCCTCTGTTATTTGGAAAGTGTTAAGTACATTCATCAACAAGTTCCAAAATTATTTTCAAAAACCAAAAATGTATCTAGCAGTTAAGAACCTTGTTAGAATGGCACGTAAATTCTGCCGCTAACGGATTACCATTTCTCCATTGGTCCACTAACTGATGTTCCTGCATTAGGGCTTCCAAAACTCTCCTAGTTTGTGGTTTCAACTCTTTTTTGTTTTTATTAGAGGTATCCTTTTTTAAATCTTGGATAAAATTAAGGTCCCCACCCAATACTAATTTTCCCGGGATCCCTCTAAGTAGCTCAGTAATCCTCATTAGTGGCGTGGTATCGTCACTTATCGGGCCATAATAGTTAACAAAATTTAAACACATCCCATTTAACTTGGCCTCTACCCAAATCCATCGCCCCATTGGATCTCTCTTAATTTGTCCAAACTCCCATGGAAGACTTCGACAGAAATATATGGCAACTCCTCTTTTAGCTAACCCTGCCGAGGCAAAGAAAGCATGGGAGAAACACCTGGGAAGATATAGTTTTGGACAATTTGATTTCAGATGGGTTTCTTGAAAAAATAAAACCTGTGGTGAACAGAAAGCCAACCACCTTATTAGAGCACCGTATTTGGACTTATTCAGCATACCATTAACATTGATAGATAAGATATGACACTTATTATTCATTTTTATCTAGGTTTTTTAAATATCTCACTACACCAATTCTCACATTCTTTTAGTTCAATGCCTCTGTTACTGCTCTTTTTACTGCTACATTTTTTTACCCCCCTTAACCCTACCCCTGTCCTCCCCGGCCTCCAACCCCTAGAAGTGGACCCCCAAATTTCCCACACACTCCACCTCTTGCCCTCCCCAATTGCTTTGCGGGGTGCCATGGATCTGCACCCAGGTTGACCCCCCCCCCCCATGGTAAATATATTATAAACCATCTGGCTAGCCCGTTAAATCATACAAACATTTTCATCTCCAACTAGAATTCTGGAGAAGAGAAAAAAAAAAAAAAAAGACCCTCCACCAAACCATTTGACCGGAGCCAGTCGTTGACCCCACACCCGTCGACAAATTATTGAGGCCCTGTCATCTCCTTGAGAAGCTCCTGAGCATCTTCTATGTTAGTAAACATATGGAACTTCCCCTTCACAAGGACACGTAGTTTTGACTGTTGGGCAATCGATGCCTGTGCCCCTTGTGCCTTAAACAAAAAAAGTAGTTTGACGAATTCCTTTCGCCTCCGGGCAGCAGCTGCGGACATGTCTGGAAAGAATCTACAGTTAGAAGTCTCGTTCACTGGGAACTGTTTTTGCTGTATGGCCTTGGCGAGGATCTTCTCCTTGATCCGATAGTCTGAGAAATTGACTAAGATTGTGCGTGGGCCACTTGAACTTGGCAAAGGGTGAAAAGGGACTCTATGGGCTCTGGTAATTGTCAAATCTCCACTAAACTCCGGGAGGACTTTTTCCTTGATAAAGGACTCCACCCATTGTGGCGCTTGAGCCCCCTCGATTCTCTCGGGAACACCCACTATACGTAAATTTGAACGACGTGAGTGGTTTTCCAACTCCTCGAGCTTGTTCTCTAATGAAACTTTATCCTTTGCTGCATCACGCACTTTAATGAGCAGTCCAGACATCTGGTCCTCCAACTGGGAGATCCTTGTCTCTGCTTCCTGGATTTTTCTGGAAAACATGCAACTTCCTCTTCTATTTTATCTAGTCTAGAATGAAGAGCGGCGATTTCATTCTCCTGTGATCTCTTCATGTCCTTAATCTCTTCCAAAATAAGGTTAAGTAGTGTTTTGACTTCCATCTGTTTAGTAGTAGCAGCGACAGCTGAATCTCCCATTAGGGTATTAAGAGATACTAGCTCCGGCTCTGGGAGTGTCACGTGTTGATTTTCCTGGCTTTGTGGCCCCATAGGAGGTGTCGGACCGCTCCCATTAGAATCCTGATCTCGGTCTATGTTATTTGTCTGGTCTAATGACCAAGCAGATTGCTGTTGCACAGAGTCTGAACCCGAAGAGTCTGAACCAGAAGGCAGGACCAAGTTTAACTCATTAGATTCCAATTCAGGAGACAGAGAGGTTGGGAGAGAGGCTGGCAGTTTTTGGGTGGTAGAGAGAGCTCTGATCTCCATGAGATTAACCGGTGATGATGAAGCGCTTAAATCCAGTGGTAGCTGTCCAGGGGGGGCCAGATCTGAAGCCACATTCTGGGATGTATTAAGCTGGGTCGGGGTGGATGGTGCTAATTTTTTCTCAAAAAGAGGAAACTTCTTCATACTTTTTTTCTGTTTTTTCTCAAATTTGGCACTCTCAGGTGTCCCTGCCTGGCTAGGTGAACCAGACAGAGGTACTGCTGGGGAGGTACTGGCTCCCTGGAGTGCACCAGAGGACTCTGCCGTAGGTTCTGGCACAGATTCTTCTTCAGAGCTCTCAAAGCTGGAATTCAGTCCCTGATGATTCCCCAGCAATCCTGTCTTCCCTCCTCCCACAGATACATTCTTTTTCTGTGCCAGAGCCAAGCGGGTTTTTGCTTTTAGTCCAGTGGCTGGCTGGTTTAATCTATTATGCCTCCCCATATTGACCTCTACCTCTAACAAGAAGTGAACAAAGCAAGAAGGAAAAAACCAATTCCATACGGCCTCGAGGATTGATTTCTTTCTTAATTCACAATCATTGTTGGTGTCAGATACTTCTATAAGGATAAACCCCTTCTCAGATCACTCTTTAATATCACTTGAGTGTGTGATTGAAGGGGGAGGAGAGGCCTATTCCAGGTGGCAGATGGATCGTCTACTCCTCCAAGACAATAACTGGGTGACCTTAACAAAAGATTGGATATTAGAGTTTTTTAACCTAAATGAAGGCACTGCAGAAATCTTCTCAGTCTGGGGCGGGTTTAAAGCAGCTATCCGAGGTCAGATGATCGCACGCACAGCCGCTCAGAGGAAAGAAAGGCGGGACAAGGTTAACAACCTCCACCAGAATGTGGCTAATGCTATGAATAATAGTAATTTGGGAAGGGAAGATGCGACATTACAATTGGCAAGGGCGAAGGCTGCCTTAAAAGAATTTTTTGTAATTGAAGAAATAAATAGCTCTAGAACGTACCAACAGAGAGTTTATGAGGAGAGCCAAATGGTGGGAAAGATGTTAGCAGGGCAAACTAAAACCAAACAGGAGAAAGCCACTATAATTGAGCTCATTGATCCAATAACGCAAAATATTGTTAGAGAAAAAAATGACATAGCTCGGGTATTTCTGGACCATTATTCTAAGTTATACTCTACAACGTACGCGGTTGGACCTGATTGTATCTATAAGTATTTTGACGAAGTAAATCTCCCCATTTTACCTGGTCCATCATCCGTACAATTAAAGAGCGAAATTTTAGCTTCGGAAGTTTCAGAAATAGTGAGATTAATTGCTGGGGCAAAAGCGTGTGGCTCAGATGGGCTCCCAATCGAATTTTACAAAACTTTTGTTAAAGAATTGACCCCTTTTCTGGTTAAGTTATTTAATTTTGTTCGATTGGGAGGTGCGGTTCCTTCGAGTTTTAAAGAGTCCATTATTGTTAGTTTTGTTAAAAAGGGAAAAAACGAGAAGGATGTCAATTCATATAGACCGATCAGTCTTCTTAATGCCGATTTTAAGATTCTTATGAAAATATGGGCACATCGGTTTACACCAATTGCTCAGGCGTTAATTCATTCTGACCAGTCAGGTTTCGTTTCAGGAAGGTCCATGTCAACAAACACCGGGTTTTTAATTCGGCGTTAGATTTTGTTTCGGTTAATAAAATTCCAACTTTAATTTCAATGGTTGATGCAGAAAAAGCTTTCGACCTGGTGAGTTGGGAGGCACTCTTTATTGGTTTGTTAAAATGTGGGTTTCCAGACATGATAATAAGCATGTTAAAAAACATATATCAGAATGCGCAGGCAAAAGTGGTAGTTAACGCCAACTCGATAGGAGTGATTAATATCAACCGTGGCACCAGGCAAGGCTGTCCGATGTCCCCTATCTTGTTTACCTTTTTTATTGAGCCCTTGGCAATAAGAATACGCAGCAACCCAAATATCAAGCCACCTATAGAAGGAATGTCAAAAGTTAAATTATTCGCAGATGATATTATTTTATACCTTCATCCCGATAAATTTAATTTTGATAATGCTCTCCAAGAGTTTAATCAGTTTGAACAAATTGGTGGTTACAAGATCAACCAGAATAAAACCGAGGTGCTAGTACTGAATTCTGACTGCAATTTTTTAACATCCAATTTAAGATTACAAGCACTGAATAACGAACCGATCAGATACCTAGGCATTTATGTCTCCAATCAATTCGATCAACTATATAGCTTGAACTATCTAGCAACTCGGAATAAAATTAGAACTCTACTGGAAAGATGGACTTTACTGCCCTTAACTTTGATTGGCAGGGTCGAACTTATTAAAATGTCGATCCTTCCTTTGTTGGTTTTTCTTTTTTTAAATGTTCCACTAAAAATCAATTCGCGCTATTTTAGGGAAATTGACTCAATGGTCAGGGATTTTGTTTGGAATAAGAAAGTTGCAAGGGTGAAATTAAGCACACTACAGCTGGGAACTACACAAGGGGGCCTAGCGTTACCAAATATACGAACATACTACACAGCCGCAATTTTGGTTCTTGCAGCTCGCTTATTGGCACCTAGTAGACAGCCTGACATGTTTTTTTATGAAAAAATGGTCGAAGAGGCAGGCTCGCAGGTTCCGATATTTTTAAAAACAGCAAAGTTACCAAAGAAGACCAGATATAAGACCATTAGAGATATAATAAAAAGATTACAGTCCGTTCTTAATCAGGAAGTGGGGTGTGGTTTGCTCTATTTGAGAATAGAGGAGTGCAAGAGCCTCGGTCTTCAAATCCACTCAAGTAAAATTCAAAAATGGATGGAGACAGGCTTTGGGGATTTGGGGGCCTTCTTTGTTTCAGGGAGGCTCATTACTTGGCAGGAGGTTCTGGCCAGGTCCGATAATAAACTAAAAACGGGGTTTTGGGAATTTTTTAAATCATAAATTTTATACATAAATATAATGTGCCGGCAGGGGAAATGCCACTGGCTATTGCCCTATACAAAGTAAAATTAACAGGATTAGGGAATTGGTATAAATTCCTTAGGAAGGGGGAAGCTTCTCCTTTAGTCGACGGAATCCTGGCCAAAATATCCCTGGAAACCAACTGTTCCTTCTCGTGGCAGGAGTGGGAAAGGATCTCAGAAGTGGGTCGTAAGTCTCTCAGAGCGGCCAATTTTAAAAGAATGTCGTTCCTATCCTGTTGGCTGGCGTACCTCACTCCTAAAGCATTAAGCAAACGCTTTTTAGGAGTAGAAAACAAATGCTTTAGATGTCAGCTTCATGAGGGGGGTGATTGGTTGCACATTTTTTACACATGCCCAAAGCTGTTCGATTTTTGGTGTAAGATCTTTTCTTCAATCAGCAGGGCCATAAATAAAGTAATTGAACCCGAAGCCGAAATAGCCTTGTTTGGCATTTCAACAAAGAGAAGGGATTTGCTCAGTGCAGAAGTAACTTTCACTGCAATCTGCACTTTAGTCGCCCGTTCTCTAATCCTTCAAAACTGGAGGTCAGAGGAGGTACCATCTTATTTTAAATGGGTAAATAAAATGCGACGGACGAAAAGATTTGAAGAGGCGTATGCTAAAAGAGTAGGGTCCACGAGAAAATTTATGAATATTTGGAAATATTTTCCTATTTGTGCATCTACCACCACCTCATAGCATTTCACACGAGAATATACTAAGAACACACAGGGTCTGAGGTATAGAAACGAATACTATTTACCGAAAAAAAAAAAATATATAGCACTTTAATAAAAAATTATACGGCACAATTGCACTTTAAAGATTTTTAGCACTTATGCACTTTAGCACTTGAGCACTTTAGCACTTTAGGTTAAAGGTTCAACTGGAGGAGAGTATTCAGTTTTTTGCACTAGCCGTGTGTCAATTATTGAAGCTGCTAAACTGTTTAAGTGTAACTGAAATTGAATGTTCTTGGTTCTTTGGTTTTAGCTGTGTTTCTTCTCATGTGCTTGATTTTATTCTGATTTTATTCTGATGATGTGTATAATGATCCCTGCTGAAGTATGTTTGTTAAATAGGTACTTTTTTGTATTTCTTGCACTGACCTCTGCTCTGCTCAATAAAAAAAAAATAAAAAAAAAGTTAAGAACCTTGTTAGCACTGCACTGAAAACGTAACCCAGTTAGAGAGAACCCCCCCCCCCCCAATTAGATCTGCCGTCCTTTCTAACGCTTTTTTGCTAAGTTTATGTTACATTATAGTGAAAACTGAATCAGCGGATAAATTAGGTACTTTCGTTGAATGAAATGCAATGAGCATTATCACATTTTTTTCTGTTTTTAAATCATTCTTTCCTCAATGAAATGAAAAATATGTTAACTGGAGTTCTGCCTGAAAGCCCTTTGCAGGTTTATTATTAAATGCAATCATAATTTTATGTGCAAAAGGTGAAGTCTCATTTACTACGGGTGGTGGTGAGCATGAAATTCAATTTATGAATTAGGCGTGCACTCGTAAAGATAAGTGACTTGTGAGAGGGGGGTTATGATGAGTTTTCTGCAAATGCCTTTCTATGGCTGGCAGCTGCTTCTGAGAACACAAAGCAAGATATTGCTTGCAGCTCACTAACCCCAGCAATCCATTTTATTCAGATTTATATTTCAATCCTTGGCTTTTCCACCTCTTTCTAAGTACCACGGGAAGAATTTTTAGTTTTGGAAAAGTATATAATGATAAAATTACTCATCCCTACTAAATGACCAACATTAGAAGCAAAAATCTCATTCTCTTCGGTCCTTTTAAAAATATCACAGTTGATTCTACCTGGAAATTTCAGGCCCATGCTTAAAATGGACATTTTGAGTCTACATTGTAATAGTAATGTGGCTTTATTTAGCGCTTTATACCAAACATTTGCAAGTTGTGAGCACTGGTAACAGAACGTGTTAGTACTAACTAGTGTAATGTGACTTAATGTAATGCCTTTGGGGGGAGGGAAAGCTGAGCTAGCATTTACTGTGATTCGAACTCCCAACAGCAGATCACATCAGATATCAGAAGCGAGCGTTAACTTACTGAGACATCTTTAAAGTTGAAGCCCTCAGCGTAAAGTGCAGTTCGAAATAGGGCCTAGAAGAAGTCACACATGCCAGGAACTCCTTAACAACAGTAAATAATAGAAGGCAGGGGTCAATTGTAGCAGTGGCGTGGCGAGGATTCCATATGCCCTAGTATAAACTAAGTAACCGGGCTTCCTTACTAGGGCAACATCTCAGTCGGTCAGCTGCCCCCGACAGTCCTCAACCTCCTTCTACAGAGTCTACATCTGCCGTACCAAAACTCACTACCATTCTCATTAACACTCTATTGTGTTTCCACTCTCTGCACTGTATTTTTGCAAGTAAAATCCATAAACATAAAAAAGCATTACCCAAGCCGATAGGGTTGGCATTGGTAAAATGCATGACATTTTTGTTCCATTGAGTGTCTTCTCTTTGACTTTTGGTCTTGCAGCACTGGGATGCCCCCGGGTAGCCATGCGCTATACAAGAGCGTACTCATTCATTCATTCATTCATTCATTAATCATTACATGCAGGAACCCCACACTCACATTGCTGCCCTCAAATCGGCACATCCCCCATGATGCACTCACATAGGTATATTCCTCTCTCTGCACTAACAAAGGCACAACTTTCAACATGTAGACCGCTTAGTGTGCACTCACAAAAGACAGCGTTAATCCTGCGTTCATATAATGCAATTTAAAAGGATGTTATAGTGAGGTTCAGATTTTATACACAGAAAACCATAGGAATTCAGCAGTTATAGTTACATTTATCTCGAATAACTCGTGCCCTAAGATAACTATAACTCTCATTCAGGCCATTCACAGTTTTCTCATCAATCATGTTACAGTAAATGTTGCAGTGATATTATCAATGATGTCATAGAAGATGTTATGACTGATGCAATATGTGGGGTAGCGAGCAGTGCAAAAGCGTGGGCTTGAGTAATAGTTACTTTAGGACATGAGTTATAGTTGCTTGAAATACCTAACTATAACTGCTACCAACTATAACCGCTGAATTTCTATGGTTTGTGTGTGTAAATTGTGAACCTAACTGTACCGTCCACATAATATTTTCCTTTTTCTCTGAATTTCTAAGTTTTTTAAAAATTCTATTTCCTAACTAGTATGTCCCTGTAACATCTGCTTTTTTCAGAGAATTTCTACAGATTTGCAATATTATTTCTCAAATAAAATGCTCCTGTAATCTTTGTTTTTTAAGTGAATTTCTTTTTTATTTCTTTTTCTTTTTTAAACTTAAAGTAATATTTCATTACCATACGTTAATCAACCACCACCAAGTTGGGAGGGGTCCCAAGCCAACAAATGGTGGATGTCCTGATGGCCACCTATGCAACCCACCTTATCCTAGTTTGGAACCCTGGGGGAGCCCCAAGGCCTCTGTGGTCCCAGCTAGCCCCCCGCATCAGCAGGAGCCAGCATTGCTCCGGCACACAGAGAGCAGCAAAAAATGCTGCTCCCTGCAGGTGGGGGCAATATTGGGATCAGTTTCCCAAACAGATCTGCAGTCTGCTCCCTGCTGGTGGGAGCATTTTCAAAGTTCCTGCCATCTGGGAGCAGTCCTCGTGTATGCTCTTACTTGGTGGGAGTTTTGTAATTGCTCCCGCCAAGCGAGAGCAAATACAGTTTTCCTGGCCTGCACCAATGTGGGCTGGAAAACTGTTATGTGCCAGGGGTGGCACCATGGGACATAGCATGAGCCTCCCTGTGAGAAAAGGTCCCCAAGGTTAATTATGGCTTTGGGAGCGGGACCCCGAGGCCCTTCCATTTCTAATTATGGCTGGGCCCTGAAGGATGGGGTTCCAAGGGCTGTTTTCGTTCCGGGTAGGGGGCTGTGTGTCCCTTCTCGCCCTTTTTAACTATGTTTGGACCCCGAGGGATGGGATCCCTATGGCCAAAATTTGCCAGGGGAGGGAGATGCATACCCCTGACCCCTGTTTAAGTATGGCTGGGAACCGGGGTGAGGCTGATATCATCATTAGATGGGGGCTGTTTGCCCCCTCCCAGTTTATTTTCAAGGCTGCTCTCCTCGATGGAGTCCCTGGGACCAAACTCCACCCAAGAGAGGGCTGTGTGCCAACTCACGGTTTATTTAAAAGATAAAGCCCCGGGAGATGGGTCCCAAGGGTTGAAATGGACACACTCGCCCGCCTCACCCTAAATAGATAATAATTACTCAAGCCCACGCTTTTGCACTGCTCGCTACCCCACATATTGCATCAGTCATAACATCTTCTATGACATCATTGATAATATCACTGCAACATTTACTGTAACATGATTGATGAGAAAACTGTGAATGGCCTGAATGAGAGTTATAGTTATCTTAGGGCACGAGTTATTCGAGATAAATGTAACTATAACTGCTGAATTCCTATGGTTTTCTGTGTATAAAATCTGAACCTGGCTCACTCATGGGTTTATAAAGAACAAGCACCGGAAACTACACTTGTTTCTGTAAAAAGTTTTGTGCAGATGCTCCGTGAATTTACTGCAAAATTAAAAAAACATTGGGCTTGGTGGGGTCCCCACTGCCAGGTCTAGGCATTGGGGGTATTCCTACTCTGCCCCCTTTTTAAAAACATTCTTTGGACTCCGGCCGAGTCCGAAGATGGCTGCCACCACTTCCTCATTGAAGTGATGGCAGCCAATCCGATCAGTGGATGCTCATTGTCCCTAGATACACATGAATCTTTTTTTAATACCTTAAAAACTATTCAACAGATTTACACCAAATTGCAAAAAGAGATCTTTCTGGACCAAGATCTAGCTTTCTGCTAAATATGGTTCAGCGGTTCGAGTTGTGGTCATGTCTAAAATCCCTAAGGGGAATTGCATGGGGAAAACAAGTATTGGGACCCGCCTCTTATTCAGCCCCTGCTTGAAGAAACACCCCGAAACTTTCCAAACAAAAATTTAAGTGAATGCAAACTAGTTTTGAAAATGTCATCAAGTGTCTTCAAATGGAGCTAAAAATATTAGTAAAGCAAAAAACGTTTTTCCTATGGAAACTTGGGCCTAACTATAACTACCCACTGGTAACCCCACAAAATGTGCTGGGCCCCAGGGGATGGGGTCCCCAGAGCTAATATTTGCCTGGGATATTGGACTGAGATAGGAGCTGTTCACCTCATCCCCCTGAAATATGCTGCTGGGCACCAGGGATGGGGTCCCCAGGACCAAAAGCAGCCCAGAGAGGGGGTTCATGTGCCCTTCGTTTACTAAAATATGCACCAGGCCCCGAAAGACGGAGTCCGGAGGCTAAAAGTGACCTTGGGAAGGAGCCTGGGGGTTGCCTGCCTTTGGTGAGTTGGCCACAGGGCCCAGCTGCAGGCCAGGACCTGTGGCCATACCCCCTTGCACGGCATGGAGTTGATTGCATGAAAGGAGCTGGCCACAGGCCCTGGCCACAGACCAGGCCCTACAACCAACCCACAACCATGCATGGCCAAAGGCTGTGCACAGCGGCAGTTGAATTAAGATATGGTAATTAAATATTACTTTACGTTAAAAAACCATAGAATTTCACTGAAGCAAACAAAGGGTTACAGGAATGTTATAAGTAGGTAAAAACATTAAAAAGTTGTAGAAATTATCTGAAAGAAACAAAGGTTACAGTGACATTATAGTTAGAAATAACATTTAAAAAGACTCAGATATTCAGTAAAAAACTGTTATGGGGACATTTCAGTAAGATTTAGATTTTACAAACACAAAACCATAAAAATTATCTGAACTAACTATAACTTACGCTCCCTGCAATGCACATATATATGCAAAAGTGAGAAGGAAACTTTGGCCAGTTTCCAAGTTTCATTGGAGAGCAGCTCCTTTATATAGAGCACCTCACAACAGCTCCAACACTGGGTATCTGCTCACCTCAAATGGCTGTTTTTCTAGCAGTTTTTTAGCATAGGATCAGCAAAGTGCCATCCACACCAGGCTAAAAATTGATGAAAGCCTTTTGCCATTTTAAGGCAAAGTCTTTAAGCATAGGATTAGTTAGTGCCATCTATGCCAAACTGAAAAATGATAACAGCCTTTTACCATGCCAGGCACAGTTTTACAATGTTGGATTGGTAAATTTACAAATGAAGCCAACCTTGGGCTGTAATATAGAAAATACCCAGGGGGATGCAATAGGCAAATGTCCCCACTTTGCGTGCCCATGGGGGCAATTTTTTATATTATTACAGATAGCGCATGCGCACATTTAGCACCAATGCTATGCACAGAGGGATTTCCCTCACTTGCATGGGGTAGTGGCCTCATTCAAATGAGGTAAACCCTTTGCTTCTGTGTGCCATTTTATAGATGGGCACAGAGGTAAAGAAGCTGTCGGGAGGCACACGACAGTGCGTCACCTAAAAGGTGGCGTACTGTCAGCGCACCTCCTGATAGCAGCCCTCTGGAGGGGGAAAAGGTGTCCTATGGACCACCCAGACAGTCCCTTGCAAGCAGGTGCAGTCAACCATTGCATTCACCTGCAAGGGGATCCCTCTCCCTCCCAAAAAATGTGCAGGTGCGGTGCCACCTGCACAGTGAAACACATAGAAAAAGTTTTAAAGCTGATGTATTGTTATGTGAGAGTCTTTTGGTTGGCATGCAAACTAAACTCAAGGCATGCACAGACAATGTTATATTTGCCAATCCAGTGTATTCCTGTAAAACAAGAATACATGGCATAAAACAAGTGTGCCACAGTATGTGTCTATTCAAGTGTGACGTGAGCACGGTCCCAAAGTGTGTGTCTTTTTAGATCCTTCAAACTGTAATCCAGTTATATCACTCATTGGTTCCATACTCACGTTTGTAACGCATCTCATTGTTTTTGTCAAATCTTTTTTTATTGTTTTAAGATTACATTTGACAGCAAAAGCATCACATGTAGTAGCTCACAGTCATGTACAGGTTATTCGTCAATGCGTTGGCGCGTGGCCACGGTATTTTTCATGCGTGCAAACTTTACTGTGAATGGAACAAAAGGTGCTTACCCAGGAGCTAACTATACTACTTTTCGTCAGTCCTGATGCAGTCTCTGAGGGTACCAGTGAGGACCGGTGTGTTAACCTCTCAATAGTCTGTGTGGTCCGGTGCTGAACCTACATCATGGGCATGCAAACAGATGATATCTATATGAAACAAGAAACAATAACAGTGGCAGCAGAAACCATATGCACATTTTAACTCCCTCTCCCTTTCCCCTGTACCCCCACCCTCCACCCCCCCGGGTCGCGTGGGCGCTCCCCATCTATGGCCGCCCTGGTGTGATTGCCTCCATGCCCAGGTAGAGGAGGGGTAGAATGTTACCAGATTATCCTGTCAGTAGAACAACCTGTGGCGTGTGTCCATCCGTGTGATCGCCTCCCACACCCTCTGTGTGGCTCGTGTGCCCCTCACTGCCCGACCGCTGTAGTGCACCGAGCATCCGCTCCCAATGGGCCGCTATAGGTTCCTTCTGTAGCCCCAGTGTTTTCTCCCTGCGAATAGCGGTCCACTCTACCCTAGCCCATGCCTGAAATGAGGAACTCCATGCCTGTGTACATGGTGGGTCGTGTGCCTTCCATCTCCTTGTAAGGAGGCGCTTTGCTACCACTAGCCCCAAATCCAGGAACCGGGACACCACCTTATCTTTGGGGGACCTCTTGAAATTATGTAAGATGTACTCGGGCCAGTCAAAGGGAATGATTTGACCTGTGCAACTCTGCAGCAGCTCACTAAATGCACGCCAGTAAATACCCAACCCCGGACAGCTTCACAGCATGTGCAGGAACCCCGCCCCCAGTTCACCACACCTAGGTCAGAGCTCATCATTGTGATGAAAGTACTCAGGCGTGAGGTAAGCCCTGTGAACAACGAAGAGGTGGATTTGGTGGAATCGCATGTTTCTGGGGATGCGCACAGGGCTTTTAAGTACCCTTTCTCATTCCTTGTCTACTAGTGGCAACCCCAGATCTAGTTACCATTTGCATCGAAGTGGGCCCAAACTAACAGCCATGTGCTCCCTCAAAGATGCAGCAAACCAGCGAACCAGATGTCTGCCTCTCCCCATTACATGCAGGTACTACATATTTAAATGTTGGCTAGGCTCTATGGTCACGTCTCCCCACCTGGTGGTCAGTTTCGCTATCAGGGAGCGGTGTACTAAAAACCCCCCGGGTGGAAGCCCCTCCTCTGTCACCAGGGTCTCATACGTCGAGAACTCCCCATCCCGGTATAGATCTCCGAGCGTATGAATGTCAGCCTCCCACCATGCCATGAGCATGGAAGCCGTGAGCACCCCTTCGACACCAGATGAGCCCTCCAGAGGTATGGCCGGCGCATGAGGGACCGTGTTGGGGGTGAGATATAGAGCCCTAAGGTACACTTGTATGCCACTGCCAAGAGGAGCGGTGTTGGGTGCACAATCGCAGCAATGGGGTGGAAGAGTTTAGTAATTTGCTCTAGTGAGTATGGCGGCAGTGCTATGGCTGTATCGTCCCTGCCTCTATCCGCCGCCAACCAATGAGCAACCCATTGCAACTGAGCGGTCAGGTAGTAGTGTACAAAACAAGGAGCAGCCATACCTCCCCGGTCTGTCGGCAGGTATAACTTTGCCAGCCCCAGCCTGTGTCTAGAGGTGCCCCAGATAAAGTCCTGTAACATCTTATTGAGCATGTTGAAAAAGGGGGCCTGAATAAAAACTGGTAAATTGACAAAGTAATACAGGAGGTGGGGAAGCATGATCATTTTGGCAAGCGTCACTCTACCCGTGATCGTCAGTGGGAGTGTGTTCCAGAAGCGTACCTGTGACCTAAGCGCCGAGACCGCCCTCCCCAGGTTCCCATCAAACATGTCAGTTGGGTGGCAGTAGATATTTATCCCCAGGTATCGGAAGGTATCTTCTTTCCTCTGGACTCGTGTACCCCCGAGACGGTATCCCGGGTCTGCGTTCCCTGCAATGAAAGTGTACAGGTAGGATTTATCTGCATTTACTCGGAGCCCGAGATATCGGCAAAGGCGTGCAGCAGCTCGACCAGTTGCTCGGGTATGTGCCCCACATCCCTCACAAACACCAGCAGGTCATCAGCGTAGAGTGACACCTGATGGACTGCATCTCTCATTGGTCTACCATCACCGAGAGTCACCTGTATCGCTATGGCCAGGGGCTCGATTGCCAGCGCGAACAGCAACGGGGACAGGGGGCACCCCTGTTGGGTGACCCAGCCCACGGCCACTGCTTCAGAGATCTAGGGGCCTAGCCGCACCCGGACTGTGGGATTTTTGTATAGTAGGTCGACCATATGGAGGAACCCCATTTCCAACCCATAGCGCAGCAGCACTGCTGACCAATATCTCCATTCTAGACAATCAAATACCTTCTCCAGGTCCAAGATCAGGCATCCCGCCCTGGGCCACTCCTGCGTGGCCTCAGCTTCGATCCTGAAATACCTCCTGAGGTTCAAAGGCGTGGACCTCGCAGGGACAAACCCATTCTGGTCAGCATGGACTAAGTGGGGGACCATCGGCGCCAACCGTTCCGCCAGCACCTTTGCGAAGATCTTATAATCCACGTTAAGCATCGCCAGGGGTCTATAGGAGCCTAGTGCTGTAGGGTCCCTGTCCGGTTTGGACTGGGAGACCAGGAACGCCTCCAGCATGGAAGGGGACAATGATTCCTCCTCCAGCGCTGCATTGTATAACCAATGAAATAGTGGCACCAGGGATTCACTGTAAGCTTTATAGTTCTCGGCAGGCAAGCCATCCGGTCCCGGGGTTTTCCCAGAGGCCATTTACTGGATCGCCTCCCCAATCTCCTCTAATGAGAGAGGTGTGTCAAGCAACTCCTTCTGCTCCTCAGAGGCCGTGGGCAGATGGATAGAGTCCAACAACTCCTCTAGGAGGTGCCTGGGGCCAATTCCCTTGGTCCTATATAGCTGTTTATAATGGTCTGTTAGGGCACTATGGATTTCGCGCTGCGTATACACCAGCATTCCGCCCGCTGTGCGGAGTGCTCCTATTGGGGCACAGGACCCCACCTGTCTTATCAACCAAGCCAGTAGGTTCTGGCCATGTGCGCCGCATAGTTATGGCATCTCAACCGCTCCAGAAGCTCCGCTTGTTGGGTGCAGAGATCCCCTAGCTTATGTGAATGCCTGCGCGCTCCGTCTCCTTCCCGCTCATAGCGCAATAGCTCTGCTTCCAGGCGTGGAAGGGAGTCTGAGAGCGTCCTGCGTATGTTCCACGTGGCCCCCAAGCAATGCCCCTGAGCGGCCACTTAGTGGACGTCCGACTCTACCATTGCATTGCTCGCCGTCCCTTCGTTGATATAAAAAACGTGAGAACAGCTGTGCCCAGGGACGAGGGAAACTCTGAGTCCTCTGGCGCACTAGGCTGGAGCCGCCACGTAGGCCCAGGCGGACGATCCGCCTCCCAACTGATCTGAAACCACAAGGGGTTATGATCGGAGTGCATCCTCCCCAGGTATTCTGATTGTGCAATAAGCGGGAGCAAAGACTAGGAACCCACTATCCTGTCCAACCGTCCATGCAAGTCATGGACTGCTGAATAGTTGGAATACATTCTATCAGTTGAGTGTAGTATGTGCCACAGGTTCTGTAGCCCCCAGTGTGAAAGCCAGTCCTTACGCGCCTCCGCATTGGATGCCACCACTGCGGTGCATGGGGGGGAAAGACCTGACCAGCTGAACATCTAGTACCATATTAAAATCCCCCCCGGGCAACCAAGGGAGCCCGGCATAGGAGTGGAGCACCTGGGTCAGCTGCGCTAGGAAGGACGGTTGGTCCACAATGGGGGGGGTGGAACAATGATCCCAGCAGCATCTCCTGAACATTCAATTTCACCCGCACAAGTGTATACCTGCCCTCTTGATCCACCCTCACTTCTTCACAAACAAAGGAATGCCCGCCCGCACGCAGATCACTGTTCCCCGCGCATGCCCCGAGAAGACAGTACCATAAATTTGCCCCCTCCAATGACTGAGAAGCTTGTCAAGCTCCGTCTGGGTCATGTGAGTTTCCTGTAGGAGGGCAACCCTCACAGAGTGTTGTTGCAGGTAGGAAAATATGGAATACGCTTTGACGGTGTGTGCATACCACGTATGTTCCAGGTCACTATGTTAGTGTGTGTCATCATGTAGCTGGGTAAGTCATAGCATCACGGGACAAAGGGACCACACCGAGGGGGGGGTCTGGGTCTTGGTCCGAGGGGAGCATATTGGTGTGCTGCCGTTCAAATGAGATAACAACTGTGAACAATGTAACTAATGGGGCGTTCGTCCAAACCTCAAAAACACAGGAGTTGGTGAGCTATTCCAGTGTAGTGCCTGGTGGGGTGTGTGTGGTGACAGTGACGTGTCTGCACTATTCCCCTTTCTCATACCTCCTGTACATGCAGGAGGTGCGCAGCATGTCACGGTCTAGTCTAACTCACAGGCCCGGTGCGAGCCACAGTGGTAGGGCACCTGCAAATGTGGTACCTGTGCTGTGTGCCCCCCTCATGCAGTAAGCTGTCCCCCAGCCATGCGCATGTGTCTCACTAACTTTTAAGGACACCTCCAATGTACTGCAAAGTGCAACAGCACGAGCAGGGGCATATGCACGGCAAAACAGTTCTCGGCGTACATATGTTTGTAAGCCATGTATAGATGCAGCACAACGCCATAGTATCACATAAGCTGGTCAGCAGTCTGGGGTGTCACCACAGGCAGGTTCAAGTCTTCAGAGATCACGGTGTATGGGAATGACGAGCCACTGGTTCCCGGTACACTGCGTATGGGTGTCTCTATGCGGCCATGGTTATGCACTGTTCCAAGGGTTGCTACCGCCTCAAGAGCTTCCTGATTTTCTCTGGGCTGGGCGAAACTGGGCCTGGCCTCACAGTTTGATGTGCCCCCCACCGTCTACGCCATCTTGATCTCCTCTCCGGCCGGCCCCCGTCATCCGAGCCTGGAGGTCTTGTTCCTGTCCACTCTCCTGACTCCTCCAGCCAGTCCCACACTTCCGATGGGGAGTCGAAGAAACAAGTTCCCTCCTTCGTGACCACTCTTAGGTGGGACGGGAACAACAGGGAGTAGGGCAACTCCAGCTCCCTGAGTTGACGCTTCTCTGTCTCCGCACCGTTGCTGTTTAATCCAGGAAGATCATTACCCGACTGTTTCCCACATTCAGGTTGCCTGATTTCCTTACGTCAAAAAGGGGTGACACAAGATGGCTTGAATTGCTAAAAGAATGTGATGTGGTGGCTCTACAGGAGACGTGGGATAGGGATTGTGACTTTTGGCTAGATGGATATACATCCTATTTTTTAGCTGCCCAGGCATCGAGCTCAGGTCGAAATAAAGGGGGGTTGTTGTTGTTTTTAATATCTGTTAATGTGAGGGGCAACGTAAAGGTATTAATAACACCATCCGAAAACTACCTAGTTTTGGAAGTCACTATGCCTAACAATCATAAATGTGTTTATATCAACTTCTATAATGCCATACAAGGCACACCTCAAAATGACAACATTAACTCCCTGACAGAGTTTTTATGTAAATATAAGGAGGGCCAAACCACTTTTGTATATCTCACCCTGATGGGGGATTTTAATATATATTTATGCCAACAGAATTGCCAGTTTAGAGATACCACAAACATAGATATGCTGCCCCTTTCACACTTTGAACATTCTGTAAAGGGGACCGCCCTAGAAGAACTTCTCTTAGAGAATGATTTATCTGAACCAGAGTTCTTCGATACTAACAAGAGGGTGTCAACTTACAGTGCCAGGGACAGTAATACTATTATTCATTACATATTTATCTCTCCGGGCATGTTACATAATGTAATCTTTTACAATGCTATACATACTACATTCAGTATTCATAATCCTGTAGTGTTAGAACTAGACAACAATAACCTGTTTTTATTTAATAGAGTAGCAAACGCAGAAATATTTACAGATTTAATTGCTAAGGACCAGGGGAGACTGGTTAAATGGAGCAAAATCATCCCAGAGGACTTTTTTTATTCCCTAAACTTAAAGGTGGGTAAAGAAATTAACATCTGTAGGGAACCACTTAAATTTGAGGGGAATATAATTTTGTCATTTGAAACTATCTGCCATCAAGTAGCGGATGATTTAAAGTGAAAATTGGAAAATAAGGAGAAAAAGGCAAAGGGGTGGTTTGATAATGAATGCTCCAAATCCCATAGAGAATTATTTAAAGCATTAAAAAAGACACCCCGAGATAGACAGGAGGTGGCCAGGCTTAGAAAAAAGTATAATTTGAATATTTTAAGGCGAAAAAATGAAATAAAAAGACAGGCATGGGATGACTTACATGAGAAGGCTATTCTGAGGGATAGCGCTAAATTCTGGTCAATTGTTAACACTCCCTTATTTAATGGGAAAGAAAATGCGCCACTAGAGGTAAATATCCCCGAACAGGATTGGCTGGATCATTTTCAAAACATCTATGGCAGTAATCTCGAGCTAGGCTCCTTAGACCCAATACTGATTGAGACGCAGGAGATTTTACCTAGATTCTCTATAAAGGAGGTACAGAAGGCCATTGAGGACACGGCGGGCCAGAAGGCCCCAGGCCCAGATGGCGTACCGGCCGACGTGTTCAAAGCAAACTCAGGCATGTGGTCAGTGGTCCTCACTAATGTCTTTAATATAGTTAGTGTAGATAAATCAAGAGCCCCAACATCCTGGTCACAGTCCATTATAATCCCCATATTTAAGAAGGGTCAAAGGGGGGACCCAAGATGTTACAGGCCCATATCCCTGTTAGATTCTTCTTTTAAAATCCTAGGTAAGGTCATCCTAGAAAGAATCTCAGCCTGGGCCATTAATAAAGATATTCTGTGTGAGGCTCAGTATGGCTTTCGATCCGGGAGAGGTACAGAGGATCAATGCCTAAATCTGCATCTCACACTGAGCAAATACACAGTAGCGTCTAGGTGGATGATGTATCTGGCATTGATGGACTTGTCCACAGCTTTTGACCTAGTTAATAGGTCAAAGCTGTGGACAATACTCCTGGATCAGGGCCTAGATCGGGCACTTGTGATCTTTTTGGCGCAACTCCATAGAGACCTGAGGGCGACTATTCTCATGACTCAAGAGGGAAACTGTACCGCATTTTGTAAATCTGGAACAGGGGTGCACCAAGGGTGCATTTTGGCCCTTATGCTTTTTTCCCTATATATTAATTCACTAGGAAAGTCTCTGGAAGCGGCATCTTCTGAAGTACCGCTCATGGGTGGCTCCTTGATGCCGGTTCTATTATATGCCGACGACACGGTGTAGTTGTCAAGAACCCCAAATGGCTTACAACACCTGCTCAATTCCTTTGGGGCTTTCATGCGAGACCTGGATCTATTAGTAAACATAGAGAAATCACATGTAATGGCAGTGGGCAAACGCAAGAATAGTATAAAAACCCTCTCCTGTAATGGCTCAGTGCTTTCCAAAGTCAAAGTTTTTACCTACCTAGGAGTGGTGTTTGATGAGAAAGGGTCGTGGGCACCACAAATTTCTAGCAAAGCAGCGGCAGTAAAGAGATCGGCGGCCGCTATCCTGGGTTTTGCTAAACGACTGGGTGGGAAACCAGCTGAGGCTATATTGTCCATCTATAGAGCCAAAACCCTGGCCATTGCAAGGTATGGGGCCTCGATGTGGGGTTTTAAAATATTGGCTTAGATACAGAGAGAGGAAAACAGATTCCTGCGATCCCTTATGGGCCTCCCCCAACCTACACCAGCTTTTGCAGTCCACATGGAATTGGGGATGGGGTACATTGAAGACGCGCTGTCCTTGGCCCCGCTTTTGTCATGGATTAGAACATGGCTCAATCCAGATTTAACTTTAAACCACAAGATCATCAGGGATTATATGGGGCGGGACAATGTGGCTGAGATTGGGTGGTTAACACATATTAAATCAACAGCAGGATACCTGGGCCGCCCTGATTTATATACAAACCCTGAGAGCCTGATAAGAGAGGACATTAAATGGGTTAAGACCCACTTTGTAAAGAAAAAGGAAGCAGAAAGAGAGGCTAGTGAAATTAAGAAGCCAACTGTAAGGTCTCACTATATGATGATTACATCGTTATCTATACAACCATACCTGACGATAGTTAATAAACCATTTCATCGGTGGCTCCTTACAAAATTTCGCTTTAACCAAGTTCACTTTCTGCTGGGAGATTATGCTAAGTGGTGTAAGCCGCACGAGAATGTTCCCTGCAAATGTGATGACTTTTCTGACCAGGACATATTGCATTTCGTGTTTTTCTGCCCCTTTTTTAAGAGTGGCAGGGAAAAATTTATTAAGCCAATACTAAAGGATAAAGAGTTTAAGCAGGTAAAACCGGCTCTATTGTACCTGCAGCTTATGGAATCACCACTAGTAATGTATGGGGTAGCCAATTTCTTGACAGTCTCAATACGGTCCAGGCAAAATAGACTTCGGCCGTCTCTGGTTCTACATCTTGGAAATGATGAATGACCAAAATAATTTTAGGTTAATAGTTTTGTAACAAAGGAACTGCAGTAAATATCAATTTATGAATTCTGCAAGGTTTGCACATTTCTCTATGGTTGTAAAAAAAATTGAAAATAGAACTGTAGTAAATCTCAATTTATATATTTTGTAAGGTTTGCACATTTCTCTATGGTCTTAAAAGTCTGTAAACTGAGATTAATTGGATGTATAGTTACCCTGATCACTATTGAAGATGTGTATACATTGAACCCTTGTTTTTAATAATTTTTAAAACTGCTTTTTAACAACTTGTGTTTTTGATGATTTAATGTGACTGTATAGCATACTTTTATGATTTTAAAATAATCGAATAAAGTGTTTTTGACTTTGACTCTGACTCTGATTTCCTGGTTTCACGCAGCACCACATCTCTGTCCCGATAATTTAGAAGTTTAAAGAAGAGCGGGTGGGGTCTGGCTCCCAGCCTGGGCTTCTGCGCTGGCACTCTGTGCGCCCTTTCCACTGCAAACTGCTGTGACAGTGCCCCCTGGGGCAGGAGATTGCGTAGCCAGCGCTGAACATACTGGTCCGGATTTCAGCCCTCTGGAAGGCCCACCACGCAAACATTGTTGCACAGGGAGCGCCCTTCCGCATCTTCTATTTGGTCTTCGAGTGCGTGGACCCGATCAATCATGTCCTGCAACGCTATAGTATGGTTTTGGACAACAGGCTGAACCTCCTGAAGCGTTTGGCTATGTGTTGCAACCCTCTCGACTAATTTACGGTGATCCGCGTGGAGAAGAGTGAAATCCAATGTGACTTTGTTAATCCCCGTCTCTAGGGACTCCTTGGTTTTCTCCAGGGTGGTGCCAATCCTTTCCACCACTGCGAGCACAGTGTCCATTTTGGCTGCAAGGGTCGCCGCCTGCGGTTCCATGCTTCCACTCTGGCGCCCTTGCGAAGATTCTAGGTTTTCCGCCCTCAACTTCCCATGTTGCGACTTGTCCCGCAGTCGGCCCATCGCTAGATGTTGTGCCGTTGGCATCCGCAGACGGGCCTCAATATGATCGGACACGATTAGTTGCAGGCCACCAAATCCCGGGCTTCTTCCTATCGCCCTGTGAGGAGTCTATCGTGCCAGTTCGTTAACAGAGCTTTCAGCAGGGAAGCCCCCCTCTGCAAGCATCAACCCGAGGATCACATTCCGATCCGTAATAGTCTGACTTCCTGTCCCTGTTGTTGGGGAGGCTAGCCACTCTGCGCCGCCCTCAGGCACTGGGTGGTATTTATTATGCAGTCTGTCTTTCCTTTGCAACGCCGGGATTCCCAGTCTTCTCCCCACTTGCCCAGTGCACCACACCACTGCCCGCACCCCTCTGGTAGACTCGGCTCAGCCCCTCCAGGCACACCCAGTTGGCATTCACTCTGAGTTCACAGGGATTGTGGGCACAGTCTCCTCGTGGCACCTTCTATTGCCCGGGGCCTCCCCTATGGCAGACGTGTCTCTCGTGCCCGGGGCTCACCAGGCCTGTCACAGTCTCGCACAAAATGGCGCTGCCCCCAAAATGGCACCCGCTCCCTAGTTCTCCAGCTCACAGCGTCTCAGGCCCTGGCGGTGAACATTCTTGGTAATTACCTCTGCAGCTTCCCACGCCTCTAGGCACTCCAGGCACAGCTACTCTCGGTTTCCCTTGCACTGGGTGGCTGCTCCTGAGCTGCCTTGCCAGGCGCAATGAGCCTTCCCACTTACTTGCTAGTGGGGGCGACAGTTCGCTCTGCTTTCAGTGTCCCGCTTCTGGCGTACACCAGTCCGCTCTTCAGAGGAGCTACCGGTAGGTGCTCGCTGCTCCCGATAATATCCTTAGCGGTATTTCCCCCGCAACGCAGGTCAGGCACTCCACTGCTGTCCCAGGCCCGTGGTGCATTCAGATCCCGCTCTTCACCATACTGCCCACTGGCTGCGTAAACCCCCGTAGGCCTCCAGATCATCTCAGGCCTCGGGAGCCCACCACTTGCGCAGGCACTCCGGAGCTCCTATGCAGCGCAGGGCCGACTCAAGGCCCAAGCCCCAACTCGTCTCCAGCAGTCTTACTCTGCAGCTTCAGGCCGCGAGACCAGTTGGTACTTTCCGAGGCCCAGGGCACACTTTCTCTTCCCGGGCCTCATTGCTCACCCTGTCCGCAGATTCCCTTTGATGTTCGGCCGACAGCGATTCCCCCAGCCACAGATGCCTGTCTCTCATAGGGACATCCACAGCAGGTTTCTCAAGGTGCGGACCAGGTCGCTGCCACTTGCGCCCCGCTACCGCAATGGGCCCGCCTCCACTTCTTGCCGCAGGACCCACTGGTGGCGGTAGGCCGCAGGAGTCTCCGGTCTCAATGGCTCACCTCCAGTGCAATCTCGTCAAGGCGCCGTGCTTCACAGGGCAGCACAAGGGCAGACCATCAGCGTGCCCCCGGCAGTCCCACAGCTCAGTCTCGGCTCCCAGCGGCAACCGTTACCTCCTGGAGCTGTTTGCGTGCTTCCATCCCCTGTGCCGCACTGCTCGTACCCAAAAGGGTTGTGGGAAGCACACACACGATGCAAACTCCTCTAATAGTTATTATCAATTCTAGTCTACACTCACCCTATAAATGGGTATGTCTAACCCCTTGGGGGGGCGATGAGGTTTGGCCCTGTAGTCAAACCCTATATGAAGCACTTTATCATAGTGCCAATATTTAACCAGGAAATATGAATTAAGAATACTTAAAACCTCACATCTACTTTTAAAAGGATGCTGCTGCCAGGATATCCAAAAAAGTAAGGGAATGCAAATGAAGGTAGTACTTACATCGTCATGGGGCCCTACCCTCCATACCACAATCATGGCTCCTCTCTCCCCAGCTTGTGGTTCTTAACTCCTTCGGCGCTTATGGCAAGCTTAGCTCGTCATGAGGCACAGTGGAGCTGTGCTCATGATGAGCTGAGCTCATCATAACTGCCGCGGAACGCCCACGTGGGGCTAATTCCCCTCCTGCACGGGCGTTCCATGGGAGTGGGCAGAGTTGTGATGAGCTCAGCTCGTCGTGAGCACAGCTCCACTGTGCAGCATGATGAGCTGGGCTTGTCACGAACACCGCGCCGCTGCGTGCGTCCCCCTTTCCCCCCGCACCGCGGGGGAATTACCCCTGCGTGTAAGGGGTTAAATGCCGGAATGTCCGGTGTTATATTGCCCACGGCCAAGTCAGCTAGACCTTGTTTCATCCAAACCAGGCCAATCAGAAAGTGCTTGTAATCCCCTGTGGGCTGCACCAGTATTACTAATGTGGAGTAATCCGATTCCGCTGTGATTGCCGCCATGAATGGACAGTGACATATCTGGGATAGTTTGTGCCAGAGAGACCACTTGGAACTTCCGGCGTGATACACACGTGAATGCGGGCACTCAGGGGAGTCGACATGCTATGTACTGCGCACCAGGTCCTGAAGATCATTAGATTTGTAGTCCCCGCGGTTCCTATTTGGAAGATGTTTTATATTAATTTAAGAGGAACCAAAAATAACTCATTACTAACTGGTGCTGGCAGTTTAATTAAACCAAAATTAAGGCCTAACGGTCCTGCACAACCCATCAATTATTCCTTTGGTTTTGGCAGACCATTGAGACCCAGAAATTAATCAAAACATTTGTGGCTGAAAAAAACGTGATGATGACTGAGGTCTTATAACGCTCAATATTTCTCTAGTTTTAACACGATCCTACGAGTCAATAGTACATCATAAACTGAGGAAAGAAAATTGCATTAGCAGTAATAATTTGATATTAATAAGGTCCTGATAAATTTTAGTTTTTGTTACACCCTCTGGCACATTGTTTTATGTACTCATCAATACATGTTATCTTACTTCATATACTGACCTTAACTAGTGCAATAGCCTTAACAAATCTATTGGAGGCTCAGTTGATTCCACGGTATGTCACCATTGAGTACCCTTTTATTTGTTTTCAATTTATAAACCCATCTTTGTTCCTTTTGCAGGATACTATTGTTTATCCCTGCATGAGGGATACATTTCTCTTTGATTGACCATCTTCTGTCTTTTTCGCTGTGATTCTTTTCCAGGAAGTGTGACAACAGTTTGGTGGATGCTTTTTTACACCGGATCATGCTTCTGTGTTCACTTATCTGAATTTTGATAATCCTCGTAGTCAATCTAATGTAGCAGAGGCCACATGCACATGTGATGACATATACTACATTGCTACTATTGCAATTAGTATGTATCCTCTGCTCCTGAAGAGTTAGGAGGACAAGGTCAATTGTTTTGTACTGTTTTGTGAGCGTACATACAGAGCAGTTGCCACAAGGAAAATGTCCTGTCACCGGATGGAGTTCCCAAAGTGTGGTTTGTCATTCTGTTACTCCCTGACATGTGTTGCTATAATCCAAACTGTCTCTAATACTCCTGTTTCTTCTGAATGAGAAGAGTGGTTTACTGAAGGCGAACTGATTAGAAGTAAGTATGCGCCAGTGTTGGTTCACGATTTTCTTGATAGTGTTGGATGAGGAGTTGCAGGTACTCACAAAGATAAAGGAATCCTAATCCTGTTTATTGTTGGTCTCAAGTAAGGTATCTCAGGGAATGTGATGTGCCGGATTCTGGGCACTTACAAAGATCTTTTTTGGGATATTTTTTCTCTTTACGTTTTTTGGTGAGTGTCATGGTTTCTTTCTAGAAGTCTTGAATTTCTGAACAGTTTCTTCTGATCTGTAGAAACTGCCCCACAGGCAAAATTTCTCCAAAGGCCCGTGGGGAAGGCTCTTGAAATTCAGACTGCTGCTTCGATCTGTGGGCTACGTATAGAAAGAGCTGGTGAGACTTCCATCCTTTGCCATGATGGTAATGTTAAGCATGGACACAGTAGTCTTATCTGCCATTATAGTGAAGCTCAAGTAGGGGTTAAGCCTAGTCATGAAATATTCGATGGTGGCTTCATCTCTATGCCAAATGACAAGGATGTATTTGATATACTGCCTCCATAGCCCTACTGAGGCACTAAATGGGCTATTGGTCCATATGCTTTCCTCTTCAAACCCACCCATGTAGAAGCAGGCTATACTTGGTGCAAATGTACTGCCCATGGATGCCTAATGGCGATGTATTTAGATATGGTCTCCAAAAGAGAAAAACAAATCTGTTAGTGCCAGTTCTGCAAGCTACATAATGCTTTGTCCTGGGGCTGCCCATTCCTAATCTTGGGCTAGCAACAGATTGATAATTATTAACAGGCTTTGACCTTGTGGGATACTGGTGTAGAGGGCCTCAACATTGAGGCACAGCATTGTTTCTGTCTTGGGGTCATAATCCACTTTCATTAGGTTAATCAGGTGCTTAGTGTCCTTAGTGTAGGACTTTGTTTGTGTGATGAGGGGCTGCAAGAACCAATCTGTATTTTGTGATAATGGCTCAAGAACCAATCCTATGCCTGATACTATTGGTCTTCTTGTGGTGGGCATTATTCCTTTATACATCTTTGGGACAGTGTAAAAAGGAGGGATCTGTGGTTCATTTGTGGTTAGAAATTCTAGTTGTTTCCTTGTAATCTACTAATTATCTATGGCTTCATCCACAAAATATTTGATGGTATCTTGTAGGTGACTTAGGAGATCTTATTGTAAAACTTCATAGTTTCTTCCTGCACGTAGAAGGGTAAGGCACGCCTTTCTTTATTCTTCTTTTCCTTGTTTTAAGATGACACCCCCATTATCTGTGGGTTTAATGAGTAGGTGGTTCTGTTTGCTGAGGGTTTTCAAGGCCAATCTCTCCTTTTTTGTAAGATTCTGAAAGATGTATCTTCTAGAACCTAGTTCTTCAACCTCCTTTATCACTGCCTCTTCAAAGGCCCATACTTTGGGTGGTATTGAGGAAGGCGGCAGGTTGAATTTGAATTTTCTCCTCAAAGTGATGTATCCATTATCTGTTTCCATGATTAAAGTGTTCTGACAAACACCTTCACTCCTATTTTTCTGAAGAACTCAGCTAGTTACCCTTGCATTTTGAATGTGTCAATGGGTGTCGTAGGGACAAAACCAAGTCCAATGTTAAGTACAGATAGTTCGTATGTAGAAAGTCATTTGTTAGTGAGATTGACCACTATATCTACAAGCCGCTCAGGCCTTGTTGCTGGTCCTGTGTTTGGCTTTGAGTATACATTCTTTCAGTCTCCTCTTTCTCCCATTGGATTCTCCTGTCTCCTCATCTCTCGCCTCTTCCTCTCCTGCCACCTCTCCTTAAAGAACGTTAATTTGGTTGGTAGAAATGCATATGCTGAGGTTGCGGTGGGCCGCAGGTATGGTCCAACGTGTCCTGGTCAGAAAACCATTTGATTAGGGTGATGTGTGGGGTACAGAAGTCTCCTCTCCTCTGTTTTCTATGCTTGCCCCACCAACTATGACTAGAGTAGCAGCTTGACCATTCCTCCGGGTCAGTAAGAGTAAGGGGACCCTGAATCGCTCTTTCCTGAGGATTCTGAGTCTGAGTCATGTTTCTTCTTAAAGTCGTCTCTGATGTTAGGGTACACTTTTTCATGAGAAAACGTACTTACATTCTTCAACAATGTATTTATCTTGCTCAGCATAAGTACGTCTTTATTCTCTGCTATCTCATTGTATTAGTGTTCTTACAGGGATACACTGGTTTGGCAAGTATTACGCTGCCTGGGCATTCCTTGAGTTAGTTTGCATGCCTCAAAAAAATCTCACGTAAAAATACATGAATGGGGGAGTAACAGGCAAATGAGCCCACTGTATTGAAAGCCCAGGATCAAAACAGGCCAATAGAGTAGTGCTGAAACATGTTGGTGAACTGAAGGGTCAGAGGATCCTTATATCCTGAAATCCCATTGGTACTTCCCATTTACCATGCTAAAAATGGGAAACCTTGCGAGTGGATGAGAATTTTTTATCTTAATGTTAAGTCCCCTACAAACCATTATTAAAAGTGCTTATTGGAATGCCTTTTAAGGATCAGGGTGAACCTGATGATGAAGCATACCACAATTAGAGTGGGCAAGGATTATTTGTAAAAAAATGATTTTTTTTCCTTTTTCCCGCTTCCTTAGGTAGTGGTGTATAGGTGTGGCTTGTAACAGTCCCCGCTTAAAGAGTGTCTCCCATTTTAGAGAAGTACTTGGTTGTTTGTTGGCTCTGGGTAGTTTCAAGGTTTTGGTGGAGATCATCTCCTGCATGGAGCACCCTACTACACGGACAATACTCTCAACCTTCTCACCTCAAATATCTGTTTTTCTCACAGAGTTTTAAAGCATTGGAGTAACCTAGGGCCATTCATGCATGAACACTATGTATATTATGAGGTTGATATTCTGCCATACAAACAGACAGTCACCATTTAATAGATCACTTTTTGTAGTTTCTTCAACATTATCTGTGGAACCAGTCAACTAGCCGGATACAAAGGTAAAAGAATAATTCTGGTTGGAGAGTCTGAAGGATGCCCACATCTGCCCTCGCACCCTCCTTTAGCAATGAGGATGACCCACTAGCTGCTAACGTGTCTTACACTCTGTCTTTCCTTGGACCTAGGACAGTAAAAAACAGTTGTATGGGTTTCTGCAACCTCCTGTTCTCTTATGAATCATATCTGGGAAACCTCAGATTCATACAGTGTAGTACACTTGTGCAGCACAAGGCCTAGCCTTCTGATCCTAGGAGATATGCTTCAATTAACCGGTTAAAAAATGAGGCAACTTAATAACTAATAGTGTCATTGCTATTTGTAATGGAAATGCTTGTTGCCAAATTAGCATTTTTTTACAGAGAATCACATGATTTCATATCCTTGACCTTCAACAATCTGGCACAATATTTTATCCTCTTCTTACGGGGCGGAGTACCAGAACTTCCCTGTTGCTTCCCAAACCTTGATATGCCCTCCCCCTACTATAACGTCTACAAAGTCTTAAGTATTACTAAGAAGGGAAGCTTAGGTAAACGGCCATTGTAAAAGAGACAGAACACACTCTAAAAACATAACAACAAAAATCAATATGTTTTTTTTACCTCTCTTCGCCATATTCATCATTTATTCCTGAACTAAGCTAGTCATGTTTAAGGGAGAAAGGAAGTTAAGACTGAGCAAAGGAAGGAAGGAGCTGACTAGCTGACATGGGGGCACATGAATGCAAACCAACAAGTATAGTCTGTCAGAAAACACTAACCATGTACCTATAATGTAACAGGAGCAGTGCACTATTACAACCCACACTGGATACCACCACCTGACTCATCTCTCTGCTCAGTATTGAAGCCTTCAGAGAATGATGGATATCTAAAACAAATGGACTTTAAAAAAATATGCACAACATCTAACTTAACAGTATATATCTTAAGAGTATCTCTGTGTATCTCCGTGTTGCCTACTCTCTGTGCATATGAGGTGAAGTTGATTGTTCTGAAACTAAAGCATAATAAGATGCAGTACACTTGAATATTTCATTACCCTCCTACTTTATTGATAATGTAACTACCTTGAGTGGTTTGAATAACCACTTTGTGAAGATAATAGAGCTAGTTCCTATCTGGTCTATGTGCACATCTGAAAGACAATCAACAATCATCAATACTCTGTAGTTCCTATTACCAGTAAGTTATGAAATGTTTTAATCAATAAACACCTATTATATCTTGCACACAATTATAGACACATGTTTGAAGTAATGATAGTTTTTGCGCAATCATTCTTCCCTTTTTTTCACAAGAAGCATAGGATTAGTTAGTGCCATCTATGCCAAACTGAAAAATGATAACAGCCTTTTACCATGCCAGGCACAGTTTTACAATGTTGGATTGGTAAATTTACAAATGAAGCCAACCTTGGGCTGTAATATAGAAAATACCCAGGGGGATGCAATAGGCAAATGTCCCCACTTTGCGTGCCCATGGGGGCAATTTTTTATATTATTACAGATAGCGCATGCGCACATTTAGCACCAATGCTATGCACAGAGGGATTTCCCTCACTTGCATGGGGTAGTGGCCTCATTCAAATGAGGTAAACCCTTTGCTTCTGTGTGCCATTTTATAGATGGGCACAGAGGTAAAGAAGCTGTCGGGAGGCACACGACAGTGCGTCACCTAAAAGGTGGCGTACTGTCAGCGCACCTCCTGATAGCAGCCCTCTGGAGGGGGAAAAGGTGTCCTATGGACCACCCAGACAGTCCCTTGCAAGCAGGTGCAGTCAACCATTGCATTCACCTGCAAGGGGATCCCTCTCCCTCCCAAAAAATGTGCAGGTGCGGTGCCACCTGCACAGTGAAACACATAGAAAAAGTTTTAAAGCTGATGTATTGTTATGTGAGAGTCTTTTGGTTGGCATGCAAACTAAACTCAAGGCATGCACAGACAATGTTATATTTGCCAATCCAGTGTATTCCTGTAAAACAAGAATACATGGCATAAAACAAGTGTGCCACAGTATGTGTCTATTCAAGTGTGACGTGAGCACGGTCCCAAAGTGTGTGTCTTTTTAGATCCTTCAAACTGTAATCCAGTTATATCACTCATTGGTTCCATACTCACGTTTGTAACGCATCTCATTGTTTTTGTCAAATCTTTTTTTATTGTTTTAAGATTACATTTGACAGCAAAAGCATCACATGTAGTAGCTCACAGTCATGTACAGGTTATTCGTCAATGCGTTGGCGCGTGGCCACGGTATTTTTCATGCGTGCAAACTTTACTGTGAATGGAACAAAAGGTGCTTACCCAGGAGCTAACTATACTACTTTTCGTCAGTCCTGATGCAGTCTCTGAGGGTACCAGTGAGGACCGGTGTGTTAACCTCTCAATAGTCTGTGTGGTCCGGTGCTGAACCTACATCATGGGCATGCAAACAGATGATATCTATATGAAACAAGAAACAATAACAGTGGCAGCAGAAACCATATGCACATTTTAACTCCCTCTCCCTTTCCCCTGTACCCCCACCCTCCACCCCCCCGGGTCGCGTGGGCGCTCCCCATCTATGGCCGCCCTGGTGTGATTGCCTCCATGCCCAGGTAGAGGAGGGGTAGAATGTTACCAGATTATCCTGTCAGTAGAACAACCTGTGGCGTGTGTCCATCCGTGTGATCGCCTCCCACACCCTCTGTGTGGCTCGTGTGCCCCTCACTGCCCGACCGCTGTAGTGCACCGAGCATCCGCTCCCAATGGGCCGCTATAGGTTCCTTCTGTAGCCCCAGTGTTTTCTCCCTGCGAATAGCGGTCCACTCTACCCTAGCCCATGCCTGAAATGAGGAACTCCATGCCTGTGTACATGGTGGGTCGTGTGCCTTCCATCTCCTTGTAAGGAGGCGCTTTGCTACCACTAGCCCCAAATCCAGGAACCGGGACACCACCTTATCTTTGGGGGACCTCTTGAAATTATGTAAGATGTACTCGGGCCAGTCAAAGGGAATGATTTGACCTGTGCAACTCTGCAGCAGCTCACTAAATGCACGCCAGTAAATACCCAACCCCGGACAGCTTCACAGCATGTGCAGGAACCCCGCCCCCAGTTCACCACACCTAGGTCAGAGCTCATCATTGTGATGAAAGTACTCAGGCGTGAGGTAAGCCCTGTGAACAACGAAGAGGTGGATTTGGTGGAATCGCATGTTTCTGGGGATGCGCACAGGGCTTTTAAGTACCCTTTCTCATTCCTTGTCTACTAGTGGCAACCCCAGATCTAGTTACCATTTGCATCGAAGTGGGCCCAAACTAACAGCCATGTGCTCCCTCAAAGATGCAGCAAACCAGCGAACCAGATGTCTGCCTCTCCCCATTACATGCAGGTACTACATATTTAAATGTTGGCTAGGCTCTATGGTCACGTCTCCCCACCTGGTGGTCAGTTTCGCTATCAGGGAGCGGTGTACTAAAAACCCCCCGGGTGGAAGCCCCTCCTCTGTCACCAGGGTCTCATACGTCGAGAACTCCCCATCCCGGTATAGATCTCCGAGCGTATGAATGTCAGCCTCCCACCATGCCATGAGCATGGAAGCCGTGAGCACCCCTTCGACACCAGATGAGCCCTCCAGAGGTATGGCCGGCGCATGAGGGACCGTGTTGGGGGTGAGATATAGAGCCCTAAGGTACACTTGTATGCCACTGCCAAGAGGAGCGGTGTTGGGTGCACAATCGCAGCAATGGGGTGGAAGAGTTTAGTAATTTGCTCTAGTGAGTATGGCGGCAGTGCTATGGCTGTATCGTCCCTGCCTCTATCCGCCGCCAACCAATGAGCAACCCATTGCAACTGAGCGGTCAGGTAGTAGTGTACAAAACAAGGAGCAGCCATACCTCCCCGGTCTGTCGGCAGGTATAACTTTGCCAGCCCCAGCCTGTGTCTAGAGGTGCCCCAGATAAAGTCCTGTAACATCTTATTGAGCATGTTGAAAAAGGGGGCCTGAATAAAAACTGGTAAATTGACAAAGTAATACAGGAGGTGGGGAAGCATGATCATTTTGGCAAGCGTCACTCTACCCGTGATCGTCAGTGGGAGTGTGTTCCAGAAGCGTACCTGTGACCTAAGCGCCGAGACCGCCCTCCCCAGGTTCCCATCAAACATGTCAGTTGGGTGGCAGTAGATATTTATCCCCAGGTATCGGAAGGTATCTTCTTTCCTCTGGACTCGTGTACCCCCGAGACGGTATCCCGGGTCTGCGTTCCCTGCAATGAAAGTGTACAGGTAGGATTTATCTGCATTTACTCGGAGCCCGAGATATCGGCAAAGGCGTGCAGCAGCTCGACCAGTTGCTCGGGTATGTGCCCCACATCCCTCACAAACACCAGCAGGTCATCAGCGTAGAGTGACACCTGATGGACTGCATCTCTCATTGGTCTACCATCACCGAGAGTCACCTGTATCGCTATGGCCAGGGGCTCGATTGCCAGCGCGAACAGCAACGGGGACAGGGGGCACCCCTGTTGGGTGACCCAGCCCACGGCCACTGCTTCAGAGATCTAGGGGCCTAGCCGCACCCGGACTGTGGGATTTTTGTATAGTAGGTCGACCATATGGAGGAACCCCATTTCCAACCCATAGCGCAGCAGCACTGCTGACCAATATCTCCATTCTAGACAATCAAATACCTTCTCCAGGTCCAAGATCAGGCATCCCGCCCTGGGCCACTCCTGCGTGGCCTCAGCTTCGATCCTGAAATACCTCCTGAGGTTCAAAGACGTGGACCTCGCAGGGACAAACCCATTCTGGTCAGCATGGACTAAGTGGGGGACCATCGGCGCCAACCGTTCCGCCAGCACCTTTGCGAAGATCTTATAATCCACGTTAAGCATCGCCAGGGGTCTATAGGAGCCTAGTGCTGTAGGGTCCCTGTCCGGTTTGGACTGGGAGACCAGGAACGCCTCCAGCATGGAAGGGGACAATGATTCCTCCTCCAGCGCTGCATTGTATAACCAATGAAATAGTGGCACCAGGGATTCACTGTAAGCTTTATAGTTCTCGGCAGGCAAGCCATCCGGTCCCGGGGTTTTCCCAGAGGCCATTTACTGGATCGCCTCCCCAATCTCCTCTAATGAGAGAGGTGTGTCAAGCAACTCCTTCTGCTCCTCAGAGGCCGTGGGCAGATGGATAGAGTCCAACAACTCCTCTAGGAGGTGCCTGGGGCCAATTCCCTTGGTCCTATATAGCTGTTTATAATGGTCTGTTAGGGCACTATGGATTTCGCGCTGCGTATACACCAGCATTCCGCCCGCTGTGCGGAGTGCTCCTATTGGGGCACAGGACCCCACCTGTCTTATCAACCAAGCCAGTAGGTTCTGGCCATGTGCGCCGCATAGTTATGGCATCTCAACCGCTCCAGAAGCTCCGCTTGTTGGGTGCAGAGATCCCCTAGCTTATGTGAATGCCTGCGCGCTCCGTCTCCTTCCCGCTCATAGCGCAATAGCTCTGCTTCCAGGCGTGGAAGGGAGTCTGAGAGCGTCCTGCGTATGTTCCACGTGGCCCCCAAGCAATGCCCCTGAGCGGCCACTTAGTGGACGTCCGACTCTACCATTGCATTGCTCGCCGTCCCTTCGTTGATATAAAAAACGTGAGAACAGCTGTGCCCAGGGACGAGGGAAACTCTGAGTCCTCTGGCGCACTAGGCTGGAGCCGCCACGTAGGCCCAGGCGGACGATCCGCCTCCCAACTGATCTGAAACCACAAGGGGTTATGATCGGAGTGCATCCTCCCCAGGTATTCTGATTGTGCAATAAGCGGGAGCAAAGACTAGGAACCCACTATCCTGTCCAACCGTCCATGCAAGTCATGGACTGCTGAATAGTTGGAATACATTCTATCAGTTGAGTGTAGTATGTGCCACAGGTTCTGTAGCCCCCAGTGTGAAAGCCAGTCCTTACGCGCCTCCGCATTGGATGCCACCACTGCGGTGCATGGGGGGGAAAGACCTGACCAGCTGAACATCTAGTACCATATTAAAATCCCCCCCGGGCAACCAAGGGAGCCCGGCATAGGAGTGGAGCACCTGGGTCAGCTGCGCTAGGAAGGACGGTTGGTCCACAATGGGGGGGGTGGAACAATGATCCCAGCAGCATCTCCTGAACATTCAATTTCACCCGCACAAGTGTATACCTGCCCTCTTGATCCACCCTCACTTCTTCACAAACAAAGGAATGCCCGCCCGCACGCAGATCACTGTTCCCCGCGCATGCCCCGAGAAGACAGTACCATAAATTTGCCCCCTCCAATGACTGAGAAGCTTGTCAAGCTCCGTCTGGGTCATGTGAGTTTCCTGTAGGAGGGCAACCCTCACAGAGTGTTGTTGCAGGTAGGAAAATATGGAATACGCTTTGACGGTGTGTGCATACCACGTATGTTCCAGGTCACTATGTTAGTGTGTGTCATCATGTAGCTGGGTAAGTCATAGCATCACGGGACAAAGGGACCACACCGAGGGGGGGGTCTGGGTCTTGGTCCGAGGGGAGCATATTGGTGTGCTGCCGTTCAAATGAGATAACAACTGTGAACAATGTAACTAATGGGGCGTTCGTCCAAACCTCAAAAACACAGGAGTTGGTGAGCTATTCCAGTGTAGTGCCTGGTGGGGTGTGTGTGGTGACAGTGACGTGTCTGCACTATTCCCCTTTCTCATACCTCCTGTACATGCAGGAGGTGCGCAGCATGTCACGGTCTAGTCTAACTCACAGGCCCGGTGCGAGCCACAGTGGTAGGGCACCTGCAAATGTGGTACCTGTGCTGTGTGCCCCCCTCATGCAGTAAGCTGTCCCCCAGCCATGCGCATGTGTCTCACTAACTTTTAAGGACACCTCCAATGTACTGCAAAGTGCAACAGCACGAGCAGGGGCATATGCACGGCAAAACAGTTCTCGGCGTACATATGTTTGTAAGCCATGTATAGATGCAGCACAACGCCATAGTATCACATAAGCTGGTCAGCAGTCTGGGGTGTCACCACAGGCAGGTTCAAGTCTTCAGAGATCACGGTGTATGGGAATGACGAGCCACTGGTTCCCGGTACACTGCGTATGGGTGTCTCTATGCGGCCATGGTTATGCACTGTTCCAAGGGTTGCTACCGCCTCAAGAGCTTCCTGATTTTCTCTGGGCTGGGCGAAACTGGGCCTGGCCTCACAGTTTGATGTGCCCCCCACCGTCTACGCCATCTTGATCTCCTCTCCGGCCGGCCCCCGTCATCCGAGCCTGGAGGTCTTGTTCCTGTCCACTCTCCTGACTCCTCCAGCCAGTCCCACACTTCCGATGGGGAGTCGAAGAAACAAGTTCCCTCCTTCGTGACCACTCTTAGGTGGGACGGGAACAACAGGGAGTAGGGCAACTCCAGCTCCCTGAGTTGACGCTTCTCTGTCTCCGCACCGTTGCTGTTTAATCCAGGAAGATCATTACCCGACTGTTTCCCACATTCAGGTTGCCTGATTTCCTTACGTCAAAAAGGGGTGACACAAGATGGCTTGAATTGCTAAAAGAATGTGATGTGGTGGCTCTACAGGAGACGTGGGATAGGGATTGTGACTTTTGGCTAGATGGATATACATCCTATTTTTTAGCTGCCCAGGCATCGAGCTCAGGTCGAAATAAAGGGGGGTTGTTGTTGTTTTTAATATCTGTTAATGTGAGGGGCAACGTAAAGGTATTAATAACACCATCCGAAAACTACCTAGTTTTGGAAGTCACTATGCCTAACAATCATAAATGTGTTTATATCAACTTCTATAATGCCATACAAGGCACACCTCAAAATGACAACATTAACTCCCTGACAGAGTTTTTATGTAAATATAAGGAGGGCCAAACCACTTTTGTATATCTCACCCTGATGGGGGATTTTAATATATATTTATGCCAACAGAATTGCCAGTTTAGAGATACCACAAACATAGATATGCTGCCCCTTTCACACTTTGAACATTCTGTAAAGGGGACCGCCCTAGAAGAACTTCTCTTAGAGAATGATTTATCTGAACCAGAGTTCTTCGATACTAACAAGAGGGTGTCAACTTACAGTGCCAGGGACAGTAATACTATTATTCATTACATATTTATCTCTCCGGGCATGTTACATAATGTAATCTTTTACAATGCTATACATACTACATTCAGTATTCATAATCCTGTAGTGTTAGAACTAGACAACAATAACCTGTTTTTATTTAATAGAGTAGCAAACGCAGAAATATTTACAGATTTAATTGCTAAGGACCAGGGGAGACTGGTTAAATGGAGCAAAATCATCCCAGAGGACTTTTTTTATTCCCTAAACTTAAAGGTGGGTAAAGAAATTAACATCTGTAGGGAACCACTTAAATTTGAGGGGAATATAATTTTGTCATTTGAAACTATCTGCCATCAAGTAGCGGATGATTTAAAGTGAAAATTGGAAAATAAGGAGAAAAAGGCAAAGGGGTGGTTTGATAATGAATGCTCCAAATCCCATAGAGAATTATTTAAAGCATTAAAAAAGACACCCCGAGATAGACAGGAGGTGGCCAGGCTTAGAAAAAAGTATAATTTGAATATTTTAAGGCGAAAAAATGAAATAAAAAGACAGGCATGGGATGACTTACATGAGAAGGCTATTCTGAGGGATAGCGCTAAATTCTGGTCAATTGTTAACACTCCCTTATTTAATGGGAAAGAAAATGCGCCACTAGAGGTAAATATCCCCGAACAGGATTGGCTGGATCATTTTCAAAACATCTATGGCAGTAATCTCGAGCTAGGCTCCTTAGACCCAATACTGATTGAGACGCAGGAGATTTTACCTAGATTCTCTATAAAGGAGGTACAGAAGGCCATTGAGGACACGGCGGGCCAGAAGGCCCCAGGCCCAGATGGCGTACCGGCCGACGTGTTCAAAGCAAACTCAGGCATGTGGTCAGTGGTCCTCACTAATGTCTTTAATATAGTTAGTGTAGATAAATCAAGAGCCCCAACATCCTGGTCACAGTCCATTATAATCCCCATATTTAAGAAGGGTCAAAGGGGGGACCCAAGATGTTACAGGCCCATATCCCTGTTAGATTCTTCTTTTAAAATCCTAGGTAAGGTCATCCTAGAAAGAATCTCAGCCTGGGCCATTAATAAAGATATTCTGTGTGAGGCTCAGTATGGCTTTCGATCCGGGAGAGGTACAGAGGATCAATGCCTAAATCTGCATCTCACACTGAGCAAATACACAGTAGCGTCTAGGTGGATGATGTATCTGGCATTGATGGACTTGTCCACAGCTTTTGACCTAGTTAATAGGTCAAAGCTGTGGACAATACTCCTGGATCAGGGCCTAGATCGGGCACTTGTGATCTTTTTGGCGCAACTCCATAGAGACCTGAGGGCGACTATTCTCATGACTCAAGAGGGAAACTGTACCGCATTTTGTAAATCTGGAACAGGGGTGCACCAAGGGTGCATTTTGGCCCTTATGCTTTTTTCCCTATATATTAATTCACTAGGAAAGTCTCTGGAAGCGGCATCTTCTGAAGTACCGCTCATGGGTGGCTCCTTGATGCCGGTTCTATTATATGCCGACGACACGGTGTAGTTGTCAAGAACCCCAAATGGCTTACAACACCTGCTCAATTCCTTTGGGGCTTTCATGCGAGACCTGGATCTATTAGTAAACATAGAGAAATCACATGTAATGGCAGTGGGCAAACGCAAGAATAGTATAAAAACCCTCTCCTGTAATGGCTCAGTGCTTTCCAAAGTCAAAGTTTTTACCTACCTAGGAGTGGTGTTTGATGAGAAAGGGTCGTGGGCACCACAAATTTCTAGCAAAGCAGCGGCAGTAAAGAGATCGGCGGCCGCTATCCTGGGTTTTGCTAAACGACTGGGTGGGAAACCAGCTGAGGCTATATTGTCCATCTATAGAGCCAAAACCCTGGCCATTGCAAGGTATGGGGCCTCGATGTGGGGTTTTAAAATATTGGCTTAGATACAGAGAGAGGAAAACAGATTCCTGCGATCCCTTATGGGCCTCCCCCAACCTACACCAGCTTTTGCAGTCCACATGGAATTGGGGATGGGGTACATTGAAGACGCGCTGTCCTTGGCCCCGCTTTTGTCATGGATTAGAACATGGCTCAATCCAGATTTAACTTTAAACCACAAGATCATCAGGGATTATATGGGGCGGGACAATGTGGCTGAGATTGGGTGGTTAACACATATTAAATCAACAGCAGGATACCTGGGCCGCCCTGATTTATATACAAACCCTGAGAGCCTGATAAGAGAGGACATTAAATGGGTTAAGACCCACTTTGTAAAGAAAAAGGAAGCAGAAAGAGAGGCTAGTGAAATTAAGAAGCCAACTGTAAGGTCTCACTATATGATGATTACATCGTTATCTATACAACCATACCTGACGATAGTTAATAAACCATTTCATCGGTGGCTCCTTACAAAATTTCGCTTTAACCAAGTTCACTTTCTGCTGGGAGATTATGCTAAGTGGTGTAAGCCGCACGAGAATGTTCCCTGCAAATGTGATGACTTTTCTGACCAGGACATATTGCATTTCGTGTTTTTCTGCCCCTTTTTTAAGAGTGGCAGGGAAAAATTTATTAAGCCAATACTAAAGGATAAAGAGTTTAAGCAGGTAAAACCGGCTCTATTGTACCTGCAGCTTATGGAATCACCACTAGTAATGTATGGGGTAGCCAATTTCTTGACAGTCTCAATACGGTCCAGGCAAAATAGACTTCGGCCGTCTCTGGTTCTACATCTTGGAAATGATGAATGACCAAAATAATTTTAGGTTAATAGTTTTGTAACAAAGGAACTGCAGTAAATATCAATTTATGAATTCTGCAAGGTTTGCACATTTCTCTATGGTTGTAAAAAAAATTGAAAATAGAACTGTAGTAAATCTCAATTTATATATTTTGTAAGGTTTGCACATTTCTCTATGGTCTTAAAAGTCTGTAAACTGAGATTAATTGGATGTATAGTTACCCTGATCACTATTGAAGATGTGTATACATTGAACCCTTGTTTTTAATAATTTTTAAAACTGCTTTTTAACAACTTGTGTTTTTGATGATTTAATGTGACTGTATAGCATACTTTTATGATTTTAAAATAATCGAATAAAGTGTTTTTGACTTTGACTCTGACTCTGATTTCCTGGTTTCACGCAGCACCACATCTCTGTCCCGATAATTTAGAAGTTTAAAGAAGAGCGGGTGGGGTCTGGCTCCCAGCCTGGGCTTCTGCGCTGGCACTCTGTGCGCCCTTTCCACTGCAAACTGCTGTGACAGTGCCCCCTGGGGCAGGAGATTGCGTAGCCAGCGCTGAACATACTGGTCCGGATTTCAGCCCTCTGGAAGGCCCACCACGCAAACATTGTTGCACAGGGAGCGCCCTTCCGCATCTTCTATTTGGTCTTCGAGTGCGTGGACCCGATCAATCATGTCCTGCAACGCTATAGTATGGTTTTGGACAACAGGCTGAACCTCCTGAAGCGTTTGGCTATGTGTTGCAACCCTCTCGACTAATTTACGGTGATCCGCGTGGAGAAGAGTGAAATCCAATGTGACTTTGTTAATCCCCGTCTCTAGGGACTCCTTGGTTTTCTCCAGGGTGGTGCCAATCCTTTCCACCACTGCGAGCACAGTGTCCATTTTGGCTGCAAGGGTCGCCGCCTGCGGTTCCATGCTTCCACTCTGGCGCCCTTGCGAAGATTCTAGGTTTTCCGCCCTCAACTTCCCATGTTGCGACTTGTCCCGCAGTCGGCCCATCGCTAGATGTTGTGCCGTTGGCATCCGCAGACGGGCCTCAATATGATCGGACACGATTAGTTGCAGGCCACCAAATCCCGGGCTTCTTCCTATCGCCCTGTGAGGAGTCTATCGTGCCAGTTCGTTAACAGAGCTTTCAGCAGGGAAGCCCCCCTCTGCAAGCATCAACCCGAGGATCACATTCCGATCCGTAATAGTCTGACTTCCTGTCCCTGTTGTTGGGGAGGCTAGCCACTCTGCGCCGCCCTCAGGCACTGGGTGGTATTTATTATGCAGTCTGTCTTTCCTTTGCAACGCCGGGATTCCCAGTCTTCTCCCCACTTGCCCAGTGCACCACACCACTGCCCGCACCCCTCTGGTAGACTCGGCTCAGCCCCTCCAGGCACACCCAGTTGGCATTCACTCTGAGTTCACAGGGATTGTGGGCACAGTCTCCTCGTGGCACCTTCTATTGCCCGGGGCCTCCCCTATGGCAGACGTGTCTCTCGTGCCCGGGGCTCACCAGGCCTGTCACAGTCTCGCACAAAATGGCGCTGCCCCCAAAATGGCACCCGCTCCCTAGTTCTCCAGCTCACAGCGTCTCAGGCCCTGGCGGTGAACATTCTTGGTAATTACCTCTGCAGCTTCCCACGCCTCTAGGCACTCCAGGCACAGCTACTCTCGGTTTCCCTTGCACTGGGTGGCTGCTCCTGAGCTGCCTTGCCAGGCGCAATGAGCCTTCCCACTTACTTGCTAGTGGGGGCGACAGTTCGCTCTGCTTTCAGTGTCCCGCTTCTGGCGTACACCAGTCCGCTCTTCAGAGGAGCTACCGGTAGGTGCTCGCTGCTCCCGATAATATCCTTAGCGGTATTTCCCCCGCAACGCAGGTCAGGCACTCCACTGCTGTCCCAGGCCCGTGGTGCATTCAGATCCCGCTCTTCACCATACTGCCCACTGGCTGCGTAAACCCCCGTAGGCCTCCAGATCATCTCAGGCCTCGGGAGCCCACCACTTGCGCAGGCACTCCGGAGCTCCTATGCAGCGCAGGGCCGACTCAAGGCCCAAGCCCCAACTCGTCTCCAGCAGTCTTACTCTGCAGCTTCAGGCCGCGAGACCAGTTGGTACTTTCCGAGGCCCAGGGCACACTTTCTCTTCCCGGGCCTCATTGCTCACCCTGTCCGCAGATTCCCTTTGATGTTCGGCCGACAGCGATTCCCCCAGCCACAGATGCCTGTCTCTCATAGGGACATCCACAGCAGGTTTCTCAAGGTGCGGACCAGGTCGCTGCCACTTGCGCCCCGCTACCGCAATGGGCCCGCCTCCACTTCTTGCCGCAGGACCCACTGGTGGCGGTAGGCCGCAGGAGTCTCCGGTCTCAATGGCTCACCTCCAGTGCAATCTCGTCAAGGCGCCGTGCTTCACAGGGCAGCACAAGGGCAGACCATCAGCGTGCCCCCGGCAGTCCCACAGCTCAGTCTCGGCTCCCAGCGGCAACCGTTACCTCCTGGAGCTGTTTGCGTGCTTCCATCCCCTGTGCCGCACTGCTCGTACCCAAAAGGGTTGTGGGAAGCACACACACGATGCAAACTCCTCTAATAGTTATTATCAATTCTAGTCTACACTCACCCTATAAATGGGTATGTCTAACCCCTTGGGGGGGCGATGAGGTTTGGCCCTGTAGTCAAACCCTATATGAAGCACTTTATCATAGTGCCAATATTTAACCAGGAAATATGAATTAAGAATACTTAAAACCTCACATCTACTTTTAAAAGGATGCTGCTGCCAGGATATCCAAAAAAGTAAGGGAATGCAAATGAAGGTAGTACTTACATCGTCATGGGGCCCTACCCTCCATACCACAATCATGGCTCCTCTCTCCCCAGCTTGTGGTTCTTAACTCCTTCGGCGCTTATGGCAAGCTTAGCTCGTCATGAGGCACAGTGGAGCTGTGCTCATGATGAGCTGAGCTCATCATAACTGCCGCGGAACGCCCACGTGGGGCTAATTCCCCTCCTGCACGGGCGTTCCATGGGAGTGGGCAGAGTTGTGATGAGCTCAGCTCGTCGTGAGCACAGCTCCACTGTGCAGCATGATGAGCTGGGCTTGTCACGAACACCGCGCCGCTGCGTGCGTCCCCCTTTCCCCCCGCACCGCGGGGGAATTACCCCTGCGTGTAAGGGGTTAAATGCCGGAATGTCCGGTGTTATATTGCCCACGGCCAAGTCAGCTAGACCTTGTTTCATCCAAACCAGGCCAATCAGAAAGTGCTTGTAATCCCCTGTGGGCTGCACCAGTATTACTAATGTGGAGTAATCCGATTCCGCTGTGATTGCCGCCATGAATGGACAGTGACATATCTGGGATAGTTTGTGCCAGAGAGACCACTTGGAACTTCCGGCGTGATACACACGTGAATGCGGGCACTCAGGGGAGTCGACATGCTATGTACTGCGCACCAGGTCCTGAAGATCATTAGATTTGTAGTCCCCGCGGTTCCTATTTGGAAGATGTTTTATATTAATTTAAGAGGAACCAAAAATAACTCATTACTAACTGGTGCTGGCAGTTTAATTAAACCAAAATTAAGGCCTAACGGTCCTGCACAACCCATCAATTATTCCTTTGGTTTTGGCAGACCATTGAGACCCAGAAATTAATCAAAACATTTGTGGCTGAAAAAAACGTGATGATGACTGAGGTCTTATAACGCTCAATATTTCTCTAGTTTTAACACGATCCTACGAGTCAATAGTACATCATAAACTGAGGAAAGAAAATTGCATTAGCAGTAATAATTTGATATTAATAAGGTCCTGATAAATTTTAGTTTTTGTTACACCCTCTGGCACATTGTTTTATGTACTCATCAATACATGTTATCTTACTTCATATACTGACCTTAACTAGTGCAATAGCCTTAACAAATCTATTGGAGGCTCAGTTGATTCCACGGTATGTCACCATTGAGTACCCTTTTATTTGTTTTCAATTTATAAACCCATCTTTGTTCCTTTTGCAGGATACTATTGTTTATCCCTGCATGAGGGATACATTTCTCTTTGATTGACCATCTTCTGTCTTTTTCGCTGTGATTCTTTTCCAGGAAGTGTGACAACAGTTTGGTGGATGCTTTTTTACACCGGATCATGCTTCTGTGTTCACTTATCTGAATTTTGATAATCCTCGTAGTCAATCTAATGTAGCAGAGGCCACATGCACATGTGATGACATATACTACATTGCTACTATTGCAATTAGTATGTATCCTCTGCTCCTGAAGAGTTAGGAGGACAAGGTCAATTGTTTTGTACTGTTTTGTGAGCGTACATACAGAGCAGTTGCCACAAGGAAAATGTCCTGTCACCGGATGGAGTTCCCAAAGTGTGGTTTGTCATTCTGTTACTCCCTGACATGTGTTGCTATAATCCAAACTGTCTCTAATACTCCTGTTTCTTCTGAATGAGAAGAGTGGTTTACTGAAGGCGAACTGATTAGAAGTAAGTATGCGCCAGTGTTGGTTCACGATTTTCTTGATAGTGTTGGATGAGGAGTTGCAGGTACTCACAAAGATAAAGGAATCCTAATCCTGTTTATTGTTGGTCTCAAGTAAGGTATCTCAGGGAATGTGATGTGCCGGATTCTGGGCACTTACAAAGATCTTTTTTGGGATATTTTTTCTCTTTACGTTTTTTGGTGAGTGTCATGGTTTCTTTCTAGAAGTCTTGAATTTCTGAACAGTTTCTTCTGATCTGTAGAAACTGCCCCACAGGCAAAATTTCTCCAAAGGCCCGTGGGGAAGGCTCTTGAAATTCAGACTGCTGCTTCGATCTGTGGGCTACGTATAGAAAGAGCTGGTGAGACTTCCATCCTTTGCCATGATGGTAATGTTAAGCATGGACACAGTAGTCTTATCTGCCATTATAGTGAAGCTCAAGTAGGGGTTAAGCCTAGTCATGAAATATTCGATGGTGGCTTCATCTCTATGCCAAATGACAAGGATGTATTTGATATACTGCCTCCATAGCCCTACTGAGGCACTAAATGGGCTATTGGTCCATATGCTTTCCTCTTCAAACCCACCCATGTAGAAGCAGGCTATACTTGGTGCAAATGTACTGCCCATGGATGCCTAATGGCGATGTATTTAGATATGGTCTCCAAAAGAGAAAAACAAATCTGTTAGTGCCAGTTCTGCAAGCTACATAATGCTTTGTCCTGGGGCTGCCCATTCCTAATCTTGGGCTAGCAACAGATTGATAATTATTAACAGGCTTTGACCTTGTGGGATACTGGTGTAGAGGGCCTCAACATTGAGGCACAGCATTGTTTCTGTCTTGGGGTCATAATCCACTTTCATTAGGTTAATCAGGTGCTTAGTGTCCTTAGTGTAGGACTTTGTTTGTGTGATGAGGGGCTGCAAGAACCAATCTGTATTTTGTGATAATGGCTCAAGAACCAATCCTATGCCTGATACTATTGGTCTTCTTGTGGTGGGCATTATTCCTTTATACATCTTTGGGACAGTGTAAAAAGGAGGGATCTGTGGTTCATTTGTGGTTAGAAATTCTAGTTGTTTCCTTGTAATCTACTAATTATCTATGGCTTCATCCACAAAATATTTGATGGTATCTTGTAGGTGACTTAGGAGATCTTATTGTAAAACTTCATAGTTTCTTCCTGCACGTAGAAGGGTAAGGCACGCCTTTCTTTATTCTTCTTTTCCTTGTTTTAAGATGACACCCCCATTATCTGTGGGTTTAATGAGTAGGTGGTTCTGTTTGCTGAGGGTTTTCAAGGCCAATCTCTCCTTTTTTGTAAGATTCTGAAAGATGTATCTTCTAGAACCTAGTTCTTCAACCTCCTTTATCACTGCCTCTTCAAAGGCCCATACTTTGGGTGGTATTGAGGAAGGCGGCAGGTTGAATTTGAATTTTCTCCTCAAAGTGATGTATCCATTATCTGTTTCCATGATTAAAGTGTTCTGACAAACACCTTCACTCCTATTTTTCTGAAGAACTCAGCTAGTTACCCTTGCATTTTGAATGTGTCAATGGGTGTCGTAGGGACAAAACCAAGTCCAATGTTAAGTACAGATAGTTCGTATGTAGAAAGTCATTTGTTAGTGAGATTGACCACTATATCTACAAGCCGCTCAGGCCTTGTTGCTGGTCCTGTGTTTGGCTTTGAGTATACATTCTTTCAGTCTCCTCTTTCTCCCATTGGATTCTCCTGTCTCCTCATCTCTCGCCTCTTCCTCTCCTGCCACCTCTCCTTAAAGAACGTTAATTTGGTTGGTAGAAATGCATATGCTGAGGTTGCGGTGGGCCGCAGGTATGGTCCAACGTGTCCTGGTCAGAAAACCATTTGATTAGGGTGATGTGTGGGGTACAGAAGTCTCCTCTCCTCTGTTTTCTATGCTTGCCCCACCAACTATGACTAGAGTAGCAGCTTGACCATTCCTCCGGGTCAGTAAGAGTAAGGGGACCCTGAATCGCTCTTTCCTGAGGATTCTGAGTCTGAGTCATGTTTCTTCTTAAAGTCGTCTCTGATGTTAGGGTACACTTTTTCATGAGAAAACGTACTTACATTCTTCAACAATGTATTTATCTTGCTCAGCATAAGTACGTCTTTATTCTCTGCTATCTCATTGTATTAGTGTTCTTACAGGGATACACTGGTTTGGCAAGTATTACGCTGCCTGGGCATTCCTTGAGTTAGTTTGCATGCCTCAAAAAAATCTCACGTAAAAATACATGAATGGGGGAGTAACAGGCAAATGAGCCCACTGTATTGAAAGCCCAGGATCAAAACAGGCCAATAGAGTAGTGCTGAAACATGTTGGTGAACTGAAGGGTCAGAGGATCCTTATATCCTGAAATCCCATTGGTACTTCCCATTTACCATGCTAAAAATGGGAAACCTTGCGAGTGGATGAGAATTTTTTATCTTAATGTTAAGTCCCCTACAAACCATTATTAAAAGTGCTTATTGGAATGCCTTTTAAGGATCAGGGTGAACCTGATGATGAAGCATACCACAATTAGAGTGGGCAAGGATTATTTGTAAAAAAATGATTTTTTTTCCTTTTTCCCGCTTCCTTAGGTAGTGGTGTATAGGTGTGGCTTGTAACAGTCCCCGCTTAAAGAGTGTCTCCCATTTTAGAGAAGTACTTGGTTGTTTGTTGGCTCTGGGTAGTTTCAAGGTTTTGGTGGAGATCATCTCCTGCATGGAGCACCCTACTACACGGACAATACTCTCAACCTTCTCACCTCAAATATCTGTTTTTCTCACAGAGTTTTAAAGCATTGGAGTAACCTAGGGCCATTCATGCATGAACACTATGTATATTATGAGGTTGATATTCTGCCATACAAACAGACAGTCACCATTTAATAGATCACTTTTTGTAGTTTCTTCAACATTATCTGTGGAACCAGTCAACTAGCCGGATACAAAGGTAAAAGAATAATTCTGGTTGGAGAGTCTGAAGGATGCCCACATCTGCCCTCGCACCCTCCTTTAGCAATGAGGATGACCCACTAGCTGCTAACGTGTCTTACACTCTGTCTTTCCTTGGACCTAGGACAGTAAAAAACAGTTGTATGGGTTTCTGCAACCTCCTGTTCTCTTATGAATCATATCTGGGAAACCTCAGATTCATACAGTGTAGTACACTTGTGCAGCACAAGGCCTAGCCTTCTGATCCTAGGAGATATGCTTCAATTAACCGGTTAAAAAATGAGGCAACTTAATAACTAATAGTGTCATTGCTATTTGTAATGGAAATGCTTGTTGCCAAATTAGCATTTTTTTACAGAGAATCACATGATTTCATATCCTTGACCTTCAACAATCTGGCACAATATTTTATCCTCTTCTTACGGGGCGGAGTACCAGAACTTCCCTGTTGCTTCCCAAACCTTGATATGCCCTCCCCCTACTATAACGTCTACAAAGTCTTAAGTATTACTAAGAAGGGAAGCTTAGGTAAACGGCCATTGTAAAAGAGACAGAACACACTCTAAAAACATAACAACAAAAATCAATATGTTTTTTTTACCTCTCTTCGCCATATTCATCATTTATTCCTGAACTAAGCTAGTCATGTTTAAGGGAGAAAGGAAGTTAAGACTGAGCAAAGGAAGGAAGGAGCTGACTAGCTGACATGGGGGCACATGAATGCAAACCAACAAGTATAGTCTGTCAGAAAACACTAACCATGTACCTATAATGTAACAGGAGCAGTGCACTATTACAACCCACACTGGATACCACCACCTGACTCATCTCTCTGCTCAGTATTGAAGCCTTCAGAGAATGATGGATATCTAAAACAAATGGACTTTAAAAAAATATGCACAACATCTAACTTAACAGTATATATCTTAAGAGTATCTCTGTGTATCTCCGTGTTGCCTACTCTCTGTGCATATGAGGTGAAGTTGATTGTTCTGAAACTAAAGCATAATAAGATGCAGTACACTTGAATATTTCATTACCCTCCTACTTTATTGATAATGTAACTACCTTGAGTGGTTTGAATAACCACTTTGTGAAGATAATAGAGCTAGTTCCTATCTGGTCTATGTGCACATCTGAAAGACAATCAACAATCATCAATACTCTGTAGTTCCTATTACCAGTAAGTTATGAAATGTTTTAATCAATAAACACCTATTATATCTTGCACACAATTATAGACACATGTTTGAAGTAATGATAGTTTTTGCGCAATCATTCTTCCCTTTTTTTCACAAGACGAAAACCCCAGGTTCATGCGAGCAATCTTTCAAAGTCTCAATCAATACCTATGGGACCGATTAAGATATCTGGCCGAAAGCCACCAACCAGCTGATGGAGGCTTTCTGCCTGACATCGTAGGTTTTAGTCCGACCTCCATATTCGGATGATGGTGCTCAGAGTGAAACCTGTGGGGGGATTCTGATGTGCTTCTGACGGGCTCCTTGAGTCCGTCGGACGTTGGTAGCAACCATAATCACCTAATGATGGCAGAGCCAGGCTCAGCTACGCCATCGGAATCATGATAGGACTTTCCGACAGCCTTTTCATGTCGGCCTTCCCTGCATGGAAAGGCTGTCTGAAGGTGTCTTTGGGGGCCCCTAGAAGGGCCACTCTTCCTCCAGGCCCTCCACTATGACCTGTGCCCCCTAAACATCCCTGCACCATGTGGTAGGCACTGCAAGGTGCCTGCCACACCGTGCAGGGATGTTTGAAAACATCCATTTCCCAATGGCAGCTTGTGCTGTGGGCCTGTCCTGCTTGCTGTACAACCTGCTATTGGAAAATGGATGTTTCTGACCGCCCATAGCGCGGTCGCATCCAAATTCGGTGATCAGAATCACCAACCTATCGTCAGACGGTTTCGGACCACAATGGTGTCAGGTGGACGGAAGCCACCCAACATCGTCATTAGGCCCAAAATGTTCAAAAATGTGTAAAGTTTGTGTTTTTGTCCCAGAAATCTTGATTTCCGATACTTTTTGGAATATTATTCTCTGATAGTTGATTGTGACATTGGTTCTCGTAACTGGAAAGACAGGCACGGCCACCATAACATTTTCTTTCCTCAAAATTGGTTTTTAATGCACTGTATTTGGGCCCCTTTCTCCTTGCTCCCTGCAATGGAACTTGCTAGGTGCTTGAGGAATAAAAGGAGTTTGGATCAATTACAATTTAACAATCACAGTGTAGCCCATTTGGCCACAGAGTAAAACTCTTAGTCAGAAGATGGGATTAAGTATGGATTTATTACAAATTCAAAACCAGACTGATGTACACAAGTCTCAGGAATATATATTGTATATATTGTAATGCAAGCCAAAATGATGAATGAAGTTTAGCCTTAGTCACATGAAACATACAAGAAATTTGGTGATCTTAAAGCAAAATATTAAAAAGAGGCTCTGATTCATATACAATTTGCGCTCCACTTGCCTGTCATGCATGAGGATAAGCTAAATCTCTTCACCTAAACCTGCTTTAACTGATGCTGGAGGGGAAACCCTAATTAAATCCCTTAAAGGAGAAATATGTCTGCATAGCAGAACCTCTGTAGAAGTTATCTAAAGGAAAGAATATTGTATAGCACAAAGTCACACAACAAAGATGTGGCAAAGAGGTCTGAAGCTCTCTAAGTCTAGAAGGAGTCTGAGTAAACTGAAGTGTGATCATCAATTATACCTACAAAAGAACCTTCAAGATTTCCAATTATCATATTATTTTCCACCTTCCAACAGTATACCATGGCAACTACACTTGAAACTACTTTCCTTTGGTCCACACATCCTTGGCTTCCTCCCGTCTCCTAATTCCATATAAACAGTAGTCCTCCCTTGTTCGTTAAGGCTTTTCATCCTTGCCAAAAGATACTCCTTTCCAGCCTCACTATCTCTCTCACACAATGTGCATTGTCGTTTTTGGAAGATCACACAATTGTGCCTGCAGAGGAGAGAATAACAATCCATGCACAGCTTACGTTCATGCCGAAGGTCAAACATTAAGAAATCCAAATGCTTAGGGCCTTTGGTCAAGTTAGTGTGGCAAGCATCTCAATACATATTTAAATGCATGATTTCAGATACAAAAATGGAAATGATTATAATATAGATGAAAAGCACTATTCAAATGGATACATTTTTAGTTATAAAGACACGCCCCCGCCTGACTAAGAACAAAAGGCGTGTGTTTCCTCTCGCCAGCGGGACGCCCTAAATGCTGATCTGCATCCAGGAGCTGTGGGAGGACCTTCGGAGCTGCCTTGCCTGCCCTTTCCTTCGGGATACAGCCGCTTACCGCAGCTGCTCCCCGCACCCGCTTCGCGGGTGCCACTTTGCGGGTGCCACTTCGCGGTCAGTAGCGAGGGGCGAAGGCTGATTGGGCGGTCTGAATCGCTGCGAGGAGGCTTGGACCAGCATCAGAGGGCGTGTGCAAGCAGGGACTCTGAAGACCAGGAGTCCCTGCGCTGCCCAGGTGTGCACGGCCGCGCCCCTAGTGAGACACGCCCCCCGCCTGACTAAGAACAAAAGGCGTGTGTTTCCTCTCGCCAGCGGGACGCCCAAAACTCTGATCTGCATCCAGGAGCTGTGGGAGGACCTTCGGAGCTGCCTTGCCTGCCCTTTCCTTCGGGATACCGCCGCTTATCACAGCTGCTCGCCGCACCCGCTTCGCGGGTGCCGCTTCGCGGGTGCCGCTTCGCGGTCAGTAGCGAGGGGCGAAGGCTGCTTGGCCGGTCTGAATCGCTGCGAGGAGGATTGGACCAGCATCAGAGGGCGTGTGCAAGCAGGGACTCTGAAGACCAGGAGTCCCTGTGCTGCCCAGGTGTGCACGGCCGCGCCCCCAGTGAGACACGCCCCCCGCCTGCAATGGTAACCATTTAACAGCTTGTGTGGCGCTCAGCGGGACGCCGAGCGAAGCCCGGGCAAAGGGCGGGCAGTCTGTGGCAGTCAGGTGCTGTCAGAGGCTGGGCTGGGCCACCCCCCTGTCATCTGCAATCTTCTGTGACAAAGTTAGCTGTTTCCTGGTTGGGGGTTTAGCTGCTTAAATGTCTACCCGCTCTGGGAAAGCACTGAGGGGTGGGGGAGAGGGCGCTGCAGGGAGCACTGTGATAGGTACGATGGACAAGTTCATCACAAGAGTAGCTGCTGTGATTGAAAAAGAGATTGTGATGACGGAGCGCCGCCTCTCACAAGAATCTTTTCCGCTCTACGCTCCTCACTAGGAGCTGTGGCACAGGCCTTGTCTCCATCTCCCACCCATCCTACCTCCCTTTGTTCTGGGATTGTGTCCGAGCAGCCACGGATTGCAGCAATAGGGGCAAGCATTAATAGGTTGGAAAGCTTGGTAGCACAATCCTTCCCCCCTAGCTCTAGTCCAGCAGTCACGGGACTATGTTCTGCTGTTCCTTCAAGCCCTTCCATCGGACAGGACTGCCACCCACCCCTTAATGATCCTCCCTTGGCTTCGAACCTGTCGTGCTTGGCACACGACTCCTTAGTTTGCATTAAAAGGAAAAGGGTTGCTAGTATACAGAAGGGTAGCTTCACAACATCCCACAAGCGCCCGAGGAATCAAGTCCCAAGAGGCCCTGGTCCAACAAATAGTTGTGGTCCTGCTATATTGACCCTTGATCCAATAGGAGGAAATGCTCCCCTGGTAGCTGCGGCTGAAGCAGTACAGGCACACCTTATCCCCCCTGCCCTACCAGCAGTACCACATGAATCGCCTTCCTTAAAGCTTATTGAGAATCTGGTTAAGCTCCTACTGGTCCCGCTTACTGACCAAGTTAAGGGTCTGGGGGAAAGGCTAGATAGGTTTGAATAGTCTACACTAGACAATTTATTTTCCCTGAAAACCCTTATCAAACTCCAGTCTAAAACTAGTGTGGACACTATGGGTGGGAATGACGGAAAGGGGGCTGTAGTGGGCTCAACTCAGGCAACTCTCCCGTCAACGTCTGCAATCATTACAGCAGTAGGTAAGGACTTGACTTCTGCCACTGAGATCTCTGCTACCGTTAAACCGGGAACTACTACCCATACAGCCCAGGTTCACGCTAGCACCCCCCAGTTACTGAGTAATGTAAAAACTAAACCAGCCCAAAATAAGTTGCAAGTGGGAGGGGTCCAATCCAAGCCAAAATGACCGGTTCAGCCAATTGTTGACGCCAGGGGAGTTGCTCCGGCTGCAAATACAAAAGCAGCTTCGAGCCATTCCAGAGCTCCTTCTTCAGCGGTCATACCGCACAAGGTGGTTCCAAAATGTCTGCCAGTGAATCTCCCCCCAGAGTGCCACCCATACGTTGCTGTCCTCATTAATGTTCCCATTCTGAAGGATGCTCAGTTGGAAACCCACCAGGCACTAAAGAATAAGACCATGCATTGGCTAAAAGCCAATAAACCCCTACCAAGGGGTGTGGATGGGTTGATTCTTGGAGTGCGTAGGGTAGGATGGATAGGACAGGGAAAGAAACCATTTGCAGGCGATTGTGTGGTAGTCAACTTTCAAGATACTAGAGTTGCCCACGCAATCTGCAATTCTGACCAGGTGGCTGGTGGACCAGGCATTGAGGTGGTGGATTTAACATACTTCTACCCGCGGCCAGTTATGAATTACCTTGGGCCATCCCATATGGATACCTGCCAATACATCACTGGCAGCCATTGGTCTCCTGTAATACCTCAGTTCCAGCCGCATGTAGTATGGCCAAGGTCGAGATGGGGTTCTAGGGGGTACTGACTTGCCGATGGCTTTTGGGAGGCTCGGGGGCATTTTACACCTGGTGGGGTTCTCCACCGGTCCCAAATTCCGACTGGCCCGCTCACAACCACAGGGAAGCAGGTAGACCCAACGGCTAGACGGGAACCAGGTGTGAGACGGGACACGAATGAAGATGATAATGCCCCTCCTATTCTGGTCAAGGCGGCCACGGTTGACACTGTCACGTCCAGCAACGCTACAGCTGCGACGGACCCACCCATTAGGGTTTTCAGCTGGAACGTGGCTGGTCTAGACAGAAAGTTGGCTTTGCCTGACTGGAATGCCCTTGTGGAAGAGTATTCCATCTGTGTGTTCCAGGAGACATGGAGCAGGGAGCCCACCCACAAGGCGGGTAATTCAACCCACTTTATACCTGCTGTCTACCAGGAATCAGGTAGGGGACGTCCCTCGGGTGGCCTCCTTATTTGGGTAGCCTCTTCCCTTAACTGTAAGGTAGAGGAGCACCTAACTAACTGCCCGGACCTCCTTAACATTACCTTAAAAAATTCCAGGGGTTGTGTCATTTTAAATATCTATAATATTTACGCCAGGGGCATAAAGGGAGGTAGACAATCGCCCACTATAGCTCTTCTAGAGAAATTGCTCAGGTCGTCCCTGTATAAATTATGTACCCTGATCGCGGGTGACTTTAACTGCACGTTTGAGCCCCTTGGCTCGGAAGTCACCCTAGACCAGGAGGAGGAAGATCAAAGGAGGGGGATACCGGCTCTAGAGCTAAGCCCAATCAAGAGATGGACGGAAGTGGCACTCCAGATCAATTCTCTCACTATGGAGTTTGACCTGAGGGCCCTTAACGGCAGGACAAGATCTGACAAAGCGGGAGCACACACGTTTAACAGGCCAAACCACACGTCAAGAATTGACTATATTTTGCTTGACGTCCACTTATGGAGCGCGGTGAGGGATATGGAGATTGTATCGTCCGTCGAGAGCGATCACAACCTGCTCTCCCTTGCCTTGACTCCCTGGTGGTTGGAGGGCACAGGGGGTTCACCTTTTCGCACTATTGTTCCCGGCAAAACAGTTGTCTCGAACTGTGGTAGACGGCTGAAGTGGGCTAAGCTCATGCTCTCGGCTGAGAAGGTGACCATTATAACGCTGCTCTTAGACTCAGCCCTAGTCAATCTGTTTTCTCCTGAGGGTGGACCGACAGTGGTGACTGACCGGTTCCATGATCTAACTCTGGCCATAAGCAACTAGTTTATTGTCCCATCTAGATACAATGGGACTAAGACACGCTCAGGGAAAAGACAGAGTTGGTACAACCACAAATGTAGGGAATCCAAGACATCACTTATTGAAGCTGTAAAATCTAAGTCCCAAACAAGGACCAGGGAGGCCAGGAAGCTATACTCACACTGCATGAAAATTGCTAAAAAAGAGTGGGAGGATAACTTTTGGCAGGAACTTTTGGCCGCTAGTCGAGGGAGGGATGCTAAGGGATTCTGGAACCTGGTGGGCAGTAGGAATCGCCCTGATGATACCCTGAGGACTTGTACAATCCCAGCCCAGACGTGGTTCAATCACTTCAAGGCCCTTTACTCAGCAGTTGAAGGGGCACTCAATGAGCCATTCTCCCTTCCCCCACTCTCACTGGATAGAGCCACCGACTCCTTTACTGTGCGGGAGGTTACGAACATTATTAAATCCTTGGCACCCCTGAAAGCGGCTGGCCCCGATGGGCTTCCAGGGGACTTACTTCGAGCCTATTCGAGTGAATGGGGCACACTGGTTTCGGCTCTTCTGAACGCCATCTTAGAGGGAGGTCCTGTCCCAGAGTCTTGGAAAGGGGCAGAGGTCGCTCCAATTTTTAAAAAGGGCTGTCGGGACCAACCGGGGAACTATAGGCCGATAAGCCTCATAGACTCAACCCAGAAGGTGGCGGGAAAGGCGATCCTGGGGAGGATTCTCCATTGGGTGGACGAACACCACATATTGTCTGACCTCCAGGCAGGCTTTCGTTCCGGCACGGGAACCATTGAGCAAGTGTTCAGGTTGATGCTTCTATATTAGAAGGTGGTGGAGCTGGGCAAAGGCAGTCTCTACTTGGCTTTTATAGACTTAAAGACTGCCTTTGACCTGGTTTCCAGGGAGGAACTTTGGAGGGTCCTGCAGGGTCTTGGGCTGCCCCCTTACATTCTGTTGCTCCTCATCAAATTACATACTGAAAACTATGCACAAGTGCGATGGGGCCAGAATGGGGAAAAGACTGATAGGATTCCGGTCAACAGGGGCGTCCGACAGGGATGTGTATTAGCTCCCACACTGTTTTCCCTGTACGTGAATGGTGTGGTAGAGCACCTGCTAGACGAACCAGCAGATGCACCCTCCCTGGGGGGCATGCGGATCCCAACACTGTTGTTTGCCGACGACACCCTCCTCATTTCAAAGACTCCCCAGGGCCTACAGAAGCTTTTGATCCACTTTCAGGACTTTTGCTCAAAAAGAGGGCTGGTCATAAATGTGGACAAACGAAATATTTGATCATGCACCCTCCACGTAAACTTGGTCGTCCACCAGTCCTGAACTCTGTTCCCCTTGAGAGAGTCTCCGAATTCGACTACTTAGGGATTCGTATGAGCGATGTCATGAGCTGGTCACCCCATATTAACAAAATGACCCTTAGTCACAAAAGGGTCGGGGAGCACTGTTAAGGGAGTATCGCAACTTATCTAAGCAATGTGTAGCTCCTGTAATTGACATTTACAAAGCCCGAGCTGTCACGGCATCACTGTACGGGGCTGAGTTATGGGGTCTTGGCAACTCGAAGGCCCTAGCCAAGGCAGAGAACAAATTTTTGAAGGACCTTCTGGTTATCCCTCAGAGCACCCCAACAGTCCTGGTGCTTTTGGATGCGGGATGCAAATCAATCAAGGACCAGGCTCGCCTTCGGCACCTCCTTTTATGGGCTCGCCTGTGGAGGGTCCCCGAACTGAAAACATATGCGGACGGGCTGTCAGAGGTGATGGGAATGGGCGGCTGGCATAAGATCAAGTGGCTAAGGGACACTAAAAACCTTTTGGGGGATTTGGGTTTGGGGTCCTGTTGGATTACAAAATCAGCCCCGCCGAAGGCAACCCTAAAAAAACTATATTGGGAGTGGGTCTCTGCTCAGCTTATTAGCAACCCACGTCACTGCAACTCCACCGCAGCTTATTTGAAAATTAAAGACGTTGTTGCCTTTGAGCCCTAACTGGACCTGATTACAATACCTATGGATCGGTCACTTTACATCAAATTTAGAGTGGGTACCTTACCCCTAGGAGACCTGCTCTCAAGATGGAACAAGCCTGCGCAGGTATCACCACATTGTGCCCTCTGTTCAACTAGGCCCGAATCCGTGGCACACTTCTTTTTTGAGTGTCCTGAATACTCCCGCCCAAGAAGACGCTGGCTCAAACCTCTTTGTAGACAATTGGGAACTCGCCAGCATATGGTGGCTTTACGGATTTTACTTACTGACACTTCCTCCCCCATAGTTTGTGGCGTTTCAAAATTTTTAACATGGGCATGGTTGATCCGCTCAAAAAGACTGCCTATTTCAATTTAATTCTATTTTAACTAATTTATTGATGTTTAAACAGAACTTTTTTATCTTACCTGTCCTTTTTTAACTTGCAACAGTCTCTCTTTTTCTTACGATGTGCTGTTTTATATACTTTTGTAACGCTTTTATGATATCTGCATATCGAAATAAAGCTATCAACCAACCAACCAACCAGTTATAAAATAAATGCAGAGTATTATTCAAATGAGTACGCAAATATATAAGAATTAACAATATTATTCAAACCGCATAAATGCAGATGTATATGAGAACTGCAGTTCAATGTTAATGAAAGGAGAATTTTAATATGCACACTCATATAAATGTCAGGATTACACAGTAAATGCACTCTTTGTATCTGTTGACGTGCACTACTTTACATTAATAATATTAAGTCATACGAGTACATGAGGCCATACCTAAACATATATGTGGACTAATCGAACAAAAAGGTGGTGCCAAAATGATGCCACTCCAAGTTCAATCCAAGCAGGTTTGGAGCCCGAGTCCTGCATGGTTACTCATATGAACAGAGTCCAAGTGTGCTAGATTTGTGGGTAGTCTGGCAGGAGAAAACAACCTGTGATTGAAAGTGTGTAAGTATGCAATGACAAAAAATGCAACAGTAACATCATTACCAAGCCTCTGCATCCACACCAAGTAACAAAGCTCAGAGCTGCTTATCAATGGAATTCTTTGTAACAAAACAAAATCAATTAAATTACTGTACCCTCCTCCTTCCAGATTTGGGCATATGTTATCATGTTTCCCCTTGTGTATGACTTAGTTGGTGACTGCAGTGTAAATACAATCATGGGACCCCGTCTCACAAGACACTTCATGTCCCATCATGAATGTATTGTTCAGATTGGTGATCTTTTCTCTGACAGTAACACAGGAGAGTTTTTCCGAGGAGATGGGCAAAAAAGAGCGATAAGACAGGGCATCCTGGCAGGAGTGCCACATTAGAGCCATCTAAATTTCCACTGAGTTCAGGGTACTTTTAGCCTTTGAACATTAGTCAAGACCCTTCAGATTTGTTTCTTGGAAGCTTCTCAGATTACTGGAGTCATGGCCAATCAAGGCATTCCAACCACTCATGGTAGGGAATCACCACTTGTGAGAGGAGAACCCTAAATAGCTAGGTCTCTTGGTGGGCCCCGGGAACCTTATTGGAAATACTGATTCTGGAGATACCTAGATTGCTGAATGATGACGTTTGCAGGTAGGAAGTGAGAATGATAAGTGAATGGGGACTGAGTACACCCGGGTTCAGAGTATATGAATGGCAGTTCATTGCTAGAGGGGAAAATGTGTCCCCAGTTGCTAAGATTAAAATGCATTTTAGGATTCTCTGAGCTTTGAAATCCAGTAAATTCACAAATGGCTGTATACATTGGAAAGTGCTGAGGAGTCAGAGTAAGGGTCCCCAGGGATGCCCACGGCATCGACAAAATTGACAGGTAATTAGAGAGAAGTAGTTCAGAACCCATATAGGGTTTGTGACAAAAAGCAGTAGTATGAGTGAAAGGAGGTATGTGGCATGCATCCGGCACACACAGGCTACTAACCTAGGAGCCAAAATCACCCTGGACTCTAAAGTTGTGTAAACATGCAGGAAGCATACTATAATTAATCTGTCCACCTTGGCAGGGTCGATAAGTGTCTGAGGAAGTCATTTCCCTATATGTTCATAGAATAAGGAAGCCAGCTGTTCCTAATAGTGTCCTGTCGGTGCAAAAGCCAATCCAGAGGACACGAAATAAATCAAAAAATTGTAGCAAGAGGCATTCCATCACCTTCATACCAGAATCTGAAGGTGGGTAATAACAGAAAGAATAGGATGTGAGATCACTTCCTCGGTCAGGGCCAACACCCATACTGTAAAAAAATGTAATGTGATCTGATGGACAGAGCCTTCCCAGGAAAAGATACCAATTGGTGAATGGCTCTTGATTTAAATGAGGTCTCATTATAACCAATGAAATAGTGTACTCCTAAACCCTAATTGTGTTGATACCCTTCAATGTGACAATTTCGTAAGGAAAGCAACAGGCAATGACTTTACCTGTTCCCAACTTGTTTTAATGTGGCAAAGTAAAGCAACGTTACCCATGAGATAAGGTCAAGGTAAAAGTCATAGTGGGTAACCAGGATGACTGATTTGTGAAAGATGAGCACATAGAAATGTCTTATTTGGTATGCAATTGCACTGATATGTTATCATCGCATCACAAACAATCTAGGCCGCTGATCCCTTAGTTGGTGGGAAAGTGAGAACGACTCTTCTGTTTATGGTTACAGTATCAATACCTTTACTAGCGTGTGCAGCAAAAATGCAGAACTCAGACTGCACACAGAAGCCTGGTGATCCAAGATGCAGGTTCTACCACTATATCATGTAATTGCTATTATCCAGCAACAATATGGAGTGCATAATATAGACTACCATTATATTGTTGAGCAAGGTATATAGAAATAGATTGATATTTATTATTCTTAACTCCATTTCTATTTACTTTGAGAATATACATATCTACAAGACATTTAGATGTTGAGTTAAGAAAACTGATTTACCCTTACCTAAGTGCACTTCCCTTGATGATGTAGAGGCAGCAAATACCTCCATTCCATATTGTTGCCAAACAATATTTTCATACTCAATAATGTGACAGACATCCAACTATCACAATATAATTCAACCAAACATTTTTCAGAAGTGGAGCTGCTCCTAAGCCTTTATGAACAGCAGCAAAGAAAAGGATGCAACACTGAATATCAATGGGATTGCTGGAAGGCCAGGATTCAGATTTGTTCTCACTGGAGATGCTGGGGCAGATTTAAAAGTCCCTTGCAACACTTTTGCGCCACTGTTGCGTCACTTTTGTGACAAGGCGGTGGCACAAGCAATCCGGCCAATTTACAACTTGATGCTTTTAGGTAGATGTGTCACGTTGTAAAGCCCTGCATCAGAGTATACCTGTGTCAGGTATAATGTATAGCAGGGTGGGCGTTCCTACGCAGAAATGCCTCGTAGAAGTGATGCAGTGAAATCTACAAGATTTCACTGTGCCACTTCTAGGATGCCACTGCGTCAAGCAGGCGTAAGGAGTACAATCAGTATAGGCCTCCCCATGCATTGCTGGAGTTGCGTCGTGCTTGCGACATGACTCCAGCTATGCGTGACTTTTGGATGGATGTATGACGTTACAACGCATACTATTACAACTACCTACCGTTACAACGCGACCATTACAACGCATACCATTACAACGCATAGCGCTTTGAGGTGCTGGATAGTGGTAAGTATAATTTACTATTCTAACTCCAGTCCCCGTGGACCCTAGGGAAGGTGTTGGATAGTAAATTATACTTATTCCCTATCCTAGAGCGCCCCCCAGCGCAATGCGTTGTAATGGTATGCGTTGTAAAAGTCGCGTTGTAATGGTAGTGCGGAGTAAAAGATGCGTTGTAACGGGTGTATACCCTTTTGGATCAACAGATGCATAAACATTTTTGACGCATGTGTCAATCCTTGCGCCATGGTGCGCTGAATTATAAATACGGCGTATCCATGGTGGCTCAGGGGTATGGCAGGATGGCGCAGGGAAACTGACGCATCACTACAGATGTAAATCTTGTAAATCTGCCCCTTAGTCTCCTAAATGAGCAAGGTTGTTTTCTTTGAAATATTCTTAAAAGATAACTTTATCTAAATTTGGTAACTGGTCTGGTGTCCCACGGCTTAAAGGGGCAATGCTACCAGGCACGCATTGTTCCATGTGGAGTCTTTTACACTGATGTCCTTGGCCCTCTCCTAATATTGGACCCAAAAGTGAAATCTTAGCACACCTCTTCATCTCTGAATTTGTCAGTGTAGCAAATAAGAATGACGCATACTCACAGCGCTAGAGTTGGTTAGATACTCAGAACTAATACAACATTAACATGCAACAAAACAATCAGTGCTTTGTCTTAAAAAGAGAAAAAATCCTATTCTACTAATAATACAACACTATGGATTCAATGTCACATATTTAGGTATCTATACACTTTGTTAAAGGTAGTGAGAGGTTTTTTAGATGCAGGTATTGGTTGAATCCCAATGCTGTATTAGGCTCTGTGACTTTGTGTCACTGGGCCACTCACACAGTCTTTCCTAGCTAGTATGTGGAACTACCCCGGTGCACTCTGGGATTTGTATTCTAATGCTGTCCCCTTGCTGATTGGACACCAACTGTAACTTTGACCTATCTTTGAAGGTTAGATTACTCCAGTGCCATTTTCATTCTTTAGTGTTACAATTCTGATGCAAACTGTCTTTCGTAGCTGGATATCCTCTTTGCATCTCCGCTTGTTCATACAGCACCAGGCGTTTGCTCTCTCTATAGTACAAAGTTGCACCGACAGTGCCATTTGCCTTTGCAGTCCATGTTGGAAAGCAGAAGTCATAGCATTGTTGCCACTGGTTGAGACAAATACAGTTGCACTTTGAATAAGACTCCCACAGTGGTGTCTCTTCAGGGGTAGCACAGACCAAACGCATAACCCTCACACAAAAGGAAACTGGAGAACCCACCCATTGTGCATCAGAATCCAGGTTCCTGATGGGCACATTTTATGGAGGAAGGACGTTGAAGGTATCTGGTGCTCATATAGCAGAGTCCTTTAGCATGTACCTTGATGGTGAGTTTCTAGGCCACGACTAGTTCTTCTCAAAAGATTAAGTTCATCGTGTTGATCTTGCCATAAACCTCAGGCCCCATGCCCACATGAAATGACACACTTGGGCTGACAGGAGTCCTCAGTGCCTTCTCCTGAGCACTTTCTGAGGAAAGCTCTCCGCCTGCAATAACACAGTCAGGGATAGACCTTAAGCCTACTGAGAAACATGGTGTAGAGTTACACTTGCAGGTGTGATGAACAGGTCAACTCACCTCAGCTCCAGTTTACACCGTTCCTGGGTGATATAGCTCGTTCCCTCTTGTCTTGCCTAATGCCTTGCGGTTCTGGCTTCTATTATTCTTGCACTGCTACTCTTTTTCTTCAAGTTACTAGATGTAGATCAAACATCTGGGTAGCTCCTCACAGTAGATGTTACTCCAGTATCCCTTTGTATATCCATTCAGAACTCTTTTCTTCAAGCCTCTTTCATCTTCTAGCAAGCTGGTAAAGGGAGGGGTGTTGCTCCTAGGGACTACTCCTTTGAATTTAGAGATCTTCCCCAGTCTACTGCTGTGGACTGCCTGAATACGGGGCGTCAGAAACCCTGAAACTTTATTCTGGTGATGCCACCCCATATTTATAATCAGATAGTAAACTAGAAATTTGCACTCCCACATCCTGGCCTGTTGTGGGTTTTCTGGTTTCAGGGAAGACGATTTCATCTCACAGCTAGCTGTCAGCCACAGGGCAGTGCTCTGTAAATGTTGCAGGCACAAGTGTGAAGCAGAATGTTCTGTGACAGGAGCATGCAAGACAAATGTGCCAAAAGTAGCTGAGCTTTCCTCGATTCCCCTAATCACAAATCTGGTCTGCACACACCTCTTGCAAACAATGGAGCAGGAACGGGTCTAAGAAGGTCCATGTCTCTTGCTATCCTTTTACACAGGACTGGTCCACTTCAAATGCCTTAAAGAATGCTCTAGGGCCTGCATCCAATCTACATCCCCTGTCTAAATCCTCTCTTCTTGCTCCATTTTGTAAACCCTTTTCTAAGGGAACCAAGATTGATTCCTTTGCTCATGTAGTCATACATTTACAGCTTGAAAACAAGGATCTAGGAGTGGAACACTAATCAGTCCTGGAGGGCGTGGAGTTCCATTCAAAGCAGAGAAGATGGAGGATACATCCTCCCAAGTTAAGACTATTATTACCTAAAGAGTATCCCTCCTGATCTCACAACATGTAATGTGATGGGAAGCAATACCTGCCACACCTAAACATCACCCACTAGTGGTGGGAAAGGAAATATATATATTTTTTTATAAGTAACCCTCACACACTCTATTAGTGTCAAGCTTCATCACTGGGGTCACCCTTACTCCTAAAGGCCGGAGTGGGCCCAACCGTATTCCAGGGAGCTCTTAGAAGTTGACAGACTTGGGGGCATAACTGAAACATAAAAATCTCTCATCCGCTCCAAGGTATCCCTTTATTTGGGGAGTGGATGGGAACAGTAAAATCTAAAATATGGGAAAAATGTTGGTAGAGCAAGGGTCATAGTATCATAAAATCCTACATTCCGTTGCCATATTTTAGACCCGTTGTAATCATGAAGAGACCCAAAGTACAGGATTTCTCCTTTTCTTCTAGGAGAAGTTAAACTGATACCACACCATGGGTCCAGGACCTAGGAGGTATCTCTCGGGGATTAATACCACACTCCAGCAGAGGCCAGCAATGCTCAGGCAGGTCCAGTTGCAGCAGGTCAGCCTGGGATGAAGGGTGCAGGTCAACTCCTTCTTCTGTAGAATTGACAGGTCCAGGAGTGTTACCAAAGAGTTGGACTGAGGGTCCTCTTTCTATACCTGGTCCCCACTTTGAAGTGAGAGAACCTTCTGTAGTTCCCCCCTCCAGAGGTGTGTTGAATTTCCTGTCACCCCGCCCTGGCCCCAGATTGTCTGGGGGCACAATAGGCTATAGGGAAGTCCTTTGTGTGTTAGCTGGGCAAATGCATTTGAAGTACATGTGTGGTAGATGGAAGCTCCACCCTCCCATTACACAGGATGGCCTATCCTGCAAACACCCAGACCCTCTATTGTGATACTGTCTGGGAGGAATACACAAAGGCCAACTGCGCAACTACTCCTACTCATGTGACCCAGGAACAGTCTGCAAGCTCTAAAGCAGAGGTCTTAAATCTGTGGGGCGCGACCCCCAGGAGAGTCGTGGAGTCCTGGGAAGGGGGTCGCAGATTCTGTCAGAGCGTGCAGTTCTTTGAAACACGTGGTTTGCCTTAGTGGCATTGGGCTGATTGAGGGTGCTCACGGCGGAGGCCTAATTCACACCGAGGGGTGAACAACAACAAAGCCTTATTAACAAGTAAAAGGTCTTTTAAAGACCTCTGAAGTACTTGTTTGTGGCTTTGTCTGTGTCTGTGAAGCTCTTTCAAACGGGCTCACATACACAAGGGGGGGGGCAGGGTGGCTGGGGGAGGAGGCTGTAGCCTTTTGTGTTCAACGGACGTTGCGCGCCTGGAGCTGTGGGTCCCGCCAGTAAAGCTCATGAAAGGTCCTCTCCCTCCCTCCGACACGTCCCATAAAACATTGGGCCAAGTCCCACGAGCCCTCATACCTGGCGCCTGTGCAGGAGAAATGTGCCTGAGAGTCTGTTCTTCACGGTGAGATGTTGTTACAGCCTGTCTGCCCCCGCCCTCAGCAGGGAGGCACAGAAATGCCCTCCCATGAGAGAGGAAGAAGGAAGAAGACGCAGAGAGATACTGACCCCCCCTCACCCATGAGAGAGGCCCAGAAAAGGTGAATGAATGATGGGTGGATGGATGGATGAAAGGGTGGAAGGATGAAGGATGAATGTATGGATGGAAGGATGAAAGTGTGGATGGGTGTATGGATGGAAGGATGAAAGGGTGGATGGATGAAGGTTGTATGTCTGTAAGGATTAAAGGGTGGATGGATGTATGGATGGATAAAAGGTTGCATGGATGAATGATGGATGGATGTGTGAAAAGGTGGGTGGATGAATGATGGGTAAATGGATGTATGAAAGGGTGGATGGATGAAGGATAGATGTATGGATGGATGGAAGGATGAAAGGGTGAATGAAGGATGGATCTATGGATGGAAAGATGAAAGGGTGGACGGATGAAGGATGGATGGAAGGATGAAAGGGTGGATGGATGAAGGATGGATGTGTGGATGGGTAAAAGGTTGCATGGATGGATGGGTGGATGTGTGAACAGGTGGGAGGATGAATGATGGGTGGATGGATGAAAGGGTGGGTGGATGAAAGGGTGCGTGGATGAAAGGGTGGGTGCATGAAAGGGTGAGTGGATGGATGAAGGATGGATGTATGGATGGAAGGAGGAAAGGGTGGATGGATGAAGAATGGATGTATGGATGGATAAAAGGTTGCATGGATGAATGATGGATGGATGTGTGAAAAGGTGGGTGGATGAATGATTGGTAGGTGGATGGAAGGGTGGATGGATGAAGGATGGATGTATGGATGGAAGGATGAACAGGTGGATGGATGTGTGAACGTGTGGGTGGATGAAGGATGGATGGATGTGATGAGGTCTAACAGGCGTATTTATGGTTGTCGATAGTTGTTGATGAGGAGTACCAGTTTCAAGAAACGTTTGTCAGAAGGGAGTCCTTACACATTAAAAGGTTTTACAAGGGGGTCTCGGCATCAAAAATTCGAAGACCTCTGCTCTAAAGGGTTAGAATAAAAAAAATGGCAACTTTCTAAAATTGACATTTTCAGAATTGAGACTTAAAATTCAACGTTACCATTAAAGTGTTTTAAATTACAATTCCTCAGACACCAAACATGATATTCCCACTTGCTCCAACACAAAAGTTATCACTTATATATACAATATATCAACGTAACACAATGTTATCCTATGGGAGAGATAGGCCTCATAGTAGAAAAAAATTAATTTAGTTTGTCACTAGCAGGATATGTAAAACTTGAAAGTTCATGTCAAACTTTTGAAGTACTCTGTACCCTGCCCTATGGGCTATTTGGGGTCTACCCGAGCAGTGACTTATATGTATGAAAAAAGAAGGTTTAGGTCTGGAAAAACATTTATTTTGCCAGGTGGAAATGACAGTTTAAGACTGCACACACAGGCTGCATGGCAGGCCTGGAACATGTTTTAGCCGCATGCGTGCTAGCGGAATTCCGCTCGCACGCTGGGTTTTTAAAAAACGCACTTTACGTGACGAGCTGGGCTCGTCATCAGCGTGCGAGGAGGCTACGCGATGACGAGCCCAGCTCATCATCAGCGTCGAAGCGGTTAAGAGGCTGCTTGATGTGTGGGACCATCAGTGCTGCTGGACTACTTGTAGCATTTAATTGACAGGCCCTGGGTACCTGTAGTACCACTTTACTAGGGACTTACAAGTAAATTAAATGTGCCAATTGGGCGTAAACGAATTTCACCATGTTTAAACGAGACAACACAGACACTTTAATACTGGTTAGCAGTGATAAAGTGCACAAAGTCCTAAAAGGCAACCAAAACAAGTTCAGCAAAACACGAGGGTTGAAGGCAGAAGGTTTGGGGATGACCCTGCTGAGAGGGCCAAGTCTAACATTGGGAGACTAATATGGAATATTAACTCAATGATCGCTGAATAGCCGGTCACATCTCTGTATCCATGAACTAATATGCCAGTTGAGGCTGCTTAAATTACATCTTTACAACTAACATGTGCAGAAACACTGCACTTCAAGTGTTTAAATTAAGAAAAGGCTAAGGAAACAGTGTTTTACTTTTTATTACGGTATTATCAAAGCAAATTTCTGGTGACGTGTGACTAGAAGAAGTCTCTAATTTTGTTGTGATGCTTTTTGTTGTTGTGGTGGTTTGATGAATTGTTTTTCATGCTGTGGTATTTTTGATCCTAATTGCTGCAGTTCATTTTATTTTTGCAGCTTACCGCAATGGCTTTTATTTTGTATTCTTCTTTGATTGTTTCGCCTGTTTTGTTATGGTGTGGCCAGTTGTGTGTTTGATGTGTTGTTATTTTGCTTTGTGTTAAGTCGTTGTTGTACTGTGTTTTGTTGATTACTTTAGAGACGTCAAGAAATGTTTCTACATTCCAGTCATAAACAATACATTTCTTTAAAGTCACACTGACAGCCATTTACCACTATGTAATGCGGTAAAGTACCACTACTCGAGCTCTTTACCAATTTAGGAAACCAGTCACCCAAAAGTGTGGCAGAGACCTGTGTTACAATATCACCTCCCTTAAATTAGCACTTTCTTTTATAATTTTATGCGATAAGGCCCACGTTATTTTTTTGCAACCTTTCTGCAACTTTTCCTGTAGCCATGCGAATACTACTTTTGGAGCACGCTAATAAATCTTTTTTGGCACCAGGAAACAGTGGGAGTTGAAGCGGATTTATGCTAACAGGATACCACCTGAAAATCAACATTATGAAACGCTTGAAGTGGAGCCATGATCTCTTTAAAGGTTGCAAAAAGAGCTCAGTGGTAATCCAGTCTCAAGCCCACTTAGCTCTTGCATCATGTCATTATCTTCTTCAGACAGGTGGTGGTAGTGTCTGCATATCAGCCAAATCAAGTAGTGTATGTCCCTGTTAATACCTTGCTCCGACCTTCCATGATTACATGGTGTTCAAAGGTAACGCCTAAAGTTTTAACTCCCTGATGCACGCCAATGTATTATCAGTATCATACAACTACTGGAGTGCTGTAATTCTGAATGATGGCTTGTGATCCACGAGCATCATCTCAGTTTTAGTAGTATCAAGTGACAACTAACTCTCTCTCTCTCGCTCAGAAACGCTTGAAGTGGAGCCATGATCTCTTTAAAGGTTGCAAAAAGAGCTCAGTGGTAATCCAGTCTCAAGCCCACTTAGCTCTTGCATCATGTCATTATCTTCTTCAGACAGGTGGTGGTAGTGTCTGCATATCAGCCAAATCAAGTAGTGTATGTCCCTGTTAATACCTTGCTCCGACCTTCCATGATTACATGGTGTTCAAAGGTAACGCCTAAAGTTTTAACTCCCTGATGCACGCCAATGTATTATCAGTATCATACAACTACTGGAGTGCTGTAATTCTGAATGATGGCTTGTGATCCACGAGCATCATCTCAGTTTTAGTAGTATCAAGTGACAACTAACTCTCTCTCTCTCGCTCATCCAGAATTGGATGGTTCCCATAAGGTTAAAAGGTTGTCAATGTCAGCTTTAATGTTTTCTTAATTGGGGATCAAAAGCCGGGTGTCATCGCAGGGACATGGAAGATGGATGACAGGTTGTGTTTTCAAAAGGTAAATCAATGTCTTGGTGCTTCTTCAAAGACTCCTGTGGTATTCTTCTCCATCTCAGGTTATTTACACTGTGTACAACTCAGAAGATGTTACCTGCTGAAATCTTGCCTACCTGTTTCCGGCCCCTTTGCCACACCACGCCTCGCGGCCCCCGCTCCGCGGGAGCCGCTCGCAGGCGTTAGACACCGGTGAGGACTTGCTGCTTATTGTCCCGGTAACGTGCAAGGAGCACCAACGCGGGCAGAGCACCTGCCGAATCATCGACCCAGGCAAGAGGCGGGACTGCGAGGACCAGCCTGCTGAGCGGCGCTCATCGGCCGCAGCTGGTCCTCTTCCCGCCCCCTCCACTGGATAAAAGCTGAGTGGAGTGTAACTTCCCTGGGATTCTTCCTGACTGCTGACCCTGCTGGGAGTTGCGTCTTGCCTACTTGTTTCCGGCCCCTTTGCCACACCACGCCTCGCGGCCCCCGCTCCGCGGGTGCCGCTCGCAGGCGTTTGACACCGGTGAGGACTTGCTGCTTATTGTCCCGGTAACGTGCAAGGAGCACCAACGCGGGCAGAGCACCTGCCGAATCATCGACCCAGGCAAGAGGCGGGACTGCGAGGACCAGCCTGCTGAGCGGCGCTCATCGGCCGCAGCTGGTCCTCTTCCCGCCCCCTCCACTGGATAAAAGCTGAGTGGAGTGTAACTTCCCTGGGATTCTTCCTGACTGCTGACCCTGCTGGGAGTTGCGTCTTGCCTACCTATTTCCGGCCCCTTTGCCACACCACGCCTCACGGCCCCCGCTCCGCGGGGGCCGCTCGCAGGCGTTAGACACCGGTGAGGACTTGCTGCTTATTGTCCCGGTAACGTGCAAGGAGCACCAACGCGGGCAGAGCACCTGCCGAATCATCGACCCAGGCAAGAGGCGGGACTGCGAGGACAAGCCTGCTGAGCGGCGCTCATCGGCCGCAGCTGGTCCTCTTCCCGCCCCCTCCACTGGATAAAAGCTGAGTGGAGTGTAACTTCCCTGGGATTCTTCCTGACTGCTGACCCTGCTGGGAGTTGCGTCTTGCCTACCTGTTTCCGGCCCCTTTGCCCCTTTGCCACACCACGCCTTGAGGCCCCCGCTCGCTCCCCCCTTCTCTTTAATCTCTATCTCTATCTTCGTCCTCTTCTCTTTTCCCTGAGGCAGTGGGACGTCACCGTCTTTAATTACGCGGACGACCTGCAACTCATCTTTTCTTTAAACTCTCCCTCTGCTATTCCCAATTTCCAGGCAGTCATGTCCCATATCCTTCAGTGGATGTGTCAGAACCAGCTTAAACTGAACCCAGGAAAGACGGAGCTCCTCCTTCCTGGTAGGAGCGCTGCCCACTGGGGTCCACATTTCTGGCCGGCAGAACTTGGCCCCCCTCCTATCCCGGTGGCCTCGGTGAAAAGCCTCGGGGTCACCATTGACGCTGGGCTATCTCTCGGGCCTCAGGTGGGGACGGTGGTCTCCTCCTGCATGTTCCAGCTGCACAGGATTAGGAAGGTGGCTTACCTCCTCACCCCCGATGCTCTGTTGCAAGTTATCATGGCCCTCGTCCTCTCCCGCCTGGATTTTTCGAATTCCATCTATCATGGTTTGCCTAAATGTTCCATCTATAGGCTGCAAATCATTCAAAACCAGGCGGCGAGACTGGCCCTCGGGATACCAAAATGGCAGTCTGCCAAACCCCTTCTCATCAAATTGCACTGGCTCCCTGTTAGCCTAAGGGCAGCCTTCAAGCTTGGCTGCCTTATTTTTAAGTCTCTCTCTGGCTCCTGCCCCGCTTTCCTGAAATCCCTCATTCGGCCCTACTGTCCTTCACGTAACCTCAGATCATCACACTTACACCTCTTGGTTGTCCCCTCCATTAAACTCTGCAGATCTGGTGGTCGGAGATTCGCCTACCTTGGCCCCAAATTTTGGAACTCCCTTCCTCTCCCAGTTAGGATCTCTAACACTCTCATCCAATTCCGTAAATCACTAAAAACCTGGCTTTTTCCACAATCTAGCTAAAGTCCCTCTGTTCCTTTCAGCATCCAATCAGCGCCAGGAAACTCACGGTGACAGTGCGCTTTCTAAGCACCCCCTTAACATAACATAACATAACATTGTCCCGGTAACGTGCAAGGAGCACCAACGCGGGCAGAGCACCTGCCGAATCATCGACCCAGGCAAGAGGCGGGACTGCGAGGACCAGCCTGCTGAGCGGCGCTCATCGGCCGCAGCTGGTCCTCTTCCCGCCCCCTCCACTGGATAAAAGCTGAGTGGAGTGTAACTTCCCTGGGATTCTTCCTGACTGCTGACCCTGCTGGGAGTTGCGTCTTGCCTACCTGTTTCCGGCCCCTTTGCCACACCACGCCTCGCGCCCCCCGCTCCGCGGGTGCCGCTCGCAGGCGTTAGACACCGGTGAGGACTTGCTGCTTATTGTCCCGGTAACGTGCAAGGAGCACCAACGCGGGCAGAGCACCTGCCGAATCATCGACCCAGGCAAGAGGCGGGACTGCGAGGACCAGCCTGCTGAGCGGCGCTCATCGGCCGCAGCTGGTACTCTTCCCGCCCCCTCTACTAGCCCCTCCTTGAAAAACAGAGTCAGTAACGTGCACGCGGGTCGCACGCGGGGCCAAGGCCGGGGCTAAGACCGGGCAAAGAGCGGGCCGTTTGAGGCCGTTCGAGGACGGAGAGGACTGGACTGGCCCACCCTCTATCGTTTTTACCTTACAGGCAAACACCCCTTGTTCCATCAGATATGAGTACCAGGGCCACTCGGAGTAAGGCCTCCAAGGCAGCCCGGCAAACTAGCGGCCCTATGGACGATTTAATCACCCGCACCAATATAGCTATTGATAATGAAATATCTAAATTACAAACCCGGGTGTCCTTAGAACTGGGTGCTGCCAGAAGACTCTCACAAGTGATAGCGCTCTCAAAAAAATCCTCCCTCGGCCATATAGCCACTTCGGTTACTCCGGAACGCCCTGCCATCCCTCAATGTGTAGTTACACAGGCTGATGTCCATCGGACCTCTACCAACTCCATCCCCTCTCCATCGCTAGAGCGGTATTCCAACGTAGATGAAGCCAACCTCCCAGTTGCATTTTGCGCCCAGAATCCGACCCCTAACCCTCAGTTATCCTCAAACTCCACTACTGGTAAACCACCTAAAAGGAAGCGCCGAGCTGGTACTGCTTATGCTCGCAAAAAAGCGAAAATTGGCCTTCCCCAAAACCTAACCTCCACAAGAGTACTGTCACCTAATGTGAATCAAGAAAAAAGCACTGGGTCTCAACCCCCTAACAATGGAGGTACCGTGGACTCTGACGCCACCCCACCTAGCATCGACCAAAAGATCGAGGGATTGCAGATTGAAGGGTTGGGTAATAATGAAAGTGAATTCATCGATCTGGTTTGGTCAACTTTAAAGAAACTTCTTTCCCCTCTCGACCTTAGACTCTCGAGAATAGAGAATAACCTGCTCGAGATGGAAAAAAGCATTATTGCCCTGGCCACTCTTGGTTTGAGAACTCTTGAAAACCAGGGCCACCCTGTACCAGTTGTAACATCACCAATTCCTACCATTCAAGTGCAGGATGTCCCACCCTCAGCCCCAGCCATTTTACGGCCGATCCCCAAGCCAAGGTCTGTGGCGGTGGACCAAATTCCCCTTGCCACTAAACCTAAGGCTCCTCAACGAGCCCCAAACCCCCAATCAGGAAAGCCTAAACCTGGCGCCCAGCCCAAACCTACCCTGGGTACCGTACAGAACCCTCCTACAAAGGACAACTTTAGAGGGGGGTACATTGATCTTCCCCCTGAGGCCAACGACTATGTGGTGGTACTAACGGGTGTTCCCCAGATTGGCGTAGACCAGCATGAGAACCACTGGTCGTTGAAAAAGAAAATAATGTATTGGTTAAATATAAATAGACCTATCCCAAATGGCCGGAGAAGCAGAGTCCTGATGGTTCGAAGAACTCGCTGGGTGGGCCCGACAAAGAAATCCAGTCCAGGGGACTGTATAGTGGTGACCTTTGAGGACCCACACACGGCCCAATTCATCTGCTCCTGGCCTGGTTCTGAAGGGTCCCCAGTCATACCCAGACCTCTGTCTTTCTTTTATCCACCACGTGTCCAGCATACCCCGGGGGATGATTGGTCCTTAGTTCAGCGCCAACCTTGGAAGAGCCACCCCAAAACTTATAATCAATTCCATCCACTTTGGAGCGGCTTTCCAACCTCAAACAGATATGGCGGCCTGGAGGAGGTGGATTGACTTTCTAGCCACACTCAACATAACCCTGAAATATCTTTTTCCTTGCACACCCGAAGGCCAGCTGAGCATGCATCCCCAGATCATCCATCGGGCCTACTAGAATTTACAAATAGCTTAGACACTAAGGAAGGGTTGATGCCTCCTATTATTCCTGACCTTTTTGTTATGGAAGGCTGCTCAGCTTCACCTAGTACGGCTCCCCGACCATTAATCCGATGGGGCGCAGTAGAGGTGAACCGGACTGATACAACCAAGGCTCCTTCACCGCAGCATTCTGACCCCTGTGTAAATGTTTGCAGAGGGGCTGCACCCAAACCTTCCCCACCCACTCACCCCTCTTCACAGCCCACCTCTGGTGCGCCGTTAATAAAGATCCTGAGTTGGAATGTGGCTGGGCTCGCCCGCAATCTTGAGAATCCAGATTGGATTGCCTTTCTAGAACCCTATAGCATCTGCCTCTTGCAGGAAACCTGGTGCCAAGAACCAAGGCACAGAGTGGGGTTTACGTCCTACTTTGTTCCAGCCGTACAACAAGTTGGCTCTAAAGGTCGCCCTTCAGGTGGTCTATTGATTTGGATTAGCATTGCCTTAAGGTTAGGTGTTACCCAAAGGTCCACTAAATCACCTGATCTACAATGGTTATCACTGCATCGCAAAGGAGGGAGGCCTCTAGAAGTCTTCAACATTTACCTGAGGGGTTCCAATGGTGGGGCTTCACGTTTATCATCAACAGGCCTAAGCAGTGAACTAGCCTCTTGTAACATCGATTCTTATGTTCTTCTTGCGGGTGATTTTAACTGTTGCTTTGAGCCATTGTCCAGGGAAGACATTCTGGATACTTTTGAAGAGGACTCAAGGAGAGGTATCCCTATTTTAACCATCGATCCGATCCCTAAATGGACGCAAAGCGCAATAGACATTAATGCCCTTTGTCTGGAACACAATTTGAGATCAGCCAATGGCCGTTCCAAATCGGACCTTATGGGAGCCCATACATACAACAGAACGGGGCGAACTTCCAGAATTGACTTTGTCATGCTCAATTTTAATCTTTGGTCTTTCCACCAAGACATGGAGGTCATTGCATCTTGTGACAGTGATCATAACCCCCTCTCTCTTTTGATCACCTTTCCATGGCAAGATGGGACCCATGCTAGCTCAGACCATAAGTGGAAAACCTCACGTGAAATCGCTCCCTCTAACTGTAGTAGGTGCTTGAAGTGGGCAAGAGTCTCGGCGGACGAAGAGAGGCTATCACAAGCTGGGTCTATTCTGCTAGAGGCTGATTCCAAGCTCGATACACTAAGCCCCACTGGTAAAAAGACCTTACCACTGTTTACAGAGACCATAGAGGCTTTGAGTGATTTGTTTATTATCTCCCAATCGAGCACCAAGGTGGGTCCAAAAGGTGCTTCCATGTCCAGAACAAAGTGGTACTCCTCAAAATGCCGGGCAGCGAAGGGGGCTCTTATCTCTGCAGTAAAAAATAATGAGCCAGATAATGTAAGAGCTGCAAGGAAGACTTATAAAAGAGCTGTGACCGAAGCTAAAGAGGCATACGAGCTAAATTTCTGGCGGGACTTGGCCGAAGCAAGCAAAAGGAAAAACGCCAAGGAGTTTTGGGATCTGTTAAGAGCCAGAGAAAAGCCCATTGATCGGCAAATAACCTGCAACATCCCTGGTGCTGTATGGTTGGAACATTTCGCCAAGTTGTATTCCATCCCACTGGGGGCTTGCCACCATATCTTGGCTCCTATACCTTGCCCTACAACTGTCCTCACAAGTAGTGATGGTCCATTTTCTATGCAGGAGGTTGAAAATGCAATTAAGGGCATTGTTTCCAACAAAGCTGCTGGCCCTGATGGGATCCCGGGCGATTTGCTAAAAACCTATCCGGCGTGGTGGAGCAGATTGATCACTTCCCTCCTAAATGAGGCCCTGCTGGGAGGCTCTTTTCCTGACTCTTGGAGGGGAGCGGAAGTGGTCCCTATTTTCAAGAAAGGCTCCAGAGACGATCCGGCAAACTATCGCCCCATCAGCTTGCTGGACTCAACTCAAAAGGTGGCGGGCAAAGTTGTTCTGACCAGGATATTGCAGTGGGCAGAGGAAAACCAGATACTGTCCAATCTTCAAGCAGGCTTTAGAACGGGGACTGGCACCATTGAGCAGACATTTCGCCTCCTTATGCTCTATTGGAAAGTTGTGGTGTTGGGGGGGGGCAGTTTGTACTTGGTCTTTATAGACCTACGCACAGCGTTCGATTTGGTCCCACGAGCTTTATTGTGGAATGTTCTTAAAGAGTTAGGCTTACCACCCTACCTGTTAGCCCTACTGATAAAATTCCACGATAGCAATTTTGCCCAAATTAGATGGGGTTCACAGGGCGAAAAAACACCTCGCATTCCGGTGAACAGGGGCGTCCGCCAGGGTTGTGTGCTTGCCCCCACTCTGTTTTCTCTCTATGTTAACGGAGTGGTGGAGCATCTTTTACAAGATCCATCTGATGCACCAACCCTGGCGGGGAAGAAAATTCCGACGCTCCTGTTCGGGGCTGACACCCTTCTAATTTCTAAGTCTCCAGTGGGCATCCAAAAATTGCTATCTAGCTTTAAGTCCTTCTGCGATGATAAAGGCCTGGCCATAAATATAGGGAAGACCAAGTTCCTTGTCCTCAACCCCCCAAAAAAAACAGTTGTTCCTCCTGTTCTAGACTCTGTCCATCTAGAGAGAGTCAAGGAATTTGACTATCTGGGCATACGATTATCCGACTCTATGAGCTGGAGGGCACACCATCAGAAGGTGTTTCTTGCTCACAAGAGGGTAGCTGGAGCCCTGCTCAAACAGCAGCGAGCCTCGCCACTGAAACCCATCGGGGCAGTCCTAGATATTTATAGGGCAAAGGTTGTAAGCGCAGCACTATACGGCGCAGAACTGTGGGGCTCACAGAAAATTGACACCTTGGTCTCCCTTGATAATAATTTTCATAAAGATCTTATGAGACTGCCCCACAGCACTCCTACAATCCCCATTTTGCTAGATGCCGGCTCCCGCCCAATATGTGACCAAGCAAAATTACGCCCTCTCTTATTATGGTCTAGAATCTGGAATGTCCCTGAACTCCACAGCTACGCAGATGCTCTGGAAGATCTTCTGTCCCTTCCAGGATGCCACAAGATTACCTGGCTTAGGGATGTTAAGTGCCTTCTCTACAAACTGGGGCTAGGAGACGCTTGGGATAACAAATCAGCTCCCTCAAAATAAGTACTAAAAAAGGCATACTGGTCGTGGGTGGACAACGAAAGAACGTGCAATACTAATCACTGTAAATCTGTCGCCCAGCTTTTGTTAATTAAAGAACTCCCTTTTAGGGAACCCTATTTGGATTCTATCCACAACTCAGGTGACAGAGCACTGTACATTAAATTCAGGTTAGGTGTACTCCCTCTTGGTCAATTTACCTCAACCTGGAAACCGCCCCTACAAACTGTGCCATTTTGTCCCTTTTGTGAAATGAGGGTTGAATCCGTTGCACACCTGTTGTTCGAATGCAACACCTATGTAGCACCTAGAAAGTTGTGGCTGAGACCCTTATGCAGGATTCTGGGAACAAGATCTCATTTAGAAGCCCTGTGTATATTGTGCACTGACGCGAGACCCTTTTTCGCCTGCTGTATGGCAAAATTCTTAGGCTGGGCCTGGCGCTTAAGAACTGCGAAAAAACTGTTGATACAGTAGTATGCTTTCTTCTCCCTCCTTTTTTTTTCCTCTTAAAAAACTATTTTTGACCGTTTTTATACTGTATATTGTTAAATATGTTGCTCATCGTACTGCATGTGTCAATTATGTTTTTATTGTTGTGAAGTGCAGCTTTTATGATATGTTTTTATATCGAAATAAAGCTTACGATTACGATTACCTGCTGAAATCTGCATGGGCAAATAAAAAACAGCTGGCTTACAATGAAACACATATAGCAGGGCTTTATTGGGAAAAGTTTGTCAATGTAGATTGATAGGAAGTTGGCCCCACAGTTGTATGTTTTACAGCACATAACCATAAGTTAATAGTATGTTCATATGTAAAGTTTGCACGGCAATATTTGTGCGGAAGAAAGTGTGCTCCATGCAAGTTACACATCAAATGACATGACTAGGAATTTAGGGGATTATTTAAAAGTCCCTTGTGCCACCGTTGTGTCACTTTTAATATGGTAAAAAGGGATGTCCCGGCAGTGCAAGAGGCTTGTAAATAACCCCCTTTATTTTCAGGACTGGCTGGTGTTGGTAGGATTTCCAGCCTCAAAATTGTAGCCATATCACAAGCTAGATTTCTCGGAAAAATGGACGTCCATTGTGATTTTGTCATGGTTGTGGTTTTTGTCCATTATTCTTCAGCATCATATTGCTATCACATCTATGAGACATTGTTCATATTAAAGGATGTGTGGCAATGCAGGATGGTACAGTATTTGCATTTGGCGGTAAATGTTGATGTTTTATAGCACAAAAAGTGAGAACATCTTAAATATGTAGCCCACCATTCTAGCCAGGCAAACCTGCATTTTATTACAAATTTGAAGGCTCATATTATGCTTACTTCTCTCTCACTCACTACTACCAAATAGGTATTAACCAACAGTTTGCCATAAAACATCTGGTATGTTGATACTCTGAACCAATCAGTAGATCTAAGAATGTGCTCTAATTGTGTTTCATTCAAAAAGGCTGTCAAAGCGATGTCTCCTCTAGTGGAATGAGCTCCAAAGGTTTTTGTATCTTTTTCAGCCACAGACATCTGTTAGCCTATCTGGCTACAGAAGGAGAAGATAGAGAAGCATGTTTTTTTTTCAAGAAAGATTAACAAACGAGGAGAAAACATTCTTAAATCACTAACATTTAATTTATATTCTACACAGAACTTCCAATGACAAGGAAAATAGGGATAGTCAACACTAGTGGAGGCATACTTTATATGTTTGGTGGCAGTGGACAAAAAACCTGAATACCACAGAAGGAGAATAATTTCTTGTAGAAACACTTGGAGCCATATCATTAGAGACTCTATCAAAAGGAATTCATGCAGTTTAGGGAGGTTAACATTCTAATGATAGGAATTGTTGTTCACGCCATGTTTGAAAGAATTGCAAAATTAACTTGCTATTCCATGCTGAGGATTTAATGAGTTTAGAGGGTGGAATATCTAAAATCCATCAGCAATTTACGGACTAAAGTATGTTCTTCTATGAGTCTGCCCTTAAAATACTCAGGGCAAACAGAATAGGTGATCTGTAGCCATTAATAGTCCTGGAAGACTTGTCTTGAGACACGAATGTGGACAGGACTACACACCTCAAGCAATAGGGTAACCCTCAAAGTCACTAAATTAAACTGAGCTCGATCCCCTGGTAACTGTGGCACAGAGCAGATTTGCTTAATTTAGGTCAATGTGCTAATTATTTATGCTGTACCAAAACAGTAATAAAATTGAAAAACAAAACAATAAAAATCATAAACCGAATTAGATAAATAGGTTGAGTTTTAATGAACAAAATGACACAGAAATGACATATCTCCAATATGGGGAACCATAGATATGAAAGTTTAAAATGTAAGTAGGAATAGAGCCAAAAAGCATAAAGTGCCAAAGATAGTCAGTGATAGCAGTAGACTGGAACCTAGAAGGAGTTTTTTAGCTGTCTGCGATCGAGCGCCAGTAGGATATACCAACCAAGTCCATCCTTATGAAAGGTCTTTACTTTGTGGAGTAGTGTGGCTCACTGGTTAGAGGCGGCAGACCCAGAAGCAGAGGACGACCCGGGACCAGGGTTCAATTCCAGACGCGCCAGGGTGTTTGGGCCAATATCAGCGGGCTCGATAAATCTCGCCTCGGTGTCACTCTAACCATGGGTTCCACTCAGCAACTCTGGGCAATAGCTTGCTTAATCTCCACAAACGGCCCCATCAACGCCGGGGATGCCTGGCTTCACTTTGGGGGTGCCCAATAGGGACCATCTCACAGGGAAAGCCAGGACGGGTTCCCCAGCGTTATACAGCGCCAGGAAACCTACGGGTAGCAGTGCGCTTTACAAGCTCAAATACATACAAATACATACATACTTTCTGACTAAGTCCTTTAAGCCCCAATCCACCACAGGTGTGCACTTCTAAAACTCCCCAGGACCCCTGAGGAGGCACTTAGAGATTCAGAGGGTCGCAGGAGGAGGCCAACAGCCGGGTCCAGTACAAGTCCAGTTCCCATTTTCAACTGGATAATTGCAGGAAATCCTCTTGTAGCTTGTTGAATCCCTGGAGCTTGAACAGCAGGTAAACCTTATGACTTTTGGATGGCATTTCCTTGTCCGGGGTACAAAAGGGAGTAGGTCCAGTTTGCGGGGCTCCTCTCAGATCACAGACAGCTGGTACAGTCCTATCCTATAGTTTCTCACGTTCAGGTGTCTTCTGAAGTAGGTGTCTGGAGATGTCACATTTATGTCTATCACAAGCAGGAGGGTGAAAATGGTTTCTGTGCTACCCTAACCAAATTGGGTAAAAGTTCCTGGGGTCCACCCTACCCGCTTTTGTTATTTTCAAGATGGTAAATGTCTTCTGCCACACTAAAAGTGGGCTCTGAGGTCTGTGTGTTTGTGTGGAGAGTACACAATGGTAATGTTAGTGTCTTCCCACATCTAACACCTAAATCTGGTTCAAGTCAGCCACTGTATCCCCAATAAACCCAGAGAAAGAAGTCTTGTTGAACAAATGTAGTGCTTTGGCATCCTGTTCTTTTCCTTTACCCCAGATTTTCTAGTTTTGTCTTGTGTTACATACACATTACTTAGACTGTGTGTGACGGGTACACACGTGGGGGGTTACCTCTGTTATGTGTAACTTCTCCTGTCAGTTTTGCTATTGTATTTTACCCTTGGTTTTGGGGATTTCTGCAGTACTTTAGGAAATTTGTGCGGTTTTGGTTTTTTGCTATTTGTTTGTTTTGATCATTTTCAAGGAGAAGGTTGTAAGGATGTATTACTATGTTTTGGTGGTGCGTCCTTTTCTTCTCTCTGTCAAAAGTGTGTTTACCATCATGTTGCACTTTTGTGTTTATGATCGTTATTAAGGGGGAAGGATGTGTTATATTTTGTTTTAATGCATTCTTCTTTTCCTGACTTGTGTGGGGGTAGGATGTGTTATATATGGTTTTGATGCATTCTTCTTTTCCTGAATTCTTTATTTTCTGGATTTTATCTGCTTCTATTCCTGACTTGTATTTTCTCTATCCAGTTTCGTGCTTTTGTATTTTCCTTCCAGACTCGTGTATTCTATTTTGTGATTTTATCTTCTTCTGTTTCTTTTCAATGTTTTGATTATTAAAAGAGGAGATGTGTTGTAATGTGCTATTTACTAATGCAGTTTCTCCACTGTGGTTCTCTGCCTGTCTGCTCAGCCTGTGGTGAGGTCACTTGGAATGTTGGGGTTGGTTTGTATCTAGTGGTGAATCAGTTGGTGTGATGGGCTGAGCAGAGAGGACCTTGCTCCTGGTGGGGCATTCCTTGGCATTACCAGAGATTACCATAGATCTTTTTGTAACTGGATGGCTGTAGATTACTACAAGAATAAATCTACTTATACCATCTACAAGACATGTCTAAGCCTCCTACTTCGTTTTAACAGTGTGCCCCCGATGTTATATGTAAAAAAAAAGAGACAAAGGTCTGGTAGGACAAAACAGGGTTCATGAGTTGATATGCAATGTTTGTCTTGCCATCCTTTTCTCTGCTGTTCAAGTCTGCCACAATGTGTTATATGTAAACCGTGCAGACCTATCAAGCAGGCTTTGACACTCAACCAGGATTTGACACTGTAAGGTCAACAAGGATGCTCACAGCTCCCTCCCTAGATATTTGTTGAGGTTCAGAGAAGTCACCTCTGCCCATTCAGGTCAGCCTATTGTTTGTTTCTGGGAATCATTTTATACCTTTTTCACACCTATTCAAATGCTAATCCCAGGCTGGAACAATTTTAAGAGCAAATGCAAATTAGCCTCCTGGGACTTTTGATACGAAAAAGTACCTTTCTAAAAGTTACTTTTTCATAACAATTATTAAAGATCCTACTTCACCCCTGAATTTGATTTTTAATACCAATTAAAATGGCTTTTTAATCACTTTACTAGCTAGTTCAATTCCTGAGATACAGTATTAGGATTTTACACTGTACTCTGGTTTTTTGCTAATAACAGCTGGGACTGCTACAATAAAAGCTTTTGGGTGCTAGTCACTGTAAGGACATGTTAACATTACGTTTCTACATGTTCTATTTTTAAATACCATGCACCCTGCCTTGTGGACCACTAGGCCTACATAGGGGTGACTTATTAATATTTAGGATTAAGGGTTTATTTTGTCAGGTTGGGGTCATTTTTTACATTGCTACAGTCAGACTACATTGGGTGGCCTGAAGCCATGTTTACACTTCCACTATAGTGAATGCCACAATAGACACTGCAGTCCACTAGTGAGAGGATTCCCTGTTGGAGATACTGACGGTGCACTGTTCAACCACATCTCGTCGTTGGACTAATGTAGCCAGCGGCAGCCTGGATTCTGCACCAGTCTTGCTCAGGATGTATTTGTTATTAAGAGAACATTTGTCCCCTACTAACCGACCCACGAGGTCAAGGCACACAGCAATTGCCCAGAGCAACATCACTTGGTTACTGTTAAGATCATAGACACATTTACACCACTGCCCTGCTATACACTAGAAAAGACCAGAAAATAGCCTTTTGTAAAATATAGCATCAGAGGAAGAAATAGGCAAAAATGGCAAGATAATGTTAAGCAGGTTAAAAGAGGAGGCATTGCAGCATTTAACACACATTCACACCTGCATACAGGTTGTGGCACACAGCAGGCTTCAAAATAATTTATGTTTCAAACCTTAACTTGCTCTCATTCAGTTAAGTATTCAAAAGCAGAGTTTGAATCATCAAACAGTGTCTGCAAAGCTCTGTGAAAACTAAACTGATGAGTCATCTTCCAGGGAGACATAAAGCATCACTTCTGTACCTTCTGGATATTTAGGCAGATTGCAGACAAACATGTCTTGCTCCCAAAACACACAAGTTACAGAAGCCTGCTGCCTATGATGTGTTTTTTCTTCAAGAAGGTGAAACCATTTCATTTTGGTTAATTGTTTTTTCTGATCCAAATAAATAATTATTTTCCTAGAGCTCTAGAGGAAGCTGAGAAGGCTATAAATAACTTTTGTTTACACAGAGCTAAATTAGCTCTGCAGCAAATTGCTCTTATTTGGATTCCTTTTTTTCTCAAACATTAACTCTTCCTTATCATAGAAAGTTAAGTTTGTTCCTGCTGCCACTCTCATTGTGCGAGGTTAATGTATATTTTCACATCTTACAAGATAATTTCTAAACTGAAAGTAATATTCCACAGACCATAAATTTGTTATTTACCATTGCTGAGCTACATAAAATATTCATTTGGGTTTTCAGATCAGGTTACATTACTATAAACTTATATTTGATTATTTAATCTGATTCTTATTAGAAAGTTTACATTCTTTTGTGTGTATGTTGACGCTTCCAAGGTGGTAGTCAGTTAAGTGTCCTGTATGAGTCACACACAGAAGCACATCAGAATCCGCTATATCTGCCAGTACGTGTTTCTCTTCCCTCCTAAACTCTTTTCCCCTGGGTGCTCTTTAGTTCGTTTGTGTATTTTGAATGAAATGCTGGAGACTCTGCTAGGAGAGTGAGTGCATTCACATTTTTCAATGATACTCCTGCAGAGGTGAATCAGGTGAGAACCGTGACAGTTGCAAGCCCAACTGAGTGAGTACATTTTATCTATCACTTTTGGATGTGACTGGACTCTTACACATCTTGATTCCTTCATTATATCCTGACCCATTAACTACCCTTTAATCAGGTGCCCTTTTATCTCACTGCCATGAACAGACTGGACATTTCTAAAGAATTTGAAAAGCCATCAACACCAAATCACACTATTTATCAGTGGCTTAAAATAATTTGCCATTTTCATTGATTCCTTGTACATAAAAATGTCACCTGTGCTTAGTCCCCTTGGGACCGAGCACACATTTGTTGATGGGTCTGCTTATTGCACCATGTATGTGATATTTGTACAGTTTCTATGTGCTTTCCACATTGCTCCACTACAGGTGTAGTTAGTTTAATTTTCTGTTTTTTATGAAAAGCACCTCTTAGGTTAGAGTGCATTAGTGGTTTTACTATATTAATTAGAATATATGTATTTTCTATCTACAAAGTCTTCATAAGTGAATTCCAGGTGAACTGATGTTTTGAGTATATACTGTGCACTATTTCCATTTAACTTCCAGGCCCTGAGTACATTGTGTAGCATATATTCTAGGGACAAATAGGTTAGTTAAACATGCCATTGAGAATATGTATTTTGAGCATTCTTTGAAAGGAAAGCAGGAGCCCTTTACCACAGGTTAGCAGGATTAAAGTGCACAGAGTTCTAAAGACATCAAAAATATATGGTCCGGCAAAAGTCACAAAATATGGAGCGACCGTACAAAAAAGGTGAATTTCCCACAAAGGAGCATTTGCTAAAGTAAGATAGTGATTCTTTTCCACACACCAACAACCTCCAAGCTTGCCAATCTTTCTTGTAAAACTTGAAGGTACCTTGGACTCTGGAAGATTTTTTAAGGATAACAGTAAAAGATAAAAGACCCAACAGTGACTAGGAATACCATAAAAGTTTTAAACCATCAGTTGTAGATTAGCAGATAGGATGGTATTGACTCTTTCTGTAGGAATCATAGCGGAGGTGAGACTGGAATGGAACCAAGCAGGACTGTCTATGGCCGTTTTGAGGGGAGATCGTGTTCAACCAGCAGTGCACTGAACTCTGCAGGGATCTTATTTTGACAGACTGCATGTAACTAAGGGCTTGCTTGCGAGTTTGGCGTCCGACCAGCCGAACCCTGGTCCGCATCATCTACGACACTGCTGTGCCGGCGATCTACTGCCCGCCGTATTATGAGTTGTGCTGTCTGAAGCGACACCTGTGGCAATGGAGGTTTGCCCAGCTGGACTGCGGCAGTCTGCAATGTCAGCATAGTGTCCACTGACAATGCCAGGTCCACGGTCCACCTGCTGAGCATATTACAAACAACAGTCATACTCCTGGTCTCCCAGCAGTGGTCAACAAACGGTGGTTACCTAACGGTTGTTGACCGCAGAGGTACGCGCAAAAAAAACCCAGTACAACAGTTGCCATTGGATGGATTAAAAAACTACACACCTGATGTGCTGTGGCAAATCACACTATAAAACACACTCCATCCCTGACCAGCATTCCGGAAGCGCAGCGGACGAGCGCAGCGGGCGCGACGAAGGCGCGCCGAAGTGTCGCCAAAGTCGAGCCCGTCTGCGCCCGTCCGCGGCCGACAGCGGGCTAGGGCGATAACCCCTGGCCGTAAGATCTACTGGGCTAAGGATCAACTCCTTGGCTTCCCTCCTCGCACTGCCTCCATATGTATGCACGGTATGACGAGTGACGAAAGGGAATGTCCTCACTGTGGTTTCCGTTTCACTACCCTGTTGCGGGATACCACGGAGCAAGCACTTTCCTGAGGTCTCCTTAATGTAAGGTCATTACGTAAACACAGACTTGACGTTTTCGAGCTGATTACAGATAAAAAGTTCGACCTACTGTTTCTTACGGAAACTTGGTTAGACCAGTTTTCCGACTCGGACATTATCGAGGCCACGCCGGAGAACTATTCCTGGGTCAGGCAGGATAGGCCAGAGGGGGTGGGAGGGGGGATTGCTATTATTTTTAGGAAAACTCTGGGCTGTTGCCTAGAGCGCACGCTGATCGCGGAGAGTGAGGCGGGAGTTTTCACGATTCAAATCAACGGGGGCACGACGATCAAAGGCTGTCTGGTATATCGGCCGCCAGGGGCGTGCACAAAGTTCAGGGAGAGCCTGCTAGAAAGCCTCATGGAGGCTACCCTACGCAGGGATAAATTCCTCCTATTAGGAGACCTGAACTTGCATTTAAATTGCCCAGAGGATACAGGGGTTAAGGACTTCTGTCGGGATATGCTAGCTCTTCAACTGGAATTGAAGCTATCGGACCCCACGCACCGCCAGGGACACCTTTTGGACCCGGTTTATGCGAACTGGGGAGGTGTGGAGGTGTCCGGTATAGAGCCTATCCCCTGGACAGACCACTTTTTGGTGGCATTCTCCATACAGAGCTTAAAAACCAACAAAGCCAGTCAGGCACCCCCTAATTATCTTAGGAGGAAGTGGGCTAAATTCTCAGTGGAGGATTTTAATCAAGCTTTAAGTAGGGATGGTCAGCCTGGTGGCGAAGACATAGATACAGCGGTCTCTAACCTGAATCAGCGCATCACTGAAGCGCTTGACCAGACAGCCCCACTCTGCCGCACATCTACATGTGCTCGGAAAGAACGATCAGCCCCATGGTTTAGTGGTGAGCTGAGGCTAACAAAGGCGGACTGTAGGCGAGCAGAAAGAGTCTGGAGGGTGTCTTATGACAACCAGGCTAGGGAACTGTTCTTGGAAAAAAGGCGCCTTCACCATAGGCTGATTAAAAAGTCTAAGGCAGCCTACTATGCAGGACAAATCCTGGGGGCGGAAAATTCGGCCAAAGAACTCTTCGGCATCTACAAGTCTTTGACCTCGGTAAATTCACCTACAGAGCCGGAGAGTTGCTCAACGGAGTCATGTGACCGTATTGCCGAATATTTCTCCGCTAAAGTCGAGAAGATCTACTCGACTTTCCCTAATCCGCCGACAGGGATTGACTTTGAGGTAGCATTGGGGGACACGGAGACGGCAGGGCATCTTACAAACTTCCGCACCCCCCCTTTTGAGGATCTAGTAGTGGTGTGTCGCTCTGTCAAATCAGGGTCCCCGTGGGACCCGGTGTCACCCAAACGCTTGGCGGACAGCCTGGAAGTTCTGGAGCCTTATATGAGGCACGTCCTGGACATCTCTTTCGGATCGGGAAAGTTGCCTGAGGGGTGGAAACAGGCGGTGGTGCTCCCGCTCCGGAAGAAACCCCACTTAGGCTTCGAGGTATTAGAGAATCTGAGGCCCATCTCACTCCTGCCTTTTCTGTCCAAAGTGGCGGAAAAGGTGGTTAATACCCAAATTATGAAGCACGTGGAAGAGACGGGACTGCTCCATGCGACGCAGTTTGGCTTTAGGCCACGCCATTCTACCGAGTCCGCCCTTCTTATGGGTACGGAACATCTGAGAGAGGGTGTGGATGCAGGCCAAACTATGGCTTTGATCCTGTTGGACCTCAGCGCGGCGTTCAACACTGTAGCTCACAACATCTTGCTACAGTGTCTGAACAGAGGTGGCATCTCTGGCACCGCGCTGAGATGGATCCAGGACTTCCTCAAGGGGTGAAGCTTTCGAGTCAGGCAAGGAGACTGCTATTCAAAGGGGGTGCCCCTGGGCCAAGGGGTGCCGCAGGGTTCGTCATTGAGCCCGACCCTTTTTAATATGTATGTCGCGCCTGTTGCCTCGATTGTGGAGAGTCATGGTCTCCAATTGGTTTCGTATGCCGACGATACGCAGCTGGTGATCTCCCTATCGCACGCGCCCTGTCTTGCTGCCGATGGCTTCCGGTCGTGCATGAAAGATCTTGCCGAGTGGATGGCTATCAACTGTTTGAAGCTTAATGGCAGCAAGACAGAGGTGCTGGTGGTGGGGAGAGCCCAGTCTGCTTGGTCGTCGGCATGGTGGCCATCTTGTCTTGGACCAACCCCAACCCCCTGCCAAGAGGCACGCAATCTGGGGGTGTGGTTTGATGCGGGTCTTACTTTTGGCCCCCAGATCAACCGGGTGGTGGGAGTTTGTTTTGGGATTTTGAAGAAACTGAGAAAGGTCCTTGACTTACTCCCGATTGATGCCCGTCAAACCCTGGTTCATGCTTTGGTGACAGCTAGGTCGGACTACGGGAACCTGTTGTACCTGGGGGCTCCAGAAAAAAGCATGGCACGCCTGCAAGTGCTGCAGAATGCGGCAGCACGTTTGATTCTCAGGCTGCCCAAAAGGGCGCCTTCTAAGGCGGCCCTCCAGCAGTTACACTGGCTCCCTGTGAGGGGAAGAGTGGAATACAAAGCCCTCTGCACCTGCCATCGTATCTTGAATGGCAGGGCACCCGACCCTCTGAATAAACTGATCGAAGTGTACCAACCAACACGTGCGCTTAGATCCGCAGGGGGCGGCCTACTGAGGATCCCTAGAGTTAAGAAAGCCCGCATGGGAGGTAGGTCCTTTAGATGCCTAGCGGCAAATAATTGGAATAAACTGCCAGCGGACCTGCGCCTGGAACCGGAGGAAGCTAGGTTCCGCGCGAAACTTAAAACATTCCTTTACACTAAATAATTGTCCGCTCAGCTTTTGTGCTCCCTGCTCGCTGCCTCTCCCACTTTCAGCGCGTGGACACGCCGGTGTGCGTAACGCAGCGCTTTACAAATGTCCCAATAATAATAATAATAATAATTTTTAGCTTCCAAACTGCTGCCCACAAGACAGGCACCAGCGTTTTCTGTATTTGTGTATTTGAGAAAAGGCACCCTTTTTTCATCTTCTCATTTAGCACTCTCCACCACCTGTAATTTTTTGGCACCTTTTTACATCTATCGCTTGTTTGTTTGTCATTCATATACTCACTCACATTTACATTTTCATCCTGCCTGGGAAAAAATCTTTAATGAGCAATAGTTGACAGTATGGTGGAGGAAATCATTAGAGTAGTGCCACACATTTTTGGAGCCAAAGTCCAGCATACTCCTCTCAGCAGGGAAACGAAAATGTGGAACAGGAAAGTCACAAGAGTGAATTCTGTTGGTAGCATCCTGTGCACAAAGGGCGAAATTAAGAAGAGGTGGAACAAACTCAGGCTGCGGGTGTGTACCAAGTACAACAACCAACACCTGGATGCTCAGAGGACTGGTGGTAACCCTTCCAGTGTACCATTATAACTCGTTCCCCAGGAGGAGAAGGTCTTGGCCATCTGGCATTCTAAGGGCTTGACAGGAATAAAGGGCGGAGAGAGCTATGGTAAGTTACACTTCAATAACTGCCAAAACATCACAATATCCTGCTTGCTTTCAACTCTGCTTTTGCTATTGTCTTCTCCATCTACTTTCCTAACATGCAATACTCAAAGAATCTGAGATGCTGGTTTGTCTGTGGCAATATGTATTGTTGCATATAAGAGCACATATATCCAACTAAATGACATGCAACATGTTGCAATGCTGTCTGTAAGTGCATTACCATCAAGATATCAATCCAGGACCTGAGATATGTGTCAAAATGTAAATGTATGGTCCATCCCAAATGCATGTTACCAATAGCTATGGTACACTAACTGATTGTCAAGTGCTGGTAAAGTGAGACTACAACTACCATGAGGCCTTTTCACTCTAACTTTAACCAAGATTCTACACTCCTTTTGCCCCATCTCACTTGTCTGCTATGTTACAACTGAACTACACTAGTCATGAGGTTAAAATTTGTAAAGTGTTAATAAAGTGAGATTGAGGTGACCACAACTACCATGAGGTCTACTCACCCCAACTCTAACCAAGATACTACACTTCTTTTGCCCCTTCTCACTTGTCTGCCATGTTACAAGTGATCTACGTGTATCATGCAGGTTACCATTTGTCAAGAGTTGCTAAGTGTGATTGAAAAGCTACCACTACTACCACGAGTCCTTGTGACTGGAACTCTAACCAAGATAGTAGTCTCCTTTTGCCCCTTCTCACTCGTCTGCCATGTTGCTACTTATATTCATTCATCACAGAGATATATGTCTGAATACTTCAAATCCACGCAAATAGATGCCAATGCTAATTTGTTTGATTCTAGGTCCTCATTTACTTTAACATAAACAATATAGATGTAGATACCTCACTTCCACAGTGACAACACTTTTCTCTATTTCTCAACAGGTCGATCAGCCCCCCCAGGACAAAGCCCTCAGTGATGACAGTGCCCCTGAAGAGGTGGACCTGAATGACTGTCCTGTTCCATTTGGTTAGCTTGGGCAGAAACCAACAGTGAGGCTCACTGTGCCCACAACACCTCCCACAAAGCTGCAACATCTCAGCCATCCACTGCCTCCTCCCCAACCTGTGCACCTAGCAAAGTCAGTCCCATCCTGTGCCCCCCCAATCCTGGATTCTGAGAGAGTTAACATCACACCAGTCATGGAGGAACCAGAACCCAGTGGGAGGGTGCAGTCTGTGCCACGGGCACAGGGCCATGGGGGTAGGCATAGTGGAAGGGTTACTGTGGGCCCGCAGAGTGAGCTCGGACACCCAGACTGCCATCAGCCAAGCCCCTGGAGTCTATCAGGACTCTGAAAGTGTCATGGGCCAGGTATTGGCATAAATCTGGGAAATGAAGGAGCTGCAGAGGGACACATACCAGAAGGTTTCTGCCATCCACACCGATTTGGCCGGCATCCACTCCAATGAGGCAGATCTCTGCACCGGGCTGGCCAGCACCCAAACTAATTTTGCGTCCCTGTTCGGGGTGCTAAGTGACATTAACACCACTGTCTGCAGGGCTTTTCCACCTGCATCTATCCCTTCCTGTGGTCCAAGTGCATCCACACCATCAATATCTGCCTCAGTCACAGGAAGGGAGACCCAGTCAGAGGAGCCCACAACTGCATGCACCCCCATCTTAGCAGCTAGGATCCCCCATCTGGAAAAAAGAAGAGATGTCTACCCAAAAATCCAAGAGCTCAGGATGGAAAGACAACCACCACCGACCACCAACAAGAAACCTTGCCCCTAATGTCCTCCTGTGTGTGCTACACATTCAATTTATTGGACTATTCCTGCCCACTTTTCCATATCTGATGGGAGGAGCATGTTGGACTCTGGACTCCTGACCATTTGGACTCTACTACAATTGTTTCATCCACCATGACTGAAGACTTCACTTTTTGTTTGCAGTGTTAAATTTTAAGTAGGCCGGGGCGGTGAACTCTGCTCCGTTCAGTGAGTTTGCAGATATTTTCTGAACTCTCTGCTCAGCAGAGCTCGCAGAGTGCAGAAAACACTGCTCCTTGTAGTGCAGCCGAGTTCTTTCCCCGCTAGTACTCATGAATGGTAAGTTGGCAAGTGCGAGCCGCAGCTCGGGTCGAATTGAGACCCAGGCAGCAGGAAGCCCAGCGCGAATGACAGTTTGCACTTGTAGCAAATTTGGATCTGCTTCTTATGATTACCTCCACTTTTTGCTTTATGTGATGCTGATTTTGACTAGTCCGCTAATCAGGACCCCAGTCTATCTGTTTTCTCTGTAAACAGTTGTGTTCAGTACCTAGGTACATCCCAGATTGGATACTGGGATACCCTTGTCCTGGAAACTAGTTTGCTCGATCCAGCTTGGCCACCATCTTGTGTTGGGTAAGGCTGCCGGTCGAGTTGTTCCTCCCTCCCACCCTCCTCCCGCCCCCCCTGAACATGGTTAAATACAATAGGCCATCCCATCCGCGCAGCGGGCGGGCGCAGCGGGCGCGCCGACGGCAAGCCCGTCTGCGCCCGTCCGTACACTGCAGCGCCCAGGGGCCAGGCCCCCTGTTCCACTATCGGAGGACCTGCCTACTCAGATAGGGTATGCCCCCGATCGACTAAAAACTCTCATGCCCAACCTAGAGGCATCATGTTGCCATTCCATTTGTTTGGATGAACCTGTGGTAAAGTGTTCCCACTGTCAGTATACACTCTGCCCCACACTGGAGCAATCCGAGACTGTCGGACCCCCTTTCAAATTGTTCCTCTTAAATTGTCGCTCTCTGACCATACACACAATAGAAATGTCAATCCTCCTCAAAGACATTAACCCTGACGCAATATTCCTTACGGAAACTTGGTTAAAAGAAGAAGTCGACCCAGATATCACCGCCATATTACAGAAAGGGTACGGACTACAAAGGGTTGACAGGGCAGAGGGCAGAGGAGGAGGATTAGGCATACTTTTCAAGGATTGTTATCAATGCAGAACCAGTTCTGCGATAATCCCTTCTTGCGAAAGCATGAATTTCGCACTTGACCTATCCCCCACATTAACCTTCTCTGGCCTACTTATCTACCGGCCCCCAGGCCAAATGGGCGATTTTCTCAATCATCTTCCCTCTGAGGTCGCCGTTTCAGCTGTATCTCTGCCTCATTTTACAGTCTTGGGTGACATGAATATTCACCTAGACGGCCCTACGGGCCCCCTAGCCACCACCTTTCTGAGTAGTCTCGCAGACCTTCAGATTGTTCAGAGGGGCTTTGAACCTACCCATAACAAAGGCCACCTACTAGATGCGGTTTTAAGTAATGACCAGAGACTTAAAACTGGCAACCCAGTTCCCCTCCCATGGACCGACCATTTCTCGGTCCCACTCCTTTGGCACATACTAAGCCCCCTCTCTGCGCCCCCTCGAGCCATATTAATAGGTAGGGACTGGACTAGTTTGCCACAGACCTATGGATGGAATCCCTCTCTACCACCCCTCGACAAACTGGGGGCGACGTAGACACACTCTACACCCATTATGCCAACTGGTTACAGACCACCTTAGATATAGTCTTACCTCAAAAACACCTCAAGGAGAAAACCAAGTCCAAAAAATCACTGTGGTTTACCCCAGAGTTAAAAGAGTTAAAACGAATCTGCCGGAAACATGAGAGAACTTGGAGAAACACTCTCAAGGAACAGGACAGAAGTAGCCATCGAGAGGCTATCAAAAAATATAAAGCTAAGATTACATTGGCACAAGCTCTATTCTACGAGGAAAAAATGACAAACTCCGCCAATTCCTCGAGGGAACTATTTCGGATAGCGAAATCCTTAATTAGTACCCCCTCCACTTTGCAAGACCCCCGTGAAGCCCAAACTCGCTGTGACACTCAAGCAGAGTACTTCTATCAAAAGATTCAAGCCATCTCTTCATCTTTTGACCAGGTCAGCCAACATCTAGTGGGAACAGATTCCGTTCTTCCAACTACCGTCTGCCATCTAGCTGAATTCCCATTACTTGATGAAGACCTGCTTAACTCCCTTATGCTGAAAGTCACAGCAGGCTCCCCGCTAGATCCTGCTCCTCCACGACATCTCCTGAAAATCGCGGACACCATTAGACCAGTAATTTTAAACATCGTAAATATGTCAATCACCACTGGAAGAGTTCCAGAAATCTGGAAATGTGCACAAGTTAAGGCTCTGCTAAAAAAAAAACAACCTCAACCCCAGTAAAATGACTAATTACCACCTCATCTCACTCCTTCCTTGGGTGGCTAAGCTGCTTGAGAAACATATTAACACCAGTCTTATGTTTTATCTGGAAGCTAACCACCTGCTCCACGATTCTCAAGCTGGATTTCGCCCAAAATTGGGGACAGAAGCGGCACTACTGACTGTCACAGAATTAGCCCGCAGGCACATGGATCAAGGCGGCACCACAGCAATTATGCTGTTAGACTTAAGTGCCGCCTTTGATACCGTGAACAGTAACATCCTTATCTCCCGATTAAAACAACTCGGAGTGACGGGAAGTGCCATCTTATGGCTACAATCCTTTTTGGAAAACCGAACTTTCCAGGTGGTGGAGGGTGATATCCATTCTAAAACTTGGCCTCTTAATCAAGATGTGCCTCAGGGCTCCTCCCTGAGTCCCACGCTTTTTAACGTTTATGTGCAACCTTTGGCGGAGGTTGTTCACCCTTTTGGTTTTGAGATTGTGACCTACGCTGATGACACTCAGCTTGTGCTAGCTCTGAATCAGCCAGGTCACACCCCATTGAACCTGAATAGTTGTCTAGTAGCAGTCACAAAATGGATGGCCTCTTCCCATTTAAAACTTAATGGGGACAACACTGAACTGATGTTCCTGGGGAACACAGCTGACCCCAGCTCCACTCTACTTTGGCCTCCATGTATGGGCCCCCCTCCAGAACCAAAAAAGCAAATTAAAAGCTTGGGCATGTGGCTGGACAATACTCTTACTTTCAACCAGCAAGCCACTATACTTTCCACCACTTGCTTCGGGCTGATGCGCATGCTGCGGAAAATTCTACCTCTTCTCCCTTTTCAGGCCCGCAGGATAATGGTCCAGGCAATCATCCTGTCCCGTCTTGATTACGGGAATGCCCTATATCTGGGTGCACCGATCAGCACACTTAAAAAGCTGCAAGTCACCCAGAACGCAGCATCACGTCCACTGTTAAGCCTGCCCCGCAGTCACTCGGGCACTACTGCCTTGAGAAATTTACACTGGTTGCCCATCCAGGCCAGAGTAAAATTTAAGGCAATGTGCATAATGCATAAGGCCATGTGGAAAAATACCCCCACAATGATCTGTTCCTTAGCCACACCTTATTATCCTCAAAGATCATTGCGCTCAAGCACAGCCTTTTTGGAAACTATACGCAAAATCAAACGGGCCAGGTGGGGCGGACGCTCCTTCTCCCTGAATGCGGCTGTGACTTGGAACTCTTTACCTTCCACGCTCCGGAATGAGCCCAATCTTTTAAAATTTCGAAAAACCCTTAAAACTTTTCTTTTTTCCATATAAATCAGCAGTCTCCCAGAAGTAAGCATCAACAGAGCTACGAGGTCCTCGGGTAGTAATGCGCTCTACAAAACCCACTTTCATTTCATTTAATTTAATTTCATTTCCTTGTCAGTCCCTAGTACATGGTACCCATGCACCTAGGGCATAGGTACCCCAGCAGTCTCCCATGAGCTAAAACATGCATTGTGCTACCCATGAAAGACCATTTGAAATGGAACTACAGGCCTGCTGTTGCAGCCTGTGTAAGTTGGTGCAAGCACCACTTACTAAAGACATATGTTTACTATATCTAAGGGTCACGGCACTTAAAACCTATAATTCACCTCAATAGTAGGATTTTACAATCCTGAGGGCAGGGTGCTTTGTTTTAAGTGAGAGGGTGCCCCTGCATGAGGAGGACACCCTTGGAGCCTACGGAGTCCATTCTCTCGGGTTGTCTATGAAGCAGCCCTCTACTATATAGTGGGGCATCGCATGACCGACCGTATGATGACCATCCCAGAAATGGCTGTAACAAATCCTCTCATGTTTGGTATCAAACATGTTGGGATGATACTCTAAAACCATAAACAGTGTGGAAGGTATGATTCCAAGCACCGGGAGAGCCCTCCGTTAGGCTCACAGTGTTACGGGTACCAGCCTTCTAGTCCCGGACAGCACAAAATGGTTGCTGCTGACCAGAGACACATTTCTGCCCTCCTGCTCCTCTGCCAAGCATGATCAGAACATTAAGGAAAAGGAACACAATTAATGGATGGAATGCAGAAAAAATTAAAAGATTCACCCCAAGTCAAAAGATCTAGGTTAAATCCATCATTCTTTTGCTCACAATGCCGCACTAGTTTAGACCTGGCCATATGCAAATCAGTCTTGACCCCGTACCTCATGGGAACAGTTCAGCCCAAATTGCCAAGCCAGGTCCTCCCTGGACCGGAAACAAGCATCCTAGGACCGGTTTCGAGGTTCCACCCCTCTTCAGCCAGGATAGCTTGGTTCCAGTGGTACAGTGAGCCCAGGACCCACGTCTGGGCATACCTGCCGCATTCAGAGCGAGAAAGAAAAAGGCACACAATTGATGGACTTAATGCAGAACAAATCAAAACATTCACCCCCAGTCAAGAGATCTGGGTAAATCCATCATTCTTTTGCTCACCATGCCACCCCTGTTTAGACCTGGCCATATGCAAATCAGTCTTGACCCTGTGCCTCATGGGAACAGTCCAGCCCGAACTGCCAAGCCAGGTCCTCCCTGGACCAGAAATAAGCACCCTAGGACCGGTTTTGAGGTTTCACCCCCTCTTCAGCCAGGATAGCTTGATTTCAGTGGCACAGTGAGCCAAGGACCCACTTCTGGGCATACCTGGTGCATTTAGGGCGAGAAAGCAAAAGGCACACAATTGACGGACGGAATGCAGAACAAATGAAAACATTCACCCCAGTCAAGAGATCTGGCTAAATCCATCATTCTGTTGCTCACCATGCCACCCCAGTTTAGGCCTGGCCATATGCAAATCAGTCTTGACCCTGTGCCTCATGGGAACAGTCCAGCCTGTTCTACCAAGCCAGCTCCACCCTGGACCGGAAACAAGCACACTAGGACTGTTATCCGGGTTTCACCCCTCTTCAGCCAGGATAGCTTAATTTCAGTGGCACGGTGAGCCCAGGACCCATGTCAGGGCATACCTTGCGCACTTAGGGCAAGAAAACAAAAGGCACACAATTGACGGACGGAATGCAGAACAAATAAAAACATTCACCCCCAGTCAAGATATCTGGGTTGAATCCATCATTCTTTTGCTCACCATTCCACCCCAGTTTAGACCTGGCCATATGCAAATCAGTATTGACCCTGTGCCTCTTGGGAACAGTCCAGCCCGAGCTGCCAAGCCAGGTCCTCCCTGGAACGGAATCAAGCATCCTAGGCTCGGTTTCGGGGTTTCACCCCTCTTCAGCCAGGATACCTTGATTCCAGTGGCACAGTGAGCCCAGGAGCCATGTCAGGGCATACCTTGCGCACTTAGGGCAAGAAAGCAAAAGGCACACAATTGATGGACGGAATGCAGAACTAATTAAAACATTCACCTCCAGTCAAGAGATCTGGGTTAAATCCATTATTCTTTTGCTCACCATGCCACCCAGTTTAGACCTGGCCATATGCAAATCAGTATTGACCCTGTGCCTCTTGGGAACAGTGCAGCCCGAGCTGCCAAGCCAGGTCCTCCCTGGACCGGAAACAAGCATCCTAGGCTCGGTTTCGGGGTTTCACCCTCTTCAGCCAGGATAGCTCGATTCCAGTGGCACAGTGAGCCCAGGACCCACGTCTGGGCACACCTGGCTCACTTAGGGCAAGAAAGCAAAAGGCACACAATTGATGGACGGATTGCAGAACAAATAAAAACATTTTCCCCCAGTCAAGAGATCTGGGTGAAATCCATCATTCTTTTGCTCACCATGCCACCCCCGTTTAGACCTGGCCATATGCATATCAGTCTTGACCCTGTGCCTCATGGGAACAGTCCAGCCCGAACTGCCAAGCCAGGTCCTCCCTGGACCAAAAACAAGCATCCTAGGACCAGTTTCGGGGTTTCACCTCTCTGCAGCAAGGATAGCTTGAATTTAGTGGCACAGTGAGCCCAGGACCCACGTCTGGGCACACCTGGCTCACTTAGGGCAAGAAAGCAAAAGGCACACAATTGACAGACGGAATGCAGAGCAAATGAAAACATTCAACCCCATTCAAGAGATCTGGGTTAAATCCATTATTCTTTTGCTCAACATGCCACCCCAGTTTAGACCTGACCATATGCAAATCAATCTTGACCCTGTGCCTCATGGGAACAGTCCAGCCCAAACTGCCAAGCCAGGTCCTTCATGGACCGGAAACAAGCATCCTAGGCCCGGTTACGGGGCCTCCCCCCTCTTCAGTCAGAATATCTTGATTCCAGTGGCACAGTCTGCCCAGGATACACGTCTGGGCATATCTGGTGCACTTAGGCGAGAAAGCAAAAGGCACACAATTGATGGATGGAATGCAGAACAAATCAAAACATTTAACCCCAGTCAAGATATCTGGGTTAAATCCATCATTCTTTTGCTCACCATTCCACCCCAGTTTGGACCCGGCCATATGCAAATCAGTCTTAAGCCTGTGCCTCTTGGGAACAGTCCAGCCCGAGCTGCCAAGCCAGGTCCTCCCTGGACCAGAAACAAGCATCCTAGGCTCGGTTTCGGGGTTTCACCCCTCTTCAGCAAGGATAGCTTGATTCCAGTGGCACAGTGAGCCCAGGAGCCATGTCAGGGCATACCTTGTGCACTTAGTGCGAGAAAGCAAAAGGCACAAAATTGATGGACGGAATGCAGAACAAATTAAAACATTCACCTCCAGTCAAGAGATCTGGGTTAAATCCATTATTCTTTTGCTCACCATACCACCCCAGTTTAGACCTGGCCATATGCAAATCAGTATTGACCCTGTGCCTCTTGGGAACAGTCCAGCCCGAGCAGCCAAGCCAGGTCCTCACTGGACCGGAAACAAGCATCATAGGCTCGGTTTCGGGGTTTCACCCTCTTCAGCCAGGATAGCTTGATTCCAATGGCACAGTGAGCCCAGAAGCAATGTCAGGGCATACCTGGCGCACTTAGGGCGAGAAAGCAAAAGGCACACAATTGATGAATGAAATGCAGAACAAATCAAAACATTTAACCCCAGTCATGATATCTGGGTTAAATCCATCATTCTTTTGCTCACCATGCCACCCCAGTTTAGACCGGGCCATGTGCAAATCAGTATTGACCCTGTGCCTCTTGGTACAGTCCAGCCCGAGCTGCCAAGCCAGGTCCTCCCTGGACCGGAAACAAGCATCCTAGGCTCGGTTTCAGGGTTTCACCCTCTTCAGCCAGGATAGCTTGCTTCCAGTGGCACAGTGAGCCCAGCACCCACATCTGGGCACACCTGCCTCACTTAGGGCAAGAAAGCAAAAGGCACACAATTGATGGATGGAATGCAGAACAAATAAAAACATTCTCCTCCAGTCAAGAGATCTGGGTAAAATCCATCATTCTTTTGCTCACCATGCCACCCCAATTTAGACCTGGCCATGTGCATATCAGTCTTGACCCTGTGCCTCATGGGAACAGTCCAACCCGAACTGCCAAGCCAGGTCCTCCCTTGACCAAAAACAAGCATCCTAGGACCAGTTTCGGGGTTTCACCTCTCTGCAGCCAGAATAGCTTGAATTTAGTGGCACAGTGAGCCCAGGACCCACGTCTGGGCATACCTTGCGCACTTAGGGCGAGAAAACAAAAGGCACACAATTGACGGACGGAATGCAGAGCAAATGAAAACATTCACCCCCATTCAAGAGATCTGGGTTAAATCCATTATTATTTTGCTCAACATGCCACCCCAGTTTAGACCTGACCATATGCAAATCAGTCTTGACCCTGTGCCTCATGGGAACCGTCCAGCCCAAACTGCCAAGCCAGGTCCTTCATGGACCGGAAACAAGCATCCTAGGCCCGGTTACGGGGCCTCCCCCCTCTTCAGTCGGAATATCTTGATTCCAGTGGCACAGTCTGCCCAGGATACACGTCTGGGCATATCTGGCGCACTTAGGCGGGAAAGCAAAAGGCACACAATGATGGATGGAATGCAGAACAAATCAAAACATTTAACCCCAGTCAAGATATCTGGGTTAAATCCATCGTTCTTTTGCTCACCATTCCACCCCAGTTTGGACCCGGCCATATGCAAATCAGTCTTAACCCTGTGCCTCTTGGGAACAGTCCAGCCTGAGCTGCCAAGCCAGGTCCTCCCTGGACCAGAAACAAGCATCCTAGGCTCGGTTTCGGGGTTTCACCCCTCTTCAGCAAGGATAGCTTGATTCCAGTGGCACAGTGAGCCCAGGAGCCATGTCAGGGCATACCTTGTGCACTTAGGGCGAGAAATCAAAAGGCACAAAATTGATGGACGGAATGCAGAACAAATAAAAACATTCACCCCCAGTCATGATATCTGGGTTAAATCCATCATTCTTTTGCTCACCATGCCACCCCAGTTTAGACCTGGCCATATGCAAATCAGTATTGACCCTGTGCCTCTTGGGAACAGTCCAGCCCGAGCTGCCAAGCCAGGTCCTCCCTGGACCGGAAACAAGCATCCTAGGCTCGGTTTCAGGGTTTCACCCTCTTCAGCCAGGATAGCTTGCTTCCAGTGGCACAGTGAGCCCAGGACCCACATCTGGGCACACCTGCCTCACTTAGGGCAAGAAAGCAAAAGGCACACAATTGATGGACGGAATGCAGAACAAATAAAAACATTCTCCTCCAGTCAAGAGATCTGGGTAAAATCCATCATTCTTTTGCTCACCATGCCACCCCAGTTTAGACCTGGCCATGTGCATATCAGTCTTGACCCTGTGCCTCATGGGAACAGTCCAACCCGAACTGCCAAGCCAGGTCCTCCGTTGACCAAAAACAAGCATCCTAGGACCAGTTTCGGGGTTTCACCTCTCTGCAGCCAGGATAGCTTGAATTTAGTGGCACAGTGAGCCCAGGACCCACGTCTGGGCATACCTTGCGCACTTAGGGCGAGAAAACAAAAGGCACACAATTGACGGACGGAATGCAGAGCAAATGAAAACATTCACCCCCATTCAAGAGATCTGGGTTAAATCCATTATTCTTTTGCTCAACATGCCACCCCAGTTTAGACCTGACCATATGCAAATCAGTCTTGACCCTGTGCCTCATGGGAACCGTCCAGCCCAAACTGCCAAGCCAGGTCCTTCATGGACCGGAAACAAGCATCCTAGGCCCGGTTACGGGGCCTCCCCCCTCTTCAGTCAGAATATCTTGATTCCAGTGGCACAGTCTGCCCAGGATACACGTCTGGGCATATCTGGCGCACTTAGGCGGGAAAGCAAAAGGCACACAATGATGGATGGAATGCAGAACAAATCAAAACATTTAACCCCAGTCAAGATATCTGGGTTAAATCCATCGTTCTTTTGCTCACCATTCCACCCCAGTTTGGACCCGGCCATATGCAAATCAGTCTTAACCCTGTGCCTCTTGAGAACAGTCCAGCCTGAGCTGCCAAGCCAGGTCCTCCCTGGACCAGAAACAAGCATCCTAGGCTCGGTTTCGGGGTTTCACCCCTCTTCAGCAAGGATAGCTTGATTCCAGTGGCACAGTGAGCCCAGGAGCCATGTCAGGGCATACCTTGTGCACTTAGGGCGAGAAAGCAAAAGGCACAAAATTGATGGACGGAATGCAGAACAAATTAAAACATTCACCTCCAGTCAAGAGATCTGGGTTAAATCCATTATTCTTTTGCTCACCATGCCACCCCAGTTTAGACCTGGCCATATGCAAATCAGTATTGACCCTGTGCCTCTTGGGAATAGTCCAGCCCGAGCAGCCAAGCCAGGTCCTCACTTGACCGGAAACAAGCATCATAGGCTCGGTTTCGGGGTTTCACCCTCTTCAGCCAGGATAGCTTGATTCCAATGGCACAGTGAGCCCAGAAGTCATGTCAGGGAATACCTGGCGCACTTAGGGCGAGAAAGCAAAAGGCACACAATTGATGAATGAAATGCAGAACAAATCAAAACATTTAACCCCAGTCATGATATCTGGGTTAAATCCATCATTCTTTTGCTCACCATGCCACCCCAGTTTAGACCTGGCCATATGCAAATCAGTATTGACCCTGTGCCTCTTGGGAACAGTCCAGCCTGAGCTGCCAAGCCAGGTCCTCCCTGGACCGGAAACAAGCATCCTAGGCTCGGTTTCGGGGTTTCACCCTCTTCAGCCAGGATAGCTTGATTCCAGTGGCACAGTGAGCCCAGGACCCACATCTGAGCACGCCTGCCTCACTTAGGGCAAGAAAGCAAAAGGCACACAATTGATGGACGGAATGCAGAACAAATAAAAACATTCTCCCCCAGTCAAGAGATCTGGGTGAAATCCAACATTCTTTTGCTCACCATGCCATCCCAGTTTACACCTGGCCATATGTAAATCAGTCTTGACCCTGTGCCTCATAGGAACAGTCCAGCCCGAACTGCCAAGCAAGGTCCTCCCTGGACCGGAAACAAGCATCCTAAGACCGGTTTCGGGGTTTCACCCCTCGTTAACCAGGATAGCTTAATTGCAGTGGCACAGTGAGCCCAGGACCCATGTCTGGGCATACCTGGTGCACTTAGGGCGAGAAAGCAAAAGACACACAATTGAAATTCAGAACAAATCAAAACATTCACTTCCAGTCAAAAGATCTGGGTTAAATCCATCATTCTTTTGCTCACCAATCTGCTCCAGTTTAGACCTGGCCATATGCAAATCAGTCTTGACCCTGTGCCCCATGGAAACAGTCCAGCCCGAACTGCTAAGCCAGCTCCTCCCTGGACTGGAAACAGGTATCCTTGGACAGGTTTCGGGGTTTCATACCTCTTCATCCAGGATAGCTTGATTCCAATGGCACAGTGAGCCCAGCACCCACATCTGGGCATACCTGGCTCACTTTATTTATTTATTTTATTTATTTCTGGTATTTATAGAGCGCAGCATTTATCCCAAGGGATATCAAGGCGCTAAAAAAGAAAAGACTGCTGAGGTTTATGCGGGAGGGGTTAGTATTTGGGAAAGAGGTGTGTTTTGAGTTTTTTCCGGAATGAAAGAAGGTTTACAGTATGTCTCAGGTCAATCGGTAATTCATTCCATCGTTTGGCCGCCAGGTGGGAGAAGGCCCGTCCTCCTGTCCTTGTTTTATAGATGCGCTTAGGTTTTGCTAGGGCTGAGTTAGTGGATCGTAAGTTCCTGTTTGGAGTATAAAATTCAATTTTCCCTTGCAGGATTGTAGGGCCTGTTTTGTGGAGGGCTTTGTGCGCATGATAAAGTAGTTTGAATGTGGCACGCTGGCGCATCGGCAGCCAATGGAGTTGTTTTAGGCATGCTGATGCCGAGTCACGTTTGCCTTTGTTGCATACCAGTTTGGCAGCCTGGTTTTGCAGAACCTGTAGGCGGGAGAATAGCTGCTCGTTCATTCCTTCGAATAGAGCATTGCCATAATCCAGGCGGCTGACTAGGAGGGCCTGGGTAATCGTACGACGACAGTCGAGTGGAATCCAGGTGAAAATCTTAGCGAGGAGTTTCAGGATTGCAAATCCCTTACCCCACAGTGTGCGTACATGATCTTTCATAGATAGTGCGTCATCCATCATGATGCCTAGGTTTCTGGCGTATTGTTTCGGGGTCGGGGCTGTTCCCAGTCACTGAAGGGGAGAAAGCAAAAGGAACACAATTGATGGACGTAATGCAGAACAAATGAAAACAATTCCCCCAAGTCCAGAGATCTGGGTTAAATTCATCATTCTTTTGCTCATCAAGCCACCCTAGTTTAAACCTGGCCATATGCAAATCACTCTTTACCCAGTGCCTCATGGGACCAGTCCAGCCTGAACTGCCAAGCCAGGTCCTCCCTGGACCGGAAACAATCATCCTAGGGCCGATTTCGGGGTTTCACCTCTCTTCAGACAGGATAGCTTGACTCCAGTGGCATGGAGAGCACGGGACCCACGTCTGGGCATACCCGTCCCACTCGGGTGACAAATGCAAAAAGAACAATTGATGGACAGAATGCAGAACAATGTCATACATTCACCCCAGTACAGAGATCTGGGCCTAAATCCATTGTGTTTTTGCTCACCATACCATTCCAGTTTGGAGCCAGCCATATGCAAATCAGTCTTGACCTTTTAACCAATGGGAACAGTCCAGCCTGAACTGCCAAGCCAGGTCCTCCCTGGTCTGCAAACATCTATCCTGTGGAACTCAGCTGTTTTTTTTGTGTCTTGATTTCCGCGGAGTGAAACTCCAGGAACCATTTCCAGGCCTGATTTTAAGTGAATTTATTCATCTTAGACCCTGTTCACTTCATAAAAACAGTCACCAAAGCACAGTCTCCTGTTGTAATTCTCACATATAACAATGTGAATGTAGTACCATAGGAACATTGCAATGGAATACCAGGGACTTCTGGTAGCATGGATATGTTGTATGTAAACAATGTTCAACTCAGGATTACCGCCATGTCACAACAACACATACATACAAGTTTCTGGACTGAGATCATATTTATTCCATTGTTCAAATCATAGGCTGACATGATGTCAGACACATAGCAAATAATACATGACTCAGATATTCTGGGTCAGTGATCACATAATCAGTTGCAGACTTTCAAAACATGGAGGAAGGGATACACCGGGCAATATACCACACGATAGGCAACGATCCAGAGAAACCTGAAAATTATCGGCCTATCTCCTTGCTCCCGTGGCCGACCAAAGTATTGGAGGCCCATGTCAACAAAGTTCTTTCGGCCCACCTCATCCATGCTAACATCTTGGATCCCACCCAGAACGGGTTCCGTGCTGGGCACAGCACGGAGACCGCCCTTCTCTCCATGGCTGAACATCTTCGCATGGTGATGGATGCGGGGCAGACAGCGGCGCTCGTTTTACTAGATCTGAGCGCCGCGTTTGACACTGTCTCGCATCCTATCCTATTGCATCGCCTCGAGGAGATTGGGCTGAGTGGTCTGGCCCTCCAGTGGTTCCGGTCCTTCCTAGACGATTGTTTCTTTAGCGTTGCTATCCCACCGTTCCAGTCCCAATTCCATCCTTTGAAACAGGGGGTGCCGCAAGGCTCCTCGCTGAGTCCCATGTTGTTCAATCTTTACGTGAGACCGCTGGCTGAGGTCGTCAAGCAATGGGGCATGACCATGGTCTCATATGCCGACGACACTCAGCTAGCGGTTACGATCAGCGGGGATGCAGACCGGGATGCCCCCAGGTTTCAGAGTGGACTTAGGGCGGTGGCGAGCTGGATGAAAAACAACTGTCTCCAGCTCAACGCAAAGAAAAAGGAGATCATGATCGTCGGTAGGAGGTCGGAACTATGGGGGGACAGATGGTGGCCTGCGGAGCTGGGGCCGGCCCCCATTCCGGTCACAGAATTAAAGAACCTTGGAGTATGGATGGATCCCTCCCTCAGCTTTGTGTGCCATACGTAGAGAACCGCGGCCTGTTGCTTTGGCATACTACGGTCGCTGCGTCCCATCTTGAAGTTCTTTGACCATCGCACCAGGCAGCTGATAGTCCAGGCTACAGTGTTATCTCGCCTGGACTATGCCAGCTCGCTTCTGGTAGGGGCTAATGTGGCGGAGGTTACCCGCCTCCAACACGTTCAGAACGCCGCGGCGAGAGCCATTGTTGGCTTACCCCGAACATGTTCCGTCTCCGGCACTTTGCACTGGTTGCCTATCAGGGCAAGAATCCAGTTTAAAGTGCTGTGTATGGCGTTCAAGATTTTGAGGGGTGGGAGTCCTCAAATTCTTGCGAACCTTTTGTCTTGGTAAGTGCCTGCCCGGTCCCTGAGATCTTTGGGTCAAGCTCTTACGGTGATCCCCCGATACAGGCTGTGTCGGGTCAGCGGCCGCTCTTTCCGGGTCAGAGCGGCGGAGCTTTGGAATTCTCTTCCTGTTGAGATGCGGTTGCTTGATGATCTTTTAGCTTTCCGTAAAGCTTTAAAAACCTTGTTGTTTGAAAAAATTGCCTTTGTCTGCTTTTCTGTTATGTTCCCTGTAGGTGTTGCTTATTTCTTGCCATGCGCCAGGACGCCCCTTAGCTGGGGCAGCTGTGCGCAATACAAAAGTTCGTAACATAACATAACATAACATAAATTAGTTCTACATCATCAGCTGGAGCGATATTGCCTACCTCACAAAAGTCCACACCAAATAAAGAAATAAACAGATACATGTCAGTACAACAGTGTCTGAGCACAGGGTCATTTCAATCCAGTGTTGCTTGCATCTGGTGGAATGGGATTGGCGTCATTACAACGCATGCTTTTACATCGCATGCCTTTACAACGCGGTTTTTACCACGCAGTCCATTACAACGCATAATGCTTTTAGGCGCTGGATAGTGAATTATTTAATTTACTATTCCAACTCCAGTCCCCGTGGATAGCAGGGAAGGTGTTGGATAGTAAATTAAATATATTCCCTATCCTAGAGCGCCCCCCAGCGCAATGCATTGTAATGGTATGCGTTGTAATGGTTGCGATGTAATGGTAGTGCGTTGTAAAAAATGCGTTGTAAGTGATGCTCCCCGGTGGAATGTCACATGAAAATGTCATTGATATGCTACAAGCACTTTGGCCTACAATGAGGAAACACATCAACAAATACATCCAGAGCATATACAATGAGGAAATAGCCAATGTGAAGGCATGATAGCATGAATTGGGCACAGCATTGTTTTGGATCACATGATGGCACACATATTGTATTAGGACCAACGCACCACAAGGAGCAAGTCTACTGGAAGCGAGGTAACTTCCAATCTATCGCTGTGCAAGCTCTCTTGGTACCAGCTTTGTAAAGCCAAACTCTCTGACATACATTTCCATGACCAACCCATCTGAACAGCATCATATACCGATTAATGTCACAACTCTGAAATGTCCAGATGAAGATGAGATGGTGAAGGTACCTAAAACAAATCAACACAGAGAGATTAGCTAAGAAAACATACATATTACACACATCATATTGTCAACTTCTATAGAACACAGTCCAAGAAAACATTTATGGAGGAACAAAGCTAAACTTACAATACAAACACCTTTTCTCAGATATTTCCGGACCCATATATTTCTAGTATGTAGTATTAACATCCTCCTTAGAACATCACAACACGAGTTGTAACAATAGTTAAAGTTGTCACATCTCACACCATACTTACACTAAGGAGAAGAAGTTTTGGATAAGATCTTGACCCAAGTCAGCTCCTTCTGGTTCACCACTATCATCATCTTTATGTGGCACTTCACAGTCCCCACCCAATAGGTCTTCATGGTCTGTATCCTCCGCGATGTAAGGTATGTTCCATCACAGGGTTAGTTTGGGGAGTATGCAGTAGGCCACGTGATCTTCCACACTTTCCTGGGTAAGTAGAGGAAGGCTCCCCCAGTACTGTCCAGACTTCTGAATCTGGCTTTCAGGAGCCTAAAACCCTGCTCCACTGGCCTCCGTGTTCTTCCATGGGCCTTATTGAAACAGACTTCCCCAGGAGTTGTAGATTCCTCAGTGGTGCCAACAGCCATGGCTGGTTGGGAACCGCTGAGTCTCCTAGATGGATGCCAGACGGAAGGGCAACATTTAGTTACACACTTTCAGATCATACTACCTGACATTCCCCACACAAAGTTAGGACAGATCACACTTAGCTACAAGCTAGACCCTCTCCGGTAGAAGTTGCAACATCAGCTGGGGTATGGTGCTGATCCGCAGTATAAAGGAATAATGTGCAGCTCAAGGAAACTGGGCACAAATGTTTGAGATGTACAAATATGGAAAGCAGACAACTTGCACTTCAATAGAATGGAAGTGCTTCCTGTTCAGGTAGACTAGCTCCCTGTTGTGTGGAGGCACTAAGGCAATATGGGTGCCATCAATAGATCCAATTACATGTGGTATATGACCAAATCCATAGAAATCCTTTTTCACAGTGGCTAAATCCTCACGTCTGGGGATCTGGATGTAGCTGCCCAGTGCCTCAAAGTGCTGCTAGCACCACTGTGAGTTCCCAACTGAACATAGGTTGTGACATTCCACCAGAAATAGCAAGAGTGAATCGAAATGAGCCTGTGGCCAAAAATGCAAAACATATATGAGTGTAACTAGTGGTGGTATTGATGTAGGATTATTTATGTGAAGTAGGAGGTCAGGCTCCAACTGATCTGATTATATACATCCAGGATTGGTTGCCTATTCAAATGGACCTTCTGGATATGTAGTAACACAAAAATGTATTTTGGTCACAGTGTGCAGCGTAACATATATAAAGGGCAAGGTTGAAGTCATGTGTCTGAACATCAATGCTTCATGTAGCAGCTCACATTTTACATCATCATAATTAAATCTTGAACATCCACATTTCATCCCCAAGTTGGCCTTCACAGGTCTGTAACATGACTGTGCACATAATCAATTCAGAGAATTTAAATTGCTATATTGTGAGGATAGCATAACATGTCATGTGAAAACGCCGCCAACCGTGGTGTACAGTGCGCGTGCATATAAAGCCTATGTTTAGTTTTCCCAACCGCTAACATGGCGGGTGCCTGAGCTCGTTAATAGAACATGTCGAACATACGCCACCAGCAGTAGTCATCCGCTCAGTGGGCGGTTGCCTGCGGGCGGTAATAACCATAGGCTAACGGTGGGGTTAATGATAGTCACAGCCCACTGGCTGTGTGTACCGATACTGATGACCGCCTATGTGGCATAAATGAATGTGCTGGTTTGAAATAATCCCACTTGCCTCTTGACACTGCTGCTATCAACATCTCTTCTACTTTAGCTGCTATTTGCCACCTCTGGGAGCAATCATGGCACAAACTAGAGGGGATAGGGCCTATATCTTCACTCCACAGGACTTGAATGCCCTGGTAGATGCGGTCCTCAGGCTACAAGTGTCAGAGTTTAAGTATTATGTTGCTTGTATACATTGTCTGGCCGTTACACAGGGCACAAATTTAATGGATTATGTGGCTCTGGACTTTATGGAGAGAAGGCCAACAAATGAATGGGAGATAAGGGTAATTTGTACTCTTATCACATGCATATCTCAATTCAGGGCTCAAGTTCATAGTAGCTACAATGAGTTCTCAAATCACATCATGGTATATGTGCATTCTTCTGTATAGGGTTCACACCATGAGACATGTCTGTATACTCTTAGAAGCATTTGAGGATTATGTTAGCCAAGTGTACCATCCCACTGATCACTAAGCCCACATCAGTCTTCGTAAAACAGTTGTTTGGGAGATAGCTATACCGCACAGACTCCTTCAGGTTGTCAAACAGCAATATGTTCACATATGGAATGGCCAGAAGTTTGACTTTTCTGTATTGAATTGGTAGAAATGTGAGGTTCATGGGGTTTAAGTAGTCTCAGCCCGCAGGGAGCAAGGCCTGGCATTCCTATGGGGGCATTTTGGGCCATGGCCCAGCCTGGGTCAGAGTTACTGTGGCTGGAGAACTGATAAACAGAGTAATATCCCTGTAGTCCTGCTGATCTATGGATGTTCCCAGAGGGAATTACCTGTCACACTAGTAGCCCTGATAGATGTTATATGCATAATATGAGCCATGGCAACTGAGGTGACCCCCTGACCTGATACTTCTTTTCATTGTCCCACAGTTGCAATGAGTGTTTCTCACTAATAACTGTCCCCATACACACACAGGTCTGTTGACATATTTTCTAATGCTGTTGCTTCCACTGTACAGCCATATTACACATCTGAGACATGAACAGTGTAGATAGTGCATTACGTTTGAAGAGATTTAGAAATGTGAATCATCTCATGGTTACAATAGTCCCGATCACAAACACATGCAATGGTATGTTGATTGCCATCCCTCTCACAGTGCCTCAGGTGGCAAACGGGGTGTCATGTGATGGCAGTACAAACAATACAAACTTCTGTTGACTTACAAGGATACTCAATAAGTAGTCCACATGTCCACACAACCCACAGCTAGGTACCTCTCAGTGTCACTCATACCGGCCCTTACCTTGTGGTTTTAGTCTTAGGATGTTGTGTATACTATGGTACTTGCCTCTATGGACCATATGCATCAATGAAATGGGTTGGGCAGAAAAGATGTATGGACAGTAATGCATAGGTAGTTTACCTTTCAGAAGGTCCAAATCGTGTGTTGAGTGTCATGGTACCTCACATCACATTCCATGTAGGATTGACCTGGCCTACATGATGTTAGTGGGCCAGCTCAGTCTATTTAGATCATGACTATGGTTGAGGTTAGTAATCAGAATACCACAAAAGTGTGTACCTATGCTTTAGTTGTGCTTAGCATATGACATGGACACATGTAATATGTTGACTCTTGATGAAGGCTTGTGCTAAATGTCAACATAATGTGTATCAAGCTGACAGTTATCCTCAAACTTCCAGTTACAATCTACATCTGTTGCAGCCATTTGGAGAGCCCTCCCCCTGATAGTGTGGACTCTCAGGGTCTACAACCGGTATCATGTCCATTGCAGGAAGAGGAGTGAGGACCTGTGGCAATCGACCCGAAAGATCATGGTGGTCTAGCTGGAGAAGTCCACCCAACGTAGAAGGGGTGCACGCCAGACCCTGACCCCCACTGATAGCCCACATACGGGCAGTGGCTTTTCCGGACCTTGATGGGTCATTGAGAACCCAACAGTAGCAACAAAGGGGTGAGAACAGTCCAGAATCATAAATGTCATAATGCCAACTTTGAGTGTTACAGAAATGCATTACACCAACCATATTGGTGGTGGCTCATGAGCTACTGGATGAAGCAATAAGCGCTATATATCACAGATATGTAAACACCAAAGAAGCTGGCCAACTGACAAAGACATGCCATAATCAATGTATCAAAACATATCAAAATGTATTAGTGATTAATTTACATTATAATTTATTAAATAGGGAATTAATAAATACAGATCAAACACATGCCTGCCCACGCTCACTCACACTTTCCCACAAGCATACTCATACCCACAGATACTCACGCGTCCTGAAAATCAGGATTCCAGTCATTCTCAAAATAACAACAGAAACACAATAACTAATGGACTAAAGCAGTGGTTCCCAAACTGTGGTCCATGAACCCCCAGGGGTCCTTGACAGATTCCCAGGAGGTCCGCAGGCATCAGTTGTAAAAGCACTGCAAGGTTTCTTGTATAATCAGCTGGCTTATAGCAACAATAAAAGTGTCAAGATAACTCTGGTGATATATGTACTTTCTGGAGAGAGATGGGAGTTTTGTCCAGGGGCAGCATTGAGTCATCTAAGGTAGTGTAGTGGGTGAACATGCCTGCTGCAAAGAAAGTGTACCATGCATTTCATAAACAATATTTTATGTGCATAGCTCAGTGGTTAACTCCTTGTGTCATTGAGATTCTGTTGACACTGTGAAGGTCATAAGTTACACTCGTAATCTAGCATAGTGTGCTTCTGCACTGCCATCAAACAGCTGCATGCAAATTGCATGGTATAAGTTAGTAAGTTATGTTTTTCCCCAGTCTTTCATTATCCTGGTGCTGCTAAAAAAAGGTTTGTTTAGGTATAAATACATTATTTTTATTTAAAGTCCATGCTAAACTCTGTATTATATTCTGAATCCTGAGTTTGTACTTCTCCAGATCAAGCACTCTTAACGAAAGCCTACCAGTATGTATAACATGTGAATCATACACCTTGAAGTCCTCTTTACCTTATATAACTTTCTCTATACACTGATTTACACACACATGATTCATTCTTTGTTTATGTATGTGATGAAAAGTGTAATGACACCCTACACTGGTGTGAGAGGTGCTATGAAACAAATGAAATACATTTGACAGAGGGGCTATGGAGAGATAAGCCCCTCTGGAGGGTGATTGTGAGGGAATCATTGAAGAGCCCCAACAAAGATTGTCATATTGTGGTGCACAGTAAGGTCATCATTTACTATGCTTTGAAAGCTAATACAATTCAATATATAATGACAAATATGTTGTAAAATGTACCCTTTTTCCCTAATGTTCTTGGGGGGAGGGGCCCCATAAAGCCCCCTTTGTAATGGCCAGGCTCACTCACTGCACTTTGTGTGCACCGTATGGGGACTGATCTGACAACATTTGCCATGGCTGCTTTGGGTTTCCACTCTGGCCATGTCAGGAGTAGGAGCCTTATAACACAAAATAAAACCAAATATTGAAAAGTTAGTCACCAAGATGTAGCACCAACTTTCCCATTAATATGTTGTGATTTTTGTAATGTTTTTAAATTTAAACTCTTTAGTCATTCGAGTATTTGTTTGCTGTGCACTTCTTTGTGTATTTTCTTGCGAATGACTGTGTAAATGTTTGAAATTTAAATGGTACAAATTGCTTGGGGGTCTTCGGCTTCCAGTAGTGACAAAATGGGGGTCCTCAGGTGTCAAAAGTTTGGGTACCACTGGACTGAAGTACACAACTAATAATGACATTGGTGATGGTATTTGGGGAAAACACAGATAAGTTTTTCAGAATGACACAGTACACATAACCAGCCTTCAAATGCAGATCAACATATTGAAATAAACAGAGTAAATCATGTACTTTATGTGGTCCACAAGAGAGTTGTAACGCCAACTCGCGTTTTGGTGTTTGACCCCTATGTGCGTCTCACCTTCCTCAGGGCGAATGTATTTAGGGGAGTGGCTGCGGGGCGTGCATGGGCTTCTGACCATGCTGATAGATAACAGCAATCCAACAGTTTTCCAGGAGCAGATATAAAAGATAAAAAAGATCCGCACTGGGACTGCGAGATGTAGACAAAGTTTAATGAATCAATGAAGGCCACGAGATAATGGTTAAAACTTTGAGCAAGGAAATTAAGTGGGATGCCTGTAAAAGCTCCAGACTGCTTCACGGAGTCAGGAAGAGCCTATTTAGGGAGAGCGGCTCGCTGGAAGAATAGGCAGTCCAACTCCGGATCAAAAAAATCATAGGTCGGTAAAGATGCAGTGTAGGTAGTGAAATCGTGGTGCGTGCTCCTTCGTCTCTGCACAAAGCAGTCCGCTGGAATGGGGGCCGGTCGGGTGCTGGATCAGCAGGGCACAAGATGAATCATTGTTAGTGTAAGTGTGGTAGTAGATACATGCTGCTGTGCTGTACCTGTTGTCTTTCTGACTTGGAAGACAGTAGAGTCTTCTCCACATCCAGTTCTCTCCTTTTGAGCCTGGCTGATTGAAGTGAGTAATCATCTCATGTTCTCAGTAATTCTGGGTGACAATTGTACCACACAGGCAACTGGTCTTGCTTGGGTGTGGAGTAATGTACCCTCACTACTGTCTCTCATTTGATAGTGGCCCTATTGCATGTTAGATGAAATTGAGTTAACAGTAAATGCAGTGACTTTACAAAAGTTTCCATTGGTAAGTACTGGCTATACAGTAAAGTGAGAGTGCAAACATCACTGGTGCCATCAGCATTAGTGCCTACCTGTTGGCCAGTGTGCATTTGGCAGTTGATGTTTCATCTGCAATAGTGTTTCAATACACTCATTCTCTGACTGGTGACTTGCATGTGGGAGTGAGATTTAGAACTGTGGGAATCCTATGTCCACACTGATCATTACAAGGCAATCGGAATATGCATTACCAAAGAGTGGTGTGATGTGCGTGCCTACTGGGAATCTAGTGATCCCACATCTTCATGTCATAGATGTCCAGGGACACCCAAAACCTTCAAAGGTGTACTGGCTTGTGGATATACAATCTATGACTGGCGTCATCACCTGCACCAAGCAGGACTGGGGTTGTTTATATGGCTATATGGAGTGTTGCGCTTTGTGAATTCATAGTACTATCTAGCAAATGTTTGAACCTCAATGTTTTCACAGATTTGTATCTGTTAAATGACATGGGAACAGCTTTCTTCGGACTTTTCAGTTAGTGGACATATGATGTAATTTGGAGTGCAAGTGTCATCAGTGTGTAATTAGCATTTGCATGTGACATGATGTCTACCACAACATTAATTGATGGTACACTGGTGTTCAACTTGATCTTCATGACATCATGATGAGTTATGAGTAATAGTTAGATTTTTTTATTTAGGCCTTGTGTAAATCTCACACTCAGATACATCCCATTTGGTTGCATCTCTTTACAATGGTATACTACAAGTGTCAAAGTGTGCAAGGTGAGCAACTAATCTAGTATGGACATAAAGATGAAGTGTATACAATTCTGTCAATGTACTTGGGCCTGTCTGGGGTTATGACATGAGTGGACCCAACTGTCTGCAGGTTATGTAGCATGCATGCTAAATTTGTGGTCAATGGAGTGAACAATGAAGGTGTTGTGATATGGGGAATTCTTCAATGCTTTCTGTTGATTTGTGATGGTCAGTTGTGGAAACACAGATCCAATAAACCCATGTTTGTCATTTCATATAGATCCAGGGCAAGCGGAGGAGAAGGGACCAACGTTGGTGAGGACACAGCTGGTCTTGGTGGTTCTGGACGTGAATCATCAGCAACAGAGGGACCTAGTGAACAGGGAGGTGCAAGGAATGCCCCGGAAGACATCAGCTCAAACTCATTCTCATCTGGGTCATCCTCTGGTGGGCATTCCCGAATGGTGGTGGAACCAACAGGATCAGTTCTACCTTCATCCTTGTCCGTCATCCCCAGTTCCATCGCCTCTTTCCCTGTCGTCCCCCCACAAGTTGGCGGTTCCTGCTCCCCTAAGAAGGAAGCAGTCTCCTTCGCTCCAGACAACTCAGCCTCTGCCCTGAGTGAGGAGGCTATTTATCTCCTGAGGAACATCTCTGTGAGTCAAACTGCAGTCCTGAATGCCAAAGGGGCAAAACACCCAGCCGACCCAGATGGCTGCCTAGCTGGAAATCATTCGCACTGCTATGTCTGACCTACAGATATCTTTTCAGGCTCTGGCCTCCTCCATTGTGGCATCCCTACACCCATCCCAACCTTCTACCCCTGCTCCTTCCCCATTCACTTTCTCGCTTCTCAATCCTATACCAAGCACACACACACCTGAGTATGCACACACTTCATCAGATACAGGCAACACACAGAAACACAAGACAACCAAGAAACTCAAACATACATGCACACAGCAGATTCTCACCTCCCTCACTACCTCCACGACTGCAGCATACCCCCCAGGGACCACAGAAACTCATACAGAGCCCTCCACAGACAGAACCACACCCACAGGCACCACACCAACACACATTAACCCCTCCTCAGACGAGGCCATACCCATCGACATCACAGCAACACACACTGACCATCCACAGACACAACCATACCCACATACATCAAAGAAACACACACTGGCCCCTCCACAATACCCAGCACATCTACATCACTCCCACCCAAAAAAACACAAATGCTCCCACTCACCCACACAACACACACCAAACTACACACAGTGCAGACAGTAGACTTATCTCACACTTCCACGCCCTCTTCCTCCAAATCCGAACTCCATCCCAAACATCCTACCCATTTTCCCCATGAGTATGTCCTGTTTGCCCTTGCCCTTACTCCTCTGAAACCTGCCCACCTCCCAAAGTCTCAAAAAACCCTCCCAGACCCAAACACATCCCTTCCACCTCCCACTGCACTCCTGAAAAACAGCCTCACCACCCCCCGATCCCAGCCCCAAAAATAAAAAAACAACTCCTAAAACTGAACCCAGCCCAAACTCAAGAAGTGCCCTCCCAATGACAAATCCAAGCCTCCCTAAACCTCTGCTCCCCCTTCCAAGGTACCATCTTTCTGGTGCCTGCTATGCCCAATGGATGCCCCTTTGTGAGGAGGTTCCCTGGCAGTGTCAATAAGGGCAATTTTGGTGGCAACACCTTGTGCAGTGCCATAGATTGATGGCATGGACTAGCATGGACTCTTGTTCTAACATACTATCATTAAAATCCTTTCCTATATTTGAAGACAGTTGTCCTCCCATTACTTTTCCGAGTATTTGATGTTATTGTATAGTTAGCGATGTGTGAGTACAATTGTGTTTTTTCCATCCCTGAGTGATGATCCAGTTGGAGGAGTTAGTATGATGTGACCTTGGAGCCTGTGCTGGAGTTACATGGAACAAGGGAAATGGTGGATGGATGTCTATGTAGGATGACATCCAAATTGAGCAGATATTGCATTGGGTGGCATAATATATCATATTTCAGCTTGGCCTAGCCACTGTCACCGTCATATAGCTTGCACTTCTCCCTATGATGTAGGTTGAATATATGTATGGTGTGTTGAAGTTAGATATTTGTTTATCCACACATGGAGGGTATCAACTTCTGTGGACCTGGATGCTGAATAAGAGATTAATCAAACGTAGGGTTAACATTGGAATACAGAATGACTGTGACTAGTTCTGGGATACTCTTGTCTTTAGAGACAGGGTCAATAGACATATTTTGTCTTTATGGTGGGTCAGGACCAAAGATAGAACTATTCCATTATAATTGCCTGAATCAGGGCCATCACAATCATCATAATTATACTTTGAAAATTCTCCTACACATTAGGTTATTTCATCGTCTTGGATTCTACCTTCAGCCATAAGGGTCAAGGGATTTCCTAGTAGAGGTGGGCGATAAATACTGCATCGCCAGTAGAGTTTTGCCTATACTGCATTATGCTTGTGAAGCAGAGTTCTGGAAAAACTCTGCCAACCGTGGCATGGCAGAGTTTTTCTTCAAGACTTGCTCACCAACAGTAAGTTGGTGAGCGCCCGTGAGAATTGGTATCCCATAGCGAGAGTTTCTCAATGCAGGTGGTTGCTGAGGTTGTGAACTTTCTCTGTGAGAAAGCTACTGCTCAAGTAAAAAGTCTACTCGAGCATCAGTAAAGAAGCAGCACCCGTGCTGATTTTGCACCACAGAACAAGATTTCAGCCTAAAAATCTGTGCCAGCAGCGCAACTTGCTGATTGTGCCCCCTCATGGAACTCAATGGAATTCCAGAGAGTGAATCTCCACGAGTTCTGCTCACCCCTAACTGTTATATTTGTATGATTAAGAATCAGAAAACCATTGTTAATGAGTGGCTCTCTGGCTTTCTGAGAATGTCTGTGTTTAGATTTAAAGATCATTTACCTCTTTTGTTTGAATTCCTAATTTTTCTGGCTTCAGGGACAGTTTCAGAATGGAATGTGCATAGGCTGCTACCACCAGCAGGTGAGAGTAAGGTTTCCAATATTTGAACACAACAAGGAGCAAATATCATACACCATGAACTTTATATTAGAAATAGTGAGAAAAGAATGCAGATTATTATTTTATCAGTTCTTCCTCTTCAAATTAATGCTCATATTAAAAAAATCCAAACCGTTCATAACTATTTTATCATCATAATCTCAAATATACATGGAAATGCACTAAAAATGTATTCATATTTTTGAAATCCAACATCTAGAAATAAGAATGTCCACGCTTGCGTAAGATGTAATTTAATTTTTTACAGTTTATGACATGCACCAAACAACCTGACTTCTATATCTACAATACCATCAAACACTCCTCTTTCAAATGGTTTTACCAGTGCTTCAGCAGAAAGATATGGACAGTCTCCAAGGTGTACACTATAAATGCATGTGGCAGTCATGGAAATGTCTAAATAGTAAATTACTCCAGTGTTGATTCTAGTGTACAATAGCAATACATGCTGGTCACTGTAATGTCTATGTCATACTTAAACAATATGTCAGTGCATACAATTTAAAGGGAACCCAAGTATCAGTAAAGACAAAACAATTCCCCAAAATCAATTGAAATATATAGAAACGAAGAAAATGAAAAGCACAAGTGTGGAAATATGGCCCATTTAAGCCCAACACTCTATCAGATATGGAATAACAAATACATTTCAAACATATTTCTAACAATAGAATGCAGAAAGAACAGACATGGTATACTTAGACATAGTGTACTTAACGCATGGCTGAGCCACAAAGAATGAGGCTGTTTGTTAGAAATTGGGTTTCTGGTTGGCAGAGGTATACACCATGTCCAAACAGGAACTACAGGAACTACAATTCTAGTCAGGGTAAGTCACAAACACACCCTAAATTATCCTGTGCTCACCCTTTGATAGCTTGGCACAGAGCAGACAGGCTTTGCTTAAGAGGCAATGTGTAAAGTATCTGTGCAACACTTACAACAGTAACTAAGTGAAAACACCACAAAAAGATAGCACAACAGGTTAGGAAAATAGAGCTTAATTTTATAAATATACCAAAACCAAATAAACAAAAATGCAATTAGTGGAAGTCAAGATATACATTTTTAAAGAATAAACTGTAAATTAGTGCTTAGAACAGAAAGCGATCATGTGGGTTATCTGGTCACGCCTGACCTGGACAAAATCAAAAGTTAAGGCCAACTGCAATGGAGCGTGGACCAGATACAGGAACCCAGTTAGGATCATTGAACAAAATTACCTTGATCCGGGCTGCATCGCCGTTGAAGGAGATGCGGGGTCCTTCTGAGACTTTTAATCAAGCGTCATAGTTTATCCATGCGGTACTTGGTTTGAGTTTCGATATGATATTGACAAATCATTTGGATAGGTAGTTAAGCCCTGGCTACTACTGACATCTCGTTGAGGCCACTCACAGCGCTATTATGTTTCAGTATTAAATAAGCCTCTTTCTGTAGCAAAGCTGCCTCCATACCTCCTCCCCGTGAATTTGGTTTGATTAAGCATAATATAGTCCATTTAAGTTCTTTTTCGCAGTGTTTTTTTCCCACAGAATGACCAACCATCGGGGCAGTAACCACTTTTGTTTTAATTCTCGAGCGATGCTGCACTATGCGTTGGTTTACTTGATGGCTTATCTCACCAATGTATATTTTTTGACATGGCATATGATCGTATACACCACATTTTTTGTTTTGCAATTAGAAAATGGGTCAATTTAAGAATTATGAATAGTGTTGCTAAATTTTTTAAACTAATGACTGGTTTAAGGCTGTTTTTACTGATTCACTTTGTATTTGTACTGTTTTGTTATGTTTTATGTCCATTAGTATTATTCAATACTTTTGTTGTAACTTTATTGGTTGAAACAAACAGTGTTTTAACTGTTTCTGACACAAAAAAAGGGGAAAAAGTCAAATGAAAAGTATAGAATGATGGTTAAATAAATAACCAGGACCAATTAGGTTCATTATTGCCCTTAGTCTGTTTGAGTAGATAACAGCAATATAAGTGTTAGCCAGATACAATGCTGTTCTATTCAACTTTCTAAAAGTGGCATTTTCAGAACTGCTATTTAAAATCCAACTTTACCATAGCTTAGAATTTTAAATTAGGAGTCCAGAGACACCATCATTGAAAAGCTTATGTCTTCATTTCATTTCATTTAAATCTTTATTTCGGTTAAAACAAACCATAAAAGAGTCATACAATAATACAAAACAATCTCTTAAAACTTCCATCAAGTTCAAACAATGTCAGTAGCTAGATAAAAAAGAGATAGCACATACATGTATGGGACTTGAACAAGCCATTGACTTGATTCAAATTCATCTCCAGGGTGACTCAGAGTTTTATCAAGCATTAATCAATACTTTTTAAGATCAGTCCATCAGGTTTTATGCAATGCAAGCGTAAATGGGGGAAGGGGAATGCAATATTAAAAGTTTAAGACAATAAATATAAAAAACGATGTTAAAAAGATACCAGGTAATATTATTAATTAATGCTTCCGGCATTTATAAGAAAAAACACTATAGCATAAAAATCCTATACAATTAATTATTCGGTATTACATACATTACATGTTGCAAGCTGGATAGTACTACAATGGTAAAACCCAACTCGCTACATTTGATCTATTTCTAATTATTTAATTTAGTATTTGTCCTTGCTGGGCCTGCCTGTTACAGCTACAATTTTAAGCCTAGCCTTTTTCGGGCTATTGCCACTGCAAAGAGAAAGCGGCTTACGCTAAAGACAATTTTCTGTGAGGTGTCGCCTTTGAAGACTCTTTCTGCTTCCTTAATATGTTTGAAGCCTAAAAGGCGACAGATAGGTCTAATCCACTGTTTCCCAAACTGCTGATATGCCGTACATAAGAATAGCAAATAAGGGGGGCGGTTGGGCACATGCTGAAAGTCCGAACAGTTGTGCGGATAAAGCGTGCCACGGAGGTATCACCTAGTGGAACATCAGGTGTGTTTGTTCATGTAACAAAAAGCGTTCCCTTTAGTTTAGGAACGACCCTCTGGGCGCTGCTACTTTGGATCGACGCTGCGATCTGTATGGTTTTTAGATCATGTATGACCAATAAATAATAAATTCCTTCTTATTGAGTCATCCTTAGATTTATTTTCATTTTTCAAATGTTGAAATTCACATATTGAAGCATGTCATAATTATACATCCATAAATCCATAAATCCATGTGGATAAATAAGGTTTTTCCCAATGCATTTCGTACCTCTGCGCGTCCACGCGCAGCGACCGCGCCCAACCCGCGCCGAAGGTGCGCCAAAGGTAAGCCCGTCTACGCCCGTCCGCGCCTGGATCGCGCCCAGCGCCAGACCCCCTGCCCCTCGTGCTGCCCAGCCCCCCCGCCTTACCTACGATGCCGCCACCCTCCTAGCCCTTAACCCCGGTCGCGCCCCCAACTGCGTCCAAGCCGCTCCTGGACACACCCATGGACCTTTCTCCTGCTACTCCTGCAAATTCTGCGGCACCGACAACATCTCCGCTACGACTACACCACAGATTCCCGACCCCACCCACCTACAATGCATCCTTCTCAACACCCGATCGGTGCACAGGCACGCCATTGACCTATGGAACCTACTAGACACCTTCTCTCCAGACGTCGCCTTCCTTACGGAAACATGGATGAATGCTTCCTCCGCACCAGACATCACCATTGCCATCCCTGAAGACTATAAGATCACTCGCAAAGACCGTACCAGCCACACAGGAGGAGGAATCGCTATCGTCCATAAGAAATCTATCCGCATCTCAACCAGCTCTGACACCAACCTCGCCAACTCCGAACACCTTCACTTCCAGATCCACATCGACCCCAAAACCACACTCAGAGGCACTCTCCTCTACAGACCACCAGGACCCCGCGCAAAATTCAGTGAAGACATCACAGACTTCATCTCTCCACACGCGCTTCCCTCCAAAGACTATATCCTTCTGGGAGACCTCAACTTTCACCTTGAAAAGATAAACGACCACAACACCGCCACCCTCGTGGACAACCTCGCCAACCTCGGACTTATACAACTAGTCACTTCCCCCACCCACATCGCAGGTCACACACTCGACCCCATCTTCACTTCCAGCAATCATGTCTCCTTCAGCCACACTACGGATCTCCTATGGACCGACCACAGCTGCGTTCACTTCACCTACAACAAGCCGAAACCCATCAACCACTCCCAACCTACCCTGCAAAGAAACTGGAACAAAATCACCACGGACCAAATCTCCGCATCGCTCCTTCGAAACTCCCCAGCCCTCTCTTCTAACGCCAACGAAGCCGCCACCAACCTCACCCTATGGTTATCCAACACCGCCGACACCTTAGCACCACTGAAAAAACGTCAAAGCAAACCTGGCAACAAGAAGGCCTCATGGTTCAACGATGATCTTAAGAAATCCAAGAAACTCTGCCGCTCCCTTGAAAAGCTCTAATAAAAGAGAGAGGGACCCCGAAACCAAAGGGATGGGGTTCCACAATCGACGTTAGTCAAAAAGAAAATCCCCTTGGGTAAGGTAGCAATAGTACAGAAATACTTTCAAACAACCATTTACGTCACACAAATATAACGTGGAAGCAATGTAGACAGATGAGACCAACAATACATATGAAAACAATCTAAAAAATGTGTTTAAATTATAAAAACAATTTATTAAAGATCCACTGTATTAGATAAAAACAGAATACGAAATTGGGAAACACATAAAGACGGTACAATAATCAATAAAAACCACATTCAAATAAAAAGGAGTGTACAGGGAAAAAGGATAGAACTCAAATAGAAAAACACAATTTTGAATTCCTCCTTGTTTTGTTTTCCCAGATTGACTCCTTAGGCGTCGACGCGTTTCGGCGGAGTGTTCATGTTAATCCGCCTTCATCAGGACAGTAATAACGTTTCCCAAATAAATTCTCAGACACTAGGTTGGTCTAGTGGATATAGTAAGGGGTTTTCAGCCTCCCTGTTAACAGCTCAGGTATATATTCACCAAACTCATATATATAGAGAGAGGGACACATTAAAAAATGTTTTTCCGAGATGTGAAGCGTAAATACATCTGTTTTCGTTCGTCGAATGCTCCAGCTAACTGGCTGGTAGAGTTAATTTAAAAGCTAGGACTTGAGCACGCAGTAGATAAGAGTTCAGATGCCGTTTTTCTCTTATTGGTCAGGCTTTATATATCCTCTGTTACAGCATGGGTTCAGGCAATATATTCCAGTGATACCCGCTGTATGTAGGCAGCCCCTCGGTGAACCCTTTTTTAGTTCCCTTTATCAGGCTATTACCGGATCAAAATCAGCATGAGTTCCGAGAGAATTCTCCGGTTATTTAAAGCTGCACAAGCAAGCCTCCGTCTAGCCGTGGAGACGTATAGGAGCACGCAGGACGCCCGCTACCACAGCGTTTAAGGGCTCACAGAGAGGCTTGCTTGTGCAGCTTTAAATAACCGGAGAATTCTCTCGGAACTCATGCTGATTTTGATCCGGTAATAGCCTGATAAAGGGAACTAAAAAAGGGTTCACCGAGGGGCTGCCTACATACAGCGGGTATCACTGGAATATATTGCCTGAACCCATGCTGTAACAGAGGATATATAAAGCCTGACCAATAAGAGAAAAACGGCATCTGAACTCTTATCTACTGCGTGCTCAAGTCCTAGTTTTTAAATTAACTCTACCAGCCAGTTAGCTGGAGCATTCGACGAACGAAAACAGATGTATTTACGCTTCACATCTCGGAAAAACATTTTTTAATGTGTCCCTCTCTCTATATATATGAGTTTGGTGAATATATACCTGAGCTGTTAACAGGGAGGCTGAAAACCCCTTACTATATCCACTAGACCAACCTAGTGTCTGAGAATTTATTTGGGAAACGTTATTACTGTCCTGATGAAGGCGGATTAACATGAACACTCCGCCGAAACGCGTCGACGCCTAAGGAGTCAATCTGGGAAAACAAAACAAGGAGGAATTCAAAATTGTGTTTTTCTATTTGAGTTCTATCCTTTTTCCCTGTACACTCCTTTTTATTTGAATGTGGTTTTTATTGATTATTGTACCGTCTTTATGTGTTTCCCAATTTCGTATTCTGTTTTTATCTAATACAGTGGATCTTTAATAAATTGTTTTTATAATTTAAACACATTTTTTAGATTGTTTTCATATGTATTGTTGGTCTCATCTGTCTACATTGCTTCCACGTTATATTTGTATGACGTAAATGGTTGTTTGAAAGTATTTCTGTACTATTGCTACCTTACCCAAGGGGATTTTCTTTTTGACTAAAGCTCCCTTGAAAAGGCCTGGAAAAAAGACCCAACCACCAGCTCCAAGGACGCCTTCAAAAGCGCCACCCGCACTCACCACCAACTGATCCGAAAAGCCAAGAAAATAGCATTCAAGGATCGACTTGACAACAACGCCCACAACAGCAAGGAACTTTTCAACATCGTCAAGGAATTTTCCAACCCCTCGGCCAACTCCAACGACATCACCCCCTCTCAAACCCTCTGCGACTCCCTAGCCTCTTTCTTCCACAACAAGATTGCAGACATCCACAACAGCTTTGACAACCAACCCGGAAACCAACCCACCCTACCATCTGCTGACCATCTTCCCCCCGTTAACACCCTTAACGCCTGGAACCCAATCTCCACTGAGGAAACCATCCGCCTGATGAATTCCATCCACTCTGGATCCCCCACAGACCCATGCCCTCACCACATCTTCAACAAAGCAGACTCCGTCATAGCACCGCACCTCCGAGACGTCATCAACTGCTCCTTCAACTCCGCTACCTTCCCAGAAGTCTGGAAACACGCTGAACTCACCGCCCTTCTGAAAAAACCAACAGCGGACCCCACCGAACTCAAAAATTACCGCCCCATCTTGATTCTTTCATTCCCGGCCAAAGTCATCGAGAAAGCCGTCAACAACCAGCTCGCCGCCTTCCTCGAAGCCAACAAATCCCTCGACCCCTCACAATCTGGCTTCCGAGCAAAACACAGCACTGAGACCGCCCTCATCGCAGCAACAGACGACATTCGAACTCTACTGGACAATGGAGACACAGTCGCCCTCATCCTCCTCGACCTCCCTGCAGCATTCGACACAGTCTGCCACAGCACCCTTCTACAACGCCTCAATAACATCGGAATCCAAGGAAAAGCACTTGAATGGATCACCTCGTTCCTCACCGGAAGAACCCAGAGAGTCCGCCTTCCTCCATTCAAGTCCGAGGCCTCTGAAGTCATCTGCGGCGTACCTCAAGGATCCTCACTCAGTCCCACCCTCTTCAACGTATACATGAGCCCCCTCGCGGCCATCGCCCGCCAACACAACCTCAACATCATCTCTTACGCGGATGACACTCAACTGATCCTTTCTCTCACCAAGGACCCCAGCACCGCCAAAACTAACCTACACGAAGGAATGAAAGAAGTCGCAGAATGGATGAAACAAAGCCGTCTGAAACTGAACTCAGACAAAACAGAAGTCCTCATCTTAGGTACATCCCCCTCTGCTTGGGACGACTCCTGGTGGCCGGAAGCCCTCGGAAAAGCACCCATCCCGACAGACCACGCACGGAACCTTGGCGTCATCCTGGATTCTTCACTCTCAATGAACAGACAAGTCAGCGCCGTATCCTCTTCCTGCTTCAACATTCTTCGCATGCTCAGAAAAACATTTCGCTGGATCCCCTCCGAAACAAGGAAAACAGTCACCCACGCTCTGGTCACGAGCCGACTGGACTACGGAAACACCCTCTACGCAGGTACCACCGCTAAACTCCAGAAGAAACTCCAACGAATCCAAAACGCCTCAGCCAGGCTCATATTAGACATCCCACGTAACGAACACATCTCTGGTCACCTTAAAGACCTTCACTGGCTACCCGTCAATAAGAGGATCACTTTCCGACTGCTTACCCACGCACACAAATCACTCTACGACATCGGACCAGATTGCCTCAATTCTCGACTGTCCTTCTACACCCCCTCCCGCCAACTACGTTCTTCCAGCCAAGCCTTCGCCACTGTACCTCGCATCAACAAGACCACCATGGGAGGCAGATCCTTTTCATATCTGGCTGCTAAAACATGGAACTCACTCCCCGCTTACCTTCGCCTCACCCAGAACCACCTAGCGTTCAGAAAGCAGCTTAAAACGTGGATATTTGACAAATAATCCTCCTCCCCTTCCTAAGCGCCTTGAAACCCTCTGGGTATGTAGTGCGCTATACAAATTTTATGACTTGACTTGACTTATGACTTGTACTTCATCAGGGGAATCTGTAGAAATAATACGTATAAATGAGGGTCCATCAATCTATCTTTTCTATAACAAACATATATTCAAATAGCACACACGTATGCAGTACATTATTCCACATGATTGTTACTAAATTAAAATCCTACTCAAAATCAATTCGACAGTTCTCACAAAAACTTAGAAACACGCTATCGCCCCTAACGTGAGCATGGTGCGTTTCCGTGAACCACAAGCCAACTTTGTCGTACAAAAACCAAACTCAAAATTACTTATAAACAATTTCTTCGAGTTGTCGTTTGAAAATTCGCATTCTAAACTGAGTCTTGTATATACATCTAGCCTGTTGTTACTCCCCACTCTATTCCCAGTGTGATCAACTTACCGCTGTTAAAAACGTGTGTGCATAGTACTCGCCAGGTGAACAACCGCGGGATCAACCCGTCGTCATTAATGCAACAAGGTGATCTCCAAAAGTGAAGACGGCCTGTCTCTCAGGTGGTTTAGAAAATGAAAACGGACTGAGATTGGGGTGACAAATAGGTTCGGCCATGTTGGAAAGGTGTATTTTACCTAGTAACGTCTAACTCAAGACAACTTGACAATTCTTATCAAAACATATCATCAAATATAAAGTATAAAATATAAAGTATAAAAAAGACATAATTTCATAACCATAACTCATATTACTATTAATGCAATCAATGTGGTTATAAAGGTTTAACTGTTATTGTATTTTATAAATAACACGAGAGGTCCAAGCGTTCATTGAGCCCATGTGGCTTCAAAGAATCCAACCTAAAAATCCATTGGTTTTCTCTTTGTAAGAGTATTCTGTTCACATCTTGATTTCCAATGGTGGTAATCATTTCAAGCACAAGAAATTTTAATTGTGAGATATTATGTCATTTTTCATTGAAATGAACAGCAATGGGTGATTTTTCATTTTTAGTTCTTATATTGCTTTTAAGCTCTGTCACACGTGTCTTAATTTTCCTGGTAGTTTTGCCCACATATACCAGGCCGCATGGGCATTTGAGAAGATATATCAGGTTCATACTGTCGCAAGTTGCCGTTACTTTGAGATGTATAGGGTTTCCTTGCCGAGGATGATTAATAGAGTTGCCCTTGATAATTGCATGGCAATTGTTGCAATTAAGACATGGTACTGTGCCTTTGTACATTTCATTTGTAGGGTTTTGAGTACTTTTTTTTAGCATGTCTTGAATGTTTCTACTTCGGGTGTAGGCAAATCTTGGCTGATTTTGAAAAATCCCTTTGAAGTCTGGTTCATTGGATAGGATTTGCCAATGTCTAAGAATGGATTGTTTATAAGCATAACTTTTGGTGGAAAAAGTTGCCACTATCTCAACTATACAGAGTTAAGAGAATAGTGTCAGAACCTGAAGAATCCAAGGTACAAATACAAAACATGATTCAGCGTTTCCAAGAGAGAGGATATCCTGCAAAAATACTAGAGACTGCAACCAGCAAATGTGATACTAAATCACGTACCGATTTATTGAGAAGTTCCCCTAAAAACATCCGAAAAACGTGCTGTAGTTGTTTCAACATTTTCCACCAAAAGTGGCAATTACTGAATTGGTAAATACCGATTCGGTAATTACCGATTCATTCCGATTCGGTAATTTCAAAAGTGAAATTACCTACATCCCATTTACCTACTCTTAAATACCGAATAAGTATGATTCGGTATTTAAGAGTAGGTAAATCGAGATTACCTACATCTGGCCCCTGATGCTTTATTAAAACCCTTATGGGGACTGATCGTCATAAATGTTGTTTTGGACGAATTAATTTTAAGCTTCTTGTCCAAACAATAAAGTTGGAAATTATTAAGCAGGTTCTGTAAGCCTTTTGGGGTCTGGGAGATTAAAATAGTATCGTCAGCGAATAGCAAGGCCGGTACCGCCGGGCCACCCAACTTGGGAGAGTCATGCTCGCAGCCCTAGAGGGTGTCCGGTATACATTGACATACAAGGAATAAAGAGTTGGCGCCAGCACACACCCTTGCCTGACGCCTCTCTTTATATCTATTCACTCTGTTAGTTCTCCGTTAGGAACCCATCTTACTTTTGCATAGTTATCCTCATGGAGCCTAATGAGTTGTTCCAGAATTTCCCCGGGAACCCCCATGTTTCTTAAGGATAACCACAGCTTCCCCCTGGGAACAAGATCAAAGGCAGCTCTGAGGTCTTCAAAGGCCACATAAAGATGAGAATTCCTGATGTTAATATATTTCCATATTAAGCATAAGAAACTAAAAACCTGATCGACAGTGCTAATTTTTCCTCTAAAACCTGCCTGGTATTTAGTTAAAATAGTTTTCCTCTATCCACAGATTTAGCTTGCTTAGTACTTGACGAGCAAAGACCTTTTGAAGGACATCTATCAGACTGATAGGTCTATAATGCGCTGGGTTAAATCTATCTCCTTTTTTAAAGATAGTCACAATTTCTGCGCCCTGCAAGGTCTCGGCAATTGGGGCACCTCTTGTAATTTCATTACTAAGGAGATTGATATACGGGGTCCACAGCATATTTTCATGTTTCCAGAGATCCCCGTGAATTCTATCTGGACCTGGTGCTTTCTCTGGTTTCATTGCATTTATAGCTGTTATGGTATAAGTCAAACTAAATGATAGGGGTGTCGTGCTTAGGTTAAGTCCTATATCTTCTTCCATGCAACATTGCTCATTTCCACCGCATGAGTATAGAGCGGAGAAATGTTTAACCCAGATGTCTGCTTCGAGGAACAAATCCCTAGAGGGAGATCCTTCTTTCGTCCTCCTGGCTATAAGGCCCCAGAACGAAGACTGGTCTTTTTGCTTACAAGCTTCCAATAATTCAGACCAGACTTTTTCGTCCCAGCCCTTTTTTGCTACTGTCAATGTATGTTTATATTGCTTCCTTTTTCCTCTAACAGTGGTTGCATCTTTCCCTTTTACAGCTTTTATTAAGTCCGCTTTGGCCTGGCGGCATACTTTATTGTACCAAAGCGCATCCTTCAGAGGAATACTTTGCCCAGAGCTAGCCCGCTTACTTGGTTTGGTGAGCATCTCGCTAAGCTCCGGTATCAATTTCCCGTGCACCTCTGTTAAGGAGGTACTCTATGTGTTACCCTCAGCTAGCGGAGACATGAGCTTTACATATAGCTCATAAATTTTCTTGGTCATACAACGGTTCCCCAAAACAACAGGCCATTTCAAGCTCCTACGATTATTGGACTCTAGAGGATCAAAGCTCATTTTAGAGGTTTGGGATGCTACCTCAGTAGTTGAAAACAGTGAGCTTAAAAGGGTCAAGGAGAGGGGATGGTGATTACTCTCTAAGCAATTCTCCACCACTAGATCTAAAGCTGTTGGCCATAGACTTATTGAAACCATTATATAATCCAAATAACTAGCACAGGTTCCCCGTTTAAAGGTGGGTTTTCTCGGGCAGTCTGACGGTAAACGACCATTGCAGGAGCGCAGGCCATGTTCCACCGTCATTCTTTATAGTTGTAAGGCCCCTCTTGTGCAGGCAATTGGTGGGCTAGCCTCAACGCCAGGGATGTTATTGGCGTTGTCTTCTAACTCAAATGTGATTTCTAAGCCTGTTATGGGTACAAACTTCCTATTGAAGTCGCCTCCTACGATCAACATGGATTTTTGATTCAATCTATAAATTATATTATCTAACTGAGCTATTGTCTCGGACTCCTTATTGGATGATAGAGGTCTGTTGTGGTAAATAAAATTACCCGGGCATAATTTCTATACATTAATAAAGAATAAGGATAGCTCATAAAAATGAGAGGCAGAGTCCGTGGTGTCCGAGTCAAAAGGGCTTTATTACAAAGACTCGAGTCAGTGGAGAATCGGGTTCCATCACCACTAAGGTTCAGGAAGGGACATCACACATTATATATAGTAAAACCATACAATTGTAAGGAATAGGGTAGGCGGAACACTCCAGGCGGAGCAAGTGAAAAGAGAGAGATAAGAACACATGGGCGTAAAAGAAGGCGTGTAAGGAGGTGTACACATAGGCGTTCACTTGATGAGTTATAGATGTGTCATAGGTGGGTGGATGCATAGAGGAGGTCTGCAGGGTCAGCAGAAACCTTTACCTTACATGTGCGCACAACTGGTCATGACGTAACATTGACGTGTAACTGGGGAGAGCTGGGGGTTGACTTTAGCACTAGTAGAGGAGTCAGGAGTCTGGGATGTCAGAACGACCTGTACCTTTGGCATATCTGATATCTTGTGTTTGGAGGATGTATTGTCTGAAATAAAGGTCTCTCGAGTAAAGGCTGATCATCACTAAATGCTAGTGTGTGCATATATTTCTTCGTGCATTGCGTGGGGGCCATGGGCCTACTATGGCAACGGGTTCAGTAAATCACTTGGATGGAGACAGGAAGGCGAGGCCCTATGCTCTGCAGGCGGAACAATGTTTACCTCTTTCACTAGACTGGAATGTGTTTATGCGGAGGCTGAGCAGATAACTGCAGGCAAAATACCGTCTTGGCAGGCAGGCCAGGCTGGGCACCTCTCGGCTGAGCAGGAAGTGAGGGAGAGGTCAGGGATGCATACCTGAACTGCAGCTTTCAGAGACAGAAAAGGCTCGGAGCCATAATTCAGGGCCTGGCTCGGCTGGGCCACAAAAACGTGTGCTTCTCGATATTTAAACGTGTACCATGTAAATGCATTGGCAACGTAGGCCTCAGTGCAGAATTAACGTTTCATTCATGGAAGGCCTAATAACTGACATGCTAACATTAGACGGAAATGCAGGGGCATTATTGTGACAGGCACGGAAAAGGATTACACGATAACATGAACATACATGGAGCATAGGTACGTGGATAGGGTGCGAGGGGGGGACACACTGGCCGCATAAAATTTCTGTTTCCTCATTCCCTCCTTGTCCCCTACTGCGCCCTTTAGGATACATCTATTTTCATGAGACCATCTATTTGTTCATACAGCATCATTTGCTCGTCTTTTTTCATTCGTGCTCGGGAACGTGAACGTGGACGGGGAATACAAGCAGTGGCACACAAGCCGCAAATCGCTGGGCCACATTGCAGACAGAGACAGCAACTGAATACTATGAGCAGTATTATTCCTAGGAATGACAATACTTTCCACCCCCAGGCTGATATCACACTCCAGAGCCAACCGGACCAAGTCCAGGTGCCTGGATTCTGGTGCATCTCGTGAGCTATCTTATGGAGTCTTGTTATTGCTGCATACACTGATGGTGCGTTATTAGGAATAAACACACAACAACTCGAGCCGATCACTCTACAAGCTCCGCCCCTATCGGCCAGAATGACGTCAAGAACAAGGCGGTTCTGAAGAACAACAAGTCTCATAGCAGACTGCTCCTCGGTCAAGTTACCTAAAGCAGAAGTAGTCTCATTCACTACTGCTTCCAATGTTCTGGTTAACCTGCGTATTAATTTACTATTTTGGATAGGACCTATGAAGAAAAAGAATCCTTTATTGAAATCTGTATATTGCTCTAATGCTGTCTCAGTCTGATCGACAATTGGGGACTCGATCTCCCTCTTGTGTCTTAAATGTATAAGTTGGGAATCTCGATGATAATAGGATGGGGCTAGAAAAACAGGTGGCAGTAGGAACGCAATATAACACGTTCCACCCCAGTCTAAGGGCAGACGTACATAAGCTGTCTGACCACAAATAAAATAGGAATGACGGGAAGCTTTGAAAGTAGATTTTCCTTTATCACTGAATTTGACCACAGTATTACAATCACTGTGTCCTAGGTACAATGAACCATTTTTCCTAACGCATAATTCACCTTTCACTGGCAAGACTGTTATAAACGGTGAACCTGTATTGGTCTCGGACTGGACGTTCAGAATCATGAGGTTAAGGGAAACATTCCCTAATTCGTACACTTCATTTTCTAGATCTGTTCCTTTCCTTTGGGGAAAACCATCTTTATCAAGAAAACATGCCTTATTCATAACTGTATTCAGGTCTCCCCATATCCAATCGCTCTGGGAAACTGTGGACTTACTGTCTAGTGATGACATTAAAGCAAACCATGCCCCACACGAACCATTGTGTGAAAACGGATAAGGAAAGAGGGGCAGAACTCCCTTCATTTTCTGATAAGGTGGGAGTCGGCCACATACCCAGCAATTCGTTACATTGCTGGTCTGGTGAGAATGATGTAACATTCGGATAAAAGTGTTGTTGCGCAGTGCTAGTCGATAGGATAGTTCATGGGGTGGCAGGTCGCTGAAAGTGTGCTCTACAGTGTCGTTGAAGGAAGAATGTACATGTGAACCAAGAGGAGGAAAGAAAACATGTAGTGTCAAGCTTATACATATAATCGATATACTTAGGAAAAACATAATGATCAGAGTTACTATGCATCTACTGCGTACGTTTTTGCAGTATTTCTCTCTCGTTTTCTTTTGCCTATCTCTCTGACTATTTGGGTCTACGATCTTATACATGTCAGGAACCTGTCTAACCGCTTCACCCGAGGGGGACTTAAACAATTAAACGCTGTCTGATTTACCTTCCGCTGTCCGCCGTAGCTTCTGTTTATACTCCTGTTGCGGAGTCTTTTCTAGCAAAGGGGGTTTAATGTCAATGTTCTCGGGGCAGTTCTCAGAGTCTTTCACTGAACCAAGTCCATGGAAACGCTTCACATGATGGGCATGGAGCCATCCCTTACGTCCCTCGACCTTGACGGCGGTCCTCGTCATCAACAAGACCAATTTGGGCGCTCTCCAGCGGGGCTCCAGAGGGCTTGAGCGGTCGAAGTTGCGGACGAACACCAGGTCTCCTGGAACGATTTCATGTGTTTTCACCTGGGTGTTGTCCGGGAAGGCAGCTGCAACCTGTGAACGACAAGAGAGTAGTGCAGACATCAAGGAAGCCAGGTAATCTGTCAGCATAGTACTGTCGACATCTGTGATTTTTCGTGGCATAGGCGTACCCCACATATTCGGCGGTCTACCAAAAACCACCTCGTACGGGGATAGTCCGGTTCTGGAATGAGCTACCATACGCATGTAAAAGAGGGCAACCGGCAAGGCTACCATCCAATCCACACCTTTTTCTGCACAGACCTTCGCTAACCTTGTTTTGAGAGTCTGATTGTGTCTCTCTACGAGGCCTGCTGCCTCTGGATGTCGTACGCAATGGAATTTCCACTGGTACCCTAACAGAAGAGATACTTGTTTCATCAATTCGGAAGAGAATGGCTGTCCATTATCTGAATACACGACACGAGGCAAGCCGTATCGCGGGAAGAATTCACAGACCAGCTGCTTGGCAGTGGTCACAGCAGTGTAATCTGGGACTGGGTACGCTTCTGTCCATCAAGATAGTGCACATACGACTACGAGGACATACTTGAATCCTCAACATCTATCCATCTGAATATAATCCATCTGGAGGACTTCAAAAGGGTGGTCAGGAGGATGAAATCCACCTTGTTCCACGGGAATGCCTTTGCCTGTATTGAACTGACAACAGATCATGCAGGTACGCACTTTCTGTTTCGCTGCTGCACGTAAATGCTTGTTGAACCAGATGTTCTGTAAACTGTCTAACATGGCTTTCTCTCCTAAGTGTGCTGGACTATGTGCGGTATTAATGATAACTTGAACCATGGAGTCAGGGAGGAACCACGTGGCCTTACCTTTTGTCATCCATCCCTGATCTGTCTGGACCTCTCCTTGTTCAGTCCATTTCTTGATTTCGTCTGGAGTGGCGTGTGTCTGTATGTCGAGTACATCTTGTGAGGGATCCCTGACTGTCATGCAATTTGTCATCGATGGTACTTCAGTCTTCGTCGTGTCAGTTGGAATATCTATTTGAGTCTGTGCTGTAAGTTTAGCTGTTCGATCTGCCAGGTCGTTACCCTGGGAAATAGTGTCTGTGACTTTTGTATGTGCTTTGCATTTCATGATGGCTATGGCTGTAGGCAAGTGTATTGCATTTAACAGAGCTTGAATGAGGGGACCATGCTGTATCCTGGCCCCATGAGAGGTCAGAAAACCTCTCTCTTGCCAGAGGACACCGAAATCATGAACGACTCCGAATGCGTAATGTGAATCTGTGTATATGTTTACTTTCAGGTTCTTGGCTCGTATACAGGCTTGGGTCAGAGCGACGAGCTCTGCTGCTTGAGCAGACAGGGTGTCAATACGATGTGTCTCTATGACTTCAGTATCGGTGGTCACTGCATATGCGGCCACTAACTCTCCTGTGCTTGTTCTCATACATGAACCATCCACATAAAGTGTCAGGTCTGGGTCAGGTAATGCAATGTCTGTCAAGTCTTGTCTTGGCTTCGTTACTGTGTTAATTACATCCACACAGTCGTGTGGTGCAGGGTCTGTTGTGCTCGAGGGTAAAAGTGTAGCAGGGTTAAGAATGTTGCAACGTCTGATCTCTATGTGTGGCTGGAACAATGTCAGTTCATATCCTGTCAGTCTTGCTATAGTCAGGTGCTGTGTCTGTGTCCTGTTCAAGAGAACTTCCACTGAGTGTGGTACTTGTACTGTCAGAGGATGTCCTAACACTATGGAATCGCTTTGCCTGATTGCTAGAGCTGTTGCTGCAACTGATTTGAGGCACGCAGGCAGAGCCTGGGCCACTGGATCCAATGTACTAGAAAAGTAAGCACAAGGCTTGTGTTTTCCTGCCTGATCTTGTGTAAGAACAGATAATGATGTGCCATCGCGTTCAGTGACAAAAAGTGTAAAAGGTTTGCTGTAACATGGTGTCGCTAAAACCGGTGCTTGACATAGGGCTTTCTTCAATTCATCAAATGCAAGTGTATGTTCCTGAGTCCAAGGGAGGACAGTCGAAGTCGCTGCCTCCTGTGTTGTCAACTGTATGAGTGGTTTGGCTAGATATGGGTACTGAGGAATCCATTGTCTGCAGTAAGAAGTGAGGCCAATGAAGGCCCGTACTTCCTTTTGTGTCTTGGGCTGTGGAAGATTTGCAATTAACTGAATGCGGTCAGGTGTCAACTGTCTACCCCTCTTGGACAGCAAGTGACCAAGGTATACAACTTGCTGGACACAGAATTGTAGCTTCGAAGGGGACACTTTGTGCCCCTTTTCTGCCAGGAAGTATAAGACTGTCAGTGATGCACGTTCGCTGTCTCGTTCTGTCCGTGCTGTGATCAAAAGATCATCAACGTATTGGAGCAATGCAGTGTCAGTAGGCATATGAATACTGTCTAGTTGTCTTTTCAATGCTTGACTATAAATACTAGGGCTTTCTGTGAACCCTTGAGGAGCCCTTGCAAATTTGAAGCTTCGGCCATTTAAACAGAATCCGAAGAGGTATTGACTCTCCGGATGGATCGGGACACTAAAGAAGGCATTCTTGAGATCAATTACAGTAAAGAACGTCGCTTCGGAATCAATGGTAGTCAATAGTGAAGAAATGTCCGGGACCACTGGGTACTGGGGTAGTATGCATTTGTTCAGTTCTCGGAGGTCAATCACTAATCTGTAAACCGGTGGTGCATTTGGGTCAGTTCGTTTAAGAATCGGAATGATAGGAGAATTACATACATTGGAGTCAGTTTCTACAACCACTCCCTGTGCAATGAGTTCGTCAACAATTTCAGTAATGCAACTACAGCATCAGGTGGCAACTTGTATTGTTCGGATTTGTGGCAGTACAACTCCTTGCTTGAGTGTGACACGGTATGGTGTAATATGCATGCAACCTACATCAGTCGGACCTTGTTCCCATAAATGCTGTGGTACATTCTGGAGTCTGGGGTCAAAATCTCTCAATACATAATGTCCTTTAAAATCACGTAAAAACAATCTCACTCCTTCCGGAGAACAACAAATCACTGCTCCTAGTTCCTTCAGTGTTTTTATACCAAGCAAATTTTCTGGACATGATTTAGTAAGCAACAAGTCTGTAGTACGGGACAATGGACCAACTTCTAGGGAAACTGGCTTTGACACTTCGTTAACAATAGGCTTTCCTGAAAATCCCAGGGAAATATTCTGTGAGCCTGAGAGGGGTGACCCTGGAACCTCGTCATGACTGATGGTAGTTCTGCTCGCCCCTGTGTCAATCAGAAATGTTCTGTCTTTCCCCAATACATGACTATGTACATAGGGACCCTCTTGATCTACAGGAACCTCGATAAGGGGCAAGCTAACCTCCCTCTCTAGGCTGTTTCATGAATACTGTTGATAATCTGGGTAGTCTGACTGTGCATACTGGTACATTTGTTGTGTGACATGTTGTGCGGCAGCAATGGGTTGGGGTACAGCTACTGTCTGTTGCATGTTCTGTGGAGTTTGCGTGTTCTGCGGAATGTGTTCCTGTCTAGAAGGACGCGGTCTTTCTTTCGTCTTGCCTGTAGCTATATTATGTTTCAGGACAGCACACTCCTTTATATAGTGACCTGGCTGTTTACAGTAGTTACAGTTCCCTTTAACAGGTGCCGTGCCCTTTTTCTGGCCATCAGCTGGGACTGATTGAGCAACTAGTACTTTCATTTTCGTATCTTTCATGCGTCTCTTTTCGTGTTCCTGTTCTTCTCTAATTCGGTTCTGATGGTACTGTAACATTTGCAACATTTGGGAAGGGCTATTTGCTTGCCAGGTACTCTCAACCTTCAGTACTCTATTTTTGATCTGTGGTAAAGAATTCTCTACTAATTTGGTCACAAAAAGATGTGGATATGATTCACTACTTGTCTTCAGGCCACTATTAATAATAAAACATTTTTCGAATCTGGAATAAAAATCACTAGTATCTTCATCTTGTTTCTGTTTACAGGCTGAAATAGCATCCCAATCTTCCTTTTTAGTAGTCAATAATCTCGGCAAAACCTGTATTAATAGCTCGGGTAACTCTTTAGCTTTTTCCCCGAGACCAGTACCAGGGGTTCGTGTATTATCTTCATCTTCTAATTCTGTCCAGTTAATCTTTTTCTCTCCCACCTCCCACTCTTTTTCTTTAAGTTTTTCATAAATGCCTGCTGGTAACAGTACTTTCAACATTTTAATCGTATCAGCGTACGTATACTCCCCCATGCGGAGCATGTCTTTTAATTCACGGTGGAACCCTGCTGGGTCTTTATCGTGACAGGGCAGTAATTTTTTCATTTCCAATAATTCCATTTTCGTCAAGGGTGTGTAAACGTATACTCGTTGAAGTGCACCCCCTTCAGTTCTAACGGGATGAACCTCTCGTAGGGGGTTCTGTCTGTCTATGTAAAAAGTCTTTCTTTCTCGGTGTGGGGCAGGAATCAAGTGCGGAGTCAGAAAAGTCCAGTACTTATGTCGTTGATCTAGAATAACATTAATTAATTCGGTACCTAAGCCTCTCCATCTTGCTAGGAGTAAATCGTCTAACCATTTATACAAGGGTCCTGGATCAGAATGCTGACTCTCGTACAGTGTGATGAGATGCTGAATCATGTAAATACCGGCTAAACGCTGTTCTTCCGGAGTAAGACTCAAACATGTTTGGGCTACTACGTCATCCTTATATATGGTAGAATTTCCAGCCCATTGGACTGCTGACCGGGCTAGTTCCTGTTCATGCATAGTACTAAGTTCGCTACTCCCTACTCGTTTTTTCAGTGCATGTTCAGTAGCTTGGAACAGGTGTTCAAGGGAATGTCGGTCTGGTATTGGAGAGAGAGAACCTTTATAGTATTCTAGGCGTATGGGTCTATCAAACGGTCTTGCCCTACCTACATAATTCATTTTATTCATTTCCCCTGTTACTGCATCATCGTCCTCTCAGACTTCGTCGTCCTCTTCCTCAGCTTGTTTCTCGGCCTGTTCTTTCTTGTGTATCTCAAGTATTTCTTTACGAATTTTCCTGTACATGCTTTCTATTCTATTCTGTGTATCATGCTTACCCATAGCTATATTGTCACTCCAATTCGTCATACCTTTAGTTACTTCTTTATCTGGCTGATCTCGTTCCCTGATCAAACAATTAACCAAAAACTGTAAGAGCATGCGTTGAAGCTCCACTTTTCTATTTGCCATGGCGTCGTGTATACTTTCTGGTCCCTCCCCCGTTCTAATGAAGTGGTATATTCTGTCTAAATGGTCCTTCATGCCTGGTAGAATAATCAAATAGTCTGCAACACGTCTTAATCGTATTGAGTATATGAGCATTGTGCCCTCACCTGGTACTGGATCATATATACAATCGGTGAGGGACTGTCTAAGGGTTGCTAATGTCATTGGTTTTGGCGTGTGTTGTAGTGCTAATTCTCGTAGTGTTCGTTTTACTGGTGGTGGGGTGTGCGGTATATCACTAGAGGGCCCCCCTCCCGATGCTCCTTGACTTGAGTCGCCTAGGCTTGAATCGGCTTTCACTGCCAGCGCTGTCGCTGGTAATGCGGGTTGATCTTGTACCACGGGTGCTGTGCGAAATGGATTGGTAGGGAGGGTGGCAGGAGGATTAGTAGGGTTGGGAGGAGGAGGTAAATTTCCATTTACATATTCTGGAGCAGCGTCGTCTAGATAGGAGGAAATAAAAATGTCCGCTGCGGTCTGTTAATGACTACGAAGTTTAGTCGGGATCAATGGTGGCGGCAAGTTACTAGGTACTTCCGGGGTCACTTTAGGTAGGCCCTCGGCGAGAAGGGGATACATGCCTTTAATAAGGGTCTTTCTTTGTCTATCAATTTGTTCTGCCTTAACCCGTTCACCTTCTTCTTGTAGCTCTTTTTCTTTAGCTTTTTCTGATGCTTCTCTACTTCTTTCTGCTTTCTGGATTTCTTTCTCTGTTCTTCTATGTGCTTCTTTACGCCACAACTCTATGGCATCTTTCTGGGATTGTCTAGCTTTCTTTTTCCACAGTGCTTCCTCTACTCTCATGATGCAATCAGCATCCCATGTCCCTGAGACAGGCCATCTATATTTCTCTACCAGATCCTTCGTGTAATCTACCCATAAATCTAAGTACAGTATGGCATCTAGGCCATGCTTGTGGTACATAAAATGTCCAGGAGTGTCCCTAGGCGGGACGGGAACTGCCTCTTCGAGTATCCCCTTCCTGGTTCCTATCTGACGTAATTTCGAAAACAATGGCATGTTTGAACTAGCTTGAACGAAAACACAATAAGCACAATAATAGACTGTAAACAATCATTCATACCACAACATTAAAACATTAGAAACAGATACTAACTAGTACATAGAATAACACAATCCTAGAAATCCTAAAATAAACCTTGTTTACTGGATGCACTGCTAAAACAGTACAGTCATACCGGTCTCATAAAGAGACGCGTCTTTACCGCATCCACCTAAATGGACACGTCTATACCGGATCTGTGTACCCAGACCCGTCTTGACTGGGCTCAAATAAATGAACCCGTCTATATGCGTTCCCAACAACGGTACTCACCGGGAAGCAAAACTGAAGGCCTCGGAAACTCGATACTGGACTGGACTGCTACGGCTTCTTGCTGCGCATGCGCCTTGGAACAGGTGGGCCTCGGGATACCTCGGACCTTGCTCTCTCGGCTTGGGCTCTGGTCGGGATAGTCCGCAATCCTCACCGCCTCGTGTGGATGCCTGGTCGCAGTCTCTGTCTCCTCCGTGGGCCTGAGGGAGTTGGCAGGAAAACCCGCGAATGTGCACAGAATGGGTCCGTCACAGCTATAGAAGGGGTCAGGGGGCTGCGCTTACATCACCGGCGCGTGGGGAAGGGGACAGTACCTGTTCGGGCACCAAATTAATGTGGTAAATAAAATTACCCGGGCATAATTTCTATACATTAATAAAGAATAAGGATAGCTCATAAAAATGAGAGGCAGAGTCCGTGGTGTCCGAGTCAAAAGGGCTTTATTACAAAGACTCGAGTCAGTGGAGAATCGGGTTCCATCACCACTAAGGTTCAGGAAGGGATATCTAACGTTTTATTGACATCACACATTATATATAGTAAAACCATACAATTGTAATGAATAGGGTAGGCGGAACACTCCAGGCGGAGCAGGTGAAAAGAGAGAGATAAGAACACATGGGCGTAAAAGAAGGCGTGTAAGGAGGTGTACACATAGGCGTTCACTTGATGAGTTATAGATGTGTCATAGGTGGGTGGATGCATAGAGGAGGTCTGCAGGGTCAGCAGAAACCTTTACCTTACATGTGCGCACAACTGGTCATGACGTAACATTGACGTGTAACTGGGGAGAGCTGGGGGTTGACTTTAGCACTAGTAGAAGAGTCAGGAGTCTGGGATGTCAGAACGACCTGTACCTTTGGCATATTTGATATCTTGTGTTTGGAGGATGTATTGTCTGAAATAAAGGTCTCTCGAGTAAAGGCTGATCATCACTAAATGCTAGTGTGTGCATATATTTCTTCGTGCATTGCGTGGGGGCCATGGGCCTACTATGGCAACGGGTTCAGTAAATCACTTGGATGGAGACAGGAAGGCGAGGCCCTATGCTCTGCAGGCGGAACAATGTTTACCTCTTTCACTAGACTGGAATGTGTTTTTGCGGAGGCTGAGCAGATAACTGCAGGCAAAATACCGTCTTGGCAGGCAGGCCAGGCTGGGCACCTCTCGGCTGAGCAGGAAGTGAGGGAGAGGTCAGGGATGCATACCTAAACTGCAGCTTTCAGAGACAGAAAAGGCTCAGAGCCATAATTCAGGGCCAGGCTCGGCTGGGCCACAAAAACGTGTGCTTGTCGATATTTAAACGTGTACCATGTAAATGCATTGGCAACGTAGGCCTCAGTGCAGAATTAACGTTTCTTTCATGGAAGGCCTAATAACTGACATGCTAACATTAGATGGAAATGCAAGGATTACACGATAACATGAACATACATGGAGCATAGGTACGTGGATAGGGTGCGAGGGGGGGACACACTGGCCACATAAAATTTCTGTTTCCTCACTGTTATAGACATTAAAGATGCAGACCTCTCTGCCCTTAGCTTCTTTGAATTTTAGGGCCATGATGTCAGGACTATTGCAATCTAATGACTTAAAGTCAGTTCCCAGTGTGATCTTTACCCAAATTAACAGGCCACCCGAGGGTCTTCCTTTGTTTACATTAGTGGCGGGTATATAGAAAGACCTATAGCCAGTCTTAAAATAGTTTTCATCTCCCATGTTTCCTGAAATAGGATGATATCCCCGCTACCAATGTAGTCGTGCCATGCGGGGTCACTCAAATCTTTCCTCAAGCCTGCTATGTTCCAAGAGATTAGCTTAACCTCAGCATAGACCTTACTGCCCAAAGTATTATGTTCTATATTTAAGGGAGCTTGGGTCATAGCTGCCACGGAATTAACATTTCCTGGCTGGTCAGGCTCGATCGGATTGCAATTTTGAGGGATAGTTAATAATTTATCCCCCATTCCCTTTGTAAATGTAACCCTTGTGTCAACTAAGAGCCTGCCTTCAGTACTAGCCAGTCAGTCAATATCCTCTAGTCCATATAGATCAGTAAAGCGATTCTTAGTAGCTAGGATAAAGTTAGTGTTAAAGCCATCCATCATCTCTCCTTGCATCAATGGATTGCGGGCCAGTTGAGATGTACCCTCCAAGTTATAGAAATAGGTAAGGTCTTGTACTCCAATTGGACCCCTGTCCCTACGGTCCCTATGATCCCTATGGTATTGTTTATTACAAATTAGTTTCACTACATGCCTGTCCCTAAAATTTACAATAATTACGTCCCCGGGTATATCCTTTTGCTTCTACCTACCCAATTGGCCCTTCTGACAAACAGGACTTCTGCATTCATGCCTCTAGGAATTGGTCTATTCCTGTTTAGCCAGAATGTCATTTTGTTTTTTAGTTTCTGATGGGATTTGGGTTTTCCATTGCTTATTTCAGGGACCCCAGTGAGAAATATTACATATGGTAATGACTCTGGCGGTAAATCCACAGTGGCCAGTGGGATTTTTAAGCTGCTACCATTTCTATCTTTTGTTGTGACTGTACTTCCGACATTTTTAGAACTATTACCCCTCTCCATCCCGCATCTGCTCGCACTAATAGTGGGGCATTGTAAACTTTTGTCAGGGGCTGGTCTTACAAGGTTATCAGTCTTAGAGCCATTTTGCATCGTTGATTCTGCTATCTGTACAGTGGCTCCGCGAGATATATCTCCTAGGAGTACTGCAGGTTCCCTAGAATGGACCAATACATTCTACATTCTCCCTCTAACTTCAAGTTTTATCAAATTTTTTAGAGACAAAATTATCAAGAGTAGATTGTTCAAATCTCTCCAATCTTTCATTTACCACTTTTATCCTCTCAAGGAGGGGGAGAATCAAGGATTTTACAATGTGCTCTATATGGGCAATTGATCCTCCAACTTCCTGAGAGGTAGAGGTAAAAATTGTATCCCCGCTCCCATTAGAAATTAATCTACTGTCACCCACTGAGTCGGCATCTGCCAGTAATGTAATCCTATTCGCAGACGTCCCTGATTCCGAATTAGAAGCATCAACGATCTTGGGTGATTTGGGATTCCTCCCTTTCTGTAGAGATTCTGTCCTTTTCCTCTTTATAATCCCTTCCTTGTTGGCCCGTGTCTGAGGGTAAGGGTTTACGGTTTTGCTGGGAGCTTCTTTCACAGGGACCCGCACCTCTGTGGCATTCTCATTGGGGCTTAGACATCTTACTTCCTCATTGGTTAATAAGGTATGGGGCTCGTAAAGCACAATTGGGGAGGTAGCTTGCACTTGAGGTCCCAGGGATGAGTGTCTTATGTACATGGGTTCCTGTGAGAGGCGCCGTTCGGTGACTGCAATTTCATACTCGAGGACCGAAGCCGCCCGAGTAATGAACTGATCCAGCGTGCCGCTCACAGATCCTCCCACCCCAGTTTTCTTCCCCTTTGTCATTGTTATAGAGTCCCCTACTGAGATCAAAGTCCACAATAACGAAAGTCAAGTTACAAATCAATGGAGATTTATGTAGGAAATAGCTTACTGTTCGGTTAGGAGTGTGGCCCAGCCCAGCCTTGGCCTGCCTTGGATGGCCGTAGACGGCCCGCCCTTTGCCCAGGCTTAGCCCGGCTTGGCCCACGTGCGGACCCGCGACGCGGGGGATGAGCGCCATTTAAAGTGCCTCCAGGCGCGCTGATGATGTTGGCGGCTTAGCCGTAAAGCAGCCTGGGAGTTGTGGTCCTCCGTTCGGCGGCCGCGGGCTGCGGCGGCGGGAGGACAGCTGCGGCGGTGGAACAAGCTGAAGGACAGGCTGGGGAAAGTCAGGTACAGCAGGTATGGTCCAGGAATTGCCCCCAAATGTATTTAGCAACACCCCGCTCCACCGTGGAGGAGCGCTATTTAAAGCGCCTCCAGGCGCGGTGATGATGTTGGCGGCTTAGCCGCAAGGCAGCCTGGGAGTTGTGGTCCTCCGCTCTGCGGCCGCGGGCTGCGGCGGTGGAACAAGCCGAAAAACAGGCTGGGGAACGTCAGGTACAGCAGGTATGGTCCAGGAATTGCCCCAAATGTATTTAGCAACACCTCGCTCCACCGGGGATAAGCGCTATTTAAAGCGCCTCCAGGCACGCTGATGATGTTGGCCGCTTAGCCGCAAGGCAGCCTAGAAGTTGTGGTCCTCCGCTCGGCGGCCGCCGGCTGTGGCGGCGGGAGGACAGCTGTGGCGGTGGAACAAGCCGAAGGACAGGCTGAGGAACGTCAGGTACAGCAGGTATGGTCCAGGTATTGCCCCCAAATGTATTTAGCAACACCCAGCTCCGCCGGGGGATGAGCGCTATTTAAAGCACCTCCAGGCGCGCTGATGATGTTGGCGGCTTAGCCGCAAGGCAGCCTGGGAGTTGTGGTCCTCTGCTCAGCGGCAGCGGGCTGTGGCGGCGGGAGGACAGCTGCGGCGGTGGAACAAGCCGAAGGACAGGCTGAGGAACGTCAGGTACAGCAGGTATGGTCCAGGAATTGCCCCCAAATGTATTAAGCAACATTATGTCTTCACAGTTGGGAATTAAACTTATGGAATTTAGGGGTCATGCATCAAGCTAATTACCGGTCGCAAACGGGCCAATTCGTAGACTCTGCCCATTTGCAACCGGTACTTAGACATTTGGGATGCCTGAAGCCCAAACCCAATCTCAAAATAGGTAATCACAAAATTTGTGATTATCTATTTGGTGAATGCATTTAGGGAATCAAAATTAGCGATTCCTTAAATGCAAGGTAAGAAGCAATCCGAGTTTGCATCTTAGCATTAAGGAATCGCAAATTACCAACAACTTGAAGTTGGTGGTAATCTGCAATTCCTTAGAAAAATGCTTGAAATTGCATTTTTCTAAGTGTCATGTGGCACACACACATGCCCTTTGGGAATGTGTGTGCGCCACATGTGCACACATACCAGTTTTGGGGAGAATCAGGGTGGCCTTTTGGCCCCCTATCACCCTTGAAATTGTATTCGCAATTTGCGGTTACCTATTCGGTAATCGCAAATTGCGAATGGTTTCCCATTCATTGCTATGGGCCTCTAGGACCATAGGAAAGAATGGGAATGCATTTCCTAATAGCGAATCACAATTTGCGAGTTGCTATTAGGAAATGTGTAGGAATCACTATTTTTTTAGCAAAACCTACATGCATAGGCAATTGCGATTTCTTAATAGCGAATCCTAAATAATCCCTATTAAGGAATCGCAATTGCCTAGCTTGATGCATGTTCCCCTTAATAAGGTAATCCCAGTGTTATCCTATGGTAGAAATAGGCCTTGCTCTAGTTAAAAGTGAATTTGAGAGTTTTTCAATACCAGGACATGTAAAATCTAATAGTACGCGTTCTACCTTTTAAGTACATTGCATCCTGCCCTCTGGGTTGTCCAGGGTCTAGCTTACGGTTAACCTACATGTATAAAAATGGGTGGTTTGGGCCTGGCAAGTGGCTTATCTTGGCAGGTCGAAATTGCAGTATAAACTGCACAGACAGGGTATGCAGAGGCAGGCACGAGCCATTGTTAGAGGGCTACTTAAGTGGGTGGCATTTAATTTACAGGCCCTGGGCATATGTAGTGCAATTTACTAGGGACTTATATACATTAAATATGCTATGTGTGGATGAGCCAATATTACTATGTTTAGGGGCGAGAGCACAAGCACTTTAGTACTGGTTTGCAGTGGTAAGGTACACAGAGTCCTAATGCCAGCAGAAATGAGGTAAACAACAGTGGAGGAGGTAGGCAAAACGTTGGGGAAAAGACCACACTAAGGATTTCAGGTCTAACAATGTTACTTCCTCAGTACTGGTGTATCTAGACTAAGTTTATGACTGATTGGTGGTTTCCCTTTACTCAACCTGTGGTTTGTGCATGAGGGTTTGTGGGAAGTGTTGTGTCTTGTGATGCATGGCTGTATTTAAAGCAGCAAGTTAACAATGTGTAATATTCTCATCTGGTCTTGAAATAATATTTTATGAGTGTTATTTGCTTTTCTTTTTATTAAGCACATTATTCAGATGTTAAAATGAAGGAACCTTACTGGTGACGTTGCTAATGAAACGTAAGGATGCATGCTTTGCTTTCTTTCCAGCAATCATGTTTTGCCACCTTTTGCATTTTGGACGCTTTCCTGCATGCACCATAGTTTACACAGTCACTTTTTCAGCCTTAAATGAAGTTTCTTTGGCGAAGTATGTTTCTTACTCAGTTACTCAATGTGAGCTTTTCAGAGAAGTTTTAAGAAGGTTGTGAGCTAAGTGAAGATTGTTTTATTCTAATTTAAAAGTGCTCTTCCCTCAGTGCAAAAAAAATGTGCAAGGTGTGTCAAAAACAAAAAAGGGTTACTTAATTTCTGTTACAAGTTTTTTTTATACCGCCCATTAAGACATATTTCCTGAACAGAAGTACTTTATTGTAGGAGTTGAAAATACGCAGTGATTTTATTGACCTTCCCTGAAATGCTACCTTTGCTAGATTTAACTAATAGGCAGTTAATCCCTTAAATGATATATTTCAGTTGTCTGTTGAAAATGCTATCGATTTTAACATTGCTGAATATTTTGGGAAATTGTATCACTATTTCTCATAGTCAAAGAGGGTTAAAGAGTGGAGACTCTTGAATTCAAAACTCACTAAGCCATTAAAAAACACATTTGTCAGAGTAACAACCAAACCCTGAAATTAATTCCCCACACAGATAGAAACACAACCACCTCCAATCCTACAGCAAGTGATATAAAACTGGTTCAATGGATATAGAAAATGTTCTGGGAACCAAAATAAAAGTATCCTCCATTAGTGAATCAGATAATTTAAAAAGTGGCCTACTTTTGCAAATCAGAGCTTTTTTAAACTTGTAAAGATCTGTTGTATGGGTGTTTCACAAGATATGAGAAACAGCATGCATTTGTGCTTGCTGCAGGCATGTTATGCTAATGTTGTGGAAATCAACAGTAAAAACCATCGCACCAGATCTTAAAATAGGCCCAGAAGCAACCAGAAAATTGGCCCACCCACTGACCTCTCAGGCCAGCTCTTCTGGCAGAGCCAGATTGCCCCATAGGCCAGTCCAACCCTGGAACTGGCCAATGAAGGCCCGTACTTCCTTTTGTGTCTTGGGCTGTGGAAGATTTGCAATTAACTGAATGCGGTCAGGTGTCAACTGTCTACCCCTCTTGGACAGCAAGTGACCAAGGTATACAACTTGCTGGACACATAATTGTAGCTTCGAAGGGGACACTTTGTGCCCCTTTTCTGCCAGGAAGTATAAGACTGTCAGTGATGCACGTTCGCTGTCTCGTTCTGTCCGTGCTGTGATCAAAAGATCATCAACGTATTGGAGCAATGCAGTGTCAGTAGGCATATGAATACTGTCTAGTTGTCTTTTCAATGCTTGACTATAAATACTAGGGCTTTCTGTGAACCCTTGAGGAGCCCTTGCAAATTTGAAGCTTCGGCCATTTAAACAGAATCCGAAGAGGTATTGACTCTCCGGATGGATCGGGACACTAAAGAAGGCATTCTTGAGATCAATTACAGTAAAGAACGTCGCTTCGGAATCAATGGTAGTCAATAGTGAAGAAATGTCCGGGACCACTGGGTACTGGGGTAGTATGCATTTGTTCAGTTCTCGGAGGTCAATCACTAATCTGTAAACCGGTGGTGCATTTGGGTCAGTTCGTTTAAGAATCGGAATGATAGGAGAATTACATACATTGGAGTCAGTTTCTACAACCACTCCCTGTGCAATGAGTTCGTCAACAATTTCAGTAATGCAACTACAGCATCAGGTGGCAACTTGTATTGTTCGGATTTGTGGCAGTACAACTCCTTGCTTGAGTGTGACACGGTATGGTGTAATATGCATGTAACCTACATCAGTCGGACCTTGTTCCCATAAATGCTGTGGTACATTCTGGAGTCTGGGGTCAAAATCTCTCAATACATAATGTCCTTTAAAATCACGTAAAAACAATCTCACTCCTTCCGGAGAACAACAAATCACTGCTCCTAGTTCCTTCAGTGTTTTTATACCAAGCAAATTTTCTGGACATGATTTAGTAAGCAACAAGTCTGTAGTACGGGACAATGGACCAACTTCTAGGGAAACTGGCTTTGACACTTCGTTAACAATAGGCTTTCCTGAAAATCCCAGGGAAATATTCTGTGAGCCTGAGAGGGGTGACCCTGGAACCTCGTCATGACTGATGGTAGTTCTGCTCGCCCCTGTGTCAATCAGAAATGTTCTGTCTTTCCCCAATACATGACTATGTACATAGGGACCCTCTTGATCTACAGGAACCTCGATAAGGGGCAAGCTAACCTCCCTCTCTAGGCTGTTTCATGAATACTGTTGATAATCTGGGTAGTCTGACTGTGCATACTGGTACATTTGTTGTGTGACATGTTGTGCGGCAGCAATGGGTTGGGGTACAGCTACTGTCTGTTGCGTGTTCTGTGGAGTTTGCGTGTTCTGCGGAATGTGTTCCTGTCTAGAAGGACGCGGTCTTTCTTTCGTCTTGCCTGTAGCTATATTATGTTTCAGGACAGCACACTCCTTTATATAGTGACCTGGCTGTTTACAGTAGTTACAGTTCCCTTTAACAGGTGCCGTGCCCTTTTTCTGGCCATCAGCTGGGACTGATTGAGCAACTAGTACTTTCATTTTCGTATCTTTCATGCGTCTCTTTTCGTGTTCCTGTTCTTCTCTAATTCGGTTCTGATGGTACTGTAACATTTGCAACATTTGGGAAGGGCTATTTGCTTGCCAGGTACTCTCAACCTTCAGTACTCTATTTTTGATCTGTGGTAAAGAATTCTCTACTAATTTGGTCACAAAAAGATGTGGATATGATTCACTACTTGTCTTCAGGCCACTATTAATAATAAAACATTTTTCGAATCTGGAATAAAAATCACTAGTATCTTCATCTTGTTTCTGTTTACAGGCTGAAATAGCATCCCAATCTTCCTTTTTAGTAGTCAATAATCTCGGCAAAACCTGTATTAATAGCTCGGGTAACTCTTTAGCTTTTTCCCCGAGACCAGTACCAGGGGTTCGTGTATTATCTTCATCTTCTAATTCTGTCCAGTTAATCTTTTTCTCTCCCACCTCCCACTCTTTTTCTTTAAGTTTTTCATAAATGCCTGCTGGTAACAGTACTTTCAACATTTTAATCGTATCAGCGTACGTATACTCCCCCATGCGGAGCATGTCTTTTAATTCACGGTGGAACCCTGCTGGGTCTTTATCGTGACAGGGCAGTAATTTTTTCATTTCCAATAATTCCATTTTCGTCAAGGGTGTGTAAACGTATACTCGTTGAAGTGCACCCCCTTCAGTTCTAACGGGATGAACCTCTCGTAGGGGGTTCTGTCTGTCTATGTAAAAAGTCTTTCTTTCTCGGTGTGGGGCAGGAATCAAGTGCGGAGTCAGAAAAGTCCAGTACTTATGTCGTTGATCTAGAATAACATTAATTAATTCGGTACCTAAGCCTCTCCATCTTGCTAGGAGTAAATCGTCTAACCATTTATACAAGGGTCCTGGATCAGAATGCTGACTCTCGTACAGTGTGATGAGATGCTGAATCATGTAAATACCGGCTAAACGCTGTTCTTCCGGAGTAAGACTCAAACATGTTTGGGCTACTACGTCATCCTTATATATGGTAGAATTTCCAGCCCATTGGACTGCTGACCGGGCTAGTTCCTGTTCATGCATAGTACTAAGTTCGCTACTCCCTACTCGTTTTTTCAGTGCATGTTCAGTAGCTTGGAACAGGTGTTCAAGGGAATGTCGGTCTGGTATTAGAGAGAGAGAACCTTTATAGTATTCTAGGCGTATGGGTCTATCAAACGGTCTTGCCCTACCTACATAATTCATTTTATTCATTTCCCCTGTTACTGCATCATCGTCCTCTCAGACTTCGTCGTCCTCTTCCTCAGCTTGTTTCTCGGCCTGTTCTTTCTTGTGTATCTCAAGTATTTCTTTACGAATTTTCCTGTACATGCTTTCTATTCTATTCTGTGTATCATGCTTACCCATAGCTATATTGTCACTCCAATTCGTCATACCTTTAGTTACTTCTTTATCTGGCTGATCTCGTTCCCTGATCAAACAATTAACCAAAAACTGTAAGAGCATGCGTTGAAGCTCCACTTTTCTATTTGCCATGGCGTCGTGTATACTTTCTGGTCCCTCCCCCGTTCTAATGAAGTGGTATATTCTGTCTAAATGGTCCTTCATGCCTGGTAGAATAATCAAATAGTCTGCAACACGTCTTAATCGTATTGAGTATATGAGCATTGTGCCCTCACCTGGTACTGGATCATATATACAATCGGTGAGGGACTGTCTAAGGGTTGCTAATGTCATTGGTTTTGGCGTGTGTTGTAGTGCTAATTCTCGTAGTGTTCGTTTTACTGGTGGTGGGGTGTGCGGTATATCACTAGAGGGCCCCCCTCCCGATGCTCCTTGACTTGAGTCGCCTAGGCTTGAATCGGCTTTCACTGCCAGCGCTGTCGCTGGTAATGCGGGTTGATCTTGTACCACGGGTGCTGTGCGAAATGGATTGGTAGGGAGGGTGGCAGGAGGATTAGTAGGGTTGGGAGGAGGAGGTAAATTTCCATTTACATATTCTGGAGCAGCGTCGTCTAGATAGGAGGAAATAAAAATGTCCGCTGCGGTCTGTTAATGACTACGAAGTTTAGTCGGGATCAATGGTGGCGGCAAGTTACTAGGTACTTCCGGGGTCACTTTAGGTAGGCCCTCGGCGAGAAGGGGATACATGCCTTTAATAAGGGTCTTTCTTTGTCTATCAATTTGTTCTGCCTTAACCCGTTCACCTTCTTCTTGTAGCTCTTTTTCTTTAGCTTTTTCTGATGCTTCTCTACTTCTTTCTGCTTTCTGGATTTCTTTCTCTGTTCTTCTATGTGCTTCTTTACGCCACAACTCTATGGCATCTTTCTGGGATTGTCTAGCTTTCTTTTTCCACAGTGCTTCCTCTACTCTCATGATGCAATCAGCATCCCATGTCCCTGAGACAGGCCATCTATATTTCTCTACCAGATCCTTCGTGTAATCTACCCATAAATCTAAGTACAGTATGGCATCTAGGCCATGCTTGTGGTACATAAAATGTCCAGGAGTGTCCCTAGGCGGGACGGGAACTGCCTCTTCGAGTATCCCCTTCCTGGTTCCTATCTGACGTAATTTCGAAAACAATGGCATGTTTGAACTAGCTTGAACGAAAACACAATAAGCACAATAATAGACTGTAAACAATCATTCATACCACAACATTAAAACATTAGAAACAGATACTAACTAGTACATAGAATAACACAATCCTAGAAATCCTAAAATAAACCTTGTTTACTGGATGCACTGCTAAAACAGTACAGTCATACCGGTCTCATAAAGAGACGCGTCTTTACCGCATCCACCTAAATGGACACGTCTATACCGGATCTGTGTACCCAGACCCGTCTTGACTGGGCTCAAATAAATGAACCCGTCTATATGCGTTCCCAACAACGGTACTCACCGGGAAGCAAAACTGAAGGCCTCGGAAACTCGATACTGGACTGGACTGCTACGGCTTCTTGCTGCGCATGCGCCTTGGAACAGGTGGGCCTCGGGATACCTCGGACCTTGCTCTCTCGGCTTGGGCTCTGGTCGGGATAGTCCGCAATCCTCACCGCCTCGTGTGGATGCCTGGTCGCAGTCTCTGTCTCCTCCGTGGGCCTGAGGGAGTTGGCAGGAAAACCCGCGAATGTGCACAGAATGGGTCCGTCACAGCTATAGAAGGGGTCAGGGGGCTGCGCTTACATCACCGGCGCGTGGGGAAGGGGACAGTACCTGTTCGGGCACCAAATTAATGTGGTAAATAAAATTACCCGGGCATAATTTCTATACATTAATAAAGAATAAGGATAGCTCATAAAAATGAGAGGCAGAGTCCGTGGTGTCCGAGTCAAAAGGGCTTTATTACAAAGACTCGAGTCAGTGGAGAATCGGGTTCCATCACCACTAAGGTTCAGGAAGGGATATCTAACGTTTTATTGACATCACACATTATATATAGTAAAACCATACAATTGTAATGAATAGGGTAGGCGGAACACTCCAGGCGGAGCAGGTGAAAAGAGAGAGATAAGAACACATGGGCGTAAAAGAAGGCGTGTAAGGAGGTGTACACATAGGCGTTCACTTGATGAGTTATAGATGTGTCATAGGTGGGTGGATGCATAGAGGAGGTCTGCAGGGTCAGCAGAAACCTTTACCTTACATGTGCGCACAACTGGTCATGACGTAACATTGACGTGTAACTGGGGAGAGCTGGGGGTTGACTTTAGCACTAGTAGAAGAGTCAGGAGTCTGGGATGTCAGAACGACCTGTACCTTTGGCATATTTGATATCTTGTGTTTGGAGGATGTATTGTCTGAAATAAAGGTCTCTCGAGTAAAGGCTGATCATCACTAAATGCTAGTGTGTGCATATATTTCTTCGTGCATTGCGTGGGGGCCATGGGCCTACTATGGCAACGGGTTCAGTAAATCACTTGGATGGAGACAGGAAGGCGAGGCCCTATGCTCTGCAGGCGGAACAATGTTTACCTCTTTCACTAGACTGGAATGTGTTTTTGCGGAGGCTGAGCAGATAACTGCAGGCAAAATACCGTCTTGGCAGGCAGGCCAGGCTGGGCACCTCTCGGCTGAGCAGGAAGTGAGGGAGAGGTCAGGGATGCATACCTAAACTGCAGCTTTCAGAGACAGAAAAGGCTCAGAGCCATAATTCAGGGCCAGGCTCGGCTGGGCCACAAAAACGTGTGCTTGTCGATATTTAAACGTGTACCATGTAAATGCATTGGCAACGTAGGCCTCAGTGCAGAATTAACGTTTCTTTCATGGAAGGCCTAATAACTGACATGCTAACATTAGATGGAAATGCAAGGATTACACGATAACATGAACATACATGGAGCATAGGTACGTGGATAGGGTGCGAGGGGGGGACACACTGGCCACATAAAATTTCTGTTTCCTCACTGTTATAGACATTAAAGATGCAGACCTCTCTGCCCTTAGCTTCTTTGAATTTTAGGGCCATGATGTCAGGACTATTGCAATCTAATGACTTAAAGTCAGTTCCCAGTGTGATCTTTACCCAAATTAACAGGCCACCCGAGGGTCTTCCTTTGTTTACATTAGTGGCGGGTATATAGAAAGACCTATAGCCAGTCTTAAAATAGTTTTCATCTCCCATGTTTCCTGAAATAGGATGATATCCCCGCTACCAATGTAGTCGTGCCATGCGGGGTCACTCAAATCTTTCCTCAAGCCTGCTATGTTCCAAGAGATTAGCTTAACCTCAGCATAGACCTTACTGCCCAAAGTATTATGTTCTATATTTAAGGGAGCTTGGGTCATAGCTGCCACGGAATTAACATTTCCTGGCTGGTCAGGCTCGATCGGATTGCAATTTTGAGGGATAGTTAATAATTTATCCCCCATTCCCTTTGTAAATGTAACCCTTGTGTCAACTAAGAGCCTGCCTTCAGTACTAGCCAGTCAGTCAATATCCTCTAGTCCATATAGATCAGTAAAGCGATTCTTAGTAGCTAGGATAAAGTTAGTGTTAAAGCCATCCATCATCTCTCCTTGCATCAATGGATTGCGGGCCAGTTGAGATGTACCCTCCAAGTTATAGAAATAGGTAAGGTCTTGTACTCCAATTGGACCCCTGTCCCTACGGTCCCTATGATCCCTATGGTATTGTTTATTACAAATTAGTTTCACTACATGCCTGTCCCTAAAATTTACAATAATTACGTCCCCGGGTATATCCTTTTGCTTCTACCTACCCAATTGGCCCTTCTGACAAACAGGACTTCTGCATTCATGCCTCTAGGAATTGGTCTATTCCTGTTTAGCCAGAATGTCATTTTGTTTTTTAGTTTCTGATGGGATTTGGGTTTTCCATTGCTTATTTCAGGGACCCCAGTGAGAAATATTACATATGGTAATGACTCTGGCGGTAAATCCACAGTGGCCAGTGGGATTTTTAAGCTGCTACCATTTCTATCTTTTGTTGTGACTGTACTTCCGACATTTTTAGAACTATTACCCCTCTCCATCCCGCATCTGCTCGCACTAATAGTGGGGCATTGTAAACTTTTGTCAGGGGCTGGTCTTACAAGGTTATCAGTCTTAGAGCCATTTTGCATCGTTGATTCTGCTATCTGTACAGTGGCTCCGCGAGATATATCTCCTAGGAGTACTGCAGGTTCCCTAGAATGGACCAATACATTCTACATTCTCCCTCTAACTTCAAGTTTTATCAAATTTTTTAGAGACAAAATTATCAAGAGTAGATTGTTCAAATCTCTCCAATCTTTCATTTACCACTTTTATCCTCTCAAGGAGGGGGAGAATCAAGGATTTTACAATGTGCTCTATATGGGCAATTGATCCTCCAACTTCCTGAGAGGTAGAGGTAAAAATTGTATCCCCGCTCCCATTAGAAATTAATCTACTGTCACCCACTGAGTCGGCATCTGCCAGTAATGTAATCCTATTCGCAGACGTCCCTGATTCCGAATTAGAAGCATCAACGATCTTGGGTGATTTGGGATTCCTCCCTTTCTGTAGAGATTCTGTCCTTTTCCTCTTTATAATCCCTTCCTTGTTGGCCCGTGTCTGAGGGTAAGGGTTTACGGTTTTGCTGGGAGCTTCTTTCACAGGGACCCGCACCTCTGTGGCATTCTCATTGGGGCTTAGACATCTTACTTCCTCATTGGTTAATAAGGTATGGGGCTCGTAAAGCACAATTGGGGAGGTAGCTTGCACTTGAGGTCCCAGGGATGAGTGTCTTATGTACATGGGTTCCTGTGAGAGGCGCCGTTCGGTGACTGCAATTTCATACTCGAGGACCGAAGCCGCCCGAGTAATGAACTGATCCAGCGTGCCGCTCACAGATCCTCCCACCCCAGTTTTCTTCCCCTTTGTCATTGTTATAGAGTCCCCTACTGAGATCAAAGTCCACAATAACGAAAGTCAAGTTACAAATCAATGGAGATTTATGTAGGAAATAGCTTACTGTTCAGTTAGGAGTGTGGCCCAGCCCAGCCTTGGCCTGCCTTGGATGGCCGTAGACGGCCCGCCCTTTGCCCAGGCTTAGCCCGGCTTGGCCCACGTGCGGACCCGCGACGCGGGGGATGAGCGCCATTTAAAGTGCCTCCAGGCGCGCTGATGATGTTGGCGGCTTAGCCGTAAAGCAGCCTGGGAGTTGTGGTCCTCCGTTCGGCGGCCGCGGGCTGCGGCGGCGGGAGGACAGCTGCGGCGGTGGAACAAGCTGAAGGACAGGCTGGGGAAAGTCAGGTACAGCAGGTATGGTCCAGGAATTGCCCCCAAATGTATTTAGCAACACCCCGCTCCACCGTGGATGAGCGCTATTTAAAGCGCCTCCAGGCGCGGTGATGATGTTGGCGGCTTAGCCGCAAGGCAGCCTGGGAGTTGTGGTCCTCCGCTCTGCGGCCGCGGGCTGCGGCGGTGGAACAAGCCGAAAAACAGGCTGGGGAACGTCAGGTACAGCAGGTATGGTCCAGGAATTGCCCCAAATGTATTTAGCAACACCTCGCTCCACCGGGGATAAGCGCTATTTAAAGCGCCTCCAGGCACGCTGATGATGTTGGCCGCTTAGCCGCAAGGCAGCCTGGAAGTTGTGGTCCTCCGCTCGGCGGCCGCCGGCTGTGGCGGCGGGAGGACAGCTGTGGCGGTGGAACAAGCCGAAGGACAGGCTGAGGAACGTCAGGTACAGCAGGTATGGTCCAGGTATTGCCCCCAAATGTATTTAGCAACACCCATTTCCGCCGGGGGATGAGCGCTATTTAAAGCACCTCCAGGCGCGCTGATGATGTTGGCGGCTTAGCCGCAAGGCAGCCTGGGAGTTGTGGTCCTCTGCTCAGCGGCAGCGGGCTGTGGCGGCGGGAGGACAGCTGCGGCGGTGGAACAAGCCGAAGGACAGGCTGAGGAACGTCAGGTACAGCAGGTATGGTCCAGGAATTGCCCCCAAATGTATTAAGCAACATTATGTCTTCACAGTTGGGAATTAAACTTATGGAATTTAGGGGTCATGCATCAAGCTAATTACCGGTCGCAAACGGGCCAATTCGTAGACTCTGCCCATTTGCAACCGGTACTTAGACATTTGGGATGCCTGAAGCCCAAACCCAATCTCAAAATAGGTAATCACAAAATTTGTGATTATCTATTTGGTGAATGCATTTAGGGAATCAAAATTTGCGATTCCTTAAATGCAAGGTAAGAAGCAATCCGAGTTTGCATCTTAGCATTAAGGAATCGCAAATTACCAACAACTTGAAGTTGGTGGTAATCTGCAATTCCTTAGAAAAATGCTTGAAATTGCATTTTTCTAAGTGTCATGTGGCACACACACATGCCCTTTGGGAATGTGTGTGCGCCACATGTGCACACATACCAGTTTTGGGGAGAATCAGGGTGGCCTTTTGGCCCCCTATCACCCTTGAAATTGTATTCGCAATTTGCGGTTACCTATTCGGTAATCGCAAATTGCGAATGGTTTCCCATTCATTGCTATGGGCCTCTAGGACCATAGGAAAGAATGGGAATGCATTTCCTAATAGCGAATCACAATTTGCGAGTTGCTATTAGGAAATGTGTAGGAATCACTATTTTTTTAGCAAAACCTACATGCATAGGCAATTGCGATTTCTTAATAGCGAATCCTAAATAATCCCTATTAAGGAATCGCAATTGCCTAGCTTGATGCATGTTCCCCTTAATAAGGTAATCCCAGTGTTATCCTATGGTAGAAATAGGCCTTGCTCTAGTTAAAAGTGAATTTGAGAGTTTTTCAATACCAGGACATGTAAAATCTAATAGTACACGTTCTACCTTTTAAGTACATTGCATCCTGCCCTCTGGGTTGTCCAGGGTCTAGCTTACGGTTAACCTACATGTATAAAAATGGGTGGTTTGGGCCTGGCAAGTGGCTTATCTTGGCAGGTCGAAATTGCAGTATAAACTGCACAGACAGGGTATGCAGAGGCAGGCACGAGCCATTGTTAGAGGGCTACTTAAGTGGGTGGCATTTAATTTACAGGCCCTGGGCATATGTAGTGCAATTTACTAAGGACTTATATACATTAAATATGCTATGTGTGGATGAGCCAATATTACTATGTTTAGGGGCGAGAGCACAAGCACTTTAGTACTGGTTTGCAGTGGTAAGGTACACAGAGTCCTAATGCCAGCAGAAATGAGGTAAACAACAGTGGAGGAGGTAGGCAAAACGTTGGGGAAAAGACCACACTAAGGATTTCAGGTCTAACAATGTTACTTCCTCAGTACTGGTGTATCTAGACTAAGTTTATGACTGATTGGTGGTTTCCCTTTACTCAACCTGTGGTTTGTGCATGAGGGTTTGTGGGAAGTGTTGTGTCTTGTGATGCATGGCTGTATTTAAAGCAGCAAGTTAACAATGTGTAATATTCTCATCTGGTCTTGAAATAATATTTTATGAGTGTTATTTGCTTTTCTTTTTATTAAGCACATTATTCAGATGTTAAAATGAAGGAACCTTACTGGTGACGTTGCTAATGAAACGTAAGGATGCATGCTTTGCTTTCTTTCCAGCAATCATGTTTTGCCACCTTTTGCATTTTGGACGCTTTCCTGCATGCACCATAGTTTACACAGTCACTTTTTCAGCCTTAAATGAAGTTTCTTTGGCGAAGTATGTTTCTTACTCAGTTACTCAATGTGAGCTTTTCAGAGAAGTTTTAAGAAGGTTGTGAGCTAAGTGAAGATTGTTTTATTCTAATTTAAAAGTGCTCTTCCCTCAGTGCAAAAAAAATGTGCAAGGTGTGTCAAAAACAAAAAAGGGTTACTTAATTTCTGTTACAAGTTTTTTTTATACCGCCCATTAAGACATATTTCCTGAACAGAAGTACTTTATTGTAGGAGTTGAAAATACGCAGTGATATTATTGACCTTCCCTGAAATGCTACCTTTGCTAGATTTAACTAATAGGCAGTTAATCCCTTAAATGATATATTTCAGTTGTCTGTTGAAAATGCTATCGATTTTAACATTGCTGAATATTTTGGGAAATTGTATCACTATTTCTCATAGTCAAAGAGGGTTAAAGAGTGGAGACTCTTGAATTCAAAACTCACTAAGCCATTAAAAAACACATTTGTCAGAGTAACAACCAAACCCTGAAATTAATTCCCCACACAGATAGAAACACAACCACCTCCAATCCTACAGCAAGTGATATAAAACTGGTTCAATGGATATAGAAAATGTTCTGGGAACCAAAATAAAAGTATCCTCCATTAGTGAATCAGATAATTTAAAAAGTGGCCTACTTTTGCAAATCAGAGCTTTTTTAAACTTGTAAAGATCTGTTGTATGGGTGTTTCACAAGATATGAGAAACAGCATGCATTTGTGCTTGCTGCAGGCATGTTATGCTAATGTTGTGGAAATCAACAGTAAAAACCATCGCACCAGATCTTAAAATAGGCCCAGAAGCAACCAGAAAATTGGCCCACCCACTGACCTCTCAGGCCAGCTCTTCTGGCAGAGCCAGATTGCCCCATAGGCCAGTCCAACCCTGGATTCTTAGTTCTCATTCATTGAGATCCCATGTCTCTATTAACATCTGCAGGTTTGCTAACAAATGCTTACCTTAACCATAAATATGATGTTTTTTTCATACCTGTCTGTTACACCACGTGTCAAGGTTCTTGAGCAAACTCTAAATCCAGACTAAAATCCGTTGGCTGAATAAAATCCCTTTGGTGGACAAAATGCAACTGCTGTATTCTACTGCATATTTAGAGCCTCCTTTACAAGATTTTGACGCAAGGCAGTGCAGCAAGCCTTCCTGCTGTGCATCAAAATAAAAGGGCAGGAATGTGCTGTATCTACAAGATACAGCACATTCCTGTTGTTCTCCCAACTGGTGCTCAAACAGCAGTTGTGCCCCAGCGCAGCCACCCTTGCGTCAGGGACACCTTCCTGCACAAAACCAATCATTAAAGGCATTTTCCTCTTTTTATTCAGAACGCATAAAAAGAGGAAAATATAAGGAGAAATAAAAATATTTCTCCCAGGGGAGGCGTAGGGTTCTTACACATTTCCAGGTTTACAAAAGGTTGTAAATTTGGGAATGCAGCAAGTTCCATGGATGTTTCATGGGAATGTGGAAATTGAAGAAATTGATGTACATAAACAGCATTCATTTCCCTTCTTCTCCCACTCCTCTCCATGTGAGCACCATGAATACCGTAAATTATTGACCGTATCACTCTGCCAATAAGAGCCCATACCCATATGCATATGTACAGCCATTCTAGGCGCCATGGCCTTTTACCCATTGGAATCCCCGGCTTCCCTCCTGCGCGTACCTTAAACCCCCTCTCTCATGCATAGACCATGAAACCCTCTCCCTCTGCGCGACCCTGCTGTGAAAGGCAACCCTTCTGCTTGACCCGCACAAACCTCCCATTCCCTCTTGAAGAGACATCCTTCGCCTTAGCTGACATAGCCCTCCCCAGCTGCACCTGACTGCCCCCGCTCTCTCATGAACGGGTCATAAGACCTCTCTCTCTCTCTATGTGACTCTGTCCCTGTGTCCAACCTGGCTTCCCCCCCCCCTTCCTTCTCCTCCCATGGGCAAGTCATAAACCTTCTTCTTCTGCAAGACCCTGTCCTTGGGAGCCACGGCCGCGCCTGACCAACACCTCCTTTCCTTCCATGAATGCCCCTCTGTTGACAAGCCTTCCCTCCGCGCTCGATTGTCCACGCGGCATGAATACCACTCCTTTGATGACCCCTTCCCCCGAGTCCGGCTGACCACACATTTCCGAGGCCATCGCCTGAGCCAGGAGATACCATTTACTGCCCTCATCGTATGAAGTCACTCCTCTTCAAAGGACCCACTATTGATCCTGGCCACCCCACCCCCTGGGCTATGATCAGGCGCACACATCCTAAACTGTTGACGGAACACTCAGCTGCGTGATTACCCTCCCCTCTTATCAGCAGGTCAAGGGTCCCTATTGTGAACACATGTGGGGTAGGATTGACACGAGGATCATGGGGATGTATTTTCCTTGTTACACAATATCATGATTATAATGCCAAGTGTTCTGTAAAGTATAAAAGACGGAGTCTCAGCTCACTTGTTAGAGCACCTCCTGAAAGACACCGTGTTTCGTGTCCGAAATGACTGGCTCTCCTCATGAGAAATAAACTCTGTTCTTGATTCCCGCTTCCAGCGCCCGTCTCTTGATTTGGTAACTATTCAACATGGGAACTAAGAGGCGGTTTGCGCCAGCGGCCTGGGCATCGGTAGTAATCTGGGCTCCTGTTTTACAATTGGCGTCCCAACGCGGGGTCCATCAGTGACATAAGGTCCGGTAAGAGAGAGCCAGACGAAGAAGTGAACATCTAAATGATCGGAGTATACCTGCCTTGAGAGGGCCCTCGCCCGGCTGCCGATCGAAAAGAACTTCACCAATTCTGAACGGACCTCTCTTGAGTGACCTATTGTCCTGACTGGAATCCCACAGGAATGCTACATGGAGTAAGAGAACGATCGGGCGCTGGAAGAGGAAGACGAAGAACTGTCCGTATGGTCCGGTCCGGGTAAGATTAAGTAGGGTGTTTCTACGCCTGATTGGTAGGGTGGTTCTATCCACCTGATTGATTGATTGTTTGTATTGGAATCGGTATATGTATACTGATATTGTTGGTATTGGTTCATTTAGCTTTGAATGCTACTTGACATATTGGTTCTCTTCTGGAGAACGAGACATTCTCTGTTTGCAAACAGCGGCGAATAGGAACGTCGTCCCTCTTTGCAGATAGAGAAGGGTAGGTAATGCAGACTTTTGTCCCCGTTGTAATCCATCATGCCTACTTTTCTCCCCACTGATTGTTTGAAATCGATTAATAATCGATTGTTGCTCTTTGAGATCTTCCCTGTCCACAAACAGAGACAAATAGGAATATTCTGTTTCCTTTATGGATAGCGAAGGGCAGGTAATGCAGACATTTGTCCCCGTTGTAATCCGTCATGCCTGTTTTTCTCCCCACTGATTGATTGGTTGCCTGGACATTGTTGTTCCAGGAATTGTTTCGTTTGAGGTATTTTCTACTTGCAAACAACGTGGAATAGAAATATTCTGTCTAGTCTTTGTAAGTAGTAAAGGGTAGGTTATGCCCCTTTGTGAATTTGTCAGTCCTACCCACACCCCACTGTTTGGTTATTTGGGGGGTAGCTCGCATGGTCCGCCCAGGAGACTACCCTTATGGAGGACATATGCTCCCCGCTCATGGGCCATTTAGTGGAAGTAGACCATCTGGTCCGTCCAGGAGGCTACCCTAGTAAGTGGAAGTACATCGCTTGGTCTGTCCAGGATGATACCCTAATGAAGGAATATATGTTCCCCTTTTGATCGATAATCTCGTTCCACCCCAGACCATTTATTGGAGGGAACTCGTCTGGTCCGTCCAGAAGTACCCCCTAGTGAAAAGGACACATAAAAAATATGAAGTGATCACCGTTCCCTATTAACAGAAAACTTTAGCTCGAAACACGCTAAGGAAAAGAAGGCAAAATAAAAAGAAATCAGGCTAAGTCAGTAACCCCCTGGGGGCGTGGCTTGGACGCCGATCGGGATGGCGGCGTGAGCTCGCAGCTCCGCGCAGAATCCCGCTAATTCTCCTGTTTTTCGGGACCCTAGGCGACCCGGAGACAACGCTCCTGCCCTCTGAAGTGTAAGGGGACAGCTGGGCGTAATCGGAGAGTCGCTGGGGGACTGCTGGCCCCGAGGAGATCGAGAGAGGAGGCGGCCGAGGTGTAGCCCAGGGTGTGAAGAAAATGGCGGCGAGGAGGTCGGACGGTCCCGGACTTCAGCCCTGAGCCCGGTTGTCGCCAAGTAGCAAGGGACCCTGCACCCGGCTGCCCGACGCACTAGGATTGGTGGGGCGATGCCCTGAGACCAGGGGACGCTGACCCGATCCACCCAGAAGATCGGGGGCCCTCGTTGGCCACCGCCCTAAGACTCATACTTCCCCCCGCAGGCCAAAGGGGGTGACGGAACGGAGCTCGTCCGCCTGGCCATTGTTCCTGTGAACGTCGTCGGGGACATAGCACTGCCCGGTGCCCGGTGGCCGGCACGGACCCACGGGCGTACCCGCAGAACGGGTGACCGGACTTGTGACGCAGCGCCCTGACATGGCGGCGATCGGAGGGCCGATGCCCGGGAGCCGCGAGGGGGACTCGGCGGCATCGACTCGGCTGAGTGAGAGTCCCTCCACGGAGCTTGACCAGGAACAGCGGCTGAACCGGCGTTTGGATGCCATCCTTGAGGTGATCACCTCCACTAAGGAGGCATTGCACAATGACATTGCCCAAGTGGCCACGGGCCTGGGGCTGCTACGCGCGGATCACGCGAAGCTGGCGGATCGGGTCAAGGATCATGACCAACTGTTGCTGGACCTGAAGCCATCGGTGGTGACAGCAGAGCACAGGATCACGGACATTTTGGCCCGACTGGGCACACTGGAGCGGAGGGCGGAGGATGCCGAAGGCCGCAATAGGCGGAACAACGTGCGGGTCGTAGGCCTGCCGGAACGGATTGAGGGGGAGGATGCGGTGGCCTACATGGAGAACTGGTTCCGCACTGTGGTGGCGCCGGAGGGGCTTACTCCATTTTTCACTCTGGAGCGAGCCCACCGGGTGCCCGCTCGCCCGCCGGGGCTTGGCCGCCCCCCCCGACCGATGGTGGTGCGGCTCCTCCACTACAAGGACCGAGATCTCCTCATCCAGCGGGCCAGGATGTCGGGCCCTTATGAGGTGGAGAACAGCAAGGTAACGATCTTCCCGGACTATACGCAGGCGGTCCAGAAGGACAGGGCATCGTTCCTTGCTGTGAAGAAGGAGCTCAGGGAGGAAGGCATCCAGTACTCCTTGCTCTACCCGGCCAAGCTGCGGATTATCATGGATGGCACCACGCACTTTTTCCAGACTCCGGACGAAGTTTGGCAATGGCTTGAGTCGTACAGAGCGGGGACGGACAGATCACACCAAAGTCGGCGAGACCAACCCAAGCAGCCCCGGGTGCGGCAGTCACAACGCATCAGATCCCGCAACAGGCGCCAGCGGGAGAAACGGGAGGCTCAAATGGCGGCGGAGAAGAGGGATGCACTCGCAGCGACGGCGGCCATTACAGGGTCGCAACAGAACAGTGAACGGGCCGAAACGGACTCGGGAGGGGAAGGCAGCTGAACAGGAGAGGAACTTTCAGAGGCGGAGAGCCAGAAAGGGCCGATAGTAACCCCACAGACTTCGGAGGTTATTTTTTGCGGCTGAGAGAGAACTGGGACTAGATCGGGACTTCATGGTAGGGTGTTATCCTGTTGCTGGGGGGCGGGTTGCCGGGAGGGGGAGCTGTGTGTTTTGGAGGGGATGAAGTGCGGGACGCGGGCTCCGCTAGCTGGGGTCGGCGGCGACTCACCCCCCTTAGGCCCTTAAGGTCGACTGTGGTGGAGACCACAGGGTAAGTGTGTGAGGAGTTGGATCAAGGTTTGGATGGGGGCGGCCATTGGGTTCGTGTGCTCTGTCCTGGGGAGTGGGGTTTGGGGAATGTTACAGTTTTGGGACTGTTTGGGGGGGGCAACTGCATTGGGGGGGCCATGGACCGTTGTTATTTGATTCGGACTGTGCGGAGTTGGAATGGGGACATTACCTAACTTGAAATGCCTAACGTGGAATGTCCGGGGGCTGCGGACTATGGTGAAACGTCACAAAGTACATGCATACCTGGTACGCAGGGGGGTTCAGATTGCTATGCTCCAGGAGACTCATCTCACCAAAAAAGAGTGCGCTGCCTTGCAGGAAAGATGGTGGGGCCAGGTCTTTGGCACCACTTACTCAGCGTATGCCAGGGGGGTCTTGATCTGGGTGAGGGCGGGGGTACCCTTCCAGGTGCTGAATCAGGCAGTAGATCCGGATGGCAGGTTTGTGGCGGTGGAGGGGAGGTTATATGGACGGGATGTGGTTTTCTGTTGTGTTTATGCACCGAACACTGACCAAGGCCGATACTTTGATCGCCTCTCGGGGTCCTTGGCCTCTTTCCTGGCGGGTCCGATAGTGCTAGGGGGGGACTTCAACTCGATTACTGATGTTGCTCTGGATAGGTCCCATCCCCCCCTAGTAGACTCTCCTGTGCGCAGGCTGGCCGCGCACAGGAAGGACTGGCAAGAACGATGGGGGTTGCTGGATGTCTGGCGGGAGAGGCACAGGGGAACCAGGGATTATTCCTTTTATTCCGCTCTCCATGATCTACATGTCAGGATCGATTCGGTGCTTTGCGGGGGATCCCTAGCCCCGTTGATTACCCATGCGGAGTACCTGGCTAGGACTATATCCGATCATAACCCCCTATTGGTGCATATTCAGTGGCAGAGGGAGCGCTCAGTAATATCAACATGGCGGCTTCGGCCGGAGACGCTGGAGGATTCTGTGTTTGACGATGCGGTCCGGCAAGGCATTGATAGTTATTTCGGTGTGAATGAAGGCACGGCTGCGAGTAGATCTACTGAATGGGATGCAATGAAAGTGGTGGTGAGAGGGGTGTGTTTGGGCAGGTTCTCGAATGCTCGTACGACTGTGCTGAATGACCTAATGAAAGCGGAGGAAGCTTTGAGGGACTTGGAGCGCCGCAGGCCAAATAGGCCAGGTCTACAGGCCCAGTTGTTGGAGGCGAAGGAAGTGGTAGCCGCGGAGACGGAACGTTTGAGATGTTACGACTATAGGCAGTACATTATCAGGGCACACGCAGAAAGGGACAAGGTGGGCACCCTCTTGGCCAGACTAGCTAACCCGGAACTTGGGGGCTGCCCGATCCTCAGCATTAATAATGCGCAGGGAGAGATGGTGTACTCCCAGGCAGCTATATTGGACCGCTTCAGGGGATATTATGAGGAACTGTACCGGAGTCAGCTGGGGGTGGAGGTTCGGGACATCGCAGAGTACCTGGGGGAGAGGCCGCTTCCGGTCCTGGACGAGGAGGACGCGAAGGAACTGCGTTGCCCGATCACGCTTACGGAAATTCGGGTGGCCATTAAACATATGGCCCGTAACAAGACGCCCGGGGTGGACGGACTGCCAATCGAGTTCTATCAACACTATGCGGACATTCTGGCGCCCAGGCTGCTGGTGGTGTATACCGAAGCCTTCGAGAGGGGGGCATTGCCTGGCTCCATGCGGGAGGCCTTGATAGTACCGCTCCTCAAGCCTGGCCGGGATGCCGCGGACGTGAGGTCTTATCGCCCGCTATCCATGCTGACGGTGGACTATAAGATCCTGAGTCGCATCCTAGCCACCAGACTGGCCCCGCATATGACGGGCCTGGTGCACAGGGACCAGGCCGGGTTTATACCCACGAGGAGCACGGCGATGAATATCCGCCGCCTGGTGGGGATAATGGACGCCATCTTGGATGGGGAGGGAGTGCCGGCGGTTCTGTCTGTGGACATCGAGAAGGCCTTCGATAGCTTGGAATGGCCTTTCCTGGATGGAGTGCTGGAGAGGTTTGGCATGGGTGACGGGTTTCGAAGGTGGACGAGGGTCTTATATACCTCGGCGACGGCGAGGGTACGATTGGGCGGCATGGTGTCTGCAGCGTACCCGGTGGGCAGGGGAACACGGCAGGGATGCTCTCTCTCCCCTCTGTTGTTTGCCCTGGCGATGGAACCCTTGGCGGTCCATGCGAGGTCAGGCGACCGATACGCGGGGATAGTAAGTGATGGGCAATGGCATTATATATCGCTCTATGCGGATGACTTGCTCCTGTACCTAGCTGACACCTCGGGGGCGTTGGGTGGAGCGATGGATCTGTTGTCTGAGTTCGGCCGGCTGTCGGGCCTTAAGGTCAATTGGGCGAAGACTTGCGTGTTCCCGCTGAGAGCGGGATCGCCAGCCCCTAGCAGCGATTTGGGTGTGGTATGGGAATCCTCTTGCATCACCTACTTGGGTGTCCGCATTTACCACTCGGCTGCTGACCTTTTGGAGGGTAACATTGGCCGCTGTGTCCGGGCGCTGCGGGGCAGCTTGTCTTTCTGGTCAACCCTCCCGCTGACAGTCCTAGGCAGGATAGCACTGTTGAAAATGGTGGGGCTCCCCCGCTTCCTCTATTATTTCCGAACGCTGCCTGTCTGGATTCACCAGGGGGTGTTTAGGGAACTGCGGTCAATGATAACCGGCTTTCTATGGGGGCATGGCCGCCGCAGAATAGCCCTGAGCACGCTACTTCGCCCCAAGCTGGAAGGGGGCATGGCCGTGCCCGATCTGGAGCTGTATTATCTGGCGGCGCAGTTGCAGGTCCTTACGCAGAACGTAGCCAGGGTGTTCCGGGGACCGGAGGAGGATCGGGATCGGGGGATACAGCGCCACGTGCTGTCATACATCATCATGCAGCAGCGGCTCGAGCTACGGGCCCTCACCATGGAGGAGCGGACGCTCCGGCTGTGCTGGCAGAGGAGCCTTCGGAGAGCGAGGGCATCGTGGCCTTATGCCCCGGAGATCCCGATCGGGATGTTGACGGCATTGCCGCACGGAGGAGATTGGTCCCCGTTGTTGGATTGGGAGGAGGCGGGGTTGCAGGTGGTAGGCGACTTGTACATAGATGGGGCTCTGGCGCCGTTCGAAGTGCTCCGGGACCAGTTCGGACTGCCTGAGGGGGGCTTTCTCCTACATGCGGCAGTTGTGGCTGCCGTACAAAAGCACTGGAGAGAGGGGCTCTCGGAACCCGCGACGACTATGGCGTGCCAATATGTGGTAATGGCGGCTGGTACATTCAAAGCTGTAACGTGCCTACATAATAGGATGCTGAACGAAGGGCTGGAACCACTCCACGGACTCAAAGCTAAATGGGAGGTGAGCGTTGGCCGGCCCATACCGGATACGGCATGGGGCCATATCCTGCGACGCACGTGGAAGGGCACTAGGAACGCGCGCTTTCAACAGGTCCACTTCTATGTGCTCCATAGGGCATATTTAACTCCTGAGAAACTACAGCGGTACTTTCGGGTGCCGGATGCCTGTTGCCCCCGGTGTTCGTCCCTAGGGGCGGACATGGACCATTTGTTTTGGGGGTGCCCGCAACTGGGGACCTATTGGGCGGAGGTAGGGGAACTCCTGAATGAAGTGACTGACAGGGAGGTAGACTTTGACATGGCAGCGTGCCTATTGCTCTGGTTCCCGCATACTAAGCACACCAAGGTGACAAGTAAATTCATAGACCTGGGTCTGATATTGGCACAGAGGGAAATATCGTGACACTGGAAGTCCAGGGGAGGTCCCTCACTGCGTAGATGGAAGAATGAGTTGCTGCGGTGGTCTGACTGTGAGAGTGTGCTCCGGATGAAGCAAGCAGTAAAGTTGGGGAATGAGAAGGTACTGGATGCGGCGCGAGCATGGGAGTTAGTGGTACAGGCTTTGCGTGATTCTTTGGTTGAGGATGAGGAAGGCGAGAACTAAGCCGCTGGACGCCGCGGGGCGAACACAGAAGTATGGTACTACGCACTGTAGTGGACCCATCCAATTCGATAGGGCGAAGCACACACCTTAGCAGTTGCCAGGGGAGGGGGGGTGTTGGGGGGGTTGGTTATAGGGGGTTTGGGGAGGGCCGGAAGCCATTGGAGGGTTGCTTGTTAGGGCCTTGGACCTACTGGGACGGTGGCATTGAGTGGAGGGCAGACTGACTGGATGGAACGGCCAGGTGCGTAGGCCCATATCGTTTAGGGCAGGCCCTGTAAGGGCGACATCGTTGATTATCACGGAGATGGCTGATGGGACTGTTGTTGTGGGTGGGGGGGTAAAAGCAGATACACAAAACGACCTTCCGCCAGGGTCCCAATGGGACGTGCACTGTGATGTGTTCCTTTTGAGCGATGTGATATGCCGCCCGGCCTCCGGGATGCGGGCTGAATGGCTGTGTACAACTGTGAACTATCATTGGACGGGGGGAGCCCACAAGTGCACTGGCTGTTTAATTGTATCCTGTGGTTTGTAACTCTGCAATAAAAATATATTTAAAAAAAAAAAAAAGTCAGTAACCCCCTGATGAGCTTTTGACTTCACTAAAAATAAGAAACATTAGAAATAGTTCGTAATAAGAAATATAAAATGGCGAAAAGTTTGACAGCAAAAATAGCCACGAGGTAGCTAGGCTTCACTGCCTATTCCTGCTCCCAACATGTCTGCCTCATTGCCCACCACGCCCAAATAACGGTCACACGAAATAGAAACAATTCAATAGGTACCTACCCCCATTCCGGAAGCTCCCGAAGTGCAACAGGTCCGCGGTTACGCCCATCCGGAGGGCGAGGCCTCGAGGCATGCGGGGCTCGCCTGGCCGCGGTCAGTAGGAGATGCTGGTGGGCAGGCGGCCCAAAGAATAATAAGGACCTCTCCACCTTTCCCTCTTCTGCCGCCCTGCAGGCCGCGGGGAGAGAGGGGGCTGTCTTGCCTCGGCCACCGACCACCCCTCTCTCTCTCCCGATCCGGCTTTCGTCGAAGGTCGAAGCCAAAGCGAGGATGGCGGCATTTCTTTGTGCTATAATGGCCGCAACTACACCCAACGCCTGACAGTTGCAGGTAGTCCCGCCACATGCCATCGCCTGGATAGTTACAGGTAGTCCCGCCACATGCCGACGTCTGGACAAGCGCAAGTAGCCCCGCCACATGTCCACTCCTGGAGAGTTGGAGGTAGTCCCGCCACATGTCAAAAAGGAAGGGGGGGGGCTGTCTTGCCTCAGCCGCCGACCACCCCCCCCCCCATCTTCAATAGCCAGCACGGCCAATATCGAAGCGGCGGAGCCGAGGAACGGCGCGGGGTCGCTGGAAGGGGGAGGTGACGCGAACGAGCCTCCCCCACCTCCCTCCAGGTGGAGGCTTCCAGCGACACCCCAACGCTCTTTGCTTAAAGAGGGTCCACATCGAAAAGCGTTCTTTTGCCCAGGACGGGCACGCACCCCATGCCTTCTCTCCTCAACCTTGAAGATTCTATGAGAGCCGGGGGGCACCCCAATCCCTCCGCATGGGCGCCCCCGCCCCCCTCACTGGGAACCGCGACATCGGTGCACTCCTGCCGGCACCAGCCTCAGTTTGGAAATGGCTAAAATGCAGCCACGGCACAGACTTGTTCAGTTCCGGAGGAACACCAGAATGACCCGGTAGGAAAATTGTTGCCGCCCTCTCCACTCTTTGACTGTTGTTAGACTGTTACCACATTGTGCAAAACTTTTTGAACTACCAACGGAAGGTTCTGGTCCAACCACGAGTCATTGGAGACATTCTGACTGTGCTGGAACCAGCCTGACCCCACCCAAAATGGCGCCAACACAAAATGAGACTTTTCAAATAAACCTTGTTGCACCCTGATTGCGCAGCTTTTTGTCCCGAGATATATATGCAGTTTTTTGGATACTGAAAGTAGATATGAAGGATATTGAGTATGTGTTTGGACAATGAACTGACTTAGGGTGGGTACAGATTATGATTTGGGAAATGAATTGGTGTAATTTAGATAAAGAATGAGTATTGGATAATGAATTTATGAATTAATTAAAACTGAATTCTTGACATGCATCATGCTTGCTCTGTAGGGAAGTTTGATACGATTTGTTTGCACTGCTGCACTTTATGCAATGAACTGCCACCAACTTCGTTCTTCTTACGTACAGTTCCGATCTGCTCCGTGGCCGGTCCACTGGGTTATAGGCCTGTATTTATACATCAACCCTCTTTATTAAAAGTATTTTTGAAAAAGAAAGCATGGTTGTAGCAGTTGCATTAATGAGTTTTGGATGTTTTACTACGATGAGCGAAGAATAAGTATGATGAAAGTTGAAGGTTAAAAAGGACCAGATATTTAGCAAACTGTATTATGTGTCACAGGCGGCTGGGAAAATGCTTTAGACGCACTTAAATCGACACCACAGAAATGCCACCAAGTGACCAAGTAACTCATGTAGATACCCAGATCATTAATGGTTATATGTCTGACATTACTGGTGCCTCTGGGCTTAAACGCCGAGATGGTGAAGAAATGCAGTACGTGGAGATAGGTCGAGTATGCGGTAGGTAAAAACATTTTCGGATTTATGCGCGCTGATGTATTTTGAACGCCGCACCCTCCCCCACCCCTTCTTTCTCCACTCTTCTGCAGGTCACGTCAGAACGTCGGCTGAAGTATGGGAGAGCGATGATCGAACCACCGACGAAAAAGGAAGGAAGGAATATGCGCATAGTCCTTATGACGATAAGTTTTTCTAAAGACGTAGACGTAAACATGACTGTTCCTCCTTAGAACATAGAGACTGGGGGGATGGATTGACATAGAAATTTGACGGGTACTGTGTGACGAAAATTGACTCGAAATGACACGTTAGATAATGTAACTAGACGTTTGACTAGGTAGGGAAAGGACAGAGGAAGGTGTGTAGGTAAGGGTTACCACGGCACCACCCGTCTGGGAAGTTAGAAATGTTGCTGATGTTCAAAATGCACTGCCCCCTTTCTCACACTCTTATAGATATAGCCAAGCTGTCCGACCGTTCTCCCGATCAATACTTGCCGTTGCCTCAGCCTGAAGAACTTCCCACCAAAGGAAGGAACTGAAAAATGGTTTAAGATCCAACCATGGGTAAATAGCGCGACCAGGTTAATTTCTGATCGACTAACCGAGGTGTAAGTATTGGCAATTGAGAACGCTCGCAGAGATAACAAGCGAGAAGGAAAAGGAGGGAAGGGTAGAAAGAGCTAAGCACATAGATAAATAGGATAGTAAAGATACGTAGGATATAATATGGATTTTGTTGGCCACCTGTTGTTTTCTGTTTTGTCGTGAATGTCTTATATATGTAATACATGTGCTGTCTTCCTTGTCTGAGTTTGTGTGTATGTAATGTACGGATTTATGTCTTCCCTCTGTCTGTATTTGCGTGTTGCCTGACCTTTGCTGTTCTGTGTTGTGAGCGCACTAAATGACCTATTTTCGTACACGTCTCTCTCTCTCTCTCTCTCTCTCTCTCTCTCTCTCTCTCTCTCACCACCCCCTTATCTCTCTCTCTCTCTCTCTCTCTCCCTCTCTCTACATGTCATACGTGTACCGAATGGCTCGTTTAGATTGCGGACGACTCCCACTCTCTATGAGAGTCTCCCTATTTTCTATCCCTCTTTGTGGTAAAATTGTGCCCCACCGGCACCAGTTTGATTGGATACTTATTGAACGCGAAGGTGTTCAGCGAAATTGACCGAAACTAAAATGATTGCATCTCGCCATATTACTACCTCTCCTTTCTGCAAAATGAATGAACTTGAATTGGCTGAGAAGGAAAGGACAGGTAAGACGACTAAGGTCCCCCAAATCTGGCCATTTATAGGGGAACTGCATTTCAATGGCACCTTATTTCTGTTCATCAGAGACGAACGCCAGCGCCTAGATTGACCCCCAACGTCCAGATTGCCCCACCCCCTTTGCACCCAAGCGCGAATACCCGAAGAATCCCCGCCCCACTTGATTGACCCCAGCTGCTGTCCTGGATATAAACATGATGACCATGAGTAACTGTCGTCCCTCGAGAAAAACCTGTTTTACCCTGACTCTCGATGATAGCGCCCCCGCCCTGTTTGAAAAGGTTAGCCAGCCTTGAAGGGAAATGTTAGACTGTTAAGGCGCAGGTTAGAAAGACGAGTCTCCCTGGAGGCTCCGAAATGTTGAGTTTGATGAAATACACAGTTGATAAGAGTCTGACTTTCCTCCATATGTGACCTGTGTAGACAATGAATAAAACTTGGCATGAACTCAGTAGGAATGCCGACATATGCACTGCTTGGTAAATGAACTTCTGACTGTGACCAATGAGCGTATCTCCCAAGTGCGTTGGATTGAGAGAGGAATTCACATGCATAAATGTCTTCCCCTGACCAGTTCTCTAAAGCTTGTTTTGTACCTATTCAAAGATTCACGATCGCCGAAGGAGAAGGGTCAAATGTGACGTACAGCCCGGTTGCAGATCTTGGGACACGTGTGACCTCGACCAAAGATGGAGCTGCAGAGCAACTAGATACGGGACGAGACCGCAATTCCAACGTGGAGAATGAAAAATGATGGGCCGCCTTGAAGCCCTCCGTCTGCTAACCCACGTGTGCCTGGAGTCTCCGTTCCCCTTCTTTGGGCCCGATTGATGGGCCTGCCTGCTTGTTATCCTTTGCTCCCTTGGTCCCTTTTGTGTGTCCCCGGAACTCTGACCCAACTCCGCCCTCCCTCCTATCGACTATTTGAACCACACTCACCCTCTTTTCCACGTGACTTTTTGCCAAAGGGAAGAACTGCATTCAAGTGGAGTAGGGTGTTGCCACGGAAATATAGGTGCCGAGCATAAGGCGCCGCCAAACGGATTGTTTAGGGAACAGGACTGTGGTCTAACAGCAGAGGACTGACCACACCCTGCAACGCGTAAGGATAGAACCGAGCTGGACCTATAGCTCCACCGCCGGTGCTCAATAGCGCCAACGAAAGTACACGGACTAGAGCCTACCAGTGATGGCTCACTGATAAAAAGACACTGTGACGAAGAAATATTGTGTATTGAACTGAATCCCGCTCTCAACTACCTGGTCAAAACTGTTCATTGGTCACATTTTTTAAGTCAGAAAGACTTATGCTATGTAGTGTGCTTAATTGTTAGGAACTCAACGAAATGCAATTTCCTATGTGCTGCATTCTGCCCATCACCTCAACTGTCTATGATTGTACGCCAAAATGCTAGTATCAACGAATGCAAATTCTTCAACGATGCCTGTCTATCTGTAACCCCATCAATTGCAAAAAAAATGAACGCTGTAATGTAAAAAGGGGCGACTGTGGAAATTGAAGAAATTGATGTACATAAACAGCATTCATTTCCCTTCTTCTCCCACTCCTCTCCATGTGAGCACCATGAATACCGTAAATTATTGACCGTATCACTCTGCCAATAAGAGCCCATACCCATATGCATATGTACAGCCATTCTAGGCGCCATGGCCTTTTACCCATTGGAATCCCCGGCTTCCCTCCTGCGCGTACCTTAAACCCCCTCTCTCATGCATAGACCATGAAACCCTCTCCCTCTGCGCGACCCTGCTGTGAAAGGCAACCCTTCTGCTTGACCCGCACAAACCTCCCATTCCCTCTTGAAGAGACATCCTTCGCCTTAGCTGACATAGCCCTCCCCAGCTGCACCTGACTGCCCCCGCTCTCTCATGAATGGGTCATAAGACCTCTCTCTCTCTCTATGTGACTCTGTCCCTGTGTCCACCCTGGCTTCCCCCCCCTTCCTTCTCCTCCCATGGGCAAGTCATAAACCTTCTTCTTCTGCAAGACCCTGTCCTTGGGAGCCACGGCCGCGCCTGACCAACACCTCCTTTCCTTCCATGAATGCCCCTCTGTTGACAAGCCTTCCCTCCGCGCTCGATTGTCCACGCGGCATGAATACCACTCCTTTGATGACCCCTTCCCCCGAGTCCGGCTGACCACACATGTCCGAGGCCATCGCCTGAGCCAGGAGATACCATTTACTGCCCTTATCGTATGAAGTCACTCCTCTTCAAAGGACCCACTATTGATCCTGGCCACCCCACCCCCTGGGCTATGATCAGGCGCACACATCCTAAACTGTTGACGGAACACTCAGCTGCGTGATTACCCTCCCCTCTTATCAGCAGGTCAAGGGTCCCTATTGTGAACACATGTGGGGTAGGATTGACACGAGGATCATGGGGATGTATTTTCCTTGTTACACAATATCATGATTGTAATGCCAAGTGTTCTGTAAAGTATAAAAGACGGAGTTTCAGCTCACTTGTTAGAGCACCTCCTGAAAGACACCGTGTTTCGTGTCCGAAATGACTGGCTCTCCTCATGAGAAATAAACTCTGTTCTTGATTCCCGCCTCCAGCGCCCGTCTCTTGATTTGGTAACTATTCAACATGGGAACTAAGAGGCGGTTTGCGCCAGCGGCCTGGGCATCGGTAGTAATCTGGGCTCCTGTTTTACAGGAACACCCACAGCAACACCCATAAACACCCCTTTCACACAGAGTTATGCATGAAAGGGAAACATATTTACAAGGAGATAAATAGTCACACAGGGTGACTTTACATGGTCTTGTAAATAAGGGAAAGACCATTACACTGCTGGTGTGTCAATAAAAGTGATGCACGGCTGTGCAATGGGTTGTAAATAAGTCCATTTGTTTCCTTGAGAAATTGGAGTATTTTCATTTTCCCTTGAAATTTTAAAAAAGGTCCTTTTGTTTTATACTTCACATGGCTGTTTTGGGTAGAACTATTGTTTCTAATATTTAACCTATACTTACAGTGAGCTTTGGGTCAGACCCTTGGCAATGATTGGATGGCTTTGATTCCTACCTCAGAAGTCTCACCTTGATTCAATGCTATTCCTTCCTGTTCCTGCCCAGAAGCATTTTGGTCTCACAGTGTTCTAATGTGATCAGTTGCATGCTTCCACTTCATACTTGAAGGGGCTCTTTTGGTTTTATTTTTTTGGCAGTTCTCTGTCGTAGCACGTGTTTCCTTTCTCTCTTCCTATTTTTCTCATGCCCAAGCGTATTCTCTTTTCCTTCCTCACTCCACGGTGCTTAATTGTTTATACATTTTAATTTACAATCCTAACATTGTCGCCCTCAAGGTTAATGTTAAAATATTTAAACAATAAAAATGACTGTCTTCATCATGACACGTGCATACACGTGTCACACTCTCACATGCACGTGCGTCACAAACTCATGCATCCACATTGATGACCATCTTATAATGGTTTTATTATTAGGAAAGTCATTGCAAGATTAGCAGCCGAGCGCGTGCAGGCATATTGACGCATGTACCCCAGTACAATTGACAAGAAACATTGGCAAAGCCAGTACCTCAGATTTTTGAGTCGAGACCTGTTGCCTTTCGCAAGGCTTGTTTTGTTTGTTGCTTCATGCATAACAATTGGCTCAGCAATGCTATATGTAGCTGGTACATAAACACATACAACGTAAATGTATTGCTAAATATTTGAAACATTTCAAAGTTGGCCACAGGTATTGTGAAATGAAGGTTCTTGCCTCTACAGTCAGTGTTCATATGATGACAATTAAAACATGAAGTGATGAGGTGTTTGCATTCAATCCAATATAATGTATGAGAGGTCCAGGTTTCCGTTTTGAGCTTTTAAGGTCGCGAAACAAGGTTAGCCACCAGCACGTGTCTTGTAGAATTGCTAAAGGTTTCAAAATGAATTTGTATCACGAACATCACGTATTTTCTTGCAAGTACATATCAATATTTTGTTATTTCATAAAGGTTTATCTCCTCTAAACAACAACAACAAAAGAATGTCAACACAATCCCAGGAGAAATAGAAGCTCGTGGTAGTTCGACGGCCTGCAAATGCCCCCGGTCAAACCGCCACAAGCTATTATAGGCAGCCAATGAGGATGATGCCGAAGAGTATTTTTAGTAGCTTGCCTTTGGCGCCTAACCTTAAAAATGTGCTTCCTATCAATTTTGACGAAGCAAGTCCTTGACAAGTTGGAATCTGAAAATGTATTCCATTTACTGTAGCTTGTAATAAACATTAAACAACATGCTTGGCACTTTTAGAAATGTGTTTTTGCTTCCTGCTGTTATCAAGCGCTGGTCTCTTTTCATACACTATATTGATTTTGCCCAACACAGTAGCTGTGCTGCATTGTCACTTTATCAAATTGCAGGAAGTACATTATAAATCAAGGTTGACTGAATGTACCTTCAGGGCTTTTGGGGGTCGTGTCGGTGGTCCTTATCAGGCACGCAACGCCCAGGAAGCTCAAAGGGCTTCAGCCCCCGGCCTCTCCTCCTTCGTCGTGTGTGTCAGCCCGAACTGACAGGTTCCCCACACACACACAGACAGTTCACAAGTCTTTAAAAGACCCTTTACTTGATGTCAAGGCGTTGTTGTTTTTTCACCCGTTCCTGTAGCCCCTGCATCTCCACTCTGCCTATTCCTTAAAGCTGCAAATTACGTTTGCTGCCAGGGTGTGAGTAATGCATTTCCTGAAAGGTGGTCTTAGGCTTTGCTTTTTTGCAGTTTTATACAGTTCGAACTCCACCTGAAGGTATCGAGGCACTTTTGTATGAACACCAGTTACATTATACAAGGACAAATTGCTGGAAGTTTAAGCCCACACTGAAATTTGGCTCTACATTGCTGGAAGTATTACCCCCCCCCCCCCACACACACACACACCATTTGGCTCTAGTTGCACCCCTGGTCCTTAGTCATGCAGTGTTGGCTTCTGGAAGAGGTTCCAGATATTCCAGATGGAGAGCAGGCCAGGGGAAGTATAGAGGCGGCAAACCCAGAAGCAGAGGTCAGCCCGGGACCAGGGTTAAATTCCCGACGTGGCAGGGTACGGAACCAATGTCAGCGCGCTCGATAAATCTCGCCTCAGTGCCTCTCTAACCATGGGTCCCACGCTGCAACTCTGGGCAATAGGTTGCTTAATCTCCACAACGGCCCCCTCGCTGCCGGGGATGCCTGGCTTCACCTTGGGGATGCCCAATAGGGTCCATCACACAGGGAAAGCCAGGACGGGTTCCCCAGCGGCACACAGCGCCAAGAAACCCTGGGGTGAACGTGCGCTTTACGAATTCATACTAACATAACATAACATAACAGACACTGTGAGGATGCAGGACACGCAACAACATCATAACTGAGATGCCACACTGCTGTTATCTCTTAACACAGTCTAGAAAGTGAATGAAGGCACAAGTATGCCCTGGCGGCACAAACATGAGAACGTTTTCAAGCGAAACATTTATATGGACATCAGCCTGGAAAAGTTTGAACCAAAACAGTACCGGCAAATTCACAATAGTCAGTTATGTTGAAACTATGCAGTTGATGGTGTAGAACAGGGGTACTCAAAGTACAGCCCGCGGGCCAGTAGTGGCCCGGCAAGTCTTCAGTGGCCGCCCGCGGAGCTTGAAACACATCGCACCTGTGTGTTTTTTTTTAACCTCAGCAAACACCTCGGGGAGCAGCAGTGCGGAATCCGAGAGCCTGCTCTGTGGGGGCCGGGCGATTCCAGCCACAGTCAAGAGTGGAGCTGCAGGGGCGCTAAGAGGTGAGCAAAGCCTCATTAACAAACAAATGGTCGTTTGAAGACCTGTGAAGTACTGGGGTGCCTGGGAGGCTGTGTCAGTCAGGCTGACGCACAGTGGAGAGGGGGAGAGGGGGGGAGGGTGGGGGACAGCAGGAACTGAGAGCCGGGTGAGGTGGGAGGGCAGTGAGGTGGGCGGGCAGAGCAGGGAGTGAGAGCCCGGGTGATGGAGGTGGGAGGGCAGAGCAGGGAGTGAGAGCCCTGTGAGGTAGGAGGGCAGAGCAGGAAGTGAGAGCCCGGTGAGGTGGGAGGGCAGAGCAGGGAGTGAGAGCCCGGTGAGGTGGGAGGGCAGAGCAGGGAGTGAGAGCCCAGTGAGGGAGGTGGGAGGGCAGAGCAGGGAGTGAGAGCCCTGTGAGGTGGGAGGGCAGAGCAGGGAGTGAGAGCCCGGGTGTGGGAGGTAGGAGGGCAGCAGGGAGTGAGAGCCGGGTGAGGTGGGAGGGCAGCAGGGAGAGAGAGCCGGGTCAGGGAGGTGGGTGGGCAGAGCAGGGAGTGAGAGCCCGGGTGAGAGAGGTGGGAGGGCAGAGCATGGCGTGAGAGCCCGGTGAGGTGGGAGGGCAGAGCTGGGAGTGAGAGCCCGGGTGAGGGAGGTGGGAGGGCAGAGCAGGGAATGAGAGCCAGGTGAGGTGGGAGGGCAGCAGGCAGTGAGAACCCGGGTGAGGGAGGTGGGAGTGCAGAGCATGGAGTGAGAGCCGGGTGAGGTGGGAGAGCAGAGCAGGGAGTGAGAGCCGGGTGAGGTGGGAGGGCAGTGAGGAGGGAGGGCAGAGCAGGGAGTGAGAGCCCGGGTGAGGGAGGTGGGAGGGCAGAGCAGGGAGTGAGAGCCCGGGTGAGGGAAGTGGGAAGGCAGAGCAGGGAGTGAGAGCCCGGGTGAGGGAGGTGGGAGGGCAGAGCATGGAGTGAGAGCCCGGGTGTGGGAGGTGGGAGGGCAGAGCATGGAGTGAGAGCCGGGTGAGGTGGGAGGGCAGAGCAGGGAGTGAGAGCCCTGTGAGGTGAGACAGATAGAGACAGAGACAGATAAAGACATATAGAGACAGATAGAGGCAGAGACAGATAGAGACAGGGACAGACGGAGCTAGATAGGGTCAGAGATAGGGACAGACAGAGACAGATAGAGGCAGAGACAGATAGAGGTAGAGACAGACATCGATAGAGACATACATCGATAGAGACAGACATCGATAGAGACAGACAGCGATAGAGACAGACAGCGATAGAGACAGACAGAGAGAGAGAGACAGACAGAGAGAGAGACAGAGGGAGAGAGGAAGACAAACATAGGGAGGGAGAGAGACAGACAGAGGGAGACAGACAAAGGGAGGGAGACAGACAGAGGGAGACAGACAAAGGGAGGGAGACAGACAGAGGGAGGGAGACAGACAGAGGGAGGGAGACAGACAGAGGGAGGGAGACAGAAGGAGGGAGACAGACAAAGGGAGGGAGGGAGAAGACACAGGGAGGGATGGAGACAGACATAGGGAGGGAGACAGAGGGAGACAGACAGAGGGAGACAGAAGGAGAGAGTGAGACAGAGGAGAGAGGGACACAGACAGAGGGAGAGAGACAGACAGACAGGGAGGGAGACAGACAGAGGGAGACAGACAGACAGAGGGAGACAGACAGAGGGAGGGAAGGAGGTAGACAGACAGAGGGAGGGAGGGAAACAGACAGAGGGAGGGAGGGAGACAGACAGAGGGAGGGAGACAGACAGAGGGAGAGACACAGGGAGAGAGGAAGACAAACATAGGGAGGGAGAGAGACAGGCAGAGGGAGACAGACAAAGGGAGGGAGACAGACAGAGGGAGACAGACAAAGGGAGGGAGACAGACAGAGGGAGGGAGACAGACAGAGGGAGGGAGACAGAAGGAGGGAGACAGACAGAGGGAGGGAGGGAGAAGACACAGGGAGGGATGGAGACAGACATAGGGAGGGAGACAGAGGGAGACAGACAGAGGGAGACAGAGGGAGAGAGGGAGACAGAGGGAGAGAGGGACACAGACAGAGGGAGAGAGACAGACAGACAGGGAGGGAGACAGACAGAGGGAGACAGACAGAGGGAGACAGACAGAGGGAGGGAGGGAGGTAGACAGACAGAGGGAGGGAGGGAAACAGACAGAGGGAGGGAGGGAGACAGACAGAGGGAGGGAGCGAGGGAGACAGAGGGAGGGAGACAGAGGGAGGGAGGGAGAGAGGGAGACAGACAGAGGGAGGGAGACAGACAGACATACAGAGGAGGAAGGGAGACTGAGGGAGGGAGGGAGACAGAGGGAGGGATGAAGACAGACAGAGGAAGGGAGACAGACAGAGGGAGGGAGACAGACAGACAGAGGGAGGAAGGGAGACAGAGGGAGGAAGGGAGACAGAGGGAGGGTGGGAGGGAGACAGAGGGAGGGATGGAGACAGACTGAGGGAGGGAGGGAGACAGACAGAGGGCAGACTGAGGGAGGGAGACAGACAGAGGGAGGGAGACATAAAGACAGAGGGAGGGAGACAGAGGGAGGGAGGGAGGGAGGGAGGGAGAAAGACAGAGGGAGGGAGGGAGGGAGGGAGGGAGTCAGACAAAGGGAGACAGACAGAGGGAGGGGGACAGACAGGGAGGGAGGGAGACAGAGGGAGGGAGGGAGGGAGACAGATGGAGGGAGGGAGACAGACAGAGGGAGGGAGGGAGGGAGGGAGACAGAGGGAGGGAGGGAGACAGAGGGAGGGAGGGAGGGAGACAGAGGGAGGGAGGGGAAAGGGAGACAGAGGGAGGGATGGAGGGAGACAGAGGGAGGGAGGGAGACAGACAGAGGGCAGACGGAGGGAGGGAGACCGAGTTAGATGGACAGTGGGACACAGATAGAGGGAGACAGATGGAGGGAGACGGAGAGAGGGAAGGAGGGAGCAAGAGAGAGGGAAGGAGGGGGCGAGAGAGAGAGATGGAAGGAGGGAGACAGAGAGAGGGAGGGAGAGAGAGAGAGAGAAAGAGAGATGTGTGTGTATGCTGGTCTGTTGGCTCAGTGGATGAACGCGTCAGCTGCAGGGGCCTGTGTTCAACTTCATGGTCACAGTTTTTTTCTTTTTAGCCCCTTACCCCTCCCCCACTGACCCCGCCTCCACCGGTGCGGCCCTCGGCCACAAACTACACTGTAAATTTGGCCCCGAGAGAAAGTTTGTGAGTACCCATGGTGTAGAATAAAGTCAATGGGCCCCATGTATCAAAATTACATTTTCCATTTCCTAAATAGCTAAATTCTAGGTAATCGGTGTATAAGGAATGCAAAATGGTGTGTAAGAAATTAGCGTTTACTTAATAGCAATTCCTGCAGAGTCGCGATCGCAATTAGTCCAATATTACTCCATTTGTTCCTACTGGCCGAAAGGCCCATAGGTGTGATTGGTTTTGCATTACCTAATATGCAATGACTTAATTGGTACTCGCAAATTAGGTTATGCAAAAGCATGGGTGTCCAGGGGCCTAAGGCTCCCATGAAGCATTCCAAAAAATAGAAAATGTACACATGAGAAGAATAAAGAAGCAATAGGGGCATGTGTTGCGCTACATGGCACTTTGAAAAATTATGTTTTTGTGCATTTTCAAACATTGCACATGTTTACCATTGATTTGAAGTTAATAATATAGTATTTCCTGAAATTACAGTTTGCATTTAGAAAATGCATGGTACATGTACTTAGAGAATCGTAATTGTGGATCTCTATTCGTAGTTGCAATTTTAGGTAATCGCAAAAAATGTAAACATATATATACACACACACATATATATTCACTGAAAAAAACAAAGGTTACAGGAAAATTATAGTTATGCTCAGGTTTCACTCGTACAAATCCAGTGAAATCCAGCAGTTATAGTTAGCTGAGCTAACTTTAACACACACCCCCACTATGAACTTCTTATGACCTCACATTTTACATCATTCATGACATGATCAGTGACATCACTGATGACATCTCAGTCAGTCATACAAACTTTATTCGCATTAATTGAAATGCATAAAAGTACAATAAATACACATAACTGTTTTGACACTAATAAAGTATTTCTAAAAAACAGACATATTTGTAACATGTCAATATTAAGATGCAGATAAAATCTATCACTTCAATTATTAATAGTTGAGAATCTCAATACGACCTACATTTATTCCCTCCTTCTGGATCGCCTAAATCTAAATAAAACACCTAGGTAAAGATGGAACTAAAAAGATGATCTATGTCCCACATCTCACCTAAAAATTGTAATTATAAGCCAGCCTTTAAGATCTTGATATAATAACAAATCTTAAGAAGAAGAAAATAACCACAGTTGCAATGTCTAGAAAAGTTGGCGATGTTTTAAAATTGCCCAGAGAAAAGAAGCAATAGTATTACTGACATAGGGATCTGCCAATTGCTGAATAAAATATATAGCTTGAAAGCACTGTCTAAAAGCATGTTTACGTAAATGGGGAATAATATACTTCTTTCTCTCCTGGATATACAAAGTGCGAAAGAATAAAAATGCATATTAGACTGGATAGATTTCCCGTCACAAGGACAGGGCGACAATTGAATCAGTGCATAACTGTTTTCGGAGAAACCAATATAAGAGGGATAAAATTTAGACGAAAGCGTATCAAAACAAATTGGTGCTGTGGGTTTTGAACAAAGGACAAATAAGAAAATGCACCAGGATGGTGGTAGTGTCTGGTTGAAAATTACTGTTCTTTTGTCATTATTCGCACTCACTCACTCTATCATTTCGTGCCTTTGCGAGGAAAATGTCTTTTAACATAAGCTTTGCAAAAGTAACGCAGAGCAGTGGGGTGTCATAAGGATCGTGCAGTCCTAACAATGCTAGAGTAGATGACATCACAAATAACATCACTGATGACATCTCCCAGTGACTGTGAGTGTGTTTAATAATGTTTATGAGTGTTAGATATATATCCACCAAGGTGTATTGTTGAATCAGTGGGTTTATGAGTGCCTGATTGGATGATTCAGTAGGTGTGTGAATGACTGTATAAGTGAGTGATTAGGTGTCTCATTGAATGTATGGGTGAGTGACTGATTGTGTGAATGTCTGTTTCTGTCTGTCAGTTGTTGTTTAACTGGTTGCATGGGTGTGTGAGTGGGTATGTGAGTTTCTATATGGGTGAGTATTTGGTTGTCTGAGTACCTCTATGGGTGTCTGAGTGTTTGTGTTGGTGGGTGTGGGAGTGTGTGATTGCCTGTGTGGATGGGTGAGTGAGTGAGTCAGTAACTCTGTGGTTTAGTGAGTGTGTGGGTGAAGGGCTGTATGGGTGAGTGAGTGTTTGTGTCAATGATATATTGGTAAGGAACAGGGTATGTGAAAGGCAGTATAGGTGAGGTGAGTGATGGGGTATGTGAATGGATTTGTGGGTGAGTGTGTGTTTGTGTCAGTGACTGTATTGGTAAGTGAGTATGTGTTAGTATCTGTATGAGTAAGTATGTGTGTAACTGTATAGGTGAGTAAGTGGCTGTGTGATTCATTGTATGAATAAGTAGGTGTGTGACTAACTATGGGTGACTGACAGTGTGCAAGTGGCTGTATGGTGGATATGTCAATGGCTGTATAATTGAGTGAATAGGTTTGCGAGTTGCTGTATGGGTGAGTGAGTGGATGTGTGTGTTGATCTATATATCATTGAGTAGCTGTGTAAGTACTGGTATGGGTGCGTGAATGCATTTGAAAACAGTAGTGTAGAAACTGGAGTGGTTGTATGCAAGGTAACAAGACGGGTTGTAGGCACAGAAGGACATCCTTGGGGGCCAACCACCCCTCCTGTTACCTCCAGTAAGTCCCACACAGCGGGATTGCTGAGACCTCGTAGGAGATCATGCCCCTTTTCTCCACCACCCTGCAAACGTGCATCCCGGCACACTACTAGTGGAGAGATTAAGTCACCTTAGCTATTGAGGGTCCTTGGGGGCCAACTACCCCTCCTCTTACCTCCATCAAGTTACACCCAGTGGCCCGCGGTCCCTGCTGGCTCCCCACCTCTTGTGAGACTGGCATTGCTTTGAGACCCAGGGAGCTGCTGACATGTTTGAAATGTTGGCAGTCAATCACATTTCAGCACAGGGCCTCTCGGATCCTCGGAGGAGCTGTGTCCTTATATATGCAAGTTTGGATTTTCCTTAATATTTCCAAAACTGTTGAACAGATTTATGCCAATTTACAAAAAGGTTGCTTTATGGACCAACTTCTATCTTTCTGCTATATTTTGTGCAATTCAGTTCAGCGGTTCGGGCTGTAGTCGTCTCTAAAATCTTGATGGGAATTAGCATGGGAAAAACACGTTTTGGGTCCCCATTTTTCTCAGCCACTGCTTGAAGGATAACTAAGAAACTTTCAAGACTGCAGCTAAATTCAGCATCGTATTAGTTTTGAAACTTTTGAGGACTCATCAAACTACGCCAAAGTTCTTGCCAAAACAAAAAATGCTCTTCCTTTGAACTAGGTCCTAACCACAACTACCTACTGGCGACTGCCAGTAGGTTTTATATATATCTTGTTTTGGGAAGAGCTTTGGCGTAGTCTGATGTATCCTCACAACATTTTCAAAACGAATGCGATGCTGACGTAAGCTGCTATCTTGAAAGTTTCTTAGTACCTATTGTGGCTCTAAGTCTTAGCATTCTAGAGTACCCTTGGACACTTTATCAGACCCCCAGGTTTATTGAGTTTTTCGGTTTTGTCATTAGGGGATGATAACCTGGGCCTGGTCTTTAAACTTCCCTTAGACCCTTTACTCCTCTGTTTGTTGTTAATATATACAGGATGCCATCGCCACCATAGCAGTGGCATCCTAAATGGCGGTGCGGGACCCTCGCACCACTGGCGGCAGGTCCAGCACCGATAGGGTGGCCATCCTAATAGACCCAGTAGTGTCACTGTACCAATAGATCGAACAATTTTGGATGAAAAATACATATGTCCACGCCTAATAACATAATTATTTAGGCCTCTGTACAATTTTCTCAAAATAGCGTGTGATATGCAGGCCCTGGAAATGCAATTTGACATAAAGGAATGTTTTAAGACCATATATACAATACGTATATATGGGATTCTCTATCCCGAGATCAGAGGTTAGCACAGGTATCTCAGCCTGAAAAATGCATTCTTTATACTGAAAAGGGTTCACAATTCTGATTTTAGCCTGGAATATCAAAACAGGAATATCGAATATTGACAATATTTGAACCAAAATATTTTAAAAAACTTAAATATCCAGGAGGTGATATACTCTTCTTAACTTCACATCTATGTACCTTGAAGGTACATATATATCGTCAAGATACATATATATATGGAGTTAGTCTGGGAGTTCGAACCTGCCACCAGTCTGTAATCACCAGCCTGAACCCGGATAACATTATGCTAAATGTCAAAACAGTTCAATTCTTCCAGATGGCCGCAGCGAAAACTGGATTCTGCAAACACTCTCTGTGCTGCAGAACTTGGTTCTTAAAACTGTTTACCTCATTTCACATTTCCTATCCAACAACTGAGGCATCCCTGGTATATTTCACAGCTCCATTTGCACCTTGGTTTTTCTACTTGTTCTGGCCCCGGGATAATTGTGGTGCGAAATATCTGTGTGCAGCCACTACTAAACCTTGGGACACCTGTGTTGCCGTGCACTAACACTTTCCACAATAGTTTTTAAATTAACGTTTGTGGAACGCTTAGAGCCAACCTTGGGACAATCTTTTGCTGCCTTAGTACTGTACACTTTCCATTTCTGTTCTAAAAATAAATGTTTAGTAGACAGCTTAGGTCAATCATAACACCCTTGACACTGCTTCAGAACTTTGCACTTTCTCTTGCATTAGTTGTGTTTATAAAGGTTTATTTTGTTTTAAATTGCTGATTTAAGCCCCTACCAACGAGATATATGCTTGTTAAGGTTTATTTAGCTGTACACCAAGGGACAGATTATGATCTTGAAGACTCAGTGTCGGAATGGTTCCCGATCGACTCGGGGTTGGGGAGTCCAACCATCCGATTAGGGTGGTTCCGAACACCGTTCGGTCGGACTCCCATTGAGTTCAATGGGAGCCTGTGTTCTCACCGACAACACAGGCTCCCATTGGAAAAAGGGGTTGTTCCAGAAAACCTTGCACCCTGTGGCGGGCACCCCATGTTGCCTTCCACACTGTGCATGGTTGTAAAGAGGGGTCCCATGGGTACCCCTAGGAGCCCATTTGGAGGCCTCTGGGTGAAGGGGGGCCCATTACAGGCCCCCATAGTCAGTCTCAAATAGCCTTTTTGTGTCAGACAGACTGAGTTGCAAAGGCTGTAGGCATTTGACACCGTAATAGTACGGTTAGAAATGCAGCCCGTAGAACTCTACAATACGGCTTCCACCACCTCGGTCTCTCCGAATGCCGGTCAGAACCGATTCGGACTGACCGATTGACTACCTTAGATCATAATCTGTCCATCGGAAATATTTCCTAGTTGGTCGGAAACAATGGGGTCTGACACGGATTCGGGCAAACTCAATGCCGGTTGGAGCCTTATTTTACTTTTCTTTTTTTACAAATGAATCACTGACTGGGCAGACCCAGAAAATGAAATGTGTCTGCAACTAAGCAGCTCAGGTGAATTTAGTGATTGGTTGTAAGACAGCGGAGGTGACCAAATGTGTTGAACGTTAAGCCTTGCAATAATCTGCCTAGATGAATCTAGGAGCTCATTTACACTTTGTTTAATGCTCCGGTGGTACAGGTCTCAATCATATCTATGAGCAGGCACAAAGCCATCTGCGTGGCTTCACATAGCCTCATAGATAAGGAGTAAGGCAAGGCAGCACAAAGCGCTGGGTTGCCTTACTCTACGTCAAGGAGGCATTCCATTGGCGCTGCAGTGGGTGTTACCACGAACACCCATGGATTTTGATGCTGCCCCAGATTTACAAAATCACATCAACCTGGTGCAATGCCAAAATCTTATGCCTCCCAAGAGCAGGCGTAATGAGTAGAAATGTTTTGATTTCTCTTCATTCTTTCCTCTTTCTCTAGCACGCACAGAACAAGGAAAATGCCTCTCAGGATTGTTTTTGTTCGGTAAGGTGCCCCTTTCTGCAAACAAAACAATCCTGCATGCAATATGGACACCTTTGCAGCATGGTGCAAGGGTGCTTGCATTGGGAACAGGCAGACAAAATGGCACCAGCACAGTGGAAAAGTACAGGAATGCACCATATATCATCGCAAATTTTGCGATTCCTTAAATGCAACGTATGAAGCAAAAAAGAAAATCCTAAATGCCCTTAAGGAATCGCAAATTACCACCAACTTGTAGTTGGTGGTAATTTGCGATTTCTTTTACAAATGCACTTTATGCAATTTGTAAAGGTTGTTATTGTTATTGGTATTTTGGATTTGTAGCGCGCCCAATCACCTGCAGGTCTCTAAGCGCTTGGAAATCGATGTTATTACAATAACTTGGCTCAACACCTCAGAGAGACACAGCTACCAGACTACATTGCGCTCAGGGCTCTACCAAACAGCAGTGTTTTCAGTGATTTCCTAAACCGCAAAAGATTCACCTCCCTGCGTAGCCCCTCAGGCAGCTTGTTCCATAACTGGGGGGGCCAAAACGGAGAAGGCTCTCCCTCCCTTGGTCACTAATTTGTAGCGGGGGCAGACCAGTAGCTGGGAATCTGATGATCTAAGTGTTCTCTTTGGGTTGTATACTTCCAGATGATCTTTAATGTAGGCCGGAGCATGGCCGTAAATCGCCTTGTGAGCTATACAAAGGCTCTTAAATTCAACCCTCTCCTTAACAGGGAGCCAATGAAGATTTTGTAGTAGAGGGGAGGCCTTCGTTCTTCTGGGTAATCCAAAGATCAATCGTGCGGAGTCATTCATTACGACCTGGAGTCTGTTTGTCAGCATTTTTGGAAGGCCAAGGTACAGGGCATTCCCGTAATCAATCCGTGAGATGACGGTTGCTGCTACAATTGAGCGCATCATAGATTGAGAGAGGAGGGGGGATAACTTTCTCAGTTGTCTGATGATGTTCGTGCAGCTTCCAACAATGGAAGATATTTGGCTGCACATTGAAAAATCACAGTTTAATCCCCAAGCTCTTTACATTCACACTTGGCTTTGGGGCTAATCCAAGCTCTGCAGGCCAGTACAGATCACCCCATGGTGAGGTGGTAGATGGAATTACCAATACCTCGGTCTTGTCCGGGTTGATCTTTAATAGGTTTTCCGTCATCCATCCTACGGTATACCTCAAGATGTTTTGGGCTTGGATTTGTGCTGTCCCTGTGTTATCGATACTCAGCACAATTAAAGACTCTACAGCCCATCTCGGCCAAGGATGCAATCAGAGGTTGTAGGTAAAGATTAAACAGAAGTGGGGACAGTGCGGAGCCCTGTGGTACCCCGCACTCTAAGAGCCCCACCTCTGAAATCAAATTCCCCAGTTGTATCCTCTGTGTCCTTCCCAAAAGGAAGGATTGCAGCCACTTAAAGGCCAGGCCTCTGATCCCAAAGGCCTCCAGTCTTCCCAGGAGCAGGTCATGGCTGACAGTATCGAACGCCGCTGACAGGTCTAATAAAATCAGGGCGCTCGGTTTTTTGCTGTCAGCCATGCCTCTTAATTCATCTAACACCGAGAGCATCACTAACTCGGTGCTATGGTGCGCTCGTAACCCCGCCTGTCGCTCATGTAATAAACCATGGGATTCAAGGTACAGGGACAAGGACTTCAGCACGTGCTGCTCTAGGATCTTTGCGAGGAAGGGCAACTGGGAAATCGGCCTGTAGTTCTTCAGGACAGCCGGGTCTGCGCCCGGTTTCTTTAGCAGGGGCCTAAACTCGCGCCTCCTTGAGATCAACCGGTAGATGCCCTGTTTCTAGGGACCTATTGAGGAGGGAGATGATCTGAGCTTCCAATAGAGGCCGTGCCACACGGAAAACACTCGGGGACATGGGTCCGCTGGGGAACTGGATTTGGTTTTACCCATCAGCTGCTCTAAGCTCAGCTCATCCAGCTCAGGGAACTGTACTATAGGGCAGTGAGCAGGATTATGGGCCTCAGAATGTATAGTACCACTATTCACCGCATGAGGTGCCATGTGACGCTCATACATGCCCTTAGGGCATGTATGTGCGCCATATGCGCACACATGTAATTTTCAGGGGTGCAGCAGGGTGTTTATTCCTTAATTGCGATTAGCAATTTGTTAATCGCAATTCAGGAATTTTAAGAAATCGCTAAAAAAAAGCGAATTTCTACATGCATACCATTTTGCGATTTCTAAATAGCGATTCCTTAAAAATCGCTATTTAGGAATCGCAAAAGGGAATGTTGATACATATGGCCCTAACACTGCTTACATCTCCCATTAACTGCGACTCATACAATAGCTCCTGAAAAAACAACTTTGTACTTCAACTGGAGCAGGAACTAATAGCAGAAATGCAGTGTCTTGTTCTCATGAATTAATATTTAAAGCTGTACTATCATAGTTATTTCAAACAGTATGTCTATGTAAGGTAGGTTGGGTATAGGATTGGAGCTGCTAGACGCATCTTTTGGCACTGTGCCTGATAAGAATGAGTAGTTGATCAAAGGTTTTACTGGCAGGCACATAGTCGATCCAAACTTTTTAATAATCTGTCCGTGCACCTGTCCTGAGCCTTTGCTGCTTGAGATAAAATGAAAATATATTTATTTATTTATTGATTTTAGAGACCTCTTACAATGAGTAAGTTACCAACTTTGGAAAGGTGGAACCAAATTCAAGAGTCAGCCTCGGCTTAACATCCAGTTATTCTGGGCAAATCACTTAAGTCCTGATTTAGAGTTTGCCAGATGGGTTACTCCATTACAAACATGACGGTTATCCCGTCTTCTGTTTACAAGTGCCATTAGATATAAGTTGTTTGTGACAGAGTAACCTGTCTGCCGAACAATAAAAATTAGCCTTCATCGACTTTCAAACTAATTTTGATTCAGTGGATAGAGGAAATCATAGGGGTAAATTAGTGATGTGGGGCATTCCATCAGATTTACTTTCACTAATTCAGTAATTATATACACCTAACTGGACACATATAGAGATTAACAAAACAGGACAACTATCAAAAAGATTTCGGTTCTGAAATGACGATGTCATGGGAATTTCCTTGATTTCCAAAATGTTTGTACTTATTTAGCAACTCTTTAATCAACTCATTTCTTTTCATTCAAATACATAATACAAATATCCCTTGCCTTCCCTATACCTAGAACTTGATTACAATTGATTACACAGCCATCGGCTTTCAGTTAAAAATGGATGCACTGTACCAGTACTGTATGAAAAATTATCTAATTATAAACAGAAAGATATCAAAGATATTGGCATTTGGCAAAAAGGACCCAAAATATAAATGCTATCTTCAAAAGATAATAGGAGGTCAAAAAGTATAAATATTTTGAGGGGTATTACAAATAATGTAAAATTACCAACAGCATAGCACTACCATTTAAAATTCCACTTATGCTGCTTTATGGAGCAGAAGTAATGTTATGTTATGTTATGTTGAAAATATTTTATTTCACCTGGCTGCCCCCAGAAAAGGGGCCTCACAGGGCCAATCATAATGAGTAAGATAAAGCAGCAGAGGAGAGATGAGCAAATGCAACTTAGACTGAAAACAGCCAGGTCTTCAACTGTTTCTAAAAGCTGATGATTTAGGATCTTTCTTACCTGAGGTGACAGAGTTCCATAAAGTCAGAGCAAGAATTAGAAAAGAACGTCCTCCCATTCTGGCTCTTACGGATAAGGTATAAAGGACAGGTTCAGATTCACAGAGCATAAAGCTCTAGTAGGCACACATGATTGCATCAAGGCAGCTAGGCTGGGTGCTCCTTGCTTGGTAGTGATTTTATGAGAGATGCATAGAGCTTTCTCAATTGGCAAGTTTACCTGAAAGTTAAGAATCCTAGCAGAATTTAGGGAGAGAAAAAGGAAGAAGCCTATCTACAGCATTCTGGACAACATGTAGTTTATTACTTATAGGTTTTATATAGCGCTAGATAGACCTGAAGGTATCAGAGTGCTTTACATATAATGCAGAATCATTCCATAGACGTACATACATATATGCAGATCATTCCATAGAAGTACATAAATATATACAGACCAAGAAAAATGTTGTGCAGTCAAGGTAGGTGCAAATTGAGGACATTAGAACAGCACAAGTTAATGGCAAGAAATGACAAAGAAGACGCTTAAACAATCAAATGCCTGCCTTAAAAGATCTAAAAGGATTGGGTGTGATCATTGGAAACATAGCTTAGTTTGTTTGAGTATTAAAGTTTTTGTTGAGCAGTAGCTATTTAAGGTCTAATTTGAAACATGGAAAGGGGAGGTTACAGCAGAGATCTCTAGGGAGTGAGTTCCAGATCCTAGAAGCATTTCCAGAGAATGAGCGAGTCTGTGAGGATTTCTTTTTCAGTGTGGGAGGTATGAGCAGAAGTGAGTTGGAGCTTCTCAGGGCCCTGGCTCTTCCTGCTTTTGTAAGTTTGGAACCTAGTTTGCTTGGGTTATGAGTGTGAAGGGCTTTGTGGGTGATGCAAGCACTCTCGTAAATACATCTTCCTTCAATGGAAAGCTAATTGAGGCTCATGAGGGCCAGTGAAATGAGCTCAAATCATTTAACACCTCTTAGTAGTCGAGCAGCCATGTTGAGAACTGTTGTAAAGGGGGCAAGGTGGGTATTCGAGTTCGTGTGAGGATGGTGTTACCATAATCCAGTTCGGAGAGGACAAGGGACTGCACTACTGTATTAAAATCGTTAGACAGAGTAAAATGTTTGATTTTTTTGATATTTTTAAGAGTGTGCTGTTGGTTTAAAACAGATCTTGTAGCGCCCATATAAAGAATATTGCAGTAGTTCAGACGTGGCATAAAAAGGGATTGTGCAATCAGTCAACATACTTGTTAGGTCAAGTATCCCATTATGGTTTTGAGATTTATCAGGGTGCCAGCACAGTGACCAGCTACAGTCCTAACTTGGGTTTCAAATGATAAAGAGTCACCCATCTATACCCCAAGGTTTTTTTTAATACATATTTAGGTTCAGGGGTGGACCCTAGCACTTCTGGCCACATTAGTCTTCCCAAAGATGGGTGTGGCTTCCCAGCAGGAGGATCTCTGTTTTATTGACATTATGTTATAAAAAGTTGTTGGGCATCCAGCTGGAGACCGCTGTTAACCAATTTTTAAATTTAGCAAGCAGATACAAAGGGGTTGAGACAAAATAATACCGCACCTACCTCCACAGTGAAACCAATCTAATACAATTCTAATGGTGCACAGAACCATAATTTCAACCCCTTTCAGCTTCCAGCGGAGAAAACACCAAACATAGACAAAATGTAATGGTTCAGCACCCTTATTATTTGTATTCTTGACTGTCCAGCACACTTTTTTATGACATTTCCTACACAAAGTACTTTAATTAATATTCGGATGGTAACTCTTATGTTCATATTCTTCTTCTTTATTAGTTTCTTAAAAATAGTAGCCATAGCCAACGCGTTTCGTCCTCACGGACTTCTCCAGGGCTCCTTATTCAGTTCCTCTCAGCATTATGTCTAGATATATTGTCAGTGCATCAGTTATTTTCCGGAAAACTTGCACTTTGAATGCTTTAGCGATGAGTCCAAGAAAATAAATTCTTGCCATGGTTTACTGTATGGTATAATCCAACTTTTTTGGGTAAAGTGGTGTTTTTCTAGTTGCACTCGTGAGTCTTCATAAACTGAGGTTCAGTTGCCCCAGCCCTGTGTATGCTTCGCATTACGTGCTCAAGATCCTAATTAAATCTAGTGCTACCATCAGCTGGCTCTGCTAACAAGGAAATAATTAATTGAGCGTCATCAGCATAGGACACTAATAAGAACCTAAAGGATTTCACCACATCAGCTAAGGGCCTGACATAGATATTAAAGAGAGTAGGGCTAAGCGCCGAGCCCTGGGGGCTCTTTGATATGAAACAAAGGGGGGGGCGGTAGCACTCGAAAAGACTAATCCTTCAGTTAAGAGGAAAACCAAGTCAAGGCTTTGCTTCGTACCTCAGTCGCTGAGGCGGCTTAGGAAGCACGTAGGGAGACTGTGTTGAAGACAGCACTTAAATGTAGGAGAATCAGTGCCTGGGATATTCCAAACGTCTGCAGCACTATGAAGGGTTTCAGTTACTGTTTGAAGAGCAGTTTCCATGCTTTGTGAAGGTCTACATCCATTCTGTGAGCAATCTAATATTTGATTTTGTTCTAGAAAATGAGTCAGAAGATTATTCACATGTATCTCCACAATTTTGGATCAAGATTGCAGTAGAGAGATAGGATGATAGTGTTCTGGCTGGGTAGCATCTAACAAATGCTTTTTTAAAAGAGGAATAACCTAGGCATGTTTCCATTAAGTTGACACCACTTCAGTGCTCAATGAGAGATTGGCCAGATCCCAAAAAACTGGTGTAATACTCTCCTGACATTTTAAGATGTAATCTAGTTTTAGTGGGTCGTCCAGGGATTCTGATTTAACCTGGTGCATTAGGAAAGAGATAGAGTCTTCATCATGTAAAGCCAAGTGATCCAAAACTGCCAATTGTGTATGATTAATCATAGTGACAAGAGAATCAAGCTCTTTTATTTCCTCATTAAAAAAAAATGAAAGTAGATGTCATTGATTATGTTGACAAAATGATCTGCAAGTTTGTTGCAGTGGCTATTTGATACTTTCATCAGCCCGTTAGTGGTCGCTGGCTTAATCAAGTTGTTATTACAGCAAAGGAGGGACACTTTTCCAGGGTGGGTAGTGTGAAAAGTCACTGCCTCACTGACTGCAAGGAGAGAGAAGAACAAAGGGAGGAAAGAGGAGGTAACCTTGGTCTGGGACTCAGATGGGGGAGAGCAAGTCTTGTCTCTTGTTGGCCTCACACACCTCGAGGGATGTCATGCTTCATCATCGGGCGGTTGCTCCTTGTCGGGCTAGCACTGCAATGCCCTACGAGTCCCCCGAAGGGTCACTTTATCGAAATCTTTTGAGAACTGCCATTTGATGCTTGCAGGTGTGTGGAGTGAGTCCTCTATGGAGAGTGATTAAGTGCGTACAGAGTGTTAAAACCGCCTAAGAGTTACCAAAGTGTTCTTTAAAAAAGTGGCACCCTTGGCAGAATAAAAAAGTTGTAGGTTAATCAGTTATCCCTGTAGGTGTGATGTGCCCAGGTAACTATAAGGTCGACATGTTTCAAGCCTCTATTGTCGTAACGATCTTTGGCAGTTCATCAGGACCAAAGCGAACAATGATAGTGGTGTTGGGCACGTAAAAATAATAAGGTTGAGGGGTAGGTTTTCCTCTAGATGATCAGTGGGGGCCTGGGGCTAAGAGTCCTTAAGTCCAGGCATCCAGGCATCCAGGCATTGCCTTGCAGGCAAGCAGCAAGACGGGGCAGGTTGAGCGGAGCCGACACTCAAGCTAATATCCTGATAAGGTGCGGGCACCCTACGCCATTAGCCTACGGAGCACTTTTCTCCCCTCATTAGGTCACAATCAGGAGTGGAATCTACTATTTAGTATAATGCCTGGACTTAAGGACTCTTAGCCCCAGGGCCCCACTGATCGTCTACAGGAAAACTTACCTTTCTGCCCTATTATTTTTTACGTGCACAACACCGGTGACTTGATCTTGAAATAGATTTGGCTGTCATCAGCGTAAAGGTGGTAAATCACTCCGGATTTTTTCAAGATGATTGTGAGGGGCTCCATGAAGAGATTGAAGAGGGACGGGGAGAGGATTGAGCCTTGCGAGACCCCAAGTGTGACTTTTGTTGGCTTCGAGAGACAGGAGTTGATTTTAATTTGTTGCGAGCGGTGTTGTAGGAAGGAGGTGAACCATTTTAGTACTGTGCCATTAATGCCGGAGAGCTTCAACAAGGTCTCCAGGAAAGCTGGATGATTTACTGTGTCGAATGCCGCAGACAGGTCGATAATGATGAGTAGGCAGGCATCACCTTCATCTAAGGCCTTGTGAATATCGTCAGAGACGGTGAGCATAGCTGTTTCCTTGCTACATCCTTTCCTGAATCCTGATTGAAAGGTGTCAAGGAGGTGGAGCTCATCAATGTGTTTGTTTAGTTGGTGGAGAATGCATTTCTCCAATGTTTTAGCAAGGAATGGGAGGTTGGAGATAGGTCTGAGGTTGTTAAGATCATTAGGGTTGACCCCATATTTCTTGAGAATGGGTGTGATTTGTCCAAGTTGAAGGGAGTCTGGGACACAGCCTGAGGAGAGAGAGGCGTTGATGATTTTTGTCCAGAAAGGGGAAATGGTGTGGTTGAGTTCTTTTATATTTGTGGAAGGGAGGGGGTCCGTAGTGTGAGAGGAAGGTTTAAGGTTGGAGGTTATACTGAAGACCTCGTTTTCCGACATTAGTTCAAAGTCGGAGCAATGCCCATTGTTTTTTAGCTGGAGGCAGATCTTCTTGTCCTTGATTGGAACTCTATCTGAATGGCCGAAGGTGATTAAAGAGGGGCAGGTTAAGAGTTAAGGAGAACCACGTTAAACCAGGGTTTAGATTTGGTTCGCCTCAATTGTTTGAGTTGGAGTGGAGCTACTTGGTCTAAAATCTCTGTCATTTTTGAGTTAATGTGTGTAGTGAGGTCATCGGCTGTCCATGTTGCAGGTTGGAGTTGAAGATGGGAATGAATCCAGGATTCAAGTTCGGACAAGGGGACTTCTTTGCTGTTTCTGGCCCAGGGTTTAGGTTTGTTATCAGGAATAGGTTGTTGGCTGACCAGTGCGTCAATCTTGAACAGAATGAGGTGGTGGTCGGACCAGTCAATGGGAGAAATCGCTTCCAAAGAGACCAGTTCATTGTAGGTAATGATAGCGTCCAGTGTTGCACCTTTGATGTGAGTTGGTTTATTCCAGAGCTCTTTGAGGTTATATATTTCAAGTAGGTTGGATAGGTTCTAGACAGTGGAGTCCTCAGGGTCGTTCCAGTGGATATTAAGGTCACCCAGGAAAAGGTCCTTGGTGTCAGTCATGGAGAACCGTGTTCTGTTAGTTCTTCGGGGAAAAGGGTACACTCACCAGGAGGGTGGTAGATGGTATGGAATTTGATGGGCGAGGTGCCCTTGGAAGTGAGTTCGACACCTAGGTATTCAATCTAAAGGTATTCTGCTGGTTTAAGTTTGGTAATCTGTATTCCCGCTTTGTGAATGATGGCTAGTCCCCCCCCCCCAGTTTTGATCGGCCTTTCTTGTCTGATGATGTTGTACCCTCGAGGTGTGAGAATGTCAAGAATTGGGGGTGGAGTGGACATTAAGCCAGGATTCTGTGAAGAAAGCAATGTCAAATTCTTCAGAAAGTAGAGCTTCAGCAATGTCTGTGGCGTGTTGAGCAGCTGATCTGCAGTTTAGGAGCATGCAAGAGAGAGGGTAGGGAGCTACGGTGATGGGGGAGTTAGGTTGATGGAAGAGTATTGAGCAGGAGATCTAGGCAAGAGTACAGTTTTTGGGGTTCTGTTTATGCCAATAAGTACAGGTATGGGGAGAGAGTCTGACTTCTGGCTTAAAGAGAGGCCAGCGCCGGTCATCTCATCAGGTTTCGGTATCGAAAAGGATTGGCGATCAAGGTTAGAACGTAGTGCCAGACTCGCTGATGGGCTGGAGGTTTGAGGGGTGTTCTGTGGAGCCAAGGGAGTGGAATTTAGTGTGGTAGGAGGAAACCTACCCGGGAAGAGGGAGCACTATGGTTTGGTCCTCTTGCGGAGGTCTTGCTGTAAGTAAAGGAAATCGTCAGTAAGGGAGTTAATTTTCTGCTCCATTATGTTCAGTTGCTGTGCTATAGAGCTGAAAAAGTTTAAGGTTTTGTCAGGAGCCAGGATTGACTTTGGTCAATGGAGGGAGAGTGAGCAACGGATTAGGAGAGGGGAGAGGTTGGATGTGGGGAGTCGGGTTAGTAATGTTCCCAATCAAGGGGTTCAGAGGCGGGGAAGAGTGACTAGTGTCCAAGTGAGGAGGGAGAGAAATTCTAGGTAGGAAGTCTGGTAGAGTCAGGTCAGGGTGACTTGTAGAGTCTCTGCAAAAGCACGGTTAGCTGGCATTCAAAAGAGCTGCTTCATGCACAGGGACTGTAGTTCCAGTGGCAGGGCTGTGCTAAGAGGGCTGCAAAGTGATAAGCGGAGATCAGTGTTGTGATAAATTGTCATAGCGGGAAACTTAAGGTGGTGAGGGCACACCCACCATCATAGTTAAAAACATTTACCAACACACTGAACATGATATCCACTGATAAGCGTAGTATGTGTGCAGAGTTGCTATTTAAAAGAAAGTGTTCCTTGTCGCGTCTGGCTGACCACATTTTATTGCACTTTTTGAATTTTAAAGTAATCAAGGTACAGGATGAAAAATTAATTAACATTTTAAAATACATTTGGAAGTTGACTTTCACAGAGAAGACAGCTTAGAATACTTTGGTTAAAATTATAAATGTTTACTTCAAGGTTCAAAAGGCAACTTACTAGCATTGACTAAAGTTGCAGCAGGAACTACCCGGAAGGGACTACAGGCCATCCAGCGCTGTGTGGACGCAAGCTTGAAGGGTAGAGAGTGCGAGCGGTGCAACTTCTGGCACAATGTGGGGATGTGACTGATGTCCCTGTCCACAACACAAACATAGATGAGTCAGGCTACTTCTTCAAATAAACACGCAACACAAATATTAAATCTAAGGCTCATAACAAATGACTGCTGTCTGTGAGGACTGCTTCGGAGTGCCTCGCCAGAGGAAAGCACAGTGTGGCTGCCCTAGAGAAGGAAAAAGCGGAAGAACCGGTAGTAACCCATGCCCAGTCTCATACTCACTGCTCGCTAATGCCCTCAGAGTTTCTCTTGGTCTTACTTTCTTTGTTTTCCATTAAACCATTCACAGAAGAGGCAAGTGTGTGAGGGCAGTGTGCCAGAGTCGTCATTGGTGCACTGAGCAGCGTTTTCTTGTCCGCCATGTGACAGGGCCCTTTCTCAAAATCACAGGACATGAGCTTCTCTTTAAACAAGCAAGGATAGAGTCAACATTGACGATCTTGTGGAGCAGGAGCTGCTCTAGGCTTATGGTGGCCCTGGGCAGGGAGCGTAGGTAGGGGGCACCAGTCCGGGTGGGGCGGAGCGTGGAGGCCAGTGAAGAGGGGGGGTCAGGGTGTTTGGGAGTGGAACAGAGCCGGAGGCCGCCAAATCCCTGCCTGGGGCCGCCACGCAAATATGTATCCATCCTCAGAGGATTATCATATTAAGGATATATATTGGCATGGTGGCCCCTGGGGTTTGGTGGCCCTGTGCAGGTGCACAGCTTGCACATGCCTAAGGCCGCCCCTGTGTGGAGGAGGTGGGGCTTTCGGTCTGGTTGGTAGGCGAGGTGAGAAATAAACTTAAAGGCGTCGGAGCAAGATTAAGCAGCATTGGGGTGGGTGGGTAATTCGAGATAATGCAGGTTTTTTAAAACAGCCGGCCATACGGAATGCTACTAGCAAAGTAGAACGAGTGGGGTAGGACAGCATGTGAAAGCCGGCGCCCGGGTTAAAGTGAAAGTGAGCACCCATTGGATTGAAAGTCGGCACCCGGGTTACTGAAAGCGGGTGCCCATGTGATTGAAAGCGGGTGCCCATTTAGTTAATTTAAAATCACATAAGGTAAGATGAAGTGTGGCCGTGCTGCTGAAACAAACACAAGTGGTTCCGGCTGAAGCGACGCAAGTCCTACCTGCAGAAAGAGAAACGCAATAAAGAAAATAGTGCTTACAGACTAAATAACACAACCCTGTATCAACAGAAGTAAAAGAGCAGGTCGCAATCGCAGGTTACAAATGAAGACAAGGCAGTACTAAGGAGGGACAAACAACCCTATTTATGAATCAGAAGCCAGGATTTAAAAAGCACAATGACACAAGCTAATGACAAATATGGACGGAGAGTGGGCGGGGCTTCTAGTGCATACTCCAATACAGCATGCCTCGCAGAGCAGCGCCTGTGCGCTGCCTCTAGGCGTGACCTAAAAATGACAAGCATGCCGGATTGTCAAAAAGCCCACAAACATTGCCCCATCTTCCCTCTGCTATCAGATTCAAGTAGCAGCAGTTTTTAAAATACACGAAGGTTAGAAGCAATGGCTACATTTAATGGAGGGATTATGTCTGAATCCCAATACGTGCTGGGAAAGTTTGGAAACTATCGCTTGAAAAGTAGTATTACATTTGCCCAAAGGATCCATAATTCAGGCAATTAATCCGAATTGCTTTTGATCTCATGGTCTGACAGAGCTGAAATAAATCAAGTGTTTGTGTTTTTTTTTTATAAATTGCATCAGGATGAAAATACAGGTAGAGAGAGTGTCATACCTTTATTGGTATGAAGCTCAAAATAGTGAGAGAGAATGATCCTCCAAGTTAATTTAGATAATAAAGCAGTGTAGAGAAAAAGTGATTGGTAATGAAAAATTATTGGGATCCGTTTCCCAGGCACAAAGGGTTAAAAGATTCTGCTGCAAAAATTGTCAAACAAATGTGACCTGGAATAGTTACGGAAGAAACAGTCAAAAGCTGTAACACTGGAAACACTGGGGGAGAGAGGATGTTTTCCAGTATACCCATAAGCTTACAAAGTGCACTTAAGACACTGGATCTTAAAGTTTAGATTGCATCGAGGACTGACTGTCCTTCACCTGAACCGCGCACTGCTGAGGCCTTTTATGTTGCATAGAGAAGGTTATTTCTTCATTCACAGTGCCCTTGTGTGGTAATTGAATTTTCGAAGAGAGGATGACATTCTTCTTCGCGATGTCCTCTTGAATTCTTCATTTTTTTCGTTTAAAAAAGTAGGAAGGTGATGGTTTAACACTTTCCTGCCCACGTTTGCAAGATTAGCAACACATGCATACATGTTGGGTGTTATCTGACATTATCCTAATGTGTGATTAGTAAATAAAAGTCTAAAAATACCCAAACTACACAGAAGGGACTGAAATGCACACCTGCCCCTGAAAACGGTCTATTATATACACAATGCATTGATATTTTCTAACCAGCCTGGAACGTGACCTCTTTTATTTCAAGGGCCCACGTTTGACTCAAACAAGGCTAAGCGTCTCAAAGAAAGTATTAATTCCAATAAATGGCTGTCAGATAAATTGCACTGCATTACATATATATTCATTCAGCTAAATCAGAGAGAACTGTTTAGCACAATGCATCTCACTATTGCTGTCAGGGAAATTGCACTTGCTTGTTTATTGGTGGGAAGGTAAATGTTTATGAAGGCAAAGAAGTGCCAGTAAGACTAACGTCCAATTTGTAGGGCTGGCAGCTGCTTCACTGTTTCAGTTACCTTTCTTTATTCAACCTCTGTTCCACCTCTAGCGCCTTGAGTTGACATTTTTCTACACTAGTGTGAGCTGTGCAACATTTGTTTCTATTTAAGACATAGAGGGGCATATTACCAACGATTAGCGATATTTATCGCTAACTAGGCGTAGCAACAATTTTTTTATCGCTAAGCATCGCTGGAAATTATAGCTGAGATAACGTGCTATAGCAACGTTTATCTCAAAAGCGATAATTTTTCCGGCGATAGCGTGAATATCGCTGAGAATACAGCGATATTCACGCATTAGCGACGAGATGCTCTTAGCCATGTTATCCACCTCCCATTGGATAACATGGCTAAGAAGTGGTCTGAGCAGGCGTTAGTTTTTGGCGATAGCGGGAATATTTCCATCGCTACGCCCACCTTGCTAATAGGCGATGGCGACGTTAGCGACTGCTTTCAGTCGCTAACAGGTTGGGTACGCCCACTTTGTATGTCATTAGCGATAAATATCGCTAACATGCAAAGCGGGCTCCAAACCTATCGCTATCGCCTAAAAGCTGTCGCTAACATCAGTTAGCGACAGCTTGCTAATTTAGCGATAGAATTATCGCCGCTTAGCGGCCAAAACGGCCGCTAAATCGGTGATAATTGCCTATCGCCCCCCTTGGTATTATGCCCCATAGTTTGTGCTGCTCTTGCTGTGCTAAAACAGTCCTTATGCAATTTCATAAACATTTTCTCAAACCTGCAGCTAAAGAATATTTTCCATCGTGTAAGTGCAGAGAAGGGTATATAGCCTTGGTGAGGGGGTGAAGCCATGGCGAGTGGGGCTTTGAACCCCCTGCTCTGCCTAACCAGCCACATCCACCCTGCCTGATAGCAATAAGGCACTCATCTGTCGCCTCGTCCCATGTCCTGGGGGGATTTTATTAGAACCAAGATGTCACACCAGGGCTAGAAAACCCTTCTGAACAAGGGTTTTCAGGTCACTGTGTGATTGTGCTTCTTTACCATGTGATATGGAATGAAACAGTGTGTTACATGGCAGCACGGTGTGTGTTGGCAGGATTGAGCTCTTGGCAAACATAGGGCACAGAACAGAGCTCTGCGCAATTTTTTCAAGCAATCAGGCAGTTTACAGTGCATGTGCTAACTCAGAACATAAACTGCAGACAGCACAGTTCAGAAACAGGGAACAGTAGCCACTGCACCATATTTCCATGCTGTGCTGCCTGTAGTTTATGCTCTAACCTGCTGTGTTACTGACAGGACGGGCGCTGAAAGTGTGCAATTTCATGAACAGGCACACAGCTCTGCACATCCGTAGAGGTACAGAAGATGTTCATGAAACAGTCCCGGGAGATTACCTGGTTTAACAACAAGCATGGGAGTAAAACAACCCTAAACGTATTCGAAGCATATGTGGCCATCCGCATGCCCTGGCCGTCTTCTGCCTTTGACAATTTCTGAGCGGTTCATCATACCCACCCTTCACCTTGGGATCCTGCCTGCAAATGCTTGGTGCCTCAAAAGGAATGAATGCCCCTTCTTTCAAAGGAAGGTGGGCGATGATCATCTGACTCTTCAGTGAATGTATGATGATCACAAGCCATATCTCTGTGGCTGGTATGATCACTTACTTGTAAGTGTAGCGAGTTAGACACTGATAAGGTTGTTTATGAGACATAAGTGTGAGTTACAAATTCACAATATTTACTTTTCAGTTGATCTTCTTTACATGGGTCATGCTGCCTTGGAGAACTCATTATCGCAACACACAAGAGGGCATAAAAAGCCCAGGGTGCCCATCGCTCGCTGTTATGGAACAACTTTCTGATTGTAATGCCTACATGATAATGAAAGGATGCCTGGAGACTTAAAGCGGTGCCTAATATATGCCACAACAAGTGCAGGAAGCCAAACCATGTTTCGGAATACTGATGCAGAAGCTGCTTAATGGTACTAATACCAGGTGCCATGGCCGTCTAGTCTTGATTCCACATCTTTCTTCAAGACCATGCACTTCCTATGTCTTTGCCTCCATGTGACATGTTCTCTTTCATCCTTGCTTTCTATCATTGTCACTGTTTTCCTACCATTCTCTTCCCTTTTCTTGCCTTTCTCTTACTTGCTCTGAGCCATAACCTGATGATGGAAAATAAGGCCCTGTAACCATACATGAGTGCACACCACCTGCAACAGAGACTAATGGACAGATGAGTACATTCAGGTTCTATGGCCAAATAATCTCTATCGCCTCTGTGCAGGATATCAAATTCGAGACTTAACATTCACTTAATCTTTGGCCTCTCGTTGCAGTAATAATTTCTACTTAATGGAACACGTCAGGCTCCACGGCGATCCATTCCTTACATAGTTGGTAAATAATGATACTGTCGACAGAATTATGAAACATGGAAAAAGTGCTTCTGCACCAACCTGAAATTGCTCCACAAACAGCATTACATTTGTAGAAAGTTAATTGGATAGTATAATTAAATATAAAGTGCAGAGTATACACAGTATTGCTCTTCAGCTCTAAGCATTATGTGTTATTACTACCGATCGCAATGGCGGTTTAGCAACCATAAGTAAATTCTGCTTGAAACTGAAACATTCAGATAGAATAGTCCGCTGCACCTGACAAATTTTCATTCCAGCTATTTTACTGGATTGGAACCCCTGCTACGTTACACACTGATATAAGAAGCTGGTGCAGGACCACTCATCTATCCTCTCACCAATCAATATTAATATGAAATTTGCACGCAGATCACCATGACAAGAGGTCCTGCATAAGATTTTCCCAGAGATATGTTTTTATCAGCACTATTAGCTAATGTCCAAGCAGATAGAGAATATTGTTTGCTTGCTTCTTGGTTTTTGAATATGATAATCGTCAAAAGCCCTGATATGATCACTAAAAGACACACAATTGACAGAATGCAGAACAAATCAAAATACTCACCCTCAACAAAGAAATATGGGTTCAATCCATCATTCTTTTGCTCACCATGCCACCCAGCTCAGACCTGGCCATATGCAAATCAGTCTAGACCCTGTGCCTCATGGGAACAGTACGGTTTTGAGATTTCATTCCTCATCAGCCAAGATAGCTTAAATCCAGTGGCACTGTGAGTCTGGGATCCAAGTCTGGGCATACCCAGCGCACTTAGGGGAAGAAAGCAACAGACACACAATTGATAGATGGAATGCAGAACAAATCAAAACAATCACCCCCAGTTTCATGCCTCATCCTAGCTGATGAGGGATGAAACCCTGAAACCGGTCCCAGGATGCTTGTTTCCGGTCCAGGGAGGACCTGGCTTGGCAGTTCGGGTTGGACTGTTCCCATGAGGCACAGGGTCAAGACTGATTTGCATATGGCCAGGTCTAAACTGGGGTGGCGTGGTGAGCTAAAGAAGGATGGACTTAACCCAGATCTCTTGACTGGGGGTGAATGTTTTAATTTGTTCTACATGTCTATCAATTGTGTGTCGTTTGCTTTCTCACCCTAAGTGCACAGGGTATGGCCAGACGTTAGTCCCGGGCTCACTGTGCCATTGGATTCAAGCTATCCTATGATGCGTGGCACAAAATTAGAGCTCATTTAATGAAAATCACAATAAAATTAGTAGGTTGAAGTTATTTGTGTTATAATATCATAAATCACCCAGGGCCTCATTATGATGTATATTCAGAGCTGCCTCCAATCAACAACATTGCGGTTGTGGAACCTACTGACCTCCGGTCAGCAGTCCTGGCACCGCAATTATAATACGACAGCACATGATGCAGTCACAAACTCCCATTTCTCTATGGCAGCTTGTGCAGTGGTCAGAAACCGGCTGCAGCGCAAGCTCGAATAAAGAAATGGGAGTTTCTATAAATCCCTCAAGGTGGTTGCCACATGGTGCATATATTTACAGGGGGGGCACCATAGCTGCCCACCAGGCCCACAACCCAAGACCCAGGGGAGAAGGGGGCCATGCTAGGGACCTCAAAGTCGCTCTCTGACAGACTTTACATGTCGGATGCGCCGGCATGGAAAGGCTGACAGAAACCACATTATAATCCTGATGGTAGAAATGCCATCCGTAAGGGATTATGTGGAGGTTTCCGATTGGCTGACCGGCTCCTTGAGCCTGTCAGAATGCAATCGAATTGACCCGCCGGTTTATACTCTGACCGCTGACATTGTAATTCGGTGGTCAGATTGTAAACCTATCATTTTGGTGGGTAGGCCTCAGACAAGCAGTCAGAGGCTTACCCACCAACATCGTAATAGACCCCGCAGTGTCTTTAACTGCTCAGTTCGGTGAGTAGCTCACTGTCAATAACCTTATATTACTTTTGGCATAGTAATATGAATGCTTTCTAAAAGTGTCTGAGTAATGTCAGTGTTTCATTATTATTGACGGTGTATTATTTGTATTGACTTAGTACCATCAGTTTCTCAGTACCCTCAGTGACTGTGTTAGCAGTAGCTGAGTGTAATTTCATTATTATCAATGGCTCAGTACTCAGGGTGGTCAATTTTTGAGCGAAAGGCTAGCCTTCTTACTCACCCTTCTAGCAGACAGGCTGCCAGACCAAAGATTTCTGATGGCAGAGCCAGCTGAGTCTCCACTGATAGAAACTCTGAGGTTCTTTCACCTTGACATAGGGAGGGGCCATATCGGTGGTGGTGTATCCAATGTGTATGGGAATGCACAGTTCTGTCAAAGTCTAAATGATCCTTTACTCTCATTGATGATTCAAAAGTATTTGTGGCTAAATATTGCTAGTGACTCACAAATCAATGACTCAGTGTTGAGTGTCACTGTGGGAACATTGACACACATTGTCAGCATCATCTCGATAGAGCATTATGAGTAGCTCGGTATCAAGAGTGGTTCAGCATCAGCAATGACTGTGTATTTTACTAGGCCCCCACTGTTATCAGTGACTCAACATTGTTGATGTCTCAGCCTTATCTTTGGGCTATTAACATGAATTGCTCATGAACTAGTTATCTGAGCTTTGCCACTGATGAATTATCGTTGTTGGTGGAATATTGGTATTGGCTTACTAACACCAGTGGCACAGTATTATCAGTGACGGGTATTAACAGTAGCTCTGTGTAATTTGTAGACCAGTGTTTAGGTGGCTTGGTATTATGAGTGGCTCTTGAGTGATAATTGTCAGTTTTATTAGTGATGCAGGGAGTCATTAAAAGTCTGGTGGATCACCCACCAGCCTACCAGGTCTGCCGAGACTTTGGCTTCCACTCCCCTGGTAGAGTTCCTCCTGTCATGCATTGATATCCCAGCCTGCCTAGGTGTGATCTCTGTACCTTCAGTGACGGCTCCTCTAGCACTGCTCCACTGAACGCAGTGATCCTCAGATGAACACCCACCATGTTTGATGCACCCACTCTGCAAAGTATTTTATTCTGGAAGAATAGGTCAACTAAGGCCTAGGCACACACAGTTTGTTTCCTGCCCTTAGGAGTTATTGCGCGATTTGCATATTCCTACTATGGACTGCCATGTCCCTCCACGATGAGGAAAAACGGGTGAGTGCTAGTTGCTTGCCCCAAATTGAATGGGGTGAGGATCACTCTGACCTGTTGGTCTTGTGAAAGAGAAGCTTTCAGGTCAAATATTTCAGACAGCAGAGCTAGGTGAGACTCCTTAATCGTAGCCTCTACTACTCCCATTAATGGGATGGGAGTCTTTGAGTCTGGGGGAACAGTGGACCTGCAGTTTTATTTTACATGCACTATTCCATCAGACTCTACATGCCCCTCTGTCTTATTGATGGCTCAGTAATAATAAGGACACCGTGCTAATAGTGAACTAACCAGTGAATAGACATTATTGATGAATCACAAATCCATGGCTCGAAATTAGCAGTACAGCAGAAAAAACAATGATGCCTTCACATGTATTTCTGCTAAGTTAACATTTATATTTTAAACTAAGGGAAGCAATTCTTCTATCACAGTATCATCCCTTTTTTCTGACTTCACATTAAGTGAGTGATTTATTCTTGCAGAGTCTTTGAAATTCATTTCAGTTTTAGTGTCCCATCATTCCCTTTTTTACCTGTAGGGTTGCTATCTCTCAAATGTTTTCTGATGATGAATGCATATACATAACTTTATCTTGAGGTCAAAACATTGGCATACTATTTCTTTGGGACGTCTGTATTTCATTGAATATTAGGAACCACTCTCTAAGACCTGGAGCGACACATTTGATGTGTGTCTCATAAAGACAGAGCAGGCATTTGGAGCTTCTTTCATTCTGAGCTTTAAGCACTATGCTATATCACTGCTGTCTGTTGCAACTTACACTAATTCACGCTTTAAATCAGTGGTTCCCAAACTTTTGACTCCTAAGGACCCCCATTGTGTCACTACTGGAAGCGTGGGACCCCCAGCAATTTGTACCATTTAAACTTCAAACATTTACACATTTACACAGTCATTTGTATTTGTTTGCTGTGCACAAATAAGTTTGTTTGCTGTGAACAAAGAAGTGCACAGCAAACAAATACTTTAATTACTAAAGATTTTAAATGGAAAAAAATTGCAAAAATCACAACATTTTAAAGGGAAGGTGGTGCTACATCTTGGTGACAAAATTTTCAATATTTGGTTTTTATTTTGCTGTATAAGGCTCCTACTCCTGATATGACTGGAAACCCAAAGCAGCCCTGGCAAATGTTGTCAGATCAGTCCCCATACGGTGCACATAAAGTACAGTGAGTGAGCCTGGCCATTTCAAAGGGGGCTTTATGGGGCCCCTCCCCCCAAGAACATTAGGGAAAGAGGGTACATTTTACAACACATTTGTTGTTATATATTGAATTGTATTAGATTTCAAAGCATAGTAAATGAAGATATGACAATCTTTGTTGGGGCTCTTCAATGATTCCCTCACTATCACTCTCCAAATGTGCCTCTTATCTCTCCATAGCCCTCTGTCAAAGGTATTTCATTTGTTTCATAGCACCTCTCACACCAGTGTAGGGTGTCATAGCACTTTTCACCACATACATAAACAAAGAAAGAATCATATGTGTGTAAATCAGTGTATAGAGAAAGCTACATAAGGTAAAGTTGACTTCAAGGTGTATGACTCACATGTCATAAATACTGGTAGGCTTTCCTTAAGAGTGCTTAATCTGGAGAAGTACAAACTCAGAACGTAACACAGTGTTTAGCATGGACTTTAATAATTTGAATTTATTTATACCCAAACAACCCTTTTTTTAGCAGCCTCAGGATAATGAAAGACTGGGGAAAAACATAACTTACTAACTTGTACAATGCAGTTTGCATGCAGCTCTTTGATGGCAGTTCATTGCACACTATGCTCTGTTAGATTACAATTGTAATTTATGAACTTCACAGTGCGAACAGAATCTCAATGACAAAAGTAGTTAACCACTGAGCTATGCACATAAAATATTGTTTTTGAAATGCATGGTACACGTTCTTTGCAGCAGGCATATTCACCCACTACGCTACCTTAGATGACTCAAACCTGCCCCTGGACAAAACTCCCATCTCTCTCCAGAAAGTACATTAATCACCAGAGTTACCTTGACACTTTTATTGTTGTCAGAAACCTGCTGATTATACAAGAAACTTTGCAGTGCTTTTACAACTGCTGCCTGCGAACCCACTGGGAATGTATCAAGGATCCTGGGGGTTCACGGACCACAGTTTGGGAACCACTGCTTTAAATCATTGACAATATACTTGTATGGAATACAAGAGAACTGGGTCCCAATATGTTTTCTAATTTTTATTTTTTAGTTAGTGTATTCATGGCCTGATTCACAAATGCAAACCTACATTTTTGTGACAGTTTAGGATTATTTGCTATTCACAAAGATACTTTACGAGTAGTGTGTTAAGGACTGCGGAGTCTCTGCATATACAAAGATAGGGCAGTCCTATCTTTTTATGTGTGTAGATTACGCACTCTTAAATATACTACTTGTAAAATACCTTAGTAAATAGCAAACAATCCTAAACTTACAGCTTACCTTTGTAAATCAGACCCTATGGGCCAGATTCACAAAAGTAATCTGAGACAAAATATTAACTTTACGACTTTCGTATTCACAAAAGGCATATAGGAGTAGCAAAGTTAGGATTCCTAACTTTACTACTCCTAAATGAGTGGTGGTGATGTGGAAGTTGCTGAAAAGTTCTTTGATGGCCTTGATCCAGCTGCAGCTAGGGGTGTGATGATGGTGGTGGCTATGATGGTCAGTCCAGGAGAATTCAGTGGTGTGGCTGTAGCTGAAGTACCCGCTGGCGGAGAAGATGAGGTCTAGCGTGTGTCCGGCTTTGTGGATTGGTGCGGTGACTAGCTGCTTTGAGTCCAATGTTGGTGAGGTTTGCCAGGAGGGTGGTGGTGTTCTGGTCACTGGTGTTGTCCAGGTGGAAGTCGAGCTCTCCGAGTAGGATGAAGTCAGTGGATGGAAGAGCCTAGGGTGCCATGAGGTCTACAATGGCATTGGCAAATGGGCGTCCATAGGCCGGGGGGGGGGGCGTGAAGACTGGAGTGCCGCAGAGGGTGGGGTTGTTCTGGATCTGGAAGTGGAGGTGTTCCACGGTAACCGTCAGGTCATTAGAGTGCGTGGTCAGTGGGAGTGTGCTTTTTTATACAATGGCAATGCCTCCTCCTGGGCGCTCAGGATGGTCCATGCAGGTGAATTTGTAACTGTTGTGGATGGTGATGGCAATGTCCGGTCCATAGCAGAGGTTAGTCCAGGTTTCCGTGAACAAGGTGATGCCTAAAGAGGTGGCGTCAAGGTGGTCCCAGATTTCTGTTGCATGTTTGTAGAGAGACCTCACTTTGAGGAGGATGCAGTTGAGCAGGTTGGCTACACTGTTCGTCGGCTGGGCAGCAGGAGGCACTAGTGTGCTGATGTGGCAGAAGGTGTGTTTGCAGTTTTGGTAGGCGCAGGGTGCAAGGGGATTCCACAGTGATACTAGATGATAGGCGGTGTGGCCCGGGACAACTTCTGGTGGCCAACAACGCTAGGAACAGCCCTAACACCCACCGACCACGCACGCAACCTAGGGGTTATCCTCAACTCCACCCTCTCCATGACTAAGCAGGTCAACGCCGTCTCCTCATCCTGCTTCAACACCCTCCGAATGTTCCGCAGGATCTTCAAGTGGATCCCCACCGAAACGAGAAAAACAGTCACCCAGGCCCTCGTCACTAGCAGGCTGGACTACTGAATCATCCTCTATGCAGGAACATCGGCCAAACTCCTGAGACGACTGCAACACATCCGGAACGCCTCAGCACGTCTGATCCTCGACATCCCCCGCCGTTGCCACATCACACCCCACCTGAGAGACCTGCACTGGCTCCCCGTCAACAAGAGGGTAACCTTCATGCTCCTCATCCACGCACACAAAGCTCTCCACAACACTGGCCCAGCATATCTCAACAGACGACTCAGCTTCTACACCCACACCCGCCAGCTTCACTCCCCTGACCTCGCCCTCGTCTGCATCCGAAGAATCACTGCTGGTGGCAGATCCCTCTCCCACCTCTCCACCAAGACCTGGAACACCCTCCCCACCAACCTACGGCAGACCCAATACCTTCTGGCCTTCAGAAGACTCCTCAAAACCTGGCTCTTCGATCAGTAGCAGCCCCCCCTCTCCCCCAGCACCTTGAGACCCTCATGGGTATGTAGTGCGCTTTACAAGTACCTTGATTGATTGATTGATTGATTGATTGATTGGCACCCAGGGCTGATGGCGAGGAGGGTGCTGTCATCGTAGTGGTGGTGTGTATGAGAGGAAAATTCCTCGGAGCTTGGCGCGGTCCAGGGTGGATGGACACAGACGGCCTTGCCTTTGGCGCACCAGTGGTATGAAAAAAGCTCAGGCAAACTGCCTGAGTACACTGTGTGCACTACTGAAGATACATTTTTTCAACTCTTCTATCTTAATGTCAACAACATTAATATAATTTCAACAAAATTGATTCAAAAACAATTCATAGTCATAATGATGTATCCATTGATAATTCATTGATTCATAATGATGACATGTTGTCAAATAATACATAGTTCAAATCAATTGATGAAACGTATACATGATACATAAACATAAACGTGAGGATCAATCTTAAACAAAAAATTAAATTCCACTTAATTGTAGGGGTGGGCGGGATTTGCAAAATTGACTTTCACAAATTATTACAAAATTGCTCAAAATCTCCGCAAACGCAGAACTTTCGCAAAAATGCGGAGATTGCTTTTCCCGCCAGTTTGCAATGTGTTTTTGGAGTGTTCACCGGGAAATGTATCCCTTACTTGTCCATGCGGTCACTAATGGGCACGGCCATCTTGCTTGCGATGCTTTTTTCCTGTTCCGGGTCGAATGACGTGTTCGCGATCACAAACTCTCGTGGGATAGCGCAACCGGATACCAATAAAACATCTTGTGGCGCACGCGAAATGGATAGGAAAACTCATCGGCGAACGCAGGAACCCGGTAAGTCACTACCACGCGCGCGAGAAGGCAATTTTAAAGCACGAACAAGAAAATACTTCCGTTTCACAGCAGATTGTGAAAGTTTTGACATTTTCGCGCTCTCCGCGGAATGCGAAAATGCCAAAATATCGCAAATTCTGCGAGCCGGAACGAAATTTACCCCCCAGGCTTACTTAATTGAGTGATGCCCTATTCATTTCGGGACACAATTTTATTGCCACAGCTCAGTAGTAACAATGAAGAGAATATAGAGCTCAAACAACATTCCAATACAGTATATAGTGCATGAGCACACATCCATCTTCCTTCTTTGTTGCTGCTGCGCAACAATTTAAGTACCCTCATTTTACTCGCGCTAATTCAATTTATATGTATACTGGCTTATATTTGTTTATCACATGCCTGGTCCTATTGACCCTAGTATGTGATACCTCTTGTCTATTATGCGTTTTTAAGACCCTTTTCTTCACTGTTTTATCACTTTACTCTGGGTTTCTTACACCCTTCAGATTTTGCCTTTGCTTGTGTAGCGCCGACCTATTTTCTGGGCCTTCCGCTCATTTCTATGCCATGCGTCCTTTGAAATGGACGGGAGTGCTTGGTTATGTCTGGTGGCACTTCAGCGTGAGCTAGGACTCTTATTTAAAACGCTGTGGCCGGCAGGTTGCCTGGCGACGTCTTTAGCACGGACCGGGCCTCCCATCCGAGACACGTCCCGCGCCTCCTTTTCCTTTGCGCCTGTCTCCATCGCTTTAATCCTTCCCGACTACCGTGGGCTTATCTTTCTTGAAATAATTCTTGATCTTTTCGGCAAGGGTCAATTTTCTCTTTCCTCCGTACATATTGTAAGGTCTACCTCTTAGCATCTGCTCCATATGAAAACCTAGGTTTTGCAGATTAGGTAAGAATTCGGGATACCACATACACCTCTCCAAACTATCCTTAAGCTCGGATTGATTAATTTTGTTTACTTATGTGCTTCCAATGCTAGCGCGTCTTTCAACACACGGCAACCAATCAGCACTGAGGTTGCAAAATCTGTTGACCAATGGGTGCGCGGCCCCTTCGTGAGACGCGGTCTCACTCTTCGGCGCTCACCCCTCCCTTACAATTCTGGCTCTGCTACACTCCCGCGGGCTCAACCAATACCAGCGCGGCACGGAGTGACGTCAGTGCAGCCTTGCGACCGACTCCCTCCTTCACAAGGTAACGGAAACTTTGAATTTTTCTTAAAGTGCAAGTGCTTGTTTTTGTTAATAACGTATAACGTTCGCCACTGTGCTTGAGGGTTCTAAAAAGAAAGAGGGTTTTTCTTTTACTGCAAGTAAACCACTTTTGTCTACTTTTCATTCACTACGGATAGATCTCTTCTGCCTATCCTCTCACACAAGCGATAGAGAACCTGCTACTCTTTTGACTAATCCACTTCTTTCCGGGATATATACTAAGTCAAATTTTTCACCAGCAAACTCCTTTGCTGTCACTCAAGCTCCAAAGAACGTATTACTCCTGCCGTACGTGACCTTTACTAGGTAATATCACAACGGGAGTTTCATCAGGGTATTCGTAGCTAACATTTACACATCAATTATTTCGAAAAAATCCTAATTAGCGCTTCCAGTTCTACCTAACCATGCACTAATCTCCCTCCTAGCCAGTGACCTCACAGCCAAGTGGATTCTACTCACCACCTGCTATTTTATTTCCCCGGGGATCCCCACAACACAAAAACAATCACTCACAATTTGTTAGTTATATGCAATAATGTAGCAGCATTTCATGAGATATAATAAAACTTATTTTATAACATTTAAATGCAATAACAACTTTATTTTAGCAGCAAAAATGTTTAGCAGCACATCTCATTTTCCACGGTTCAATAGAAACTATCTTATCTACCTATCTTAACTAGTCCTAACCATCCTCTTGCTACCAGAAAATACTGATAGAGCGCGCAGGTCACCCGACTCTGAGTTTTACCAGATTTTCAAGCACTTGGGCCCATGACGTGATTATGACACTATTTTGTGAGTCGGGCGAGTTTACACACCACTATCAGTACTTTGTATGTATCTTCTTTAACACTATTACCATGGTACATGACTTACCACAGGCACTTATTCTTCCTGACGGATCAGGAGCTATTAACGGACAAGTAATAAGATAATCCTAAAAAAAAATACTCTATACATTTACCAATACTATGATGAATTTATAATGACCACAGACACCGGAAGGGTTTTAGGGATTTTATATAGTAATTAAATTTCACAGTGACAAGAGAATAAGGCTGATGCAAATCAGAATGTCAATAATCAAGATTACAACAATAATATAGCTCTGAATGAGGGCAAGCACCATTGAGTGCGATTGGGACTATATTGGGTAAGGGTAACAAGGAACATGCTATTCAGTTTTAGCCTTATACTAGGGTAGGTAAGTTCAAAACACATTAGTCAGTGGAGTGCTAAAGTCCTACAATGGATTCAAATCCTAATATTAGTCTATCTGTTAAACTAAACTTAGATCCCAAACATCAATCAAATTAATCACTCTATTTAAGTAATACAGTTTCAATATGCCCTACAGGAAGGGGAAAAATGGAACACAACTAATAAACAGTTTGCATATATGACGTTTGAGATAACAGAGAGAATATCATGAGCATAGAGGCTTTATTAAAAGAGGAGGAAGGAGGATAGAAAGACGAACACCCACAGGTTATATTTACCTTGGACAGGATGGAGGACTAACCCTGGCCACGGGTCAGCTTCGGGAAAAGACGAGGACAAGGACCCTCAAGGATTAGGATGCCAGTAGGTGAGCAGGTACAGCTCACGGACAATCAGGACAGGATACCTCTCAGGCCTTGGGTCAAGTCTGGGCTCACCAAAGGGCACGACCAACACCTGCAGCTTCGGATGCAACGCCTGCGCTACCCCCTCACTGCACGGAATCCACCAGTAACCCCGATTGGGTTCTCGAATCTCCCAGCAAAGTGCTTCGCCAGCACTTAAGACTATTTCCACCCCTTGGAGTTTGTGGAAATTTCGGACAGAGTGCTTCACAGCTCTCTGTATCAATCACCTATAGAGTTCGTAGGGTCGGTGACAGGTCTGCAACTCGGACAAGTCGGACAATTTCTCTAGCTAAAACTAGGCTAGTTATACCCTTTTTGGGTCCCTAGACCACCCACAAATGTTGCAAGTGACCGGGTCCCCAACTTATGATTGGTCAGGAGAGGTGGTTAGGTCATTGTCACCACCTAAAATTCTGGGTTCCCATACTTATTATTCATTCTTCAGTACCCACCCCTTACATTCCAGTTCCCAGGCATACGTGTAGAAGAGAACAATAGAGCACACAGTGGGAAGAAACAAATGTAACGATTTCAGGTGAAGTACAGCTTCTTCTCCCTGGGTTGAGGGGCAGGTTCCCAGGAGCATCTCAGCTTCGGTAGCCAGCTGGCTGAGTTCCACTGATGCAGAGCTCGGTTCTCATGTCACGTGATCGGGTCCGCATAGACTTCTAAGATGGAGAGGCTCCCCACTCCCAGGCCCCCAGATACGTGATACATGAAAAGTAAGCGAGAACAAATTAGAAACACAGAAAAAATGAATACACTGTACACCATGATAATCTACACTGCACCCCTTACTTTATAATAACTAGAGTGGTTAGGAGTTATGCAGAAATAGATAGAAATGCAAAGTGGCATGGGCAAGTAGAGAGCGTGTTTAAAAAAACAAGCGGCCATTTTAGCTACAATGCGCATGAGCGAAATATCCCTCCAAAACTGCGAGTGCAGCACATCACATGGGTATGACCGACGCATGCGCAGACTGGATTTCTGTGAAGCAGCCATTTTGTAGTGTGCAAGCGTTGTTAGGATTAATAGACACATAGGCAAGCGTCTCTGGGACACCCGCGTGTGCTGAAAAAGGGCGATATTAATGACAAACAGGATTGGTTAATACTATTACAAGTTAACGAGGTTCATGAATGTGAGCAAGTCGCCTTACGTGCGAATCCTTGCTCCATCATTATCACACATGGACAGTGTGAGAGGTGGTCAAAGAAACTGTGTGATTATGTCTGTGGAATACGCGATGCTATCTGGAAACCTATCAGCAATGTAACATCTTAACATAAAGCTGAAACTACGCATAACAGCACAATGATTTAAAGGAATATGCTGCCGGAACACAGCTTACCCAAACAGGTGCAGCCCAGCCTGTAAACACCATGAGTATCCAATGATGTCAGGACGCTGCCTACCGGTCCGCAGAAAGTAAACAGGACCTTGTAAAAATAAGTGGCCCAGCATCAGCAAATTGTATTGCCTGAGGACCATGGATTAAAGATGATAAAAACTCCACTAGCGTGGCGCAGCTTACTGAAACTAGAAGCGGCTCGGGGTATATGGGGCGTCAGCATAGGATCGCCCAGACGCTGTCTGATGCTGTACGGAATTTAAACAGTGCCGGTAGTAGAGATGACGCCCCAACACGTGGTGCGATACCCACCTTCGTTGAATGTCATTAAAGAGTGTGGGACACGTGATGTACAAAACTTGAACCTGACGGAACAGAAGTACAACACAAATATCATATAGTGCCTGGAGACTTGCACAAAAAGCAGGACGTTCTCAGCCACTATGGCAACTCAATACTGCAACACAGAACTTCCCCTTGGAGGCCCTGAAAACAGATGGTGCTGGCAATGATCAATCCTATTAAAGGTGTCATAAAAATGATCAATTCTGCTTTGATAGTGTATAATTCAAAACATTACAAGTAAAAAATAGTAACATAACATGATATTTGCAGTGATCCACCCGATTAAAGTTTTCATGCAATTGCTCAAGTTTAAAAAACCCTCACTGGTAGTACATTGTGGGGTGTTCCATACATGATACAAACCATAACATGTTTATTATAGTAACAAAAACAAAAAACTTTTCCCTGTGAGCCGAGCTATTATAAGGGTGTCTTTCACATATATGAAACCATGTCAACTTACCTGAATGTGAATGCTGTGTCTATTGATGTATCCGAAATGTATGACTGAGGAAAAAGAGTATCAGCCAGCATATTTGAGGTAATTGAGACTAATTTGTCGTTAAGGCCTAATGGTGTCATTGTATAAAATTTCTTAATTCCAAAAACCTCTTTCTGGGACAATTATTTGCTTGGGTCTGTACCCTCTTTGAGTTGCACGTGTTCTTGGATCAAGAAGCTGACTTGGGGGACATGGCTACGCTGTGTAGCGCGATGGCCGCTTGATAGGGTAGCTCCATCTTACCTCTCCCATTCCCGTTAATCCGTCACACAGATCCGGTCCCTATGATCACCGGACGACAATTGAGTGTCTGCTGACTTTGTCGAAACATAAATCGCAGCACAGGGTTGCCGGGAACTGGAGTTCTCGCCGCCAAAGATCGGCGGCCTTAAGGAGAGTGCAGCCGGGCGGTGAAGTGCCTCTGGCCGCTGCTGACGTAACGACGCACGGCCGGAAGCATTGGGTGCACAGCCGGGAGCTGCACCAGAGCTGTTGCTTGCCTCATTGCGGTAATTGTGGAGATCCAAAACAGCGAGGAGTCACAGAAAGACCACGCGGGGGTGTGCCCGTCACACAGCAGGGAGAGGACCGGCAGGAGGAGCTGTGCACATGCAACACCCTGACGCCAGGCGCGCAGTAATGGCCACCAGGAATTACCAGACGGGCCCACACACACTTCATATAGGCCCTCCCAGTTCCAGGCGAGAGAGCGGTGTGGTAGGTGAAGAAACCATCCGCCCCAGAGCGACACAGATATCATCTCCATTACCGAAGTGAGGAGATAGATCACTGCCGGGGCGTGGGCTCCGCTAGGCCTACATCGACCTACAACGGGGGGGGTCTGATCCCCTTGTGAGCCCTCCAGAAGATCGTCCATTCGGCAGTCACTCTCTTTTTCCTTCCACCACTCACCACCCCATGCCATCCGCCTCACAGGGGCACTGTTCTGCCCACGGCCCACACGATCTTTAAGGCCTTCATGCAGTGACCCAGGCTCAGCCTGCCTGGCACATACAAACTGCACCTGGGAGATATTAACTTTTTGATCCCTTTGAAGCCAGTATTTGCACACTGTGACAGGCTGGATTTAATGTAAAAGCCACAAGTCCTGAGAAAAGAACTGCTTTGGTGTCACTGACAGCGCCTTGTGCTGGGGTGACCCTGCAGGTTCGCACCAACCAGATCCCTGGTATTGGGGCTGTCTGCAAAGTGGTTGGGCTGCTTCCTAGCTGCCGTGGGGTGAAGAGTGAGTCCTGAAGACCTACAGAAGTCAGCACAGCCTGGTGGCGGACCAGCACGATCGCTGGCAAAAATGTCTGGGACAAAAGTCTCAGAGTCCAGCAAACGGTCTCCAGGCAGGAAGGACCCACCGCGTCCCTTTGGGGGGTAAGGATGGCACACCTATCTTAACCCCGAGTTCTACTTTTAGTTTAAGTTGGGACAACAGGCTCTCTGCTTGTTGTGTTTATGGGCCGTTTACTGCCCAGGGTGCAGGGGAGCAGGGAGGGGGGTTATTGGGATGGGGTTTTGAAGGTTAGTTTTGTTCTTGTCAATTCAGCAAACAAAGATGTAGTAACGTGGGAGTCCCCGTTTACACACTTAATCAGCAATGGTAGAGCAGGAAGGTAGCAGCATTAAATTATTGAGCTGGAATGTGAACGGATTGTGGGACAAGGTCAAATGTTGTGTGGTATTGCAATATATCAGGCATCACGCTCCGGATGCGGTCCTCCTCCAGGAAACACACTTGACTGGGAATACCTGCAGGGCACTGAATGGGTCGGGGTACAAATTGATTGCATATGCAGGATTCACTACTGGCTCAGAGGGAGTGGGGATCATGATGTGTAACTCCTTTTCCTTTGTGGTCCACTCTACATGGTCAGATGACCTGGGGAGGTATATCGGAGTCATGTCGCAGTGGGAGGGCCGCACAATCACTTTCATGTCTGTTTATGTGCCACCGGGTGTTCAGAGCCGCACGTTCGGGGACCGCAGGGGCGTGCTGTTATCTCTTCCAGAGCGATTACTAATGATGGGAGGGGATTTTAATGCTGTGGTCTCTGGGATACAAGATCGGCATCCCCCCCCCCCGAGACACTGGGACATCAACCAGATGGCTGCCTGATTTCCTGGAGGCTCTGGGTCTCGCAGATACATGGAGGACATACCACCCAGAAACTATCCAGCACACGTTACATTCTGGGCGCACAATAGCCTTTGTACAATTGACTACCTAATTGTCCTAGCCTCCCAGGTCACACACATCCAGGAAGTTAGACACTTGGCGAGAGTCATCTCTGATCATTCCCCGCTCTGGGCTTATTTGACAATAGGACAGGTTGGGACGGGCAGAGTGGCCCCTATTAATCCATGGCATCATCGCATTCCGAAAATAGGTAAGGCCCTGCTTCAAGCTATAAACTACTACTTTCAGGACAATGAGGGCACAGTGGACTCCTCCCAGACATTGGGGGAGGTATTCAATGTTATAATATGGGGAAAGGCACTATCTCTGATAGCTGGCGCCCAAAAGGAGAAAATGAAAGACCTGGTTGAAATTGAAGAAGCAGTCCTCAAATTGGAAGAGGAACGGGGAGAGGAAGTCACACAAGACAAATTCCACATGTTGCAACTCAAAAGGGATGAATACAAGGCCATAGCAACAGACAGGGCTAAATCCATGGTGAGAGAAACGATGGGTAGGGTGTACGACCTAGGAGATAAGGCAGGGAAACACATAGCATGGCTGGACAGGAAGGAATTAGCGTCCTGACTGGTGCCAGAGCTGATAGATGGAGACGCGCAATCCATAACAGATCCTCAAGCTATTGTTGACACATTCTGCCGCACGCACACTTCCGATGCTGAAGCAGACTCGCAGTCGCTACTGAACGACATCCCTCTCTTGGTCCTGTCGGATCCGGACAGAGACTTCCTAGACAGCGACTTTACAAATGGTGAAATTGTGTTGGCAGTTAGATGCCTCAGGTAGGGTAAGGAGCTCGGTCTCAAAGGCCTGCCAATCAAGCTTTACAAACTAGCCCCGTACCTGCCAACCATGTACGCAGACAGTAAAAAGCAGGGAAGGCTTCCTCTAGACCAAAGGATAGCCACACTTATCACCATTCACAAGGAGAGTAAACCCAAGAAAAATTGTGTCTCGAATAGGCCTATCTCCCTCCTTAATGCAGAACCCAAAATTCTCGCCAAGCTTCTGGCTAGCCGCCTGGTCAAACTGACCAGTGGCATCGTGCACCCTGACCAGTCAGGCTTCATGCCGCAGCGTAATACAGCACTGAATCTCCGGAGGGTACATGGGGTAATGGGGAGACTGGCGATGATACAAGAACCAGCGGTCATGGTCTCCTTAGATGCTTTGATGGCATTTGATACTACTGAATGACCATACCTTTTTGCGGTACTGGTAAAGCTGGGTATTGGACCCGAGTTCATTGTCTGGGTTAGGCTTTTATACTCTGGGCCCCTGGCGCAGTTCGTAGTGAACAACAATAATTCAGAGGTGTTTGAATTAGGTTGGGGGACCCGCCAGGGTTGCCCGCTGGCCCCCATCCTGTTTGCTCTTGCATTGGACCACTTGCGGCTTGGATTCGGAGGGACCCAGTCATACGCAACCTACGCTGGGCGGAATCATGGGAGGACTGAATTTCGATACATGCGGATGATATAGCAGTGTTTGACATATTTGCAAGTTTTGGTAGATTCTTGGGATTGTCCAAAAACTTGAGTAAGTGCCTTCTGTATACTTTCCACGGTAACCCCGATAAGCCCAATGGATTCCCTATACAAATTACCTCAACAGGCTTTAAGTACCTGGGGGTATTCGTGACATCGAACCTCCACCTCCACTATGCCCATAACCTGCAACCGCACCTGCAAAAACTGAAATGAGACATCTTGGCCTGGAAGGTGCTTCCACTCTCCCTGCTGGGTAGAGCAGCGTTATTTGAAATGATGTCCTTAACCTACATCCTCTACGCATTTCAGAACGACCCTGATCCAATACCTTCCAGCTACTTTAGATAAATGGAGGGATTACAGAGGGATTTGTTGTGGGGAGGAAAGACCTGAATCGTGCTGACCAAACTCACCCTTACCTGGTATGATGGAGGTATCGGTCTCCCGGACCTCAAAAAATATTACTAGGCTTCCCACCTGGCAGCCTTTAACCACGGCACCTACCGCCCCATGGATGATCCAGGCTATGCTATAGATCGCTGGCTCCTCCCAGGAAATTGATTGATTGATTGATTGATTGGCACCCAGGGCTGATGGCGAGGAGGGTGCTGTCATCGTAGTGGTGGTGTGTATGAGAGGAAAATTCCTCGGAGCTTGGCGCGGTCCAGGGTGGATGGACACAGACGGCCTTGCCTTTGGCGCACCAGTGGTATGAAAAAAGCTCAGGCAAACTGCCTGAGTACACTGTGTGCACTACTGAAGATACATTTTTTCAACTCTTCTATCTTAATGTCAACAACATTAATATAATTTCAACAAAATTGATTCAAAAACAATTCATAGTCATAATGATGTATCCATTGATAATTCATTGATTCATAATGATGACATGTTGTCAAATAATACATAGTTCAAATCAATTGATGAAACGTATACATGATACATAAACATAAACGTGAGGATCAATCTTAAACAAAAAATTAAATTCCACTTAATTGTAGGGGTGGGCGGGATTTGCAAAATTGACTTTCACAAATTATTACAAAATTGCTCAAAATCTCCGCAAACGCAGAACTTTCGCAAAAATGTGGAGATTGCTTTTCCCGCCAGTTTGCAATGTGTTTTTGGCGTGTTCACCGGGAAATGTATCCCTTACTTGTCCATGCGGTCACTAATGGGCACGGCCATCTTGCTTGCGATGCTTTTTTCCTGTTCCGGGTCGAATGACGTGTTCGCGATCACAAACTCTCGTGGGATAGCGCAACCGGATACCAATAAAACATCTTGTGGCGCACGCGAAATGGATAGGAAAACTCATCGGCGAACGCAGGGACCCGGTAAGTCACTACCACGCGCGCGAGAAGGCAATTTTAAAGCACGAACAAGAAAATACTTCCGTTTCACAGCAGATTGTGAAAGTTTTGACATTTTCGCGCTCTCCGCGGAATGCGAAAATGCCAAAATATCGCAAATTCTGCGAGCCGGAACGAAATTTACCCCCCAGGCTTACTTAATTGAGTGATGCCCTATTCATTTCGGGACACAATTTTATTGCCACAGCTCAGTAGTAACAATGAAGAGAATATAGAGCTCAAACAACATTCCAATACAGTATATAGTGCATGAGCACACATCCATCTTCCTTCTTTGTTGCTGCTGCGCAACAATTTAAGTACCCTCATTTTACTCGCGCTAATTCAATTTATATGTATACTGGCTTATATTTGTTTATCACATGCCTGGTCCTATTGACCCTAGTATGTGATACCTCTTGTCTATTATGCGTTTTTAAGACCCTTTTCTTCACTGTTTTATCACTTTACTCTGGGTTTCTTACACCCTTCAGATTTTGCCTTTGCTTGTGTAGCGCCGACCTATTTTCTGGGCCTTCCGCTCATTTCTATGCCATGCGTCCTTTGAAATGGACGGGAGTGCTTGGTGTTGTCTGGTGGCACTTCAGCGTGAGCTAGGACTCTTATTTAAAACGCTGTGGCCGGCAGGTTGCCTGGCGACGTCTTTAGCACGGACCGGGCCTCCCATCCGAGACACGTCCCGCGCCTCCTTTTCCTTTGCGCCTGTCTCCATCGCTTTAATCCTTCCCGACTACCGTGGGCTTATCTTTCTTGAAATAATTCTTGATCTTTTCGGCAAGGGTCAATTTTCTCTTTCCTCCGTACATATTGTAAGGTCTACCTCTTAGCATCTGCTCCATATGAAAACCTAGGTTTTGCAGATTAGGTAAGAATTCGGGATACCACATACACCTCTCCAAACTATCCTTAAGCTCGGATTGATTAATTTTGTTTACTTATGTGCTTCCAATGCTAGCGCGTCTTTCAACACACGGCAACCAATCAGCACTGAGGTTGCAAAATCTGTTGACCAATGGGTGCGCGGCCCCTTCGTGAGACGCGGTCTCACTCTTCGGCGCTCACCCCTCCCTTACAATTCTGGCTCTGCTACACTCCCGCGGGCTCAACCAATACCAGCGCGGCACGGAGTGACGTCAGTGCAGCCTTGCGACCGACTCCCTACTTCACAAGGTAACGGAAACTTTGAATTTTTCTTAAAGTGCAAGTGCTTGTTTTTGTTAATAACGTATAACGTTCGCCACTGTGCTTGAGGGTTCTAAAAAGAAAGAGGGTTTTTCTTTTACTGCAAGTAAACCACTTTTGTCTACTTTTCATTCACTACGGATAGATCTCTTCTGCCTATCCTCTCACACAAGCGATAGAGAACCTGCTACTCTTTTGACTAATCCACTTCTTTCCGGGATATATACTAAGTCAAATTTTTCACCAGCAAACTCCTTTGCTGTCACTCAAGCTCCAAAGAACGTATTACTCCTGCCGTACGTGACCTTTACTAGGTAATATCACAACGGGAGTTTCATCAGGGTATTCGTAGCTAACATTTACACATCAATTATTTCGAAAAAATCCTAATTAGCGCTTCCAGTTCTACCTAACCATGCACTAATCTCCCTCCTAGCCAGTGACCTCACAGCCAAGTGGATTCTACTCACCACCTGCTATTTTATTTCCCCGGGGATCCCCACAACACAAAAACAATCACTCACAATTTGTTAGTTATATGCAATAATGTAGCAGCATTTCATGAGATATAATAAAACTTATTTTATAACATTTAAATGCAATAACAACTTTATTTTAGCAGCAAAAATGTTTAGCAGCACATCTCATTTTCCACGGTTCAACAGAAACTATCTTATCTACCTATCTTAACTAGTCCTAACCATCCTCTTGCTACCAGAAAATACTGATAGAGCGCGCAGGTCACCCGACTCTGAGTTTTACCAGATTTTCAAGCACTTGGGCCCATGACGTGATTATGACACTATTTTGTGAGTCGGGCGAGTTTACACACCACTATCAGTACTTTGTATGTATCTTCTTTAACACTATTACCATGGTACATGACTTACCACAGGCACTTATTCTTCCTGACGGATCAGGAGCTATTAGAGGACAAGTAATAAGATAATCCTAAAAAAAAATACTCTATACATTTACCAATACTATGATGAATTTATAATGACCACAGACACCGGAAGGGTTTTAGGGATTTTATATAGTAATTAAATTTCACAGTGACAAGAGAATAAGGCTGATGCAAATCAGAATGTCAATAATCAAGATTACAACAATAATATAGCTCTGAATGAGGGCAAGCACCATTGAGTGCGATTGGGACTATATTGGGTAAGGGTAACAAGGAACATGCTATTCAGTTTTAGCCTTATACTAGGGTAGGTAAGTTCAAAACACATTAGTCAGTGGAATGCTAAAGTCCTACAATGGATTCAAATCCTAATATTAGTCTATCTGTTAAACTAAACTTAGATCCCAAACATCAATCAAATTAATCACTCTATTTAAGTAATACAGTTTCAATATGCCCTACAGGAAGGGGAAAAATGGAACACAACTAATAAACAGTTTGCATATATGACGTTTGAGATAACAGAGAGAATATCATGAGCATAGAGGCTTTATTAAAAGAGGAGGAAGGAGGATAGAAAGACGAACACCCACAGGTTATATTTACCTTGGACAGGATGGAGGACTAACCCTGGCCACGGGTCAGCTTCGGGAAAAGACGAGGACAAGGACCCTCAAGGATTAGGATGCCAGTAGGTGAGCAGGTACAGCTCACGGACAATCAGGACAGGATACCTCTCAGGCCTTGGGTCAAGTCTGGGCTCACCAAAGGGCACGACCAACACCTGCAGCTTCGGATGCAACGCCTGCGCTACCCCCTCCCTGCACGGAATCCACCAGTAACCCCGATTGGGTTCTCGAATCTCCCAGCAAAGTGCTTCGCCAGCACTTAAGACTATTTCCACCCCTTGGAGTTTGTGGAAATTTCGGACAGAGTGCTTCACAGCTCTCTGTATCAATCACCTATAGAGTTCGTAGGGTCGGTGACAGGTCTGCAACTCGGACAAGTCGGACAATTTCTCTAGCTAAAACTAGGCTAGTTATACCCTTTTCGGGTCCCTAGACCACCCACAAATGTTGCAAGTGACCGGGTCCCCAACTTATGATTGGTCAGGAGAGGTGGTTAGGTCATTGTCACCACCTAAAATTCTGGGTTCCCATACTTATTATTCATTCTTCAGTACCCACCCCTTACATTCCAGTTCCCAGGCATACGTGTAGAAGAGAACAATAGAGCACACAGTGGGAAGAAACAAATGTAACAATTTCAGGTGAAGTACAGCTTCTTCTCCCTGGGTTGAGGGGCAGGTTCCCAGGAGCATCTCAGCTTCGGTAGCCAGCTGGCTGAGTTCCACTGATGCAGAGCTCGGTTCTCATGTCACGTGATCGGGTCCGCATAGACTTCTAAGATGGAGAGGCTCCCCACTCCCAGGCCCCCAGATACGTGATACATGAAAAGTAAGCGAGAACAAATTAGAAACACAGAAAAAATGAATACACTGTACACCATGATAATCTACACTGCACCCCTTACTTTATAATAACTAGAGTGGTTAGGAGTTATGCAGAAATAGATAGAAATGCAAAGTGGCATGGGCAAGTAGAGAGCGTGTTTAAAAAAACAAGCAGCCATTTTAGCTACAATGCGCATGAGCGAAATATCCCTCCAAAACTGCGAGTGCAGCACATCACATGGGTATGACCGACGCATGCGCAGACTGGTTTTCTGTGAAGCAGCCATTTTGTAGTGTGCAAGCGTTGTTAGGATTAATAGACACATAGGCAAGCGTCTCTGGGACACCCGCGTGTGCTGAAAAAGGGCGATATTAATGACAAACAGGATTGGTTAATACTATTACAAGTTAACGAGGTTCATGAATGTGAGCAAGTCGCCTTACGTGCGAATCCTTGCTCCATCATTATCACACATGGACAGTGTGAGAGGTGGTCAAAGAAACTGTGTGATTATGTCTGTGGAATACGCGATGCTATCTGGAAACCTATCAGCAATGTAACATCTTAACATAAAGCTGAAACTACGCATAACAGCACAATGATTTAAAGGAATATGCTGCCGGAACACAGCTTACCCAAACAGGTGCAGCCCAGCCTGTAAACACCATGAGTATCCAATGATGTCAGGACGCTGCCTACCGGTCCGCAGAAAGTAAACAGGACCTTGTAAAAATAAGTGGCCCAGCATCAGCAAATTGTATTGCCTGAGGACCATGGATTAAAGATGATAAAAACTCCACTAGCGTGGCGCAGCTTACTGAAACTAGAAGCGGCTCGGGGTATATGGGGCGTCAGCATAGGATCGTCCAGACGCTGTCTGATGCTGTACGGAATTTAAACAGTGCCGGTAGTAGAGATGACGCCCCAACACGTGGTGCGATACCCACCTTCGTTGAATGTCATTAAAGAGTGTGGGACACGTGATGTACAAAACTTGAACCTGACGGAACAGAAGTACAACACAAATATCATATAGTGCCTGGAGACTTGCACAAAAAGCAGGACGTTCTCAGCCACTATGGCAACTCAATACTGCAACACAGAACTTCCCCTTGGAGGCCCTGAAAACAGATGGTGCTGGCAATGATCAATCCTATTAAAGGTGTCCTAAAAATGATCAATTCTGCTTTGATAGTGTATAATTCAAAACATTACAAGTAAAAAATAGTAACATAACATGATATTTGCAGTGATCCACCCGATTAAAGTTTTCATGCAATTGCTCAAGTTTAAAAAACCCTCACTGGTAGTACATTGTGGGGTGTTCCATACATGATACAAACCATAACATGTTTATTATAGTAACAAAAACAAAAAACTTTTCCCTGTGAGCCGAGCTATTATAAGGGTGTCTTTCACATATATGAAACCATGTCAACTTACCTGAATGTGAATGCTGTGTCTATTGATGTATCCGAAATGTATGACTGAGGAAAAAGAGTATCAGCCAGCATATTTGAGGTAATTGAGACTAATTTGTCGTTAAGGCCTAATGGTGTCATTGTATAAAATTTCTTAATTCCAAAAACCTCTTTCTGGGACAATTATTTGCTTGGGTCTGTACCCTCTTTGAGTTGCACGTGTTCTTGGATCAAGAAGCTGACTTGGGGGACATGGCTACGCTGTGTAGCGCGATGGCCGCTTGATAGGGTAGCTCCATCTTACCTCTCCCATTCCCGTTAATCCGTCACACAGATCCGGTCCCTATGATCACCGGACGACAATTGAGTGTCTGCTGACTTTGTCGAAACATAAATCGCAGCACAGGGTTGCCGGGAACTGGAGTTCTCGCCGCCAAAGATCGGCGGCCTTAAGGAGAGTGCAGCCGGGCGGTGAAGTGCCTCTGGCCGCTGCTGACGTAACGACGCACGGCCGGAAGCATTGGGTGCACAGCCGGGAGCTGCACCAGAGCTGTTGCTTGCCTCATTGCGGTAATTGTGGAGATCCAAAACAGCGAGGAGTCACAGAAAGACCACGCGGGGGTGTGCCCGTCACACAGCAGGGAGAGGACCGGCAGGAGGAGCTGTGCACATGCAACACCCTGACGCCAGGCGCGCAGTAATGGCCACCAGGAATTACCAGACGGGCCCACACACACTTCATATAGGCCCTCCCAGTTCCAGGCGAGAGAGCGGTGTGGTAGGTGAAGAAACCATCCGCCCCAGAGCGACACAGATATCATCTCCATTACCGAAGTGAGGAGATAGATCACTGCCGGGGCGTGGGCTCCGCTAGGCCTACATCGACCTACAACGGGGGGGGGTCTGATCCCCTTGTGAGCCCTCCAGAAGATCGTCCATTCGGCAGTCACTCTCTTTTTCCTTCCACCACTCACCACCCCATGCCATCCGCCTCACAGGGGCACTGTTCTGCCCACGGCCCACACGATCTTTAAGGCCTTCATGCAGTGACCCAGGCTCAGCCTGCCTGGCACATACAAACTGCACCTGGGAGATATTAACTTTTTGATCCCTTTGAAGCCAGTATTTGCACACTGTGACAGGCTGGATTTAATGTAAAAGCCACAAGTCCTGAGAAAAGAACTGCTTTGGTGTCACTGACAGCGCCTTGTGCTGGGGTGACCCTGCAGGTTCGCACCAACCAGATCCCTGGTATTGGGGCTGTCTGCAAAGTGGTTGGGCTGCTTCCTAGCTGCCGTGGGGTGAAGAGTGAGTCCTGAAGACCTACAGAAGTCAGCACAGCCTGGTGGCGGACCAGCACGATCGCTGGCAAAAATGTCTGGGACAAAAGTCTCAGAGTCCAGCAAACGGTCTCCAGGCAGGAAGGACCCACCGCGTCCCTTTGGGGGGTAAGGATGGCACACCTATCTTAACCCCGAGTTCTACTTTTAGTTTAAGTTGGGACAACAGGCTCTCTGCTTGTTGTGTTAATGGGCCGTTTACTGCCCAGGGTGCAGGGGAGCAGGGAGGGGGGTTATTGGGATGGGGTTTTGAAGGTTAGTTTTGTTCTTGTCAATTCAGCAAACAAAGATGTAGTAACGTGGGAGTCCCCGTTTACACACTTAATCAGCAATGGTAGAGCAGGAAGGTAGCAGCATTAAATTATTGAGCTGGAATGTGAACGGATTGTGGGACAAGGTCAAATGTTGTGTGGTATTGCAATATATCAGGCATCACGCTCCGGATGCGGTCCTCCTCCAGGAAACACACTTGACTGGGAATACCTGCAGGGCACTGAATGGGTCGGGGTACAAATTGATTGCATATGCAGGATTCACTACTGGCTCAGAGGGAGTGGGGATCATGATGTGTAACTCCTTTTCCTTTGTGGTCCACTCTACATGGTCAGATGACCTGGGGAGGTATATCGGAGTCATGTCGCAGTGGGAGGGCCGCACAATCACTTTCATGTCTGTTTATGTGCCACCGGGTGTTCAGAGCCGCACGTTCGGGGACCTAAGGGGCGTGCTGTTATCTCTTCCAGAGCGATTACTAATGATGGGAGGGGATTTTAATGCTGTGGTCTCTGGGATACAAGATCGGCATCCCCCCACCCCCGAGACACTGGGACATCAACCAGATGGCTGCCTGATTTCCTGGAGGCTCTGGGTCTCGCAGATACATGGAGGACATACCACCCAGAAACTATCCAGCACACGTTACATTCTGGGCGCACAATAGCCTTTGTACAATTGACTACCTAATTGTCCTAGCCTCCCAGGTCACACACATCCAGGAAGTTAGACACTTGGCGAGAGTCATCTCTGATCATTCCCCGCTCTGGGCTTATTTGACAATAGGACAGGTTGGGACGGGCAGAGTGGCCCCTATTAATCCATGGCATCATCGCATTCCGAAAATAGGTAAGGCCCTGCTTCAAGCTATAAACTACTACTTTCAGGACAATGAGGGCACAGTGGACTCCTCCCAGACATTGGGGGAGGTATTTAATGTTATAATATGGGGAAAGGCACTATCTCTGATAGCTGGCGCCCAAAAGGAGAAAATGAAAGACCTGGTTGAAATTGAAGAAGCAGTCCTCAAATTGGAAGAGGAACGGGGAGAGGAAGTCACACAAGACAAATTCCACATGTTGCAACTCAAAAGGGATGAATACAAGGCCATAGCAACAGACAGGGCTAAATCCATGGTGAGAGAAACGATGGGTAGGGTGTACGACCTAGGAGATAAGGCAGGGAAACACATAGCATGGCTGGACAGGAAGGAATTAGCGTCCTGACTGGTGCCAGAGCTGATAGATGGAGACGCGCAATCCATAACAGATCCTCAAGCTATTGTTGACACATTCTGCCGCACGCACACTTCCGATGCTGAAGCAGACTCGCAGTCGCTACTGAACGACATCCCTCTCTTGGTCCTGTCGGATCCGGACAGAGACTTCCTAGACAGCGACTTTACAAATGGTGAAATCGTGTTGGCAGTTAGATGCCTCAGGTAGGGTAAGGAGCTCGGTCTCAAAGGCCTGCCAATCAAGCTTTACAAACTAGCCCCGTACCTGCCAACCATGTACGCAGACAGTAAAAAGCAGGGAAGGCTTCCTCTAGACCAAAGGATAGCCACACTTATCACCATTCACAAGGAGAGTAAACCCAAGAAAAATTGTGTCTCGAATAGGCCTATCTCCCTCCTTAATGCAGAACCCAAAATTCTCGCCAAGCTTCTGGCTAGCCGCCTGGTCAAACTGACCAGTGGCATCGTGCACCCTGACCAGTCAGGCTTCATGCCGCAGCGTAATACAGCACTGAATCTCCGGAGGGTACATGGGGTAATGGGGAGACTGGCGATGATACAAGAACCAGCGGTCATGGTCTCCTTAGATGCTTTGATGGCATTTGATACTACTGAATGACCATACCTTTTTGCGGTACTGGTAAAGCTGGGTATTGGACCCGAGTTCATTGTCTGGGTTAGGCTTTTATACTCTGGGCCCCTGGCGCAGTTCGTAGTGAACAACAAGAATTCAGAGGTGTTTGAATTAGGTTGGGGGACCCGCCAGGGTTGCCCACTGGCCCCCATCCTGTTTGCTCTTGCATTGGACCACTTGCGGCTTGGATTCGGAGGGACCCAGTCATACGCAACCTACGCTGGGCGGAATCATGGGAGGACTGAATTTCGATACATGCGGATGATATAGCAGTGTTTGACATATTTGCAAGTTTTGGTAGATTCTTGGGATTGTCCAAAAACTTGAGTAAGTGCCTTCTGTATACTTTCCACGGTAACCCCGATAAGCCCAATGGATTCCCTATACAAATTACCTCAACAGGCTTTAAGTACCTGGGGGTATTCGTGACATCGAACCTCCACCTCCACTATGCCCATAACCTGCAACCGCACCTGCAAAAACTGAAATGAGACATCTTGGCCTGGAAGGTGCTTCCACTCTCCCTGCTGGGTAGAGCAGCGTTATTTGAAATGATGTCCTTAACCTACATCCTCTACGCATTTCAGAACGACCCTGATCCAATACCTTCCAGCTACTTTAGATAAATGGAGGGATTACAGAGGGATTTGTTGTGGGGAGGAAAGACCTGAATCGTGCTGACCAAACTCACCCTTACCTGGTATGATGGAGGTATCGGTCTCCCGGACCTCAAAAAATATTACTAGGCTTCCCACCTGGCAGCCTTTAACCACGGCACCTACCGCCCCATGGATGATCCAGGCTATGCTATAGATCGCTGGCTCCTCCCAGGAGGAAAGTATAATAGAGCCCTGTACTCTAGGCCGTGATGTTTCCCGCTTACATGACCCACTAAACATTCCATGCAGGTCTGGCACGTAGCAACAAAAAGTCTGGGATGGGAGCGAAAACTGACGCGGGCGACACCACTCTGGGACTCGGAGACACTTGGGGATCTTTGGAAAATGAAGGGATTTGACAAGTGGGATCTTATCGGAATCTCGACTGTCGAAAACCTATGGGCAAAGGGAGATGTAATACCATTTACCACCCTGCACCAGAAACACAAGATCGCGCAGATGGAGTATTTTCAGTTGAAATTATTGCATAAGGATATATGTCACTGGGCCATGCCTGGTTAACATGGGGAGGGTACAGGGAGGTGAATGCAGATGACAATGTGGTGGGGAAGGGACATTTATGCACATCATATAGGAGTGTGAGTTCATTCACACATATTGGCGAAGGGTACATGCTGTTATCAGTGAGATGCTTAAACTAGATATATGATTTGATACAAAGAGGTGCCTCCTGAATGTGTGGGAGCTCACAGATCTGAGTAGATGGGCAAGATTTGGTTCACTTTAGGTCTTATGGTAGCAAATCAGAACATAGCTCAACTGTGGGGAGCCACAACCACGCCAACAGTAACGGACTGGAAAAAGCAGATGGACTGGTGCATGTTCCGTGAAAAGACAGTATACCTCGCTAGGGGCTGCCCGAAGAAATGGTCATTGATATGGGGGGCTTGGAATACCTACCGGGGGGAGATCTGTAACCCACGGCGAGACTCTGCTATTGAAGACCTGCCATCGCCTTACTTGAAACACTCCAGGTATTGTTGCAACTCGGCTCATCCCACACCATGATCAATATTGTGACTGATTGTCGTTTCCTCCCATGCGTATAATGTTAATTTGATGCATGTCATGTTGCTGATATGTGTTGATTAATAAAAAGAATTAAAAAAAAAAAAAGAAGCAGACTTGGGCTATGTTGTAGCATTGCTCCAACTAGTGCACAACCAGATTGGAGTTTGTATTTTCAGTTTGAATCATGCTTTTGTGTTCTCCAATCCTTATTTAAATGTTTCTCTCAGTTTTGCCTATGTAAAGGAATCTGCATGGCCGTTTTATACAATAAATAACATGGATGGTATTGCAGTCTGATGACTGTTTCAGGGTGAATTTCTCTCCAGTTCTCAGGTGCTTCATGAAGTTTTGCTGCATGACATTGTTACAATGGACTCAGTTACTGCATTTTTTCATTCCAACGTAATTGGAAATGCACTTTTATTTTTGCGCTGATAATTACTCTTTCAGTTTGCGATTTCCGGGTACAGGCAAAAAGTGGTGGTTTAATTAATGAATTGCTAAAGTCAGGTTTGTTTTGCAATAATTCCTATCTTCTCATAGCTCCTTCCATTGGGGAGAAGAATTTTTTTCTGCAAATCAGTGGGACCTCATGGGTTTTGGGGGGCTCCCACATATGCGAATATTTTCATGGCTACAAACACATTTACAAAGATCCTGCATGGAGTGAATATCTTGTGAAGTACTGTCGATTAATCAATTACATGTTTTTAATGTGGCCACACATAGAAGAGTCCCTGAAGAACAATATCCGGTTGCTCAACTCCAAAAATCACTGCGTTCAATTTACACACAACATTAGTCACACCCAACTACCGTTTTTGGATGTGATGGTGGAGAAATATATCAAGGCATTCACACCAGTGTATTTGTTAAAATCACAGATCGCAACAACACTCTGTTATTTCAAAGCTTTCACTCACCGCATCTCATTGAAAATTTACCATATTCCCAAATGTTACACATGAAAAGAATTGCTTCAACAACGGAAAAATGTGATCAAGATATAAACCGAATCGAACAGAGATTTTTAGAACGAGGGTACCCTCCAGAAATCATCCAAAAATTAGAAATTTAATACAATGACACCATTAGACCTTGATGACAAATTAGATCTCAGTTGTTTTTTATAATACCTCAAATATGCTGACTGAATCTCTTTTTCCTCAGTCATACATTTCAGATACAGCAATAGACACAACACTCACATTCAGGCATGTTGACATGGTTTCATATATGTGAAAGATGCCCTTACAATAGCTCGACTAACAGGAAAAAGTTTTTTGTTTGTGTTATTATAATAAACATATTATGGTTTGTATCATGTATTAAACACCCCGCAATGTACTACCAGTGAAGGTTTTTTTAACTTGAGCAATTGCATGAAAACTTTAAACTGGTGGATCCCTGCAAATATCATGTTTATCTAACTATTATTTACGTGTAATTTTTTAAATTATACACCATCAAAGCAGAATTGATCATTTTTATGACACCTTTAATAGGGTTGATCATTGCCACCACCATCTGTTTGCAGGGCCCCCAAGCGGAGTCGCCGTGTTGCAGTATTGAGTTGCCATATTGGCGAAGAATGTTGTGTCTTTTGTGCATGTCTCCAGGCACAATATGATATTTGTGTTGTACTTCTGTTCCGTCGAGTTCAGTTTTTTTACTTTGCGCATGTAATGCGGTCCGATCCTGCATCCTGCAAGTACCTTTTCCAATATGGCCACCATGTAATCCACACTCTTTAATGACATTCAACGAAGGTGGAGACCGCACCACGTGTTGGCACATCACCTCTAATACCGACACTGTTTAAATTCCGTACAGCATCAGGCAGCGTCTTGACGATCCTTTGCTCACGCCCCATATACGCCCGAGCCGTTTCTAGTTTGGTAAGCTGCGCCGCGCTAGTGGAGTTTTTATCATCTTTAATCCATGGTCATTAGGTGTTATAATTTGCTGATGCTGGGCCATTTACTTGCTGCGGACCGTCAGGCGATGTCCTGACGTTGTTGGATACTCACGGTGTTTACAGGCTGAGCTGCACCTGTTTCAGTAAGCTGTGTTTCAGCAGCATATTCCTTTAAATCATTGTGCTATTATGCATAGTTTCACCTTTGTGTTAAGTTGGTACATTGTTTATAGGTTTCCTGCTATCATCGCGTATTCCACAGACGTAATCACACAGTTTTTTTTACCATTTCTGACGCTGTCCACAATAATAAGTAATCCATTAAGGACTTTCAAATATATACTTCGTAGATTTATGCACTTTATTTTGGCATGGCTCTCACACATACTTCAAGGTCTACACTTGTCGGGCTTCTGTATCTAAGTTGTGTCAATATACACTTGTTGTGACATTGTTTTCCTCTCTTTGATCTCCAGTGGAGTTGGTCACTCATGCTTTCTAGTATTTACAATTTTTTTGATTTTTTCGTTCTTTACTGGGGCATTCACCGAGCAGGTTTGCATGATTCACCCAAGTAGAGGTGTAATTTAATAAGGTAGTCGGTAAACAGCCATGACAACGCGGGCATTACCCTGCGCTGCCATTATATGACGCTGCTTTTACAACGCAAGTCGTTACAACAACTTGAGCTGGAGGGCACTGTTGGAAAAGGAATAGTTTAATTTTCTATTCTAACACCTTCCCTACTGTAACGTGGGCTGGACTGGAGTTGGAATAGAAAATTAAACTATTCCACAATCCAGCGCCTACAGCGCAAGTCGTTGTAATGACTTGCGTTGTAAAAGCAGCGTCCTAATGGCAGCGCGGGTGAAAGCCCGCATTGTCATGTCATACATCCAGGTAGCCATACTTATTGTTTATTGAACTGATGTAATTAGTGCCTTTTGTTTTTTTTACCGTGGCCCCTGAAAAAAGGACAATTTTGTCTAAAAATGCATAGGGCATCACGCAATTAGGTAGAATTTAAAAAACGTTGAAGATTGTTCTTCACATTTATGTATCATGTATAAGTTTCATAAAATGATTTGAACTTTTTACTGAGGCTTTCTCGGATTTACAACGTGGAACTGAGCTAATGAAAACTTGAAAATTCTTTAGTGTTTCAGTTAATAAAAGCCATACAATATCGAAAGAACTTATATTCTCTTTATCTTAAAAAAACATTTGCAAAAAATTTAAGGAAGATTATATAAAAGTGATTTCATACAAAAATATGCAGTGTTGATGACTTTTTAACTAAAACAAAACATAAAATCCTTTTAATACCTATCTAACCTATTAAAACTGACATACCTAAACCAATTTATAATTACCAAGAACCAGGGCTTCCGTTGCTACTTGTTTTAGTCCCAATATTATAGTCTATAATGCATTCCCTACTACCAGTTCATATTCGTTCTTTTCAAATGGACTTAATGTTTTTTAGTTTTTATTTTATTAATACTTGCCAAACACTACCCCATCAATGGCATGGTGGTTTTGCTATCCTTTTTCATTATTATCTGTTCATATTGTATCAAAAATGTCATCATCTTACAATTTAGAAGGGAATCGGTTGCGTCCAAACCCTTGATTATTGTGGTTCTGCAAGACCTAATGCCTCTCTCATTAAAAACCTTTTCAAAAACCACACCGAGTCTACCTTAAGCCAGGACATATACAAAGAAGATGAATGAGGTCTTGCTTCTCAGTGCCACATAGTGTGCATGATGTAGGCCCATTGTTTCTCCATTTGGGCTGATCCACTAAACTTGGTACAACTCAAATCTGGTGGCATGAGTTTCCATTTTAGATAGTATGAATATGTTGTACTCAAATATTCAGCCCAATGTAATTTTGTATAGGACTGTATTACCATCCAAGCGTGAGACCTCTTTGCAAATTTATCTTTATCCTCTATTAATGCGTGTATTTTCTCCATTTTGTTTACCACTTTACGAAAAACGGGAAAAGAGGGGGACTGTGCCCAAAGTTCGTTAGACTTTGCTTTTTCCATAGCCAATTTCAAAAGCTTGCCATAAATGGAGTGCTGATCTTCTTCCTGTGCTCGCCACAAGGCATTGTGTAAAACGTTGGCTCGACTCAACCAGATTTTATACCAGCTCTTGACATATGCATAGTTCCTCCCAATCCCTTGATGGATAAGGCCAAATTCCAACCTTACCTGTGCTGGTGAAGCATTCTGCAGTAACTTAACCCCTTAAGCTCTGCCGTCGGCCAATGGCCGACGGCAACGCTACCTCCCCAGTGCTGCCGTCGGCCATTGGCCGACGGCATTCCACCGGCACTCGGAAACACCCGCACCGCGGCGGAATTACCGCTGCGGTTAACGGGTTAAAGACCCTTTTGTGTGCTCTTACTTGAATCCTATCCAACAGTTCAGCATCTGTTCCGTGTAGAACGACGCTTGCGTACTCCACTGTTGGCATCAATTTGGCAGCCATTATGTCTAATAAAGGCTTCAAGGATGTACCCTTTAGCTTTTTTGAGAGGGCACAAAATGCATATATTAGACCATTCCCTTTTGCTTCCAAATATTGTTTATGTTTTTGGAAATGTAAACGATCATCAATGTACAGACCTAGATATTTGTAGTTATTTACTACCCCTAATGTTATTGCTCCCAGCCTGACAGGGAATTTGCGTCCTGCCCGCTCTGCAATAGTCTAGGCTAATGAGATACAGAGAGCCCACAGATTTCCATTCAAACAGCCTGCTATTAAAAATGGTCAAACAGAAGGCCGCCCCAGAGCAATCCTGATCAATCTGAACAATTTTTTGGCCCGTCAAGCACTCTATGACTTAGCACGACCTGATTATTTCCACCATACAGTGGAGCGAAGGTAGCACTTGAGACAACTAATAAGCCCCTTTCAGAATAAAGGTGCACAGGCTTTTCTGCTGAACCCAGCAACGCTGAAAGTTTTGAATAAGGGTCAAACACGTTTCTTTGTATCTGAAATACAAGCCAAATAATATTTGAACATCTTATGAAATATCTATAATATATTTGGAAATGCATGAAATACAGGGTGAAATAACAAAGTTAAACGTTTGAGATTAGAATAAAGCAATGATCAGGGATTTGTGTATATGCTTGTACAACCAAAGCAATATGCATACCCAGACTATGTAACATTAATGGGTAGACATCCAATGAAATAGTATATTATGAAAACATGAAAACCAGCAGAGAGGACACAGGTGCGTAAGTCTCTTCCCATCTGCCCTTTTTCCAGAGTAATGGGTGTAGGGCGGGTGGGAGAGGGGGGAGGTCACAGGGAGTGAAGGGGGTGGTGAGTGTTGGGGTCACGGAAGGGGGGAAATGAGGGAGGGTAATAGGGGACGTTGGGGTAGGGGGTGGGGGTGAGCAAAAACAAAACATGGAAATCAGATGTATGCATATGTACATATAATGGAAAGTACAGTATTATGAAGGAATCTCAGAATGTTGGCAATGGCTATTTAAGGTATTCATTCTGTCAAATATGGTTAAATATACGATTTGTTCATTGAATGTTGGTGGTCTAACTGATAAAGTAAAGCAAGCAAGGGTCTTTGAGATAATTACAATGTTGAATCTGGACGTGTTATGCTTACAAGAAATGCATATTGCTTGGGGCAAAACAACTTTTCTTGAGTTTAGAGGGTATAATCTAGTTGTATGTTCTTCTCAAACATCTATGACTAGAGGGGTGGCAATCTATATTACGTAACGTAGCGGGATGGCTCTCCGAACAACATGTGATAGATTGGGTCGATGGGCAATAGCAGAGCTGTCCCTGGGCTTAACGGTGTTGAGTGTGAATGGGTCAAATCTGGATTATTCATGCATCTGGGAAGAATTGGAAATTGAGCTAGGCAACTGGCCGTGTTTGCTGATTACATGTGGCGATTTTCATTTACATTTAAATGGAGATAGAGCTCTAAGTTCTAATGTAGGAAGGAAGCCTAAAGTATATAGAGCACTCTCTGCTCTTAAAAATAGTCATGGGATAGTCGATGTCTGGATAGAAAAGCAACAAAACGATCCAAACGTTACATATTTCTCTCACCCGCATAAAAAGTTAGTTTGTCTAGATTATTTTTTAACCCCAGTCAAATACTGGATAATCTGGATATAAAAAAACTTCCACAGCTGTACTCAGATCATAATCCGTTAGTCTTGGAAGTTTAGGAGGTTCAGGGTATCAATAGACAAACTCCTTGGACTTTTGATAAAAAGTTACTATTAAATAAAGAGTTCTACACCTATATTAAATACTGGACTCAGACATTCTTTGATTCTAACAGATATATTGCATCCCGAGGGGTGGTGTGGGATACATTTAAGGCCACCCTGAGGGGTGAAGTGATCGGGTTTGTAGCCCATACACAGAAAAATCGTAAGATACAGACGGATCGACTTATCAAAAATCTTTCCAAATTTAAAATAGAACATATCCAAATAATAATAAAGGACATTTAGGAAATAAACTGGCCGAGCATATGTGTAAACTAGCACTGGCTAAATCTGAAATCAATCAGTATTTTCAAGAGAAGGTGCCCAAAAATTTCAGACGTGTGGCATAGAACTTTATGAAAAGAAAGAGACAACAGGGAGATTACTGGCTCTAAGAACTAGAAAAAAAATGTTAGGAATAATATACTAAAATTGCAAGATAAAAATGGTGTATTAGTATCAAACCCGGAGAAAATATTGACGTTTTTGAGGAATTCTATACTATACTATATCAACTTGATGCCCTGACAGAGGACCAAGTAGATTAAGCAGATATAGGTAATAGTGAAGTTTTACTCCATAGAGTAAATGATGAAATATCCCAAGCACAAGAATTGAAAATCACTCTAGAAGAAGTACAGGATGCTTTGGGTTCTCTTTCATTGGGTAAAGCGGCAGGGTCGGAGAAAATCCTGATTGAAGACTATAAAATGCTTTCCTTACAAATATTGCCCCTTCCGTAAGATCTGTTTATGGATATTCAATATCGAGGAATACCACCAGCATCATGGCAGGATACAGACGTTTTCGTTTTCCTAAAAAAGGGTAAACCCCCAGAACTGCCCTTCTCATATTGTTCAATTTCACTCATGAATGTGGATGCCAAACTATACTCTAAATTATAGCCACCCAACTACAAAGTCTATAGTTGCACTTATTTCACCATGGCAACACAGCTTTGTTCCCGGCCGGGGGATAATAGACCACACAAGGCGTGTAATCTCAATATTGGACATCTCGGAGGTAGAGAAAAGAGAGGTGGCTGTGGTCCTCCTGGATGCAGAGAAAGCCTTTGATTGGATGGCCGGGCAATATTTGTGGGCCAAATTGATTGAGAGAGGTTTTGGCCCAGGATTTCTCAGGGCAGTACAAGCCATGTATTATAAACCCCATGCAAGTATACAAATATTTGGTCCCACATCATGAGGGTGGAGATCGAAAGGGGTACTTGTCAAGGTTGTCCATGTTCCCCAATTTTATTTGCATTTTATTTAGATCCATTCATTGTCCAAATTATGAATAAACAATTAATTGAACCGGTAGTCACTCCTAGGTATGAGTCAAAGATTATTGCATACGCAGATGACATTGCCATAATAACATCAGCTCCACAGGTGGCAATTACAGAAATAGAAAAGATGTCAGAAAAAAATTGGGAGGAAGTCTGGATATCTTTTGAACAAAGTTAAGACACAAATTATTTGCTCTTCCCATTGCATGCTACAAGATCCCGGGTAACTGAGACAGCAACATTTTTAAGGGTTATTTTTTTTTTTTGAAAATCTGTTTATTAGCATAGTGGTTTGTGCAACACTACAGAGTTATCAGTAGAGTCCAAAGCAGAGTGAGTCGTGCTCCCGTTGACATAATACCAGCTGAATCATCATACATTTTGTATTTTGTTGTATCACTAAACAAGTAAACGATCCCCTTAAAAAAACTGAAAAAATACCACCCTCCACCCGCAAAAATCCCCCCCGACACTCGTAGCACATGCATTTATAAGTCTGATCGTACTTGGCTGTACCCTTGGGTCCGTTCTTCCCAGTAATAGCACTCTATATAGTTAGTCATGGACAGCAGTAATTAAAGCACGGGGAATCCCGTGACATTGTCTAGTGTGCCACCTGTGGTGCGGCACATGTGCGCCCAGTGTGGCAGGGCTCAGTCCAGTGCTATGGCATCGACTCAACAGACTCCCCATCTCCCTCCGTCAACACCCAAAATAACTAATCTTTGGACTCTAAATATAGATCCAAGAATGGGTTCAATTAATAGGGAGTTGACACATGTAGATCATTTACATCTTACAATAATAAGAAGGATCAATGTTATTAAAATGAAAATATTTCCTAAGATGTTATTCCTATTTCGAACTATCCTATTGCAGTTAGCGACAAGCAAAATACACAAAATTGAGGGGATGTTCGCTCATTTTATCTGGAGCTACCAAAAAATCTGCTGCGCATAAAACATTTCTGACCCTGCCAGTTGAACGGGGGCTGGAAGGCCCCCAATATTCAGCTATACTATTGGGCTACCGCTCTACAACAATTAGGTGTTCTCTATTATTTTGAAAATGGATGAAGTGATATTCCATCATTACCAACTATTTAACAACCCACTTGAAGCTGCAGTAGGAATATTTCCACGTCAAAATGATTTGAAACACTATCAAAAGAAAGGCTATAAATGTATAGAGAGTGCTTTGAAAATCTGGAAAAGAATAGAGAAAATATGTAAAATAAGGAGATATACTAATTATACATCACTCTGGCAATCTGATTTTTCTACATTCGATATTATATGACGGTATGGCTAAAAAATGGGAACAGGCGGGGTCATTACAATAGCAGAGCTATATTTCAATCAGGAGTTGATGCCGTTTATTGAGCTAGTTCAAAGGTTCAGCCCACAGTGTGACTCATGCTTAAAATATTTATAAATACGTAACTCTATAAGAGGAATTCCTAACAATTCTATCAATCTGGGGCCGATACCAATTTTGCAGATTATGGGTAATCCAAAGAATAGAATCAAAGACTTCTTTCAAGATCTGCTACAAAGCATATCGGACGATACTGAAAAGATAGACCTAAGCTGGATGAATAAGCTAAGCGATGGGGAGGTAGGTATAGATAGATATAGATATGAGATTGAGAATAAAGTTTTTATGTTGGTTAACTTAAAAGCTCAACAATACAAAACAGTCTATAATCTTTACTATACACCATCTAAACTTTTTAAATGGGGAAAGAGACAATCTGACGAATGTCTGAGATGTCAAACTGGTCCCGCAGATATGGTACATATGTTTTACTCTTGTGGAAAGTTGGATAAACTAAAAGATAAACTAAAAGAAGGGATTGAGTCTATTATGCTTCAGACACTGGGGAAAAACATAAGAATCTCCTCTATGATGATGTTATTTGGATATGACTGCAGGCTGCGGCTAGATTCGGTACAGAGGGATTTTGTGTTTGTAATAGTAGCAATTGCACGCCTCTTGATTGCCACAGCATGGAAGGACTGGGAACCCCCTACATTTCACCAATGGATTTATAGGCTAATATATATTGGGCACCAGGAAATTTCCCTCTATAAATGCAAAGAGCTAAAAGTTATGAAAAAGGGCTTGAACATTTGGGAGCCTTTAATTGGCTGGATGGAGGAAAAAACAGACAAGGTATTGATTAATCTAAGTGATTGCAACTAGTTGTAAATGAGATGTATCATTTAAACTGCTAATATCTGGGGACCACCTCCAAAATTTGTCAAGTGTAATGAAATATCAAGACATAAGATTGTCTATGATGAATTATATATTTATGTTTTTTCTGCTTTCTTTTTCATGTATAATGTATCGGAAATATGTCTGATTTCCAAATAAAAAACATTTTAAAGTTAAAATTGATTTGAACTATGTATTTTTTGACAACATGTCATCGTTATAAATCAAGTAATTATTTATGGATACATGATTATGACTGAATTGTTTTTGAATCAATTTTGTCAAAATGATATTAATGTTGTTGACATTATGATAGAAGAGTTGAAAAAATGTATCTTCTGTAGTGCACACAGTTTACTCAGGCAGTTCGCCTGAGCTTTTTTCATATCTATTCACATGTGAGACAGGCAGCCCACAAATACTGTGTAGCACAAAATAGCAGTCAAACTTGAAAAAAACATAGCTAATCAAATTCTCATTTCCAGCACACATTTGTGCAGTGCGCATCGCTGGCAATGGTTTGGATTTGACACCAGGGGTATGCCAGCTGCGCAGGGCCCCACAGAGGCCGCCATTAAGTAGTGCTGCGGGGAAACTGGACAGCTGGGAGGTCAAAAACATGGGAAAGGACACTGGAGGGGGCGGGGACGAGGGGAGAGTGGGGTTTTATAAATATATACATTTTAAAATCTTACCTCCAAGCTGGGTCCCGCGTCTTCTGTGCTCCTGCTCTCGTGAGTCTGCTTACAGGAACAGGAATCAGGCAGCCAGGCTCCCTCTCCTAAGCCAATCACAATGCTGCAATTCAGCGTTGTGATTTTTCTTGAGCGCGTGACAAGGCGTTCAGCTAGGGGCTGGAGGGGTGGGCATGTTCTCCATGCAGGCTGTAATGCAGCCTGCAGTGTGAACAGGGAAGTGTGCATTACTGCTTTTGGCGGCCTCAGAGGACAGACCATACAGTCATTGCACTCTTGGTTAGACATACCACTCTTCCCCTGCCCTGCTTCATTAGTAGCCAGGAGAACAACACAGGGTCAAGACTCCTAACTCAGTAAGGCTAAGTCAAAATCAAACAAAAGAACAACACAAATGCCAATACTGAATTTTACTCTCTCTATTTAAATGACCACTATGAAACAAAACATACAAGCCTGTTTATTTATAACGTCACTGATGTATTTGCTTACTTATTTCACTAATCAAATTGTTTTTTATTTTCTATATTTGTCAACAACAACAAAAAATGTGTGCATCACATACTATATACAATTAAATACAAAAATACACACTCTGCTTTACAAATCTACAACTCATTCACTCCAAATTCGGTCAATCCATACATACTACACTCTTTACAACCACACTCAGTACCACATAAAACAAACACACTTTTGAGGTTTGGCCTTTCGTCAAGGAAGTTAGATTCTTCAATTGATGTACCCCAATTTTTTTAAAACAGTAACCTAAATAACAAAAAGAAGTCTATTGGAAACCAATTCCCTGGTTATCTAACACATTCCATCTATTCTTATTTTACATTGACATAAGGCCAGGTCAAATAGGTTGACGCGTTTCGAACCCCCAATTGCGGGGCTCTCCTCAGGACCAATTAATTCTACAAGACAAAAAGACAAATGCGCCTCATTAAGACAATCATTCTGGCAATTTGCATATATACAAAAGACAACGATTAACCACCAGCCGGCTTCCAACTCTCCTCCCTTTTCTGCAATATAATTGGCGTCCCTTGTGTGAGGGGGAGGGCTTGTTGTGTGTTTTTTTAAAAAAACAGTAACACCAACAAACTCTAGGCACAAAAAGACAGAAGACATATAGACTTTACACCAAAATATCCATGTTTACATTAAACTTATAAAAAGCCAAAATTTTACACCACTGACCTGTCTATCGCTGAGCAGGTCGCAAAAGCCCTAGACATGAAAAAGGGGGACCACAATCATCAAGAATGTGCAGAGAGTCATAATGAACATTTGCTACGTGCTGTCTATTCACGGAGATCAGCAGGAGGTATATTTACTTAAAAGCACTAACCTTACTCGCGGTGAGGATGCTCAAAAACCTAAAACATGGGCAACGGGAAAGCCTATTAGCACATATTGTCCTTATGATGCACATAGGCTGAGCCAAGCGCCGTACACAAAAGCGACTGACCTGAATGATTAATGTATTCCGTGGACAGGCTGTTCCAGTGTTGACGCTGCCGGTTGTGTATTTTTGTATTTAATTGTATATAGTATGTGATGCACTAAAAAAAAAAAATTGTTGTTGACAAAATATAGAAAATAAAAAACAATTTGATTAGTGAAATAAGTATGCAAATAAATCAGTGACGTTATAAATTAACAGGCCTGTATGTTTTGTTTCATAGAGGTCATTTAAATAGAGAGAGTCAAATTCAGTATTGGCATTTGTATTGTTCTTTTGTCTGCTCCATTAGTAGAGCAGCCCCATGCACCCACCCATAAACAAAGGTGTGTCTTTTGCTTTCCTGCAAAGGAAACAGCATGAAAATATCAGAAAGTTATCATCATGTTATGTTTCCTCTTCTTGCACTGCTTGAGTGCAGTGGGGCGGCACTTTTCCACTATAGTGAAGGAGCCGCCACTGGGGGTGCGTCACCTACAGGCCCTTGTTCCGGGACCGACTCAACCCCTGGGCCTCCTCCGCTATGCGGCCCTCCTTCTCCTCATCTGGACATTGACACTGTGGTGCAATCCGCTGCACTCTCTCCAAATCTGTGACTCAGCCAGCAGGAGCCTCAGCCAGGCTAGATTTCACAAACTTGGGTACAGCAGTTACCGCCAAGTCCCTCGGGAACCTCCCAGTGCAGGTGATGCAACAGGGCCCCCTTATGGATGAAGCGGCAGCTCTCCAGCTTTATGAGTTTGGTGCACCTCAGGGGCCTCACCCTCCACAGCGTCCAGCCAGGGCAACAGTGTCTGGCCTGTGATGCAGAGAAGTATAAATTGGCCAGCAAGGGATTTCATTTATATGAATTTGCAGCACTAGTTTAGGACTTGTTGAGTAACAATCAAAGTACCTAAATTTGAGTTCAATCAGCGGCTGTTCGAATAAATTTAAAAGTTTCTAACAATGAGAAAGCACAGGATGTTACCACACTAACATCAAAAATAGAGTAAATGAATAATAAAACATGAAACCAGGATAGTTTTCTTGTCTGAGAAGTTATTATTTTTGCATTAAAGACAAAGAATAATTCTGTATACAAAATCAACAATAACATAAAGCAGGGTACATACAAAGATATATAATGGATATTAAAGGTACTGGTTACTTTTCCTATAATATATCCATGAAAACTGTCCAGACTGCTAAAGAGGTGACAACTTGATTTCTACTATTAATCAGGAGAAAATCAACAGTCGGTACAAATCATACAGTGCATAATTGGACTATGTGGGTCGACGTTTCGGTCTTATCTTGATCATTTACAAGACCATCATCGGGACGGAATATTGATATATACAAGGTTGACCCTCTGTAAGAAAAACAACATAACATTACAGTGTATTCTGTTACTTTTAAATACTTTTAAATTCCTGGTTCACTAACTTAAAAACATTTGTAGTTACATCTTTATTTAGAAAAATTAGAGACAATCTAAAACAGTCGGTGTGGCGACTGGAGCAAGATAACATCATTTAACAATCGTAGGATTAAATTATTCCTAGTTTTTGTTTTGAGCATATGTTGGTTTACTCACTTTTTTATTCCAGCTCACAACACTTATAGGTTTAAGTGACGGCCTCAGCTAATTTCTTTAAGAAGCGGGCAATGTGCAGACTCAATTATGAGTATCACGCACTATTGGGGGAAAAAAGGTACTCTTAGTTTGTATCTTTCCTTTATGCGCTAGTACATATATATTTCATGTTTATCAGGGGTTTACCTTGTGCAAACAGCAGTTTTGCGAAAGACAGATTCTGGTGGTTTATTCAAATCGCGCTTCTTTTGCCAAGTATTCACAGTTATCTAAACAGAAAACAATTTAACCATGTTTTAGGAGATAACATATTGATTGATTCAAAGACTTCACGATATTTTCAAAGGTGTGGGGCACCCTGATAAAGGTATCTTATATTGTGTGTCTTTTTACTTTGACACCAGACTTATTATTGGCAGAAAAGGTTATACTAGCTATATTGTATATTTTAGTTATCATAATGCATATATACCAGCTGAGTAAAGAGGGGGTCAGTGCTTAAAGCCCCAAAACATGTGCTGTTTGTGAAACAAAACAGCGCAACCAAGGTGCTCATCTAACAGAAGTTTTTAGCATTGAATGGTAGAAAAAACGTCTTCTGCAGTGATTAGGACGCATTGCCGGCTAATACTATGCATAGACGTCTTGTGCTCCCAAAGTTACATCAGTTAGAAGTCTACAGAGGATGTAAACAAGAGTATTTAAGTTTATAACAAAAGAGCCCACGAGGCGTCTAACTGGCATTGAATGGTAGAAACATCTTCTGCAGTGATTAGGGCGCATTGCCGGCTAATATTATGCAAAGACGTATTATTCTCCCGAAGTTACATAGGTTCACAGTCTAAAATGTGTGTAGACAAGAATATTACGTTTACAACAGACTAGCGTCTAGCTATCCCACCATTGCATAGCATTTAATCAAGACGGGCATCGGTTCACTTACTTATTATAATCGCGGAGCGTCAGCAACGAACAGTCCGGAGAGTAACAATGTTACAATTTACCGCTGTTTAAATACCGGTGTTGGTTCAAAGAAGAAATTGCGAGATCTCGCGATGTTTTGTGTGGCGATTTGGAGAATCGGAATTGATTCATTTCACGGCGGCCATCTTAACACAGGTTCTAAAGTGTCATTGTTTATGCGAACAGAAGTGAAGAGTATCGTTTCTTATTTATATAACTTAATTGTGATACTACGGACGCTTCGTAGGTTAAATTGAGAATTATTTGGAAGTTCTTTGAATTATTAATTCCATATTGGAAACTAACTTGTTATGTCACTGGATTTTATCTGTAAGTCAAATATGAAAGTGACGTCGGGCAACAGAATATTATTCAATTGGAAATGTTGATAGGCCGCTCGGGAAGCATTATCAACCGATGTTGCCTACTGAAGGTACAGAGGCTTAAGGTGCAGCCATTTTGGATTGGGAAAAGTCTTTGTTTTTTGGAAAAAGTTATCGTGTCTTTGGTTTGTTTTAGATTAACAGGAAAACGACCTTCTGTTTGAACATTATCACATTTTGAATAGGTACATTGGACTCTACAAAATAGATTACATATCTTGGACACACAGTATATGATTCTTACAAGGTCAAACATCACAGCATGCCTATCAGTGCTGTCACCAATGAGGTGCTCACATTCTAGTTAAGCCAAATGCACACAAAAAATAGTTTAAGTGGATACAGCATATATGGGTGTATATGGCTAAGGCAACTCAATATATTAATCAGGTTAGGCAAGCAAGGGTATGCCATTCTGTACATACATTTAGTCCGTTGTTAACACTTTTGGCTACCTCAATCCAACGGTTCTCCTTAATAATTAGACTTTTCTCACAGTTTTTTTGTCTAATAGATGGTTTGATCACGTCTATCACCCACCAGATCATATCATTTTCTGAGTGTTTGGCGGAGGAGTAATGATCTACTAGGGGTGCATTTACCACTTTGCAGCGAATACGCGATTGGTGCTGGAGGATTCGCTGCTTAATCATTTGGGTAGTTTTCCCTATATACAGTTTGCCACATGGGCACTGTATACAATAGATTACATTGGTGGTTCGGCAGTTGGAGAAGTGTCTGATCGTATAGTTGCGTGCATTGATTTCAAAAGTTTTGATGTTTTTAGTTGTTTTACACGCCAAACATTTGTTACATTTGTAGTGGCCCACGACCGGGGATAGCTGTCTCATATTATCCACTACGTTGGTGTCTTGTTTGTCATATGCATGCACCAAGCGGTCTCTGAGGTTTGGCCCACGCTTGAATGAGAACATTGGTTTTTCTCTTAGTTCTGGTAGCTCCTGCAGCAGGGACCAGTTTTTTGTTACGATCTTTTTTATTTTTTGACTATATGTCCCAAAGGTAGTCACACATACCAAGGGTGCCTGGTTAGTCTTGTTCCTCGTTTGTAGTAGACTTTCACGATCGTTGTACCATGCCCGTTTCATGGAATTTTTCAGAAGTTTGTTAGGGTAGCCTCTTTCCAATAGTTTATTCTTAAGGATTTTAGCTTCATGGAAGTAGTCACATCGCTTATAGCAGTTCCTACGCAATCGTAGGAACTGCCCAAAGGGAAGGCCATCCCGAAGTGATTTAGGGTGGTGACTGGTATACTTAAGCAAGGTATTACGTGAGGTGGGTTTTGTATACAACGTTGTATAGATTGTGTTTTCCTCACTTGCTCTGATTGTTAAATCTAGAAAATTCATTTCGTGGGCATGGTAGTCTAGGGTAAATTGTAAGTGTGGATTTCTTTGGTTGACCCATATATGGAATTGTTTCAGTAGGTCTTGTTTACCTCTCCATATAAGAAAAACGTCATCTATATATCTTAGCCAACAGGATATGTTGGCTAAGAAGGGATTAAGACTGTTATAGATGAACTCGTTTTCGAAATGATTCACATAGATGTTAGCTATGTCCGGAGCATAGACTGCCCCCATTGCTACTCCTTTAAGTTGCTGGTAGAACTTTTTTTCAAAGAGGAAAAAGTTTTGGCACATGGAGATTCTAATACATTCAGTTATGAATTCGCTCGGTACGACATGTGGTCTGTCACGACTGTCTAGGAGATTCGTGATAAGTTCTAGAACTTCCTCTTGTGGAATATTTGTATAGAGACTACTTATGTCCATGGTTACAAGATATTCCTCCTCGGGATTATAGCTGTGATTCTCTAATTTAGTGATTACACTGGTAGTGTCTCTGATATAGGTTTCTGTTTCGGTGACAAAGGGTCTGATGAAGACATCTGCGTATTGGGCCAAGGGTTTAAGAATTGAGTTACACCCGGCCACAATAGGTCTCCCTGGTGGTTTGGTGGCATGCTTGTGAATTTTTGGTAAGATGTATATGGCTGGCACAGTTGGTGAATCATTTATAAGGAAAGAGGCTTCCTTAGTGCTTAGCCAGCCACCTTCTAGTCCCCGGTCCCTCAGTTGCTTGATCTTTTTCTCTAGGGTGGGTGTCGGGTCAGATTTCAATAGTTTGTAATTCTCAGGTACAGAGAGTTGTTCCAACATTTCCTCCCTATAAGCTTGTCGATCCCAAAGTACCAAACCTCCACCCTTATCGGCGGGTTTGATCACTGTATCTTTAAGGGATTCAAGATTTCTGAGAGCTAGATGTTGTTCTTTGTTGAGGTTATTTCTACAGAAAGGTTGTTGAGTAAATAAAGTGTCAATTTCAATTAAGACTGCGCTTTCAAAGGTCAAGATGTTCTTTGAGACCATATTGTTCATCGGAAAGAAGGTTGATGGAGGATGGAGACCAGTGACGTTCTTTTCCGGGATACTTTCTTTGGAAGCAAAGAAGTTTTTCAATCTAATTGTTCTGAAAAATTTGTACAGTTCACATTTAGTGAGAAATTGATTGTTTCTGTAGGTTGGAACAAAAGATAAACCTGATGCGAGGACAGATGTTTCAGCCTCTGTTAGGAGGTGATTTGACAGGTTAAATATTGGAATGGTCGAAGGGCTGTCTACCATTGGTAAAACTGGTTGCGGGTTTGTCTTTGCCCTGGAGTATATTGATTCCTGTACCATCCTCGTTTCGCCCCTCTGGGTTTCGGAGGTTGCCCTCTCCCTCTCCTGTTGTCCTGGCCTAAAAAAGGGCGTGAAGTTGAGGGCTGTTGGTCAAATGCCGGTCTGAAGTGACCTGTTGGTGGTTGGTCGCCGTCAGACTCTGAACCAGTTTCAGAAAAAGTAGTTCTTTTCTGCTGGGGTTGGTTGGGATTTTGACCTCTAGGGTTGTTCTGAGCCTGGTAGAAGTCTTTGTTTAAGTAGGGATATGTGATTTCCTTATTATATTTACGAATATCCTTCTGGAGTTTATCTGTTTTTCTCATAGAGTTGAATTCTTCAAATTCTTTGATTGTTTGTGTTATTTTATCCAGAAGAATTTTTGCATTGGTGATGTTTGAGTCACTGTTGATTTTATTTTCAAGTGTCTCAATCTCTTTCAGAAGTAATTTGATTTGTTTCGCCGCAGTCTCAATGCTAAGCACCATCCACGTGCGTGAGCATTTATTGGCTGCGTGGCTAAAGCTAACCTTGAATTCACCGTCTTCAGTAAAAATAATAGGGATATTGCGAATATGTAGCCCAGTGGGAATAATATTAGCACTGAGACAATCTGTCAGAAACTTCGCATGGAGTTCAGTTCTGACTAATTTTTTCTTGAGGCTTTCTAGTTGGTTCAAGTCAGACTCAAGAGGTGAATTGACTGGTGTGCTTCTGTTCCCTAGTAGGGATGGTCCAGAGGCAATTTTTTGAATGTAGTCATCGGTATACGACAGAGTCTCGGCTTCAGACATAGACTTAGAGTTATTGCAAAGTCAAAAAAAGGGGGGGAAAGCAAATAAACTGTTCACTAACAGTTTTTACCACTTTGAAACAAATGGCTCACAGCAGAGGTTTTCTGCGCAAATAGAATGTTTCGGAAGGTGAGTAACCCAATATACCCTTGCGGGCTCGGGCAGAGTTTAGTAAAGTATAAATTGGCCAGCAAGGGATTTCATTGATATGAATTTGCAGCACTAGTTTAGGACTTGTTGAGTAACAATCAAAGTACCTAAATTTGAGTTCAATCAGCGGCTGTTCGAATAAATTTAAAAGTTTCTAACAATGAGAAAGCACAGGATGTTACCACACTAACATCAAAAATAGAGTAAATGAATAATAAAACATGAAACCAGGATAGTTTTCTTGTCTGAGAAGTTATTATTTTTGCATTAAAGACAAAGGATAATTCTGTATACAAAATCAACAATAACATAAAGCAGGGTACATACAAAGATATATAATGGATATTAAAGGTACTGGTTACTTTTCCTATAATATATCCATGAAAACTGTCCAGACTGCTAAAGAGGTGACAACTTGATTTCTACTATTAATCAGGAGAAAATCAACAGTCGGTACAAATCATACAGTGCAGAATTGGACTATGTGGGTCGACGTTTCGGTCTTATCTTGATCATTTACAAGACCATCATCAGGACGGAATATTGATATATACAAGGTTGACCCTCTGTAAGAAAAACAACATAACATTACAGTGTATTCTGTTACTTTTAAATACTTTTAAATTCCTGGTTCACTAACTTAAAAACATTTGTAATTACATCTTTATTTAGAAAAATTAGAGACAATCTAAAACAGTCGGTGTGGCGACTGGAGCAAGATAACATCATTTAACAATCGTAGGATTAAATTATTCCTAGTTTTTGTTTTGAGCATATGTTGGTTTACTCACTTTTTTATTCCAGCTCACGACACTTATAGGTTTAAGTGACGGCCTCAGCTAATTTCTTTAAGAAGCGGGCAATGTGCAGACTCAATTATGAGTATCACGCACTATTGGGGGAAAAAAGGTACTCTTAGTTTGTATCTTTCCTTTATGCGCTAGTACATATATATTTCATGTTTATCAGGGGTTTACCTTGTGCAAACAGCAGTTTTGCGAAAGACAGATTCTGGTGGTTTATTCAAATCGCGCTTCTTTTGCCAAGTATTCACAGTTATCTAAACAGAAAACAATTTAACCATGTTTTAGGAGATAACATATTGATTGATTCAAAGACTTCACAATATTTTCAAAGGTGTGGGGCACCCTGATAAAGGTATCTTATATTGTGTGTCTTTTTACTTCGACACCAGACTTATTATTGGCAGAAAAGGTTATACTAGCTATATTGTATATTTTAGTTATCATAATGCATATAAACCAGCTGAGTAAAGAGGGGGTCAGTGCTTAAAGCCCCAAAACATGTGCTGTTTGTGAAACAAAACAGCGCAACCAAGGTGCTCATCTAACAGAAGTTTTTAGCATTGAATGGTAGAAAAAACGTCTTCTGCCGTGATTAGGACGCATTGCCGGCTAATACTATGCATAGACGTCTTGTGCTCCCAAAGTTACATCAGTTAGAAGTCTACAGAGGATGTAAACAAGAGTATTTAAGTTTATAACAAAAGAGCCCACGAGGCGTCTAATGGAAAGGGGCGACCACTCGGTCCCCCCGCACGTATGGCAGAGTACCACGATCCCCCCGGGAAGCCATCTTGGGCGGGAGGCGTGTCTCGGCTGGTATGCCCGAAGCGGCGTAGCCGGGGCGCGCTTTTTCCCGCCCTAGAGTGGGCTGGCCTAGACACTGACGCGGCTGGCCACGCCCTCGGGGCAGGCAGGGGCGGGTTTACGCCCGCCCTGAAGACGGATAAAAGGGGACGCAAGACCAGAAGGCATCCTCTTGTTCCTGTGCTCTGAAGCTGCACCTCCTCGCTGCACGTGAGCTCGAGACGGAACGAAGAGCCAATTTTGAGCGTTGTAATCCTTCTTTTGTCTTACAGATACTCTGTCGGAGAGATGCCCAAGAAAGGCGGAAAGAGAATGACGACTGAACAGATGCTTCGGGTCCTCATGAAGGAGATGACCGAGCTGAAGAAGCGGGTGGCGGAGAGAGAGGGGGAAGGGGGGCCGGAACGTCCTTCGGCTGGAGCAGCCCCAGGAGGGAGAGCCAAGAGGCCAAGGAGGGGACCAGCTGGGGGAGACGTCCCGGTTCCCCGTACCCCGCTCGAAGCGCCAACCCCAGTACCCGTGGAGGGGAATCCGATTCCCGTGGTGGTCACCCCGGTGTCCAATGAAGATATGCCGCCCGAGCTGGCAGCACAACTTGCAGCGTGGCTGGGCGAAGGTAGTGAGGGCGCCACGGCTGTCGACGCGCAGGCGCTGATGAAGCAACTGCGTGAGAAACGGGAGGCAGCCAAGGTGTCCGCGCCGGCTGCAGTAGTTGACAAGCCACAAGGGACGATTACGACCGCAGAGGCAGCGTCCGGTGCAGGTAAGCGGCCATTGCCGATTGCGAGGGATGAGTCAGCACCCTCTCGTAGAGAAAGGTTGGGTCAACATGTGCCTTTGGCAATTAAAGAGAAGATTTGGGCGGGGGAATATGTGAACATCTTCTCGTTGCTTGTTGATCATTATGAGGTGGAGCATGTTAAGGGCCAGAAAGACCTCATGCATCCGAGTGTTTGGCGCGCAAAAATGGCCGCCTTTAAAGTGAATGAGAATATTGGCAATTGGGGCAAAGCATGGGGGATTTTTACGTCGATCTTAGGGGAACGTAGGCCCGAGTTACTTTCCGAGTTGCCGACCTATCAGTCGCGAATCATGGGGTACTCGACGTCACACCAGGGTAACCATTGGTTCTGCTACGATAATCTTTTCAGAAAGGCTAAAGAGCATAATAAAAGCTTAACCTGGGATTGTTACGATTCTTTGACATGGGATAAAATGAAGGAGACAGGTATGTTGAAAATGCCATTGGTAGGGGGTAATGTTGGCGAATCCTCCCGCCAATATGCGGGGACGCCCTTTCGATCAGGTACGGGTACCGACGATCACTCAAGACTTGCCAGCAATACAGGGAAAAGGGGGTTCTGCTGGAATTTCAACAGAGGTAAATGTACTAGGCCCCAGGGATCGTGTAAATTTAGACATGAATGTAGTGGGTGCGGGTCGTCCCATCCTGAGTCCACGTGCAGAGCCAAAACGGGTGATAACGGGGGTAGAGGAGGCGCCAAACAGGTCTAACATAGTCCGAGGGGCGCCTTTACCTACCCCGATTGATACCTTGGCGATGATTCCCTGGCTCAGTGAATACCCGGATCGTACTTCTGCTGGGGTGCTGCGGAACGGGTTTTCGTATGGTTTCCGCATCCCAGTAGGGGACTTTCAGGGTGTGGAGAAGTGTAAAAATCAACTTTCGGTCCTGCAGCATACGACCGTGGTACAGGATAAGATCCGGAAAGAGGTTACTCGAGGTCGGGTTGCCGGCCCGTTTAGTGTACCCCCGGTGCAGAGTTTTGTTTGTTCTCCTTTAGGGGTGGTCCCCAAGAAGGACCCGGGTGAGTTCCGACTGATTCATAATTTATCAGCTCCGCGTGGTCTTTCTGTAAACGATGCAATAGACCCGGAAGTGTGTTCGGTGCGGTACGCATCTTTCGATGAGGCCGTAGCCATTTTGAATCGCCTGGGGCCCGGGGCGCTGATGGCGAAGTCGGATATCGAGTCAGCGTTCCGATTGCTCCCGGTACACCCAGACGACCAGCGTCTCCTAGGTTTCATGTTTCAGGGTCATTATTACATGGATAGGTGTATGCCGATGGGGTGCTCTATATCTTGTGCCTATTTCGAGAAATTCAGTAGTTTTCTACAATGGGTCTTCACAAAGAGGACGGGTTTCCAACATGTAATGCATTACCTTGATGACTTTCTGTTCCTTGGGGCAGCCGGGGATCTCGAATGTGGCCAGGCCCTGGCCGAATTTTGTGTATTAATGAAGCAGTTTGGTGTGCCATTGGCACCGGGTAAGACGGTGGGTCCTGCGACTTGCCTCGAGTTTCTGGGGATCGAGTTAGACTCCAGTGAGGGTTGTTGTCGTTTACCAGCTGACAAAGTGGGGAAGTTCAGGGCAGCCCTGCAAATGTGTATAAATGGATCTAAAGTTACGCTGCATCAATTACAGCAGTTGGTGGGACAGTTGAATTTTGCCCTGAGGGTTATACCGATGGCCCGCCCCTTTTCCCGTTCAATTGCCCAAGCTATGGTCGGCCTAAAGGAGGGTCATCATCGCACGAGACTATCGGCTGAGGTCCGCCAGGACATGCGCATTTGGTTAGCATTTCTGGCGGATTTTAATGGTCGAGTCGTCTGGAACAAACCGGCCGTGTCCTCTGAAGAGCTGGGGCTATGGACAGATTCGGCAGGTAGCATAGGTTTTGGTGCCATCTTCGGCACAAAATGGTCGGCACAAAGATGGCCGGCATGGTGGCATGACAATGGACTGACAAGTAATATTGCTTTCTTGGAACTTTTCCCCATTTTGGTGGCCCTAAGAACCTGGCCCGAAGGGTTCAAAGATCACTCTGTGGTATTTTGGTCTGACAATATGACCGTGGTCGAGTGCATCAATAGCCAGGCAGCACGGTGTAAACTGATTTTAAGACTGCTCAAAGAAATTGTTTTACTGTGTATGCAACTGAATGTGCTATTCAGAGCAAAACATGTCCCGGGGGTAATGAATCAGGCGGCTGATGCACTGTCTCGTTTTCATATGCAGGCTTTCTCGGGTTTCCTTCCCACAGCGGACCCAGAGCCGGCACCCTTTCCCGAAGCTCTCTGGTCTCTCGGTGCCCCGAACTTCGTCACCTCGTGGGAGAGAGCCTAGCACCAAGGACAAGGAAGGCATATGAAGGGGCGTTTCGGTCCTATTTAGCCTTTTTGGGGACTGATGGAGAGGGGCTTTGGGGCCACGAGGAATGGGTAGTGAATTTTCTGATGTCCTTATGTAGGGCTGGGAAATCGGTGGCTACGGCCCAGAGGCATCGTGCTGCCATTTCCTTTGTTGCCAGGGCTCATGGTATCCAGGACCCGACAGCGTCTTTCGTTGTACAGAAAGCGCTGCGTGGGTGGCAACGCCTTGAGGGTCGCAGAGTAGATGAGAGGCGCCCGATAGGTTTGGATAGGTTGGCCCAGTTGTTGGCCACACTCCCTGCCACATGTTCATCTCAGTATGAGACGGTGTTGTTCCGAGCCGCTTTTACGCTGGCATTTCATGGAGCGATGCGGGTAAGCGAACTGGTGGCAAGGAACAAACGGGATGTGACGGGGGGTTTGGCCAGGAACACGTTCAGATCAGAGGAGAGACAATGACTGTCTCCTTTGTCAGGTCCAAGACCGATCAAGATGGGATGGGTGACTGCATAATCATACGCAGGATTCCCGGGTCCTCCATGTGTCCGGTAAAGTGTTTAGAAAACTACCTAGCACGAAGGGTGGCATCATGGGGGGGGACCTTGTTGAGACACGCGGACGCCACCCCACTGACGAAATTTCAGTTTCAGCGGGTGCTTGCGATGTCAATTGCCGCTGCGGGCTTGAACCCGGGCGAGTTTGGGACCCACTCCTTTCGGATAGGGGCTGCTACGGAAGCTACAGCTAGGGGTCTTAATGTTGAACAAGTGAAACGAGTGGGGCGTTGGTCCTCCAAGTGTTATAAGAGGTATGTGCGGTTGCACATGTTGTGAAGCTGTAATGATGTACTCACGCTTCTTGTCTTTGTTTGGTTTTCAGTTGCGCAAGCCTACGAGGCGGGGCGGACTATGCAGTCGACCCAACACCGGGCCAGCGGTCAGACATCACCGGCTGTGAAGAAGGAGGTGTGGGTCGTGGGCCACTCATACGTGAGGCGTGCCGCTGACGTATTCAAAGCAGGTGAGATGATTCACGTAGCTGGGGAATACGGGTACAGGGTGTCCTTCTACGGAAGAGGCGGGCTCTGTATTGACCAGTTTCAAGCATTTTTCGAGGGTTTGTTAGGGCGGACGAGGTCACCGCCGTCTATAATCATAGTGCATCTAGGGGGCAATGATTTGGTCACCACCGGTAGACGACTTCTCCTGGAGGCAATGCTTTCCACTGTAAGTTGGTTGGCGAGGAGAGTTCCGGGGTGCACAATTGCGTGGTCCCATATGATCCCACGAAAGGTGTGGCGAGGGGCTATTTCTGTTCCTGCTTTGAATCACTCTGTGAGAAAGCTTAATAACAAAGTGAGTAGGTTGTTCCGTTCCAGGACATTGCATTCTATTTCGCATGGCTGTATTGATGATGACAGTATGTATTTGGGGGATGGTGTGCATTTGTCTCGGGTGGGGAATGAGTTACTCATAGGAGACTTCTTAGCATGGTTAAAAACGTTAAAACATGACCTTTAGGTAGAAGCTTTGTGGGGGGTCCGGATAGCCGGTCAACTATCCGGCCTGTGGCGGTAAGGTCATGATCGGTGAGCACTAATTGGAAGATCCCTATGAGTGGGCGTCACCCAACACGGATGGGAGCGCTCGGGAGAGGTGGCCATTGGCCCCTCAACGGGGAGGCGGTCCCTTCTAAGGATGGGTCGCCGAAAGAAAAGGAAAGGCGGTCAAGGCCCCTTCCTGTGTAGGAGGGGTTACAGCCCCCTCCTGGGGAATTTCCCGGGGCCAGTGACGTCTGCGACGGCAGATGTGGTAAGTTGTGCGGGGTTTGGGGGGGGGTCTACGCTACCTTCTAGATACCTCACACGAGTCCTCGAACGACCTTTAAGTGGCGTCGAGTTTTATTGGTGCCCCCGTCAAGTCAAAGGGAAATTGGTAGTTGCACTTGAGGTACGCCTCAGTGCTGTCGCCCCTCACAAGTGGGGGGGGTATTTCTGGTTAGGGATCTTGACACCGGTTACGACCTTGCCGTTGGCCCTTAAACGTTAGGATGTACAATTTCATAATTTCAAGTAAATGTGTGTAGGATGTTAGTTCGGCTAGGAGAACCTCTGTATTAGAGAATCTGTTAAGGTTAGCCAAACATTGCAATGTGGTAATGAAATTGTACATAATATGAAAATGTTGATTTAATGTTTTAATTTTGTTTTAATAAATACGGCCGGGAGGGTTACTCCCTCCCTCTTCCAAAAACTTCAAGAACTGTTTCCTGTTTCCCTCCTTTGGGGATTGTGTTGAGAGGGGGTGGCGGGTATCTCAGCCATATGGAAAGGGGCGACCACTCGGTCCCCCCGCACGTATGGCAGAGTACCACGATCCCCCCGGGAAGCCATCTTGGGCGGGAGGCGTGTCTCGGCTGGTATGCCCGAAGCGGCGTAGCCGGGGCGCGCTTTTTCCCGCCCTAGAGTGGGCTGGCCTAGACACTGACGCGGCTGGCCACGCCCTCGGGGCGGGCAGGGGCGGGTTTACGCCCGCCCTGAAGACGGATAAAAGGGGACGCAAGACCAGAAGGCATCCTCTTGTTCCTGTGCTCTGAAGCTGCACCTCCTCGCTGCACGTGAGCTCGAGACGGAACGAAGAGCCAATTTTGACCCACCCACCAGCCCCTGAAAACAGCCAGTTGTTTTGAATAAAAGTTGATGGATAACTCTAATTTCGTTTACAGGTTGTGGTATTATCGTGTTGATTTTGAGTGTGTAATAAAGAATGGTCTATGTCATTTATGTTTTATGATTAAAGAAATTCGGCTTTAGTGTTCATTTATAAGCATGCTTTTATTACGGTCGTAGTAGCCAATGTATTTTCAGTTTAATAGGTTAGTTAGCATTGTCGTATTTATTTTTGGTCGGGCGGTAAGGTCATGATCGGTGAGCACTAATTGGAAGATCCCTATGAGTGGGCGTCACCCAACACGGATGGGAGCGCCCGGGAGAGGTGGCCATTGGCCCCTCAACGGGGAGGCGGTCCCTTCTAAGGATGGGTCGCCGAAAGAAAAGGAAAGGCGGTCAAGGCCCCTTCCTGTGTAGGAGGGGTTACAGCCCCCTCCTGGGGAATTTCCCGGGGCCAGTGACGTCTGCGACGGCAGATGTGGTAAGTTGTGCGGGGTTTGGGGGGGGTCTACGCTACCTTCTAGATACCTCACACGAGTCCTCGAACGACCTTTAAGTGGCGTCGAGTTTTATTGGTGCCCCCGTCAAGTCAAAGGGAAATTGGTAGTTGCACTTGAGGTACGCCTCAGTGCTGTCGCCCCTCACAAGTGGGGGGGGTATTTCTGGTTAGGGATCTTGACACCGGTTACGACCTTGCCGTTGGCCCTTAAACGTTAGGATGTACAATTTCATAATTTCAAGTAAATGTGTGTAGGATGTTAGTTCGGCTAGGAGAACCTCTGTATTAGAGAATCTGTTAAGGTTAGCCAAACATCGCAATGTGGTAATGAAATTGTACATAATATGAAAATGTTGATTTAATGTTTTAATTTTGTTTTAATAAATACGGCCGGGAGGGTTACTCCCTCCCTCTTCCAAAAACTTCAAGAACTGTTTCCTGTTTCCCTCCTTTGGGGATTGTGTTGAGAGGGGGTGGCGGGTATCTCAGCCATACTGGCATTGAATGGTAGAAACATCTTCTGCAGTGATTAGGGCGCATTGCCGGCTAATATTATGCAAAGACGTATTATTCTCCCGAAGTTACATAGGTTCACAGTCTAAGATGTGTGTAGACAAGAATATTACGTTTACAACAGACTAGCGTCTAGCTATCCCACCATTGCATAGCATTTAATCAAGACGGGCATCGGTTCACTTACTTATTATAATCGCGGAGCGTCAGCAACGAACAGTCCGGAGAGTAACAATGTTACAATTTACCGCTGTTTAAATACCGGTGTTGGTTCGAAGAAGAAATTGCGAGATCTCGCGATGTTTTGTGTGGCGATTTGGAGAATCGGAATTGATTCATTTCACGGTGGCCATCTTAACACAGGTTCTAAAGTGTCATTGTTTATGCGAACAGAAGTGAAGAGTATCGTTTCTTATTTATATAACTTAATTGTGATACTACGGACGCTTCGTAGGTTAAATTGAGAATTATTTGGAAGTTCTTTGAATTATTAATTCCATATTGGAAACTAACTTGTTATGTCACTGGATTTTATCTGTAAGTCAAATATGAAAGTGACGTCGGGCAACAGAATATTATTCAATTGGAAATGTTGATAGGCCGCTCGGGAAGCATTATCAACCGATGTTGCCTACTGAAGGTACAGAGGCTTAAGGTGCAGCCATTTTGGATTGGGAAAAGTCTTTGTTTTTTGGAAAAAGTTATCGTGTCTTTGGTTTGTTTTAGATTAACAGGAAAACGACCTTCTGTTTGAACATTATCACATTTTGAATAGGTACATTGGACTCTACAAAATAGATTACATATCTTGGACACACAGTATATGATTCTTACAAGGTCAAACATCACAGCATGCCTATCAGTGCTGTCACCAATGAGGTGCTCACATTCTAGTTAAGCCAAATGCACACAAAAAATAGTTTAAGTGGATACAGCATATATGGGTGTATATGGCTATGGCAACTCAATATATTAATCAGGTTAGGCAAGCAAGGGTATGCCATTCTGTACATACATTTAGTCCGTTGTTAACACTTTTGGCTACCTCAATCCAACGGTTCTCCTTAATAATTAGACTTTTCTCACAGTTTTTTTGTCTAATAGATGGTTTGATCACGTCTATCACCCACCAGATCATATCATTTTCTGAGTGTTTGGCGGAGGAGTAATGATCTACTAGGGGTGCATTTACCACTTTGCAGCGAATACGCGATTGGTGCTGGAGGATTCGCTGCTTAATCGTTTGGGTAGTTTTCCCTATATACAGTTTGCCACATGGGCACTGTATACAATAGATTACATTGGTGGTTCGGCAGTTGGAGAAGTGTCTGATCGTATAGTTGCGTGCATTGATTTCAAAAGTTTTGATGTTTTTAGTTGTTTTACACGCCAAACATTTGTTACATTTGTAGTGGCCCACGACCGGGGATAGCTGTCTCATATTATCCACTACGTTGGTGTCTTGTTTGTCATATGCATGCACCAAGCGGTCTCTGAGGTTTGGCCCACGCTTGAATGAGAACATTGGTTTTTCTCTTAGTTCTGGTAGCTCCTGCAGCAGGGACCAGTTTTTTGTTACGATCTTTTTTATTTTTTGACTATATGTCCCGAAGGTAGTCACACATACCAAGGGTGCCTGGTTAGTCTTGTTCCTCGTTTGTAGTAGACTTTCACGATCGTTGTACCATGCCCGTTTCATGGAATTTTTCAGAAGTTTGTTAGGGTAGCCTCTTTCCAATAGTTTATTCTTAAGGATTTTAGCTTCATGGAACTGAAATATACAATATAGGTAGTATAACCTTTTCTGCCAATAATAAGTCTGGTGTCAAAGTAAAAAGACACACAATATAAGATACCTTTATCAGGGTGCCCCACACCTTTGAAAATATCGTGAAGTCTTTGAATCAATCAATATGTTATCTCCTAAAACATGGTTAAATTGTTTTCTGTTTAGATAACTGTGAATACTTGGCAAAAGAAGCGCGATTTGAATAAACCACCAGAATCTGTCTTTCGCAAAACTGCTGTTTGCACAAGGTAAACCCCTGATAAACATGAAATATATATGTACTAGCGCATAAAGGAAAGATACAAACTAAGAGTACCTTTTTTCCCCCAATAGTGCGTGATACTCATAATTGAGTCTGCACATTGCCCGCTTCTTAAAGAAATTAGCTGAGGCCGTCACTTAAACCTATAAATGTCGTGAGCTGGAATAAAAAAGTGAGTAAACCAACATATGCTCAAAACAAAAACTAGGAATAATTTAATCCTACGATTGTTAAATGATGTTATCTTGCTCCAGTCGCCACACCGACTGTTTTAGATTGTCTCTAATTTTTCTAAATAAAGATGTAACTACAAATGTTTTTAAGTTAGTGAACCAGGAATTTAAAAGTATTTAAAAGTAACAGAATACACTGTAATGTTATGTTGTTTTTCTTACAGAGGGTCAACCTTGTATATATCAATATTCCGTCCTGATGATGGTCTTGTAAATGATCAAGATAAGACCGAAACGTCGACCCACATAGTCCAATTCTGCACTGTATGATTTGTACCGACTGTTGATTTTCTCCTGATTAATAGTAGAAATCAAGTTGTCACCTCTTTAGCAGTCTGGACAGTTTTCATGGATATATTATAGGAAAAGTAACCAGTACCTTTAATATCCATTATATATCTTTGTATGTACCCTGCTTTATGTTATTGTTGATTTTGTATACAGAATTATTCTTTGTCTTTAATGCAAAAATAATAACTTCTCAGACAAGAAAACTATCCTGGTTTCATGTTTTATTATTCATTTACTCTATTTTTGATGTTAGTGTGGTAACATCCTGTGCTTTCTCATTGTTAGAAACTTTTAAATTTATTCGAACAGCCGCTGATTGAACTCAAATTTAGGTACTTTGATTGTTACTCAACAAGTCCTAAACTAGTGCTGCAAATTCATATAAATGAAATCCCTTGCTGGCCAATTTATACTTTACTAAACTCTGCCCGAGCCCGCAAGGGTATATTGGGTTACTCACCTTCCGAAACATTGTGATGCAGAGAGGCGCTGTCCATCATTGGTAATCCCCTTCATGCAACCCAGTGTAGTGATAGTGTCTGGTATGTGATGCAGACATCTGAGTGTTGGTGCGCAGAAGCACCTCTACTGTTCACAGCACCAAGGGGTCCCAGACTGTCTTCTTACACAGGCCAGCAACGAGTCTCCAAACAATCTGGCAGAGTTCACCACCAGGTAAGGGTGATCACCGATGCCTCAATGTGTACTGCCAAGGCCCAGCATCTCTACGTCACCTCTGCATCCCAGTCCGGGTCCCAGATGCTCTCAAAGCAAGGTCTCAGGGTCCCAGAGATTGTCCACGTTTTCAAGGTTTTGTCTGCCATGGTGTTGCAAGGAGGGCACTATGAAAAGTGATGCATCACAGCTTACTAGCAGTTTTTACCAAAGCTTCCTGAAACTATCGCCATGTAGCAACATATCATAAATACATCGCTAACAGGGCAATCGTTTTTTGCAATGGCCAGCCTTAAGAAAACTGCTGCTAACTAACGCTAACGCAAGTATGCCCCAGAATTTGTTGCTTAGTGCCAACGTAGACACTCTTGCACCATGGTGCAAGGGTGCCTCCATTGCAAGCAGGATTGTTTTTGCGCAGGAAAACACAACTTACTGCACAAAAACAATCCCCAGAGGCATTTTCCTCTTTCTAATCCGCAGCACAAATTGAAAGATGAAAAAATGAGGAATACAAATATTCTCCTAGTTATGCCTGCTTTGGGGAGACAGAAGGTTTTAGCACTTCCCCATGTTTACATGATTAAATAAATCTGGGGCAGCGTCAAAACAAAATCATGGGTGTTGATTGGGAAAACCCACCCTCCACTCCCATGGAACACCTCCTTGACTCATAGTAAGGCAAGGCAGGGACCTATGCTGCTGTGTCTGACTCCTTTATGAGGCCTTTCAAAGCCATGCACAATGGCTTTGTTTCACCTCATAGATGTGACTGAGAAGCTTGCGCTGCTGAAGCATAAAAAGATTGCCGCTCTGGCAGCGTGAGCATCTCATAAATAAGCCCCTCTGTTCAGATGTACTCACTATCTGGCGATAAACTCCGTTCAGTAAAAAAAAGGTATTTTTCTGCAATGCAAACAGCCAGAATGTGAGTGACTGTCGGTCATGGCAGTTGTGTTTTTTTGCACCTTTTTTAGTGCCAGATGTGTTCTTATATCCAAAATGGGCAAAAGCACGCATTTCATGCCAAAAAATATAGAAATAAATGCCAGTCTGCCATTTCTCATAGTTTCAGGTCATTTTTTGCATAACAGTCAAATACAAATAACGCAAATTTAACACACCCGAATTTATTATTGCCAGGTCGTCAGTGGCATAACAATGGTACTCCCAATGAAAGCAAGGAAAATGTGTGTCCTCGCCCCGTCATAGTTGAGGAGTAAAGCTCATAACTGGAGTACAGGGTCCACCACACAGAGTTTCACCATGGCACCGCTGCACCTTCTGCACTATAGATATGTCTTTGCAATGGCAGCAGCGACCTCTCAGGTCAATTACGCCCAGCACTGCAGTAGAACACTGGGTTTAAAACCATTTACTCAATGCAGGGCCGCACAGGTAGTAGTTAAAAACTAACACTGAAACGGGTCCCTATTGGGCTCTATGTGCAATGACTGTAAACACCATTAAGATTATCCATGTCAGCAATGCATTTTTTTTTTACATTTCGCTTGTTTCCGCTGAGACTTCCATTCCCCATAGAGCGTTTGTTGCAGACCTGCCAACAAAAATGACAACAAAAATGACCATGCAAGGATGAGGCAGAGACTTGGAGGGGCGGGTCCTCCGGGATAGAAGTACCTAAGAGGCACATTTGGCTCTTCGCCCACCAAACCTCTCCTTCAAAAAACAAAAGTTTGTTATCCAGTGATGTTTTTGTTTTCACACCCCTTAATTGGCATCAGATCTTCCAAGCCCCGAAAATTGAGCTGGAACTCTACTATGTGCAGGGGTTTCCAGCTCGCCTTACATGCCACCATGTGATATTGGTGACCGCATGAAGGGAGCCAATATCGTGTGACAGATGGTGACACTGTGTGGGTTGGCAGGTCTGTTGTTGTTTCTAGAATGCTATCTTTCTGTAGTTCTTCCTTCAGACTATCAGGTTACTCACCCAGGTGGTTTGCTTTGCATTCTGGAACATGTAGTACTTATTTTATAATGGTATGCCTTGTTTTATACTGTTACTTACATGCCTGCAGGTCCCAAAATTCAGGACAAGTCACTGAATACAGCATTTATTATTCATATATTTACCTAGTGGAAAACTTAAGGGAACTGCGTATTATTTGGGCAGGTAAACTCACATTCATACAGACTGTGGGGCAGATTTACTATAACTGGCACATCCCTGCATATCAACAGGGATGAGCCAGTTACTGTACGTCACGGCTGCACCACCATGGATGCACCACATTTACAATGCGGCATACAATGAGGCAAAAATGGACAGATGCATGATGCATCTGCTGCCATAAAAGTGGCACATTGTTTTGAGTTGCGTCGCAAGCGCGACGCAGCTCCAGCAAGGCTCAGGGGTGCCCTATCCTGAAAATGCTGCGTGAATCCGTACGCCTGCTTCAAACAGGCGCACGGTTTTGACGCAGCATTGCCTTAAAAGTGACTGAGTGAAATCTTGTAGATTTCACTCAGCCACTTTTAGGAGGTATTCCTACACCGGAACGCCCCCTTCCCCGCCCCGGAACACCTTCATGTGGCGCAGGGCTTTACAACATGACGCATCTTCCAGAGGCAATTGCGGAGTAAAATTAGGCAAAAGGGGCTTGTAAATCTGCCCCTGTATTTCTTTATTCAGTTGTGCACTTTGTATAAGGAATTTCCGCACTTAGCTGTCAGGGTCGGATTGGGAAGGAGGGCAGTTGGGCATATGCCGATGGGCTTGTGCTTCAGAGGCACCTCTGGGCCGTTTTTTTGGTCCTCTGTAAACTGTCCCAATAGACATACGGTCTTCCCCAGTCCCCGCCAGGCCTCTATAATGTGGATGTGGCACCAGCATCACGTGTACTCTCCTGAGCTGCTGTAAATTGAGGCTGGGGGCCTGGTGTTTCTCTGGCCTTTTGGAAAGTCTTGCCTCGGCCCCCTGCCTTCCCAGAAGCAGTGTCATCCCCTGCCAGGCCATGATCTTCAGGTTATGGGGAGGGTGTGAATATCCAGGGGACTCCATGTGGGGCCCAGGGAGGCGGTGATTTTGTGGCCATAGTGCCATTATCACCTCAGGGTATTATGGACTGGGAGGGGGTAAGAGAAATGACCAGGTGTTGTCACCTCTACCCCAGTCTCTTTTAGGCCTTTTTGGGAGTGTGGGGCTTAAATAACTGGATATGGCATTAAGGTCAGTCCTGAAGCGCTGCACATAATGTGTGCCTAAAAAAGTATAGAAAGCACTGAGTGGACCAATGTCAGTGCTGTAAACGAGCATCTACAACAAGACTTAAATGAACAATACAGGGCAGGACGATGTCAGCGAGGCCTAAAGTAAGTGCACTCATGCGGCAAAACCAGATTGGCCCCTGATTGGGGGTAACTGAAAGAAGCTGAATTAAGTAGCTTGGGGCCCGATGTAGGTCGGTCGGTAATGGCCAAAAATCGGTATTTTCGGCCGTTACCGACCGGTATCCAAGGATTGGCATGTAGGGGCACAATTTTACAGAATCGGTAAATTTACCGATTCGGTAAATTTACCGATTCTGTAAAATACCGAATCGGTATTTTTACCGATTCGGTAAGTCTCAGATGTAGGTGGGACTCTTCTGAGTCCCACAGGCCCTACAAAATCGGTATTTTACCACACAATCCTATTGTGTGGTAAAATACCGAATACAGGTGTGCATGCACATGTGTGCATGCACACCTAGCCATGTGACAGACAGACATGCCCTTAGGGCATGTCTGTGCGCCACATGGCGCACATGCCTATTTGTGGGTTGCCAGAGGGTGTCAAAGTGACACCCCCTGCACCCTTGCAAAATTCGGTATTTACCGATTCTGTAAATACAGAATCGGTATTTCCCATTGATTCCTATGGGCTTCAAAGTCCATAGGAATCAATGGGAAATACCGATTCTGTATTTACAGAATCGGTAAATACCGATTGTTACAGAATCGGTATTTCAACATCTGGAAATACCTACATACCCACCCTTTAGATTTACCGATATTTAATTACCGAATCGGTAAAATTCGGTAATTAAAAAACGGTAAATCTAAATTACCTACATCGGGCCTTTAGTGTATCATGAACTGAACGTCACCTGTAAACCATGAACATAAAGACAAGCTTCGTAGATCTAATGATCAGAGGCTCCTATGTTGTCAGATAGGAAATATGTTATGTAGCCATAGAAAGGGGTCCCTGAACCAGTGTGCCTCTAGAAGCTTTAAAATATTTAGCAACCATTTCTCAAAAAGTACTCTAATGAGACTGACTAGATGATGGTCGCTAAAAGAGACGATCCGAGAATGTGGGCCACTTTTTTAGTGAGTGCCCTGGCTGAATTGTGACCCCAATCCGACACTGTTAGCGGTCATATCTGGCCACACACTACAGCGCAACATGACATCTGCGCATCCACTGTGGACGCCTGTGCATTGGAGCTACATGAGCCACCTGTGCCTGCCAAAATCTACCATCTGCGCGCTGCTGTAAGCACTTTTGACGTTCTTCCACGGTAAGCAGTAGGACAGATGTCGAACGTACTTCCTTGCCCACGTTAAGGAGCCACGCGCTTCAAGCTAATGGGTCACCCAATGGCCTGTGTCCCGAGAGCGCGCGCGCGTAGGAGCCAAGCCGCCGTTGGCGCGTGCCACCTGACGCACGAGGGGAGCAGGACAACGCGCTCCAGGTGCAGGCCGAAGGGTCCCTACGACGGGTCCCGAGGTGCTCGCCCCAAATCTGAATCCAATTAAACTCCTGGAAGAGGCGCTCCCGGAGCCCTGCCTCATTCATTATGCATGCAAATTGAAACCCAGCCGCGTCTTACGAGGTGCTGCAGTGCAAAGCGCAGCTTTCGACGTCGTCAGCAGCTTTTCAGTTCAGCACAGTAGCAATCCAATTAAAACGGCCATCAAAGCAGATCCAAAAAGCATTAAACAGTTCCCATTAATGTCATATTCAATTTAGCAACTCAGAGCTGAAGATGTTCATTACTGTCTCCTGCTAATTTCCGACCTTGTGGACAAGTGTATGAATGATATTTACACCATTTGAAAAGTAAATAATCAATGTTTACATTTTTGCATTGATTTCGCTTTATAAATTCAAAATGCATATTCATTTGATGTTTTCACCATGGAGGTAAACGCTCTCTATTTGAAAATACACTTCTAAGTGTGCGCCTCCTTTATACTTGAAGCGCCGAAGAAAGTGCATCTCAGAAAGACTTGAATATAGCCTCGTACAATTAAGCAGTACAAATGCAAACACAATAGGATTTTGTAAACCCGCTAGATCGTTTCTTTTGAAGTTTTGCACAGCCACTCTGACTGATGAGCAAATGTATCTAATTTAGATGCATCAAACAAAAATCCGCTCGCCAAGGGGCAAATTCTCAGAATCAGCCCCTTTGCAACTGTTTTTTTTGCATTGGGGATGCACCATCCCCAATGCAAAAATCGCAAATTGAGAAATCGCTAAATTGCGATTATTTTTCATTTAAGGAATCTCAAATGAATGGGGAGGTATTCCTTGCGAGTCGCAATTAAGGAATTTTAAGAAATCGCAATTTTTTTAGTGATTTCTTTATTGCATTCCATTTTGCTATTCCTTAATAGCGAATCGGTATTTTTCGCTATTAAGGAATCGCAAAATGGGTTGTTGATGCGTCTGGGGGTTAGTTTCATATTATAGGACTCAGGAATAGGTAGGAACCTTTAGGTCCTACTCACGAATTTGAGGCTGAATTCTGTTGTGTGTGGTAAGTCTGGTTACTGCATATATAGGAGTTTGGAGCTTTGTGGCAAACACCTAACCCCTTACAAACCTCTCCTGATACATTTCGAAAAGATGAACCTACTGAAATGTATTGTTGGGAAAATGAAGGGTAAATCCCAATGCATGTGAAATTTAATGAGAAAATCACTAAATCTAAAAGTAATTCCCTATTTGTCCAGGGATTGAAGATTACCGGGAGTAATTGGTTCATTAAAACTACATTTGTCCTCCTTGCAACAGTCCTAACACATAAAGAATATAACAAAGTGAAAGAATATATGCGCCAAAGCATATTTATTTTCTCCCACAAATAAATATCTTTAATCTTCATTGCTGATTTCAGTACAGGAAAAAACAACATTCTCACTTTCTAGAAAATCAAATCAAGTGATGAGACCAAAAAAAGCATTGGCATAGCCAAAGGGTCTGGCCTTTTGAGCCTTATAACTGTTTTGCCATGCTGCACATTATCATGGGTGCTGTGCTGCCAGGGATTGAAGAGCGGTACAATTACTTCACACTGGGTCATGGAGTTTGCTTCAGAAAGTCCCTAACAAGAGCAGGTGGCTCAGGATATTTCACACATAAACCAATGCACGATCTACAATGTGTTGTTCTGTCTTTGCAAGTGTGCTTTGCTGCCCGTCCAACGCACATAAAAGTCGAACACAGTAGCCCCATTTTCAGCCTTGGCCCATGCAGGTAAGAGCCGTGTGGCTGTGGGACAAGGTTGGGGGGGATTCGACAGACGCACACAAGGGAAAATTAGATAAATAATGACATTTTTCCTTGTCAGCCTCTGTCAAAATCCTGCCCCCACCCGGCCCCACCGCTCTTACCGGCACAGGCCACGACTGCCCATTTTATCAGTTATTTAGAAAGTATTAAAGTGACAATAACCAAAGAATAGTGATGGACAACCGCAGTTTATTATATTCTGACAACATACTTGGCAACATTAGTATCCTAATGCTTCCAAACAAACCAATGCCTTTTCTTATGCAACTGATGCGATGGATTTTTACCAAATATTGCACATAATGTAACATTCACTAATGCCTTAAATGGTTCTAAATGCATTACAGATGACCCCTTTTATTTCTATTGCAGGATGCCCGTGGTCCCTGCAGGGGACCCCGTAGGAGGGCAGGCCCCTTAGGAGGTCTGAGGGCAGCCGGGTGGCCCATCCCCCAGGGGGGGTGGGTTTACAGGGCGGTGCCACACTAAGGGGGCTGGGCGAAGGGTGGGGCTAACGGGGGGGTTCTTAAGGGTGGCCCCTCCTTTCGCGCGCTCTCTTTGCTGCTGCCCCCCTTCGCACCTAGATGTCCTCTAGCTGCTCCCCGCAGCAGCCCGGATTTAGATAGCCCCTCTCCCCGCCAGACGCTAGGCCCCCTTTCTTCTCCTTCTCGGATCGTCGAGCGTTGGTTTGAGGTAAGCGGACACTTGCTGGCCTCCTCCTGAGCCCTGTCCTTGGGCAAAACCCAAGTTGTACGGGGCCCAGTGACCACGGTCACGGGGGGGGCAAAAGGTCAGTGTGCGGATTTTATGTTATGTCGGGGGTAAAGGGGGCAGCAATATTGGAGGTCGGTGTTTACCGAGCTGGCTAGGCCTCGGCCAGGCCGTGTGGGCCTCGGCCACGTGGGTAGGCCCTGGGCAGGTTTTTGAATCACAGGCTTGGCATGCAGGAGGCCGCCGGTGCAACGCACTGCAGCCCACGCGCAGCACGGGTAACGCCAAATGTTAAATCGGCAATGTTTCCCAGTATAAACACAGTCAGGAATAGGTGGGGAGATGCTGAGCTCAACGAGCGGCAGATGTTAGGCCGCGGCCAGGCCGTGCGGGCTTCGGCCACGTGGGTAGGCCCTGGACAGAATTTTGAATCGCGCTCGGCATGCAGGAGGACGCCGGTGCAACGCACCACAGCCACGCGCAGCAAAAATAAACTGCAGCTAGGCGAAAAGTCAAGGTGCCAAAGTCGGCCTTTACCCTCATGTAGACCTTTAAACGGGTGACACCAGGTGTAAATCGCAACGTTTCCCCGTTTTACCCAGCCAGGAATTGCAGTGCCTCGCGGCTTACATCTCTGTTATGTGAGCCTAAAGGATATCACCCACAGAGAGGGCATTGAATCTGGCACATGAAATTATTTCAACACGCCAGATGACTGCTCCTCGCCGGGACATCCTTTTTAGAAGCCGGCGCTGTTAGTTTAACAAAGAGTTACCTTGTTTAAAACCCGGCGCTTTTATTTAAGAAAGTAGTTACCTTGTTTAAAACCCGGCACTTTTAGGCCAGGGTAGCGTGGCCGAGCGGTCTAAGGCGCTGGATTACGGCTCCAGTCTCGTTGTAGGCACTGGTTCGGAACCCGCCGCTGCCAGCTAGTTGCATGAATAATCTAGTAACATTAAGTTTTCATAAAGTAGTTGGGAGGGTCTGCATGCTTATACCTCATGTATTGCTGAGGTGAACATGAATATTACGGAACTTCAATTTGGTTGTCATCAATATTGCATACACCATGTGGAAGAAATCAGGATTTGCTATAACGATGTCACGGGCGGGAAAGCCAGGGCGGCGGGGGGGGAGAGGCCCAGCACAGTGAGCGTCTTCCTTTGCAACTACAGTGGGAGCGGCCGGTAGAAATGCCGAGCGGCTCCCGGCAAAATGCCGTGCGGGTCTCTGCAACCCCCTGCCCCCCCCCTTCCTCCAACTAAAACTTCGTGCAATAATACGGGTAAACTGAGGTTGCCGGTGAAAGGTTCGACACCAGCCGGATCGCTAATTTTACTGGCTTTATAATCGGCTTGGCCACAAATAATTTATAACGCAGACCCCGCACCGGGATAGCAGCCTCTGTGTGCGGGTGATTCCTACCCCGCATCGATATAGTTCTCATAGCCGTTAACATTAAATTAGCTTGTGTTGGCTTATCGGCTAGGGCGCACGTCCTCGAACTGGATGAACTGGGTTCGAGTCACGGCAATGTCACTAAGGCGTCCTGTGATTCTGGGCAAATCACTAAATTTTTCATTCCAAGCAAAACTGAATGTGTGTTTTAATGTGATAAAGGCCTATCTTATACCGGTCCGACTTTCAGGGAACAATTAAATCAAGTACGTCCTCGAACTGGTTGGACTGAGTTCGAGTCTCGGTAAGGTCACTAAAACATCCTGTGAGTCTGGGCAAATCACTTAATTTCTCATTTCTAACAAAACTGAATGTGTGTTCTTAATCTGATAAGGGCTTATCTTAGACCGGCCCGACCTTCAGTGAGCAATTAAATCAAGTCAAATGAGGAGGCACAAACATTTTTTGGAGGGCAACACTTGAATACCGTAGTGCAAGAAGGTTTCTGCAATGTCACCATTGGGTGTGTGGTCTAGGGAGGCACGTCAATTTTAATACGTTTTATTGCGATAAGGTCTGCCTTTCTCCACTGTGTGTGATGCCTATGACTGACGTTATTAGTAGATGTGTAACGCATGTTCCTTGTTACAGGCAGGGGTGGGCAAGCTCCACTGGACCGCAAGAGCACGGTGCAAAGGCACAGTAAGAAGGTAAGCGCGAGACAGGGGGGGGCGGGGGTGTTGGTCAACAGTTTGGCCTAATGTTAAATACACACGCCTCCGGGCGACCGGCGTACTTCCTCGTTCCTCTTGCTCCCGCCTCAGGATGGCTGAGGCAGGCTAGGACGTATTTTGAAACGATGCTCTTGTCGCAGCAATACGCAATACAGGTGCAGGACGCTAAGTCGGATTAGCGATCGCATCATCACTGGAAGACAGGTCGACATTCATTAGGCATCGCAGCGCGCAAGGGCACGAAGTAAGTACACAAAGGGAAGGTATCGGCGGAAGCAAAGGGGAGGGGGAGAGGTCTCCCAAACCGGCCGTGTTTTCAGATGGCGCTAGGTCAGTTGGTCACCGTCCAGTTTTCTTACTGGAGTGAGAGACCACGCAGGATGTCCGGACAAAGATCGGCACCCAGGTCGGCAGCAGACGTGCAAGCGGCGACCTTTTCACAGCTTGTCAAGACCAATGGCCTGGCTTGGGCCACCGATCTGCTCAATGCCAGCACCCCTGACTCGTGTTGTCATAACAACATTATAGCCATTGAGGAGGATGACATGGTTGGGGCAGGACACTCTCGTGCGTCAAAGAGTGTGTGGGTTACCACCAACAAAGAATTCCCAGCCCCGTCAAAAAAGAAGGGCAGGCCCAAAATGACAATTGCAATGGTACATGATGCACCCGGCCCCTCGGGCATGCATAACGCTGCGCAACCTACGGCGGAGTACGCCACAAAGAGCGATCTTGGTAAGATCATGTCCACCTTACACATGTTTATGACAGAAATGAAAGAAAGTGTAGCAAACATTGGTGGGGGGCTGGCCCAGCGAACGTATGGGGCTCAGGTCCCAGCCCCCCGCACCCGCCCGGCCAAGCGCTGGAACCTCCCCTCCGGGGGCCTCGGCGGCACCGCTACCCGATCCCAATGTGGCACCTGCACCAAGGGAACTGATCTAACCTCCTCCCCTACGCAACACCCCTGGTTCCAGACGCCCCGGTACCCACAACATTACTCTTGGCACCTGAGTTACCTGCACATGCACCTCCAACGATACTTACCGTACCAAGTACGGTGCCAACCCTCCCGGTAGCCCCGATTCCTCCCTCGCTCCCCCGTGCCAGCTCCCTCCACGGCGACGCCACAGAGTGAGGAGGAGGAGGTCGTGCTGGATGCTCCCTTGCCATCAGGGCGCTCTTCCCTGGCATGGGAGGTTCCACTGGCGGCGAAAGAACTCATCTGGAAGAGGGAGTTCATCGATATATTCTCGCTACTAATGTTAGGGCAACAAGGTACAGACATGCGTGTGCAGGGCAGGGCTAAAGGAGGATGGAAAGAAAGTTAAGTTTCAACCATTGCCGGAGAAAAATATTGACACTTGGTTTGAAGCTTTCGCCATACTATCTCCCATAGTTATGGAACATTTTCAGATCAAGGCCCCGCCCTGGTACAGTATGGCAGACTTATCCATACTGAAGCAAAGAAATGGGGGGGGTAGGTTGGTTGAACTATGACAGGGAGTTCAGAAAGAAATTGTCCAGATCTCCCAAGATGCACCGGGATCATAAAGAGGTGCAACTATGATTGGATCACATGGGGTCTAGAGCACTGCAGGGGGTTGCAACAGACATCAAAGTGCAGGTCTCACAGGGGGCAACAACTGAATTAAAGTCGCCCTCAGCAGCATACTGACCAAGGAAACCGCCCTTTCGGGGTGGCCACGGGGGGAAGGGCCAGAGAGGGGGAGACGGGAGGCCCCAGGCTGGGTCTTGCAGGTTATTCAACAGCGGGCATTGCCACTGGGGGAAGTCCTGTAAGTTCACACACACATGCAGTAATTGTGGAGGGCAACACCAGTCAGGTTCATGTAGGACGCACAAAAGACAGAAGCAGGGAGGAAATTATGGGGGGAGAGGTGGCGCTTGGCAGAATAAGTAGCGCAAATGTGCAGCCCCCGTCCCCCCCACCGCGCATCTCCCCCCCTTAACACACAGTGCGCCGCCTCTGCACTAGGCAGCATTCCCTTAAGCCCTGCATTCATTCCCTCCCCCATGCAGCCATCCATCCAGGCGATAGCAGTGAAGGGTCCCTCTCCTGTTAATTTGGCGCGCCTGATCCCTCTGCTGAATAAATACCCTAACAAAGTAGATGGGACACTGCTCCTGGGGGGCTGTGCAGAAGGCTTTGAGATACCTTATATAGGAACCCCGCAGGCGCGAGATGCTGAAAATTTTGAAGTCAGCTAAGGACAATCCAGAGGTGGTAAGAGCAAAATTTGGGAAGGAATTGGAGTTGGGGAGAGTAGCTTTCCCTTCTTGCAGCCACCACTCGCAAATTTCGTAGTCTCTCCCCTGGGTATAGTCCCCAAAAAAGACCCCTTGCATTCAGACTAATACACCACCTGTCATACCCCGAGGGCGAGTCGGTCAACCACAACTTGGAAGAAGGAGTGTGCTCAGTGTCCTACTGCTCATTTGAGGTGGTCATGGATTTGGTAAGAAGGGCAGGCAAGGGGGCATGGCTAGCCAAAGCATATTTAGAATCGGTCTTTCGCCTGCTGCCGGTGCACCCCAGCAGCCAGCACCTACTGGGGTTCAGGTTGTGGCAAGAACACTACTATGAAAAATGCATGCCGATGGGATGCTCTATTTCATGCGCGTTTTTGAGGCATCCAGCACCTTCCTCCAGTGGGTACTGCAAGCAACAGAGGGAGTTGAAAGTTTGACTCATTATTTGGATGATTTCCTGTTTGTAGGAAGAGAGGACTCGCAAGACTGCGCGGAGGCGTTAGCGAAATTCCAGAAGGTTACTGAGCATTTAGGAGTGCCCCTGGCTCCAGGGAAAACAGTTGGGCCAGCGCAAGTACTAGTCTTCCTGGGCGTAGAGATTGACACCAAGGCAGGGAAAGCCAGGCTCCCGGGGGACAAAGTCAGCCAACTGCCCTCGCAGATCCAAACAGTGTTGGGTCAAGAAAAGGTATCGTTGGAGGACACACATAGTTTGCATTGCAGGTTAAATTTTGCCACCAAAGTGATCCCCGCGGGTAGGGCGTTTGCGCGCAGACTAGCCAGGGCAGCTGCCAATATTAAGCGGAGACACCATGAGGTGAGGCTGAGCATGGGCGTGAAGGAGGATTTGAAGATATTGGGGGAGTTTCTGCAACAGTTTAATGGTTCTGTAATCTGGAGAGAACCCTGGACTAGCAGCCAGGAACTGACGCTGTTTACTGACGCGTCAGGCAGGGAAGGATTTGGCGCAATCCTGAATAGGGAGTGGTGCACGGAGAAGTGGCCGAACACTTGGAGGAAGAAAAGAATAACAGCAAACATAACTGTCTTAGAGCTATTTCCAATTGTGATGGCATTTCACCTCTGGCCGGCCATGTTAACTGCAAAAAGGGTGGTCCTGTGGTCCGACAATCTAGCCGTGGTCCAAGCTATTAATACCCCGTCAGCCAGGTGTGCGCTCGTACTAAGCTTGCTCAGGGAATTAGTGAAGGTATGCCTGTACAACAACATAGAATGTAGAGCCAGACACATTCCAAGAGCGCAAAACACGGCCGCTGATGCTCTTTCACGTTTTCATTGGCAGCGTTTCCGGGAGGCGTGGCCGAGAGCGAGGGTGGAGATGACACCTTTCCCGGTGCGGCTCTGGCACCTGCTGCGGTGGCGCAGCACATTAGAGAACTAGGCGAGCTGTCCCTGGTACCACGGACCATGAGGAGATATAAGACATCCGTGGATAGTTTTGTGGAATCATGGGCCCCTGGGAGCAAGCATCTTACCCCAGGGTGGACAGGGTGCAGGCTTTTATGAATTGGGCCAAAGATGGGGGGAAGAGCCACTCTTGGATGGCAGGGCACCTATCAGCCATCGGGCACCATCCAGACTGCTCGGCCAGGACGATCCTACCGCCATATTCACGACCAGGACGGCGTTATTAGGCTGGTCCAGAGTGGTGCTCAAGCAGCTTGACCAGAGGGCCCCCCCATTGACTATGAGACTTTACAGAGGATGGTGGAGGCCCTCCCCTCGGTCGCCCAGTCCGCCTACGAGGCAACACTCTTTGCCGCCACTTTCAGCTTAGCGTTCTTTGGGGCCTTTAGAATAGGTGAACTGGTGGCACGCTCCAAGACAGAAAGCAACTCCAGGGCACTACAGATGAGGGATGTGCGCCTGACAGCTGAATCAGTGGAAATATTCCAGCAGTACTCAAAAACAGACCAGGCAGGCAGGGGGAGGGGCATCTCCCTTGCATCGCCTGGGTAACAACAGCTATTGCCCGGTGGCAAACAAACAACCACAATGCGTGAGAACCTCACCTTTTTACATTCCATGACCAACACGAAAGAAACAGAATAAAGATAAGTCCTGTGTTGCTTGTGGCCTTTTACGTATTTGTTCGTTCTCACGTATTGTGGTTGTTTGTTTTGTCCCACAGGTTCGCGAGTGTTGAGAGAACACCGTTTCCCCTCGTATTACCGCAAAATTGCGGAAAGAAGAGTGACTTACAGCTGGAGTCACCTTGAAACCAATTTTGGTTTGGACCTCGCAACTGGTATGAGCCCAGGTGGTCGTTTGAGGTTGTGAATACAATGTGTGTCCTCATGCAGTGGCTCAAAAATTTGTGACGCCCTGAAGAAATTGCCCGAAATGGAAGTGGCAATGAAACATGTCGGCAAGTGGAGCATGGATAGATAGGGATTAGCCATCCTCACCTTTTTACATTCCATGACCAACACGAAAGAAACAGAATAAAGATAAGTCCCGTGTTGCTTGTGGCCTTTTACGTATTTGTTCGTTCTCACGTGTTGTGGTTGTTTGTTTTGTCCCACACACTGCATTTCCTCACAAACACTGTTTTGTTTGTTTTGTGGACACTTATTTTCTTTTAGAGCTTGATGGCGCCAATGATGAGATCAGGGCAATCCTGGTGATTACCTGCCAGGTTCCCGTTGGTGGTTCGCCCGTGAGGTGCCATCTCGCTCACACACACTTTTTCTAACCTCTTCTTTTTTCTAATTTAGACACATTAGTGTGTGTTACTTGTTGTCTCACAACTGTTCTTTGTTTTTCAAGGGTTTGGGCAATGTGTTTTTACTGAATGGCATATTTTGGTTGTACCTCCTACCTCAATAATTAAAAGAGAGGAGTACTGTGAAAAAAGTTTTTGCAGTTGATGGCACACCATTGATATATTGATATTTCTATGCCTGGTCGGTCTAGGTCTTGTTTTGGAATTATATGCCTGAGTGGAGGGAGACCAATGACCGATTTTTCCCTCTAAGCTCCTCTTTGTCTACTGCACTAGGGGGGGGGCAAATAATGCTCCCATTCATTCCGGATTGGGGCGGCCACCACTGCTTTTAGGGAGGGTCTGCCGGCAGAGGCAATGAAAAGAGTTGGCCAATGGGATTCCAATTGCTACAAAATATATGTGAGACCAGAACGAATGTGCGGGTGTTGGGGCATTCCTATGTCGCAAGAATTGCAAGATGGGTGGAGGCAGTCACCTGGAAGCATGGTTTCAGCAACACCAGGGTAGCTTGGTTTGGTTTCCTGGGAATGCATTGGGCAGACCTCCTAGGACCGCTGCGCAGGACTCTGAGGGAGAGTAGCCTCCTGCCAAACATCGTAGTGGTACACCTTGGGGGAATGACTTGGCAGCTGAAGGCAAGAGGCGGCTGCTGGATGCATGAGGAAGAACCTTAGCATACTGAGCAGTGAGCTGGGATCGTGTGGCTTTTGGTGGTCAGAAATAACTCCTAGACCCATGTGGCATGGGGCTAAATCCCAGGAGGCACTAGAAGTTGCCCGCAGGTGCGTTAACGCAGCCATGCGTAATTCACCGAAATGCGTGGGTTGGGTTACATAAGACACGGTTGGCTACATGCGAAATCCATTGGCTGCTGGGAATCTGATAGGGTGCATTGGACCAAAGTAGGCATGGCTATATTCCTGTTAGACTTGGGGGAGGATCTAGAAGCAGCGGGGTGCAAATAAGGTGGTGGGGGCTCTGGGCGCAGTGGTCGCCATGCCCAGGGCTGTGGAGGAGTTACAGGGCGATCCCTATACAAGACAGGCGCAGGAACAGGACCTGAAGCCTCCAGTGCAAGCGCACCATACTAAGTCATACATGCTCCAAGGGGTCCTTCTTGGGAACTTGGGGTTTGACGGCGCCCCGTTAGTCCTTAGGGCGGTTGTAAACCTGAACAACGGGGGGCTTGCCTATAGCGCTCCGACCAGCTGGGGAAGGTGTGAGTTAACTCTCCCTTGTTCAGAAGGCGGAGTGGGTGGACGATAGGTCCACCGGTGGGAGGAGTAATCCTCCCAGGTACAACACCGGGCTATGGCTGCAGGTGTTCTCTTTGACTAAAACTTCAGGTACCCTCCAACAAGTGGTTGCCGGGCGGACGGGATCGCATGTAAGATAACCCACCTTTTATTTGTACAACAACCTGCAGCTTCTGTTCCATATACCTGGTGCCTGTGTGTTATTTGGGATTGGGGGCTGTGGGCAGTGGGGTACCGATGGAGATACTATGCAGGATGCCCGTGGTCCCTGCAGGGGACCCCGTAGGAGGGCAGGCCCCTTATGAGGTCCGAGGGCAGCTGGGTGGCCCATCCCCGGGGGGGGGGGTTTACAGGGCGGCGCCACACTAAGGGGGCTGGGCAAAGGGTGGGGCTATCGGGGCGTTCTTAAGGGTGGCCCCTCCTTTTGCGCACTCTCTTTGCTGCTGCCCCCCTTTGCACCTAGACATCCTCTGGCTGCTTCCCGCATCAGCCCCGGATTTAGGTAGCCCCTCTCCCTGCCAGACGCTAGACCCCCTCTCTTCTCCCCTTCCTACCGCTCACCCACTGAAAGGGGGGAAGTGGGGAGGGGTACTGTATTGGTGTATTAATGTTTTGTCTCTTGTTGCAGGAGGAGTTACAGGGGGATCCCTGTACAAGACAGGCGCAGGACTAGGACCTGAAGCCTCCAGTGCAAGCGCACCATAGTAAGTCATACATGCTCCAAGGGGTCCTTCTTGGGAACTTGGGATACGGCGGCGCCCTGTTAGTCCTTAGGGCGGTTGTAAACCTGAACAACCGGGGGCTTGCCTATAGCGCTCCGACCAGCTGGGGAAGGTGTGAGTTAACTCTCCCTTGTTCAGAAGGCGGAGTGGGTGGACGATAGCTCCACCGGTGGGAGGAGTAATCCTCCCAGGTACAACACTGGGCTATGGCCGCAGGTGTTCTCTTTGACTAAAACTTCAGGTACCCTGCAACGAGGGGTTGCGGGGCGGACGGGATCGCCTGTAAGATAACCTACCTTTTATTTGTACAACAAAAAAACATGCAACTTCTGTTCCATATACCTGGTGTCTGTGTGTTATTTGGGATTGGGGGCTATGGGCAGCGGCGTACCGATGGAGATACTATGTTCACACATTTAAACTGGGGAATGCAGCCCCCACTATGTTTCAAATTGCAGTACAGTCATATTTTTAGCAGGCCACTGATTGCACTAAAATACATCTGAGCACAAACCGCCAGAAGCTCGTGGGATGTTTTACATCCCCTGAGCAATCTGCAGCGTATGAACCAAAGATGAAATGAATTTGACTACAGTATAGAGAGCAAATATAAATGCTTATTTGTAGCTGCATTTGTGTTCATGCAAAATAGATGGTTAGGGATTTTCTCGCAGTGTAAAAAAATAAGTAAAATTGTTATTGTTGTAGCAGAAAATATTCCTAAAGTGATGCACATCGGACAAGCAAACTCCAAATACCCAATTTGCAATGAAGTTTACACTCTTTAATTAACATTATTGATAGAGCAGAGCACTGGTTTATGTCAAAGGTAGGGAGGTGAAGGTCTGTTCAGAAGTGCAAACAGTCTCCATAATGATGTAGAGAACAGAAACAATGTGGCTGCCAGGCAATATGACATTCAACGAGAGGTAGGGTCTTTCTTTCCAAAAGAGATAGGTTGGCGTGCCCTGAAAACAATACCATTGTGTGATGCAATGTTTCACCAATGATGAGAAAGGAATTTAGAAAGGCACACAATGGAACCAATGAAAAGCGATGGACATGATGAAAGCCCATAGAGTAGATACAGCATGTCTCGAAGAGACAGCGCATGCACTGCCTAGGTTCGACCTGAAAAGTAGGTTGTGTGGATCACACAGCTGCCCTGCATGTCTCCTGTAAGGACATCCAGAAGTTTCAGTCTAAAAAGCTGCTACTGCCTTTCCTGATCTTCCCTGCTAATAACCTGGCATTTCCTGAGCTAAAGATTAATAGGCTTCATATATGACTTCTCTCACCCATCTACTTAGCATGGTAGAATGTACTGTATTGTCTTTGTTAGCTGGCCCATATGATACAAGCAAAGAATCTGAACTATGAAATTGCTTCGTTTTAGAAGTAAATAAACAACACCCATCTAACATCTAGAGATGAAGGAATAGAATTTTTCTCAGAACAACAAACAGGTAGCTAAATTGTGACTGTACCGTAGGTTTTAATTTTGGATTAAAATGTAAAACCACTCTATCTGAAAAGAAGTTGTAGTATGGATATCATGTAAGATGCACTCCCAGTTCACCCAGTCTTCTCGCTGAGGTAAAGGCTACCAAAAAAGGTAACTTTTTATTAGATACACAAAGACCTGGTCCTTCTGTATTATAGGCAATTATATTCACAGTACCTCATGTTGGCTCGCTGGTGCGGCTATTCTTAACCTCACACCCAGTCAAGGAGTCTGCAACAGGGTGTGCCTGTATTTAAAATGTCCTCATAAAATCTCTGCGTGTCATTCACTATATGTCTATACTCCCTCTATTCAAGCTATGCTTGTGCAACCCCATGTGTGGATGCTGGAAGGGAAAGGTCCTGTTAAATCAAATCAGAACAAGATCAAGAAAAAATGTGTGGTGGACGGGAAGGTACCTCACAGGAGCAACCACCAGGGAACTACTGACAGGTTCTCCTCAGTGTGTTCCACTTCTCATCATTGGCTCCTTCCCATCATAAATAAACAAAATGAAAAGTAGGGAAAAAGGAAATTCAGTTAGCTCAACAGTGTATTTCCCTACCCTAACCATGTGCCTCTACCCCCATAGACATCAACACCGCTATTCACACAGGCAATGAAACATGTTGGCTTCATATAATACAAAACGAAGCACAACGGTAGAGTGTTGGTTTTAGTGGCAGTAGAAACTCAGCGCAGAATAAAGGTGTTCAAAAAGCTAGGGATTTCTAACTCCATTTTTAAAGCAGGATCACACTGAGTAGCGGTGTTGATGTCTATGGGGGTAGCCGCACCAGCGAGCCAACATGAGGTACTGTGAATATAATTGCCTATAATACAGTAGGACCAGGTCTTTGTGTATAAAATGTTGTGAGTGGAGGGTACCTGAGTCTGGATATTTCCCTCTGTGCTCCTTTTGTGTATGAACTTTTTATTAGAGCCAAAAGATATGAGCCTACTCTAATGTTCAAAAGGTTCCTCTTGAAGATAGATGCCCAAAGCAATCAACAAATCCCAAGAAGGCAAGGGATTGTGACCCATCAGTTTTTTAATTAGAAGCTTTTCAGAATTCCAACTGTTAAAGGAACTATATTAGCAATATTCATGGAAACCTTCAAATGACTTCCCACTGATCTCCCAGATCCAATCCTGTTAAGAAACTATCTGTAAACAATTCAATAATTTGGAAGGGATCACAATCAGCTGCATACATACCCTTAGCTTAAAACCACCTTTCAAAGTTTCACCAATATTTTACATAGGAAACAAGGGTGGAAAATTTCCTGAAAGCCCTGATATCATAAACCAATTCCCTAAAACAACCTAAGTGCTGAAGGCAAAGTTTCTCAATGTCCAGGATGTCAGACACAAACTGTTTCAGAGATAGTACCAGAAACCATTGAAACGGAGGCTTTAAAAGCAGAACAAAATACTGATTCTCCAATGTCTAAGTTGGAGAAGGAAACCAAGGCATCCAAGGCCAAAAAAGAACTTACAAAATTAGTATGACTCTCTAACCCTGAATCTTTTTCAGCATCTTTGGTGAAAGGGGGATTGGAAGAAAGCCATATAGTATCCCTTCTGGTCGCAGACTCCCCACTGCATCATCTCACAAGTGATCAGACAGCAGATTTTCATGCAGAATTGAGGCAGAAGGGAGTTAGACAGAAAAGTAAAGAGGTCTAACCACACTTTTTCAAAGTTTTTCAATATCTGTTGAAAAGCCTCTTAGATGAGGTGGAAGATCACAAGGGTGGAATATTCTGTTTCAAACGTATGGCATGGAAGTTAGATTTCTTTCCAATTAAGAAGATATTGACTAGAGTAATGTCGATAAGGTTTTGCTTTTTGTTCCTCCCAGCCAATTTACATAATTTTTAGCCACTTGATTCTGCATCTGAACTAAATGTAACAGGTTGTTTGGCAATAACCACCATTGTAGCTCCTGAACATTGTTGAGTGAAAATGAAATCATCTCTTCCTATTTCTGAGACACTAGGATTGAGTCTTCAAACACATGTTGAACAACAGATTTTAAATGGTGGCTAGCCACAACACTACGAATGTGGTCATTCCATCTAACCCTGCACCTTCAATCAACAAAGTGCTGATGCTAGCTGAAATAACAATAGATGCAATTACTGCACTTGAAGATTCAATTTCCTTGAATACAGGAGAAACACTTGACACTTTTCAGTATCAAACAAAGATCTGATGAACAGTGTCTGTTGGGGGGATGTAGGTGGGACTTTTGAACTGTCAGTAGGTGCAACAGCAACTGTAGGCATCCGAAATATTTCTTTGCATATACATCAACCTTTAAACAAGAAGCAGAAATTTACCAATCATCCAAGTATGAGAAATTGACACGTTTTTTAACTGTAAAGCTGCAACTACTAGCCCTAATACCTTTGTGAGTTACCTGGGTTATGACAAAAGGCTCAATAAAAGAGACTTTATCTGAAAATGTTCCTCCTTGATCGCAAACCTAAAAACCTCTGACTGTTTGAATAAATAGGCACATGGAAATAGGTGTCTTATAGATCCAAAGTGCTGTAAAGGGACACCTTTTTCAGGCTGTGACCTCCAGTTTTAAATATTTTAGAGGTACCCTTCTGGTAATCTTGAGCTTTGATAGTGGGACACTGCTCTCCAGTGCCCAGTATAGGAGCTCTGACCTCTAAAACATGGCTGAAACCTGATTGGCATTTCCACATTCCACTTTCCTGCAACAAAAGGGAACACACAGCGGACCGAGCAATACGCACCTCAAATTTCGGTAGTCCCAAAAAGTGTAAAAGATTCTGTGCTGTACAACCTCCAAGACCTGCTGTGTTTTGGTCCCACTGGATTTCCAGATAACAAATTGTAGAGATATGGAGGCAGCACCAGTTAGAAAGTAACTTGCAAAAGCGTCTGGTTATATCAAAGTTTCTTTTATTGTTCTTTTTCAGAAGTGAACAAGACAACCAACCTGTTTCGCTCCCACCGTGGGAGCTTCGTCAGGGCAAAATGAAGGGTGAAGGTCTGATTTGAAAAGTCCAGAGACTGCAAGGCTATGTACCGCTGGATAGAACTTCAGATGAATCGAATTAACAACAAAAAGATCTGAATAGAAGAAGTGTGTTTTGTTTTGCCGGTAACGCGTAAAATTTCCTCATTCACCAGATATGGAGATGTATATCAAGACGTTATAGAGAAATCGTTTTCAGTGCCTTATCCAATGGTGGTGCTCCAAAGGTAATAGACAGACCTTAATAGGCTGCCCAGGAACCTCGTTCTGAAGGCTATATGTAGCAGGTGTTGTCCTTCGAATCGGGACGCCAAGTGTGAGAAATTGACACTTTTTTTAACTGTAAAGCTGCAACTACTAGCCCTAATACCTTTGTGAGTTACCTGGGTTTTGACAAAAGGCTCAATAAAAGAGACTTGATTTAAAAATGTTCCTCCTTGATCGCAAACCTAAGAAACCTCTGACTGTTTGAATAAATAGGCACATGGAAATACGTGTCTTATAGATCCAAAGTGCTGTAAAGGGACACCTTTTTCAGGCTGTCACCTCCAGTTTTAAATATTTTAGAGGTACCCTTCTGGTAATCTTGAGCTCTGACAGTGGGACACTGCTCTCCAGTGCCCAGTATAGGAGCTCTGACCTCTAAAAACACGGCTGAAACCTGATTGACATTTACATATTCCACTTTCCTATAGGGCCATAGTGTAAGATGCAAAAATACACCCATGGCATGGACATTTAAATGCCACTGAAGGACTGCAGCACCCACTGTGCCATCTACTATATTGGCACCAAAAACAAGGATTGAGGCCTATATGTGTAGCTCGAGCACAGCAGCTGGAACACTGCTGCCCAGTCCTCTCAAAATCACCCTTATGACATGATGGAAAATCTGATTTTATATATATCAACTAAGTCACCCTAAGAACACGGTATTACCTGAAGGTAGACTGCATAATATTGACATATATCAACACAATACCCCCAGTAATAACTAGGAGAAGACACTAAAGGCTAAGGGGTCTCTAGGGTGAGCCGGCCTCCAAATCTACTATATACTCACAGTTGTAGCTACTCTAAAGTTAGAATCACTTACATTACATTACCGTGTCCTCAATAGCACTACTTGATAGGAGTGCTGGGCATATCAAAAACTGTGAAGGGCTGTCCTCACACGCCACCAGGTGTCATGCTTCATCATAGGCAGCCCTCGCTCTCTAAAACTTGGTTTGATAGAGAGCGGGCCTACACTTGAAGACAGGGAGGCACTTCTTTTTTTTATGTTTGAAAGCTTTATTAAGAATATAATGATATGACAAAAATGGAACAACCGTAGCGCATGAGAATCAAAAAGTTGGAAACATACAAAGAAAGGTATGCAAACTACAGATGAACTAAAAAAAATAATAAAAGCATTTTCTACATTTTAAGGGGGGGATGCAGGAGGGAGGGAGGACAGGGGAGGATGGGGAAATAGTAACAATACTAGTATAAATAATGCTCATATGAATTATAACGGAAAGATAAACAGCAAATAAGAACAAAGTTAAGCATGAAGAGAAGAGGAGGAAAAAAGAAGAAAAAAGATATTGAATAAAACGAATAGGCAGAAGAAGTAGAAAAGGAAAGGAAGAGGAAGAGAAACGAGGGAAAGAAGATAGAGAGAAAATACAGCACAAATCCAAAAGGATGACTGTAAACAACATACCTGAAGGGGAAATACAAAAGGGAGAAGAGGGAATGGCGACACTCAACAAGATGAACCAGCCAGGGAACAGGAACCCAACCAGACCGAATCGGTACATCAGAGAGCTACAGAAGGGGGAAGAACAGGGTGCTTGAGACAGAAACAACCAATCTGTGGAAGGGAAAAGATTAATTAGAGGCTACATCAGGACAACAAAAATACAATCAGAACAACACCAAAGTGGTATTGTATAAGTGTATACATAAGGAAATAAAAGCCATCAATATCAGATAAAAGACAACAACAGTCTCAATGAAGGCATAAAAGAGAGATGAGAAACAGCAAAAATGGAATGCATGACATTAACTATATGACAACAAGAGACATTCAATCAGGTCAGCCATTTGGAGAAGGAGCGGAGGTATCTTGGATCTAGGAGTGGATCTATTTTGTCCCATGACAATCCTGGCAGGAACCTTCGCTCCTCAAACAGACTTCTTCTCTCTGTTCCGCGTATCCGGAAAACCAGATGGGGGGTAAAGCTTTTTCCAATCTGGCCCCAAAGTGGTGGAATGCTCTCCCTCTTGAACTAAGGTCTCTCCCAACTTTACAATCTTTTAGATCTGCCCTGAAGACCCACCTCTTTGTACGCGCGTACCTGTAGTGGTGCTTTGCATTTTTTATCTTTTTTGATAGGCGCCTTGACACCTTCGGGTTTAGTTTGCGCGATACAGATTGCATAATAAATAAATAAATAAAATATCCATGCTGCTACCATTTTGTTGAAGAATAAAGTTCTTCAATTCTCCGGGATCTTGAAAGGACCAAGTCTTATTTTGATGTGTGACCCTAAAAGTGCATAGGTGAAACAGTCCATATCGTGCTCCAAGGGAACGCAAAGAGGGACGAAGAGAGAGAAATTCCTTCCATCCTGCTGCAGTGGCATTAGAGACATCCTGAGAAAGGAAAACACGCTGACCCAACCAGGAGACTTGACGCTTGGCTCTGGCAGCTGAGAGGACAGCAAGCAAATCTGTGAATTTCAGGAAGAGAATAATAACTCCACGTGGTTTTGCAGAAGTGGCCGAACGAGATCCAAGTCTATGGGCTCTTTGAATAGTGAGAGTGGTAGACAGCAACATATCTAAAAGCTTAGGAAGGAATGTCGCAAAGAAAGACACTGGGTCATCACCCTCCAAAGATTCCGGTAAGCCGTAAATACGAAGGTTGTTCCTCCTATTTCGATTTTCCAAATCCTCCGTGTGTTGCTGGAGAGAGAGAACGTTTTTTTCTAATGAGGAGATGCGCTGTGAATTAGCCTGGATCTCAGGAGTCTGTTGTTCAACTAAAGTGATGCGGGCATCCATGACTGACCATTTCTCCTTCAAAAGTTGCATATCCTTACTTGTCTCTTCGATAAATGGCCACAATGCGCGTATTTCTTCCAGAATCAGGTCTGTGGAAGATGATGATAGAGGCTTGTCCGGGGTAGGAGAGTCTTGCTTGAGGCGTTTGGAAGAGGTTGTAGGCGGTGAGGATTTAGTGGAGGCAGACTGAGCGATTGAGGATCGATGAGGCGCTGAACCAGCCATTTTCGGTATTGAGTCTGGAATAGACAGTGGGTCTAAAGATGATGACAAAGAAGAATTGGAAGGAACAAAGAGAAACTTCGGCTTACGAAGACTGACCATATGAACACGATGAAGAGAAGGTCCTGAAGATTGTATGAGGTAAGCAATGAAATGCGTCTACCTGAGGAGAGTACACACTGAAGCCACTGATAGGTGAGAAGGTCCACAAAGCCACATAGGAAACGTCGCACTTTGAGAAGATTCCAGGTGTGAGGAGTGAAAAGTGAAAAACGCCCTCAGGAGGTCAGAAAGTCAAATGGCGTCAAAAATAGCAGGAAAAGGGATTGACCATCCACATCAACCAGCGAGACATGCAAGGCAGCAAGCAAGAGAAATCAAAAACAGGCTTGAGAAGTAGAGAAAGTCCTGTGCTGCAGTGAATGAGATTTACAGAGAAATAGGGCAATTCAGAAGGAAGTGGTGTCCTGCAGATAGCGTGACGCAAACACAGTATATGAAAGGGCTAATCAGCATGTAAATGCAAATGAAGGCAGTATGAAGAGGACGCAGAAAACCATTTGGAGAAAGAAGCGCTAAATGGCGATAGACTGCTTCATAGGAAAAATAATGGTTGGTCCCAACGTTGCAGTGGTGAAACAGTATGATATGCATTCACAGGATAACTGAAGAGGGGCGCCTGCCATCATAAGTAACAACATGTGACCAGACAAGGTCCATGACAGAGGCCATTATGCTGCATTTTGAAGTTGCCAGGAAATTATCATAAACAGAGGCATTAGAAATAAATGCATCAGACCTGAGAGGAGTCCTATGTATTGACACCTCAACAGGCAATGTGGTCGGGCAGAGTGCTGAAAATGGCGGAGCTTCATTTCTCCGAGTCTGAGGAGAAAACAGGTCGTGGTAATAGAACTGCAGCGCGGGCTCACCATACCTAAAAAAACACTGCAAAATGTTCAGAAAGGATTCCGGTTGCCGTTTCCGTCATTTTCCAATGACGGGAGAAGAGAAGCAGCCGTCACTTTGAAGAAGACTTGTCCCGGCGGCGGAGAGGTCCTGTACTAGGCAGCCATTTGCTCGGCGCCGAAGCCACGCCAGGGAGGCACTTCCAATCATTAAAATGTGGGCCTGCGCAAATAGTGTTTTAAAAACCAATGTAGTTCCCCAATTTACATTTAATAGTTTGGTATACTACTTGATATTAAAAATATGGGATGTGAGGATTAGGAGATCTATTACCCCACCACCACTGTTACAACCGTCGCCATGCTAGTGAGATATTTTCGTGACACTGCAAATGTGAGGTAACAGTAAAAAAAGTTTTTAACTTGAATTGTGAGACCAGACCACAATATTACCCAACGTAGGGTTTTTAATGCCTCATTGGAGGATGGTTCTGGGACCCCTGTATTTATACTCTAAGGAAACTAAATATATTTAAAACAAGGATATTTTGTTTAAAAAAGAAAAGGGTGTTTGGGTGTAATCATATGCTCACACTCGCAACGAGAACCATTCTGTTCTCTTATGCATACTCTTACTGCCTCAAGGTGCGTCGCTTTCCGTACACCTAAGTAGTCCACTCCTTTTCCCTGATGAAGTCAGAACGGAGGTTTTCGAGCATATTTAAAGGAGTCTCATTATCGTGGAAGGATATGATGAGAAACACCGTGGCTCGTTTGGTCTTTGGGATTTTTATTCTCTGTTCCAGTGTCCCATATGCCTCCCGCCTGGAGTACATGTAATGACGTGACTGCTCCTGTGGGTGTGGCCCTCTGTATTACCAAAGCCTGTGCAGGACTTCATTCTCTGTTCCGATGATTTGTGCGCCACCCACCTGGAAGTCACGTAAAACGTGACTGCTCCTGTGGGTGTGCCAAGCGATATTGCTGGAGTCTCTGTTTGCGGCGCAAGTTGCTTAGATCTACAGTTATTTACAAATAGAAAAATATTGATAATTACCAGGTTTTCAGGATATAGTGCACACCATGGAAAAAATTTACTTTGTAAGAAGTCACAACTGAACAGTTGTAGGCAAATGCTGCTGTACATACTAGTTTAAGGCTCGTCTTTATGCAATTTGTAATATGGGCCACTTGTGTAGTTGGAAATGGGATAGTCTCACAATATTAGATATTTGATATACTCCAGCCATTATAATTTGTCTTATTTCCACCACAGTGGTGGGAGATGATTAGGCAGAGGTGGGAATTATGATTCACCTATATAAAATCATGGCTGCTGTAATTCATATGGTATGTGGGTGTCATATACCAACAGAGGTTAATATAACGGACCCCCTGTATATCAGTATGGCCATTACATATATAGGTTATATCTTTATATTATTTTTAATGTCAATAATGTGAGCGGAATTTAGGCAGAAGTTAACATTAAGGATCCCCTGTATATAAGTCTGGGTTTGGGTATCAAGTTATTACAACTACAAACCACAAGGGTTACAATCCTTATGCCACTTCCTTTTTTGCAGATCATTATGGATGCTTTACATTTATTTTAAACAGTAGTTCAGAGGCTACTATATGAGGTTATCGCTGGATAGGGGATGTTACAGCATGTTTGAATATGACCCTTCATTCTATCTGTAGCCAAGGGATTTAGTTGTTCAGTCCTTTTTTCCTTGTTTTCAACTTTTACTCCAATCGTTGTTCTCGGATTAAAAGTGTTTTCTGGATATCTTGACCATTTGTAGTGATTTTCTCCAAAACCGCCCACGCAATGTCCAGGTCCTGGTGTTCTTGTTCTAGATAATGGCGTGTTGGTTTAATGTTGATTTCTTGCATCTTTTTCACCATTTTCTTTGGGTAATGGTGGGTAATCAGTTTGTCTTCTACTGTGTTTGCCTGTGTTTCGAAAGCCTCCATTGTGGAGCAAGTTCATCTCACCCGCAGGAACTGTCCCACAGGAACGGTGTCTCGGAGTGCTGTTGGGTGAAACCTTTTTTTATACCAGTAAGCTATTTTTGTCAGTTGCTTTGTTGTGAACGTCTGTTTTTATTCCTTCTTGGTCCATGGTGATTACTAGATGCAGTAATTCTGCTTCATACTTGTTTATGGTATACGTGAATTTTAGATTTCTACCCTTTGCTTTGACCCATTCTGCAAAACTCGATTGCTATGTCCTTGCTGCCATGCCATGTTATTAGTACACTGACGATGAAAGGGTTCACTAAGTTGAAAATGTGATTGGTCTCAAATTGGTGCACGTGTAGACAGGCCATACTAGGCGCAAAGGTGCTTCCCATCGATGTGCCCTCACTTGGAGGTATGCTGTTCCTTCATATTCGTAAAAGTTCTCAGTTAGCACTAGTTCTGCGCATTCCATAAAGAAATCTATAGGGGTCATGAACTCTCATTCAGTCTTCCCTAGTATATGTTCCACTACTTCAATTGTGCGTCTTTGAGTGATGCTTGTTTATAATGCTTCAATGTCCATGGTGATGATCAAGTCCTCTATGGTGTTAATTTCAGTGTCACAAAGCAGAAAAAGTACTTCCTTTGTGTTTCTCAGATAGGTGAGGGATTTTTTACAATTGGTCTGAGGAACCAGTCTCAGAATTGCAAGACTGATCCAATGCCTGAGACAATAGGTCTACCCGGTGACGGCATCTTACTTTTATGAATCTTTGGGAGAGTGTAGAACCTCAGGGTTCATGGTGTATCAGCAATGAGGAATTATGCCTTCTGTGAGGCCTTCATCTACCATAGATTTGATTTTGTTTGTAAGTCTTAATGTTTAGTCAGATTGGAGGATCTCATAGCTCTCTCCATCCTCTCATCAGATAGTAGTCTGATGCATTTGGTGTCAGACCTTTTCCTATCCATGATCACTATTGCACCCCCTTTGTCTGCTGGTTTTATAATTAGCACAGTGTTCTTCTTAATGGACTTGAGTGCTATTCTCTCACCTTTCTTCAGGTTCTGGAAAACCTTGTTATTGTGGCACTCCAGGATATCCACTTCCTTAAATACTACCTGTACACATGCTAGTACTTCTCATGGTAAACCTTGTGTAGGTGGTAAGAATGTGGATTTTTTCTTTAGGCCGGTGTTGTTTTGTCCCCCAACTATCTAGTTGTCTTGATTCTTGAAAACACTCTGTAGTTTAATTTGACTAAAGGCCTGGGTTAATTCTAAACAGAGAGAAAAGTGGTCACTTCTGGGTGTTGGCACAAATCCTAATTCTTTTGAAAGGACAGCATTCTCATCCGGTGTAAGGTTAAATTCACATTTTTTGGAGGATCTCGGCTCATTTTTGGTGCTTGGCCCTTCCCTTTGCTTCTTTTCCCCACCTTGTTGGCGGTCTGATCTACCTAAATGTACTCTGGCTGCCTGTCTGTGCGGCTTTTGTTTCCCTCTTCTTCCGCCTCTGCCTCGGTATAAAAAAGGAGGTCCCTGATGGAAGGGTAGGCGCTGTGGCTGAAAATGTTGTTGCCAATAAACATATGGTAATATTGGTAGGGGTGCTGATTGGTCCTAGTCTTTGGGGGTCTTCTTAAGGCCCCATCAATATTGATAGCAGAACTTGTATCACATTGGATATGACATGTTCCCCAAGTGACTAGGTTCAAAACAGCAATGTCATGGGTCAGGTTGTAACTGACACATCGGAACATTCAAAGTATGTGAAGTAGTGTGGCTCACTGGTTAGAGGCGGCAGACCCGAGAGCAGAGGACGGCCCGGGACCAGGGTTCGATTCCCGACGCGGTAGGTTTCTGGACCAGGGTCAGCGGACTCGATAATTATCTCGCCTCGGTGCCCACTCTGATCAGCGATCACACTCGGCAACTCTGGGCACTAGCTTGCCTCATCTTCACTAACGGCCCCACCAGACCGCCGGGGATGCCTGGTCTCACCCTGGAAATACCCATTAAGGGACCATCTCTCAGGGAAGCCAGGAAGGGTTTCGCAGCGGTCGAAGCGCGGAGGTACCCCTTCGGGAGTGATTCCTGCGCTATATAAGCACACAATTAATTAATTAATAGTATACATCTATAACTTTTGATTGGTCCAAACTCCATTCAAAGTCTTATTTTATATTTAATAAAAGTCCAATCTAATGGTAAAGTTGCATTTTTATTCAATATATTGGAAATGTAACTTTTAGAGAGTACCATTTACTCTGCCTAAAGCTGCTGGAGGCTAATTTGCATTAGCTAGCTAGCAACTACCCAACCTGCATTTGGCCTGAAGTAGGTGTAAAATGGGTGGCAAAACTGTTTCTAGAGCAGAGATAATGGCCTGGGAGTTTGGTGTTGTTTCGGGTCCAGGAACTTGTCACAAATAAATGTTAGGTGATGCCTGGAAAAGCCTGAGCCTTGTCCCCCATGTCATCTGGAACTAAAAGTTATTGGTAGGAAAGCTACCACTAAATCTGGATTTGAGTGACTATAGAGATGGGGCTGCTCGCTAGGCTCACTACATCTCTGGGTGGGCACACAATGGCTGCAAAAGTAGAGAACACTTTCACCATCTTTAATTTTGGGAGTGGGTGGCACTGTGGGATTGTTTTCAGTAAGACAAACAAAAACTACTAAAAAAGTGTGCAAGGTGTCACCTTTTATCCGATTGGTTTGGGGAGTCCCCACAAGTCACCCCCACCTATGGGCATAACTGTAGCATCCCCAGGAACCCAAAACACTTTCTGGACCTGCAGAAGAGGACTAGACTTGCTATCTGTGACCTGAGGGGAGGCCCTCATGGGGAGTGGATTTGCTTCTTCTTGTACCAAGGATATACAATAGAACACACTCCTTTGGCACAGTGTTTCCTAAAGTCCCCTCCTTCGGTTGACTGACCTCCTGTGTGGTTACAGGGACAAAGCAAACTGCAAGAGGCCTTTTCCCGGAAATACCTAGCTGACAAATAGCAACTGGACCTGGGCTACACTTTGCTGTTATCCTCTGCCTGACACCATGAGAGTCTTTAAGTGCCCTTTCCTGAGGGCTTAACAACTGTACTTCAGTGATTGTTTGGTCCTCAGAAGAACATTTGGAAACTTTCAAATACATTTCTTCCAGAGGTTTAGGGGTTCTTCAAGGAAAAATAACCCAACCAGCAGTTCCACAGTGTTTGATTGTGTTTCAGCTTCATTCCTCACAAGTCACCCAGCACCTCCAAAAAGGTGACTAAGTCCCATTGTGCAATAAGACTTAGAACATTTTCACAGAGAAATATATATTGCTCCAGAGCTCCAGCAACCTGCTTTAAGTGTCTGGCCTTTGGTTCCACAGCTGCAGCAACAATTTCAGCAAACACCTTCTCAGGGAGGATTCTTCTTGTCAAAAAGTGACAAAATCCCTTTTCTTCATTGCAAATTGTAATGCCATTCTTTGATAAAGTGACACATTCACTTTCTAAAGTGGAGCTTAGAAACTTTTTCAAACTTTCTGACCTCAAGACTTTGCACCAGGACCGATTTTTTGCCAGCGCTCCATTATGGTTTGCTTCAAATCCCATCTAGTTCCTGTTCTACTGGTCTACTGCTTGCATTGACTATCATTGGTTCCTTAATCTTTGTAGCACTATTTTCACCTAAATCTTAACAAAATTCACATCTCTGGTTCCCCTTATAGAATTCTTGTATTTTATGGTCTTGTTTTACAAATACACGTTATCTTTATTTTGAAATTGGTTGTGGAGTTTTGTTGTGTTTTGTGTGGCTTCTTCTACTGTGTAAGCAGACAGCATCAGAGTTTGTGAAAAATATGCATTTCTACTGTCAGACCTTAGGTTGACATTCCTTGACTTTGTTGCTACTCATAACACTGCTCTTCATCATTACTTTGCTGCTAAATGATTGCGCCTCATCATTATGGCCAGACATTTAAGGATTCATTGTTGTATTAAACCTAATTTATTGGGGTCAGACCAAAGATACTCCCTAAGTCCCTAAAAAAAAGACCTAGCAGGTGTCTGACACTCTACCCTCACTGAGTTAAGCTTGAGTGAGAGGGAGTCTTTAGAGTGAAACAAACCAGTTAGAAAATATCTCACTAATAGATAGTTTATATGGTGCCCTACCCTGCACCCAAAAAATCAGTATGCACACACAGTATTTGGTATTTTACCATATGACTATTTATTATGTACTAATTGCCTATAAATAGAGTACATTAGGAGGATTGTAAATACTGTAAATTGACCAGCAATAATTTTGCTTAAGGGAAATGTTATATTGTTATGTTTCATATTGGTACCCCAATATAGGCTCAGTTAGTCACCTAACCGTTCACCTATATTCTCCCCTATCATTACAGTACATTACGGTTTCTGGGTCTAACCTTTGACCGAGTTATGATACTGCTTACAGGACATAGGGTTTTCCCTGAAAACTGGCCTCATCCATTATGCATGAGGATTCTTGGAAAAGCAGCAGGACTACCATCTCCTGTATCTTAACTATGTATAAGGGTCAATCCTTCCGTCATCCTAAGTCTGACATGACGTAGCAAGGTAGAACCCCTGAGGGTACCACTTTGGGTATATAAAAACCATATGTTGCTGAGGTAGTCAGAGGAGTAAAGGACTTGCATGCTGACACACTGACGAGAGACGCTGAGGCTCCTGCACGCAGACACTCCAGCTCACAGTGGTCTGACATCCCTTGTGGGGTGTCCATCTCGAGACCAAGACGGGGCCCGACAGTCGCTCACTTCAGGTAATGGAGTTGACTTTATCCTAGACGGATTCTTGGCTTTACACTTGCATACATGCTAGGTACACTTAGGTACATCTAGTTAGGGTCGCATCGTAGGAGTACGCATTTATTACTGTCATTTATTTGATATAATTACCTGTATTCATTTTTTTTGCACAATGGTAGAAATCTACCATCCTTTTACTCTGTTAGTGCTTCTAATCATTTAAATCTGTTTCTGTCTAATAGTTGTTTCAGCACACCTATTTTACACTAAAAGGATGCAGGTTCATTAAATGCTTATTGAAAAACGTCCCCACCATTTATTCTGTGTATCTCCCCGAGACAAAGTGAGCAACAGTGACTGAGTGAAAAGTATTGCAATGTTTCAACGATCCTGAGGGATCAGGGTTGTCATGTTCCATAGTTGCCAAGAACTATTTCTCTCCTTGGTAAGAGGGGTTTCTAGTGGCACTGTGAGCTAGCTGGTATACAGGCTAACATAACCAGTGGAGGTGTCTAAAATCAGTCTGGACACCAATCCTACAGTGTATGTTGTCTAAACGCGCAGGTCCTATATAGGTTTATGGGAACTACACGACAATATATGAATTCGTTTTATTTTAGCAATTTCTTAGTTTTAATTAAATTTAATGGAACTGTTATGACTGCCACCACCTCTGCCAACTTCGCCACTTGCCTTGTCTGTTTCTTCTGCCCTCACACCTTCCTAGTGAATGATCTGTTCATTCCTCCTTGCCTTAGGGTCCCCGCCCCTTATCACCTAAAGGTATTTAGGTATATTGACTTTGCTAGATTACCCTCATCTTGCCACCAATTTTGTGCATCTGGTATTACTAGCCTTTCTATTATTGAAAATGAGATGATTTCATGAGTTCTCATGAGAATTCCCAAGATTTGAGCCATGTCATATGACCAGGGGCCATTTTGAGTGGGGTGGATATAAATACCACACTCCAACCACGAGCCTGGTGCTTCGCTTAGTTAGAGCCTCGAAGGAAGAAGCTTGTTCAGCACTTTAGCTGTGACTCAATAGTCACAGTGTTTGCATTACATATCTTTACAAAACCCTGCAAGGCCACACATTAGGCCTTAAATTACTTTGTAAGTCCAAAATAAGCCTTTGCATTGTCCTGCGTTGCCTTGTGTGATGCAAGGGACACGCAAAGGATGAGTAAATCTGTCCGTGAGTGTCTGTTGTGGTATTGTTTCCTAGCTGCTCAGTGTGTACTTGTCCTCTAACCCCACCCACAACATACCGATCTCCTTTCTGAATTTGGCTCTTGTGTATTTCACTGCCACTTTTACATAGGTGTATCTCAACATTGGAAGCAAGCTGCAAAAGGCGGATAGTAGTAAAATTCAAATAGACATGGAACCTGTGCCATTGTGGTTATCGCAAGGTTTTACGTATCTATTAACACAAAAACTTAAATCAAGGGGAAACTCTGTGCAGTAACTTTATTACAGCATCTGCGTTGGAACTTTATACTGTACAGAAACAAGTAAATAATAGCCAGACCTATTTTCCCTATGGGAGCTGACTGCAGTGACTAATGTGTAAAATCATTGGTACAGGGATTCTTTAAAAAAATATATTTTTTTTGTGTCCTCTTTCCGTCAACTTTCTTGCTGGTACAGCTCTTACCCCTCGGAGAGGACTTATAAGCATGTCCATGCACAAAATGCTGCTGTTTCCCCAATCTTCTCCCTCCCGTACTAAGAAAGAAACAGAGGGAAGCGGGGACCACCAGGATATAGGCTTAATTATTGGACCTGCTTAGCTGTTGTCTCCAATCTGCATATGGTGCCCAAATCTTCTCCAAACTCCTGGCTTCACAAGCAATATTAGTCTGACTCATGAACTTAATGCTTCTAAAACAGTCAACGGCGAGAGGTTAGTTTTCGGATTGCCATAGTCTGCAAATCTCCTGTCTTGCCGATAAGATCACATAAAAAACATACTTTGTTATGGCAAGATTTACTTGTAGACCTGCTTCTGAACATAGCCCAAAGAATATAGGTCAAGGGCTTACCTCTGTCCATTGACCAGCCACTTCCTCTATGAAGTTGTACACTGAGATCCAAAAGGCTGCGATCTTTGGGCACTGCATGCACAGATGTAGGTCATCTGCCAAAGGAAGCACACACTTAGGACATGAATAATCCTTCCTAGTCCTTCTTGAGAGCCAAGCCGGTGACCAATACACACTATGAGTTGTAAACAGATGGTTTCCCTTAAGTGATGCGGGTTTTACCACTGCTCGTAGGATGGAGAAGGAGGATTGACATGCTTTCATTAAATCTCCTTCCCCATAGCCCGCTTCCCACAGATTAGATATATCCAATAAAATGTTATCCTCTCCCTCCAGAAAGGCCCAGTACCAGATTGAAACTTCCTTTTTTAATGGACCTGTTCTCATTGCCTCTTCTAACCATGTAGCATATTCCTCCTCAACCTACTCTTGGGCGGCCCACCAAGAGCATAGCTGGTAGTACTTGAACCTCATCAGTTGTCCCATAATACAATTACTCAGGACCTCCCAACCTACCAGACTAGACCCCATTTTGAGATCTGCCCAGTAGCTTAAACCCGCAGATTTGAAGGGTTGATTAAGCTGTTCTAACAAACAGTCAGGGATGCCGGGGAATCCCAAATCGGTGCCAAAGATGAGTAATATGGTACCCCAAACCTCTTTCGAAAAAACCCTACGTTTTAGGGCTGTTTTCAAAATCTTCAACCTCTCCTTTTTAAAAAATGTCAGATCTTCGTACTTAAACAACAAGTGGTGTTGCCAATGACTTAGATCCCTAGGCAATGCTTCAAAGAGTCTTGCCATTGATGAGCCATCTGGTTTGTCTGCTAACATGCGAAAGTTCGTAAAGTGGAAAGCATAACAATATTTAAACCAATCCGGGAGGCCAATCCACCCACCTCCAGCCTTCTCCTCAGTTTCTTCCACGCTATCCTAGGTCCCTTTGATGTCCAGATGAAGCTTCCTATTTTTCCCTGCAGTTTAGCTACATCATCCCTCCGAAATATCAATGGTATAGAGTTAAAAAGAAAAGTTATTTTTAGAAGGATGAACATCTTTATAAAATTAACTCTGCAATATATATTTAATAGTAAATTGGCACATCTAACTAGCAGTCTCCCTAACTCCTGACTCACTTTTTACCAATTTACTTCAGTGATTTCTTCAAGTTTCTGTGTTATTCAGATACCAAGGTATCTCATTTGAGTTCTTGCCCCCATACTACAATTGGCTTGATTCCAATCCATCACTTCGGTCTTATCTACATTGACCTTATACCCTGACACTATGCCAAAATTCTGTGCTCTATCCATCAAGATAGGGGTCGCACCCTGCGGGTTGGTGGTATACAGGGTCAGGTCATCCACATACAGCGCTAATTTTACCATTAACCCAGATGTCTTGAAGGGAATTATCGGGGGATCTGCTCTAATCTGCTGTTCGGAGGACTCAATGTACAGCTTAAACAGATGTGAAGATAGGGGGTATCCCTGCCTTGTACCCTTAGTAATATGGAACCAGTCAGAAAGCTCTCCATTGACCAACAGACTGGCTTTAGGAAGGCGATAGAGATCCTGTACAGCCCTCACTGTAATATGTGGAAATCCAAAGCCCTTAAGGGTTTCCGGTAGATATACACAGTGCACTTGGTCAAAAGCCTTTGCTGCGTCTAACACGACTACATTTAGAGGTAATGTTATATTCCATATAGTTACCCTATATAGGTGCAGGTAACATTACAATCTTTCACCTATTTTCTTCCCTACATAACAAACATAACTGTTCATTGGGACTGACGTTTTACCTAGATACAACACTGCATTCAGTACCCAGGTTTCCCCGCCTAGTTTGAATCTCATACATTATGCATGAGGCTTCTTGGAAACACAGCAGGACTGACAGCAGGACGAACATCTCCTGTATAATATCTCTGTATAAAGTTCAGGCCCAACGTTATCCTTTTGGCCGACACAGTAACACAGCAAGGCAGGACTCCGGGAGAGACCTATGGGTATATAAACATCCTGTCTTGCTTAGAAAGACAGATGAGATCAAGACTTGCTGGCTGACACACTGACCCGAGACGCTGAGGTTCTTGCATGCAGATACTTCAGCTCACAGTTGTCTAACATCCCTCGCAGGGTGTCCAACTGGAGACCAGGACGGGGTCCCATATTCTCTCGTTCTCAGGTAATGGGGTTAACTAAATCCTAGAGGGATTCTTGGCATAACATCTACACATATGCTAGGTACGTTTATGTACATTCAGTTAGGGAGACATCGTAGGAGTACGCACTATTTATCATGTGTTTTATATACTTATTCATGATTATTGCAAGATGGTGGAGATATACCATCCATTTATTTGCTTAGTGCTTCTAATCATATATCTCTGCTACTGTCTAATGTTTGTTACAGCTCATCTATTTTACACTTGAATAACAACTGTTTAATAAAACCTTATTGACAACTTCCCAGCATGTTTATTCTGTGTATCTCTCTGAGACAAACTAAGAGAGCACGAGTGACTGAGCGAACGGTAGTATATTGTTTCCATGATTCTGAGAGATCAGGGTTGTCATGTTCTGAGTTTGCCAGAAACTATTCTCTCCTTTGCAAGAGGAGATTATAGTGGCACTGTGAGCTAGCTGATACAGACAGGCTAACGTATCCGGTGGGGGTGCACGGAATCAGTCCACCACCAGTCCCACAGTTTATGTTATCCAAATGCACAGATCCTGTAGAGGTAATATAGGAACTACACGAAAGTAATGTCTGTACTCTGCCATATTAATTGCTCCCATCATCAAGTATGTAACCTCATTTAACTGCCTCCCTGGAATAAAGCCTCTCTGATCTGGATGTACAAAGCCCTTGTTAACCTGCGCTACTCATGTCGCTTTTATCCCTGAGAACATTTTGTAATCAGTGTTCAAGAGCGATATTGGTCTGTAGGAATCTGCTCATGTCGGATCTTTATTTGGTTTCAAAATTAAGACTACTATCTCTGACCAAGATAGAGGTGCACTTTCACCTTGCATATATATTGCATTAAATACATCTTTTAGGGATGAATTGGTTCAGCAATGATTTGGGTATATAGCTCTACTGGAAGGCCATCTGGCCCAGAAGTACTGGAGTTTACTAACCTTCCATCTCTCCTGTATTCTTCTTTCTAACTGAGCTTCATATTCTGCCTGCAAATGTTCCAGTTCCCTTCGGAGGGCTGATACCCTACCATTTCCCTCCAATGAGGCCTTCTGAAGTTCATGCTCTTTGATATTGGTTTCTGTGATTGCTTCTTCATCCTTCTGCCGCTGAGCACGTTTCTTGTCTGCCATAATGGGATCAATTACTGCCTGTATATATGCCTTAAATGCATCCCAGGCAATTTGTAAAATGGTAGTCTCTAATAAAATAGAAGAAATTCTTTGTTCTGTCCACCAGATCTGATACTACCCTCTGCTCTAACAAATTGGTCCTATCTAGGGTCCACCTTCTTTCCCCCAACGACTTCCGATAATTTAAGGATAGGACCAGTAGAATGTGATCTTAGATGACCGCAGGGGCATTTGTTACCTCTTTCACCTCACCATACAGCTCCTGGTCCACTAATAAATAATCAATTGGAGAATAATGGCCATATTTCTTGCTGCAAAAAGGTAAAACCCCTACCTACCCCAGTTCTCCTATGCCAGATATCTACCAGATTCAATTCCGTCATCATATTTTTTAGGCAGGCAAATGTTTTGCGGGAGCTAACATATTTTGCTTTAGATGTTCTATCCAGCTCCTTACTCTGGACTATATTCAATTCGCCACCAAGTATGATCGGCGCTGTGGTTCCCAATTAACATGTTTCCAAATGTAATACTACATCTGGGGAGTTGCAATTTGGATCATAATATGTGGCTCATGTGAGCGGCTTTTCCTGTATCCCTATGCTACCCACCAACCATCTACCAGAAGAGTAGGATTCATACTTTAGTAACTTTATCTCTGAGTTATTCCTAATAATTAGAGCCACCCCCCTAGTGGATCCTCTCTGATTAGAGCACACTATGTCCTGAACCAAGCGTAGTTTCCTATAAGAGGCCTCACACTCCTTATATTCCAAATGGGTTCCCTGAAGCATTATAATGTGTGGCCCACTATTCTTAAGATATTCTGCTACTGTTGCTAATTTCCTCCTAGACCTCAAGCCATTGACATTCCATGATAAAACTAGATTTGAATAATCTTATTCATGTTTGTCACTCTATATCCTATCCATATTGCACATTCCCTGCGAGCACTCCTGTCTGGCCAACGTATGCTTTAAGGGCCTTAGGCTGCTCATCCGTTATCCAGATGAGGACAATTATTTTCTTTTTTTCCCATGCTACCACCACCCTATTTGCTCCTCCCACCACCACCCCCGGGGAACCTCCATTCCTGTCCCTAGGCTATCAATCTACCCTCACCCCCGAAGAGAGAGATTCAGAAGTGCACTGAACAAAAGAAAAAGAAAAAGAAACCCAATATCGGGCTGACAACTTTTATACAAACGTAAATGGAAGTTGAATACTGCTAAATTGCCACAACTAATGAAGGATAATTACCGGCTGGGGCTAGACGATATAGCTGAGGCTGAGGTTCCCTCCATCTGGGCTAAAAGGGAGACCATTTTCTCTGGATTGCTGATAATATGCATTTTATTTTTCCACTTTAACCTCAGCATAGCCGGAAACTTCATCTGAACCTGAGCCCCTTTACTCCACAGGTCGTTCATCCTGGAACCTAACTCCCATTGTCTGCGCAATTCTCTTCTCTACGTCTAATCTCACATGGTAGTTAAAGTCCTCAAACTCAAGAGATTTCTCCTTCAATGTGCGCCCCAGAACCAGCTCTATAACCGCGCATGTAAGGACATTTATCAGAATTTTCCTGGGGGTCTTCCTACTGGGATTCAATTTGAATGGATCTCTATGCACTCTTTGAATTTCATTAAGGAGATGTATATATGGCTTATTTTGCAGTATTCCTTCTCTTAGTAGCTTGGAGATAAATCCCTTTATATTCCTTTCTCTGCACCTTCTGGAAGGTTGAGAACCCTCAAATTGTTACGCCTAGCTTGAGTTTCTAGGCATTCTAGGGCATTTTGTAATGTTTTATTTTGCGATTTCAAAATCTCTAAGTCCCGGGTGTTTTGAGAGACTTCTGCTGATAAGACTTTTACCTCACTTTCGAGGGCTTCAGTACTGTGTACAATGCTGTCTAGCTTCTCTCCCAACAAAACACATTTTTCCTGAATCCCTCTCTCATTTGCCTCTGAAATCTCAAATGTCTTGAGAATATCCTGCCTCAGATTCAATATGATGTTTTTGAGCTGATTTTCCGACTTCTCCTCACCCCCCAGGACTCGCCTGAAGCTGACCCGGGCTCCCCTCCATGGGTGTCTCAGTAGTCTCAGCAATATCCTGGGATTGTCTTGGGTTAACTCCATCCTGTCTTTCATCTGCCAGGCCATCTAATAGATAAAAATGTTTGCTAAGGGGGACTACCACTGAGCCCTCCGACCGCAAGCTAGCCTGTAGCAGGCTTCCTCTGATTCAGCCTCCCCTCTGCACGGGTACTATGCCCCTTGTCTGCTCCATAATCTTAAAGTAGGAGTTAAGCGAGGGTAAGGTTTTGGAAGTGAGCGCACTTCTTCAGAACCACACCACCTTGGCCTCCCCTCAGCCTTCCCCGCTTTCCTGATTGGCGAGACTGTAATCCCCTCAGAAGCCACCTGCTCCTTAGCTCTCAATTCCTTGGCTTTCTTCTCCGGATCAGATCTCAGTTGATATATGTTCCTGACTTGCGGGGTTCATGGTGTAATGGCTGGAATATCTCCTTTACCAGCACCATTACCTTTACCACGCCTTACTTGAATATTTGAAACAATTCTATCAGCTTCTAGCCCCTCTACGAGACCCTCAGATGTAGACAGTACCTGTGCTTAGGTGCTTGTGGGTTCTTTCCCATCGATGTCAGCTGTGTCTGTAGCGGTTGCACACTATCACCACCCCCTTTCTCTTTCAGTTCCTTCTGGGGACAGAAGCCGGTGACCACAGACATTACAGAGCTCCCGCACCTCTGGTATCTCCTCACGGTGCTGCTGTTTCTGCACAGTGCTGGCTCTGCATCCCCTGACCCGAAAACCGGAAAACACTGCAGCAGCCCGCAACCGCATCTAAAGGACTGACGCCTACCCCCAGAGGTCCTCACTCGATCCGGCACCAGGTCCCATCTGCAAACCACCACACACAGATAACAGGAGGGAGAACTCCTAATCATCACCTCAAAAACGCCCAGAAATTGCCCAGCCTGCTTCCACCAACTTCCACACGCCATCTGGTCCGATCAGATAAGAATTAAAGTAGGTCAGCCTGCATCTCTCTCCCTTCGCTTCATGAGCTCTCCCCCCCCCTCCTCCACCCCCCCAGTACAGGGATTCATTGTTTTTCTTTAGACCCTGTAGCCAATTCCAGGGCTGGAGATATCAAGGCTGTCTCATTTCTATTGTACCTCATGCACCTTTTTCCACCCCTCTCTGTCCCCCACATCCTCCTTATCTCATTATTAATGACTCTTTTTTTACCTGCTTCTACCCTTTGCCGGTGCTTTGTCTGTGCTTATTTTCCTGCCTCTCCTCTAATCTTTGACTTGGTCTGAGTTAACAACTGATAATGAAAAATATTTCCTTGACATGGCAAACAACAGTCAAGCATTGGCGCAAATTATGCTATGGATCTTTGCTTCTTCTTCATGATGTAATTCTTTGACCATCATTTTACAATGCTAAGTTGTGAATTGCATTACAGTGATTCATAGTGTCATATGTCAGCCAATGTAACTTTCTCAAGACATGCAGCTTGGTGACCTCCTGCCTCACAATGCTAGGAGACATTCTACAATTATAAGATGAGATTCACTGAAGCACTGCATTATGTACATATGGCTACGCATGCAAGAATGTTCATTTTAATAAACTGTCAAGTAAGATATGTAGCTGTAAGAAAGTGGGTTATTAATTAGAGTGGAAAGTCAGTACACTACAAGGAATAAGACTACAATATTGTTTTTTTAAAAAAAAATTCTTACAGCATTATGTGTTTGTTTCTGGCGTGTTCGAAGAGCAAGATGTTCACCCACATTTTCCCCATTTTCATATACTTTGTTCCGATTTGCCTGAAAAATTTCAGTTGCTCTTTGGGTCAGACCATTATTAATTTCTGCTTTCAGAACTAAGATCTTAGATAGAGTATTCTGACATTAAACTCCAAGGTGGATCTGGATAGCATGCTTTTGCTCTAGGTTTATGAGTTCTGAGTATAGATGTTCATTCAGTTTATCCTGATCTTTTTTCCGTTTGGCCACAAAGGCGATGGTCTCCCCCCTTAAGGCGGCCTTGAAACAGTCCCAAACCACTAACCTAGGGGCACTATACTGATTACAGTCAAAGAATTCTTGTGTCCAAAGCTTTATATATGTTATATAATCTTTATTCACTAAAAGCTTACGATCAAATGACCATTGAGAGTATGGTCTATTGTAATTGGAGATATCAAGGGTGATTATAAGGGTGTTATGATCTGATATAGTTTTAGGGGATTTAATCATTACAGAGTGAGAGGCAATATCTGTGGTTGACATTATATAGTCGATCCAGACGTACTTGTTATGTGGGTAAGAGAAGTATGTCTAGCCAGGATCTTTATTCTTTTACGGGGTCCAGATGTCAATTAAATTATGGCTATCCATAAGTTGCCTTATAGCCCTGTAAACTTTAGGTTTGTGTCCATTATATGCCAGCTGTGTTTGTCGACTCTGTGTATGCCCTAATGTTATATTGAAATCTCCACAGATAACCAATGGTCCTGTCCAAGAGGCCAACTCAAGTTCTAGGTCATAAAATATCTGGAGATCGTCCAGGTTCGAACCGTAGACCGAACATATAGTGATGCCAGGGTTAAGTTGTACTATAACCCACCTACCGTTGGGGACCGCCAGTTTTCTACTAGGTTTGCCCAAAAAAGTTTTTGCTAAAAAAACAACACGTCTTGTCTTGTTGTTAAATCGAGAATGTTATACCCAGAAATTTTTAACAGTTCTTTATCTCCCACTGGGATATGGGTCTCCTGCAGGCAGAGGACGTCATATGAGCTTTGACGAATTGTTTGATGGAATTGTGCCCTCTTCCCCCTATCGTTAAGACCCGCCACATTCCAACAACAAAGTTTTAATTTCCCCATGATAAATATTGAATACTCAAACCGATCATAGTACTACATAGCGAAACATGAATAAATAGGTATGCACACATTCTTAATTTTTCAGTTTGCATTAGACTACAATATTGTAAGAGTAAAACATAGTTTCAATAATTTAAACCTGGCTTCCACCTCCAAGTTGTTATGGCACCAAGCAGACAAGCTTAATTTAGGAAAATGTATAACATATTTAGCAGTAAAAAACACTGTAAAACATCAAAATACAACACCAAAAAAAACACAATTTTTTTTTAAATTAGAGAACATTTTATGACATGACAACAAAATGACAAAAATCCTGTAAAGGGATACTGTGATATGATTTGGTAATGATTAAGCCAATAAGTGTAAAGAAAAAATAAAGCACCAATCAATAGTATGTGTTCTTGACTGACCAGAACCAAAGTAAGGGGCCGATCAAGATAGCGGTTTTTCCGCATCCTCGGGGCCGGCGGAAGCCACCGCCGGCCCCGAGGATGCGGAAAAACCGCAGCGGACTGACCAAGGACCCACCGCCACATTAGGATGGCTGGTGGGTCCTGGTTTCCGTCCGCAGCTTTTCCGCCGCGGTTGGCTTACAACCGCGGCGGAAAAGCTCTAATATGGTGACGGTGTCTCTCAGACACCGTCCACCATATTAGGATGGGCAGTGAAGTATGCTTTTCCGCGGCGCGTTTCCCGCCGTGGAAAAGCATACGGAACTTCACTGCGGGGGCCCGTTGCGGGCCCCCTAGGTGAAGGGGGGGTGGGGGGTGCACATGGGGGGTACCTATGGTACCCCCCTGCATTTGCATGCAGAAAGCGGCAGGCACCGCACGGTGCCTGCCTCTTTCTGCATGCAAAAGCAATGCGTGCATTTTTAACATTGCCGCGGGTGCAGCTTGAAGCTGCACCCGCGGCAATGTTAAAAATAGAGGATGTGACCGCCAGGGTGGCGGTCACATCCTAATTGCACAGGAGGGAACTCCGCATGCCATGCGGAGGTTCCCTCCTGCTCTGGGGTCGCGGACGGACGCAAGTCCGTCCGCGATCCTGATCGGCCCCTATGTTTTCAAGCTGAATGCATTGGAGAACACTAAGAACATTTTTCTAGTGTCTGATTTAGATCTTAGCAAATGGATACACAGCGGTGAAGGATAACCCGTCTGCTGAAACATAAATCCCATAGGATATATCTCCTGTAAACATGGTAAAATGGCTTATACCCAATTGACACATTTTATTTGCTTACAAGGCCTTAATAAAGTAGTACTTCATGTACCCTGCCCCATTAAATTAAATGCTAACAGTGGGCCTGAAGCACTTAAATGCCACCCACTACATTAGTCCTTTAAAACATGCCTTAGGCCTGCCGTTTTTGACTGTGAGCAGTTTTAAACTGCCAATTCGAACTGCCAAACAAACCTTTTTTCAGATCTAAATCTCCCTTTTTTCTAAATATAAGTCATCTCTAGGGTAGACCTTAAACAGCCCATAGGATACGGTAAATTGTATTCAAAAGGTAGTGCATGTTTTTACATTTTACATAACCTGGGAGTGAGAAATACCTGAATTTGTTTTTCACTATTGTGAGGCCCACTTCTCCCATTGTATAACATTGAGTTACCAAATAACATTTAGTTAGCGCTAACCTTTAATTGGGAACAGGTACAAGTTCATGTTTGGTCTTAGAAATTGTAGATTAAAAGCCTCTCTACTGTAAAAAATGGATTTTAAGTCAGAATTCTAAAAAATTCCACATTAACAAAATTGGCATTTACTTGTCCTAAACATTTATTGCCTGCAGCATGTGTCCTGGGTCACACAAATATAAAAAATTCGTAGTCACCTTTGTTTATTCCTCCAAGAGAGTGAGACAAAGAGGGACAAGGTATTGGCAGGGTGGGCCATCCTGCCAGGTTGGGTGGGGTGGAGCAGTTCCCTGCCTCACTTACATTTCAAAGGGCTTCCTCCCGCACACTCACAAAGGAACTTGATACTAGCCTCTTGTACCCCTAGACCACTTGGAGCCTAGACAGGGGAAGGAAGTACATTTCCAGAACCAGATGAGGGGTGGTAACATGGAAGTTTCTTCCACTTAAAAGGATGGCAGTGATCGCGAGGAAGGAAGATGGCGGATGAACTCCGTGTCTGAGGACACCTCTCCCTGAGGCTTCCCTGGGGTAACCGCTGATCCCAATCACCGCCCCCCCCCCTCCATGCAGAATATTGTTGGCGAGTGCAGTGGGAATACGGAGCAGCAAACTAACTTCTGATGAGCCGGTTTGGGTGGCTGTGGGACTTGATTATCGCAGGACTCGCTGCACGCTGGTGTGTGGTGCTGGTGCGGCTTCTCGCAGCTGTGAGCCTTCCTGTGAGAGCCATCGGGCGGGGACTGGTGCTGGGACTGGCGGCAGTTCAGGAGTCAAGCATGGCCCACAGCACACCGTAAAGGGATGTGGCCATACGGAGGGCCCCAGGGCAGCTGGTAATGGAGGTGATGGAGGAGACTGTAGTAGCGGAGCCGGGACTGTAGGATCACTGTGGATTTTGGAGGCAGGAACTGGGACAGGCTCTGACTCATACGCACAACTAGGTAAACCAATCCTCCAGCTCCTGCACTCAGGAAAAGCAGCAGGCTTGCTAAGGTCCTGCAGGTCAGAGAACTCCATCCCTGGTCTTGTGATGACTGAGATGCTAAATGCAGCAGTCGAGGCAGACTGGGAAGGTGAGGAAAGAACTGCTGAGTTACCATCGCCTCTAACTTTGGAACCTGGCTCTGAGTATCAAGATATTTGTGAAACTAGTGAAGAGATCTGTCAAATGAAACACAGGCCAGTGTGGCTAATAACACGATGAGCAAAGCAGATGGAGGTGAAAATAATGGTATAACTAATGGGACCGACTGCGAATCGCATAACTTTGAGGAATATGCTTAAAATCCAGATACATATGCAACATGAGCTAAACAGCGCAAGTACAGAGGTCAACAATCAGCCTAATGGTGGTGCCTCAGAAATATCTGGGTCACTAGGCCTCATGGAACCTCAGACTAAAGACATTATAATCTCAGGCAAATCTTTTGATATTACGGACATAGAAAATATAGAGGATATAGAGGAATCTGAAATGAGAACTGTACTGCAAATGCACAGAATGACCTACAGGGCGGATATGCAAATCAGCTAACCACCCAGATCAACCTGAACACTATGGTGGGGGAGCTTTGTAGTAAAAAATGCAGCCCTCTAAGTGGAAGCAAAGGCACAAAAGCAAAAGGTCCGAAAGTGGCTAAAGTACCAAAAGGAAGTAAAGGAGGTAATTAGTGGCCTCAAAGGGCGATGTTAAATCCATTATCTCAAGACTCTCTAATACTGGGAATATGGAGATTGTTGGAACGGAGAGAGTGGCAGTTGAAGCTGAGCAAATAAGCAACACATCATATCATAGGGGTTGTACACCAGAGACAGATGGCTCTGTTAGTCTTGTTGAGGCCGGAAGCAGTCTGAAAGGGGGCTCACAGTGCTCTCAATACCCGTCAGCCTTACTCGCAACTCCGACTATAGTACCGGTAATTACTCCAGCAACTCCAACAACTCCAGTACCCTCAACAACCCTGACACCTGTAGCTCCAGATGCTCCTTCCTCATACACAAAGCAGGCCAGTAGCTTTAGATCTGTATCTATATCGGTGACCACAGTGAATACTGAAAGGGGCTCTCAGGCAATTGACTGTGAGGAACAATCATTGTCTACAATACTGCAGGCATTAACTAACCGGAGAGTGAAGGCTCAAGAATACTATCGACAAGCTAAGGCGGACAGCAGTGAGATAAAACAAGCACTAGGGGAGGTCACCTCAAAGGTTGCCCAGCTTTCTTCAAAGGTTGTGGAACTGCAGGACCGTGTTGCAACAGTGGAAGAGGCTAATACACACACTGCGGTTGTAACTAAGACACAGGAGTCCCAAATTATGCTTAAGCAGGCCAAAATTGAAGATCTAAAAAATTGCCAATTGCACCAGAATTTAAGGATTTTTGGCATTCCGGAAGGGACCGAAGGCTCTGATCCCCGGGCCTACATTGTTAGTCTGTTTCAAAAAGCATTCCCTGATCTCAAGGATTGTGATATGGACACGCAAATACAGCGGGCGCATATACTGCCTTTGACTATTCAGCATGGGAAACAGACTAGGCCTAACTATTTAAGACCAATATTAGTGTTTTTGGGTAACTTCCTGTTGCGACAGGCAATCTATTTAGAGGTACGGCCAGCAACTCCTGGTAAGTTGGACAATATTTCCATATTCGTACTCTCAGACTTGTCTAAGCTTACAATGGATGAACGCTGAAGGCTGCGGCAATTAATGGATCCTCTTAAAGCAGTCTGCTCTCAAGTATTTCTGCAAGAGCTGGCCCATCTTAAGATAATCAAAAATGTTCAGTCACACTTTTTTCCCACAGAATTAGAGGCAAAAACTGCTTTAGCCAAGTGGCAGTCAGATTCTAGAAAATGATTGCTAAAGTAAAGATTGCATGGCATGGGCAATAGAGATGAAATGAGTACCTAATGTTTGTTTTTGCTATCTGGCTATGCCTGCTCTGCTACTCTTACTTTATTATTGTTCTTTAAAATTGTACTAGCCTTCTTACATTTGCATATTTCACAAGGGGTGGTGGAGGGGTAGGGATGGGGGGCTTAGGGAGAGGGGGCGCCTTCTAGAGCTGTCAGTGAGGATAGCAGAGGAAGGGGGTGATTCCTTCTTCTAGGCAAAGGGGGGGGTTTAGGAAGGGTGGGTGGAAGGCAGAGGAGGGTAGTAGGCCACTGCTGGTTGACTGAGTGGAGTGCTCAAGAAGGAGGGGGGTTAAATAGCCGTATTTTAGTATATTTAGTTAGAATATCTTTGGAAAATATAGAAGGGAAATGACTACGAAACAAGGGAGAAGCAACTACAGCGAGGTTACATTTATGAGCTAATGTTTGATTTTAAATTCATGTTTTGGAATGTAGCTGGGCTCAATCAGTCAAGAAAACGACTGTTAGTAATGGAGGAGCTTGGTGCACTTAAGGGCAGATCACAGCTAAATCAATTAGGATTTGATTTATTAGTTTGCACGTCACAGTAGTCTCTATTCGAGGGCTAGCCATTTTAAAGTAAAAAAACTGTAGAGCAACAGTAACACGTACACTGGCTGTCTCTAAAGGTAGATGTGCAATTACCCAACTACTGATTTGGGGGCGCAAAATTACAATATGTGTGGTCTATGGTCCAAATACGGATTGTCCGGAAATTATCCACTTTATGTGTTCTGAATTGTTGGAGTGGTCCGGTGACTTGATAGTAATGGGGGATTTTGATTGTATAATTGATAGGAAGATTGATACTTGGGCAGGACTAGGGCTGCAGTTTTGGAACTCCTTCATCTGTATCAGTTGGAGGACGCTTGGAGGAGGTTAAATCCAACGGCCCCAGGGTTTACATTTTACTCAACCCTACATAAACATTATTCCAGAATTGATATGCTGGATAAGACAACTATGGAAGATGTCCAAAGATTACATCGAACCACAATCCGGCAATGCTAACTGTACAGGTCAAGTTGGGCGAAAAGAAGCCACGTAGGGAATTTATATACCCCAGACATCTTTTAAGTAACCCAGAGTATGGGAAATGTATGCGGGATACTCTACGGGAATACTTCGAGAATAACAGGGGTTCTGCGGCTACTGCAATGGTATGGGACTGTCTGAAGGCGTATGACAGAGGAGCCACATTGTAGTTTATTTTAAGACAGAACCAGCAGGATAGCAGGGAGAAGGAGCTTAAGTTGTTGTTAAAGCTAGAGCAACAACATGCTAGAGATATTGTATTAAAAGATTTGGTGGACCAGCCAATATGCTGGCACCTGGTGGAAACTAGAGCTAAACTTAACCGAGGGCTGGTAGATAAAGTAGCTACTAGATACCATAAATATAAGGCTAAACAATATGAATATGGAGAAAGAATAGTTTGTCTGCTAGCTACTTAGATTGCTGACCAAAGGCTAGATCATGCATCAAAATAATTAAAGCAGAAGATGGTCTATTCTATACAAGATCAGCAGATATAGTGAACAATTTAGACTCTTTTATGCAGACTTATATGATGATTCAGCGGCCTTTAATATACAATTCAACTATGGACTATATTCAGGAGTCTGAGATGCCCGTCTTGAATCCAATAGACACGGAATGTTTACAAACAGATGTTGGACTTGGGAGGTTGAGCTAGCGCTGAGTTCTTTGCCAAATGGTAAGGCGGTCGATGAAGATACTATCCCGTTGGAATTTTATGAAAACTTTAAGGACATTTTGGCACCAGTTTTTACTACATTGATCAACAACATCATGAAAGGGGAGGATGTTCTGCCTACTTGGAACATTACCAATATCATAGTATTCCCTAAAAAGGGACACCGGTAGAGGAAATGGGCTTGTATTGCCCCATATCATTGATCAATGCTGATGGTAAAAAAACATTCTAAAATATTATCTTCCCAGCTAGCCCGACTATACATCAGCTAGTGTCGGAACAACAACATGGCTTTGTCCCCGACAGAGACACAGCAGCACATATTAATACAGCAATTGCTGCAAATGATGTTTCTGGTCAACTGAATCAGTAAATGGGGATGTTGATGTTTGATGCAGAGAATGCCTTTGACCGAGTTGCCTGGGAAGCGCTATGGTCAACTATGTCATCATTCAGCCTCGGTCAAAGGTTTACCTCAGCATTTCAAAAACTGCATAATAATCCGATAGCGTATTCAAACCTTTATTCGAGGTATATACTCATAAAAGCACAAACATACATTTAAAATACATCACATTAAAAAAAATTCTTATTTATACATACTTTTAAAACATTTATACATGCATAAGCAATAAAAAATCTTTGGTGTACATTTACACAGAAATCACTTAATACCCTAATTATATTACATTAATAGAGATTGCCCTCCGTCTAATGGACCATGCCCACCCCAAATACTTTGCTGTTCCTAGAACAATAGGCATGTCAGTGGCGGTGCAAATAATTTGTAGCGCCTCGACACCCCTGGATGTCCCTAAGTTTCTACAAACGGGAGCTAGTCAAACTCTTCTTGGGGTGGCATAAGCTTTACACAAGAATAAAAAGTGACCTATGCTTTCCTCGGTTGCACCACAAACCGGGCAGCACGAGGTAGTTGCACTCCTCCACCTACCCGTCAATGATCTCAGAGGGAGTGCACCTGATCTTAATTGGAAGAAAAGCTTCCTATCCCCTGAGTTAGTAATACTGTCCCAGTATAGTTCCAAAATAGGACACAGTTTGGTTTCTAAGAAGCGCCCCGCCATTGTGTCTGATCTCGTTCTATGCCAGAGTCTGCCATCTATCCAATCCCAATATAAACTTTTAATTATATTTTTACTTGGAAATAGTTCCCCAGATGGATTATCCCATAGATTGGAGAGGCCGAGGTCACCTAGAGCAGTCCTAAGATTTTTTAACCATACTATTTTGTGAAAGGTGTCAGCTTTCATTATTGCAAGGAACCCCTCTGCATAGTGCTGTATCTCTGGGGTAGTCCAGAGGCGTCTCCAATAGAGAATCGGGCGCAATCGTGCTCGGTCGCTAACTGATCTTCTCCCTAAATCAAGACCAAGCGGGATTAGTGGTGTACTCTGGGGGAGACCCGTGATTCCCCTAAGGAACCTATTCTCCGATATTTGCAAGGGGAGAAGCCTATCGAAGCCCCACAGCTCAGCCCCACATAGGGCAGACCCAATAGCCTTGGCATCATATACTGCCTGGATTGGTTTTAGAGGCTTTGATTTTGACTTTTTGTGCTCCACCCGAAGTGCCCCCGAAATCTGTTGATGCCTCAGGGCCGCCTTTTCTATGTGTTGAGACCATTTTAGATTGTTTGCTATCTGTACCCCAAGGTAGGTAAATACAGTAACAACCTCTAATTCACAATTGTTCAGAAGTATTTTAGGCCGGGGTCTACGTTTTGGTGAGAAGGGCATCAGCTTAGTCTTGCCCATGTTAACTTCCAGGCCATGTTCCCCACAGAAGAGATCAAAGATGTTTAAAGCTCGCTGCAAGCCGGCCAGTGTTTTAGATAAAATCAGCGTATCGTCGGCAAACATCAGGATCGGAACCCTGAGGCCCGCCAACGAAGGTGCATCAAAAATGGCATCCAGAATCCGAGCCACAATTCCATTAATAAATAGGGAAAAAAGCAGGAGGGTCATAGCGCACCCCTGTCGTACGCCACGTCCAATTGGAAAGTCGGCAGTTGATTCACCATTCGTACCCCACTGAACTTTGGCGAAATTACACTCATGCAGCCTCATTATCAGGGTGAGTAACTCAGCCGGAAGGCCTGTTTCGCTCAGAACTGCCCAGAGCTTTCTCCTTGGGACCAGGTCGAAAGCAGCCCGCAAATCGACAAAGGCAACATACAGGCTGCCCTCGCCGAGCACCACCGTCCCCCACTGCAGCAGAGCAAAGCGAAACACCTGGTCGACTGTGCTTGTAGCCCGCCGGAATCCAGCCTGATATGGGGACAGGCGTTGTTCTCGTCTACCCAATCCATTAGTTTGTTTACCACCATTCTCCCTACCACTTTTTGGATAGTGGCAATCAAACTTATTGGCCTATAATTGCAGGGACCGATCCCCTTTTTTATATATAAGTTGCTCCCTTCCATAATTCTGGGACTACCGTTCCCTTTGCAATTGCATTTCCTAAAAGGAATACATACCTAACCCACCTGGCCTTATCATTTATAAAAACATCAGAGGGTATCCCATTTAGACCCGGGGCCCTTCCCCCTTTGGCAGCGCATATTGCAACTTCAGTTTCTTTAGGGGAGAATAAATTCCCAGTGGGGAATACAGCTGAAATTACCTCCACATCATTAAACTCGGTGGTCTCAGCATATTGGGGTTTGAAATAATCCACCCAGGCACCCTCAGCGACATGGGTGCCAACAGTGCTAAGTGTAATTAGTTCCTCGTTTTCAGAGTCCCCAGAAATTGGAATACACTCCCCACAAGTTTCCTCCAAAATCACAGTCTCCCAACCAGTTCTCATTTCATTTGATTCCACATTTTTAGGCAAAACAGTTAACACAGGCTTCCCACATATATCCCGACGGGTCATACCTTCCCTATTGTTCGGGCAATAATCAGAATTTGGTCAATGGACCCACCCTGAATCTTTCATTACTTCAAAACGATTATACATTGGTCCATTATAAAAATTGCCCCGTTGTAAGGGTATCGTGAAAGGAACAAACCCTGGGGTGGGGAAATTGTTACAGCAACTTGATTCACTGGTCATACCAAATTGAACACCTGTTGGTCTTGGATAAAAGAATGTGAGATCGACAACACCAATTCCACCACTGCTTATGCCCCAATTTTGCTTCGTAATCAGACGTGCCACGATAGGATCTTGAACATTAACAACTATACATTACCCCCAAAATTCTTAAGAGTACAACCTATCCAGTCTGTCCTTCTCACTCCAATAATCAGCCCGTCCACTTCCTCGGGCAATGGTCTATTTGCCCTCAACCAGTGCATTACCTTGTTTTTTAGCATCTGGACGGATTCTCTTTGCCCGGCCAACAATGGTGGTACATTGGTGAGGACGGCCATGAAAGGCTAGGAATCTGGGGTGAGATTCATAGGAGGTATCCTACAGGGTGCCTTCATCGGGAGGGTGTTAGGCAGGCTAGTGGCAACAGCAGCAGGACGGGATATTGGAATACTTGATAGTGGTTGGGAGCTATTCAATGCAGTGTTATTCATTTTGGAACTGTCTTTGTTACCCCTAACAGGAACGCCAAGACGGGGTTTTGAACTGCTTGGTGAGGGTTGGGAACCATTAGATACAGGGTTGCCACTTTTTGAACTGTCTTTATTACCCATAGCCACAGTATCAGGCAGCTTGGTTTGTTTAGTGGTATTACTACTAGGGCGGTCCGCCAAATCTAAGTTGGTCTTGGGGATTTGTCCCTTCGACTGAGGCCTACTTGCAATGCTGACTAAGGGGGGAGGGGGCACAGCGATAGACACACCATTTGCCTGGGCATTTGGTTTCAGAGAATTACTGCTATCCCCCGTCCTAGGGTAGGACTTAATTAGGGCTTTGGTGGAAAAAAAGTAATCTAGAGTAGCCTGCTCGAAATGATCCAACCTGTCAACTAATTTTTTAACTCGTTCCTCGATAGGAATCAGGAGAGACTTCATCAGCCTCTCCAACTCGAGAAGCAGGGCTGGAGCAGAAGATAAGGTCTCAGCCGATCCCACCACTGAAGGGTCATTCGTGTTGGAGGCGGGACTAGCCGGAACAACTCCGTCCTTACTAGTCTCAACCCCACCAGAGACAGCCCCAGTAGGCTCGCAGGAAGGGCGCAGGGATATTCCAACCTTCCTTAATTATTTCGGATGTTTGGGAAGATAGCACTTCTTCGGGGCACCACTTCTTTTCCTTTTAATACTTGGTTTGGTTTTATCTACGTAAGTTGACACGCTCGGTTGGGCAGTGGTCACCTGCCCTATAGGTAAGCCAGTTGGTATTGAGGGTGAGGTGGAAGGCAAAATGGGCACGTCGTGACCCGCAGACAAGCCAGCCAACAGCTCTGATGAAGGGGGAAAGGCATAAGGTGTTTCCAGTACAACTGGCAAGGTTAAAGATGACAAGGGAGGAACCAATGCCAATGCCGGGAAACCCTGAGGTTGCCGTTTCTCCAGAGGAATTTTAAGGAGTTCAATAGATAACCTACGCTCGGCGCGCCTCTCCGCCAAAGCGATTTCTTTGTCAATATCTTGGGTTACCCAACTAAAATATTTGTATACAGGACCCGAGATGGTTAACCCCACCTCAGCCTGAGTAGGGATCTGGGCAGTGGTGTTTGATGGAGAAGACATACTTTGCAGCCAACAAGCTTTAAAATAAACAATACTATATGAGCAAACACCAGGAATCTCTCAAAACAGGGAACGTGCTGTGGCAGGTCGTCTAAAGTCGCAATGACAGAGGGCGGGCCCAGCCCAGCCTCCTTCAGCCCCTGACGGCCACAGACGGTCCCGCCCTTGTCCCGGGCTTCTCCCGGTGCTCTCCCGCACGTTCTTGCGCAGCGGGAATAATGCTTTCCCTTAATAGGGAAGTGATGGGCGGGGTGGGCGTGGCGATCAGGGAGAGCAGCCCTGGTGTTGCTGGTTGGGCTCGCAGGGACTCCTGGACAGTGGAGTCCCTGCTTCCGTGCTCGCAGCCCTGATCGCTGGTGGTGTGAGCTGCCCCTGCTCCCTGAAGGCTCCCAAAGAGTCTAAAGCGCTGCGGGACCCGCGCAGTGGGTCCGGCGAGTTGCTGCCACAGGTGAGGGTAAAATAGCACCACAAAGCCCGTCCTCACAGAAGAAGTCTTTCCGAGTCCAACAGAATCCCAGGGAACGGCTCCAAACGTCCACTTTTACCTTCGTAGGCGGGGGGCGTGGCGATCAGGGAGAGCAGCCCAGGTGTTGCTGGTTGGGCTCGCGGGGACTCCTGGACAGTGGAGTCCCTGCTTTCGTGCTTGCAGCCCTGATTGCTGATAGCTGGTGGTGTGAGCTGCCCCTGCTCCCTGAAGGCTCCCACAGAGTCTAAAGCGCTGCGGGACCCGCACAGCGGGTCCGGCGAGTTGCTAACGCAGGTGAGGGTAAAATAGCACCACAAAGCCCGTCCTCACAGAAGAAGTCTTTCCGAGTCCAACAGAATCCCCAATAATAATCCGATAGCAGCTCTGAAGCTGAATGGTCTTACATCAGCTCCATTTTCTATTAGAAGGGGCACGCGGCAGGGATGTCCGCTATCCCCGTTACTGTTTGCATTATATTTTGAGCCTTATATAAGACATTTGCTGCAAAATGCAAGGATGTATCCGGTTTTGCTTAGTGGCATGGAACTGTTAGGAATCGCAACAACAGCAGTATACTTGGGAGAATGTTTAAGTAGCCGAGTGGAAGATGTGGTCTCTTTAAACTATGAATCACTGCTTAAAACTATTATGGCCAAATTGCGTAGTTGGCATCATCTCCCAATCAGTATTCACAGGAGGTGTAATATAGTTAAAATGAACATTCTACCGAAATGTTTGTATTTTTATTCGACAATTCCTTTAAGGGTCCAATGTACATTTTTTAAGCTGTTAAAAAGAGTAGTAGGTAGCATTACTTGGGGCTACAGACGTGCAAGAAGAGCTCTCAGGTACATTAAACTGTCGTACAAGCAAGGCTTTTTTAAGCTTCCAGATTTTGAACTTTATTTCTGGGCGGCTTTTACTGGTCAAATTCGAAGCTTACTTGATGGGCCTGATACTAACTTTGTATGGCTTTCATATCAATTGGTCTATGGACCTAACACTTGATTCCTTCTTTATAAAACGGCAGACCTGAATTACTACAAATGGGTCAGGTTTAAGATAATAAGGAGTTCCAGCGTTTCACTCATATATGAAATTATGGGATCATCCTACCCTGCCCGACATATTTCATGACTCCATTGGCAAAAATGGAAGCGCAAGGGTGTCTTGTAATTGGGCCAACTCTTTGATAAACAGCGGTTTTGATCCTTTGCAACTTTGAAAGAGGAGTTTGGTTTACAACAGAATACATTTTTTAAGTATTTGCAAATTAGGATTATTTTGTACGGGGTCAGAGGCTTTTAAAGCTGACTAATACCCCAGAAGTTTTATCAACACTGTGTATGACTGTCAGCCGAGGAACTATAGGAAAAATGTATCACAAGCTGTTAGCAGCTGTTAGTGACGATGGGTTACAGGTCTCAGAGAAACTTAGTCTGACTTTTCAAACGGAGAGAACTAAGGAGGCAGTAGAGGATTCGTTGGAGTGTATAGATACAGCCATTACATCAGTTAACTTGAAACTCCAACATCATTGGATAATATTCATGTTATACTACACTTCTGAGCGTATATCTAAATGGACCACTACCCAATCACTGGCTAAATCACACTGTCCAAAATGCCATACATATGCTGCAGACTTAAAGCATATGGTTGTGACATGTCCAAGTCTGAATTCATTTTGGGCAGAGGTAACTACAGCAGATGATAGGGCATGATGTTCAGATTGTCGAGAAGGAAATAGTATTAGGGGTCAAAAATTATATGGGCCGATATATGAGACTTTCATTTCTATTTTTATAATGTGTGCACGTTTATGTATTGCGCTATTGTGGATTCAACCTATGAGTCCAAGTAATAATGAATTCTGGGTCTTACTCAGGCAAATATACGAAATGGAATTAGCAGTAGCTAAAGCCAGAGGTCCACGATTGTGGCTTAAATTTAAAAAAGGTGTGGGCCAGTCTCCAATGGAATTGATTATTGCATTTGATGCTATTTGTTTTCCTGGCTTGTTTGTATATTTTTGCCTTTTTTTTATTAAGCTTTAATTGGTGATATTGCTTTCTTGCCTCATATATAGTAGACTCCTCTTGGGTTATGTATGTGTAAATATTTGACATGAGGTATTTCCCTTCTTTTTCATATCTTAATTTGTTATTATGAAGTAAATTTATGGCTAAATAAAATGTATAAAAACAAAAATAAGAATAAAAAGAAAAGATGGCACCAGGCATAAATATTGCACCCTCAAACCAAATCGTTAGTATTCTCCTGGACGTTTGGACTACAGAAGAAGGACTGGCGTCTTACTCAGAGGACTGTCCCGCTGCTTGAGGCCTGCCTTGTTCTTCAAATGACTGCCCTGCCGCTACCAAAGAACTATTTACATCGATTTTCTTGGATGTAATGGCCTCACACACCCTTGCAGTTGTCATGCTTCATCATCGGCAGTGCTCCTCGTTGGATGCCCATCCGTAGGACTCCACTTTGTTCCTACGACATCCAAACAACTGAGCGAACCTAACACTCCCTTTTATTAGGAACAGCCCAGTACCTTCTTTGATACTTCTACCAGAGAACTGCCTTGTTGCCCTCCTGACTTCAAGGGTCTGTTGGCTGACCTCCTATTCCGAGGAAAAGATACACAACAAGCTCCTGAGGTCTGCCTGCAGCTGCCCAACTGAACTGCTGCAACTGAATCTGCCTGGACCTGTACCTGGACCTGCCTGGGCCCTAATGGCCTCCACTAGAGTGAGCCAAACCACAGGGGGTGCCTCCCCAGGTCCTAGACTGTTGGCTGGAATCAGAATGCACTTCTTTGAAAGAAAGGGAAAATCCTGAAGTTGTGGATTTTTCATAATTGCAAACTCCAGCTTCATCACAGGTGTGACCACACTCAGTTTCTCAAACTTTTGAAACACCAAAAGCCCGGGCTGTTTAGGACTGCATGTGGCAACTCTGCCCCTCATTTTCTTAAACAGAGACTCGTGCCCATATTGCAAGCTGTAGGGTGATACACACCCAGTAGTTTTCTAATAGCCTTTGTAAATCTCTCCTATTGGCTACCACAAACTGTTTTCCCTGTTTCAGTACTCTTATACATATTTCAAGAATGCCATAACAATGTGTAATTATACTGAAGTATGAACATGTTCTATGGCATGATTGGTTAGGAATTACTTCAGTTGAGGTGAGGTAAGCTGCACCCCATAATCAGTAACAATAGAAAAAGGAAAAACTCCCTTCTCCTTTCAAAACTACGACCTCCTGAATTGATACTTTGGGTGCCACATTGAAGAAAGACAATAGAAATTCATAGAAAGGTTTCTTATTCTGCCAACTTGATCCAGTGAATTCTATCAGTGTTTGAAAGGTTGTATTGTCGGAAACAGCAAATTTCCATTCTTCCTCAGAAATGTAGCCATTACATTCCACACTGATAGACACCACTCTATCTTTCTCAGCATGGACATGAAACTCCTGTAATCTATATTGCCGTTTAGGCACTCTATAATCTGTTCTTCTACTCTTGATCATGAGCAATTCAACCAATGGCCAATAATCAGTTCTTATCATGTTCTTATCTTGTTAGACCGTGTCGAGCGCGCAGGCATCCAGGGCAGGGCCCTAAGTTGGATCACCTCCTTCCTGGAGGACCGTACACAGGCTGTTCGCCTGGCAAATTTTACAGCGCCAGGGCTGAATATCACATGTGGGGTTCCCCAGGGCTCCTCCCTGTCCCCACATTTGTTTAACATCTATTTACTCCCCCTAATTAAAGCCTTAAAACAGAGGAAAGTAACGACCTTCAACTACGCAGACGATCTGCAGCTTTCCTTTACTATAGACAACTCCACTGAATCCATCTCCAACTTTCAGGACACCATGGTGTTCATCCGCAACTGGATGGATTATAACCATCTAAAATTGAACCCCGGAAAGACCGAGGTACTGCTGATAGGAGATAGTCGCATCTCCTGGGGCCCTCACTATTGGCCAGCAGAACTAGGGACGTTCCCTAAACCCTCCTCTTCCGTAAAAAGCCTAGGGGTGACCATTGATAAAGATCTGTCCCTAAACACTCAAGTGGGCTCAGTTGTCTCTAAATGTTTTTTTCAACTGCGGAAGATCCAAAAGATACACCACTTACTCTCCCAGGCAGCACTGATACAAGTTGTGATTGGCCTAGTCTTATCCCATCTAGACTATGCGAACTCAATCTACCTAGGCCTCCCCTCCTATCAGATCAAGAGGCTCCAGCTTGTACAGAACCAGGCAGCCAGATTGATCTATCAGCAGCCCAAGTGGCAATCGGCTAGAGCTCTGATAAAAAAACTCCATTGGCTCCCACTGCTTCAGCGGGCCACATTCAAAACTGCCTGCCTCACATTTAAATGTTTAAATTGTTATAGCCCAATTTTGATCAACAATCTGATACTGAGGTATGTTCCAACCCGTGATCTCCGTTCCAAACATCAAAACTTGTTGGTGAGCACAAAATTCAAACGCAAACGACACGGTGGGTCTCGATTTGGATATTTGGCACCACAACTATGGAACTCACTCCCATGGGAGATCCGTTCTTGCCCTGATCTACTTCAGTTCAGAAAGCAGCTTAAGACATGGCTGTTCATACAGGCACATGAGTAACCGTCCCTTTTGAAGTCATGTCAGAACAGTTAACTCACAACTGCTCAAAACAGCGCCATGAAACCTTGGTCAAAGTGCGCTTTATAAATTGGTTATAACATAACATAACATAACATAACATAACATAACATAACATATCATAAAGTTCGATCCGTTCTCAAACTTTCAAGAACCCTCAATCCTCCATCAGCACGCTAATGTTTAACTCTCTAATGTTGAGTCATTACACTCTGATCTTCTGAAAGGTCTGGAAGCATTAGCTATTGTTACAATTGGTTTTAACATGCTCTTGCTGAAATACCATTTTCTACAGTTAGCTTCAGTTGACATGATAGATTTCTGCACAGAATTAAGTGACTCAAAACTGGTGCATTTGCTATTTCACTATTTATAACATTAAACTATTTGTGCACTCACCAGCCCATACAAATATTTTAGTTTTCCTGCATCATTGTTGTCATACACACTATCTTTTCATGAAATACATATATATATTTGGCATAGCAGTTTGCCAATCCCAGAAACACTGAGAATTGATCTCTATGAGATGAAGTGCTTCCTTAATAGCCTTAACTTAACTTTTCTTTTCTGCTACACCATCTTTAGTTATGCAAATCCCCAAACAATTAACTGACGCCACCTCACATCTACATTTACCTATGTCAATTGTCATCCCACTGTTTTCCGTTATTGTGAGAGCTTTTTACTAAGTGTCAAAATGCTCTTTCCAAAACTTACTAAAAAACAGATTGTCAGCCGGGAAGTACACAAAATGTTCAATTCCTTTAAAAAGATGTATGCATTATACTATGGAACTCTGCAGAGACAGATATCAATCTTAAAGTGTCCTCCTATATATATGCACTCTCCGGTGTTATAAAGGATGAAAATAGCTTTGAATCCTTATGAGCCACCTCCTGGTGATATGGAGCTGTAAGATCTAATGTAGTGAAACCCCAGCACCTTTGATGAGAGCCAGCATGTATTCAATATTGGGTAGTGGGCTGTTATCTACCCATACACAGTCATTTAGGTCGCTAAGATCTACATACAACCACATTTTTCAATTGGGTTTGTATGCAACCACAATAGAAGATAGGCATGCTGATGACTAATTCTCTTCAATGATGTTTCCTGCACATAACCATTGTAATTCTTCCTTTAACGCACCCCTCAAAGAAATGGGAATATTGCATATTTTATGAGCTTAGGAAGATGCCATTTCTTTAAGCAACGTACTTTAGCAGATACTAGTGTTAGCGAACGCACCTTTGGAAACATTCTGCACCAATGCATTTCCAGGCTTCAACATGCACTTCAACAACTAGACCACTGTAACCAAAAATCAGTTTGTAATGATTTGGGTCCAAAGTCATATTAACTCTCATTGCTGTGACCAACCTAAAAGACAAAATCCCTCCTTAGCTACACTCATGTTGGCTTTAATCATCTTTCCTTTGAACGACAATGATCTGAAAGCAGCCCACCAAATCAATAGAATTATTTTTATGCCCACCAGTCTAGTATCGGGAGATTCTGACTGAATATTTGGGAACATGACAAATTTGTCCTCTCCATGCACACGTAGTTCCTAAATCCACCATTAACAAAATATCCTTGCTAACAATTCTGATAGTAAAAAAAGGAGAATCTTTTTTTTATTTTCACTTATTTGACATATTTTAAAAAAACATTTTTATGTTATCTCCTATTTTTCTTGTGTCACTTTTTTTGATTGGCCTTTTATATATCCAAATCTCTGCTCCACCTATAGCCCCTATTCTTACTCTTGCATATGGGGTCATAGAGACCTCAAATGTTTCACAAGCTGCAAATGTGTCCTATAGTTCGGCATGATTTTTTTGGTAGGCAGTTGTCTAGGAATACTACAATTAAACCTGATGATATATTTTATGTTAAAATCGTCATCCTAACTACCTGTAACCTGTTGCCTATATTGTGTCTCTGTTCCTTGATTGTAATGATTTTATAGTTGACTAACAAGATACTAGCACATTCCTTAACTGTTAACTCCTTCATTCCAATGGTCAATCAAATAGGTCTGGAGCCTCAACAGCTTCGTTTAATAGTGATAGCTGTTTTATTATTCTCCTTCCTTTTGCTTCTAAACAGTGTTCAAGCATTGCTAACTTGCCCATCAGTATATATACATCCACCTAGGACTTGTACATAAGCCTCAAAACCTTTGATCTATTGTGACCATTATAGACTTGGGGCTTGATTCATGAAGGTATCTTATGTAGCAAAGTTATAAGTGTGAAGTCCCCACACTCGGGTGGAATCTCCTCTCTCAAAGCTGAGTCTCTGCATTGCTCTGGCAATCTTTAAATTCCCCACGCATCACAGTTTTTTATGCTTCTCACATCATTTCTGTTGAATCAACAGACCCTTTTTAAGCACAAAGTAATTTTTAGTAGCTTCTCTAATTCCCTCACAGCACACCTGTTCCAATGAGTTTGTAAGCTATAATCTCCATGCAACTTGTGGTGGGGGAAGTGTCACCGCCAACACTACTGGAGAGTGATACGATAATATCTAGGGCAGTTGCCAAACATCTATAGTCCAACCTATGTCATCCCTCGTCCCAAACCCAAAATCTAGCCTTGATGGAGAATTTTGCATGGACGAGGATGAAAAGTATATTCTCTTTGTTTGGGATGTGTCACCCTCCAAAGATCCATCAATGCATTATCTCTCATAATTGCAGCCAATATCTCACCTGCCATGTTGTGTTGTGGGGGTGCCCCCTCTGTGCAGTCAAGTTCAGGATTTAATACTAGTTTATGATCAGCTCCCCAAATTATTGTTGAGGCTCCGAGGAGCCATAGTGTGTCATAATTTGTGTGATTAAATCCTGGCACTCAGGATTGGGCGCATATGAGTTAATCAGAATGACTTTGTTTTTTTCTTTTGTACCTCGTATAATAAAATATGGTCCACCTTGTCCGCCAAAACACATGTATGGCAGAATCATGCTGTATGCTGAAGGAGGTGACCCAATTAGGGCCACCCGGGTCACTCTCGACCTCGTCTAGCCTTCCGATAATGAAGAGTCAATGACGCAGTAGAGAATACAAGCAAACTAGTTTATTCTCAAAGTAAACTGCAGTGGAGTCCAATCTGAACAGCCTCCTATGATAGCTGACAAGGGACTGACTCTAACAAGCGTAAAGTTACATTATGTATGTTGCGGAGCACACAAAGACCTACCTACTAAGGAAAAACACTGGTAGATGTCGTAATACAATGGGGGTACAAAACATAAGTTTTGATTCTGCAGCCTGGCACAAGTTATCTACTATCCAAGGTCGTCTGGCCGATCCTCCCCTCCGGACAGGTGGGAGAAGGCCTCTATATAACAGAAAAGGCATGCGTTAATGAGCAAGTTTCAACATTGGAGTAACGAAACTTTCCAAGGACCATTTCTCGTAAATGAGCAAGTAACAGTTTTGATTTTAATACGAAATGGTATCTTTGAGAACTAAAATGGTGGCACAGATGTCAACCTAACTAATGTAACATCTTCATTTACTAGTTGCGTCTACAAACAGTATGCAAATGTAATGTACTAGCTATATAAATGCTAACATTATATTGGGTAAAATATGAGTAATATGACAATATTACGTTTTAATTCTAACAATTTTTAATCAGCTAGCCACTCCTCTTGAATATGTGGAGAAGGCGGCGAAAAATGTGTATTTCCTACATGCTTTCACAAAGGCAGAACCATCGGCTGGGGCCAGGTGCATTTCCTACAAACACACCATTTCAGTGTGACGCAGCTAAATATATGCTAAAATCTCTCGACATTTAGGTGGGTTGCATAGCTTCTATTGTTCCAAATTACAAACTTTAGGATCTTAGGATGAACTGTACATTCTTCTGTTGTAGGCCATCTTCTCCTCTTCGATTGTTTCATTGAACCTGTTCTGCATGTTGGTCATAATGTATAGTGACTGTCTTATAACCCTCACCCAACACCCACCAACAACTTCCCCCAACCAGCCAGTGACAACCCTGAGAACCCCCTCTATAATACTAAACTCTCCACAACAGAACGTAAACAATTTATCCTCAAGCATGGTCAATAGGCACTCTGCCAGGTGGGACCAGAGTAGAATCAAGCTGATAATTAACTCTGCTGGTAAAGTCCTGGGAACCATAATTATGTGCGCCACAGGAAGGAGCCACATTTCACTACCACCATTTATTCATGGGACTTTCAGTTTGTAGAAAAGAGTTTCTCTCTTTGCAGACAGCCTAACCAACAATGTCATCCCATGTCCACAATGTCACCTTTCTGTCTCACATCCCAAGGGGTGCCACCAATTCTTAGTCCATATTTCTGAGGTTGTTTATCGCCTCCTCCTGCTCAACAGTTGATGATCTGACTATGGAGCTTTTGTTGAGCAATGAACTAGCAGTCTTAGAGTCCAGGAACAAGTGGGTTTTCCACTGTATTATGTAACACAGCTATGCCAGGTATAACATGGTATATTGTAAGCCATGGAGCATTTTCATAAAAGTATTTTCACAGTCTTCTTCACTCTTCAATTTCCTTCTGGAATCCTGACCGCTTGGAGTGGAGTCTGAGAAGAACTGAGGGGCATATTACCAAGCAATAGCGATAATTATCACTATTGCTTGGTTAGAGACAAAAATTTACCGCTGAGCTGCGGCGATTTTTACCGCAAATAAACCTTGGTATTACCAAGGTTTATCGCAAATGCGATAAAAATCGCCGCAATGCATGAATATCGCTGAAAAGTCAGCGATATTCATGCATTACCAAGCTAATGCTCTTAGCCATGTTATCTACCTCCCATTGGATAACATGGCTAAGAACTGCTCAGGGCAGGTGCTAGCTTTTGGAGATATTCGCGCTTAGCGCGAATATCTCCAAAAGTTGATAATAGGAGATAGCGATGTTAGCGACTGTTTTCAGTCGCTAACATCTTGGCACGCCCACTTTGCATGTCATTAGTGATAAATATCACTGACATGCAAAGTGGGGCCCAAGATGGTCGCTATCTCCTACTAGCTGTCGCTAACTGGTGTTAGCGACAGCTAGGTATTAGGAAGATAATTTTATCTCCACTTTCTTGGCTTTTAAAGCCAAAAAAGCGGAGATAAACCCCCTTGATAATATGCCCCTAAATGTTTATCCCAGCATATTGAATATTCTGTGTTGCAAGCTTCAATACTTGCTCTCTGTCTCTATAGTTAGGAAGTTTGCCTGTGATTTGGTGCTGGCGGGCACCAGCTACTGGAGAAGAAACCAGAGCAATGCACTCTTCCACCACCAGCATATTGGAAAGCAGGTCACCCCTGCAGATGTTGCTCAGTCGCTTTTCTATGTAGTCTGCAGCGAGGTGCAATGAGGTGGTGATGCAGATCAAGAGAATGAATATGAACTCAAATGAGATGGGCAGTGTTCGATTAATGGAAAGTGTTGTTTTCCTTTGCAGATTAGTTAAAAAAGGAGCAAGTCATTAGGAAATCCTTCGGCACTATTTTAAATCCTCGAGCCCTATTCTTCAGATTGTTTTTCTTAGGAATCGTGTATACAAATGGCACTACTTCATGCGCAATGTGGGTGGCATTATCAGCTAACCAGCTTTTCATTATGAATAGTTAATCTATGCAGATTTTATATATGTTGGTATGTCTAGAGCACTGATCTAGCTGGTTAGTAATAGAGTTCCGTGCAGTGGGCAGACCTTACTGGGGATACCCTGGGAGCGGCCAGAGTGAGAAGTTAGAGTTAGTGGAAGGGGTGGAAAGTCAGCCTGTATGTGATAGTGTTCCTTGAAGAGTAAAGTTTTCAATGTCTTCCTTAATTGTATTAGAGTTGGGGCTGTTCTTATGTCGAAGGGGAAGTTAATCCTGGGAGTGTAGGCTGAAAAGGCTTGTTTTTTCTTCCTGCGGTGTTTAGTTTCTAAACAGCCAATGTTGGAGCACCTTGTTTGGCATTGACCTCCAGATACTGTTATTTTGTTAGCTAGGTAGGCAGTGGTCTTTGTGTAGAGGATCTTGTTAGTGATGTAGCTGATCTTGAGAATGATCTATGCTTGTAGGGGAGGACCATGCAGATCCATTAGCATGAGGGCAATGTGTGATTGCAAGTTTGTTATTAGATTATATAGTTGATAGTGTTTCTCTTATATGGATCTGGCATACATAAGCATACATTTCTGTTTTTTTCCTTTTTTAAGATCTTTGGGTTTGGTCAAATTGTGAATTTACAATTCTAAAATTCTTGAGTATATTACATCTTTCTATCTGGGTGTAGCCCTGAGTTAGGGGAAGAGAGGTGTTTTCTATGTTTGTATTTTTTTGGTGGAAGGCAGTTATTGGACTTGATGTTCATTGATGTGTGAGAGGTAGAGAGCTGGCATTATGAATGTCTTTCAGATTAATTTTGAGATGCCTCCATTTTTTACTGCATGTTAATTGGTATGTTTAAGGTGTCATTTTTAATATGCCTCAAACATTTATAATGTTTTGATGTTTTGCAATAGGATATGATGGATATCAGTTGGCATGCCAAATGGAGGCAGAGCTGGGAGGTTGAATTGTAGGTCTTATACTTGTCATTGGTACAACAGATAGCCCATCTACATGAATGGTTCTCTTGGGTAATATCTTGGTTCTTTTTCTTGACCAAGAAACAATATTCATATGTTGTGACTGGCCGTCTTTTGACTTTCTTGTGGATTCAATTCAGATCTGACTTGATGTTCTGTGATACCATGAGAGAGTGTCAAAAGGGGGGGGCGAGGCTAGAAGCCCAGCATGGCGGACGCAACTTGTAGAGCTCCGTCCACGGGGCCCTTAATATCCAAAATTTATCCTGTGAAGGTGTTCCTGTGCAAGCCGGACTGCGCGTAGCTGGCGTGTAGAAGTGCAGTGCGGTCGTTGGGACGCGGAGCGGCCTGCATCTCGGCGACAGTGGTAGTAAACTAAGACCGGAGCTACGGTACCGCTGCAGGACCGGCCGTCGGCGCGAAAGACATCAGCGGCCTTGGCGCCCCTGGGAACAACTGGTGACACAGCGGAGACTGCGCCGAGTGGTGGGGAATACCCTGCCCAGAGCTCCAGTGATTTGGAGGCCGGACAAGAGAAATCCCCGCGTGGGGGTGAGTGACATTGCAGCGGGTGGCACGTGGCGAGTGCCCGGGGGTGCCCAGAGAGAGAACGGGCCAAACCTCGTGGCTGCGCCCGGAGGTGCAGCGGAGGCCTGAGTGGAGCGGCCCCGGGGGGCTGCGGCGGGTGGCCCATTGCGGTATCCCACACGCTCAATGGTGACTTTCGGGACTAGCGGTGCATAGAAGGCGCTTTGGAACAAGTCAACGGGAGGCAACATGCAACCCCGCAGCAAGTGGAGGCCTAAGTGGCTTCAACCCGGAATAAGGGCCTCGCTGGGATATCGTCTTCACCACATCAGGGGCTAGCCTACCTGCTCGTGCTGCCCTGGCTGGGTGGCGAAGTGCGCTCGGACTACCCTGGTGTTGCTTGCAACCTGGGTCCCTCACGGCACCCGCGCGTCCAGCGGGAACACCACAAAATGGTGCCGAATCTCCGACCCGTCTGAGGCCACACTTGGGATTGCGCTGGGCCTGGCGCAGTGGCTCTAAACCCGTCTGGGCCCGACAAGACCGGTCGACTGCTGCTGTGATCTACCCACGGGCAAACCTGCAGGTGGGTTTTCCCCCCACACAACTGCCTTCACCACGCGATCTTCATACTGCCTGGCCCTAACATGGTGGCCCATAGGTCACTCTGATGTGCGCTGCCGGATAGTCTGCCATTGATCCCTGTCACAGCCCATCAAGATACCCCACTCACTAACAGTGCCGCCAGCGAGTGGAAGGTCACTCATCTACCACCCTGCATGCGCGCAGATGCCCTCAACCTGGTATACTTCGTGGGAGCATACAGCACGGCGGCGTAGCAGTGTTGGAGCTCCGGCTGCTGTTCCAATCTCTGCAAGTCCTCCTCGACCAGAGACAGTTGAGCAACCGAGGAGCCAGCCAGCCCTGGGCAGCGGGTGCCTCTCGCTGCAGTTGCCCTCTCCCACCGACCTTCGCCCCCTTTGCCATTAGCGGGGTGACATAGGAACTGGCCCAGTTGGTTTCTACTTCAATCACCTGTAACGTTGCCTGACCAGGCAGAAGGTCCCCCTACATTCGACGCTGAACGGCAGGAGAGGTGCGTTGATGCCCACAGCACAGCAGCTCGTAATGGGCAGGCTCCGGGATAAATCCCAGTTGAAGCAGCAGGGGACGAGCAGTCCAGGCCTCACGCAGGAACAAAGACGAGAAGACATGGAGCCAACAGCCACTCTGGCGGCCAAAATGGCCACGGTTCTGGCGGCGAGGTGGAGCGCATTGGAGCCACCTTAGCGCAAACCAAGACTTCTCTGGAAGCAAGGATCAACAAAGTCACATCTGACTTCACGTTGCTACATGCAGACCACCGTAAGTTATCGGAGTCAGTTGCCACGCAGCGTCAGTCAGTCCAAGAACTGCAGCCTGTAGTGCATAGTCTTGCCTCAGCACTACAAGATTTAATCGACAGAGTTCACGCGCTGGAGGACAGAGCGGAGGACATGGAAGGGCGCTCTCAATGCAACAACATCCGGGTGGTCGGCCTGCCCGAGGGAGAAGAAGGGAAGGACCCTGAGCGTTACATGGAGACGTGGCTGCGGTCAGTTATGCCGACCGGGACATTGTCCGCACACTTTGTGGTGGAGAGGGCGCACAGGGTGCCGGCGCAGGCCCAGAGACCCGGGACTCGACCCTGTCCGTTCCTTTTCAAACTCCTCAACTACCAGGACCGGGATACGGTGCTCCGTGAAACAAGGAAGATGGGTGACCTCAAAGTGGGCAACAGCCACGTGATGTTTTTTCCGGACTACACAGCAACAGTGCAGAGGAGACGAGGCTCATACCTGGCAGGGAAGAAACAGCTACAGGAACTGGAGCTGCCTTACTCATTGCTGTTCCCCTCCCATCTACGGGTGGTCACCAAGGAAGGCACACGCTTCTTTGAGGGTGGAAGAGACAAGGCAGTGGGCGGGGACGAGACCCACGGGCCCGGAAGAGTGCGGTTGGCAAGAACAGCGCTCCAGAAGCTGGAGGAGTAAGAGGGGACCCCGGCGAGACACAGGCCTGGGTCAGGCCGCACCCAGCCCGGAGAAGATGCAGCAGGAATGGCAGGAAGTACTTGAGGCGGTTGCGACGCTGGGAGTGGTGAATACTATCTGCTACCCGGATTATGGGCCACAGAGTGAACTGGACGCGAGTGGCTCGACCTCATCCTCCTCCATGATGTCAGATGACACAGTCCTGCCAGTGGTGACGCCCCAAACAGCCGACTTTATAATGTGACTGGAAACAGACCTGTGATGAACTGATGTGATCACTGTGTTCAGCACAATGTTAGCTGAATCCTTTACGTGCCTGCTGCATCGCGCTGCCACAATTAGTTGCTGGCTGCAATGGCTAGTGCAGACTTGGAATTAGGCATCACTAAAACGATGCAGGCACGCCCCCGAGTTTTAGATTAGAAGTTGTTTAGCGTGTGGTGCGCGGGGTGGCCTTGGGGGGCGGCTTGCGCCAGCTCTGCGCGATCCACTAATTTGTACTCCCTGAACACCTCTCAAAAACCTAGAGGCCCTGGGAAAGGGGGCCCCCTGATTTAACCATTGGCTGCGCGCTTCACCGCACACACCTTGCGTTGCGGACACGACACACTAAGAGGTAGATCCATTACCTAGTTTGGACGTATGCCCCGTTGGGAACTCGCCCACTTTGTTACACTGTTAATTTGGGTTCCTACGTTTCAAAAGCGGCGCTCAAGGTTCCACCCGAGAGTCCGTCCCTTGAACCTGCATGGCACCCCCCGAGCGGCTGTATTACAATCCTGAGTATGGCGAGCACTAACATTATGACCTGGAACATCCGCGGCATGCACATCCCGTTGCGCAGATACTCTGTTTTTGCCTATATGCAGTGCCATAATGTGGGGATTGCGCTCCTACAGGAGACACATATGTCCCGGGTAGAACTGGAGCAGCTCCGTAGACGCTGGAGAGGACAGGTCTACGGTACGACATACTCAGCACATTCACGCAGCACCTTAATTTGGGTGAGGGCAGGCGTCCCATTTATATGCGCAGACACTCAGGTGGACCCGGAGGGGAGATACTCCCTTGCAAGGGGGAGGTTAAATGGACAGGAGGTACTGCTGGGATCCATCTATGCTCCCAATACGGAACAACCCACTTTCCTAGCCAATATGAATCACATCCTTCAACAGTACATGGGCCTTCCTTGGCTGCTGGGCGGGGACTTCAACATGGTTCTTGACACGCACTTAGACAGTTCTTCCCCACCCCTCCGTGCGGCAGCAGCAACATCGACGGCACAGGCCCTACGGGACTGGCTACTACACTGGGGACTACACGATCTATGGCCCACGCAGCACCCTATAGACAAAACACACCCCTACTACTCGCCAGTTCTTGACCTCCATGTCCGCTTGGACCAGATAGTGGGCTCCCAGTCCCTTCTCCCGCTTCTGGCTAGATCGGAATAACTAGGCAGAACACACTCAGATCACAATCCCTTATGGTTAGCTGGGAGGCGGACCCACCCCCGGTTCCCACGTGGCAGCTGCAGCCAGCCGCACTGGAGGACGCTGAGTTTAGATCCTTGCTGGGCACGGTAATTCTAGCCTATTTTGAGGAGAATGCGGAAACGGCAAGCGACCCCATGGTGGAATGGAATATCCATAAAGCGACTATCCGCGGGCACTGCATAGGTGCCTCTTGGAACATCCGCGCCACGGAGTCTGCTTCTCTGGCCCGAATAGAGGCTGCACTCCTGCGCTATGAGTGAGAGGGAGGGAGAGGGGACTGGTAGGCACTCGACCAGGCTTGGGGACCTCCTTGGGGAACACGCGGTACTTATCGAAAGGCTGCAATGCCACAATTACGCGGCGCATACGGCTAAGACGCATGCCAAGGCAGATAGAGCCGGCCGTTTACTGGCCTGGCTGGTGCAGAGGACGGAACGAAGTACCCCGATCAGTGCAATCCGCACAGGGGAAGGGACAGTGGTATATACGCAGCGCGAGATACACAGGGCGCTGACTGACCACTATCGTGAACTTTATAGGGCACGAGGCACTGGTCATGAGCATATACTGGCTGAGTTCCTGGAGTCGGTTGCGCTGCCCACAGTTACTGAGAGCTAAAAAGCAGTGCTTAATGCCCCGCTTTCACTAGAGGAAGTGGGAGAGGCGATCCAGGCACTAGCGACTGGAAAAACCCCGATGGCCTGCCAGACGAATACTATAAAGCGAACAGGGAAATCCTGGCGCCCCAGCTCCTTCAGATGTACATGGCAGCAATTGATACGGGTCAGTTCGCACCATCTCTGTGGATAGCAATTCTAGTGTCTCTGCCTAAACCTGACAGAGACCCTATAGCCTTGGGCTCCTATCGCCCACTGGCAATGCTTAACACTGACTACAAGATATTCACCAAACTCCTTGCAGAGAGGTTGGCGCCGGCGGTCTCGCACTTAGTCCACCCGGACCAGAATGGGTTTGTCACAGGGCGATCCACGTCCCTGAACCTCAGAAGATATTTCAGGGTAGCAGCGGAAGCGACGATGGCCTGGCCTAGAGCCGGATGTCTAGTATTGGACCTGGAAAAGGCCTTTGACTGCCTTGAGTGGGGCTACCTGTCGTCAGTACTAGAGAAGTACGAGCTGGACGTAAACTTTCTGCAGATGGTGGACCTCTTGTACCGGAACCCTGTGGTCTGTATCCGATTGGGGCCATACATTTCGGAGGCAGTAGCGGTGGGCAGGGGCACCCGACATGGGTGCCCCTTGTCCCCGCTACTCTTCGCGCAGGCCATGGAACCCCTGGCTGCAGCCATGAGGCAAACTCTGGAAGATGGTATCCCCCTGGGTGACGGCGTTCACCAGGTGTTGTTATATGCAGATGACCTCTTAGTATTCGTCCAAGACGTGGGCTGCATATCGGAGCTGCTGGCCCCTCTGTTGACCCGTTTCGCTGGGCTATCGGGGCTCCGAGTAAACGCGGGCAAGTCCTGCCTTTACGCATTCAGCAGCAAGGTAACTGATCCAGAATATCAGCTCCATGGCACGTGAGTCCAGGGGAGAGCAGACACGTTTTAGTATGTGGGGATTCAGGTCTATCGTCAGCCGGCAGACCTCTTCGACGGAAATTTAGGAAGAGCTGTTACAGCGCTCAAGACGCAGATCGGCTTTTGGTCCACGCTCCCCCTGACGCCCACGGGCAGAGTGGCCCTTGCCAAAATGGTCATGCTCCCTCGTTTTTTATACCATTTCGCAAATCTCCCCTTGTATATACCTGCTTCCTTCTTTTCCACACTTAATAAGATCCTGCGGGACTTCATCTGGGGCGCGTCCCGGCACCGGCTGGCGCTCGGGAAACTGTTCTTACCAACAGACAGAAGTGAATTGTCCGCGCTCTGCTTTGAGCATTACGACTTGGCGGAGCAGCTCCAATAGATAGCCCACTGGTTAGCGGACAGGGGGAGAGAGGACACTGCCACGAGTGAGCTGCCCAACACTCTGGAGTGGATCACCGCGCTATTCCATCCACTAGCGGTTCCGGCACGCCCCACCCCATAATTGTTGGCGGTGGCATTCAAAGGCTTCCACACGGCACTGCTACTCACGAGAGCGGTGCTCCCCTACGCACCTGTGTTTCCGTAAGAAGGTTCGCCAGGTGGTGAGGGGGTCCTCACGCGTCACCTGCTGGAGCAATGGCAGGAGGCGGATGTCCAGACGCTATATGACTTATATCGAGATGGGGCACTGATACCCAACGAGACACTGGTCGCTGATGATGGGCTTCCCCCCCGGGGGGTTCCTGATGCACCGCTCTCTCACTGCTCACATGGCGGCTCGGTAGGGCGATATCGCAGAGGAGCCTACGCAGCACTTGAGCATGCAATATTTGCATGTCATGGGTAGGGGCAGGTACCTAATTAAGTGGTTTGCTGCATCCTTGCGGGCGCACACAGAACTGGACCTGGCCCCACTCCGCTGAAAATGGCAGAGGGACCTAGGGCGAACGCTAGCTGATAAAGAGTGGGAAAAAATCCTCAAGAGCCCAGTGCGTATCCCCAGAAATATGCGCTTCTGCCAAATCCAAGTCTACATAGTTCACAGGGCCTATCTCACTCCTGACCTAAAAAAGAAATACTTTCACAGAGCCGACGCGTCCTGCCCTAGATGTGGCGAGGTGAATGCAGAACTTCTCCACCTTCTGTGGCACTGTCCAGGGCTGAGCACTTACTGGAGAGACATTAGTGAGTTGCTTACGCAGTGCACTGGCCATACCATTCCTTGTAACTGGCCCGAATACCTCTTGCATCATTTTAAGAGGTCACCCAAAGACAAGATATCGTCCCACTTCCTGGATCTAGGGATGAAAGTGGCAACACGCTTCCTCACGAGAAGGATGAAGGCGAGCGACCCACCTAGCATGCGGGCATAGCTTCTGTCCCTCCAGGCGTGGGCTCGGGCGGAATGGACTGCCATACGGCGAGAGGAAACAGTAGGGCTCCGCAAAGAACCTATGGCAGAGCACCCAAACACATGCTTAACACCTTACAAGCAGCAGGAAACACTGTGGACGGGGGGGACAGGGGACTAGGAACACACATTGGGTGACTGGTGAGAAGCACGGTGGGTAACACACCTGACGCTCAGGCTGGGTACAACACATGGATGCGGCGAGTGAGCAGTAGAAGCTGGGGGCATGCGTGCTAGGGAAGAAAGGGGGGGTGGGGGGAGGAGGGGAGGCCGGCTCGGGGATGGGGATGGAGAGGGGGTCAGAAGTAATGTATTTCTGTGACAATGCCGCAGTTTGTTGTTCCTGTTTTGTTGCACATGCCCTTTTTACAGTTGCTTCATACACATAAGACTCATCTCTGTACACAGGGCTGGAGCGCTTAGGCTATTTTATGTTATGGACATGCCCAGGCGCCCATGATTGAGCTCCTTGCTATCTCAGAGCAACGTTGCAACGCCACATGGCAAGTTAACCTGCTTGTGTACTGCTAGTCTGTCACGGCTGACAACCTGTATTGTTTGCAATGATGCGATTGCTGTAATGCTGAAATATATAAATACCAATAAACAGATTTGACAAAAAAAAATGAGAGAGTGTCAAAAGACTTACATGAGATAGACCTAGGGAAGGAGAGTTGTATGCCTTTCTTTTTTCATTTCCACATCACATAGTCAACAAATATTAATACGCATCTTTAATGATATCTTCTTTTTTTCCTAAGCCACACATGGAAGCCAGAGGACACACTTGTTTCAGGATAAGAGGTACCTCATAGCAGATGTAACTGATGTATGTGGTGATACAGAAAGTATGCAGACATCGCAGTTGTACTGCCCAAAGTTGTTTTTTGTAATACACAACTGGGATGGGATATCATTTGGCCTGCATTGGCTACTATTCTTCAAATTAGGGCAAAGCAGAAGAAATGGAGGGTCATCATACATCTGGCACAGCTTGACCTTGGAACAGGTTAGTGTTTTGACATGCTGCGGTAGAAGTGGAGAGTCAATTGAGAAGGGGTGAGAATTAGGTATTGTGACAAGTCGAGGGAATATCTAGTGCCAGCTTCGCGAAATATTTCTTAGAGGTGTGTGTTCAAGCGGATGGGATCTGGGATGCTGCAGAATATTGGCTAGACCCTTTCACATCATAGAGTGAGAGTGTGGGTATGAGTGAAGGGGCTAGGAACTGATTTCAGGAGTTTTCAAAGTTGGAGAGTTGGGTATTAGCTCAGGTGAAGGTGTGATTGGTTAAAGGGAGCAGTCAGTGAGAGGTAAATGGTTACTGACATGAATGTGATTAAAGTAATGAATGGGGAGATAAGAGAGATAGGGAAGGAGAAAGGAGTCAGAGGGTCTGAAAACTAGGTGTGGGTAACGTGATCCTGACTTGGTTCGGCTAAAAGGAGAAGGTACATTAAGAAACAATAAGAGTGATGTGATGTGATTCTGTTTTATAGCAAGATTGAGGAAGCTAATTCGGCTCAAAATGTTTTTATTGTGTTTGTTCTGTAGCCCTGGCTGTAATTCAACCAGTAAGTTGGGGGCAGTTTCTGCATCCTTTAAGCAGCTGGAGTAATACCTCTCTTTGATGTCAGCTACTCGATGTGATGTTCTGGGCAGGTTCAGAGTGTAGTGTTTTCCTATTTCGATCTGGCTTGGGCTTACTGGAGACAACAAACTTAAATATGTCTTACATAGTGAAAAGGGTCATCCCCCCACGAGAAGGGGAGCAAGGAATATTCAATAATGTAATTGGCTCCACACATTGAAAAGTGGACACCACAGTAGTGAGTCCATGGAGTGTATCCAGATAACAACTCTATACAGAGAAACGTATACAACTCAGTAAGTCTTGGAGCTTGTGACTAGGCAACTTACAAGAAAAGGAATTGTCTTTTGGGTAGCTGAGGTGAGAAATTGACTAGAGGACCATTGGAAATGAGGAGTATAGCCTAATGGGTCTGTCCCTTGAATCCACCTGGGCTTTTCTGCTTTTTGGATCACCCAGCTTTGGACTTTTTATTGTGAGTGAATCTCACAACTTGTGTCCCACCAACGGTAATCTCATGGTAAATGAACTGTGCGTGTTTACCTCCAGTGTCTGCCTTTTGAGATACGATATAACAATAGGTTCCTGTGGTGTATACAATTAAAAAGTAGACACTTGTCTGTATGAGATTATTCACATCTTCAAATTGCATTAACATGTCCAGGAATCAACAAATGCACGCGAATACCATCAGCAGACTTTGCATATTATTGTATTTTGTACGCCAAATTGCACAGTGCTCAAGTGGTCACTCGGTGAGTGAACCAATAGTGTATTGCATTAGTGTGTATAGTACAGGTGTCTGCAACGAGCAGCTTGTGAGCTACCAGTAGCTCTCCCCTACCCGTGAGTAGTTCTCCTGTGGTGCAGACTAGCCTACTAATGTAGAAGGTTTTGCTCGATTTAGTTATTATATGTATACTACAATTCAAAAGCGTGTACTCAAGATGAAAATGTGTCTATTTTAAGACCTCAGCTGATGTTTGGCGAATACTTTTTTTAAGGCTATCAGTGAGTTGGGGAAGTTTATTACTAATATTATTACCTTAGTGCCAGGGGGACTGCAGATAAAGCTTTTATTTATTACCTAGGTACAATAATTTCAAATTGTCATAGAATGTTTTCTTTACATTAGTCCTGGAAACCCTGCCTCAGCCCTGATGCAATCACTGTGGACAATCTTGGATGAGGTAGTTACTATTACATCACTAATATTAGTAGCCGGGGAAGATTTCCATTGAACATGAGTAGCTCTTATTGCAGAAAAGAGTGGAGAGCTCTGGCATAGAACATTAAAACAATGGAACAGTTATGCTATGTTGGTATAATTGAGTCTTGGATCTCCAGGCACCAGAGTAGTTCAGTACAAGTGAGTTCCTATTGTTCTAGTCTGCAGCGGCACTTCAACCCAGAGGTAATAAAGGTTCATCATCAGGACAAAAACAATTTGTTTTTGTAGGAAGAGCAATTGTTTAGTTGATAGACATAAAATAAATGACAATAAAGAGGACTGAAAAAGTCATGCCATTTCGAAAATGACTTTCTTTCAAAAGGTCTGGCAGCTCATTCAACAATAAGTTTTACAAAACAATCCCTGACAAACCTAAAGGCTTGGAAGCGAACGGCAGACCTATTTGCTTTCCTAATGCTCAATGGGGAAGATTTACAAGCCCATTGCCCCACTTTTACGCCGCTGTTGCGTCACTTTTGTGACGCAGTGGCGGCGCAAAAGATGCGCCATGGTGCGGGGTACTTACAACGTGACGCATCTGGGAGATGCGTCACGTTGTAAAGCCCTGCGCCAGAAGGAGGCGTTTCTGTGCAGGGGGGGTCGTTACGATGCAGGAACGCCTCCTAAAAGTGGCTGAGTTAAATCTACAAGATTTCACTCAGTCACTTTGGGGCCCATGCTGCGTCAAAACCCTGCGCCTGCTTGAAGCAGGCGTAAGGATTGACGCAGCATTATCAAGATAGGGCCCCCCAGAGCTGTGCTGGAGCTGCGTCGCGCTGGCACAGGGTCAGACTGATTTGCATATAGGCATGTCTTAACTGGGGTGGCAGAGTGGACTAAAGAACGGTGATGGATTAAACCCAGATCTTTTGACTGGGTGTGAGTGTTTGATTGATTCAGATGCTCCGTCCATCACCACCCCCTTTTGTACCGCTTTTGGCCGCCATAAGTGTGGCAGGGTATGCTCAGACGTGAGTCCCTTGCTCACTTTGCCACTGGATTCAAGCAAGTCGGGCTGAAGACGGCTGGAATGCCAGAAACCGGTCCTCGGAAGCTTGTTTCCAGTCCAGGGAAGACATGGCTTGGCAGTTCGGGCTGGACTGTTCCCATGAGGCACAGGGTCAGACTGATTTGCATATAGCCATGTCTTAACTGGGGTGGCAGAGTGGGCTAAAGAACGGTGATGGATTAAACCCAGATCTTTTGACTGGATGTGAGCGTTTGATTGATCCAGATGCTCCGTCCATCACCACCCCCTTTAGTACCGCTTTTGGCCGCCATAAGTGTGGCAGGGTATGCTCAGACGTGAGTCCCTTGCTCACTTTGCCACTGGATTCAAGCAAGCCGGGCTGAAGACGGCTGGAATGCCATAAACCGGTCCTCGGAAGCTTGTTTCCGGTCCAGGGAAGACATGGCTTGGCAGTTCGGGCTGGACTGTTCCCATGAGGCACAGGGTCAGACTGATTTGCATATAGCCATGTCTTAACTGGGGTGGCAGAGTGGGCTAAAGAACGGTGATGGATTAAACCCAGATCTTTTGACTGGGTGTGAGTTTTTGATTGATTCAGATGCTCCGTCCATCACCACCCCCTTTTGTACCGCGTCAAAACGCTGCGCCTGCTTGAAGCAGGCGTAAGGATTGACGCAGCATTAACAAGATAGGGCCCCCCAGAGCCGTGCTGGAGCTGCGTCGCGCTTGCGACGCAACTCCAGCAATGCGCCGCCTTTACGGCACAGATGCGTCACGCCGTTTTTGTCCATTGGTGGGCCGCATTGGAAATACGGCACATTAATGGCGGCAGAGTCATGGCGCACAATAAGTGGTGCATCCCTGCTGATATGCAGGGATGCGCCACTTATTGTAAATCTGCCCCCAATGTATTTACATTTGAAAGGGCAAAAACCACAGTGAAGAGCAACGCCTCAGCTTTCTGAATTGTACATGCTAGAGGAGAAAAAGATCCCACTTTCACTGCAGTATCAGACTCAGAACTTTTCCTCTTTTGGTCAACATTTATTTCTGTATCTATTTTCCAATATTCAGTCATTCCTAAATTATAAATGGAATCGCCCTTTAAGGTGCCAGCCACTTTACCTCATGTTTCCATATGGCCGAGATACCCGCCACCCCCTCTCAACACAATCCCCAAGGATGGGAAACCGAAACCAGATCTGAACTTTTGGAAGACGGGAGGGAGTGACCCTCCCGGCCGTATTTATTAAAATATGAAACAAAATTAAAACATTAAAATAACAGTTTCATATTATGTACAATTTCATTTCCACATTGCGATGTTTGGCTAGCCTTAACATAGTCTCTAATACAAAGGTTCTCCTAGCCGAACTAACATCCTACAAAAGATCTAACTTGAAATTTTGAAATTGTACATCCTAACGTTTAAGGGCCAACGGCAAGGTCGTAACCGGTGTCAAGATCCCTAACCAGAAATATCCCCCCCACTTGTGAGGGGCGACCGCACCGAGGTGTACCTCGAGTGCAACTACCAATTTCCCTTGACTTGACGGGGGCCCCAATAAACTCGACGCCACTTAAAGGTCGTCCGAGGACTCGTGTGAGGAATCTAGAAGGTAGCGTAGACCCCCCCCCAAACCCCACACATCTTACCACATCTGCCGTCGCAGATGTCTTGGCCCCGGGAAATTCCCCGGGAGGGGGCTGTAGCCCCCCCTACCCAGGAAGGGGCCTTGACCGCCTTTCCTTTCGGCGTCCCATCCTTAGAAGGGACCGCCTTCCCCGTTGAGGGGCCAATGGCCACCTCCTTCGAGCGCTCCCATCCATAATGGGTGACGCCCACTCATAGGGATCTACCAATTAGTGCTCACCGATCATGACCTTACCGCCACAGGCCGGATAGTTGACCGGCTATCCGGACCCCCCACAAAACTCCTACCTAAAGGTCATGTCTTAAAGTCTTTAGCCAAGCTATACAGTCACCTATGAGTAACTCGTTCCCTGCCCGGGACAAATGAACACCATCCCCCAAATACATACTGTCGCCAATAATACAACCATGCGAAATAGAATGCAGTGTATAGGAACGGAATAATCTACTCACTTTGTTATTAATTTTTCTTACCGAATGATTCAGAGCAGAAACAGAAATAGCCCCCCGCCATACTTTTCGTGGGATCATATGTGACCATGCAATCACGCACCCTGGAACTCTCCTCGCCAACCAACTTACAGTGGAAAGCATCGCCTCAAGAAGAAGTCGTCTACCAGTGGTGACCAAATCATTGCCCCCAAGATGTACTATGACTATAGACGGCGGTGACCTCGTCCGCCCTAGTAAGCCCTCAAAAAATGACTGAAACTGGTCAATACAGAGCCCGCCCTTTCCGTAGAAGGACATACTGTACCCGTATTCCCCAGCCACGTGATTCATGTCACCTGCTTTGAATACGTCCGCGGCTCGCCTCACGTATGAGTGGCCCACGACCCACACCTCCTTTCTCACAGCCGGTGAAGTATGACCGCTGGCCAGGTGATGGGTCGACTGGATAGTCCGCCCGCCTCGTAAGCTTGCGCAACTGAAACCAAACAAAAACAAGAAGCGTGAGTACATCGTTATAGCTTCACAACATGTGCAACCGCACATATCTCTTATAACAATCGGAGGACCAACGCCCCACACGTTTAATTTGTTCAACATTCAGACCCCTGGCCGTAGCCTCTGTGGCGGCCCCTATCCGAAAGGAATGGGTCCCAAACTCGCTCGGGTTCAAGCCCGCAGCCGTAATCGACATCGCAAGCACCCGCTGAAACTGAAACCTCGTCAGTGGGGTGGTGTCAGCGTGTCTCAACAATGTCCCCCCCCATGATGCCACCCTCTGAGCTAAATACTCCTCTACACAGCTCACCGGGCACATGGATGACCCGGGGATCCTTCGTATCACTATGCAGTCCCCCACTGAACCCTGATCAGTCTTGGACTTGACAAATGAGACAGTCATCGTCTCGCCCTTGATTCGGACATGCTCTCGGCACAGTCCTCCCCTGGTATCCTGCTTGTTCCTTGCCACTAATTCGCTTACCCGCATAGCCCCATAGAATGCTAGCACAAAAGCGGCTCGGAATAACACTGCTTCATCCTGGGATGAACATGTTGCAGGAAGTACAGATAACAACAAAGCCAACCTATCCAGACCTATCGGGCGCCTATCATCTACTCTGCGACCCTCAAGGCGTTGCCACCCGCGTAGCGCCTTCTGCACCACGAAAGACGCTGTCGGGTCCTGGATCCCATGAGCCCTAGCCATAAAGGAAATGGCGGCCCGATGCCTCTGGGCCGTAGCCACTGATTTGCCTGCCTGACGTAAGTACAGCAGGAAGTTCACTACCCACTCCTCCTGGCCCCAAAGCTCCCCTCTAGCTGCCCCCAAAAAGGCCCAATAGGAACGGAACGCCCCTTCGTATGCCTTCCTCGTCCTGGGTGCTAAACTCTCTCCCACGAGGTTCTGTAGTTCGGGGCACCGAGAGACCAGAGAGCTTCGGGAAAGGGTGCTGCCACCGGGTCCGCTGTGGGCAGAAATCCCCAGAAGGCCTGCATACGAAAACGAGAGAGCGCATCAGCCGCCTGGTTCATCACCCCCGGGACATGTCTTGCCTTAAATAGGACATTCAGTTGCATACACAATAACACAATCTCCTTGAGTAATTTCAGGACCCATTTGCATCGTGCTGCCTGGCTATTGATACACTCAACCACGGTCATGTTATCAGACCAGAATACCACAGAGTGATCTCTGAACCCCTCGGGCCAAGTTCTCAGGGCCACCAGAATGGGAAAAAGTTCTAAGAAAGCAATGTTGCTTGTCAGACCATTATCATGCCACCATTGAGGCCATTTTTGTGCCGACCACTGAGTGCCGAATATGGCACCAAAACCAATGCTCCCTGCTGAATCGGTCCCCAGCCCCAGCTCCTCGGAGGACACGGCCGGTTTGTTCCAGACTATTCGGCCATTGAAATCCGCCAGAAATGCCAACCAAATGCGCATGTCCTGGCGAACCTCAGCCGAGAGCCGAGTGCGGTGATGACCTTCCTTCAGGCCGACCATGGCTTGAGCGATCGAGCGGGAAAAAGGGCGGGCCATCGGTATAACTCTTAGGGCAAAATTCAACTGTCCCACTAATTGCTGTAATTGATGTAGCCTAACTTTAGACTCACTTATACACATTTGCAGGGATGCCCTGAATTTGAACACTTTGTCTCCTGGTAAACGAAAACAACCTTCCACAGAATCCAGCTCGATCCCCAGAAACTCGAGGCAAGTCGAGGGACCCACAGTCTTACCTGGTGCCAATGGCACGCAAAATTGATTCATAAGAACACAAAATTCAGTCAAAGCCTGTCCACATTCGGGATCACCGGCTGCCCCCAGAAACAAAAAGTCATCGAGATAATGCATTACATTTTTAAACCCCGTTTTCTTCGTGAAGACCCATTGTAGGAAGCACCCGAACTTTTCAAAATATGCACAAGATATAGAGCACCCCATCGGCATACACTTATCCATGTAATAATGACCCTGAAACATAAAACCAAGGAGACGCTGATCGTCAGGATGTACCGGGAGCAACCGGAACGCTGATTCGATATCAGATTTTGCCATCAGCGCACCGGGCCCCAGGCGATTCAAAATGGCTACGGCCTCATCGAAGGATGCGTACCGCACCGAACACACTTCCGGGTCTATCGCATCGTTCACGGAAAGACCACGTGGGGCTGATAAATTATGTATCAGCCGAAACTCACTCGGGTCCTTCTTGGGGACCACCCCTAAAGGGGAACAAACAAAGTTAGCCACTGGTGGCACATTAAATGGACCGGCGACTCGACCTCGAGCCACCTCCTTCCTGATTTTTTCCTGTACCACGGTCGTATGTTGTTGGACCGATATCTGATTTTTACATTGTGGTCTACCCTGAAACTCCCCCACTGGGATGCGGAAACCATATGAAAAACCGTTGCGCAACACCCCAGCGGAAGCGTGATCCGGGTATTCGTTGAGCCAGGGAATCATTGCCAAGGTATCAATCGGGGTAGGTAAAGGCGCCCCTCGGACTATGTTAGACCTGTTTGGCGCCTCCTCTACCCCCGTTATCACCCGTTTTGGCTCTGCACATGGACTCAGGGTGGGATGATTGACCACACCCCCCACATTCGTGCCTAAATTTGCATGACCCCTGGGGCCTCGTACACTTCCCCCTGTTAAAGTTCCAACAAACCCCCTTTTTGTTTGCGTTGCTGGCTGGCCTCGAGTGATTGTCGTTACTTGTGCCTGACCGAAAGGGCGTCCCCGCGTAATGGCGGGAGGATTCCCCAACGCTACTTCCTATCAATGGCACTTTTAACATACCGGAGTCCTCCATTTTGGACCAAGACACAGAATCATAACAGTCCCAAGTTAAGTTTTTATCATGCTCTTTCGCTTTTCTGAAGACATTGTCGTAACAAAACCAATGATTGCCCTCGTGAGATACAGAGTACCCCATGATCCGTGACTGATAAATCGGCAATTCGGGCAGCAATTCTGGCCTACGTTCACCCAAGATGGATGTAAAAACCCCCCATGCCTTGCCCCAATTACCAATGTTTTCATTTACCTTAAAGGCGGCCATCTTTGCGCGCCAAACACTTGGGTGCATGAGCTCTTTCTGGCTTTTAACATGCTCCATTTCATAATGATCGGTTAACAAAGAGAAGATGTTCACATATTCCCCTGCCCATATCTTCTCCTTAATTGCCAGAGGGACATGTTGACCCAATTTTTCCCGCTGAGAGGGTGCTGACTCATCCCTCGCAATTGGCAAAGGCCGCTTACCTGAACCTGAAGCTGTATCTGCGGCTGGAACTGATGGCGATGGTGCCGCCGTCGCTTCCCTTGTTTCCCGCAGCCGCCTAATCAGCACCTGCGCGTCGTCAGCCGTGGCGCCCTTGTTACCTTTACCCAACCACGCTGCTAATTGAGCTGCCAGCTCGGGCGGCATATCCTCCCCGGACACAGGGGTGACCACTACGGGAATCGGATTTCCTTCTTCCGGCACGGGAGTTGGAGCCTCAAGCGGGGTTTCGAGTGGGGGACAGGGAAGTGGGTTGTCTCCCCCAGCTGCTCCCCGTCTGGGCCTCTTGCCTTTTCCTCCTGGAGCTGCTCCCGCCAGAGGACGTTTCGGGCCCCCTTCCCCCTCATTCTCCGCCACCCGCTTCTTTAACTCGGTCATCTCTTTCATGAGAACACGCAGCATCTGGTCAGTAGTCATTCGCTTTCCAACCTTCTTCGGCATTCTCCCGATAGAGTATCTGAAAAACAAACAAGAAAGATTACAACGCTCAAAATTGGCTCTTCGTTCCGTCTCGAGCTCACGTGCAGCGAGGTGGTGCAGCTTCAGAGCACAGGAACAAGAGGATGCTTCCTTGGCTTGTTGCTCCTTTTATCCGTCTTCAGGGCGGGCGTAAACCCGCCCCGGCCGGCCCCGAGGGCGTGGCCCGGCTGCGTCAGTGTCTAGGCCAGCCCACTCCAGGGCGGGAAAAGGCGCGCCCCGGCTACGCCGCTTCGGGCATACCAGCCGGGACTCGCCTCCCGCCCAAGATGGCTTCCCAGGGGGATCGTGGTACTCGACCATACGTTCGGGGGGACCGAATGGTCGCCCCTTTCCAGATGACTGGGGTTATAGTAGTATTGCTAACGTCGCACTTCTGCAATATAAACGTTTTTGGGAGCAATATTTTAAAATGAAGTGCCCAGTAAGACAGCAATCATAAGACTTGTCTTTGCTGAGACAATCATTTGTAACAGGGACTAATTGTGCGCACATTGTAATGGACAGTCTAACAACACCTTAAGAATACAACACAATTCTACATGGTGGAAACTGATTTCTAATTTGTTGCGGCTCACATTCTTCCTGTCTCTCAGGTTTTTTTTTTGTCCATGGCACACATCAAAAAACAAATACTGTGTTGCCTTGTCACTGTGAGCTCCACTGAGCACACCGCTTGTCAGGGCTACTGACTGCTGCCCCCAACAAACCTCCACTCATGCCGAACAATCTTGCGACCTCCTCACCCTGTCTGCTTGGAACTCTTTCAGAAGGAAGGGCTTTCACACTTCAGATCCGCTTCTCTCCCTTCAATAATCCCCTCTGGGGAGGAGAGAGGTCACTGGCAGGCAAGAAAGAACCTCCTCTGATTATTCTTAAACTGCACTTGACGCTTTGAAGCAGGCAGTCTCATACTTATTATTAACAGATGTGATTGTATTATTATTAGTCATTCCAGCATTACTCGAATGTATTTCAATGCATGCCAGCCAATTATTAAAATTTACACTTTATCACAAGTTATTCTTAAGATATTTTGTGTGTGCATGATTTTACTGGGAAATTTTTGAAAGATACAATAATCAATGTCATTATAATTCCGAACCTAAATGTGCACTTTATTATGTATGTTTAAAGCACGTGGGTTTACTAGAATACTACTAGAATGATATTTGACATAGGCATATTATTGACGTGAGGAAATATATAAAAACAGTAACACAGAGTTCTCTTTATGTCTAAAGGGACCTCACTGGCTTCTCCTCTATCCACCATTTGTTTTTCTGTGATTATATATTGTGGCCTTAGCTTGACTGTGGCCTAACCCCCAGATGTATCAACAACCCAATTTGCGATTCCTTAATAGCGAAAATTACCGAATAATTATTAATGAATTGCAAAATGGAATGCATCAAGAAATCACTTAAAAAATAGCGATTTCTTAGAATTCCTTAATTGCGACTCGCAAATTGCGAGTCGCAATTAAGGAATACCTCCCCATTCATTCCTATGGGCCCATAGAAATGAATTGGAAGACAATCTCATTTTGCGAATCGCAATTAGCGAATCGCAAATTGAGATCGCGATTTCAAGGGTGCAAGGGTGTCCAAAGGACACCCTGTTGCACCCCTGAAATTGTATGTGCACATATGGTGCGCAGACACATGCCCTTAGGGCATGTGTGTGCGCAACATGAAACTTTGAAAAATGCACTTTAGTGCATTTTTCAAAGTTTTTGCAAATTACCATGAAGTTGTACTTCATGGTAATTTGCGTGCCCTATTTGTGATATCGCTATTTTAAAAACTTTCATGCATTGCATTTAAGGAATCTCAATTTGAGATTCCTTAAATGCAATTAATCACAATTTAGCGATTTCCAAAATTGCGATTTTTGCATTTGGGATGATGCATCCCAAATGCAAAAATACCGCTTGCAAAGGGGCAGATTCTGAGAATCTGCACCTTTGCAAGCGGATTTTAGTTCGATGAATATAGCTCCCTCAAGCCAGAAGACTAACACAGTCATTTAGAGTTAGGCAGGGCGGCAATTTGAAGTTCATTCACTCCTCTGCCATGCACAGTGTGTCACCAGTGATGTTGTTTCAGATGTTGTAGTGATGCTATCAGTGATGTCATAGAACTCGTCATGAGAGAGAGAGAGAGAGAGAGAGAGAGAGAGAGAGAGAGAGGGAGAGAGATGACAAGTGCACAAGTAATAGTTTTTTTAGGGTACAAGTTACAGTTACTTGAGATATCTCTAACCTGTAAATTTCAGTGTTTTGTTCATTTAAAATGGTAAGTTTTGACTGATATTTTACCTATAATGCCTTTTTAATGTTGTTGTTTAAATGAATTTCTAAGATTCTTTTTTTTTCTTTTAAACATGGTTATATTTTTTATCTGTAAGTGATAATTTTTTTTTGTTTAAGAAATTTTTATTAACATTTTGAAATAGAAAAGAAAAACAATACATGTGTCATAAATATTGGAAAAAAGTACATAGTAATACGGATGACAAAACATATGTAACAAGGAATAAGTCAACAGTGAGAAGGGTAAAAAGAGAGGAAAGAGGGAGATACAGGGGGAAAAGAATATATAAAAGAATAAAGGAAAGAGGAAAGAAAGGGGGAGGGGAGAAAAAAGAGAAAACTAGAATACACAAGTGGGAATAATATAAAGCAATCAAGAAGGAGATTTGGAGGAAAGATACGTGGTAAAGGGGAGCCAGAGGTGATCAGATTTGATTTTTAGGGGAACAGAAGAGGATGGAGCAATAGCAATCCTGTGTTCATCACAAACAAAATTCCACCAAGTATGAACAGAGATCTTAGAGTTATCTTTCCAACACGATAAAATACCTTTAAATGCAAGAGAAATCAAAAGGTCCAACAATCTTGCAGTAGAAACGACAATAGCTATATCAGTTGACAAAGATCCTAAAAAAAAATTCTGTAGAGATAATGGGGCAGAGCAACTAAACATTCGCATGCAAATATTCCAAACTTCCTTCCAAAATGATAAGACAGGGGAACATTTGTATATTTGATGCTTAAGCGTCCCAGTATCTGTAGAACATGACCAACATAACGGAGAGGAAGTTTGGGAAAACTTATGGATACTAACAGGGGTAATAATGACTCTATGATATATGAACAATAAAGACTGAGTAAAGCGAGCAGCAACAGATACTTTGAACATTTTGGACCAAAGACGATCCCACATCAAAATGGGGAGGGAAATATCAAGGTCATTTTCCCAAGCAGTCTCTATAGTTAATTTAGAATGCTGAGTAACATTTGATAACAACATTGTATAAACAAGTGCAGCCTTAGGTTGTTGAGTAGAAAATAAAGGGTTTAATGGAGTGGTAGGAACGAAAGAAGGCAAAACATCAGGTATGGAAAAAGAAGCTAAATGTGACTGAATGGCAGACGTTATAATGGTGTATTCATTTACAGATAATGAAGGCAAGTGAAATATATGTTGCATTTCCGGGAATGACATGATAGAGCCATCAGCAAAAAACTGGTGAGCAAATAAAATATTCTTTTCTTTCCAGTGTTTAAAATAAAAGGATTTGCCTTTGTATCTAAGGAATTTGTTGTACCACACAACAGATAATAAAAAACATTGAAGAGGAGAAAGGGTAGCAGAAAAAACATTGTATAACACCTTTTGGGAATATTTTAAAATAGGGAACTTAGTCAAAAAGAACAATTTGACATAAAAACAATATGATGAAATGAAAAGTCTTTCAGGAGGGAGCGCTCTTGGAGAACCCATTTAGGCACAGGGTTATCTGCAAAGTCATAGGCCAAGGAAAAGGATTGTTTGATCAAAAAGGCGGAGTGGTATAATTTAAAATTGAGAAATCTAATGCCACCTTCATTTTTAGGGCGAATCAATTTATGCATGGCTATTCGAGGATGTTTACCATTCCATAAGAATTTAGAACAAGCAGAGTTTATGCGAGAAAAATATGAATTGGGAATTTTTAAATGGAGCATGGAAACAGTATAAAGAACATGAGGAGTAATCATCATTTTAATCGTATCCAATCTGCCCCACCAGGAAAGAAATAAGGGAGACCAAATTTGAAGGAGGGATTGGACTTTCTTTAAGAGGGCATCAAAAGTAAATTTAAGGGTATCAACTAAGGATGAAGCAAACCATATACCGAGGTATTTAATTTTGGAAGGGCACCATGCAAAGTCAGTATTATTAAACATATATTGATAACATAGCGAATTTAGGGGTAGGGCTTCAGTTTTGGATAGATTGAGTTTATATCCCGATATAGAAGAGTATAACTGAACCTCATCCAAAAAATGTGGAAGGGAGGATTCAGGGTCTGACATATAAACCAGCACATCATCCGCATAGGCAGACAATTTAGTTTCGGTAGATGTGGGTTTAAAACCAGTAATCCTAGGATTGGAACGAATACGTTCTAAAAAAGGCTCAAGACACAGAATAAATAACAAGGGTGAGTGGGGGCATCCTTGTCACGTGCCTCTAGATAGAGAAAAAAACTGGGAAAATTGGTTAATTACAAAAATACTTGCTCGGGGCGAGGAGTAAAGGAGTCGAACCAATGGGATAAAAGAGGGGCCAAAACCAAACCATTTTAGGGTACGGAACATAAACTGCCAATTAATACGATTGAACGCTTTTTCAGCATCTAAGGACAACGCTGCCAAAGGAACTTTAAGATTTTTACTGTGTGCAATGATATTGGATAACATGAGGGCATTGTCTGAAGCAAGTCTACCCTTCACAAAGTCTTCTTGGTCCATTTTGATGAGATGAGGAATAATGGAGTCAAGCCGCATAGCCAGGATTTTAGCAAAAATGTTGCAATCATAATTGATTAAAGGTATAGGGCAATCATTTTTACATTGTGTATGGTCTTTGTCGGGTTTGGGAATTATGATAATGAGCTCATCCAAAGAGGACCCAGAGGCCTTCGCATCTGAAAAAAAAGAATTAAAAAGTTGTAGGAGTTTTAGTGCAAAAAGGTATGGAAAGAGGAATAAAACTCCAGGAAGGCTGTCCGGACCAGGTGCCTTTGATTTTTTGAGAGAATTAATGGCCCAAGTTATTTCCTGGAGGGTAATCTCCCCTTCCAAGAGGGCAAATTCATCCGGAAGGGACGGGGGAGGGGAGACCTTCAAAAAAGGACGTTAAGTTTGCAGCAGAGGGATGCGTATCGTCAGTGTATAAGGACTGGTAATAATGATGAAAACACTGCAGCAATGTAATCATCCGTCGAAACAAGTTTATTAATAGAGTCGTTAAAGATAGGACCTACATTTTTTTGTTCTGATTTGATTTTTAAATAGTTTGCCAACATTTTCCCCGCTGTGTTCTGGCCCCCATGGAATTTGGACTTCATTTTAAGGCGGGTGTTACAAGCTTCATTAGTGATAATTTTGTTTAGTTCCGTTTTGGCTAGAATTAGGTCTTGAAGAGCAGAGGAGGATTTAGAGGAAAAATATGAATGTTCGAGCAGTTTAATTTTCTGGAGTTGGTCCTCATATTTTTTTTTATTAAGTTTCTTTTTCTTGGCAACATAGGATATAGTAAACGCTCGGAAAATAGCCTTAAAAGAATCCCAATTATTAGGAATGGAGGTGTCAGAAGGGTTATTAAAGGAGAAAAAATTGTTAAAGAACTCCATACTTTCTTTCATAAAAATGGGCTCACACAAAAAGAAGGAATTAAATTTCCAACGACTGAATTTAGAAGGAGTAAGGGAAAGGTCAAGTGTAGTGTAAACAGGAGCATGGTCGGAAATAAATATGGAACCTATTACAGACTTTTGAATGGAAGGGAGTAACGATTTACTAACCATAATGTAATCAATCCTCGAACGGGTGTGGTGTACATTAGAGAAAAAAGTATATTCCAGTAAATCAGGATTACACAATTTCCATGAGTCATATAAAGGACGTGAGGCAATGGCAGATTGAAAGCTCTTATGAGACTTATCAGGTTGAAATTTACTTGAGGATGATCTATCTGAGAAAGGGTCTAATCATTGGTTAAAGTCACCAGCAATGACAAAGTCAGGACAATCAATGGAGGAAATCAGGAGCTTAATGTCATTCCAAAATTTGGGATCAGGACGGACCGGACCATACATTTTTAGCAAAACCATTGTCTTATCGTGGATGACAACCTTAGCCAATGCCCAACGTCCTTCATCGTCATTCTGAGAGGAAACAATCTGAACATTTAAAGCTTTATGAAATAAAATAGCAACCCCCCCTTTTTATGAACAGCAGGGGAAAACACAACTTGACCCACCCACTGACTTTTCTGCTTAAGAGACTTCACATCAGAACAATGTGTTTCTTGAAGGAAAACAACCTGTGAATTAAGTTTAGATAAATGAGACAATACCTTTTGACGTTTGACAGGGTGACCAAGACCTCGTACGTTCCACGAAACGAAGTTACACATGATGGGAGGAAGGAATGATGGGCAACACATGGAGCAAACACATGGTATGGGGGCCACTACAAAAAGGGAGACAGCAAGGACATAAGTTACATGAGAAGGGAACTCCCAAAACATTCAGAATATTGATGCAAAATACATTCAGAATCACAAAGAAGAACATCATGAGGAAGAAAGATAGAAGTAGAAACTGCTTAGAAAAAAAATAACATAGAGAAAGGGAGAAAAAATAACAAAGCCAAGAAAGACAAGGAAAGGAGATCAGAGAAGAGGAAAGGAAAGGAAAGAAAGAAGAGAGGATATAAAAGAGTAGACAGATCAAGGCACAAAACCCTGATTGGAGAGGAAGAGAACAACCAAGACATCTGGGGCGAAGAGACACCAGAGAGGGGACATAACCCCCAGAGCTACCAAAAAAAGGACATATATAGGAAAAGAGAAAAGGATGTAAGAGTGGGACCTCAAGTAAAGGAACAAAGACTAGAAGAAAATATTAAAAGAAGTCATAGTGAAGTCAAAAAGAGCTACAGTGAAGAATCAGACAAGAAGAAACTTTAGTTAGCAGTGTCCATATTGGACGGAGAGACACTCTGTAGATAGGTATGAAGCTTTTGCGGATCATCAAATGAACGGGTGCGGGCATTGTGCATAATCTTGCAAAAACATGGATGCAGAATCCCATATTGAATGTTCAGCTGTCTCATTAGAGGACGGAGATTCAAGAAATCCTTGCCCGGGCATTTGTGGCATTTGAGAGTTCTTGTGAGATAAAGATGTCATGTCCAGACCATTGGAGACGCCGTTTAAGCCTGGCAGCCTTCAGGACAGACATCAACTCTGTGAATTCTAGAAAAAGCATGATAATGTCACGAGGTTTGGTAGAGTTGGAGTTTATACGGCCTAGACGGTGAGCTCTCTGAATATTGAGAAGGTGTGACGTAGGCTGAAGATCCAAAAGTTCCTGCAAGAATTTACATATGAAAACCACCATATCTGGACCCTCAACATTTTCCGGAATACCATAAACGCGTAGATTATTCCTACGATTACGATTTTCCAAGTCCTCAGTATGTAGCTTGAGTTTATGGATCTCCTGTTCCAAGAGTGGGATTTTAGCTGATACATCTTGAAAATCGCTAACCCGTTGCTCCAAATTCAAAACTTTGCCCTCCATATTAACCCAGCATTCCTCAATCTGTTTATGCTTTTCATTGGTGGCGGTCATAAACGGTTGGAGACCACAAACTTCCTCAAGAATGAAGTCCAGGACAGGGTTCGAGGAAGACTGAATGGGAGAAGGCGGGTCATTTTTCGGCCTCTTAGGCTTGGCACCAGAGTGAGACAATTTTGGAGTATGAGAATCATTAGCCATGACGTTAACGTGGAATTGAGCCGAAAAGGCGCTGCAGCGGCAAGCAGACTGAGGTGCACACTACGTAGAGCAGCTAATGCCTATAATGGTGGAAAGACCTAGCTCAGAAGTGATGAAACAGCAGTACGTCCACCTCAATTGAGCAGATTAGGCATTGGAGGCTGCGGTAGAGACCCATAAAGAACTTGAAACATAGTGAAAGCCCTATGAAGAGAGGCCACCAAGAAAAGACGCAGTGTTGCACTGATGGTACTTTGAAAAACAACAAAGAATGTCTCTGTAAAAGCCAGCACTTGTATGTTGGTGAACTGTAAGGCCCACTGAACTTTTAAATGGATTGTTACACAGCAAACATGGGAGAAGTAAGATATCCCCTCATAGTCGGCATTCTCAAAATGGCGGCCGTATTTCCTGCCAGAGACTGACACTGTGGGGTTAAATACTTAGGAACTGGCATAGATCAGCAGAGAACATGAAGGACACAGTCAAAATAACATGGGAGTTGGTAGCGCGACGTTCCCCTGCAGAGATAGAGGCATTTCCCTCGAAGCTTCGTGTGAAATGCGAGGAACAACACAGACACGGGCTCAGCGGCCAAAATGGCGGCCGCCCGCGACTCAGAAGAAACAAAAATTACCGGAGCTCATTAAAGTCCACTTGTTACATGAAATCATCTTCCAGCGGTGTCCACGGGTTCTCCGCTCTTTCCGCCAACACTGCAGCATTCACTGCCGTTCAAAAACGGCAATAACAGCTCTTTACGTCATCTGCGGGTCGAGTCCGAAGCGGAGCTCACGGGGAAGCCGTCCTCCTCAGCTGGCGCGCAAGCCACGCCCCCAATTTCTAAGGTTCTTAAATGCGAAGTAGCATATTGTTAGACTTGACATCTTTTGGCGTGTTTCCCCTGACTTTTTGCTTATTGACCTCCCGGTTTTGACTCTGTTTTTGCTGGTGTGATGATTCTGCGAAATTTCTCACTGCTGTCCACTGGTAAAGTGCAAGTGCTCCTGTATAAAATGTGTTATGGATTGGTGTTTTCATGATTGGCATATCTGATTTAAATGTGAGTCCCTAGTAAAGTGTACTGTGAGTGCCAGGGCCTATAAATCAAATGCTGTTGGTGGGCTGCAGCACTGGATTGTGCCACCCACGCAAACAGCCCATAGAGTGTAACTCTAAGCTGCCATTCCAGAGCCTGTGCGCAGCCTGGGGCTGCCACGTCGACTTGGCAAATGCACACACTTGCAAATCTCTAAACCTTCCTGTTGTAATCTAGCAAGTGTTATGCATCCTCCCTATGCTTGCCCCTGCTCTACTGCTTGGCCTACATGATGTCATCGAAATGTTGAGAGGGTTGAATTGTAAGAAGGAGTCAGTTGGTATGAAGGGCTGAGCAGTGGTTAACTGCTCCTGGTGGGGTTTCTACAATACATCTTTATACTATGGATCTGAACTGAAGAATCAAGCTATGATCCTGAACTACACCTATGGACTACGGATCTTTCATTACTTTAACACTTCCCTTTTGCTTTAATTTGCTGAGTGCATGATTACGATGCCTCGTCTTTAAAAACTGCTGCTTCTTTTAAAAATCAACTCTGCCACATGATTACAATGTCGCTCTTTTAAAACTGTTGTTTATTTTAAATTTGATTCTGCTACATTTGCACATTCTCTTGCTGGCTCCTACCTGCTAGAGGCTCACCGCCCCTGCATCTCCCTATTCTTGCCAGCATCCCTGTCCACCACGGGTTGTCCCATTTGTTGTGGAGGGCGCCGGCATACATTTGGAGTCCCTGCCCACATTGGTCACAGAGGGTCACGCACTGCTCTGCATTCAGGCGCCACCTTATTTAGGCTCAAAGTTCTCCTCCACACTCAGCGGACGCGCGCAGCGGGCGCACGCCGAAGTCGGGCCTAAGTCAAGCCCGTCTGCGCCCGTCCATGCTGAGTTTGCGCCAGGGGCCAGGGATGCTGGCTCCTCCCCTACCCTACCTCAAGTAAGTGCCCTCTACTCAACGCAAGCGCTATTGGCTCTAAAACCCCTCAGAAAGCCCTGCCATCACACTCTCTGCCCTGAGGCGCTCTTAGGTGCACTTAGTTGCAGATGCAATTTTAGTCGCCCTAGAACAACGAATGCCTTGAAGGTTCAGCCAGGCACTGGGCTGTCCAAGTCCCCCCCCCCCCCGGGTTATTGAAGAAGGCGAGATCTTTGATCAAAAATAACATTTCCTTCAAAGTCTTTGTCTCATCCAGGAAACCCTCATGGGTATTTATTACTGAAACCTCGGCATCGGAATCCTCAGGTCCGGATATCGTAGACGCAATCCCTAAGGGCTATGTTCTGACTAGGATGGACAAAATTGGGTGAAGAGGAGGAGGGCTAGGAATACTACACAAAAGCTCCTCCACCTGTTGAACCGAATGCCTCTCTACTCCCTCAGACTCATTTCAGGCCATGTACTTTTCCATTAACTCTACTCCCTCAGTCTCTTTCTCCGGCCTCCTATTCTACAGGCCTCCAGGTCCCAGATCGGCCTTTAGTCAAGACTTGATGAAGGTATTAGAATCTTTTATTGATAGAGCCAACATCACCCTTTTAGGTGATTTTAATTTCCATCTGGAAAATATGAGTTCCAGAGACACCCTTTCCCTGGTGGAAACCCTAGACTCATGCGGCCTGACTCAACTTGTGGATAACCCCACTCATTTAGCGGGCCACACGCTTGATGGAGTTTTCTCCAATGATCCCAGACTGAAGGCAGGCACCCCAATCCCACTTGCCTTGTTAGATCATTTGGCCGTTCCTCTGAAGTTTAAAGTCCCACATCTGGGTTTCCCTCTCCTTACCCTGGAGAGGATTAATCAGCTCCTTGACAACACCAAATCTGGCTCCCCTCTGGACCCTGGCCGCTTAAGGTCTTGAAGGCCTGTAGGGAAGTGGCTATTCCTCCCCTTCTAGGGGATGAATTTACCAATCACAGGGGGAATATTCCCTCTTTCATGGAAGATGTCGGTTGTTAAACCTCTCCTGAAGAAGGCCACTGTGGACCCTGGGGTTTTGAAAAACTTTCGACCTATTTCTCTACTACCTGCTCCTGCAAAAATACTTGAATCACATCTTAACCGCCACCTAAGTTCCTTCTTGGATGATTCCAGCTTGCTAGATGCTTCACAACATGGCTTTCGAAGAGCCCACAGTACCGAATCTGCCCTTACCATGGTCATTAACAACATCCGCTTGAAGGTGGATAAAGGCCATACCACCCTTCTGGTTCTGCTCGACCTCACGGTGGCCTTCGTCACCCTGTCTTCCTCTGTCCTGGTTTCTCGGCTCAGGGAGATAGGATTCGGACGCCCAGCTCTGAGCCTCTTGGCCTCTTTCCTTAACCAAAGAGAACAAAGGGTAAAGTTGGGCTAATTTCTCTCTCCCTCTAAACCTGTGCAGTGTGAGGTCCCCCAGGGATCCTCTTTAAGTCCCACACTCTTTAACATCTATGTGGCCCCACTTGCCAGGGTAGTGAGATCTTTTGGGCTTGAGGATATGCCGACGACACCCACATTTTGGTCTCCCTCACACAGTCTGTGAGTGATTCTGCCCTGAACTTCAGGAACTGTATGGAGGCAGTATCCCAATGGATGATCCAGAACTTCCTAAAGCTGAACGGAGAGAAGACAAAGGTCCTCATCTTTGGGGGCAATCAGGACGTCTGGTCGAACGACTGGTGGCCTGCCTCGCATGGGGACTGTCCCCTTCCCTCTCAATCCGACAAGAATCTGGGGGTACTGATAGATACCTCACTCTCTTTTGACCGTCAGGTCAGCAGGACTGTTTCTACCTGCTATGGTATCATCAGGATCCTCAGAAAGATCGCTCACTACCTCTCCCCAGATGCCTAGAAGCAAGCCACTGTGGCACTTGTTTCCTCGAGACTGGATTACTGCAATGCGCTCTATGTGGGTATGAATAAGAGCCTTATCCAGCACTTGCAGATAGTGCAAAATGCGGCGGCCAAGATGGTCCTCAATCTTCCTAGGATTTCCTCAGCATCTTTGGCCAGGAAAAACCTATATTGGCTGCCTATCCAGTCTAGGATTTCTTTCAAGATCCTTTGCCTCGCTCATGGGGCTATGTATGGTTCTGGCCCAGAGGGAATCAGGTCCCTCCTTCACTCTTACTCCCCCAGCAGAGCTCTCCGCTCATCTAATAAAAATCTTCTTTCAGTTCCCAGATTTGTAAAAGCAAGGTGGGGAGGTAGAGCGTTTTCTACCTTGGTGCCTAGGCTCTGGAATTTCCTCCCCAAGAACTGGCAGGACAACCCTCTCCCAGCAGAGCTCTCCGCTCATCTAAGAAAAATCTTCTTTCAGTTCCCAGATTTGTAAAAGCAAGGTGGGGAGGTAGAGCGTTTTCTACCTTGGTGCCTAGGCTCTGGAATTTCCTCCCCCAGAACTGGCAGGACAACCCTCCCTTGCGCTTTTCCATAAAGGATTAAAAACGTGTTTTTTTATAGAGGCTTACCTGTAATTGTGCACTAGGACAATTTTAGACTGTATGACCTGATTGGCGCCTTGATGCCCTTGGGCTAAGTTGCGCGGTACATGTTTCCCTTCATTCATTCATTTATTAATTTTCTACATGAGTCACCCCTAAGGTAGGCCCAAGGTACCCCCATGGGCAGGGTGCAATTGTATGTAAAAGGTAGGGCATGCCCTGGTGTGCGTGGCATGTCCTGATAGTGAATTACAGCCTACTTCGTTTTTCACTATTGCAAGGCTACCTGTTCTCCATAGGCCATAATGGGCAGTTTGATCATTACATCCTATGAACCTAACTGACTCAGGTAGCATGGTAGAAATTTGAGTTTAGTATGCCTGAACTCAAAATGATAAAATGCATCTTTTAGTGCAGTTGGTTTTAACATTCTGTGTTCGAAAATACCACTTTACTGTTGGTTAGGTGCAAATACTTTACACACTGCATCTAAGATAAGCCTGACGGCTCGTGCCAAGCTACCAAGGGGGTGAGCAGGGGTTATTTTAGGAGTGTAACTCCCTTATCTTGACTAGAGTGGTGGTTTCTGCCTGGCTTTGGTGCAAACCTTAGCCAACCAGAAATCCCATTTCTAACACATATTATTAGCATACCTAACTATAAATCATTTAAAACTTTGCTTTTGTATGTAAATTTCTAGTTTTTTTTTTTACTTTAAGTAATATTTTGCTACCATACATAAAACCAAACCGTAGTCTTGAACGGTCTTCGGACATACTCCATGGGGTTGGCCTGCTTCAAACCACCTACAGGCAGGCAACCCCACACTGTGAAGCTAGCCACAGGCAGCCAACCCCATGCTTTGCACAACCTTCAATTGTGCCCGAACCGGGGATTGAACACAGGCCTGACTGTGGCCAACCCACCCAAATGTAGTCAACCCCATGCTGCGCATGACCTTTTGTTGTGCAAGGCGTGGGGTTGGTTGCAGCCACAGCCAACCGCACGCCACAGCCAACCACACTTCGCATACAGCCTTTGATCATGCGTGGGGTTGGCCATTGGGCCTTGCTTTCAATCTGGAACTGCACCCATCTCCCGAAAGTCAGCCAGCCTCACAATGTTCATAGCCTTTGAATGTGGGCAGTGGGGAATTAGCCACAGGCCTTGGCCTGCCACCAGTCCCTGTGCCAAACCCGCCAGCAGCAGGCAGCCTTTGGCGTACACAGTGTAGTGTTGGCTTTTAGGCTCCATGAACGCTATCCTCTGAGGCCAAAACATATATATTAAAAAGAGAGGGGCATGCAGCAGCCATCCGAGTTCCTTAAATGGCCTTGGGAACCCATTCCCTGGGGCCAAATTCCAATAGAAAGGGGAGGGGGCTGCATGATCCCTTCCCTGAGCCTTGAAAGGCCCCAGGACCCCATCCGCTGGGGCCAAATAGAAATAAACAGGGGATAGGTTGTGCTTCCCCCCATCGCTGAGCCTTTTTGGGACCTGTGGATCACATCACCCAGGACTAAATTCTAAATGGAAGGAGGAACGCTGCCCCCCTCCCCAAGCCTTGTTACGCCCAGGGACCCCATCACCTGAGGCTGCATATTATAATAAAGGAGAGGAGGGCCATGTGGCCCCCTTTCCTGAGCCTATTTTGGCCCCAGGGACCACATTTCCTGGGGCAAAATACAATGAAGCTGGAGAGGTGGCGTGTGGTCACCCTCCCTGAGTCTTCTAAGGCCCTGTGACCACATTCCCCGGTCCAAACATAATAAAAAGGGAAGGGAGGCCTTGACCCCCCTTAGTTAGCCTTATTAGGCCATAGGGACCCTATTCCCGACGCTAAATATAACTAAAAGGGGCAGGGGCCGAGCACCCAGGCCTTATTAGGCCCCTGGGATGTGATTCTCCAGGGCAAAATAATTAATAAAGGGAGGGGGGCTCGTAGCCCCTTCCCTGAGTCTAATTTGAACCCAGGGACTCCACCCCCCACGGACATACCTTTTTTAAAGGGAAGGGGGCTTCATGGCCCTCCTTCCTGGGCTTATTTTGGCCCTGAAGACCCCATCCCCAGCACCTGCAGTAATTGTAGGTGGGTGCCCCAGTGCTCACCTGGGGACTCACTGACCAACATGTTAGGGGGAACCCCAGGGCCCAGCAGCCCCAGCCAGCTCTGCACATGGTGTGGGAGCCGGCATTGATCCTTTCCGGATGGAGCAACATAGGTTCTGCTTCCCTGCCCACAAAAAACAGAACACAAGTCTGCTCCGAGCTTGTAGGAGCATTTTTAATTCCCCTGCCGGCTCCGACTAGACTTAGGGCTTGATTTAGATCTTGGCTGATCTCCTGTTGTCATTCTGCAGCATAGTTTACAAGTACTCTGCCAAGCTGCTGGAATTGTGCCCTCCGTATTTAGATATGTGCTGGCTGACCCACGGTCCGTGGTGACCGAGTGTTATTTGTCGCTTTAACAGTTCATTGCAGTTGACACAGCCGACTTCTCTGCGGGCTAACATTACTCCATCAATTGAAAGAAGAAGCCTAGGTGAGGCGATAAAATTATAGTACTAAATGGGCAAAAAACCTAATCCATCGAAGGGTTCTACAATAACACATACACAGTTACTTACTGACATTTGTCTAGTTTATTATATAGTTTATTATATAGAAAAATATATTCGGACTTTTTGTTACCTTTTGTTAACATATGTTCATCAAAGATAAATTTCAGATACTTTACAAATATTCATAAAAATACATCATACATTGTGGCTGGTATTCTCAGTAATTCAGCGAGTACACATTTCAAATATGTATCCTGGATTATTGTCAGATAGTTTAATTATAGAAATGAAGTCATATCAGAAAGCTTCTAAAAAATCTTTTCATTTGTCATATAGCACAATATATTTGAAGGGAAGTGGCATGTGGCGCAAAAGTGCCATGTGGCGCACATACATGCCCTAAGGGCATGTCTGTGCGCCACATGGCACTTTGACATTTTAAAAAAAATGCATTTTTAAAGGAAATCGCAAAATACCATCTACTTGAAGTAGGTGGTGTTTTGCGATTCCTTATGCCAATATCGCAATTTTTAAGGCACCCCTACATAGCATTTAAGGAATCGCAAAATTGGGATTCCTTAAATGCTATAGGCAAAATAAGGAATCACATTTTTTGCGATTCCTTCTTTTGCTAAGTGCCACCTACATATCAAAGGGGCGTTTGCGAATCGTAAACGCCTACCTACATATGCCCCAAAGTGTTTTATATTTTTCTGCGAATGGCTGCACAAAGATTAGTGGTTCCAAATACCGGGCCTGGTAGAGGTCCAGACGGCATAGGATGTTGTCATAGAGAACTGCAGGGCACTGTTGCTAAATGGAAGAATATATAAAAACAGAGTGAGGGACTAATGAGCTTATGTTCAAAGTGCAGTGGTTATAAGCAATGTACCCTAATGATGGTGGTGACTTACCATCCGATGCTCACATATTATTATAATGCAGAGTGTCCAGTGACAAGATCCTGACCTGTAACAAATATGTAGATGGAATAATGGGTCAGAAACCCTATCAAAAAGCCATGTTATTAAAATATAATGATATGCTAATGACATTGCATTAGCAGTATCACAGTAACAGTAAAATGTCAAGAATGCTGTTATGGGGTAAGTACACTACTGGTATTAATATATAGAGGCCCTTCGATGTTAGAAAAGACATTCAGTTGTCAATTAATCGGGCCAATGTGGTAATGGGGGCCGTTACAAACACAGAGAAACGGGTCTGAGGCTCAGATGGTCCAAAGTAACGAGTGAGTGCTCTCCGTGTAATGACGGAGCACTCATCGCTTACATGAATACAAGTACACACAGTAGTTTAAATTGACTATGTAACAACTGACTTGGTGCTGCAGACCCAGAAAACACACGGCTCACCGATTGATAAAGTCCAGACACGTCTTAGCATGCGGGAAATGTCTGGTGAGAAAGACGCCACTCATCCACGGGTTTAAATCACCTTATGGAGAAAGACGTAAAAGGACGTATGCAATACAATAGACCGTAGCAAGGCGTAGAGTGACGTAAAATGGAGTACATATTACATGATTAAGCACCTAGCTAATATAGAGAAAGTGCAGTATCCTCCATGTGATTTACCATTGGTGTAAAATAATGGTAACTATGCCCCATGTGATAGTACATTGGGTCATCATTCCCACCAAGGTTGTCCTGCATGAACAGAGGGGGGAAATATCTACCCCTACATGCAGCTAGTATATAAGGTAATGGTGGGGGCCAATATACATGAGTGGACTTACCAAAGGTCTGTAAAAAGCGGGGTTTAGTGGTTGAATTTAATCGCTTAGTACCATGGGAGCTCCATGTTTAGTCCCTGATGGGCAGTACCCAGCAAAAACAATCCAATAAATCTATCTACGTTTTCTGGTTGCTTCATTGTTAAAACCTGGTGTATTACAATTTTTTGCTAGTATAAACCATTGTAATTCTTCAGGAGTATGTTTTTTTTCTAGATAGTGCTGGACTAAAATGGCTCTTATCTTCTTTGTTCTAACCCCAGATCTATGCTCAGTCAGTCGTGTATTCAAAGGGGCCCCGTAGTTTCCCAGATTTAACATTACTCCATTGCCATCAGGGTGGTGGAATTGCGCCAAGTCTATTTAGATTTCACAGTTGTGCTGGTGGTGTTCTAGCAGCAGATTGCTGAAGCAGTGATACCGTCGAGGGACGCGTTCAACATTTGACTATTCTTGTGGCTTTTGGATGTATGCTAGCATCACACACCTGATGTGTTTTACCTAATTGTTTTCCCCTGCATACCACGCTATAAGACACACTCCATTTCAGACCATAATCCTTTGTCATTCCACTGCACCACAACATTTTCCAGCTGAACTTTTGTCAGTTAACTCAGGTTTATTTTATAGATTTCTCTGTTTCTTGTCCTGTATTTCTTCTTGCATTCATATTTTTGTGGGTCATAACATTTATTTAATTTTTCTTTATTGATAATGGAAATGAAGAGAAATCTCCATTTTACAGAGGGAGAATTTTCAGTTATGGTGGATGAAATAATTAGAGTAGAGCAAAAATTGTTTGGAGCCCAAGTACAAAATACAATCATATTCAGAAAAGCAAATGTGGGCCAGAATAGTTGTCAAAGTGAATGCTGTAGCACACAACGTGCACACCTAGGAGGAAATTAGGAAGAAGTGGCAATGACCAGCACTACAGAATGCATTGCCTGGCCTTCAACCATCATCTGGAAGCTCAGAGGGCTGGTGTTGGTTCTCTCAGACCCCCCTTGTAACTTTTTACCTGGTAGGAGAAGGTCTTGCAGAGCCTACATCCTGAATGCTTGACAGGAATCCCTGGCGGATTGGGGACTTGTAAGTTACACTTTTGAATGAGTCACTAAACCTAAAAATGCAGTTTTTTGATTTACATTTAGCTGTTGCTAATGTATTTTTCACCTTTTGGAAACATACAAACATACATTTATTTTTATAATTTCTCTTGTGATCTTGTTTATTTGTTTGAAAGTATTTTGAAGTTAATAAGATTACAGGTTTCAAACTCCATAACATTTCACATGATGTAATGTTGCTTGTAAGGGTTTTTACACCAAATAACATATTGCATATATGCTTTTTATATTTTAAATGTCTGTTCTTTTTTGCAGCATCATTGTATTATTAATGTTTAACTTACAAGCGTGCAAGTGTTTTTAATGTTTAATTGCAATGAGTACAACTACCATGATGCAATGTTATCTTTGCTCGTTCTCTCCTTCATAACACATTTTCACATATGTCAAAGTGTCAGGTATTTGTCAATCTCAGTTACATGCTATGTTTTGAAATGTTTTTGTGCTGAATTTTTTATGTTGTCCTATCACTGTTATTTGACTAAATTGATGATATTTGTTTCACAGATCAATGTTTATTTACTCAAAAATGTTTAAGGTATTTATTTGGTATGTTGAATATGAGTGCTTATTTCTGTCAAAATGTACTCTGCAATGTTCATAAGATGTCTAATCACTCTATCAAAAGCCTCCCACTTGACCTCTATTTCTTTATGTTTAGGACTAGATCTGCTCCAATGGGCTATTGATGTATACTCTGAGACATGATAAGTACAACAATATCACTATCAAATCATTTTTATTAGGTTTTTTAAATTTCAATTTATTTCTTTATTGATATCAAAAAGATTTAAAAACCATACATAATATTAGTAATTTCGTCCATTTTTCCTTTCTTTATACATTTTATAAGTGAACAAACACCATGAACATTTTTGCACACAAAATACAGTTTTCTCAATGAGATTCCTAACAACCCACCCAAGAGCACATACGTTTCGTAAACTTTTATTCGATTATAAAAATTTGCATAATCATAAAAAGTACAATTTATAAAAATCATCGGTTTTATACAGAAATTCACATGTTATAGTTTATAAAACAATGCCCTGACGGGTTTTCATTACTTTTTTTAAAAAGGTCGATATCATTTTGGCTTCGTGCGGGTTTACCGGTGACTGGAGATAAACAAGCGCTGGATATGTGCTTCTGAGACCGCTTGAACGAAGAAGGGGAACAATCCATTTTTTCCTGGCTGCGTTGTAGTATTTGCAGAACAGTGTGACATGGACCGTTGATTGCTTGGAGGCCCCGTCACACGGACAACAACACAGGTTCCGAGACCAGTTGTTCTGTTCCGGAAATGAAACCAAGCGGAAGAAAAGATCGAACCGGAGTCTTGTCAATAGAAACTTTTCGTAGTTTGAAAGAAAGAACGTCAGGTAGGGCTGTATCAGTTTCTCTGGTTGCAATAGGCAGATTTTTCCGTTTTGTGTTTTTACAATCTCAGCCTGATTGCGGAGTTCTCTTAAGTGGCCCATACATAGTTCTTTAAGCTGTTTCTTTGAAATGTCTTCTATTGAAGGTGGATCAAGAAAATATTGCTCCCGATCTAGATCTTGAAAAAATTTAAAAATGTAGTTGAGCCAGGGAATTTTCCTCCAGTGAGCTAGGCTAAGGCAATCGGCGATGAGGGAGCGTGTTATATGGCTTTCTGGATTGCACCATATGCGATGCCATAGAATGAGAGGCTGGCAGCGTATGGTGTCTGTCACAAATTCCATCCCTAGCTCTCGATGTGATGCTAGAATCGGAGAGCTTTGGGGAAGGGCCAGAACGTACTTAATAAAGGCGTTCTCTGTTACCTGTAGTTGGTTAATGCTTCCGTATCCCCAGATGCCTGCTCCGTAACTAGCCACGCTGTGGCACTTTGCATAGTGTAGCGTTAACAGTTCGGAAGGAGCTGGTTTGCCGAGTTTCCTCGAAAAGGCACAAAGTGCTGATGTTGCTCGACGGAAGTTGAGGTTTCTGGCTTCAATGGCTTTACGCCAGGTCATTGAATCGTCCACGAGTATACCCAGATAGGGGTATACTGTTGTTTTTTCCAGCTTGGTGTTATTTATGTATATGGATCTTGAAGTTCCGTGTTTGGGTCCTATGATCATTGTAAATGTTTTCTTTGTATTTACTTTTAGACCCAGAGAGTCCATAAACGTCACATATTTGTTCAATTGTCGCTGGAGTTGATTTGCTGTTCGGGCCAGGATGACCGAGTCGTCGGCATAGAGGAGGATGGGTATAGGGCGGTGTGCTATCTGTGGGAGGTCGTGGCTCCCTGCCAACATGGCTTTTTCGATCCCGTTGGTGCATAGATTGAATAAGAAGGGAGCCAGTACACACCCTTGCCTTACTCCTCGTGTGATTTTAAAGGGACGTGACAGTTCGCCGCCGATGCCATAACGCACTCGGCCTTCTGCGTTGGTATATAGACCCCTAAGGAAAGCCAATATCGGTGGGTCTACTCCAAGATTGGACATAATTTCCCACAGCTTTGCGCGCTGAACGCAGTCAAAAGCCGCGCTCAGGTCTACGTAGACCAGGTAGATTTTTCCTTCTTTTGCGTGAGCGTATTTTCCGGCCAGGAGGGTCAGGTTTAGGGCCTGCTCCACCGTTCCGAGCCCCTTCTGGAAGCCATATTGCAGGTCTGTGAAGATGTTATTTACCTGGGCCCAAGATTGTAATCGGTCCAGGAGTAGTCGGCCTGCAATGTTGCCCGTGGAGTCCAGAAGGGAGATCGGCCGGTAGCACGCGGGATCGTTGCGGTCCCCTTTCTTAAATATTGGCAAGAGGGTGGATGATGACCATGATGGGAGGAGACCGATTTCAGCGACTGCAGTCATTACCCGGGTTATTATTAGCGACCAATAGTCACTATTGTGTAAAAACAAGTCCATAGGTACCCCGTCTGGGCCGGGAGCCTTGCCAGTTTTTGACGCTTTGATTGCCTTTCTGACCTCGGTGACAGTGAAACGTAGATCAATGGGAAGAAAATTTTTCTCTGCTTCGTCCTCGCGTTCTATTTGAGGTATGTCAGATGGCGAGCCAAAGATTTTTGTAAAGTGGTGAACCCAGTCATTCTCGGTTACTGCTACGTCGAGGTGGTAAGGATCAGTGTTGTTATCTAAAAAAGGTGATCTGATGGTCTGCCAAAATGTGATGCTGTCCTTTTTTAGTGCGCTTTCGTGTAGTTGGCACCAGAGGTCTCTCTTTATCTGCCGCCTTCGGTTTTTCCTAGCTTCGTTATACGTTTTCCTCCGGAGTGAAATTAATTGGGCATCTCTTGGTTTCTGCCGGAGGGCTTCTTTTAGGGACGTGAGGGCCTTTCTGCAGTCTGAGTTAAACCATCTTTTAGTTTGGGGTTTAGGTTTGTTTGCCGCGTGTTTGAGTAACTCGTCTCTTATTGCCCCTTGAATGTTATGGAAAGAGGTAATGATTAGTTCGGGGGAGGCCTCTGCGGACAAACAGTCCCTTAACCAGGGGTGCGTTTACCACAACATTTTCCAGCTGAACTTTTGTCAGTTAACTCAGGTTTATTTTATAGATTTCTGTTTCTTGTCCTGTATTTCTTCTTGCATTCATATTTTTGTGGGTCATAACATTTATTTAATTTTTCTTTATTGATAATGGAAATGAAGAGAAATCTCCATTTTACAGAGGGAGAATTTTCAGTTATGGTGGATGAAATAATTAGAGTAGAGCAAAAATTGTTTGGAGCCCAAGTACAAAATACAATCATATTCAGAAAAGCAAATGTGGGCCAGAATAGTTGTCAAAGTGAATGCTGTAGCACACAACGTGCACACCTAGGAGGAAATTAGGAAGAAGTGGCAATGACCAGCACTACAGAATGCATTGCCTGGCCTTCAACCATCATCTGGAAGCTCAGAGGGCTGGTGTTGGTTCTCTCAGACCCCCCTTGTAACTTTTTACCTGGTAGGAGAAGGTCTTGCAGAGCCTACATCCTGAATGCTTGACAGGAATCCCTGGCGGATTGGGGACTTGTAAGTTACACTTTTGAATGAGTCACTAAACCTAAAAATGCAGTTTTTTGATTTACATTTAGCTGTTGCTAATGTATTTTGCACCTTTTGGAAACATACAAACATACATTTATTTTTATAATTTCTCTTGTGATCTTGTTTATTTGTTTGAAAGTATTTTGAAGTTAATAAGATTACAGGTTTCAAACTCCATAACATTTCACATGATGTAATGTTGCTTGTAAGGGTTTTTACACCAAATAACATATTGCATATACGCTTTTTATATTTTAAATGTCTGTTCTTTTTTGCAGCATCATTGTATTATTAATGTTTAACTTACAAGCGTGCAAGTGTTTTTAATGTTTAATTGCAATGAGTACAACTACCATGATGCAATGTTATCTTTGCTCGTTCTCTCCTTCATAACACATTTTCACATATGTCAAAGTGTCAGGTATTTGTCAATCTCAGTTACATGCTATGTTTTGAAATGTTTTTGTGCTGAATTTTTTATGTTGTCCTATCACTGTTATTTGACTAAATTGATGATATTTGTTTCACAGATCAATGTTTATTTACTCAAAAATGTTTACGGTATTTATTTGGTATGTTGAATATGAGTGCTTATTTCTGTCAAAATGTACTCTGCAATGTTCATAAGATGTCTAATCACTCTATCAAAAGCCTCCCACTTGACCTCTATTTCTTTATGTTTAGGACTAGATCTGCTCCAATGGGCTATTGATGTATACTCTGAGACATGATAAGTACAACAATATCACTATCAAATCATTTTTATTAGGTTTTTTAAATTTCAATTTATTTCTTTATTGATATCAAAAAGATTTAAAAACCATACATAATATTAGTAATTTCGTCCATTTTTCCTTTCTTTATACATTTTATAAGTGAACAAACACCATGAACATTTTTGCACACAAAGTACAGTTTTCTCAATGAGATTCCTAACAACCCACCCAAGAGCACATACACATCCTGGTCAGATAAGGAAAAAATATGTTTTAAGTCTCCGTGATCGTGTTGTGGGCTGGGTGCATACACAATTGGGTCGATGCGCTTTTCGTTGGTATTAGCCGCATATTGACCACCTCCTTCAGGACCTTCTAAGTTTACAAACTTTTCTGCGAGTGGTTGAGGTATATGAACATGCTATTAGAGAAATCTCCTAGAGGCACCACTGCTTGCTGAGTCGCTAATGTAGACGTGCCCTCAGAATGATATATGAGCCTCTCCTTTTACGTGGAACACGTGTATCTTTGTTGCACTGATGTCAATAAAACCCTACTGCTCCGTTTCACTTCCAATAAATAATATTAGCCAAGTTATTCTCAAAACCGCTCAAAGCTTGTTATGGGGTAACATCAATACATGTTTATGTATTTCTTCCAATGACATGAATTATAAAGTCATTGACTTATTATCATGTTGCATAGACGCAATCACAAAAATTTCCCAGGGCTCTAGTCCTCCTCAGTTAATTCAGTACGGCAGTTTTATAGTCAGGTACCATATATTCTTCTAAATTTTGTAAATCTTGGAAAATTAGCTGCTAGGCCTAGGAATGGTTTCTTTCGCATTTTGTCTCTCTACTGTATTGTGTGAAATGTTTGGTATATTTTATGTATTCTTTCTAATCACCTTATTGCGACTCAGGACATCTTTGCACCTGCAGTTTTGAAGTGTTTTGGCGTGTCATGGCGTATCATTTTAACTGTTTTAATAATCATTGAAAGATACAATCATAAGCTTTTGCTTTTTAGTTTTAGGTTGCTTTATATTGTAGCTTCAAATATTTAGATGTATGATCCAGAATATAACAAATTGTATTTATCGTGAATTCATAATTGGTCTAACAGCTAGAGTACATGGACAACCATCTACCTCAGAGGATACCTCCACTCCAGTTCAGGATCAAGTCTTCGGTGAGGACTACATTCCTCCAAGTCTGGATGACATGGAGCAGCCTGGTCCATCTGGTCAGCCAGGGCTGACAGCTCCAGTGAGTCTCACTGGGCCCACATCTACACCTTCCTCCCCAGCTATTACTATACCTCAACTTCCTGTATCCAATCCAACATCACTTCAACTTTGTGCCCCCAGACCAGCCTGCCGTTGATACACCACCACCACTACCTCTAGTTCAGGCAGGAACCAGTGGGAGGGGCACCACTGGGTCAAGGGCACTGGGTAGTGGGGGTAGGGGGTCATGGAAGGGAATCTGTGGCCTAGCAAACTGAGGCCACTGAGTTCACTGTCACACTGGCCACCATAAACCAAGCCTTGGGATCCCTCCATCAGTCCCAAGACAAGATGGTCAGGTTGTGACAGAGCTTTGGGTGATGAACCTGTTTCAAAGGGAACACAATGTACAGATGGAAAATCTAAACTCTAGTTTTGGCTCCCTGACTGGGGTGTTGCGTGATATTTTCTCCCATATGTGTAGGAATTTTACAGCAACATCTTCCTCTTTTCTTGATCCTACTACATCTGTCCCTAATACATTTGCCTCAGCCACAGAAAAGGGAAGCACTGCCACAAGAGGAATCACCTGCACCCACCTAGGCCCCTGCAACTGTTGGCCTCCTCCCCCTCCAGGAGGGGACTTTCAGGCAGACTAGCAGTAGAGGATGAAGAGACCTCTTCCACCACCAGCAAAAGACGCAGACACGAATGTCTTCCTGTGTGTGACTACCATTCACTCTGAGGATTATTTTATGAACATATTTGCCTTTCTGATGCCAGTTGTAATTTGGACATTGGACTTTAAACAATTTTGGCTCTGCAACAATTGTTTCATTCAAAATGACTGATTTTGTGATAGTTTTGTATGTAATTTATTTTTATCTCATTTTGTATTATAGTTTTTGGGCAATGTTGATTAAAAACAAAACTAGCAAAGTCAACGACAGTTTTTGTATGTCATTTCTAAATTGGTTAATTCTTTCTTTACATCATGCATTTTAAAATGTAAACATTGAAATGATTGTTTAGTCATAAATAAATTCCATGTAATTAATGTGTCTCCCTTTTTTAAAAAAATAGCCAAAATAGCAAAAACATCAATTTAATAAATAGTAACTTATTAATGTGAAGAAAAAATCTTTGTCGTTGTGTCAAATAGATTACAACCCATGCATATACCAATACCTTTTTCCCATTTACTGTGCCAAACCTTGACACCATGGAAGAAGAGAATATAAACAAATGCATCAGGTTAAATTGGCTAATTATTGTAGCATTATGTCATCAGCAGGAGCCAGATCTCCTGGCCCACAATAGGAATCTCACATCAATAACACCATTAGTCTAAATAATGGCAGCACTCCATTCAGTGGCCACAGGATTATTCCAATACAGGGTGCAGTATCTGGTGCAATATCACCAACAACTGAAAGTATTGTGTTACAAGAAGGTCTTTCTGCAGTGATTACACATATCAACAGCCCCATACACTCAACACTAAATGAGAACTCTGGATAGCGCTACGCAAGCTTATGAGGAGGGTGTACGATGGGGGGCTGGCCCTCCCAGACGTGCAACTCTATTACTGGCCCTCCCAGTTACAGGTGGTCAACGAGTGGGTGTACACTGATAGGTCAGAGCCAGCATATAGGGTAGACCGGTTGGTGATGCCAAGTGGGAACTGCAGACTACTGTTTTATGCCCGCAGGCCACAAGTGGATTGGCCCTCGCATACTGGAGTGGTGGTTCGTTGCTTGAGGGAGGCAAACAGATTTCTGGTGTGGACGGGCTCCCTGAGTGGTAGACCCCCATGTGGCTTGGTGAGCAGTGGACAGAGGTGTCATTATTGGAGGGCTTTCAGGGACAGAACCTCATAGGTATTGAATATCTTGAGGATGTGTGGAAAGGGGATGCCCCAGCTCGTTTGAATATCTGAAAAAAGAATACATCTTGCAAGACTCACAGCGGTACCACTACCTGTGCCTTACACATGCTCTGGGCTCACACATTCAAGGAGGCACCTCCATTCCGGAATATTCCCCCATGGATGATTGCCTGCTCATCGATCCCATCCCTGAGAAGCCCACTTCCACTATCTACCGTAAGCTCATAAACAATATGCCTGATCCTTTTGTATTGTTGCGTGTTACCAGGGAGCGAGATTTAGGCTCATTGGAGGATGATGACTGGCAGGACACCCTGCAGAGCCCTCGGGAAATTGTGAATCGCGGTGAGTTCTGGTTGATACAGCTCAAAATTCTGCACTGCGTGTATTACCCTCGCACCCTCTTGTACACGTGGGGTGGGTGTCAGTCGGCCCTCTGTGCGTGGAGATGTCAGGTGGAAGGTTCCTTCTATCATATATTGTGGGAGTGCCCTGAGATAATACCCTTCTGGACTAAGGTTACAGATATGATGGTGGAGGTGGTGGGCTCTCCAGTACCAAGGGAACCCATGGGGTTACTATTAATGATCAAAGGGGCTCTGAGTGATTCAGGCATGGGGAGCTATGGCTTGCAACGGCAGCAGGTGTCGTGAAAAGAAACATCACCAGTGCTTGGAGGGCACAGGCTCCTCCGCAGTGGGATCAGTGGGTGTGAGATCTAGATTGGTGTCAGAGAGCGAGGAGACCATCTTTAAAAGCAGAGGATGTAATAAAAAATGGAAAAAGATCTGGGGGCCTTGAAGGAGATACAGGGGGATGGGGGGATGGATTGGGGTAGGGGTTTTCAACATGCATGACTTCTTGTGGTTAAAGCTGGCCATACTATATATTGTACATTGTTAACCTATCTCATGCTATTTGACCATTATACTATAATGTCGACTGACATGAGCAACGTTAATAAAAAGAGTTATAAAAAAAAGAAGCATTGCCATGGACACGGTAACGGCGCCCGCCGACATTGAAAAAGGCAGGATTGCCGAAACGTCTTTCTTTATTGAATTTCTTTTGCCACTAAAACTGAATTAAGATTGAGCTAACCTGAGTGCTGGTCCATTCTACATATTGTGAGGAGCTGGAAAATGTATATATAGGGAGGTAAAAAAATATCTTATTTATTTATTTTAAGAGTTTTATATAGCGCTGGCTAGACCTGGAGGCATCAGAGCGCTTTACATGAGGTTCCACAAAATTACACGATTACATCAGTTCCAATTTACATCAGTGCTAGACAAATAATTACAGCATAGAAACGAGATACGTGAAGAGTAGAGGGGAAGAAGGTAAGGGTAATGGGGTGGGAGGGAGATACGGCAGAAAGACTAAGGAAAGTCTGGCCAAAGACTGGCTGGGTAGTGCCGGTCAAAGGGGAAGTCCCAAAACCCATCTCCTCTAGAGCTATCAGGTAGCTCCATCGGGCTTTGGTCAAATAGCTAGGTCTCAATGGGAAACATTTAGAGAACACGGAGGGCAAAAAATGGAGCTTAGAGGGGAGGAGACAGGGAAGGAAAGAAAGTGAGGATAGTGGAAGAGACAACAAGGAGAGACTAAATGAAGTCTGTCTAAAGGCCGACTGGGTAGGTGACGACCAAGGAGGGAGTCCACGGCCCATCTCCCCTATAGCTAAACCAGGTAGCTCCATCGGGCATCAGCCAAAATAGTTTAGTCTCAATACATTGAGAGAGGAGAGAAGTAGAGACATAAATAGAGGGAGGATGCGGGAAGAGACGACAGGAGAGACAAAAGGAAGTCTGGTTAAAAACCGACTGGGTAGGTGACGTCCAAGGAGGGAATCCCAACCTGTATTCCCTATAGCTAAACCAGGTAGCTCCATCGGGCATCAGACAAAATAGCTAGATCTCAAATGACGAGGGAGAATTCACAGGTAGACAGGGTGGGGACTAGGGCCAGAACAGGTAAGGGCAGAGGTCAGTAGCAGGAAAGTGGAGAGGAGTAGAGCGGGGAGGGGTAGAGGGTAGGTAGTTTGGTAAAAGTTACATGGTTACAAACAGTTACTGGAGCATGGTGATGCTTACGAAGCAGCCACATTGGCTTCCTGTGATGCAGCGGTCGATGTTTAAGACCGGATGCATGGTCTTTAAGACCTTGTCCAGTTTGTCTGAAATGGACAGGTCGGGTCGAGGTGCTGTAGTTAAGGCCCATGTCAGGGTCTTTGGCATGTTTTCTGGGGCGGTTTCAGGGACCGCTGCGTGCTGCGATGCTCTCGGTTTCCCCGTTGCTGTAGCGCCTGAAGGAGTGGTACGTGGTGTTGTGCCCACTGCGTGTATGCTGGGTGATCCTGACGAAGGAGTGGCATCCACCTGACAGAGGATGGAATGCGCAGCCGTTCGATGGGCGTCTGAAATTGCGGGGGCCTCGCTCCAGTCACCTTGGAGTTGAACTTGCCACTTTGTCGTTGCGGTGGGAGGCGAGTGCTGTGGCGCGGTCCAAGACAGAGCAACGTTTCACTGAGGATCTCTCCTATTCTCCTTGCAGCTGCACTCAGGAGCTGGGGAGATGTGTCAGTTGTATCCCCGAGCTCTTGTTTTTCCTTCCAGGGAAGGAAGAAAAAACACTAAATGAGGAATTTGCAAATGTGAAGGGACATCAGTATGCTTGATGTCGACTACCCCATGTGTTTAGAGCAATTTTAGCAGCACATATTGGCTTGGTCCCAACATTCCACAGAAAACAAGTCTGACACAATTTTAAAAAACTTAAATTCAATCACTGTGGAAGTTGTCTTTGTACAAGGTATGTTCACCCGAAGTCTATGTGTGTCTTTCACAAGATCAACCATTTGTACTCTGCAACAGTAGCATAGAACTGCAAATGTCTCAATGTTGAAATGTCCAAATGAAGATGATATGGAACTTAAAACAGAATTTAAAAAAAATAGTTAATTACAGTGTCATATTGTTCATATAACAAATTAATATTTTTTAGGAAACATTTTTTATCAACAATAAAAGATAAACAATGAAAATGAGCACAGTAGTCAATGTGTTAAAACGTTGATCACCAAACATCTTTGGCCTGGTTTTTACTGAACTTGCCAGCACAGTCATCCTCATTAGATTAAAAGTTGGTTTAGCATTTTTATTAATAAACTTTAAAAATAACGTAAGTCAATTCTTTCCTCTTCACCACTATCATCTTCATTTGGCATTTCAACATCCTCACCTGGTGGCTCTTCATGGTCTACATTAAGTATGGGCGGAAAATTCGTTCCACTCGCGAATTTGCGGATTATTGGCGATTTCGCGATCCGCGAATTGCGTAAAATCGTTGCAAAATCCCCGAATTCGCGAGCTGGACGAATTTTGCTCAGGAAGCACTTACAGGGTTACAGCAGGTGCCCACGTTGAAGCTAATTTCTTTGTAACCCTTTACAAAATGGTTACAAAGAAATTAACTTCATCTTGGGCACCTGCTGTAACCCTGTAAGTGCTTCCTGAGGCGCTTCGTTGCCTACTTGCAACTATTCACTGACCCTGCTCTGACCCTCGAAGCAGGGTCAGAGAATAGATACAATTAGGCAATGAGGCGCCTGTCCTAACAATTAAACCTCAGCAGGAAGCACTTACAGATAAAAAAAAGCAGGTTCCCAAGTTGAAGCTCAAATTCATTAACGCATTATAATCAGCCCAAGAATCTAGTGAGCACGGTCGATGCTAGTGAGGTGTGCTTGCTCCCCAGATCTACCGTCTACAATTAGCTGTAATCCGTGATGGGGGTCTCTAGGCATTCACAAGTTTCTCGAGCGCAATCCCTGTGTAATTCCAGTGACCAGGAGGCTGCTTTCTCCTCATTTGCTGCTCTGATCGGTCTCTGACCCTTTATAAACAAGAGGCATGTGAACTCTGTTACAGACAGACACAGGTGGTCACTTAACACAACTCTTTACGCTGCTGTAGTGTAGGAAAAGCACGATACATTTACACAACAAGGTAGCACTTACTGCTTTCTAGTCATTTGCTGCTCTTATCGGTCTCTGACCCTTCATTAACAAGAGGCATGTGAACTCGCACAGAAGCCGGGCCCCACACACACTAGGTTATGCAACCTCTTCCTGCCCTTTCCCCCACTGTGATGGACAGCTCACTCGAGGGACCTCGGCGCCTATGGGCGCGGTGGCAAAGTCACAGACACACGTGGTCACTGAACACAACTCCTCTGGGCATTTACGCAGCTGTAGTGCAGGAAAAGCATGACACATTTACCCAACGAGGTAGCACTTATTGCTTTTTCCTCATCAGCTGCTCTTATCGGTCTCTGACCCTTCATAAACAAGAGGCATGTGAACTCCAGTCAATGTTAATCTATGGAAAGAAATTCAAGTTACTTGTAAGTATATTTAGAATTACTTTTCAGTATCAGTACTGGGCTGAAGGATGCAGCAATGAGGTCTCTCCTGATAACAGGTGAGTAAATCCGAATTCGTTGTTCGGCTGATTTTAAAGTTCCAAAACTCCACACTTAGAAGAATTTCCAAGTGAAACCAGTCAAAGTTACCCTATGGAAGGAAATTCACTTAGCAGGTAAGTAGTGTTATCGTTACTTTTTCTTACTTAGTAGCGGATCCTGGATCCAGCACTGGTGCATCTCCTGTAAATATTTAAAAGAATGTGTTTAAGTCATTCAGGTGAATTTAGTAGAATATTTGTACGTTTCAAAAATCAACACTTAGAAACTTTTCGGCTGAAAACCACACAATGGATTCCTATGGAAGGAAATACAAGTTACTGTAAGTAAGCTTAGAATTACTTTTCAGGGGCAGTGCTGGGCTAAAAAATGCCGCACTTAGTTTTCTCCTGATAACAGGTGAGTAAATCGGAATTCGTAGTTCGGCTGATTTTAGAGGAATATTTGTACAATGGTGAAGTAAGGTGGCGGGGCCTGAGGTGACACGTGTGCAAACACGCCCTGTGCCACGTTTTAAGTTGCAGGATTAAGTGCCCTTGAATCTTGAGGTCACCTGGGGCTAACTAGCCCGCCAGGTACCTCTACTATACGCCAGGGGGCTGCGTTGCAGAGAGGTGTTCAGAGGCCACGCCCCTTTTCACAACACTCTGCAACACAGCTCCGTCGTGCTTACTAGAGGTACTTCGTGGGCTACTTGGCCCCCAAGGACCCTCAGTATTGACAAGGAATTAATTTCCCAACATAAACCGTGCCACAGGGCGTGTTTGCACACATGTGAACTCAGGCCCGCCCCTCCCTTAACCACTGTGCAAATGCGCCCCGTGGAACATTTTAGGTTGGGGGATTAAGTCCCCTTGAATACTGAGGGTCCCTGGAGTGCAACTAGCCCACCAGCTCCCTCCAGTAAGCGCCACAGAGCTGCTTTGCAGAGAGGTGTAGAAAGGGGTGTGGCCTCAGAACACCTCTCTTCAACGGAGCTCCCTGGAGCATACTGGAGGTACCTGGTGGGCTAGTTGGCCCCCGGGGACCCCCAGTATTCAAGGGGAATTTGTTCCCCCTCTCCAAACGCGCCAGGGAGCGCGTTTGCAGAGTGGTGCAATGAGGGGGTGTGGACTCTGGCCGGCCGTGATTCCTTTTTTTTCTTTTAAGTAGGGAGGCTGCGTAGCCCCTCTTCTTTTTCTAATATTTTTTGCCCTGGGGACCCCATCCCCCAGGGCCTGCCCCCAATTTTTAACTTATAGAAAATAAATCGGGAAGGGGGCCGCATGGCCCCCCTCCCAAGGCCATAATTTGCCCCAGGGACCCCATTCTCTAGGGCATGGCCCATTTTTTAATTATTATTTTGGAGGGGGGCTACCTTGCCCCTCTCTTGGAGCCAGTTGTGGCCCCAGGGACCTCATCCCCAGGCCGTTTAAAAAAAAATGTTTTATTTTTTTGGAGGGGGCCACGTGGTCCCCTCCCGGGCCACTACTAGCCCTGGGGACCCCATCCCCAGGGGCTGGGCCACGGTCCCAGCAGGCTCCCCACCTCCTGCGGGAGCCGGCATTGCTTTTCCACAGGTTGAGCAGCTAACATGCTGCTCCCCCTATGGAAAAGCAATCTGATTTCCTATTTGGAACGCAAGAGCAGGTTTGCTGCTCTCTCTTCCAAATAGGAAATCAATTTGCAATGACAGGGTGGGAGCCGCGAGGCTTCCGCCCTGCCATTGCAAATGGCAGTGTCCTGGAGGTGGGTACCGCAGGACACTTAAGGAGCCGGCCCTGAGGGCCTCGGTCCCCAGGGTCCTCGAGAACTCCAGGAGAGGGGCCACATGGCCCCCTCCCATCATTTGAAAAGCCACGGGGATGGTGGTCCCCCAGGCTTGGGGGTCCGTAACGGACACCCAAATTAAAAATGTACTGCCCCAGGAAGGTGGTGGTCCCCGGGGCATATGGTGGGGCTCAAGCCCTCCCCACACAGGTTTTTATATTTTAAAAAAAGCCCCGGGGTTTGGCGGTCTCCAGGGCTGCGGGGGGCCCAGTGGGCCCCCGCATACATTAACTAAGAGCCCCAGGGGGTGGCATTCCCCTGGCAGTGTGGAGGGGATTGGGACCCCCCCACACTCTTATTTGTTATTAATGACTCCAGGATTTGGCCCCCGGGGGCAAATTACCTTATTTACCGCGGGAGAACGCGTTTCTTTTTTTTTTCTATCGCTAGGATGCGCGGATCCTACGCGCATCCAGCGATTTGAAAATAATGTATACATTTTGGGCCCTGGGGGTCCTTGTGGGACCCCCTGAGCAGGCCTAGGGGATCAGGGTGTGTCTACCCTGCCCCCTTTTTGCATTTTGCTGCATTTGTTTTTGGTTTCTTGTGCCTCGGTTCTACCGAGGCACAAGATGGCTGCCAACACTTCCTGATTTTGACAGTTGTCAGCCAATTAGCATTCAGCTCGTGCATGCCAGGGTGCTTGTAGGCTGCGCTTAGGGTACACGGGCTATCCGCAGATCCACCGCGCGCATAGATATATAAATGACTTTAACCATAATTTTCTCAGGAACTACTGCACAGATTGACACCATATAAGCAAAAGGCACAAGTTGGAACTGAGGACTACCTCTCTGCCAAATTTGGTGTAATTCGGGTTCAGCCGTTCGTGCTGTAGCCGTGGCTAAAAATTCTATGGGAAATTGCATGGGGAAACACGTTTTGGGACCCCCCTTTTTTATCACCCCCTGCTTGACCAATCACCCCCAAACTTTCACAGAAGGAGCGGAACTGAACTGGCCAGATGTTTGCTAAATTTCAAGAAGATTCATCAATTGACACCAAAGTTATTGGCAATAGAATGTTGTGGTTTTCCTATGGATAATAGGTCCTAACTATACGGTGACAGAAACTACGATCATCGAGCTGGGATAGGTGGTTGTTTCGTGGAAGGTATAAATTTGCAGCACAGCGTGAAAAGGACTCTTTGCTCACCCACTGGGGTTTTTTATTTTGTTCATATCGAGGCAGCATGAGGAGCAACTCACTTGAGCAACACTTATGGGCACTACAGACACCAGCAGGCTCTGCGAGATGAGCCAACGCCCATGTGGGACGGTGAGTCTACGCCCACATAGGACGGTGTCAGGACTTTAAATCAGAAGTGCTCATTCTGCTCTGTGCTGCTGAACATTAGCCTGTGATAAAGTGCGTCCTGCACGAAACGCGTCGGCTTTCAGAATTTGGTGTAAAGTATCCTACCTGCTGCCCTGCAACTTCCCGAATAAACAGAAATTTTACCTACCTATGTGTGGCTCTTCTGAGGGGGCAACTCTCGTTTTGACTGATATATATATATATATATATATATATATATATATATATATATATATATATATATATATATATATACATATAGTGATCAAGCCTCGTTTGGAGGTGAAACGCGTTATGGCAGATGGCTGGTGGAACACTAAATCTGGGCTCACTCTCGTTATTCTATATCGATTTGTGGAAAAGAATGGCGTTTTCTTCATATATATATATATATATATATATATACATATATATATATATATATTTATATTTATATCTATATATGCTTTTCACAGTCAACTTCGTTTGCAAAACAGACTGCTCGGACAGCTTCCTTGTGCAGGTAAAATAACGATTTATTGGCAACAACAACGCGTTTCGGGCGATTAAGCCTTGATGACGCTAAAAGTCTCATCTCACAAATGCCATTTAAATCTACACGTACAAACATAGACATAGACGTAGGACGACTTTGAAGCTGATGCAGAATGACAGTTTTTGTGGCGGCCATTTTAACATGAGACATACAACAAAGCAGACCAGGTCTAGAGGGGGTGTGTGACCATGCCAGTGACTATAGACCAACTGGATGCGCGTGTGTATCAGTGCCGTTAGTAGTTATTGGAAACAAACAAGCTAGAAAAAATCCCATCAGACCACCCTTTTTGGTGGAGTTTGCGTCACGTGGGACTTTCTGATCAAGCCATATCACATCCAACCAATTAGTGCTAGTGTGAAAATGGATGTCAGTAATCTTAGCCAAGGTGTTTACCAAAAAAGTGGACAGATGAAGTGCAGTGCTCAAGAAATGGTGAAGAATAAAATTAACTACCCAGGCTCTGACAAAGTGTGCATACAGAAGTCTGTGTGTCAAAAGTTAAAAACACGCCTGGTGGAGGACTTCTACTCCATGGCGCTGTGCAGTACGGTCGACATGTTTCAGCCTAAGGGGATTTGCCCCGGCTTTCTTCAGGACCTTGAGATGTAAAATAGCTAGTGCAACTAACCCCAAGTAATAAGTTGGGTAAGGATAACAATGACGTTACTATTAGACAAATACATATCTACCAAGAATTTGTGCGTCTACTGGTGGGAGAAGAGTGTCTTCTTCCTATCAACAAACAAAAAATTTTTTTGTATAACAACACCGAATCACAATTACACAGACACCTGAATATAGAACACTGTATAGAAAAACACCTGCATGAATATTTTGTATTCTGCATATATAAAAGCATATTAGCTTAATCACCCAGAGGCATTTCCTCTAGGTGATACTCACCCAGCCTTGTGTGGGTGAAAACCTCACCTCACCCGGCAACCGCTCGGGAGAATGAGGCCCCGCTCTATGCTGTAGAAAAAGAACACAGTAAGTACACAACTTTACAGGTGCCTAAGCCAATTGCTCTACACGCTAAACCCAACAAACGTGTGATAGGTACCCAACCGCCAGATCAAAGCCCTCACTCTACATCCCTGATGACATAATAGAAATTGCATATTCTGCGACATGTTTCATGTCACAAGACGTATTACAGGCATTTACAAATGTCTCTACCTAATACGTTTTTTGGCAAGTTAATGGCCTCCTCATTCAGTTATCTAAACAACTTGCTCCTCCACCCCAATCAAGTAGTGTTGGTGAGAAAGGTTTAGAGATTACCCAAGGGTAACAGAGACTGAGCTCCCCATAAATGCGAGCTGCTTTTGTGTTCAAGGATATTGGCAATAAGAGTCCCCTTGTGCTACTTAACAGTGTAAAAAACAAACAAAGACCAATTCAGCTCCTTATAATCTTATTATCTTAGTGATAAACAGCGGGTCTTAATTTATCTACCAGAGAAGCCATTGAGACACTCACCTGTCCGTCGGTGCCCCTGTGTCTGAGCCAAGCGGAAATGGAGGTGTTAGGCGGGCCGCCCTTAAACACTTAAATACCCTCCTGACGCTGGCGTTCAACATACAAGAAGCGCGATGCAAAAAGCGCGATGAGAGACACTGCTCTGTCGCGCATGCGCAGACAGTGAAACCGACGGTAATGGTTAATTTTTATTCCATTGTGCATTTGGAAAAAAACGGAATTCCTATGTTCGGTCACTAATGCGAATAAACATTGACTGCCTCTTGTGGGAATGGTGTTATCTAGTTCATCCAGTGTCTACCCAGAGTCTAACACGCACACCCAAATCGGGAGACACTGTTCCCTCAGGCATGCGCCTGCCAGATCACGCCGGACTGGGTTTGCAGTTTATAAAAATATTTCGAGTGGATAACTCTGGCGTGTTTATCCTAATCAGAGAGCCACCACAGTATCATGGAGCAGCTAGTCACATTGAGATGTTACATCAGGTAAAACTCATAAGTTAAATGTTTGCTCTCTTCATAAAAACGTCCACAATGAATGCAGTGGGAAATCAATAAACACTATGCACTAGATGTTTGTGAGCAGTGAGCATTCTGTTTGAATTAAGTCCACATCTAAAAACCCATAGACAGGGGAGCCATGGACAGGCCCACGGCTATCTTAGGAAATTCTGGACATACATGGTCTACGCTAGCAACAGTCACTCCATAATAGGACATTGCTTGACTTAATACAAAACCATCATGTTATCAAAGTGAAGTGCAGAGTTTTAATGCATATTGATGAAAAGTGGACATGATGTCGTTATCATAAATTGTCATCGAGGGAGGCATATGGTGGTGGCTAAGTCGGCAGGCGGGCAACCCACACAATTGAGTTAGGTGAGCTCTAAGGGTGCAAATAACCAATGGTTGCACCTATATTAAATAGACCCGCAACTAAAAAGTTGCTCTCAATACTAAAAAAACAAAGGTGTGTGGAGGGTCAAGGGGAATATTGAGAGACCTGTATGCTACCTCCCCTGCTATCAGAATATGAGACATACAACAAAGCAGACCAGGTCTAGAGGGGGTGTGTGACCATGCCAGTGACTATAGACCAACTGGATGCGTGTGTGTATCAGTGCTGTTAGTAGTTATTGGAAACAAACAAGCTAGAAAAAATCCCATCAGACCACCCTTTTTGGTGGAGTTTGCGTCACGTGGGACTTTCTGATCAAGCCATATCACATCCAACCAATTAGTGCTAGTGTGAAAATGGATGTCAGTAATCTTAGCCAAGGTGTTTACCAAAAAAGTGGACAGATGAAGTGCAGTGCTCAAGAAATGGTGAAGAATAAAATTAACTACCCAGGCTCTGACAAAGTGTGCATACAGATACCACCACCACCATATGCGCCTAACACCTCCATTTCCGCTTGGCTCAGACACTGGGGCACCGACGGACAGGTGAGTGTCTCATTGGCTTCTCTGGTAGATAAATTAGGACCCGCTGTTTATCACTGAGATAATAAGATTATAAGGAGCTGAATTGGTCTTTGTTTGTTTTTTACACAGTTAAGTAGCACAAGGGGACTCTTATTGCCAATATCCTTGAACACAAAAGCAGCTCGCATTTATGGGGAGCTCAGTCTCTGTTACCCTTGGGTAATCTCTAAATTGGCTGTGTAATTGTGATTCGGTGTTGTTATACAAAAAATTTTTTGTTTGTTGATAGGAAGAAGACACTCTTCTCCCACCAGTGGACGCCCAAATTCTTGGTAGATATGTATTTGTCTAATAGTAACGTCATTGTTATCCTTACCCAACTTATTACTTGGGTTTAGTTGCAGTAGCTATTTTACATCTCAAGGTCCTGAAGAAAGCCGGGGCAAATCCCCTTAGGCTGAAACATGTCGACCGTACTGCACAGCCCCATGGAGTAGTAGTCCTCCACCAGGCGTGTTTTTAACTTTTGACACACAGACTTCTGTATGCACACTTTGTCAGAGCCTGGGTAGTTAATTTTATTCTTCACCATTTCTTGAGCACTGCACTTCATCTGTCCACTTTTTTGGTAAACACCTTGGCTAAGATTACTGACATCCATTTTCACACTAGCACTAATTGGTTGGATGTGATATGGCTTGATCAGAAAGTCCCACGTGACGCAAACTCCACCAAAAAGGGTGGTCTGATGGGATTTTTTCTAGCTTGTTTGTTTCCAATAACTACTAACGGCACTGATACACACGCGCATCCAGTTGGTCTGTAGTCACTGGCATGGTCACACACCCCCTCTAGACCTGGTCTGCTTTGTTGTATGTCTCATATTCTGATAGCAGGGGAGGTAGCATACAGGTCTCTAAATATTCCCCTTGACCCTCCACACACCTTTGTTTTTTTAGGCCATTTTAACATGTCAAAGATTGTAATGTAGACCAAGTGGTCAATGCATAAAGGTATGTACACAGTGCAAAATAACAAAATCAGTGCCATTGATTTATGCAAGATCTACGGCCAAAAGAAACTGCAGTACCACAGAGTCTTTTGAATCAGAAAAAATTACAATGTGTAGAAGATTCAAAGAACGTGGTTACAGCACCAAAGCTATATCCGCAGCTTGCAAGAGGGTGGATGAAACTGTCCGAAATGATCTACTCTACCCAGTCAGGGATTACACCAGTATTAATACTGTGAGATTCATTACTACCTATTCAGGTCAGGCTAACAAAATACGTGACATTTTCAAAAAACATTGGCATGTCCTACTGAGTGACGAACATCTTAAACCTGACCTGGGAAGCAATCCCCAGATTACTTTTAAAAAGAGCAGATCATTGAAAGACGAATTGAGTCACAATTATGTCACACAAGAAAGACAGGGACCCTCTGGTACACAGACAGGATACAAATGCTGCAATAAATGTAAAGCGTGCAGAGGAAGTGTTAACTGTGATAGACTATCCGTTCCGCACACAGGAAAGGAATTTGTGATAAAAAAAATCTAACCTGTAACACTCCATACTGCATATACATTCTGATATGCCCATGCAACAAATAGTATGTGGGAAGTACCAAACATCAAGCCAAAAAAAGAATCCTGGAACACCTCAGAGCTATAAGGAATAACAACAAATCTTATCCTGTAGCACGGCATTTTCACCTACACCACTACAATGATGAAACTAAATTGCGAATGGTGGTGATTAACAATGTTGATCTTGGGGTGAGGGGTAGGAACTGGGAACTATCTTTACGCAAACTTGAATCGACTTACATTATTGATTTTGAATGTACTGTACCTAATGGATTGAATGTCAATGAAGAATTAGCATGAACATGAATTTGACTTATTTCAGTTTATCGCAGTTGCTGTTTTAGTAATTTAAAATTTTCTATTTTTTAGGTGCTTAGGACTATGTGGCCAGATAATGTTCACTGTTTATGAAGTTTCCATTGAAAAGAATATGCAAGACACTTGTGATGTATCGATTTAATTGGATCTTGCCCACATGGGCGAGAGAGACTGCTATTGATCATGGTAGTTGGTATTAGCCCACTGGGGAAGGACTGGCTGGTGATTTAACTTACTTGTATATGATATACTTTTGGTAATTCTGACCGATACTAAGCAGGATGTAGATCTTGCATAAATCAATGGCACTGATTTCGTTATTTTGCACTGTATACATAACTTTATGAATTGACCACTTGGTCTACATTACAATCTTTGACATGTTAAAATGGCCGACATAAAAACTGTCATTCTGCATCACCTTCAAAGTAGTCCACGTCATGTTTGTACGTGTAGATTTAAATGGCATTTGTGAGATGAGACTTTTAGCGTGATCAAGGCTTAATCGCCGAAACGCGTTGTTGTTCCCAATAAATCGTTATTTTACCTGCACAAGGAAGGTGTCCGAGCAGTCTGTTTTGCAAACGAAGTTGACTGTGAAAAGCGTGTTTGGGACCTCCGGTGCCCTTGCTTGGACCGCCTGCCAACAGCAAGTCCGACTTCACCGTAAATCGTGGAGAGAATATATATATCCAACTACAAACGCTGGCAACTCAGGAAATGCCGCGCCCGGAACCTCAAGCGGCAACAATCCAACAAAACAAGGCCACTGGAAACGCTACCAAAAGAAAACAAAGAAAACAAATCCAAATCAGTGATCAACCTTTCTAACTTAAAACTAACAACTGCGGAAACAGCCGTGTTAAATTTGGGGCTGTCATATTGTCCGCCGTGTAATATGAACTATGCTGACACTCGCATGGATGTTAATAGATTTACACACAAGCTGAAACTCAAAAAGTTTTTCGAACAACATCCCAAGAAAAATATTCCCCCTGAGACGGCATCAAGTCCCATCATGACCAGTAGCCAAAGTCAGGCCACTTTTGACACCATCTGGGAATTACAAAACTAGCTAATTGGAGGAAATACAATGGAAACGCCACATATTTCAAACGTGCAACAAATTACTCCATTCAAGGCAAAATCCACCTTCCATCCTGTTATGGTTCATGACAACTTGGATACTTTTCAGGAAATTGTGATACAAGACATTAAAAAACTTACACCGCCACCAATAAAAAGAAGTTCTACATATCTAAACAAAACTGGTGTTACAAACAACTAATCATGAAACTACAGAAAGACGATAACATCGTCGTGAAACAGGCCGATAAAGGCGGCAATGTGGTCCTTTGGCCGAAAGATATGTATCTGAAGGAGGCAGAATTACAGTTAAATGACATCTCTTGTTACCGAAGGAGCAATATTCAGGTTGTAAAAACTATGTGGGGGGATCAATATCATAAATTACAAGCCTGGAGAAGTGCTGGACTCCTTACACATGAGGAGTTCCGATAGTTGAAGAAAGGTCATCCAGTCATTCCCTCGTTCTATCTAATTCCAAAAATTCATAACAACTCTGACACACCACCGGGCCGACCCATCATTTCGGCTATTGACAGCTCCTTGGAACATGTCTCCAAGTATATAGACTTTTTTCTTCAAGGTCATGTTAAGACTCTCAATTCTTATGTCAAAGACTCTTTTGATTTCCTCAGCAAAATTGAGCGTTTTGTTTGGGAGGAAGATATGGTTCTAATGACTTTGGATGTTTCTTCCCTTTACACCTCGATAAAACACTGTGATGGACTCAAGGCTTTGAACACTATCTAAACAAATGCCCTCCACACTCGATGGCACATAACAGAATGCTATTGGATATGACCAAAATGTGCCTCGAACAAAACTTTTTCATCTTCAATGGCGTGATATACCATCAGTTCAGAGGTGTGGCGATGGGGGCCTGTTTCTCACCTAGCTACGCGTGTTTACACGTTGGGCTATGGGAGGAACAGGTCCTAGTCGGCCAACACCACAATCTTATTTCCAACAACATTGCATTGTACTTACGGTATATTGATGATGTTTTCCTTGTTTGGAAGGGCACTGCTGACAGTGCCAGAGCCTTTGTGGAAATGATTAATGTAAACACCATCAATCTTAATTTCACCTCCAATATGAGTTCCATTTATATCTGTTTTTTGGATGTTGAGGTATTTGTAGAGGGCAATACCTTAGGTGCGAGACTGTATAGGAAACCAAGTGCTGGCAACACCATACTGCATTCAAATAGTCAGCACCCTGCCCACTTGATTCGGAGCATTCCTTTCGGGGAAATGCTCCGGATCAAAAGAATCTGCAGCACTGATGCTGAATATGCGGCCGCACAGGAGGCATGCAGATTACGTTTTCTAGCCAGAGGCTATTCTAATGCCAGTCTCATTAAAGCAATTCAGCGTTCGAATTCAGTTAGCAGACAGGAGGCCTTAATTCCAAAAGTAAGAAGCATCCATACAGACGATTCTTTGGCAGGAGAGGTTAAAACAACTTCCCCATGAGTCATTTTGACTTTTAATCGACAGCATGGGGCACTTCGGAAAATCTTGTACAAAAACTGGAATCTAGTTCAAAGTGATCCAGTAATTGGGCATATAGTGAGCAATAAACCGGAGCTCACTTTCCGCAAATCCCCTTCCATGTCCAAAGCATTGGTTAGTAACACCTTGGAACCAAGAGCTTCCACCACTTGGATGGCACTCAAGAAGGGCTTTAAAACTTGTCCACAATGCAAAGCCTGCCATTTCGGTAGTAACAGGACACATTTCAAAAGCCCTTTTCGTGAATATCCTATTGCCATTTCCAAGTGGCTTACTTGCAAAACTGAATACGTAATTTATGTGTTGGAGTGTCCGTGTGGACTCCAGTACGTGGGCAGTACTAAACTGCCCGCCCACAAACGGCTACTCCAACACATCCGTGCAATTTCGGGTCATGATCAAAACTATCCGGTTGCCAGGCATTTTCAGGAGAAACATCAAGGCATACCTGACCAGCTCCAGTACTTTTTAATTGACTCAGTGGAGGTCTCGAGAAGAGGAGGGGACCGTGAGGCCAAACTCTGTCTCCTTGAAACCAGATATATACTGGAGCTTAATACTAAGAATCCTAACGGATTAAATGACAGGGAAGATCTTTATACCTGCATTTAGAATTTTTTGTATGCCTATAAGACCTGTCCGGATAGTACAAGAATCTCATCCCAGTAATGTCATTGTCAGATGTATCGAAATACTTTGACATAGTGGTAACTCTTCTACATTTCTCTGCAAATAATTTTTTAATCCTTCTATTTTTATACTAGGAATTAGCTATTTTTATACTTGCACTTTATATTGCCAATCTTGCACAATCACTTTTTTGCACTAGTTATGTCTTAGCAGGCACTGTTAAGGTGACAGGCCCACTTGGGCTGTATTTAGATTAACCTCTACATGATTCAAACAAGATGATAAGGGATCAGCATTTTGAAGTTTATTCTCAGATCCCCCTATACTCAACGTTGTTTTTCTGTACATATGTACATAGAACTGTTTTTACACAACATTGGTATTTAAATTGAATATATTTGTATACCTGTTGATACTTCTTTACATAGACACAATTGATTGTCATGTTCAGCTTTTTGTATCAACTTTACCTCCGTATGCTGTGTAAATATATTTTTTATCATGTGTAATGTATTTTAAGATAGTTATGGGTCTTAAATGTTTTCTACACTGATAAACAGTTTTTTCTATTTCTAGTAATCAACTAGTAATACGGAAATAACAGCGTTAACATGTATAGTATTTTTTCCTTGTTTATGAATCAATTTGATGCACCGTCACTTTAAATGTCCCACTCTATGGCGAGCAGTTTGTCATGTGATCAAGCCTCTTCGAAGGCGAAACGCGTCATGGCGGCAGGGCTGGCACTAATTGTATAAACCACCTTTGCACCAGCACTCTTTTGGGTCGACTCTTCGTCACTGTGGGACTGGCAGTTTTTGAATTTCTGTCACAGATGATGAGCTTTATCATCTAGACACCTCTTGTGTCTCGGTAGAACCGAGACACAAGAGGTGAAAAACAAAAGGGGAAAACGATAAAATGGGGCAGGGTAGAGACCCCCTGACCTCCTAGGTTTTCTCAGGGGGGCCTAGAAGGACCCCGAAGGGCAAAAAAGCTATTATTATTATTTTTTATTTCGCGGAGTACGCTCAGGGCATGTGTACGGGTGGGCGTACAGGTGCGCGTAACCTGAGGGCACTGGAGTTTAAATATAAAAAAATATACAGGAAAAATACATTAAAAAATTAATATTACAAAAATATAGAATATTGGAATAATTAGAAAAAAATTATAATAATTAATAGCTATAAACATTTGCTATTAAAAAAACTTAATAGTTCACTTAAAAAAACGTAGGTTTCAAACTCGTTATAGTTAGGAATTAGCATTTAAAAAACCTTTGAAATTCACTGAAAAAACCACAGGTTTAACACTTGTTATAGTTAGAAATTAGCATTTAAAAAACCTTTGAAATTCACTAAAAAAACATAGGTTTTACACCAGTTATAGTTAGCTGAACATTTTACTCATATAAAACAATTAAAATTCTCATGTTATAGTTAGTTGGACTCACTATAACTTGCGCGCCCGCAATCCACTGCTGATTATGTCACATATTAGATCATTCATGACATGGTCAGTGACATCACTGATGACATCTCAAATGACATCACTGATGACTTTTTAATTGACATCACTGATCTCATCACTGATGACATCATTCATGTGATAATACGATGCACCTCCTCACACTCTAATATAACCTTTCATACACCCAGTGTTAAATACAGACTACCATTGTTGAAACCATTGACACACCATTACCAGTTACTACATACGCACTCACTGATTCCTAGGTCTACACACATATCCACTCATTCACCCATACAATCACTCATACATACAGTCACTCATCAATATAACACTATCATATGCACTCATACACATATACAGATACTCACACACTGCCACTCATCCATGGAGTTACTCACACACCTAGTCAGTCATGCAAATAATCAATCACACTCCCATTTCTTCATCTATACAGTTATACACACAACACCTTACTTATTCAAACATATACTAACACATACTCTCTTATACAATCAGTGATACAAGTACACATTGATCCACACAGCCACTTGCACAATCACTGGCTCTCATGTATATTCATTTATATATGCCAACTCTCACATGCACTATGTTTTACATATGTACTTACTTGGACATGTAGCACTGAGATATCCATTCACTCACCAACACACCCATGCACACAGTCAACCGCCAATACAGCTGTTTCCACATGCACTCTTGATCCCATACACCTAGTGAATAAACTGCTCACTCATCTATGCACAGAGTCACACACCTCCCAGCCACCCACACACACACTCAGTCTACCATAAAAATACTTGGTCAGCCAATCAATAACCCATATAGCCGCTCATATAGCTACTGATCAACACATGCAGCAGCTTACACAACAACAGACATACTGATGCACACATTCAGACAGTTTAGTCACTAGCCCATGCATTCAGTAAGACACATTTAATCACTCACTCATACAGTCAGTCACGCACCTAACAAATCCTTCATCCAGACACTTATACATCCACTCATTCTTCAAAATGTAAAACACATTTAAACTTTACAGAAACACAGAGTCACTGGATGATGTCATCAGTGATGTTATCAGTGATGTCATTTGAGATGTCATCAGTGATGTCACTGACCATGTCATGAATAATGTAATATGTGACATCATCAGCAGTGGATTGCGGGTGCGCGAGTTATAGTGAGTCCAACTAACTATAACATGGGAATTTCAATGGTTTTGTATGAGTAAAATGTTCAGCTAACTATAACTGGTGTGAAACCTATGTTTTTTTTAGTGAACATATATATATACACATAATTTTGATATCCCGTGTTTTCCTTCCGCTTACTCCACCACTGTATCTGAGATAACACCGAAAGGCAGCTCTCCACGGAAAGAAGGCATTCCAGGTTATAACTTCCTCAAGGTATTTTTATTATTCTTTTTTTCATCGTATTTCTTTACAACTTCACAAAGTGAAAAGTTCAAACATCAGTGCATCAGAATATATATATATATATATTTAATAATGATATCAGATTTAAAAAAAATTAACATTATGTCAATTTAGAAGACACATTATATTACAATAGAAATAACAAATAAAAATGGTGTTTGCTATTTGTAATATCCCACAATTCACTCACCCTAGATCAGGTGTCTCCATCCAGTCCATTGTGAGCTACCAGTAGCTCACAGACACCTTCAGAATAGCTCACAACCTTGAGTTTATTTTTGAATGTGCACAAGGTCAAAATTGGCTTTCAAAGTTAAGGGAAGCCTATGTTTATTTTACATTACATTCATCAGGCAGAAGATAGCACAGCCTGATAATGTGCTCTGCTCAGTCAGATTAATGCCCTAGGCTGGGGCTGGGTCACAGAGGTGAGAAACTTAAGCACTGAGATATTTAACTCTTAAATGAAGTCCTGGTCAACCCAATATCCAAGCTGTGAACAGATGTCCCTGGATACCTTTAAATGGAAGAAAAATAAAATGGAAAGTTACCTTAAGGATTAAGACAACTTATCATTTATATTTTCTCCCATTTGAAAGTGCATCATGTATAAACAGCAGGCCCCCAACTCGCAGTGGCCAGTAGACAATGTGCCATAAGTATATAGGAAATAAACAGGCCTTTTTTAACATAAGAAAACTTAAAAATGCAGATAAATGGTCCATTATATGATCTCTTTTACTGATTCTTTTTCTGCACTTCAATTTTCACCCATATAAAAAGAGCATTTTGTATGTTTGTGTAATTCAGGTAACAGTGTCACATATGGCTAAAGGTATGTCCTGTGCTGCTAGTAGAAACAGCATAGGCTCTAAGTCACCAGCACAAATATATGGCATTCTTAGGCACATTTATTCATTCATCCCCAAAAATCTCCCTCTCAGGTACAGCCATGTCAACCCTTTCATAGTACCCTTAGTCATAGTATTTTGTTTAAACCATGGTATCTGGCTCTATGAACATCAGGCTTTAAGTAAATTAAGTTCTTGTTTGAGATGAGGACATTAAATAACTATTTCTTTTTTACAGCAATGAAATTTAGTATCAACATTAAGCTCAACACATGTCCAACACACATGAAGCCTTCTCGAATGTGTAAGGTTTGCACAAGGTGTATGATGATGTGTTGTGTATATTAATATGTAATGAAAGATCCCACTGGATTTCTGATCACCCCTAAAGGACTGTATTGAGGAAACCCATGCCTGCTTAAACAACAAATATGCATGACTTTCTGTGATGTTATAAGGGACAGTTGTATAAAACAGGCCACACTTTATAAATGTGTTAGGTGTCATGCTCATTTACTATTGTGAATTATGCTATGTTAGAACTATTACAGGTGACATTGCATAAAATGCACTTAATATACAGTGGATGTACAAGCATCACATTGGTGAGTTAGTATTATAGACAAACAATAGTGAGCATGTGAGCTAAAATGATTAGAAACATCATATTAAATGGCTATATTTTTGATTATCATATCACAAAGATATTTTAATTTGTGTTAAAAGTGACAGATTTCCATGATGTCTTACTCCTTCACAATTGTGCATGTAAGCCAGTTGGTGACACATTAACGCATACCCCACAACTTTTTAAAATCTCCATTGGTATGTCCAGATGATAGATCAATGATGAAAAATCAATAGTATACTTTAAGGGACGTTGGCAGATAGAATGTTCCGTCACATATATGTTGGAATATTACATCTGGAAAACACAAAATCAGGCTCAACTTAAGAGTCATGAAGAAATTGTAGAAATGAATCAAGGATTAATCTGGTAAATCTTGTGATTTGTTTGATTTTTTAATTTATATATGAATCAGTGTATGAAATATTTACTGTGATGGTGCACCAATTTGGGCCTAACCTTCAAGGGTAGTCTTGCTTGATAAGATTTGTTGTGACATAAGTTCACTATTCAGGACAACAAATCTGAACATTCAGAAGTGTTAACTATTTCCTGGAGAAAATTTAAAAAGGTGAAGGGAAAGATCATAAATGATATAGGAGCTATATGGGTAAATCACAAACATTTGAGTAAATCGTTTTGTAAGATGTTCCCTAAATGCAGTAGATAATGATAAAAATAAACCAAAGTTTCAAACTTGAAGCAGGTGAATTCTGATAAATGAGAAAAAACATATGATCTGTTCCATTTATGCAGAAATAATAAAGTTATTGAATATGTCTTTCAAGCATCTTCAAGAGCATGCAAAGGGAACAGTGACCATAAGGGCGAGGAAACAGCTGGCAACAGTGTTTCGGGTGCTGAGACCACAGACACCGATGGACACAGTGGCATAGAGGGTGAGGGGACTGCAACGGAGGCCACTAGCTCATAATCATCATCTTCAGAGGCCTCCACAAGCCAGCAGTGCCCAGTGACCTTTTAGGAACTGTACCGCCTGCATCTTTGTCCACCACCGAGTGACCTACCTCCAACCTCCCTCTTGCCCCCTATTCTGCCCTTGTACCCTGGCTACGCTCAGTGAGTAGGCTATTGACCTCCTACGCTGCATCTCTATAGGCCATACTGTACTCCTGAGTGTCATCCAGGGACTTAGTTGCCAAATGCAACAAATTATGGCATATCTGGAAGGCATACACAGTTTTGTGTTTGGCCTGCAGAGGTCATTTACAGGGCTAGCCTCCTCACTGACTGCATCCTACTAACCAGCCCAAACTTCTGCCCCAACTCAGGTCCCTTCCTAATCTCAATTCCAAAGTCCCACCCATATCCTATGCACACTGGGTTCTTTGCAAGCATCCACTACGACACACAGACCACATGAAACCACAAAACATACACCCACAGAAACCACAGCCACACCAACCACCTCAACAGCACACTCATCCAACCCAGCACCCTCACACTTTTACACACAGAAGCACACCCACACACAAAACAACACCTACCAAACATAGACACACACACTCACCCGATTAACATACACCAGCAAAGAAACAACCTTCCAAACATTCACAACACACACCAGACCAACATGCAACTGCAAAACCAACAGACACATGAACTTCACCCACTGCAGCTCCCTCTACCACCCATGCCCAATCCTCTCCACCCCTCTTAACCTTACACCTCCCCTTGAATTCATGTCTTACCTGTCCATAACCCCTGACAAACCCAAACTCACCCCTCCCAAGAAAGATCTTTGAGGTGCCTGCTCTGTGCCCACTAGATGCCCCTTCCTGAGAGGTTCCCTTTAGCAGTTTGTTTAGGAGGCTAGTTTGGGGACTTCAACGTCATGTCTTTGTGATGTTTATATTTTTTTACTGTTTTATCTTTGGAAATAAAAAATATTGATTTGAGAGAAGTGTCTCAATTTTTTAATAACAGTTATTTTAATTTCACAAAGCTTGTCCTGGCATTATTTTTCATTTACTATTCTTTGATTCCTAGAACTGTTAATGATTAAATTGTGATTTACATAATGTAGTCTTAAATTATAACTGAAAATGACAATTTTTTTAATTGTCTAATTTGTACTAGTAATAAAAGTATGTGATGGACATTTAAAATTGTGGTTCAAGCATTCATCATGATGATGGACACTTATACCAACAAATGGATGAGTACATAAACACATATGCATTGCAGATTTAAAATAATGATGACACAAATAGCATTTCATGAATTACAGGAAAGAAAGAACTCAAGTGTAAATGTTAAATTGATGAATATATTACTTGATTAAAGTTTGGAACTAACATTGATTTTACAGTTATTTTTAAACAAACATTTCACATTGTCAAGTGCAATTTCTGATTTATATTACATTTCAATTCTCCCAATAATGTGTAATGCATATCTTTATTATTGTATTGTTAAAGAAAATTAAGTTAACTCGCCTGTATGTTCAGTTTCAGATTTTTGGATTGATATCCATGTTTTGGTGCCAATTATCATGAAGGCAACTTGAACCACATTTAAAATGACAATAAATGTATTCTTTATTATACTGGAGACGTATTATGACAACCTCTGAACTAGCTCATTATGCCACTGCCCTGAAGGAAATCATCAGGGCAGATCGCTTTCATTCCATCCCATGGCTTAAAGAAATAAGGGGTATGCTAACTAAGTTGGAACTAGACTACCTATGGATCACTCCCAATGCCTCAAGTTTTCCATCAAAGGCAACCCTGAAAAAAATGCACTGGGATATGGTTTGGTTGCCTACCTATAGTACTGGATCCAATACTAACTTAACCAGTCGTTTTCTTGATATCAAACCTTTACCATCATGTGAGCCTTACTGGGACATCATTGAAAGGCCATTTGATAGAAAATTGTATTTCCAATTCAGAACCGGGACCCTTCCTTTAAAGGTATTTACTTATAAATGGTCAGCAACTCAGGATGACAAATGCCACTACTGTAAAGACTTGAGTGAGAACATTCCTCATCTGCTGTTTGTATGTCCCCTTTACGTAAGCCCCCATCGTAAGTGGATAAAATCGGTGTGTTTAAATCTAGGAACACGTAGGTACATAGAGGCGTTAATAGTACTGGAATCAGATTGTACACCCTGTGTGGCGATCGCTGTTGCAAAATTCTTAGGGTGGGCCAGGACTATACGCACCCGCACTTTGCAACTCCCAGATGCTGCCCAATGAATTTTATGACACCGCTTAATGCCAGATCAACTTTTTAAATCCATGTCTTATTGAATTATTTTAATTATTCTGTATAAATTATTTTTAATCTGGAATGTGACAGCATTATGGTTTAATGAGTTTTTAAAATAATGAATTTAACTTTGTAGTATTTATAGTGTAGTGTCAGGATGTACAACCGCTTTTATGACATGCTGTCGAATAAAGCTTTGAAATTTGAAATTTGTATTCTGGTGTGTTTCTTTATATTTCTACAGTGACAACATTACACACATATGCATTACACATTGGTATGTTATTGCTTCTAAGAGACATTTCAACATGAACGAGTCCAGATCAAATGTAAACAGACAAGTCAAATAGTAACAAGTTATAATGGAAGGGTTCCTTCAAATCTGGCAATGACGCTGTTGATTTCTTTGTGATCCAGTAGCAGCAGCAAGGGCAGGACTTGTATGATCGGCTCCATGACCTAAAAAGAAGTGTGAAACAGATAGAAGGTACGTTTTAGCCTTATATCCATTCCAATCTGCCAACTCAGGTGTGGAGGTTTCCCCACCACAGTTACATCGGCAGGAAGGCACATTGTGATTGGCCTGGTGGGCAAACTGACTGTACTCCCTCCAACAGCTGCTTTTGCCTATAGCACCATTGACGTGGGTGAACAAATTTGGTGGAGACAGCGGCACTTTGACTGTTGTTCCGCCATTGAACTTACAAATAAAAAAACAGTTTCTATGGTGTACTAGGTGGGGAGGTTTTTCCCTTCCAGGAAGAGGCATCTTTGCCATTGCAGGCTAACCACACAAGATCTGTTCTGCATATTCTGGGGGGAGCCTCAGGGTCTACAATGTTCGAAAATGGTGGCTTTGCACCTCTTGGGCAGCAAGTGCAAGGTTTGCAGTTCTCCCAAGTGATATTACACAAGTTTTTGCTTTGTGACATTTCCAACATAGGCTCCTATTTCTGGTTAGCGCAACAGGGCTTGATAACTATTATTCACTTTCTAGGCGTGGGCACGTTTTGCCAGGTCACCCTTGTCTTCCAGGAGAGATAATGTACAGGTGTTCTTGGTGAGCAGTTTTTTTTAAAAAAGAAGGCATGTTACTGGCATATTCCATGGGTCTTCAGCCTGCAGGATACCTAATGATGAGTGTAGGTAATACTTGTGAGCAGGTTACCACCAAGCTTTGGCAGGTGAATGTTTGTGTTGGCTAACTCTGGGGACAAATCCTCCAAGAAGATGCACTTTGCTTTGCAGCCTCCTACTTGACCAGCACAGGCTAAGCATCAGTTCTGCTCCTGTCTGTGGAGCATGTATCAAGCACCACTAATCAGTGCCAGTCTGCTGCTCCTAACATGATTGAGGTACTATTTTTCTTCTTCTCCCTTCCACTCCCCACCACAACTTGTACTCTCTCCTGCTCCTTCCAAGCCACGCAAAGGATGTAGAATCCTCTCCTTCACACACCATTCCTACCCCCCTCCCGATTTTATTCTATATACTGACTACTGCTTGGTGACGCTTAGGAAAAGAAAGAGGGAGTAGAGTATAGGAAAGGAAACGAGACAGCAGCAGTCAGAGAGGGATAGTGTGGTACTATAAAGGCTTAGCTTTCAGGCTAACTGACTTTAGAGCATTTTTCTGATTCTGCTTTTTCCCATTTCAATCATAAACTTCTTGTAAGTATGCTTTGGCCTGAATTTCGGACACAAAGCTACTTGTAGTCCCTTTTTGCATAATTTTTAGCCAAGCAGTATTCTGCAGGTACACGTCGGCTCCCAGTTGCTGAAAAGGGGTGAAGAGCTGCCTCAGCCTCCACCAGCGTTCCACGGTAGGCAGACAAATTATTGATTTTTAAATATCAACATACAATAATGTTGATGTTTAAATATCGAAGGGACAGAATATAGAAGGTAAGTAATATCGATATTTTTAATATCGATGGGACAGAATTTCAAAGGTAAGTAATATCGATTTTGTTAATATCGATGTTAGTAATATCGATGTTACTAATATCGATTTTTATATGATTTTTATGTATATTATTATGTATTTAATATGTATTATTTTTGTATGTAATTTATTTAAATTTTGTATTTTAGTACCGTAGCGGGTTATAGGGGAATAGGGTAGGAAGTAATTTAATTACACAAATGTAATTATACATTTTTAGGAATTATAAATTAATTTTAATTAATTGGTAATTCATTTTTATTAATTGGTAATTATTTAAATTATTTGATTATTTGGTAATTATGTTTTGTAGCAGATTGTGGGTTTATAGGGGAATAGGGTGGGAAGTAATTTAATTATACTTAATTATTTATTAATTTTTATGAATTGTTTTTGTTATTTATATAATTGTTAATTAATTATTAATTGGTAATTAATTTTTATTAATTGATTAATTGATAATTATGTTCTGTAGAGGGTTATGAGTTTATAGGGGAGTAGGGTGCGAAGTAATTTAAATGTAATTAAGTAATGATTTATTTAAACTAATTGTTTTTATTAATTATATTATTGGTGATTAATCATTAATTGGTAACTAATTATTATGAAGTGGTATTTATTGTTAATTTATTTTTACTTAATTATTATGTGGTAATTATGTTTTTAATAATTATGTATTGGTATTTGTAAATAGTTTAGATGTATTTAAGAATTATTTTTTTTAATATTTTAAAATATTTATTTATTTGTTATTATGGTATTTTCAACTTCTATGCTATCCAACACGTTCCCCACTGTTGCAATCTCTGGAGTGGGAATAGTAATTTTTACCCCTATGCCACCCAACACTTTCCCTACTGTTGCACTTTCTGGAGTTGGAATAGTAATTTTTACCTCCACGCTATCCAACACTTTCCCTACTGTTGCACTCTCTGGAGTGGGAATAGTAATTTTTACCCCTACGCTATCCTTCACTTTCCCTACTGTTGAACTCTCTGGAGTGGGAATAGTAATTGTTAACCCTACGCTATCCAACTCTTTCCCTACTGTTGCGCTGCTTGGAGTTGGAATAGTAATTTTTACCCCTAGGCCAGTGGTTCCCAAACTTTTTTGACCCGTGGCTCCCTTGCCCTAATTCGCAGTTGGCCGTGGCTCCCCCCCATTTTTTTACCGGTGGACGGGTGGGTGGGGATGTAAGCCCGACCTCGGGAGTACTTCCTGTTGCACTCTGACTGCCCCCTCTGTCCATGCCTGTCCCCACGCCCTCAGACTGCCCCTTCCCTCCATGCCTCCTTTCTTCGTGCCCTGAGACTCCCCCTTCTATCCTTGCCTGCTCCCTTTGTGCCCTGAGACAACCCCTTCCCTCCATGCCTTCTCCCTTTGTGCCCTGAGACTCCCCCTTCTATCCATGCCTGCTCCCTTCGTGCCCTGAGACTGCCCCTTCCCTCCATGCCTGCTCCCTTTGTGCCCTGAGACTGCCTCTTCCCTCCATGCCTTCTCCCTTTATGCCCTGAGACTCCCCCTTCTATCCATGCCTGCTCCCTTCGTGCCCTGAGACTGCCCCTTCCCTCCATGCCTGCTCCCTTTGTGCCCTGAGACTGCCCCTTCCCTCCATGCCTTCTCCCTTTGTGCCCTGAGACTCCCCCTTCTATCCATGCCAGCTCCCTTCGTGCCATGAGACTGCCCCTTCCCTCCATGCCTTCTCCCTTCGCGCCCTGAGACTGCTATATACATTTACTCCTGCGTATAGGTGAATATACCAACCTCGCCCCTCCCCAAGTAACATCAGTCCATTTTTTTTAATGTCAATGGGTACCCCACACTGTACAATGGTTCTGTTCATCAATTCATGCCACGGGCATAGCTATCAGTAGTGCAGCAGATGAAGTGGCACCAGGGCTCATGTATGCTATACTTAGGTGTGGAATGAAAAGCTGGTAATGCACCAAGGATTTGGAACAATATCCCCATATCCATCTGGACAGCCCGCACACTACATCGTCATGCAGTAACAGACCACCAGCCATCTACCCCTCCTATCAAATGTTGACTGAGTCTTTGGCTTTGGCCCTGTACAGAGGTCTACAGACATTTGGCTAAGTTTGTGCTGTATTAATACCACATACATACAGGCATAATACACTAATCAAACAAAATTGGGGAATTTTCTTAAATATAGAAGACTTGGAGAGACCTTGGCCAAACCCTTCTGCCCACTCTGTGTATAATGAAGTATTTCCTCTAAATAGAACTTCAAAATATATGTACCTATTTTATCAAGGTTATGATTTAGATTTTTTATGTTTTTCTACTATCTTCATCAATAAGGTTGCTTCTTGCAAAGGAGCTTCGGCAATCGTTAATCGCTGGCACCTCCTGTGATGTCATTGTCTGGGATGTCACAATGTAAATAAATCAGAGGAGCTTCACTCATTTCCCCCCAGAAGCCTTGGGCCCTTCAGCCGTGACTGGATCCTGGGGTCCCAGGCCAGAGAGGCTTCCTCCTTGATGCTTGAGGGGATATAATTAGAAATACAGCAGAAGGAGAAGCTGAATTACCAAGATTTTATTAGACAGAACAGCATGAAGCAGACTCCAGGTGTCAGTGGGGGCGAACCATTTTTTCTTATTCAGATAATAAAGTAGACATGTCCATGAAAGAAAAAAAGCCTCTGCTTGGATTTATGGTTGAATATAGGCACTGAGATATTCTATTCGAAGGACTATAGAAGATTAGCAGACAAATCACTTGAGAAAACCTACTTCAATAATGTGCAGCTAACCGCTCTGGACAGCATGTTAAGCATCTAATTACACGAGCTGCACACCCTACAGCAGTTGTACCTCACTACATATCCCAGCATACAGATCTTCAAAGCAGCTGTGATTCAGACAGTCATCAGCATCTCCTTCTGAGGACCGACCTCGTTCCTTTCACAGCCGGTGCTGCAAGCACAGCCAGCCATTGATGTGGCGACCAGTAAGGGGACAAAGCTGACCCTCAGCAGCCCCTCAGCTCCTTACACGTCAAGAGAGGTCTGTGCTCGCGAAGCAGTGAGGGGACCTGGCGTGTGCTCCAACAGCACAATGGTTCCTGGTTGTCCGGAGACAGACGGCTGTCCGCTCGGGTCTGTGATTTCAGGCGGCGCACAGCTGAGGCAGGAGACCACACTTCACTGTGAGGGGCACGTTCTTCAAACACATGCCAGATAAATGCGCATGCCTACATCTTCTCAGACAGCAGTAGTGAGCAGAACCAGGTAGCATTTATCCACTGTGATGGTGAAAGGAATGTGCTGTAACAGTGCACTAGATATGCACTCTGAAGAGCATGCATCCTGGTGTGAGACTGAATGCCTCGTGCACACCGGTAACGGTGCACACACACACACACTGTTCTTCTTGTTAGAGCGCACACACAGCCACACCCCAGCACTTCACAGGTCGTTAAAAGACCATTTGCATGTTAATGAGGCCTTGCTGTTGTTTCACCCCTTCCAAGAGCCCCTGCAGCTCACCCTTTCTTTCCATCCCTGTTTCCTTAAAGCGGCGGGTTTGACACTATTATGCAGGTGTCATTTCTAAATTGCTAGCGCTGCCACTGCAATTTCACACATCGTGCCGCGGCGCCCCTGGCAACTGATAACGGCGCACCGGGGCACCGCGGCGCACAGTTTGGGAACCACGGCCCTAGGCTATCCAACACTTTCCCTACTGTTGCACTCTTTGAAATGGGAATAGTAATTTTTACCCCTACGCTATCCAACACTTTCCCTACTGTTGCACTCTTTGGAGTGGGAATAGTAATTTTTACCTCTATGCTATTTAACATTTTACTTACCATTGTTTTTTTTTGAGTTATAAAAGTATTATATTCCCTCTGTTATTTAATATATTTTGTATAGTTTTAGCTAATGTAGTAAATAATTAATAGTAAAAATATTAAAAGTAAAAAAAAATTTTGCCATTTTGTTGCATAATTATTACATTTTTATTTATGTTAATATTTGATGTGTATAGATGACATTTGGAATTTATAATATTTTTAATTATTTATAATTTATAAAAATAAATATTAACATGATTATTAAGGGGTCGATTCCGATTCGGGAAACAAATCCGTACGACGATTCAAATTTGTAGCCGTTTCTGTTCGAATCGTACTAATCCGTCCGAATCGCGTAGTACAATCCGTAGGTAAAAAATTCGTACGAATCTTTGTGAACCGTACGAAAAAGAAGGGAAAAACGTACGAAACGGACCCTGAAAGTGAACCATACGAATCGTAAACATGCTGTACGGTCCGACAAGTATGTCGCGTATGAGCTGCGATTTGTACGGAAAACTTTGCGTATGGGCGAGCCACAAAATCAAAAACGAAACAAACCCCCCTGAACGAAGCGCACGCTAACCACATAAAAACGTCGAGTATGAGCGACCCACAAAATCTAATACGGTACGAACCCCCCCGGAACGAAGCGCATGTGAACCCCTAAAAACAGCACAAGGATGTAGAAAACAACTCGTACAAACCATGGAAATTAATGTCCTGGCCAGATCTAAAAAGCCAAACAGAGGGGCTAACTCAGAAACACCTTTTATAGCACACCCACCAAAAATTCAAACTAAGCCCCACCCACAAATGGACCAATAAAAAGGGCCCACACACACAAACCATGATCCTTTACAACAGACACAATTAGCAAGACACACTGACAACACACCACAAACTGCACACATACACCTTCACACATACTCCTAATCACATTCTGACCCACCCCCCTTCACATTCAGACCCACACACCCACATCCATACACACCGTCACCCCACACCATGTCCGCACAGAAGAATCCAAAGTTCACAAAGGAGGAGATGGAGATCCTTGTAGATGAAGTCATCAGAGTCGAGTCACAGCTGTTTGGCGCATTGGACAGATGGACCAGCATAGCGGAGAAAACACAGCTGTGGGAGAGGATAGTCAATAGGGTGAATGCTGTTGCACCCAACAGACTCACAAGGAAGGATTGCAGGGCCAGGTGGTACGATCTGCGGAGGATGATCAAGCGGAAGATGGACCAAAAGAGCCAGCACACTGGAGGTGGTGGTCCCCGCAGACCAGTAGAGTACCAGCCCTGGGAGGAGAAGGTGATGGCCCTGCTACCGCTGGTGGGGGTACATGGAATTGAAGGAGTCGTAGAGCCTGGTGAGTACACAAACAACTCATTTAACATGGTGGTGATGGCATCCATACCCCAAGTACAAAAAATGCCTGCACCAACCCCCAAGCGCCCACCGACCCACAACTACATCCAAAAACAACGCTAATGCCACAAACGTGTGTATGCCCCATTGAGAAAGCAAAGCCATGCCATGTCCCATGCTACAGAAAGCACAGACCAAAAATGGAAGTCCAGTATGCTGCGAGGGTGGGTGTCACAAAATGCATTGTGGGACTCCAAATCAGACCCAATTGCATGGGCGTCCGCAGGGGGGGCAAGGGAGGATCTTCCCCCCCCTGGATCGCCAGTGCGTCTGGTGTGGGCCCAGTCAGGGCCGGACCTAGTCCATCATGCTTTTGAAATGGTGACATTGTTCCTGGTGGCAGCTCCCTCCATTGGGTGGGAAGGGTGCAAAGGGGTGTCCGAGAAGGGTGCAAGGCAGAGTGCGAGAAGGGTGCAAGGGGGAGTGGAAAAGTGTGCAAGGCAGAGGGGAGAATGGTGCAAGGTAGAAAAGTGTGCAAGGCAGAGGTGGCGCAAGGAACAAGGGGGAGCAGGGTACAAGGGGGGGAGAAGGGTGCAAGGGGGAGGGGGAGAAGGGTGCAAGGCAGATGGGAGAAGGGTCCAAGGTAGAAAAGGGTTCAAGGAGGAGGTAGAGCAGGGTACAAGGGGGGTTTGAGCAGGGTACAAGGGGCAGGGGGAGAAGGGTGCAAGGGGGAGGGGAGAAGGATGCAAGGGGGAGGGTGATAAGGGTACAAGGGGGAGGGCGGGAAGGGCGGGAAGGGTGCAAGGGGAAGGGCCAGAAGGGTGCAAGGCGGAGGGGAGAAGGGTGCAAGGTAGATAAGTGTTCGAGGTGGAGCAGGGTACAAGGGGTATGCGGGGAAGGGAGAAAGGGGGAGGGGGAGAAGGTTGCAAGGGGGAGGGGAGAAGGGTGTAAGGGGAGGGGGAAAAGGGTGCAAGGCAGTGGTGAGAAGGGTGCAAGGAGGATGGTGATGAAGTTAAAAAATTGCCCACCACTAGAAACATTTCTGTGGACGCCAATGCCTAATTGCCTTCATCCCATGTGGCCCAGGTACACACCCATGCACCATGCTCAATGTACAGAGAGTGGGAAAGTACTGACAAGATAGCTGACACTGGGCCCTGGTGTAGGCTGCACAAGGCCCCCTGGGACCAGTGCAAGCACAAACACCAGGACAACAAGGTCAGATATATTTGACAGGAACTCACAACCACTGTCATGGCAGCATGTTCCATGGGGGGACAGCCACACAAGGAGGGAGGCCCAGTTCCAAATAAGACTGCAACTACCAGCACGGCCTGTCACACACCCCTTACACAAACATACCCTCCTGGGACAGGCAATGGAGTGCCCCACTGTCACAAGGGTCATGTAACACAACAAAACCAATAAAGATTTGTAGAAGCATCCAAGCAAAAAATCCAAAGTGCAGATTCACAATCCCCTTGCGCTTCTTCCACGGTGCCCTAGAGTCACCTTTATGACGCAGCGGTAGCACAAAAGTTGCAGCTGTGTATTTACAAGGTGACGCCTCTGGGAGATGTGTCACTTTCTAAAGCCCTGCGCCAGAAGTAAGTGTTCTGGTGCAGGGGGTGGGCGTTCCTGTGCAGCAACGCCTCACAAAAGTGGCTGAGTGAAGCCTACAAGATTTCCCTCAGTCACTTTTAAGCACATGCTGCATCAAAACCCAGTGCATGCTTGAAGCAGGAATAGGGATTGATGCAGCATTGTGCATATAGGGCCCCACAGAGCGTTGCTGGAGCTGCGTTGGGCTGGTGACGCAACTCCAGCAATGCGCCACTTCTGCGGCACAGATGCGTGACGCAGCTGTGCTGTTTTTTCCCATGGTGCTCTGCATTGTAAATGTGTCGCATCCATGCTGGCATAGCTGTGGTGCACAATGACTGGCCAATCCCTGCTGATATGCAGGGCTGTGCCAGTTATTGTAAATATGCCCCCACATGTCAATGACTCCTGAGCACAGATCAATCTGATCCCACAACATACCCATCCACAAGTGAACATTGAGGACAATCCAAAGCATAGACAAGTACCAGGTGGAACAATGCAAACTACAATGCGTATGAAAAATGGATGTTGCATTAAATTACATTAACATTGTCTGTCTCTCACACCCACAGGGCAACGTGCGGAATCTACCCCCAACAATGTAGAAGGTGAATTACAGTCCCAGGCTCTGCAGGACCCTCATCCCACTGACAGCAATGCCTCTCACCACTCCATGGATGACCCCAACCAACCTGGCACCTCTGGTGCCCAAACCCGTGCAGCACCAGGATCAGGAACATCTGCGCCAACCACCACCACCATTCCTGCCACATCCCAGCAGACATTTCGGAGCCCTGCCCACAGTCAACAACTGAGCCAGTCTGACAATGAGGCAAATATGGACAAGGTTCGCCGGGCACCCAGGAGGTGGCAGACAACACCACCACTGCCATCCCTCAGGGGACCCGTCGACCCGGTGTGCCCACAACGGCAGGCCAGGCTCGTGTGGGCAGGGGTGGTGGCACGGGGAGGCGAGAATCTGACCAGCCAGCTGCAGGGCCCGGTATGTATCAACTACGCAACATCATGGAGGCATACCGACGGGACACCAGGGAGTTCAGCCAGGTAGTGGGGACCCTCACAGAGATCAAAATCCTGCAGGCCGAGCAACACCCCAGTCAACAAGAACACCAAGGACGGATGGAGGCAAGACTGGCTGAGCTCCTGACAGTGCAAAGGGACATAAGCCATTCACTCCGTCAGATCGCAGACAACATGGAGCACATTGAGGGAGGTGGAGGAGGAATCGTCCGATGGAGCGTCCCATGCATCGTCAAGGCCTGCATATGAGGGTCTATCTCCTGCATGCAGTTGTACTGTGGATGTGATGAATGGTGCCCAGGGCAAGGTTGGCTGGACGCAGTTGGCGCAATTAGGTGTTGGATGGGAGACGTCCATGTTCGTCTTTGGGGCTGGGGTTGTGGAGTGCCTCCTGAGTGTGGCTGAGGAGCCTGAAGGTGATCCTGCAGTTGATAGTGAGCATATTGTAGGTATCAGAGGTGGATGGTCATGTGGCTGTGGCAGGGGATGTTGAGGATGAGGTGTGCGGATGCACCCTGGATGTGCACAAGTCCTCCTGGAGTCTGGCTGTTGTTCCTGCATAGAGGGCGTTGCCATAGTTGAGTCGGCTGGTGTCGTGGACCTGGGTGAATATCTGTCTTGCCTAGGAGTGGATCTATCTGAAGATCATTTGCAGCATGAGGAGGGAGTTGCAGCATGAGGTAGAGATTGTGTTGAGTTGCATGGGTATTGTGAGCGAGGAGTGTGCGATGAACACCTGCTTGCGTATTTGAGCACTGTGTGCTTGTGCGCTGCCCAGGTCGGTGTGACACAAGGAGTTGTCCCCGCAGTAAGGGGACAATCCTCAGATGATGACCTCAGACTTGTCCAAGTCCAGCCCCAGGTGGCTGATGTTCATCCATTCGTCAACGCACCTCATGCCCTCTTGAAGGTTGGATCTGGGAGCGACTGGGTCTCTGGTGAGGGTGAGGAGCAGCTAGGTGTAAATGGCATAGGACATGATGATGAGGTCGTGTGCGCATGTGATGGTGGAGATGGGGGTTATGGAGACATTGAAAATTGTGACGCTGAGAGATGAGCCCTGGGGCATTGGCCCGATGACCCTATGCTGAAGGGGGGAGGGGTACTCCCTGGGCCTTGCTGGTTAGGTACTTGGCGATTTCATCCTGGGCCCTCTTCTGGATCCCAGTGTTGGAGATGTGTGATCTGACAATGTGGTAGCACATGGTGTAGAATGCCATTGAGAGGTTGAGGGGGTGAGGGTGGTGGTCTCACCATTGTTGAGCAGGATCCATGATGTTGTTGGTGGTGGCAATGAGGGCTGTTGCAGTGGGATGATGACTGTGGAAGAAGGACTGGGGCGGGTTGCCTGGAGGTGTTTGCTTGGAGGGAGATGGTGAGTTGCTCGTTGACTGTCTTATTTGTTACATTTGCCAGGTAGGGAAGCAGGGTGATGTTCCTGGCGATCCTGCAGTACTGCCGTCCATTGTTAAAGAAGGGCCTGGGTCTCTGCATGCCTCCAGCTCCCATGGAATGTGGTGTACTTAAAGGAGACATTCATGACGTGCTGGAGGTGGGCTCCAAGGATGGGGTATGCTGTGATTGAGATGTTGTGTGGGAAGGGTCCTGAAGGAGAGCCGGAGTGAATTGTGTACATGAACCGGATAGTTTCTTTGCTGCTGACGGGAGTCCAGGAACTGAGAGGGAGGGTATGTCATATGGATAATAGCGATGTCTGCCTCTGTGTGGCGAGGCTGTTGTGTACGTCCATGAGCTGGCAGTGGCAGAATTTTGTGAGGGATCCCCTTGGCCTTGCAAGGGTAGGATGTCTTTTGGATGGAGAGCTGGGGTTAGATAGTTCACACACGATGCTTATGAGCTCCTTGATGTTATGTGTGTTGGCCCTACCTGAAGGATGTTCTCTTGTTCGTGCTGATGATATGGTGATGTCTGTGTGTGGCGGGTTTCAGGGCTGACAGGTAACTGATAGTTGTTTGTTTTGCAAGGTTTGCGCGAGATTCCGGCTAGACCTGTATGAGTCCAGTAGGTCTGCCTTATCCCAGGTGGCTTAACTGTTGTTGTACTTCACCGGAAAGTCCGCCAATGTGGCAAAAGTTTTGGATCAGTCGCTGATTCAGTGTGTGAGTTTGCAGGGTGTGGCCGTGGCATTGGTTGGAGTGTCCTGGGCGAAGGTGCCACACCTCTCATCTGTGGTGACTTAGGTCAAGCATCTCTGGGGCATCTGTAGCAGAGTGTGGGGCATTGTGTTGCTTGTCGGAGAACTGGATGCAAATGTTGATGTACCAATGAAGGATGGTGGTGTGGTTGTCCTCCTGCCGGAAGTTGATGTCCCCCTGCCACATGTAGTCTGTGTAGGTGAGGGCCTGCATGCTGATGTAGTTGTTGATGGCTTAGCGGAATTGTGGGTGTAGGCCTGGAGATCTGTAGATGAGTGTTAGACTGAGGGTGGTCAGGGTGTTGGTGTGAAACCTGAAGTGCAAGTGCTTCACAATGCTCAGTGTGTCCTGTTGTTGTATGTGACTCTGAGGGTACACTTCAGAATGAATTGCAATTCATCCTCCTGGATTGTTGGTGCGGTCCCTGCGGGTGATCTTGTATCATTCTGTGATGGCAATGTTGAAGTTGTGTGCTGAGGATGCATTCAACCAGGTTACTGTAATGAAGGTGATGTGTGGGGCTGTTGTGTTGAGGAGGTAATAGAGTCCAATGGTGTGCTGGTGGATGGAGCGGGTGTGCAGTAGGAGGCACATGACCTGGTTGTACGGACATGGTCTGTGAGGCGGGGCAGCACGTGTAGGTATTAGGAGTTGCACACACAGCATGTGAAGCTGTCGTGTGTGCGCTTAGGGGTTGCCTGATAGCAGGTGGTTGATTGTCTGGTGTTCATTGTTTGGAGGGTGGCTGGAGCATGAGTCTGTTGTGTTATGTTGGTCATGCAAAGACCAGAGGGTCTTGCACTGTGCACGGTGCAGGTGCTGGAGGCGCGGACGGTCCTGCCTTTGGCACGGAGGTGGCGCAACAATGGCACAGACAAGCTGGTGCCTGCATTGAGAATGGGTGGAGGGAGGAGCATCTGGGAGGCTTGTGGTTTGCAGAATCAGGGCACTCGGTGGAGCGGTGCCACAGGGGAGGCAGCCGCAGGAATGAGTAAACATCCGACGGCGGAAGGAGTGAGACACCAGGCAAAAAGTAGCACACAAAGAAAAGGAGGTTAGAAAGGCACAGTGTAACAGGCATATGGAAAGGAAGGAGTGTCTGGTTACTCATGGGTCACTCAAAGAAAATGGATGGAAAATCACCAAAAATGATGGGCACAGGATCAGGCACCAAAAGGCCAGGACACACAGCGTCAGCAGGTGTTGCATGCTCGTTGTGGGTAGCAACCTGCACAAATACATACACAACCAAGTACTTCATGCACAATAGGGATCATTAGCCATGGAGAACTGCATGCATGTTGGCAAATACACATACTACCATATGCACAATCTTTGTCAATTATTCCATAGATGATGCATGCAAAGTGGCAAGAGATCTGCGGTGACAGTGATGAGGCACATTGTACTGTGTTGAGCACATTTACTACACAAACTGTGTTGAGGCCATGCTGCATGAGCCAATGTCCATGGCCAGTGCCATTGCTCTGAATAAATTAACAGTCATGTAATGAGTTTACCTGTACTTCAGGTGAACCAATGTGCACAGGACTGCCTGTGACTGTCAGGGCCTTGAATCCTCTGAAAAGTGTTATGCTCAAAGTGGTCCATCTTCCGATAGCCCCTTGGTCTGAGTTGAACTGACAGACTCAAAAGGGTGATCAGGTGAGGAAAGGAAAGGAAGGGAACAGCAGGGAGGGAGATCTGAAACAAAGGTAAACAAGCATAAGGATTCAACACTTCTTGTCACCGAATCACAGAATACCTCAGGACCTATACTGTAACAGTTACACCTGTAAAAGAAAACAACAGCCACTGTATCCTAGTTGGGATCACAGTAATGAAAGTGCTACTAGATCTGAGGATCAAACAAGGACATTACTACACACTTACAAAGAAGAATGTTCTATACATTTACATGTATATAACCAGCAGTTATCAACATACCCAAAAAAGAATTAACAGCCACGTAACTGGGAAATTTGAGCTTACTTCTGTACGAGCTCTACAAGCCCCTGCTGTGAAAACAGAGATGAACAATGCACATGAATTCATAGCACATGGAAAGGTGATGAAATACCATAACACACCAAAGATCATATTGTACGAGTTGCAAAAGAAATGGCCAATATTATGATCCTGTTCCAAGGATTTTGCAAGTAGCACTGGGATCACAGAAGACACATAAAAGGTAGCATAGTATTGCAGCGATATGAAGGGGGTATGACGCTCTGCAAGCTGCTTCAAAAGCGCTGCAGCGTGACTCACACAAAGCCAACAATCCATAGTTACCCCAGGGAATCAGTGCGGGTCAAGAATAGAAATTACGTATCCCCTGCAAGAGCCTTAAGAAACTCGTCCAACAAGGGAGGGAATTAGGTAAACACAAGGAAGCCCCGCAAGAGCCCGTTATCGGCTCGTCCAACTGGGCTTTCAAATGCCTAACAGAGCAAGCTGCTGGGCCGGAACTCAACAGAGAGAGTAATGAGGATCAATGGCACAAAAGCACCCCTACCGTCACCAGGATATTCAGCACACCACAGGTGAATCCTGGAATGTACGGCACCGACTGGTGCCACGGAAGCGTTTACATTTGCTACAGTGCAACGTTGTGACGTCATCAGCGCAACGCTCTTGGCTTCATGGGAATAGAAATTTCTTATCAACTTACCGAGAAGGCTTGCAAAGCAGTGTTCCCCACCGGCCCTGAGGAAGCGTTGTGACAGTGACATGACATACTGGCACAAAGGTCAATGCATCCATACGAACAGATTCACAGGACTGTTGACAGAATATGTTGGGACATACGCTGGCCCACACCTTCACAACATGTTTGTTGGAAATCAAAATGTACTGGCACACAAGATTAAGTGGATGGGCAAAACACATCCTGCTGCACACAGCGAGGCTGCAATTCCCCATAGGGGCTGTTGTTGTGATGTCCCACACAATGTCAAAACGTGGTATCTGCAATGTGTCAGGGGCAAGGTCTACACATGCCTTCACCAGAGTCCACACTCCACTACAGATGCCTGTCAAGAAGGGTGACTGTCATGTCATGGGAGTGGTGCAAAATGTAATTTGATCCATGGGGATGAGACATGTATGCATGGTACTAGAACATGCACAGAAACAGTTCCCACACATTCCTAACCATACCAACACAAAAAAGCCTGTTTGGATCTCTTGCCCGATCTGACATTTACATATGTCCGTGCATGGAACGCTGATTCAGCCCATGTTGCAATCATCATGAGGAATAGCAGGAGGACAAAGATGACACAAACAGACAACAGACACAGCAACCTGGAAATGACAGCCACACAAGAGTTCACCTGTAAAAATCTTTGCAAAAGACATGGGCAGTTACGATACAGGAACTATGTGGGACACTTGCAAATTTCAAGAAAAGTAATTGCGCATCATTGTGTGGCATGACATCAGCACTTGCGTGACACATCAGAAGACACATCAAAGTCACTTTGCATACAGTCAGCTGGACACACACATAGCAACACAAGCCACTCAATGCTACAAGCTTGCTCACTCATTCACAGTGACTCACAATTATGAGAAGAAGTTGCATATGAGGTGAATCCGGATATCCTCCTCCTCCTTATCACTTGCATCATGACCATGCCCTTGATCCTCAACGGGTGAATGTTCCTGCTCCTCAGGTTCCAGGATGAGTGGCACTGCCTTCTCAACTGCCATGTTGTGCAGCATGCAGCACACGATGCAGATCTTACAGACCTTGTCCGGTGCATATGGGAGGGATCCGCCGGTCTTATCAAGGCACCAGAATCGGCTCTTCAGGAGGTCAAATGTCCTCTCAATCACTCGCCTGATCTGCCCGTGTGCATTATTGTACCGCTGATCTGCAGCTGTTCTTGGGTTGCGGAGAGGTGTCATTAGCCATGGCATGTTGGGTCCCCTACATAGATACATCATGTAAATAAGTGGGTCAGGAGATGCAGTCAGAGCAATAGATACTGAAACACACAGGACAAACAGAGTTTACCCACCAACAAGACATGCCTGCTCATTGCGCAGCTGCAGCATCATTTGTGGCACCCTGCTACGCCTCATGATGAATGCATCGTTTTCCGGTCCTCGAAAACGTGCACAAACGTGGGAAATCAGCATCTTAGCAAGACACACCACAAGGGCATTCATTGAATGATAATGTTTACGGTTGCGGTAAGCCTGCTCCTGTGCCTGTGGTGGCACCAAAGCCACATGTGTCCCATCAATGGACCCAATGACATGTGGCATCCCTCCCAGGGCATACAAATCACCCTTGACATCTCTCAACTCTTCAGGAGAAGGAAATTTGATGAATTCATCAATGTGCTCCAACATGGCTTCCAAAACATCACGCAGGACACGGCTGAAGATTGTGACATTCCACCAACATCAGCTATGGTTAATTGAAACATACCTGTAATGTAATGTAATGTAATGTAAATTGTCTTTTGTATAGCGAATAAATCACCCGAAGGTCTCAGAGCGCTTGCATTGGACATAACAACATACAGACGTGAAAGCAGGGATATTAATTAAGGGAGAGGGAGTCACTAGAACAGCCATGTCTTTAGATTTTTTCAAAAGCTGAGGTAGTTGGATTGCACCCTAATAGATAAGGGCAGAGCGTTCCAGAAGTCAGGCGCTGATTTACTGAAGGGCCTGTCACCGTATCTCACAGTGTGCACTTTAGGGACCTTTAGGAGCTGCTTACCAGCGGACCTAAGGGTTCTAGTAGGTAAGTGGGGTTTGAGCTTACTTTCCAGGTAGGCTGGTAGGCTGGACCTTGTCCATGAATTGTCTTGTGGACTAGGCAGCACAGTTTGAATTGGATCCGTTTCCTAATGGGGAGCCAGTGCAAGGTGTTGAGAGAGGGAGCAGATGGAGTACGAGGAGGAAGATCTAATACGATTCTGGCTGCGGTGTTCTGCAGCACTGGCAGCTGAAACAGAAGGTTTTCATTAATTGTGGCAAGGATGGCATTCCCGTAGTCAATGCGGCTCAAAATAAGTCCTTGGACTAGGGGCATGCGGGAGGGGAGGGGAAGCCACTTAAAGATTTTCTTTAGACTGCGCATCAGGCCAAAACATGTCTGAGAGATTTTATTTCAAAAGTTTTTATTGGTCGTTTCAGGGTTACATATCATACAAATCATTTTATTGACATGTTCTGACAGTCTATTGTCAATTATAACCCCCAGGTTTTTAACCGATTACCTGGGGGATGGGCAAGGTCCAAGAGTAGTGGGCCACCATTCCTTAGTCCAGAGTTTGTCGGCTGCTCCAAAAAGTACAATCTCTTTTTTGCTGGCGTTCAGTTTTAAAAAGTTGTTGGTCATCCAATTTTCTATGTCAACCATGCACTTTTGAAATCTTAATTTAGTTTCAGCAGGGTCTGAGCCAATGGTAACCAGCAGCTGGGTATCGTCAGCATATGATACCATGTCGAACCCGTGTGACTTGATGACTTCCGCCAGGTGGGATACGTATAGGTTAAAAAGTGTTGGGCTTAATATTGAGCCCTGGGGGACACCTTTATCGTTAACCTGGTAACTGGAGGAATACACTCCCGCCTGCACTTTAGACCGCCTATTGGACAAATAACTTTTTATCCAGAGTAAAGCTGGGCCTTGGACACCTATCTCACCAGCCTCTTAATGAGAATTTGGTGCGAGATGGTGCCGAAGGCTGCAGATAGGTCGAGCAAGACCAGTATGGCACATTGTCCTTTATCTAGGATGGTTCTGACGTTGTCTGTAATCTCGAGAAGGGCGGTCTCGGTGCTCTGACGAGCCCTAAAGCCTGATTGGCAAGGGTCCAGAAATTTATTATCCTCTAAAAAAGAAACTAATTGCTTATTGATCAAAGATTCCATAATTTTCCCAAGCAAGATAGGCCGATAATTTGCAAGGAGTGTAGGATCAGCCAAAGGTTTTTTTAAAATTGGTCTGATGGTGGCCTGCTTCCAGTGCGTGGGGACAGAGGCGCATGATAAAGACAGATTAAGAAACTTTGTGAGGTCCGTTATTAAGGCTGGTGCTATTTTAGCCTGGACCTGTGCCGAGACCGGATCGTCCGGCGATCCTGATTTGATAAGTCTAAGAGTTGATTCAACTTCTGTTTCAGAAAAGAGGGTAAATTCACTTAAGGCTGGGCTGGGAGGATTCATGTTTGTGGTTACCCTATTTGCTGCTGGGACCAGCTGATTCAAAGGAATAGATTGAGGAAAATGTTTATGTATTGCATCTATTTTATCGTGAAAATACTCTGAAACTGCTGTGACCCACTCTTGAGTCTGGGTAGGGGAGGACTGGCAGGCGACAGGATTGGTAAATTCTTTCACGATTCTGTATAGTTCTTTATGCAAATTTGCTGCCTGGGTTATTCTGGCCTCGAGATGGCTTTTTTTGGCCGTAGCAATGCTGTTCATGTATTCTCTGTGCACCTTTATATACTGTTGCCTGTCCGAAGGTGCTTTAGTATGTCTCCATTTCCTTTCTAATGCCCTAACATCTCGCTTAGTTCGTTGTAGGTGAGGAGTAAACCATAGAGTAGTTTTAGGTAGGAATTTTGAGGCTTTTACTGGTGCAATTCTGTCCAGTGTTTTCACAATGGTGAGGTCCAGATCGATGGCTGCAGTATTAGGATCAGTAACATCTGAAATACGGAGGTGAGAAAAGTGGGTGGTAAATGACTCTAGGTTTATCTTAGTCCAATATCTACTAAATTTTATTGAGTTGACGGGCCGAGGTCTGGTGACGAGGTCGGAAATAGTGAATCTAATCACATGATGGTCCGACCATAAACGGGGAGATTTTCAACAATTTCTACCAGTGGGGAGTTGGAGCATAGCAAGTCCAGCGTATGACCCGCGATGTGGGTGGGATCCAAGCTTAGCACTTTTAGTCCTAAGGAATTTATGCCTGACAGAAGATCATTCGTTTGCGGGTCTGTAGTTTGTTCCGCATGGCAATTAAAATCCCCTAAAAGGAGAAAATTACCCATGGCCAACACATGCGGGGCTAATACTTCCATTAATTTGTTTACAAAATCGGTCTTTAGTCCCGGGGGTCTGTATACAAGAGCCACCTTCCATCTTGCCCTAGGGCCGGCCGTTATGGTGGCAATGCACACTTCTCCCCAAGTTTCAACGTAGGAGTCATTAGCATAAAGTTTCAAGTCAGATTTGAAAACAATTGCAGTGCCCCCCTCTTTTGCCAGGACGATCGAGCCTGTATATTTTGTAATCTGACGCCACGGAGGTAGAAATATCCGGAAGGGAGAAATCGTGAAGCCATGTCTCAGTGACAAAGAGTAAGTCTGGTTTTTCCGAGTCAAGTATTTCCCATATTTCTAGGGTGTGTTTAGAAAGAGATCTCGTGTTACAGTATAGACAGCTTAGCGTTGCCATGTTGGAGCAACGCTCTGTATTCTGCTGGCTCATGTCGTTGGCCTGGGGTTGCTCCTGCATGTGAGAAGAGAGTAGTGGGGCTACGGGTGATACCCCGGATGGAGAGCAATGTTTATTTAGGGAAAGGAGCTCCTGACTAGTGTACACAATTCTGCCCATGGTAAACCCAAACTCAATAAGTGAGATGAGCTAAATTATTTTCTGGAGCAAGAGACCAGGGTCCCTGGCGTCGGCGTCGGACAGGAGCGGATGGGCGCAGACGGGCTTGCCTTTGGCATACCGCTGGTGTGCCGCTGCGCGCGTCCGCTCTGCGCACTTGCTGTTAAGCAGCAAAAAAATGGAGTGCTGCCATCACCTTTATCTTGGGGTTCAGCGCAGTAGGATACCTGTGTTGCGGGTGGAGATGTGATGCCAGCTTGTACATCAACTCCTGAATCAACTGTTGAGTGAATCTTTAACATCCGATGCAGGCACGTTCCCTCATGGTAGCCAAGTCTGGGAATGGCCTTGGTTGAGGCGGTGCCCTGCAGGACATATTTGGGAAAAATGGAGATTAACAGTCAGCCAACATCAATGGCAATGTACATAGCACATGCAAAACTGCTACTAGACATCATGTCACTATGGAGTCTGGCGTGTGCAATACATCCAGGACACATATGCCAGCTTGCTGGCACCCCCGATACACCTGTTGATTGACAAATAAACATGACATGCCCTGAAATGAGCTGCTGGGCCAGTCTGAGTGAACAGCCCGAGATATCACTGTAGTGACACACGTCACCATACCTGCAGTGGAAGGTTGTCATCCCATCCAGACAGATGACTGCAAGGCACATGCACAGGTCACATGGAATTTCAAATGTACATGTGACAACAAAACAACACAGCCATTGTTACGACACAGACATGTATGCCTGGGGAAATATGATGTCTGATGCCATCAGACCCAACAACCGTGGGAATGCACATGTGGCATGGTGTGCGTAGATGTGAAACCATTCCAATCTCAACACAGATCCATGTTAGATGCACCAACAGCAGATGCTGTTTACGGAACACAAACAGCAAGATCATAGTAACACATGACCCACACCTGACATAGTCACATAGGGTCATGCTGAGCGGGGCATGACAGTTGACAAAGTCAAGTCAAGTCAAGTCATACCATTTATATAGTGCACTACATACCCAGAGGGTTTCAAGGCGCTTAGGAAGGGGAGGTGGATTATTTGTCAAATATCCACGTTTTAAGCTGCTTTCTGAACGCAAGGTGATTCTGGGTGAGGCGAAGGTAAGCGGGGAGTGAGTTCCATGTTTTGGCAGCCAGGTATGAGAAGGATCTGCCTCCCATGGTGGTCTTGTTGATGCGAGGTACAGTGGCGAAGGCTTGGCTGGAAGAGCGAAGTTGGCGGGAGGGGGAGTAGAAGGAAAGTCGAGAGTTGAGGCAATCGGGTCCGATGTGGTAGAGTGATTTGTGTGCGTGGGTAAGCAGTCGGAAAGTGATCCTCTTATTGACGGGTAGCCAGTGGAGGTCTTTAAGGTGACCAGAGATGTGTTCGTTGCGTGGGATGTCTAATATGAGCCTGGCTGAGGCGTTTTGGATTCGTTGTAGTTTCTTCTGGAGTTTAGCGGTGGTACCTGCGTAGAGGGTGTTTCCGTAGTCCAGTCGGCTCGTGACTAGAGCGTGGGTGACTGTTTTCCTTGTTTCGGAGGGGATCCAGCGAAATGTTTTTCTGAGCATGCGAAGAATGTTAAAGCAGGAAGAGGATACGGCGCTGACTTGTCTGTTCATTGAGAGTGAAGAATCCAGGATGACGCCAAGGTTCCGTGCGTGGTCTGTCGGGATGGGTGCATTTCCGAGGGCTTCCGGCCACCAGGAGTCGTCCCATGCAGAGGGGGATTTACCTAAGATGAGGACTTCTGTTTTATCTGAGTTCAGTTTCAGATGGCTTTGTTTCATCCATTCGGCGACTTCTTTCATTCCTTCGTGTAGGTTAGTTTTAGCGGTGCTGGGGTCCTTGGTGAGAGATAGGATCAGTTGAGTGTCATCCGCGTAGGAGATGATGTTGAGGTTGTGTTGGCGGGCGATGGCCGCGAGGGGGCTCATGTATACGTTGAAGAGGGTGGGGCTGAGTGAGGATCCTTGTGGTACGCCGCAGATGATTTCAGAGGCCTCGGACTTGAATGGTGGGAGGCGGACTCTCTGGGTTCTTCCGGTGAGGAACGAGGTTATCCATTCCAGTGCTTTTCCTTGGATTCCGATGTTTCTGAGGCGTTGTAAAAGGGTGCTTGGCAGACTGTGTCGAAGGCTGCGGAGAGGTCGAGGAGGATGAGGGCGACTGTGTCTCCATTGTCCAGTAGAGTTCGAATGTCGTCTGTTGCTGCGATGAGGGCGGTCTCAGTGCTGTGTTTGGCTCGGAAGCCGGACTGTGAGGAGTCGAGGGATTTGTTGGCTTCGAGGAAGGCGGCGAGCTGGTTGTTGACAGCTTTCTCGATGACTTTGGCCGGGAATGGGAGAAGCGAGATGGGGCGGTAGTTTTTGAGTTCGGTGGGGTCTGCTGTTGGTTTTTTCAGAAGGGCGGTGAGTTCAGCGTGTTTCCAATCTTCTGGGAAGGTAGCGGAGTTGAAGGAGCAGTTGATGACGTCTCGGAGGTGCGGAGCTATGACGGAGTCTGCTTTGTTGAAGATGTGGTGGGGGCATGGGTCTGTGGGGGATCCAGAGTGGATGGAATTCATCAGGCGGATGGTGTCCTCAGTGGAGATTGGGTTCCAGGCGTTGAGGGTGTTAACGGGGGGAAGATGGTCAGCTGATGGTAGGGTGGGTTGGCTTCCGGGTTGGTTGTCAAAGCTGTTGTGGATGTCAGCAATCTTGTTGTGGAAAAAAGAGGCTAGGGAGTCGCAGAGGGTTTGAGAGGGGGTGATGTCGTTGGAGTTGGCCGAGGGGTTGGAAAATTCCTTGACGATGTTGAATAATTCCTTGCTGTTGTGGGCGTTGTTGTCAAGTCGATCCTTGAATGATGTTTTCTTGGCTTTTCGGATCAGTTGGTGGTGAGTACGAATGGCGCTTTTGAAGGCATCCTTGTTGCTGGTGGATGGGTCTTTCTTCCAGGTCTTTTCAAGGGAGCGGCACAGTTTCTTGGATTTCTTGAGGTCATCGTTGAACCTAAGCATGGGCGAATTTTGCGGATCTCGCGTTCGCGAATTTTGCGGATTTGCGGATTCGCAATCCGCAAAATCCGCGAATTCCCGCGAATTTGCGGATTTTTTTTTTTTTGTGTTCACCCGTGTTTCTGCCAGTTCGCGAGGGTTTTTACAATTTCGCAATTTGCGAACTTACCTGTCGGGTCGCAAGTTTTGCGAACTTGTTGTTTCTACATGTCCAGCCTGTTTGGGACACTCTTCTTCATCACTGCCACTCTCTGTCACCACTGCCACTCTCTGACTACTCATGCCACCCTCTGGCCCACCCATGCCACCCTCTGTTTCATCACCACACCCTCTGGTTGTCCAGTGTACATTATTTTCGGCAAAGCAAAGCACACCTTCCCTGCCTCAAGTGACCTGAATTAATTTGGGCCTGATTAATGTGTCACAGAATATTTTTTTAGCTGGCACCTGCTTCCTTAGTGCGCCCTGATTAGTGATCTTTTGCACTTGCTAAGTGCTTTCATTGTTGCAAAATTAGTTACAACACCTGCCCTGCCCCAACTGACAATAATGAATTAGGGGCTAATTAATGTGTCACTGAAAGAATTTAAAGTTCCAGCCTGGCACCTGCTTGTCTGCTCCTTTAGCTGTAAATCAGGACCTTTGTGGCATACAGTTAAGGTCAGAGCAGGGTCACACAATAGTTGCAAGCAGGCAACCGAATTCTGGAGGGCCCCCTCAGGAAGCACTACAAAGAATCGTTACAAATCATGAGGTTGACCTTTTGCACCTGCTCATTGCTTTTGCTTTTGCTGAAATCGTTTTTCGGTTTTTTTCGCGCTATTCGCGGGGCGCGGCGTCGTGCGAAACCGACCGCGGAAGCCGCCAATTCGTGCGAATGAGCATTTTATTTTTTTGCGGCTTGTTGTTTCGCGAGTTTTTTTGCAGTATTCGCGAGCCGCTTGCAGCGCAACACGCGAATTTACCCCAAGGTCGAGTACGGGCGCGGCCATTTTGTTTGCGTGACGTATTTCCGTTTCCGCCCGCTATGTATAATCTCGCGCAGTAAGTGCATTGCGAGTAGAGGTTCGCACGAGATCGCGCGGGAAATCTAGAGGTTCGCACGAGATCGCGAGGAAAATCTCGCGCGAACTTACTTTCGCGCTCGTGAACGGGCGCCGGCCATCTTGTTTTTCATTCATTTCCTGTGTCTGGGCATGGTGTTTAATCCTCTTGGTATCTTTGCCATCCTTTGCTTGTTTTCAGTTTTTTTTTTACGATTTTGCTTCTTATCTATCCCTCTCTTTTCCTAGCTGTATATTTTTGTCTTTTCTGCTATTTTTCTTTACTTTTAAACTACTTTTTTAAACTCTTTTCTTTTCTTCTTCCCTATCTTATTCTTTCTTAATTTTCTACTTCTTCCTACCTTACCTGCCCAGACCATGGTCAAGCCAGGCGCCGTGAAGCTGCCCAGGCACTTGAGGGCCGCAGCGGCGGCGGGGAGTAGTGCTGGACCCAGTGGCAGGACAGCATGCGGGAGATTGAGGGGGGAGCAGGTGACGCGACGGGAGATATTCAGCCCGGAGGAAGTGGGCGCGCTGGTCTACTTCGTCCAGCGCCGCCTGCCCAGGACCATCGCGGGAGGCGGCAGGATCGCGGCCGGCGGCTACAACATGCGGGAGCGCCGGAAGCGGTGGGAGAAGGTGTGCTGGGCCATATCCCACCTCTACGGGGTCCAGCGCACCTACAGCCAGGTCACCCATCGCTGGACGGACCTCCTGGACCGCGAGCGCGACCTGCTGGACCAGCTCGGCTTGGAGATCCCCGGGCTTGGTGAGTAGTAGTAGCCATTTAATCACTCACTACTATGATGTTTTCTCCTGCTCTGTGTTGTTGTATTGCAAATATTTGTTTTTTACATGGAGCAAGCCAATAATGCCGCTGATGACGATTACATTGTAGTTAAATTATATTTCAAAATCTTCTGTGCATTTCAGGTGCACTGCTCTCCTTCTCAGTGGCGTTGCTACTATGCTTATTTGTTTTCTATTTCGTGGTCTCATTGGCCTGAGTAACTATTATGTATGAGTGTACTTTACAGAACTGCGTAATGCTAGACACTAGGGGGCAGATTACATTTACAAGCCCCTTGCGCCACGTTTACGTTGCCTTGCGTGACGCAACAGCGGCGTAAACGTGCCGCATCCCTGCGAGTCATTTACAGCATGACGCATCTAGGGAGATGCGTCACGTTATAAAGCCATGGGCCTGCACCACAATGGGTGCGTTCCTAGTACGCAGGGTGGGCGGTCCAGCGGCTGTGCGCCTCGCAAAATTGCCTGCGTGAAATGTACAAGATTTAACGCAGGCACTTCTGCGATGCTGCTACGTCAATTCAATTCCTTATGTCTGCTCGAAGCAGGCGAAAGGACTGACACAGCATGTTAAGTATTTGGTGGCCCTGAGCATTACTGGAGTTGCATTGCGTTGGCGACGTGACTCCAGCGATGCGCCGCTCTTACGTGACGAGATGCGTCACGCAAGTGCCTACCCTTGCGCCAGGGCGCGCCGCATTGTAAATGAGGCACATCTGCCGTGTCGCAAGGGTAGTTTTGCGTGACGCATTTGTAAGTATGCCCCTAAGGGGCAGAATTGCAATTACCGTCGCATCCCTGCAAAGTAGCAGGGATGCGCCATTAATTGTGCGGCCCGCTACCACCACCAAACATGGTGCGCCGTATTTGCAATGCGGCGCACCATGGGCCCAAAACGTCACCGAAGCTTTACTGCTGGAGTTGCGTCGCAACGATGGCGCAGCTCCATCAATGCTCTGGGGTACCCTATCTCCCCAATGCTGGGTCAAGCCGTACGTCTGCTTCAAGCAGGTGCAGGGTTTGTGTGACGCATCATTGTCCTAAAGGTGACTGATTGATATTTTGTAGATTTCCCTCAGCCACTATTAGGATGTGTTCCAGCGCAGGAATGCCCTCCCTTGCGCCGGAACGCCCCCTGATGGCGCAGGGCTTTATAACGGGATGCATCTCCCAAATGCGTCACGTTGTTATAATATTATACGCCGCACCATGGCGACCTTTTTTGTTTAGCTGCTGCGTCACAAAAGTCACTCAAGAACGGCGCAAAAGAGCCGCAAGGGCTTAAATCTGCCCCTTCCTTTGTAACCCTGGCAATAAGAAAAATAGTGGCGGTGGATTGATAGTTTGACTATTTAAATGACTGGTAATGTAGCAGGCAACTGTTAGTGTTGTCACTGATCTGACTGAAATCACAATGGAGTTTGTCTGTCACTTTGCGTCTTGCCTGCGGACTGCGGACTGCCAGTCCTAGGTGAACGTTTCAGTACTTTGTTTAGTGAGTTACGTGACTTTCGAAGTCACAGGTCCGCAAATAAATGAAAAGTAACCATAATCAATATAATTTCGCGGAAATATTTTGTTATTGTTCTTTTGAAATGTTTGATTTGGTTGACATTGACAAGCAACAATCATCCATGTTTTCTGTTCTTTCTTTCATGTTGTACGTCAGCTCCCCCCAGGGGCGAGAGGAGGACACAGGAGCAGCAGGCGGCGGATGCTGTTCAACAGGGCCAGGATCGGGCAGGCGAGGGCTCCTCTGCTGGCCCCAGTAAGTTTTCATTTTAGACTAGTACCTATTTTTCCTAGCGTTCCTCATTTGACTTTTTTCAAAATTGTCTTTGCTCTTCTTGTAGACTGTATCTAAATTCTTATCCTGCCTCTACTATGACTCCCTGTGGTATTACTAGATTATTCTTATTAGTCTGTCTGTGTAGCTAACTAAGATTGCGCGGTTGGCGAAACTCCCATGATTCTAGTCAGCAATAGCTCTATCAACTTAGTGCAGTCCTCTGGGATTGTCCATAATGTCTTTTGAAGTGTTCTATCTGGACTCATGCTTGCAAAAATTGCAAAACCTTTCGCTCAGTCACTCTAGTCTGGACCAAAAAACACAGATTGTATTTAAGTTTAAAAGCTTTATTAAAAGTAAACACATTTATTAAAATGAAGTCATAATAAAACTAAACGTTTAACTGATAATGGAAAAGTGGTTAGTGCTGACGATTAATTGAAGACATTTCTTGTGGTCGAGCCGAGCTCTCACCTGGTTTCAACTTGATCTTGTAGTTAGAAGTCCATCTTCTGTCTATGTGGAGAAAAATGGTGCGTATTAAAAAAACAGCCTTCATCAGTTGTGCCAAAAAGTGCAGCAAGACAACCTTCCCTGGAAAAAGGGACATTTTTTTTAACTTTAACGTAGACAGTCACAAATTACATTGTTTTCACATGTCTTCATTCCTAGACCAAATACTAGTGACTAGTGAGTGCTTTATTCTAACATTGTTACATGTACTTTGTAGGTAGAACATCTGGTGGCGGGGCCAGTGTGGAGGTGGTGGTGCTGGACACGGAGGCGGAGGCCGATTGTTCAGGGGAGGAGGCGGCGGCGGCGGCTGTGAGAGTTGAGACGGTGGTGGTGGCGGCCAGAGGTAAGCTCTTATATATTCCTTACTTATTGAGATTGAAGACTAGCTGGGAAGGCAAGAATATGAGATGCATGGCTGGGTGAATGATGAAGCAATGATGGGTGGAAGGACAACAGCCTGGGTGGGTGACACAGAAACTGTATGTGTCCATATACCTGGATCATGCTACTATCTGACTCTTAGATAGCATATGTGTATCTAGAGCAGGGGTACTCCTAGTACGGCCCGCGGGCCGGTGGTGGCCCGGCAAGCCTTCCTTGGCGGTGCGCAGACCTTGCAGACAATCACTGCTCCCCCGGCCCCCACAGAGCAGAGGCTTTTTTGTATTTCACCTGTTAGCGCCCCTGCATCTCCACTCTGACAATCACTGCTCCCCCGGCCCCCACAGAGCAGAGTGGAGATGCAAGGCCACAAAGAGGTGAAATAGAACAAAGCCTCTGCTCTGTGGGGCCGGGCAAGCAGTGATTGTCAGGGTGGAGAAGCAGGGGCGCTAAAACAAACAAAGCCTCAATAATATGTTAATGGTCTTTTAAAGACCTGTTAAGTACTTTGGTGTTGTTGTCTGTGTGTGCGCGTTGAGGAAGCGGTCTCAACCCGGGCTGAAGGCTGACACAGATAGACACACACACAGTGAGATGACAGAGGGGGAGGGAGAGGGAGGGCAGGAGGGAGAGAGAGATGGAGGGAGGGCAGGAGGGAGAGCAGGAGGGAGAGAGATGTATGTAAATGCTGGGTCTGGTGGCTCAGTGGATGAGGGCATCTGCTGCAGGGACCTGTGTGCAACCTCATGGTCACAAGTTATCGTTTTGCTTTAGCCCCGCCCCCTCTGACTCCGCCCCCACCAGTGCGGCCCTCGGCCCCAAACTACACTGTAAATGTAGCCCCTGAGAGAAAGTTTGTGAGTACCCATGATCTAGAGAGAGTAGACGGTCAGTGGATGAACTAAGTGTAACTTTGAAGAGCATGTAACACTGCACCCGCACGTCCGTTCCAGTGTAGGAAAGGCAAGGAAAAGAACTTTTAATTTTGTCCAAATACTACCATAAATAGTAGCAGTAGTTTGTATTGCAAGCACTGCATAGATCCGGTTATTATGGTGGCCACTCCCTACCTCTCTTAATAAGTTTAGTAGTACTCAGTCATTCATGTGTGGATGTATCACTGGTCACTCAATAAAAAGCAAAGCACCTAAAGTCATCCCAAATATAAGCAAAAACATCCCATGTGAAGTGATAGATAATCAGATTATTTATCTTCTTCAATTTTCCATTTCTAGTACTCATTTCCACTGTAGGGTGAAAGTTAAATTAATTAAGCAGTAGCCCTTGAGTTGTAACAGAGTATTCTCAGTGCCACCCGTAATAGAAAAGTAAGAGCTTCACCACCTGCATGTACTGGACGGGTACAGTAACGCAACGGCAACGCAAGTCTAGGTCACTCCTCATGGCGTGCGTCTCTTTTTCTCGGGTGCAAGTTTACTGCGCTGGCATTATGCCGGCTTGCAGAAAATAACGTACCAATTTTCCAAAACAAGAGATAAGAAGAAGAATAAGACTGGTGTACTTTCATAGTCGACTCCAATGGAAGTCCACAGTGCTCGTAGAATTTGTTCCTTAAACTCCCACTAATGTTAGAGCAAGGATGAAGAAGTGTGAGGTTAGATAGATACTGGCCTCAATAGTTATGTAATGCGCTTGCAAGTTGCTAGTTGTACTGCAGCACAAATTTCTGCTGAATGATTGAGTTAATCTTAAAGAGCATTGGTTACAGACTATGTCTTTCTTTCTTCATATAGGTTCTCCTTCCAAACGAACAAGGAGGAAGGAGCTGGCTAGAGCGGCCCGGCAACGGAGGATCGAGGCCACTGTTGCGGAATATCGGCGGCTGGTGGCCCTGGAGGACGTGGAAAGTGTGCAGTCGACAACTACAACAACGTCGTCTGCATCGGCCTCCGTGGCCCCACGGGCTGCCACCCAGCACAGTGGTCCACCGAGACTGAGCCGGGCTGCCAAAGGCAAACGCCACCGCCGAGCAGCAAGGCCAACAGCTGCCTCTCACAGGCCTTGCACCTGCAAGGCAGTGAAGGCACGCCTGCGCCGCACTACCCTGATGGTGTCCCGCCTTCAGCAGGAGCTCGCCTTGCTCCGCGAGGAGCATGATGCCCTGGCCCAAAAAGTTAACAGCATCCACCCATAGTGTCCCTTGCCCCTTTTTTAGAGACTTTTGGGGGGTGGGAATTGGGAGTTGGGTTTTTGGGGACTTTTGAAGGACAATCGTTGGGGTTAGGGAGGGTCTTGCGGGAGATTATTTTGTTAGGGATATAAATATACTTTTTCAAACTTTATCTGAGCATACCTGTTTTTTACTGCTTGCCTGGTGGGTGGGGGTTTAACGTTGACTGTTTTCCTGAAAGTTTAGTTCCATTTTCTTCCTTTAAGTGTAAATGCCCAAATGTTTTCAACACTAAGTGCCTCTCACAGACTAAGTGAAGTGAATCCAAGAGTCCTAGGACTTTAGTAGTACTACCTTCAGTCTCTCGTCTCTCGTACTAATACTCCATTATACCCCCAAACCACCAAACGCTTATCTTACCTGTAATTTGTGTTTGAAAGTAGGGCTAGACCCAGGGCTGGCTCCACGGGAAACACCGAATAACGTTGGCAATCTTGGTCGGATAAAATTTCCTCATAGCGGTGGTACTAGTGGTGTGACACAGTGGCAGTTGCATGCCTATGAAAAAAAAGAAAATGAAATCTGGTTTGTCCTCCTGAGCAATTCAACGGTACAACTGAGAATATAGCAGGTGACAGAAGTACAGTAGAGCAGTGCCACATTGTAGCCTAACAAATGGTAAAGTATAACTACTAATTCGGTTGAAGTTCTTTCACATTAGCAATGGTTCTTTGTCAAGCAGAGTAAGAATATATCATCGACAACTGTGGAAAGAAAGAATGCGACAGTACAGGGCCTGTGTGGAATTATTGATAACGATATTCAACATAAGGTCTCTGTAGCCAGATACCCGAGAGCCTTGCTGGTCACTATAAATCCATTCACAACAACACTCAATGGGGTTGGTCTGGAAGGTGTCAGGTTTACTCCCCGTGATCCAGTCGATGCAAATATGGTTCCACCTCCAAATGTCACCAACACCCAGAAGTGTAAACACAGGGTGTTCGAGGCATTAGGCGGGGGAGAAAAATAACAAACTAAAATAAAAAATGTGGGATGGGTAAAGGTAGGGTCAGCAGGGAAAGGATACCTGTAACAGAAGACAAGACAGGCATCAGTGAAGTGCTGTCCTAACATACAAGGGTACTCTCATATAGTCTCACTAAATAGTCTGCAAGTCTCCCGCCTACTCATGGGAAATGTAGTTTCATAGTACGGTAGGCGCTTAGGGGCTGCGTAACCTGACAGAAGGTATAGTAGATAGAAAAGGAGAAATTGCTTTTTTTCTAGGTGTCCCCTCACTCACCAGGGTTGCCCCTTGGTGACATGCTTCATCATTGGGGCCATCCCAGTCCTCTACGGCCTGGGGCGTGCTGCGACTTGCGAATTACGTAGGAGCACTTACAAATGACTATGTGTGGTGCAGATAGTGGAGTGGACTAAGTGATGTGTTAAGGGATCAATGTAGAAGCCGAGAGAGAGCCAAGAAATGCAGTCACAGTCAGAGAAAAAGGCAAGGGATACTGTATCTATGTGGTTGTAGTGGTCCTGTTGGAAGTGGTAAGTAAGTTGCCCGCAGAAAAAAAATCCTCCTATTAGCGGCACTCCTCCATTGCAGCCGACGCTTCGTCCACCGATGTTGGTCACCAGAAGACACCCTGTCCACTGCCTGCCTGATGCTGAATTGTGGCTCGCTACTGTGAAGCCTGACTCCATCCTTTTTTCCCCATTGCAGAGACTGAAACCCGGCCTGTAATTATTCAACGAAAAACAGGAAGTGATATAATATTACAACACCACTGATAAATAAATATAAGGTATGTAGGCTGTGGACTTGGAGTGCAAAAAGTCACAATTTGTTTTTCCTAGTAGACAGTACAATGTTTTTGAAAGTGCGTACTCTGAGTCACCTTTTGAAGGATAAATAAGTATGGGCAAATTAATGTAGCGGATCTTGCCCCTCAAGCTAGGTGTACTGTAAACTGTGTTTTAGAACAAAATTAGATCTTCCTAGCAGTGCTCCCACCCAGACCCTTACTAAAGCCAGTCGCAAAAATGTAGAAGACCCCCAATCAAATCTCAAAAAACGAGGCCTAGCAGAAAACTGGTGACAAAACTTACTTTGAAAGTAAAAGTAGGCCGAAGTACCCTAATTACCCATTACCCACCGTGGATTGCATTCAAACCACTTGCAAGCAACCAAGCAAAAGTAGCCATAGCCAGCATCGCTCCAAGACTCGAAATCCCCTCCACTCAAACACATGCAATAGAAATACTGCTAACCCTAACGAACCCTAAGTTAAGAATAGTGGCAAAGGCTTTCTTTAACTATGCCAAATCCCCCCTTTCCCACCATGGATTTTCTTCAAATGACTTGCAACCAAAATTACACATTCTCACGAGTGCTCTAAGACCCCAGAACTCAGTTTGAAAAATCTAGAACACCCCGAAACACATGCAATCCTGCTGCTAGGGCTAACCCTAACGAACCCTAAGTTACAAAAAGTGCCAAAACTAAAGGCTTTTCCGCGCGGATTTTGTCCCAACCACTTCTACCCGGTATTAGACCTTCCCAGGAATGCCCCAAGACCCGTCAACCCACCCGCCAAGAAGCATAACACCCCCAAACAGGCCAAAAGCAAAATCTCATACTTGCAATATTTCTGGGCCTTCGGTCCAAACGCGCTGCGTAGCTAGGCCATAAGTCGGGGTTGGCACGACGGATTTCCTGAAAAGCAAATGCAATCAAGATTAGAGTGTCCCAGCAGTGCTCCCAGACCACGAAACTCACCCGCAAACACCAGGAAGCCCCCCAAACAGGCCCCCGAAAACGCTACATAGAGCAAAATGTCAGAAATAGCCAAAAAAAAATCGGCCTGGATTTTGTCCCAACCACTTCTACCCGGTATTAGACCTTCCCAGGAATGCCCCAAGACCCGTCAACCCACCCGCCAAGAAGCATAACACCCCCAAACAGGCCAAAAGCAAAATCTCATACTTGCAATATTTCTGGGCCTTCGGTCCAAACGCGCTGCGTAGCTAGGCCATAAGTCGGGGTTGGCACGACGGATTTCCTGAAAAGCAAATGCAATCAAGATTAGAGTGTCCCAGCAGTGCTCCCAGACCACGAAACTCACCCACAAACACCAGGAAGCCCCCCAAACAGGCCCCCGAAAACGCTACATAGAGCAAAATGTCAGAAATAGCCCAAAAAAAATCGGCCTGGATTTTGTCCCAACCACTTCTACCCGGTATTAGACCTTCCCAGGAATGCCCCAAGACCCGGCAACCCACCCGCCAAGAAGCATAACACCCCCAAACAGGCCAAAAGCAAAATCTCATACTTGCAATATTTCTGGGCCTTCGGTCCAAACGCACTGCGTAGCTAGGCCATAAGTCGGGGTTGGCACGACAGATTTCCTGAAAAGCAAATGCAATCAAGATTAGAGTGTCCCAGCAGTGCTCCCAGACCACGAAACTCACCCACAAACACCAGGAAGCCCCCCAAACAGGCCCCCGAAAACGCTACATAGAGCAAAATGTCAGAAATAGCCCAAAAAAAAATCGGCCTGGATTTTGTCCCAACCACTTCTACCCGGTATTAGACCTTCCCAGGAATGCCCCAAGACCCGGCAACCCACCCGCCAAGAAGCATAACACCCCCAAACAGGCCAAAAGCAAAATCTCATACTTGCAATATTTCTGGGCCTTCGGTCCAAACGCGCTGCGTAGCTAGGCCATAAGTCGGGGTTGGCACGACGGATTTCCTGAAAAGCAAATGCAATCAAGATTAGAGTGTCCCAGCAGTGCTCCCAGACCACGCAACTCACCCACAAACACCAGGAAGCCCCCCAAACAGGCCCCCGAAAACGCTACATAGAGCAAAATTTCAGAAATAGCCCAAAAAAAAATCGGCCTGGATTTTGTCCCAACCACTTCTACCCGGTATTAGACCTTCCCAGGAATGCCCCAAGACCCGGCAACCCACCCGCCAAGAAGCATAACACCCCCAAACAGGCCAAAAGCAAAATCTCATACTTGCAATATTTCTGGGCCTTCGGTCCAAACGCGCTGCGTAGCTAGGCCATAAGTCGGGGTTGGCACGACGGATTTCCTGAAAAGCAAATGCAATCAAGATTAGAGTATCCCAGCAATGCTCTCAGACCACGAAACTCACCCACAAATAGACGGAACCCCCCCTAAGAGCACCTCAAAGGCAAGCAAGTCATCAAAAACACAAAAAATTTTCCGCCTCGGATTTGGTCCAAACCACTTTTAGTGCTTCACAGCAATGGCCCCAGACCCGTCAACTCACCTGCAAAGAGGTAGAACAACACCCCCACAAGTGCTGAGTCTTTCTTCATTGGGCGTAAACCAGCCCTCTGCTTTGATGGAAATAGGAGTCTGGAGGAGGAGGATAGAGGAGCATGTTCTTCTGAACTTGTGAACCTGAGGAATGCAGACTGCGGCACCTTCAAATAAATTAGCAAACAAGTGAAGACAGTTCTGCTGATGGGCTTGTTTTTGTGATTATCTGATTAAAGTTTGAATTATATTAACTGTGCACAACAAAGAAAGACAGACACACAGGAATAAAAGTGAATAAGGATGAAAAAGAAAGTTATTGATTCGTTGTCTCATTTTCAGGGCTCGAAGTCGGTATCACGGTCCAGGAATAAGAATAAGGCTTCGTCATCATACTCTGCGAATTCAGCCAGGGTGAGGTCAGTGGCACCTGACAGAGTAGAAATTCCCTCATCTATGTTGCTGGCCACCTCCTCTTCATCCGGCACGCTCTCTCGTACTCTTATATCTGGTGGTATGAGGTGCTGATTCATCTTGATCATTGTTAACCTCTCCACATTTTTGGGCGAGAGGCGGCTCCGTTTGGGAGTTACAATCCCACCAGCCGCACTGAAAACCCGTTCAGAAGACACACTTGCGAGTGGGCAAGACAAGTAGTTTAAAGCCAGGTTGGTGAGCTGTGGCCACAATTCTTTTTTCCCATGCCAATACGCCAATGGGTCAGAATTAACATAGACCTCTGTGGAGTCATTCAGATAGTCCTTCACCATCGACTCAAGGTCCTCCTCCAAGGTTCCTCCACTTTGCGTAGCTCTTGCTGTGCCTCTGACCTTTTGAGAACCAAACCCACGCAGAGCTAGCCAATCCTCTTCAGCCTCTAATGTTTCTGTTGTCTTTCGTGCAGATGATCCGGTTGCCGGTGTCTTTAACGGCTGAGAGGTCACTTGTGCCACAGCCACAGGTGCAGAAGTGGATTGTTTTGACTGGGGATGGCCTGCTGATGTACTGCCATTTCCTTCAATTTCCAGCCGTTCTGTTTCAAACTTCTTGGCTGACAAGGCTAGCCAACGTTTGTACTTTGTAACATCTTCATCACCAAAAGGAAAGAATGCTCTGCCTGCCAGCGCCTTTTTGTAGCGTGGATCCAGAATAGTAGCACAAATGTAATGCTGTTCTGAGTGGATCTTTTTAAGACGTTCATCACCTTGTAGGAGCTCTAATAATTGCTCAGCCAGAAGCAAAGAGTCTTTCTTTTTGTCATCTTTTCCAAACACAGAACACACCTCCTTCAGTTGGTCCTCCAGCATGTACAACAATGGGATAGCTTTTCCCAAATTAGAGTCCTCCTTGCTGACTGCACGCGTGAAGACCTCAAAAGGACGAAGCATGCGTGTTAGGCTTTCAACTATGTTCCATTGCGGCCCACCCATCCTCAGCTCCTCTATACCCTCTTTCAAGAAATATTGATCGAGTTGCGTATACTGCTCATACAGACGCTCAAGCATGTAGAAGGTTGAGTTCCAACGTGTTACCACCTCCTGGATGAGTGCTTTCACTGGCATTTGACATTGATATAGCATGCTCCTCAGCTGCTTCCGGGCCTTAAAAGAATGCCTGAAATGCTTGCAAATTTTTCGGCAGTTCTCCAAAACACTGTACGCTGCACTGCGTTTATTACCCAAGAATTTTTGGACAACCAGGTTTATACAGTGCGCCAAACACGGCACTCTGAAATAGTAACCGTCCCTCATGGCCTTAACTATATTGGAGCCATTGTCCGTGGAAACATAACCAACCTTGCGTTTTAGTGGGGACAGACAGTTAAGGACCTTTGTGTTAAAGACATCCAAAATGTTTTCTGCTGTGTGACGTTTCTCCAAACCAAACATGGCTAGTGTTGCATGTTTCCGAGCACCTTTAAAAACAATGTTAGTGTCAACACCTGAGTTTAGCTTTGCTTTAGCCCCTGAAAAAGAGACCCAGTGTGCAGTGATGCACATGTAATCAGCGCCTGCGCCACTGGTCCACATGTCTGTTGTCAGATGTATAGTGTGAACAGCACTCTTCTGCAAAGCTGCCCCAATCACCTTCAGAACATCTTCATGTAGTGCTGGAACCGCAACTCGGGCAAAATAGAACCGGCTAGGAACCTTCCATTTAGGGCAGAGCGCTGTCACTAATTCTAGAAAACCAACCCCTTCTACAAAAGAAAAAGGGAGAAGGTCCAGAGCTAGCATTTTAGCCAGCTTAGTGTTATACAGACGGGTCATTGGGTGGTTGCGTTCATATTGCGCTTCTGTAAACAACATCTTTTTAATGTTGCCCTGGACCAATGATTTACGGGATGATGATGATCTCTTCGACCCAGTTACGCTCGCTGATGAACTTTCCCGCATTGATGTCTCACTCTCTCCCACACTCTTAGTGTGGCTCCCATGGGGTGTGCTGCTGACATGGGAACTGGGTGTAAGTGAAGTGTTTGAATCGTCTTCTTCTACCTCCTCGTCATCAGCAGATGACAAATCAACGTTTTCATTACGTGCAATTCCGGCTTTCTTGACCGCCTCTAGGTGCGGAAACCATTGGACAGGGTGCCTTCTCTCAAGATGACCTCTCTGGCCTCCGGTACCATAGTTAGAACCAAGCTTACCACGACTAAATCGAAGCTTACAAAGGCTACAAATGGCTACGTTTTCCTTTTTTGGGCAAACACTAAAGAAGTCCCAAACTGGAGACTTGAAATGTCTTCGGGGGCCGGAGGAGGCGGCGATACTGGTGGTGGTGGTCCTGCTGCTAATGACAGATGAAGTGGAGGATGTGGATTGCCGAACTTCAGTACGTTTTGCACTTTCACCACCACGAATTGAGGTCGAGGACGAGGTGGGTACCTTCTTGCGAAGAAATATGGAAGCGGTAGGTTTTGGTGTACTACTTAACTCCAAATCTAATGATTCCATTTCCATTGCCTCCTCGCCGACATCATCATCACGCTCAGCAGCTTCTCGGGATAGGGTCAAAATGTCTCTTTGCTGCATGCCCGGTGGGGCTGCAGTGACCTTTGTGATGACTGGCTCGTCGTCATCGTGAGAGGCTTCATCACCAGCAGTATCTGTCACTTCTTGTTGAGCCTCATCACACTCCATAGGTTTGAGTTTTTGGACGACCTTCCTTTTACGCTTAGGTACCGGTGTCAGATCATGGTGTGCCTCACTCTCAGGCTGCCGTGGTGGTAGTACCCATTCGTCATCCAGATCATCAGAAGGCGGTGGGCTTGAAGAAGATGTAGACACCCCCCTTGATCTTTTCCTTGCTAGGGATGTGGAAGACAATGAATGATCATCAGGAGGAGTGGCTTCCAATGATACCTCAGCTTCATTGTCGATTTCCAAATGTGCCCCTACTTCGGGAGGAACAACTATTGTGGGCACTTGTGAACCTCCATGCACCTTTGCTTGCGCATCTCCTTTTGCTGCCTCTCCTTCCACATGTACTTGGGCGTGTACTTGCACATGGTGTTGTTGTTGCGGCTGTGGTTGTTCAACACTTGTCAGATGAGTTACAACAACCTGTGTTGATTCAGGGACATTGCTGCTACTTTCTTCGAAGAGCCAACATCACTGGTCGATGGTGATTGGAGAAGTACACTGACTGCCTCTGAAGCACTCAAGGGCTTTGACTTAAGTTGGCGTGGTGGTGGAGGCACTGAACCCAATGGAGCAGGGGTGCTGCTCTCAGCTTGGTCCCCAGCAGATCCTGCTGCTGCAGGCGTACTTTTTTTTTTGCTCCCAAAAAAAGTGGCGGGTGGCACACCAGCCTCCTTGGTAACTTGCTTCTTCTGCTCCTTACTAGCAACTTTCTTGCTAGAGGAGCTACGGAGAACTTTCTTTGGGGGCGGGGCCATCTTCTTCAGAGCAGGTCAGACAGCAGGCCGCAGTTGCACGAATTGTAGAGTTGTCTGAGGCCAGACGTGACGTCGCGTGACGTTATGCTGCACACACACACCGCTGCAGGACTTCTTCCTGGCACTGGTGGTTCTCTTGAGTCTTGTGCACCTAAAAAAAATGGAAGACAGAGGAACATCAGTTCAGTTATAGAGCACAAAAAAATCGAAAAACACTGCAAAATCAGCACAATCCCAATCCATCCATGCCCTCCATAATGTTTAAATTCAAGACAACCCACAGAAAGACTAGGCCCATGCAAGACTCACTACCCCTGGGCATAAATAAAGGTTGAAAAGTAGGCAAAATGGTTGGAGGCCTAACAACAAAGCCTGCATTTAAAATGGCCACTTGCCTGCCAGCACATGGCCAGTGCCTGTAGCTGCACTCAAAATGGCCACCAGCCACATGGCATGTCCCTCCCCATGAACACCCCCAAAAATCTAAAAACACTGCAAAATCAGCACAATCCCATTCAATCCATGGCCTCCATGATGTTTAAATTCAAGACAACCCACAGAAATACTAGGCCCATGCAAGACTCACTACCCCTGGGCATAAATAAAGGTTGAAAAGTAGGCAAAATGGTTGGAGGCCTAACAACAAAGCCTGCATTCAAAATGGCCACTTGCCTGCCAGCACATGGCCAGTGCCTGTAGCTGCACTCAAAATGGCCACCAGCCACATGGCATGTCCCTCCCCATGAACACCCCCAAAAATCGAAAAACACTGCAAAATCAGCACAATCCCATTCCATCCATGGCCTCCATGATGTTTAAATTCAAGACAGCCCACAGAAAGACTAGGCCCATGCTAGACTCAAATACCCCTGGTGAAAAGGCCACAAGTACAGGCCCAAAAATCGAAAAACACTGCAAAATCAGCACAATCCCATTCCATCCATGGCCTCCATGATGTTTAAATTCAAGACAGCCCACAGAAAGACTAGGCCCATGCTAGACTCAAATACCCCTGGTGAAAAGGCCACAAGTACAGGCCCAAAAATCGAAAAACACTGCAAAATCAGCACAATCCCATTCCATCCATGGCCTCCATGATGTTTAAATTCAAGACAGCCCACAGAAAGACTAGGCCCATGCTAGACTCAAATACCCCTGGTGAAAAGGCCACAAGTACAGGCCCAAAAATCGAAAAACACTGCAAAATCAGCACAATCCCATTCCATCCATGGCCTCCATGATGTTTAAATTCAAGACAGCCCACAGAAAGACTAGGCCCATGCTAGACTCAAATACCCCTGGTGAAAAGGCCACAAGTACAGGCCCAAAAATCGAAAAACACTGCAAAATCAGCACAATCCCATTCAATCCATGGCCTCCATGATGTTTAAATTCAAGACAACCCACAGAAATACTAGGCCCATGCAAGACTCACTACCCCTGGGCATAAATAAAGGTTGAAAAGTAGGCAAAATGGTTGGAGGCCTAACAACAAAGCCTGCATTCAAAATGGCCACTTGCCTGCCAGCACATGGCCAGTGCCTGTAGCTGCACTCAAAATGGCCACCAGCCACATGGCATGTCCCTCCCCATGAACACCCCCAAAAATCGAAAAACACTGCAAAATCAGCACAATCCCATTCCATCCATGGCCTCCATGATGTTTAAATTCAAGACAGCCCACAGAAAGACTAGGCCCATGCTAGACTCAAATACCCCTGGTGAAAAGGCCACAAGTACAGGCCCAAAAATCGAAAAACACTGCAAAATCAGCACAATCCCATTCCATCCATGGCCTCCATGATGTTTAAATTCAAGACAGCCCACAGAAAGACTAGGCCCATGCTAGACTCAAATACCCCTGGTGAAAAGGCCACAAGTACAGGCCCAAAAATCGAAAAACACTGCAAAATCAGCACAATCCCATTCAATCCATGGCCTCCATGATGTTTAAATTCAAGACAACCCACAGAAATACTAGGCCCATGCAAGACTCACTACCCCTGGGCACAAATAAAGGTTGAAAAGTAGGCAAAATGGTTGGAGGCCTAACAACAAAGCCTGCATTCAAAATGGCCACTTGCCTGCCAGCACATGGCCAGTGCCTGTAGCTGCACTCAAAATGGCCACCAGCCACATGGCATGTCCCTCCCCATGAACACCCCCAAAAATCGAAAAACACTGCAAAATCAGCACAATCCCATTCCATCCATGGCCTCCATGATGTTTAAATTCAAGACAGCCCACAGAAAGACTAGGCCCATGCTAGACTCAAATACCCCTGGTGAAAAGGCCACAAGTACAGGCCCAAAAATCGAAAAACACTGCAAAATCAGCACAATCCCATTCAATCCATGGCCTCCATGATGTTTAAATTCAAGACAACCCACAGAAATACTAGGCCCATGCAAGACTCACTACCCCTGGGCATAAATAAAGGTTGAAAAGTAGGCAAAATGGTTGAGGCCTAACAACAAAGCCTGCATTCAAAATGGCCACTTGCCTGCCAGCACATGGCCAGTGCCTGTAGCTGCACTCAAAATGGCCACCAGCCACATGGCATGTCCCTCCCCATGAACACCCCCAAAAATCGAAAAACACTGCAAAATCAGCACAATCCCATTCCATCCATGGCCTCCATGATGTTTAAATTCAAGACAGCCCACAGAAAGACTAGGCCCATGCTAGACTCAAATACCCCTGGTGAAAAGGCCACAAGTACAGGCCCAAAAATCGAAAAACAGTGCAAAATCAGCACAATCCCATTCAATCCATGGCCTCCATGATGTTTAAATTCAAGACAACCCACAGAAATACTAGGCCCATGCAAGACTCACTACCCCTGGGCATAAATAAAGGTTGAAAAGTAGGCAAAATGGTTGGAGGCCTAACAACAAAGCCTGCATTCAAAATGGCCACTTGTCTGCCAGCACATGGCCAGTGCCTGTAGCTGCACTCAAAATGGCCACCAGCCACATGGCATGTCCCTCCCCATGAACACCCCCAAAAATCGAAAAACACTGCAAAATCAGCACAATCCCATTCCATCCATGGCCTCCATGATGTTTAAATTCAAGACAGCCCACAGAAAGACTAGGCCCATGCTAGACTCAAATACCCCTGGTGAAAAGGCCACAAGTACAGGCCCAAAAATCGAAAAACACTGCAAAATCAGCACAATCCCATTCCATCCATGGCCTCCATGATGTTTAAATTCAAGACAGCCCACAGAAAGACTAGGCCCATGCTAGACTCAAATACCCCTGGTGAAAAGGCCACAAGTACAGGCCCAAAAATCGAAAAACACTGCAAAATCAGCACAATCCCATTCCATCCATGGCCTCCATGATGTTTAAATTCAAGACAACCCACAGAAATACTAGGCCCATGCAAGACTCACTACCCCTGGGCATAAATAAAGGTTGAAAAGTAGGCAAAATGGTTGGAGGCCTAACAACAAAGCCTGCATTCAAAATGGCCACTTGCCTGCCAGCACATGGCCAGTGCCTGTAGCTGCACTCAAAATGGCCACCAGCCACATGGCATGTCCCTCCCCATGAACACCCCCAAAAATCGAAAAACACTGCAAAATCAGCACAATCCCATTCCATCCATGGCCTCCATGATGTTTAAATTCAAGACAGCCCACAGAAAGACTAGGCCCATGCTAGACTCAAATACCCCTGGTGAAAAGGCCACAAGTACAGGCCCAAAAATCGAAAAACACTTCAAAATCAGCACAATCCCATTCCATCCATGGCCTCCATGATGTTTAAATTCAAGACAGTCAATATGATGTTGTTCAAAAACAATTAAATGAGCAGTCTTAATTCTTTGTCTATATGCTTCTTTTTATTTCTTTGTTATTCCATCATTGATATTATTTTCATATCCATCTGACGTATTATATCCAAATAAGTCTTTCACTTTCACAAACGAAACATTTTATAATCCGCTCCAATGCATTTCGGGCCACCGCCCTTCATCGGGGAGCATCTACAACAAAACGGTATATATAGGTGTAATCCTTATTCCAATAGATAATTAAAAAAGCATTGAAAAGCATAACTATACATTCTAGAAAACCGGCGAAAATAAAGAACCTCGTATTTAACTTACACCAACGTGTGCTTTTTGTGGTGGGTATAACATTATGTCTTAATGGTGAAGAAAAAGTGCTTGGTTAAGATACCAACAACGTAAGAACGTTAAGACGGAGGTAAAGGCATGTTGTTCAGGCAGCGGTAACATCGTGTAAACGCGGTGTGTCTATCCGGAAAGGTATTTAAAATAGTGGTTAAACGGTCCCAAGCGGAGCTTGCAAACGGAGGTTAACCCAAGTGACTGCGCGCATTAAATGCGTTGCATTGCGCTTCAGACTTACTTACATTCAGTGATGTTTCAAATCTTCCCGGGCGCCGGAGACGGCTGTTCGCGATGTGTGTGTAAACGCGCCAATGTTTTGTGAGGGTCATATGATCATTAGCCATAAACATTAAGGAAGGACTGGTCGTCCCTCATAGAACTAGGTGACAGACTACGATGTTTTGGTTGCATGCAATGCGATGGTGATTAAATAAAGCTCTAAATTAATAAAATAAAATTAAAATAAAACATCGTGTAAAGTAAACCGGGTTAGTGATGAAAAGGAACAATAAAGTATTTACAATTAAGAATAAGGTGAGAAGAGCATACACGAGCTGGGTTCAGAGCAGAACAAAAGGCATAAATTTGCCTTGGTTATAGTTTATAGGTAACATGCAAATTCCACGCGTTCATTTAAGCCCGCAGGCTTGGTCGCATTCAGTTTGTAGATCCAGTGATTTTCTCGCTGTAGTAACATTTTATTATTGTCTCTGCCTTCTTTTTTCTGAATAATTTCCAATGCCATGAATCTCAGTTGAGAGATATTGTGGTTCATCTCCAAGAAATGAGCTGCAACTGATGATTTGAGATTGTGAGTGCGGATGTTGGATTTATGTTCATTCAACCTAGTCTTTAGTTTGCGTTCTGTCTTTCCAACATAGACTTTGCCGCACGGGCATTTGAGAAGGTATATCAGGTTGTTGGAGTCACATGTTGCTGTCACTTGTAATTTGATATTGTTTCCTTTCATGGGATGGGTTATAGTATTACCTGGTATAATGCTGTGACAGTTATTGCAATTATTGCATGGTCTCGTTCCTTTTGCAATACTGTTGGGTTCTGTAGGTTGTTTCAATATTTCACCCAGATTTTTGCTCCTAGTGTGGGCAAATATTGGTCTGTCTTTAAACATGTCTTTGAAGTCCGGTTCTAACACTAACATTGGCCAATGTTTCATTATTATTTTTTTGTACTCAGAGGTAGCATTAGAATATTTTGACACGATGACCATCCGGTCACTCTTTTGTTTTCTTGTCGTAGAGTGTAACAAAGTATGTCGGTTTAATTTCTCCACATCTTTAGTAGCTTGTGTTAGAAGTTCTTCCGGATATTTTCTGTCTCTGAATCGGTTTTTCATTTCTTCCATTCTCATTATTGATAGATCCGGATCTGATGTTATGCGTTTGACTCTCATCAACTGTGATTTCGGTAAATGTTTTTTTAGAGAGGGTTGGTGAAAACTGTTATAGTGTAACATGTTGTTACGATCCGTCGGTTTGCGGAAGATATCAGTTGTTATTTTGTTGTTTTGTACAGTAATTTGTACATCCAAAAATGTGATGGTCTTGGAGTCTATTGTCCAGGTGAACTGTATTCGTGGATTGGCCACATTGAGGGTTAATAACGCCTGTTCCAAATTCTGACGTGTGTTGTTCCAAAGAATAAACAGGTCGTCAATATACCTGCCGTACATCTTTAGGTTATTTTTCCATTCTGGATTTGTCCAAATGTGGGACTGTTCGAATTCTCCCATAAAGATATTCGCGTAGACTGGGGCTGCGCTGTTTCCCATGCTGGTGCCCACTAGTTGTAGAAACCAATTATCTTTATATACGAAATAGCTGTGGTATAGCGTAAACATGACTAACTCCATTAGGAATGTTTTCATCGGGTCGTCTACTTCAAGTTTCAAAATGGCTTGTTCCATGGCTTCAATACCTTCTTGATGTGGAATGGTCGTGTACAACGAATTAACGTCGGCAGTACATAGCCACAGTTCTTCGTTAGGGTCTATGATGACAGTCTCCAATTTCTTTAAGAAATCCGTTGTGTCACGAATGTAACTCGGTAAAGATTGAACTGTTGATTGCAGATGGCGGTCCAAAAATTGACCTATTGGTTGATGTATGCTGTTGCGGGTGGACACAATGGGTCGGATTGGGGGATCCATTAGATTCTTATGTATCTTGGGAACAGCGTATATGTTCGGGCTTCTTGGGTTAGATTTCAATAAGAAGTTCTTAGTCTTCTGGTTAATCACTCCCTGTATGGTTGCTCTATTCACTATTTCAGTCAAAAGTCTCATGTATTCTGAAGTAGGATTTGCTGGGAGCTGTAGATAGGTGGAATTATCTGATAAGTGCTGTTGAATTTTCTGGTGATACATATTTGAATTCATGATCACAAGGGCACCGCATTGGAGCGGATTATAAATTTAATTTTAATTTTATTTTATTAATTTAGAGCTTTATTTAATCACCATCGCATTGCATGCAACCAAAACATCGTAGTCTGTCACCTAGTTCTATGAGGGACGACCAGTCCTTCCTTAATGTTTATGGCTAATGATCATATGACCCTCACAAAACATTGGCGCGTTTACACACACATCGCGAACAGCCGTCTCCGGCGCCCGGGAAGATTTGAAACATCACTGAATGTAAGTAAGTCTGAAGCGCAATGCAACGCATTTAATGCGCGCAGTCACTTGGGTTAACCTCCGTTTGCAAGCTCCGCTTGGGACCGTTTAACCACTATTTTAAATACCTTTCCGGATAGACACACCGCGTTTACACGATGTTACCGCTGCCTGAACAGCATGCCTTTACCTCCGTCTTAACGTTCTTACGTTGTTGGTATCTTAACCAAGCACTTTTTCTTCACCATTAAGACATAATGTTATACCCACCACAAAAAGCACACGTTGGTGTAAGTTAAATACGAGGTTCTTTATTTTCGCCGGTTTTCTAGAATGTATAGTTATGCTTTTCAATGCTTTTTTAATTATCTATTGGAATAAGGATTACACCTATATATACCGTTTTGTTGTAGATGCTCCCCGATGAAGGGCGGTGGCCCGAAATGCATTGGAGCGGATTATAAAATGTTTCGTTTGTGAAAGTGAAAGACTTATTTGGATATAATACGTCAGATGGATATGAAAATAATATCAATGATGGAATAACAAAGAAATAAAAAGAAGCATATAGACAAAGAATTAAGACTGCTCATTTAATTGTTTTTGAACAACATCATATTGAGTGCCTCAGGGATGTATCCAATGACTCATTGGCCACACTCATTTCGATTTATTCACACTCGCCCAGAGTGATGGGCGACACCTGAGAGCACCTACAAACTTTCTACCTTTTCACTGAAATTTACTAATCGCAGTGCCTGGCTCTCTCTACTTTCAGTTATAACTATTTCTTGATCACTCAAAGAACCAGCAGCACGCAATTTGAGTTACTCCAGCAGCCTTTCAACCCTACATAGTCTACCAATAATTACAACATGGAATTCGAAGACATAGCACGATCAACGGAAGCAAGAGCTGACACCTTTGCATTTGCCAACGAAGAGGCCACAAGAATATATGCCTTGATACAAGATGATATAGCACAGACATCCACTAGCAGGAGCAAGGAACAGAACATAAAACAGTTACTATACTTGTCCAAGCGCCAAATAAATCAAAAACTACATGCAAACACGTTGGTGAAATACCATAAAACTCAGCGCATACCCCGTGGCCTGCGAATTGCATTGAAACCATCTTTGTGCAAAAATTCTAAATCATTTCAAGATCGTTGGTACGCCATTTTAAATAAATGTAGCCTCGACTTGATCCTCCTGATCATTGAGGAATTGTCCAACATACTGAAGGATCTAGAGAAGGAGATAACAGAAACTACAGAGGAACTGAGTAAAATGATGACTACAGACGAATTGAATACCTTCATGGACGACATCAAGAAACAGTTGGAGAAGCATACCAACGATATCAATGAACGGAAATTGAGAAAATATCGGCGGGACACCTTGGATTATAAGTTAGGTGAGGTATACACCTGGGCGGAAGTGTACGCTCAAAAAAGAAGGAATCGCCCTTACACTCAGAACACCGAAACCTCATCCTCAGATAGTGATACTTCCCACCGACAGAGGAAAAGTGGTCCTACAACATCAGGAACCACAACCGAACAAACACCAAGTACGTCTACCAGTTCACTCAACACGGATTTTTTAGACCAGGTCGGAGAACCCGACGATCCAGGAGGAGCAAAGCAAAAAACAGTTCCACCGCAAACAAGGAGCACAACACAAAAAGACAAGAAAAAACCGAATTAGTCATTAACATATCTGACTACTCCTTCACAGATCAAGAAATGAAACTATTACAAAGAGGCACTTCATTCGTACCAACAACAAGAACTGATTTACTTGAGCTAGAAGTTAGCACATTTAAACTGACTAGAAAATTGAGACTACGTCACTTCTTTACTAACATAATGCCATCAACTGGAGTAAATGAACCGGATCCATTAATGGGACTCAAAACCTCCAGCTCCTTCCAGGCTCCCCAAAGTCACAAAACAATAGACTTATTCGAACAAATGGTCAGACAAGATCTGTCAACAATCAACTTTGAGAAAAACAAATACAAGAATGTCACACAAAAAGACCGTGACACGGTAAAGAAAATAGCAAACAATGACAATATAATGTGTACCAAGGCAGACAAGGGCGGTGCCCTTGTGATCATGAATTCAAATATGTATCACCAGAAAATTCAACAGCACTTATCAGATAATTCCACCTATCTACAGCTCCCAGCAAATCCTACTTCAGAATACATGAGACTTTTGACTGAAATAGTGAATAGAGCAACCATACAGGGAGTGATTAACCAGAAGACTAAGAACTTCTTATTGAAATCTAACCCAAGAAGCCCGAACATATACGCTGTTCCCAAGATACATAAGAATCTAATGGATCCCCCAATCCGACCCATTGTGTCCACCCGCAACAGCATACATCAACCAATAGGTCAATTTTTGGACCGCCATCTGCAATCAACAGTTCAATCTTTACCGAGTTACATTCGTGACACAACGGATTTCTTAAAGAAATTGGAGACTGTCATCATAGACCCTAACGAAGAACTGTGGCTATGTACTGCCGACGTTAATTCGTTGTACACGACCATTCCACATCAAGAAGGTATTGAAGCCATGGAACAAGCCATTTTGAAACTTGAAGTAGACGACCCGATGAAAACATTCCTAATGGAGTTAGTCATGTTTACGCTATACCACAGCTATTTCGTATATAAAGATAATTGGTTTCTACAACTAGTGGGCACCAGCATGGGAAACAGCGCAGCCCCAGTCTACGCGAATATCTTTATGGGAGAATTCGAACAGTCCCACATTTGGACAAATCCAGAATGGAAAAATAACCTAAAGATGTACGGCAGGTATATTGACGACCTGTTTATTCTTTGGAACAACACACGTCAGAATTTGGAACAGGCGTTATTAACCCTCAATGTGGCCAATCCACGAATACAGTTCACCTGGACAATAGACTCCAAGACCATCACATTTTTGGATGTACAAATTACTGTACAAAACAACAAAATAACAACTGATATCTTCCGCAAACCGACGGATCGTAACAACATGTTACACTATAACAGTTTTCACCAACCCTCTCTAAAAAAACATTTACCGAAATCACAGTTGATGAGAGTCAAACGCATAACATCAGATCCGGATCTATCAATAATGAGAATGGAAGAAATGAAAAACCGATTCAGAGACAGAAAATATCCGGAAGAACTTCTAACACAAGCTACTAAAGATGTGGAGAAATTAAACCGACATACTTTGTTACACTCTACGACAAGAAAACAAAAGAGTGACCGGATGGTCATCGTGTCAAAATATTCTAATGCTACCTCTGAGTACAAAAAAATAATAATGAAACATTGGCCAATGTTAGTGTTAGAACCGGACTTCAAAGACATGTTTAAAGACAGACCAATATTTGCCCACACTAGGAGCAAAAATCTGGGTGAAATATTGAAACAACCTACAGAACCCAACAGTATTGCAAAAGGAACGAGACCATGCAATAATTGCAATAACTGTCACAGCATTATACCAGGTAATACTATAACCCATCCCATGAAAGGAAACAATATCAAATTACAAGTGACAGCAACATGTGACTCCAACAACCTGATATACCTTCTCAAATGCCCGTGCGGCAAAGTCTATGTTGGAAAGACAGAACGCAAACTAAAGACTAGGTTGAATGAACATAAATCCAACATCCGCACTCACAATCTCAAATCATCAGTTGCAGCTCATTTCTTGGAGATGAACCACAATATCTCTCAACTGAGATTCATGGCATTGGAAATTATTCAGAAAAAAGAAGGCAGAGACAATAATAAAATGTTACTACAGCGAGAAAATCACTGGATCTACAAACTGAATGCGACCAAGCCTGCGGGCTTAAATGAACGCGTGGAATTTGCATGTTACCTATAAACTATAACCAAGGCAAATTTATGCCTTTTGTTCTGCTCTGAACCCAGCTCGTGTATGCTCTTCTCACCTTATTCTTAATTGTAAATACTTTATTGTTCCTTTTCATCACTAACCCGGTTTACTTTACACGATGTTTTATTTTAATTTTATTTTATTAATTTAGAGCTTTATTTAATCACCATCGCATTGCATGCAACCAAAACATCGTAGTCTGTCACCTAGTTCTATGAGGGACGACCAGTCCTTCCTTAATGTTTATGGCTAATGATCATATGACCCTCACAAAACATTGGCGCGTTTACACACACATCGCGAACAGCCGTCTCCGGCGCCCGGGAAGATTTGAAACATCACTGAATGTAAGTAAGTCTGAAGCGCAATGCAACGCATTTAATGCGCGCAGTCACTTGGGTTAACCTCCGTTTGCAAGCTCCGCTTGGGACCGTTTAACCACTATTTTAAATACCTTTCCGGATAGACACACCGCGTTTACACGATGTTACCGCTGCCTGAACAGCATGCCTTTACCTCCGTCTTAACGTTCTTACGTTGTTGGTATCTTAACCAAGCACTTTTTCTTCACCATTAAGACATAATGTTATACCCACCACAAAAAGCACACGTTGGTGTAAGTTAAATACGAGGTTCTTTATTTTCGCCGGTTTTCTAGAATGTATAGTTATGCTTTTCAATGCTTTTTTAATTATCTATTGGAATAAGGATTACACCTATATATACCGTTTTGTTGTAGATGCTCCCCGATGAAGGGCGGTGGCCCGAAATGCATTGGAGCGGATTATAAAATGTTTCGTTTGTGAAAGTGAAAGACTTATTTGGATATAATACGTCAGATGGATATGAAAATAATATCAATGATGGAATAACAAAGAAATAAAAAGAAGCATATAGACAAAGAATTAAGACTGCTCATTTAATTGTTTTTGAACAACATCATATTGAGTGCCTCAGGGATGTATCCAATGACTCATTGGCCACACTCATTTCGATTTATTCACACTCGCCCAGAGTGATGGGCGACACCTGAGAGCACCTACAAACTTTCTACCTTTTCACTGAAATTTACTAATCGCAGTGCCTGGCTCTCTCTACTTTCAGTTATAAATTCAAGACAGCCCACAGAAAGACTAGGCCCATGCACCACTCACTACCCCTGGTCAAGGCCCCAACAACAGGTCAAAAATCGAAAAACACAAAATTTTACAACAAAAAAAAAATCGAAAAACACAGAAAAATCAGCACAATCCCAATTCATCTATGGCCTCCATGATGTTTAAGTTCAAGACAACCCACAGAAAGAATCAGTCCACCCACCACTGGGCAAAAGGCCCCAAAACAGCCCAAAAATCGAAAATCCCAAAATTTTAGTTGCAGCAACTGTAATGCCCCAAACAAACTTACTTGTAAAATTTCTAATCCAACAGTGATCCAAAGAAAGTCAAAAAGGCCTCAAATCCAAAGATCCAGCAGCATCCACAAAAAGTAATCCTTCCAGGTCCACATCCAAATGAAAAGTGACCAGGAGATGGACAAAGCACTGGGAGGAGCCTGCTGAACAGGAACAGGAAGTTGAAGACTATGGGGCACTTCCTTCCTCCCACCCCCCTGCCCCCCTCCCCAAAATGGACTCCTCGCTAAAAAAGTGCAGGCAAATGTCAAACTAAGGAGTTATTCACATAAAAATCATCATTTCTAGAAGGTTTATGCTGCTTGCTGGTGGATTTCTTGCGCAGAATTGCAAATTTATATTTTCGCTCGCCGCATCTCAAATCTCGCAATTGCGAAGTACCGCGAGACGTGATCTCGCCGTACTCGCGTTGACAAGCTATCGCTGGCAAGCCGCGATGACGTAATCGCGCTCGCCAATTCCCGCGGGATCACACAGCAAGATCCAAAATGGCGCAGCACTCGCAAACTATCGAAAAAAACAACTCGGCAAACGATGATAAACGCCGCGCGCCGCAAAAATTGTATCACCAACGCCGCGCGCCGCCAAAAAAATCCGCTGCGTGCGAATTTGCGGATTTTGCGGGAAATCCGCAAATCTCGCGGATTGCGGATTTCCCGAAAATCCGCAAAATCCGCGAGCGGAACGGATTTTCCGCCCACGCTTAGTTGAACCATGAGGCCTTCTTGTTGCCAAGTTTGTGATGGCGTTTTTTCAGTGGTGCTAAGGTGTCGGCGGTGTTGGATAGCCAAAGGGTGAGGTTGGAGGCGGCTTCGTTGGCATTAGAAGAGAGGGCTGGGGGGTTTAGAAGGAGCGATGAGGAGATCTGGTCGATGGTGATTTTGTTCCAGTTTCTTTGTAGAGTTGGTTGGAGGTGGATGATGGGTTTCGGCTTGTTGTATGTGAAGTGAACGCAGCTGTGGTCAGTCCAGAGGAGATCTGTAGTGTGGCTGAAGCAGACATGGTTGCTGGAGGTGAAGATGGGGTCGAGAGTGTGACCTGTGATGTGGGTGGGGGAAGTGACCAGTTGTTTAAGTCCGAGGTTGGCGAGGTTATCTAAGAGGGTGGCGGTGTTGCGGTCGTTGCTCTTTTCAAGGTGGAAGTTGAGGTGCTCCAGTCCCTGGAATCAGGAGACAGGTGCCGGTAGTGATGACTATGCCATCCCAGTGTTGCTGTGCATGACAAAATCTGCCTAGTGATACACATGGGACAAGTGTCAAGGTGATGTGTGCCACATAGTGCCCCATCACATATGACATGTGTCCACAGGTCATCACACATCGATTGTGCAACGAGATAAGATGCCCTGTGCTATATCACTGGCTGCCACACCTAGGGCCTGCACATGAAAGTATGCAATGACAAAGTATTTGATAGACATCCTTGTGCGAACCAGACCCCTACATCCCTGCTGTGTGTGTGCCTCGTATTACTATTGTAATGGTGCCATACATGAGTGTGTGAACCGCACCGTACCCCTGCATTCGCGTCACCATGTGAAATGCACCATACCCCGGCATTGGCATCAGCGTGTTAAACGCACTGTACCCCTGCATTTGCATCACCAAGTGAAACGCACCGTACCCCTGCATTGGCATCAGCGTGTTAAGCGCACCGTACCCCTGCGTGTGAAACGCACCATGTGAAATGCACCGTACCCCTGCGTGTGAAAAGCACTGTGTGGAAGGCACCGTACCCACGCGTGTGAAACGCACCGTGTGGAAGGCTCCGTACCCCAGCATTGGCATCAGCATGTTAAACGCACCGTACCCCTGCATTCGCATCACCATGTGAAACGCACCGTACCCCTGCGTGTGAAAGGCACCATGTGAAATGCACCATACCCCTGCATGTGAAGCACACCATGTGAAACGCACCGTACCCCTGTGTGTGAAAAGCACCGTGTGGAAGGCACCATACCCCTGCATGTGAAACACACCATGGGAAACGCACCATACCCCTGTGTGTGAAAGGCACCATGTGAAACGCACCATACCCCTGCGTATGAAAAGCACTGTGTGGAAGGCACCGTACCCCTGCATTGGCATCAGCGTGTTAAATGCACCATACCCCAACATTCATGGGGTGTGTGCAGCTCGTATCACTATTGCAATGGTGCCATACGCGAGCACGTGAAACGCACCGTACCCCAACATTCATGGCATGTGTGCGCATCGTATCACTATTGCAATGGTGCCATACGCAAGCGCGTGAAACGCACCGTACCCCAACATTCATGGCGTGTGTGCGCATCGTATCACTATTGCAATGGTGCCATACGCAACCGAGTGAAACGCGCGGTACACGTGTGTGGATCAAAAAATTACTTAGGGGACACATAGGGGACGAGTAGTAGGCCCTGAATGCATCCTGGGTGTCATGGATACTGAGTTTAGAGTAGCTATGTGTCCAACAGGTGTCCATGCTGAGCATGAGGTAGTTCTTGTGTGTTCACTACTCACTTGCATTGTGCTTACTGTGACATTCACTGCATAGTGAATGACACATCCAGCCGCGCCAGACCTCGTTGGTTTTAATTCCAAATGTCCAGGGGTGGAACAGTGGTCCCCCCGGAGTGACAGGTGACTGTACTCACAGATGTTCATGACTTGAGGGGACCTGTGGTGAGATTGTCCAAATGATGTGTACAACGCCATGGACATTGATGTGTGTGAATGTGCCTTGTCATGTGGGTGAGTGTGTATGTGATGTGTTGCACCACTGCTGCATGTCGTATGCAGCAGCTCTAACCATCTGGCGTGACAAGTAAGCAGTGCTGTGTGTCTGACTTGCAAGGCTAGCACGACACCTGTGACACCCTAGTGGCAAGTGGCACATGTGCAAAGTGAGGGTTGTATCCACTGTTGTCAGTGACAGGTAAGTGATCTGAGTCAGGGACCGGTGTGTCTGTCTGGTCTGCTGAGGGTTCTTCAGTGGAGTGGGATATGTGACTGCTTGGCACGTGCTGTCCCACACCCTGCAGTTGCATGTGTTGCCCAGTGTGTGCCATGATCAGTGAGTGTGTTGCACCCGTTACGCCATCTGTTGGCTTTCAATGCCATGTAGTGCATTGGGGCTTGCACACAGGCCAAATTCACATGGACAATGATGCAAGTCCTGTCAACATCCTATGCCCTGTTCACATTATCGAAGGTGTGCAAGTGTGTGTCTCTGGGACATGGAGCAGGTGTAGTGATGTTGTTTCACTGTGTCTTCCTGACAGGTAACTGCCTGGAAGAAGGGTGAAATCTGGCAGGACATCGTCAGGGACGTGAGGTCTGCGGGGGGCCCTCGCCGGCGGCTGCGCAACATGCAGAAGAGGTGGCAGGACATCTGGTGCTGGACCCGGCGTATTGCCCGGGTCCAGCTGAAGCTGACACCTCCACGCCGGCATGGTGGACGCCTTCACCTGACCCCCCACATGCTCCGTGTCCTGGCGGTGGTGTTTCCAGACTTCGATGGGCAGTTGCAGAACAGACAGCAGCAAGGAGGGGCTAGGTACATGGCTGTTTGTTGTGTTGTGTGTCACCTGCTTTTTGAAGTGCTCTGAAGCCTGGATACACTCCCACAGTTGGGGTGTCTGGTCAGAGAGGTTATATGTGCTGTGTATTTTTGGTTCCCCATAGTCACCTGGTGCTCATTTTTATCCCTTCCCCTCCTTAACATGTGTCCCCTGGTCTGTTTGTAATCACATTTGCACATGTTCATCTAGGGTGCAAGAAAATAAGACTGCACATTGATTTCCGCAATCATGTGGGAGGGTGGTCTGTGACATGTGTTGGGACCTTGCCTATGTCATGACCTGTGCACTGTGTTTTGCCTTCATATTTGTTTGCACTGGTGCTGAATCTCAATATAGGAGTGTGAGGTTTCAACTGCACACCCTTGCAGCATGCATGACCTATGTTGTGTTCTCAGACATGATGTACATCAGTGGTAGATATGCATAGTGCCATGACGATTATTCATGGTACAGTCAGCTCATTCCGACCCACGGATCAGTGTGCCTATTTATTTATTTATTTATTTATAGTGTTTTGTATAGCGCGAACAAGACCCGTGGGTATCAGAGCGCTGAACATAAAAAAGATTACAGACTTGACAATTATCACATCAATTATAACAACAAACAGTTATGAGGTAGAAGCGGTGTGGTAAAAGGGTGACTAGCTAAAAGGCATTGAGAGGTGCATTGGTCTCAGCTTGTGTCATAGTCGTATCTTCAAGCTCGTTGAGGTAGGGTTATATAACATAATCAAAACAATTGCCTATATAGCTAGAAATTAGGAGTTGCGTAGGTTTAGAGTGTCATAGTAGTCATAAACATAATAAAGTGAGGTATAGCTTGTCATAGTAGTCATAAACATAATAAAGTGAGGTAGAGGTTATATAGTTTGAGCTGTGAGATACAGTATATAAGCTCCCAAATATTTGAGGTAGCAGTACATTGTGTAGCCGAGGCTCGGACGGGAGTCTTTCATTTGTTTGATATTGAACTTCCAATTATTCAAGATGAGTACCTCCTCTTTGGTGTAGATGTTCATATCAATAGTCTACTATAGTCCACTGAGACACCCTGGCCTACTAATCATGTGTCATCCAGCACTGTGCCCATTCTATGTGGGTGCAGCATGGGTCTGCCTCTGTGGCATTGGTCCCTGGCATAATTTGTATTTTTCCTGTGTCTGCTACATGTGTCCACTGGAAAGGGATACAACATTTGGCTCTTGCGTACTCACACTGGACAGTGCTTGTGTGCCTATTCACAACAATCTGTTGATGGTTGTTTGTCACAAATATGGATTGCCAGCTCCACGGGTTGAGCTTGGGTTACTTTTAGAATTGTTGCTGCACAGTTTTTGTTACCCCGATTCAGAGGTTTCACTTCTTGAGCTGTATCAATCACATTGACTGAGGAATGGGGGTGTTGTGCAGGAGAGGTCTACATGGCCATGCCTGATTTAGCCTTGCCAGGTCTGACCTGTGGGTGAGAATTGGCTGAACAATGATTCACCATGCACTGCCTCTGTGATGGCAGCCTATGTCATTTTGTTCCTGACATGATTCAGGCTCATACATTTTTGCCACATGTATGTAGTTCAGATGCAACGCTGTTTTGTCTTCGTGTGCACACTTCTTTGTTGACATTTTGCCTGGAGATAACGGTGTGTCCACAATGCAGCAATGATTTTGTTCATCACAATTGCTGGCCCAATAGCTTAAGAATTGTCCAGAGTTGGGACATGTGTGCCACTCCACATGACAGCCAGTAGGTTTTATGTGCAAGCAACTGTGTCATCAGGGAATGGATGCCGATGTGAAGACTGACATATTTCAAGTTGTGTCACATAAATGATTGTACCTTGGCACTCACACAACTTGATAAAAGTTGTTCATGTTTAGAATGTGTTAATCTGTCGAATTGTGTAAATGACACTTATGTGCCTGCATGATAGATGTCTCACAAGGTAGTGCACACAAAACGACATTTCCACTTTCTTGAAAGAAGCTGGCACCTATTCAAAGAGGCCAGTGTTAGCGATTAATGGTGTACCTTGATCTCCATACACATATCCCCACAGTGGTCTTGAAACTCCTTTGTTGTCAATTATACAAATTAATGATTGTCAAGACATCAAGACCTCCGTTGGACCATGTATATGGACAATCTGCATCACCATTTGTTTCTAACAGTGTTTTCTCTGCCAGCTTTTTCAATGAATGTGTAAATGTTTTTATTGTGCATTTCAATTTGAGACATCTTTCATGCAGGCACATATGTGTTCTCTTCACAACATGGCGAATTACCACATTCAATACCTGTTGATTGTGTAAAGTATGGTGAGTCCCAAGATACCAACATTTTTTTATCATTTATTTTTTGCCCAATGTACTTACAGGGCTCTGAGTGTGGTCTCACCTTGGAGAGTGAGGTGGGTTAGTTTGCCCTGAGGGGCACAACTACTGTTTATTTCTTTGTGAACTTCAGGTGGCATCACTTCATTGTATTGATCTGCTCTCCTGTAAACAAACACTAGCTTCTCAGTGTATTTCTCATTCAAGTTGTGGCCTGGAGTGTTCTCTGGATCATTGTGTCCAAGTAGCATTGTGTCTATACCAACTGGGCAGAACAAGGCTCAAATATGTGCAGAGTTATCTGGATGTTACTCATGATGCATGGCATGATTTGCAGTGTGACCTACTAATTTTGTGCTCATGTGTCAGATGTGTACAGGTGACTGATGCATTTCTGTTTGTTCTCCTTGCCTACAGCATCATCACCAGAAACTGGAGGAGACATCTGCACGGACCAAGAGGAGGGACCTAGCCAGAGTGCCACCACCGTGGAGGAGTCAGAGGGAGCCAGTGGCACGGAGGGTGAGGGGAGTCAGTCTGCGGACCTGTTGGAAGGCGAAACATCTGACCATGCTGACGGATCCGATTCTGGCTCCTTGGAGGAGGGGAAATATGCAGCAACACCAGGCAGCTTCACAGAGTGTGTACCCGCCCCCTCCAGCACCATCTCCCCCCCCCCAGTTGCTCCCATCCCTTCTGTCTGTGCAGCCCCCCATGTCTCCTTCAGCCCCGGCACCGCAGCCCCTGCCCCTATCACCCCTGCTGCCCTCAGTGCGGGGGTCGTCCCCCCTCCTTCAGACCCATCCACACTCCCCTCTCCCATACCTGTCCAATGCACACGCAGGAAGACACCATCATGTACCCCAACAGACAAAGGCAGCACACCCCCACATGTGGCAAAGCGCACACCTCCTGGCACGCACACTCTGGGGGCTGCAGGCACACCCACAGGGGCTGGGCTTGGATTGCACACACGCAGTCAGTCACAGTGTGCAACCCTCACAGCCCTCGCCCTCCACTCCAATTGTGTCCTCGGGTGTAGGGATTGGGCTGGCCGAACTGGCTGCAGTGTGCAGAACTGAGTATGAGTCCACCTTCGGCGCTGCACACTGCACTGAGGAGGATATGTCCACCCCTGCACCCACCACACCTACCCTTACCACTCCTGTCCCTGTGGTGCCTAGTCCTGCCCCCCATGATGCCCCCCAAGGATCCACATCACATTGAGTACTCCATGTGCAGGCAAGCTGGGGTAGAAGGCCTACCTAGCGACCTCCTACAACCGTGGTTCCCAAACTGTGCGCCGCAGCACCCCGGTGCGCCGTTAGGAGTCGCCAGGGGCACCGCTCATGAAGTGGGAAGATAGGCTGCACTGAGGAAGCTTCTAATCATGTAGTATTGTAATGGTGAGAAGATGCGTAATTAACAAGTGATGAGTCTTTAGACGTCCTACTGCTACCTGTCAGCAGTCAGCTTTAAGGCAGCAAGACAGTGAATGGTATTCAAATGACACCCAGCTGCGGGGCAACACACGGGGGAGTTTCAATTGCCACCTGAGTAACCTGCAATCTTGGTTTGGCCCAGGAGCGCACGGCCGCCATACGTGCTTCTGACGTGCTTTCAGGCAGCCTCCGCTTACGCACAGCAGCCTGTCGAGCGTTATTGCAGCCCGTGTTCTGCTGCGCAGCTCTTGAGGAGCCTTCACAATTTATACATGTTGGTTTCACATGCACTAAAATACTCCTTGCTTACTGCAAAAAAGGGGAACATGACAAGCTTGTGACCTGCCAAGCCCCTCTAATTATGCTGGCTGATTTTCCTGCACTTTATTCGTATCCGCGCCAGAAATTACCAGACAGAATTTCCAGTGGGCAAACTCGCTGTGGCGTTCGAAATAGGCTACAATTGTAGCCTGGATGAGTTTCCCGGACCCAGTTTGACCCTCAGCCAAGGCCAGGCACAAAGCATATCAACATTATTAGTGTAATAATAATAACCCTTTTCCTTCCAGCTCAGTGAAAGCAGTTCCCCCTTCTTCCCTCCGTATATTTCAGGAGTTTGCCACTGAAGTAATTTTATGGTCGGACTTGCTAGACATAAACACACGTTCCCTTTCTAAGAAACAGCACCTCCTCCCAGCTGCCTCGTGTGACCCTCATTCCTTTCCAGAAGAGAACACTTGTTCTGCCTCTGACGACCCCCATTGCAGATCGGGGAAAGGTGCATTTTTGGCTCATATTGGATGGCCCCTGTATCCCTGATGTCAGGGATCAAGATGGCAGCTTCAGGGAAGGACATTAGCATGTTTCATTTCTAGTACTGTCGACTGCTGGCCTGTGGCAGCAGATGGGAGGCTATAGAGGCCTTGGCCTGGGCAAGTTTCACCCTCGCTGTGAAGGATACCTTACTTGTGCTACTTCTTGCTAAATCAACATTTACATAGAGTATTATTTTTTAAGATGCCATTATCTCCAGCATCACATGTGCTCAGGAGAGGTTTATATATGACATATATATTGTCACAACAGTGAGTGCTCATCTATTCGGCTTTGCTGTTAGTAAATGCCCGAATGTTCCCTTTTGCTGGATTTGCTCCCCACTGCCTCAGGAAGAGACACGGGCCCTTATTTATGAGGCCTTGCATCAGTTTTGCGCCGCCGGTGCGTCACTTTTTGTGACGCACCAGCAGTGTAAAATATGCGCCTCGTTGCGCCATATTTAAAAAGTGACGCATCTAGGTAGATGCGTCACTTTTTAAACCCCTGCACCACATTATACCTGCGTCAGGTATAATGTATGCAGAGGGGGCGTTCCCCCGCAAAAAGCCTCGTAATAGTGACGCAGTGAAATCTATGAGATTTCACTGCGTCACTTTTAGGATGCTGTTGCGTCAAAATCTTGCGCCTGCCTCACAGCAGGCGCGAGACTGACGCAAGCCCTTTCACATGGGGCTTTCCCCATGTGAAAGGACGCATTGCTGGAGTTGCGTCACTTTTGTGACACACTCCAGCAATGCGTCACTTTTGCGCTTACAGATACGTCAGTAATACTGACGTATCTGTAAGTCCTTTCGACATGATGCGTCATACATTAAATATGACGCATCATTGGTGTCGCAAGGAGTGCGCAGTGAAAAGTGACGCATCGCTGTTTTCACGCAGCGATGCTTCACTTTTCATAAATGAGGCCCACAGGCGCTAACAGGTAAAATGCCGCAAGTACAAACTTACAGTTGTTTAATTTACTTATTATTTCAAAGCAAGAGTAAGGCCTCCCAAATAAAATGATATTTTCAAACCTTATCTACAATCACAAACCGAGGTGATGTCAGGACGAGTATTATTTTGCTACAACAAATATCTAGATGGGCACTAATTACAGGAAAAAATAATATATGTAGAATAGATTGTTGGCCTGGCTGTTGAAATGTGAGATAAGACATGCACCGCTTATTTATCTAGAACTGGTACTTCCACTGCTCTGAAGCCATATCTTAAAGCTGAAGTTGTATTTCACCCAGAGAAAATGTAGTGTTTTGAAACCACTGGACGTGCTTACATTTTATCCATTTTTGTCCGATTCCGAAAAGCTCCCCTTGAACTTGGGCTAATGATTTTGGAGCGTATTCTGAGTGGTCTGGCTTGGTTATTTCTAATTTAGTTTTGGGTTAATTACCGCTGCACAATTATCATTTTTACGCATTGTTGAGTTAAAACAATGAAACAAAGTGTGTTTCTACTTACATTTTCACTTGCTGAAAGCAAGTGGAAAATATATACCGAGATGTACCTGGAATTAAAGGATTGCACGATGTTCAATTACCCCAGAGGGGGCCACGTGTGTTTTATTTCTGGGAAGAGGAATGTGACAGAGGAATGGAAGAAATACCTGAAACTAAGAGTGACACTAAAACAGTTTATTCTTTGGCTTCATCCCAATTAACCTCAGGGCAAAAATTGGAAGTACTCCCCAGGTCTGGCTTACATCCTCCCACCAGTAAAAAAAGTGACATGATGGGGAGCCGCGGTCAACTGCCAATCAATTCAAATTCAAATTAAAAAAAAAAAATCTTTATTCGGATTTCAAAAATCCATAAAAGCACACTTTAAAAACAATTGACATTTACAATTACAGTTACAATAGGTGCAATAGACACTCTAAAGTACATTATTAGTGCATTTACTACGTCACGCATTTCAAAAGTGCAAGAAAGGAACAATAGTCATTGATAGTTCATGAGTATTCCATACTTCTACGTACATTAAAAATGACTTTTAAAAAACAGCTTGTCCGAAATATGAGTTCATCATCCTCCAATCTTAAAAGCATCAAATAAGACTGGTTCAGGGAAATGGGTCTACATTTTTTAAAATATGGTGCTAAAAACCATTTAATGTATTTCATATAAAACTTATTCATGAAGAAGAAATGTACATAATTTTGTTTACTGGTTCCGTCACAAGGACACGGAATCTTGTCATCTACGGTGTGTCCCAGAGGAAAAACAAAGTAAAAATGTTACCGTTCCTGCTTTCAGTCTAAACAATAGAGATCTTTCCCAGTAGCACATTGGTAGTGTCAGATACAACGGAAGTTGCTGGGTTAATAGACCATTGTTAATATAGGACACAACAGTTTGTTTCTTCATCTCTTCTGACAATCTTTTTTCCCTGTAACTGGCATACAGTTCAAGTTGGACTGCTTTTTTGTCAGTCCTCTGTATATAAGATGGATTTTCAAAGAGGTTGCCCCTGTCTACACTAGACAGACTCTCTTGTATGCCACGGAACCATGGGATCTTATTCCATTTATCACAAGCTAAACATTCCCTCAAAATGTCATGTGTTAGGCTAGCATATTCATTTGCCCAGATAGCTAACCAAAATAATGCAGGCCTGGCTGCAATAAAGTCACTAATATAGGGTGCATTCAGCTCCGAGTGACAGATAAACCCTGATGATGAAATGGGAGCCCCCAGTAGCTTCCTACAGAGCCGATTTTCTTCTCTTTGTATTGAGGGGGTTTGTACCGACCCCCAAATTTCGGCACCATAAGTTGCCACTGGGATGCATTGGAGCCTATAAATCTTTAAAATTGCTTTAGTTGCTCCAACTTTCCTCGGTTTGGGGAGAGATAAAATTGAGTTTATGGCCTTTGAGAACTTGCCTGTGGCGTGGGCAATATGCCCACTCCACAGGCCGTTCGTAGCAAAGACCATACCTAAATATGGGAAAATTTTAGTTAGGAGCAACTTATCAGCTCCTATCTTGATGGAATTTAATTGCTTAGCACCCGGCCCACAGGACATGATGAATGATTTTTAAAAATTTACTTTTAAATCCAAATTCCCCATATATGATGCGAAATCCCTGACTAGTGCCCGTAGGGCGTTAGGTGTTAATCCCATAAGCACAGCGTCATCCGCGTATAAAAGACACGGTAGTTGGCAACCTTTAATTTTAGGGACATCTTGGGTAGCCTTTTTTAGGGAGTCTCTCAAGCCATTTATGTAGATAATAAATAACAGGGGTGCTAAAACGCACCCCTGTCTCACCCCCCTCTCTACATTAATTGGACCAGAGAGTGTACCCTCCATGTCAATCCGTACTTGTGCCTTTGTATCTTTGTGTAAATAGGCAAGGAAATGTACCAGGGGTGGATCCAGGCCATAAGACAATAGAATCGACCACAATTTTGACCTGTTTACCAGGTCAAATGCGGACGATAAGTCCATGAACGCCAATCAAATCAAGGGAGCCACAGGTTGAATAAGTTTGGGAACCACTGCCCTACAAGGACTAATTTCTGGACTGGCCATTGGCCTTATTTGAGCAGACTCATTTTTGGACATCTTTTTTGTTTGTGCTGAATAAAGCCTTTTATATTATGTTCAACACTATTGTATTTCAGGTACTTGATGATGGTGATGAGGGACCTGGAATTGGTGTCATGGTAATGTTTTGGGGTACTGAAAGATGTTTTTTGTTGATGGTCATGAGGTGGACCATGGTATCTGTGTGCCATCACAATGTCTCTGCAATTAATCATTTGTTGTGTGTGTTCAGTTTGGCTAGAAACATTGTCCCAAGGGGTGTTCCTTCCTCTGTGGCACCTGACATCTTCACTGCAGACAGTTGCACAATTGTGCTGACATGTGTGCACATTTCCTTTTTTGGTGACGGTTCGCTTCAATAATGGCCATGCCTGCTCACAGATGTCTACTGCTCATTCATCTGTGCCATCCTTGAAAATCACTGTACTTGTGTTTTGAGTATGTACAAATGCCTTCATGGACACATTCAACCTTTTCACCACTATGCATGTGTATAATAAGAGCCTACCCCTATGTTGGGGAATGTTATGCAGGGTATTTGAGCACATGACTCACAATTTTGTGCATTGTATCTAAGGGGTTTCAACCCTATTCCTTCCATGATAGACTACATCTTGGTGGTCTGACCACCACCTGGACATTCATATCAGTCCTGGGATGTGCGTGACAATGTGTGTTCCCTTTCGCTCGATTTGTTTGGTAGGCTGTTACATCACTAAGCACTATTGTGTCATGATGGCAGGGTGTGTATTTCGCCAGCAACCTCCATGGGTGGGTATGCATGTGGAATTTGACATCATACCCACATGTGGTGTGTCACGCAGTGTGTGAAAGTAATCCATCCTGCAGGGAGTGGGACACTGCTGTAAGTGATGTGGTGCTATGGCACTATCATTATAGTCAAAAGTTAGGGATGTGCACATAATCCCATGTAGTTGTGGTATGCTGATGATGATGTACACCTCATGTTTCTGGACACTGCTGGGAGTCCTCTGCACCCACCCCCATACTGTTAACCTATGCTGGGAGTCTGCTGCACCCACCCCTCATATGTCTGGCCTCTGCTGGGAGTCCTATCCACCCACCCCTCATATGCCTGGCCTCTGCTGGGAGTCCTCTGCACCCACCCCTCATATGTCAGGCCTCTGCTGGGAGTCATATCCACCTACCCCATACTGTTGGCCTCTTTCTGGGAGTCCTCTGCACCCACCCCAATACTGTTGGACTCTGCTGGGAGTCCTCTGCACCCACCCCCATACTGATGGCCTCTGCTGGGAGTGATATCCACCCACCCCCATACTGTTGGCCTCTGCTGGGAGTCCTTTGGACCCGTCCCCATACTATTGGCCTTTGCTGGGAGTCATATCCACCCACCCCTCATATGTCTCGCCTCTGCTCGGAGTCCTATCCACCCACCCCCATATTGTTGGCCTCTGCTGGGAGTCATAACCACCATCCCTCATATGTCTGGCCTCTGCTGGAAGTCCTCTGCACCCACCCCTCATATGTCTGGCCTGTGCTGGGAGTCCCATGCACCCACCCCCATACTGTTGGCCTCTGCTGGAAGTCACATCCACCCACCCCACATATGTCTGGCCTCTGCTGGGAGTCCTATCCACCCTCCCCTCATATGTCTGGCCTCTACTGGGAGTCCTCTGCACCCACTCCTCATATGTCTGGCCTCTGCTGGGAGTCCTATGCACCCACCCCCATACTGTTGGACTCTGCTGGGAGACATATTCACACACCCCTCATACGTCTGGCCTCTACTGGGAGTCCTATCCACCCACCCCTCATATGTCTGGCCTCTGCTGGGAGTCCTCTGAACCCATCCCATACTGTTGGCCTCTGCTGGGAGTCTTATCCATCCACCCCCATACTGTTGGCCTCTGCTGGGAGTCATAACCACCCAGCCCTCATATGTCTGACCTCTGCTGGGAGTCCTATCCACCCACCCCTCATATGCATGGCCTCTGCTAGGAGTCCTCTGCATCCACCCCTCATACATCTGGCCTCTGCTGGGAGTCATCTGCACCCACCGCCATACTGTTGGCCTCTGCTGGGAGCCCTCTGCACCCACCCTCATACTGTTGGCCTCTTCTGGGAGTCTTATCCACCCACCGCTCATGTGTCTGGCCTCCACTGGGAGTCCTATCCACCCACCCCTCGTATGTCTGGCCTATGCTGGGAGTTTTATCCCCCTACCCCTCATATCTTTGGAGTCCCATGCACCCACCCCCATACTATTCACCTCTGCTGGGAGTCCTATCCACCCATCCCCATACGGTTGGCCTCTGCTGGGAGTAATATCCACCCACCCCTCATATGTCTGGCTTCTGCTGGGGATCCTATCTACCCACCCCCATACTGTTGGCCTCTGCTGGGAGTCATAACAACCCACCCCTCATATGTCTGGCCTCTGCTGGGAGTCCTATGCACCCACCCCTCATATGTCTGGCCTCTGCTGGGAGTCCTATGCACCCACCCCCATACTGTTGGCCTCTGCTAGGAGTCATATCCACCCAGCCCTCCTATGCATGGCCTCTGCTGGGAGTCCTCTGCACCCACCCCTCATATGTCTGGCCTCTGCTGGGAGTCATCTGCACCCACCCCCATACTGTTGGCCTCTGCTGGGAGCCCTCTGCACCCACCCTCATACTGTTGGCCTCTTCTGGGAGTCTTATCCACCCACCGCTCAAGTGTCTGGCCTCCGCTGGAAGTCCTATCCACCCACCCCTCATATATCTGGCCTATGCTGGGAGTACTATCCACCCACCCCTCATATGTCTGGCCACTGCTAGGGGTCCCATGCACCCGCCCCCATACTGTTGGCCTCTGCTGGGAGTCCTATCCACCCATCCCCATACGGTTGGCCTCTGCTGGGAGTCCTATTCACCCACCCGTCATATGTCTGGCCTCTGCTGGGAGTCATATCCACCCACCCCTCATATGTCTGGCCTCTGCTGGGATTTCAATCCACCCACCCCTCATATGTCTGGCCTCTGCTGGGAGTCCTATGCACCCACCCCTCATATGTCTGGCATCTGCTGGGAGTCTTATTCACCCACCCCCATACTGTTGGCCTCTGCTGGGAGTCATAACCACCCATCCCTCAGATGTCTGGCCTCTGCTGGGAGTCCTCTGCACCCACCCCTCTTATGGCTGGCCTCTGCTGGGAGTCCTATGCACCCACTCCCATAATGTTGGCCTCTGCTGGGAGTCATATCCACCTACCCCTCTTATGTCTGGCCTCTGCTGGGAATCGTATCCACCCACCCCTCATATGTCTGGCCTGTGCTGGGAGTCTTATCCACCCACCTCAATACTGTTGGCATCTGATGGGAGTAATAATTACCCACCCCTCATATGTCTGGCCTCTGCTGGGAGTCCTCTGCACCCACCCCTCATAAGTCTGGCCTCTGCTGGGAGTCCTATGCACCCACCCCCATACTGTTGGCCTCCGCTGGGAGTCATATCCACCCACCCCTCATATGTCTGGGCTCTGCTGGGAATCCTATCCACCCACCCCTCATATGTCAGGCCTCTGCTGGAAGTCCTCTGCACCCACCCCTCATATGTCTGGCCTCTGCTGGGAGTCCTATGCACCCACCCCCTTTCTGTGGCCTCTGCTTGGAGTCCTATGCACCCACCCCCATTCTGTTGGCCTCTGCTGGGAGTCCTCTGCACCCACGCCCATACTGTTGGCCTCTGCTGGGAGTCACATCCACCCACCCCACATATGTCTGGCCTCTGCTGGGAGTCCTATCCACCCACCCCTCATATGTCTGGCCTCTGCAGGGAGTCCTCTGCCCCACTCCTCATATGTCTGGCCTCTGCTTGGAGTCCTATGCACCCAACCCCCATACTTTTGGACTCTGCTGGGAGTCATATTCACCCACCTCTCATATATCTGGCCTCTGCTGGGAGTCCTCTGCACCCACCCCCATACTGTTGGCCTCTGCTAGGAGTCCTCTGCATCCACCCCCACACTGTTGCCTCTGCTGGGAGTCATATCCACCCACCCCCATACTGTTGGCCTCTGATGGGAGGCATATCAACCCACCCCTCATATGTCTGGCGTCTGCTGGCAGTCCTATCCAACCACCCCTCATATGTCTGGCCTCTGCAGGGAGTCAAAAAAACACCCACCCCTCATATGTCTGGCCTATGCTATGAGTCCTATCTACCCACCCCTTCATATGTCTGGCCTCTGCTGGAAGTCCTATGCACCCACCCCCATACTGTTGGCCTCTGCTGGGAGCCCTATCCACCCACCCCCATACTGTTGGCCTCTGCTGGGAGTCCAATCCACCGACCCCTCATATGTCTGGCCTCTGCTGGGGGTCCTATGAACCGACCCCCATAATGTTGGCCTCTGCTGAGAGTCCTCAGCACCCACGCCCATACTGTTGGCCTCTGCTGGGAGTCCTATCCACCCACCCCACATATGTCTGGCCTCTGCTGGGAGTCCTATCCACCCACCCCTCATATGTCTGGCCTCTGCTGGGAGTCCTCTGTACCCGCCCCTCATATGTCTGGCCTCTAATGGGAGTCCTATGCACCCACCCCATACTGTTGGCCTCTGCTGGGAGTCATATCCACCCACCCAGCATATGTCTGGCCTCTGCTGGGAATCCCATCCACCCACACCTCATATGTCTGGCCTTTGCTGGGAGTCCTCTGCACCCACCCCTCATATTTCTGGCCTCTGCTGGGAGTCCTCAGCACCCGCCCCCATTCTGTTGGCCTCTGCTGGGAGTCCTCAGCACCCACCCCCATTCTGTTGGCCTCTGCTAGGAGTCCTATCCATCCACCCCTCATATATCTGGCCTCTGCTGGGAGTCCTATCCACCCACCCCTCATATGTCTGGCCTTTGCTGGGAGTCCTATCCACACACCCCTCAAATATCTTGCCTCTGTTGGCAGTCATATGTACCCACCCCCATACTGTTGGCCTCTGTTGGGAGTCCTATCCACCCACCCCATACTGTTGGCCTGTGCTGGAAGTCCTATCCACCCACCCCTCATACGTCTGGCCTCTGCTGGGAGTCCTATGCACCCATCCCCTATATGTCTGGCCTCTGCTGGGAGTCCTATCCACCCACCCCCATACGGCGGGCCTCTGCTTGGAGTCATAACCACCCATCCCTCATATGTCTGCCTCTGCTGGGAGTCCTCTGCACCCACCCCTCATATGTGTGGCCTCTGCTGGGAGTCCTATGCACCCACCCCATACCTGTTGCCCTCTGCTAGGAGTCATATCCACCCACCCCTCATATGTCTGGCCTCTGCTGGGAGTCCTATCCACCCACCCCTCACATGTCTGGCCTCTGCTGGGAGTCCTCTGCCCCACTCCTCATATGTCTGGCCTCTGCTTGGAGTCCTTTGCACCCACCCCCATACTTTTGGACTCTGCTGGGAGTCATATTCACGCACCCCTCATATGTCTGGCCTCTGCTGGGAGTCCTCTGCACCCACCTCAATACTGTTGGCCTCTGCTAGGAGTCCTCTGCATCCACCCCCACACTGTTGCCTCTGCTGGGAGTCATATCCACCCACCCCCATACTGTTAGCCTCTGCTGGGAGGCATATCAACCCACCACTCATATGTATGGCCTCTGCTGGGAGTCCAATCCACCGACCCCTCATATGTCTGGCCTCTGCTGGGGGTCCTATGAACCGACCCCCATAATGTTGGCCACTGCTGAGAGTCCTCAGCACCCACGCCCATACTGTTGGCCTCTGCGGGGAGTCCTATCCACCCACCCCACATATGTCTGGCCTCTGCTGGGAGTCCTATCCACCCACCCCTCATATGTCTGGCCTCTGCTGTGAGTCCTCTGTACCCGCCCCTCATATGTCTGGCCTCTAATGGGAGTCCTATGCACCCACCCCATACTGTTGGCCTCTGCTGGGAGTCATATCCAGCCACCCAGCATATGTCTGGCCTCTGCTGGGAATCCCATCCACCCACACCTCATATATCTGGCCTTTGCTGGGAGTCCTCTGCACCCACCCCTCATATTTCTGGCCTCTGCAGGGAGTCCTTTGCACCCGCCCCCATTCTGTTGGCCTCTGCTGGGAGTCCTCAGCACCCACCCCCATTCTGTTGGCCTCTGCTAGGAGTCCTATCCATCCACCCCTCATATATCTGGCCTCTGCTGGGAGTCCTATCCACCCACCCCTCATATGTCTTGCCTTTGCTGGGAGTCCTATCCACACACCCCTGAAATATCTTGCCTCTGTTGGCAGTCATATGTACCCACCCCCATACTGTTGGCCTCTGTTGGGAGTCCTATCCACCCACCCCATACCGTTGGCCTGTGCTGGGAGTCCTATCCACCCACCCCTCATACGTCTGGCCTCTGCTGGGAGTCCTATGCACCCACCCCCCATATGTCTGGCCTCTGCTGGGAGTCCTATCCACCCACCCCCATATGGCGGGCCTCTGCTTAGAGTCATAACCACCCATCCCTCATATGTCTGCCTCTGCTGGGAGTCCTCTGCACCCACCCCTCATATGTCTGGCCTCTGCTGGGAGTCCTATGCACCCACCCCATACCTGTTGCCCTCTGCTAGGAGTCATATCCACCCACCCCTCATATGTCTGGCCTCTGCTGGGAGTCCTATCCACCCACCCCTCATATGTCTGGCTTCTGCTGGGAGTCCTCTGCACCCACCCCCATACTGTTAGCCTCTGCTGGGAGTCATATCTACCCATCCCTCATATGTCTGGCCTTTGCTGGGAGTCCTATCCACCCACCACTCATATGTATTGCCTGTGCTGGGAGTCCTCTGCACCCACCCTGCATATGTTTGGCCTCTGCTGGGAATCCTATGCTCCCACCCCAAACTGTTAGCCTCTGCTGGGAGTCTTCTGCGCCCACCCTATACTGTTGGCTTCTGCTGGGAGTCCTCTGCACCCACCCCATACTGTTGGACTCTGCTAGGAGTCCTCTGCATCCACCCACACACTGTTGCCTCTGCTGGGAGTCATATCCACCCACCCCCACACTGTTGGCTTCTGCTGGGAGGCATATCCAGCCACCACTCATATGTCTGGCCTCTGCTGGCAGTCCTATCCAACCACCCCTCATATGTCTGGCCTCTGCAGGGAGAAAAAAAAACACCCACCCCTCATATGTCTGGCCTATGCTACGAGTCCTATCTACCCACCCCTTCATATGTCTGGCCTCTGCTGGAAGTCCTATGCACCCACCCCCATACTGTTGGCCTCTGCTAGGAGTCCTCTGCATCCACCCCCACACTGTTGCCTCTGCTGGGAGTCATATCCACCCACCCCCATACTTTTGGCCTCTGCTGGGAGGCATATCAACCCACCCCTCATATGTCTGGCCTCTGCTGGCAGTCCTATCCAACCACCCCTCATATGTCTGGCCTCTGCTGGGAGTCAAAAAAACACCCACCCCTCATATGTCTGGCCTATGCTATGAGTCATATCTACCCACCCCTTCATATGTCTGGCCTCTGCTGGAAGTCCTATGCACCCACCCCCATACTGTTGGCCTCTGCTGGGAGCCCTATCCACCCACCCCCATACTGTTGGCCTCTGCTGGGAGTCCAATCCACCGACCCCTCATATGTCTGGCCTCTGCTGGGGGTCCTATGAACCGACCCCCATAATGTTGGCCTCTGCTGAGAGTCCTCAGCACCCATGCCAATACTGTTGGCCTCTGCTGGGAGTCCTATTCACCCACCCCACATATGTCTGGCCTCTGCTGGGAGTCCTATCCACCCACCCCTCATATGTCTGGCCTCTGCTGGGAGTCCTCTGTACCCGCCCCTCATATGTCTGGCCTCTAATGGGAGTCCTATGCACCCACCCCATACTGTTGGCCTCTGCTGGGTGTCAGATCCACCCATCCAGCATATGTCTGGCCTCTGCTGGGAATCCCATCCACCCACACCTCATATGTCTAGCCTTTGCTGGGAGTCCTCTGCACCCACCCCTCATATTTCTGGCCTCTGCTGGGAGTCCTCTGCACCCGCCCCCATTCTGTTGGCCTCTGCTGGGAGTCCACAGCACCCACCCCCATTATGTTGGCCTCTGCTAGGAGTCCTATCCATCCACCCCTCATATATCTGGCCTCTGCTGGGAATCCTTTCCACCCACCCCTCATATGTCTGGCCTTTGCTGGGAGTCCTATCCACACACCCCTCAAATATCTTGCCTCTGTTGGCAGTCATATGTACCCACCCCCATACTGTTGGCCTCTGTTGGGAGTCCTATCCACCCATCCCACACTGTTGGCCTGTGCTGGGAGTCCTATCCACCCACCGCTCATATGTCTGGCCTCTGCTGGGAGTCCTATGCACCCACCCCCCATATGTCTGGCCTCTGCTGGGAGTCCTATCCACCCACCCCCATACGGCGGGCCTCTGCTTAGAGTCATAACCACCCATCCCTCATATTTCTGCCTCTGCTGGGAGTCCTCTGCACCCACCTCTCATATGTCTGGCCTCTGCTGGGAGTCCTATGCACCCCCCCATACCTGTTGCCCTCTGCTAGGAGTCATATCCACCCACCCCTCATATGTCTGGCCTCTGCTGGGAGTCCTATCCACCCACCCCTCACATGTCTGGCCTCTGCTGTGAGTCCTCTGCCCCACTCCTCATATGTCTGGCCTCTGCTTGGAGTCCTATGCACCCACCCCCATACTTTTGGACTCTGCTGGGAGTCATATTCACCCACCCCTCATATGTTTGGCCTCTGCTGGGAGTCCTCTGCACCCACCCCTATACTGTTGGCCTCTGCTAGGAGTCCTCTGCATCCACCCCCACACTGTTGCCTCTGCTGGGAGTCATATCCACCCACCCCCATACTGTTGGCCTCTGCTGGGAGGCATATCAACCCACCCCTCATATGTCTGGCCTCTGCTGGCAGTCCTATCCAACCACCCCTCATATGTCTGGCCTCTGCAGGGAGTCAAAAAAACACCCACCCCTCATAATTCTGGCCTATGCTACGAGTCCTATCTACCCACCCCTTCATATGTCTGGCCTCTGCTGGAAGTCCTTTGCACCCACCCCCATACTGTTGGCCTCTGCTGGGAGCCCTATCCACCCACCCCCATAATGTTGGCCTCTGCTGGGAGTCCAATCCACCGACGCCTCATATGTCTGGCCTCTGCTGGGGGTCCTATGAACTGACCCCCATAATGTTGGCCTCTGCTGAGAGTCCTCAGCACCCACGCCCATACTGTTGGCCTCTGCTGGGAGTCCTATCCACCCACCCCACATATGTCTGGCCTCTGCTGGGAGTCCTATCCACCCACCCCTCATATGTCTGGCCTCTGCTGGGAGTCCTTTGTACCCGCCCCTCATATGTCTGGCCTCTAATGGGAGTCCTATGCACCCACCCCATACTGTTGGCCTCTGCTGGGAGTCATATCCACCCATCCAGCATATGTCTGGCCTCTGCTGGGAATCCCATCCACCCACACCTCATATGTCTGGCCTTTGCTGGGAGTCCTATCCACACACCCCTGAAATATCTTGCCTCTGTTGGCAGTCATATGTACCCACCCCCATACTGTTGGCCTCTGCTGGGAGTCCAATCCACCGACGCCTCATATGTCTGGCCTCTGCTGGGGGTCCTATGAACTGACCCCCATAATGTTGGCCTCTGCTGAGAGTCCTCAGCACCCACGCCCATACTGTTGGCCTCTGCTGGGAGTCCTATCCACCCACCCCACATATGTCTGGTCTCTGCTGGGAGTCCTATCCACCCACCCCTCATATGTCTGGCCTCTGCTGGGAATCCCATCCACCCACACCTCATATGTCTGGCCTCTGTTGGGAGTCCTATCCACCCACCCCATACTGTTGGCCTGTGCTGGGAGTCCTATCCACCCACCCCTCATACATCTGGCCTCTGCTGGGAGTCCTATGCACCCACCCCCATATGTCTGGCCTCTGCTGGGAGTCCTATCCACCCACCCCCATACGGCGGGCCTCTGCTTAGAGTCATAACCACCCATCCCTCATATGTCTGCCTCTGCTGGGAGTCCTCTGCACACACCCCTCATATGTCTGGCTTCTGCTGGGAGTCCTATGCACCCACCCCATACCTGTTGCCCTCTGCTAGGAGACATATCCACCCACCCCTCATATGTCTGGCCTCTGCTGGGAGTCCTATCCACCCACCCCTCATATGTCTGGCCTCTGCTGGGAGTCCTCTGCACCCACCCCCATACTGTTAGCCTCTGCTGGGAGTCATATCTACCCATCCCTCATATGTCTGGCCTCTGCTGGGAGTCCTATCCAACCACCACTCATATGTATTGCCTCTGCTGGGAGTCCTCTGCACCTACCCCGCATATGTTTGGCCTCTGCTGGGAATCCTATGCTCCCACCCCAAACTGTTAGCCTCTGCTGGGAGTCCTCTGCGCCCACCCTATACTGTTGGCCTCTGCTGGGAGTCCTCTGCACCCACCCCATACTGTTGGCCCCTGCTAGGAGTCCTCTGAATCCACCCACACACTGTTGCCTCTGCTGGGAGTCATATCCACCAACCCCCATACTGTTGGCCTCTGCTGGGAGGCATATCCACCCACCCCTCATATGTCTGGCCTCTGCTGGCAGTCCTATCCAACCACCCCTCATATGTCTGGCCTCTGCAGGGTGTCAAAAAAACACCCACCCCTCATATGTCTGGCCTATGCTACGACTCATATCTACCCACCCCTTCATATGTCTGGCCTCTGCTGGAAGTCCTATGCACCCACCCCCATACTGTTGGCCTCTGCTGGGAGTCCTATCCACCCATCCCCATACTGTTGGCCTCTGCTGGTAGTCCAATCCACCGACCCCTCATATGTCTGGCCTCTGCTGGGAGTCCTATGAACTGACCCCCATAATGTTGGCCTCTGCTGAGAGTCCTCAGCACCCACGCCCATACTGTTGGCCTCTGCTGGGAGTCATATCCACCCACCCCACATATGTCTGGCCTCTGCTGGGAGTCCTATCCAGCCACCCCTCATATGTCTGGCCTCTGCTGGGAGTCCTCTGTACCCGCCCCTCATATGTCTGGCCTCTACTGGGAGTCCTATGCACCCACCCCATACTGTTGGCCTCTGCTGGGAGTCATATCCACCCACCCAGCATATGTCTGGCCTCTGCTGGGAATCCCATCCACCCACACCTCATATGTCTGGCCTCTGCTGAGAGTCCTCTGCACCGTCCCCTTATATGTCTGGCCTCTGCTGGGAGTCCTCTGCACCCGCCCCCATTCTGTTGGCCTCTGCTGGGAGTCCTCAGCACCCACCCCTATTCTGTTGGCCTCTGCTAGGAGTCCTATCCATCCACCCCTCATATGTCTGGCCTCTGCTGGGAGTCCTATCCACCCACCCCTCATATGTCTGACCTTTGCTGGGAGTCCTATCCACACACCCCTCAAATATCTTGCCTCTGTTGGCAGTCATATGCACCCACCCCCATACTCTTGACCTCTGTTGGGAGTCTTATCCACCCACCCCATACTGTTGGCCTGTGCTGGGAGTCCTATCCACCCACCCCTCATACGTCTGGCCTCTGCTGGGAGTCCTATGCACCCATCCCCTATATGTCTGGCCTCTGCTGGGAGTCCTATCCACCCACCCCCATACGGCGGGCCTCTGCTTGGAGTCATAACCACCCATCCCTCATATGTCTGCCTCTGCTGGGAGTCCTCTGCACCCACCCCTCATATGTATGGCCTCTGCTGGGAGTCCTTTGCACCCACCCCATACCTGTTGCCCTCTGCTAGGAGTCATATCCACCCACCCCTCATATGTCTGGCCTCTGCTGGGAGTCCTATCCACCCACCCCTCATATGTCTGGCCTCTGCTAGGAGTACTCTGCACCCACCCCTCATATGTCTGGCCTCTGCTGGGAGTTCTATGCACCCACCCTCATACTGTTAGCCTCTGCTGGGAGTCCTCTGAGCCCACCCCATACTGTTGGCTTCCACTGGGAGTCCTCTTCACCGACCCCCATACTGCTGGCCTCTGCTGGGAGTCCTCTGCACCCACCCCCACCCTGTTGGTCTCTGCTGGGAATCATTTCTACCCACCCCCATACTGGTGGCCTCTGCTGGGAGTCCTATCCACAAACCCCTCATATGTCTGGCCTCTGCTGGGAGTCCTCTCCACCCATGCCTCATATGTCTGGTCTCTGCTGGGAGTCAAATCCACCCACCCCTCATATGTCTGGCCTCTGCTGGGAGTCCAATCCACCCACCCCTCATATGTCTGGCCTCTGCTGGTAGTCCTATCCACCGACCCCTCATATGCCTGGCCTATGCTGGGAGTCCTATCCACCCACCCCTCATATGTCTGGCCTCTGCTGGGAGTCCTATGCACCCACCCCCTTACTGTAGGCCTCTGTTTGGAGTCCTATCCACCCACCCCCATACTGTTGGCCTCTGATGTGAGTCCTATGCAACCCACCGCCATACTGTTGGCCTCTTATGGGAGTCCTATCCATCTACCCCTCATATGTCTGGCCTCTGCTGGGCGTCCTATCCACCCACCCCTCATATGTCTCGCCTCTGCTGGGAGTCCTATGCACCCACCCCTCATATGTCTGGCCTCTGCTGGGAGTCCTATCTACCCACCCCATACTTTTGGTCTCTGCTGGGAGTCATAACCACCCACCCCTCATATATCTGGCCTCTGCTGGGAGTCCTATGCACCCACCCCATACTTTTGGCCTCTGCTGGGAGTCAAATATACCCACCCCTCATATGTCTGGCCTCTGCAGGGAGTCCCATCCATCCATCCCTCATATATATGGCCTCTGCTAAGAGTCATCTGCACCCACCCCTCATATGTCCGGCCTCTGCTGGGAGTCCTATGCACCCACCCCCATACTGTTGGCCTCTCCTGGGACTCCTCTGCACCCACCCCCATACTGTTGGCCTCTGTTGCGAGTCATATCAACCCAACCCTCATATGTCTGGCCTCTGCTGGGAGTCCTCTGCGCCTACCCCTCATATGTCTGGCCTCTGCTGAGAGTCCTCTAACCCACCCCATACTGTTGGCCTCTGCTGGGAGTCATATCTACCCACCCCCATACTGTTTACCTCTGCTGGGAGTCCTCTGCCCCCACTCCCATACTGTTGGCCTCTGCTAAGTATGGGCTGAAAATCTGTTCCGCTCGCGGAATTTTCAATTTTTTTTCAATTTCGCGGTCCGTAACCCCAACCAATGTCCATGAAATCAGTCCCCAAAAGTCCAAAAACCCCAACGCCCAATTCCCACCCCCCCAAAAGTCTTTAAAAAAGGGGCAAGGAACAGTCTCTCTACTTCCTCCGGCGGTGTCCTTTGGCCAGGTGGTCACGCTGCTCTCTACGGAAGGTCCTTGAGCAGGACTTTCAGCCTTGCCACCTCCTGCTCAAGGTTGGACACTCGCAGGGTCAATCGGTGCGCACAAGCCTTGCACTTGCAGGTACTGTGGGGGGAGGCTGTTGTTTTTGCTGCTTGGCGGCGGTGGGTGACTGCCGGACCACGGCTCCGTACCGCTGGAGGTTTGCACTAACTGTATGACCCAGGGGCAGCAGAGGTGGATGCAGCTTCATGGATGTTGTTGTCTGCGACTCCGAGTCATCCTCCTCCTGCTGGGCCACCAACCGTCGATATTCGGTGACAATTGCCTCCAGCTTCCGTTGCCGGGCCCGCATAGCCGACTCCTTCCTTGTTAGTTTAGAAGGAGTACCTATATGAAGAAAGAAAAACATTTTGTAACCAATGCTCTTTAAGATTAACACAAAATAATTCAGCAGAAAGTTGTGTCACAGTAGAACTACTAACTTACAAACACAGTACATAACATTTGTGGCATGTATCTATCTAACCTCCCACTTCGTCGGCCTCTGCTCTAACATTAGTGGGAGTTTCAGGAATTCTACTAGCACTATATGGACACACTTCATTAGACTCTGACAGTACACCAGTCTTCTTCTTCTCTCTTGTTTAGCGAAATTGGTACATAAACTTCTGGAAGCCGGCATAATGCCAGCGCAATTAGCTTGCACCCGAGAAAAATAGACGCAGCCATGATGACACAGACTTGCGTTACTAGTCTGTTACTGGTCCAGTACATGCAGGTGGTGAAGCTCTTACTTTTCTATTACGGGTAGCATTGGTCATACTCTGTTGCAAGGGCTACTGCTTAATTAATTTAACTTTCACCCTGCCCTGCTCCTAACTACTACAAAAGGAAAATGAAGACGATAAATAATATGATATATGATCATCTATCCCTTCACAGGATATTTGCTTACATATGGGATGACTTTTTGTGCTTTGTTTTTGATTGAGTGAACACTGATAGGCCACACATGAATGACAGAGTTGTAAAAAAATTAATAACAGAGGTAGTGAGTGGTCCCCGTAATCGCCGGAGGAAGGCACTTGTGAGTTGTTACTTACTTGACTTGATAATGTGAACTATACAATATAGATACACAATATATGCTGTGCTTGCAAACTACTGTTAGTCATGGTAGTATTCTGATCAATTAAATTACAACTTCTACTTTCCTCGGCTTTGCTACTCTGGCACGGACGTGCAGTGTTACATGCTCTTCAAAGTAACACTCTTCATCCAGTGACCGTCTACTCAGTCTACATACACCTATGCTATCTATGAGGAAGATACCATCCAGGCATCCATCCATTGAAAGTAATTGTCAATCATTCTTCTAACAACCTTTTTATTTTATTTTGTAAACCCCCAGCCATGCATCCGTGCTTGACTTGCATTTGAATTTGAACCAAAGGATATATTACGCACACATACAGTTTCTGTTTGACCCACCCAGGCAGTCCTCTTTTCTTTCTCCTTCCACCCATCCTTGCTTCAGCCTTCAACCGGCCATGCATCAGATTCCCAGCCACCTCGGGCAGCATTCAAAAACACGTATTATTCTTTGCCAGTCATTCATTTTAACTCGCTCGTCCTTCCTTACACCGTTCGTTCCCTTTTCTTTCATCCCATCCAACAAGTTAATCTCTGATCTGACTTGGCTTCTCGATAAAACTTTCACAGCTGAGTTGAAGTCAAATTTAGAGGAGGCCATTTGTTACTTGTCAACTCCCGCCGCTAATGCTATTGCTAATGCAAAGTCAAGGGTGACTGTCTTTTACCTGGTTGACAAAAACTTAGTTCTAAATTTGTAAGTCTTCTTGACAGTAAAGTGTACTTGTACTGTACAACATATACACCCCTGCAGCGAGCCTACTCTGCAATCTCAATAAGTAAGGAATATAATAGCTTACCACTGCCTGCCACTACAGTGGCATCCCCCACAGCAGTTCCTGCTGGTTGTGGCACCGCATCCGCCCCTGGAGTGACCACCTCCGCGCTGGCCCCGTTCACTGGTGATGGGCTGTGCCTATGGTGTTACGCCTAGAAAATACATTTAATATTTTTAGATGCCATATACACCATTCCCTATTTTGTCTAGGAATGAAAAAATATGTTACTAGTACTAAATAAACAAATTTAATCATTTGGGACTCTCTAGTCTAAACTAAAAATTTCCCTTTCTTCAGGGAAAGGTGTTTTTTATTTATGCTTAGCCATAACATGTGATGCTACTCTTTTTGGCACAACTGATGAATGCTTGCTTTTTAACATGAACCATTTTTCTCATAACATACAGAAGATTCCCTTCTACGAACAAGAGCAAGATCATATGAATATTAGTCGGAGTCGTCATCATCACCACCAAGACTTTAAACTCCAACCAGGTGAGGGGTCTCCCACAACTACTGTGTAAATCAACCTCTGTTCAGTATTCATGGGTTCTCCGTTTATCTTCTATGAAGTTAATTTTAATAAATGTTTTTAATGCATAATTGATAATTAATATACAGAGCACACACAGAGCTAGTTGTTTTACTTTTTCTTCGAGACTCTGACTCCGTAGTCTTATGCTCTGGATTGGGGATCATCGCTGCATTCGGGAGCTAAATAATGACTCTGACACACTAGCTAGTCAGTAAGGAGATTGGGGGTTCAACTTCTGTTATGACTGAGGTATGTGGATGTCTAACTGCGCCTATTATCACCAATGCCCTATTTCTTGTCCATAGTTCTGTATGTGCAGAATAGTCCCTGCAAAAGTAGTAGTATGTCCTCCTATCCAATCAAAAACTAAACTAGTATCTTATTCTTGGTGGCCATTAACATTTTATTGTTGGGAATTGTCAAAGCATAAACATTTAGAAGACTTCAATAGACATTATGGACAACCCAGAGGACTGCACTCAGTGCCAAGAGCTATTGCTAAATAGGAGTTTTGTTTAACACCTTTTGCCAACTGTGCAAGCTTAGCTAGATACACAGACAGACTAATAATAATCTAGTAGTAGCACAGAGAGTCATAGTAGAGGCAGGATAAGAATTTAGAAACAGTCTACAAGACGATCAAAGACGATTTAGGAAAAAATAGAATTATGAGGAACGTTTGGAATAAATAGGTGCTGTAAAAGATAGGGAAGTATAATTAATAATATTAACAGGAAAACTTACTAGGGCCAGCAGAGGAGCCCTCGGCGGACCTATCCTGGCCTTCCTGCTCCACCGGCGCCGCTACCTCCTCCTCTTTCCTCTTGCACCTGGCGGTAGCTGATGTGCAACATGAAAGAAAGACACAAACATGGATGATTGTTGTCAACCAAATCAAACATTTCAAAAAAACAATAACAAATTATTTCAGGGAAATAGACAACAATTGCACTAAATTTATTGACCTATCTGATGTGGTCTACTAGGATATTAGTATTGCTGGATTCACGGACCGTCTACTTGGTAAGTTATGAAACTCACTAAACCAACTACAAAAAGGTTCTACTAGGACTGGCAGGCAGCACTCCGCAGCACACGAAGTGACAGACACAGTCCGTCATGATTGCAGACCACTAAAAAGTTTCCTACTAAATAACCAGTCATTATATACTCAAACTATCAATCCACCACCACTATCTCTTCTTAGTGGCAGGAGTACAAAGGAAGGACTGGACTTGAGTCTCTAGTGTCTAGCATTACACAGTTCTGTAAAGTACACTCATACACAATCATTCAGGCCAATTGACCACAAAATTGAAAACAAGTAAGCATAGTAGCACCGCCAGTGATCAGGTGAGCACCTGCAATCACAGAAGCTTTTGAAACATAATTTACCTGCAATGTAATCTCTAGTGTCTAGCATTACGCAGTTCTGTAAAGTACACTCTTACATAATCACTCAGGCCAAATGAGCCCAAAATTGAAAACAAGTAAGCATAGTAGCCCCGCAGTGAGCAGGCGAGCACCTGCAATCACAGAAGCTTTTGAAACATAATTTACCTGCAATGTAATCAGCAGCATTCTTGCTCTTCGGAAAAAACAAATATTTGCAATATCATATGTTTGGCCTCTGCTTGAGTCTTATGCACCTACCCCCATGCTGTTGGCCTCTGCTGGGAGTCCTCTGCACCCACCCCTTATATGTCTGGCCTCTATCAGTTTGTTCCAATAACTCCCTGTTCATTACAACCCTAGCCGTAATTACTTTGTGTTTGTGCAACACCATAAATTTAGTTTTGTCCACGTTTACTGCCAGCTCATGTATTTTACAAAATGATTCAAAGTGGGTTGATGCACGCTGCATCCCATCTTGTGTTTTGGATAGTATCAGGGTATCATTAGAGAACATTAATATTGGGACCTTTTTACCTGCGACCGTGGGTGCATCAGAAGAGAACTCTGCAAAGTGATTGACCACACCATTTATATACAGGGAAAATAGTGTTGGGGCCAGTACACACCCTTGTCATACCCCTTTTTGGGTGAAAAATGTGGGGGTAGTGTTACCTTGTGACCCCCAGCGAACCTGCGCATAGCTATTTTCATGTAACTTAACTACTGACTCAAGGAGCTCAGGGAGCAACCCTAGATCTTTCAATACGGCCCAGACCTTAATTCTCTGGACTGTATTGAATGCTGCTTTAAGATCAATAAAGGCAGCATATATGATTCCGCCCACCAGTAGAACGGTGCGCCAATAAGTTTAAATAAAATAAAATTCTTGATCAATTGTGCTTATAAGGGTCATGAAGCCCGCTTCAAAAAGGGATAGTGTATTTTTCTCATCTAGCCATGTTTGAATTCTATTCAAGGCCAATCTAGCCATAATCTTTTGAGTACAATCGATTAGACTGATTGGCCTATAATTGCTTGGACTTGAGCGCTCATCCTTCTTATAAATGGGTAAGATCTCAGCTCCTCGCCAGGAGTCGGGGATGGGGGCTCCACTGGCTATCGCATTAGCGAGAATTAAAATATATTGGAGCCAGTTGTCTTTGTCAAATAAAAATAGGTCCGCCGGAATGCATTCAGGGCCAGGAGCCCTACCCTTTGGTACTGAGTTCAGAGCCTTTTCCACTTCCCTTAATGAGAATGTAATTATTATATCTGGACTCGGAACTTCAAAGGGAGGTGGAATCTCACCCACTGCAAATTGGCTCTCAAAGAAGGTTACCCACTGATCGAGCGCAATATAATTTTCGAGGATATTATCTTTACCGCCTCTACCCCTCTTTACCAACTGCCAGAATGACTGCATATTTTCAGTTTGCTAGATTGTAAGAGATCTCCCCACCGTTGCTCATCCCATTCCTTTTTTGCTAGCCTTTGCGTGATTGTGCACTTTTTTCGTGCTTCTCCTACTTTGTCTGTATTTTTACTTCAGATTGCCCTGTACAGCTGTCTATATGCTTCTTTGCAATCCTTATTGTACCAGTAGTCGTGTTTAGGTGGGGCTCTCTTTGAGGTGCTGGTGGATTTAACAAAAAAGGGCCTAATTTTCTCAAACACGGTCTTGTGCAATTGGATAATATTAGAATTAATTTCTCCCTAACTATTAAATTGTTGTAGTCTATCTAGTGTACTTGACACCTCTTCTTGCATTTTTCCCAGGGGGCTTTCGTTCTCAACAACCCTTGACCAGCTAACCCTCCACTTGTCAGTACTTAGGAATGCCTCGGCAGTCACTATTTCGGCAACTATGGGGGAAGATGTTACATAACCTGTTGCCTTGATTTTTAACAGGAGAGGGTGGTGATCACTTTCATTCCTTGCACAGACCTCCATGTCCATTATGGTTGACCAGTTTTCTATATTAATAAAAACGTAGTCAATACGACTACTCCTTAGACCGCGGTCATAAGTGTGTGTCCCTAAGTGGTCAGATGGGGTGCGGCCATTCACTGCTCTTACTCCCTTTTCTTGACTAACACTTTAAGTTGGAGTGCTGACTCACTCCAATTTTTAATTGGTGTTATCTCCAGTTGGGAAATACCCCACTGGGCATCTTCATGTGCACTGAGGTTGCTATCCTCGGAGTCCAGGGGCTCGAATGTAGTGTTAAAGTCACCCGCAATAACTAAGTTGTTCCCCTCTCTCGTTCTATCTACGAAGTGGTTGAGGTCTAAAACTGTCTTAGATGATCTGACACCCGCAGTGCCCCAGGCATATACATTGACTATGAGTAGATTAGGGGGATGTATAGGGCAGATAAGTACTGCCATCAAATCCATGCCATCAGTCTCCTTTTCTACTATCTTATAATGGGGTTCTGCTTTACCCATATTGTTAGACCTCCTGGTGGCCTGCCTTTCCTACCACCTATTGCTGGTTTATAGAAGTTTAGGTAGCCCGGGTGGTAAACTGGAATGAGTGCCCACATCTCTTGGAAGGCTATAAAATCATGCTTATCTATGTATTTTAAGCAATCCAAAGAAGAAAGCTTGGGTGACAAACCTGCTACATTCCAGGATAGGAGAGTCAGGTAAGATGTATCTTGTTTGGCTGCTAGATTACCCTGATCTCCCTCCCTGGTTATTTCCATACTAGAATTAACTGGGGTTAGGTCACGATTATCAATTGTACTAGGACGGTCTATCAACAGAAATGTTAACAGGCCGGGTGTATCTGCTACATTGTTCTTTACTGCATGGCCAATACCGGGATATAGTTCTGTACAGTGACTTACAGCCTCCCTTGCATGTGGGACCTCAAGGGAACCAAACGCAGGGCAAGGATCGATTGAAAGTCAATCTATATTTTGAAGGGTCGAATCCTCAGATACACTTAGCTCAGAAACGTTGGTTGCTTGGGCGAGGTCTATTTTGGGAGTATTTAATTTCAACATACATAAGAATCTGGCGGTCAATACAGATATGGAAGGGAAAAAGAGAGAAACAGTTCAAATCAAACACATAGTTAAAGAGGCTAGTCAAAGTTCCGAATATAGATTTTCAGCCCTTATTCGAAACATCTACCACCCATGTAGAAAAAACATAGAGATCAATACGGAACAAACAGATCTCCATCAACTTCCCTCTGTGGCCAGTGCCGGTTCTGCGAATGAGCATGTTTGACAAAACTTTATTGATTCCAATCTGGGGTAATGATGATCAAGGGACTGTGGGTTACGAATACCCGGCTCATGATCTACATATAAAAACAAACAGAGGAGAAATGAAACACTCCAGTCAAATGAGTATGCAAATACACTGCATTCATGGTAGAACAGCTGATGAAAAGCGTGTCTTTAGGAGGCGATACCATGGCAGTATACCACTCAGAAATGGAAATGGTTTTTAGCACTGGTAATACAGAGAAATCAGAGGATGCTTGAGGAGGACCTCTCTATTCATTTTTTGCGAATGTTGTTTGGGTCAAAATTGTTTGATGATTATCACTTTTTAAATTGTGGAAGGTCTCTCTGGGACCGTACACATAATATTTGGACGCTGTCCGGATTGATGCACACCAGATGAGCTTGATTGTCCCCTTAATCTTGCATTTTTACCTTGATTATAGGACGGGGTCTCATACACCTGAGTGTTTACCGGGTGAGGTGAGGCTTATACCACAAATAGGACAGGTGAGTGCCACTACATGTTCTATATTAATGTTGGAAGTAAAATGTAAGAGGAAGAGAATTGATGGGTCTTATGTTTGAGCACTTTTTTGACTATGATGTTGTTTGTTATGTGTACCTTTGTTTTGCAGGTGTTCCATAATCACCATGCCTATATGGAGGTAATATGATAATTATATAACAAATAATTGTTTATACACATGCAGTAGCAGAATAAGGTCCAGAAGAAAGCCTGGGTCAGAGGCCCATAAGGCTGCAACTAGTCGACCGATTTTTATGTAAGAGTAGCGGCATATTTGTTTATACGCCGCATCTGCTAATATTTTATTAGGTTTGGGTGAGACATCTAAAATAAATAATATTTTTCTCCCCCATATCCTTTTTATTCACACTATCACTTGCACTGCACTCTCTTTTGTTTCATTCTCCATCATAGAGCCAGTAGATGAGGTGTAGACCATGTGGGTGACTTAGAGACATCTTTAGACACTAGTAGTATTATATACTTTTTCTTACACCGGTCATAGAGATTCATACGGATTTCATATCAGATCACTCGCCTTATACACCAAGAGGTTCAAGTGTGTAAGGATAACAGGTTGTCCAAATGATGACACTGGACACAGAGGGCACGAACGAGATCTGTTCGTTCCGTATTGATCTCTATGTTTATCTACATGGGTGGTAGATGTTTTGAATAAGGGCTGAAAATCTCTATTCGGAACTTTGACTAACCTCTTCAACTATGTGTTTGATTTGAACTGTTTCTCTCTTTTTCCCTTCCATATCTGTATTGGCCACCAGATTCTTATGTATGTAGACTGTTGAATTGGGGATTGAATCTGGTTGTTTTTGGTCAGTAAAAATTCCCTTGGACCCTTGTCCCGCATGGACGTGTTTGTAGTATTTAATTTCAACCTGGTGTGTGTGTGAATCATATCCAATGTTCTTAAGTCAAAAGCTAGCAGATTCTCAACCAGTAGTGGAGTGGCCTAGGTGAGACACACGTAGTCAGTGTTGTTCCCATTGTATGGTAGTCTTAGAGCAGAGGAAATATCCTCCCTGATTATGGACCTACATTTGTGTCTCAACCATTGGGTACATTTGTTAATGAAGGATTGGTCGTCCTCCTTAATTAAACTAGGTGCAATTTTTGGGACATTAGTCAGAAAGATTTGACTTTTAGAGGGACGAGACAAGGGTTTATCTATATGATTCCATCTAGCTGTAGGACCAGCCCTGGTATGATCGCTAGGACGATGGAGAAGGGGAAATTCAGTCCGTCACCTGTGTTTGGCAATTGAGAACGTCTGTGCGTTAGCTTGTCACTAGTTGCGGGATGCTGGAAGAAACAGTTAGGGCCGTAAGTCGGTTTGTTAATACATGTTACATTTTGACCTTTAGCCTTAGGTTCTAGATTAGAGGTACATAGATTGCCCTTTCTAGTGTTAATTTCTCTGTGATCCCAGGACCGTGTTGGAACTTCAGTCATTTGTTTATTTGGGCTAGGTTGTGCTTTTAGTGCCATGGTGAGTATATCTATTGTACCCTTAAGTGTCATTTAGGAGTTGCCTAGTTTGGGCCTTAAGATCTGCTAGCTCTTCTTTGAACACAGCTGTGCATGAACATGTAAATCTATTTGTTGTGTCCGTACAACTTGCACATTCACAATCTATCTCTAAGTGTACACCGGATTCGTCTGAGGATTCCTCAGGAATATCAATTAAGGCTTAAAATCTGTTTGTGCAAATAATGGCAGTAGAGCAGCTTTCATGAGGACAGGCGCTTGACTCAGGAATATTGTTACACAATAAGCTTTCTTGGACAGCTATTTGCTGGTCCTTCAAGGAAGACTTTTTAAACATATCGTGGATTATTGGGGAAATTCTGCAAGGGGTATCAATTGGGGTTGGGGGTGAGGCGCTAACCCCATTTGAGAGGCATTCACTCAAACCTGGTGGAGCCAGCAAAATCTCCTCACATTCTTCCACAAGGTTAGCAATACGATCCATAACAGGGTTAGGTTTACCCAGTGATTGCTTAGCTGATTTCTTTGCTTTTTTGCTGGTCCTCGAGGACCCCCCCGTCACAATATCCAAGGCTTTCCTTTTCCCCATTAAGATAATTCAAACACTAACTAGAGTACTACAATTATATAGTAAAGAGATGCAAATGCTAATAACTACAAAAAAAGGAAATAGGTGTGTTCTCATACAGTCTCATTCAGTCAAGAGTTCCTCAATCTCATGCTGCTTAAAGCTTTAATATTGATGGACGACTGTAATGCAGATAAGGGGTGGTAAATTATAAAGCTTAAGTGTGTAGTAGAGGTCAAGTGCCAGTAGAATAGGGCAACAGTACCTTGCATGTCCGGAACTGCAATTGGGAGATGGACGTCAGAGGGCTAGCCCTGCCCTGCCATGCCTCGTCCTGGCTTGGACGGGCGCAGACGGGCCCTCCCTTTGCCCGGGCTCCGCCCACAATCGTCCTGCACCTCCTGTCACTTACAGGTTACGTGAAGTTCCATCAGGGCAGGCTGGGCATTGAAGTCCCCCTGGATCTCTCCGGGAGCACAGCAGCAGGTTGAGAGCAAAAGCGGGACCTGCGCTACGGGAACTCGCGGCCCGGTTATAAGCTCCTCCTGGAGCTTACAGCTTATGAGAAGTTCCGGCAGGGCAGGCTGGACATTGAAGTCCCCCTGGACCTCTCTGGGAGCACAGCAGCAGGATGAGAGCAAACGCGGGTCCCCATACCTATATGCTCCATGTATGGTAGCAAATTAGACGACCCAACAGTTTTTCACCTCATTAATAATGAATTGGCTACCTGGCCACTCCCATTAGTAATCTACGGGGACTTTAATATAAATTAACCCTGGGCGGGCAACTTCGCTACGCCCACGAAGTGGGCGTAGTGTTGCCTACTTCGCCCTTTGCAAAGTAGGCGAAGCGTAGCGAAGTTGCCTGCCACCCGCCTCCCTCCCGCCCTCACTAAATGCTTAAATTACCTTAAAAAGGAATTATAAAACCACTTACCTTGTCCTCTGCGTCCCCGGGGCTCCCTCTCGTCATCGCGCCGCCGGCGCCGCCGGCCCCGCCGGCGCCGCCGTCTTAGATACTAATGCGCATGTGCGGCCGCCCGCGCATGTGCATTTCTCGTGAGAAATGCACATGCGCGGGCGGCCACGCATGCGCATCAGTATCTAAGACGGCGGCGCGATGACGGGAGGGAGCCCCGGGGACGCAGAGGACAAGGTAAGTGGTTTTATAATTCCTTTTTAAGGTAATTTAAGCATTTAGGAAGGGCGGCGGGAGGGAGGCGGGTGGCGCGTAGTGGGCTACGCTAAGTGCGTGGGTGGGTGTAGTTTTTTGCCCACTTCGCGTAGCTTTGCGAAGCCCCACTATGCCCACTACGCCCACTACGCCCACCCTAATATAAATCTACCTTCCGATAAAAAATGTATACAGCATTCTGGCTGGACATGTAATGGTCGCAAACCAAAGGTATTTCAGGCTATGAAGGTGCTATGTCTCGAAACACGCGCTCACTGGCCTTTGGAAAGGCAAAATACAACAAACCCTGGCTTTACCTATTTCTCACATCACACTCTTTGCTGCAGGATTGCAGAATTGAAAAAAACCCTTGGATACTGGCAGACCATAATCCGTTAATAGTAGAGATTAAGGGGGAAGGGCTTAAAGGGGGTGCCGCTCTTTCATGGAGCTTCGAGCGGGCGCTCCTTCTTAATGAAGAATATTGTGATCATATGAAGGGGTGGATACCTCAATTTCTTAATGAGAATTTAGGACGCGTCAGAATTGACGTTGTTTGGGATACACTTAAAGCAAGAGTATGGGGAGAAACATTTAGATTCTCTCTCTCTTTGAAAAAAGAACAAGCTGCAATGAATGATCGACTAGCTAAATTAGCAGCTGCAGGAGAAGAGCTGATTATAGCAGTACAAAGTGAAGGCGATCATATCGAAGCACAAGCAAAGGTCATGGCTGCCAAATCTACAATCATGGAAATAATAGCCAAAGGGGAGGCTGACAAACTCACTGCTTGCTGAGAAGAAGACTATGAGTGCAGTGAGCAAGTGGGTCATCATCTTGCCATTAGAGCCAGACAAAAAGTGGCCCGGAATTTTATTGTAGAAATAAAAGACCCCGAGAAGGGACTAATTTCAGATTCAGCCGGTATTCAAAAGGTATTTTACTCCTATTATCAAATACTCTACCATGAGGACACTCAACGAAATTCAGCCACATGTGGCAACATATCTCAATCAGATTCCCACAGAGCAACTCCCACAAGAAGAATAGCTACAGCTGGAAGAGCTGCCCCATTGGTCAGAAAGCTTGCCATTGCTATTTGCAATATACATTGATCCCTTCTTACGTCAGCTAGAACCTAAGAATGCTATCAGGCCCATTGAAACCAACTGTTGGGAAACCAAAGTCCTCACATACCTCGATGATATCGCTCTGGTGACCCCTGATCCTGAGGTAGCTATTGGCGAATTTGAGGCAGAGGCGGCAAGATTTGGCTCGCTCTCGAGGTATTCACTTAACCGCAACAAAACTCAAATCATTTATAATGAAAATGTTTTGACTAACAATGACTGAGTAGTTAAAAAAGCAACATATTTGGGCATAGACATCACTGCAAATTCCTATCATATTGTGAAGGATAATATTGAGCCACTAATTGCAATAATGAAACCAGAATTGACAAGATCGAATAACTTACACTTATCCATTATCGGCAGATGCAATATTGTCAAAATGTTCCTCTCAAAATTTCTGCACTTGTTGCGCGCAATCCCCTTAGCATTTGACACTAAGGGGCAGATGTATCAACAATATGTTTTGTGAGTCCTTAATTGCGATTTTTTGCGAATCGCAATTTCCGAATCGCAAAATTGGATGTATGTACATTTTTGCGATAAATTAGCGATTTCTAAAAAATCGCAGAATAATTTGCGATTTTTCGGCGATTTCTTAATTAGCGGACTTCGCAAAATTAGAAATCGCTAAAACGTTAATCTGCAATGCAGGAACAGGCTGATGACATCACAACCAGGAAGTTTCAATGATTGCTTGCACCTGCTTGCCTGAGCCACACCCAGTGGCAGTTGGAAGACTGTTGTGAGGCAGAGCAGACCTGTTTGGAGAGCAATGGAGTCCCACAATGTACAGGAGGAATTGTCTGCAGAAAAGAGGAAAAGGAAGCAAAAATTCTCTGAAAAGGAACAAGAAATCCTCATTGAAGAAATGGTTTGTAACCATGAGGTGCTTTTTGGCAAGAAAGCACTTAAAGTTCCTGATTGAAGAAAAAAAAAATCTGGTTGGAGATCCAGGAAAAGTAAATTAAGTTGGAGTTACCACTCGCTCCATAGATGAAATAAAGAAGAGATGGTATGACATGCGACTAAGATCCAAAGAGACGCTTTCAGAAAGGATTAAAGAGGCGGATAAAACTGGTGGTGGTACATCATCTGCAGACCAACCTACACCCCATGAGGAATTAATTGAATCAACCCTGCTTCCAGAGAGTGTGAGTGGAGTGGCTAACATTGATAGCTCTGACCCTACACCAACTAGACAAGGTAAGAAGCATGCAAAGAAGTCCATGGAATGTGTGTAATGCATGTGTGTGTGTCCTCTGCTTATACTCAGTTTGAGAAAGGTGGTGGTCTTGTTAGACTGTTAAGCCTGTAGCAAGCAATGCATCATGGGAGTTGTAGTGCAATAGTGATTGTCACACATATCAACATAGAAACTCATGAGTTGTTTGCAATTAATTATGAAGGTATAAAACCAGTGTAACCCAAATAATTGTCATCAACGAAAACACTTTATTTGTCAGAAACACAAGGAACAACCTGCTTCAAGCCGCCTGCACAAGAAGTAACATTTTGAATAGCAATTTATTCAGCATTACTGCATTGTGGAAGCTGTCTTTATGTTCCACTTATAGACATTTTCATTTCCTTCATTAAAAATTTAACAATTTGGCACAATGCACTATGGTTTGTCTGTTGTGGATTAAAACAACCATTGCAAACATGAGTCTGTAGTTTGGCTTTTCTTACCTAAAAATAATTTTGTGTAATCTCTGTCCTTCTTTGTCGGCCAGCCACTGCTCCAGCTCCTGCTACAGCCATTCTAGGGGGAGGTATGTCATCATCGTCAGATGAGTCAGACTCACTTACTTCAATGTCTGTACCTTTGCGCATGACCATGTTGTGCAGCATTGCACATGTTGTAACAATTTTACAACAGGTTTCAGGACTATATTGCAAAGCTCCTCCACTTTTGTGTATGCATCTGAAACAGCTTTTTAAAATTCCAAATGTACGTCCAATGACCCCACGTGTAGACCGGTGTGCCCTGTTGTACCGTCTTTCACTTGCATTTGCAGGATTTAAGTATGGTGTTAGGATGAAATCACGCACTGCATAGGCACTATCACCTGCATGTGAAAAATAAATTGCAACTGTATGTTCCATTTTCAAAGGATGGATGGAGGTTTGCATGAGTGTTACTCACCTAGCAGGTATCCATCTCCAAACTGACCAGCACTCAGATGTCTATGAATTGCGCTATGTCTGAAGATAAAGGAGTCATGTGTGCTCCCTGGATACTTTGCCACAATGTCATTGATAATGTATTTGGCATTGCATATGATCTGGATGTTGAGAGAGTGGTAGCTTTTTCTATTACGAAAAACATATTCAGTGGCTGCAGGTGGAGTGATAGCAATATGAGTTCTGTCAATGCATCCAATCACATCTGGAAAGCGTGCAAATTGATAGTAATCCAACTTTGTTTCCTGTAAGGCTTGTTGCGTATTTGAGAAATATATATGATGTTGGAGTCTCCTCAGCATTGCATCCAGGAACACATGAAAGAAGCGTGATAGGACACTTTGTGACACTCCAGCAAACTCTCCAATGACACTTCGAAAAGACCCTGAAGCCAAAAGGTGCAGTGAGCACAATACCTGCACATGTGTTGGAATTGATTGTGTCCTGACTGTAGGATGTTCCAAAAAGGGTTCCAATTCATTAATGAGGTCCAAAATGGTGTGTGGATGAAGTCTGTATTTGTCATATATCTCCTCCCGAGTCTGCTGGAACAGCGTAATGCGTATTCTGAAGATTCTCTCCTGTCTCTGTCTCCTCTAGGCAAGAGTTTGAATGCGCAGCCTCCTGGCAATCAGGTATAGTCCAGCCATTTTGGAATTTAAAATAATGCATTCTGGGTGCCTTGTTATATATATTTTTTCTTTTACCACCTGCTTGTAATTGGTGTTAATTGCGATTTCTTATTTTGCGATTTTTGTAAAATCGCAAATTGCGATTTTTACATACATCCAGTTGCGATTTTTTAAGCTGCGATTTCTTGTTTGCGAAGTTCACAAAATTAATAACTTGCAAAATAAGGAATCGCCAAAAATTCTCAGAAAAACACTTCTCGCACACTAAGAAATCGCAAATATTGCGATTTCTTAAAATGCAATGCAATTTTTTCATACATGCCACTTACACTTTATTTTGTCGCAAACGCTGCAAAATTGCGATTTGCAGAGTTTGCGACATAAAAAAAGCTTGACACTGAGGTACTGGGTTTTTCAGAACAGGTACTGATCCGGTAACCCAGCGGTGTCAGGGGCAACACCCAAAGACCTCGAGTACTTTTCTGATTCAGACCACAGAAACACGAGTCTTCTAGGTGAAGTCAAGATCGAATTTATTGGCTGCAACCAAGTAACAAGTGTCCTAGAAGTACAACAGCACGGTGTGTGTATTCTCAGGAGACTGCTCAACATTACAGAGCCAGGCTTCTCTTTTTATACAAAATACTAAGCTTCAGGCAAGCATTCTTAGATTTACAGTGCAAACATTCTTAGATTTACAGTGGGCTATTCACATATTTTTACTACAAAGAAAAAGGCAGAGTCATGATGACAAGTCCACATTCCAGTTCGTCCAGCCCAAGCAAATTACCCAGCAAGGCCCAACATTTTCATCAGATATCGGTGTACCCCCAATAAAACCGGACTCCTCCTCATCATAAAGGAAAGGGAGAGAAAAGAGCAGGGACAGGTGTGAGCAAGATTTGGGCGGTGTGTGTGTGCGATGGGAACAGATTATGGCCTGTTGTGCTTTGATGCTATCTTGTTCGGCCACTGGGAGAGAGAGGGACTGGCCAAACAGGTTTGGCCTGGGACAATGGTTCCAGCTTGCCCAGGTCACAGAAAAGTCAACTAAGGTGTATGTGTCCTTTGATATCGAATTCAGCTGTAGTTACAAGCCTATGTGAAGGGCAACTCACAAAATGGCCGCCAAGCGTAAAATGGAACCCAAGGGTTCAAAAACGAAAATGACGATTTTGAGGTGAAATCGTTACTCGATTATGACGAAAATGCTAATGCATAGTCTACTAGTCATTATCGGTCTTTTGATATAAAAATCTTCATGCTACGACAAAGTTTGTTGCACAAGTCCAGAATTTTTCAGAACTACAAACCCTCCTTTTGCCCTTACATAGGCAATTTAACCTAATCTCATGCTAATCTGAGTCCAGGTCTATATTCCTAAAGTCATTGAGATGTTGCTGAAACATCATTCTGGTACTTAGTTTGTCTTTTGACACAGGCTTCCTTACACATGATGTAGCACAGAGGCTACATATTGCAGGAGCACACTGCACGCACAGACAGAACAGGAAAAGAATGGCTAAGACCATCCCAATGACCATCAGAATTTTCCATCCCCAGCTGGATACCAGTTCCCAGAACCATCCCATAAAAGACCAATCTCCTTTTTCCACATGAATAGATCCGGAAATCTTGTGTAATTTGGAGATGGCCTGGTACACTGTTGGAGCGTTATCTGGAATGAAAACACAGCAACTCGATTGGATCAATTTACATACCCCACCTCGGTCTGCAAGTTTGACATCTAATGCGGCCCTGTTCTGAAGGGTCATAAGACGGGCCGACTGGAGCTCAGCAGTCAAGTTACTAAGGGCACCTGCCGTTTCAATTACGGTGGATTCAACCACCCTTGCTAATTGCCTTATATTTCTGCTGTTAACCATCGGTCCCCAGAACGGCAGAAAACCCTTTACGAAATCCCCAAATTCTTGTCCTGCAGTGTCTTCATTACTCAAGACACCTCTAACTATCCTTGTCTTATGGTAATCTGCTGCTGCTGTGTAGGTGGGAGGCAACAGGAAAGAAACAAAACACGTGCCCCGAAAAGTCAGGGGCAACCATGTAAAGGCTCTATCATGGCAGATGAAATAGGTACCCTTAGCTGCTAAAAACGAAGGGGAAGTCTGAGATGCAAAAACATACGTTTCAGCACAGACACTCTTCCCTAACTGAGCTCTGGGATTCTTGCCAGTACCTTGCAGACACAGATGACCCTGATGGGGTACAATCCAAATCGGGGAAGATCTCTTAGCTTGCTGTTTCTCACTCAGAGTAGCTCCATATCCGGTCACGTTCCATCCTATGTATACTAGTGTCTCATCTCTTGGAATAGTCTCATAGGAAATATCTTCCTTAATCATATCTACTATATCCTTAACTAGAGCACTATTCTTAGAATTGTCTGTTTCAGAACATAGGGGGTAGACTTCATGTGCATAAATGAACATTGTTCTGTATGCCCACACAGAACCATTGTGGCTGAATGGCATGACCAAGTAAGGGATACCTTTATCCGTTGTGTGGGGGGCATAAGTCCACACACCCAACAGTTAGTCGTGTTTATTACTAGTTGGTGTTGGTGCAAGAGCTGAATGAAAGAGTTATTAATGAACTCTAATCTCCTAGCTGACTCATGTTCAGGAAAGGGTTGAAAAGAATGTGAAGAAACAGTAGGAGGAGATACAGGCGATGTAGTGGGTGCAAATGTCGCTTGTAAAGACAATAATACATATCCTTCTAAAAACATTATTGCACTGAATAACAGGAAAATGCATAATAATAAAAAACATTTCTTTGTCATTAATCCACATATTCTGGCCTTAAATTTCACAGTTTTGGCAGGTCTCTCCATCTTGAAAAACTCCATCCTCTCTACAATGCTGCCCGCGATGGGAGGTTGATTCTGCTAAGGAATGCTTCTGTTGATCCAGGGCAACTCCCTTAGACCAACCAGAACTGCCGACCTAACGTCGTCAGCTGCACCCCAAAGACTTTGGGCAATCGCGGCCCTACCAGCGGAACCCGGATCGCGGTTCAAAAAACAAAAATAAGCAAGTTCCTCAGATGGGAGAGCTGCGCTTTCAAAAATAGTGCTTGGGAGAAAAAAACTTCTATTAGTTCACTTTTATTAGTTTGTATTTCGTGGCCTCAGATTATACTGCTGTTTTCCTGGTATTGTATGGTCTTGAAACAAGACTTCAGGTTCTGTAGTGTCCAATCGGGCTGACGGTGGTACAGCTGGTTGCAAAATATTGTCACTCTCTTGTTCAGTAATTGTTCCTTTTACACGAGCATCACTGAAAGGCAGAAACCGGGGCATAGATTCAGTCTCTGAGTCGGCGACACCATCCTGGACCCACCGGTCATAGGGCAGAGGCAGGGGGATCCGTTTACAGTGGATCCCGTGGATCCAGTTCTTCTTTCCTTCCACTCAATCAATCAATCAGTGACACTTATAAAGCGCGCTACATACCCGTGGGGTCTCAAGGCGCTGGGGGGGGGGAAGCCGCTACTGCTCGAACAGCCAGGTCTTCAGCTTCTTCCTGAAGGAGAGGTGGTCTTGGGTCAGGCGCAGGTCGGTCGGGAGGGAGTTCCAGGTCTTGGCGGCCAGGTGGGAGAAGGACCTTCCTCCTGTAGTCGCTCTTCGGATGCGGGGGACGGCGGCGAGGGCGTGGTTGGCTGATCGGAGGTGGCGTTTGGGAGCGTAGAAGTTGACTCTGCTGTTGAGGTAGCTCGGGCCTTGGTCGTGTAGGGCTTTGTGTGCGTGGGTGAGGAGGCGGAAGGTGATTCTTTTGTTGACGGGGAGCCAGTGAAGGTCTCGCAGATGTCCGGAGATGTGGCTGGTTCGTGGGATGTCGAGGATGAGTCTGGCTGAGGCGTTCTGGATCCGCTGGAGTCTCTTCTGGAGCTTGGCGGTGGTCCCGGCGTAGAGGGCGTTGCCGTAGTCCAGTCGGCTGGTGACGAGGGCCTGGGTGACGGTCTTCCTGGTCTCGGTGGGGATCCACCAGAAGATCTTCCGTAGCATGCGTAGGATGTTGAAGCATGCCGAGGAGACGTTGTTGACTTGCCTGGTCATGGAGAGGGAGGAGTCCAGGATGAAGCCCAGGTTGCGTGCATGGTCTGTCGGTTTGGGTGCGGTGCCCAGGGCGGGAGGCCACCAGGAGTCGTCCCAGGCGGAGGGAGAGGAGCCCAGGATGAGGACCTCCGTCTTGTCCGAGTTCAGTTTCAGGCGGCTGGTCGTCATCCACTCGGCTACCTCTTTCATCCCTTCGTGCAGGTTGGCTCTGGCGGGGTCGTTGGTCAGGGAGAGGATCAGCTGGGTGTCGTCGGCGTAGGAGATTATGCTGAGGTTGTGTTTGCGTACGATGGCCGCGAGGGGGCTCATGTAGATGTTGAAGAGGGTGGGGCTCAGAGATGATCCTTGGGGGACGCCGCAGATGACTTCGGTGGCCTCTGACTTGTACGGTGGTAGGCGGACTCTCTGTGTTCTCCCGTCGAGGAAGGAGGTGATCCACTCCAGTGCCTTGTCCTGGATTCCGACGTTGCTGAGGCGCCGTACTAGGGTGCGGTGGCAGACCGTGTCGAATGCCGCGGAGAGGTCTAGGAGGATGAGGGCCGCTGTTTCTCCATTGTCCATCAGGACTCGGATGTCGTCGGTGGCGGCGATGAGGGCGGTCTCGGTGCTGTGGTTGGCTCGGAAGCCGGACTGTGAGGGGTCGAGGGATCCGTTCGTCTCGAGGAAAGCGGCCATCTGCTTGTTGACGGTCTTCTCGATGACTTTGGCTGGAAACGGGAGGAGCGAGATGGGGCGGTAATTCTTGAGGTCGGTGGGGTCCGCTGTTGGTTTCTTGAGTAGGGCGCTGAGTTCGGCGTGTTTCCAGCTCTCGGGGAAGATGGTGGTGTCGAGGGATGTGTTGATGATGTCTCGCAGGTGGGGTGCGATGACAGCGTCGGCTTTGTTGAAGACGTGGTGAGGGCAGGGGTCGGTCGGTGATCCGGAGTGGATGGAGTTCATCGTGCGGATGGTGTCTTCGGTGCTGATCGGGGTCCAGGCGCGGAGGGTGGTGGTGGGGGGTGGTTGTTCGGTCATGGTGTGCGTTGGTTGGTTGTTGAAGCTGTTGTGTATGTCCGCGATCTTGTTGTGGAAGTATGAAGCCAGGGAGTTGCAGAGGTCTTGCGATGGGGTGATGTCGTTGTTTCCTGCGCTGGGGTTGGAAAGCTCTTTGACGATGTTGAAGAGTTCCTTGCAGTTGTGTGCGTTGTTGTCCAACCGGTCCTTGAATGCTGTTTTCTTGGCGGCGCGGATCAGCTGGTGGTGTTTCCGGGTGGCAAGTTTGAAGGAGGTCCTGTTGTCCGGTGTCGGTTCCCTTCTCCAGACTTTCTCGAGGGCTCGGCAGTTCTTCTTGGAGCTCTTGAGTTCGTCGGTGAACCATGGGGCTTTCTTGCTGCCGGGTCTGCTGGGCGGGGTCCTCAGTGGGGCGAGTTCGTCCGCGCAGTTGCTGATCCACTTCGTGAGGTTGTCGGCGGCCTGGCTGGGGTTCGCTGAGCTGGCAGGAGGGTGCTGGCTCAGGGAGGTGGCGAGCTGGTCTGCTGTGATCTTGTTCCAGCTTCTGCGGGCGGTCTGTTGCTGGTGGTGGTGGGTCGTTGTTTTCTTGAAGGTGAAGTGGACGCAGCTGTGGTCCGTCCATTGAAGCTCTGTGGTGTGGCTGAAGTTGATGTCCTTGCTGGATGAGAAGACAGCGTCGAGTGTGTGTCCGGCGAGGTGGGTGGGGGTGGACACCAGTTGCTTGAGTCCCAGGTTGGTGAGGTTGTCGAGCAGGGTGCTGGTGTTGCGGTCGTTGTTGTTCTCCAGATGGAAGTTGAGGTCTCCCAGGAGGATGTAGTCAGCGGAGGGGAGGGCATGTGGGCTGACGAAGTCGGCGATGTCCTCGCTGAATTGTGTGCGTGGTCCAGGGGGTCGGTAGATCAGGGTGCCTCTGAGGGTGGTGTTCGGGTTGGTGTGGATCTGGAAATGCAGGTGTTCGGCGGTGGTCAGGGAGTTGTCGGTGCTGGTCGTGAGACGGATGGTGCTCCTGTGGATGATGGCGATGCCTCCTCCCATCTGGTTGGCGTTTCGGTCCCCTCGAACAGCTGATCTTGTGGAAAGAAGGATGAGGTGTGGGTCGGTCCACCTGGGCTGGTCGTTCTTTGTTCGCTGAAAGTTCTTTACCAGCACTGAGGGTCCAGGATCGATTTGATGGCCTGGAGCTTCAGAGGCTGGAGGCAGAGAGTCATGGACCTGTTGGTGTAAAAAACGCAATTTAGCCGTCAATTCGTACAAATAGTCAAGCAAAACAGGGTGTTCTATTTCACTGAACTTGGTGGGTCTTGGCACCCCCCATATGTTGGCCGGACGGCCGAAGACAATTTCATAGGGACTAAGTTTCACTCTTAAATGCACGGTCATTCTGGTGGATAGGAGTGCTAAGGGCAGAGCGTCAGGCCATTTAGGACCAGTGCTCGCTTGAATCTTGGCTAGTTTTAACTTTAGTGTGTCATTATAACATTCTACTAGTCCAGCTGATTGGGGTGATTTGCAGCATTGAACTTCTGTCGAATGCCTAGCCCTTCACATACTTTCTTCATCACTTGACCCACAAATTCACTCCCATTGTCACTCCAGATCATTCTAGGCATTCCAAATCTAGGGAAAAACTCTTTTACAAGGGCTTTCGTTGTGGATAAGGCAGTATTGTCCTTTAGGGGATATGCTTCTACCCATCTTGAGAAGGCGCAGACAACAACGAGTACGTATTTTAAATTGTTGCACCTCTCCATGTGGATGAAATCTAGCTGCAAAACCTCAAACGGATACGTAGGAGGTGCAAAATGACCAGCTGGACTTGGGGTTCCCCTACCAGGGTTGTGTTTCAGACACACCATGCAATTCTTGACCACATTCTCTCCACACTTAGGAATTCCAGCATTTTGCAATACTGGAGCCAACAACTTGCAAATCCCTTTCACGCTGATATGAGCCATTCCATGAGCCATAGTAACCACTGCAAGCACGTACGCATCGGGTAGCAACCATCTCTGATGCTCTGACAATTCAACCCAACAACCATTTGCATCCATTCTACCCATACTTTCTCTCCACATGTTCAACTCTTTCTATGTGGCCTCAGATTAGATCGATTTCACACTTTCTAGCGTGTCTTCACACATTCCAACATCACCAACCCATCTTGCAGAGCCTGCAACATACATTCTGCTCATCACATTCCTTGCTGTTTCTTTCGCGACTTCATCAGCAAATGCATTTCCACGACCAACATCATCAGTCACCTTCTTGTGAGCACTACATTTTACAATCGCAACTTGTAGAGGCAAGGTCAGTGATTCAAGAAGCTCATTCACCAACTGACCATGCTGGATCTTGGCTCCATGCGAAGTCAGAAACCCACGTTCATGCCACAGACGTCCAAACTATGAGCCACACCAAATGCATACTGACTATCACTGTACACGTTCACTTTCATTCCTTTTGACAGCACACACACCCTTTTAAGTGCAATCAATTCTGCCGCCTGAGCTGAGTTATGCGGAATACGTGCAGATTCAATGATTGTATGCAAAGTTGTGACAGCATATGTTGCAGTCGTGTCACCATTCGGGAGCTTGAAGCATGAACCATTCACCCATAAGGTACCATCGCATTCAACAAGAGGAGTATCTTGGAAGTCTATTCTCCCTTTCATTTCTTCTTCTGTTCTAAGAAAACAATCATGCTGCTCTTCAGCATTCTCTGTCTCAACTGGAAATGGCAATAACGTGGCTGTGTTTAGTGTGCTGCATCTTTTGATGTGCACGTGGCTCGCTAACAAAGTTAGTTCGTAACCAGACAATCGAGCACTAGTTAAGTGCTGTGTCTTGGTTCTGTTCAATAACGTGTCCACTGCATGTGGAACCATGACCACTAACGTGTTATTCATTACTAAGCCAGCAGACTGTCGAATCGAAACAGCTGCTGCCGCTGTTGCTCTTAAACAACTTGGTAATGCTTTAGCTACTGGATCCAAAGTCGACGAAAAATATGCACATGGACGCTGCTTGTCTCCAAACAACTGTGTCAACACTGATAATGCACAACCTTCTTTCTCATGGACATACAATGTAAAGGGCTTACTGTAGTTGGGGATACCCAACACAGGAGCCGAACATAATGCTGTGCGCAATTCAGAAAAACTTTTCTGACACTCTTCAGACCAAGGCACGGGATTGGGTGTATCTTTACACGTTAATGCCACCAAGGGTTTGGCCAGTAAAGAAACATTTGGAATCCACTGTCTACAGTACGATGTAATACCCAAGAAAGCACGCACTTCTCTCTGTGTTCTCGGCACACTTAATATTGCTATTGCCTGAATTCTTTCTGGGGTCAGTTTCCTTCCCTCCTTCGATAAGAGGTGACCTAAGTAGGTCACTTCTTGTCGACAATATTGTAATTTTGAGGGAGACACTTTGTGATGCAGATCACACAATTGACGCAACACAGACAACGTGGCTTTTTTACAGATTTCTAATAATTCCATCAACAAGAGAGTAAGGGTCGGAATAAACACTCCCATGCCCCTTATCAATCAATATTTCAAACAACGAGAGAGTGTTAATACAAACATCCAACACAGTAGGCAAGCAAAGGATCTATTCAAGCACTACTGAACCTTCAGAAGAGAATATTATTATCAGTAGGAAAAAACAGAGTGCACGTGCTCAGAGACCTAGCTAAAAGAACCCTCAGGCCCCAGTGAGTAACTGGTAGCCGGTTGTCTTCATTGGGTTCTCATTATTTGCTAGGGAAAGTGAAAGTGAGTTAAAAAGAGTGTGGACTACTCCTCAAAATTAATTTAATAGGAGGGTAGCTCTAACTCTATTAAAACCAGTGTTTAGAAAACGTGATAATTTTCCCGGACTATTGAAAGGTTGTGCAAGTTTGAACCAATTAGTCCCTTAATAAAGTGGAAAAAGCAAAACTAAAAAGATATGGTCAACATGTTTCTGCTTTATGAGCACTAAATCCGCTCAGCGGCCACGGCCGCGGCCCGTAACGGGCCGCGGCCACGTCCGCCGCCCGTTACGGGCGGCGGACGTGGCCGCGTGTAGGTTGTCCAGCGGGGAGCCGTTTGGAGACAAACACCCAAACGTGAAGATTTCCTCCTGCCGCTATGCCCATGGGGCTCATCACCTTACGATACTAAATTACTACCGTTCCTCCTATAATAAGGAGTTAATTCAAATTGAGGAAGATTTTCCTAAAGGAGCTTCGACAACTGCAGGTCGTATTGTTCCATGTAACCACTACTGGGTCCGAGCGCTTTAGCGTGCTCTGATCAGTGAGCGGTACTAACTTTCATGCGCGGTCCTGACGAATGCTGAGCGGATTTAGTGCTCATAAAGCAGAAACATGTTGACCATATCTTTTTAGTTTTGCTTTTTCCACTTTATTAAGGGACTAATTGGTTCAAACTTGCACAACCTTTCAATAGTCCGGGAAAATTATCACGTTTTCTAAACACTGGTTTTAATAGAGTTAGAGCTACCCTCCTATTAAATTAATTTTGAGGAGTAGTCCACACTCTTTTTAACTCACTTTCACTTTCCCTAGCAAATAATGAGAACCCAATGAAGACAACCGGCTACCAGTGTCTCACTGGGGCCTGAGGGTTCTTTTAGCTAGGTCTCTGAGCACGTGCACTCTGTTTTTTCCTACTGATAATAATATTCTCTTCTGAAGGTTCAGTAGTGCTTGAATAGATCCTTTGCTTGCCTACTGTGTTGGATGTTTGTATTAACACTCTCTCGTTGTTTGAAATATTCTTTACAGATTTCCCCAGAGTCTGCAGCAACAAGTAAGTCATCAACATACTGAATGAGGGTTGCGCCTTCAGGTAAAACAATCGTGTCAAGCTGTGTTTTTAAAGCTTGACTATATATTAATGGACTTTCGCAGTAGCCCTGGGGAGCGCGTTTAAAGCGGAAACTTCGTCCTCCTAAACTGAAGCCAAAAATATCCCTACTCTCCTCAGCAATCGGGATGCTGAAAAAAGCATTCTTCAAGTCAATCACCGAAAACCAGGTTGCAGAAGCTGGAATCATAGTCAATAGGGCAGTAATGTCAGGAACAACTGGAAATTGTGGCACAACTATTTTATTGACCTCTCGAAAGATCAATCACAAATCTGTACACAGGTGGATGAGAGGGATCAGTTCATTTTAAAACAGGCAGAACAGGACTATTGCAAACGTTGCCTCTTGTCTCTTCAATCACATCTTTTTCAATTAGATCGTAAATGATCGCTAACAACGCTTTTTCTCCTTCACCAGAAATTTTGTATTGAGGAATTCGTGGCATCCTAACATTAGCTTTTAATGTCACAACACATGGTGGTATTTCCAAGAGACCCACATCATTAGGACCAGTAGCCCAAAGAATATTAGGTAGATATGACAATTCTGTCGGAAATTCATCCCTTGACAAATACATTGGAGAAACCAATTCCTTACCTAGTGTAAGTTATACTCCCGAAGGGGAACAGTACAAAGTCGCATACAATCTTTTTAACAGGTCCAATGCCAACAAGTTCTCACCACAACCTGTTGTCAGAATAAGGGGTGCTTCGAATTCATCAGGACCAACAGACAGGGACATAGGACTAGAAATCGGGTTCCTAACCTGGGCGCCAGAAAAACCTACAGAAACATTCATTTCGCCAGACAAAGGTGCGCCAGGGAGTTTTGAGTGCATTGTAGAACTCTTTGTAGCACCAGTATCCAACAGAAAAGGTTCTGACACACCTGATGTAATCACCTCAACGTATGGTCCACTCTGATCTACTGGAACTGAAGCAATTCCCTCTCTTTGTCTATGGCTGTCCTAGCAATCATTACCTTCCATATACTCATCTTCTGCATAGTAATCATCAGCATAGTACTGAGCTGTTCTACCAGATGCGTTATTCTGCTGATCAAACCTATTCATAGAATTTTGAGGTGGAAAGGAGCGTGCATTCTGAGGGACATTTCCGCGTCCTCTACCTCTAGGTGTTTGCTGAACACCTCTACTTCTTGTGTTTGACACACCATTTGCGCGTTGTAACAGGATAGGACAACTATACTTAAAATGACGCTCTTCCTTGCAATACTAACACTGATTGGGACCTACAGGAGCGTGTGGCTGAGTATACTCTACTCTTGGCTTTTGAAACTGTTGCGGTTGCCTATAATCATTCTGATAGTTATTCTGCCCACCATTATTCTGACCACTACCACCATGTGGCGGATATGCTTGCTGTAACAGGACCTTCGTTTTCAACTCTTTAGTTTTCTTTTCTGCTCTATCTTTCTAATCTTTGTCTCTATTTTCATAATACTGCGCGGTAGCCAATATCTGTGCTGAAGAAAAAACTGCCCATGAACTCTCTGAATCCTTCAACTTTTTACACAAATCTGGAAGTAGATTGTGCACGAATTTATCGACGAACAGTCGCTGACCACCTTCTGTTCTCATATCTTGACCACTGTGGTCGACAAATGTTTCTTCAAACCTGGTGAAGAAATCAGACACCGTTTCATCTTTCTTCAGCTTACACGCAGACAACTTATCCCAATTTACACGCATCGCAGGCATTATAGTTTTCATGTAATCAATGATCCTACCAGGGAGATCTGCTACCAAAGGTTCAGGTTTAGCACCACCAATTTGTAGGGCATCTGCAGCAGCAATATTAGCCCATGAGTCGCCTAATTCCTGATTATGGTCTGTATGACGAATCTTTCCCCATAAAAGCTGTGGAACAACATTCCCAAATAACATATCAATATCGGCTAAATTCATAATGCATGAACCTGCAGTCTGCGCCAATTCCTTGTAATACCCTGCAGGATTTTTGTGGGGATCGGGCAATGTCTGCTTAAGGGCTAATACTTCAGCTCGTTTCCATGGGACATGTACCCACACACGCTGAAAATGAGGCTGAATAGGTGGGTTAGCTGCTAGGTCCCCCTCCCTCCATTGTGGGGGAACTTCTCTCATGGGATATTGTCTTCCCTTCTTCTTGGTAGAAGAATCAGACTCAAACAACGACTTGGAAACATCTTCAGTCCTAAATGACAACAACGTCGCAACTGCTTTCCTAACATCCGAACCCACAATTGTGCCTTTTGAAAATTCAAACCGTACATGGTTCAACTCGGGCGTATTAGAGTCCAAATCACTTTCCTCTAAATCTTCGCACAGAAAAACACACATTTTCTCAAAGACGTATCTCTGCTTTGATTAATCCCACTGATGGAAGACATCCATAATAGATTCTAGATCATATATTGTCGGGTTAGTCACCCATCTATGTGCCAAATGACTTAACGTTTCTTTCTCCCTAGAATCAGGCTGTTGGCTAGGCAACTGTTTGTGCCCAGAGGCGTGAGCCGGACTTGCCGCTCCAAACAAAGGATATAGAAGACTAGAAACAGTGCTTGCCACTCTCTGGCGGACAGACGGAGAAGTCGATGAAAAGACAAGTGGGAAGGCAGGATGAGACGAGGCAGATGCAGAAGCAGTGGGAGGAGGAGTACCAGGAGTGGTAGTCGATACAGTAGTTAAAGTTGCAGGAAGTATAGGAAGAGCAGGTGTAAAGGCCGGTGACCCTTGGGAAGGCTGCACCGGAGGAATAGGAGCCAGCTGAAGAATAGCTGGTGGGTGCTGTGGAGGAACAGGAGGTATAACAACCATGGGTTGCACAACTAAAGGTTGTGGAGGTGCTGTAGCATTTTGCGCATAGGGGGGTGGTGAGCTTAACAAATGCAATATTAGGGGATCTTTTCCAAGCTCTTTCGCTGCTTCCTGCTGAATATGCGGCAAAACTGGTTAGCATTTATCTATTACCATTTTACGTTGCCTGTGCAACTGCTCACTCATCTGTTCTTCTTCATTGTCTTTATACTGCATAGCAGCTTGCATTATTGAGATACCCCTTTCTCTCTTATTTTTCTTCGCTAATTTCATTTCCTTTTGTTTGGCCTCCTTACGCCATAGGCGGAAAGAGTCAAACATTGCCGGCCGGACTTTCTTCTTAAAAAGTTTAACTTCGAGATTATCTAGGATTTCCGTATCAAAACTACCATATTGGGGCCATTTTAAAACACCGTCCTTTCTGGTGTATTTGATCCATACTTCATTGTATGTGATGGGGCCTACCCCATGTTTCACATATAGTTCATAGGTTGGAGTTCCAATCGGAGGAACCGGACACGAGTCCTCCAGTCGGGAGTCCCTATTATTACAACCAAGACAAAACAAATTTCCAAGTCTGCTAAAACCAGGCATCTTCACTCTTTAGTCTAGCTTCAAACTTCAAAGGATTATCGATTACGATTTTCTCGTGAATACACGAGTCCTTCGGCTTTGGCGCTTGCAAGTTCCAAATCAAAGCGGTCCTAAACTAAGGACTGGGAGACACTCCACTTATACTTAACTGAGGTATCGATGGCTTCACCAGAAGACTCGTCTATTGTTTCGCTCTACCAAACGGTATAGAGACAAAATATCGACTCCAAAATATCGACTGGACATAATATCGAGTTTTAAATATAGACTGGACAAAATATCGACTGGACATAATATCGACTACAAAAATATCGTTTTTCAGGTAAGTGAAGTAATATCGACTGTGTAAAATATAGATAGCAAAAATATCGATTTTTTAATAATATATAATATTTTATAGTGTATTTTTATGTAATAATATGTGTGAATAGTGTGTATTAATGTTATAAAATTTTTTATTACATGAATTTTGTTTTGTTAATAATTGCGTAATGTAATTCTGTAGCGGGTTGTGGGTTTATAGGGGAATAGGGTGGGAAGTAATTTAATAATAATTAATTAATTAATATATGTGTGTTAATATTTTGAATTAATAATTAATTGATAATTAATTAATATTAATTATTTAATTAATTAATATAATTTTGAATATATTTTGTATTAGTAAATAATTGTTAATTAATTATTTGTAATTAGTTAATTACATTAATTAGAGTACATTTTTAATATATATAATTTTGTGTTATTTTTAAGTAATTAATTTTGAAAAAATAATAATTATTATTAAAATAATTACACCTAATGTTCTAATATATTTATTTTATTGTTATTGTTAATTAATAATTAATTGGTAATTAAATAATATTGATAAATTTTGGGTAAAGGAGCATTTTTAGGGTTCAGGGTCAGTTTTCAGTTCATGGGTAAAGGGGTATTTTTAGGGTTCAGGGTCAGTTTTCAGTTCATGGGTAAAGGGGTATTTTTAGGGTTCAGGGTCAGTTTTCAGTTCATGGGTAAAGGGGTATTTTTAGGGTTCAGGGTCAGTTTTCAGTTCATGGGTAAAGGGGTATTTTTAGGGTTGAGGGTCAGTTTTCAGTTCATGGGTAAAGGGGTATTTTTAGGGTTCAGGGTCAGTTTTCAGTTCATGGGTAAAGGGGTATTTTTAGGGTTTAGGGTCAGTTTTCAGTTTTTGGGTAAAGGGGTATTTTTAGGGTTCAGGGTCAGTTTTCAGTTTTTGGGTAAAGGGGCATTTTTAGGGTTCAGGGTCAGTTTTCAGTTTTTGGGTAAAGGGGTATTTTTAGGGTTCAGGGTCAGTTTTGGGTTTTTGGGTAAAGGGGTATTTTTAGGGTTCAGGGTCAGTTTTGGGTTTTTGGGTAAAGGGGTATTTTTAGGGTTCAGGGTCAACAAATAAGATTTTAAAAAATTATTTTTATTATTTTCATTTATTATTTAATTATTATAATTTAATTTAAGTCGTTTTAAGTATATTTTAGTAATTAAAATTTAATATTAATTTAATTTAACACTGTTTTTAATAAAGTCGATATTTTTTACATCTATATTTTTGTTAACGATATTTTGTACTCGATATTTTTGTACTTACCTGTTTGTAGATACAAACTCGATATTTTGACTGTCGATATTTTGTCCACGATATTTTGGCAAGTCGATATTTTGTCAGTCGATATTATTTCAGTGATCCCTACCAAACATCAAGGGTCCAAATCAGGGCGACAGTCCTTTGTAGCCGTTGGGAAGCGGGGAACCTCGCAGCAAAGACTTTCGGACTACGTCGACATGCAGGGGTCGATGAAGTGGCGGCCTTCCTCCAGAATTTTCACACGAAGCTCCCCACGAACCTCAGGCTTGGACCGGCACTGCTGGTATCGCCCTACGTTGGGCGCCAACTGAGGTACTGGGTTTTTTAGAACGGGTACTGATCCGGTAACCCAGCGGTGTCAGGGGCAACACCCAAAGACCTCGAGTACTTTCCTGATTCAGTCAACAGAAACACGAGTCTTCTAGGTGAAGTCAAGATCGAATTTATTGGCTGCAACCAAGTAACAAGCGTCCTAGAAGTACAACAGCACGGTGTGTATATTCTCAGGAGACTGCTCAACATTACAGAGCCAGGCTTCTCTTTTTATACAAAATATTAAGCTTCAGGCAAGCATTCTTAGATTTACAGTGCAAACATTCTTAGATTCACAGTGGGCTATTCACATATTTTTACTACAAAGAAAAAGGCAGAGTCATGATGACAAGTCCACATTCCAGTTCGTCCAGCCCACAGCAAATTACCCGGCAAGGCCCAACATTTTACAATTATCGGTGTACCCCCAATAAAACCGGGCTCCTCCTCATCATAAAGGAAAGGGAGAGAAAAGAGCAGGGACAGGTGTGAGTAAGATTTGGGCGGGGTGTGTGTGCGATGGGAACAGTTTATGGCCTGTTGTGCTTTGATACTATCTTGTTCGGCCACTGGGAGAGGGACTGACCAAACAGGTTTGGCCTGGGGCAATGGTTCCAGCTTGCCCAGGTGACAGAAAAATCAACTAAGGTGTATGTGTCCTTTGATATCAAATTCAGCTGTAGTTACAAGCCTATGTGAAGGGCAACTCACAAAATGGCAGCCAAGCGTAAAATGGAACCCAAGGGTTCAAAAACGAAAATGACGATTTCGAGGTGAAATCGTTACTCGATTATGACGAAAATGCTAATGCATAGTGTACTAGTCATTATCGGTCTTTTGATATAAAAATCGTCATGCTACGACAAAGTTTGTTGCATGAGTCCAGAATTTTTCAGAACTACAATACAACTGCCCCAAAATGCCTTAAGGGAATTGAAGACCTATTCTCCAGATTTATCTAGGGATATGTGAAGCCTAGATGAGCATTCAAATTTCTGTCTTTAAACAGGGAAAGAGGCGGGCTAGCCCAACCAAACATTAGACTGTATTATTGGGCCACTACTATTTTGTATAATTTAGTTCTTATCCAGGAAAAAAGAAGAGTAAACAGGATGGAAGAGATACCATCTCCATTTGAGCTTGTCATGGAGACAGAAGCTTGGGAGTGGGTGTGACGGCACCTGAATGACAACCATTTCAAGAAGCTCTGCTTCAAGACATTACAAGGTGGATTTAGGAATATGAAATCTATTCGGAAACTCATTGGGTTGAGCCGTTTGAATTTCTGTACACCACTCTGTAATAATCCTACCCTACCCAAGATTTTTAAAGGTTCTATAATAAAACTATGGAGTGAAGCTGCACTGACCAAGTTAGGAGCTTTTTTTTCTCCAACAGGGCTGGTCTCATTTGAGAACCTTAGAGGATGGTATGCGTTAGATAGGAGAGATTTGTATAAGTTTTTGCAAGTTCATGACTTTTTAATTAAGAAAGGGGGGGCGATAGGGTTCACTAGCAATGAAATCATAGATAAACTTAGAAAGAATAGAGATTTACCTATAGGCGTTGTTTATGACTTTTTCAATTCATTAATGCCAGATGACATGGAGACACGTGCTTTAAAATAGAAAGCGGAGATCGGCACCACAGAAAACCTATTTTTTCATTCACCTAATTTAGCACAGAATATTTGAGCACCAGCCTGACTACAGGCTCAATACTATAAGTCATGCTTCTCGCTGGGAGTAAAAAAATGTTATTAGTGCAGTATTTTCTTGTTTTCTCTAGTTTTTGCTCTCTTCTCTCAATTTTTTTTTCATACACACTTTACGCCACTGTGTTGCAGCATGTCTATGTTTAAGTATAGTATTATTTTATTTATTTTGTATTACCCAGTACTGACAAATGTATCAGTTGTATCACTGAATCACTGCATTAATAATTAAAACATTATTTTTTAAAACATAGTACTCTCTCCTTCATTCCTCCTTTTGTTTTCCCTATACATCATCCTCCGACTGTCTGTTATTGCCGCCCCTTTCACTCCCCCTCGTATTGCTTGGACGCCACTTTTTTCAACATATTGCCCAGCAGCACAGGCTGCTGGGTAATGTTTATTTTTAAAAGCAATATTATGAAGTCAACACTGACCACATGAAAGTGAATTTTTTCTTGACTTTAAGTCATGTTGTGATTTAGCTTGTTCTGCTTTGCAACGTGTCTTAAAAACATTTACAACGTTTTGGAAATTGGGCTACTAGTTGTGTGGCCATAACAAGTAATAAGCCACAGCTGTACTCACTAGGAACCAGTCTTAATACCACAAAGATTCACCCTCAAGCAGTTTCAAAGGCTGTGTCCTCCCTGGTTGGGTATACTTCCTACAATGGTGGGAAATACACACACAGGTAGATGCATCAAGCATTTTTGCGGGCGCAAATGGTGCGAATCGCAAAATTCGGTCGTTTGTGCCCGCAAAAATGGCATTTAAGATGCATCAAGGGTTCATGCACTCGCAATTTAAGAATTCACAAATAATTGCGAGTTCTCAAATTGCAATTGCATTTAAGGAATTGTAATTTGCGATTCCTTAAATGAAATGCATGAACCATTCCAAGATTGCGAAATCGCAATCTGGGGTCGCTATTTACAGCGAATCCAAACTATGTGGTAAAAAGCAAAAACTTCGAAATATGCACTTTAGTGCATTTTTCTAAGTTGTATATTACACACACACCTGTCCTTGGGACATGTGTATGCGCAACTTGCGTGAACATTACCATTTCAGGAGTGCAACAGGGTGTCCTTTGGACACCCTGGCACCCTTGAATTGCGGCACATTTGCGATTCTCTTTTTGCTAACCGCAAATAAGGAATGGCTTTCCCATTCATTCCAATGGGCCTGGCCCATAGGAATGAATGAGAAAGCCATTCCTTATTTACGATTAGCAATTAGCAAATCGCAAATAATAAATCAGTAGGAATCGCAAATAACATTGTGATTCCTACATGCATCCCGTTTTGCGATTCTTTAATAGCGATTCCTTAAAATTCGCTATTAAGGACTCGCAAAACATAACTTTGATGCACCTGGGGGACAGTCTTTTTAAATACCCCTCACACACCAAAAGGGCCCTTTTCCTGCGCAACCAACCCCAACCCCAGCCGTTGCCTGGCGCCTCTGTTCTCCAGATCCAAGATTGTGGTATCTGAATTGGGTGTGCGCCAGGTCATGAAGTCCAGTAGTCAACAGTAGTGGAAACACAGGACCAGATGTAGGTATCCAAATACCGGTCGATAACAGGCGAAAATACCGATTTTTGGCCGTTACCGACCGGTATTTGGATACTGAGATGTAGGGCATCTTAAAATACAGATTCAGTAATTTTACCGAATCAGTAATTTTACCGAAACGGTAAATTGACCGAGTCAGTAAAATTACTGAATCTGTATTTTGAGATGTAGGTGGCACTGTAAACAGTGTCACAGGGCTTTAAGGATTCGTTATTTACCACCAACTATTAGTTGGTGGTAAATAACGAATAACTGTGTATACGGAAATCTGTGCATGCACACCTGTGCCATGTGGCACACATACATACCCTTAGGGCATGTATGTGTGCCACATGGCACACAAGCCTTAATCAGGGGTGCAACAGGGTGTAAAATTCGGTATTTCAGAATCTGTAAACAATATTTACCTACATCTAGCCCACAGTTCTTTATTACAAAAACATAAATTAAAAACACAAAAACATCAGCCACCAAGTTCCATTCACAATGGGGAAATTCATCAGGGCAACTTGTGGATCCAATTAACTGCATATCGTCCGGGAAATCCCCAAAACAATTCCATATTCCGAAAGTCCATATTCAGAAACCTGTGGATAAATGGTGACAATGGTCAAGCGTCCGTATGGTCACAAGCGTAATCTGGTACAGTGTATTGCACTTGGACAAACCGGAATGCTTAAAGGTATGACCAATCCTGCACATAAAGACTGTAAAAGAAGTTTGTGTGGTCGTAAACTTCGTAGAAATGAAAAGGAAGGTTACGACCACACAAACTTCTGTTACGGTCTCATTAGGCAGGATTTATCATACCTGTAAGCATCACGGTTTGTATCAGCTTGATACCCCTGCACCTTCACTTTCCCCACAATGCACAGGAACAGCTGGAGACCAAGCAAGGGAACTACGCCATAGCAGGCTTCCTGCACGTGTTGGGGGCAATTGACGGTATACTTGTACTACTTGTGCTCCCTGCCGACACTGCACATAATCACCGCAACAGAAACTACACGTATTCCATTAATGTGCAGGCAAAACTGGACCACCGGGGCCTGTTCACCAATGTTATTGCAAACTTCCCAGGCAGTGTGCATGATTTCTACATCTTCCGCGAGCACTCCAGCACTGGTCCCCAGACCAGTCTGCTGCCCAGCGATGACTGACCGACCCTGCACACCCAGGCCTCAATGCTCCCCTGCCACCACTGGGGTGTCTCCAAGAGGGCCCACCACGTGCTGGTGCAACACCTCAGCCGTCGCTGGATTCCGCGCCACAGGCCACCAGCACACCCTGCAGCACCGTGCTGTGTAGTCAAGTCTGTGCAGCCTGCTGCCGTCGGCCCACACTGCGGTCCAGCTGGGCTCACAATTCAAATCGAACCTTAATTGTCAGGACGGTGTATCGAGGTCTACGCATCATTGCAGGCTGCACACCCGCTCAGCTTTGGTGCCACTAGCTCAGTGCACCGCAAGTCACCGTCTCGTGGCGGGAGGCTCATGCCGGCCAAAGTGCCTCAGCTGCCACCAACTCTGTGCACCGCAAGTCACCATCTCATGGCGGTAGAGCTGTGCAGACCAAAGTCCCTCAGCTGCCACCAACTCTGTGCACCGCAAGACATCGCCAATAGCCGGTAGGTCCGTGCCAGCCAAAGTTTCTCGGCTGCCACCAACTCTGTGCACCGCAAGTCATGGGCCTTTATGAATAAGTCTCATAGTGCAGACGCCATCATGTCACCTCCAGCAGTGGAGAATGTGATGTGGTAGGGCCCTAGGCCCCCATGGATACATAATGACCACACGGACACAGATAGATAGTGGAAATAGCATCGAGCACGTGCGCCCAGCCCATTTTATTGGCAGGGTCACATGTCCTGTGATGTCTGTGGTTGATGGGTGTGGTGTGGGTGTAAACCCGCCCTCAGGGAGTGGCTGTGGCATGCTGACAACTCGACTTGTGATCAGCAGATCACCACAGGGAAGACCTGGGACATGTAGCGTTTTCGTCTCCCCTGTAAGCGTAAGCGGAGTGCTTTGGCCTGGCGTATGCCAGTCCAGCGTAGGGGTGTGAACAATGACCCCGGGGCTCTGGGCGTGTTTCCGTTCTGCGCTCGACAAGGAAGTAACTAATGTGTGCGTCTCAGTTGTAGTGTTGGCGCCACCCGGAACTCAATCAGTAATGTCCTCTGCTGTATCAAGTGCCTCACATTTGGTGGTGTTGTTTTGTCTGCATCACTGTGTGACAGTGACACATCGGGGGCCGGAGGTGGAATGTCTGCCGTACTGTGTGGCACTGACACTTCAGGGGGCAGAGATGTGGATGGAGTGGTAGCAGCAGCATTCATCCTCGCCATGCCTTGTGGCAGCAATGCCATGATGAGGGTCTGCAGGGCATGGAAGAACCCACCTATCTCTCGCTGGTGTGCAGCCGTGGCAGCCGTGGCAGCCGTTCTTTCTGCCTGCATCCGCTCCATGTTCTTCATGATCCTCCTAATGTGTCTCAACTCCTGGCTGATATCGCTGGAGCTACTTGGACTAGACAGTTGCTCTTGTCTCGAGTCATTACTCCAGCCGTGGCAGCCATGGATCATTGGAGAGCATGGCGTTGGAAGACCATGCGTTGTTCGTGGGGGTCCTGGTAAACAGCCGTGGTGGTGGTTGCTTCCTGCTGTGCGGTAGGTGCAGTAAGTGGGGTCTCCTCGATGCGGATGGGCTGCCCTGCTCCTGGAGGTGAGGTTGCCAAGCTGTCCAAGAGCTGTTGGAGGGCGTCCTCTTTGTCATCAGTGAAGAGTTAATGGGTCTGCTCTGCAGGAGGTGTTGATTCTCCCACTGCAATGTGAAGGGGAGATGCAGTTTAACATTGTGTTCACATGTATGTTGACACATTGTACATGTTTAAATACAGACTGCATGACAGTGTACATTGTGACTGTCTGGGAGGAGCTGCCTATTTGACGCAGTACAGTGTACAATTCGACAACTTCACGGATGTGTGTTTGTACTTGTAAATTATCAACTCACATTTCCCTCAAATGCCAAATGTTATTGGGCAGTTTCTATGCACAAGCGGCAGCAGTTGTGTCCCCTGTTCTGTTGTGAACGTGTTGCAGTTTGTACCACATTGTTGTCAATGTTGATGTGCTCTGAATGCTATGTGTGTGGGCTGCATTTTGGGAGAGTCGCCTCTGCAGCTCAGATTTTGCTGCCCCTTATCCCTTTCATGCAGTGTGCCTTTGACTTCTGTGCTTATACAGTGCTGAGATGTTGCATACTTGGGTACATTGGGCTCTTGGTGGGAGTTGGGAGTCTGGGGCATGATTTGTCCCCAGATGCGTTGTTGATGTCAGGGGTTGTTTGTGTATGTGGATGTGTCAGAGTGTGACCTGCTCCTTTACGGATGTGGTCCACACTCAGTCACGGCAGTGTCGTGCCGTGCAACATTTCATGGTATATTGACTGCAGCAATGCTAATCGTCATGCAGTGTCACTTGCATTGTCAGCATTGATCACAGACACACCGCTTTGCTGGGTTTGGCAAAGGTGCATGGATTGGTTGTGAGATTGGTGGTGTGTGGGAAGGCCCCCTCTGGGTACATAGTCGACAGGGGCCTACTTGCTGTTTCTAGGTGCGCTGCAGTGTGCCATGCGGGTCAGGGACATGATCCAGAGTCATTGTGGGTGTGCACTGTGTTATACTTATTTGTGCATGTGTTCATTGTGCCCATCTCCTCGTCCCCCAAGTCCCTGGTCATTACTCACCCTGTTGCTGTTCTGTCAGGTCATGTTGAGCAGTGTCCGGACCCCTAACTCCTGCCACCGTCTCCCCACTGATGACTGTGGACACCATTTCCTCCATCTCATCCAGCTCCTCCTGTGGCGCTGAACTCCCACCTCCAGTCTGTATTGCTGCCTTCTGGTTGTTGCTGAGTTTCTGCTTGGTTCTATGCTTCACAACATTCCAGTGCCTTTTGACCTCTTTTATTGTCCTCCTCAGCACTACGACAGCATTCACCTTGTCCACGATGGACTGCCATATTCTATTGTTGGTTGCCAATGACACAGTGGAGGTGACGAACAGTAGTTGATGGTGTTCTATCACCTTCATTATCAGGATCCTTTTTTCCTGCGTACTGAACCGCGTCTTCCTCTTCTTCTCCTCTCAGACCCCGACGTCCCAGGCTGGTCCTCCGTGGGGCTTGAGGGTTCTGAATGGCCTCTATACTTGCTCCAGGTACCTCCATTGTGCTTCGCAGCTGTTTTGGTTTTGTTTCTGTTTTTTTTTCTTCTTTTATAGTGATTTTTCCCACCTGACGTGTGTGAATTGCAGGCCTGGTGAAGATTATCACTGATTTTTTTATCGCTGTTGGGCCCATTGCAACTTTTTTCACGTTCGCGTTTAGATTTTCTTATTGCTGTCCCGATGACTTTATCGTGGACATTTGACGCGTTATTGGGAAACTATTGCATGTTACCACCGTGTTGTGAATAGGACGCTAACACCGAGTTATTTTCCCGCGATAGACGGTGATATGAAACATTGACTTAACCGATTTTGGCGATGATTATCACACGTTCTTGAGAATATCCCCCTAAATTTACCTTTGTGAGTCAGGCCTATAATCTGTTGTGAGATATCCTCCTTTAGGTTAACCTGGACCCATGTATCGCCTGTGACCACCAAATGTGAGAATGAAGTTTAATAAAAAATGGAGCAACTTAATTAGAAACTTTCACCTTCAGAATTCGAAACGTTTTTCGAAGAATAATACTTTCAGTGGGGCAAACATGGTCTAGGCTTAATAAGGACTTTATGAGGTAAAATTCAATGAATGAGCAGTCATCATGCAGCTTTGAACTTTGCTCCAAAAAGCTCAGTGCATAAAAAAACACAAATTTGAAGCTGCCTAGTTTGAGTCTTCTGCATTGATGTTTTGCAACATTTCGCCATTCACCCTTTGGAAAAATGTTAAGGGATATGTGTTTATATACATTCTAATAGCATGAGGATGATTAACCATACCTATTGGTTCTTAAGGAAATGACATCACCCTTCATTGGACAAAATGATGGAAACTCAAGTTCAGGCAGAATAAGAATGAAGACTCTAATTAAATCTGGTGGTGGGCAAGAGTTCTTAAATGGAAGAGGTTCTTTTTTTCTCCATACAATGTCAACGCAGATTGTCTCCTTGGAAACAGTAACTCTTTGGGACTGTGGTCTACCAAAATGTGATATAATTCCAAGAATTCCTGTTTGCCAGTAAAGTAATGGTTTCCAATCCTGGGTACCTGCTTTGTGCCATACATAATCAAACCGTGTTCATCCTGGCTTCATTTCTAAATAGCGGACCTTTGGCTCCCAGCTCAAATCCCTCTATTCACAGTTTAAGGCTCTGACCTTTGATTAGAGTCACTGCCAAATAAACATTTGCCCTAGACCTCGGGCAGGATATGACTCCAGCGAGTCTCCTGGGCCTTCCTGGAGAATCTTTCAGCATGGAGAAAGGTTCTACATGATCTGATTAGCCTCAGATATCCCAATTGTCAAACTCCAGGAGGCTCCAAAATTCCATCCTGGATAATGTGCGGCCTGTTCTTTGGCAGTTTGAGATCAAATGTATTAAATATTGTGAAGTAAAGGTTATTACTGACATAATTATATAGTCGTTGGAATGAACTGTGGCCAACCACAGAGAACGTGTAATTATAGCTAAAGTTGCAATGGTATTGGGTAAATGAAATCTAGCTTTGCTGCCAAAGTTAACTTAACACAGACTCACTGGGTTCCTGACTATATATATATTGTGAGCACGCAAAGTAAAAATGTCTGTTGTCTGTGCAACGTTTTTTGCTGCATTCTCTGATCAAACATTACAAACGAAATGTGACATTTCGTTTCACGAAACATGAGATAAGTCTTGCAGCAGAGTCTAGAAGGCAAACAGACAAACATGAATTGTAAAATCACAATTTTATATTTTAGAAGCAGTGGGGAATCTTCCATTTCGTACTTTGTAGAGGTGAACATGGTGAGGCCACACAGGCAGTTGCCTGAGGAAAGTGGCAGGGTAGTTTGGGTCAGATGTCCTAAGCATTTGCAACCCCAAAAATGTATTTCTTTCAATGTGCCAACACTTAACAACGATTCAACAGAATTGCAATTTGAGTTTGTGATTTAGTAATTGGAAGGGGCATGTTTAGAACCTTCCTTCCAAATACTGAATCATAGTGGTCTGTTAATGTTCTGCAATCGAAATGCAGTCGCAAAACATTACTAGTTCATTGACACCTGAAAGGAGGCGATACCACATTCACAAACTGGTAGGGGTTCCCGAAATGCCCCTTCACCTTTGAAACTGTTCTAAAAACATTTTGAAAGTGCAGGCGGTAGTACTGCGACTACATTTACTCTTAAAAAAATGAAAGTTCAACATTTATTTTATTTTTTGTAAGGCATCCATTTTTTCTTTAAGGAAAACGGGATGCATTAAAAAAAAGATTGCTTTTAAAAAAATCAATCACAGCCATGGTGCTCCGCTGAACCCAGCTAGCCTCCATCCTATAAAGCTATTATAAGTAATGGGAGCTACCTTATTAATATTCATGACCTAGGTCGATTTGAAACCCACTAGGGGGAGCTATTTTACATTTAAAACTTTCATACAGTAAGAATTGCGATTTGGTAAAAAATTGCAATTTGGAGATCGTAATTCCCATACTTACTACATCGAGCTCCCAGTAACTGAAAATGCCCATTGTTTAAAAAGGTATATGTTTTTACCTGTTCATCATACTGCAGCCATTGCAAAGGTCAACCTAACTCATGTTCAGAGCAAATTAAAATTGGTAGGACATAAATAATAGTTGACGTTCCTCATAGAAACGTTGTTAAACATAAAAAAACATTAAACCCAAGGGAGGTATGAATGAAACCGTTTTCCACCTGCACAACTGACTTCACAAAGAACAGGCTCTGACTAACATAAATGATCACATTTTGATTGATGCCTCAGAGTATTGAATAGCCAGTTTCAGCACAGAAAGGGGTTCATTATGCTTGGTTTGGCCAAGGAGGAAGGTAAACAGGTAGTCGTGGACTACTTATGGCAGACTCCCTAACTGAATAGGTAACAATAATTTCAAATCATGCTGCAACACTTTGTTGCTCCTGTTGGTACCATCTGTCGTTTTTATAACCTTCTGCAGCCTGTACAAGCAACATGAAATATCTCAACTAACTCAAATATGGCTCCCTGATGTTCATGACCTGTGTCTCTTAATGCTGCCGTGTGAAGACTCAAAGTAATAGCCATGTTAGACACACATAGCTTGAGAAATTGGCTCAGCAAAGAGAGGGACAACCTTAGCCCTGGGTGGTAATTGGATAATGTTCTTCCACGAGGAGCAATGTATCATTTACAGAAACCTGACAGATATATTCCCTGCTGAAGAACGAATAACCTGACTCCACTTCGATGTACAGCTAATAGGGGAACCATGAACTGAGCTCGACTCTCTTGTAAAACAGAAAATTGCACGTCATTCCATAATGAAATAATTTATAAATGTATTATTATTCAGAACACCAACAGAGAGATCAAAAATAATATGAACAGCTCTCAAAGAAGGCCTAATCTTCTCACATCTGATGATATGGCCCGGGAAAATTCTCAGTTTTTTGCTTTTTGACCTCTGGTTATTAAACCTCGGCTGAGAGATGGTGTCCCTTATGGAGCCTTTCTCCCTTTGTAAACTTTTGGTAAAAATGTAGCTTCAACTATTGGTTTTATTGGAAGAAGGTAAGAAAGTCATTAAGGTGTCTTTTTCTGTCAAATTCTGGGTCACAAATACATATCTAAGATCAGCTTTAATTTATATACATTCAATTATATATTTCTAATATTGGGCCCGATGTAGGTAGCCAAATACTGGTCGGTAACGGCCGAAAATTGGTAATTTCGGCCTTTACCAACCAATATAAGAGTATAGAGATATATGTGTTTAAAAAGTTATCGATTCGGTAAAAATCAGTCGGTAAAATACTGAATCGGTATTTCACGAATCGGAATATACCGAATTCTTATTTGCCGAATCGGTAAATAAGAAATGGGTATTTTCCAAATCGGAACATACCGATTTCTTATTTACCGAGTCGGTAAATAAGAAATGGTAAAAATGGCATATCGAGGTGTAGGAAACCCAAAAAATACCGAATTCCATGAAAATCGGCATTTATGAGTCGGTATTTACCATGGATTGAAAGCAGGTGGAAACCAGGTACAGGATATAAAAGAAGGCCCCAAAATGCAACAGTGCAACCACAATGGCGGCTTTCTACATTATGACAAGGCGGCTGCGGATACAAGCAGCAGGAGAGAGGGTCAGGCTAAGGGAGGAGCAGGTGTATAGGCAGAGGATCACCCTCTTCCAACTGACTGAAGCTGAGATTCTGCAAAGGTACAGACTCCACCCCAGAACGATCCTGGACTTGATCAGAGACCTCCACCCAAATCTGGAACACCCAACCCCAAGAGCACACGCCATCCCACCCCACGTGCAGGTGTTGTGCTGCCTACACCTTCTTGCTTCTGGGAGCTACCAGCATGTGATTGCTGCGGTAGGTGGGGTGTCCCAGAGCTGCCTGTCACGCTTCTTCAGAAAATTCCTTGACGCCATGATGCAGAGGATGGAACACTACATTGAGTTCCCTGACACACCTGCTGAACTAGCAAAGACCAAAACCGATTTCTACCAACTTGCACAGTTCCCGCACATCATAGGCTGTATCGATGGGACGCACATCCCACTAGGCCCACCTGCAGGAACAGAACACCTATATAGAAACCAGAAGTCTACGCATTCAATCAATGTACAGGTGATCTGCAACGCTGCCAACATAATTACGGACATTGTAGCAAAATCTCCAGGGAGTACCCACGACTCCTACATCTTCCAGAATAGTGGGATATACAGACGCCTTGTGGCGGGTGATTTTGGGGATGGATACCTGCTAGGTAAGTAAGTGTGAGACACCCTGATAGTCAATGCAGAAGGATCAATCATGAGTATGTGACTAATGAAAATTTCATTTTCCACCCAGGTGACAGTGCATATGCCCTGATTTGATTTGTTCTCACCCCCTACCTGAATCAATCAAATAGGAGTGAAAAGCGTTACAACGTGGCACACAGAACAACACCTTGCGTCGTGGAACGCACTTTTGGACTGTTTAAAAGCAGATTTAGGTGCCTCCATAAGAGTGGAGGTGCAAATCAGTACACACCAATGACCTGTTGCAAAATTATTGCGACCTGCGCCATGCTGCACAATCTTGCCACCAAGGAGGTCACAGAGGTAGAACTCACATATCATGAGGACATAGATGATGGGACAGAACAAGCCGATCACAATGCAGCAGGAGCAGCGCCAGCAAAAGATGGTTGACTGAGACGCGCAGAAATCACAAACAGATATTTCTAATAGAGTGATGAAACACAGGCATGTTTAGTTCTTGAAGCACTCAGTTTAATATGCACTACTGCACTTCACATATTCAAGACCACATGAACCAAATAAGATCCACTTTTCACACTGGGTGGCGAAAGTTCACTTCAATGTGACCTGTCCTGTGTTCTGGGTGATATGTTAATGTTTGCGCTTACGCATTATGTTGTGGGAGCCAAGGGGCAGGGGGTCAACTTGCGCAGTGGTGCCAGGGTCATCTGCATGGAGCCTGCTGCTCCGATGAATGTCCTGTACAGGCGTGCTGGATCCACTCCTGCTTGTGGACTCCTCTGTGTCCCCGACACACGTGTTACCAGCAGTGGCTGTCTGCTGTGTCAGCAGTACCTCCATAGCAGAGGTCACCCTCCCCATCCCCCTGGACAAGTCACTGCAGCAGTGCACAATGTCAGTCTGCATGTTCACTGACCGGCGGCATAGCAGGGTGGTTGCAGTTGCCAGACGGTTGATGGACTTATTCAGCTGCTTAAGTTCGTGCCTATTCCTGCGCCTTTCTGTCTGGTCACTCTCCAGCCTGTCACAGAGGGAACCCATGCACACACCCATGTCCCTCACCCCCTCTGCCATAGACTCCATTCCTTTGGTCATGAACTCCATTCCTAGGGCCATGGAGCATACCCCCCGATCAACGTTTGACATCTTGCTGTTCAGGATGTGCACCTGTCTGTGCACTGCCATGATCCCTTTGGCCTGCATGCGCTGGAGCACGGCAATTTATCCTCATACACAGCGCCATTCTGTAGTTATCACCAGAGCCTCCTTTATTGCAGGCCCATGAATTGTGCAGCGTGGACACACTAGCCAAGCTTCTGTTATTGCAGGGCGACAAGTTCTTTCATGCTGAGACCTAGAAAAAGATATTATCATATACCGGACGGGTACTACAGCAACCTGTCCCCTGTTACCTCGCCAAATATTTACAGGGTCTCCCATTTGACAGTACCTATACCATTTTCCGGACGAACTTAGAATAAGAATATTAATCACAGATATCCAGTAACCCTCATGCCAACCCAAGGGGTGTTCTATTAGACCACCTGTAACGACAGACTACAAGAAAGGTCTTGAAAAAGGTGGAAATAATCAGTTCGAACCACCGAAACGCGTTGACGCCCAATCTCCAGTACAATTCAAGTCTCCACTACCAATGTTTATATACAATATTTGTAGTGATATAACATAGGTGCCAGAATTGGGGAGCCACAAATGTACAAATTGTATTTTACAATTTTCATGTTTTACAGTTTTTGTCTGTCTTCTCAATTGTGCAGGTCATAATTGATTGTGTAATTTGTTTTGCTTTTTAATCATTACCTAGGAACTAGAAAATGTCTAGTAGTGCTATTAACTGTTTTTAACCATTGATGCATAATAAATGATTTATACTTTCTATATTGTTGTTCGTAATAGAATTTATTTTAATTAATTGTGACTTTTTAGGCTATGCTTTAGCTTAATTCTGCTATACTCTCAAGGGAATCCTTTTCTTTGACTGCGCTGGATCCTCACCATAGTGCTTTCCAAACCAGCAAAGACCCCCTACATATCATGCCCCTCGTCTCGCTTGCGTGCCCTACGACCACGGGCACTTACACGCACAGATCCTAATGACCCCTGATGCCCTGCGTTGCCAGCCAGTGCTGGAGTGCTCGGTGTGTGAACCTCCACCTCTCCGTCATCAGAGCTTTCCAGGATCCTGAGTGGTGGAACGTCCTGCCTCCTTGGCCTCAAATGCACAGAGGACCCTGAACTTGGTGTTGTGGCACCTGCAGGTGCTGCCGGAGTCTGTGTCTCAATCAGCAGGGGTGACAGTGGCTGTGCTGTGGTGTCTTCCTCCATTGCTGTGGGTGCCTGCGTTGTGGAAGTGTCCTCAGGGACAGTGCTGGGTCCTGCTGCGTCTGTGGGCTTCTTCTCCCTCGCAGCTTTTGCTGGTGCACTTGCCTCCCCTCCCTGCGCTGCACTGCGCGATGACTCTCCTGTGGGCAGACATGGACAATGATCACCTGTGTGTTTTCATTAGACAAATTCCTATCACACAATTTCCTAAGCCTCAACTGCTTGTGTATGGGGAGTGTGGCATGGCATGCAGTATTCTGTGTTGGCTGCTTTGACGAATGTTCCTATGACTACGACCACCATGATGCATTGCTGGTGAGTACTGACATGTGTTCTGGACTGTGATTGAGTCACCCACATTGGGGAAGGGGCCAGGGAATAGGTGAGGATTCATGTCCATGCATCTTACCTTTCTTTCTTGCAGCTCTGCCTGAGCTGTCAGCATCCCCAATCCCGTGTATGCTTTCAGGCTCTATGGTGGATTTCACCAGCTGCTCCAGTTCAGTGAGGCTTGGTGCACGGCTCTTCCCTCCACCTGTGGCTGAGGATTCTTTCCTCTGGGTTGCAATCTTCTTTTTGGTGGTGATCCTCAGATCATACCACCTTTTCTTGATGTCTTCAATTTCACGATGTGTGACCCCTAGGGCATTTACTTTGCTCTGGATCGCCAGCCAGGGGTTTCTTTTGACAGACTCTGCTACTTGCAGGGACTGTCTCCCAAAAAGCTGGCTGTAATGCTGCACTACCTCCTCCACCGGCACCTGGAGCTCAGTTGTGCTGAATTTAAGCTTCCTTTTTCTGTCAACACCATCCTTCTGGCCTTCCTGGGACTCCATGGTGATGCTCTGCTGGGCTCAGTGCAGCCTGCTCCTCTGTCTCTCTTACAGCTCTCCAAACAGTTCTGTGGCTCTGCACCTGCATGAGTATGGCCAACTCCAGGTACCAGGTGTGGTACTTGCATCTGATTGGTTGATTTCACAGTTGCTTTGTTGTGGGGTGTGGTGGGTGTCCCTGATTGGTTGACTGGCTTACATGTCTTCCATTTGAATTTTCGAGATCGGATTTTACCGATTCAGTAAATACCGATTCGGTAATCTCCGATTCGGTATCTTCCATTCATTCCTATGGGCCTGCAGGCACTTAGGGTTGAATGGGTGATACCGTTTGGGTGGTTACCGATTCGGAGATTACCGAATCGGTATTTACAGAGTCAGTATTCCGACTGTTACAGATTCTGTATTTTTTAACGATTTTTTAGCTACATACAGTTTTCCGATTCATAAATATCGATTCGGTACGAATCGGTATTTATGAACCGGTAAAATGTAATTACCTTCATCGGGCCCATTGAGTGTATAACATTAAACTAGTCTTAATGAAATTCACACTTGAGCTACAGTGCTGGGTCCGTAAATTACTGTCCTACCTAGCTGATATTTCAAAGCCTCCACCCCAGAACAATGGGTCCCATCCTTGAGGACATGCCTTTTCCTGGCAGAAGATGTAGGCAGGGAGGGTACTGATTAACTGTATCTTCATGCCAAACACTGGCAGAACGTTTTCATAAGATAAAGGGACAGCAGGCAGACCTCTTACATCACTCACTACGGTCAGATTCTTTGAAGTTTTGGATGGAAAAACAGAGTTGTGTGAGGGACGCCTGATTCATGGAAGAGGTGTGCTGCAATTTCTCTTCAAGCCAAATCTTTACTATCCCAGAATATCATTCAGGGGTTTAAACAGTCAAGTGACTGCTCCTTGTAAGTGCAGCTAGATGTAGATGGTGATTTGGCATGTTTAAATTGTATAAGGACTCTCACTTTTTAGAACTCTCTAGTTCCATTTTAAAACCCCTATTCAGCGAAGAACTTTAGGAAGAGGAGCAATCGGAGGAGAAGGAAGGTTCAGCAGAAGACTCACCCTCACAGTCTACTAAAAAGGGCCCACTCTGGATTTGTACTTCTGACACATTTGCGGCAATCTTTCTCAGAAGTGAATGGAACTAGTTCGCCACCTCCCTCTTGGACCAGTAGATCGTGAATTTGCTGGGGACCCTGAAGGAAGGGAGACCCTTTATAATTCTGTGGACTAGTTCTATTGGTGGACTCCGTATTATTGGGTAGCAAAAGCTCCTATGTGCACACAGGCATCTTGCAAGTGGATGAAAGCCCTGTGTTCTTACAGAGAGCAAGCAGGGAGAGTGTACTCCCCTGTGAATCATGGGGCACTGCTGCATGGACTCCCAGGGGCAGGAAATTATCTGGACTGGACATGAGTGCAGTTCCAAGCTCCTACAATATGCTGCTGCTAATGATCGGGAAAAAGCAGTGCCAATAGCTGTAAAAACCATCAAGTAATCCTCTGGATAAATTGGGAGCGTGAAGGCCCCCAAGAGCATTAGGCCTCAGCATAATTTGGTCTTGGCATAATTTGAATTACAAAAGAGTAATCTGAGCAAGTTTGGTAATTTGTGTTACTCTTGTGATGCAAAATTACGTGATTACTCATGTTTGTGTGATGTGTAAATAAATGCCTACCCAAGAACAAAGGAACAGAGGACAAGCGGCTGCTGACTTCTGCTGTTCATGTTCTGTTGCATTTAACTCTATTTTCTTAGAGCAAAATGCATCCTCAGGTGCATTTTGGATGCAAGGATGCATTTTGCTCTTAGAGTATACTGCTGAATGCAGGGTTACGTTCTTTGCAGTATTTCATGCAAACTCGCATAATTTTCCATATTTGTTCTGCAGCAAATTACACGAGTTACGCTCACCACAAAAGAGCACTCAATTTAGCCAGAGCTCATCACAAGAAGTCCAACAACAAAATCACTATCAAAACTGGCCCATCAGAAATGTATTTCTATAAAGGAGAGTGAGCCAATTGAATGTGGCATAGGATCCACGGTGGGGGTCTCCTATGCACTGGTCAGCTATACAAGAGAAATACTGCTGGAGACTGTGTTGGGCTGTAGGCAAACAGAGTCATCAGTGGTATTGGATGAGGTTCCCTGGAAACTCCATAGCATGAAATCACATTCTATGAGTAGCCTGGATATGGGATGGTCAGGTTATGCAATGGCGATGGCCCCTGTTCTCAAAATTTGAGGAGAGGTGTGCTGGGGAGGTCCACCCGATAAAAGTGGTGCATATTAGCTATGAAGTGGACAGAGAAAGGCATATTCTAAATCCTACTGATTGTCGCCTTTTAAATGCCAGGTTGGCCATTTCGCATGCCTTGAAAATCATTGACCTATAACTGGATGTGTCTTTTTATAGCCCAATAATAACTGTTGTGTAGTTTACAACCTACGTTAGTAACTGCACGTTTGTGGGGCAGCATAAATGTTGGGATGGTGCCAGAGTGATTCTATGCACTCCTCAGGATATGGTGTCCTATAGACCAGCTAGGTCACAGTGCCATCATAAACCCCCTAAACCTAGTCGGGCAACAAATGGTTCTGGCAATCACTGAACATGACAGCCCTGGTCCCCCAGGAAGCATGGTAACAGATCTAGAACCTTTTGCTCAGTCAGTCGTGTGCTAGTATTCTCAGAAACATGTGCAAGGATTACACAGAGGGATGTTTTCATTCAATGGATCACTGACAGAATATCAACAGTCAGAATATCAAGCTACAGAAATATCGATGCAAGAATATCGATCTTGTGGAGTCAATGATGTTCGGGGCACAATTCAGAGCTATAAGTTGTTTTGAGCCATTCCTGTATGAGGACAGAGCAATTGTGGGAGGGGATCAAGAGGAATTCCATTTTGAGGATGTTGAGCATGAGGTGGTTGTGTGTTAGCCATTGCTGGGTTTGCAGCAGGGTGTGGTTGAGAGTCTTAACATCCTCAGGGGCTGGGATTTTCAAGTATAATTGTGTGTCATCAGCATTCATGTGATAAAGAATATTTGAGCACTTTTGAATTTCAGTGAGGGGCTCCGTAAGCAGATTGAATAGCATAGGAGAGAGCATGGATCCTTGAAGTACTCCCATAGAGACCAGAGTGGAGATGGAGAGGGTATGATTGACTTTATTCTTTGAGATCTGTTATGTAGGAATGGAGCACACCAGTTTGCAACGGTCCGGATAGCCCCATCCTTGACTCCAGAAGGCCGATCCTGCTGTCATGTTTGACTGTGTCAAATGCAGAGGAGAGATCCAGAAGTATAAGCAGGCATGATTCATTCTGATCAAGCAGTCTGAGGGCATCATCAACAATATGTGTTAGCACTGTTTCAGTGCTACGTCCCTTTTTTGAAGTCAGATTGGCAATCGTCCAGCAGATGAAACTTTTTGATATGGTCACAGAGTTGCAAGTGTACACATTTCTTTGGGAACTTTGCTAGTGAAGGGAGGTTGGTAACAGACAGCAGTTGTTGAGGTCAGATTGATCCACATTAGGTTTTTTGAGTATAGGAGTAACCTGTCCTATGTTTAGACAGTCTGGAATCAGGCCCTCAGGTAGGGATGCATTATTAATCATCGTCCAGAGCGGAACAAAGGAGGAAACTAACTCTTTGGTAGGTTAAGCGGGCAAGGGATCAAAGAAATGGTTGGAGGGTTATAGTGATATTATTATGTTGAGTATGGCAACTTTGCCTGGAATTTTGAAGGCATTTCAGGTAGCATTGCTTTTTGTAGAAAAGCTGGATTGGGGGGTTCTCTCTAGTTGTTGTGTAGGAGAGAGATTACATTGGGAATGGTTTAGTAGATGCTGAGAGGCAAGTTGAAGTTCTGATTCAATCTTTTTGGTCTTTTTGATGAAGTGGGCGGAGAAGTCATTTCCACAAGGTAAAGATCCCTTATATCCCAAATAGGAGTTAGAGTTGTGAGCTACTTCTTGTTTGATGAGTTTATTAAGTAATTTTGGGTCTATTTTTCGCTCCTTCTAGTTGTGTCTTAAAGTATTCTGCTTTAGATCTTCGAATGTGTTTACTGGATACTCTTTTAGTCAACCCCAAATGCTTGAGGTGAGAGGGAGGGAGAGATTCTCCAAGTTCTCTCCACATGTCTTAGGTTGTACCTTTCCTCATTAAGGTTGCAATTGAACCAGGGTTTGAAGTGTTTGTAAGGTAGTCTTTTTAGCTGTTTCGGAGCAACAGCATCAAGTATATCTGGCATAGATTGGAAATAATGATCTGTCAGATTGTTAACATTCACCATGTTTTTGGGGGTTGTACGAGATCTTTGCCGATAGAAGACAGCTCGGTGAGGTTGATATTTTTCAGTTCTGTGGTTCATTGTCTGGTTTTACGTGGTTGACCCTGTCAAATTAGCGTATTTCCCAAGATGAGGAACGAAACTAGATAGGGGTCAGACCAGTCATAAGGGGAAATGGATTCTACTTGTATGCCATTGTCTTTGAAGATGATAAGGTCGAGGGTGAACCCCCTATTATGTGTTGGGCCATTACATGATTGCGTGAGTCTGAGGTCCAACAGGAAGACTATGAAGGTGTTCAGTAAATGATCATTAGTATCATTCCAGTGAATGTTGAAATCATCAAGGAAGACCTGGATGGTGTTTTGGTCTGAGTCAGACACAATGCTCTCCTAAGTTGTTCAATGAAAAGAAGATTGTTGTCAGGGAGTCGATAGAGTGTGTAGGGAGTACACTATCTTATTGTTGCTCAATATGTTGATACCTAGGTATTCACAAGAGGGCATTGGAGCAGTATGTGCATGGTTCACAGTGAGTAAGGAGTGGAAAATGCATGCTAAGCCGCCCCCAGTTTTCCTCAGTCTGTCTATTCCGATGATGTCATAGTTGGGTTGATAGAGCGCGGGCTCACCTGCTCAACATACTCACCTGGGCCCATATATCAATGTATACATTAAACAGGTAAACCTACACTCAATCAATTAGGATTTTTACTGTTTTATTTTTATTTTTAATACCATTTATCTTACCAATCCAAGTCACCGATACCTATAGTCCTAAAGGATCCAAGGAGTTAAAGAGGGAATAGGTAGCAAAATTAACATTTAGCATTTCATAAATGACCACAAACTCAGGAAAGGTTTAAAATCTTTATCTAAGTAAATCTTTGAAAACTTATAAAACATGTAACTCAAATTAATTTCTTATTCTGTTTAGTCTAATGCAGATTTTAAAACGTAAACATTTTCAAAATGATTTTGAGAGAAAGCATTTAAACAGAGGGTGGGTAAGAAAACAGTACAATGACAAAACCCACACTTTATAGTTACGTAGAACGATGTGATGACCATCCCTGGTCATAGGCTGAGTCAAAGAATAAGAATCCCAAACTATAGGTGCCAGCAGGAAAGAACAGGTGCAAGCCAGAATCAGGACAGGTTATGGACCAAATTGGATCAGGATAGGACCACCACAGGCTAAGACCAGCACCACAGTTAAATTTCAAAATGCCAGCGTTGTAAACTCTCTCCGCAGCTAATAGTCAAACCCTGATTAGGTCATCGATCTCCTTCCCATAACCCCGATTGGGTTATCGAATCTTCAGACAGAGTGCTCCACCAGCAACTCTGCTCTCGATCACCTATTGAGTGCGTGTGGTCAGTGACAGGTCAGCTATTCGGACAAGTCGGACATTCTAACTAGCAAAGCCTACCTTGGTTATACTATTTTTCAGGTCAGTGTACCACCCCCAAATGTTGCAAATGTGTGAATCCCACAATTTTATTGGACAAAGAACGAGGAGTAGCCATCACACCATATTTTCTTGAAATAACTTGTCAATCATGTATTCAAGTCGTTCCCTCCCATAACTTTATCTACCCATGTACTTTAAAACAATTTAATCAATTCAGCTTCCTCTGGCAAGGCAAGGAGTTCACTCTTCTCCGCCTTTCATGTCCCTCTTGGCCATGATTCAAGGCTACAGCTTCTGTGGCTTCAAGACTTATCGTGCAGGCGCAGTTTCTCCAAAGATGGAGTTCAGCAAAACATTTAGACCGGTAATTTTGTAACATGTTAAAATAGAAAAGAAACAGTTTTGAGACACAGAATAAATGAATGCACTGTGTACCACTTCTTTCTACTCTATTCCCATTATTTTATTTTATACTACTGCGTTAAATGCTTAGCGAAGCATCGATGGAAGCTTCTTGCACATTAGGGCAAATAACGGCCATCTTCATTCTAATATGCAGAAGCAGAAGTTTTCCCACCAACCATGTCACGTGGGCATGACAGACGCATGCGCAGTAGAAAATCCAGTGTAGAAGCAGCCATTTTAGTGCAAGCGGATTATAGTTAGTAAAAGCACATTGGAAAGCTTCCCCTAGATGACTAATATGTCGTGTAATGCAATATTAATAAGACAAAACATGTTAGCTAGTATATTAATATTATTATCAAAAGGGTTGAGTATGAGCAAGTCACTTTACGTGTAAAACCTTGCTCCATCAATCCCCTCTTTGATGATATTTTATATCATCACTAATTAATGAAACAGATGCCAACTTTTACACTTCACCCATCTCAATTTCTACAAACTTTCTGTTAATATTCTTTTCATTTTTCATATGAAGGTCTTTCAACTTTTTGTATAAATGTCTATTATATTCTTTATTTCATTTATATTTCTTTTCTTTCCCTTTTTATTTATTGCATATGACTTATTATGTTTACAACACCTGCAACAAATTATTATCCCTAAAATCATTAAGACTATTCCCACCATTGGCATCAGTATTTTACCTACAAAACTTTTCCCTACATTAAAAAACCAAATACCTATTGAGAGAAGACCATCTGGTAGTCTCTCCCATGCACTATCAACCTCCAGTGGTTTAAGGTCTTTTTCTAAATATGAAATATTCCTTACATACCCTTTCAGTTCTACACTTTTGTCAGGTATGTAAGTGCAACAATGTAGCGCTTTCAACATTCTGCAAACTCTGCCCTCTTTTGCCAACAATGTATCAAGAGCAAGTCGATTTTGTAAAACCATTGATCTTACTGCAACTAATTTTGTATTAATCATTAAGAATCCTCCAACAGTGTCTGTCGATAAACGATCTATCACTGTTGATAATTTGCAAATTCTTTTAGTATTTAAAAGCACTCCCACTGAAGGTATCAATGCACTAAATATGTCACCTACAATTTCTGCTACACTAGCTCTTTACTACGTGTTAGTCCATTAGTATCTTCATTACTTCCAGTGATTCTATTTATTTGGTATACTTTTGGGAATACTATTCCAAAATAGTAACTCCCATACCAATGATCAGGCAATTTGTAATACGCGTTGCTCCCACATATATAATGAATTCCAGGAAACACCGGTTCAGTTCCATCTATGAAACCCCAACCCTCAATTATTTTATAATTGTGTTCAAATTCACTGGAACCAATGAATATGTTGTTATAATAACTTGTTCTCTCCCTGTGGAGACAGAGTTTCCCTTTCTTTTCAAAGACCAGCAACATAGCAGCATGAGTTTTGCCATTCAAGGTGTATTCATTATTTTCTGCTCATTTAGGAATCTTTCATTTCTGTTCTGTAGCTTTTCTTTGGAAATCCTCTCTCCTTTTCTCAACTAAATTAAAAAATATCTTCTCTTCTTCATGTAAAATGCATGTTAAATTATTCTTGTGTGCTTCAGCTATATCTATTGTACCTATTGTTAGAAAATATTCTCCCATATAACGAGCTATGTTACCTTTTCTATGTAGGGGATTCAGGTTACTATGAATTGGAAGTTCAGAGAAAATCACATCTAAATTATAATAATAATATAGTAAGGTTCCTTTCTTGTAAAATAAACTAGTTAAAATACTAGTCAAGTGCAAATGATGATAAGTGACGCCTTCCGCTACAGACAATGGTAGCTCCATACATACGCAGCAATCTACATAGTGTACTAATAGATTTGCGAATACATTCAAATGTGTTCTATTTCTAACAATATCGTAATGCAATCCTTCCTCATCTGATGCTTCTACTTCTATTCTTTGCTGCCTAACATTATCTATATTCTCATGTGTATCTCATTTTTCAGGTGCATCTACCTTCTCATGAATATTAATATCATACTTTTACTCATTAGATAAGGAATAGCTACTGTCAATCCTAACCATACTATGAATATTATTACTACACTACATGTGCATATTCTACAGCATGTTTGTAAGCAATTTCTTTTCGGTTTACCATTAACAGTATGATCAGCCAATTTTCGATTAGGGAGACTTAACCCCTCTTTGAGACTTTTTCACAGAATTTCAACCTGTGAAATTTTAAAGTTGGTCTTACTGCTTCGTCTGTTGGTGCATCAATTAATTGATCATCATCTTCATTGCTCAGTTCTAATTTTTCAAGATCTTCAAGGATGACATAAGTCCATTCAGGGACTCTGAACTTAATATTCAGTATTTTTAATCACAGACTTTTTCTTTTTACTTGTTCTGCAGAAAACCCAGTTTGACTTGATATTTCATTTACCTGCTCTGGTTCTTCATTTATTGATTTAAGACGAAATTATAGTTTCTTAACAAAACCAGGCCAATTATCCCCTTTTCTGTGTGTTTTAGCTGGCACTATGCTTTGTTTTTATTCTATTTTTCTTTTGTTTTCATTCGATTGTGGCGCAATTTGTATATCTTCGTTATCTGTATCCCTCTCTATCTGACCTGGTCCAGGTCTTTCTTCTGTTTCTTCTGCCTGGATACTAATCTGGCAAAGAAGAACCAAAAGGGATGATGGACAGAGCGTTGACAATACAAACACTCACCCTCAGTCAACTGATCTGGGTTTAATCCATCACCGTTCTTTAGCTCATTCCGCCACCCCAGTTCAGACATGGCCATATGCAAATCAGTCTGACCCCGTGCCTCGTGGGAACAGTTCAGCCCGAACTGCCAAGCCATGTCTTCCCTGGACCGGAATCAAGCTTCCCAGGACCGGTTTCTGGCATTACAGCCGTCTTCAGCCGGGCTTGCTTGAATCCAGTGGCAAAGTGAGCAAGGGACTCACGTCTGAGCATACCCTGCCAACTTAGGGCGAACAAAGATAAACCAAAGGGGATGATGGACGGAGCGTTGACAATACAAACACTCACCCCCAGTTAACTGATCTGGGTTTAATCCATCACCGTTCTTTAGCTCACTTCGCCACCCCAGTTCAGACATGGCCATATGAAAATCAGTCTGACCCTGTGCCTCATGGGAACAGTCCAGTCCGAACTGCCAAGCCATTTCTTCCCTGGACTGGAATCAAGCTTCCCAGGACCGGTTTCAGGTATTACAGCCGTCTTCAGCCGGGCTTGCTTGAATCCAGTGGCAAAGTTAGCAAGGGACTCATGTCTCAGCATACCCTGCCAACTTAGAGCGAACAAAGAAAAACCAAAGGGGATGATGGACGGAGCGTTGACAATACAAACACTCACCCCCAGTCAATACTAATCTGGCCTTGTTCAGGTATGTGCTGCAATTGACTTTGATTTGGTTTGTTTTCTTCTTCCTGAACACATTTATCTACAGATATCTAATCCTGCTCAGGTATCTTGATCTCTTGCTCTACTTCTTCCTGAGTCTTTGCCCTTTTACCTATCTGTCCCTTCTCAGACCCTGGAGCTGTGACAGGTATTTGGAATGTCTGAGTATATTGATCTTTCCTTATCTGTTCCTCCTCAGAATTACTTTTGACTTTGATTTTTGTAATCTGAGTACATTCTTCTATTCCTGTCTCATCTTCACTATCACTCTGTCTGTCTAAAAAAGTCTGGGTTATAGTTCTCACAACATCTTCAGGAATGTCAATCACTGTCAGCCACTCTTTTTGTATGACTCACGTGGATCCAATTCGGAACTCCTTTACACTTTACTGCTGTAGTGGTAACCAATATCACTTGTGTTGGTTTTCCCCACCTTGGATCTAGACAAGATTCTTGTGTATGTTCTTTTATTACAACCCAGTCACCTGGAATCACATCTTGTGCTGGAGTTGTTTGCCTGGTGACAGCGTCTTCTCCAACCTGGTGAGAGATAGAGCACACTTGGTCAGCCAGTTCTTTGCAGTTCTTTAGTACTAAGTCTTCAGATATATTTATCAACTGATGTCCTGGCACCCATGCCTGCCTCATTGCTCTTCCCATGAGTATTTCATGAGGACTCAAGCCTGTTTTTCTGTCTGGAATGCTTCTGAGTCCCATCAGAACAAGAGGTAAAGCATCTGGCCATTCTAATCGAGTTTATTCATAAATCTTTCCCAATCTTGATTTGATTGTGCCATTCAGTTGTTCTGCCACTCCCGAAGCCTCTGGGCGGTATGCACAGTGCAGCTTGTGTTCAATTTTAAATGCTTCACAGATTAGACCAATTATCTCATTATTGAAATGTCTTACTCGGCCTGATTCAATCGTTACTGGAAAACCGAAACGTGGTATGAGCTCTCTAAGTAATAGTTTGGCTACTGTGATGCTATCATTCCTACGTGTAGGGTAAGCTTCCACCCATTTTGAAAACAGGCAGACAATGACAAGAACGTACTTTATTCCTCTGCAAGGGGGTAACTGAATGAAATCAATCTGAAGTCAAATAAATGGACCTTCTGTCTTTCCAATCTTTCCTGACAATACCACAGTTCTTTTCCCAGGGTTCATTTGTGGGCACACCAAACACCTATGGCAAAGACTCTCTGCAACATTCCTGAACCTTGCATTGAACCAAGTTTGTCTGAATAGTCTTATCATAGCGTCTCGTCTTAGATGAGAATCACCATGATGCATCCTAGCCATAGGTGCAAGCTTACAGTTTGGCAACACCGGCCTCCCATCAAGGTAAATAATAACACCATCTCCAGCCCTTCTCTGACATCCTATTTTGCCCATTCTTCCTTCTCTTCTTGTTCTGCATCATTTTGCAAATCTTTCACTTCTTCCCACTTTTTCACTCTTTCAAGCAACATAAGTTGGCAGCTGTTTCTGTTTGGTTCAATTTTCGTGTTTGTTGCCATTTTATTTTTGGCACAATATTGAGCTAGTTGGTCAGCATATAGGTTACCTGCTGTCACTTTGTCATTGCCAGATTGGTGAGCAACACACTTGACCACAGCTACTGTTTCTGGTAATTGAATTGCTTTTAGTAAATCTTTCACAAAATTTCCATTTTTAGTTGGAGTACCTGATGAAGTCAGAAACTCTCTTTGCATCCAGAGTTGGCCAAAATCATGCACAACTCCATAGCCATATTGGCTATAAGTAAAAATAGTCACTTTCAGATTTTTCCCAAATTTACAAGCTTTTGTCAATTCCATTAATTCTGCTACCTGTACAGATTTTACTCCGGGTTAATATGATGCTTCAACTGGACCCCATAAAGTGCAAACTGCATAGACAGCACTCAAACCTCCTTCCTCATGTCGCATACATGAACCATCTACAAATAGCTCATGTTCTGAATTTATTAGCGGCTCTTTTCTTATGTCTGGGCAAGGTTTAGTACAATATTCTGTAAGATCAATACAATTATGTTCGATTTCATTTTTGACTTCTGCAAATTGCGATTCAGGTAACAATGTTTTTGGGTTCAGATTATTACATCTAGCAATCGTCACATTATCTGCACCTACAAGAATTCGTTCATACTTAGTCAGCTGACTAGGGGTTAAATACTGAGTTTTAGTCCTGGTCAGTAAAATCACAACTGCATTTCGAACATACACTGTTACTGTTACTGGATGTCCCATGATAATGGACTCACTTTGCTCAAGACTCGCACAAGTTGCTGCTACTGCTTTCAGACATCCTGGCAATGCTGCTGCCACTGGATCCAGAGTAGAGGAAAAATATGCAACAGGTCTTCTCATTAGACCATGAGTCTGAGTCAGAACTGATAGTGCACAATTGTGTGTCACAAAACAATGCAAAATCTTTTGTATAGTCAGGCATCCCTAATGCTGGAGCTGAACACAGACAATCCCGTAATTTTAGAAAAGATAACATGTTTTCATCATTCCATTCTACTGGGTCATTTGCTCTTTTCTTTGTCATTTGTATCAAAGGTTTTGCTAGGACTGCAAATCCCACAATCCATTGCCTGCAATAACCTACAGCTCCAAGAAAGATTCTGATGTCTTTCTGTGTTTGAGGTAAATTCATGTTTTGAATTATTCTGATTCTTTCAGAGGTAACCCTTCTGACACCTCTCTCTATCTGGTGCCCCAGATATTTCACTGATGTAGTACAATACTGCAATTTTTCAGGTGATACTTTGCGTCCACCTTTTACTAAATGATTCAGCAAAGCAATTGTATCAGTAACACAGTCTTTTTGATTCTTAGATGCTACCAGTAGATCATCTATATACTGCACCAGGACTGATTGTCTGGGCAATATCAAAGATTCAAGACATTTTTTCAAGATCTGATTAAAGATCGATGGACTTTTTGTGTACCCCTGGGGGACGCGATTCCAAACATAGATATGGTCATCAAATTTGAACAAGAAAAGATACTTACTATCTGGGTGCAGTGGTATTGAGAAAAAAGCATGGCAAAGGTCAATTACAGTGAACCAGCCTGCTGCCCATGGTATTTGATACAAAATCACAGCAGGGTTTGGCACAACTGGACAAAATGGGACAACAATTTTATTAATTTTACGGAGGTCCTGTACGACCCTGTAGTTTCTGCTCATTTTTTTATGCCAATTATGGGTGAATTACATAGACTGCTCATTATTTCCTGCAAAATTTCTGCTTCGACTAGACGTTTTATTTCTAGTGCGACTCCTGCTTTTATTTCTGGGCTCATTTTGTACTGTCGAATATTTGGATACACTGCTCCTTCTTTTACTGTCACTTTTACTGGGTCAACATTTGCCATTAATCCTATATCTTTTCTTGTGAAATCCCACACTTTAGGATCTACTGTATGTTATCATTCTTTTGGCAAGTCTTCTATGGTAAACTTTTGTTTTTCAGTTTATTGTTTTGCTAGCATAATTTTATAAATTCCATCTTCAGCTGGAGTTTGAATTTCAACTCCATTTGGTGTACAAAAGATAGTGAAATTCATTTTGCACAACAAATCCCTGCCTAATCGATTTACAGGACTGGAGTCACATACAACAAATTTGTGCATTTCTTTAAAATTGCCTATTTTGACTTCCATTGGTTCTGTAACTGGGGTACTAATTTGTTTATTAGAAACGCCCACTACTTGGATCGCTTCTCCCGAGAGGGGTAGGTTTGGAACGTCTGCTGTTCTCACAGTAGAACGGGTAGCGCCAGTATCCAACAGAAAGGTAACATCATTTCCTTCAACCTTTCCCTCAATGTATGGACCAGACTGATCTATCTGCAAGGATGCGCCAAGTACGCACTTCTCCTCCTCCTCCCTCAGGCACCGTCAGAACTATCTTCATCAAAGTAGGAGTCACTCAAAAAAAATTGGGGTATCACTGTGTCCCTTTTACTACTTCCTTCCCAACTTGTGGTATCTATACTGTATGCTGGTTGACTCCCAGAGTTTGGCATAGGCGCCAATGGTAACTGATTTTGTATTACCTGTTTCTGCTGCTTTTTCGATACCTCATTCTGTGGCTGTGGATTCAAATTATTATTATTATTTAGCACAGCCTGACACTCGTTCTTCCAATGCCCCAACTTGCCGCACCCATGACATGGAAATTTCTTTTTAGCCTCTTCTCGATTTAATTTTCCTCTAGGTTTATTACCATTTCCATCTCCGTAGGTCTGAATGTTTTTCAATTTAAGTTCTTATTGCTCTGCTAATTTTACCTGTGCCCATCTACAGGTTTGGCCTGCCAACAGATTTTATTATCCTTAATCCATTGAGAAATTTCTGGTCTTAGTCCAGTCACAAACCGATAGATAAAATGCGTCATATCTTTGGTGTCAATATTTTCTAAACCACTATACTGTTGAAAGACTTGTAAAAGATGTTCATAATATGCATGCACAGATTCAGTTTTATTCTGAGTAGTTCTGTCTAAGCATGGGCGGAAAATCCGTTCCGCTCGCGGATTTTGCGGATTTTCGGTAAATTTGCAATCCGCGAACGCTCGCGAATTTACAGAAAATCCGCAAATTCGCACGCAGCGGATTTTTTTTTCTTGGTGATACAATTTTGCGGCGTGCGGTGTAAGGTCGCAATTGCGAACATGTAGGTGCGGCGGGCAGCAACAATCTCGCACACGCGAAATTACAAAAATTGCAATTCTGCACAAGAAATCTACTAGCAAGCAGCATAGACCTTCTGAAAATGATGATTTTTATCAGAATAACTCCTCAGGTTGACATTTGCCTGCACTTTTTTGGATTTGAGGCCTTCTGATTTTCTTTGGATAACTTTTGGATTAGAAATCAACTTTCTCATATAAGCTTGTTTGGGGCATTACAGTTGCTGTAATGCTGTTCTGCAGAAAAACGAGTTTTGCAAAAGTGAAAGCATTCAGCAGGCTCAAAAGTTCAAACTCATCATTAGTAACCATTCCCTGTAGTGCTTCCTGACAAGGGCCCCTCCAGAGTTCAGTTGCTAGTTGCAACAATTGTATGACCCTGCTCCGACCCTCACAGCAGGCTCATAGAATAGCTACAAGTAGGCCACAAAGGTCCTGGAAAAAAAATTGCACTGCAACAGAAAGCAAATTACAGATAAGGAAGCAGGTACCAGACTGGAATTTTAAAACAGTGACACATTAATAAATCAACCCCAAATTAATTCATGTCAGTTGAAGCAGGCAGGTGTGCTTGCTTTTTCCCCCCATAATCTACAGTGATGATGAACCAGAGGGTGGCATTGATGTACCAGAGGGTGGCATGGGGGAAACAGAGGGTGGCAGGGGTGAAACAGAGGGTGCTGGGAACCTGTGATGATGACCCAGACGTAGAAACAACATAATCGCGACCGTTGCGAGCCGACATGTAAGTTCGCAATTGCGAACTGGTACAAAACCCTCGCGAACTGGCAGAAATCCTTGCGAACTGGCAGAAATCCTTGCGAACACAAAAAAAATCCGCAAATTGTCGAGAATTCGCGGATTTTGCGGATTGCGAGTTCGCAAATTCGCAAAATTTGCGAACGCCAGATTCGCAAAATTCGCCCATGCTTAGTTCTGTCTATTCTAGTCCAGTCTGTTTGTTTTGGAGGTACTTTCCCTTTCAAGTACAGTATAACCTGATTATACTTCCTCATTACCTCATCTGATGGTGCTCCTGTTTTCGGGTCTCTAGGATATTCATCATTTGGCCAGTTTACTGCAATTTTACATTCTGTCCATAAATTGACAGGAACAACAATGTTGAATAACCCATCTAGATCTTTTAATAACACTTTCGAAACCTTTACAAATCCCTCAACCTTTCTGTAGCAATCTACAGGTTTCTCTCTGAGTTTTGGAAATTCATTTGTAAATGACAATATATCTAGTCGGGACATTGGAACATGCACATACCCTCCACCTGGTACATCTCTCATTGGACACAACCTTTCCACTTTTTCTGTTTCTTTCAACATATACTCTGATACAGTCCTTTTCCCTTGAGCTGCTTCCTTTTTCTTTAACCATCTAGCTTTCCATCTGTCTATGTCACCCCATTTTTGCAACAATGATAACAGTTCTTTTATTTGTAATTTACGACCGGACACAATCATATTTTCTAAATCTTTGTCAGAAAATTCAGCTTCATAGGGTTTCTGTAACACTTTTGATTTACCAATGTCAATCCCCATTTCATGTGCTAAACTCGTTAATTTTTCATGAAATGTTTTTGTATTTCTAGTAATACTTCAACATATAAACAACAATTTATCTTCATTTAATATATTCAATCGATCTAATCCCACATTTCCAGCAATCATTTCTTCTAATTCAACTCTTAATTTAAAAATATCCAATGTCTTTTGGTTTATCTATTTCTTGGGACGATCTTTCAATTTCTTCTGGAGTAACTACAGTTGCACTTTTCGTACCTGAAGAGGCTTCGATTTGTACCTCTCTAGTATTTACAGGTGTGGTTTTCTTAGCCGAGCTACTTACTGGTTCTCTGATAGGTAAATCCGTTAAAGACATTTCTGACCCACATTCACTTGCTTTGTCATCCACTATTAATGTTTCTTTCCTTGGCTGCACTACAGGTGTAGTTAGAACAGGAAGTCTGCGACTAGTCTGTTTTTCTCCATATAAAGGACCAACTGGACCTATAGTCACCGGAATTGTCAAGGCTTCAGGACTGATATTTAACTGTGTAATTTTCTGAATTAACTCATTCCTTTGCTTAATTATTGCTTCTTATTCCTTTTCCTGCAACACTTTTTCTAATGATGCCTCATGTAATACTTGTGGAACTAAAGGTGGCTTTAAAAACGGAGCACTAGCATTTGTCTGATTCTGCTCCTCATTATAAGGTGGCAGATATTTCATTAATAAATCCTCCAAATAATCATCTTCTGGATCAGCACTTGTCAATACATTTTTATTTTTCTCAGTACTTTTACTCCCTATTTGTTCTTCTATTGCTCGGACAGGATATAATCCTTCCACCAGCATGGACTGTCTCCATTGTTTCATCCGCTTATCTCTTGTCTCTTTAGGAAATTTAGGATAAAATGTACTAATACTTTTATCACTTCTGGATCTGTCTCGCTCAAAAGCTTCTGTTTCCCATTCCTCCAATGCCTCATATTGGGTTAACCTAGGTCTTGGATCTAATTCATTCATGGGTGCTCTTAAATTATATAAAACTCTACATTAAAGGTACCATTTTCTGGAAATGCCAAAATTCCATCATCTTTTGTATATTCTATACAGTTTTCTAAACATACACAAGTATGGTAGCATCTTTCAACCATCATGTATGATGCGGGCGTATTCAGTGGTGGAATAATAATCCCTTCTCTGGTTTTAATCGGTTTATCCTTTTTAAAGAAATTTTCAACTTTCTTGACAAATTACATTTTTTTTTTGTCTCCGTACATGATATAAGGTCTCCCTCTTATCATCTGTTCTTTAGCAAAACCTAGATATTTTCTATCTGGTTGATTTCCTATGAATCCTTGATCCACATTCCACATATATTTTATGCTGCTTTACTTCGTAATGACACTCAGTTTGTTTACGAAAAACCTCCAATACTAAAACGATTCTTATTTTCAATGACTAATCAACAATTAGTATCCAAAATATATTCAACCAATGGTTGTTTGGCTTTTCCCGAGAGACAAGGTTTTACACTCCTGTACTCACCCCTCCTTTCCAAAAGTACCTCTGCTACACACCCGCTGTATTAACTGACTGACGTCAGCGCAGCTCCGCAACTGACTCCCTCTTTTGCAAGGTAATACGAGTTTATTTTAAATACTATTTGTTAGACCTGTCTGGTTTTTTGTGTAGTCCCTCCAATTTATTATTTATTTTGTCCCCTTTTTGCCCCTCATACTTTTATTAATTTTTGCGTCCACTAGCTTTTTCAGGTGTTGGTCAAGGGGATAGGTGTTCTTTCACCCTCATAGTTTTTCACCTCATGCCTAGAGGCCTTTTCTGACAGGGAAATAGTTGGAGTTACAAAATGGTGGCTACCAACTGTCCCAACTGTCATACCCAGAACCTGTCCCATAGGATAAAATAGGGCATTCCAGAACCTTCTGGTCCCTTCTGGACCTCTGAGGGTCAGCCTATTAAAGGCGGAATGCTGGTCAGCCATTTTGTCTTGCCAGTGAGGAGCAGCTAGAGTGAAGGCTGAGGTCTGGTAGGGGTAGGATCCTGAAGTGTGGATTGCTCTACAAGGGCAGCCCTCTGTCTAGGTTTTTCCACCCCCCATTCCTGTTGACCTAGCCAAGTTATTTCATCCTCCTGACCCTGGACAGTTAGGTGAAGGGGTTATCCCAGAAGTCTGTGGAGCTGAAGAGGTCCCGGTATTGGGAACCGAATTAGGAGATCGCCTGGGCCCCTATAACTGTCCAGTAAAGAGGGGTTGTGGACTATTGTGGAACTAGGAGATTTGGGGTTTCAACGCAAAGGGTTCCCCCCTTTTACCCTCCCTCTTAGAGTGAGAAGAAAGCTCCTTCTCTAAATGACACTGAGGTTTCCTTACCAGTGACTGGTCCTGTGGCGTGTGGCAAGCCTCCCATCTTGTGAGGTAGAGGAGTGAGGAGTTAGGGTCTAGTTCACTTTGTTTCAACTGTGAGCGGGACCCCTGGGGCACCGATCGCGCTCCATGTCAGCGCCTCCAAAGGAGAAAGAGAAGGGAGCAAAGTGATTGAATCCCAGCGCTACCACGCATAATCCTAGCTGAGCCTGGTTGTTACCTCAGGAGGGGCCTAGGATCGAGCAGGTCCGCTGCGAGGGCGCTACTCCGTGATAGGACAACGGAGCAGGCTCTGAGGCCGAGACGCCGATCCCCCGCGCCTGCGCATCGGCGCCTGCGTGAAGGAACCGCCGGCAGACACTGAAGTGAAGCGCCAAGGAAGGAAGCGGCCGGTGTCCTGTGAAGTGCCCTGTGATATCCTCAAGAGGGCCTCCGCTCCTCCGTGAGGGAGCGGGGAGGCCCGATTTCTGCACGGAAGCGGGGGGGGGGGGTGTTACAGAGGAACACACCTCCCAACACATACTGCCAAGTAAGCGGGGAAATCGAAGGGGTGGCACAGGAGAGCTGGCTGTGCCCCGGTCCTTCAGACCCCTTTTAAGTTTAATGGTGCAGCGCTGATTTATCCCTGTGCATACAGAGGGGAGAGGGGCTACCAAATAACTGCACATTGCCAAGCCTACAGCATAAAGTCTCCAATGGTGCACTCGAGTGGTGAAAAGTAATTGAGGCCTGAACCATTCTTTTGGGACATTCCTTCCTAGCCTCTGGTACCTAAAAACTTGAGACAGCTTGTTCCCAGACAGGGTGGGTTTGCTGAGGAGACTGACAGCCTGGGCTGGGGAATGCAAAATTGTACCTGGATATAGAGCAATTGTGGGAAGTGGTGGTTACCTGTATAAACCTTGAATTTAAAAGAAGATTCAGAAAGAGGTTAACCAGAGTACAGCAAGTGTTCATCTGAATTGTTGAAGTGTGTAGATGTAAAACTGCTAGAGGTGATAAAGTGAGGAGGTTAAAGATGCTGTGATGTAATGAACTGTATTTTCTAGAGATAACTAATTGACAACCAGAGCAAAGACTATTTTTATAAACCAGCACATATTTTTCCATATTGGTGTAGTGTCCTTTTTGTGTGTTATTGCGTTAATTTACTGCTGGGAAGTTTGCAACCTTCACACATGTGCCTCTAGTGAATGTGGCTTACCCTAGGCCAGGCTACCCTAGGTGACCTGACATCCCAGGTTCCAACACTATTTTATTAATTAATGACATAAAAACCTTTGCCACTGTGTCTGAGTAACTATTTCAAAAGAAAAGAATGATTTATATTCACTGCGAGTAACTCCCTTCTGTTTACTCTTCATACACTACAAGTAGATCCCTTCCGTCTACTTTTCACGCAAACATCAGAGAACCTGTTACTCCCTCAGGCTTACCCTTTTTCTAGGTTATGCAAGGCCAAAGTTTCACCAAGGGACCCCTTTGCTGTCAATCAAGCTTAGAAGAACCTGCTACTCCACCAGTGTGACCCTTTCTAGGTGATATCACACTAAAGTTTTACCAGTGAACTCTTTGCTATCAATCATTCACTCCTTTTTATAGAAAAAGTCCCTAAAACAGTGCTTCCGGTTTTACCTAATCATGCACTTACTTCCTTGAACAAGTGACCTCACTACAAAATGGCTTCCATTTACCACCTGTTATTCTGCCCCCAGGGTTTCAAGACAAAACATAAAACAGGTAAGAATAATTTTGGTTAATGCATAACATAAAAAAATCTATCATTAATAATCAATCAATAATCAATATTTACTAACTACCTATCTACTAACCTTGCCTCTGCTTCCAAAATAACTGACAGAGTGCGGACTCACCTGCTCAACATACTCACCTGGGCCCATATATCAATGTGTACATTAGCAGTTAAACCTACACTCAATTATTTAGGATTTTTACCGTTTTTATATACCATTTATCTTACCAATCCAAGTCACCGATACCTATAGTCTTAAAGAACTCAGGAAAGGTTTAAAATCTTTATCTAAGTAAATCTTTGAAAAGTAATAAAACATGAAACTCAAATTAATTTCTTATTCTGTTTAGTCTAATGCAGATTTTAAAACATAAACATTTTCAAAATGATTTTGAGAGAAAGCATTTAAACAGAGGGTGGGTAAGAAAAAGGGAAAACAGTACAATGACAAAACCCACACTTTATAGTTACCTAGAACGGTGTGATGACCATCCCTGGTCATAGGCTGAGTCAAAGAATAAGAATCCCAAAGTATAGGTGCCAGCAGGGAAGAACAGGTGCAAGCCAGAATCAGGACAGGTTACGGACCAAATTGTATCAGTATAGGACCACCACAGGCTAAGACAAGAACCACAGTTAAAGTTCAAAACACAAGCGTTGTAAACTCTCTCTGCAGCTAATAGTCAAACCCCGATTGGGTCATCGATCTGTTTCCCATAACCCCGATTGGGTTATTGAATCTTCTTACAGAGTGCTCCGCCAGCAACTCTGCTCTCGATGACCTATTGAGTGTGTTGGGTCAGTGATAGGTCAGCTATTCGGACAAGTCGGACAAACTAACTAGCTAAGCCTTTCTCAGTTATACTATTTTTCAGGTCAGCGTACTACCCCCAATTGTTGCAAATGTGTGAATCTCACAATTTTATTGGAAAAAGAATGAGGAGTAGCCATCTCACCATATTTTTCTTGAAATAACCTGTCAATCATGTATTCAAGTCGTTCCCTCCCATAACTTTATCTACCCATTTTCTTTATTCCTCCCGGTAGTGAAATGTATCAATGATCATTTTAAAACAATTTAATCAATTCAGCTTCCTCTGGCAAGGCAAGGAGTTCACTCTTCTCCGCCTTCCATGTCCGTCTTTGCAATGATTCAAGGCTACAGCTTCTATGTCTTCAAGACTTGCCGCGCAGGCGCAGTTTCTCCAAAGATGGAGTTCATCAAAACATTTAGGCCTGTCATTTTGTAACATGCAAACATAGAAAAGAAACAGTTTTAGAGACACAGAATAAATGAATGGGCTATATACCACTTCTTTCTACTCTATTCCCATTATTTTTTTTATACTACTGCGTTAAATGTTAAGCGAAAAAAAACAGCTTAGCGAAGCAGCGATGCAAGCTTCTTGCATGTTAGGACACATAACGGCCATCTTAGTTCTATTGTGCAGAAGCAGAAGTTTTCCCACCAAGCATGTCACATGGGCATGACCGACACATGCACAGTAGAAAATCTTGCGTAGCAGCAGCCATTTTAGTGCAAGCATATTATAGTTAGTAAAAGCACATTGGCAAGCTTCCCCTAGATGCCTAATCTGTCGTGTAATGCAATATTAATAAGACAAAACATGTTAGCTAGTATATTAATATTATTCTCAAAAGGGTTAGTTAGTTAGTACAATAATATTACTATTGAGAGGGTTGAGTATGAGCAAGTCACTTTACGTGTGAAACCTTGCTCCATCAGGGTGGAACTAGAATGTCCATAGTGAATGAGGACGTATCATTGTGGCAAGTTTCTGTTAAGATTAGGAGATAAAGGTCTTGTGCAAGGATGAGATCTGAGAGTCGAAGGGGCAAACATTCATCTGGGTACACGGTCCTTTTGTGATTAGTTAAAAAAAATACTTTTTCGGATGACACCCAGAGAAGATATCTTAAAAATATGTAAAAAGATGTGTGGTTTATTTTTGTAAATTCTTGACCCTTTGGAATGGAGGAGTCTGATTAATCATTACAGTGTAAATATAGGATTGGGATACAACTGGCAGGCCTATCCCGATGTGGCTCCATTTTAGAGCCTTTAGGCCGCTATGTAGATCACTGTATTAAGGACACTAAATACTACATAAAGTATACAATGGCGATGATCAATTTGGTTGAGGGACTCCTATTCGATCCCACACATGCATACCTTGCACCATGGATGTGGAGTCATTATATACCAATATCCCCCAAGACAAGGGGTTGGAGGTCATCCAAAACATTCTTGACCTCGTCCACATCCAGTGCCCATTCCCTTTATTTTACATCTTCTTAAAATTTGCCTATCACGTAATTTCTTCGCATTTGATGGCAGTTTCTTCCAACAGATTAAAGGTAACTCCCGGGCGCTGTTTTTGTGCCCAAGTTTGCCCTCCTCTACATGGATTGTCTTGAGAACTATACGATTCTGTCCATAACCAATCCATTCTTGTCTATGACACTTGAATGGAGGAGATACATAGACAATATCTTCCTAACCTGGAAGGGACCCAAAGCCACCCTGCTGCTGGTCCATGATTGGCTCAATGACCACTGTAATGGCCTCAAATCTACCTTAACATACAGCAAGAGTCAAGTTGTCTTTCTTGACTTGCTCATTGTATCTGAAGATGACAAACTGTACACCACGCTCTAACATAAGCCAACCAAGAAAAACACCTTACTTGCTTACAATAGTCATCACCCACATGCTTTACGAGATTCGTTACCTTTCTCACAATTCCTCCAAATAAGACGGAATTGTTCTTGGAAAACTGACTATTCCATGGAGGCCCAAACTCTCTCCAAAAACTACTCACTAGAGGTTAAACTCGCTAACTAGTAAATAACTCACTAAAATGAGCCTGGTATTGCCCAAGTGATACACTTCCGACTCCTAAACTCAAAAGCAATGACGAGAGGATGGTATGCTTGGCAACATTCTCACCCATTTCTAATCTTCTGAAAAAATGCTTTCTAAAACATTGGTCGATACTTAATACAGGTAGACTGACATTCAAACGCCCATTATTTGGATTAAAGAAGAAGAAGAATATCAAGGACCACCTAGTCAGGGCTGCCTTAGCACCTAAGAAACCCCCACAGACTCTGACAGAAATATGGGGCCTGCCACCAACACTAGGCCACTATCGCTGTGGTGGCTGCAGTGTTTGTAACCTCACTATTGAAAGCAAACAATTTGTCTATGGGAATATTAATGTATCTTTGTCACATTTCTCCAACTGTAACACCCATAATGTTGTATATGCAGTCACTTGCCCCTGTAACTTGATTTATATTGGGCAGACAACACAGAAAGTCAGAATTCGAGTCTGCCAGCTCAGGCGCAGAATACGGTGCAAAAACTGCAAATGCACCCTTGGTTGAACACTTTGCAAACCTAGGGCACACGGAGGATGAATGACTTCAAGTGGCAAATAAGCAATGTGGTTCATCCGCCGCCTCTCAGCTCTGACATCAGCAGTATCCTGAATAAGGAGGAACTCAAATGGATTTTACTGACTAATAGTCTCCATACTGGACTGTAGAGAATTTGACAAATCTGATCTGATTTATTACTTTCATGGACATTTGAGCACACGCATAATGAATGTGTAATTCCTAGGGGTCCAAGTGTCCCTGACATACAGCTTGTTGTTTCTATGGTTCTTTACCCATTACATGGCGTCAGTACAGATACTTTATCTGCACAAATTAGTTGCTAGGGTTTTCTATCCTGAATTGATGATGACAATCTACTGCTACACTATAATAACACTGTGCTTCATATGTTTTTTTGTCACGCATAGCATAAAGTCTTCATTGACATGCAATACGTGTTGTTGATTGTATGCCAATATGTTTTCTCTGTCAGCTTCTTCTATCAGAACTGTAACTATCAAACCTTATTGTAGTCTGCACCTCTTAACTGGGACGGATATCCAATATGTAAACACTTGCTTCAATTTATAATTTTATTTTTGCCTGAAACTGAAAATGTCCTAACCACATCTCTATACTGTCCCCCTTTTTACTTTCTATTGCATTTCGTTATCCGCACTTACTACACTCCTTCTATGTATACGGGTTGAATTCTAGGTCCAAAATGGCTCCCAAAACGACCGGCACGTACATTATGTGGCGCTCCAGTCTTTATCATGTGCATGCATGCGCACCGACAGCTATCAAGTCTGCATTCCCTTCATACAGCACACGCTTTGGTTGTGCATTCAGACATGACTCGATCAATGCCATCGCTACAGGTAAGTGGCAATGCTGAGGAATTTGAAATGCCCACAAATCCAACAGACTGCTACCACAATAGTTTACTGGCCGTCCGTCTCTCGACAGGTTTCCCCTATCCGCGCTCCACTGTGAGCCTCAAACAATTGAGCACCGCTTGTGGAATTACTGCTTTAACTATTACAAATGGAGAGAGGTAAGCCGTGGCCGCCCTGCATGGTTCCTTAGCCCTGACAGAGAGGCCCTCCGACCTTATGAAATTACTTGAATTTCCTTGCAGCCTTCATCATATGGCCCGTGCAGACCCGGGTCCACGGCGGGACCTTGGCCCCCAGCCACTGTTGCTCTGGCCCCAGCCTTAATGAATATTATCCCTCCAACATACCAGACGTGTGGTCTACAACTGAGACCCACAGTAAGTCTCCACCATTCTATGCCTATCCTCACTAGTTTCGACTAATGCATGACACATGAGGCGTCTCTAGTTCGGCATGACTTTACATAGAGTAATAAGGTTGCACGAGCGTGTTGATTGATGTATATAGGTTCACCCACTTCCCCCATATCCTCCACTCAACACTCTTATTGAGTATACTGGCACACACCTGTTAGCTTTTGCTTAACTTCTTCCAACCTGCTTCTGGGAGTGACAAGGTTACACGAGCGTATGGTCTATTAATTACAGTCCTATTCCTCTACTAGCACTCATTTCAAGAACACTGGTATATATCCCATAACCTTCCTTCCTCTCTCTCCCCTCTGCCTTTTTCTCCCTCCCTCTTACCCTTACCCATTACCTTACTAAGGTTACCTCTCAGGCATTTAGATTGACCAGTCCTGATGATGATCCCATAACCGTTGTTGGGGATCGAAACTTTGTCGACAAACAACATCTTAACTCCGATTTAAATGTTTTAATATTGTGGAGTACAAGGTGTGTTTTCTATTGTGACTACTGTAGTCTTTGTCACTGAAAAGTCACCCTACCACTACTTGACTGAGGTCAGGAAATCTTTTGATTCCCAGAACACTTACATTTGTTGCTCACTTTATTGTATGTTCGTTCTTGTTTATCGAATAAGTAAATAAATGTAATAAGGTCCATTGGGACAACAATACACCCAAAGCTGATTTCAGTTTTGGTGTTATAAACTAATATCATCCACAGTAGGGACCGTTGTTTCTAATCATTTTCCCCTCATATCAGACATTTTAAAAATACAGTGGACCAGCTCCCCAAAATGCAGTGGGAAGTTAGTATGAAGTAGCGCCTGTATCTATGAAGAGGACCTTACAACCTGGAGATCAAATGCCCCTTTAGCGGATGTTAAGCCCACATCTTTTTGAAACAACATGACTTTCAGTTTGCTCAGAACTTGAGTACAACAAGCAACTATGGAATTTGCCGTCACCAGATAGATTATGCCCGATTTTCATCCTAAACAGCCATGATTGTTAGGCATCAAGTAGCTCCTAGTAGAGAGCCATCTGAAAGCTGGACGAATCACGTCAGCTGGGAAATCTTTCAGGTAACAGGACAGGTTTGCCACAGACGCATTAAACGCCCCATCAAGCGAAATGTCCCTGCAGACTAGGGGCCTGCTTAAAGTGTTTTCACAGACCACTGAGAAAGACTTCAGATTCCCCATTTCAAATCATATACTTGAAAAGTAGTTCCACATACTCATGTACGTACCCTTTCCCTAATGCTTCATATCTGCTTACTTAGTGTTGCAGACAATATTGGCAAAGTAACCTAACCATGGATTATCCAATCCGCGGATGGCGTTTCTGCAAAGGTGAAAGGTAAATTCTCTAGCTTTTCAATATGTAATATGGTGTAGGTGTACTTAGAATCCTTTCATGCCATGAGTATCTGCTGTTCCATTGGTTGATATGGAGAAAACAGACTAGTGGTGTTACTATGTCGCCATGGCCTGTGGCCGGAACGTAATGTTTGAAGAGTCCAGCTCAATAGCATAATAGACCTAAGTTGTGACTGCCCATGTTGTAATTCGGACACGTCCTGCTATATAATGTCTATCGCCTGTCTATTGCTGATGACACCATGGTGTCCAAAGAGGGTTGTCTAGAGAATAAAGTGGTCATACCATTGTCCACTACTGCCATAGTATTTTGATTTTATACCGTCTTTCAGCAGAATCCTGCTAAGAAACCTTCCATATTTCATTGTATATTGCATGCAAGAAGCGCTTTTGACGCGTCTTCTGGTGATCCAATAAAAAGTCCCTGAGGTCCAGGTTATTAGACATAAGGGACAAGTGTTGTTTAACCTGAGACTGTGTTTAGCCAACCAAGGCACACCTTCACAACACTGTAAGTTGTCACCACCTGCAAATGTTCAGATTGTACATAACGCATGTCGGGTCGATTAGCTTTGAATCCCTTGGTGTTACCTAGGAAACGTGCCTGACCCAGGTTAGTGTCCAGTAGCCAAACAAACCATCTAATCCAATTGGGTTCAGATGTATTATAATTGCCATTACATAGCATGGCATCGAAGTATCTTCACTGTAATGTGTAAATTGTTGTCAATTGTCAAAACATGCAAATGTTGAAATTCATGTGTGTTCAAGTCTTTCATTGTGGCTATGCCAAGACAGTAATGTTTGTTGCACACTTTTGTTCAGGAAAATAATTTGTTGCTGTATCAGGAATGTTCTAAACAATGCCTCAGTTCCCTGAACCTGCCAGTTTCTTGTCCCACAAATAGATTTTACCTCTATAGTGTCCCTTCAGAACTCAAAACCCTGTAAAGACAGCTGGGAAAAAAGATGCAGAATATATCAGCTTGGTGCCAGCATATTTTTCTTTGCAGGTGTTGGTGCAAGTCTATAATAATATAGCCTTTTAGCCCGCCGTAGCGGTCCATACCAGCTATTAAAGGCCTGCTCCAGCGTTAAAGGTTTCAACAAGGGAGCAGGAATTTAATGGCTGGTATAGCCCAGCTTCAAAGGGCTATAAGGATATTAGAATTTTCTGCTGCTAGAGGGAAGAATGTTCTAACAAATAAAACAAAGGCCTCTCGGAGCCCAAAGGGGTTTAAATCCCCTCAAACCCTTGAGAGGCATTTGTTCACGGCAATATCTGTGAAAAAAAGCAACATTGGAATGTTGCTCTGTGAGCCTTTACAGGCCCGTAGAAGCCTGGAGCACTCCATTGTATTCAATCGAGTGCTCCACATTCCAATGTTCTAATATGAGGTGGTCATATGTGTTATAACCAGAAAAATAAGCAAACTTCTGTGCAGATGTTTTTGAACTACCTCGTGGTGCTTCTCGGGCAATGATTTCATTGAGTGTAATTGTAAACAGCATGTGGAACACTGACTTTAAGCAGGAAAGGCTAACCATAATGTTGAAAACAAAACATGTCATCATAATTAGATGTACCATCATACAATCAATCAGAGGAAAACACAGTTGGATGATCTCCTAAGTCCTTCCTGCACTGTATCACTTTCCCAATCATCAAAAATAGTATTAGGAGTAATAACATAATTCAAAGACATTTTGAACAAATATGGAATTTGTAGCAGTTCAGTGGGGCCATATACATCATATGATATCCTATACCATACAATCTCCTCATAAACTGGAATGGCTGTGAAACGCACTTCACCATCATGACTGAAATCACAGGCCTCACCTTTACGAACGATGAAGTTGAAAGGATACTAGCCACAATAAGCCCTTTTGAAGGTTTGACAAACCCAGACCCCAAAACAGATAGCACATACTGGGATGAACTAACAGCTTTAAGCGGAGCCCAGATAAAGACAGCCCTACACAGGCTTATGGTAACAGAATATCTATGGGCAAATGCCCCCCCCCCAAGGTCTCATAGTGAGAACTGAGCCGTTCCACTTTACGAATTACAAAACCTTCAAAAAAGATTGTTCCCTCATTTCATGGCACTGCACATGAGATTGGCTGATCTTAATAATAAAAACAGCCACCTGGATTCGACATGAACTCAAAACAGAAATCCAGATGATAGAAGTTAGATTAAAGAGTTATCAGTCAGTCAGCATTTGAAGAAAAGAATAGAAGAGCTGAATTAGACAATGAATGACTTGGAGATCACTCTGAAACAGAACAAATTCAACAACCTTAAAAAGGACACCAGCAAGCTCAGACACGAACAGGTATACCCCTACATCAGGGACAACTACACACCTCCAGATAGATATCAGGAATTCCACACCGATGTGGATACATCGGATACCGGCTCGACCAGTTTGGGCTCAAGTAGGGAAAGCACAACCAACTACCAAGGAAACGGGGGGCAAGGCAGAGGAGGAAACTATCAAGGACCAAGGGAGTGGGTCCCAACCAATGTCCACCAATACCTTTCTTTCATGCCCCCTGCCACTCAAGGCCCAGATGCCCTTTAACCACTGGAATCCTGCACCGCAACACTTTCAGTACTATCCACAGAATCCTTTTTTAGGATCACACCAAGGTCCATGAGGGGTCGGACACGGAAGAGGAATCAAGAGAATTAGGCAACAGAAGAGTAAGAAACAAGAGTGTCAAGCAGTAGCACCCAGAACACCCAACATATGACCAGCAATTGGGTAGCCTAGTGATAAACCTGACGAATTTTGTCTCATCTGAGACTAAAATGGAGGTCCTCGAGAAGAGTTTAGGTTTCGTCCCGACCGAAGGAATGGAAAAATTCAAGATGTGCATCAAAGTGAATGAGTTTATTGGAAAACTGAAACTTAAAGCTTTCTTTGCCCACAAGGAACCAGTCTGCTCAACACAGGATGGCACAGGGTTGGGACTGAAGTCCACCTTCACTCCCCCAAACACTACCTTGCCAGTGGAAATTTGGGCATTTGAAAAAGCTGTGCTGCCGGATATAGAAAGTCAAAACCCAGACAAAACAATAGTGTTTTATAATACCACAGGAGAACAGAAACAATCAATAAAAAAGTTGGGAAACAACAGAGACCTGGTCATAAAACTGGCCGACAAAGTTGGAGCCATAGTTATTCAAACAGCATTTGCATACCACCATGAATGTATGAGACTCCTACAAGACCAAAGAAACTATGAAAAACTGAAAGCTGATCCAACAGAAACCGTAAGGGTACAGATAGCGAGCATGGTAGAAGAGGCCCTTGCACAAAATTGGATATCGCAATAGCAAGGCGAATTCCTGATAAGTAAGGAACTAGTCATACCTTACTTCCACACCATACCAAAAATCCATAAAAACCTAACACATTCACCTGGACAACCCATAGTTTCAGGTATTGGGTCAATCCTGGAACCAATGTCGAAATTCGCTGGTGCCTTTTTAAGACCACTAATTCAAAAAACTGACACTTACCTGCAAGATATCAAGGACGTCCTTCAAATCTTACAGGACAGACCTTTCGATCCTAATACAGAAGTACTCAGGGGTCTAGATATGGAGAGCCTGTACACTAACCTCCCACATGAGTAAACACTAAACATCATTGAGGAAGTCTTGACTGGAATTGACTGGGAATACCAGACACCATGGAACATCGTGTTGGAGTACTGCAAACTCGTCCTAACTAGGAACTTCTTCCAGTTTGTGGATTTTCTCTACTTACAGGAGCACAGGACCAGCATGGGGAGCACCTTTGCCCCAGCATAGCAGGGCTATATATTCACCACCTAGAGAAACACAGGATCCTCCACAACAGTAACCCCTTCTTGTCCCACATCAGCTTGTGGAAACTATACATTGATGATGTTCTTTTAATATGGAGGGGAGATGAGGAAACAGCACAGAAATGTCTTACATGGCTGAATTATCAAAATGACTTTTTGAAATTTACAAGCACCACCTCCAATCAGGAACTAGTATTCCTGGATCTTAATATCTACTGTCAAAGCGGCACACTAAAAACGACTCCAAATATCAAGGCAACGGCAAAAAATTGCCTTTTGGTCTATGATAGTTTCCACCCAAGACACCTGAGAAACAACCTCCCATTTGGCCAGTTCCTACGTCTGAGAAGGAACTGCTCAGACATCAAATACTTCAAAGAGAAAGCAGCAGAGCTGCACCAGAATCTGGTAAAAAGGAACTTTCCAACTCAAGTCATAAACAAGGCAATGAAATGTTCTCTAAATAACAATAGAGAAGCTCTACTGGAGATAAGACCACCAAAACCAAAGGAAGACAGCTCCATCGTTATCACTACTTATAACACAGCTAGTAATCAGGTTAACATAACATTGGTGCATGTTGAATTGTGGGAAGCTTCTCTTTCCTAAACCCATGTTCTCACACAAAAGAGGCAAGAATCTGAAGGATCTATTGGTACACACTAGACCACACAAAGTCTGAGAGGAAGGGACATAACAAACCTTTCTAAGCCCCCTGTCTGGTCATTACCCATTTGGGTCATGTAGTGTCTGCAATCTCACAACAAGAAGTAAAAAGATACGAGTCAATGACAATACTGATTGGGAACAATGCTGTTTTAACAATTGCAACACAAAAAACTTGATCTACATGATCACCTGCCCATGCCAATTACATTACATAGGTATGACGAAGAGGATGGTGAAGACCAGTATATGTGAACACCGGAATAATTTACATTGTGAGAGGGCCACGTTCAAAATGTCTGCGCATTACATTGACAAAAAACATACAGTGCAAGACTTACAGTAGACTGTGATTGAACACATTCCAAATTAATCACAAATTCTTGAAAAGGAACAGCAATGGGTTTTTTGTTTGAAAACCCATACAAATGGGTTAAACGATGGAATCCTGTGGAGCCAATTTGCATAACCTGATTTTTCCCCCCTGAAAAACGACATGCCTCAAAATAAGCATGAACCATGTTACTCTCCATTACAAATTTTTTCTAACATCAGACACCAATATCCCATAAAAGAGAATAGAGACACCTGTAATACCGTATGTCTCCACAATAACACTAATAATATCACAAATATCATGAAGTATCATTATCAGATGGAGGCTATCACTCCTCAACTTCAATATCCTCCCGTCATGCACCAAATGAGGCCACGGTGCAGCGGCCATTTTGAAAGGTTAGCAGACCTGTTATTTAGGCAGTTCAGCTGAGTCAATCACATTCACCAATGGAGCCACAGGCAGGCAAAGTGTGCTGGGTGAGGGAGTAGCTTTGACCCAGTAAGTATGGTATAGCCGCTTCCCCGATCACTGAGGCCCACAACCCCTTTTATTTGTTAAACTTCAACATTTGCAAATTTTATTTATCTCTTTAGAGTTTGACTACAAGCATCCCTCCCCTCCCATGCAGAGCTCATGGGGCAAAGTTGGAACAATAATAAGTAGGTTTTTCAAGCTAAGTACTCTCACATAATGTATTGAGTTTTTCACTGGCTATGAAGCATACTACATGCTTTTTTGGAAAAGAGCACCTGGACATGACAATATTATAAAGTGTGTGTTTTCTGTTATTTGTCGTGTACTGTCTTTTCCGCATACATTTTTTTACACAGAGTGAAAGGCACCTTGACAATGTCACCCTGATAGAAAAATATATCACACATTTTTCCACTGGATGATGTTGTGGTTTACAACACTTAGGGGTCTATTCCGATTCGGGAAAAACCGCTCCGAATAGCCGTTCAGAGCGTTTTTCCCTTACGAATCGTACCCTGCAATGTCCCCCGTACGTACGACGAAGTACGATTTCTTACCAGGAGCCGTACTCCGTACGAGTCGTACAAGACACCGTACAACTCTATTCTCCGTACGATTCTCCCTCGGAAGCTGCTGTACGCGACATCTGTACGGTTTGCGGCTGGTTTTTACGACCCAGCAAGTACGATACGTGTCGGGTACGCACCGTATGAGCCTTTTTCTACGGGAGCTGAAAACAGCCGTAAAAGCAGAGTGCATGCCGAAACAGGTATGGAACGGCTCCCCCGGGTACGGTGCGTACCCCCATAATCGCAGGGGTACGCACCGTACACCTGCGATCATGGGTGTACGAGCCGTACCCCATGTACGATGGGGGTACGGCTCATACACCGATCGTACAATGGGGGTACGGCTCGTACACCGATCGTACATGGGGTGCGGCTCGTACACCGATCGTACAATGGGGGTACGGCTTGTACACCGATCGTACACCGATCGTACAATGGGGGTACGGCTCGTCACCCCATGATCGCAGTGGTACGTGCCGTACCCCTGCAATTATGGGGGGGTACACGCTGTACGGGGTGTATGTAATCGTGCGCTTTTCCGTACGAATCGCCCTTACCTGACGTGGACCGTACGAATCGCGTCCTGATTCCCGGGTCCGGATCGTACTCGTCGGGTCGTACGGCGTGTGTACGGGTCGTACGGTTCACAGTCTCAGCCTTGCAATACTTACGGATCGCGACGATTCGGACAGATTCAGGGAATGCGGATCGTACTACGCGACTCGGACAGACGGGTACGATTCGTACGGAAGGGCTACGAATACGAATCGTACGGTGGATTTTTTTACCGGATCGGAATCGAGCCCTTAATGTGCTGGTAATTTAACCCATGTTATGCATACTTTTATCTTTCCTGAATGAATTGAGACATCTTACCAAATAGGTAGTATTGAAGCATCATGTCGATTGGGTATCATATAACGCACAATGATATACTATGAATAGGCACTAAAACATACAATAGCCAATATTCAGGAGTGGTATTAGAGATCAATCGTTCTTGGTGCTGAAGAAAAGCCGTAGGGAAATGCTTGAAACATGTAGACCAGGAGTAACACATACATTATATAGCACACCTCCAAAACTCCTGTTTTTAACTTTATCAGTTTCAATGAAGTTTAGGTCCCTAGTGGCCAGGTATTTTTTAGAATTTTTGTTCACTTTCTCACTGACCTTGCACTCCTATATTTGAGAAATATAGCCTGCACCTTCCAGAAAGTGCTCTCACGTCTCCATCGGTTGCAGCATGCCCCTCCCGCAGCGGGGTGGGAAGAACCCAAGGATGAAGCATGCCACCAAGGGACCTTTTGGTGGGTGAGGGTTATTTTAAGAAAAGTAAATCTTTTCCCTTAAGGAATACTACTATATCTGGAAGGATATCAGTTTAAGCTTTCTAGTGGATTTCTTTTGATTATCTATTTGATACAGGAGGGAAGGTCCACTACGTACCTCTCTCTCCCCCTTCTTCATTAATGTGAATTATCATGACTTATACCATGCTGTCTAGCATTATCACTGCCGATTCCCTGCTCAGAAACAGAGTTCTCAATATCCAGGGCATGCCAGACCCTCGGTCCAGCTACCATCTTCTTTTTTTAATAGAGGCTTGGAAGGTTTATGTTTATCTTCCTGTTTTTTTATGTAGTCAGATGAGCTAAATGAGCCCTTCTTTGGTTTCACTTGCTCCTCTGACCTGCTCTCTGACCATCCACCTCTCTCTGAACATCTATTGGATGATTCCTGAAAGAAAGGAGACAAACATGTTTCACTATCTTGATACCTGTCAGGTGGTCTAATATTATAACGGGTTCAGAGATTATATGGTTTTTCAGTGACTTGCTGTTGAGGAGTCCCACCCTGTGATTTTATTTTGCCTTAATTTTTCTCATTATCCTACTTCTTCTCCGTTGAAGAATCGGGCACATGCTTAAGAGTTATTCTTTTCAGAATTACCCTCTAGTCTGTAGCAGCCCATGGAGGGAGTTCCGTGGGGTGGAAAGGCAGGTGGGTGAGGAGCAGGGTGGAGGGTAGTAAACACCGGAATATGGATGATCGGAGGTAAGTAAACAATTAAATTAATAAAACAAATTTTGTTATGCGCGAAAAATGCGATGCAGCGCGCCCTACGAAATTTGTTTTATTTATTTAATTAGTTAACTTACCTTTGATCCTCCATATTCCGGTGTTTACTAACCCCTACGCTACCCCTCCCCCGCCTGCCTTACCGCCCCACGGAACTCCCTCCACGGGCCACTACTGCCTTTAGTTGTGGTTTCATAGGTATGGCTCCAAATTCTATCAATCTAACATCGCATAGGTTTCTTCGATAACTTAAGGTAATTGGTGCTCCTGCTGTGCAGGAGTCAAATCCCTTAAGCTTTAAGGTATAGTCAATGCGACTGCTTCCCCTTTTCTTTTACTTAACATAATGGCGGCCCTTGTGGCAAAATTTCCTATTAGTTTTATCCCCAAGTCCAGGGCAGGTGCTGCCCGTACTCTTTCTGGAGTTGTTTTAGCAACTTAGGCAAAACAGCCAGAGAAGGGGTTCCATGTGTTCTGGTATATACTGCAGAAAAGACCGCACCCCAAATTGTACAGTATTCCACAGGGGGACACATCCCTATTGGCAAGCAAATTGTTAATATTCTGTGTTTTTCTTGCGAACCCATATGGGGAAACACTGACTCAAGCTGCCTTGTTTTTTGTGCACTCCAGAACAGAATCTCCTCTTATCTGATGAGAACTTTTTTCCATGACTGCTTAAGGAGCTTGTGAGCAGATGCCCGGGGTAGCCAGTTATCGTTGTGCAGCTTGAGCTGCCCGCGCAGGTTTAAGTGTCAATGTCCGCATAATGAACTTCTGTATATTATTACTAGGGGCCTGATGACAAGTTTGGTGGTCCTACTGCGGCGGTGGTTCCTCCACAGTCTGCTGTAGGACCGCATAACCCATGGTGCAACCGTCTGGCAGATCAAGAGTAAAATCCTGGTCTGCTGAGCGGTGTTGCAGCGGTCTGACTGTGGCGATCTGCAAGGCTCATAGAGGAGCCCATAATGGAAACCACCTTAGTCAGATCACCGACTGCATCTTCCTGCACAGTGTGGCATACATGCCACACTGTGAACGAAGTGGGGGTGCAAATACAGGGGGCACTGCATGTCCCTCCCCATGAAGCCCCCCGGCTCTGAGGCAGCAGGAGGCCCTATTACTGTCCCATTAGCTGCCTCACTGCCACCCTTTTCATGGAGGGCTCACCGCCATGAAAAGGGTGGTGGTGAGGCAACTCAAAATATGCTCGTCGGTGCTGCTGCGGCACTGCCAGCATATGTCTTCCTCTGACCACTGCACAAATACTGCGGGATCCTGGATCCCTGGCAGTCACAGCGTCCTGTGGCACTCTCACCACCTCAGTTGAAATACTGCGGACAGTCCCACAGGGCACCGGTGGTTGGACCGCAACCATGGTTTTGGTGGTCCTGTGACAGCCAAACTAATAACCTCGCCTTAAGTATATATAGTGTTTTCACATATGCTATTGGTAAATTATCAACATTAGGATGAAGTGTGTATCCGGCTAGGACCGGCCATGTCACTCCCTCATTGTTGAGCGGACCGTGTCTAACATTTGCTGTTGTGTGTGGGAGGGTGCCTTTAAACCAATTTATGTGTTCTTGGTAAGTGAGAGTTATCTCTATTTTTTCATTTGAATTGTGCTCATCTTGTATTACATCCTCAGTGTAGGTGTGAAATAGCTGTGTAACGTTGTCTGTAGCTGGGAATGTAACCCAAGAATAGAACACCTCTGTTCTAAATGCTTTGTGTGCCTCAACCACAAAGGTAACATTTCCACCCCTGGTGGGGAGAGCCAGGAGTAATAGTTTCAGTGTAACTACAGGTCTGCTGTTCTCAGCTACATGTACTGCCAGATTTCTTTTGTCATCAGACATATTTTGCGAACATGAATTGCAGAGAGGGTAGCACAGTGGGAATAATAGATCCTTTCAAGCTGGAACTACCTACAACCAACATATAGGTGTTACCTACTCAGCTGAAGAGGATTTCCCTCCCACCGAAGATGTCTCCATTTGGAGGTAAGTAGGGGTCTCTGAGAAGAATCGATTGAACTATTCAGGCAATTCATTAAATAAGAACCTAACCAATGCTGGTGGCGCCATGTCATGTAGTTCACCCTTCAGTAGGACTGCACGTTTGTGGACAGCATAAACATTGGGATGGTGCCAGACTGATTCCATGCACTCCCTCAGGATATGTTGTACTATAGACCAGCTAGCTCACAGTGCCACCATAAACCCCCCTAAACCTAGTTGGGCAGCAAATGGTTCTGGCAACAACTGAACATGACAATTGTGGTCCTCCAGGAAGCATTGTGACAGATCTAGAACCATTTTCCTGGATCATTTGTGCTTTAGTACTCCCAGAGAAATATACAAGGTATACCACGTAAAGCATGGCCTCAGGCGGTAGCTGAGGGCGGGGAGCAAGTTTGGTTGAGCTCTCTACCTGCCGTTTCTGAGAGACAGTGGGCATGGGTTTGCCATTGGCACGTGGCCGGTTCACACGTACTACTAAAGGTAGGGGCGCGGCACAGGCTGATGGAACAGTTGCTTTAGGTGTCTCAGGGGGACAAGGGGTACCCGCAGATCTGTTCGATAAAGTAGTGGATTTCTGCACAACTACATGGGCCATAACATGTGATGGTTTGGTTGTTTGTGTACTACCCACCATACCCGTGGCCGCAGAAGCACCTAGGGTGGAAACTGTACCCTCTCTCCTATCGTGGTTCCCCTGTGAGCTAGCTAGCTGGGGCTTCCCTGGGCATTTATTAGTGATAAGCGAAAGGATTTTATCTAGTCTTGATGATAAGGGTTTTACATAGGAAATAATTACTTGTTCTATGTGGGCCTGCAGATAAATCATCAAGTGTGTAACCCAAAGAGGTGGTGCAGAGGAGGGGCGGGAAGGAACTGGCTCAGTCTGCACACCCGTAGGAGAATGTATTTTCTTTTTCGCATATTTTCTCGTAGGTTTTAATTTTTGCCTTTTGGGACTAGGCTTGGGATCATTTGATTCTATTGATTGGGGAGCCAATGGAGCAGAGACAATTACCTCAGGTGTGATCTGAGCACACGGTAACTCAAAGAAGGAGGGCATTTGATGTGCGGTCGACTCAAATGGATTGGCAATTTCCATAGAGGCGTCACCTTCTAGCCGGGGGAGAGTTAGTGCAGGGGTTGAAGATAAACGCCTTTCCGTATCTTCAATAGCCGTTGCTAATGCTCCTATAGTTTTCTGGAGCATTAGATCAATTGCTATAATGGTCGGCAGTGGTTGAGTCGTAGCGGCTTGTTGCCTGGTTCTAGGGCGTGTAAGGGAAGGGTTGGTGATTTTCCCCATACTGGTCATATCCAGGAGTGGAATACCTCAATCGTCTCAGCGCCCCAAATAGGATAAGGAATAGGAGGGCCTATAGCCTTAGTAGGACCCCCTTTCTACACAAAGACTTCACAAAGATTAAAACTAAAGCTTGACTGTTTGACACAAAGGCTAGTGTATACAAGAGGCCGATTATATAACTAATATTTTAGTTTTTGAAATAAGAACAGTTAATTAAAGAAATGACCAGCTGGTCAATGTCTTAAGTCTTACAGTTTTAGGATGGGGTGTCAGGGGGTGGCCCAGTCCAGCCTGGTCCTGCCCTGGACGGCCACAGATGGCCCGCCCTTTGCCCGGGCTTTGCCCGGCTCGTCCTGCGAGCGTCCCGCGATGTGCGGGTCAGGTGTGGTTATATACGCCTCCTCTGGGCATTGTGGGAGGATGTGGTTGTGCCCCAAGGTCTTCTGGGCAAGGTAGTCTCCCTCTATGCAGCGCCCATGATCTCCCAGGTGCAAGCGGGAAACGCGAGAGGTAGCAGTAAGTCCGTGGGGGGGGTGCGTGGGTTATCCCTAGTCCGTGAGCCCCAGTAGCTGCGCTTTCCAAAAAAGAGCGATATTCCAAGGTCTCCTGCAATGCGCGGGTCAAGTGTGGTTATAAACGCCTCCTCTGGGCGTTGCGGGAGGATGTGGTTGTGCCACAAGGTCTTCTGGGCAAGGTAGTCTCCCTCTATGCAGCGCCGGTGATCTCCCAGGTGCGAGCGTTTCCCGCGAAGCGGGAAATGCGAGAGGTAGCAGTAAGTCCGTGGAGGGGTGCGTGGTTCACCCCTAGTCCGTGAGCCCCAGTAGCTGCGCTTTCCAAAAAAGACCAATATTCCAAGGTCTCCCCAAGGTATACACAGGGGGACGTATATGTGCTGCAATGATGAATAGACAGAAGCATATAAAAGTTATTAGAAGCACCAGAACAGTGAGCAGAATAAAAAGTTCCACCATGGTGGTAAAACAATGTATATATGCGGGCATAAAAAACAACATGGAAATTTGGTTGTACTCCTACTATGCAGTACCTAACCTAAGTGTCTAGGGTGTGTGTGTGTATGTACAGCCAAGAATCCCCATACTGGATGATCCAATGTGATCCCGTACTTTATGATCATTATGGAAAAAAATGTAAGTCCCTGTAGTGATCACAAGATGGACACCCTTGAAAAGAAGTCAGCAAGCTGCTGGGCTTTAAGCGTAAGCATGTAGAGACCTCGTCAATATCGGTAAAGCGCTCCTCTGCCTAATCCCGGAATTACATGTTTATTTATAAAAAAACATATATTTTCATTTCTATGGTTGTACGCAGGGAGCATCAGGTGGTTAATTAGGGGCGGTATGGTTATTTAAAAGTTGCTGGGAAGATTTGATTATGTCCTAACACTAATGATTTACAAAGCGGTCACTCCGCACGATAGGTTTGAACATTGAAGGTGATTTGCTTATGTTTTTTGTATGTACATAAATGCGAGTATAATTTAAACAAAACGAAGGTTTACATGGTGGACAAAATAGCATTATTAAAGGGGCTATTTGATTTTGATGAGACACATTGGGGCAGATTTATGTTAACTGGCGCATCCCCAGGGATGCGCCAGTTAACATGCGCCACAGTGCGCCACAGCTCCGCCAACCATGGTGCAAAAACGGCACAGATGCGTGACGCATCTGTGTCGGAAATGTGGCGCATTGCTGGAGTTGCGTCGCAAGTGCGACGCAGCTCCAACAAGGCTCGGGGGTACACCAAGTGCACAATGCTGCGTCAAGACCTACGCCTGCTTCAAGCAGGCGCAGGGTTTTGACGCAGCATTGCCCTGAAAGTGACTGAGTGAAATCTCATAGATTTCACTCAGCCACTTTCAGGAGGCGTTCCTGCGCAGGAACGCCCCCCCCTGTGCAGGAACGCCTCCTTATGGCGCAGTGCTTTACAACGTGACGCATTTCCTAGATGCGTCACGTTGTAAATAGGGTGCATTGTTTACGCCGCAGTTGCGTCAAATCAGTTGCGTCAAATAAAGTGACGCAATTGCGGCGCAAAGAGGCGCAACAGCCTCAAAAATCTGCCCCATTGTCTTTTCTTATATTTTTACCCCTAAAGAAGGGCAAATGCCCGAAATGACTTGAGTTACAGAAAAAACTTCACACCAATCATGAAACCAGTGATTTTAACATGCGGTATTAACGGCCTGGAGACATTATACATGCACTTGAATATTGGAATTACTGATTTTACAAAGCAATGAAATGAAGAAGAAAAGAGTTGAAATCAATTAATTTCTGGTTGACGATGATTTAGTCATCTTTATTGCGGTGGTTGCATCCTGAGACTGGTACAGAATTTTTGCACCAGCTTCCTACATTTCAATTTCCGAAGCGCTCTCGGGACGGAGCGCTTTCCAGAACAGCACCCTAAAAGAAAAATTTGGTCAACTTGTTGAATTCTTAATACACGGTGTGGGGGTTCCAGAATTTTTTCCATGGTTTATTTATAACGAAAAGCATCCGTGCAAGTCCTTTACAAGCCAGCATTGTTTTGGTCAATAGATAGCCATGTCACCCATTGGATGAAAAACAGAATGACATTTGTACAATGTGTGTCGAGGCCTTGTATGTGGTATTCAAGGAATAGTGATAATGTTAGGTGAAGCAGAATCTGTAAGCAAAACAGTTTCAGAGAAACTGATCCAACATTGTCACATATGCAAATGTGTCTACAAGTTTATTGTTTGCAAGGAAAGGCAACTTATGAAAACATGCACATGATAAAATATGGTGTTCAGGTCTATGTGGGCGTACCTCAGACACATAACATAACAACACCCTAACATTTTTAAACCTTCACAATTTCAAATTCAAGAAGTTTGACACCCGGTTGATCCTGTGTAAAATGGCATCCCACTCAGCATAAGTTTAGCAGTGTTTCAAAAATAAGTTTCTAAGGGCCATATGTATGAAGCCAAATTGCGATCGCAAATGCTGAAATTCACAGAATTTCAGCATTTGCAATCGCAATTTAAGCAGTGTGCAATGTAGCACACAAAACCCCCCTCGCAAAATAAGGAATCGCAAAATTTGTGATTCTCTATTTTGCAAATGCATTTAAGGAATCCCAAATTGCGATTCCTTAATTGCAATGTAGGAACTACCCAAGTTTGGCTTAAGGAATCGCAAATTACCACCAACTTCAGGTTGGTGGTAATTTGCGATTTCTTTGAAAAATTCACTTTTTTGCATTTTTCAAATTGCCATGTGGCACACATACATGCCCTTAGGGCATGTATGTGCACCACATGTGCACACATGCTTATTTCAGGGGTGCAACAGGGTGTCCTATTGACACCCTTGCAACCTTGAAATTGCATTCTCAATTTGCGATTCTCTAATTGGGAATCGCAAATTGAGAATGTCTTCCCATTCATTTCTATGGGCCTTCTAGCCCATAGGAATGAATGGGAAGGTATTCCTTATTTGGGAATCTCAATTTGCGATTCACAAATAAGGAATATGTAGGATTCGCTAAATATTTAGCAAATCCTACTTACATTGTATTTTGCGATTCTCTAATTGCAATTCCCTAAAAATCGCAATTTGAGAGTCGCAAACGCGTTTTTCATACATATGGCTATATGACCCCTCAAAAATTGAGTTCTATATTAGGGAAAAGTTAAAGGGTTTTATTATAGACATCTCAAAATCAAGCATCACAGAATAAATACCATGAAGAGTTAATGTGCAAAGTTAGTACATAATGCCCGATTTACAAAGGTACATTTTTCACTTTTTTATAAGTTTACTCCTTTTCAGCATTCACAAAGGTAAACTTATACCAAAAGTCTATCTTTACTACTATTTGGTATTCACAAAGTGAGATGAGCCACACTATAAGAATTGTTTTGAAAAATGGGCTCTATTAATGTCTGTTAATTATATTGCTCTCTCACTAGCTTTGAAGTCTGGATCCAAGTTAGATTGTCAGCCACACATCTTGTGGAAAGCAAAGCTAGAGTTCTAGATCCACCACTACTGGACATCTGTAATAACTCACTTCATAGTAAAAAAGGGCCTTAGTAGAAACACTCCTAAAAAAACGATCGGTGACCCTGATATCTTGACGACAAACTACCAACCTATTTCCCTTCTGCCTTTGGATGGAAAACTAATAGAAAAACATGGCAGTCTTTTACTAGGTAATTGGTTACCTAAAAAACCTACTTGAAACATCTCAGTCCTTGTTTTGCCGGTTTCACACACACAGATGGGCCTTCTAACAGGAGTAGATGACCTAGGTATGCTGGCAGCCCAATTGCAATGCATGGCCTTAGTGCTATTAGATCAGTTGATAGCATTTAATACTGTCTCTCCTCTCATCTTACCCCCTAGGATGAAGGAGATTGGCATAAATGTAAAGGCACTTTAATGGTGAAGGTATTATTTACAGGTGAGATCCCAAGCCGTTGTTGGAAAGGAAAATCACATTTAAACTTTAGAGACCTGACAAAACCAATTATGACACTTTCTGAGAGAAAATAAATAAACGTGCACCAACTGTACATTATACAAAAAATGACGAAAACTAGAGAATTTTAGTTACTGCATCATAAAAGCATGCATAAAAAGTCAAGTTTAGATGATATCTTTTATAATAATAATAGATTGTGATTTACTAAGGAAACAGCTATTTTCCATTAACGTCTGCTAAAAATGTGTAAATGATAAACTCTCACGTTATAGAGTTTATCTCAAATCATATTTTAATATCATTCATATGTGTGTATAACGAATGAAAATTAGTTCATTATCGAGATTTAACCTGAGCATGATGATGAATTCAAAATAAATGTATCCTTTATGTGTTAATGTATGCACAGAAATGTCAAAGGAAAAGTAGGTGTCACAGCTTCCTATTTAATTAGGATGCCATGAAACTTTCATAGATTGCATTTCGTACATATACTAGTGAAGTGCGCTGAGAACGATTTGAATTCATTAATATTATAAATGTATTTACACGTTAGTACATTTCGAAAATTATAGACGTCTGTCATACTGACATGTATTATTTGCAAACCACACTAAATTATTTCAAGTGCATCAAAGTAATACTAGAATCATGACATCATTATATTTCTTATGAATGTATGCTTAATAATTTTATATATTCTTCGTTAGCTTGATTTATTGTGTGCCTGACTATAACGTAACGTTTCTTGACTTGTTGAATCTATTTACTTGTGGGAGAATTCCTCAATATTACAAAATAGTATGAAATAGTGTTTTCTTTCCAGAGTTCTAATGCACTGTATGAGATATTTTGTTACAAGATTTGTTACAATCCTAGCCAGCTGTCTAGGAAACTGTCCTCTTTAACTCGTCTATGTATCTTCACTGTCGTGACCTGACAAACAGATGACAGACAGGGCAACAGGACAGGAGGACGTTAGGACCCTGTGGGTCATGAGGGAGGTGACCAGGTCACCGGACACCACATCCGGTTAGGGGACAGGAAGGACGACACACAGAACGAGGACTGACCAGAGGACAGGCGTGCAGATGACCGCTCCTGTAATAATCAATAAAAGAAGATTGCAACTACTAACCTGTGTCTAGTGTTTGGTGTGTCCACTGCGATCAGGAACGACACCACATTCACTAAAAAAAATTGTCTAACGTTTCACGAACTGGATTGCTTAAGGAATGCGTAATTGTCCTACCTATTTCTCAGCAATTTGTGTCTTCTTTATGTCGCCTGACACACATTTATTTATTTATTTATTTGAAAGTTTTGTATAGCGGAAACATGACCCAAGTGGGTATCAGAGCGCTTTACATAAGTATGACTAAGAAAAAGGGACATAGTTCAGAGACATAACAAGTAGGTTAATGTGTCACAAGAGTACGAATTATATAGTGGAGGGAAATAGGTAGCGGGCAATTGCAGCAGGAAATGTAGGACAATATAAATCAAGAACAAAATTGACATTATGGCAGGCAGCATTGGATCGCAACAGATTACATGTAATAGATAAGATAACCAAAAGACTCGAGGTAAGAGGAGCACAGTTTCTAGATTAGAGCATTGTTCATTAGTAGTTCTTTCATTTCCCTTTTGAAAACAAAGGTGGATGGAATAAGCCTCGTCTCCACTGGAAGGGCGTTCCAGATCCTCTGGGCAATGCCTGAGAATGTGCGGTTGTAGGTTTTAAGCTTATTGAATTTCTTTGGTTTGAGCAGTAAGGTGCCGGTGCTCCTAGTGTGCCGGGACCCACCAGAGAGTTTCAGTTTATTTGCCAGGTATAGAGGGGTATTGAAGGGAAGAGCTCTATGGGTCATACATGCAATCTTTAATTGGATCCTTGCTCCAAAGGGAAGCCAGTTGAGTGATTTCAGGTCTGGAGAGATGTGGTTGGTTTTCTTAGAGCCCGTGATGAGTCTCGTAGCCGCATTTAACGAAGCTCTGATAGGGGCTAAACTGAGTTTCGGCAGTCCGCATAACGTAGCACTGCCATATTCTAGTCTGGAGATGACCAGTGCTTGCACTGCCGATTTGAAATCCTCATGAGGCAGGTAGGGTTTGAGCTTTCTTAGGATGCACAGCTGGAAATTCGCTCCTTTGTTAGATGCTCTGATGTGCTCTTGCATGTTTAGGTATTTATCGAGTAGAATCCCCAGTGATTTTGTTGAGTCAATGAGGTGAGGTGTGCAATTGAGCGCGGTGAGATTAGAGAGATATTTCACAACAGTGGGGCTTTGCCTAGCCGGTGCAATGAGGAGGAATTCTGTTTTGAGGGCGTTTAGTTTGAGGTGGTTGGAGGTAAGCCAGTTCAGGGTTTTGTGCAGGGTTCCGTTGAGAGCATTGATGTCTTCGGGGAAGGAAATTTTCATGTATAGTTGGGTGTCATCGGCGTACATGTGATATTGGATGTTTGAGGCTTTGAGAATAACTGTCAGTGGTTCCAGGAAGAGGTTAAAGAGCGTGGGGGGGAGTGGGGACCCTTGGGGCACACTCAGCATGCAAGGGCTGGGATTGGATAGAGACTGATTGGATTTGATTCTTTGCGCTCTATTGTTGAGGAAAGAGGCAAACCATTTAAGGACCGTGCCAGATAGACCCATTCTGCATTCAAGGAGGTGGAGAAGATTGTCATGCTTGACAGTGTCGAATGCAGATGAGAGGCCAGGTAGGTCGCCCCCCTAGCCACTGTGCGGTCCTCCCCGTGCTGTGCGCTGTGCTACGCTCTGTTTCTGAGTTTTCTCCGTGGAAAGCTGTGCCGTGTTTTATTTCGTTTTTCGTTTTTCCCTTTTCGCCTTCTGTAGACTGTAATTGTTTTCCCCTTCGCCTCTGTACCCTGTGATTGTTTCCCCTTTTGCCTTCTGTACCCGTGATCGTGTCCCCCTTGCTCCCCCTTCTGCCTTCGGTGCCCCCCGCTCCCCGCCTCGCCCTCTGCTTCACGCCGCTGCTCCCTGCGGCCCGCCCCCACCGTTCCGATTCGCCAACACGCTCCCGCCTCCCAGCTGCTCCTCCCTCCCTCAGCCCCTCATATGGAGGCCGCCCAGTGGTAAAGGGAGCGACCCTTGACCCTGTCACCAGGTAGGTCGCCCCCCTAGCCACCGCGCGGTCCTCCCCGTGCTGTGCACTGTGCTACGCTCCGACCGCTGTTCCTTAGTTTTCTCCGTGGTAACCTGTGCTGTGTTTTATTTCGTTTTTCGTTTTTCCCCTTTCGCCTTCTGTAGACTGTAATTGTTTTTCCCTTCGCCTCTGTACCCTGTGATTGTTTCCCCTTCTGCCATCTGTACCCGTGATTGTGTCCCCCTCGCTCCACCTTCTGCCTTCTGTGCCCCCCTCCCCGCCTCGCCCTCTGCTTCCCGCAACTGCTCCCAGCGGCCCGCCCCGCCATTCCCATTCGCCACCCCGCTACCGCCTCCCAGCTGCTCCTCCCTCCCTCAGCCCCTCATATGGAGGTCGCACGGTGAACGCGCAGCGGATGCGCGCAGCGGGCTTGCAGATTGTGCGCCGAAGGCGAGCCAAAGGCAAGCCCGTCTGCGCCTGGACCGCGCCCAGCGCCAGGACCCCTGGCCCCCGCAGAGGCCAGACCACACGACAGACCTACGATGCCGCCACCCTCCACGCAGTCAACGGCGGCCGGAACCCCGCCTGCTACCGAGCCACCCCGAGATGTACCCACGGACCCTTCACCTGCCAAGCCTGCCAATTCGAACTCTGGAACCTGCTCGACACAACATCACCTGACCTCGCCTTCCTCACAGAAACCTAGATGAACGCCTCCTCAGCGTCTGACATCGCCATAGCCATCCCGGACGGATACAAGATCACCCGGAAGGACAGAGTCAACCAGACTGGAGGAGGCATCGCCATGGTACACAAGAACACCATCCGCATCATGACCAACCCCGACGACACCTTCACCGCCGCCGAACACCTCCACTTCCAGATACACACCGACCCAAAGACCACCCTCAGAGGCACCCTCATTTACAGACCCCCAGGACCACGCACCCAATTCAGCAAAGACATTGCCGACTTCATCAGCTCCGCACCTTCGCCGACTACATCCCCCTAGGGGACCTCAACTTCCACCTGGAGAACAACAAGGACTGCAACACCGCCACCCTGCTGGACAACCTCGCTAACCTCGGACTCAAACAACTGGTGAACACACCCACCCACTACGCCGGCCACACGCTTGACCCCGTCTTCTCCTCCAGCAAGCACATCTCCTTCAGCCACTCCACCGGACTCCATTGGACTGACCACAGCTGCATCCACTTCAGCTTCAGAAAAACCACGACCCACCACCACCCGCAACAAGTTCCTCGCAGGAGCTGGAACAAGATCACTGCTGAGCAGCTCACCACCTCCCTCCACCAGAACCCTCCCGCCAGCACAACGGACCCCAACGAAGCATCCAGCAACCTCACACAGTGGCTCACCAACTGCGCAGATGACTCGCACCACTGAAGGACCCTCCCAGCAGACCCGGAAGCAAGAAAGCCCCCTGGTTCACCGACGAACTCAAGACCTCCAAGAAGAACTGCCACACCCTTGAGAAAGTCTGGCACCATGACCAGACCATGGACAACATGACGGCCCTCAAGCACGCCACCCGCAAACACCACCAGCTGATCCGCACCACCAAGAAGACAGCATTCAAAGAACGACTGGACAACAACACCCACAACAGCAAGGAACTCTTCAGCATCGTCAAAGAGTTCTCCAACCCCAGCGCCGGAAAAGACATCACTCCCTGGCAAGACCTCTGCGACTCACTCGCCTCGTTCTTCCACCGCAAGATCGCTGATATACACAACAGCTTCGGCGCACAAACCACGCACCCAACCACCGAACCAACGCCCCCCACCACCACCCTCTGCGCCTGGACCCCAATCAGCACAGAGGACACCACCCGCATAATGAACACCATCCACTCCATATCACCAAACGACCCCTGCCCCCACCACGTCTTCAACAAGGCTGACTCCATCATCGCACCCCATCTCCAGGACATCATCAACACCTCCTTCAATATCGCCACCTTCCCGGAGACCTGGAAGCACGCCGAGCTTAGCGCCCTCCTGAAGAAACCTACAGCGGACCCCACCGACCTCAAGAACTACCGCCCCATCTCGCTCCTCCCTTTTCCTGCCAAAGTCATCGAAAAGACCGTCAACAGACAGCATGCCGCCTTCCTTGAGATGAACGGATCCCTCAACCCTTCGCAGTCTGGTTTCCGAGCCAACCACAGCACCGAGACCGCCCTCATCGCAGCCACTGACGACATCAGATCCCTGCTCGACAACGGGGAAACAGCGGCCCTCATCCTCCTGGACCTCTCTGCAGCGTTCGACACTGTCTGCCACCGCACCCTAGTACAGCGCCTCAGTAACATCGGAATCCGAGAGAAGGCACTGGAGTGGATCATCTCGCTCCTCGCCAGAAGAACCCAGAGAGTCCGCCTCCCCCGTTCAGATCCGAGGCCACCGAAGTCCTCTGCGGCGTACCACAAGGGTCATCACTCAGCCCTACCCTCTTCAACGTCTACATGAGCCCTTTCGCAGCCATCGCACGCAAACACAACCTCAACATCATCTCCTATGCCGACGACACCCAGTTAATCCTCTTCCTCACCAACGACCCCGCCACCGCTAGAACCAGCCTACACGAAGGGATGAAAGACGTTGCCGAATGGATGAAGAACAGCCGCCTGAAACTGAACTCAGACTAGACGGAAGTCCTCATCCTGGGAGCATCCCTCTCCACCTGGGACGACTCCTGGTGGCCCCCTGCCCTGGGCACCACCCCCAAACCAACGGACCATGCAGGCAACCTGGGCTTCATCCTGGACTCCTCCCTATCGATGACCAGACAAGTCAACTCAGTCTCGTCATCATGCTTCAACACCCTGCGCATGCTCCGTAAGATCTTCCGATGGATCCCCACCGAAACCAAGGAAGACGGTCACCCAGGCACTCGTCACCAGCCGACTGGACTACGGAAACACCCTCTACGCCGGAACCACAGCCAAACTTCAGAAAAGACTCTAGCGCATCCAGAACGCCTCCGCACGACTCGTCCTGGACATCCCCCGACACAGCCAAATCTCCGGCCACCTGAGAGACCTGCACTGGCTCCCCGTCAGCAAGAGGATCATGTTCAGGCTCCTCACCCACGCACACAAGGCCCTCAATGACCTGGGCCCCAAGTACCTCAACAACCTCCTGACCTTCCACACACCCACCCGCCAGCTACGATCGACCAGCCTCGCCCTCGCCGCAGTACCACGCATCCGCAAAGCCACCGCCGGGGGAAGATCCTTCTCCTACCTGGCAGCCAAGACATGGAACTCCCTCCCGATCCACCTCCGGCTGACCCAGGATCATCTCTCCTTCAGGAAGCTCCTCAAGACCTGGCTCTTCGAGCTGTAATGGACCCTTCCCACCCAGCGCTTTGAGACCCTTCCGGGTGAGTAGCGCGCTTTACAAATGCCCATGATTGATTGATTGATTAAGACGAATTAGAAGGCAGGCTTCATTCTGGTCAAGTAAAGTGGGAGCGTCATCCACTATTTGAGTGATGTCTGTTTCGGTGCTGTGGCCAGAGCGGAAACCCGATTGGAATTGGTCAAGGAGCTGGAATTGTTCAATGTGTCTACGCAGTTGTTCATGAACACATTTCTCCAGTAGTTTAGCCAAGGTGGGAATGTTTGTGATAGGTCTGTAATTATTCAAGTCTTCAATGTTAGCCGAGGTTTTTTTAGAATGAATTGACTAATGGACTTAGTAGTCTGAACAGATGAGGTGATTCCAGGAGGTCTCACCCCTAGGACTTCAAGAATATAATATTGCCCGATTTAAGTAGAGAGCTTTTGTGTCGCTTGCTGTCTAACTGGAGTTTGCGCTCTTAATGGTGAAGGATTCTTGGCCTAACTTAATTTGGCAAATCTTGATTTGCCTCATGTAGACTCACCTGGCTTCCTTTACAAACTGATGTATATGCTGTGTGCGTTGAATGGTCTCTTCCTTTCTGGGAGACTGCTTGAACAGGTATGTTTCATGTCCCTTCCTGAACTCTTGAGCTTTGGCATCCTATTTCAATGTCATATTAGAATCTGACTAAACCGTCCTTACATCTGATTTATTGATGCACTTGTTTACCTTAAATTTTGATAAACTAAACTAAATTGACATGACCACTCAACTATCATGATTGTCTCTCTCTATTTGGGTGTGCATTCCTAATAGACTAATGATTTAATGATTAGAGGAGATCATTTTAGAGAGACCTTGGAACATCAAATACTAATGTTGTTCTTCTGTATGCATTGACTGAACTCAAAGGGGCTGATTACGATATGGCCCATAAAGGCTCGGACCAGGCCCACATCGCAATGAGCCAGTCGGTTTACTTTTCAACCGCTTTATTATGTTGGTGGCGTTCGGAAAGTAAACAGGCCAGTCAAACTGGCTGACTTCAGACAGGCTCAGAGAGCCCGTTCCTTAGTCAGAATCTGGCCTGTAATCTCAAGGGCATGCCTCTCCGACCATGAGATTAAAATACACAATTTCGAAAAATGGTTTACATCCCGGCCTATCTGACATGGAAATCATGTCACAAAGCTTTTTTGGGGGGCCCACATGAGGGCCCCATTTGGTGCACGGCCTGTGGTTGGTGACTGAGCATAGGTGCCCCCTTGTTGGTCCCTGCATCTTTTGCCAGGCACCTTGAGGTGCCTGCCACGGGGTGCAGGGATAAACTGCACCTCTCTTTATTCAATGGAAGCTTGTGTTACTGCCAGGTTACATCTATTCCACGAGATCCCATTGAGGAAAGAGATCATGTGACTGGACTGTGCTCATTCGCATTAAAATCAGTCAGTTGCCCAGCCGACCAGGTATCGGTCGGTCCCATGACCGAGTCGGTATCAGGCGGAAGCGATTCCGCACGACATCATAATAAACCCCTCAGTGTGTATAGTTTTCGCTCCCCTACTTTTTTTTACGAGAGTTAGGTTGGCTGTGATTATCTTTTATCTCCTTAGTATTGTGTTGAGGGTAATTTACATGAGTCTAATTTCTAGTTTATATTTTTCAGTTATCCAATTCCTAGTCCTCATTTGATGACTGTTGTGACCTGTGTATATCCAACCCCTCTCTGTACTAAGCAAGATCCATCAGAGGGTCAAAGAGTGTTGTATAAATCTGACAGGGAACAGCACTGAGAAATAAAACCTATACAATTTGATGGGACTAGTAAAGCTACAACATAGTCTTCCAAATTTATACATCTGCCCACTAATGAAACTAATAAAACATTTTGGTGTCAGTGTGATGAATGATGCTGATGATCCACAGCGAATCATCACTATTGGTCAAGTGGCTGAAAACCCATGTGAAAGATTTCACTAGTGTATGGCTGCGGTATCAGAGTGGTTACATTCAAACTCAAACACATTCAACCCAGACAAAACTGAAGTGCTGTGGGTGAGGCATCCTTGTATCCCTGATAAAACACCATCAGACTTTAGTCTCAATTCCTGGACTTCATCTCCACAACCTAAACAAATGGTCAAAACTTAAATATGCACCTCTGGACCCATTTTTCTTTAGAGGGTTGTGAAGTAAGGGTACACACCCTTGAATCGGTACAAAGCCAAGCTTATCAAGTAGAGTTTAATACAGGCCCCATCCATCAATCATGACTGCCTCCTAACAAGTCCTGGTAAAGCCTCCTCCTTGGATTCAAACTTACACATTCTAATGCTCATGAAAATACTTGAAACTATTCCAGAACTATGTGGCCACATTTCTAGCACTATATGACAACATAGAGCATGTCTTCTGGCTTAGAGAACTTGCATCAGATACCACACACCTCCTTCTCAATTCAACATCAAATTAATTGAAAAGAGGAAGAAAATCAATATTATATATTTCAGTGTTATACAGATCATTGTGATTACAAATGTACAGTAAAATATTTCACACAAACATCCCAATGAGCCAGCCTCTATACCACCTTCATGCTCCTCTTTCCTTTCTCTTGGGATCCCTTCTCTGTGGTAATCTCACGGGTGATTACTCTATCATCTCCAGGTTTTGCTTTTTGTCACTCTGTCACCATCCGCACATCCCGCCAAACAGCAACCCTACCCAGATTCCAAATGCGATGATCATTAGTGTTCACAGTATTCTTAAATAGCTTGATGACCTTCATGGGCTGAAGAAACATCTCTGTCATACACACTTTTGCAGGATTCTTTTTCTTTACCCAACCTCCAACACACACCTTTGTTTTCTTAACAGCCATTTGCTTAGCAACATTCTCCTTCCTTTTCGTTATTATTTCCTTGTCTCTTTCCTACCAATTCACATTTTCTTTGAATACTCCATTTACACCAACCGTGTAAATTTTATTCACCAATGCTGGACTTATTTGATTATTGAGAGATCTTTTCTTAAACAATCGAAAAGGAGTAATAGCAGTTGAAGAATTTGAAGTCATCCTAACAATGCACACCTTAGTTTTGACCTCATCCACTCATTTTAATTTGATTGCCAAAAAGTGTTGAATGGGATTTTTAATACATTTGTTACAGCTCTCTAGCATACTATTGGCCTCTGGGTGATATACCATTGTTTTATGTTGTATGCCTCTTTTCACCAAAAACATCTCCATTACTTTGGAAGTAAGTTGTACTCCATTGTCCGTTAGTAAAGAATTCTGGAAACCTTCTCTCCCAAAAATGTCTTCTAAGAACTCCATGACAACATTTGTCTCCACCGAGTTTACATTTCTTACCTCGGGCCATCAAGAGTGCATATCAATGCAAGTGATTATGAACATATCCATGTTAGAAATCATGGGGGTTAAAATTATATGTAACACCACCTCTGTCTAGGGACTAGATGTCCTTTCCTTGATTGGCATGGATTGTGTCCTACATTTCAGTAACGTATCACTCTTTTTACACTCTATAAGTGTCTTCTAACCCTTTCAATCATCAGATCCATACCAGAACCCATACCGCAACTCTCACTGACTCTTTCTTTTGCTTTTATATATCCCTGGATGAACCTCATGGGCACATTCAATTAGTCGCATACTAATACTGACAGATGGTACCAGTCTACTACCCCTCATGACTAACCCACACTCTCCCTACAGTTTTTTATCCTTCTCCTGTTCCCTTATCCATTCTTTCTCCTACACAGTGCCACCAGATACCATACATACTTTCACACTCTCATCCTCAAATGTGTCTTCCCACACTTCTTTTCCAAAGTTACTAGTATCAGTCACATATCACCTTGAACAGCATTTCATTCACTATTCTTGCCATCACTACTGGTGATAACCACTCTGGGCCTTCCACTTCTCGAAAGGCACTACATCTTTGCAGTCTCTCCAATTCCTTTCTCATTGCTTCTTTTATTTTCCCCTCCTTGAATTCAAAAGTACACATTCTAATGCTCTTGGAAACACTTGAAACTACTCCAGAACTATGTGTACCTCATATCTAGAACTATATGACAACATAGAGCATGTGATCGGGCTCAGAGGACATCCATCAGTTAGCACAAGAGTCAGATTAATCAACGTTCACCCACATGCTCCTTTTAAAACAGCTGAATAAGATCCTGCCTCCCCTATACTAGATGGTTCACTAGGTGGTGATCTGGGTGACAGTCATAAAATGCCTGGAATATTGTAGCTCCCTCTTCTTAGGCCTTGTCGCGGGGCCTTTGAAAAAACAAAAAAGAATACATAACTCAGCTGCCAAGTTAGCGCTTGGTTAGCCACGTTCTTCTGCTTCAACTGGTGCACTCAAAGCTTTTCACTTTCTGCCAGTGGCCAAAAGGGTGATGGGTTTACAGCTCACACTCAGCCTTCCAAAATTATGAAAGCCCTTAAAAACCTGTTTTTTTCCAAATTAGTTGGCTCTATAATATTGCCTTTAACTCCCTAATATCATCCCACAGAAGTCTATAGTAGTTGCTCTCTCTTTTCTACTAGCGTTCTCAAATACAGGACACCTTATGGGGTGGCAGTCACACTATATAAAATTATTGGCATAATGTAACATAACCAGAAAACCAGCCATGTGGTTGCACTAAGAGTTAAGGGACAAATAAGTAGTCAAAGCAAGGATCAGATTTCACCCCTTGGGAGCAAACGCGACTGAGGGTGCATCTGGGCAACCAGAATTATCATGATGCTTTATTTAAATACTTCCCCATTGGAGGTGGAAAATCTGCCACACCAACAGAATGTAGGCACCCTAGCAGCAGAGGGCCAATGTACTGCATATAACTTTACTCCCCCTGACAATGCAGGAGTTTGAGAGACAACATCTACCTGCACTGTACTGTGGACAGAGAGCTGGGAGGTGAAGAGACAAGAAATATGCTGCAAAAGACATCACTTGGTCCTCTCAGAAGCTTGTGTGCCTGCTCATGAAGAGCCAGCGGATCAATAGTTTCTGAACAAACAAAGAAGAACAAGGAAAGGTTTACTGTTTGATGGCATTAAAAAGAAGCAATCAAGGTAAAGAAAGATTGATAAGGTCCATGGACCTCAACTGTGTATATTTGTTCTCATAATGTCCCAGTGCGCCAGGAGCACCCCAATGGGCCGACAGGTACTGCTGTGTGGAGATTTCAGTGTGGCAACACTTGTATGATATTATTTACTTTGTCACTGTATTTCATCATTACGGTCAGCCTAGTTGTTATGCACTATCACTCATGGCTACCACAGTGCATGACAAGCCACAGAGAGTAATGCAGGGCAATAAAATATTGCCATTTGGAAAGAAGCAGAAATATAGGGAAAGAGAGTGTATGTCTATTTTTTTAATGAATAAGGAGAACTGCTTTATCTCAATAACAGTTTTATATCACTGTAGTGAAAGCCCCGAGCAGTGTACTAATAATAATTTAATTATTTTGATAAAGACCAATAGGTTTTCACCTGGACCAAAAATAGAAAAACTTGGTGAGAAATGTTTGTGCACATTACAGTGTTATGTTTGGACTTATTGAAAAGATGTACAGCCAGATGTACGGCTATTTTTTACAGTCACAGAGTGGTTTTAGATGCCTTTGCGACCACAAAAAAAGAGTTGGCCATGTACTATTCCCATTTTGCGAGTCGCAAATTATTTGCGACTTGCAAAATACGAATAGCGAGTTGCTATTAGGAAGGGGCGTTCCGAGGGCGTCCCTTTCTAATAGCTAGTCCCCCAGGTATGTATAACTCTTTTGCGACAGCAATTGCGCTTGCAAAACAGTTGCAGTTTACCACCCTTCTCAGAAGGGTGGTAAGGCACTCGCAAACGTGAAGTGGTCCCCAGGGACGCCTACCCCTTTGGGAATGCAGGGGAAAATATTTTTTAAGGGCAACGTTTCTTTTTTTCTTTTCAAGTGCATCCCATTTCCCTTTAAGGAAATTGGGCTGCATTAAAAAAAATGCAAGGCTGAGCCCTATATACTATAAAACAAGAAGAAGTGCACTTACTGATTCATTATTCAAAACTGTTTCATCATAAATGCATAGACCACAAGACAATGCATCTGAAAGCTCATTAGTAGCCTTTTATTCAAAATATGCTATTTTTTTCAATCTCAAAAAATTCAATGCTTTTGAAACCACAAGACAAACAATGGGATTAATTATGGACACAGGGACTAGTGAAAGAAATCCAACAAACATTCATTCACTCTCACAAACTCACTCTTTCAAAAACAAACTGAACACATTCAACCTAGTAGGTGCACACACAACAAGGGGGATTCAATAAACCACTTGAGGAGCACCTGGACTGCCAAAAACTACCATTTACAACATTACCTTTTGTTCTATACACCCTACAATTTTTTTAAAAAATATATACAACTAATTCAAATAATCACAATAATTAGGTGTAATTCTGCCACAACCAATTGGTAAAAAAACAGTTTGGCAGAACCGATGGTCTTGAAAAGCAGTCACAGACATGGTGGTCTGCTGACCCCAGCAGGCCAATAACCCTGCGAGGCTGTGCATTCCCAATGAGGTTGCAGATTGCGAGTGGGTAGCTCATGAATAATGATGAGCCTTACATTTTGCGACCCCATTGGGAGTAGCTAACAGTGTCTCTGACACTGTTGTACATTGGATTTAGCTCCTTGCAATTTGCGACTCGCAATTTGTCACAAATTGCGAGGCGCTAAATCCAATGGTTGTACATCTGGCCCTTATTGATTTTAAATTTTTTTTTTTTAAGAAGTGATTATATGTCAGTCCTATCCCCATATGGCTGAGATACCCGCCACCCCCTCTCAACACAATCCCCAAAAGGAGGGAAACCGGAAACAGTTCTTAAAGTTTTTGGATGTGGGATGGAGTAACCATCCCGGCCGTATTTATTAAAACAAAAAATTAAAACATTAAACGTTTTCATGTTATGTACAATTTCATTATCACATTGCGATGTTTGGCTAACCTTAACATAATCTCTAATACAGAGGTTCTCCTAGCCGAACTAGCATCCTACAAAAACATTCTCTAGAAACACTGAAATTGTACATCCTAACGTTTAAGGGCCAACGGCAAGGTCATAACCGGTGTCAAGATCCCTAACCAGACTTACCCCTCCCACTTGGGAGGGGCGACAGCACAGAGGCTTACCTCAAGTGCAACTACTAACAATTTCCCTTGACTTGACGGGGGCACTTAAGACTCGACGCCATTTAAAGGTCGTTCGAAGACTTGTGTGTGGTATCTAGAAGGTATCGTGGACCTCCCCCCACCCCACACAACTTACCGCATCTGCCGTCGCAGATGACACTGGCCCCGGGAAATTCCCCAGGAGGGGGCTGTAACCCCTCCTACAAAGGAAGGGGCCTTGACCGCCTTTCCTTTACTTCCGGCGACCCGCCCTTAGACGGGACCGCCTCCCCATTGAGGGGCCAATGGCCACCTCTCCCGAGCGCTCCCATCCGTGTTGGGTGACGCCCACTCATAGGGATCTACCAATTAGTGCTCACCGATCATGACCTTACCGCCTACCAAAAAATAAATACGACAATTCTTACTCAAACCTATGAAAACATTGGTCGCTACGACCGAAAGAACATGCTTAAAATGCAACACTACATCAAATCATTTTAATCGTAACAACCTAGACGATATTCACCATACTTTATTATGATCAACAACAAACTGATACTTTCACAGCCTGTAAACGAAATGGAAAAAACAAACTTATAAATTCACTTTATTGCACAACAACTTGCTGTCCTCAGGGGCTGGTGGGTGGGTCAAAATTGGCTCTTCGTTCCGTCCCGAGCTCACGTGTAGCGAGGAGGTGCAGCTTCGGAGCACAAGAACAAGAGGACGTCTTCTGGTCTTGCGTCTCTTTTTATCCGTCTTCAGGGCGGGCGAAAACCCGCCCCTGCCTGCCCCTAGGGCGGGGCTGGCTACGTCGGTGTCTAGGCCAGCCCACTCTAGGGCGGGAAAAAGCGCGCCCCGGCTACGCCGCTTCGGGCATACCAGCCGAGACGCGCTTCCCGCCCCAAAATGGCTTCCCGGGGGGATCGAGGCACTCCGCCATACGTTCGGGGGGACCGAGTGGTCGCCCCTTTCCATATGGCTGAGATACCCGCCACCCCCTCTCAACACAATCCCCAAAAGGAGGGAAACCGGAAACAGTTCTTAAAGTTTTTGGATGTGGGATGGAGTAACCATCCCGGCCGTATTTATTAAAACAAAAAATTAAAACATTAAACGTTTTCATGTTATGTACAATTTCATTATCACATTGCGATGTTTGGCTAACCTTAACATAATCTCTAATACAGAGGTTCTCCTAGCCGAACTAGCATCCTACAAAAACATTCTCTAGAAACACTGAAATTGTACATCCTAACGTTTAAGGGCCAACGGCAAGGTCATAACCGGTGTCAAGATCCCTAACCAGACTTACCCCTCCCACTTGGGAGGGGCGACAGCACAGAGGCTTACCTCAAGTGCAACTACTAACAATTTCCCTTGACTTGACGGGGGCACTTAAGACTCGACGCCATTTAAAGGTCGTTCGAAGACTTGTGTGTGGTATCTAGAAGGTATCGTGGACCTCCCCCCACCCCACACAACTTACCGCATCTGCCGTCGCAGATGACACTGGCCCCGGGAAATTCCCCAGGAGGGGGCTGTAACCCCTCCTACAAAGGAAGGGGCCTTGACCGCCTTTCCTTTACTTCCGGCGACCCGCCCTTAGACGGGACCGCCTCCCCATTGAGGGGCCAATGGCCACCTCTCCCGAGCGCTCCCATCCGTGTTGGGTGACGCCCACTCATAGGGATCTACCAATTAGTGCTCACCGATCATGACCTTACCGCCACAGGTCCGGATAGTTGACCGGCTATCCGGACCCCCCACAAAACTCCTACCTAAAGGTCATGTTTTAACGATTTTAACCAAGCTAAGAAGTCTCCTATGAGTAACTCATTGCCCACCCTCGACAAATGCACACCATCCCCCAGATACATACTGTCATCATTAATACAACTATGCGAGATCGAATGCAATGTCTTGGAACGGAACAACCTACTCACTTTGTTATTCAATTTTCTAACCGAATGATTTAAAGCAGGGATCGAGATAGCCCCCCGCCATACTTTTCGTGGGATCATATGAGACCACGCAATTATGCACCCCGGAACTCTCCTTGCTAACCAACTTACCGTGGAAAGCATAGACTCCAGGAGAAGTCGTCTACCGGTGGTGACCAAATCATTGCCCCCCAAATGCACTATGACTATGGACGGCGGTGACCTCATCCGCTCTAACAAACCCTCAAAGAATGCCTGAAACTGGTCAATACAGAGACCGCCCCTTCCGTAGAAGGACACTCTGTACCCGTATTCCCCAGGTACGTGAATCATGTCACCTGCTTTGAATACGTCTGCGGCCCGTCTCACGTATGAGTGGCCCACGACCCACACCTCCTTCCTCACAGCCGGTGATGTGCGACCGCTGGCCTGGTGTTGGGTCGACTGCACAGTCCGCCCTGCCGCGTAGGCTTGCGCAACTGAAAACAAACAAAAGACAAGAAGCGTGAGTACATGATTACAGCTTCACAACATGTGCAATCGCACGTACCTCTTATAACAATTGGAGGACCAGCGCCCCACACGTTTCACTTGTTCTACATTAAGACCCCTGGCTGTAGCTTCAGTGGCAGCCCCTATTCGAAAGGAATGGGTCCCGAATTCGCCCGGGTCCAAGCCCGCTGCGGCAATGGCCATTGCAAGCACCCGCTGAAACTGAAACCTCGTCAGCGGGGTGGCGTCTGCATGCCTCAACAATGTCCCCCCCCACGATGCCACCCTTCGTGCTAGGTAATCTTCTAAGCACTGTACCGGACACATGGATGACCCGGGGGTCCGGCGAATGATCGTGCAGTCCCCCCTCCCATCTTGGTCGGTCTTGGACCTGAGAAAGGAGACAATCATCGCATCGCCCCTGATCTGAACATGCTCCCTGCACAAGCCCCCCGACACATCCTGTTTGTTCCTTGCAACCAGCTCACTAACTCTCATAGCCCCGTGAAATGCCAGCGTAAATGCAGTCCGGAACAAACAGGTCTCGAAAGGGGACGAGCATGTGTTAGGGAGTGTGGCCAGTAACTGGGACAACCTATCTAGACCTATCGGTCGTCTTACGTCTACTCTGCGACCCTCTAGGCGTTGCCACCCACGCAGCGCCTTTTGTACTGTAAAAGACGCTGTCGGGTCCTGGATGCCATGGGCCCTGGCAACAAAGGAAATGGCGGCACGATGCCTTTGGGCCGTAGCCACCGATTTCCCAGCCCTACGTAAAGACATCAGAAAAAGTATTACCCACTCCTCCTGACCCCAAAGTCCCCCTCTCTCTGCCCCCAAAAAGGCTAAATAGGCCTGAAACGCCCCTTCATATGCCTTCCTTGTCCTGGGTGCTAGACTCTCTCCCACGAGGTGACGAAGTTCGGGGCACCGAGAGACCAGAGAGCTTCGGGGAAGGGTGCCGGCTCTGGGTCCGCTGAAGGAAGGAAACCCGAGAAAGCCTGCATGTGAAAACGAGACAGTGCATCAGCAGCCTGATTCATCACCCCTGGGACATGTTTTGCTCTGAATATCACGTTCAGTTGCATACACAGTAAGACAATTTCTTTGAGCAGCCTCAAAATCAATTTACAACGGGCTGCCTGACTATTGATGCATTCTACCACGGTCATATTGTCGGACCAGAACACAACAGAATGATCTCTGAACCCTTCTGGCCAGGTTCTCAGGGCCACCAGAATGGGAAATAGTTCAAGGAAAGCGATATTACTCGTCAGCCCCTTCTCGTGCCACCATAGGGGCCACTTTTGTGCCGACCATTTTGTGCCGAAGATGGCGCCAAAACCTATGCTTCCTGCTGAATCTGTCCATAGCCCAAGCTCTTCGGAGGACACGGCTGGCTTGTTCCAGACGACTCGGCCATTGAAATCCGCCAAGAATGCTAACCAAATCCGCATGTCCTGGCGGACCTCAGCCGATAACCTTGTGCGATGATGACCCTCCTTTAGGCCAACCATCGCTTGGGCAATTGAGCGGGAAAAAGGGCGAGCCATTGGTATCACCCTCAAGGCAAAGTTCAACTTTCCCACTAATTGTTGCAACTGATGCAGTGTAACTTTGGATGCATTTAAACATACTTGGAGGGCTGCCCTGAATTTCGACACTTTGCTAGCTGGTAAACGGAAGCACCCCTCCCTTGAGTCCAACTCGATCCCCAAAAACTCGAGGCAAGTCGTGGGACCCATAGTTTTACCCGGTGCCAATGGCACGCCAAGATGACCCATCAACACACAGAATTCAGCTAAGGCCTGGGCACATTCGGGATTACCGGCGGGGCCAAGGAACAAAAAGTCGTCAAGGTAGTGCATTACATTTCGGAAACCCGTTCTCTTAGTGAACACCCATTGCAGGAAAGTACTGAATTGCTCAAAGTAAGCACATGATATAGAGCATCCCATTGGCATACACCTATCCATGTAAAATGACCCCTGGAACCCGAATCCCAGAAGACGCTGATCGTCTGGGTGTACCGGGAGCAACCGGAACGCTGACTCGATATCTGATTTCGCCATCAACGTCCCGTGCCCCAGGCGATTCAAGATGGCTACTGCCTCATCAAAAGATGCGTATCGCACCGAACAAACTTCTGGATCAATTGCGTCGTTCACCGAAAGACCATGTGGAGCAGACAGATTATGGATCAAACGAAACTCACCTGGGTCCTTCTTGGGGACCACCCCTAACGGAGAACAAACGAAATCCGGTACCGGGGGTACACTAAACGGGCCGGCGACCCGTCCCCGGCTAACCTCTTTCTGAATTTTCTCTTGTACTACAGACGTATGTTGTAAAACGGAAAGTTGATTTTTGCACATCCCTACACCCTGAAAGTCCCCTACCGGGATGCGGAAACCATGTGTAAAACCGTTCCGCAGCACCCCGGCAGAAGTACGATCCGGGTATTCGCTGAGCCAGGGAATCATTGCCAAGGTATCAATCGGGGTTGGTAAAGGCGCCCCTCGGCCTAGCTTAGACCTGTTTGGCGCCTCCCTTACCCCCATTCTCACTCGTTCTGGCTCTGCACGATGACTCAGGATGGGATGACCCACACGTACTACATTCGTGTTTGAATTTACACGATCCCGGAGGCCTGGTACATTTCCCTTTGTTGAAATTAAAACAGAAACCCTTTCTCCCTGAATTGCCTGCGGGCCTCGACTGGTCGTCGGTGCTCGTACTTGGTCGAAAGGGCGTCCCCACATTTTGGCGGGAGTAATCAACAACATTGCTCCCGACCAATGGCATTCTTAACATTCCCGATTCTTTCATTTTATCCCATGTTACAGAATCGTAACAATCCCAAGTCAAACTCTTGTTATGTTCCTTTTCCTTCCTGAACAGATTGTCATAACAAAACCAATGGTTACCTTGATACGCTGTCGAGTAACCCATAATTCGTGATTGATAAACGGGAAACTCAGGAAGCAACTCGGGCCTACGTTCCCCCAAAATCGATGTAAAAATACCCCATGCATTGCCCCAGTTGCCAATGTTCTCATTTACCTTAAAGGCGGCCATTTTTGCGCGCCAAACACTCGGATGCATTAGGTCCTTCTGACTTTTCACATGCTCCACATCATAATGATCAACAAGCAAGGAAAAAATATTCACGTACTCCCCCGCCCAGATCTTTTCCTTTATAGCTAAAGGCACATGTTGTCCCAATCTCTCTCTACGAGAGGGTGCTGACTCGTCCCTTGCAATCGGCAATGGCCGCTTACCTGAACCGGACGCAGCTTCTGCCGCTTGCGGCTTGTCTATCCCCGCCAACGGCGCAGCCACTCTAGCTGCCTCTCTCTTCTCACGAAGCCCTTTTATCAGCGCCTGTGCCTCGGCAGCCGTGGCGCCATCACTACTATCCCCCAACCATGCTGCTAGCTGTGCTGCCAGCTCGGGGGGCATGTCTTCCTTGGATGTCGGGGTGACGACAACGGGGATTGGATTCCCCTCCATCGGTACTGGGGTCGGCGCCTCGAGCGGGGCAGAGGGAACCGGGACGTCTCCACCGGCTGGAACCCTTCTCGGCCTCTTAGGTCTCCCTCCAGCCGGTGCAGGGCCCGAACCCTCCTCCCCATCTCGCTCCGCCAACCGTTTCTTTATGTCGGACACCTCTTTGCAAAGGGCCCGCACCATCTGGTCGGTCGTCATTCTCTTTGCGCCTTTCTTGGGCATCTCTCCGAGGAAGTATCTAGAAGACAAAGAAAAAGATCAAAACGCTCAAAATTGGCTCTTCGTTCCGTCCCGAGCTCACGTGTAGCGAGGAGGTGCAGCTTCGGAGCACAAGAACAAGAGGACGTCTTCTGGTCTTGCGTCTCTTTTTATCCGTCTTCAGGGCGGGCGAAAACCCGCCCCTGCCTGCCCCTAGGGCGGGGCTGGCTACGTCGGTGTCTAGGCCAGCCCACTCTAGGGCGGGAAAAAGCGCGCCCCGGCTACGCCGCTTCGGGCATACCAGCCGAGACGCGCTTCCCGCCCCAAAATGGCTTCCCGGGGGGATCGAGGCACTCCGCCATACGTTCGGGGGGACCGAGTGGTCGCCCCTTTCCATTTAGGGGCCAAGTATGATGCCGGTCAGAAAGCTTCTGACCACAAGTCAGTAGCTTTCTGACCAGCTTCGGAAGCTTTCCGGCCAACACTGTTGGAATTACGATGTTGGGGGCCGGAGTGTAAACTGGGCAGTCATTCTGACGTGGTTCCGACCAGCTCTAGGAGACTTTCAGCCAGTCAGACCCGCAACCTAATCCCCTATGAGCAGCGTTTCCTCTGCCGGGATTGCAATGTTGGTTTCCGACAGCCTTTCTGTGCCAGCCACTCCGACACGGAAAGGCTTTCGGAAAGCAACTTTGGGAGCCCCCAACAGGGTCCCTTGCCTCTGTGGCATCCAATTGGTGGCCGAAGAGGTACCTAGGGTGCCCTCCTGTAAATCTCTTTACTGTATAGCAGGCACCATGTGGTGCCTGCCATAGGGTACAGGGTTTTGCACACACACACCCAATTCTTTATGGGAGCCTGTATTACGGCTGGTTTAAGGCCATAGCACAAGCTCTCATAGAGAAAGGGGAGTATGCGACGGAACAGTGCAGTGTTCGGTCACATTGTAATCAGGTGGTTGGAACCGCCGATCAGAGGTTAGTCGGTCCAGTTTTAAATAAATATTCGTTTTTAATTTGAAAATATGATATAAAATTCTAATCTATTTTTAAATATTATAACATTTCCAAATATTTAGTAAAACTGTTATTCATCTAATTGAAATATAGTTTTTTAAATTTAGTATTCATATTTAGAAAACATTCCAAAGGGTAGTTGTATTATTTGGAAGCATTGTTAGTTTTTATTAGTATTAACAAATATTACATTGCAAAATATTTTGTTTTTTATATTTAAACTAATTTAATACATTTATTTTAATATTTGACATTTAATAAAATGTTAATACTTTGTAAATAATACATCATAACTACTTTTAGGTGATTTACTTTAAAAATTCCATTTACATGTTTTAAATTAATTTATTTTTTCATATATGTTTGCTCATCAGTAACAAGCTCTCTTTTTCAGCCAGAAGCACACAATTTCTGTCCAATCAAAATCTACGATTAAGGTAATCGAAATTAGGGCAGGACAGTAATGCTTGTTGAAGTTATTTTTCATTTGATTACATGAAGGCATTAGCCACTGCACTGTTAAGCCAAACCTACGAATGTGACTTTCACTGTGTTTTCCTTTTATTTTTTATCTGCGGTCTTAACAGATATAAAACTAAAGCTGGCAATAGAGGGTTCCAACTACAGCACAGTTTAATTTCTTTCATCTGCAACTTAAAACATAAACAGCTATGTTTAGAAATCTGAGGGGGAATAGAGCCTCGAAAACTGCAAATAGCTTCTTCAATAATCAAAGTAACAGTAGAGGAGGGGGTGGTGATAGCTATTTTGTGTCCCTTTTAGACTGGAAAAACTGCCTGTAGATCACGGATGATGAGGAGCGCAACATTGATCCAGTCGGGCATAGACCAATTAAGAGTGGCTGATGTATAGCATTATGACAATTTACGTCAGATCTGAGCAAACAGCAACCCAGAGAACATATTGATGCGCTAGTGCGCACTGAAGGTCATATTATCAACAAATAGCGATATTTATCGCTAAGTAGGGTTAGCGCCAATTTTTTTATCGCTGCGCATCACAGTATTTTATCGCTGAGATAACGTGCTATTAGCAACGCTTATCTCAAAAATGATAAAATTCCCGGCAAAATCTGTGAATATCGCTGAGAATACAGCAATATTCACGCATTATCGCTAACAGGGTCTTAGCCATTATCTCCACCTCCCATTGGATACAATGGCTAAGAACTGGCCTGAGCAGGTGTTCGTTTTTGGAGATATTCGCGCTTAGCGCAAATATTTCCATCGTTATGCCTGTGTTGGTAATAGGCGATAGCGATGTTAGCGACTGCTTTCAGTCGCTAACAGGTTGGGTACGCCCACTTTGCATGTCATTAGCGATAAATATCGCTGACATGCAAAGCGGGCCCCAAACCGCTCGCTATCGCCTACAAGCTGTTGCTAACTGCTGTTAGCGACAGCTTGCTAATAGGGCGATAGTATTATCGCCGCTTAGCGGCCGGAAAACGGCCGCTAAAGCGGCAAAAATTGCCTATGGCCCCCCCTTGATAATATGCCCCTGAACGTTTAGCTTTTGGATGGGATTGTTTCTGCGGTGGTACTTGAAACAATTATGAATAGGCAACTAATGTTTTTGTGTGTCCTTGGAAAATAAAAATGTTGCTCTCACACATTAATTTCTGACCAACACCATTTTGAAATAGAAGAAATGTAATATTAAATTATTGTAAAGCAAAAAGAAATAATTCAAAAGCAAGTTAAGCCATTGAAAATTTTGGGTTTGGCAGAAGATGTGTAGAACTAGTATTTAATTATTCATCCATGTAATAGCGGTATAGACACTTCTCAAATCCCAGAGGTGCTTTTAAAGCTCGCTTTGCAGGTCTACAGTTGATAGAGCGCGCAGGGACCTACTAGCTCAATTTTACCATACTCACCTGGGCCCATAAAACATTCACACTTTGAACTAGCAGTCCTGCCTATCTAATTTCTAATTACTCGCCTATCAGTGCCTAGAAGTCCTTTTAGGACTTATACCTATTAACCATGACTTACCAATCCTTGTCACCTTTGCTATAAGTCATAGGGATCGAAAAAGTAGTTGGAATAAACAGGCAATATTTAAACACATTTACCTTTCCTGTAATAACCACAGACTCGGGGAAAGTTTTAAAAGTGTTATCTATGAAAGATTTTCTGAGTCAAGATGAAAAAGGCCACAATACCGTCGACATAAATTTTACAAGCAGGAATATTATCAGTAGGACATAAAGTTTGTAAGAAATCACAGTAACACCTTTAAACATCGGTACCTGGGAAGGCGGAGAAAGGGAAATAGCACAAGGACATACCACATACATTATATTTAGGGCTTCCGGTTTTATGGTATTTATCGTTTTGCCATTTCCGTCTGTATTTATCCATATTTATTTTTGGGGCATTTTTTCTGTATTTATCTACATTTATTTTTGTCACAATCAAAAGACAACGCTACAGCTAGTATTTTTCCACATTTATTTAAATTGTGAATGCACACATTCGCTCGGTTGTTATTGGTCAACACTATACATTCATCTGAAAACGTTGCCATTTGCAGAATGTCCCAAATATGCTTAAAAGTGCTATCACACGCCGTTTGTCCCAAAGCCTTGCAGTTTCTGCAATCGGCAGAGTGCCACATCCTCTCCCCCACTTAGCACCTTACTGCCCCTCTGAGAGAAACTCACACTGCCTTCAACTGCAACCCAATTGGAAGCAATTCAATTCAAATTATGCACTACTCCATTCCTGTGCAGAAGAATCTGTTAATGTGGTGGTAAATTTGAGATCCTACCTCCCTTTCTTTTTTATGCCTTGACGTTTTTAACCTTTAAATTAAAGTGTAACAGTTGAGATGAACCCAAATGGTGTCTGGTGACTAGACACTTTCCACTGGCCGCTGAACATACAATCCCTAGGTATTTTGTAGCGATCCTCTCCCTTCCCCTTTGCCCACTTACCCTCTGCACCTCTATTCAAAAGTTCTGGGCTAGAGTTGGAGTTGTGACCTAAATTATTATTGTTGCTCTGCGGATGGACGTTGCAGCCCATTGAGTGCAGCACAGAAGAAATGGAGTAATGTTGAGAGCAATTAATCAGTGATTGGCACTGGTAGTGCCCCCTTGGATTTGTGTGCATGGGAGGACCTGTTCAGTTTTGGGTGCTTTACAGAATGTCTGGCCTAAAGTTGGGTCTCCCGTACCTCTGCCGCTGCACCCCATGCCATCACCCATCACCAGTAGCCAGGTTTTATAGCATTCTACAACCAGCACCCGTCCCTTGTATAAAGAGATATGTGCCAAACTACGAGCATGGCAAACAGAAGTGGGAAATGCACTACGGCAGTTATGACTTTAGAGCCAAAGGACCACAGCTTGATTTATCACAGAATCACCTGCCTACTTGAAAACTAAAAGTGAATCATGTACAATCCACTAGATGGCTCTGATGAAGCAATAAACATTGCCAAACATGAGTTTCCTTTTTTTTATTAATATTTTGGGTAAATAAATCTCTTTATTGGGAGAAAATAGATGGGGTCCCTTGCTGGTTTGTATATTCAATAGTTGGAAACTACAATAAAACCTTGCAAAATTGTTAAGACAGTCCATGAAAGAGCTTGGCATTACCCAAAGGAAGAACTGCAGATGCCCAAACGTTATCAATGCAACAAAAGAATCACTATGTCTGCCACGCACAGATACAATTGCGAGAATAAGTAAGAGGCACTGGGATATTCTATGGGCTGTCAACCTTAAGCAGGGCGGGCATTATTTTCTTTCGAACAAGGCAGCAACATTGAAGAGAAACTGGTGTACGCCAGTTAATTTCTCAACAAATCCTAATTGATAAGGAACTAATAGGGCTTTTCTACCAACAGGGGTGAATTCAAATGTAGTGTCTGTGTGGCCTGTGACTTTACTGTCAATCCAAATGCCTACCCTAAATGTAAGGTCAGAATTCTTCACCCATCAGAAACTAGTTTAATCTGCAATGGCCAGCCATTATATGACACTATACAGAATAAGACAACACTGGAGCAGGCTCAGTTGCAAGGTCACCAATGACTCTTTATTCCGACATTATGTAGAGTAATCACACTGAAAATGACATACTGAAAATTATATTTACTGACAAATCATAAATGCTAGCATTAAACCACCTGCCGTGCTATCTGGCAAAAATCACAGTTGATGGACAGAATGTAGAACAATGTCATACATTCACCCCAGTACAAGGATCTGGGCCTAAATCCATCTTTTTTTTGCACTCCACACCACCCTGGGTTAGACACTGGCTATATGCAAATCAGCTCTGACCCTGTGCCTCATGGGAACAATCCAGTCCGAACTACCGAGCCATGTCTTTCCCAGACCGGAATCAAGCATTCAAGGACCGGTTTCTGGCTATCAGCCTTCATCAGCCTGAATAGCTTGACTCCAGTGGTGTGGAGAGCCTGGGACTCACGTCTGAGCATCCCCAGCACACTCGGGGTGAAAATTGCAAAAAACACAGTTGATGGACGGAATGTAGAACAATGTCATACATTCACCCCAGTACAAGGATCTGGGCCTAAATCAATTTTTTTTTGCACTCCACACCACCCTGGGTTAGACACTGGCTATATGCAAATCAGCTCTGACCCTGTGCCTCATGGGAACAGTCCAGTCCGAACTATCAGCCTTCATCAGCCTGGATAGCTTGACTCCAGTGGTGTGGAGCGCCTGGGACTCACGTCTGAGCATCCCCAGCACACTTGGGGTGAAAATTGCAAAAAACACAGTTGATGGACAGAATGTAGAACAATGTCATACATTCACCCCAGTACAAGGATCTGGGCCTAAATCCATCTTTTTTTTGCACTCCACACCAGCCTGCATTAGACACTGGCTATATGCAAATCAGCTCTGACCCTGTGCCTCATGGGAACAGTCCAGTCCGAACTACCAAGCCATGTCTTTCCCAGACCAGAATCAAGCATCCAAGGGCCGGTTTCTGGCTATCAGCCTTCATCAGCCTGAATAGCTTGTTGTGGCTCTCCCCACCTTGGTGCTAGGCAAGATTACGGGGGTTGATTTTTTTTATCACTACCCAATCACCAGGGTTCCAATCATGTGCTGGAGATGAATGTCTGGCTTCAGCGTCTTCCCCAACCTGGTGAGAATTAGAACGCACTTGGTCAGCCAACTCTTTGCAGTACTCCAACACTAAATCATCAGATATAGTTAACAGCTGATGTCCTGGCACACATGCTTGTCTCATTGCCCTTCCCATGAGTATTTCATGGGAACTCAAGCCTGTTTTCTTGTCTGGAATGCTTCTGAGTCCCATCAGTACAAGAGGTAAAGCACAGGCCATTCTAATTGGGTAGATTCACACATCTTTCCCAATCTTGCTTTGATTGTGCCATTCAATTGTTCTACCACTCCAGAAGCCTCTGGGCCATATGCACAGTGCAGCTTTTCCTCAATTTTAAATGCTTCACAAATCAGGCTAATAATTTCGTTATTAAAATGTCTTCCTCGGTCTAACTCAATCGTTACTGGAAAACCAAACCCAGGAATGATTGGCTACAGTTAAGCTGTCATTCCTGCTGGTAGGGTATGCTTCCACCCATTTTAAAAATAGGCAGACAATGACCAAGACATACTTTAATCCTCGGCAAGCAGGTAACTGAATAAAATCAATCTGGAATCTAATAAATGGGCTTTCTGCTTTCCCAGTTTTCCCGGGGCAAACAACAGTTTTCTTACCAGTGTTCATTTGCTGACATGTTAAGTATCTCTGGCAAAGACTCTCTGCTATGTTCCTGAACTTCGCATTGAGCCAGTCCTGTCTGAACAAACGAATCATCGCATCTCTCCCTATGTGTGTGTCCCCACGGTACATTCTAGCCATTTGTGCAAGCATATAGTCAGGTAACACTGGTCTCCAATCTAGGTAGACTATTACACCATCTTCAGGTCTTGCCTGACACTCTATTTTCTGCCAGTCTTGCCTTTCTTTGGACTCTACTTCACCTTGTAAATCTCTCACTTCCTCCCATGTATTCACATCTTTCATTGGCATAAGTTGGCAGCTGTTTCCACATGCTTCGATCTTCTTGTTTATTGCCATTTTGTATTTGGTACAATGTTGGGCCACTTGGTCAGCATAATGTCATGTCCAGATTGGTGAGCAGCGCACTTGACCACGGCCAATTCTTTAGGCAATTGAGTTGCTTCAAGTAATTCCTTAACGAACTGTCCATTTTTAATAGGGGTTCCTGAAGAAGTCATGTACTCTCTTTGCATTCATAGCTGGCCAAAATCATGCACAACCCTGTAACCATACTGGCTATCAGTGTAAATAGTTACTCTCCAATTTTTCCCAATTTTGCACACTTTTATTAAAGCAATCAATTTGGCTACTTGTGCATACTTGAGTCCTGGTAAATAGGATGCTTCGACTATATTAGATCGTGTGCATACAGCAAAAGCAGCGCTTAATCCTCCTTCACCATGGCGCCTACACGAGCCATCTACAAATAACTCATACTCCGGGTCTTTTAAAGGTTCTTCCTGTATGTCTGTGCAAGGTTTAGTACTGAATTCAGTTAAGTCAATACAGTCATGTTCGACTTCCTCTCTCGCTTCCTCAAAGTGAGAGTCTGGCAATTAGGTTGCTGGATTTAGAATAGTGCATCTCACAATTGTCACATTTTCTGAACCAAGGATAATTCTTTCATATTTTGTCATTCGACTAGGTGTTAGGTGCTTAGTACATGTTCTGGTTAACAGAATCACAACTAAATGTGAGACATACACTGTTACAGGTCGTCCCATGACAATGGATTCACTTTGCTCAAGACTCATGCATGTTGCAGCTACCGCTTTCAAGCAACCTGGTAGTGCTGATACCACTGGGTCCAATGTTGCAGAAAAATATGCCACAGGTCGTCGCATTAACCCATGGGTCAGGGTTAAGACTGAAAGAGCACAATTGTCTCTTGTGTCACAAAATAGTGCAAACTCTTTTGAATAGTCAGGCATCCCTAATGCTGGAGCTTCACACAGACTGTTCCGCAATTTTAAAAAGGCAGTCATGCTCTCATCATCCCATTCGACTGGGTCTTTTGCTCGTTTCTTTTTCATTTAAATCAATGGCTTTGTAAGCACTGCAAATCCCACAATCCACTGCCTGCAGAACCCTACAACTCCAAGAAACATTCTGATTTCTTTCTGAGTTTGGGGTAGTTTCATGTTTTGAATTATTTTTATTCTTTCAGATGTTACTCTTCTGACCCCTCTTTCTATCTGGTGTCCCAGATACTTAACTGAGGTTATACAGTATTGCGATTTCTCTCGGGACACTTTATGTCCACCTTTTGCTAAATGGTTCAGTAATGCAATGGAATCAATTACACAGTCATTTCTCGTTCTCAATCCCAACAATAGGTCATCGATATACTGCACCAGGACAGATTTTCCGGGCAGCACCAATGATTCAAGGCACCTTTTCAAAATCTGATTAAAAATGGATAGACTCTCCGTGTAACCCTGGGGAACACGATTCCAAGCGTAAACATGCTCGTCAAATTTGAACAAAAATAAAAACTTGCTATCTGGATGCAGTGGATGGAAAAGAAGGCATGGCATAGATCAATTACAGTGAACCATCCTGCTCCCCATGGTATTTGATACAGAATCACAGCTGGATTTTGTACTATGGGCAACATGGAACAACTATTTTATTAATTTTGTGGAGGTCTTGGACCACCCTGTATTTTCCGTTTGGTTTCTTTATTCCAATTATAGGTGAATTGCAAGACTGCTCATTATTTCTTCTAGAATGCCTTGTTCAACCAAATGCCCTATTTCTTGTGCAACTCCTGCTTTTATTTCGGGACTCATTTTGTACTGTTGAATATTTGGATAAACTGCACCTTCCTTTACTGTCACTTTTATGGGATCGGTGAATAAGGGGGGTTGGATGCGCACTCCCTATTCTAACTAATTGCAAAAAGTCAAACAAATTTTAGAAAATTTTTACAATGGTGCCGCAGCGTAGCACGTGCTGCCTCTCAAGTGCTGAGTAACATTGAATTCAGAAAACTACCAAGGTTGGCAGCACAAGCTGCGCACTGTGCATGTATAGTCATTGAGGACTCTATACTCAAATCATCAAGGTAATTCAATAAACACTACATGTGCAACAAACTTTTCAATCAAACAGTGAGTCTATTATTCCTTTGTATATTTTATATGTCTTCATCTATTTTAACAGTTGCTTTATACATCCTGATATATCATTTTACTAAAACAAAACATAAATCACTGGTCCATTGAGATCATGAGACCCATTAATTACTGCTAAACAGTGAGATACATTCTTCCATTAATGAAATTCATAGCATAACATTTTTTTGCAATGCCCAATGCATTTCGGGACAGTGATGTCCCTTCTTCAGGGGAGATCTATAAAATTAAAAATGACTTTTCAAGGTTACAGTAAAAATACTGACAACTTGCTGATAAATGCTGTATACTATAAATAGTGACCAAATCCATGTGCCGTTTTTCATTACCAGGTAGGTGACAGTGTTGGAGATGCAGTTATTGTTTACTTACAAGCTAGAGACCAATGTACCCTGGTACAGTAAAATGAGGATTGCGAAATAATACTGTAAAAGCATTGATATGGTTTTATTGGCCATACAATGGTTTAAGATGAATAAAATATATACATTCATATATACATTAGGCTAACATACTCAACTGGTGCTTCTAACTACTCCTACCCCAGTGTACCTGACCTAAGCCTAACACATGGAAGGGAGTAAGTAGCAGTTTTAAGTTAAGTTGGTTTTGCCAAGGTTTGCTTCAAGAATTCTCTCTAAGGGTTTAGTCAACACCATACCTCTGGAATAGAATGTTGGAGGTCTTGTAACTCCTCCCAGGACTCGATATCCCAGTCACTCGCAAGAGTAGGCTGGAAACGCCGGAGCTGGATTTTCTCGGCAGGAGAAAAGACAGCGTCTCTCTCAGCGCGTCGAGGAGGAGAAGGGGCAGCGTCCGTGGGCAGCTTGCATTTGCTGGTCTCTGCAAGGGACAGCTGTTCTGCTCCTGTGTTCACCACACCATCGCTATCGTCGCTAAGGCAATGTTGGTAATATTTATACCTGAAAGGTGCCTTGTTTGACGTAAGTTTTTGGACATAAGACGTCAATAAAGATGTCACTAGGAAGTGATCGTCTCTCAGTGCTCATTAGAGTTCTATTACTAATCAAAACATAGCAAGCGGGGATTTCCCAGGTTGCTGAGTTTTATCTTGTTGAAGAACTCGGCGTGTTAATCTAGGAATCTAAGATAGTGGCTTCTGCCATGTCATCTGCTGTAATGAGCTGCAGAGGAAGAGATTCTGAAATGTGGCTCTGAACGTGTGATGCCAGAGACGAGTTTCTGAATATTAATTTTGATCGTTTATGCCAATATAGGGATATGAATGGATTATAGCCGTATAGGGGCATAAGGTCATATTATTGATCGGGGTCCTAGATTAGAACACGACAAGGTTACAACACTTCTTCACCAATGTGGTCCCTGAGATGCCCCACCAACCTACATGGTCTGAGCAAATCTTCAGACCTAAGAGTACATTTGTACATCCAGTATCCCATAAAATGTTGGATACATTTGAAGCTCTGGTTTACAAAGATATTGAACAGTTACCTTTTTTGACTAAGAAACATGACAATTTGACTAATTTTTTGCGGAAACAATCAAAGCACTAGCAAATGATGCTTCGCTAATGATGCAACCGGCAGACAAGGGTGGTGCCCTTGTTGTTATGGACATGGCATATTATGAAAGGAAGGTCAATGAACACATCAATGAAGCCAGTACATACATGTTGTTGACTTACGACCCCACAACACAATTGCAAGATATGTTACATCAACTACTATTAGAAGCATTAAATAATGAAAGGATTACAGACCAAACTATGGCTTTTTTAAAAACACAGAACCTGCAACGGCCTAGATCATATATGATACCCAAAATGCATAAGGATGCCAATAATCCGCCGTTTAGGCCAATAGTCTCAGGCTGTGGCTCTATTTTTGACCCAGTAGGAACATATCTGGATTTCTATCTGCAGATGTTTGTACAGCATTGGCGAACGTATCTTAAGGATACGACTAATTTTTTGCAAAAATTTTCCACAATCACAGCTGAAGCAAATCTGTTCTTTTATGTATAATAGACGTAACAGCACTTTATACATCAATTCCCCATGCTGCGGGCCAGGAAACAGTAGAGTGGGCATTATTACAATCACCTGACATTACCATGGAAAAAGTGTTTTTGTTGCAGTTGTTAAAATTCTGTTTTCACAACAGCTATTTAGGATGGCAGCAACACTTTTATTCACAACTCACTGGAACCTCCATGGGTTTTTCGGGGGCTCTGGCGTATGCCAACATCTACATGGCGCAGTATGAATCAGACCATATCATTTCGAACACAGAATGGTGGGACAACATACTGATGTATTGTCGATTCATCGACAATATTTTCTTGATTTGGAAGCCATCTGAGCCGTCACTAGTGGCAATGATTAATCAATTGAACAACTTAAATCCACACATACGACTTACATTTAATATTCATCAGGATACCATACACTACCTGGATGTACAGATACAGAAGTTACCAAATAACCAATTTCGAACCTCGGTTTACACCAAACCTACTGATCGGAACAGCACGTTGCAATTCTCTAGTTTCCACCCAAAAGGTCTCATACGCAACTTACCTTACTCGCAGTTCATAAGAGTACGGAGAATTTGTTCTGATCCATTTGAGAGTGACATAAAATTGGAGCAACAAGCTCAGAGATTTCAGGAAAGGGGTTATCCAACCGAGATCATTGAGCAGTGCCGGAAAAAGGCATTAGACAAAACACGAGATCAGTCGCTGCAGAAAAAAGTAGCGGAGGCAAAAACACGTATGATCTTTGTGTCTAGATATTCAACGGTCTCAAACGCAGTAAAAAACATAATCTCCAAACGATGGGACTTATTACAGCACGAGCAAGACTTTAAAGGTATATACTCTGACAGACCCCTTTTTGCTTACGCTAAGGGTAGAAATTTGCAGACACTTTTGTGTAGGACAAAAAAGAGTGATACACAACAGAAGTCCCTAGGAACCAAGCAATGTAATAGTTGTATCCATTGTAATAATGTGAGAGTCGCAGATAACTTGACACATCCATTATCAGGCCAAAAGATCAAACTTAGACACACTAGTGATTGTAATTCAGTTAATATTATCTACTGTATAAAATACCCTTGCGGTAAAGCTTATGTTGGTAAAACATCAAGGAAACTGGGAAACTGAGAGTCAGAATCACTGAACATAAGAGCAGGATTGGCACTAGGAATTCAACCTCTAGTTTAGGGGTTCACTGGGAAGAAGCAAAACATTCCATCTCTCAAAGAGGATTCAAGTTAGTGAACAAATTAATGGCAGACCAGGAATGAACGTAGATAGGATATTGTTACAACATGAATTACATTGGATCCAAACTTTGGGTACTATGCAACCAATTGTTCTTAATGACCGCTATAACATGATTTGTTTTCTGTAAAGGATATCAGATTTATCACAATAATTATGTTGGGCTTGCATCTTAGATGTAAATACTATATTTTAAGTTTTAGCTCACCATTTACCTTGTATTTTTGTATCCCTGAAGTATTTTGTTGTGACAGAACTGTTTACAGAGTGTATCTTTGTATAGGAACATACCTCTGTTTGTGATCATGGAGCTGTGAACCTGTGGGCTTTAGTGAAATTATGAACAAGTACCATTGCATACAGTATTGAATAGATTGCACTGAACAGTGCATTGTGTACACTTGGGGTTTTTCATTCACAAGTTTTTCTTTTTTCTTTTTTTCAATTTTTTCATCCTTTATAATACACCACTGACACTTTTTAAACCTTTATTAACATCTGAACTTTTTCTCTTACACGGGGAATTTTTCGCTATTTTGATCCCTTTTCTTATTTCTTTAGCATAAACAGGTATGAATTTGTGGATATATTTTGGTTATATTGCGAGGTAGGGTGTCCTTACATTCGTGCATATGCTATCAGAGGTTATCATTTAAGACACCACTTCAGTGTTAATTGGTACATCTAGCCCTTTGAGGGTATTTTATCTTTATATTGAGTGAGCATTTTGTAGACTCTTAATGACATGTGATTCATTTACTACCCACCATGATATCTATTAACTTCCTGATGGTAACATATCTGTACCAATTGTAGTGTAGACGATTATCGCCCACTCAGTATAACGACCGATTATAGTGACGTGTGCTCGTGCATTTCACATCTCGATAGGTTAGTGAATATTGACACATTTTTATATGATACATTTTTTCCCGTAACCATTCTATGATTAATATTGGAATTCAGTTGCGTATCAATTTCATAGATTTGGCATCAGCAGTTTTGCGTAAGGTTGAGACACTCCGTTCCAAGATGGCGGCACCTTCGGAGATTGAAAGAGCACCAAGTTGTCCCCGTTTCATTTGGATGATAGTAGCATTATCAGCAGCTAGACGTGTTGTGCTCTTGCACACGTCTTAACATATGATGTTTGTAGCAGAGGACGGTGGCAGATCCAAGACTTGAATTTGCATAGACTGGTGAGTACTTGTGAGCCGTTTAGCAAGGTCTTTTGTCACATTGAGCGTTGGAGGTGTAGTACAAACGATTTCTAAATATTCTTACAGACGGTACTACCAGCGAGTAGGGACAACGTGGGACTGCACATTGGGAGATAGCGGGGTCAGCTGCTCGGCGTTCTCAGCGTCAGTAAGTGATTGCAGCAAGATACTTTGTAACACATGTTTCCACACATGGTCATTGTTGAAGTAGGACGATAGGGTAGATGGCATATTTTGTTTTTATTAGTAGTCGACAAGTCACACTGCCCCCTGACCGTACATGCAACCACGAAGCATAGAGCGAACATTGAACAAGAGTTTAGCCGTTTTTCATTACCAGGTAGGCGACAGTGATGGTGATGCAGTTATTGTTTACTTACAAGCTAGAGACCAATGTACCCTGGTATTTACAAGCAACCTGTTTGCTGTCTGTTGTAGCTGGTGAGAAGAAACGTTCAGCCCGGTACCTTGACAATCATTTTTCATTTCTCTCCACTTTTCTTTATCTTCTTCATAAAAACGTTTCTGTTTTGGTGTGAACAACACCACGTGTATTCTCCTTTTAAAGGCACCATTATGAATTATTTCTTGTGCTCTTGGAATGTTTATTTGTTGATCTTCACTACTAAATGACAACATCATTTGAGCACAATGTGGAACATGTCGTTTACGTAATGACACAATTGGTGACTTGTTACACTATAGCATGTTATGACCCGCACATGGATTTGGTCACTATTTATTGTATACAGCATTTATCAGCAAGTTGTCAGTATTTTAACTGTTAACCTTGAAAAGTCGTTTTTGCTTTTACAGATTTCCCCTGAAGAAGGGACATCACTGTCCCCAAAATGCATCGGGCATTGCATAAAAATGTTATGCCATGAATTTCATTGATGGAAGAATGTATCTCACTGTTTAGCAGTAATTAATGGGTCTCATGATCTCAATGGACCAGTGATTTATGTTTTGTTTTAGTAAAATGATATATCAGTATGTATAAAGCAACTGTTAAAATAGATGAAGACATATAAAATATACAAAGGAATAATAGACTTACTGTTTGATTGAAAAGTTTGTTGCACATGTAGTGTTTATTGAATGACCCTGATGATTTGAGTATAGAGTCCTCACGGACTATATATGCACAGTGCGCAGCGTGTTCTGCCAAGCTTGGTAGTTTTCTGTATTCACTTTTATGGGATCGACATCTGCTATTAGGCCTACCTCTTTACCTGTAAAATCCCATACAACAGGATTCACAAAAGTTTTCAGTTCTCCTGGTAAATGTTCTAGACGCATCTTTTTAATTTCTGCTTCTTGTGTGGCTAGCTTAATTTTACACACTCCGTCTTCATCTGGAGTCTGAATTTCAACACCATTTGGTATACAAAAGATTGTGCAGTTCATTTTGCACAGTAGATCCCTTCCTAGCAAGTTTACAGGGCTAGAATCGCACACTACAAATTTGTGCATTTCTCAGAAATTACCAATACAGACTTCCATAGGTTCTGTGACAGGAGTCCTGATTTGTTTATTAGAAACGCCCACTACTTGGATTGCTTCTCCCGAGAGGGGTAGATTTGGGATGTCTGCTGTTCTCACAGTTGAACGGCTAGCACTAGTGTCCAACTAAAAGGTAACATCATTTCCCTCCACGTTTCCTTCAATATAAGGACCTGACTGATCTACCGGTAAGGATGCACCAAGTACGCAATCCTCTTCTCCCCCACTCAGGAAACGTCAATATTCTTCAGATTAAAAAAATGTGTCCTGCAAAAGAAACTATGGTGTTACCGTATTTTTCTTACCACTTTCCTCCCGAAATCCGGTGTTCACACTGTATTTGGGTTGACTCATAAAATCTGGCATAGGGGCTTGAGGTAACTGATTCTGTATGACTTGTTGCGGCTGTCTCATTGACACCTTATTCTGCGACTGTGGATTTAAATTTTGGTTGTGGACATTATTATTCTGTATTAATTTACACTTGTTTCTGCAATGCCCCAATTTTCCGCACCCATGACAAGGAAACGTTTTCTTCGCCTCTTCTTTACTCATTTTTCCTCTTGGTTTGCCCCCACTTCCTTCACTTTGGCTTTGCCCTCTTTTCTGATTATTTGCCTGCTGACTTAATTGAAGCTTCTGTTGGTCTGCCATTTTTACTTGAGCCCACATTACCTTTTCTTCTAAATTCTTTTGATTTTATTATCAATTTTATCCTCACAGTATTTTGCATACTTGAGAATTTCGGTGACAGGCTTTGCTGGCTAACACAGTTTATGCTCTTTAATCGTTTGGGAGATTTCATGTTTTATTCCAGACACAAACCGATAAATAAAATGTGTCATGTCCTTATTATCAATGTTTTCTAAACCACTGTACTGTTTACATACCTGCAAAAGGCGTTCATAATATACATGTACAGATTCATCTTTATTTTGGGTGGTTCTGTCTATTTTAGTCCAATCAGTTTCTTTTGGAGGAATCTTTCCCTTTAAGTAAGTTATCACCTGATTGTACTTCTTCATAACCTCATCTGTTGGGGCTCCTGTTTTAGAATCTCTAGGGTATTCATCATTTGGCAAATCTACTGTAATTTTACACTCAGTCCACAAATCAGCTGGAACAACAATGTCAAATAATCCATCTAAAACTTTTAACAGCACTTTCAACACTTTCACAAACCTTTCAACTTGTCGATACCATTCTAAAGGTTTTTCTCTAAGCTTTGGGAAATCATTAGTAAATGATAAAATATCCTGTTGGGACAATGGAACATGTGCATAACCCCCTCCTGACACTTCTCTCATCGGACACAACCTTTCAACTTTTTCAGTTTCTTTCAGTAAATACTCAGAAGTGGTTCTATTTGCCTGTGCCTCTTCCTTCTTCTTTGTCCGTCTAGCTTTCAATTTGTCTAAATCTCCCCATTTTTGCCACACCGACAACAGTTCTTTTATCTGCAACTTTTGACCTGACACATTCATGTTTTCCAAATCTTTGTCAGAAAATTCAGCTCTATACGGTTTCTGCAATACCTTTGATTTGCCAATGTCATTTCCAAAGCCAAATTTATTAACTTTTCATGGTATTATTTTGTATTTCGAGTAATACTTCTGCATATAAACAATCATTAATCTTCATCAAATGAGTTCAGTCTGTCCAATCTCACATTTCCTGCTAACATTTCTTCGAATTCCACCATCAATTTGAATATGTCCAATACCTTTGACTGTGCTTTCGACTTCTCTATGTTTCGGTTCCATCTATCTAATTCTTCTGGACTTACTACAGTTGCATGTCTCATTTCTGAGGATGTCTCAATCTGTACTTCTTTTGAACATCGAGGAGTAGTTTTTCAGATCGAGTCATTTACTGGTTCTCGTATAGGTAAATCCACCAGGGAAATTACAGACTCGCATTCACTTGCTAGATCATCAATTATTAGGCTTTCATTTCTTGGCTGTACTATGGGTGTAGTCAGAACGGGAGCTTTAGGACTAGCTTGCTTATCTCCATATAAAGGATCTATAGGACCTATTGTTACGGGTATTGTCAGAGCTTCAGGACTTGTATTTAATTGGGAAATCCTTTGAATTAACTCACTATGCTGTTTATTTGAAGCTACCTTTTCTCTCTCTTGAATTACCTTTTCTAATGAGGTTTCATGTATAACCTGCAGAACTAAAGGTGGTTGTAAAAACAGAGCACAAGGAGTAACTCTCTGTGTTTCTTCTTGGTAAGGTGGCAGAATCTTCATTAACAAGTCATCTAAAGAATCATCATCTGAATCACCACTAGTGATTAAATTCCTCGTTTTTTCTGTACTTTTACTTCCTTACTGTTCTTCTGTAGTAAAAACAGGATATAATCCTTCTACTAGCATAGATTGTCTCCACCTTTTCATTTGCTTATCTCTTGTTTCTTTCGGAAATCTAGGATAAAATTTACTCCAATTTCTGTCACTTCTGGACCAGTCTCTCCCAAACGCCTCTGTCTCCCACTCTCGTAGTGCTTCATATTGCGTTAATCTTGGTCTGGAATCTAATTTATTCAAACTATTTCTTAAGTTATACAAAATTCTACCATTAAAGGTGCCATGTTCTGGAAATGCCAAAATACCATCTTCCTTAGTGTACTCTATCCAGTTTTCTAACCACACACATGTGTAGTACCCCCTTTCGACCATCATGTAGGATGCGGGTGTATTAGGTGGTGGAATAATAATCTCTTCCCTAGTTTTAATAACTTTGTCCTTTTTTAAATAATTCTTTATTCTTTTGAAAAGTGACATCTTTCTCTTTTCTCCGTACATGATATAAGGTCTTCCTCTAATTTGTTATTCTCTCACAAATCCTGAATATTTTCTATCAGGACAGTTTCCTATAAATGCTGGATCTAAATGCCACATATACCGCTTTTTAATTTTGTATGAAATGTAAATTATTTCAATGAATTTGGATTCTTTACTTAGCTGAATGATTTCTCCAATACCAGCTCGTCTTTTACTCTTAATGACCACTGCGGTTTAAACTTACAAGCAGCGTTAACCAATGATTGTGCTGCTTTTCTGTGACGTGAATTTTACTCTCTGCACTCATGAAGTACCGGGTTTTTAAGAACCCAGCGGTGCCAGGGAACAACACCTGAAGACTTCGAGTCCTTCCTGTTTCAGACTACAGAAACACAGAGTCTTCTAGGTGAAGTCAAGGATCGTATTTATTGGCTGCAGCCAGTAACAGGTATCCTAGAAGTACAACAGCATATATGTTCTCAGGAGACTGCTCAATCTTACAAAATCAGTCTTCTCCTTTTATACAAGATATTATGCTTTAGGCAAACATTCCTTATTTTACAGTTTGACCATTCACATATTTTCACTACAAAGAAAAAGCAGAGTCATGTTGACAAGCCCACATTTCAGTTTGTCCAACCCATAATCAATTACCCGGCATGGCCCAGTATTTTCATCAGATATCGACGGACCCCCAATAAAATCGGGCTCCTCCTCCTCATAAAGCAAGTCATAAAGCAAGGAACAGGGACAGGTGTGTGTAAGATTAGGCATGGTTTGTGTGCGATGAAAGGTTTATGATATGTTGTGCCTTGATACTAATCTCGCTCGGCCACTGGGAAAGGACCTGGCTGAACAGGTTTGGCTTCGGGCAGTGGAGTCAGCTTGCCCGGGTCACAAAGGAGTCAGCAAAGGTGTACGTGTCCTTCAGAGTCGACTTCGGCCTTAGTCATTTGGCTATGTGAGGGCAAACACAAAATGGCTGCCGTTCACAAAATGGAACCCGAGGGTTCAGGACGGGAACTCCGATTTCAGGGTGATTTCGTCACTTGATCGTGACGAAAATGCTTACGTACAGTATTCAAATCATTACCGGTTTGCCGATACCAAAATCGTCATGGTACGACGATGTTTATAGCACGGGTCCAGAATTTTCAGTCCCACACTCACCCCTCCTTTACAATTTTCTCACGCTACACACCCGCTGTTTCTACCAATCCCAGCGCGGCTCTCTATGACATCAGTGCAGCACCCGCGACTGACTCCTTTGCAAGGTAATACGATAAATTCAGTTTCTTTTAAAATTCAATTATACATTTCATTAATTGACAACATGAAAACTACTGTGCCTGATTGACTAAATTCTAAGAGAAGACATTTATTTCACAACGATTAAACCCTTTTCCGCCTACTATTCATGCACTGCGAATGAAACAACCTTCTGTTTACTCTTCACTTAAGCAAAAAGAACCTGCTACTCCTTCAGAATTACCCTTTCTAGGTGATATAGGACCAAAGTTTCACCAGCGAACTGGTTTGCTACCAATCACTCTCACTTTTATACTAAAAATAAACCCTAACTAGTGCTTCAAGTTTTACCTAACTTTACGCACCTATTCCTCAAGGCAAGTACCCTCACAGCAGCGTGGCTTCTATTTACCACCTGCTTTCCTTATCCCGGGATATTCCAAAAAACAAATAACAATACAAGTGGATTTTGGTTAGTACATACAATCAAGAAACAATCAATAATCAATACGCAACTAACTACCTATTTATAACTAATCCCTAACCATCATACTGCTACCAGAAAAGTATACTGATAGAGCGCGCAGGGACCTACTAGCTCAATTTTACCTTACTCACCAAAGCCCATAAAAAATTAACACTTTGAACTAGCAGTCCTGCCTAACTAATTTCTAATTACTCGCCCATCAGTGCCTAGAAGTCATTTTAGGACTTATACCTTTAAAACCTGACTTACCAATCATTGTCATCTTTGCTATAAGTCCTAGGGATCGAAAAAGGAGTTGGAATAAACAGGCAATATTTAAACACATTTACCTTCCCTCTAATAACCACAGACTAAGGGAAAGTTTTAAAAGTTTTATCTATGAAAGATTTTCTGAGTCAAAATGAAAAAGGCCACAATACCGTGACCATAAATTTTACAAGCAGGAATATATTCAGTAGGACATAAAGTTTGTAAGAAATCACAGTAATACCTCTAAACACCGGTACCTGGGAAGGGCGATAAAGAGAAATAGCACAAGGACATACCACATAGATTATATTTATCTAGAATGGCGCAATTACCAATCCTGGTCACAGGCTAGGGCAAAAAGACCAGGGCTAGGCTCCCGACTAATCAGGTGCCCACGGGACAAGACAGGTGCAGATCAGGACAGGTGACCTCCTCTAAGTGCAACGCCAGCGTTACTCCCCTCTCTCTCTGGAAAGCCAATTGATACCCTGTCTAAGTAATCGATAATTTCCCACAAATCTATTCTTCTGGCAGAGTGCTCCGCCAGCACATCTGCTCTCGATCTCCTATAGCAGACGTTGGGTCAGTCTACAGGTCAGCTATTCAGACAAGTCGGACGATTTCTCTATCTAAACTTACCTTAGTTAAATCATTTCAAGGACAATGTACCACCCCTAAATGTTGCAAATATATGTGTTCCCTTCAGTGATTGGTTGGAAAGACAAGGAGAGGTCGTCACACCATACTAAGATGAGGTAATTTCAATATTGGTTTCAGTTGATTCCGGTTACCGCCCATAATTTATTTTCCCATGCACTTTTATTCCACCCAGCAATACTGTTCAACAGATTGATACATTTTATAAAGCTTAAGTTCCTCCTGAGGTAAGAAGGGCATTTTCTCATAGACATCGTGGGTAAGTTGATTCTTGGCTGGGGTTCAATGCCAATGCTCAGCAACTTCGGAGCTAGAGTGCGCATGAGCAGCTTTGTCCAAGATAAAGAATGTGTCAGTATTCAGGCCCAAGTATGAGCTAACAGCAAAGTCAAGAAGAAACATATTAGAATACAAAAATAAATGAACGCACTATACACCACTTATCTCTACTCTAACCCCATTACTTTATTTTAACTTTTGCATTAATAGTTAAGCAGAACAAACAAGCTTAGTACAGGCAACAGCATAAGCGTTAGCATGTGAGATTTAAAGCAGCCATTTCTGGCACCAGTGCGCATAAGCGAGAAATTCCCTCCAAAGCAGAAATACGTCACACCACGTAGATGTGGCAGACGCATGCGTAGTACAGTTCCCGCGTTTTCGGTGGCCATTTTAAGACACTCGGGTTAATGTTAGTAAAAGCACATGTGTAAGCTTCCCCAGCTTTCTAAATATGTCTTGTAATGCAAATATTAAAGGACGAAACATGTTGATTAATAAGGTAAAGGTTATTTCGAGAGGGCTGAATCCAAGCAAGTCTCTGCATATGTGAGACCTTGCTCCATCACAGTCAACATGATTTATTGTTACCAATTCTTTAAAACATACAAGCCCATATTTACTATGAAATGTTGCAACATAGCACAGCAAGTAAAGTTGTTGCACTGGGTGTTGAATGGGTGAGAGCAGAAGCACCATAACTATTAAAATGTGGCACTGTTCTGTTCTCTCTCTGGACTGGCACACTTCTGGTTGCCATGCACTGTTGAGGTTCTGATTGGCAGAGGCATGCACCTGTTTGAAAAGGAACCACAATCCTAGTCAGTGCTAGTCAGAAACAAAATATTTCCTTAGAGCCAGTCATTGTGGGCTCTGCCGGCCATTAAAGGCCCGCTCCACCGATAAAGGAAGAGTTGAAGACTAGTGCCTTCATTAAGGGAGCGGGCCTTTAATGGCTGTTATAGCCCACTGTGGAGGGATCTAAAGCTTTGAGAACATTCCACCCCTAGGGGGCAGAATATTCAATTTATAAAACAAAGGGGCATATTATCAACTAATAGCGATATTTATCGCTACGTAGGCATAGCGGCAATTTTTTTATTGCCGTGCATCACCGGATTTTATCGCTGAGATAACGTGCTATTAGCAACGTTTATCTCAAAAGCGCTAACATTTCCAGCGATAGCGGCGAAATCCGTGAATATCGCTGAGAATACAGCGATAGTCACACATTATCGATAACAGGGTCTTAGCCATTATATCCACCTCCCATTGGATATAATGGCTAAGAACTGGTCTGAGCAGGCGTTAGTTTTTGGAGATATTCACGCTTAGCGCGAATATTTCCATCGCTACGCCTGTGTTATAATAGGCGATAGCGATGTTAGCGACTGCTTACGGTCGCTAACAGGTTGGGTACACCCACTTTGCATGTCATTAGCGATAAATATCGCTGACATGCAAAGCGGGCCAAAAACCACTCGCTATCGCCTACAAGCTGTCGCTAACTGTTGTTAGTGACAGCTTGCTAATAGGGCGATAGAATTATCGCCGCTTAGCAGCTGAAAACGGCCGCTAAAGCGGCAATAATTTCCTATCGCCCCCCTTGATAATATGCCCCCTGGACCTCTCAGAGGAGATTGAAATCCCCTTGGGCTTTGTGAGGCCTTTTGTTCAAAGCAACATCTGTGAACAAACATTGGAATGTTGAAGCTCTGGCTTCTACCTGCCATTAGAAGCCCAGAGCACTCCATTGTTCTCAATAAAGCTCCGAACATTCCAATGTTCAACTATAAGTTAACATTTGCTCACACTCTGGTAGCTTGGCACAGAGCAGTCAGGCTTAAGTTAAGAGCCAATTTGTAAAGTATTTGTGCAACACTTCAAACTATAACTCAGTGAAAATACTACAATAAAATTCCGTACCAGTTTAGAATTTTTTTTATTTATATGAACAAAACAAGATGAATACAAAAAAAGTGTATACGTATAACCAGAGTTATGAATTTTTAAAGACTAAATAAAATTATAGTTCCTAACATCTTAAAGCGTCAACCAGTGCTGTCTGCTCTCACTCTCTGGGGTAAATCAAAAGTGTCAGGCCAATCACGATGGAGCATGGGTCGGATAAAGGGACCTGCCCTAGTCTGCTGCGAAGAACCCTAGATGCTTCGTCATCGAACTACTGAATTGAAGGCAATGCATATACACCGAGCTGTACAAAGTTTGAGATGCATCAGAAACTAGAGACGATACACCAAGCAGCCTGCAAAGCGATGTCCACGGTCTGTGCAGATGCGGCAATGCGTCAGTGTCGAGGGAGATGCACCAGTTTTGATTGGCACAATGTTGTCGCTGCATGGATTCTGGCAGTTGCAGCACTTTGTACCCACTGACATTGGCACCACTTGGCAGGGCAATATTTGCAGCAAACAAAGTCCAGGTGCTGTTGCAAGGTGATGAGAAGTCTTTGATGTACCTGAGACTTAGAACAGGGGGCAAGCTGTCATGCCCTTTGAGTCACTCTGGGTTCAAGTGAGATGGGTCCAAGTCCTTCCTCAGCAGGACAGAGGGTAGCAGTCAGCAGGGCAGCACAGCAGAAAAGCAGTAGTCTATCCGAGTGGCAGTCCTTGTAACAGCACAGTCGTCCTTCCTCCTGGCAGAGTTTTTCATAGATCTAGTAGTGTACTGAGAAGGTGGGGCCAGATGTCCAGTGCTAGTACTTAGTGGTGGCTTCAAAGTGGGAGTGACTTCAAAGGAGGGCTTTGCAGTGCACAGAGATCTTCCCTCCTACTCTGGTTCCTGGCAGCCTTTTAAAGGTATTAGTGTCAGCCCTCCATACAATCCTTCCCTGGGTTTCTAGCTATCAGCCGTTATCAGCCAGGATAACTTGACTCCAATGGCATGTGCAACAGTATGTATGTGGATGGCTACTCAGTCACACCTAAGCTCCCTTTGTGTGTGGCTAGCTAGAGGGAATGCACAAAGTCCAGCTGTCACCCACCCCAGATGTGCATTGGAGACAGGCAGCCAGCACACAGGGCTACGAGCAGAACAATGCCATCTTTCTAAAAGTGTCATTTTTAAAAAAGGGCAATGATACATTTGCCTTTACCAGTAAAGGGTATTTATCATTATCATTCCAGTGACATGAAACATGACAGATCTACCCCTTCTCAATCAGGAATTGCAGCTTATAAAGTGTGATAAGGAATTCCCAATAGTAGCCCTTGCGGTAGGCCTCACAGTGGTGAAAAACAAATGTGGGTGTTTTTCTCCACCAGGAGATATAAAACTTAAAGGTCCGTGTCCTACCTCTTGATTACAGAGCACCCTGCCATTTGGACCACCTAGTGCCTACCTTAAGGGTGACTTATATGTGATAACATAATATGTGTGTTTGCAAAGACCCAAGGGTCTTTGCAAGGGTATCTTGGTGCTGAATAACAGATGTGTATTGTTACCTAACTCAATGGTGCTCAATTTATTGACTTCAGAAGGATGAAAGGCTGAGTGGAGCCACTGGTTTTAAACCTGTGACCATAAAGTAAAAGAAGAGTTTTAAAAGCTTGGCAAGGGGTTTCAAATGCCAAGTGCACATGGCAGTGTAAACTGCACAACCAGGCTCTGCAGTGGGAGGCCTGAGACTGGTTGAAAGTGCTACTTGAGTGGATGGAACAGTCAGTGCTGCAGGCCCACTAGTAGCATTTAATTAGCAGGCCCTGGGCACATGTAGTGCACTCTACTAGGGATTATAGGTAAATAAATATGCCAATTGTGGATAAGTCAACCAAACATGGTTTAGGGGAGGGAACACATGCACTTAAGCACTAGTTGTCAGTGGTAAAGTTCTCTGAGTCCTAAGGCCAACATAAATACTTCAGCAAAATTGGAGGGAAGGGGGCAAAATAGTTTGGGGAAGACCACCCTAAGGGTGACAGGTCTAACACGCCCCAACTCAGGCACCCTGGCGGCTCGTAGAAAGGTATCTGTACTGCGGTTGCCATAGTTTTTGTACCGTTCCAAAGCTATGCTTTAAGGTGTTTCCCACTATGTATGTGTGCTGTAGAATGCAGCACACATGCAAAGAGATAAAAATGAGGAGAAATGAAAACATTTCACTTTGTTAATCCTACCTCAAGGGAGCGCATAATTTTAGCGCAAATCCCTGTCTACAATTCTTTGTAGATAGAAATTTGTGTAATAAACCATGGGTGCTTGCATAGAAACGCACATGAACCTTCCATGGAATGCCCCCTTGATGCAACGTAATACAAGACAGAGCATTGTGCAGCTTTCTGTTATTTTTGATTACTATCCAATGCAAATCATGACATGCCTTGGTTTGTAAATCCAACGACAACCTTTTTGTTGAGTTTGTGTTAACATAAACCTAGTATAAAGTGTTTATAATTCCTGGCCACACAATAGATTTAGCTCCACCCAGAGGAGGATCTCCTCCTGTCAGTGGCTGTTTAGTGTATAATTTCCCTTCTTATGGAGTGCTTATTATGCAATGCATAAGGGACTGCCATAGATCTTCTGCCGCTCCATGGAAATGTCTTCTGTTAATGGAAGAAAAAGTTAAACCCAGACATGGCCCATCCTAATGGGCTGATTTTCTATGCCCCCTCACCATTTAGCCACTTTAAAGAGTGTCTGTCAGGCTGAGCAAAGTAAGCTTTATATACACTCTTTATTTTCACGTCAGGCACCCAGGAGCTAGATAGACGATAAATGTGAAGGCTCCTGGCTGCCTGGGCGGAACTTTGCCCTTGGAGCAACACATGTATGCATTTATCAATGTCATGGGTCTGGTAACATCTTTTCTAGGCGAGTGTTCCTTTCCCCCATTGTTTCATAAATGGTCAGTAGCGTTAGAATAATTGGGGAGAGTTCTGCTTTTGGATTTTCAGTAGAGTTGCAGCAGTGAATGCATTGATTCCAGGCACCCCTCTTCTGCCATCTGTAGATTACTCCGAGCCCTCATGTACAACATTTCTCCCCCTGTGGTGGCTTTGAAAAGAGCAATAGAGCTTTGGTCTTGGATGGAATGTGGCAGCAGGGATTCACTCTCTCTTACCAGTGACCAGGAACTTCCTCACCCCCACTCAACTCCACCCAAACACACATTTCTCTCAAAGTGCACATTTAACTATGTTTTTCGCAATGATAAGTTATATATCTATATTAGCTCAGATAAGATTATAGTCATGCATAACACATTTGGAGAATATAATCTGGATATTTTTAAGTAAGTCAGGCAACAGGCTAACGAGTGATTACGAGCGCAAAAACAAATAAAAAAAGGTAAATAACTAAGGGCTAGATGTAGGTAATTCCGATTTACCTACTCTTAAATACCGAATTTAACCGATTCGGTATTTAAGAGTAGGTAAAAAGGAAGGAGGCAGATGTAGGTAATTTTTATTTTACAATTACCTAATCTGTAAGATTCGGTATTTACCGATTCGGTAAATACCGAATCGGTATTTCCCATTTATTCCTATGGGCCTTGAAGCCCATAGGAATCAATGGGAAATACCGATTCGGTATTTACTGAATCGGTAAATACCGAATCCTGCAAGGGGGAACGGGGTGTCACTTTGACACCCTGTAGCACCCCAATTCCAGGCTTGTGTGCCATGTGGCACATATACATGCCCTAAGGGCATGTCTGTGTGTCACATGGCACAGGTGTACATTCACAGATGTGCATGTACACCTGAATTTGGTATTTTACCACCCAATAGGATTGGGTGGTAAATACCGACTCCTAAAGGGCCTGTGGCACTCTTTGAAGTGCCAGCTGCATCTGGATTTACCGAATCGGTAAATATACCGATTCGGTATTTTACCGATTCGGTAAATTTACCGATTCGGTAAATTTACAGAATCGGTAAAATATAGGCCCCCTACATTAGAAAACCCAAATACCGGTCGGTAACGACCGAATTTCGGCCGTTACGACCGGTATTAGGGCTCCTACATCTGGCCCATAGTGTGCAGCTGTATTGCAAATTGGTGAAAAATATATATTTCAGTAAATAAATACACAAGAAACTAATACATTAAGAAGAGTTAGACAAAGATCGGTGTCCAACTTAAAATCAGGCTTTGAAGGAAACATAATGCGAAAAGTACAGCTGATAGAGTGATACCAAATATACATAATAATATTCAGAAAAGCAATGTCAGTGGAAAATCAGAGTCGTGAAGTAACAGTTAATATGTATTCAGACATCTACAATGAGGAAGATGTTGCTGGAAAGTTCTCAAGTACAATTTTTAAGGAAAGCATTACTTTTTGATTTGAGAGATCAACAAAATATTGCCCATAGGTGGGAGGAATGGAGGAAAAGATTTGAGCATTTTCTAAAGGCAACATGCAAAAATGATACTGATTAGCAAGCAAAGGATTTGCTGCCTAATCTTGTAGGTGATGATGCGGAGGATCTGATAATTACATTCCCAGAACAGGAGTGACACACATACAAAGGGCTTATGAAATGTTTTAATGATTGTCCCTTTGAGAAATTTGACTTTGAAAGATATAATTTTAACATGGTATGTCAAAGGGAAAATGAAACAATGGATGACTTTGTTGCAATGTTTTAAATTGGTGATATTCTATGAATTCAACAGGTTTAGCAATGAAGAGGCAATATGCCTTAGAGTAATACAAGATTGCAACTCAGTGAAATTTAGATAAAAAACTTCTAGAAAACATGTATGACTTAAAGGACATATTACGTATGGCTCAGACAGCAATGCAAGCACAAAAATATGCCTCAAACAATGAAGAAGGACGAAAACTATAGAACAAGTATGCAAATGTCAGGAAATAAATACTGAAGGAAAGCTAGAATTACAGTATAAGGAAAAGAAGTTATGTTACAGATGTGGAATTCGATTTCCACATCAGTGGTCTTGTCCGGCAATGGGACAACCATGTAAGGAATGTGGGAGATACAATCATTTTGCAAGTGTATGCAGGTTTAAGAAAGAAAAAAGAGAAACTTGGAAAAGAAAGGAAAACTGAAAAAGCAAACTAATTTATATTTAAAAAAGTCTGGAAACACTAAATATATAAGACAAATAGAAGGAACTGTAAAAGATTCTGAGGAGGAAACTGAGCAATGTGAGAGACTTTGCATAATGCACGTAGAGAGTGAAATACAACAGCTTAATATTATATAAAGAGAAACTATCAAGAAAACCACGTCAGTGGATTTAATGGTTGGTTCTAAAAAAGTTTCATTTGTTCTGGATAGTGGAGCAACATGTAACATAATGTGTATAACGGAATATACGAAAATGAATGAATAGCCCCCTCTGACCCCTTCAAGTGTTAGTGTTTTTCAATGGGGAGCTAAACATCCTGTGTCTTGTTTGGGGAAGTTTGAAGAAACACTCAAGTGTGGAGACGTAATCAGTAGAAGAAATACATGTTTTAAAAGGTGAATTTCCAGGACCATGTCTGTTAAGCAATGTTACAGCTCAACTCATGCGGTTGTTAACAATGAATTGCAATATGTCAATGGATCATCCATTTCTGAAGAGATATCCAGAGATGTTTGATGGTTTAGGGGAGCTAAAAGAAAAAGCATTTACCCAGCATATAAATGAAGCCATGAGACCAGTGGCCCCAACACAGAGGAGAGTTCCCATCCTTATGCGAGATAAGGTAGAGAAAGAAAGAAAATCGCTACTTGAACAAGACATAATTGAATAAGAAACAGGTCCAACACCTTGGGTGTTGTCTATTGTAATTGCTCCCAAAAAAAGACACTGATGATGTTAGGATTTGTGTTGATATGAGAATTCCAAACACAGCTATTGAAAGAGAAAGATATCCCTGCACTCATTTAAATGATATGATTAGTAATCTTAATGGGGCCTTTGTTTTTTAGAAACTTGACTTGTCTAAAGGGTACCATCAATTGGAAATTGACAGTCAATCAAGGTATATTACAATGTTCTCTAGGCCTATGGGACTATTTAGGTGCATACTATAGTATTTTAGAATATGTTTAGCTGGTGGGATCTTCTAGAAGGTTGTAAAACATTTCAAGGCCAAAACAAAACAGCATGACCTATAGTCATGATATCTTAGTTTTTGGCAAAACACAAGAGGAACATAGTCAAGCGCTCAACAGAGTGTGTGAACAACTTCAGAAAGCGGAATTGACACTTAATCTAAAAAAATGTGAAAAGAGTAGAGCAGAGTTAACATTTTTTGGGCATATATTTTCGCATTAAAGGAATAAAACCAGACCCTGTCAAGGTAACAGCTCTGAATGCAATACAAAGGCCTAAGGACATAACAGAGTTGCGATCATCTTTGGGAATGGCTAGTTATTGACTAGCGGTAACAAGGACATCTATGCCCATTCTGGGTTTCGCCAAAAGGTTGGGTCATAGACCTATGAAAGCCATCATAAAGGTGTATAACAGCAAATCCCTCCCTGTGGCTTTATATGGTGCACCTTTATGGGGCTATGTACGCTTGGATAAAATTCAGCTAGCGGTGAATAGATTTTTACGTTCCCTTTTGTGCCTTCCCCAATCTTCCCTGACTTTTTCTATTCACATGGAACTGGGTTTGGATTACGTTCAGGATAAATTGAGACTGGCACCTTTAACATACTGGCTCAAGACCTGGTTAAACACAGAACTAGCGCTAAACCACATGATTATGAGGGATGTGATGAGTTTGGAGAATAGTAGCATGATTCCATGGCTGGCCTACCTAAAAAAATCTTTTAATGACCTGGGACGCCCAGACTTATTTACTGTTCCCTCTGGTATTACAAAACAGGATGTGGATGTAATTAAAAAACAATTCATGTCAAGGGAAAGTTTGTTGCGAGAAGAATCAGAATTGTTAAATCCCACAGTACAACTGCATTATTTGTCACTCTATTCACTTGCAATTGAGCCCTATTTATGTTTTGTCACAAATCCTTTCCATAGATTTCTGTTAACAAAATTTAGGTTAAACCTTATTCACTTTTATTTGGGCAATTTTAACTCTTGGATTAAACCAGAGTTAGCACCACCTTGCACCTGCGACAATTTTTCAGTTCAAGACACGATGCACGTCATTATGTTTTGTGACTTCTTCTCTGCACAAAGAAAAAAATACCTGTTACCTGTCTTAAGGGAAGCTGGCTTCTCCCAGGTGAGACCAGCCATGCTTTATTTAAAATCTCTGGGAAACATACGTATCACATTCGCCATGGCAAATTTCCTAGTGGCAGCGTCCAGATGAAGAAGATGTATGAACTTGTCAAATCAGTGTGTATAACCCATTTTTAGTGATCTTAAAATTGTTTTTATTGTAATACCATGTCAAATGAACTCGATTGTAAAGAAATTGTTTAATCCTATTTTAATTGTATATAATACTGTTTTTATGTCCTTTGTATGATTTTAATCGAATCGAATAAAGTTAATTTGACTGACTGGCTAGTTATTGGGCTCTATATGTTAACAATTTTGCAACTTTGAGCTCACCACTTTACAGAAAAGGCAAAAAGATTATGTCGGAGTGATAAATGTGAACACACATTCAAGAAAAAAAACTAGAAATTTACACTGCAGCAAACTTTAAATACGTTTGTCCAAATGTATGCACATAGTTAGTGGTGAATGAAAACCCCTCAGGGCTGGGTCAATTTTGGTACTGTAGCACACACAGAGGGGAGTAGTGTGTATGAATCTGGAGAGAGGTGGCACTTGCTCAGTGAAAAAATACTGCCCTCACTCACAAAATTGAGACATCAGGCTTGCTTCAATACACCCCTGCACAGACCAACGCCTGGGGTGGAGCAGAAGGGAGGGGAAGACAATACAAAAATATATAAATAATTATATAAGTAATGACCAAGAGTAGGATTTCCTGCTGGGCTTAGACATTGAGGCCCTTTACACCAACATCCCTCAACAGGAGGCACTGAGAGTTGTGGAAGATATCTTTTTTTAGGAAGTGTGGCCCTATCAAAACCCCCAAAGCATTCACACTTTGCCTGGCAGGAGATAGCCCTAATGAGGAATTTTTTCAAATTGAAGGGCACGGTGTACCTCAAGACCCACGGAACATAGATGGGGAGCACGTTTGCTCCCAGTTTGGCAGGATTGTATGTGGGAGCATTCGAAAAAAATACCATCTTTGAAGAGGAAAACCCCTGGACTAACAACATTAAACTGTGGAGAAGATTTATAGATAACATCATACTGATTTGGAGGGGTGACGAAAATTCAGTCAAGTAATTTCTAGAGTGGCTGCACAGAGGGAATCACATACTACACTTCACCTCCACGATAAAGAAGATGGAATCGCACTTCCTGGACCTGTTGATAGAACCAAGAAATGGAAAACTGTCCACACAGGTTATCCACAAACCGACAGACAAGAATTCCCTTCTCTCTTTTGAGAGTTTCCACCCCAAAACACTGAGGGAGAATCTCCCTGTGGACAATTTTTCCACATTCGACAAAACTGCACGGACATCATCACCTTTCACCAGGAAGCAGATCTGCTGGCGGAATAACGATAAAACAGAGGATACCCCAAACGAGTGGCAAAAAAGGCAAAAAAGAGAGCAGCCAACACCAACAGGGACAACCTTTTGGAGAAGTTGGAGGCCAGAACATGGACAATCCAGTGTGTGTGACAACTTTCAACACAGTTTCACACCACATCAAGAAACTCATCCTAAAGAATGGGCGGATATTAAATTCTAATGGATTGAGCCTGTGGAAGCCTCTATTCTTGTTCATAAGGAATGTGAATTTAAAATATATGCTAATTCACACAGACCACTTACCAAAAGACCAGCGGATACATGGCAACAAGGTACGCTACCACCAGTCACAGAACACACTAGATGTTGCTCATGTGAGGTGTGCCACCTTACCAGTAACACCGAGAGGGTGGAGGTGGGTTTGCAGTCACCCTAGGAACAGAGGGGTCATACTAACTGCCATTCTGATCATGTCATCTACCTAATTACCTGCCTCTGTGGAAAGCAAAATATAGGGATGACTACACGGAAGGTGAGAACACGTATCACGGAACATAGAAGCATCATTAGGTGCAAAAAAACGAATACCAAATTGACAAAATACTTTGTGGGAAACGCAAACACCGGAAATGACCTAACACGGACAACTCTGGACAAACCGAGATTCTACCCCCAACTCGGGGGACAGGAAGAGGTCACTTTTAGTAAAGGAACAAAAATGGATGTATAGGTTAAAGAGCCATATAAATGGGCTGAACGAGGACATTCCATGGAACACTATAAATCGCTGACACCTTGGGTACCACTTATATAAAAGTCTCAGAGAGAAGTGGATACAACTATACTACGCACACCCAAGTGGACATGGAACTGAGTTAGTTTTTTCATGATGTGTGAATATCCATGTTAACCCCATTAGGTGTCTTTTTTGAACACCCCTGATGTCTCCATTGTACTAATTCTTCTCATGGCATCACATTACACAGAAAAGCAGGGGATGATGGTTTTTGTATTCATCCCAACATGAGGAATTTCCACCTTTTTGGACACTTTGCAACCATAAAGCAAGTACGTGTTATTAACAAGGACACATTCAAGATTTTATTTATTAAGATCACCCGGAAACCATATCATCGGATCACCCAGTCCCTACCTACTATTAATAGATTTCCTTTAATACAACAAGGGCACCTTCTATCAGGGCCGGTAATAACCCGTAAGCCGTTTTCACTCTGCCTACCGTCTCTGAATAAAGTTTTGTAAAAAACTGTAGTGGGAAACGTTTCCGCACCACGCTTCAGTTGCCTAGGTGACAAGAAGCAACGTTGTGATGACGTGGTCACGTGACACGGGAACTCAGAGAGGTATTGTCACATAATCAAGCCACTATTAGGGAAGCTTCACCGGACTGCCGGTATCTCTTCACAGCTAGCCCGAGACAAGAGGTTGAGGGGGAGCATCACCCTTGGAGTAGTATAGAGGGGAGGGCATTTGAGCGCAGGGGGGGGAGCGCATGGTTGTATGCCTTTACGCGCTATCGCCCCATGTGTATACACATATTAATTAGTGAATACTACCAACGGGGATGTTTATTTGTTGTAAGATCATCATGGTAACACCTTAGCTCAAAAATGTTGGCACATGGAGAACTATTATAGCCAACAATAACGGGACCATTTATGTTCCAAGGTGGTGTAGACATACGGTGACCTGCTTCAGTTTCCATAGGAACACCGGGGCATAATAGTTAAAATAATCTGAATTAGCGCCTAAGATACCCAGTTGGGCAGAACAGGGTGGATAACCCAGACACAGTTAAGAGTGCATTACTATCAATCGTGTAACTGTATCTTCATTATGTTTTTATCTATTTGTCCCCCGGAGTGTGACTACAGGGGGTCTCCTCTTCTAACTCACCAGTTTAAGCATGACTTATTTGAAACTCGGTGAGTTGAGTCTTTTCGTGTCTTGGGATGGAGGAGGTAAAAAAGAGTGTAAGGGGAATTTTGCCCTAGCAAAAGTACAGTTTCCGGATGACCATATCATATGGACAAGCATGTGTGATAGGTCTGACTAAGGACATAATAAGACATAATATTTGCATATCGCTGTGTCTGCATGCAGAGGTAGTACAGGTCTCCGGGGAGGTATAAATCGGACACACTCTATAAATAGAGTGCTGGTTGGTTGGATGGAGTAAGACTGGTTGGACTTCACAACCACTGTCCATGTATGACTGATCCCACCCTTTTCCATCCTTTCACTACCCACAGATTATCTGGAGTGAGTTACTAAATGGGTGCCTCTCTGTTCTGGAGACTCCAAACTCGGGGTTTTGAGGGATTGTTGGATACTGGGTTCAGGAAGCTCATGAAGAATGCTGTGGTGACCTGAAATTGTAGGTACAAGTCAATCAGCTGAAACATGCCGTCAACCGGGCAGTAAGGAGGGGTGAAGGAACTCCTAATGCTTCCTGTCAACACCATCCCTCACGTTTTTAATCCTAGTTGGTGGATTTAGGAATAAATTACTTACAAAAGATACCACTGAATTAGTTTTAACCTTTACTGCACTTTTTTCTTTCGGTGATCCCAGGATCCATTACTTATATCATTATTTTTATATGTTTGCATTGTCTTCCCCTCCCTTTTGCTCGCCTCCACACCAGGCGTTGGTCTGCGCATGGGTGTATTGAAACAGGCCAGATGGTGAAGCATGTCACAATTTTGTGAGTGAGGGCATTATTTTTTCCTTGAGCTCATGCCACCTCTCTTGAACATATTCATTCACACTACTACTTTCTTTGTGTGCTACAGATGTGACAGGGAAGGTTAGAGTACTGGTTGTGCTGTGCTTCTCTCCCTTCTTGTGTGTGAGAAAATGCAATTTTGATACATCATAAACCTGGAAGATAAACCCCTAGATATGTAATCTCTCATGCCAGTAAGAGCCTATCGGATGTAGAACAAAGATACTCTCAACCAGAAAAGGAAATTTGGGCGGTTGTTTGGGCATGTGAACATTATCACTATTTTGTATATAGAAAGCCGTTTGTAATCATAACAGATCATCAAGCTCTCGTTTCTATCTTTGGGAATCCAAAAACAAAACTGCCACCTAGGATTGAAAGATGGTGAATGCGGCTAATGGAGTATGATTTTAAAATTATTCAAAAAACAGGAAAGGAATATAATCCGGAAGATTATTTATCTAGACACTGTTTAAGGAAGAGTTGGAACAACAATCAGTTGTTCTATAATCAAGTCAATAGTGCTAGGAATCATCACAGAGAAGAGCTAATTGAGGCCACATAAATAAATGACGCTATTCAAGAAGTAAAAAAGATAATACGTGAGAATAATTGGAGATTGATGATTACTTTTGAGAGGAAATAAATTAATGATTCCAGCCAGTTTACAAAGATGTGTCATTGACTGGGCACATGAAAGTCACAGAGGTATTTCGGCAACAACATTTTTATTGAGGGAAAAGCTATGGTTCCCCACTTTAGACCGGCAAGTAGAAGAAGTGGTTCAGTCCTATCACATATGTCAATGTACTTCTAAGGAGAAAGGAGTTGAAGAATTACATATATGTCAGAATTGCCAGATGCTGTATGGTCTAATGTAGCAGTAGACATTTATGGACCTTCGAACTCGGGACATTATCTGTTAGCAATAGTAGATTAATACTCATGATTCCCTATTGTGAAAGTGGTTTAGTCAACATCCACATCAGTAGTGCTTCCAGTTTTCGATGAGATATTTTCGACTTGGGGAATACCTAATATTTTGAAAACAGACAACAGGCCACCATTCAGTGGAAATGAATTCCAAAAGTTCATGAACTATTTGGGAATTATACATTAGGAGTAAAGTCCATGTTGCCTCTGGCTAAAGGAATGGTGAAAGGGTTATTGGACACAATTAGGAAAGCTGTGCAGTAGCAAGACTGTTGCAGATATCAATAAATCAGGCTCTGTATGAGTACAGAAATACTCCACATACGTCAACTGGAAGATGCCCATCAGACTTAATGTTTGGTCAATCAAGACAGACTCGTCTGCCACATCTGCCAGCAGATCTGCCAAAAGCTCAAAAATAAATATTGCAAAAAGACAAAGAGGCGAAGGCTAAAATTAAATATTATGCAGAAAGTGGAAGAAAACATCGGAGCCAAGAATATCAAACAGGTGATTAGGTGCTAGTTCACCAAAAACAGATAAGAAAGTTGTAAAGTAGATTTCACCCTATGCCAATGGAGATAACAAAGATTCAAGGAACAGCTTTAACAGCGGAAGATGACAGCAGAATAATAAAAATGAATAAGACATTTTTCAAGAAAGTTAAGTCAAGCATTGATAGGAAAGAAGTACAACTAAATGATCGACAACTTGAACAGACACTTAGAAAATCTGAACAGGTTTTAACCTCATCCTTGCGATGGATATTTTCCTCCTGTGCTGGGCCCCCATGCAAATGGGTGTGGTCATGACGGAATGGTTCCGTCATGAGCACAGCTCGACTGATGCTCATGACGGAACCGTTCCGTCATTAGCAGCGAAAGAGTTAAGGAAATCTCAACGTTTAATTGAACACTGCTAAGTTTGTTCTCGTATGATTTCGGTGTTTTTCTCTTAAAAGGGTGGTGGAATGAGATGATGGGTGTGATGTCACATGAAATGGTATGGGGGAAAGTTCTAGGTTAGAAGTAAAAGGGGTTTTCAAGAGGATAAGGGCAGTTAAGGCTAGGACTGAAAGAACTATGAAGATGAGTGTGTGCACTTGAATAAACTTGTTTACATTTAGAAGTATTAATGTTTCCTGCGCTTCAACTATGTTTTTCGCAAATGATAAGTTATACATCTTCATCAGATCAGATAAGATCAGTGCAACACCCTTAAAACACCTAAATCAATTGCTAAAATTTGTGAGCGTTGAAAAATGTGTTGATGCTTGGATTGCCATAACTATCTCAGGAACCTCTCGGACCATGTTCCTTTTTCATATAAGGGAACTCTCTGGGCTTTGCCATCACCTGTAAGCAATGTGTCCATGCAAGAGACCCACAATGCTCTTTTAATTTCCTCAATATTTCCTTGTGATTCTAATTTCTGTAAATTTTATCTACCATTGAAGACATTTAAAGCTTGTGCTTCCAATTCCCTTTGTCCTGGTGATGATCACTCAAAGGATTTAGAATTAAAATGCTAATGACACAATGGGCAACTAGATCATGATAAAAAACGATGTAATTGGCATGTTGAATTTGAATTTGAGTTTGGAATTTTATTACATTTGCATAGTTACTTAAACCCATTGCATTATAAATTTCAAGTAAAACAATAAAATCATGATAATATATTAATTGCACATTTTCAAAATTCATATATCATTAGGATCTTAAAAACAGTTAAATTGCTATCAGATTAAAAGTGCTTTGTTCCTCATACAGATAGCTGTCAATATAATTTGTGCATTCTGCCCGCACTTCATTGCTCTGTCTGGACAATGCTATTAACCAAAAAAGAACATTATTAAAAGATCAGTCCAAGCACTTATATGGAGGTTTCCCAGCTCGACCTTACAGGAGGCAGTCTTGTATCATAGTTTGAATGGATAGACACAGTATTCCCAAATATTTCGGCATCTGGCCACCTGCATGAGTTGATGACCTAACGGGCTACCCCTTAGCCTGGAACAAATTTAGGTGTGCAATGGCATTTTTTTCTCAGATGCATCTAGGAATCTCACTAGTCTACAGTTTAGTTGAGGTGTTGCTGGATCAAAGCATGCCAAAACTGCTTGTCTCCTTGAGCGAATTCTTCTTTGGTTTACGGGGACTTTTAGCAACTGTCTCCTTTCCTGTATCAACTCCTTGCGGGAACATAATAAATTAATAATATCGCCCTGGTCATTTTTGCATAGACTGCAAGATGTTAGAGATGTCTCCCTCTTCCATGGTGGAAGGTTCAGAGTGCATGGGATCAAGCCAAGGCAAAGTTTTAAAAATTTTAATTTCTTTGCTTTCAGGTAGCCCAAATTGAAGTATTTTTGGGGGGTGCTAAGACCTTGTAATTGTTCAGAGACATCCAGGAGTGCGATCTTTCTGGCCCTTTCCATCACCTGTAAGCAATGTGTCCATGCGAAAGTTCCACAATGCTCATTTAATTTCCTCAATATATCCTTGTGACTCTAATTTCTTTCAATTGTATCTACCATTGAAGAAACTTAATGCTTGTGCTTCCAATTTCCTTTGTCCTCGTGATGATCACTCAAAGGATTTAGAATTGAAATGCTGCTGACACGTTGGACAACTAGATCAGAATAAAAAACGATGTAATCGGCATGTTGAATACATGTAATTTAATTTATTCCGACATTTGTGAACACGTGAACACTAAGCGCCACTTTATATAAATCATTTCTCAATATTGTTATCAGAGTCCTTGTTTTATCTCTTGGTGATCGCTGCAAGGCTCTAAGTTCTCAGAGTAGATGCCTCATTTATTGTGTATCTGTGATGTAAACAATAGTGTTATTATCTACATAACTACATCACTGTTAACCTTTGTTGTTTTTTTACCGGTCACAGCTGGAAATATATATTTGTTTTACCATAGCTATATTTATATATTACGATTATGTTTGTGGTGCTACAGCAATGCTTCCTCCTAGCAACAATGCTCTGCAGTACAGCACTTTGGCATCTATTATGTCAGTGTAGTTCCGGTTTGAGTCAAAAACTCTACTTCTGACCAAATTGGGAATTACTGGAGATGCAGGAATATTGCATTCTCGATTCCCCCTTCTCGAGAGTTGACCAGTTAATAGCAGATGAAATCTTGTGGGGGAAGGGTAGAAAATCGGAAATTACAGTGCAAATTCCAGGGGTAATTCCCCATTTAAAAGGAGAGTCCAGGATGCAAACTGGTATACTGTAGTATTCTTGCATTTCAAAATTACCAACACCCGGGTGTATTTAATCCAGGTGTGGAAATGCTCAGTAGCAGCTGCTACCGGATGTAGGTGCTGTGGTGGCAGGGAAGGGGGGCAGGGGAGGGAATTGAGGGAATGAAGAAAAAAATGGGCTTACCTGCAATGGCCGGCCACCGCCTCTCCTCCGTCCTCTTCCTTATTCCTGTCTACAGTCCCGGCCAGCAGCAAATACAGCACCGAGCACAATGGCTCCCCTGAGTAAATGACAATTTTGCAATGCAGCATTGTGAATGGTCTGAGTGCCATGGTTTGGTGCTCAGGTGGGGACTGGAAGCCTGTGCATGTTCCCCACTAGGCTGTGTAATGCAGCCTGGTCAGGATTCTGCAAAGTGTGCATAACTATTTGGCCGGCCCTCGGACTTAAGAAGTGCAAACCACTCATGTCCCTGCTCAGGCTAGAATTAGTAGTGGGAGAGGCACTCCAGTTTAAACAAAAATTATTTGTAATTTTTTCCAGTTATCTAAGCGTGCTGCAGAGGAGGACGCAATGCCCATGCTGCGTCGAAAAAGACAAACATGAAAGAAACAAGCTGAACAGCCTGACCTCTGCACACTGTAACTTTTACCCTTCTGGGTTAAATTGTACACATTATGCAACGTTTTTCAAAAAAAAAATAGCTCAGGCTAGCCCCGCCATGCCACTGACTGCAAATTATTATCATTTTATTTTTCCATTAGAACAGTGGGGTGACGTGTCTCCGCCTTAGGGAGGAGCCGCCACTGGAAATGCTATATTCATAATGCCACACTCCACTAAATGTAGACCATATTTGCCCAACTTTGCAAAGAAAAAGGGCCATATTTTCCTATTGCCAGTGTCTGAATTTCATAGTATCAAAGATTCTTTGAATTAGAAAAAATGCAAATATTTGTGCTTTCCAGAATCATACATATTGAAACATACACTTTGAAATGAAGTTACAATGTACCCTACCTGCTGCTGGTTTAATGGCAATGGGCACTGAAATGTCAGAACATTCAATCCTCCTTAACACCAATTTGCAGGACAATATTATCGCCCTACCCACAAACATTAAGGGCCAGATGTAGGAGCCCAAATACCGGTCGGTAACGGCCGATTTCGGCTGTTACCGACCGGTATTTGGGTATTGTAATGTAGGGGGCTAGAAAATTACAGAATCGGTTTATTTACCGATTTGATAAATTTACTGGTTCGGTAATTCATTTTTTGTAGGTGGCACAGTTTACAGTGCCACAGGGCCTTAGAAATTCGTTATTTACCACCCAATACTATTGGGTGGTAAATTACGAATTTCTGTGTACATGCACATCTGTGCATGTACACCTGTGCCATGAAGCACACATACATGCCCTAAGGGCATGTATGTGTGTCACATGGCACACAAGCCAGAAACAGGGGTGCAACAGGGTGCCAAAGTGACACCCTGTCCCCCTAGGAAATTCAGTAAATTTACCGATTCGGTAATTACCGAATCAGTATTTGCTATCGAATCCTATGGGCTTCAAGGCCGATAGAAATCAATGGCAAATACTGATTCGGTAATTACCGAATCGGTAATTACCGAATCCTACCAATTCAGTATTTTTACCGATTTTTTTTCCTACATAGCAATTACCAATTGGGAAATACCCAATCGGTAAAATTCGGTATTTACCATTCGGTAATTTGCTATTACCTACATCTAGCCCTTATTTATTTAGCCACTTTGGCATTTCTAATCTTTTTTGTAGCAGTATTTGTTTTTTAAATTGCTATAACCCCAAAGCACGATTAGTAACCCTGTAAATCGAAACAAGCACTTTTAAAGGGCTGCAAAAAACTATCCTGTGTAATAGACAAAATATTTTGCGGCACATGCCTCTACTTTTCAAAGTGCACAAGGACTACAGGATGGGGAAGAACTACCTGACAGTCAAAGTAATTATGTTTTAAGAGTTGCGAAATGACACCATTTTATAACACATAAACGGGAAAATATTTTGTTTGTCCAAGACCAGACAGTGTTCATAAGAGGAAGCTAAGATTAATACAATTGTCATCTGATGTCACTGCAAATATTCATCTTAATAGAAAGAGAGCGAGCTATGGAGACAGTTCTGACTTGCGATGCCTTTTCTAACCCCAAGCGAGGAGGGTCATGATACAGGAGTCTGCACCAGAGACCTGTGCAACCTTGTATTGTCTATTAAATTGCCGGACTGAGCTGAGACAGACACCTGTGAGCTGGCTGAACTTCATGTAAGATGCTGCTGCAGTCACGTTGAAGAACACGGTGATCGAAGAAGCTACTCAGGTGAATTACAGACTGAGGCCCATATTAATCAAACTTTCACCAAGGCAGTGTAGCAAGACAGCTTGCTGTGCTTTGTTGTGTGAAAGGGGGAGATGCAGGCATGCGCCACATTAACAGGCACATTCCTGTCCTCTCCTTGCGCTGACACACAATAGGTTGCCTTACACCGATGCAGGCATCCCTGCACCATGGTGCAAGGATTCCTGTTTTGTTTGAAGGATTTTTTTTTGTAGGATTGGCTTCTTTCCTGCACAAAACCAATTCTTTGAGGTTTTTTCCTCTTTCTATGTGTACTACAGAATGCAGCACACATAGAAAGAGTAAAAAACAATGAGCAATAAACTCATTTCTCCTCTTTACGCCTCCCATGGGAAGGTGTAGCATTTTTACGCATTCACTGGTCTACCACTCATGGTAAATGTAGGAATGCACCAAAATCCATTGGTGGATGTGTGGAAATAGCCATGCTCCACCTATGGAACACTTTCCTGACACAGAGTAAAGCAAGGCAGTGACTTGCGCTGCCTTGCATACTCCAAATTTATCAAGCACTGAAGCGTGACAGAAGGTGGCCTTGCATTGCTTGGTAAATCTGACTTTAGTGTTCAGTTGTCCTTGCTTTACCTTTTGTAATGGAGAAGTGTGGCTCAATGGTTAGAGCAGGCAGACCTCGATGCAGAGCTCTGGCCAGGGACCAGGGTTCGATTCCTGCCCCGGCGGGTCTCGGGCTCATTAATTCCCCATACCGGATATTCTCGCCTCAGTGCCTATTCTGATCATGGGTCCCACGCTGCAACTCTGGGCAATAGCTTGCTTAGTCTCCACAACGGCCCCCACAACGCGAGGGATGCCTGGTCTGCACCATGTGGGTGCCCAGGAGTGGACACTTCACAGGGAAAGCCAGGAAGGGTTCCCTTGCGGTATTTGTACAAGCGCTGGGAAACCCACTGCGGGTAGCTGTGCGCTATACAAGTACAAAAAAACATTTACATGGTAGGGCAATGCAACACTGTGCTAAATTTGCCCCTGAGAGCCAGATTGTTCCACAGGCTACAATGGATGGCTTGAAACCAGTTTTAAAGGGACACTTACGCGGGTGGCACATTAAGTGCCACAGACCCACTCGTCGCATTTACAGGTCTTGGGTACATGTTGTACCACATTATTAGAGAGCTATAAGTAAATTAAATGTGGCAACTATGTGTGAGACAATTTGACCATGTTTAAAGGGGTGAGCACAAGCACTTTAGCGCTGGTTAGCAGTGGTAAAATGAACAGAGTCATAAAGCCAACAAAAAAGAATTTTAGCATACAGGTGGTGATAAGGCAAAAAGTGTGGGGGAAGACCACACTAAAGACTGTTAGGTCTAACAGCCCCTATAAATGATATTCTCTGCACAGGCTGAAGGTGTAATTTCAATTCAATGAAAAAGAATCCTTGTGCACAGCAACAAAGCGATCACTTGTTAGTGGCTCGGGACTTGCAGAGGTGACCTCAACATCAGGAGTCAGTCATCATGGTAGGAGAAAATGAATCCTTCACCTGTGATGCTGAATCACAACCACATCTGTAATCTTTGTGAGCACCTGAGGGGCCAAGGTAAAGCTGAAGGGCAGGGCAGTGCGTTGAAAATGTTCTGACCCTACCACAAAACAGTAGTACTGACTGTGAGAATACAGGGTCATCACATGGAAGTAGGTGTCCTGTAGCTGCAAGGACACCACCCAGTCTTCCGTATCTGTGGCCTGTAGCATCCTCCCGAGCTGATTGAAGCATGAAAATTATTATGCCTTTGAGCATTTCGATGTTTTTTTTGTTGGGCCAGGGTCAGGCCTAACCCTATGCTGTTCCGTGACAATTGTAAGTGGTGTTTTCGACTCGCACGAATATGGTCGAGTCTGGTATCTATGAACCGCAAATGACGAGTTTAGTAAGTGTGCGCAGTTTCGCTGTGCTAACTTAAACCGTTCGTTTGTTATGTGGGTTTTTCATCTGTACCCACGGGTTCCATCTTAGATGCGGCATCCATTTTGTCTCTTGCCCTCAAGTAGCCAGCGAACGGACGCTGTCCGCTTCGCGACCCTGGGACTCCCAAGATATTTGCAGAGGACACGTGTTCTTTGTAAGTGCCTTTATGACGAGAGGGATGATACTGTAAGGCAGATGGCCCCGCTCGAGGCTCATCTTGCCATGCCGGTTTATTGTCTCAGCCGTGCATCTCATTAGGCACGTCCCTTTGATGCCTGTATCTCGTGTTTCCCGATACCTCCCCTTTTACACCCTTTCCGATCTCCCCACTGTCTCCGTCTTCCTCTGCACCTGTCCTTGTTCCTATTTCGATCTGTTTTACTGCCGATTGGAATGCACTAATGTTGGGAAGATGGGTTTTTACAGTTGGGAACCGCCAAATGTTTCCGCACTTATGTTCCGGACCTTATGTGTAACAAAGTGACCAAAGCGACCCCTCTGGGGGATAATTATGGGAACCGGGTTGTAAACCTTTGTGTATCATGTTGTCCTATGGCTAAATTCTGTATAAAAGGAGCGATCCACAGAACCAATTTGAAGCAGTCTCCCCAAGTTGCACGTGTGGTACTTGTCGTGACTTCTGTGTTCCGTGCAGTAAATAAACCTTGAATCTTTGACGCCGAAGGAAGTGTCCCGTGTCTCTGTCATCCGTACGCCGGAGCAGGTTACCCACGAAGGTTTCAGGTGTTGTGCCCTGGCACCGCTGGGTCTTAAAGAACCCAGTCCTTCAGTTGGCGCCCAACGTTGGGCTGCATCAGTGGTACCGGTCCAAGCCCGACGATCGTGAGGAACTTCGTGTGAAATCTCCGAGGGAAGGTGCACTCCGCTTCATCGATCCTGTTGTCGAAACAAGTGGCCCGAAGACTTTTCCCGCGAAGATTCCCGCCTCCTGACGGCTGCGACGGACTGCTGCCCTGACTGTAGACCTGTTTTGGTGCCTGGCGTAGACCTTGGTATAGCGAGACGATTGACGGGCCTTCCTGGTGACGCCATCGATCTTTGAGTTAGGTATTTGTGGGTCGCTCCCAGAGTCCTTAGTTGTTGACACTTTAGCGAGTGTTTTTGTTGTTGACGCTGTGTGAGTGTTTTTGTCGGTGACACTTTGCTAGCGTACTTTGTTGTGTTATTTGACGACTGCAGCCGCCAAAAACCGAGGGTTTTTGCTCTTTGCTGGGACTTGGTAAATCCCGTAACCCTTGAAGTTTGTGAAACTCGGCTAGTGTGCAAGATGCCTGGTCGTAGTACTTTGTTTAGTTGTTTCAGACCTTGTGGTGCGGATTCCCGACTGGAGGACTCGTGTCCGATACCTCCGGTTGGAACTCCGACTTATGAACTGTACAGTAAACATGGGCTAGGCCCGATTACTTTTAATGATTATTGGATTCGTTATACAAAGAAGGACGGTGTCCTTAGTTGGCCACCTCATGGTAGCTTTGAGACCCCGATCCTAGATAACCTAGAGGCTAAATTGTTCGAGAAAAAGTCAAGGCCGGCCATGTTTGATGCCTTTCGGTTGTGGCGTAAAGAAGCCCGACAGAAAGAAATCAGACAGACTAAACGAAATCAGAGAGATAATGTTGCTACTATTGTAAAGAAAGCAGAGCAGTTTCAGCATGATAAGGAGGTTAAGGAAAAGGAAGTGTTTGATAGATTACAGCGTATGACTATAGATAAATGCTATCCTACTTTGCCTACGGAGTCGGAAAAGAAGGAAGAGGCAGTTGAGGATCCTTTAATGTCCTATCTTATGAAGTCGCCACCTCCGTATGTACAGGGTACCACAGCCCCTGTGATTCCCCCTGTACCTGTTCCTGCACCTATTCTTCCTTTGCCTGTTCCTCAACCTGCACCTGCTCTTCCGACTGTTCCTGCTCCTTTGCCTGTTGCTGTCCCTACTGCTCCTCCGCTTCCACATACTCCTGCTCCCGCTACTGCTCCTGCTCTGTTAACTCCTGCTGTTGCCTCTGTTTCTACTCCTTCATTTGTTAGTCCTGTGTCCTATACTTCTCCCTCTACTCGTAGTCGTAATTCTCCTCTTGCGGCTAGCTTCTTTCATTCGCTCGGCCCTGTTCTTGGGTCCGCTGGTTCCGATGGTCCTCAGAGACGTAGTCAGCTTCCTGGTAACAGAGAACGCGCTTCGCTATACAACATGGCGATGGGTTGGATGATGCACCCTCTTAGAAATCCTCCACGAGTCGTACTCGACACGTTCTGTCAATTCAATATACCAACCCAAAGATTCGTGTTTGAAGAAATGTGTAAGGTCCTTCGTGATCAGATATCTGCCGACGCACCTGACGAGGTGCTGACCGCTTTGTCTGATCTACAGCTTCAGTTTTCGACTGGCCTGATAGTGGATACCAACGTTCGACGTGCTGTCGAGCGATTGCTATCTTTCCGTCCCACTCCTATACCTCAAGCCTTGTTTGTTGAGGATGTCGAAAGACAGCCAGATGAGTCCGGTCAATTTCCTATGCGAGAAGTTCCACCGGTGTGGATGCCAGGTAATCCAGGGGCTAACCCCCCGATTCCGCCATTCTTTCAGAGAGTGTGGATACATCTCCCATGGAAACGCTCAGAAGTGTTACAGGTGAAGCAATCTTTGCCTGACCCTCGCAAAAATCCTGCAGGGTACTACAAAGAATTATCGCAGCTCGTAGATGCCACGGTAATGAATCTTGCCGACATTGATATGCTCTTTGGCAATGTCGTACCGCAACCGGTATGGGCTAAGATTCGTCAGGAAAATCATCCGAATGAATTAGGTGGTGCTTGGGCTGCCATTGTTGCGGCCGATACGCGACAAGTTGGTGGGGCTAAGCCTGAACAATTAATTGCTGATCTTCCTCAAAGAATAATAACGTTAATGAAAACTCTCATGCCAGCTATGAGGGTAAATTGGGACAAACTGTCAGCTTGTAAACAGAAAAAGGACGAGAGTGTCTCCGACTTCTTTACGAGGTTCGAGGAGGCATTCATTGATCATAGTGGTCAGGATATGAGCACTGAGGGTGGTCAAAGGTTGTTTGTGGATAAATTTGTGTCGAACTTATTGCCCGATTTGAGCAATAAATTAAAGAATTCAGAAAGTGCATGGGCCGTTTCTACTTCAGCTCAGATATTGGCTACGGCACAATATTATGAGAATAGAGAGAAAGAAGAGAACGACCGCGCTGATAAAAAGACGAAAGAGCTTAAAACTAAAGTGTTGCTTCAGCAAGCGTATCCTCCACGTACGAATCAGAATACTTCGCAACAAAATAGATCGCAGCCGCAATCGAACCGATCACAATCTCGTAATGACTCCTCTTCCCAAAGATCGTCGTTAGGGTACAATCAATGTGCTTATTGTAGACAGGAGGGACATATCAAATTCAATTGCCCTGTTCTAAACGAACGTAATAGTGGTAATCCATCTAGAGGAGGTCGTGGTGGTTCACAGCAGGTACCACGTGGTAGAGGTCGTGGTGCTCAGAATGATCGTTCAGATAACTCATCAAATTCCGATAATTGTTTTGATCAACGTGGATCGTCGCAAGGACGATCTGCGCAGTACAATGTGGACGATTATTACGTCGATCAGGGAACTGACGACAGTAATTACTAGGACCGCCGAAGACAAGGAGAGGGAGTAGTATCAGTTCCGGTTGATCAGAGAGGGCCTTACGTCGCAGTTGCTACATCGGGCGTCGTTGAGCCTTTTCTGTTGGACACTGGTGCAGCGAAAAGTTCCATTAAGCATTCGAAACTCCCTGGCGCACCTTTGTCTGGCTTAACAAATGTTTCCGTTGGATTTTCTGGCGCCCCCGTTAGCAATCCAGTTTCGCGCCCTTTGCCCCTTACAATTGGGCCTCGTGAGCTAGAAGCTCCGTTGATTTTAACCACGGGTTGTGGTGAAAATCTTTTGGGTCTGGATTTGCTTAAACGTTTGTATGCAACTTTGTATTGTTCTCCTGCGGGTGTAAAGCTTACGTTGGGAGAGAGGGTTGTCTCTCCCATGTATTCGTCTCTCGATAAGCTTCCACCGGAATTGAGTTCTCTTCCTGCGTCTTTGTGGGCAACAGGTCCCAACGATGTGGGCCTTCTTGACATCTCACCTTATGTTGTTCAGTTGAAATCCAATGTGCGATTGCCACGTATTCCCCAGTATCGTATCTCTCTTGATGGTGAACGAGCATTGTTAGCGATCATCTATGATTTGATCGAGAAAGACGTTGTTGAGGAAACACGGGGAAACGTGTGCAACAGCCCTGTACTGCCCATTCTAAAACGTACGGATCCTTCAAAACCACCTGTTTATCGTTTTGTTATCGATTTACGGGAGGTGAATAAAATTGTGATTCCTCAGTTCCCCGTTGTGCCTGACATCACGGCATTACTGACTCTGATTCCAGCTTCTGCAGCGTGGTTTTCGGTGATTGATTTGAAGAATACGTTCTTCAGCATCCCGATTGCAGAAGAGAGCAGAGACCTTTTCGGTTTCTCTCTTGGTGGACGCAGCTTCCGGTTTAAACGCGCTCCTCAGGGCTACTGTGAAAGTCCATCGATTTACAGTCAAGCCTTGAAGGGTCAACTGGATGCGTTTAGGTTGCCGGCTGGTGCGGCCTTAATCCAATACGTCGATGACCTATTGGTGGCTGCAGATACTCAGGACATTTGCAAAATTGCTACGGTGTCGTTGCTGCAACATCTCTGCGAGTTAAATCACAAGGTGTCACCTTCTAAACTCCAATATTGTTGTCAAGAAGTAACCTATCTAGGTCACTAATTGTCAAAGGAGGGAAGGCGGTTGACCCCAGAGAGAATTGCAGCAATTGCGCGAATGGCTGTGCCAACAACCCAAAGAGATGTGCGTGCCTTTTTAGGTATCACGTCGTATTGCAGGCAATGGATTCCTAATTTTTCATTGCTAGCGAAACCATTAGTGGCTCTTACGTGCAAGGATGTTTCGACTCCTTTACCATGGACGGAAGAATGTCAGAAAAGTTTTTCTGAATTACGTGATTCATTGTGTTCGGCTCCTGTGTTAGGTACTCCTGACTATAGTAAGCCGTTTACATTATATGTTCACGAGAGAGAAGGTTGTGCTTTGAGTGTCTTAACGCAACCTTTTGGTGGTAAGCAACGTCCATGTGCATATTTTTCCTCGACCTTGGACCCGGTAGCTAGAGCATTGCCGAGTTGTTTACGAGCAACGGCGGCAGCTGCGGTCTCCATCCGACAATCAGCAGGATTGGTCATGGATAATATGCTTACGGTGATGGTTCCGCACGCAGTCGACACTCTTTTAAATCGTACGAAAACTCAGCACTTGACGAGTGCGAGGTTGTCTGGGTACGAGTTGACGCTGTTGGCAAGCCACCTTCAAATAAAACGTTGTAATGTTCTGAACCCGGCAACTTTGTTACCAATTAGCTCAGAGTCAGATGAAATAACAGAACACGATTGTTATTTGAGGACAGAGGAGGAAACAAAAGGTCGAGTGGACCTTAAAAACACCCCATTGGAAGATCCAGATGGAACACTGTATGTGGATGGTTCATGTTTCAAGTTGCCGAATGGTGATGTGACTACTGCTTATGCTGTTGTAACGTTGAATACTGTTGTTGAGACTGCACGATTAAATCAGAATTCTGTTCAAGCCGCAGAGCTGATCGCTCTCACCAGAGCGTGTGTGTTAGCGAAAGGGAAACGTGTGAATGTGTTTACCGACAGCCAATATGCCTTTGGCGTCGCACATAGTTTTGGACGGTTGTGGAGAGAGAGAGGTTTTCTAACATCGCATGGTACGAAGATTCAGCATGGCCAGCTTGTGAATGATCTTTTGGATGCACTTACGTTGCCTAAGCAAGTGGCGATTGTCAAATGTAGTGCACATCGTAAGGTGACGGATGATGTGGGTCGTGGTAATGCTTTTGCGGATGAGACTGCTAAGGAGACTGCCCGGAACCTTAGCACTCGAATGTATGTGACGAGTTCGGTTAGGTGGCCTACAGAATCGAGTATGTGTGAGGACACTATTGAGAGTGTGAAAGCAATTCAGAATGAGGCCACCGAGACTGAAAAGACGAAGTGGAAAGAAAGTACGGGAAAGTTGGATGCGAATGGTTGTTGGATTGATTTATCGGAACAGAAAAGATGGATGTTGCCTGATGCGTATGTGCTGGCTGTTGTGACTATGGCACATGGGTTAGCACATATTAGCGCGAAAGGTATTTGTAAGTTGCTGTCCCCTGTGTGGAAGAATGATGGTATTACGAAATGTGCTGAACGTTTGGTTAAGAATTGTATGGTATGTATGTTGTACAATCCTGGTAAGGGAACCCCAACTCCTCCTGGTAGTTTTGCTCCCCCTTCATGTCCCTTTGAGGTGATTCAATTGGACTTCATCCATATGGAGCGATGCAATAACCTGAAATACGTTTTAGTTGTGGTTTGCGCATTCTCCCGATGGATCGAGGCCTATCCTCTCAAAGACAATACTGCTTTGTCTACTGCGAAAATCCTACTGAAGGAATATTTTCCTCGGTATGGAATGCCTAGAGTTGTGTGGTCAGATAACGGAAGTGAGTTCGTGGGGAGTGTGATGAAGAGTGTGTGTAAGGGCCTTGGAATTAATCAGAAATTCCATAGTGCCAATCATCCCCAGTCAGCTGGTTTGGTTGAAGGGTACAATGGCACCCTCAAACTAAAACTAGCAAAGATTCAGGCTACGACTGGTCTCTCGTGGCCTGACGCTTTACCTTTAGCATTACTGTCAACAAGGGCAACTGTACACTCCCGAGTAGGGCTCAGTCCCTATGAAATAGTGTTCGGTCGTCCTGCCAATGTCTGGGGGGTCCCTAGACCGGGTGCTTTTTGTGATCTTGAGTATCCAATGTTGATCGGTTATCTTCATGACTTGACTGCTAAACTGAGGTTAATTCATCAACAGGTTTACGAAGCATTGCCGACGCAGACGGAGGGTCCAGGCCACCAGCTCCAGCCCGGAGATTGGGTGGTGACGCGAAACTTCTCGTGCAAGAACAATTTGGATCCCAGGTTCACTGGACCCTACCAGGTCCTCCTTGCCACGAGAACTGCAGTTCGTCTTGAGGGACGGAAGAATTGGGTGCACGCCACCCACACCAAAAAGGTCCCTATCCCGTTGCCAGCAGACTCGTGGGTGAGGAAAGGCATTGCATCAACTGAAACCGAAGGATTGCCGGCGTTTGTACCTTTCAGCGACGCACAACCTGTCGGAGAATCCTCAGTGCGGCAGAAAGACACTGTTGAACATTTGTCAGCAAAAGAGTCAAGACCAGAACATTCAGCTGATCAACAGGACGCTGTCTCTTCAACGGATCCTTTGTTTGACGAACAGACACGCCCTGGGAAAACCCGATACTTTTTGCGATCTAGCACCAGAGACTAATAAAAGATCATGTTCTGTCCCTTGACAATTGCATTATCCCGTTTTCCACGATCAGTTTGAACACTCGAATCATTGTAATTATTTTGTATATATTCATTGAGTTTCGTTCCTTACACTTTTTGCTTCCACAGCTGAGAAACATTGTTTTCGCATATATACTTGTGAAATAAAGACCGTAGGGCCGCGCGCGTACTTCCTTCTGGTTAGTAGGTCTTGACACTAGGTTAAAGACCGTCGGTTCCTGGGAACTCCTAGGGATTGACTGCTGCTACACAGAACGAAGTGCGTCAAGAAACGTTGCGGACGGTCGTAGGGAATGGCATTATCGAAGCTGACGGACTTGGAAGGAGCTCAAGCGCATAGATTCAAGCTGCAGCGACTCAGTCGTACCAAATGTTTTATGTTCCAAATATTCGTATTGTTTTTGACTGTTTCTGCATTATTGGCGGGTGGGGTGTATTGCACGATGTCTTACTTCTTACCTTCTGCTACACCTACTCCTACCCCTGACCCTAAACTCACCTCCACTGCTTCTCCTCATTCTTTTCATATCTTACCTGAACACGAGCAGGCTAGACGTGCAGAATTCCGCAACAATTCCTTTATTCAGCTCCTTCACCAGCATCAGTTAGTGGTTAACACTACTAATTGTTGGGTGTGTAAGTTGATGCCACATACTACGGATAAGGGGATTCCATATCTGGTGTTACCGTATAGTTCCCAAGGGTCTGCTCGAGCATTTCAAACAATGTTTCGAAGCGCACTGGGTTTCCACCCCATTCGAGAACCACGTTCCCCCTACTCTGGTCCTACCTCGTACCAAAAACCTTTGTCTATAGCAATAGAGGATTTAGATAGCGATATCTATGATCCCTCGCTTATTCCTGAAGAAGAGGTACAAGCCTATAGGGTCCTAAGTAGAGGCGAATATAGTGTGTTCACTAGTGAAAAACAGCTTAAAAGCTCGCCTCCGATATGGGTCGTACCCCACATTGGTAATTTTTGTCTAATAGGTCGTGGCCGAAGATCGAAAGCCCGACTTGGAGAGAGTGCTTGCACTGAAAATTACATTCTGCCGATGGTCTCGTCCCCTGTGTTCCTGGCTGCCAAGGGTACCTACTTTATCTGTCATGATCGTGCGTATGCATGGTTGCCCTCTGACTTCATGGGCTCATGTTTTATCGCAAACTTGTTGCCTCCGACGTTTACTGTAGATGCAGATTATCACAAGACTAGAGTTGTGAGAGGCGTAATTAGCGAAGAGGATACTGCCGGTCAAGAGGCAGGAGACTTTTTCAAGGGTTTCCTCCCGTTTTGGGGACCTATGGTTAATAGTAGGAACCTGAGACAGTTGACTCGAGTGGTAGAATCGACAGCTAATATTACTGCCAGTGCCCTTGGTAATATCACCACTGAACTTCAGGCGGATAGACTTATGACGTTACAAAACCGTATGGTTTTAGACGTGATCTTAGCAGATCGAGGTGGGGTATGTAAGGTGATCCATTCGAGCTGCTGTATTTTCATTCCTGATAACGCTCCGACTGTCTATCAAGCCATCTCGAAGTTGCATAAGATCTCCGAATCCATACACGTGGATGTAGGGGATTAGACGCTACTTGGGTGGTTTTGGGGCCTGATGTCGACTTGGGGTTGGAAGATTCTGATGATCATCGGAGTCGTTGTGGCGTTCCTGTTCACGTGTTGCCTTTGTGTGCAGTGCGGTCCTGCCTTATGTGGCCTCTGTGCTACAACGTGTATGAGACAGCCACCTGTTACCAAGGGGACTCGGTTGGACAGAGCTATGCTACAACAACGTCTCGATGGTCTGATGAATATCGAATATGATTCCGACTAGTGCTTGCCTACATGAGGGCAAAAGGAGCGTCTGAGGTTCCGTGACAATTGTAAGTGGTGTTTTCGACTCGCACGAATATGGTCGAGTCTGGTATCTATGAACCACAAATGACGAGTTTAGTAAGTGTGCGCAGTTTCGCTGTGCTAACTTAAACCGTTCGTTTGTTATGTGGGTTTTTCATCTGTACCCACGGGTTCCATCTTAGATGCGGCATCCATTTTGTCTCTTGCCCTCAAGTAGCCAGCGAACGGACGCTGTCCGCTTCGCGACCCTGGGACTCCCAAGATATTTGCGGAGGACACGTGTTCTTTGTAAGTGCCTTTATGACGAGGGGGATGATACTGTAAGGCAGATGGCCCCGCTCGAGGCTCATCTTGCCGTGCCGGTTTATTGTCTCAGCCGTGCATCTCATTAGGCACGTCCCTTTGATGCCTGTATCTCGTGTTTCCCGATACCTCCCCTTTTACACCCTTTCCGATCTCCCCACTGTCTCCGTCTTCCTCTGCACCTGTCCTTGTTCCTATTTCGATCTGTTTTACTGCCGATTGGAATGCACTAATGTTGGGAAGATGGGTTTTTACGGTTGGGAACCGCCAAATGTTTCCGCACTTATGTTCCGGACCTTATGTGTAACAAAGTGACCAAAGCGACCCCTCTGGGGGATAATTATGGGAACCGGGTTGTAAACCTTTGTGTATCATGTTGTCCTATGGCTAAATTCTGTATAAAAGGAGCGATCCACAGAACCAATTTGAAGCAGTCTCCCCAAGTTGCACGTGTTGTACTTGTCGTGACTTCTGTGTTCCCTGCAGTAAATAAACCTTGAATCTTTGACGCCGAAGGAAGTGTCCCGTGTCTCTGTCATCCGTACGCCGGAGCAGGTTACCCACAAAGGTTTCAGGTGTTGTGCCCTGGCACCGCTGGGTCTTAAAGAACCCAGTCCTTCACCTACCGGGCTTGTATTCACAACAACCTTTGTATGTAGCTTTGGATCAACGTAGGCCATTGCAGTGACGTTCTCGTTTGCATGTTTGATTTCCCTGAAGCTTTTTTACATTCATGTGACCATTGAAATGTAGCATTTTGTTTCATTATGTCTCCTAATGGGGCACTAATTGCAATGAAATCATCAAGGTTCCTAGAGCAGTAGCTGGCCACGCCAAGAAAAGAGTGTAACATGCCAACAGGTGGCTAACAAAGCCTGCACTTTAGCCGGATCTGGAGTGATTCCCGCATCAGAGTAAATATGGTCAAAGAACTTGAGTTTTGTTTCATGGAACTCAAACCTCCCTGCTTTCAAAATGAGACCTGCATCAGGTAAGTGGTACACTTGTGTAAGATCTTTATCCTGTTCTTTTCGTGTTGTCCTAAAGACCAACATATCATCACTTTAATTTAAAGCGTGCCTGACAGGCTGTATTATGTGGCGAATGACATCTTGAAACAGTTCTGCAGCCGTTAACACACTGAAACAAAATATTTTTTAACTGAACAAACCAATACTGGTAGAAAAGGTAGTAATCTACCTGCAATTTTCTTCTACTTCCAATTGTTGATATCCTCTGTTCAGATCAAGCCAAGAAAAGACTGTAGCAACATTCAGCTACTTAATCATATTGGCAATGTGTGGACCTGGATGATGTTTTCTTTTGATTACCATGTTAGCTTTACGCATATCCGCACAGATGTGTTCAGGTCCTTCATTGTCCTGTTTAGACACTACTACTATGGGCGAAACCCATGGTGTCCGACCAGTAAATTACTCAATGATATCATGCTTTAGCAATGTCTCAAGTTTTTTTAAACAGCTTCCTGTAAAGGAAATGCAATTCGATGAAGTTGCTGAGCAACCGGTTGAATGTCCTCATTAATTCCCCCAGTACTATAGATAGCGAAGCTACAGTTAAGAAAAGTCTAAAGACTTGCCTCTTTGTTGCCCGTGAATCTCTTTCCCATTCTTTTATTTAAATCTTCTTCTTCCAATCTCAGTCTGTTTTATGGTTTGGCCTATGTCTATCGCCATGATGCTTTATTAGGAGAGACAGTTTGCTCTTTATAAGAATCCTATTCATATTCAGTTTCACTTTCATTGTCTTTATGTTTTCCCAATCCATGAAACAACAATGGAAACTGACTCACTATTTCATGATGAGCATTTATGTTGTAATTTACAGATATCAGTCTTATTTCAGCAGCAGTACTGAAACTGAGTAAACAAGCACTCGATGAATTACCTTGAAGGACGTGAATTAGTGCATGTACTTTTGTCTTTTGTGCTTCATTTTATTGATGCAGCCCATGTATACGCTTTAGTCTTCAACGGTGTGAGACGGGGTACTGGAGGCAGTCATTGTACTTCTCCTCAGGCATGATGTTTATGAATGCCCCACTGTCTATAATTAAAGGTATGGAACAACCATTCAATTTTAGTGGGACTTTAGGGCAGTGTCTAAATAAATTCTGTGACTTCACTTGTCGATCTTTCGTCGACTTGCATTCTTCTTTCCATGTGGCCAGTCAGAAATGCACAGGATTCTCTTTAGTTGACATCAACATTGCACATCCATCTTCTTCACTGTCGCTTGACAATGATGTTGATGAACTTTTGGATAACGATCAACTTTGTTTAGTTTCCATTTCCCTCAGCTGATGCAGCCTCTTGGCCTTGTGTTCGTGAGTCCTTTAGTGTTACCTTTCCATATGGCTGATGGCTCTGTGTTGCATTGTGACACAGTACCTCTTTCACCGCCTTACCAGCAGGTTCCTGGCCAATACTCCAAAAACTTCTCTGAAAGGCATTTGTCTTCCCTGAAAGCTTTGCACTGACTGGAGTGGCACTTTGACTGCACATACGCCAACCATCGAGCTTCTCTTTGACTGAGGCAGATGTGGCATGCGCAAGCAGTTTGCTGGACCAGGGCAAACTCTCTGGGAGAGCACTGTGAAGTCTTTGGGTTACATTTCCCCTATCTCATTGTCAGTTGCAGCGTCCTCGGAGCATGTAAAGGATTACGCCACACAATAGGATTAGTGTTACATGCTTTTATTTCTCTGCGTATAACGGCTAACTGAACAATCTACATCATGAATTCTGTCAACACAACCAAGCACTTATGTCACTGTTTCACAGAGTCCATGAGGAACCAAAAGGATCTCATCATCTATAACTTACTTTCAAGACACTACATGGCCTACAGGACCTGAACCAATGTCTACATTTTGAACTACTCCCTCCTAAGGAAGACATTTAAAAGTCTGAGCTCTAAGATCATCCTCAGTCCCCTATTTCTCTGGGGACCAAGGAAGTATTGGTAATAGCATACAATCCCACTGTCTCCGGCACCACCTCAATCATGCCCTTGGCAAACAGCATCTTGACCTCTCTAGAGATAATATCAGAATGATCTATTTCTAGAGTATAAAGCTACTCCTAGGAGTGTCCTGGTGTTAGGAAACAAAAAGCTAGCAGAACCTAATTTATCCTGCTTATGCAAAATTCACTTTTTGAATTGTTAGTGAAACTGGTGCTCGATAGATAGATTTGTCTCCACTGCTCTGTAATCATAATGTGACCATATCCACTGCAATGTAAAAAGTAGTTTCACAAATAGCGTTTTTATTTTGGTCTAGCAAAAATTACACATTGGCATTGTATATAGAACCTGAGTTAAAAACATGAGTGCATGTCTGCGCCCGTCTGCACCTGGATCGCACCCAATACCAGAACCCCTGGACCCCGCACCCCCGCAACGCCAGACTGCACTACGACTCCAACACCCTCCACGCACTCAACACCGGAAGAGACCACCCCTGCTACTGGGCTACCCCGAAGCGCACCCAAGGGCCCTTCGCCTGCCGGAACTGCAGATTCACCAGCATCCAGCCCACTAGACCACCAACCAGAGAACCCAACCACCTCCGCTGCATCCTCCTCAATACCCTCTCCGCTCGCAAGCACGCCATCGAACTCTGGGACCTCCTAGACTCTACCGCCCCCGACGTGGCCTTCCTGACCGAGACCTGGCTGAACGCCACCTCGGCACCAGACATCGCCATAGCCATCCCACAGGGCTACAAGATCACCCGCAGCACCAGAATCGCCATCATCCACAAGGACACCCTCAGAGTCTCGACCAACACCGACGACACCCTCACCACTGCCGAGCACATGCACTTCCAGATCCACACCGACCCCAACACGACCCTCCGAGGAACACTCATCTACAGACCACCCGGACCAGGACCACAGTTCAGCGACACCATCGCCGACCTCGTCAGCACCCACGCTCTCGCTTCCATGGACTACATCCTCCTCGGGGACCTGAACTTCCACCTCGAGAACAACAACAACGCCAACTCTACCGCCCTGGTGGCAACCTCGCCAACCTCGGACTCAAACAGCTCGTGACGACACCCACCCACGCCGCCGGACACACTCTGGACCCTATCTTCTCCACGAGCCCCCATGTCTCCTTCAACCACACCACCGAACCCCACTGGACCCACCACAGATGCGTCCACCTCACCTTCAGGAAACCCACCACACACCACCACACCCAACAGCTACCACGCCGCTGCTTGGGCAAGGTCACCAAGGACCCACTGACTACCACCCTCGCCCTAAGACCACCCGCCGATCCCACTGACCCCGACACCGCTGCGACCAACCTCAAACAGTGGATTAACGACTGCGCCAACACCCTTGCTACTCTCAAGACCTTCACAACCAACCACACCAACAAGAAAGCCGCCTGGTTCACCGAAGACCTCCGGACCTCCTCTGTCGGAAGCTGGAGAAGAAATTGCTCCACGACCGAACACCAGACAGCCACACAGCCCACAAGAGCGCCACCCGCAAACACCACCAACTCATCAGTACCGCCAAGAGGATCGCCTTCAAGGACCGCCTAGACAACAACGCACACAACACCAAAGAACTCTTCAGCATCGTGAAAGAACTCTCCAACCCCAGCTCCAACACCAACGACATACCACCATCACAAGACCTGTGCGACTCCCTGGCCACCTTCTTTCACCACAAGATCACCGACATCCATGACAGCTTCAACTCCGAGACCCCCACACCCAGCACCGAGTCCACCACCCCCGCGACCACTACCCGCACCAGCTGCCTCACCACCTGGTCCAACGTCAGCGACGAAGACACAATCAAAACCATGAACTCCATCCACTCCGGATCCCCATCCGACCCCTGCCATCACCACATCTTCAACAAAGCCAGCACAACCATCGCACCCCACATCCGGAAAACAACCAACAGTTCCTTCGAGACAGCAACCTTCCCGGAATGCTGGAAGAACGCTGAGATCAACGCCCTTCTAAATAAGCCCAAGGCGGACCCCAAGGACCTCAAGAACTTCTGGCCCATCTCCCTGCTACGTTCCCGGCGAAAGTGACAGAGAAGATTGTCAACAAACAGCTAACCCGCTACTTCGAAGACAACAACATCCTGGACCCTTCCCAATCCGGCTTTCACAGTAACCACAGCACCGAGACCGCCCTCATCGCCGCCACTGACGACATCAGGATCCTAATGGACAAAGGAGAAACAGCCGCCCTCAACCTCCTGGACCTATCAGCAGCCTTTGACACAGTCTGCCACCGCACCCTATCAGCACGCCTCCATGACTCCGGAATTAAAGAGAAGGCCCTGGCCTGGACCACATCCTTCCTCTTCGGCAGAACACAGAGCGTCCGCCTCCCACCCTTCCGCTCAAAAACCACTGAGATAATCTGCGGCATCCCACAGGGATCCTCCCTCAGCCCGACGCTGTTCAATATCTACATGGCACCGCTCGCCCACGTCGCACGTCAACATTACCTCAACATCATCTCCTACGGCGACGACACCCAGCTGATCATATCCCTCACCGAAGACCCCCACACCGCCAAAGACAACCTCCACAGAGGAATGAAGGCCGTAGCCCGCTTGATGAAGGACAGCAGACTGAAGCTGTATTCAGACAAGATGGAGGTCCTCATTCTCGGACCCACCCCATCAGCCTGGGACGACTCTTGGTGGCCCACATCGCTAGGCACAGCCCCGGAACCCACAGACGACACACGCAACCTGGGGGTCATCCTTGACTCCACCCTCTCCATGACCAGTCAAGTCAACGCCGTCTCTGCATCCTGCTTCAACACCCTCCGAATGCTCCGCAGGATCTTCAAGTGGATCCCTCCCGACATGGGAAAAACCGTCACCCAGGCCCTCGTCACCAGCAGACTCGACTACGGGAATGCTCTCTACTCAGGAACAACAACCAAGCTCCTGAGACGACTACAACAAATCCAGAACGCCTCGGCACCCCTGATCCTCGACATCCCCCGATGCAGCCACATCACACCCCACCTGAGAGGCCTGCACTGGCTCCCCGTCAACAAGAGTATCACCTTCAAACTTCTCATCCACACACACAAAGCACTACACAACGCCGGACCTACTTACCTCAACAACCGACTCAGCTTCACATCCCCACCCGAAGCCACCACTAAGCCAACCTCGCCCTCGCCACAGTTCCTCGCATCCGAAAAACCACCGCCGCTGGCAGATCCTTCTCCTACCTCGCCGCCAAGACCTGGAACGCTTTCCCTACCAGCCTACGACAGACTCAGGACCTGCTAGCCTTCAGAAGACTTCTCAAGACCTGGCTCTTCGATCAGTAGCGCCCTCCCTCCCCCACTCCAATGCCTTGAGACCCTCACGGGTATGAAGCGTGCTTTAGAAAGGCATTGATTGATTGATTGATCTACAATAATTTGTCAATGACAGACACAGTTCTAACTGGCGTTCAGTTACACCTCACACTTCATCATTCCTTTGCTGCTGAGCAGCCATATTCGATGGCTGTTACACAAAGAAGAAAATGCGCGGGAGAAATGCCACAAATTCATTCGACAATGGAGGGATCAGTAAAAGCTAACCCACAATATCACTCCTAAACCGAATTAAGGAATGCAGTTATGATAACTGCAGGCACATTTATGTAAATAGCATTAATAGAAAAATCTGGTGCTCCAAATGAAAGAACAGGGCAGTGCATATGAGTGACAGTAAAGATAATTGTAAAGGGCAATCAAAGAACAGAAAGGTGATGACTGCTGTATACAACAGTTTCTTAGGGAGAAAATAATTGGCTCTTCCTGTCTAGCATGTTAAGAGTCCATCTGAAAAACCAGGCCAAAGTAAAAAAAAATCGACGTTTCTACCCCTGGTCATTGTTAAAGCGGGGTCTACATCAGTGCTGATTGGATGCACTTCTACCCCGATTGGAGAGAACATCAATATTAATTAATAGCCAAAATAAATATAGGCAACGATTAACAAATATACGAATAGGGCAATTAATACTCACAACTAACACCATAAAGGAAAAGTACCAATATTTTGAACTTGACAGCCCTATGTGATGATGTGAGTCCAGCAGGAGAGCTATCACTTTATTTTTCACTTTTGGGGTCAAGGGTGGGGCGGGGCTGTCAAGAGCAGGGGGAGGAGTTGTTTTCACTCCCTGAGTGCACATGACTGTTAGGCTGGCCCTCTTGGGCTGGCCAAACAGTCATGTACACTTTGCATCTTCCCCACCAGGCTGAATTACACAGCCTGTTCAAGAACATGCAAAGCCTGCCAGTGGTTGTCTTAGTGCCATACCATTGCGTCTGTGCAATCACAACGCTGCATTGCAGTGTTGTGATTGGCTCAGGTATGCCTGGGAGCCCAGATACTTACTGCTAACAGCCAGGACTGGAGTCTGGAAGAAGTAAAAGGACAGAGGCGAGGCGGTTGCCAGACAGCCGCACAGGTAAGTCTTTTTTTTCCCACTCAACCTCCCAACCCCAGACTGGTAGCAGCCGGTACTGGATGGGTTGCACTGCTTCAAATATACTTCTTTTTGGAGGTTCTGCCAAAGGTTCACAAAATATTGTTAACTGCATTTTCTAAGGCCCCGATGGAGCCAGCTGTGCATACCATGCACCTAATCCAAGACTACATTTACATTTGCATTAATTTCAATTAATTTGACACCAGGGCACACACCACCTACAATGTCATGCAAAATGATCACTAACATGATACTACTGATTTGTACAATTGGTATGTCTGCCAAGGCAGTAACAGAGAGAGAGAGTGTGTGTGTGTGTGTTTGATTGTACTTTGTGTGTGTATACTTTGTGTGTGTGGGTATGTGTGTGTACTTTGTTTATTTGAGTTTGTGTGTAGAACTTCTGCTTGTATCTGATTATGCCAGACTTTCTAAAATGAACAGATTTGCCAACATAATGGTCATGCATCACTTGTTACTGACATCACGACAGCTTTTGTGATTTGTCACTAACAAACACATATTACACAATTTATGGTAAGTGCTAAAGGTCTACTAGTCAGGCCATTTCACACTGAGAAATAACACTTAAGAAGGAGCGTTTTTGCTCCAAAAGTCACACTTGTAGGAAAGCAAAAGCGGTGTTCATTTAGGAAAAGTAAATCTCGTATGACAGATGATCAAAAATGGATGACGTGATTTAGAAATATTACTGAGAGGCAGTAAAAGTTTAATGAGCCACACTGCAAAAGAAAAATTGTACCAACGATGTACCTTTCAAAAATGTTGCAGTTGATAGATGATTCTAGGTGTAATTTTGGGAATAGAATACAGATTGCTGATTTATGACTGTGTTTCGAAATGTTGCAATGCAAAGCAGAAGAACTGAAAACAAAATGAAAAGACCTCCATGTGGTCTGAAAGATTTGTAATTTACGACGCTCTCGTGTAAAACGGAGGGCTGGATACTTACAGTTAGAGAAAAAGGGAAGGCCGCGGGGGATCATGGGATATGGTAATCTACAACGTTTAGCATTGCAAGAAACACAGGGGCATATTATCAAGGGATTTATCTCTGCTTTTTTGGCTTTAAAAGCCAAGAAAGCGGAGATAAAATTATTTCCCTATCAGCAACAGGGTGCTAACACGCAAATTCGCATGTTAGCACCCTTTTTCACTATGCTTCCCTTTGTATCTCTAATGAGATGCAAAGTGGGCGTTCCAGAGCAAAATAATAGGAGAAATGTCGCTAAGCGACATTTCTCCTATTATCAAGCTTCACGCTAACCCTGTTAGAGACAAAAAAAGCAGCGCTAACCATGGTTAGCGCTGCTTTTTTTACACCTGGTATTTTCCTGATTTAGCCATGATATCTTATGGAAGGTGGATATCATGGCTAAGTTTGTGAGCCCCTATCATCAAGCTAACGCCAAACTTTGAGAAATTATCGTTGGTTTTCCAGCGATAATCTCTCATTTGGCAGTTAGCGTGAGGATTTTTATCACTTCTGAGATAAACGTTGCTAATAGCAAGTTATCTCAGCGATAATTTCCGGCGATGCTTAGCGATAAAAAAATTGTTGCAAAGCCTAGTTAGCGATAAATATCGCTACTCGTTGGTAATATGCCCCACAGTATTTTGGGCTAAGTGAAAATCCTGATTTTGCTGAATTGCAGCATGTTTAAAAAATTCTGAAAAATTCGACCATTCTTTGAAATTCTGGAAGTTGTAAATTAATCTACAAACGGCTAATCAACTTCTGCAGCATTCGCTCATAAAGTAAACTGTTACCCGTAGGAATTTGAACTTGTTTTTCCTTTTTCACCACAGGAAAGACCACTACTATCCATGATAATTCTTTCACATGCTACCATACAATCCTGCACAAAGATTACCTGGCTGAGGTCCACTTCCTATAGGTACTTTGCTGACTGTGTCAGTCCCCAATGCTGCTATGGCTGAGAAAATCACTGTTATTATTATTATTATTATTATTGGGTTTTGTAAAGCACGTAGTCACCCGTAAGTATCCCAGCGCTAAGATCCTAACAAGCTAGAGGGTAACAGGGGAAGTGAGGAGGAACAAAGGCTCAGTGGAACAGGTGAGTTTTCAGCCGCTTCCTGAATCGGAGATAGTCTGGTTCCGTCCTGAGATCACGGGGAAGGGAATTCCAAAGGCGGGCTGTGTTGACAGAGAAACGCCGTCCACCTGTGCGAACCTTCTTCACTCTGGGGATAGTGATGAGGTGTTCATGGTCAGATCGGAGGGATCTTGAGGCTTCATAGGGCCTTATGAATTTTTTTAGGACGGGGGGCCTTTGTTCTGTAGGAGTTTGTGTGACAGACAGAGAGCTTTGAACTTGACTCGCTCTCTCACAGGGAGCCAATGTAGGTGTTTCAGGGCTGGTTTGGCCGAAGATCTCGCCGGGGTATTGGTGAGAATCCGGGCCGCAGCGTTCTGGATCCTTTGCAGTTTATTGAGGGTTGCCTCGGGAGCGCCCAGATAGATGGTATTGCTGTAATCCAGCCTTGACATAATAAGGCCTTGGATTAACAGTTTCTGGGAGACAGGAGGGAGTAGGGGCAGAATCTTCCTGATAGATTTGAGGAGCCCGAAGCGAGTTCCAGCGATTTTTTTGGCTTGCGTCTTAAAAGAAAGGTCTTTTTCAAGCCAGATTCCTAGGCTCTTGATCTCAGACTTGGGGGCCGGAGGTTCACCCAAGCAGGGTGGCCAGAGGTTCTGCGAGAGGGAAAGCCCCTTCTGGCCAAGGAGGAAAATATCCGTCTTTGAACCATTAAGCTTCAATGACAAGCTGTTCATCCATCCTTGAAATTCTGCAAGACAGTTATAGAGGTCCGAGGGTTTTAGGTTTGGGTGGGATATAGACACCTCTAATTGAGTGTCATCAGCGTAGCTGATGATTTTCACTCCGAATGGGTTGGCAACCTCACTGTAGGAATCAGCTAACATGACGGCTATGTCCACGTCAACGCGCTACATTTTAAAACGCCATGGAACAAAAACTCTATGTTAACCTTGGCCAGCTTAAACGCTAGGCATCCAAATTCATTATGATGCCCGAACAAGCACTCTGAGATCATCACACACACATGGGACCCTATATCTCTCATGCTTTCCATTCATGCAATTGCGGAACAGGCTTCTCCGGCTCTAATGTTCGACTATATGTATAAAGCAATGCTTCTTCTCTCAGCTCGACACAGGCACCTGCAGCTGCCAAAGGAAGGTAGCCTGAATTAATTCTTTGCTGTTTTCCAATGAGCTTGAAATCTCCACAATAAGTATCTTTAAGTTTTAGTTTCTAGGCTCTCAATGGCATGCTGTAGATTGTTCTGCTAGCCGTAGGGCCCCAGGCTGCTTATCACAAGTGGAAAATCGAACATAGTCATGCAATGTTATAGCATGTTATGTTATGTTATGGTATGCATATTTGTAGCGTACTCTGTTACCCAAGAGGGTATCCTGGCACTGAGCAATATTGAGTCCATTCACACCTGGGGCCTGGTGGAACTACTCGAAAGCTAGGTCTGCAGCTTCTTGCGGAATTCAAGAAGTGAGAAGGAGGCTCTAGAGGTAGAGGAAGGTTATTCCATGCTTTAGGAGCGAGGTAGAAGCCTTGACTGTCAGATCTGGTCTTCCGTATATGGGGGTTTTGTGCAAGTAGGAGTCCAGATGAACGGAGGCTTGTTAAAGGTTTGTGGAAGCAAATGCGATTGTTGAAGTGTGTTGGGCCAGTGTTATGTAGTGCCATAAAAAAATATGGGGGAGGAATTTTAACTGTGAAATTGCGAATAGGGAGCCAGTGGAACTCCTTCAGGTGTGGTGTGATTTGAGCGCAGCATGGTAGGTTGAGAGTGATTCTGGCCGCTGGGTTTTGAATGATCTGCAACCATCTGGTGAGTTTTTTGCTGATCCTGGCTGATGGAGCAAGGACTTGTGAAAAAGAGACTCGCTTGAAAGCAATCTTCTCATGTAACCTCTAACCCCATAATAAACCTATATTGTGGAAATAATATGCACTACAGAACATTTATGAGAAAAGACAAAGCTTGCCTATGTGTTTTATGAATAAGTAACCAGAGTGTAATTCTAAAACAGCCACTAACCACAAATCATTAGTGCACATGCGTTTACTGCATTTACATAGTATGATGTATCTTTTGCTTGGAGGGTACCTTCTGCACTTGGGCAGTAGTTAACAAAATAGCCACTTGAAACTCACATGCTTGCCACCTGCTTGTTGAAAAAATAAACTCAGCTATTTTGCTAATGCTAATGCTGGTGAATAATAGTAAGTAAATGGGATTAGAGTAGAGATAGGTGGGATACAGTGAAACCATTTATTTTTTATTTTAACATTTGTCTTTTTGACTCATGGCCCTAGAATCGTGAACCACAGTCTATTCCCTCTCATTCTACCGTACATGCGTAGTGCAACCAAGCTAGAAGACGCAATGTCAACTGAAACATCGTTCAAGGTTGCGGATGGATACTTTCCTGAGAACAGGAACGACAGTCCACTGAAATGGATGGGACCTTGCAAACTTTTTTATAATTTTTGACAATTACATTGTGAATGCGAGTGGGAAATAAAGTTTGAATAAAGAATTAAGGGGATGGGTTTATTAACAAAGGGCTAACTGAAAAGAGTATTATGTAAGCATGGTGTGATGATCACCTCCCTTTGCCTGTCCAATCAGAGTTAGTATTTTCTTAAGTTTGAAACAATTTTGTGAGGTATGATAATTATGTACTGTATTATTGAAGTAGTTCTGAGTTAGTTAGTGGGCATTGAGAAACACAGGCTGTTACTCTCCTGAGGCTTGAGCCGGGAGAATTTTAGTCACAGCGATTTTTGCACATGAAAGAATATACTTTTAGATTTTCTTTTAGAATTGGTGACATTTTAGCTGCTTAGCGTGACTGCACAGCATTTTTTTGCACACCTTGTAAGCGGAGCTTACTTTTTAAAAAAAACTTAGTTTTGATTGTATTGTATTACCTTCCTGATCCCAGCTTTTTGTTTCTTTGGGGTGGAGGATTGGTGGCACAGCTTGACTCGTGTTTTGAGTCGGGTGGTGGCAACCATCTTGGGTGGACAAGGGGCAGCGCTCTAGGCTTTCCCTGACGTCAGCTTAAAATTCAGACGCTGGCGCAAGACTGCAGAGGACGCGTGCAAAAGGCGCACCTAAGGCAAGTCCGTCTGTGCCCGTCCGTGCTATGGACGCGTGCAGCGCCAGAACCCCTGGCAATTTGGTGCCAGGTAAGTCCCCCATTTGTGCATATTCCAAAAACACCTTGTTGGAATTGAACAAGACTGATAGGGCCTTTGAATGTATATGCTTCACCTTCATATTCAAAGCCGCTTGCTCCCCCAGAGGCCTGTCCAAAGTGCAAGATAGCTCTTCCTGTTATCAGATATCAGCCCATTAGGAACAGGGATGACAAACAGACAGTTGTAGTTGGGCATTCTACTCAAGTTTTAAAATGTATCTTGGTGAATGCCAGGTCCTTGGTTAAATATAGCTTGGAATATGCAAGGCTCATAGAGGGAAACGAAATAAAGATGGCTTTCATTACTGAAGCATGGACTGACGAGGCATCTGGTCGAGATTTGGTGAAAGCTATTCCACCTGGTTTCCTCTGCCAAGCATTAAACAGGCCAGTTAGAAAAGGGGGTGGATTGGCAGTTATTTACCATAGTTCTAATAAAGCTGTTCTCCAGCCGTCTCAACAATAGCCTGTGAAGCTATGTCCTTCATTTTCAGCCTTTCCAACCATCATTCCTTTAAAGGTATCTTATTGTACAGGCCACCAGGAGCTAGAAACTCGTTTGCTGCTCCTCTTGGAAATGTGTTAGAGGAGGGTCTGTGCTGCAACACTTATACCATCTTGGGAGATTTTAATTTCTACTTAGAGCTCGCTACTGACCCTGACACAACAATGCTAATGGCTATAATGGATAGTGCTGATTTTAAGCAACTTGTTATAGGACCAGCTCATCTAGCAGGACATTCCCGGGACGGTATTTTTTCAAACCATTCAGACTTGTTGTTTACAGGCATATTACCATTGGTGTGGGACAGCTCTACAGGATCTTCTAACTTCCACGACAGGTCAGTTACGGCAGGGGTAGAGGAGGCGCAGGGGGTAGAGGAGGCAACCTACACTTACACCAAGTGGCTTGCACAGGCGTGTGATGAACTAGCTCCACTAAAAACTGTTTTCCCTAAAATATCGCATCCCTCTGCTCCATGGCTTACATAGGAGGTAAGAAATCTCAAACGCAACTGTAAACGCCTCAAACGTAATTGGAGGAAAGGGTATATGGAAGCAAAGAAGAAACTGTTTATACGTGCCTTCAGAACTATAAACAAGCTATCTTCTCTGCAAAACAAAAATTCTACTATACCCAAATTGATCTGGTTAAAAACTCGGCTGAAGAGTTCTTTATAACGGTTTTCAGTCTAGCTTCCCTGAACCCAGCTAGTGTCCAATCTAGTCAGGAATTATGTGAGGAGATTGCTAAAAAAAAATGTAATAATGTGGTGAGGATATTTTTGGTCTTTAGCGGATCTATTAATGATGGACGGAATATGGCGAAGGAGGTTGTTGTGCCCAGGGGGATCCCTCCTTCGACCATGGACAAATTCATGCCACTGACTGTACATGCAAAAACCACAATTGATGGACAGAATGCAGAACAATGTCATACATTCACCCCAGAACAGAGATCTGGGCCTGAATCCATCGTTTTTTTGCACTCGACACCATCCCAGTTCGGACATGGCCATATGCAAATCAGTCTGACCCTGTGCCTCATGGGAACAGTCCAGCCCGAACTGCCAAGCCATGCCTTCCCTGGACCAGAAACAAGCTTCCGAGGACCAGTTTCTGGTATTCCAGCCGTCTTCAGCCAGGCTTGCTTGAATCCAGTGGTGTGGAGAGCATGGGACTCACGTCTGAGCATACCCATCCCACTCGGGGTGACAAATGCAAAAACCACAATTGATGGACAGAATGCAGAACAATCAATCAATCAATCAATCAATGACACTTATAGAGCGCGCTACATACCCGTAGGGTCTCAAGGCGCTGGGGGGGGGGTGGGGTGCCGCTACTGCTCGAACAGCCAGGTCTTCAGCTTCTTCCGGAAGGAGAGGTGGTCTTGGGTCAGGCGCAGGTCGGACGGGAGGGAGTTCCAGGTATTGGCGGCCAGGTAGGAGAAGGACCTTCCTCCTGAAGTCGCTCTTCGGATGCGGGGGACGGTGGCGAGGGCGTGGTTGGCTGATCGGAGGTGGCGTTTGGGAGCGTAGAAGTTGATCCGGCTGTTGAGGTAGCTCGGGCCTTGGTCGTGTAGGGCTTTGTGTGCGTGGGTGAGGAGGCGGAAGGTGATTCTTTTGTTGACGGGGAGCCAGTGAAGGTCTCTCAGCTGTCGGGAGATGTGGCTGGTACGTGGGATGTCGAGGATGAGTCTGGCTGAGGCGTTCTGGATCCGCTGGAGTCTCTTCTGGAGCTTGGCGGTGGTACCGGCGTAGAGGGCGTTGCCGTAGTCCAGTCGGCTGGTGACGAGGGCCTGGGTGACGGTCTTCCTGGTCTCGGTGGGGATCCACCAGAAGATCTTCCGTAGCATGCGTAGGATGTTGAAGCACGCTGAGGAGACGCTGTTGACTTGCCTGGACATGGAGAGGGAGGAGTCCAGGATGAAGCCCAGGTTGCGTGCGTGGTCTGTTGGTTTGGGTGCGGTGCCCAGGGCGGGAGGCCACCAGGAGTCGTCCCAGGCAGAGGGTGAAGAGCCCAGGATGAGGACCTCCGTCTTGTCAGAGTTCAGTTTCAGGCGGCTGGTCGTCATCCATTCAGCTACCTCTTTCATCCCTTCGTGCAGGTTGGCTCTGGCGGAGGCGGGGTCGTTGGTCAGGGAGAGGATCAGCTGGGTGTCGTCGGCGTAGGAGATTGTGCTGAGGTTGTGTTTGCGTGCGATGGCCGCGAGGGGGCTCATGTAGACGTTGAAGAGGGTGGGGCTCAGAGATGATCCTTGAGGGACGCCGCAGATGACTTCGGAGGCCTCTGACTTGTACGGTGGTAGGCGGACTCTCTGTGTTCTTCCGTCGAGGAAGGAGATGATCCATTCCAGCGCCTTGTCCTGGATTCCGATGTTGCTGAGGCGCTGTACTAGGGTGCGGTGGCAGACAGTGTCGAATGCCGCGGAGAGGTCTAGGAGGATGAGGGCCGCTGTTTCTCCGTTGTCCATCATGGCTCGGATGTCATCGGTGGCGGCGATGAGGGCGGTCTCGGTGCTGTGGTTGGCTCGGAAGCCGGACTGTGAGGGGTCGAGGGATCCATTCGTCTCGAGGAAGGCGGCCATCTGCTTGTTGACGGTCTTCTCGATGACTTTGGCTGGAAACGGGAGGAGCGAGATGTGGCGGTAGTTCTTGAGTTCGGTGGGGTCCGCTGTTGGTTTCTTGAGTAGAGCGCTGAGTTCGGCGTGCTTCCAGCTCTCAGGGAAGGTGGTGGTGTCGAAGGATGTGTTGATGATGTCTCGCAGGTGGGGTGCGATGATAGTGTCGGCCTTGTTGAAGACGTGGTGAGGGCAGGGGTCGGTCGGTGATCCGGAGTGGATGGAGTTCATCGTGCGGATGGTGTCTTCGGTGCTGATCGGGGCCCAGGCGTGGAGGGTGGTGGTGGGGGGTGGTTGTTCGGTCATGGTGCGCGTTGGTTGGTTGTTGAAGCTGTTGTGTATGTCCGCGATCTTGTTGTGGAAGTAAGACGCAAGGGAGTTGCAGAGGTCTTGTGATGGGGTGATGTCGTTGTTTCCTGCGCTGGGGTTGGAAAGCTCTTTCACGATGTTGAAGAGTTCCTTGCTGTTGTGTGCGTTGTTGTCCAATCTGTCCTTGAAAGCTGTTTTCTTGGCGGCGCGGATCAGCTGGTGGTGCTTCCGGGTGGCAAGCTTGAAGGAGGTCCTGTTGTCCGGTGTAGGTTCCCTTCTCCAGACTTTCTCGAGGGCTCGGCAGTTCTTCTTGGAGCTCTTGAGTTCGTCGGTGAACCACGGGGCTTTCTTGCTGCTGGGTCTGCTGGGCGGGGTCCTCAGCGGGGCGAGCTCGTCCGCGCAGCTGCTGATCCACTTCGTGAGGTTGTCGGCGGCCTGGCTGGGGTTCGCTGAGCTGGCAGGAGGGTGCTGGCTCAGGGAGGTGGCGAGCTGGTCTGCTGTGATCTTGTTCCAGCTACAATGTCATACATTCACCCCAGTACAGAGATCTGGGCCTAAACTCATCGTTTTTTTTTTGCACTCCACAGCACCCCAGTTCAGACATAGTCATATGCAAATCAGTCTGACCCTGTGCCTCATGGAAACAGTCCAGCCCGAACTGCCAAGCCATGCCTTCCCTGGACCAGAAACAAGCTTCCGAGGACCGGTTTCTGGCATTCCAGCCGTCTTCAGCCCGGCTTGCTTGAATCCAGTGGTGTGGAGAGCATGGGACTCACGTCTGAGCATACCCATCCCACTCGGGGTGACAAATGCAAAAAACACAATTGATGGACAGAATGCAGAACAATGTCATACATTCACCCCAGTACAGAGATCTGGGCCTAAATCAATCGTTATTTTGCACTCCACACCACCCCAGTTCAGACATGGCCATATGCAAATCAGTCTGACCCTGTGCCTCATGGGAACAGTCCAGCCCGAACTGCCAAGCCATGCCTTCCCTGGACCGGAAACAAGCTTCCGAAGACCGTCCATCATCCCCTTTTGTTTTGCTTTGTTCGCCCTAAGTTGGCAGGGTATGCTCAGACGTGAGTCCCTTGCTCACTTGGCCACTGGATTCAAGATAGCCTGGCTGATGAGGATTATGAATCCGAAACCGGTCCCAGGATGCTTGTCTTCGGTCCAGGGAAGACATGGCTTGGCACTTCGGGCTGAACTGTTCCCATGAGGCACAGGGTCAGACTGATTTGCATATTGCCATGTCTGAACTGGGGTGCCTGAGTGGGCTAAAGAATGTTGATGGATTAAACCCAGATCAGTTGACTGGGGGTGAGGGTTTGATTTGCTCAAACGCGCCGTCCATCATCGCCTTTTGTTTTGCTTTGTTCGCCCTAAGTAGGCAGGGTATGCTCAGACGAGAGTCCCTTGCTCACTTGGCCACTGGATTCAAGATAGCCTGGCTGATGAGGATTATGAATCCGAAACCGGTACCAGGATGCTTGTCACCGGTCCAGGGAAAAAATGGCTTGGCAGTTCGGGCTGGACTGTTCCCATGAGGCACAGGGTCAGACTGATTTGCATATGGCCATGTCTGAACTGGGGTGGCTGAGTGGGCTAAAGAATGGTGATGGATTAAACCCAGATCAGTTGACTGGGGGTGAGTGTTTGATTTGCTCAAACGCTCCGTCCATCATCCCCTTTTGTTTTGCTTTGTTCGCCCTAAGTTGGCAGGGTATGCTCAGACGTGAGTCCCTTGCTCACTTGGCCACTGGATTCAAGATAGCCTGGCTGATGAGGATTATGAATCCGAAACCGGTCCCAGGATGCTTGTCTCCGGTCCAGGGAAGACATGGCTTGGCAGTTCGGGCTGGACTGTTCCCATGAGGCACAGGGTCAGACTGATTTGCATATGGCCATGTCTGAACTAGGGTGGCTAAGTGGGCTAAAGAATGGTGATGGATTAAACCCATATCAGTTGACTGGGGGTGAGTGTTTGATTTGCTCAAACGCTCCGTCCATCATCCCCTTTTGTTTTGCTTTGTTCGCCCTAAGTGGGCAGGGTATGCTCAGACGTGAGTCCCTTGCTAACTTGGCCACTGGATTCAAGATAGCCTGGCTGATGAGGATTATGAATCCGAAACCGGTCCCAGGATGCTTGTTTCCGGTCCAGGGAAGACATGGCTTGGCAGTTCGGGCTGGACTGTTCCCATGAGGCACAGGGTCAGATTGATTTGCATATGGCCATGTCTGAACTGGGGTGGCTGAGTGGGCTAAAGAATGGTGATGGATTAAACCCAGATCAGTTGACTGGGGGTGAGTGTTTGATTTGCTCAAACGCTCCGTCCATCATCCCCTTTTGTATTGACTGTACATGACACTCTCAAGCTCTTACTGGGAGCTAAATCAGGCTCTTCTTTCGATCCTTGCCTGGTGATGGTCATAAAACTGGCCCCGGTCCAATTGCACTTTTCCTCAAAACCATTTTTAATGGTATATTTGAAACAGGGCATTTCCCGAAGCCTTGGAAGGTGGCTTAACTACTACCCCTTCTGAAGAAGCCAAGCCTGGATTCTAAGGATCTTAACAACCTCCGCCCGATCTCCCGTCTCCCTCTTCCTGCCAGAATAGTTGAAAAAATTATGAATAGTCAACTCAGTATTTTTTTGGGAGAAGTCCGAGCTTTGGATCCCACCCACTATGGTTTTAGAAAGAGATATAGCACTGAGTCTGCACTCATCAAGGCCACGGAAGAGATCAGGGACGCAGTGGATCAAAGAGGCAGGGCAGCCCTGATCCTACTGGATCTGTCCGCTGCATTTGATACGGTCCATCACTATATACTGATGGACCGTCTCAAGGATTGTGGGGTGCAGGGTAAAGCTTGGGATCTACTCAAATCTTTTTTGTCAGACAGATGACAGATTGTATCCTTAGGTAAATTTTATTCCAAACCATTTGCACTGCCATGTGGTGTACCACAGGAGTCATCATTGAGCCCAACACTCTTCAATGTGTATGTCTCATCATTGGCCCCTGTTATCAGTGCATTCAGGTTTGGGATCACGTCCTATGCTGATGACACACAAATCGTGGTGTCTCTAGTACCCGGCCAAGAGCTGGGAATAGACTTTCGTTTTCAGGCTTGTATGGAAGCGGTCAGGAGATGGATGGCAGCTAACTGCCTAAAACTGAACTCAGCCAAAACCGAGGTGATGTTGTTTGGGAATGATCTTAATTTCTGGACTCCAAATTGGTGGCCGGCTTCCCTGGGGTCACCCTCTGTACTCTCTAAAAAGGTGAGGAATCTGGGAGCAATGCTAGATGAGAAGCTTTCTTTTGGGGCCCTAGTAAATGCAGTAGTCTCAACAACAGCTCATGTCCTGAGAACTGTTAAGAAGGTATTGTGGCTTCTCCCCTTGGGGAGCCGGCAGACAGTGGTCTTTTCGAGGATGGATTACTGTAACAGCCTCTATCTAAATATACAACAAAAACTTTTGAATAAACTTCAGCTGCTACAAAATGCTGCTGCCAGACTTCTTATGGGTACATCTAAGTTCTCCCCAATCTCAAAAGAGATTAAAAAAAACTACACTGGCTTCCGGTGGGGAACCAGGTGCAATTTAAATCACTTTGTATGGTTTTTAAGGCACTTCAAGGCCTGGGACTAGATCATTTAAGACACCAGTTTCAATGGCATAGGCTGACTAGAATTCTTAGATCACTTGGATCCAAACTGGTTGTAGTTCCACCCACAAAAAAGCTCAGTGGGGTGGCAGAAGTTTCTCCTCATGCGCAGCAAAATCCTGGAATGGCTTGCCATTCTATCTGAAAAATGCCACAGATCTCCTGGCTTTCAGGAAAGGGCTGAAGACCTGGCTTTTTGATAAATACACTTTTTTTCTTTTTTCTAGCCATGCATTAGGGAGAAGTTACTAGCGCCAGGACACCTCCGGGTAATCGTGCGCTTTAAAAATTGTCACAAAAGAACAGAGCATTGAGACCAGGATGCTGTTGGAGTGATGAGTGAATGATGCTGAAGAAGAATCAAATTGATGAACCAATTATCTTAAGCAGATTCATTTAGAAGAAGATTGCAGAAGAGTCTTGAGGAGGAAGAGAGTGTCAGAGAGGGGTGCAATGCAAGCATCGGTGATAGAGAGGTTGTCTGTCCTGTCCTGATTCCGGTTCTAATTCCTGTCCTGAAGTATTTGTTTGCCAGATCTTTACTGAGGAACCCCTACCAATTCCTAGGCCTAGGAGTTGATTTTCAGACCATTTTAGGTAACTACAAATATATCTGTGTATGCACTTATGTGCTTTTCTCTCTTTCCTCTCCCTTTCATGCAGTGTCATTGCAAAGTATAAATTAATGCATTTTGATTGATTATTTGAATTTTCCTTCCTATGAGAAACAAAGTTTGTTCTGTGCTGTGTAAGTGGTTCACATGAATTAATTTGTGATAAAATGTAAAATTCATCACAACTCTGTGATCATTTCCAATATGTAAGTATATTGAAATCTTATGTCATTTCACCATCAACTAGCTCAACTAATGGTCCATTGACCAGCGGAAAGAACTCTTTGATCAGTGAAATATTGGTTAGGGACTAAAGATAACTAATCTGGATAATTACAAAACATGACCCCAGTGGTAATTGCCAGTTTGTTGTAAATGAATTTATGGGCCCAGTTGAGTATGTGGTATTAGATTACCTGTTGCTGGTAATCTGCTGGACCATAGCAAATAAGTTGTTCCCGTAGTCCAACTTTGCTGTAGATAAGGATTCCAAGGCTCTTGGAGTGGGCAAGAAGAAGAGCGTTATTGCCAGTACTTCAGCCAATGCCAACTATTCATCTGACTTCCAGCAATTTTTTAGACTCATTCCTCAGAGCACATTTCAGAATGGAATCCCCAAACTTTTAGTCTAAGACACCACAGATACATTCTCAAGGGGCTGTTTTCACACCAGTGACAAGTTCAAGTACAAAACATTTCCATACCCCAAGTATAGATAAACAATACAACTGACAACAATGACTGCTAGAAACAAGTCCAATGTGAGCTCCAGGAGAAAAATAATTAAAACTAGAAAAGTTCAATGGGCACAGCAAAGAGGGCATTCACCAAACCACGGCCTGGTTTAGACAGTAACATCTAGCTTCCAGTAGACCAAGTCATACTACTAGCAAAGGGAAACATAGGGCATGTGGGTATGCTATTAGAGTTCAAAACCTGGTGATGAATATTAGTGCTGAGAATGTAAGTGGGCAATTTGATGACCAGTGTAGACCCAAGCACTTAAAATAAAAGCCTTCTATTTTTGGTGTTCCTCCATCTTCAGGTCAACAGATCTTGGCCATCATGGCAGAATGGAGCTGTAAGAAATTTCATTTCAAATATAATCATCAACGTTCAGTATCTTAATGTTAACTCAATGATGAGAGGTTTGAATTTAGTTTTAAAGCTTTATTTTCCGGTTTTTATTCAGATTAGTTGATTTACAGAAATGTCAAGGATAGATTTCATTTTATTAGAATCAGCATAATATATAAGCAGTGTTTTCCCTAAATGAAATAGTCTCTATCATAGTCTAAGAGTCCAAACCTCAATAAAAACTGATAAAGACTAAAGAGTTCTCTTGGAAAAGAGCAAGATTCTGAAGCATCTAATGAGTAAAATAAGGAACTCCCCATAAAGAGTTGATTTGAGTAGTTCAGGAAACTCAGCCGAGTTCCCCCACAAGTTGCAGTAGCAACTGTTAAATAAATCAAAGATAATTAATTACAGCAGTAGCAATGATCAGCTGTAGGGGTAAGTCTTCCCACAAAAGATAGGATTAATAGGAAATCACGGTTAGTAGTAGCACACAGCAATCTGGGCAAGAATAGGGAAGAAAATAATGCATAAAGCTTCTAGGGTAGGGCAGCATGGAAAAAGGGAAGACTGATGTGGAATGAAATTGACTTTTTAACTATAAACATGAAAATATGAAAACATAAAACATTTGCAACATCCAGTATGGTTCGTCCAATGTTAACAGGTATTCCGATTGTCTGTCATCTTTCCTCCCATATCCCATGGTAAACATTCACACCGGTGAACGATTATCCTACATTTTCTCATATGTCTTGCATTTGATACATAAGGGAAGGATCTCATGAGAACCTTTGTATGCCAATTCCTTTAGTTGTTGTCAGTATCCCATTTGTTTGGACAAATGACTAGTGTAAAGCAATGGAACATTTCTATTAGTAAGTCATGATGAGACCATGCAAACAAATATCTTAAATAAATTCAACATTGCTTATGCTTGATTTAATTATAAAACATAGGAGAGTACATTGTTCAGTGAAATGAAGGAAGTCATTCAGTGTGAGAAAGCAAAAGAAATACACATCTATTAGAACAGCACATTTTAAAGTGGTGAAAGGTTTTAGAGTAAGTGGATTAGACCAGCAGTTTCTGAAAGGCATTTTATTTTAATGTCTAGCAGAAGTCAACAAAGTATTGCTTCAGTCCTAGTCATAGAAGCACATTAGGTATGAGAGCCTACTAATTATTTAAGTTGCAAGTTTATTTATTACAGGTTCAAAAAGCATCTTTTCCTGTGGTTAAAACGACATGATGTATTCTATGTTTTCCATTTTCTCATCTACAGATACAATAAAGTTAAACACATTTCTAATGTCAAGCACATTTCTTCATTGTTAACAGAGGCAGATTTATTTAAACATTTTGACTTTAAGATGAACTATTTCTAGTCATTTTGTGGCTCATAGTAAAATTTTGTGGTTGGATGAGCTTAAATTTCAGCTTTGTTCTGAAAATCTGATTGATTGTGTCTATTGGAGCCTGGTAACAATCTCAGTGGGTCAACAACCAGGTCTCACTATTACCACTGCACTTCAAGTTACTTTTAAAATATAAGATATGACATGTTTGACCACATAACTGAGACTGCTAAATCTTCAGCTTAAATACAAATGAACTTAAGTAGAAATATTTTAGGATAACAAAAAAAAACTCAAAGTACAGGCTTGAATCCAGATGGCTATTTGAAATTAAACTAAAGATAGCTGTCCAGTATGATAATTTACATTTGAATCTGAAAGTCACTCTACATCTAAAGATCTTGTGAGTGAAAGCATGTCTTACAGTCAACAGATGTGTAAGAAAATGATTCCACTTTGAAGACTCAGAAGAAAGCAATCAAAGTACATTAGAAAAAGGCCTTACAAGTCAGATGGTACAACAGTAATTTGTAGTTAGCAATGCCTATATCAGTGATATTAGTAACAGCAGAGACCACAAATTCCATAATGATTAAGTGATCTGCTTTGGAACCAAACATCCCCTTTAGGTCCCTTATTTAGGACAATAATCCTCAATTTCAGTCGCTGATTGGAAAATGGAATTGTTTGGAAAATGTTAAGATGGCTGCCTGTTCAGAGCTCTGCCTCAGAGCTCCTAGGTTGGGGATCACCAATTTTGGTCTTTATCCCTGAAAAACCCTGCCATCCACCTCTCACGCAGCACACCTCTGGAATACCGCAAGCTGCGATCATGGATGAACAAGGTTCTGCTTTCTGGTCTTACCAGCGCCAATGAATTTCATGAGAAGATTTCCGCACCCTGACGCCGTCCATCTTGACCGATGAGCAAGGAGACACTGCGGCGCCCTGTTGGAGAGAGGTTCCTCGAGTTGCCTTGCCTGGGGGTCGTCTAGCGTATCTGAAATCGTGCTTGTATGCCCAGGTGAGGAGCCGATCTCGCATGTTTGTGCCACCCCCTGACGGAGTCGATTCAGAGGCTGAGCCCGCTTTTCCCAATGTTGGAGAGCCCGCTGTTCCTCCTGCAACTGATTCCGGACTTAAGGCTGGTGCTGCGATTAACATCCGCTACTGGGCTCGTATCTCTGCCTGCTTCTGTTATGAGCCCACATGGGTTTGAGCCTGCCCTCAGCCCGCCTCTTAAGCCGGCGATGAGCCCTCTTTCCGCCTGCTTACAATGCTGGCGCTGAGCCGGCCCTCCGCCCACCGGTGACCCGAACTGATGTCAACCATCTGTGGCCGGTGGTGAGCCCACCGATGACGCCATCTAACTCCGGAGCTGAATGCGGTGGTTGAGCCCGTGCCCCCCGCTGCTTATATCATATATTGATATCATGAGCCCGCATTTGTCTAAGCTTCCACTCAGCCCGCATCTAATGCCGGTGCTTAGCGACTTTTCCACCCCTTCTCAATGCCGCCGATGAGCCGGCCTGCTGCCCATCCGGTGTTGCCTAATTTAAGTCTACTATCTGCTGCTGATGGCAAGCCTGCCTCCCACCTGCAGATGATGCCGTCTAACGCTGGAGTTGAATGAGGTGTTTGAGCCCGCCCCAATGAAAATCCGGCTTGCCGGCTTCTGTGTCTTAACAACTGACTGCCTGCCTCTCCTAACTAACGGTGAGCGCAGCTGGTGCCGGATACCATCAAATAGTGAGCGCTTTGCCATCTGCTTTATTTTTACTTGAGTAGACTTAACCATTTTTACCATCTGTGAAACTCTACTTTATTTCTCCCTAGTCTGAAATTGTTTGCAATGACCATTTTAATACATTTTTTACTGTTGCAATCACGAGGTTTAATTGATGATGTTCTCACTTGCCCGAGTCATAGCGAGTATAAGGGGAATGAACCTCACCTGTCCCACACATAGTAAATGAAAGAGGACTGCTCAGTTGATTCCACAGCAACAGACAGGGAACTAATCAGAACCCACCTATAACAACCGAGAGAGGACTAAGCCAGAAGCCTTCTATAAGAACTGAGAGAGGACTTCTATAGTGGTCTTCTGTGCAATTTCTCAACCAGATGACTCTCGCCTATTGCATTAAATCTTAACTACCCCTTTGGGTGATTGCTATATCATAAATGTTTCTCTTCTTGCTGCTAAATAATCTTTTATTTTTATTTTATTCGGATACGCTTACATCTCTAAAGTATCATCACCCAAGGCTATGTCCTTGGTATTTGTAATCCTTATGCGCTACTTGTACCCTAATTCATCTACCTCATCCTGATGCAATTTATTTCAAATGTGTTTTTGCTTGTTTTTAGTCTAAATTGCCTTTTAGTTGAATTGTGACCCGACTTTTCTGGTCTACTGTCCCTTTTACGTCCAAATTGTTCTTCCTCTTCTAGATTCTATTTTATTACCCCATATTTGCTCTCAGCACTCTGCCCCTTAACAATTCTCTGATCTCCCTCTTACTTTTCACATTCTCCGCCCATTCATCCCAATCATGTGTTCCCTCCACCTGGTTGACCAATTTGACACCTCTCCTTCTGTATTGTGTTGACTCAAACTAAGGTGGCTACCTCTGAATTTCCCTCAGCACTCCAACACCTCTCTGTCTCAATCCACTGCAATTCTAAGCCCTTTCCCGAGCTTTGTGACCAATTCTTCACATTCACAGACTTTTCTCAGACCCCCCTCGCCCACTCTCTCCCACAATCTCGCATCTCGCAAATCTCCTGCCCGCACATTCGATCATCCTAGTGGTATTACTATGCCTCCCTCCAATCACACCCTCACTCCACCGGACACTCTAATCCCTAGGTTTGGCTCCAACTCTTGTGCCATCCTTTACCCTCCCAAACTCTCTAAAAAGGCCAAGAGGAACCTGAAACATAAACTAATAATATGTCACCAAGAAACCTTATTTGTTGACAATTACCTAAGCCTTACATCCATTGTTAAAACTAACTACATATTTTACTCCAGACGCCCCTCTAAATGGAAAAGTATCTTCCTCCGCTACTTACCCATAAAGAAATCTATCGAAATCTCATATGGCTTGAAGCTGTCCACCACTCCATCCCCCACTTTCTCTGGAGAAATTGACATCTCTATCTTCAAATCAGGAAATATCCTCATTCAAGCCTCAGAAAAGCACCTCACCATCTTAGAACACCACTTCAACAACCTATGCGATCTACTATCCTTTCCTACTCATTCTGCTACAGCCGCATAATCACATGAAGTCCTCACAACGTCACTTCTTTTGACTCCAACCCCACCTCCCCCTGACTCGCCTGATATCTTCGAAGTCTCCCATTCCCATACCTGGGATCCCACCGCTACTGCTACACCCTCTCCCTCACTTGACTCTTCCTCATCTTATTTAGTCAACCAAATCCTCTCCCTCCTTTCCTCACTGACCTTCCCACCTTCTACTGATTTTCCAGTATCCCTCACGGCCACCCAAACCCTTTCCACCCCTTCTGGCGCTCTCCCACCCAACCCCAATCTCTCCCCTCTTACCTCTCTTTTCTCCCTACCCCCGCTGTTTGATCCCTCTACTCCAACCCCCAACACACTGAGTTGCCTCACTCCTTCACCCATACCGCGCCATGAGGTACACGTATCCCATCCTATCTTAATGATCCCCAACCTCAAAGAGTTGAGAGCTCCTCTCTTCACTTGAATCTCTGCCCCTCTTCTTCTCATAGCAACCATCAGGCCTCTGGGACTGAAGGCGCTCACACAATAATCCTTCCTCAGGCCAGAATCTGGAGAACCCTTCACGTCCCGCCTCCTGGATTCCCTCCACGTCCACCCCATCCCGCTCTCCCTGGCTAATTTGGAACAAGCCCCTATCCCCCGGACCCCCTTTCCTCCTTCTCGTCCACGTTTTTAACCCAATCACCTCTTAACATTGAACTCCAACTCTCTATCTTGTCGTTGGAACTTTTATCCCTCAGGAAAGATTTTGACGCCCTCTCTGATACTAAACCTGCCAATCATCCTGTCTCAATGGGTGACGCTCTTTCCAATATTTCTTTCCCTCCACAAAGAGACACCACCACATTATGACATACTTCCCGATGGACTCCATGGTAACTGCCTTCCTATCCCACCTCAAGCACCGACTCACCACTCCTCCCTGAACCCAGGGGACTGAAATAATTCCTACCCCCCAACCACTGGACTGTTGACTCTCACATGCCTCTCTCCACTATTTTGATGACCCTAGGGAGAAACCTCATACCTACCGCCACTGGCTTGCCCAGGCCTCCTCCATTACTCACTGCGACTACAGGTCCTTCTACACCTCACTCCACTATCATCGTGATCCTGGGGATAAGCCGCACCCCTACCTCCCCAGGCTCACCTAGGCCTCCCCCGCAACTCACCACTGTCCACTCTGGATGCTCCCCTGATATCAACCACAAACCCCTTAACTGCATGCTCATCAACGGTTGATCAGCTGCACGTCATGCTACTGAAATCTCGGAGGCTATCCTCAGTGAAGCCATTGACATGGCCTTTCTTACAGAAACCTGGCTCAAGGCTCACTCCTCATCTACACTTGACATGCTCTCCCCTCCTAGGTTACTCTATCCTCAGAAAAGATAGGCTTGACAAAATCGGGGGTGGCCTAGCCATTATTTTTTTAAAGATGAACTCCCACTCTCACTTTTTAAGAACCCCAATTAAGCCACATTTGAATACCTGGTAGCCAAACTTAAACTTCAGGGGGCCACTTCTATTAGGCTACATGATATTTACCACCCCCCTGGTGACCCTCTTCCCTTTGGATGAACTGTCTGACCTACTTTCCCACGCCTCGATTTCCAACTCCAATAACATCTTCCTGAGAGACTTCAACATTCACTGGAACAATAACAATGACCCCTTGTTTATAATCCTCAATGACCTTCTTGACGTTACTGACTTGATCCAACCTTGCCATTCTCCAACATATGACAAAGTAACTACTCTAGATGCCATCATCACTAGCAAAGATTTAGCCTCCCTTTCACACATTGTCCCCATTGATTGGTCGGACCATCACCTTATCCTCATCATGATCAACAGCGTTACTCCTCCCCCTCCCCCAAAAACATCAACCACAAGAAATTAACTAGACCTTCACCTTATTCCCCCAGGTGACCTGGAGACTAAACACAAAGCAAAACTTCAACTTCCGCCTCCCTCACAAATGCTAACGATCTTACTTAATACTACAACAAAACAATCATCGAGGTCCTGACCAAATTGCCCCAGCCAAATTAAAATCGCAAAGAAACATCACAGCCAAATCCTGGTTTAATGCTGATCTCAACAATGAAAGACAGGTACTTAGATTGACCGAACGCATTGGAGACAACATCCCTCCCCCCCAAACCTTGCCCTCCTGAGATTCGCTAGGAGTAATTACAAAAAACACATTATTAATGAAAAAGCCTCCATCTTCGCGCTCAACTCGATCGAGCTAAGAATAGACCCAGGGAACTATTAAACACTATCAAAAATCAAGCTTCTGCCACCCAAGTTGAGCGCCACCACGGAAAATTGTGAAGAAATTGCTAATTTCTTTTCTGAGAAAATTGCCAAGATTGATCTATCCTTTGCATTAACTCCCCCTCCTCAGTGCTCCACACCCCTCCATGTCCTCCCACCCATGTCACCTTTCTCTCCGTCGCCCCCTCCAGATCCTGCTCTTCTCCTGCTCACGGTCGCCCCAGGATCATTTCCTCTTTAGCCCACAGCCGAAAAATAACGCATCTTGGCTTTATTTTAGCCCAGTTACCGAGCGAGAAGTCCTCAACATCATCACTAAGCTCAAACCCTCCTCTCATACCTTGGATCCGCTCCCTGCCAATCTTGTTCAAGATTTAAAGCATATTATCACTACTTATTGGACTACCATCATCAAGTCCTCTCTGGCCACGGGTTGTGTCCCTGTTCCCCTCCAGCTTGGCCAAATCTCACCCATCCTCAAAAATGCTACTGCTGACCCTAACAACCTTAACAATCTACGCCCTATCTTTAATCTATCTCTTCTTTCCAAAGCCCTCGAAAAATGCTTCCTGCTCTAACTGGACAAACACATTCACTCATTCAGCCGTTTAGATGCATTACAGTCAGGCTTCCCTAAAGGTTGTAGTTCAGAAACTGCAATGCTTAACATTGTTGATGATATCCATCACTCCCACGACAAGGGGGAGGCTTACCTTCTCATCCTTCTTGACCTCTCCACTGCCTCCGATACTGTCAACCACTCTGCCTGTCTCGATACCATCAAAGTTTGGTTTGGCTTCAATGGTCCTGCTCTCGAATGGTTCACTTCCTTCTTCCAGCACAGAACCCAAAAAATCAAAATCAGCAGTTACCTCTCTAAACCTATGCTTGTCTCCCTGGGTGTTCCCCAGAGGTCTATTCTCTCTCCTTGTCTATTTAACCTCTTCATGGAGACCCTCACCATCATTCTGAAGAAAGCAGGTATCAATTACCACCTCTATGCAGACGACACACAACTTTACTTTAAAACTAAATCCCATGCAGACATTTTGCACCTCAATGATACCCTAACTAAGATTCAACAATGGTTCCATCACAATCACCAGAAACTCAACCCTAAAAGAACTGAAGTAATTCTCTTCGCCCCTAAAACCAACTGCCTCCCCATTCAACACTGGCTCTCTGACCTCAATTCTCTCAACTGCTCCCTGGCCACCTCTAGCTCAGTCAAATGTCTTGGAATAAGCATTGACCAAAACATCAGCCTTTCTCCCCACATAAAAAATGCAGCCAAAGGCGCTCTCTTTTCACTATTTCACCTCAAAAAAATCAAACCCTTCATCCCTGTTGATGACTTTAAATCTGTTGTTCAATCATTAGTACTCTCCAGATTAGACTATGGTAACGCTTTGCTCTTCGGTACACCTAAAGTCCACCTAGCCCCAATCAAGTCGGTCCTTAACCTCGCAGCCAGGCTTATCTCCGATTCCAAGAGGTGTGATCACATCTACCCAATCCTTAAAGAGGATGTATGTCGTTACTACGCATGCTTTTACAACGCATGCCTTTACCATGCAGGTTTTACAACGCAAGTCGTTACAACGACTTGCTTTGGGGGGAGCTGGATAGTGAATAGTTTAATTTACTATTCCAACTCCAGTCCCCGTGGATAGTAGGGAAGGTTTTGGATAGTAAATTAAACTATTCCCTATCCTACAGCGCCCCCAGCGCAAGTTGTTATAACGACTTGCATTGTAAAAGTTGCGTGATAAAGGTACTGAGTCATAAAAGTTGCGTTGTAAACGCTGGTCCCCCTTAAAGATCTCCAATGGCTTCCTTTGGATGGCAGATCCATTTACAAGAATGTGTGCATTAGGCATAAAGCCTTGCATCCTCAAACCCCAATATATCTCTCTCTCAAAAACTTCAAAAAGCGGGCTGCTCCAGAGAATTGAGAAGCACCAATGCCCTCATTCTGATTCCTCCCTTGGTAAACAAGAAATCTATGTATAACCAAAGAGATTCTATCAAAAAAGTGAATAGGTGATGGTTTTTATAATTTTTAACTATTTTGGAAGTGGTGCTAGGCTCTCTCTTAAGCATGGAAAGATGGGAGCACAATGTGCTTGTTAAAATACCCCTCACACACTAAAAAACCGTTAGTGTCATGCTTCATCATAGGGGTCTTCCCGCCCCTGTAACGGGACGGGGCGTGCTACGACCAGACGAACTACGCGGGAGCACTTAAATTGTGACAGAGGCTATGTGTGGGTGCATGGGTATCAGTGAAAGTGTAGGGACCTAACACTAGTGAGTGTGAAAAAAGTGAGAAAAGATTAAAAATTCCCTGGCTTAGTAGAAAAAAACAATTTTATTAACTTCTCTAGCTGGGAACGTTAAGAAGGGGTTGTGTGGTAGAGCATTAGCTACCCTATTAGAGACCCTAATTTTGTTCAAGGTCACTATCCATGTGGAGGGTGCAGGGTCTGTGGTCTAACTAAGAAAAGCAAAAAAATAACTTTTAACAATGGCACCGTCTGGGAACAGAGATGTTTCAGTAACTGCAATAGCGCGAATGTCATATATCTGATCACCTGTCCCTGTCAACTTGAATATGTGGGGATGACAAGCAGGGCAGTGAAGGTCAGTATAGGTGACCACAAGAGCACTATAAAATGCAGGAAATCAAGTACCAAGCTCACGAACCATTTCCTTGAAAAGAATCACAAACCGGAGGAAATCACATGGACTGTAATAGAACTGGTCAGTAACGAAAGATTTCTGTTGGAAAAGGAACAGAGATGGGTGTTCCGCATTCAGTCACACAAAAATGGGCTGAACGACAACATACCCTGGAGCCAGTTGTAATGGCACCTTTGCCTGTTCAGTCTCAGATTAACATCACTCACGGATATTACTCCCCTTTGCTTCTCCCCTTCTCAGCTTTTGGCATTAGATGGTGGGGGCCGCCTCTTGGAGATTACTTTTGCAAATAACAATCACCATTTAATAATATGAAAAAATTATTTGCACCAGTATAAATATTATTTTGTGACCCCACAAATAATTGATTAAATGTAAATGTAATTGCGTTTCCAACCGAATCTAACGTGTATATAGTTTACCAAACCTTGAACAATCCTAAACAATGACAATAGACATCGCGGAAAGACTTCCACTTTTACACCCTGACCGCGCCAAAAACGGGCGGCCATTTTGGAAAGTTAGCGCTCTAGCGTTACGCAGTAGGCGGCACCCACACAGATGACAATGCGGATATGCAGGGCTTTTAATAACAAACGGACACTCGAGCCCGGCAATCCTCGGAGGAGCAGGGGGGTAGGAACAATGATTTCTTTTTCTGGCAGACATGTGAGTAACAGACTCTGACCTCGAGTCTTAAAAAACGGGTCACAGAGGCATAACAAGCAAACAAAAATCTAGCTGATGTTTAAACGATTAACACGAAGTTTTGTTCTTCACAGTAAACTGCGCAGAATACCCCTCGCCTGCAAACTCATGGGGCTATGACAATTGTTGAGATAAGTATGTATTGATTTCTCTGACAAAGGTTTTGAGTTGTTCGAAACGCTTTCCATTTCCCACCAATTCTCTATCATGAAAATATTGCGAAGGAGGTCCCCCCTTTCCCCTTTTAATTGCTAGTTCGTTGGAAATGCATGGAGTCATGATTGTCGGTGTGTGTGATGAGATGATAGTGGAACCCATAGTGTGAGGCCACTATACGTCTTTAGCGACAGACAGCTGATGTCGAGAGACGTATAACACCTACCTGTTGATCCCCATGTAGGAATACAATCGCCTTCAGATATACAAGGCGGTTTCTCCACTAGTGTGGTATACAATTTTCTGTCTGTATTCCCATTCAGATTTTAATGCTTATTTACGCATTTATGTTGGCTTTTCTCTTCCCTTTTCTTTTACAGAGACCACATTAGGTCAATTTTTTCATACCTATTGCATTGTTTTTTTGCTTCACCTGGGCCAACTCATGCCCCGAAGCCCAAACAGCCAGCTAATTTTTGCTGATTTGTTTGTAGGACAGTAGGCACAACTTCATAGAACTGAGTACTAACAAGTAGGGATCGCTATTTGGTCCTGATGAGTAAGCAGTAGGGGACTGCTTACGAAACATGTCGACTAGGTAGTAGCTAATGCTCTACCACACAACCCCTTCTTAACGTTCCCAGCTAGAGAAGTTAATAAAATTGTTTTTTTCTACCAAGCCAGGGAATTTTTAATCTTTTTTCACTTTTTTCACACTCACTAGTGTTAGGTCCCTACACTTTCACTGATACCCATGCACCCACACATAGCCTCTGTCACAATTTAAGTGCTCCCGCGTAGTTCGTCTGGTCGTAGCACGCCCCGTCCCGTTATAGGGGCGGGAAGACCCCTATGATGAAGCATGACACTAACGGTTTTTTAGTGTGTGAGGGGTATTTTAACAAGCACATTGTGCTCCCATCTTTCCATGCTTAAGAGAGAGCCTAGCACCACTTCCAAAATAGTTAAAAATTATAAAAACCATCACCTATTCACTTTTTTGATAGAATCTCTTGGGTTATACAAGTCTTACTCTGGAGGGTGATTCTGTCAGTACCTCTACGCTTCTCTTTTTGGTTTGGAATTACTGGCAGCGTACAGCTGTGGAAGCTTATCGAAGAATCTACAAACTTTTCCTCTCCACCGTCACAAAAGTGATTCTGCACTACACGACTAGCTCTTGATAGACAAAGGGACCCCTCTTGGCTTCGCTTTTTACAATGGCCGACCTAGGCCTAGCTTTCACTGAAGATGAGATCTCTAACTTGATGGCATCCTTGGGAACTTTTGAGGGTCTGAATACTGCAGGCCCTTCTAACAAAAACAACGATTGGGATGAACTTGAAGAGTTAAGGAGAACCCAAATAAAAACAGCCATCCATGGCTTACTGATGTCCGAATACCTCAAAGTGAACACTGCACCATCTGGCCTTGTTGTTCGTAATGAACCATTCATTTTTTTACATGACAAGGCTTTCAAGATTGACTGGTCTAAAATCTCATGGCGATGCACCAGGGATTGGATTGTCCTTATTATAAAGACTGCGAGTAGATTGGCCAGTGAACTCAAGGTGGAGATACAAACTATAGAAGTACGCATAAAGAATTATGAATCTCCAGCCGATATTAAGAAATACTTAGACGAAATGAATAAATCCTTGAATGAGTTTGAGACCACCCTGAAAGAGAGCAAATATGAAAAATTGAAAAAAGATAACAGCCGATGGACAAAGGAAAGAATTTACCCCTACATTAAGGATGATTATAAATCAACCAATGACAATGTCACAGATGATAAGACATCCGACTCTGGCTCCAATAGCTCAAACTCCAGCAGGAATAGAAGTCCAAGATTTCGAGGAAACAGAAGGAACTTCCGTAGACCCATTTTTCGAGGGTCGAGAGGATGGAACAATTTCAACCCTCCCATGATGTACCCACCACAACAACAATATGGACCAACCCCCTTTTAACATCCACAGGGACCTTTCCCTACCTGGGGATATCAACAACAAGATTATGGATACTTTGACCCCTCCACTCCTTTTTTAGGGGCGCGCCAAGGACGGACGCAGGGGAGGAACCGGAGAGGGTCCATGGTCCACTGAAACACCGAAGAAGAAGAAACCCCTCGAGTATCAACAAGGAGCATGACAGGCGCCATGAGGACCCAGAAGTGAGTTTGGTTGTGAATCTTTCGGACATCGAATTAACAACCTCACAGAGAAGAGTCTTGGAAAAAGGTTTGGGATATGTGCCCATAGCCAGTATGGATAAATTCCATCTTTGCCAAGAGGTACAGGAATTCATGCGACGCCTTAAGCTGCAGGTTTTCTTCAAAGATAAAGAGGACGAAACAGACCATGGGGATACTAACCTAGGACCAAAATCTAAGTTCACTCCCATGGACAACACCCTCCCAGTCGAATTACTAACCTTCGAAAAGGCAGTAATGATGGAGTTGGAGAATATCAACCCTCTAGAAAAACGTGTCTTTCACAACACTACGAATGAAGAAAGGCAAGCATTACGAGATCTTAGCAACAACAAAAGATTGATAATCAAGCCTGCCGACAAGGGCGGTGCCACTGTCATACAGAATATAGAGAACTATGACAATGAGTGCAGGAGGTTGCTACAGGATAAAAGAAACTATGAAGTTCTTCACAGTGACCCTACAACAACTATACAAACTAAGATTGGCACCATGGTGGAGGAAGCGCTAGCACATGATTGGATCACCAAAAAAGAGGGGGATTTTCTCTGCCAAAAAGATCCGAAAATCCCTTATCTATATACTCTACCGAAGATCCACAAAAGCCTCCAGAACCTCCCTGGAAGACCCATAGTTTCAGGTATTAGGTCAATCCTAGAGCCGGTCTCTAGATTTGCAGACGCTTTTCTCAGACCAATGGTCCAAAGGACATCTACGTATTTAAAAGATACTAAAGAAGTTTTAAACTTGCTGGAATCGGTGAGTTTTGATCCTAACACCCAGCTATTAATTAGCTGTGATGTGGAAAGCTTGTACACCAGTCTGCCACATCAAGCTACTTTAGATATCATCGAGGATGTCCTCTTTGAAGAGTTCTGGGAATACCAAACACCACGTAACGTGGTGATAAATTGTTGCTCACTTGCTTTGAAGGAAAACTTCTTTGAATACGACGGCACCCTATACCTACAAAAACATGGGACCAGCATGGGAAGTACATTTGCCCCTAGTATAGCTGGACTGTATGTACACCATCATGAGGTGACCAAAATACTGAACTCCAACAACCCTTTCAGACCCAACATAAAGTTATGGAAACGATACATCGATGATATCCTTATCATCTGGGATGGAGATGAAAGAGGTTCCGAACAATTTCTAACCTGGCTCAATCTACAGGATGATTTCCTAAGGTTCACCAGCACAACCTCCAGAAGCAACCTGGTTTTCCTGGATCTGAATATTTTCCCTAAAGACGGGAGATTGATGACCACGACCCATTTCAAAAGCACCTCTAAGAACTGTCTCCTAATGTATAACAGTTTCCACCCTAAACATTTGCGGGACAACCTCCCATACGGTCAGTTCCTGCGTTTACGCAGGAACTGTACAGAGATTGAAAACTTCAAAGCCCAATCAGACGATCTCAAAAAGAAATTAAAAGCACGAATGTACCCTGACCGTGTTATCAACCAGGCTTACACACGGGCTAGAAATAACTGTTGTGAAAGCCTCTTGGAAGAAAAAACCCAAAAGGAGGAAGAGAAACGACCGATTTGTGTGACTACATACAACACCAGCTCCAACCTAGTGACCAAAATCATTAACAGGAATTGGAAAATCCTGAACAGCGGTGGTTTGCAAATACCGAAACCAATGTTTGCACACAAAAGAGCACAGAGCTTGAGGGATGTCTTGGTTCACACAAGACCAAAACTTAACAAAAACAACGCACAAAGAGACCCTAATTTTGTTCAAGGTCACTATCCATGTGGAGGGTGCAGGGTCTGTGGTCTAACTAAGAAAAGCAAAAAAATAACTTTTAACAATGGCACCGTCTGGGAACAGAGATGTTTCAGTAACTGCAATAGCGCGAATGTCATATATCTGATCACCTGTCCCTGTCAACTTGAATATGTGGGGATGACAAGCAGGGCAGTGAAGGTCAGGATAGGTGAACACAAGAGCACTATAAAATGCAGGAAATCAAGTACCAAGCTCACGAACCATTTCCTTGAAAAGCATCACAAACCAGAGGAAATCACATGGACTGTAATAGAACTGGTCAGTAACGAAAGATTTCTGTTGGAAAAGGAACAGAGATGGGTGTTCCGCATTCAGTCACACAAAAATGGGCTGAACGACGACATACCCTGGAGCCAGTTGTAATGGCACCTTTGCCTGTTCAGTCTCAGATTAACATCACTCACGGATATTACTGCCCTTTGCTTCTCCCCTTCTCAGCTTTTGGCATTAGATGGTGGGGACCGCCTCTTGGAGATTACTTTTGCAAATAACAATCACCATTTAATAATATGAAAAAATTATTTACACCAGTATAAATATTATTTTGTGACCCCGCAAATAATTGATTAAATGTAAATGTAATTGCGTTTCCAACCGAATCTAACGTGTATATAGTTTACCAATCCTTGAACAATCCTAAACAATGACAATAGACATCGTGGAAAGACTTCCGCTTTTACACCCTGACCGTGCCAAAAACGGGCGGCCATTTTGGAAAGTTAGCGCTCTAGCGTTACGCAGTAGGCGGCACCCACACAGATGACAATGCGGATATGCAGGGCTTTTAATAACAAACGGACACTCGAGCCCGGCAATCCTCGGAGGAGCACGGGGGTAGGAACAATGATTTCTTTTTCTGGCAGACATGTGAGTAACAGACTCTGACCTCGAGTCTTAAAAAACGGGTCACAGAGGCATAACAAGCAAACAAAATTCTCGCTGATGTTTAAACGATTAACACGAGGTTTTGTTCTTCACAGTAAACTGCGCAGAATACCCCTCGCCTGCAAACTCATGGGGCTATGACAATTGTTGAGATAAGTATGTATTGATTTCTCTGACAAAGGTTTTGAGTTGTTCGAAACGCTTTCCATTTCCCACCAATTCTCTATCATGAAAATATTGCGAAGGAGGGTCCCCCCTTTCCCCTTTTAATTGCTAGTTCATTGGAAATGCATGGAGTCATGATTGTCGGTGTGTGTGATGAGATGATAGTGGAACCCATAGTGTGAGGCCACTATACGTCTTAAGCGACAGACAGCTGATGTTGAGAGACGTATAACACCTACCTGTTGATCCCCATGTAGGAATACAATCGCCTTCAGATATACAAGGCGGTTTCTCCACTAGTGTGGTATACAATTTTCTGTCTGTATTCCCATTCAGATTTTAATGCTTATTTACGCATTTATGTTGGTTTTTCTCTTCCCTTTTCTTTTACAGAGACCACATTAGGTCAATTTTTTCATACCTATTGCATTGTTTTTTGCTTCACCTGGGCCAACTCATGCCCCGAAGCCCAAACAGCCAGCTTATTTTTGCTGATTTGTTTGTAGGACAGTAGGCACAACTTCATAGAACTGAGTACTAACAAGTAGGGATCGCTATTTGGTCCTGATGAGTAAGCAGTAGGGGACTGCTTACGAAACATGTCGACTAGGTAGTAGCTAATGCTCTACCACACAACCCCTTCTTAACGTTCCCAGCTAGAGAAGTTAATAAATTTGTTTTTTTCTACTAAGCCAGGGAATTTTTAATCTTTTTTCACTTTTTTCACACTCACTAGTGTTAGGTCCCTACACTTTCACTGATACCCATGCACCCACACATAGCCTCTGTCACAATTTAAGTGCTCCCGCGTAGTTCGTCTGGTCGTAGCACGCCCCGTCCCGTTATAGTGGCGGGAAGACCCCTATGATGAAGCATGACACTAACGGTTTTTTAGTGTGTGAGGGGTATTTTAACAAGCACATTGTGCTCCCATCTTTCCATGCTTAAGAGAGAGCCTAGCACCACTTCCAAAATAGTTAAAAATTATAAAAACCATCCCCTATTCACTTTTTTGATAGAATCTCTTTGGTTATACAAGTCTTGCTCTGGAGGGTGATTCTGTCAGTACCTCTACGCTTCTCTTTTTGGTTTGAAACAAGAAATCTACCCAGTCATGCTCTTTCTCCAGAAATGCGCCCACCATTTGGAACTCACTCCCCAAAGATCTACGTTGCAACCCCTCATACTTCAGCTTCAGAATAGATCTCAAGCGACACCTTCTCCTCAAATACTGGGGTCTTTAATCCCGTCACCTCACAGGTGTCTTACAACCTGCCCCTTATGGTGCCATATTTCTCACTGCATTATACCTGACCTGCCTCCCCCGCAAATCTCCCCACATATACCGCTATCCTCCTTCCAACAGTTCACATATATTCACATCATACTCCTACATGTTATCTTCTCTCCCTTCTCCCTCCCCGGGCCCACTGTAACCCCATACCTTCTCCCCACTACCCCTAGCCAACCACTCTTGCACAAATATCCAAATCCTAGCTAGGTACTAAATGTTACTGTCTATTTCTTTGATTATATATTTATTGTTCTTTACATTTTACTCTTATATTTTGCTTTTCCTCTTTGTTCGAATGTAACAGTACATTGTACGCTCATGTCCATCTCCAGTACAGCGCTCTGATACCCTTGGGTCTAGCCAGCGCTATATGAAACCGGTTAAATAAATAAAATAAATAAGGGTGTGACTTAACTTTCCATCAGATCCGTGAGAAAAGTAAACTAATTTAAAAGATACTGGCCCCTTGATTATTACAGTTGTTTTTTTGTATATCTTTGATAGATGGGCCGTTATGGACCCTGAATGGCCAGATCTTAAACATTAGTTTTGTGTTAATTGTAAAGCCATGTCATTTTAGGGGTTTCTGATTGAGATCTTCTCCACAGGTGCCCATTTAGCGGCCTTCAGCTATCTCACTAGCCTCATGAGCTCCACTTGGGGATGGAGCCAAGTCAACCAGCAATGAAAAGGTCTGTTGGCCTGCAGTCTTGTGCTTCAGATTAGAACTCTTGCATGTTACAATATGGCCTTCTGACATGTATATTTGCTTGTAAAAATAAGCAGGGCTGGGTTGTGTTAGCTTTGCCAGGGCTAGCTAGATGTCAAAATGGAGGCAGCCAAATGCTTTGATACTGTTGCATGGGCTTACACAAATTGTATTTATGATTCTGAGTTTTAGACCCATTTCAAATAAAACATGCAGCTTCCAAATCGTTTTACTTTGTCTTGTAGGTCAAAGGTAGTAAGCAGCTACTAAATATAACGCCTTTGAGATTTGCACCCCAAAACATCTAAATGGAAATTAAAATGGGAATGTTTGGGGAAAATTCATATCCAAATTAGGAAAAATGGAAACAACTGGTCCTCTTTACATTTTTTCCTATTAGAGAGTTGGAAGCTTCAGGGTTGAATCGCAAAGGAATGCAAGCATAAGTGAAGGAGTACTCCTGTGGTACTACTTACCAAACTCATACATGCTCTTGTGAATTATCCTGTCCATATTTAAATGTAAATACAGTTCCGGGGGTATGTGAGGAGCACTCCTGTTTAAACTAGATGATAATCTAATCAAATGGTGCTGCAACTAATCAGGTTTGTCACGCCTGTAGGAAATATATTGGTTTTGATGGGAAAAAAATCACATCTAGTTGCACACTGTTCACCTGGTGTAATCTTACACCTTAAACAATTATACAATGTCAAATCAAAATATAGTCATCAATCAGTTATTTAATTTCATAAACTGAATCACATTTGACCAATCAATAAGTAATGCATTCCATAATCATGATACAATCAAAATTTGGCAATTTTACACATTGTATCCTTTTGCAATGCATTCTAACTCAATATTTCATTTTATAACCAATCATATTTCATAACATATCACTTTTTATGTATTCATGCCCAATGCATTTCGGCACCCAAAGTGCCTTCATCAGGGGCTGATCTGCAATGCAAACAAAATAACAACAGAAAATATCAGTGTATGCTAATTGATTTGTGTCATGGGGGGGGTTATTAAAGATAATCTCAGTTCATACCTTTTGATAGTATTCGTATGCTCAGTCAGCTAAAAAACAAAAAGCCCATATTGTCATGTGTTAGCAATATTGTCATGTACTATATCAACTCTACTTTAAGGGAACCAAAGCAGTACTTGCTTACCCTATGCTCTCTGGGACTCGATATTCTGTAGTAAAAAATTAATCACAGCCCAATTGTTAGTTGTAATCATAAATGTCAATGAGAACACTACGTGTTCAGAAAGTAAGGAAGTCCTTAGCATCTAAACGCGTAATGTGGCGTTTAGATGCTAAGATCTAATCTCAAGCATGTATATGCAATTACCAACGTTTCCAAAACAACATACGTCTGCAGGAGTTGCTCATTCTCTAAGATTTAAAAAAACGGGTATGTTAAACGTGATTGTATGCGAAAACGAAACGGTGTTGTTAAACATATTCCCTTATAACCAGAAGTAAAAAGTACCTGTATGGAATGCCGTAGATATCCTTAACCACGAACGCAAACGAAAACCTGTCAGCAAAGTAAATAAACTGTCCGCGCCATTACTGATGTTTATCGTGTCAGAGTGCACGTCATCTACTGACACTGAGGATTGACTGAGAGAATCCACGGGAAACTCTCAAGACATTCAACCGCTGTAATGCGCCATGCGTAAAAGTGCAATATATCGTGTGTTACGAAGCTATGAAACTACAAAAAATACTTAGCCGCAAGACTACTGTTCTGTAATATACACGATCAAGTGAAGTGATAATTCTACGATAGTTGAATGAATATTTATAATAAAAAATAAAAAATATGTATTCTTCCATAACTTCAGAAGGTGCGCAACCAGACGACGATGCAATAATTACTGTACTTTTCTATTAGGTGGTACAGCCGTATCCTGTAATTTTCGCTTGACTGTCCAATGTGTGGTGCGGTTCGTTGTATGTACATATTAACGTAAAAGGTCGTGAGATGAAATGTGATCGGGTCCAGATTGAAATTACTGACCTACATCTCTATACACTAGAGAATACACCCTAAGTAATGTAACTTAATACTGACAATTATCATATTGAGTACTCCATACTGAGATGTCACATCACATACTTGTTAATCCAATTTGTATGCATATTAAAACATATAAGCACTAAACACATTGTCGTTGATCTTTTGATTTAGAATGGAAACTCCAAGCATAATAATATGAAACATGCTTATTACAAATCAATTGAATACACATCCTATCATGCTAATGATGGTATACTTCTTGCATATGGTAGTGAGTATTAGACCCTCTATTTTGTTAGTTAACCGGATATTATCAAGATAATGTTCCGAAGGTGAATTGTCCTGTATTTTAGAGCACTGAACCGTAGAACTTATTTAGAGCTTAAAGATAACAAGATAAATCATATCTATCATTTAACCCCTTTGGCTGCATTGTCTGTAGAGATTTGATCCAGTATAATTCCCGTTCTAGGAGTATCTGTCTATTATCAATTCCAGATTTGGTTATCACTTTTTCTATGATGAAGCACCGCAGTTGGGAAATCATGTGATTTGCTTCTTTCCAATGGGTGGCAAGTGGTGACGAGAGATACTGGTTACGTATTCTACTTTTGTGCTCAGTTAATCTCGTTTTAAACTTCCGCTCTGTCTTGCCAACATACATTTTGCCACATGGGCACTTGATCCCATATATTATATTTTGAGCATTGCAATCACTGGTGTGCCGCAATTTTATAGTTTTGCCAGTTGTTGGGTGTGGGAAGGTATTACCAGTGATTATGTTGTTACAGTTTGTACAATTCAGACAACGTACAGTACCCTTGTAGTCGATGTTTTGGTTCTCCATCATAGTGCTTTTCAGTAATTGTCTGATATTAGGTCCTCTCTTGTAAGCGTGCATAGGTTGTTGTGCGAAGATCCCATTGAAATCTTTCTCTGTGGACAACAGTTCCCATCTCTGATTGATGATCCGTTTAAGTTTTGTTGATACTGTGGTGAACTTAGACACAAATACCATTCTATCCTGGTTAGTTTTCAGTCTTGGCTGAAATAATGTTTGTCGACTCATTTGTGTCACCCGCTCTCTGCTTTGTTCCACTATTTGTCTAGGATATCCACGGTCTTGGTACAATTGGACAAACCTTTCAATATTGGCATCGCATGTCGTTGTTTGTGAGCAGATCCTTTTGATACGAATGAATTGGGAAAGGGGTAAATTCTCCACTAGTCGTCTCGGGTGGAAACTGGTGTAGTATAATGCACTATTCCGATCCGTAGTTTTTGTATATAGTTCTGTGGAAAGGCCCGTTGTGTGTTTATGAATTCTCACATCCAAGAAATCCATCGTGTTACAGTCAATTTTGTAAGTGAATTGAATCCTGGGGTTCACCTGATTAAAGTATTGTATGGTGTCAAGTAGTGATTCCTTGGTTCTTTGCCAGATGAGAAAAATGTCATCAATGAAACGACAGTACATTTTGACCTGTAACCACTTCGTAGTTTCAAACAGATGTTCTGCCTCAAATTGCGCCATGAAAATGTTTGCATATGCAGGGGCCACTGCAAAGCCCATAGAAGTTCCAGTCATTTGGGCGTAAAACCATTCATTCCATTGAAAGTAACTATTATTCAGGCAAAATTTGAGTAATTGTAAAAGAAAAACCTTATCTGTGGGTAGATCCCCCATCTGCAAGAGTGCCCATTCCACTGAGTCTAGCCCAGCGGAATGTGGGATTGAAGTGTATAAGGATATTACATCAATTGTGCAAATAATCCAACTTTCTTCTACTTCACCACTGATTTCTGAGATCTTGGTTAAAAAATCACTTGTGTCCCTTATATAGGATCTCCAACTTTGAACAAATTTCCGTAGAAAAAAATCCAGGTATCTTCCAAGGGGGTCGAAGACAGACCCGCACCCCGAAACGATAAGTCTGCACGGTGGATTTGTGAGGTGTTTATGCACCTTTGGGAGCATATAAAGTTTAGGACAACATGGATGTTTGGTGGTTAAATAACCTCTGATTTTGTCATCAATCCATTCTTGTTCGATGGCATTCTGCAATAGATCCTTAAGCATTGTTTGTAGTTGGCCTGTGGGATCTCTATCCAAAAGATGATATGTTTCTGTATTAGAAACATGCTCCTCCACTTTTGTGATATAAAAATGCATGTCCATTACTACCATTGCACTCCCTTATCAGCTGGTTGAATCTGTATTGTCCGGTTCATTGCCAAATTGTGTAATGTTTGTTGTTCAGATCTTGTAAGGTTACTGTGTTTCATAGACTTATAGTCCAAAGCTTGTATGTCCTTTCTCACCATTGTTTCAAACGTATCAAGCATTTTATGCGACGTTGGTGGTTGGTAAGTACTTTTGGGTTTAAATCGTGTACTGTATTCAGTCTGAGTTATGTCTGTAGGTGTTACTATATTACTGAAAAAGTGTCTTAATCTCAACAATCTCATAAACCGATAAACGGCTCCTTCCAATTCCATTTCACTAGCTCTGACTGTTGGTACAAAAGACAATCCCTTGTTTAACACTTTTATTTGTTGTTGTGTAAGAGTAAATGAAGATATGTTAATGATCAGACTACTGTCTTCCCGCTCCTTAGGGATTTTCCAGCCATTTCCTCTCCTGGTCTTGCGCTTGCTATTGTGTTTATAGACTGCTCCGTGGGTTGTAATCCTTGGTTTTGTGTTTGGGACAAAAAAGCCACATTGCCACTAGTCGTTGGTTGTTGTGTACTCTCCGTAGATGTTGCCAGAGTCTGGTTAGTCACTTGAACTGGTCCTCTGGTGTTTGATGTTTCTTTTTCAGTTACTAAACTCTCCTCTGAAGAATGTGTTGTTGCCTATCTGTTTTTGGGATGATATTGGCGGCGGGCGTAGATTTCCGCCCAGGTGTACACTTCATTGAGTTTGTAGTCAATGGTATTCCGTTTATATTTCCGCAGTTTACCCTCCTGGAGTTCTTTACTATACTTTTCGAGTTTCTGAGTTAGTCCTTCAATGCTCATTTGCCATGAGTCAACCTCCATCCTAGTTTCAAGTTGAAGGGGTTATGTGCATGTTACCACTTAGACTGCCTGTTGCACTCGGTCTGTTAATGGTAAGTGAACCCATGGAAAACCTCCTCTCAGTTTCGGCAATTTCATTGAATGCATTGTCTATCAATGTCTCAAAAGATGTAATGAGAGATGCAGAGGTTTCAGCTCCTGGGTGACTAAATCTGTGATGTTACTGATAGCATTACAGTCGCCCATTTTATCAACTAGCTGGAATGCTCACCTTTCACAGGGGATGTTAGAAGGGTGGCCCGCCCGACCACTGTTGACATCTGAGGGCCTCAGAGGGCCCGCCCTTTGCCCGGGCTTCGCCTCGGGCTCTCCCGCGGGCGCGACTCGCGGGGCGAGAGGGGTGTCAGCCTTTTACTCACGCCTCCGGGCGCTTGTGTGGCGTCACGGGCGCGCTGCTGCCCCAGCGCCTGCTGGGTAGTGAAGTCCGGTCCGGGCTGCCTCCCGGTAAGAGTTCCGCTGTTCCGCCGTTGCCCTCACGGCTCCGCTGGTGTCTGTGGCAAAGTCAGGTACGAGCGCCTGGTGTTCCCCACTATGCTCGCGGGGGTCAGCCTTTTACTCGCGCCTCCGGGCGCTTGTGTGGCGTCACGGGCGCGCTGCTGCCCCAGCGCCTGCTGGGTAGTGAAGTCCGGTCCGGGCTGCCTCCCGGTAAGAGTTCCGCTGTTCCGCCGTTGCCCTCACGGCTCCGCTGGTGTCTGTGGCAAAGTCAGGTACGAGCGCCTGGTGTTCCCCACTATGCTCGCGGGGGTCAGCCTTTTACTCGCGCCTCCGGGCGCTTGTGTGGCGTCACGGGCGCGCTGCTGCCCCAGCGCCTGCTGGGTAGTGAAGTCCGGTCCGGGCTGCCTCCCGGTAAGAGCTCCGCTGTTCCACCGTTGCCCTCACGGCTCCGCTGGTGTCCGTGGCAAAGTCAGGTACGAGCACCTGGTGTTCCAACCGCACCACACATTGGACAGTCAAGCGAAAATTACAGGATACGGCTGTACCACCTAATAGAAAAGTACAGTGATTATTGCATCGTCGTCTGGTTGCGCACCTTCTGAAGTTATGGAAGAATACATTTTTTTTATTTTTTATTATAAATATTCATTCAACTATCGTAGAATTATCACTTCACTTGATCGTGTATATTACAGAACAGTAGTCTTGCGGCTAAGTATTTTTTGTAGTTTCATAGCTTCGTAACACACGATATATTGCACTTTTACAAATGGCGCATTACAGCAGTCAAATGTCTTGAGAGTTTCCCGTGGATTCTCTCAGTCCGTTTTCAGTGTCGTTAGATAACGTGCACTCTGACACGATAAACATCAGTAATGGCGCGGACAGTTTATTTACTTTGCCGACATGTTTTCGTTTGCGTTCGTGGTTAAGGATATCTACGGCGTTCCATACAGGTACTTTTTACTTCTGGTTATAAGGGAATACGTTTAACAGCAACGTTTAGTTTTCGCATACAATCACGTTTAACATACCCGTTTTTTTAAATCCTAGGGAATGAGCAACTCCTGCAGAGGTATGTTGTTTTGGAAACGTTGGTAATTGCATATACATGCTTGAGATTAGATCTTAGCATCTAAACGCCACATTATGCGTTCACAGGTCACCACAACCAAACAAGTTAAGGTAGGATATTGGACTTCCTTACTTTCTGAACACGTAGTGTTCTTATTGACATTTATGATTACAACTAACAATTGGGCTGTGATTAATTTTTTACTACAGAATATCGAGTCCCAGAGAGCATAGGGTAAGCAAGTACTGCTTTGGTTCCCTTAAAGTAGAGTTGATACAGTACATGACAATATTGCTAACACATGACAATATGGGGTTTTCGTTTTTTAGCTGACTGAGCACACGAATACTATCAAAAGGTATGTACTGAGATTATCTTTAATAACCCCCCCATGACACAAATCAATTAGCATACACTGATATTGTCTGTTGTTATTTTGTTTGCATTGCAGATCAGCCCCTGATGAAGGCACTTTGGGTGCCGAAATGCATTGGGCATGAATACATAAAAAGTGATATGTTATGAAATATGATTGGTTATAAAATGAAATGTTGAGTTAGAATTCATTGCAAAAGGATACAATGTGTAAAATTGCCAAATTTTGATTGTATCATGATTATGGAATGCATTACTTATTGATTGATCAAATGTGATTCAGTTTATGAAATTAAATAACTGGTTGATGACTATATTTTGATTTGACATTGTATAATTGTTTAAGGTTTAGGATTACAACAGGTGAACAGTGCGCAACTAGATGTGATTTTTTTTCCCATCAAAACCAGCATATTTAAATGTAGTCATCTATTTTAAAATGCATCTTTTTCTCTGTAATTCTGTCAGCAACTTTTTCTCCAAGATGTGCAACCCCATTAACAGGTGGGGTAGCATCTTCCTTTCAGCCTCCTATAGGGGTCTCTCTCTGCTGCAATACATGTTAGTTGTCGTAAAACCTTCCCTATGCCTGCATTGTGTTGTTAGGTGCGATGGTGACTGTAGAGTTATTATAAGGGCTAAGTTCTCCTCTGTTGCACAACTACTTAGTGCAAGCCGTCCCGAGGAACCACCCTTCCTCTGTTGCACACATATAAATTGGTCTCGCAGCAGTGCTTAATTTGTTAAAAAAAGAAGTGCCGGAGCCCTAGTCAGCAGGCCACTTCAGCTTGCACTACCCATTGCTCCCAATAACACACCCACTGCCAAAGACAGTATTATCACTTCTAGCCAGCATGCTCAATCAATCAATCAATCAATCAATCAGTCAATCAATCAAATAGTAATCCTGTAAAGCACAACTTCTCACCCATGAAGGGCTCAAGGCGCTGAGTGGGGTGGGGTTGGACGCTCATACAAGTGTGACAATTCAGACTTTAAATACATTGAATGACTGATGCATGCTACCCAAGCTATTCTTATACCTTCAGGTGGTAGGTTTTAGTGATTTTAAAATATATTTAATTATTAAACAACAGCTGTAGCGCTCCTCAAAAAATAAGACAAACAGTGTTCCCATGTGGCAGGAGCAGGTGTTGACAATAAAGAGCTGGTGCTGAACACTGGAAACCACCAGCTCAAATTAAACACTGTCTGTCAGGCAGGCACTGGCATGGACAGTGATAGCAGATTTAAGGCTGACCAAGGCAGAGAGGTTCAGAGGCTACATTAAAAAAATCGTCTCCATTAAGAACGCGTCCCATTCCAGTGCTGGAATGGCGAATTTTTACAAATATGCATTGAGAAAAAAAGAAAAAGCTCAAACTAAAATATACCCTGACATTTTCTCTAATTCCACATTATGCTCCATTACCCCTAATGATTAGATCTGGGTGAAATTTCTGTTAAGCAGGATTGATTTTGTGTAATTTTAGTAGGTTCCAATTATGCTTGTTATGGCACATTCTTGAAATTATGCTATTACTCCATGCCGCCTAATTATATGCCATTTGCAGCGCGAAAGTACGGGAACAACGTGAACAACCAAGTCCAGCGGCTGCTGCTTGCAGCACCTGTGTGTTTTTGCCCTATTTCTTTCTTTTTTTGCACACAATGAATCGTCGTATTCAAAAAACGCAAAGGCACATTTTGGGATACAATGTGGAGTCAATTGACTGTTCTGCATTTTGTTTAATTACATCTAATTTAGAGCAATTTTTCCAACATTGAATGGAATTAGGAAAAAGTAAACTATGTGGATTTTTCACACCCATACAAACGATGTATAAAGAAAGACCTACAAATAACATCATTCATCACACTTGCATCTTTTGAAAACAATTGCCAGTTATCAATTTTCCGATACATACGGCATACTTTAGATATTCCTCAGTACAGCTTTGATTTTACTGTAGGAGAATATACAAAATAAATGCTTTAGATGGATGCTGGTGGAGTGAAAAAAATACCCATTATTGTTATATCTATTACTATAAGAGGATTATATGACTGCAGTGATTTAAGGTGTATTTTTACTTTTAATAATTATTGTTTGCTATTAAGATCTTTCAGCGGCTGCTAGATCCGAGCAGAGTAAAATTCAAGCCAAGTCTATGAAAAATTGCATCTGAAGTGTTATTTATGTTTGCTTTTCCCGTAATGTTTGCTGCATTGTTAACAATGCCCCGCAGACCACAATCTTAGGTACGCTTGTCAAATATATTATCACCCTTGGCAACTGTACAGACTTGGTTAGTAAACTATGTCTAGATTAAATTGGCTTTCTTGCTCCTATCTATATATTGCTGTGTGTTTGCATTTTTATAATCCTAACACATCTGCCAGAATGCATCATTTGTATTCCAGGAGCAGTCAGAACGCTTTATTGCTGGTGTTAAATAGGGGAGCCGGCCTCGTGCCTCCACTAATCTACCAGCCTGCAGCAGCAACTAGAATGCTCCCAGATGTGGCAAAGAAGGCCTGTTGAGTTTCCTGACCTGTGCCTAACAGGGAGGCTTGCATTTGGAGATGTTGGTTGCTGTGACCAGGGGCGGCTTTAGGAATGTGCAAGCTGTGCACCTGCACAGGGCCACCAAACCCCAGGGGCCACCATGCCAATCTATCCTTAATATAATAATCCTCTGAGGATGGATACATATTTGCGTGGCGGCCCCTGGCAGGGATTTGGCGGTCTCCGGCTCTGTTTAAATTCCAAACACCCTGACCCCCCCTCTTCAATGGCCTCTGCGCCTGCGTTCCTCCGGGCCCCCTACCTGTTCCTCCAGGGGCCCCCTACCTATGCTCCCTGCCCAGGGCCACCATGATCCTAGAGCCACCCCGGCTGTGACTGGAGGTGAGCGAGCCACTGAAAGCTCAAGCCAGGCTCGAGCCTGAAGAGTGGTTCTTGCTCAGCGGAGGTCCTGTTGGAAGCTAAACTCCGTAATGACCCAAGATTTCAAGTGGCTTCTGCCTCTCTCCCTCTATCCAGGATATGGTGTTAGGGCCGGGGCAGACTGTGAATCTCGGGAACCAAGGGGCATATTACCAAGTGGGGGCGATAGGCAAATATCGCTGATTTAGCGGCCGTTTTCGCCCGCCAAGCGGCGATAATTCTATTGCCCTATTAGCAAGTTGTCGCTAACTGATGTTATCGACAGCTTTTAGGCGATAGCGAGTGGTTTGGGGCCCGCTTTGCATGTCAGCGATGTTTATCGCTAATGACATGCAAAGTGGGCGCACGCAACCAGTTAGCGACTGAAATCAGTCGCTAACGCCGCTAACGCCTATTAACAAGGCAGGCGTAGATTTGGAAATATTCGCGCTAAGCGCGAACATCTCCAAATACTAACACCTGCCCAGATCAGTTCTTAGCCATGTTATCCAATGGGAGGTGGATAGCAAGGCTAAGAGCATTTTGTCGCTAATGCGTGAATATCGCTGTATTCTCAGCGATATTCCCGCATATCGCCGATATCGCTGGATATTTTAGCACAATGGAGAAAAACGTTGCTAATAGCATGTTTTCTCCGCTAACATATCCAGCGATAGGCAGCGATAAAAAAAATCGTCGCTAAGCCTATTTAGCGATAAATATCACTACTTGTTGGTAATATGCCCCACAGTCTTGAAGCTGGCTCAACATCATGTGATTCTGTGCGAATCAAGAAGGGGCAGATTTAGCAAACCATCTTGCAGCACAGCAAGCCACCTTGCTGTGCCGCACTCTTAGCAAGAAAAGGGCAGGAATGCCCCTTATTTAAAATTATATGGTGCATTCCTGTCCTTTCCTTGGGCTGGCACACAAACTGCTGCCTAGCTCCAATGCAGGCACCCTTGTTCGGTGGGGCAAGGATGCCTGCATTGTATGCAGGATTGCTTTTGTGTAGGAAGGGACACCTTCCTGCACAAAAAAATCCTCTCAGGGTCTTTCCTTTTCGCATGTGTGATGCATTCTGTGGAACACATAGAAAGAGAAAAAAAACGAAAAGAGAATATATTTATACTCGCTACGCCTCACCTGGGGAGGCGCAGCACTTTGATGCATTCCCAGGTCTACCAGTGTTGGTAATTTCTGGGAATGGATCAAACTATCTTAGTAGTTGTTTCACCCTTGCCCCCAATTGCGGGACAGAAGGGCCATTCAGCTCTTTGATAAATCTGCCCCTTAATCTCCACATGCCTATCTACAATAGATGTGACCTTGTGTAATGTAACTGGTGCTCATGCAACGCCTAAACACAAGGAAAGCCAAATAGATACCCAATTACTGGCTGATTTGGACAGAGAGAAACCAGAAAACCTGGATACATTTTAACTTCTCTGCTTGAATTTGGTGATCATGGGCTAATATTTTATTTCACCAAAACTCTTTTTTCTTGATTATCGCGTATTAAAGCACTTGTGAATATGTGAGTTCAGACTACCAGTTGTTCAAACTTATCACTTCTAATAAGTGCTTCTTAGTGCAGTGCTTCAATGTGCTCTCTTAATGTCAAAGCTGGGGAGAGGAGTTGGCCTAACGGCTAGTGCGGTCGACCTCGAATTTGGGGAACTGGGTTCATGTCTTGGCAATGACGCTGAACATCCTGTGATTCTGGGCGAATCACTTAATCTCCCCGTGCCTAACAAAAATTCATGTGTGTCCTCATGTAACGTAACTGGTGCTATGTGAAGAGTTCAGATACCCGATTCGGGTCAAGTTTGTGCTATATAAAACTCTGCAAAAAAAGCTTCAACATGTTAAAGAAATATACTTTTTGAAATTTGAAGAGAATTTCATATTTCACGTGTTTTGTCGTGTGAATTATATAACATGTATTTTTGGGGCTTGGCTCGAATAATATCCCACCTGTCAGTCCTCACAACAAGCTTTCCGATAAGTTCAGGTAGAAGGACATCAATTTGTAAAGCACAGTTCAGAGCCCACATAATCAGTGGATCTAGCAGATAGAGAAAGGAGCTCCATTGGGCAGGAGCAGAGCACCAAGCTCCTTTTTGATGGGAATACTAAGCAACCCTTTGGGAAAACTGCAGTAACACCCATAGTCCGAAAAGGCCTTCAATAGAAACTGCCCAGGATCCATTACCCCCTGCTGGTCAGTCAGACACTAGTGTAGGTCAATCAGAAGTTTCAGAAGACTCTTTTGGCCCCAGTAATAGTCCCTACTCTATTCTGCCCAGATTCATTCATATACGGGGACATACCAAAGACCGAATAAGCTCCAGAATTGTTTTAATTTCGAGGGCATGGCGAAAGGTACAGAACAAAAACATATGTAGTACAATGTCATGCCCTGAATCACAACTTAACTTACAATTTGCAATGTTAGACATACCACTCGGAACTAAAAACAGGAAACATGAATCACAGGTGCTGGAGGAAGTATCTAAGCTGGAGAAAACAGAGGAGGCTGTCCTTTCACTAATGCATGTATCTGAGTAAGGAAAAAGAGGGTGGCAGCATAATACCTCTTGTCCGAGCACTCAGTTCACCCCAATGCATTATGGTAAATGTAGTGCAAGCTAATATTGAAGTAAGTATGATCATGCACTGCATTTTTCATAGAGCATTGGGGCGAACTGAGCACTGAGATATGAGGCAGGGTTCCACACTCTTTTTGTTTGAAAAGGCTCTCTTGAGCTAATTAGCTGATGAGCTCTGTCTGATGCACCTGCACCCAGTGAGTGGTACAGAGACCTAAGAAGACTTTGGGCAGCATTTGCAGCATCCCCAAAACAATGTGTTGCTCCCTACTGAAGAAGGACAACTATCCTGAAACACATGTTATAGTTCCACATAATCCTGCTTAAGCGCTAACTAGGGACCCTGAACCTACTGGTGTACCAGCAGAGAAGACTCAAAGTAATTCCAGGAAATATCAGAGAACAAGGTCTGCTCTGTATAGCATAAAGATTTATTACAGTATTAAATAATGCCTAGATGCATCAACCTTTTTAGGAAGTGCAAACGGTGCGAATCGCAAAAATCGGCCGTTTGCACTTCCTAAATTGGTTTCTGGGATGCATCAAGCATTTTTGGAAATTCGCTATTTTTTGCGAGTTCCAAAAATGCGATTGCTTTTAAGGAATCGCAAATTTGCGATTCCTTAAATGCAATGCATCATCCTCACAACATTTGCGATTTTACAAATTGCAAATGCAAATTACCACGAAGTTGAACTTCGTGGTAATTTGCAAAAATGTGTAAAAACGCATAAAAATGCATTTTTTAAACATCTACGTTACACACACACATGTCCTTAGGACATGTGTGTATGTAACTCACATGTAAAAGTGCATTTCATGGGTGCAGGGGGGAGTCCTTTGGACCCCCCTCTCCACCCTTGAAAGGCTTTCAGGTACATGCATCAAACTCGGCATTTCAGATTCCTTAATTGCGATTTTTAAGGAATCGCAATTAAGGAATTGCAAATGCCTATGCATCAAGAAATCGCTAAATAAATTGCGATTTCTTAGAATTCGTTAATTGCGATTAGCATTTTGCGAATCGCAATTAAGGAATCCCTTCCCATTCATTCCTATGGGCCTAGAGGCCCATAGGAATGAATGGGAAGACAATCTCAATTTGCGAATCGCAATTAGCTAATCGCAAATTGAGATTGCGATTTCAAGGGTGCAGGGGTGTCCAAAGGACACCCTGTTGCACCCCTGAAATCAAACAATGCACATATGTTGTGTACACACATGCCCTAAGGGCATGTGTGTGCACAACATAAAAGTTAAAAAAATGCAAAAAAAAGCATTTTTCTAACATTTCGCAAAATTACCATGAGGTCCAACCTCATGGTAATTTTTTCTCTCTAATTGCGAATTCGCAATTTTTTTTAGGTTCATGCATTGCTTTTGAGGAATCGCAAATTCGCGATTCCAAAAATCGCTAAAATAGCGATTTATTCACTTTTAGGTTGATGCATCCCAAATAGTGATTTGGGAATCGCAAACGGCCGAATTTTGCGATTCGCACCGTTTGCGATTCCCAAATCGCTTGATGCATGTGCCTGTTTGTTGCATTCCGATTTCAAATTGCGAATTCGCAATTCCCATTCATTCCTATGGGCATTTCAGCCCATAGGAATGAATGGGAATTGCGAATTCGCTATTTGAAACTCGCAATTTTATTGGGATTCGGTAAAAATTGCGATTTTTACCGAATCTCAATAAAATTGCGAAATTATTGATGCATTGCCATTTGCGATTCCTTATTTGCGATTCCTTATTTTTCGCAAATAAGGAATCGCAAATGACAACTTTGATGCATCTAGGGGTAAGAGTTGTTTTTCTTCCTTTCTTTTACATGCGATGTGAACCTGCAGAGGGTGCAAGAGTAGAAGAGTGGCCATTATCTTTTGTCCTGTGTTCATTTTTGTCCATATTTTGGACCTTATGGTTCGGCATGTATGTTTATCATAGTATATTTTGAATTATTTTCCCAGTATTCTTCCCTTATTGAGCAGACAATTACTGCCTTTTCAGACAACATAACAATATTCAGGTCCAATCTCTCTGAGACTATGACAACTATTGAGACTGAGGCTTTCCAGTTGGGTGAAGTATCAGAATATTTTCTCAACATAGAAAACACTCAAATCTTATTTAATCGCCCAGCAATTGAGCCCGATGCTCAATATGTCTACTTAGTCATGTACCTAGGAGTTAAAATCTCCTCTAATGTAGAAGACATGGTTAGGTTTACTTTTGAGTCTCTTCTATAAGTAGCCGATGTATGTCTTTAGAAAATGGAATCCTCCTCATATGGGAGTCATGGGTCAATGTATTATCGTCTAAACGATTCTTCTATCCCATTTCTTGCACCTCTTTTGTGCTGTTCCTCTGTTGTTATCAGCTGCTATATTTCTGAAAGAAACGTCTTAATGGATTAGCTTTATAAGGTATTACAAGAAGCTTCAACAGGCCATATGGTATTTGCAGAGGTCAGTGGTCTGCTATTTGCAGAGGTCAGTGGTCTGTACCCTGTTGAATATATTAATACTGGGCAGGATTTGGGCTCAGAACATCATATAATGTGATATTTAGCCTGCACGGAAGCCTCCCTCACTGCACTGAGTGGCTGCCTTGCAGGTAAGAGCTGGTGGAATTTCTTGCCACGAATCAAAACAAGCTGCGTATCATACGCCTTCTTTTACTAGATGAAGCCACTTATGAAAAAAACAAATCTACTTCCAAGTCTGGTGTTGTATTTGAATGGTATATAATGAGAGTTAAATCTGTGGCAGAAGCTCAGCTGTGGGAAAGGGTGGGGACATAACATATATTCCTTTTATCATCATATCTACGAAACATGATGCACAACCTTAACAGGTTGTCAAAAATATACAGTCATTAATAGCATTGCTGTAATATTGTGATTTTTATTGTGATACATTTAAGCAGGTAAGAAGATGATTTTTGCCTGATTTTTTATTATCATTGTAATAAAGATGAGGGGCCAATTCTATTGTTGGACGCACCAGGACAGGAACTGGAACCGAACAACCTCTTGTCGTCGGTTCCAAACTTGCAAGTAGGATGCGACTGAACCCTGTTCAATGGAAGTAGGATGCGACTGAACCTTTCAAAGGAAGCATGCTTTTCCGACCGGAATGCATGCTCTAATTGAAAGAGCAGAGGTGCAGTTAATTCCTGCACCCCTTGGCAGGCACCCCAAGGTGCCTGCCACTGGGTGCAGGGAACAACAGAAGGGCAGCATAGGTGCTCCTAGGCCTCCATTTGACTGCCTTGCACCCATGGGGTCCCTGCTGGGAGCCCCCAATGCAGTATCCCACTACCTTTTTGTGCCGGAAGGGCCGGAACAAAAAGGCAGTGGGAAACTGACATTGTACTCCCTCGGCCAGAAAGAGCTGGCCTCAGGAGTACTGAAGGGTTTCCGGATGGCGGACGACCATCGTAAGACATCCAGAAAACCGAGTCGGATTCCTTTCCGACCGAGCCCATCGGAATGGCTCCGTCAGAAAGGAATTTGAATGGGCAAGTCCAATACGGGTTGGATGGCTCCCACCAAGCATCGGAATGGGCCCTTAGTTTTTAAATATTGCTGTATAGAATGTTGTTTATTAGATGGACATTTTTAAATGTCATTTCTTGTGTTTGATTTAAAGATATGATGTATATCAATTTGATTTTAGACAGTTTAGAAGTGGGTAGTAGGATTAGTAGTGGGGAGCGTTTAAATAGTTTTTTGTATCCAGTGTTATTTTGAATTGTATGTTTTTTTGTATCTAATTGTATGTATTTCAATTTTTGTATTTATAACAATTTAAAAATGATTTTACATTTTTATATAAATGTCTTTAAATGAACGGTCGTCGCCCAAGATTCAAGCACTTAATTGCCACGCTCCCTCCGGCACATGGAGGAGTGGGATTACCTGACCTGACCCTGTACTTTCAAGCGGCACAGTTGCGCACACTTGTAGAGTGGTACCAGCTGGAATCCAGCAAGCATTGGCTTTTTCAGGACCAAGCGGTGGCAGGCCGGACTCTCCAGGGGGTGCCCTTCCTGCCCCGGCGCAATAGGCCGCCCAACCTGTATGCATCGTATGTCACCGGCACGGTCATGGTGCTGTGGGATAAAGTAGCGGTCGGGAGAGATTTCACTTCCTTTCCCTCCCCGCTAACACCGATATTTGACAACCCTGAGTTCACCCCGGGCCTAGCTGCACAGGCATTCGCGGCATGGAGGACTATGCCCTGCAGAGAGATTGGCCACATGTTTGATCTTCAGGGCGCCCCTCCGTTCCAGAAGGTAAAGGAGGACTATGGTATAACGGAGGCGGATCGCATGCCCTACCTGCAAGTCCGCCACTGGGTCTTGCAGCCGGCAATCAAACCTGGAGCGCAGCGCTTTCTTACTCCCTATGAAAAGTGGCTGCTCACGTGCACGTCGGGAAAAGAAACTACTCTCGGATATATACCAGCACCTGCTCCTCACTAACAAATACACTTACAGCACGGGCCAGGCTAGGTGGGAAAAGGACTTGGGAAGGCAGCTCACGTGCAAGGAGTGGGAGGGGATGTACCACAGAGCGAGGCGTTCGGCCTACCACACAGGCCTCACTGAGACACTCACAAAAGTAGCCTCTTACTGGTATCACACCCCCGAACGCATGCACCGCTGGAACCCCCACGTAAGTGACCGTTGTTGAAGGGGTTGTGGACAGCTAGGCATGCTAGAACACCTGCTGTGGAGTTGTGAACATCTGCAGAAGTACTGGACTCCTATCCTAGACCTGATAGACCTCCATCTCGACACCCAACTACCCCGATTTCCGGCCTATGTGCTGCTGGGACTACTCAACGCGCTGATGTACCCGCTGAAGTCCATGAGGGGGAGACTAATAGCGCTTGCGTTAGGGGCTGCGGTGCAAAACATTGTGGCTCGCTGGAGAGATCCTCAGCCACCGGTACAGGTGGGTTGACTACATAGGCTATGGACCATCCTGGGAATGGAGAAGCTTTCCCTGACCTCGGGGGGCATAGGGGATGAATTTGCTGACCTCTGGCGGCCTTTCCTGACGCTTCTTACAGGGGAATACATGGAATTGAGCTGTCCTAGATACCTGCGATTTCTACGTCTCGCAGACACACCTCTCACTGAGCCTAAGACAAAACCCCGCAAACAGACATCCCGGAGGTAGGGCTCCATGCGTAAGGCCCTGGCCACTACTACTGGGTCCCTTCGTGTTTCCTTTCTTCTACCTCAGCGGACAAGGGGGAGGGAGGGGGGAAGGGGTGGGGAGGGACGAAGGGGGCAGGGGGGGGTTTCCCCTTTTTTTCTTTTCAAATAATGACTGCATTGTTGTTGCATCCGACTGATTCTCAGTCTTTCAGCCGCGGCCGGTCCAGTTGGGTTGTAGGCGACTTGCCGTGTTTAATCTGCATCATGACGGACCAGCATTGGTATTGGCGCAGCAATTGTTTTGTCTTTGTTCGGCCCTTGCTCCAAAAAAGCACTGGTCGGTGTATTGGCTTCAATAAAAAAGATTTAATACTAAATGTCTTTAAATATTTGATAATTTGTAATTGTCGAATATTTAGTTTGCAGTTTTTTGTGCAGTTCTTTTAATTAATTTTCAAATATCCTAGAAATGGGAACATGACCAGCAGCCTAAATAACTGACTTTTAGTTTGAGGGCTCCTGGACCCCATCAACTCCCGGGACTACACATTTGGCTGCAGCATCGAATCCTTGTTCTGTGTGGGGGTCGGCCCCAGGCACACAATAGCACCCCAGTCTACAACAAATGGCTGACGGGCAGCCGGGGGTACCGAGGTACTCTCTCTCTCGCAGCATGGACAAAATGGCGGCGAGAGGTATGCAGCCCAGAGGCCAGTGAATGACGTGTAGCTGAGGATTTGACATAGATGGGGGCCCCGCTGGCAGTCAAATGCACTCAAAGATCTGAGAGGGATGCTATAAGGAGCACTGGTGCTGGAAAAACAAAGCTACTGGATTGGGCTTGACAAGGCAAAACTGCTGGTTAGAGTCATGCTGGGCAGAAGAGAAACCGACGAATGGCGGCACTAATCATCCTTTTTTTAAAATGTATTAATCGAGTGACACAGCGACAGCAAAACTGAAGGTGAGAGAGGGTCCTGGAAGCAGTGGCCATACACCAGCAAGCCAATTAAAGCCTGTGGTTGGGAAGCAGAGGTGGCGGAGCGAGCCCGGGGGATGCTGACACCCATAGCATTGTGATAACGAATGCATTCTGCTTGCCCTAGGAGTGAGTAGAACGTTGGCTGATTGGGGGGGTGCAGTGGACACCTCTGAATACACAGGCAGCCCCCACGAAGAATACAAGAGCAGCATACTTGCCTCCAAACAGCGGGCCCTGGTTCTTAGAGGCACTTACAGACCCCACCTTGAAAAATGGGGGTGATCCCTGGAATGGTGCATAAACACCCTTCGGGAACACCTGTAACACGTAGAAAGTGTCTGCAACATGGCTATGACAGATACTGATGTCTGCGGCCCAGTGGTGTGACAAATGGCTTCTGGGTGGTATTGAATGACCCACTGTATGTACCTCTACAACCATAAGAACTGCAAGACTCAGTATTGGCATACCACTAACTGGATTCTGTGAGTAAGGGTATCTGAATGGCTTAGATTAGATTATGACGCCTTCCTTTTTGTTCCATGGGGTGCTAAATGGATGAAGATCCATTGAGGACAATACAACTAGACTTTTTAGAGTCTTCATATATGACCCAAGTAGCTACACTTTGAAACCCTTGAGGGGCCTCTCCTGTCATTTCTCTCCACTGCTAGTGAAAGTCACACAAAAGAAGCAGGGGCCCATAAATTAGAAGTGGAAGCCCCCTAGATAGACACATAGAGGGGCCTCGCTTGCTGTAGTGGTGGATGGATCTCTGCCTCACCTCAGGCTGTGAACGTGGGAAAAACAAGAGACTAAAGCCATGAGGAGCACCAAAACGAAAAGAGTTGATGCCGTGGCCCACTCGCGGTATTGCTCAATGCTCTTGGAGCGCTCGCTGGCCCAGAATCCAAGTGACTGCATACCGTTCACCATAACAACACCCCTATGGATGGATTAGATATTATCCTTCAGGAAATTCGTGACTCTAGAGTGCCCATCCAACTGCAGCTGATAGTCATCACCACTGATATAAGTCTGCTGAAGGATGGGCAATGTAAGCTGGCTGAAATTCTCAAAACTAACAAACAGGCGTTGTCCGCATTCCCCGGGCCACATGGACCACACCACACAAATTGCACAACTATAACGGCAAGCAGATCAACTCCAAGAACAGGAGTGCCTGGAGGAATAATGTGCGTCTTGGGGTCCCGGAGGGGACTGAAGGGACTCATGTCACTTAATACATGGAAGACTGACCCCAGAGGGGTGTGGCAGCAACTGACCACTCTGAGTTATTTACAGTTGATCGGGCACCCCCAGTCCTCATGAGAAAACCCCTCCCTGGATTGTTTTGACAGCCCAATGTGGCCACATTTAAGAACCAGGATGTACTGCTACAGGTTGCTTGTGTAAAATCACCCGTCCTTATGCACAATAAGATTTTTTCCCTATTCCTGGACTATATGGTTTACTATAGCGTAAACATGCATCTTTCCAGGAAGTGAAAAGACATTTGTGTTCAGCTGGCCTCACATATGCTATATCATTCCCAGCTAAGCTCAAAATAATTCATGACCAATGTGCTCACTTTTTTAAAAACACAGAAAGAGCTTGGGACTGGTTAGAGCAACACTTTCCAGACTTCGGGAACCAGATCCCTAACGTATATTTCTCAATAGCGGTGGCAGCACAGGTGCCGTAAAAGTGCTGCCACCTCTATTGAGAAATATACGTCGACACTGACGTTGTAACCGGACTTTGCCCTGACGTGGGTTTTGTCATTTTCAAAAAATTGAGGTGCGACTTCTTCGCTGATTCGATTGACAAACTCCGAATTCACTAATACATCGCGCCACTAGGAACGGAAGATCCATAGTGTAGACAGCTTCGCAAATATTTATGCTGCCCTGATTAAGTCTAAATGCATAGACTGCTTTAATTAGACAAAGCACATGTTGGCTAGCAATCAAAGGGATGCTGAACCGAACTTTAAAGAAGAAGACTGACACCAAATTTGGAATATGATGCTTTATTTGATAGCTGTTCTGTACATTGTTTAATTTTGCTCGCGATACATTGTATGCATTTTGTTAATGTACTTCTTGTTGTGACCTGGCCTTGTGGCTGGCGGCCAATGTGCTTTTTCCATAGGCCTGCATTGTCTGCCTTCCCTTTCTTGTTGTTGTGGCCTGGCCATGTAGCTGACAGCTATTTTGTGAAGTCAGCCAGGGTTCATTTGCCATAGACCTGCATTGTCTGTCTTCCCTTTCTTGTTGTTGTAGCCTGGCCATGTGGTTGGCAGACTTGTTGTTAAGGCAGCTAGTGTGCTTTTGCCATAGGCCTGCATCTTCTGTCTTCCCTCCCTTGTTGTTGGGGCCTGGCCATGTGGCTGGTGGCTACTTTGTGAAGGCAGCCAGTGTGCTTTTACCATAGGCCTGCATAGTCTGTCTTCTCTCCCTTGTCGTTGTGGACTGGCCATGTGGCTGGCGGCCATTTTGTGAAGGCATCCAGTGTGATTTTGCCATAGGCCTGCATTGTCTGTCTTACCTTTCTTGTTGTGGTGGCCTGGCCATGTGGCTGGTGTCAATTTTGTGAAGGCAGTCAGTGTGCTTCTGCATTAGGCCTGCAAGCCTTTTTTGTTGTGCCCATGCCTTAATGTTGATTTGCATGCAAATATTTCTTCTTTTATCAGCAGAAAATGCATCACAATCACTACATTTTCAAATACATTTGCAATAATATTGAGTTGAATTGATTTGCTATGTGGACTAGTCTGTCAATGGGTTTTCCAACCAATAGATGCAGAGCTACTCATGGGTGAATGAAGCAAAAGTTTCTGTGGTGACTATTAAATTTAAACATCATTTAGGACATGGATGGCATTGGAGTGAACTGCTAAATGTGTTTTTAGGAGTATTTCACTTTTTTCGTATGTGTTAATTAAAAGCCTTTGCTGAATATGTGTGGTGTGGTTGTTGTGTAACTTGTAAACCTTTTTTTTAGCCCTGTAGTTGTTCATGTTTGCATTTTTGCATTAAAACTGTGTTATTGAGCATGCCTCCTTTGGCAATATGGAGCCTGCTTGAGTAATTGTTTTACAGGCCTCTTGCTTGTTGTGACTGTGAGCGACCATGTGGCTGGTGGTAATTCTGAGGTGGTAGTACTAGTTAGTGTGCTGCTTTTGCCATAGGCCTGCATGTCTTTCCTTTGTTCCTCTTAGATTAATGCTTCCATCTCCATTGCCAGCTGCAGCTCCATGAATGCTGCATCCCACGTGATGCACAATGCAAAACAGGTTCCATTGAATTTGTATTTTATTTTGTTCTTCTCCTTTCCTATCCTTCCTGACAGTGCACAGTACACCATTAAAGCATTTGTTGTCAAAGTCTAACAAATGGCTACACTGTTGTTATGTTTTTTTATTAACTAAACTGAGTTAATAAAATTTAATAATATTAATGATAACACTAACAAGTGTGACCACACACTTAGTTATATATTAATATATGTGTTTGTTTGCACTAGTAGGAATTGAACCACAACAGCAAATGCACCATTCACTGATGTTCTTCTGGCTTCTTTTTCTTTTTGGTGCACAAAAGACTGAGGAGGAGGTGTTATCATCACCCGTTGCCCTGCCAGACTGAGGTCCTGCTGCACATGCTGTCAAGTGATATGTGACCACAGACAGACATCTCTTCAAGTTGTGCCACTGCATGCTGTTGACATGTGAGGGCCCAAAAGAAAGTCACCAGGTCCTCCGGTACCAAGAAAGTTGCCAGTGAGAAGAAGGAACTGCCACTTACCAAAACTGGTGTGCCACCCAAGATTTTTTTTGGGAAACAAAAAACTGTGCCTGCAGCAGCGGTGTCAGGGGAGCAAGCTGGAAGCAGCACCCCCGCATCAGTGGACCCATCCCTTAAACCTAGGCCCAACCCCATGTCTGTCGGAGAGGTAGCCAATCTCATCACGACAACGCCAAGATGCAGTGATGTTAAAATTGACTTATCGTTTTCGCAAAGTAGTACCCAATCAACGCAGGAAACTCAGATAAGTGGACAACAACAGCTGCAACAACAGCCTCCACCACCGACCACAATAGTAGTCGTTCCTCCCGAAGTAGGGGCTGTTCAGCAGATAGAGCTTCCTGCAGAGGAAGAAAAGCAAGCCACTCTTTCAAAAGATCCATTGTCTTTCAGATCCCCACCAAGGAAAAGGAGGGTTCGTCCATCTAGTTATTTTGCAAGCCCCCCTTCTGATGTTCTAGATGCCAATTGGATGCCACCACCTCAGTCTGAGAGTGAGACATGCCACAAGAAAAGGCAAGGGAAAAGGAAGGTTCCAGAAACCCTTAGAGTTATGGAGGTAGATGTAGAAGAGGAGGATGATGAAAAGCCAGTCATCATGAACATTAGTCCTGCCCCTGTGGAGACCAACATTATTACCCCACACCAAATTGCTGTGAGGGTTGTGGCACAGATACCACCAACACCGATAACACCAACGCCCCCTGCAGCTTCCATATTTGCATTTGCAAAGGCCCGGCAGCAACCTACATCCAGCAAAACCACCTCAGGGGAAGTAGGTACTTCATCTACAGAGAGTCAAACTCCATCACCCTCACCTTCCAGTTCATCCGGCATTGAAGTGCAGCTCCAGCAGTACCAGAAAGTTTACCTCCCCAGTTTGGGACTTCTTTTCGGTTAGCAGTAAGAAGGAGAACGTTGCTATATGCTCCATTTGGGGACAAGGTGTTAGTCAGTGTAAGCTTGGTGCAAACTATGGTACTGGAGGACAAACAACCAATCTGAAAAAACAACACTTGATCAAGTGGGAGGAGCACCTTAAAGGCCAAAAAACTGCACCCTTTGCTGTTGGTGGTGATGAAGAAGTAGAAGATACGATCGCGGTGGAAGGTGAACAAGAGTGAGAAATGTTCTCTGGAACACAAAGTAGCCCTGTCCCCAGTAGTGCAGTGGTAGCGCCGACATCCTCATAAGCCTCAGCCACATCTCAGTGGGACAAGAGTAGGAGTCAGGCTGACACACTAAGGCAAGAGAGTACCGCAACGAAAGAATGTGCGGGGTTGAGCCTAACAACATCTGGCACCAAGAAGTCACCTCTATCAGTGGTAACAGAAAATAAGAAAATCCAGTCTACCCTTCTAAGCATGTTTAGGTCAGGGGGCAGTACGAACACAACCACCCAATGGCATGCTTGTACAATGCAAAGCTGGCTAAAATGTTAGCGCTAGACCTCCTCCCTTTTTCTTTTGTGGAAGGGGTGGCTTTTCTTGAGTTTGTGACAGTCATCTGCCCAGAATGACTGCCAGGCTTATTTTGCCAGAGTTGCTGTTCCAACACTGCATCACGATGTGCTGGAATTGCTTGGACAAGCTTTGCAGCAGAGTGCTGTTCACACTATCCATCTGACAACAGACATGTGGACCAGTTGCCAAGCCACTGCTTTCATGTGCATCACTGCACACTGGATCTCTGTTGTGGGGATTAGAGAAAAGATAACTGCAGGTGTTGACACTGCTGAGATTTTTAATGCCACTGGGAAACAAGCAACTGTAGCCGTGTTTGCCATAAAGAAATCTCATACTGCTGCAAACATTTTGGAAGAGTTTAATGGCAAGGCCTTTGAATGGGTGCACCCAAGAGGGCTTAACATTGGTTTTGTTGCCACGGACAATGGCAGTAATATAGTTAGGGCCATGTCCAATGGTGGGTATGTCAGGGTCCTGTGTTTGTCGCACTGCATTAACATTATTGTTCAAGACTGTCTGAAAAAAGAATATTGAGTCACCAACATACTGACCACCTTCAGAAGAATCTTATCAAATTTCAGCCATTCTTAAGCCCGGAGGCAGCTGAGGATCATTCAATGTGAGCATAGAGTGCCAGTTAAAGCACTCATCCAGGAGGTGCCAACAAGTTGTAACTCAACTTGTTACACGTTTGAAAGTCTGTTTGAGCAGTACAGACCAATCAATGAATATGTCATGCAAAGAGGGGATGCTACTGTGAAAGGTATGACCTTTGAGATGGACCAATGGGACCTAGTTAAATGCCTGACAGAAATGCTACTTTCTTTCAAACTCTTCACATGTGAAGTCAGCAAGGAGAAATGTACTATGGGCCAAGCTATCCCATTGTTGCACATGCTACAGGAACAGCTGAAGGGGGTATCTGCAAAGTATGCAGGTATGAAGGAAAAAAAGAAGCATATGAGTTGATGGAGAGCTTAACCCTGAGCTTATCTGAAAATACAAGGGTGCAAAGAGAAATTGTGTCATCCAACCATTACATTTCTGCCACAATTCTGGATCCACGGTGCAAAGCAGTACTGAATACTAACACATCGATTTCTTTTTCAGAAGTGGGTATTGCCAAGTGCAAAACTTGGATAGCTCTGGGTAGGTGGGGACAGAAAAGAAAAAGTAGGAAGTAAGAAAGTGAGTAAAAGAAATGAAAAAAGGAAGTAATAGAAAAAGAATGAAAAATACACTAAAAATACTCAAAAAGTAGGAAAAATGCAAAACATACAATCAGGAATAGAGAGGGATAGAAAATAAATAAAAATGATCTAAAAAAAATTCTAGAAACAAATGATTGAAAAGATTAGGGAGGCTAGAAAAACAGGCCCAGAACCATAGCAAAAAGTGAAAAACAAGATGGAGGCGCCCATTGGCGACCGCGTGGTGAAGTTGGTTTTTAGCGCCGGGAAACCTACGGGTAGCTGAGCGCTTTATAAACTTAAATATAATAATAATGCTTTCTTCCATTGCATCTCTAAACAAATACATGAACTAAATGGCTTATAACAGAATTGACTCTTGGCTTAACTCTTATTATCTCCGTACCTTTATAATTTACCTGAGTTACTTTAACTGGTCATTAAAGTTCGTCCAATTGTAGGACAAAACCAACATAATATTCTAATTTATGCATAAAGTTTAATTACTATGAATGTAATATCCATTTGTCTCCAGCAGGGTTTCAGCAAACTATAAACGTGTTCTACCTTGCGCTTTTTAAATTGAATACTGAAAAAAACAAGGCTACGATTTTAACTAAAAAATATCACAAGAGAAATCAATTGTGGTTACATATCGATGGTGAAGGCATAGATATAGTGCTGTACTATAAGTATCTGAGAATGATGATTAGACAGGACCTGAAGTCTGTGTTCCATATTAAAAAAATAATTTCCAACGTTTTCCTATTTAGTAGATCCTGCTACTCTTTTGAAGGTGATGGGGGAAAAACCAATTAAAATATATGATTGAAGTCTAATATGTTAGATTCTGGCATTGCATGTGTTTCTTAGTCAAAAATGTATTTTCTGAATCAGATTAAAGGAAGGGATGAAAATTGTAATGTAAGGAAAAGCCTTCCAAAATAACCAATTTTTTTAGAATTATGTCTCACCGGTGTTGCATATAAAGCTTATAGAGCTATGCTGAGATAGGCTATACCATTTTAATGCAAAACCCAGTACTAAATGTATGGTCATAAAGGAAAGACAATCAAAAGAGGTCAACACTAACTATATTATACTAGGAATCTAAACCATGCCTTACAAACATTGAGCCTGTTGCTGGGATGTAATATAATATTTTCTTCTGCATATTCTTTAACATCTATGATCAAAAATGCTAGAATTGAAGGGGGATGTTATGTATTGTAGAAAATAATTGTATAAAGAGATTGTATTATGACTGCAGCACAACAATCACGGAGCCCTACCTAATTGTTATTAAAGACTTTAAAATGTGTAGATGTGTTTTAAATTTGAGAACACATTCATTTCTTTGAGGTGTAACTGGGCAAAAGGGTACAGTAATTTTCGAGAAGAATTTGCTTGCTTACTCTGCCATTTGTTGGGCTACACAGTCTCATTGACAGATTATTTGCAGTGTCGGCAGGCATCTACAAGGAGGAGGGATGGGCACATGCGCGAGTGAAAATAATATAAAAAAATACACTTGCCAGAAGACGAACACAACGCCCTTATCACCGGACATCTTCTTTCTTCGACTGCAGCCCGGCCACCAGGAAACTCACTTGACAAATCCTGGTGCTGTTCTCATGCAGCATGAGAGTAGCACCCTGAATGGAGAGAGTTGCCTTGCTTGGCGCTCCACAGTGCTCTGGAGGACCGCACTTTCTCTAACCAAGCTGTATGAGATGTTTAAAGTGCGCATGTGTGACTGGCCATTGCAAGACGGCCGTCCAAAAAGACATGCACACTTTAAACAGTGTATAACAGCCCACCCTCCTCCCTGCTGATGTCACTCAGCAGCTCCCCCCAGACTGACTTTCTGTTACAGAGGCTGGATGAAAAATAAAATGGTAATTAATTTCCATTTGTTTGTCATCTCTGGGGCTATGGGTGGAATTAAAATGGGGCAACGCTCCTCCGCTCCAATGGAGGAGCAGCCCCTGATTATTTGTTTCTTCAGCTTTAACATGTCTCAAACATGGCTAGTTACACACAATGTTTATTAGAAATACTGTTTCATCAACAAAATTAAGCACTTAATTTTGTATGCAATTCACTTGCTGTAACCAGTGTAGATAAGATTTATATTGTTTAGATTTCTGATGCATTTTATTTCTTTGTGATTATATTTTTTGTGGTGCATTGTGGTTTGCCCGCTCATTATGAAATCTAAATTAGTTAGTAACAAAATCTAAATTAATCTTAAAATGTAATTGAATTTAGTTGTTGACTTCTTTCCAGGCAGCAATATGTCTCAGGGGGAAGAGGATCAGATTCATTTAGGAATAATATGATTTTCTCTCTCCATCACACATAATATATGCCTAAAAGTTATGACCAACATTATGAGGACAATGCTCCTAGTAGACAGGTTTCACTGTCCACTGATAGGGCTGAACAATAGGTTGTAGTTATTAATCGTCCACCATAGTTTATATGAGGCCTGCAATTTATGGCAACTTTCTTTCTCTGAAGTACGCAAGCATGTACAAAGTGATGATTCTGATGGTGGCTTACCAAGTTTACCATCAGCTTTGTCATCGGGTACTATGATGTAGTGGGAAGAAGGAGGTATGATGTAGGCTATCCTGTATTCAATTATTTCAGTCAGTCAGTCAAAAATACTTTATTCGGTTAGTTTATAAACCATAAAAGCATTCTTTACACACATTTAGATTAATAAAACAATAATTACAGCAAAAAATATCAAACAATAAATGATCATAAGAAGCAATCAATTACATTATAAAAACCTCAAATTCTTTTAAAATTGATTAAGATAAACTAGATCATAAAAATCATTTACATTATTTCCTCCTTGTTCTAACTGCTGCAGTAAGAAAGCTGGCTGTACTAAAAATCCTCCACCCTCCTCCATCCCAGGGGATCAGCAAGAAAGAAATGTAGCCGATTCAACCTGAATCTTACAAGGAGAAAACGGTGGTTAGGATTGGATACTACATTCGAATAGGGTTTAATTGCACAGGATGTTTTTAACAATTGGTGAGCACGTACGGTTGGTTTTGCCAACTCCCTTTCTTCTCTTTCCATAGAAGCCATGAACAAATAAGATTCCTTCACCCATTTCATATCACCTTTTACTAGCTTATCTGGTGAGTTAAATAAAATAAAGCCTATGGACGTAACTCGACCAGGGGATACGATTCACTTGATCTAGAGCCAGGCAATCTCTCATGACTTCATGGTTCAACTCTAATTTGGGGCTTAAGCAAGTTGAGATCCATTTCAGGAGAGGTGCTATGGCAATTGAATCTTCCAGAAAACCGGTCCCAGTCTCCTAATGAATTATGTAAGCTGCAGTGGATTGTGAGACCGATAACAGGTTTCTTAAAAACGTATTCTCAGCTAATTGAATTTCCCTTGCGTCTCTAAAACCCCAAATATCTGCGCCATATGTTGCCAGAGAAATACATTTTGATCCATATATTTTTAACAGAGCTTTCATTGGTCTGAACCATAACCTGCGTGCAAGACCAAGGGCTGCAGATGTGGATCTGGCCAAGACATTTCTTTTAGCATGTATTTGCGGAGTCCATGTGCCTTGATCTTCAAATATAATGCCTAAATACGTTTAAACCCTTTTAGGCTTAAGGCAAATTATCATAATGTGAGATTTTGAGAAATTGACACTTAAGTCCAGGGATGTCATAAAAGCAGCAAAAGAATTTAAAAGAAGTTGTAACCCAACCGCCGTTTGTGCTAAAAGAGCAGCATCGTCCACGTAAAGGAGTGCCGGGATCAATTGTTCCCCCACATGCGGAATATCTTTACTTGCTTCCCCTAAAACTTGATCCAAATTATTAATGTAAAGGATAAAAAGAGGTCAAGATGCACCCCTGCCTAACACCATTGGCAATACTTCAGTCAGTCAGTCAGTTTTCTTTATTCGATTATTGAAAATCATAAAAGAGCAAGCAATGTTACATACCATGATTACATACACTTTCAATGAAGCACAAAACATTTTAACAAATTTAAAACATTCAATCAATATTGTAAAAACAGGTATACTACAATACAACATACATAAATATCTAAAAAAGCTAAAACGAAGGATTTATTAAAGCACAATTCATTTAGGTAAATAGAAAAGAGAGGAAGTTCATTTTTCAAAGATAAAGTGCCTGTGCCTTGTGCGGTGCTTATTTAGACGTGCACCTGCAACCAAAAAACTAGCCACTGAAAAAGCTACTTTTACATTAGGGAGGAGTTGCAAAAACAACAGGGCTGGTTTAACCTGAATGAAGCCCTGGTGACGTAAAATAGGGAGCAGATAACTTTTCCTAATCTTAGAGTAATGTCCGCAGAACATAATAAAGTGCATCGTATCCTGTATTGAGAAGTGGTCACAATCGCATGGATCGGCATCCTCTGGTCGCGACCAAGTTCTAAAGTTACCCAGTACAAAATGGATTAAATCAAAGCGGAATCTCGTTAAGAGAAAGCGATGATAAGAATTTGTAGTAAAAATGAGATAAGGTTCCATTCCTGGAGCTAAGGAGAGCATACAATGTTTCCTTACCATAATCTTCTTTAGCTCTACTTCTTCCCTTTCCATGGCATATAAATTTGTCAGGGTGTTTTTGACTGATTTTATATCGCCATAAGTTATCCCCTCTGGAGAAGAGAAGAGCTCCGGGCGGTCTGCCAAGGTAAGCTGCATTTTAACGTATCTTAACCAAGGAATGTAGAGGGCTCTATCCAGGGCTAAACAATCTTTTCTTTTAAGATGGTGTGATTTAAAGTGAGCTCCTGATTGAGCCATGTTTTTATCCAACCAATCACTGGGGCTAGTTTTAGTATATCTGAGATATAGCCCAAACCTAACTCTATATGTAATGCGAAGGTCGAAGTTGATTGGGGGACAGAGAGCAAAGATCTCAAAAATTTATTTTCTACAATCTGTATTTTAGCTGGGCTGGTATATCCCCAGATTACCGAGCCATACTGGGCAACTGACAGACACTTGGATTTACAAACTTTAATGATGCTTTCCATGGGGCGGGCGCCTAGCTTTTTGGCAAACCCGAGCAGCCCTGCGGCCGCTCTAGCGACAGCGCTGCTTTTGACCAAAAGCTGAGGGCCCCAAGTTCCCCTATCGTCGAAAGTGACTCCTAAATATGGAAAGGAGGAAACTCCCTTAACCTCCTTTCCTGCACAGTAAAAAGTTGGTAACTTACTTTTCCTTCCTGCGGGTCCAGCGATCATTACATGTGATTTGTCTGTATTAATTTTCATGTCCAAAGATGACATAAAAGCCCCGAAGGATGCAAGAAGTTTGTTTAACGCAACTCCGGAGCGTGCCAAGAGGACAGCATCGTCCGCATACAGGAGTACAGGAATCTTTGTCTCCCCTGCGCGCGGAATATCGCTGTGGGCTGTTATCATTACTGCCTCTAGGTCATTGATGTATAAAGTGAAGAGGAGGGGGGCAAGTATACACCCTTGCCTGACCCCCCTCTCTGACTTAAAGTGACAAGTGCATCTTCCTTCCCGAGTAACTCTGACTGAGGTCATAAGATCCTTGTGTAGCTCAGCCAGGTATTCGACCAAAGGGGGGTCGAGACCCATGGCCAAAAGGATCCTCCACAGCTTTGCCCTGTTGACCAGGTCAAAAGCTGATGACAGGTCCATGAAGGCCATGTATAAAGACCCCTCCTTGGCGATTACATACTTATTTAAAATTAATTCTAAATTTAGACACTGATCTAAAGTTCCTCTTTTGGATCTAAAACCGTATTGTGCATTAGATAAAATGCCCTTACTTTCTAAAATAAGGGTCAGTCTTGATAGTAGGACTCTCCCCATGATTTTTACACTCGAGTCAATAAGAGAAATTGGCCTATAACAAGCCGGGTCTGTCCTCTGTCCCTTCTTGAAAATTGGCACTATGGTTGAGTTTGCCCAGCTAGAGGGGAAGATAAATTCCTGTGTAGCATTAAAAACATTAGTTAAAATTTTTGAGCTAAAATCAGGGGCACTCTTGAAAAAGTCTGCCGGGACCCCATCTGGTCCTGGTGCCTTTTTACAGAGTGTGTCATTGATAGCTTTTTTTACCTCTTCCTGAGTGAAAGGAGAGATGGAATTTGGCGTAAGAGAAAGAGGAAGTGAGCGTTCTATAATCGTATCATTGTGACGATAAATATTGCTAAAATGTGTCACCCATTGCTCATCTGGGATGATACAATCCGCTCTTTGATGGTCTAACCCTACAAAATACGGATGATTTATCACTGCCCAAAATTTAGCGCTGTCTTTCTGTATCTCGGGCAGTAACAGGTTATTCCAGGCTTCATCTTTTATCTCGGATTTCCTCTTTCTAATAGCCAAATTATATTTTTTTCTTAGGGAAGCTACCAATGCTCTGTTTCTGGGTTTGTTCTTTAAGGCTTTAAGTAGGGTTGAATGAGCCTTAGAACAGTTTGTGTCGAACCATTTTGGGCCCATTATCTTATTTGATTTTACCTTCACGGTCAGATCTGAGTTGACTTGTTTACAAATAGTGCTAAAGGCCTCAACCACAGTAGCGCTGGAATTTTTGTTGTCTAAACAGATGGCAACTTCTCCTTCGACCTTGGCCAGTGTGTCTTGTAAGAAGGTTATGGGGGTAACTTTGTCCCATTTAAGCCTTCGATTTTGGTCTCTCAGCACAAGGTCTGTTGCACAAAAATTATCAGACGTCCTATTTCCCAAAACTCCCTGAGCTAAAACCTCTAAAATCACAGGATTGTGGTCGCTAAAAACAGAAGTTAAGACTTTACAAACGAAAACGTCAGATAAAACTCTAAGAGATACGAAAATGTAATCAATAATTGTGCCTCGGTCCTTGCCCTCATAAGTCGGCAACCGTAAGTCATTTGAACAAGTACAAAATTCATGGAGGTTAAAGGTAGCCAAAAACAGTTCCAGAGCCTCGCCACTAGGTGTGTGTTCGAAATGCGGCGTGGAAGAATATAGAAATGATTCCTCTGTTTCTCTTTGGCAACCCGCCTGGCAAGGATGAATATTAAAATCTCCCATGAGGATCACCTCGTACCCATAAGAACTGTTTACATTATAAGTCGATAAGAGGTCCTCTAGGGATGCTAAGTGCTCGGTAGGAAATTGACTGGCTGGAGAATTATAAAAATTTATGAGTAAAATAGGATGGGAGTTTGATGAGCTCAATTCAACCATTAAACAGTTTTTAGTATTAGACTTAATGTGCCTCGCTTTTCCTTTAACATCAAGTGAAATATATATAACCAACCCACCCCTTGCTCTTCCTGCTTTGCTGGGATCTGCAGGTATATAAAAATGAGAGTAGCCATCTATAGCCAGACAATCTGATGTTTCCCAAGTTTCCTGGAAAGCAAGAATATCGTAATTTCTAATTAGGTCCATCCAGTTCTTATCTTTAAATTTGGCTCTAAGCCCGGCGATGTTCCAGCTCATAATTCTTCGGACCTCAACACTTACTGAAGAATGAGCTAAAGGACCAGGAGCAGGCTGTGAACCCTCTGATTTATTTTCTCCGGCTGGCAAAAGTCAATCATTTTGGTCCATAAATGAAAGTGGCGCAAAACGGTTAAAGAGTTCGAGTGGCTGTGTGACAGGGTTAAACATTGGGGGTTGATGACGATGAACTGAGGCGTTGTTCCTTAAGTCTTGTCCCCATCTAAAGTGAGAATCCCAGTTGGTGTCCCACCCTGGGGCGGGGGTCCTTGGGAAAGAGACATTCTGCTGTTCTCCATAAAAAAATTTCAAAGTGAGGGGAACCACAGTGCCTCTTCTTCGTTGAGGAGGAAGAATATTTGCAAGAATATTGGGAAGAACGTCTGGGTTTGAAAAGCTCACTGCCACACAGTCCCCTTTAAATTTTTTTGGCCGGTTTCCCAGCCAAGGAACCCTGGTTGCAGATTTAATCACGCTTGCAAGATGGTGTTTCCCCCCTGGTGCTAGTCGCATGTTGCTAGTTAACCAGTGTAGGGCTTTACTGCAAAGTGAAGTTGAAGTTTCAGCTATGCCCCCTTCTAATGGGGGTACGTTTGCGAGGACCAAGACCACGGGTGTGGCCTCAACGATAAATTGCAATGGATCCGTGGTTTGAGCTTGCACTTGCACTTGTATTTGTGCGGGAGGAATATTAAGCGAAGGAGTTGGGTCTGATGTGGAGCATGCTGGTATGGAGCCCTCAAGTGCTACTGATGGTGTTAGTTGCATTGGGTTCGCCCCAAGCAGATTCATTCCATCCCCAACAACCGTATCGCTTCCTACTTCAGCTCCTCTAGGATTGTTATCCAGGTGAGTAATTAACGTAGTGACTTTCTCAATACCACTTGCAACTGTATTTTGGAGTGCACCCAACTTCTTGACCTCTGCTTGCAGTTTATCGATCTTGGATATAAGAGGTTTGACCATGATATTGATTTTCATCTCAATGAGATCAGCGATTTTGTCAAGTAGGGCTTCCTCGGAGGAACTGATAAGGTGTTCCTCGGCAAGAGTCACTTGTTTATGCTTTGGGGTGGTTGCCCTCTTCCGCTTAGTCCCTGAGCGTAAACCCCCCCGCTTGGAGGGATTCTTTGTACATTGACGTTTAGGTCTACCAGTATGTCCAGTAAGAGATTGATCTAGGACGGAGACCTGTGACTGTGTGTCTTGCTCTGGGTCATGGTCAATATCAATATCTATATTAAGATCAGTAGGCAAGCCGTCAAGAGCCGGAATTGCATTCTCCGGTGATCCGGGTATAACTTGGGGTGTAATATCAGCTGTGGAGTCTACAATATGAATGTCCTGTGTTATTGTTCCATCAAACAGGATGGAAGCGGATGTAGGTGGTGATGGGCATAGCAAGTCAGGCGATTGGCTCAACCCCAATGACTCCCTCCTTTGCATGTTAATTTTCTGAACAGTCTGGACCATGTAGTTATTTATCTTGTTTTGTTGCACTGCAGCAGATTTTTTAGACATTGCTCAGACTGTATAATGTGTATGGATAGCGTGCACTTGACTTACTTGAGGGACGATCGAAGTCAGAACACTTGCAGAGTTTCTGGCCCTGCCCCTGCCTCCTCCTGCCGATGAGGGCCGTAGAGGGCCCGCCCTTTGCCCGGGCTTCGACCCGGGCGTCCCGCTCGCGTCCCGCGATGCGGGGGTGCTCCTCCTTTTCTATGCCTCAGTTGGCGCTCTCTGAGGAGTCTGTGATCCCCTGACTCTTGGCGGTGGCGGCGGCGTGGGCAATGGCTTCTCCTTCCTCGTTGTCAGGTAAGAGTATGCGACTCTCGGCGGTGGCGGCGGTTTGTTAGTGGTCTCCCCCGCTCTGCCGGGGTGCTCCTCCTTTTCTATGCCTCAGTTGGCGCTCTCTGAGCGCTGCCGCGTCACTCTGACGCGCCGCCGCGGTGCCTGCCGGGATTTGGAGTCTCCCGGAGCGGCGGCGCGGAGTCTGTGATCCCCTGACTCTTGGCGGTGGCGGCGGCGTGGGCAATGGCTTCTCCTTCCTCGTTGTCAGGTAAGAGTATGCGACTCTCGGCGGTGGCGGCGGTTTGTTAGTGGTATTCCCTGGGTGCAGTTAACCCTTTGGTCATATCTCACAGTGGCCGTTAGATCCCTGTGCAAGTCGGCAAGGAAATGGACGATATTTCTATCTACGCCTAGTTTGAGAAGCATAATCCATATTTTGGACCTATTCACTCGGTCAAAGGCAGAGGAAAGGTCCATAAACGCCAGATAGAGTGTTCCCTTCTTGGCCATGGTATACTTCCCAATTAATAGGTGCAGATTGAGGCACTGATCAGTAGAGCCTCTTCCTTTTTTAAATCCATATTGCAGATCTATTAGGGTTTCAGTTTCAGATAGCCAAGCTGTGATTTTGCTGAGTACCACCCTTCCAAGCATCTTTACGGCAGAGTCAATCAATCAATCAATCAATCAACCAAATTTGTAAAGCGCGCTACTTACCCGTAAGGGTTTCAAAGCGCTGGGGGAAGGGGGGTGCTGCTACTGCTCGAAGAGCCAGGTCTTGAGGAGTCTTCTGAAGGCGAGAAGGTCTTGGGTCTGTCACAGGTAGGTGGGTAGGGTGTTCCAGGTCTTGGCGGTGAGGTAGGAGAAGGATCTGCCGCCGGAGGTGGTTCGTTGGATGCGGGGAACGGTGGCGAGAGCGAGGCTGGCGGAGCGGAGCTGGCGGGTGGGAGTGTCGAAGTTGAGTCTGCTGTTCAGGTAGGCTGGTCCGGCATTGTGGAGTGCTTTGTGTGCGTGGGTGAGGAGTGTGAAGGTGAACCTCTTGTTGACGGGGAGCCAGTGGAGCTCTCTCAGATGGGGGTGATGTGGCTGCGGCGGGGGACGTTTGCGATGAGTCGGGCGGAGGCATTTTGGATGCGTTGTAGTCGTCGTAGGTGTTTGGCTGGGGTTCCTGCATAGAGTGCATTGCCGTAGTCCAGTCTATTGCTGACGAGGGCCTGTGTCACAGTTTTTCTGGTTTCGGTCGCTATCCACTTGTAGATCCAGCGGAGAGTGCGGAGGGTGTTGTAGCAGGAGGAGGAGACCGCGTTGACATGTTTGTCCATGGAGAGGGAAGAGTCGAGGATGAATTCCAGGTTGCAAGCGTGGTCGGTGGGGGTTGATGCCGTTCCTAGGGTGGTAGGCCACCAGGAGTCATCCCAGGCTGAGGGGGAAGGTCCGAGGATGAGGACTTCCGTCTTGTTGTAGTTCAGTTTCAGGCAGCTGTTCCCCATCCAGTCGGCGCCGGCCATCATTCCCTCGTGGAGATTGGATTTGGCGGTCATGGGGTCCTTGGTGAGGGAGAGGATGAGCTGGGTGTCGTTGGCGTAGGAGATGATGTTGAGGTCGTGACGGGGGGCCACTTGTGCGAGGGGGGCCATGTAGATGTGGAATAGCGTCGGGCTCAGGGAGGAGCCCTGGGGGACGCCGCAGATGATGTTGGTGGCTTCTGAGCAGAATGGAGGGAGGCGGACGCTCTGGGTTCTGCCGGAGATGAAGGATGTGGCCTAGTCTAGGGCTTTATCTTGAATTCCGGCTTCTGAGAGGTCCAGGAGGATGAGGGCAGAAGTTTTGCCGTTGTCGAGTTGGTGCCTGATGTCGTCTGTGGCGGCGATGAGGGCGGTCTCGGTGCTGTGGTTTCGTCTGAATCCGGATTGGGATGGATCCAGGATGTTGTTGTCTTGTCAGTTGCATGTTGACGATTTTCTCTGCGACCTTTGCCGGGAACGGGAGGAGGGAGATTGGACGGATGTTTTTGAGGTCCTTGGGGTCATTCTTCAGTTTCTTGAGAAGGGCGTTGATTTCTGTTTGTTTCCAGCATTCCGGGAATGTAGCTGTTCTGAAGGAGACGTTGATGATCTTGCGTAGTTGGGGGGCGATGAGTGTGTCTGCTATGTTGAAAATGTGGTGGGGGCAAGGGTCTGTCAGAGATCCTGAGTGGATGGAGTTCATGACCTTGCGCGTCTTGTCGTCGTTGACGTTGGACTGAGAGGTGAGGTGGTTGATGTTGCTTGTGTTCGCTGGGGCGGTGGGGACTGGCGTGGTCGTGGTGTTGAAGCTGGCGTGAATGTCAGCGATCTTGCGGTGGAAGAAGGTGGCCAGTGTGTCTCATAGTTCCTGTGAGGGCGGGATGTCGTTGATGTTGGCCCTGGGGCTGGATAATTCTTTCACGATGCGGAAGAGCTCTTTGCTGTCGTGTGAGTTGTTGCCCAGGCGGTCTTTGAAGGAGGACCTATTGGCTGACCTGATGAGGTGGTGGTGTCTGCGGGTGGTGTCCTTGAGGGCTGCGTGGTTGTTCAGTGTGCGTTCGCGGAGCCATTTCTTTTCCAGCTTCCGGCAAGCGTGTTTGGAGGCCAGGAGCTCGACGGTGAACCAGGTGGTTTTCTTGCTGATGTGGTTGTTGGAGGGTTTCTTCAGTGGGGCGAGGATGTTGGCGCAGTCGTTGATCCATTGTCTGAGGTTGCAGGCTGCGGAGTCTGGATCAGTGGGTTCGGTTGGAGGGTTCTGTCAATAAGGGCCATATGTATCAAGCCTTTTGCGATTCGTTAAGGCCGAAATTCGCAGAATTTCGGCCTTAGAGAATCACAAACGGCCTTTTTACCGATTTTGAAATGTATGAAAAATTAGCAAAATAAGGAATCGCAAAAAATTGCGATTCCTTATTTTGCTTAAGCATTTAAGAAATCGCAATTTTGCGATTCCTTAAATGCTATGTATGAAGCATTTTAAAATTGCAAATTCAGGTTTAGAAATCGCAAATTACCACCAACTTGTAGTTGGTGGTAATTTGCGATTTCTTGTATATATGCACAATTGTGCATTTGTAAGGGTGGCATATGACGCACATACATGCCCATTGGGCGTGTATGTGCGCCATATGCACACACATTTAATTTTCAGGGGTGCAGCAGGGTGTCCTTGAGACACCCCTGCACCCTTGAAATAATTCTCAAATTGCGATTAGCTAATTGCGAATTCGCAAATTGAGAATTATTTCACAGTCATTTCTATGGCCCTCCTGGCCCATAGAAATGAATGGGAAATTATTCCTTATTTGTGAATTCGCAAATTGCGAATTCGCAAAAACTGAATATTTGGAAATCGCTAAAAAATAGCGATTTTCTACATACATACCATTTTGCGATTTCTAACTAGAGATTCCTTAAAAATCGCTATTTAGAAATCGAAAATGGTGATGATGATACATATGGCCCTAAGTGAAATAGGTTGATAGCAGCTAGGGTCCCCTATGTTACCTTTTTTAAAAATCGGGATAATGACAGACTCAGACCAAGATCTAGGTAGGCCTGTTTTTCAAGCCATAATAAAAACATTGGCCAACATTTTAGACCAAATCATTATACCAGATTTAAAAAGGTTGGCTCGGACGCCATCTGGTCCAGGGGCTTTATTGCTGGTCATTTGGATTATAGCCTCTGCTACATCTGACTCAGCGTCAATGTATAAGCCTCAACCACAAATATAGTACCAGAGGATCCTTGGGTGCCCTGATCGCCATATACAGATTTAAAATGATTGTACCAAACCTGCTCCTGTATGTTACAGTCAAAGGGAGTAACCACAGAATCTTGGAAAAAGAGTTTGTTGACAATTTCGTAAAATTTGGCACTATTTTTAATAACATCAATAGACAATAGTTCATTCCATGCTCATTTTTGATCTCTTTTTTACGTTTAGTTAGAGCCAATTTATAACTTTTCCTTAGAACAGCTATAGCACATTTATCCTGACGTTTAGACTTTAAGGCTCTAACAACTTTCGGTGGGCTGCTGAACAGCTGCAGTCAAACCATCTCTCCCCTTTGGTTGACTGTTCCTTACAGGGCCACTTAAGATCAGAGGCCACCTGGGTACAAATTGTGGTGAAAGCCATAAGGACCTCTTTATCCCTGGGGTTTTCATCTGAACAGAGGTGCATCTCCCTTCCAAATTCAAGCGACAGATTCGCCTGAAAATCCCCCAGCACTACCGAGCACCATTTAATTCTGCGGGCCTGGTCTGTGGGTTGTATACTTAAGATACCAACAGATCTTTTTGGTTTTTGGATCTTCTTAAGTCCTTCTACCAATGTCAAACTAATAGGATTATGGTCACTATACTTGGACCAAATAGTGGTGTAACCTATCACCCTTGAGGTCAGGGCTGCACTAATAAAGATATAATCGATGGTCGAATGCATACCCATGCCTTTAAATATTGGTACAACTATACCATCATCAAATTTATTAGGATAAATAAGACCATTGTCTGCCATAAAGCTCTCCAAAAAACCTCCCTGTAATGAGTGTTCAAAGTGTATTAGGACCTAGGCTATCCCAGACATAACAATTTATATGGCAACAATGTACATTAACAATAACCGAATAAGAAGTTTGTTTCTCCCTATATAATTGAAGAAAATAATGCAGACTGACCAAATGTTCATTTGTGGAGGCCTTATCAAATGAATTATAAAAATTAACAATAAGCAGGGTTGAAGCATTAGTAAAAGTAATCTGTACCGCCAGACAATTTAGTGAGCCAGTATCCAATTTACAGTGGAAGCCTGCAACTTTCAGAAAGATCAAGGTCAGTAGCCCACTCACTCTTTGCCCTACCCATTACAGATGCTTTGGCTGGTTCCGAGTAGGTGGTGTAACCATCCATCCAGAAAAATATTATTGGTATCCCAGGTTTCCTGTAGCCCGATGATGTCTACATCACTTAAAAAATCTTTCCACCTGGCATCATCTGACTTATTTTTCAGCCCTACTATATTCCAGCTTAATATCGTTGAGCGTTGTCCCAAATTATTCTTCACCCTCTGAGTAATATTACTCGGACGTGTCATGTTATTTACTCCAGCTCCATTCTGCCCTTCAGGACAGGGGTCTAGTCAGTCGTTATTGTCCAGCTCACTTAATGGGGCACATCTCTTCGATGTCTTGAACCTACTCTCATAGATCCTGTCATCTACAGGGGTGATCCCTCTATGATGGTCTTGGGTTTGATCAACAGTAATAATCCTGGGAAACTGAAAAGGGTTGTGCATTGTTTGGATGGTAGAACTAAATAACCCATTTCCTACCGTATATCTTTGTGGCCCCTTACTATCTCTGCCCGAGCGCCTGTGACAGGGGGATAAAAAAAGCCCAGAGGTAAAGCTGTAATCCCTCCTGATGCCCGATTAGAACTCCCATGGAGAAGCCATCCTGCCACGTCCTTCCGATCAAAGTTGATCACTGTGCAATTTCCATCTTCAGTTTTAGGGCAACTTCCCACCCAACCAACCCGCCTGGCCATTATAATATGTGCAGATGCTCTTAAACCCCCCTCAGAAGCCCTGCTACACCAGAACGTAACTTTGCAAATAAGCTCCTCCGTTGTCCCAACGCAATTACTTTTAAGAGGGGGTACCCCTACTAAAACCGCTACTAGGGGGGTGGCCTCCTGTGGCAAGTCCAGCCATACTGGTTCAGCTCTTGGATGTTTTAGATTTGGCTCTGTCGTAGGTGGTATATTAGACTTCCGCTGAATAGTACATGCGGACCCTTTAGCACTACCACCCGTTGGGCCATTACTTACATTATGTTTACTAAAAGGCCCCGAGGGAACCAAGGTCAATGCCCTATCATCAACATCAGGAACCCTAGCACAAAGAAAATGGGAGCTCCTGCTCCCCTCAACGTCTCCTGAGCTAATACCCATAGTTTTTACATTAGGAACCTGGCTCCCTCCCACGCTGTGGCCATCAATTTTAGACTCAATTTTAAGTAGCCTATCCAACAAACGATCTAAACCAGATTGAACATACTTACATAATTCCTCCTTTAGGGAACCAATAAGCAGATTAAGGTGTGATAGAACCGGGTCCATACCCACATTAGTCAAATCAAGGGGTGTCAAATCTGCTGTTGGCCCTTGAGCGGTGCACCCCTTGCGCATTGGTAATTTCTTTATAGTGTTTGTAGTGTTGCCTGATTTTGAATTGTTTTTCCTCACTTTTTTACCAGGGGCTATGGCCCGCTGCATGAAGGACCCATACTCCCTTTCTCCTCCAATTGACCTTTGGGGCAAGATGTACAAGCGATGTCATTGTCTCTAATAATGATGTTAGCAGCCAAGTCTGTTCTTTGACTGAGGATGGAATCTGAACATAAGGCATCTTCAGGAGGAATGACGACCGGTCCGTCAGACCACACCCCAAAACCCAGCTGAGCAGCCACTTCCTGAATCTCGTTGGATATAGCCCCTACAGCAGTAGGTAAGAGATAATAGAGGCACAATTGCGTGGTATCTTTGTCTTAGAAATAGTGGGGTCTGAAGAGCAAAGGTCTTTTCGCTTACCCATAAAGAAGCCTCACTGAAAGAGGGTAGGCCCGGTCCGGTCTCAGTCGGTCACGGACGGTCGCGGACGGGCCCACCCCTGGCCTTGCCATAGGCTGCGCCCAGACACGCACGCCCGCATTTCGCGCAGTGGGAGGGTCGTGCTTTATTTGAAGGCCTCTGGTGCCTTCAGTTGACGCTCTCCGGTTGCGCCACTCAATGCCTGCTCTGAGATGTAGTCACCAGCTTCCCTGTCGCAGAGCGGCGTGTGGGCATGTGGGCGTTCGGGCCAGCTGTTCCCCTCACGGCTAAGGAAGAAACCAGGTGTTTGTTGGCAGTAAAGTTTGTACATAACAATCCTAGGCAATCACAATAACAATTTGGGAAGAAAAGGTTGCAAAAAAGGAGGACATACAAAAATACATTATTAAAAACCTATGTTGTATTTTAATACACATTCATATTACAATTATAAATCATACATGTTAATTTCCAAAAAAGTAATAATTATACAAAAAACAAGTATTATACTGAACAACAAATGAACAAGAATTCAACTTAAAAACATTTAATTTAAAAAGAGTGGCAATTAATACAGTCGACACGCGTTTCCGCGTTGGGAAAACGCCTTCTCCAGGAGCCACAGACAATTCTGAAATACATAATAATAATAATAAAAAACAAATCAAACTTATTTATATCAATTCATATAAAATCAATTACAAACCAAGAACAATTAATCAAATTCCTTCAATATACATATATAATGACTAGAGACCACCTTTTAGAAGCAACCTTTACCCTACATTTGTACACATAATAAATGTCTAATAAACATTTAACACAACATTAGATAAAATGCAATATTAGAGCAGTCGCATTCCAAATTAATAGGATAGGAAAAAGGAATTTCGATACATATGCAGGTAGTCATAGACTTACTTAAAAAGTAGACATTCCCAAAGTTAATACTGAAAAGAGACCGATAACACTTTTTCAGGTTGGAAAATTGATTTTATAGTCCCTCGTGCAGTCACCTAATTGTGGAAAATAACGGAATAGAAATAAACACATTTAGAGTTGCCCTGAATTATGCAAGACATATTACAACTAGAGACTAACTAAACATCTATTGATGAACGTTAGCCAGATATCCTAATCTACTCACCTTTCAAGAGAATAGAATATTGAAGAGAATAGGATATTGAAACAGGCAATTGTAGAATGATTGTTCATATGGGTCTCAATGGACGTATTTCCACATGTGGTATCTATAAAGTGTACAACACAAAACATATGTCTTTGTATAAAAATCACATACTAACAGTGGCAAGCCTCCTCTACCCTGATACTGGTCAACCAACGGAGTAAGAGCCACTTACCAAATATGCATAGAAACAGTTCCACACAGGGAAAGAGTTGATTGTTCGATGTACTTGAAAATGAGATGTGAAGCCGCACAATTTAAAAGTGATGTGGTCGCAATTGCTGCCGTGATGTTTTAAAATGATCCCAAGATAAAGGACTCAATGAAAATAAATCTAAAAAAAATTATAAATAAACATGCTAAATAATAATATCAGAAAAGGTGAATACCAGATTAATGAGGTCATCATTGAGATCTTTAGTAAGGAACCGCTGAAAGGTCGTCTTATTGTCAAGAAAGCCAATTCCGTAAAACAGCGCTTACCGAATTAACGCCGTGTGAATAGCGGGACTCGCGTATATAAGGATTCTTTTATCGTGTCGTTTAGTGAGCTGCCAAGTTAACCGATTTCCGGCACATGGGTCTAAAAAATTATAAAACAAACAAGGAATCAAATCATAAAGGGTAGGATAAATGTGTGATTGTTTAAAACCAACAACTACTTGTTGGCAGTACAGGCATCTGTTCTCCTCATGGCGTTGGTAGGTGCTTGAGTCCTTGCAATAAACTATGCCCACGCTGTTCTGCTCCACAGACCGTGCTTGCTGCACGACGTTCGGCAGGTTTCACAACTCGAGTGAGACTCAGACATAGACATTCACGTAAACTAATCCCCAATTATGTCAGAGTAAACTATCCATCTTATTGCAGGGATTCTGCCCCAAAACAGAACTATGCGCCAAATTATAGGACCTTGGTGTATAGGGACTGAGTCATCCTACCACCTTAGTACCCATAATACCAGGACCGACTCGCTACAGTGCCTCACCTTCTCTCCTACTCACTCACAGTGAAACAAGGATTAGACAGCCCAGAGCACAACACTCCCAAATCTTTCAAGAATTGAGGTAACAAGATACATCCATTCACTCTCACTCTTGTACTTGTACACAATAAGATCTGACAGAGACACAAAACAGTTTTAAAATTTTATTTTAACTAACGTGCCCTAACATGCAGTATACATGCCGCAACTGGCAAAAAAATGCATAGTACAAATACAGTCAGCATAGCAGCTAGTCCATATATCATGAATGGAGATGTCATCATAAAAAGAAAATAGAGAAAAGACTTTAGAACCTAACCTCCCCATCCTCTTTCTAAGAAGCAGTATAAATATATATTAGAAGATCTTAGGGTTTGGTTAGTGGACCAAATATCTTAGCCTATAGAGAGTAGATCTACATCATTGGTGCTGTCTCGCTCTTCTCCCTGGAAAGGTCCCTCCCCAAGTGTCTAATACCTATTTGTGTATCCAAAACCAAAGTATGTTGTCTCAAATAACAACTGCATCAGTATGTTTTGTCGAGGTGCTAGGGCCTGACCGGAACAAAATAACAAGGGGCATTGTTTATCCACCTTTCACACTATGGGGCCGATTAGGATGGAGGATTTTCCGCCTCCTCCGGGCCGGCGGAAGCCACCTCCGGCCCGGAGGAGGCGGAAAATCCTCTGCGGAGTCACCAAAGACCCACCGCCAAATTAGGATGGCTGGTGGGTCTGGAATTCCGTCCGCCGCTTTTCCGCCGCGGTCGGCTTCCGACCGCGGCGGAAAAGCTATAACATGGCAGGCGGTGTCTATGAGACACCGTCCGCCATATTATGATGTTTGTGTAAAACTGCTTTTCCACGGCGGCTTTTCCGCCATGGAAAAGCATACGGACATTCACTTTGGGGGCCCGTTGCGGGCCCCCTGGGTGAATGGGGGGTGGGGGGTGCACATGGGGGGTACCTATGGTACCCCCCTGCATTTGCGTGCACAAAGCGGCAGGCACCGTGCGGTCCCTGCCGCTTTGTGCATGTAAATGTAACACATGCTATTTTAACATTGCGGCGGGTGCAGCTTGAAGCTGCACCCGCCGCAATGTTAAATATAGAGGATGTGACCGCCACCCTGGCGGTCACATCCTAATCAGGACGGAGGGAACGCCGCAGCCCCTGCGGACGTTCCCTCCTCCTCAAGGGCGGCGGACGGACGCAAGTCCGTCCGCCATCCTAATCGGCCCCAATGTTCGGACTAAATCCCAGGAACCTGCTCAAAGTGAACACAACAATGGCTTCTCATGTGAAAGCAGCCATAGATAGTGTTACAAAACAAAGCTGTGTAGTAACGTGCACAAAGCAGCAGGCAAGCTCCAATGTGCTCATGCTAACTTAGAGAAAACATCAATGTCCTTACAGGCCACGTGACACCCTCCCCTTGGTCAGGTCGTTAGCTCTTGGCTAAAATAGAATTTAGAGGTAAGAAAAGGCAAAGCTTCTTGGTGGTATCCAAATTAGAATATTTGAAGTCCCCACATTTTTTTCTACAATCAAAAAAAGCAGGCAACTGGGTACTCAAAAACATATCCATTCATAGCGAATCTTCTGAATCAGAAATGTTGCGGGAAAAGTGGAATGCCATAAACTCTAGCATGTTGTCTGAACCTTCCATAGTAAAAAGGTATGCCATCCAGCTAAGTAAGTCGAACAAACACACCTGTGCCTCATATCCAGAGGCCATTGGGAGCATATCGGGGCAATCTGCCTTAACTTTGATGAAATGCCGGTCCAAGAGGGGCTGTCTCCGAGCACAGGTACTCAAGTTTGTTGTTGGTCCAAGTAGAGGATCACACACCAGGCACCTGCCGCTGGCACATTCCTGGTCATGAGCCTTCAATGAACCCATTAACAGTTTGGAATCCAGGGCAGTGTGTGATGTATTTGAGAGGCAGGCATCCAGGGCTTATTCAAAAGGGCACCGGAGGCAGTGAGACACAGGTTGCACACTGGTAAAGTAGGCATAGAGGCAGGTCCAATAGCCAATGTCAAGAGCCTGTAATGGCATTGGACCAAAAAGCTGGTGCATCCGATCATGGTACAGCTGCAACTGCACCAGGTTTGGCAACTCCACAGATTGAGCAGCAGAAGAAGAACAAGTACGCACTAACCAGCAGGAGCAATAGGGGAAACCCTCTGAAGGCGCTGGGAAAATGGAATGGATAAAAGCAGGTATTACTCTGAAAATAGTCTGAAAGGAGGTAAGGAGGTCGGATCCCACAAGTTTAAAAAAGTGAGCAAGGCCCTTGGTATCAAACGCAATAATTTTTGGTGAATTAATTCTCCAAAATGCATTAGAAGATTTGTGTTTAATAGTGACTGAATCTCACTTGTGGTTCTCACTAGCTGCAATTCGAAGGTCTCCCGAGCTGAAGTCAGATCCACCTCTTATGGAAACAATAGAGCTTTGAGTCTGCTTAGCATATTGAAATCTATTTTCAAAGTTGGAATGGAAGGCCACAGCGAACTATATACAATCCCATGCAGGAGTGGAAAGAGGACATTGCTGCAAAATGTAACACGCTATGAAACCGTTACTATATGTTTGGGATGCCTGCCCTCAAGCCGCAGCAATTGTAGTTATTCAGGATAAGATAACTACTGTTAGAAAGCAAAGTAAGTATGGGAATATTAGCTGGGACCGGAGTCCCTTTTAAAAAGCAAGCTAAATTAGGGGTTAAAACATTGCAGGCACCATGAAGCTTCACTTGTTTACAGACCAGGATGTGTCCCACTGTACAATCACAATCCTCCCCTGTAAGGAGAACCTCCTTATCTGCTCGTTGACACCGAAATGAGAAAGGCAATGACCATAACTCTGGGATATAACTACTCTCAAAGGGGCTCCTACCTATTAACCAGATAGTGTTTCACGCAGGCCTTGAAGTGAAAGAGTGATATAGGCAAGGATATAACCTCATGTATTAACCACACAATTAAAACAGTCTCTGCTACAGAAGATGGTAAATGTTCTAATTTAGCAATATGTAACATTGTATAGGTAGGGTCTTTCATTGACATCAATTCTTTTTTATCTGTCAAATTAAATGGTAAAAACAGTGCAGAAGCATTCAGGTAATCCCATGGCACTTTCCAACTTTTTAGCATTTGCAAGGTTCAACCACATTGCATTACAGAAAGTAACTGATTTTGACTATGATACAAAACGGACACTTCACTTTGATCAATGTCAATAATGATGATACAATATTATTCAAAGTATATATACGAGAAGACAGTGCATTAATGCTGTTATCGACCTCTGTCAGAACTTTTTCTAAATTATCCATGTCAATTTGGTGCAGGCAGACCGCAGTTTCCATCTGCAATAGCTTCCAAAATTTGTTGTATGATGCATAAACAAAAGGTTTTGCTTGAGGGGATTTTGGACCTAAAAGAAAATCTGCACAATCTATGTCACCTGTCAAAAGGGAAAGAGGTTGTTTGAGAGATGACAATGTGGAATGATCGAACTATTGCTGACATAATTTACCTACCCAATATGTGGTAACCATGTGTGAATGAGGAAAACATTGATCTGGTCTACTTTGTGACAAATGCAAAAACAACAGTTGATGGACAGAATGCAGAACAATGTCATACATTCACCCCAGTACAGAGATCTGGGCCTAAATCCATTGTTTTTTTGCACTCCACACCACCCCAGTTCAGACATGGCCATATGCAAACCAGCCTTGACCCTGAGCCTCATGGGAACACCCCAGCCCGAACTGCCAAGCCATGTCTTCCCTGGACCGGAATCAAGCATCCTAGGACCGGTTTCTGGCTATCAGCCGTCATCAGCCAGGATAGCTTGACTCCAGTGGTGTGGAGAGCACGGGACTCACGTCTGAGCATACCCATCCCACTCGGGGAGACAAATGCAAAAACAGTTGATGGACATAATGCAGAACAATGTCAGACATTCACCCCAGTACAGAGATCTGGGCCTAAATCCATCGTTTTTTTGCACTCCACACCAACCAGTTCAGACATGGCCATATGCAAATCAGCCTTGACCCTGTGCCTCATGGGAACAGTCCAGCCTGAACTGCCAAGCCATGTCTTCCCTGGACCGGAATCAAGCACCCTAGGACAGGTTTCTGGCTATCAGCTGTCATCAGCCAGGATAGCTTGACTCCAGTGGTGGGGAGAGCACAGGACTCACGTCTGAGCATACCCGTCCCACTCGGGGTGACAAATGCCAAAACAACAGTTGATGGACAGAATGCAGAACAATGTCATTCATTCACCCCAGTACAGAGATCTGGGCCTAAATCCATCGTTTGTTTGCTCTCCACACCACCACATTTCAGACATGGCCATATGCAAATTAGCCTTGACCCTGTGCCTCATGGGAACAGTCCAGCCCGAACTGTCAAGCATTGTCTTCCCTGGACCGGAATCAAGCATCCTAGGACCAGTTTCTGGCTATCAGCCGTCATCAGCCAGGATAGCTTGACTCCAGTGGTGTGGAGAGCAAGGGACTCACGTCTGAGCATACCTGTCCCACTAGGGTGAGAAATGCAAAAACAACAGTTGATGGACTGAATGCAGAACAATGTCATACATTCACCGCAGTACAGAGATCTGGGCCTAAATCCATCGTTTTTTTGCACTCCACAACACCCCAGTTCAGACATGGCCGTAATCAAATCAGCCTTGACCCTGTGCCTCATGGGAACAGCCCAACCCGAACTGCCAAGCCATGTCTTCCCTGGACCGGAATCAAGCATCCTAGAACCGGTTTCTGGCTATCAGCCGTCATCAGCCAGGATAGCTTGACTCCAGTGGTGTGGAGAGCACGGGACTCACGTCTGAGCATACCCGTCCGACTCGAGGTGACAAATGCAAAAACAACAGTTGATGGACAGAATGCAGAACAATATCATACATTCACCCCAGTACAGAAATATGGTCCTAAATCCATTGTTTGTTTGCATTCCATACCACCCCAGTTCAGACATGGCCATGATCTACTTGGTTGAAACCCTTTCATGGTATTTAAAATACGTAATTGGCATGCATTTGAGCTCGTTGGCCACAGCAACCAACCTGAAGGGTCCACATTATAAGAATTTAGGATACCATTCTGAAACTTGTCAGTCAAATTCTCAATGTTAACGTTTGTCTGCTCATACCATCAATTATAAGCAGCTAATCTTTGAATGGCTTACCCATTAATATTTTTAGCTGTGGCCAAACCCAAACAAGTAGTTTACTGCACCCTCTGATTCAAACATATTAGCTGAGATGGTATTAAGCAGGCTCAATGCATTGATTCAATGCCCTGTACTTTCCAATTTCGGTACCCCAAATAGATTTTAAATCTACTCTGTCCTTTCAGTGATAATAACCCTTCACATACAAATCAGTTATGAAGGACAAGGAGTAATTTCAATTTAGTATTGGTTAGCATAAATTTGGCGTGGGCAGGCATCTCATTCCCATTTAGCACCACTAAAAACAACTCTCAATGCTGCTGCCAGTATGGTCACTGGAGTTAAAAAATATGACCACTTATCTCCCGCACTCAAGGAACTGAAATGGCTTCCTGTCAAGATGCATGCCAGCTTTAGAACTGACTGCCTCACGCACAAAGCCCTGCACACAGGCAAACCGGAATACCTTTTGCCTCCAAACTCAAGAAAGCCGAAGAAAAATAAGAAAAGTATAGAATAGAGAAGCATAGTGGTCCTGCATTTAAATAATTATTAAACAATATAATTACTAAACGCAAATTCTGAATTTATCGTACTGTACATCAAAGTTCTTCATAATCATTCAGAGAGAATCCAAGTACTCCTTGGCTTTAGTTGTAGAAATGAAGTATTTTGTTTGGCCTTTTCAATATAGTTTTTAGTTTTGCAGGACCTTGAAGAAATACTGCTACTTCTTTCTTCTGAAAATCAGGAATTAATTGCTTCAATTGCCATCGTTGAGCCACAGTAGCTTGGCAATAGTCTGGTCGCACAAAGAACTGACAGCCTAGACCATCCGCTTTCTTATCTGGTCTTGCATTTACATAAATAGATTCACGGGCAAGGAAGTTATTAAATGACACCAAAATGGCCCTGGGATAATTTTCTTGACCTTGTCGTGGTTTCCTTGCTGTGAAAGGGAATCTATGTGCTCGTTGTATTTCCCGAGCCCAGTCCCAATCAGTAATTTCTGGAAAAGCATCGTTTAATAAATTGATAATGAACCTCCTCGGGTCACCTCCTTCTTTATTTTCAGGGATCCCCAAAAAGCGCAAGTTGCTTCTGCGGGCCTGATTTTCCAAACTGGCTAATTTGTCAGATAAATCCTCCTTTTGTGCTTTGAAATCTCCCACTTCTTGTCTTTGGGCCATGCATTCTTCTTCTAACACAGATATCCTGGCCTCTGCTTCAGTGACCCTGTCAGCGGTCTCTGAACATAGTTTAATTGCACGTCGTACTGCATTTTTAACTTTGGCACATGTCATTTGCGTGCGTTGATTCTCGGCCTTACTTTCTGCCCTATGATTCATCATGGTGTCAAATATTGTTTTCAGTGTGATCTCTTCGTTGTTGTCTTGTGGCAGAGTTGGATCAGGTGTAGCGTTATGGCTAGGCCCCGAGGTATCATTAGCAGCAGAAGCGATAGATATTAGGTTAGGAGATAGGGAGTTCGCGTCGTTTGGTGAATTGGGAACGGTCTCTTTACTCGCTGCACGAAGAGATCTCTTCTTCCTCGACTTCTTTTTAATAATAGTAGCCGCATTGGTATTATCAGGGCTCATACTAATCTCACCCTCAGAAGATAGGCTCTCACAGCTAAAGTCTGCCCAGTCTTTATTTAAACCTGTCGCTTCATCGGATGAGAGTTCTGACAAGGAGTAAAAATTTTCAGGGAGCTCCTGATTATGTTGCTGCACAGTAGTTTCTTTTTCATTTCGTGAATCACTTAGTAAATCATTTGATAATAATGATAATGATGGGAGAGAGCATGCTCGATTGGTGATAGCTCCACCTGGAACTGGAACTGCAATTCCCATAATACCCTTCCTCAGAGAATCAGTCGGTATCAGAGTTGATATCAAAGTTGAGGGATTATTAGAATTATTCTGATTATCACCACTTGTAGATGGTTGATTAGAGGATTGTGTTACAGTCATATCAGTACTTTGATTATCATTACCATTATCAATTATTTTCTTTTTTGCAGCATGCTTTTCAAACAAGTCTGGTAATGTTTGTAGCGCAGAACTTTTCATGCCAGGTATTTCATTAGATTTAATAGCGGCCCCCTTGTTAGGGTTCTTACCCTGTTTTGTAGTGGTTTTACCAGGGATCAGTGATGTTGCCTCTGCCATCTCGATCTCCTCGTTCTCTTGCTCCACGTCTTTCAAATTGGACCCAGGGCCGTTTTTCTTGTTGCTGCGTGTGGCAATAGAGAGTGGAAGTGGCGTCCTCTTTTTCTTCCGTTAGCCACCTCTGCCAGGAAAAACGCTACTCTGTGCCCAACACAGACAAAGTGTAGCACGCCACAGCGGGGACCGCCGATGGAACTCGAGGAAATTTAGTAACATTCGTGAACTCCGCCTGTCGCAGGGATAGTTTGTAGCAATTTGTTGTTGCTATATGCTAGTATAGCGCGGTGCGATTATCTCTCCTCTGGTTTGGCACGCTCTGCCTCCGTGGCTCTGTCTGTCCTGCACGGGTCAAACACCGGTAAAGTCAGCGTCAATCACCAAACGCTCTCACCGATGCCAGAGTCCTCCCAGGAAACGGTCGACGCCTCTCTGCTGCTGCGGAGCTCCGTGTCCAATTCTCCAAACCAGAAATAGTAAGAGCCTCTCAGGCTCCGCTCAGCTCTGTCTCCGTCTCTGAGCAGCCCGGCCCGGGACAGCCTCTACAGGCAGCGGCAGTGGCAGCAGCCGGCCGGAACCGACCAACGTGTTCCACCGCCAGGTAAGATGAACCCGCTAGTTGAAATAATCCGCAGAATTGGCAAAGGATCCCATAGTCGGCTCTTGAGCGATTAAACACGGAGAATAGCTAAGTTTCTCCTTCTCTTCATGATAGAACGCCAGGAGCGAGGGAGCTAGCTGCCTACACAGCCTTCCCCACGGCAGCCATCTTGCCTCCCTTAGACTTTTCTTATTTTTCTTCTGAATTTTCTCCTTCTCTCCCTTTTCTCTTTCTTCTTTTTTTTCTTTTTTCTTAGTAAGGACGCTAGGGGTTAGGGACACGGCATCCATACGTTTCAGGAACTGTAAGTTCCTGTGCCTCCTATAGTGGGGAGGGTGGGGGGAGGGGTTCTGGGAATAAGGGTGGGGGTGGGCAAGGGCAGGGGTTGGTGGTGGGGGTGTAAGGCAGAGGTGTTCAATACAGGGATGAATATAAGGCATTCAAATGATAATACCGAAGAGCAAATGCTAGTGATGATGGTCAATAATTTTTTTCTTCCATTATTTTTGACATGTATAAAAAGGTGAAAATATGTACTATTAATATTAATGGTCTCAATGACTTAAAGAAGATTGCTATGTTTCGTACAATGCTCCAAACTCTGAATATTGATCTGTTATGTATCCAGGAAACTCACATTTCATGGGATAAACGCTTTCTTTTGAATAATCTGGGATTAGAAGTTTTGATTACATCTAAACAAATGGGTATTAAGAGAGGCGTTGCAATCTGTATGCGAAAGGGAGTAGGGAAGTGTTTAAAAACACTATCTGATAAATGGGGCAGATGGGGGCTTGCTGAATTAAAAATTGGAAGCTGCAAATTTACCTTATGTTGTATTTATGGCCCCAATCTGGACGATGCCAAATTATTTAATACTATGAACACAGAGTTATCCATTTGGACACAACCGATAATAGTCTGTGGGGACCTAAATATTCATATGTCAGCCGATTGGAATATCAAATCAGGGAAGAGATATATGGGCCGTAAGATCAAAACTTATAAAGCACTCAGAGACCTGGTATTAAGTAACGGGCTAACTGATGTCTGGAATAAATTCTATTATAAGGACCCTGGATATACTTTTTTCTCTATTCCTCATCGAAAATTTGTCCGTTTAGATTACTTTTTGTATCCTCAGTTTTTCTGGAGAAAATCCGTATTGAAATATTACCACAAGTCATTTCAGACCATAACCCCATAATTGCCGAGATTCAATTCCCTACTGATTGTCAAAACCCAACTAGATCCTGGTCATTCCAGAGAAACTTATTATTAGATGAAGAGTACCTTCAGTTTATGGTTACAATCATTAAAGATTATTTTCTAATAAACAATGATACTGCCTCCCCACAAGTAGTTTGGGATTCTTTTAAACCCGTTGTACGGGGCGAGACAATCAGCTTCGCAACTTATAAGAGGCAAAAAAAACAAACAGATTTTAAGGATAGGCTAAACAAGATCAGGCTGGCCGAGTTGGAATTATCTACTGCTTGCAAAAACAATGTTAGTATAGAGGATGCACAAATACGATTAACCATTGAACGTTCAGGCCTTCGTATACATATTGCCGATGAAGTAGCTGCAAAATTTAAACAATATAAAACTGAACGCTACGAATTTAGTGAACGCACGGGGAAAATTTTAGCACAGCGTTTACGTCAAACATCTTCTTTTAATGAAATACAGTGTGTTAAAGACATAAATGGGGTCTCTCACGAAAGTAAGGAAGGAATATTAGAGGCATTTCATGGCTTTTACAAGATGCTGTATAACGATCATAATAATGAAGTTGATAAGACTCTTAATCCCATAAATTATCTACAAAATACTAACCAACTTTCTTTGTGCACAGATGATACCGATTTATTTGCTAGGCCAATAAGCTGGGAAGAGATTGAAAAGGCTATTATGAGTCTTGCAGCTGGCAAAGCCATGGGGCCCAACCAGATCCCCCTTGAATTTTATCTGACATTTAGACATTTGTTGAAGACAGAATTGTTAAAAATCTTTAATGTAGCATTTCAAGACAAATCCCCTGATTCTTGGTCCACTGCCACTATAGTTGTTTTTGTAAAAAAGAACAAGGATCCAAAGGAACTAGGCTCGTATCGTCCCATTTCCCTTATTACGGCAGACAGTAAGATTTATTCTAAAATCCTCGCAAATAGACTAAATGATGTTATGGCAGGCTTGGTTTCTCACACTCAACATGGGTTTATTAAACATAGGGACACTACAGATCACGTTAAACGTGTTATTGCACTGTTGGATTGGGCTCAAGCAAAGGAATCCCCAGTCGGAGTGATCTTACTCAATGCTGAAAAAGCGTTCGATAGAGTAGACTGGGGGTTCCTTTGGTCTGTATTAGAATGGAAGGGTTTTCCACCACAATTTATTAAAGCTGTTCAGTCACTTTATTTTAACGCAAAGGGTGTAATAAGACTAGGCACGGATATCTCCAGACCATTCTCAATCACTAGGGGGACCAGACAAGGTTGCCCCTGTTCTCCACTTTTATTTGCACTTTATTTAGAACCTTATTTGAACAGACTAATCACAGAACCTGGCATCCCACCAGTCCGACTTCATGAGGTAGATCACAAAGTCTTAGCATACGCAGACGATGTGGCCATTGTAACCTCTGATTCTTCTACCGCTTTACCTAAAATAATTGAAGTTGCCAGTGAATTTGGTAAATTCTCTGGATACAAATTAAATATCTCAAAAACCCAAATTGTACATTCTAAAACTGGTACACCCACTGATATTCCACTAAACTCTACTGCTACATACCTCGGTGTAACTATATCATCCAAAATAGATGACATTGTTGGACTAAACCTGGATCCTTTACTTTTATCCACTAATAGAACTCTAGAAAGGATAAATAATTTACATTTATCTTTATTCGGACGGACCAATGTCATTAAGATGTTAATCTTTCCAAAATTTCTTTATTTTTTTCGTACTATTCCCCTATTTTTTTCTATGTCTCTTTTTAATAAAATAGATAGGATGTTGTCCAGATTTCTATGGGGGTATCGCCGTTCAAGAAGATCTTTAAAGTGGTGTACCCTCCCGCAAGGGCGTGCTGGGTTGGGATTTCCGAACTTTAGAATATATTATTGGGCTATTACTCTTAAAACAATTAAGGTTTTACTATTTCATGACCATGTTAACGAAACCTTTATGGCACCATCTATTTTCGAAATGATTATGGGTGCTCATGTGCGCTAATGCTTACTGATATTTATGGAGCCGAGCTATTACAAAAAAACAAAATTTAAGGTTTTTCTTTCTGCTTTCTTGGTTTGGAGACAAATTAATAAAGCTTTACGGATAACCTCAAAATATAATTTTTACACACCTATCTGCTGCAATATTTCATTATCAGGGATTTCTCAAGATATCCCCACCCATCGACTTCGTCTGGGACAGATTCATTCAATTGGGCAACTGTATCAAAACGGGGTTTTAATGTCCTTCTCTGAACTCCAAGATACATTTGGTCTTTCCAGAAACGAATTTTTCAAATACTTACAAATTCGTAGCTTTTTGGAAAAAAAAAACCTCTTATACAGTGACGCAATGGAGACTAATGATATCTTGGAGAGTGGTAGGAGGGATAGCCGTATTGGCACAATTTACCAGTTAATGATTAACAGGTTGCATGATGATCTCGATCAACAAGCCCAGAAATGGGAAAGGAAACTGTGTATAGAAGGGATAGATTTGGCAAGGGCATTCGAGATTAGCAACAAAACACTAATTAACAGCTCTCTTAAAAGTCAACATTATATGGCTTCTTTAGATCTTTACTATACACCTGCTAAACTGGTCAAATGGAAAGCTACGAAAGGCATCAATTGTAGCCGTTGTGGAATTTTAGCAGCAGACTCATGTCACATGTTCTTTAGCTGTCCTAAATTAACTGTATATATAAATAAGATAGAAACGTTTTTGACCAATTTGCTTAATGTTAATATCAAATTATGTCCTTCTGTGATTATCTTTGGCGTATATTTTCCATCCGAGAGTTTATCTGCTGATCAAGAACATTTTCTTTTTATTGGAATGTCCATTTACCGTTTTTGTATTACCTCAAGATGGCTAGATCTCGATCCACCATCATTTGAGCAATGGTTGGGAAAGCTGTTAAATGTTTATAGAATGGACAAAGCAGTTTACAAACTGAAAGGACAGAGAAAGAAGATATTTGCTAGGAAGCTATGGTCTCCTATTGACAATTGGATCTAACTCAATAATGACCACATCTGTAAAGAGATATTTTACTTGCTACATGTTTTAATTTTTTTCTCTTTTTCTTTTCTTTATCCGCAACTATGTGAACGATTGTCATTGCCTAAATGTTGTCTTCATCCTTGTATTTGTTATGCCTCTGCCATTGAAAATAAAAAAAAATTAAAAAAAAAAAAAAAACTCAAGAAAGCCGGCCAGACAAGAAACCTCAGGACTTCCAACACCCTCTAAGTCATCCCTTTGAAAACAAGCAACCAAAAAAACGCGTCACGATCCTTCGGTGGAAACGCACTCAAAATCTGGAATTCCATCCCAGCCTATATCAGGACTATCCCTTCCGTTATAAAATTTAAAAAACTCCTAAAAGACCTCTACCTCAACCGTGCCTTCCTGAACTGAGAACCACCACAGAATTGCACAAGCCTGCACTCTGCAGCCACCAGGCAATGTTCCACCACAACTTACCACTTCCTGCCCTTTACAGACCCATGTCAATGTTCCACCACTTCCTGCCTCATCCCCGCTCCCTAACCCCCTCCTTGTTCACCTCCTCTCGGAGGGAGGTTTAGCCCACGACTTTGTGCATGCATCAAGACTACCTCAGTCTGAACCTCTCTATCTCAATGATGCACAGTTCCCTGGGCCTTTTGAACATTTATGCCTACCTTTGCCTCTTTTATGTGATTTCTCGCCTATATCTGCTGTAAAGCGTTCCGATACCCTCGGGACTGGCCAGCGCTATATAAAACCTCTTAAATAAATAAATAAATCTTTAATTTATAAAAGTAGGGCGCAGGGTACGAGAGATTGTCCGGGATATTGTAAGTAAAGTACATGTATTTGCTCATTTGGGTCTTAGAGCTCCCCTGCTCTCTGAGTGTTGGTCTTGTGTAAAAAATTATGACTATAATGTCGGTAACAGACTAAATCAGCAAAGTTGCCGAATTTAAATACATATCATCAGTGTCAAAAGCAGTATAATATTTTAAATCAGAAAACCATGAATAAAGATCATTAACATCACAATCATCACAAACATCAGAATAGATGCCCGGCAAAGAAAAGTGAAATACGTATGGAATTTGTAAAGTCTCGGTCAGACCATGGATATCGAATGCTACTTTATCCCACATAGTGCCATCACTAATTAGGAAGGCCAAAATGTTTACTAATGATTGATCTCTTTTCATCTTATGGGACAAATTATGGGGTGCCAGAACTTCATCAACCAAGTGTACAGCAGAGCTTTCAGGTGAGTAATGGCCATTAACCAACAGGAAAAACACAGTGACAAACCCAATCCACATGAAGAGGAACACCATCGTTAGCATACATACTGGAGTTCTGGACTTTTTGGTTCCGTCCTGAGGTGTCAGGGTACAACACCCAAAGACCCCGGAGTTCCACCTGCCTTGGTGCACAAATGAACAGAAACACGGGCTTCTCGATGGTGGCGTCAAAGACCAAAGGTTTATTACTGCAGGGACACAGAAGTCATAGATACTACACACGGGCAGTAACCAGAAGCCTGTTCGATTTGTACAAAGAGGGCTGCTCCTTATATACTGTTTTTTATGCTAGGGGCAAATTCTTTACATGTAATACATTCCCAAAACCTTTGTGTCTAAAACAATAAATATTTGGCGTTACACAGGAACCGTCGATAATATCTGAGGCCAAACATTGCGAAGAGAGGGGTTCCCACTAGTTTGTCACAATTCCCTGTCAATATTGCATTCAGGACCCGGACCGCCTCATCGTAAAGTTCGTTACCTCCCCCTAATAAAGATTCAGAAAGAAAGAAACAGAGCCAGGTGTGGAAGATAGAAAAGTGGGATAAGGGATGTTTGTGGGTTGTAAATGGGCAAGGCTACCGGCTTCGGCCGCCTAATCATGATCAGGTACAATGGACACGAAGACCAGTTTGGCAGGACTGGCCTCGGGCAGAGGAGGCAGCCTTTGTCGAGTCATGCAGCCACAGCGTGATCTGGTTTAAGGTGTACGTGTCATGTAAGAGGTGAATCTCCGGCTAAGGCTACGTGTCCTTAATCAAAGTGGAGTGATCAGAGGCTATTGCATATGTGAGGGCAAGGAAACACAAAATGGCGGCCATGTTCTAAGATGGATGCCGTGGGTAGATCGGAAATATATCAATGGAAGGAGTGCTCTTGCTTGTAGCGTAGCGAAAACACCAGGATATACTAAATGGATCATTTGCGGTTCGCTGATACCAATATTATGTATTTCCGACAAACTTGAAAACACGGGTTCAAATTGTCACGGAACCGTCACGGAACCTCAGACCCTCCTTTTGCCCTTACATAGGCAATTACTCAGTCTATGTCAGAATCTAGTTCTATGCTCATCAGGTCAGTGACATGCTGTTGTATCATCATCCTTTCTCGTGTCTTTTCTCCAAACGCAGGTGGTTTTCTGAGACAAGTCGCAGCACAAAGACTACACAGAGCAGGACCACACTGGATAATCAGACAACATGAGAATAGGAATGCTAGGATGACACCAATGACCATTAGAACCTTCCATCCCCACGCTGAGATCAGAGTCCAAAACCACTCCATGAAGGACCAGTTTCCCTTGTCTACATGTATGGAGTCTGAAATCTTGTGCAACTTAGAGATCGCCTCATAGACTGTTGGAGCATTATTAGGAATAAAGACACAGCAGCTCGATTGGATCATTCTGCATACCCCACCTCGATCTGCAAGTATAACGTCTAGAACCATACGGTTCTGCAACGTCATGAGCCTATCCGCCTGAAGCTCAGCTGTTAGATTGCTAAGGGCACCAGCAGTTTCGGTAATAGTAGATTCAACTACCCGTGTTAGCTGACGTATGTTTCTACTATTGGCCATAGGCCCCCAGAACGGAAGGAAGCCTTTGAAGAAGTCTCCAGCTTCCTGACCAGCGGTATCTTCCTTGCTGAAGACACCTCTCGCTAATCTTGTTCTGTGGTAATCAGGTGAAGCAGTGTATGTCGGAGGCAATAGTCGAGCAATATAACATGATCCTGAGAAGTCGGCAGGCAACCATGTATAAGCTCTATCTCGACAAATGAAATAGGTACCCCTAGCAGTGAGAAAGGCAGGGGAAGAGTTAGCCGGAAACACATAAGTCTCTACGCACTCACTCCTCCCTAGCTGAGCTCTTGGATTTCTCCCCTTACCTTGCAAACAGACCTGACCTCGGTGAGGTACGACCCAGATTGGAGTTGAGCTTTTACGCTTGCTTTCTCCTAAACTAAGGCGATACTCTGAAGTGTTCCAACTTAAATATACTCGCAATTCGTCTCTAGGGTAAGATGGAGTATTATTGACGTCCTTGACCATGTCAATAATTCCCTGGACTAAGGCTTTATTGGCAGAGTTATATTTAGTGGAACGCGGTGGACGTGGAGGATAGGTTTCAAGGGCATAAGCAAAGATGGTTTGGAAGGCCTGAAATGATCCATTATAGCTGTAAGGCAAAACCAGATATGGAATACCTTTATCCATAGTGTGGGGTATCAAGCCACACACCCAGCAGTCTGTCGTGTTAACTACCAGTTGGTGTTGGTGTAAGAGCTGTACAAAAGTGTTGTTGGTAAATTCTGAGCGTCGGGCTTGCTCATGTTCTGGAAACGAGTGAAAAGAGTGTATAGAAGAAACAGTAGAAATAGCAGGATCAAGGGGAGGTACTGTAGAAACTGGCACAAAAATCAAATTTATGCTAAAGACGATTCCACCCACCAATGTTGCTAAAACAATCAAAAATGTAATGGCACATTGCATCAGAAAGCATTTGCTATGAAGAATTCTATTAAGTCTGTTTCTGCGAACATAAATCACATTTCCTCGTTGCAGCGCAGGAAGCTCCATCTTCTACAATCCGCTCGCGACCACTGATGATGTGTACGTAGATGAAAATGCCTCTATCAGCCCTGGGAGTTCCCAGAACCAACAGAAAGATCGACCTTGTGTCAGACCCCTGCAAATTCAAACTAGGCACACAGCCACGACCCTACGGCTACCCAGACGGCAAGGCAATTTTAAAAACAATAAACAATAGCAAACTTCCTGGCTGAAGGCAAAAGTTCAATATATATATATATATCAAAATCACAATATGCAGTTGCCTGCTTTATTTGTCCATTTTATGGCTTCTTAGGTTGTATCTCTGCTTCGCTGGTACTGTCTGATCGGAAAATAGTGTATCACTAGCAGCTGTTGCAGAGTTCAAGTTCGCAGATGGCAAAGCTTCTTCTGATGCTGGAGACAAATGTTCAATGTTCAAAGGAGTTTTTCCAGGAGGAGAGTCAGGTTTCAAAGTGTCAGTAATCAATTCGGCATCGCTGAAAGAGATGAACTTCGGTGTGATTTCAGATTCGGAGGCACCAATTCCCTTTTTCACCCAGTCGTCGTAAGGGAGCGGCAACGGAACACGCTTTACATGAGAAGCGCGAATCCAGTGTTTGCGGCCAGCGACACGAACTGCTGTCCTCGTTGCCAGTAAGATCTGAAAAGGCCCCACAAATCTTGGTTGAAGGTTCTTCGTCCTCGCGAAGTTCTTGATTACAATGAAGTCACCCGGTTTCAGCTGGTGCCCTGGACTCTCCGGAGGTTTTGGCAAGGCATCGAAAACCTGTTGATGAATAAGACTCAATTTAGCAGTCAAGTCGTAAAGGTAGTCTATCAACATAGGATATTCAATGGAGCAAAATTGTTTAGGCCTTGGCACACCCCAGATATTTGCCGGGCGGCCAAACACAATCTCGTATGGACTAAGCCCTATTCTAGAATGTACTGTTGCTCTCGTTGATAACAGGGCCAAAGGAAGTGCGTCTGGCCAGGCTAAACCTGTGGATGCTTGTATTTTGGCTATTTTTAGCTTGAGGGTGCCATTGTAACCCTCGACTAAACCAGCAGACTGGGGATGGTTTGCACTGTGAAATTTCTGTTTCAATCCTAAACCGGCACACACACTCTGCATAACTTTCCCTATAAACTCACTTCCGTTGTCTGACCATACAATCCGTGGCATTCCATACCTAGGGAAAAATTCCTTGAGAAGAATTTTGGCAGTAGATAGGGCAGTGTTGTCCTTTAGTGGGTATGCTTCTATCCACCTGGAAAAAGCACAAACTACCACCAGGACGTACTTTAAATTGTTGCAGCGTTCCATGTGAATGAAGTCTAACTGAATCACTTCAAAGGGACAGGAAGGAGGAGCGAAATGACCAGCTGGAGTTGGAGTTCCCTTGCCAGGATTATGCATCAAGCACACCATACAATTTTTCACCACTCTCTCTGCACACTTACTGATTCCCTCATTCTTCCAGACCGGAGCCAACATCTTACATATCCCTTTAGAACTTATATGCGCTACTCCATGCGCCATCGTCACTACTGCAAGCACATACGCATCGGGCAACATCCAACGCTGCTGTTCTGTCAAATCAATCCAACATCCATTCGAGTCCAACTTGCCCGTACTTTCTCTCCATACACGTTTCTCTTCCTCAGTCGCTTCTTTCTGAATCTCTTTCACACTTTCCATAGTGTCCTCACACATTCCAGACTCAGCAATCCATCTTGCAGACGTAGCAACATACATTCTACTCATCGTGTCTCTAGCTGTCTGTTTAGCAATTTCGTCAGCAAAGGCATTCCCACGACCAACATCATCCGTGATTGCTTTATGAGCACTGCACTTCACAATCGCAACTTCAGTCGGTAAGGTTAGAGATTCCAACAAGTCGTTAACTAGCTGACCATGCTGGATCTTAGTCCCATGGGACGTAATGAAACCTCTTTCTCTCCACAACCGGCCAAAACTATGGGCCACGCCAAATGCGTACTGACTATCTGTAAACACATTCACTCTCTTTCCCTCAGCTAAAACACACGCTCTTGTTAGAGCTATTAATTCTGCAGCTTGGGCAGAATTCTGACTCACTCTTGCAGTCTCCACAATCGTCTTCAAAGTCGTTACCGCGTAAGCAGCAGTCACATCACCATTCTCCAATTTAAAACATGACCCGTCCACATACAGCGTACCATCTGGGTCGGATAGCGGAGTATCCTTCAAATCGATGCGTCCTTTTGTCTCTTCCTCCGTTTTGAAATAGCAGTCATGTGGCTCGGAATCACTCGACTCTTGATCAGTCGGCAACAATGTTGCTGGATTCAATACATTGCATCTTTTGATCTGAATATGACTCGCTAGTAATGTCAGCTCGTAACCAGATAATCTCGCACTAGTAAGGTGTTGTGTCTTCGTTCGGTTCATGAGTGTATCCACTGCATGAGGAACCATGACCTCTAGTATATTGTTCATCACCAAACCAGCAGATTGTCGAATGGAAGCTGCAGCTGCCGCTGTAGCTCTCAAACAACTAGGTAACGCTCTGGCTACCGGATCTAATGTTGATGAAAAATACGCACAAGGGCGTTGTTTATCACCAAACTTCTGTGTCAGAACACTCAACGCGCAACCTTCTCTTTCGTGAACGTAGAGCGTGAATGGCTTACTGTAATCAGGTGTACCCAATACAGGAGCTGAACACAATGCTTTTCGTAATTCAGTAAAACTCTCTTGACATTCATCAGACCATGGCACTGGACTCGGAACATTTTTCCCAGTCAAGGCTACCAATGGTTTCGCTAACAGAGAAAAATTTGGAATCCACTGCCTACAGTAAGAGGTAATACCTAGGAAGGCACGTACTTCTCTCTGTGTGCGTGGAACACTCATCTGCGTAATTGCTTTTATTCTTTCTGGGGTCAACTTCCTTCCCTCCTTTGACAAGAGATGACCTAGGTAGGTCACTTCTTGGCAGCAGTATTGCATTTTCGAAGGAGACACCTTGTGATTCAAATTAGACAAATGATGCAATATGGAAATTGTAGCTGCTTTGCAAGTTTCCTTGTCATCGGCAGCCACTAAAAGATCGTCTACGTACTGTACTAGGGCAGAACCTGGAGGAAGGACAAAAGAATCTAACTGGCTTTTTAATGCTTGACTGTAAATGGATGGACTTTCACAATAGCCTTGTGGAGCGCGTTTAAATCTGAAACTGCGACCTCCTAGACAGAAGCCGAAAATATCCCTACTTTCTTCGGCTATCGGAATGCTGAAAAAGGCATTCTTTAGGTCAATAACTGAGAACCATGTGGCTGTGGCAGGAATCAATGTTAACAAGGCAGTAATGTCTGGCACTACAGGAAACTGCGGGACTACAATCTTATTAACTTCTCTAAGGTCTATGACAAACCTATAAACTGGAGGTTTTGTAGGATCAGTTCGCTTCAGAATCGGTAATACAGGACTGTTACAGACATTTCCTCTAGTTTCTTCAACCACACCCTTCTTAATCAAATCTTGCACAATCAATAAAAGTGCACGCTCACCTTCACTCGATATTTTATATTGGGGAATTCTTGGAAATTTCACATTCGCTTTCAAAGTTACTACATATGGTGGAATTTCTAGGAGACCTACATCATTAGGACCAGTCGCCCAAAGAGAATCAGGGAGTGAACGTAGCTCCGGCGGGAGTGTGTCCATTGACAAATACATCGGAGAGGTGATATTTTTACCCAATGTAAGCTGTACTCCTTCCGGAGAACAGTACAATGTCGCATATAGTCTTTTTAACAAATCTAAACCAAGCAGGTTTTCATTACAACCTGTCGTCAAAATCAGGGGTGCTTTCAATTGGCACGGTCCAACAGAAATAGACAAAGGACCAGATATCGGGTTGTAAACAGGGGCGCCTGATAAACCTACGGAAACATTTGTTGAGCCAGACAAAGGTGCGCCAGGGAGTTTCGCATGAATGATAGAACTTTTTGCGGCACCAGTATCCAACAGAAACGGTTCGACTACACCTGATGTTGCTACTGCGACATAAGGCCCACTCTGATCCACTGGAACTGATACTACTCCCTCTCTCTGTCCATGGCTGTCCTAGTACCCATTTTGTTGATAACCCTCATCTACTTCATTATAGTCCTCGACAAGATATTGTTGAGATCTATTTTGCTGAGTAGATTGTCCATTTCGTTGATCAAAGTGATTGGAGGGACGATCATTCGTTTGTGGAGACATAGCACCTCGCCCTCGACCTCTAGAATTCTGCACAAAACCACCACGACCTCTCTGAGCTGCTGCTGCATTATTTTGCGCTAAGATCGGACATTCATTTTTATAGTGACCCTCTTTCTTACAGTACGCACACTGATTCCACTGGTATTGAGGTCTTGATGAACCATAATCTGTCCTTTGGTATGAGTTTTGCTGCGTATTAGTTTGATTCGCGCGAGGCGGATACGCCTGCTGTAAAAGAACTTTAGTTTTTAAATCTTTCGTTTTCTTCTCTGATTTTTCCTTTTCCTCTTTATCTCTATTTTCGTAGTACTGTGCAGTTGCAAGTATTTGTGCTGTCGTAGATACAGCCCACGCACTTTCTGAGTCTTTTAATTTATTGCATAATTCAGGTAACAAATTATGCACAAATTTATCGACAAACAATCTCTGTCCTCCTTCTGTACTCATGTCCTGACCACTATGATCCACAAAAGTCTCTTCAAACCTCGTGAAGAAGTCGGAGACACTTTCGTCTTTCTTCTGCCTGCATGCTGACAACTTGTCCCAATTTACACGTAGTGCTGGCATCAGAGTCTTCATTAGATCAATTATTCTACCTGGCAGATTAGCAATTAAAGGTTCGGGTTTCGCACCACCTATTTGTTGACCATCTGCTGCAGTGATAGCTGCCCAATCACCACCTAAAGCAGCTTGATGATCCTCTCTACGAATTTTAGCCCACACTGGTTGCGGAACTACGTTACCAAACAACATATCGATGTCGGCTAGGTTCATTATACAGGCCTCAACTGTCTGTGTTAATTCCTTGTAATATCCGGCTGGATTCTTACGTGGATCTGGCAAGGCCTGTTTCACCGCTAACACTTCTGCTCGCTTCCATGGAATGTGTATCCACACTCGTTGGAACTGTGCTGGAGCAGCTGCAATTCCTGCATTATCATCACGTTGTATTGCTTCGCGCCAAATTGGAGGAACCTCCCTCATAGGATATTGGCGACTTAGCTTCATTTTACCTTTTTCTAAATCTCTCGGTGAACGAAGAGATGGATCATTCCTAAAACTTAAAATGAGTTCCATCGCTTCCTTTATATTCTCACCCACTATCATTCCAGCAGAAAACTCCTTTTGAACCCTAATTAAATCTTACAAATCTGATTCAACATCGTCTTCTTCTATCTCTTCACGTAACAACGAGCACATCTCATCAAAGACGTACCGTTGTGTTGGTTCCCCCCACTGCATAAATGTGTCTAGCACATCTCTCGTACTATATCTTCTACCCTTCGAAATCCATCTGAGAGCCGTGGAATCTAAAACTCCCCGTTCCTCAGTACTTGGAAGCTGACTCCGTCTCTGTACAGAGTCAGGAGTAGGAGTCTTAATCAAAGTTTTATATATAGGAGACAGCATATTAGTAACAGAATCAGTGATTCTTCGACGAACAGAAAGTGGAGTTAGCACACTCGCAGACGTAGAGAACGCAGTAGAGGTAGGAATAGATAACGGAACAGTAGGAGTATCGAGAAAAATAGCTTGAGGAACAGTGGGTACAGAAGTAGGTATAGAGGCTGGCAGTGTAGGAAGAGGAGGAGCTGTAGGAACATTTACATTCATCACAGGAGGTACAGGAACTTGATTCTGAGGAACAGGAGCAGGAGCACCAGGTTGTCCAGCAACCGGCAATTGAACATTCGGGACGAGTGGAGCCGCAGCACCTTGTGCATACGGTGGAGGTGACCGTAACAGATAAGATAACAGAGGATCGTTTTCGGAATCCTCCAATATCTTAGCCATTTTCGATGGCAAGGCAGGATAGCACTTGTCAATCGCTAAATTATGCTCTCTAATGGCTACATCTATAGCCTTCTCACACTCGTTAGCCTGCAACTGTTTAGTCGCTTGCTCTAGAGTTAACTCTTCTTGTTCTTTCTGTTCTTTCTTCAACCTTCTCATTTCTCTCTGTTTGGATTCTTTTCGCCAATAACGGAAAGAATCAAACATTGCCGGCCGGGCTTTCTTCTTAAACAATTTCGCTTCCAAGTTGTCGAGAATCTCTGGTTCAAAACTACCATGCAGTGGCCAACTAAGGACACCATCCTTCTTACAATAACGGACCCATATCTCATTATAAGATATAGGACCCACGCCATACTTGCAATATAAATCATATAGGGGAGTCCCAATCGGAGGAACCAGACAAGAGTCCTCCAATCGTGAGTCACTGTTGCAACTAAAACAAGACAACATTTTCCGACTTACCATTTTCAGTCCGGAACACAAAACAAACAAACACGGAACAAATATGTGCACTTGAACCAAGAACTTAGGCCTACCAAAACGAACTGATGTATCGATACCCAAACTAAACCAAATAGATTATCGTAACTAGAACAACCAATGATAGTCTGACAAAACCAAACCAAACCAAGAACCGATCAAGGATTTTTAACAATCCTCACAAAAGTAACCAGCTAGCTATCACTAAATACTTAACTGAGTCACTGAAGACGTCACCAAGGAGAAACCCGTCACGTTTCGCCGTACTAAGGACTGCACCTCTTCGGGTCCAAGACAGGGCGACGGTCAAGGCAACGGCCCACTGCAGCCGTCCTGAACGGGAAACCCTCGTGGAAGAGAACTTCGGGCCACTTTTGCGATATGCCGGGATCGATGAAGTGGGGCGCCTCCCTCAGGAATCTTCACACGAAGCTTCTCGAACTCTTCAGGCTTTTGGACCGGTACCGAATGACGTCGCCCCACATTGGGCGCCAATTGGAGTTCTGGACTTTTTGGTTCCGTCCAGAGGTGTCAGGGTACAACACCCAAAGACCCCGGAGTTCCACCTGCCTTGGTGCACAAATGAACAGAAACACGGGCTTCTCGATGGTGGCGTCAAAGACCAAAGGTTTATTACTGCAGGGACACAGAAGTCATAGATACTACACACGGGCAGTAACCAGGAGCCTGTTCGATTTGTACAAAGAGGGCTGCTCCTTATATACTGTTTTTTATGCTAGGGGCAAATTCTTTACATGTAATACATTCCCAAAACCTTTGTGTCTAAAACAATAAATATTTGGCGTTACACAGGAACCGTCAATAATATCTGAGGCCAAACATTGCGAAGAGAGGGGTTCCCACTAGTTTGTCACAATTCCCTGTCAATATTGCATTCAGGACCCGGACCGCCTCATCGTAAAGTTCGTTACCTCCCCCTAATAAAGATTCAGAAAGAAAGAAACAGAGCCAGGTGTGGAAGATAGAAAAGTGGGATAAGGGATGTTTGTGGGTTGTAAATGGGCAAGGCTACCGGCTTCGGCCGCCTAATCATGATCAGGTACAATGGACACGAAGACCAGTTTGGCAGGACTGGCCTCGGGCAGAGGAGGCAGCCTTTGTCGAGTCATGCAGCCACAGCGTGATCTGGTTTAAGGTGTACGTGTCATGTAAGAGGTGAATCTCCGGCTAAGGCTACGTGTCCTTAATCAAAGTGGAGTGATCAGAGGCTATTGCATATGTGAGGGCAAGGAAACACAAAATGGCGGCCATGTTCTAAGATGGATGCCGTGGGTAGATCGGAAATATATCAATGGAAGGAGTGCTCTTGCTTGTAGCGTAGCGAAAACACCAGGATATACTAAATGGATCATTTGCGGTTCGCTGATACCAATATTATGTATTTCCGACAAACTTGAAAACACGGGTTCAAATTGTCACGGAACCGTCACGGAACCTCAATACATATGTCCAGGGTGGGACCAAGTAAGTTGTTTTGAACCAGGAGATGAAAAGATTGGTAATGTAAGGGCCCCCGCCACAGAGAATGACAAAGACGATGTACCTGAAAAAAAGCTAGTACAGTCCATATGGTAATCACTAGACCCCAGCTGAAACAACGGTGGCAGTTTTTCATTGGAAGGTGAATAAATTATAATTTCAGGAATGTCAATTATAAGCTCAACTGGTGGAGAAACCTACTCATTTTCCACAGTTATAGATGTAGAAGGTGAAACAGGCAGCAAATCAATTGAAGATTCCATCTCTCTCTCCATTTATTGGGGATTATTAGAGGAAAAAGAAGCTGTCGGATTCAGTGAAACAGCCCAGTTTGGAGTGCTTGTAGGCATACTATTCAGTATCGGCCATATGGTGCAGCTTGACATGCTCGATTGAAATGTAACGATTCACCTCATGACCAGGTAATGGAGGCAGGACCACAGTACAGGTGGCATTCAAACCAAAGACTCTGACCGGTGCACGATCTGAAGGACAACATTATTTTTTGTTCTCCACCTTCTCTTGGACCAGATCTCCAAATTTCGGGAGCCAGCCAGAAAGAGGAATCAACATATCCGTGAAGAGGACAAATTTGTGTTTGCCTGTAAATCACAAGCCTTTTGTAGATCATGTAACATAGCACAATGGTTATCTACAGCAAACGTTGAGGCAGTCACCACCACAACGGCAGGACCATCAAGGTCCGGCACAAACATTTTAATGCCAAAGAGCATTTTGTATGGGGGCCGCCCACCCAGAGATCTTCTTGAGAGATTCTTTAGTGCACGTTAAAATCCATATAGATGAGTCAACCACGCCCGACCAGTACCTAATACCCCTTCTGTTAAAAATTGCTTTAAGTCACAGCTCATTCGCCCCACAACAGAATTGCCATCAGGCCGATAAGGAGATGAGAATTGCACCTGCACCCCCATAGACTTGAATGCATCACAGTAAGCCTTAGAGGCAAAAACAGGACTTTGGTCTGAATGGAAGGTGCCACAGGCAGAGGTTCATACAAAGACACGCATTTCTTTTATAACAGTTTGAGCGTCAGCACTGTGTTGCTGCCAACCCCAAAGGAATCTAGTGCAATCATCCACTGCAACCAAGGTATATTTAAAAGCATTTTCAGATGTCAAAGGACCACAGTGATCAAGATAAATACAGCCAAATGGCTGATTAGAAATGTAAAGTTGAGTATATGGTGGGCGTGAAACAGTAGAAGGTTTAACTTGTTAACAAATGTCACAAGAAAGTACATATTTTCAAAGAAAGTCTGCAGTCCTCGGTGGGAATCAGCCGATCACCAATGGACAGAATAGTTACAATGGAACTTGTTCAGACGACAAGTGGTATGTATGAAATGATGGGAAACCTTAGGGAAACTCCGTCCTCTATTTATTTATTTATTTATTTATTTTTTACATTCCTAAAGCGCACTGTTACCCGGAGGTGTCCTGGCGCTAGCAGAATGAGCTGGTGTGTGTGGATCGGTGCTTTAATGGATGAAGAGTCAAGTCTTCAGTGCCTTTCTAAAGGATAGGAGATCGAGCAATTGTCTAATGTAGAGGGGAAGCTTGTTCCAGGCTACTGCAGCTCCTAAGGAGAAGCTCCTGCCTCCCCATCTAGCTTTCTTAACTCTAGGAATCGAAACCAGAGCCTTCTGACTAGATCTAAGAGATCTTGCCGGTTTGTACCAGAGGAAAAGTTCCTTCATGCAGCTGGGGCCCAGATCGTGCACTGCTTTAAAGACCACACAGAGTGCCTTGAAAGTAATTCGTTTTCGCACTGGCAACCAGTGAAGTATTGCCAGGTCCTGAGCCACCGATACGAACTTGGGTGTATCTGTTATCAGGCGTACGGCGGCATTCTGTAAGGTCTGGAGTTTATTTAATATGCTAACTTGAGCGTTCAGCATAAGGCTGTTACAGTAGTCTAGCCGGGAAAGAATTAGACCGGTGACCACTGTTTTTCTGTGCTCTTGCTCCAAAAATGGAAGCACTTTCCTGATTGTTTTAAGAACAAAGTGGGTGGAGGACACCAGGGCATTGATCTGAGGTTTAAAAGATAATGTGTCGTCCACCAGAATGCCAAGATTTTTCACCTTGGTCACTGGGGCGGGCAGAGTTCCCATTTCTTCAGGCCACCATCTCGGGGACCAGAAGTTATCTTTGGAGCCAAAGAGTAGCACTTCTGTCTTTGAGGAATTAAATTTAAGACAGTTTTGAGCCATCCAAATCCCCACTTCTCGCATGCAGCTTTTGAATCTATCGGCAGTGCTATCTATATCCCCCGGCAGCAGCGACACCACTATCTGGGTATCGTCGGCATAAGCTGTGAGGCCGAAACCGAAGTTTCGAATTATCCGAGCTAAAGTTGAAACATAGACATTAAAAAGGGTCGGGCTCAAGGAGGAGCCCTGGGGTACTCCACAAGGAAGTGTAAAGGGGCGTGATTCAAAGTCCCCCAGTGTCACCGACTGAGTCCTGCTGGAAAGGAAGGCCTGCAGGATCTTCAGCGCCTTATCTTGAACTCCGCAGGCCCTCAACCGGTCGACCAACAACTTGTGATGGACCATGTCGAAGGCCCCGGAAAGGTCCAGCAGGATCAGGGCAGCTCTACCTCCTCCGTCCACCACTCTTCTAATGTCTTCTACCGATTTAATTAGGGCGGATTCCGTGCTATGTTCAGCACGGAAACCATGTTGGGATGGGTCCAGATGTTGTCCTTTTCTCAAGAAAATGCTTAACTGCGCATTTAAAAAGCCTTCTATGATTTTGGCTGGAAGGGGCAGTCTTGCAATAGGCCGATAGTTGTTTAAATCGGCTATGTCCAAGTTAGTTTTTTTAAGGAGAGGTAAGATGGAGGCTCGTTTCCATTTTGCGGGAAATTCCCCACTATCCAGCATGAGATTAAAAAGGGGGGTGAGGCCAGCTGCAATAGTAAGTGGCGCTAGTTTGGCGATAGAGGCAGGACAGGGATCATGGGGGGAGCCTGATTTTATCTTTTGAAGTCGACTCACTACCTCTTTCTCACTGATTTGAGAGAAGAAAGAAAGTTTTTCTTGGCCATTGTCGGATTCCGAGTTATTAGTGGAGAGTTCCACCGGAGTTTTTATTTGACTGTCTAAAGGAGAAAAGATTTTTTCAACTTTTTCATGGAAAAAAGTAGCCAGCTTCTCGCAGAGCGGAAGGCTGGGGGGTACCTCTATGGTCTTGGGGACTCCCAGAGAAGCCACAGTTCGAAAAAGCTCCTTCCGGGCATTACTGGCTTCTCTAACCTTTTTCGTAAAGAAGGCTCGTTTCGCTTGCTGGATCTACTCTTTGTACGCTCTTTGCTCAATGTTCAGGATTTTTTTATCTGACTCGCTAAAAGTTGCCCGCCAGATCTTTTCCTTTTTTTTGCACACAATTTTATGGTCTCTGATCTCTTCAGAGAACAAGGGAGCAGAAGGAGTGGACCGTGTGGGGAGAAAGGTTTTAGGGGGAGCCAGTTGTAAACATGCATCCTCAAGCCATCTCCTGTAGGCCTGGGCTGCTTGTTCCGTATTTCCTGAAAGTGGCTCCAAAGTTGACTTTAATAAGCATTCCAGCTCATCATGATTTATGTCATTCCATTTCCTTATCTGTCGTGGGACGGGTCTGACCCTAGATGATCTCACTGGTGGGGCTGAGACAAAGTTAAAGTGGACTGCTGAATGATCTGACCAGGATATCGGCTGGACTGATAGTACATTGAGGCTCGGATGATTTGAAAAAATACCGTCCAGGGTGTGTCCTGCCTTCTGGGTGGGGCCACTGACCAGTTGTATCAAATCTACTCCCTGTAGCAGCTCGATAAGATTGCAAGTGTCCAGGTACGAGCCGCTTTCTAAGTGAAAATTAAAGTGGTCTAGTAGAGTGAACGTTTGGGCAGTAGCGGCAGTTTCTAATATTTTACCCAGAGCGAGAAAAAAAGGTGCTTTCGTCCCAGGGGGTCTATAAACTAGGCAGCCTCTGAAAGTTTGGTGGTCAGATAGGGTGAAATTAAAAAGAAGAGTCTCATCTGGACCTATGGGCCCCTGTTGGAAGGATCCTCTGAGTGAGTGATGGTAGATAATAGCTAAACCACCATCTTTCTTTTTCTCTCTATTTTGGGTGAAGCAAACATAGTTCGGCGGGGCAGCAATCACTATGTCAGGGCCAGAAGCAGCATCAGTCCAGGATTCTGTGATAAAAGCTATCATCATCCCAGCGTCCTGAATTAGTTCTGCTACTTCCGTGCTATATTTGACCAAGGATCTGGCATTAAGTAAAAGACACTTAACGACAGAATGCCTTTTCCGGGCTGGCTTTTCATAGTTGTCCCTGGGGTGCACACATGGATCCCTGGGGGGTGCAATTGGATCCCAGCTTAGTCTTGGCAAAATCTGTGAACAGGTAGGGCAAATGTTAAGGGCCTTCCCAGTGCTGGCCCCAATTTCCAGGATAGAGCAGCCTGCTGAGTTTGATCCGCACCTCAAGGCTCTAAGAGCTTCGCTGGTGTAGGTAAAACTCGGGATTGAGATGGTATCGGCCGGAGCAGAGGTCCCGGTCCTAGGCGCGGGTCCGGCACGGACGGGCGCAGACGGGCTCGCCTTTGGCGCGCCCGCTGCGCCTGTTCGGTGCGCTCCCTGTATGGGTGTACCATTTTATGCACGTTGGTGCGGGAGGGGCAGAGCACTAGTCTGCTCGCCCAGCTCCTCAACAAAGATGGCGGGACCCACAGAGGCTTTCGCTCCGGTTCGAGGCCCCTAGGAGAAACTGTGCAAATACGCTATTTTTTATAAAAACAACAGCAATGAGGAGAAGTAAACAAGTAAACAAATAAAATCTCCCAACAGTGTTTAAAAATCGATACTGGTCCCGGCTTCTCCCTCAACTTCACACACACTCACTTTCAATCAGTGGAGGTGCCGATGACATCAGGGTTTTTATGCACGTGGGGGCGGGAGGAGCAGAGCACTAGTCTGCTCGCCCAGCTCCTCAACAAAGATGGCGGGACCCACGGAGGCTTTCGCTCCGGTTCGAGCCCCCTAAGAGAAACTGTACAAATGCGCTATTTTTTATAAAAATAACAGCAATGAGGAGAAATAAACAAATAAAATCTCCCAACAGTGTTTAACAAGCATTTACAATGCAATAGGTCTCCCAGCTTTAAAGTTTGAGCTATTGGCATTGTATATTACAATGTGTTACATTAATTTGTTATCAAACTCTGAATTGTTGTATAAAGATGGTAAATGCTGCAAGAAAAAGCAGCACTGAAATTGATAGCTTTCGCAATCGCTATTGTAATGAAGCTGAACAGGCAGGGACAAAAGCATAGTCATAACAATCGTTTGAAAAAATAAATGGAAAAAAACACTCACTGAAAGTCTGCTTTCGATTCTGCGACTGTCCGCAAACCCAAAACAACGGCCTCCTCCTCCCCCGAGGGCACCTCACCACGCACGAGTACAAAAACAAGCATTTGCAGTGCAATAGATCTCGGAGCATTAAAGTTTGAGTTATTGACATTGTGTATGACAATGCCAATATTTTTTAACTTTTGCAAATGTGACACCTATAGCATTACTATTGTAATTTGTGTTGTATTTACGGGACTTAGATGTATTGATACATCCTGTTGGTCATGTAGAAATATATCTTCAAAGGCACTGGCAGTAACCTCTCTAAAACTAGAATAATGAAGAGTCAACTATGAGCCAGGCTACCCAGCCAATAAGGTAAATAAATGATATCCAGTTGTATTTGTATTTCTGACATTTTGGTAAAGTGGCAAGGGACGAATGCCCTGCTTGAGGTCAGAGGGCTGTACGGGGCAAGAGTTGATGACCAAGGGGTAAGAGCCGCTATGTCGGACCCGGGCACCCGTCAGAGCTGAGGGCACAAGAGGGGGTGGAGCAGATGGACGCGGGGCTCAGAATAGAGCTCTTCTGGCAAACGCGCAGGTTAAACTTGGGAAACAGCAATTGGAAATGCGCGGGTGCTGGGGTGAGAGCAGTGGTGCTGAGGGTGGGCGTCACTGTGGTTTCTTCTTGCTCCAAGTTCTTGCCCCGTGGTTGGTGTGTGCTCTCCAGACCATAGCTTCTCTCCCGCAGTGCTTCTACCGCACCCTCATACACACACACTCACACCTGCCCACCAGCGGACTCCTCCCACCACCCTCCCCCTAGCCCCACCTAACACAGCAACCGGGTCACAAGCAGGGACTAGCAGGCACAACGAGGGAAGGGGGGCAGAAAAGCATGCACGTTCTGTGTAACCTAAGCATGACAATGTATTTGACGATGTGTACGGAATTAACATACGTGAGAAAGCAATTTTTACAGTCCAGCTTTCCCGTATTTGTAAATAGCTTTCTTATTTAATGGCACACCCTCTACACGCACACCCTCTGGTGTAGGCAAGATACACATACAATACGCCTGGAATTCGCCGTAATATGTTAGTGACTACCTACGGACTTACGACTGTACTCCTGCGCATAGAATTTCCGTGACCACTACCCTGAAGCTCTCTATTGTCTCAATTTACTGCACTGGGAGTGCTGCAGGCATACTGTGTCGTACGTTTGCCTTGGGGAAAACATTTGCCGTAATTTGTGTTTTTTTCAACTGGGACAATTACCCCAAGATTGAGAACGTGTGTACTCACTTTTACAACAACGTTACATTAAGTGCGCTATTGGCAAATGTCACATGGTGCTGCGGTAACCTGCTGCCGTTGATCGATCCGTTCAACCAGCATTCAGAACCAGCCACCCTAGCCGCTGCGCCACACCCTTTTCACATTAAACTGTTTCCCCCCAGCAAATTCCTTCAGCTTATAACTAAGAACCAACTTTTAGTAGCAAAACCAGGGGTCGGCTTGCGCAGGGGAGATAATAAGCTATGGCACGTATTTGTGCACGTATTTCCTTTCTTCGTTTACACACAGGGTAACCGGAAACCATTTAACCCCTGTTCCACTAATTTATCTCCTGCGCGCGTATGCCAGCCCAAAGTAACCCTCACGGAAACACAGGGTGTTTGAGCCGTTGCCAGGACTCGAACCCCGTAGCCCGGCTTCATAACCATCTGCTTCAACCTTGAAGGTAGTTATTACAGAACCTAGAGCCTTTACGTCAAAGTGTGTTTTGCATGCTTGTAAAATGGCCTGCCCATCCCCACTTCGCACTTATTTACACACACGCGCGTGCACTGAAACCTACGCACTGCTCCAGTCTGTACAAATTTCGGTGGAAACGTTTGGTTTGTTTCCTGTCTCAGTATCTCCATATCTCGGTGCAGGTTCGCGCGGCGTCCTCGCGCCGCCTTTAAAATGCTGTAGGGAGCCGTAGCACAGGCACCTGGGGTTCCTGTCGGCCTTGGGCCCCCTCTCGTTGCTGTACGTGGCTGCCTTGGGGTCACATGGTATTACTGACGCATGCAACCGTCAGGGAGGACACCCACGTGTGGGGAGGAGCGGCCGGGGATCGAACCGCGGGCGCACGCGCCCACGGAGAGAAGCCGCGCCCACGGAGAGAAGCCGCGCCCACGGAGAGAAGCCGCGCCTACGGAGAGAAGCAGTGCTGGTGACGCGGGGATCCCATGCCCTAGAGAGAGCCCCGCGGTGGCAGCTGAAGACCGGAGTAGCGGTAAGTGGCGGGGGGGCGGGGGCGCTTGGTGCACGTGTGTGTGTGTGTGTATGTGTGTGTGTATGCGACAGCAGGGGTGAGTTCTCTTTATGTGGGGGTGCATGCGTGCATGGGCGCTCGTGTGTGTGTGTGTGTCTCTGCGTATGCGCATGCGCATGCATGTAGGGTGTTGGAGCTTCCCAGGTGACGGCAGCAGAGCGTGTTCGCCGATCGCCTTTGCGCGCAGCCGGTGCTGTCTCCTGGGAAGCAGAGTCAGCAACAAAAGATCTCCTGGCGGACACAGCGCTGACGCGCTGTTAAACGCCAGGAGACCTAAAAATCGATACTGGTCCCGGCTTCCGCCTCAAGACCGTAACTTCACACACACTCACTTTCAATCAGTGGAGGTGCCGATGGCATCAGGGTTTTTATGTACGTGGGGGCGGTAGGGGCAGAGCACTAGCCTGCTCGCCCAGCTCCTCTCCTTCGTCACAGCAATAGCTGCCAGAATATCTTCACCAACTTTAGTCGTAGACCTAGCAACTGCTTCTGCTGAACAAGTGGCTACTGCAGATTAGGCTGTCTCAACAGCCAATAAATTACCAACTGCATGCGCTCCCACACGCTGAAGTCCTGATATTTGAATAACATGTGTGAGCAGCAAATGCTCCTTAAGAGCAGCCAACCGTACCCAAAGCATGTTATGCTTTGTTGCGCTACCTTTAGAGTCACAGAAATCATTTTGTGTCCAGAAGAAACACATTTTCATTAAAAGATTGTACACAGTAAAAGAAATTGCATACTACCAGGGAAGGAACAGCAGGATCAGCAAACTCAAGAGCTAAAACCAAAGCACGCAATTTAGCCAATTGTGCTGTGCAATTCCCAAGGGATTGTGTGTGTACTAAGGAAGATTTTAAATCACCATCTACTATTTTGCCTGTCACAATTACGCAGGCTGCTGAATAAGCATCTTTAGAACCAATAGCAGGCTGTGCAGACCCATCAGTGTGAATAATGGATTTGTACTGATCAAGAGGGAGCAAAGACAAAGGACGAGGATGAACATATTCATATTTGTTAAAACTCCTGTGTCTGCAAAGAAGGATCAAAGATGAAATTGACATCATCCGACATTAATGAACTGGCCCATTGAATCCAAGGGGGATGCAAAGTCTAAGAATTTGGAACACTCGCCTTCTTGACAGCTTGTAAAGCAGGCACTGGTGAGACCAGGAAAATGCATTTTCCCTGAGCCAGAGTTAATTTAAAACCGTCATCTTGACCGCGGTCAAACTTTTTTCTGTAGAAGAATACGCAGCTCAGCCTGTATATACAAATGTGATTATAAGCAATGGGGACCGTGTCCTCTTCATTGAACATCAAGTACCTAAAACCTAACCCTCCTCGTACAATCTGTATGACAAAATGTGTGGTATTGTCTCTTTTTAACAAGAACTGGGTCACCAGCATATCAGACTGCTAAGACCGAAGAATTGCAGTATGTTCTGGAAGACAGAAAAGTGGGTTGTATCAATGCATATAGCGGTTTGATATGCTGAGCATAATCGGGAATGTAAGTAGGGTAGTTGGGAGGCTGCAATTGAACACATTTCTCCAAAAAGTGGTTATTGAGTTCATAACCGAGGAAAAGCACTGCTAGAAAGGCAATGCGTAATTTCGATAAATTACATTTGTAGCCTAATTTCGCAAAATGTGTGACAATACGATCATCCCGCATAAGATGAGGATTCATCTCATAATCAGTCAAATAAATGTCATTGACGTACGAAACGGCATCAGGGTCAATCTCATGTAAAATTGAAACAATGCATGCCGCAAACATGCTAGGACTATTTTAGACCCCATAGGCAGACACGCATATCGTCTCTGATTGCCTAGGGCACTGAATGCGGTCAAATCACAGCTCTAAAGAGCCAAAGAGTGACTGAAAAAACCATTGGAAATATACAGAGTGGTTTTGTACTTTTTGCAAATATATTGTGTACAAACGCAGAGCTGTGAGTGTTCTGAACCACAAAGGAATGGACATGACTGTTCAAATGACAGTAGTAAAAAACTATATGATATGAACCATCCAGTTTCAATATCAGAAAAATGGGATTATTCATTGACAAAACACAGGGTTTAATCACACCCTGGTATTCCAATTGAGTCAAGATGTCATCCAAGGATGCCTTTGTGTCTTGTTTATTTGGATTTTGCAGTTGGGGCTGTGGGTCGGAACGCAAAGTAATCACATGATCTGGGAAATTATTGTCCCAACCCTCCTGTTTGCGATATAACGCTGAAGCCAGGGATATTGCCCACTCGAAAGCATAAGCAAGTTTATCGTCATCAGAGACATTGCAAAAAACTTGGTAAAATAACATCCTCCCCTCTGGGGAAGCAAGTACAAAAGGAGGTCGTTATTCAACCGCCGCCAACAAAATATCATACAAAGAAGTAAGATTCTTCCAAATGACTTCTTTTATGGGGCGTTCAATGTCACCCTCTTTTTGGAGGCTAACTTCATCATCAAAGCCCATCAGGAGGAGCAACTTGAGAATCAGCTATTTCTATGGTAATAAAAGTGTCAGATGCTTTGCCTTCAGATGCTGGTGGAGTGTCTGCAGCACAATGATGACCTTTGCTGTGCTGTCGAGGAGAGTTACCGCCCAACTCCTGTCGAGGAGCAGGGTTCTCACCATCTGAGGCATACTTAGCAGTCAAAGCAGCAACTTTTTTCTTCTGGAAAGGGGCTTGATAATGATGTGATACCTCCTGACTTTTACATCAAACTGGCGCTGCGGGTCACGTCTGGCTTGTGTAGACTCACCTTGTCCGTGATCCTGACGCCCTCCTCTGCAGAATAGTTAATCCAGTCATTCCTGAAAGGAACAAGGATAGTGAGGAACTGGAACTTCTCTGGCTTCCTAATGTTTGAGCATTCACGCAAATCATATCTATGCTCAGAATCTTGAGGTGGTGGCGAACCAGCACGTGACCCAGGCTTCTGTTGTGGCTGCGGCTGGGCCTTGTTCCAAGCCTTCTTAGGAAAGACATGACAACCCTCCATCTCAGGAGGGGGTTTATTCGCTGCCTGTGTAAATTGTGATATTATTATCAAGCTATTGCGACCCAAAGATCTATACACATCTGAAATAATAATCGGCAACTGCTGCTGCCGATCCAAATCCGCAACCGCCGCTAGGCGTTGACGTACTTGTAAGCAAAATGCTTCACCTTTAATGTTGGCCAGAATAATTTCAGAGAGAATAGGGAACATTCCCACCAACTTCAGCCCCAAATCCATAGCTGGACCAGCCCGGTGCTCATACTGTACCTTCTTCAGAACCCTTCGCAGAATGCTCATAGAGGGGCTGCTAAAGAGAGTGTATACACCGAAGCAAACACGGTCCCCTAGGTGGTGCAGTCAGCTAAAAATGGAATCAGACCACTCAGCAAGCTCATTGTGAGGATCCTATGTTTTTCAACAGGAGTCATATGTGGAAAAAGCGCCTCAAGCTGCTCAAAGTTTTGTGCAAGCCAAAATGGCAAGTCATCAAGATTTTGAGGACGTCTGCCTATCACCAAGATAATCATGGCAAGGCTAATCACAAGCCCACAACCTTGACCTGGTGACAGGGGGATAGCTCCAGCTGGAGCTGCTTGAAGTGCACTTGACATAAATAGTATGCTCCCAGGATGTCAACGGAACGTCAACCAATGCATAAGGATGATAATCCGCTGGAGCAGCAGCTCTCGTATAATCATGAAACAAATTATCATTCCTATCCACCACAGGAAACGTAACCCAAGAATAGACATCCTTGAAGTGGTAAGCTGGGTCTACCTCGACTACAAAAATAAAGGTAGCCCTTGCATTGGGGACTCCATGCTAAAATAAGTGTGCTGTAACCGCCGCGTGGTTAGGTCCTGCAGTAGCGACCGGTTGTGCCATATCAGGAAGGGAATCAAAAGAACAATACAAAATGGTAGCGCAAAACAGGGTCCAACCTAAAACCTTTTCAATCTCAAGCTTGAAAAACCTATAAATATACCATGTAGGAGTCTGAGCCCCCCCCCCCCCCCCACCACCATAGATGTCTCTGAAACCGGCGACAGGGTACTGGGGACAAGCACATGCGCTACACAGGGGTCTTGTGAATAAGTACCAGACCAAATTGGGTAGCGCCATGTTGCAGGGATTATGCACAAAAATAACTATACACAGGATTATAGGGCCTTGCAGTCATTCTACCACCTTAGTACCCAGAATCCCATGACCGACTAGCTATAGTGCCTCACTTGCTCTCATACTCACTCACAGAGATACAAGTGATTAGACATAACACAACACTCCCAGATCTCTCAGGAATAGTAGTAGCAAGACACAGCCTTTTGCTCGAACTCTTATAATTGTCCACAATAAGATCTGACAGAGGCACAAAACAGTTTAAAATATTTATTTTAACTAATGTGCCCTAAAATGCATTATACGTTTGCAACAAGCAAAAAAATGCTTAGTACAAATACAGTTAGCATTGAAGATAGTCCATATATCATGAAGGGAGAGGTCATCATATAAACCCCCTCTCCAAGTGTCTGCAACCTATTCCTGTATCCCCATAAGACCAAAGTACATTGTCGCCATAACAGATTTATCAGTATGTTTTGTGTAGGTGCTAAGGCCCGACCAGAAAACAATAACACAGGGCATTGTTTATTGACCTTGCACACAATGTTCAGACTAAATTGCAGGAACTGCAGAAAGTGAACACAATGAGTTCTCATGTGAAAGCAGCCATTGAAAGTGTTACAAAAACAAAGTTGTGTAATAACGTGCACAAATCAGCAGGCAAGCTGCAAAGTGCTCATGCTAACATAGAGAAAACAACAATGTCCCTACGGGCCACATGACAATCTGGGTATACCTTTAAGTCTCACAGTAGAATGCCTGTGGTATGTATTGAAAAAGCTACTCCATGTAGTGTTGCCCATTCCACAGCCACAATCCCAACAATAGCTTAATTTCCTCTCCACATTCTGCAAGAGGAGGAAAACAAGTGTGATGAAAATAAATAAGTGCAAGATAGCTCTTCCTTAATTCACTAAAACTAAAAATCCCAACTAACTCGATAGTATCCACATTTGGTTAAGTACAAGATAGTAGTCCATTAGTTAAAACTATTGCAAAATAATATCACCATTTATCTAATAGTTTAAGGTTGCATGGTTCCACTAGCTGGCCCGCATGAATAGAAATTGAAACAGTTAGTAGGGAATAGGTTTACCACAAAGTACACCCCTGCTTCCTTTGTGGAATGACCTAGGCAGAAAAGCTCAATCTTATATTGGCGCAGAATCTGGTGTAAGCTGGGACTGGCAACCTTTGCAGAGGGTCGTAGGGATATTATCGATACCGATCGTTTTCATAAAATTTGCTGGCTGCGTGACATCAGAAGTCTCTTGACCAGAATGGGCCTGTTGTATTTGTGGAAAACCCTGTCTAGCTTCCAGTTTCCACTAAGAGATTCAATCAAGGAAAGATAATGTAATTTGATTGAATACGATGCAGTCTGAAGTAGTGAATGCACATCATTGATGCAGAGTTTTTTACAAATAAAATCATGGTTGAGTCTTGAGTATTACCGGGATGCAAACTCAAAGCCCCTAGATTGTATACTGGATTTTCAATTTAGAGGGGGCTGCTTACCGCTGAAGTCTTTTACAGTTATATGTAAGCGTGGGTGCAAAATCCGTTCCGCTCGCGGATTTTGTGGATTATCAGTAAATCCGCAATCCGCGAATTTACAGAAAATCCGCGAATCCGCGAGCGGCGGATTTGGGGGGGCAAAAGTTCAAGCCTTCAAGCTTGAAGTTGCAACTATTTTAGGATGGCGCCTGCAAGCTGCCAACGCCATCCTAAAATAGTTACTAAGTTAGCTTCGACAGGAAGCACTAATAGATAAAATAAAGCAGGTGCTCGATGGGACGATTGCATAGTAACACACACATGGTCGCTGGAACTAGTTGAAGCTCAAATTCAGTGACTCATTCATCAGCCCAAAAACAATCATGAGCGTCATCGATGCTGGGCAGGTGTGCCTTCTTCCCAAATCTACCGTCGAAAATCAGCTGTGATGCTGGATAGAGGCCTTTGTATCCTTGAATTTCACGAGCGCAATTCTCGTGCTGTTCCTGTGACCAGGAGCTTCTTTCTCTTAATCTGCTGCTCTGATCGGTCTCTGACCTTTTATACACACAAGAGGCATGATTGTGAACTCGCATGGAAGCCCGCACGTTTGGTCCCGCTCACACACTCGCGGTGTGCACCGTCTTCCCGCCATTTACCCACTATGATGGACAGCTCAGCTCACTCAAGGGACCCCTGCGCCCTTCGGGGGGATTGCATAGTAACACACACATGGTCGCTGGAACTAGTTGAAGCTCAAATTCATTGACTCATTCATCAGCCCAAAAACAATTGTGAGCGTCGTCGAGGCTGGGCAGGTGTGCCTTCTTCCCAAATCTACCGTCGAAAATCAGCTGTGATGCTGGATAGAGGCCTTTGTATCCTTGACTTTCATGAGCGCAATCCAAATCCGCAAATCCGCAAATTCGCGGATTTTGCGGATCCGCAAATACGCAAATTCACGGATCGTGGATCCTCGAAATCTGGCCATGCTTAGTTATATGGACTACTCCAGGTGATGATAAATGCCCTATTTCCACTGACTGAGAAGAAACTTATTTGCATGTATTGTTCCCCTATCCCACCTATTCCGGCCCTCGCAAAGTATGGCCAGCACAGACATGCAGGAAAATGGGAACGAGATTGTGTAGTGTTGCCCTGAAAATTCTGTGCACCGAATCATCACTCTGGTAAGCAATCCCAGTGGCAACGTTTTTAAGATGGATGTGGTCTATAAGATCTCAATTAACGACTGCAGAAAAATGAACTTGGAATCCTGTTACCTGTAATTGTGAATGCGTAGTTAGTTTTAACATTGTCGTGTGGTGCACACTATGGATTTTAACTTTTTAGTCATTAAATATTAATGCTATTGCTGATGCTTTTATTGTATGATTTTCTTGCATCATAATGCATAGGGTTGGATTGATTCACTTCATGCCTATTTGCACACATTTTGATACATATTTAAATTCTTCTTTTATTGTTTTGATAGTGTTTTATGTCAAATGCTTTTATGACATGCATTGTCGAGTAAAGCTCTCTTTGACTGGAAACTGTTAGTCAAGGCTGAACACACAAGACAATGTGAATAAAACACTGATATCCTAAAAGTGACAGTTAAATCCCTCATAGGTATCCTGAAACAAAGTATACTTGCACAGAGTATGTCCACATAGTTCAATCTGTAGTTCAATTTTAGAATCATTATTTTTTTTAACTAATCTTCCAAATAGTTGAGGGTCATTGTCAATCAAAGAGCAACTAAGAACTCTCATAAAAACGTGTGACACCACATTTCTGAACACTGGTCTCAGTTGAAGAGTACCTCTGATACAATGAATATGGGGAACAACTTCTAATTAGTAAACACATAGTCTCCCACAACTGCATGCTGCTGTATAGTTGACTCAATCTCTTCCTAATAGTTTGGAGGTAAGAGAAAGAAAACGAAAATGAAGAAACTCCGTTCAAGGGGGCATATTACCAAGCAATAGCGATAATTATCGCTATTGCTTGGTTAGAGATAAAAATTTACCGCTGAGCTGCGGCGATTTTTACTGCAAATAAACCTTGGTATTACCAAGGTTTATCGCAAATGCGATAAAAATCGCCGCAATGCATGAATATCGCTGAAAATTCAGCGATATTCATGCATTACCGAGCTAATGCTCTTAGCCATGTTAGCCACCTCCCATTGGATAACATGGCTAAGAACTGCTCAGTCTGTGGAACAGAGAAGGTTTTGGATCCTACGTCTACCCAGCCCGGATCTCAACAACAGAGTAAACAGAACAAGGTGGCTGGATAGGGAAAATTCATATCATGAGTAACAGCAACACAGTCAATATGTACTACGTGACCACAGTCTTATGTACCAAAACAAATTTATTTTCTTTTTATCTGGTTTTTCAAACTTTCAAAAACACAAGGGCAAACCAAAGACTGTCAGGACAGTGAATTCATGGGTACAATATCTACACATATACAAAAGTACAAATATACAGTATTTACAAAATTAATGAAGCACAACGAATAAGGACAAATAGAAATGACACACCAAAAACAATGAAATAATTCAGTATTCAAAAATTAATTGCATTTATATATAGTGAAAAATTCGTGCAAGAAGCAAGGGTACAACCAGTCCATGGGAATATGAAACCAAGGGACAGGCGGGGACAGATGGAATGGGACGCCTGCCTGCCTGACAAAACTGTGGTTCAATGTTTATATTGGGTTGCACAACTAGGATCCCAAGTGGTGGACAATTTCTTTTCCTAGATGCACCCTTTTGAGTAACCACAGGGTGGAAGTGTCGACGCGTTTCGAACCGGAGTATTAAAGGTTCTCTTCAGGACGGGGACTGGGAACAGTGAGTCTGCACGTGGCAAGGAGTATGCCGAGGTGTCGGTAATTCGCAAAGGAATGGTTGTTTCTGTGGTTAGCCGAGTGTAATTCTTGTTGATATGTTGCCCGCCGCGCGGTACAAGCTCGAAAGGGGAAACGGCTCACATTATAACTGTATTGTCTTTGAAAGGCTTGGTAAGTAGCTTTAGCGGAGTAGGGCGTCTGATCACAGAGGCCAATTTGGAGCCGGCGGGCGGTGTCTCAGTGAGCCGGGACTTGTTTCGGAGGATTCAATCTCTCTCAGCGGAGTAAACACACAGTCTATCAGTCACCAAATTGGCCTCTGTGATCAGACGCCCTACTCTGCTAAAGCTACTTACCAAGCCTTTCAAAGACAATACAGTTATAATGTGAGCCGTTTCCCTTTTCGAGCTTGTACCGCGCGGCGGGCAACATATCAACAAGAATTACACTCGGCTAACCACAGAAACAACCATTCCTTTGCGAATTACCGACACCTCGGCATACTCCTTGCCACGTGCAGACTCACTGTTTCCAGTCCCCGTCCTGAAGAGAACCTTTAATACTCCGGTTCGAAACGCGTCGACACTTCCACCCTGTGGTTACTCAAAAGGGTGCATCTAGGAAAAGAAATTGTCCACCACTTGGGATCCTAGTTGTGCAACCCAATATAAACATTGAACCACAGTTTTGTCAGGCAGGCAGGCGTCCCATTCCATCTGTCCCCGCCTGTCCCTTGGTTTCATATTCCCATGGACTGGTTGTACCCTTGCTTCTTGCACGAATTTTTCACTGTATATAAATGCAATTAATTTTTGAATACTCAATTATTTCATTGTTTTTGGTGTGTCATTTCTATTTGTCCTTATTCGTTGTGCTTCATTCATTTTGTAAATACTGTATATTTGTACTTTTGTAAATGTGTAGATATTGTACCCATGAATTCACTGTCGTGACAGTCTTTGGTTTGCCCTTGTGTTTTTGAAATTTTGAAAAACCAGATAAAAAGAAAATAAATTTGTTTTGGTACATAAGACTGTGGTCACGTAGTACATATTGACTGCGTTGCTGTTACTCATGATATGAATTTTCCCTATCCAGCCACCTTGTTCTGTTTACTCTAAGAACTGCTCAGGGCAGGTGTTAGCTTTTGGAGATATTCGCGCTTAGCGTGAATATCTCCAAAAGTTGGTAATAGGAGATAGCGATGTTAGCGACTGTTTTCAGTCTCTAACATCTTGGCAAGCCCACTTTGCATGTCATTAGTGATAAATATCACTGGCATGCAAAGTGGGGCCCAAGATGGTCGCTATCTCCTACTAGCTGTCGCTAACTGGTGTTAGCGACAGCTAGGTAATAGGGAGATAATTTTATCTCTGCTTTCTTGGCTTTTAAAGCCAAAAAAGCGGAGATAAACCCCCTTGATAATATGGCCCAAAGCTTTTAAACATATAAGTAACCAACTAAAGCTGTAAAACATTCATACTGTAGGTGTGTAGCAAAGGTTACCCTATTTTTGTATTTGCAATGTTTGCCAAATCAGGCCCACAAGAGAAGGCTTTAATCTCACTTACAACTAAAAGGTTAAAGCGAGCATTTGAGATAAAGGAGCACCCCAATGTTGCAATTCAAAATTAAGTAAAACTATGCAAAAGATAATTGTACCGGGAGTATGTTATTTGTATCCTTCCTGTCTATCATATGGGAGATCAAATCTATGTGTGGACCCACTACAGCTGACTTCACATTACACATACATTTTAATGATTTTAATGCAGGAGCTATTGAAGTGATAGCAAATCCTGTCAGATTAAAGCTTGTAAATCAATGGTATTAAATGAAAGAAGCTACAAAATAAAGTGCATAGTCTGTTTTTTAATTGAATGGTGAGCCTATCCATGAAGGCCGGAGCTTCATAGGGCACTGCAGCAAGGAATTTGAATTTACTGAGGTTAAGCAAAAGCTTGACCAATGGGGGCACAAGGGTACTCCTAATTTTGCAGACGGAAACAGACACATTCTGGAAAGTATGAGTTGTATCCTCTGAAATGGGTAATAACACATGAATCATTGAGTAGCATGTCTGATTCCCTGTGCTTTCCCCGCTTTAGGTGGAAATAACATGGCCAAATCCACATTTATTTACCACATTCTTGTAATGCTTGCATGTAGGGGCTGTTTATAGGTCTGTAATTTGGAAGGTGGGATGGAGGGCGAGGGAAGAGGGGAGCAAGTTGGTGAGGGGAGAGAATTTGATTCTCCCATCAGTTTGTCACGACTGTCAATGGGGGCAGGCAAGCCCCCTTCCAAAACATGTTATGCTCTACACAGAGGTCAAGTGCCTTTAGGCAATAAGTTATCCGGTCTGGAGTTTACAGGCCAAATAATTCAGAACCTGGAAACACTGTGAAACCCAGAATGGCACCTAACAGTTTTCCCCTACCTAGGGATACATTTGCCCATATCAAAGAGGACATAGCCTTGTTTCAGTCCCTTTTGGGTCATGATTTATTTAGTGACTTGAGGACTGAAACTAGTTTGGGGTTGCAAAGCATGCATGTCACAAAATCACTGGCTTTATGACCTTAAAATAGAGTTTTCAAATGTATTAACCCCTTGCATGCTGCCGCGAGTCCGCGCCTGTGCGGCAAAATCGCGAGTGGGCGGGTTTATGAGGGCCCCCAGCCGTCATCAGCACACGAGCGCCGTAGTGCATGACGGATGGGGGCGGTCATTAGCATGCAAGGGGTTAAAGTTAATCTGTGAGTCAGAAGCGCCTTTCCCACACAAAGATATTTTGCAATGATTTCTGAATCACAAAAAGTGGTACCCCCCCTTATTTTTGACATGACCCCCAATTATGATTGCTGCTCATTGATTATGACCAACCCATAGTTCAGGTCGTAATAGATTTGCACTCAGGTCGTAATAGATTTGCACCTCTAAGTCTCACAGTAGAATGACTGTGGTACATATTGAAAAAGCTACTGCATATCATGTTGCCCACTCCACAGCCAACATCCCAGCAAAAGCTGCAAAGGCTGTATTTTGTCTCCACATTCTGCCAGAGAAGGAAAAGAAGGTCAATGAAAGGAAATGGAGGCAATATTATTCTTTCCTAATTCACTTAAACTGAGAATACTAACAAGCTTGATTGTGTTAACTAAAGAATAAGTACAAGTTATTGTTCCATTAATTAAAATTGTTGCAAAAATATATGCTATTTGTCAAATAGGTTACGGTACCCTAGTTCTACTAGCTGGCCCTAATGGACAGAAATTATTCATCAAAAGCCATTGCTGAGCAAACAAAGTAATGTGAACAAAGCACCAACATCCTAAAAGGAGCTGTTAAAGTATCCTAGGAATCATAAAACAAAGTATACTTGCACAGAGTATGTCCACAAAATTCAATATATAGTTCAGTTATAGAACAAATAGGTCCATCGCTGCAGTGCCCAACCATTAAAGTTTTTTTTTGTTTAAGAAACTTTTATTACGTTTTTCAAGTACATATCAAAGCCATACAATATTATATATAACATAGGTAAGATAAACAAGCAGGCAAATGGCAAATGACTAAAAATAAGGACATTATAATTAAAAAGAAGGGGAGAGAAAGAAAGAGCAGAAAAGAGAAAGGAGGAAGGAAGAAAAGAAAAATAGCAAAAAGTCAGGGGAAAAAGAACTAGAAATCATGTTGAACGATAATAGAAAAAGGAAGAGAGAGAGAATTAACGAGCAGGAGGGTGTTTAGAATGATAAGTAGTGAAAGGAAGCCAAAGAAGATCTGATTTGATTTTTTGGGAAACAGTAGAGGAGGAAACAGAAGCAATTTGATGTTTATCACAAATAAAATTCCACCAAGTGAGTAAAGAAATTGTTGAATTATCCTTCCAGGATGATAAAATATCTTTAAAAGCTACTGCAATAAAAAGATCAAATAATCGGAGAAGAAAGTGCAACATCTATATCAGGAGATAAGGATCCAAGGAAAACATTCTGTAAAGTTAAAGTAGTAGTAACGTTAAACACTAACATGCAAATATTCCAAACAGAATTCCAAAAGGATAAAACATTAGAACATTCATAAAGTAAATGTGTTAACGTGCCCGTTTCAGTGGAACATGACCAACATAATGGAGAAGATGTAGGTGAATATTTACAAATGGTAATAGGAGTAATAAGTGTCCTTTGATAAAGAAAATACAAAGATTGAGTTATACGGGCAGCAGCAGAAACTTTAAATAATTTGGACCATATTTTGTCCCAGGTAATAACAGATAAAGAAACGGATAAATCTGTTTCCCATGCATGTTCAATTGGAGACTTAGGGCGTTCAACAACAATTGACATTAATAACTTATATACAATAGCGGCATTTGGGCTGTGAGTTGATAATAAAGAATATAAAGGTGTGGAAGGGGATATAGACGGTACATGGGATGGGAGAGAAAAAGTAAGTAGATGAGATTGTATGGCATTAACAATAATATCATACTCATTAAGAGAGGAATCAGGTAATTGATAATGTAACTGTAAGGTAGAGAAAGGGATAATAGAAAAGTCATGCAATGATTGATGAACAAAAACAATACCCTTTTCTTTCCAGTATTTGTAGTAAAATGATTTACCTTTATATTTGAGAAATTTATTGTACCATACACTGGAAGACAAAAAGCATTGGAGAGGAGTAAAATCCAAAGAGAAAGTATTTTATAGCAAAGCTCTGGAGTATTTTAAAAAGGGATATGTAGTGCTGGAGAGGCATGTGAACACTCAGCTGACCCATCTGGTAGAAAATCAGGGTTTTTTACACCCTTCCCAGTCCGGCTTTCGTGCGCATCATTCTACTGAGACTGCGCTACTCGGGGTAACGGAGAGGCTACGGCACGGTATCGATCGCAGAGAAACTTCTGCCCTCATCCTTTTGGATTTGAGTGCGGCGTTTGATACCGTGTCTCATTCCATCTTATTGAACTCTCTCCGGTCCCTAGGAGTAGATGGTCCTGCATTGGCCTGGATTGCCTCCTTTTTATGTGAGAGCACTTTCCAGGTCTTTTTTACGAAAGCCGCATCTACCATTTGTCCTTCGGCGTATGCGTCCCTCAGGGGTCCATTCTCAGCCCCTTATTATTTAATATTTACATCAAACCCCTAGCTTCCATCGTGGAGGACGCTGGGCTGACCATTTTTTCATACGCCGATGATACTCAAATTGTTTTTTCCCTCTCCAGCACTGAAGGCGACAATGTGTCCAGTCTGAAAATCGGACTGTCACGAGTGGCTGAGTGGATGCAGAGGCATCTCCTCAAGCTAAACGGTGACAAGACCGAGATTGTTATCCTGGGGAAACATAAAGATCTTTTGGGCCCGCAACATTGGCCTTGTGCCGTGGGTCCCCTTCCTCAAACGGTCTCTGTGGTTCGCAACTTGGGATTCCTCATAGATGACAAGCTCTCTATGAGGCAACAAGCTACCAAGGTGGCTGCCATCTGTTTTACCACCTTAAGATGGCTCAGAAAAATTCTATGGATGGTGCCATACGCTACCAGGAGAACTGTCGTCCAGGCGTTAGTAACATCTCGCCTGGACTATGGTAACGTCCTCTACCTTGGTGCCGATGCTGCGACCATAAAGAAACTGCAGGTTGTACAAAATTCATCAGCCCAACTTTTATGTAACATCCCGAGGAGATCCTCGGCTACCCAAGCTCTTCGCGATTTACATTGGCTCAAGGTCTCGAGCCGCATTAAATTTAAAGCCCTGTGTTACCTTTTTAAAATCAAGCAGGGCTTAGCACCACTGTACCTTCAGAGTCTTGTTCAATCTTACAGGCCCAGTCGTACATTAAGATCTTCGGCTAATTGTGACTTTGTTATTCCAAGATTTAAACTTGTGAAGATGGGGGGAAGATCTTTCTCCCATCTTGGCCCTAAGTCTTGGAATGCACTACCCACTGCTCTGAAATCTGAGACGAATATGTTTTGCTTCTGTAAAAAACTGAAAACTTTACTTTTTCAATAGATTTTCTGCTGCTCTAGCTGTTAATAATACTGTTGTGATGTCCACCCTTTCTGCTCTAGTCTATCCCTTGCGCCGGAAAACCCACTGCGGGTAGCTGTTGCGCATTATAAGTTTTAAATAAATAAATAAATAAATAAATAAATAAAGTACAATTTGCCATAAAAATTACCTGTTGAAAAGAAAAATCTTTCAAGAGGGATCGTTCAAAGTGAACCCATTTGGGAACAGGGCTATCCACAAAATCATACTCTAATGGAAAAGATTGTTTAATCAAAAAAGCAGAATGATAAGCAGTAAAATTTGGAAAACGCACACCACCCTCATCCTTAGGGCATATAAGCTTGTGTAGAGCAATTCTTTGGTGTTTATTATTCCAGAGAAATTTTATGCAAATAGAATTAATTTTAGAAAAATATGTATTGGGAATTTTAACAGGAAGCATTGACAATGTATATAAAACACGAGGCACAATCGTCATTTTAATAGTATCTAATCTGCCCCACCAGGTTAGATAGAGGGGTGACCAAATGAGGAGGAGTGATTGAATTTTATTTAGTAATGCATCAAGAGTGAATTTAAGTGTGTTGTGTAGGGAAGAGGAAAACCAAATGCCAAGGTGTTTAATTTTAGAGGGACACCAAGCAAAGTTAGTATCTCTGAACATAAATTGATAACATGAAGAATTTAGGGGTAACACTTCAGTTTTGGAGAGGTTTATATCCAGAGACACTGGAATGCAATCAAACCTCATTCAAAAAATGAGGAAGGGAATCAGGGGGATTGGACATATAAATGAGTATGTCATCTGCATAAGCAGATAATTTAATTTCTAGAGAGTTATGTTTAAAACCGGCAATCTGAGAATTAATTTGGATGCATTCTAGGAAAGGTTCAAGGCAGAGAAAAAAAAAGTAAAGGGGAAAAGGGGTAACCTTGCCTCGTTCCTCTGATTAGAGAAAATGAACTGGAGAAGTGATTATTAACAAAAATGTTGGCTCTGGGACAAGAGTACAAAAGCTTAATATAAGAAATAAAAGAGGGTCCAAAACCAAACCATTTAAGAGTGTGAAACATAAATTGCCAATTAATACGATCAAAGGTCTTTTCAGCATCTAAGGACATAGCTGCAAGGGGAAATTTATAATTTTTGCCATAGGAAATTATATTAGCAAACATCCGAGCATTATCAGATGCTAATCTGTCCTTCACAAAACCAACTTGATCAGTCTTAATCAGGAGAGGAATAATATTGTCAAGTCGGGATGCAAGAATTTTGGTAAAGATTTTACAGTCATAATTAATTAACGAAATAGGACGAACATTTTTACAATAGGAATGATCCGTATCAAGTTTGGGTATGATAACAATTAAAGCATCCATAAAAGAGCCAGACGCCTTTGCGTCAGCAACACATGAGTTAAAAAGTTGAAGAAGTTTAGGGACAAAAAAGGAATTAAAGGTATTGTAAAATTCAACAGATAAGCCATCGGGCTTTTGATTTCTTTAGGGCTTTAATGGCATTAATTATCTCATGGGGAGTAATATCGTTTTCTAACGCATTAAATTCATCCGGTATAGGTGGAGGGGAGGGTAGGTCTGAAAAAAGGTGTTTAAGTTCAAATCAGTGGGAAATGTGTCATTGGAATAAAGAGATTTATAGTAATCATGGAAAACCTCAGCAATATCTTTGTCCGATGATACCAGTTTATTAGTAGATTCATTAAGAATAGGGCCAATAGTCTTACGTTCAGAGTTAATCTTTAAATCGTTAGCTAACATTTTCCCCGCTTTGTTTTGCCCACCATAATACTTAGATTTAATCTTAAGCAAAATGCATCCGTCGTTGCTAATTTGTTAAGCTCAGATTTAGCTTTAATTAAATCATGAAGGGCATTAGAGGAGCGGGAAGTAAAGTATGTACTAAGTTTTTGAGTTGTCGTAGTTGATCTTCATATTTCTTTCTGGTAAATTTCTTCTTCTTCGATACAAAAGAGATGGTAAAGGCACGAAAAGAAGCCTTAAAAGCATCCCAATCGTTAGGAACAGAGGTATCTGATGGGTCATTAAGACTAAAAAATTAATTAATGAAAGAGGAAGCTTCTTTGAGAAAAACTGTGTTGTTCAACAAAAAGGTATTAAGGGGTCGATTAGGATCGCGGACGGAAACCTGTTCCGTCCGCCGAGGAAGGTGGCAAGATACTCCGGACCTGTCCACGGAAAAACCGCAATAGCGATTACGATAAAATATGATAGAAACTCCGATCGCGGTGGACGGAGCACACCAATCTCCGTCCGCGGCGGTCGAAGTACACCTGAGCCCGCGGCAGGGGGACGGAACCGAAAGAACACCGACCGCCGCGTACGCACATGACCAGGAAAACATCCACTTTCCCCGCGATACCTGCGTAGTGTCCGTGTCCGCAATTAGGATAACTCCGCAAGTACCTCGGTAGCCACCGCGATCCACGTCCGCTGCGGTACCAATGCTACGAGAAACCGTGCTCCACAGCGGAAGGCCAACACAAACAACATCCCTACAGTCAAACCAATGCCATACATGCGATGGAAGTTATCACCAAACACAGGAAAAAGAACGACCACCCACCTGAAACATCTAAACCAATTACAAGACACAATGACCCACCCCCAAGATCCGCATAATGCACACCTGGCAACACACCCACCTATCACCTGACTGCCAATAACCATTCAGACAGGGCCAAGACACACACTATAAATTAACTCCCACCCACTCCAGAAATCCTCTGCATCACAGCATAGCTGCTAGCAGGAGACACCACTTAACCAACAGCAAACACAGATATCATACACATAACCCACACCCTAACACACCCACTACACAAAGACCCACCACACCATCCCTAAACACCACACACCTGCACCTCCCTATTCACTCAAACCCACACCCGAGCACCATGGCACCAAAAAAAACCCCTAAATTCACTGACACCGAGTTAAGGGTTATGGTAGATGAGATAATACGTGTAGAACCCCACTTATTTGGGGCCCTAGTGCAGCAGACCAGCATAGCCAGGAAAAACAGCATGTGGGACCGGATTGTCACCAGGGTGAATGCTTCCAGGACCGTCCCGAGGACGAAGCAGGAAATTCAGAGGCGGTGGCATGACCTCAAGACCCGAGTGAAATTCATCAGAGCCAAGAACTATCTCCGGGCCAATCACACAGGCGGTGGAACCCCCCCGGAGCCCTTCACGTACACCGAGTGGGAGGACAAGGTGCTGACCATCCTGCACCCTGAGAGCCTTGATGGACTTGAGGAGGGAGAACCAACCATCACAAGCAAAACAACACGGTGTGCCTCACACAACTCTGAAGACACATCTCCCAGACCCCAACCCATGCATGCAGTCCACATACTCACCAACGTCTAAACCACTCCAACTGGCCCCCATGTGCATTGGAATGGCAGTGGTGGTGGGTGGGGTGTTTGAGAGGTCACTACACCAACTTCCAACAGGCCCCCATGTCCATAGGGAGGGCGGTGGTGGTGGGTGGTGTGTGTGAGAGGTCACTAGACCAACTTCCAACAGGCCCCCATGTCCATAGGGAGGGCGGTGGTGGTGGGTGGGGTGTGTGAGGGGACGGCAGTACAACTTCCAACAGGCCCCCATGTCCATAGGGAGGGCGGTGGTGGTGGGTGGGGTGTGTGAGAGGTCACTAGACCAACTTCCAACAGGCCCCCATGTCCATAGGGAGGGCGGTGGTGGTGGGTGGGGTGTGTGAGGGGACGGCAGTACAACTTCCAACAGGCCCCCATGTCCATAGGGAGGGCGGTGGTGGTGGGTGGTGTGTGTGAGAGGTCACTAGACCAACTTCCAACAGGCCCCCATGTCCATAGGGAGGGCGGTGGTGGTGGGTGGGGTGTGTGAGGGGACGGCAGTACAACTTCCAACAGGCCCCCATGTCCATAGGGAGGGCGGTGGTGGTGGGTGGGGTGTGTGAGGGGACGGCAGTACAACTTCCAACAGGCCCCCATGTCCATAGGGAGGGCGGTGGTGGTGGGTGGTGTGTGTGAGAGGTCACTAGACCAACTTCCAACAGGCCCCCATGTCCATAGGGAGGGCGGTGGTGGTGGGTGGGGTGTGTGAGGGGACGGCAGTACAACTTCCAACAGGCCCCCATGTCCATAGGGAGGGCGGTGGTGGTGGGTGGGGTGTGTGAGAGGTCACTAGACCAACTTCCAACAGGCCCCCATGTCCATAGGGAGGGCGGTGGTGGTGGGTGGGGTGTGTGAGGGGACGGCAGTACAACTTCCAACAGGCCCCCATGTCCATAGGGAGGGTGGTGGGGGTGGGTGGGGTGAGTGCCAGTGCCGACTGAATTGCCAACAGAATGAAAATAAGACGTAACGGCCACATGACTCATCCTCACATTTTCGTTTTGCAGGTGATCGTAATCTGACAGCTGGGATAAACACCCGGCCTCCAGACTTGCCACACTCAGAAGTCTCAGGGGACGATTGGCCAGCCACCTCCGGGGCTGAGGATGGTGCCGGCACAAGCAGGCAGCCAGGGACATCTGGCTCCCAGGTCACACCTGCACCAACTACTACGGCCTCTGCCATTTCCACAACACCGGCCACTGTGACCTGCACAGCCACCACCAGCACCACCTCCACCACCTCCACTTCTACCACCACTTCTGCCCCTGCCACCCTGGCCAACCCACCGCCCAATGCCGGGCCAGCGCCATCCCAGCCACGCAGGGAGAGTGTGAGGCAAAGCAGAGATGCAAGACCAGATCCGGCAGGCAGGAGCACAGCACAAAGACGGCATGACGAAACAAATACACCCAATGCCGTTCAACAGTCACTGGAAGCACTAGCCAGGGTGGAGGAAAACTATCTATGTGGCCAGGCACAGGCAGACCGGGCCCACCAGGACTTTGTTGAGAACACTGCAATGTTGGGGGCGATTGAGAGGCGGCTTGGCCAACTAGTGGACATATTTACCATGACTAATACCATGTGGATGCCATGGATATCCGCCAACACCACCCTCCCCACACCCCCTCAAACAACGCCACCGCCACCTGCGCCCCTGACGGTAGATGTGGTACCTGATCAGCCTGCGCCCCCAGCTGACTCCGTCCCGACACAAAGACGGAGGGGCCGTCCGAGGCTGGAAGTGGGCGAGAGCAGTGTTGAAGCTCCTTCCACACGCTCCAAGAGGAGCCGACAATGACTGTTACAGTACCTGAGCCTGCCATTCACCCTGCCAACTATCCGGTCCCACCTGGCACAGGCCTGCTGCACTAGGCAGACACCACCCTATGTGGTGTCAGCACGGACATTTCATCTGCCATAACCTTTAACTCTCACTCCCCCACCCCTTCACTCATTTGTAAATATGCACCTACACCAATGCACAATCTGTAAATAAATACCGCTTACTCACTCAATGATGTGTTGCCTCCATGTTTATTCACATGATTGCATCAGAAACAGACGTTGCCAGGTTCAGGGATCCAACTGGTACAGAATCATGCCGCAAGGGAGTGACCTAGAGAAACATAGAAACCGCAAAGACACGTTAGGAAACATGATCACACTCATCCCAACACACTGCAGTGCAACATTCAACAAACCACACACATCACAACAGGAATGGATGAGACTACACACATCATGGAGACGTGCATGTACTCATAAATGAAGACACACACACACACATGCATACATCACAATGCAGAACACATAGATGATGCACACCACAATGACACAAGACCAGCAAACCTACACAGGGCATACACAAGCAGCACAATAGTAGCACACTCACAATCAAGGGAAGTAGCGATCAATGAGCTGGCGGCTCTGGTCCACACCTTCCTCCTCACCACTATCCTCATCAGTCGACATGGGTGGGTCGGGAGGGCGAGGAACTTGCTGTTCATCTGGGTCCAAGAGCAGTTCAATGTTATTGCGCACAGCCAGGTTGTGGAACATGCAGCAGGCAATCACGATCTTGCATACTTTGCCTGGTGAGTAAGGCAGGGCCCCTCCAGTCTTATCCAGGCACCGAAACCTAGACTTAAGCAGGCCAAATGTTCGTTCTACCACTCGACGTGTCCTTCCATGGGCATCATTGTATCGCATTTCTCCCGCTGTAGTTGGATTGCGTATGGGACTCAGCAGCCAAGGCCTGTTTTGGTAAGCCGAGTCGCCTGTGTTGGTGGAAGAGAGAGAGAGAGAGAGAGAAACATCACAACCTGAATAGGTGGGCACACCATGCCACACAGATATCACTCCTGTCACCACATTATACTCACCAACAAGCCACGCTTGTGCCGGACGCAGATTTGCCATCAGTTGGGGGACAATGCTGCTCCGCATGATGTGGGCGTCATGTGCAGAGCCAGGAAATCTTGCACACACATGTGAGATTATGTTGTCGGCCTGGCACACCACCTGCACGTTGATGGAATGGAAGTGCTTCAGATTCCTAAACACCTGCTCACGTGCCCGTGGTGGAATGATCGCTATATGCGTGCCATCAATGGAACCCACAACGTGTGGTATGCGACCCAGTGCATAGAAGTCAGCTTTGACCGCTGCCAACTCTGCCGCCTGTGGGAAATGAATGTAGTCATGCTTGTACAGCATCATGGCTGTCAGTACATCCCGAAGTACCGTGCTAAACATGGCCTGTGACATTCCCCCGGCATGTCCAACTGTGTACTGAAATGTGCCTGTTGCAAAAAAATGGAGTGCCGCCATCACCTTTTGCGTGGGTGTAATGGAACCTGGATAGGTTCTTCGCGGCTGCAGGTGAGGAGACAATTGGTTCACAAGCTCCATCAATCGACGTCGATCCAGCCTGAATTTCCTGATCACCTCCTCGTCCACCATATCCTCCAGCACAGTGTATGGGCGATGGACATTTTGAGCCCTCCTGTGTGGGAGTAGATGGAATGGAAGTCAATTCACATACAACGCATGTCTGTGCAACTCACTCACATGTCAACGCACTCTATCCAACATGTCATAGGCAGTGTATAATTGTCATATGTGTGACATCTCTGATTGTCACTACAACATGGATTGACGTAGCAACAATGTGCAGCCACTAGCAACATGATGTGTTGCAACATGTGCAATGCACTTTGTCTCACCTCAACATTACTGACAACAAGACATGTGACATGACCCACATGTGTATGCGCAACTTCACATACACACATGCAAGTGCATGCACACAAACGAAAATATACACACACACACCATTTCTTGATTCACCAATGGCAACACCAATTATGGTTACCATACGGATATCACATGCATGGTGGCACAATAGGCAACACGCATGCACTGAACACAAGTGAACCCCCACCATAGTCAATATCTCACATATAGCACTCACTGACAACTGAATCACAATGTGCCGATACATCCGGGATCTACTGTGTAGATGTGAGGTACGATAAACTTGTGTAGGGAAATACCCGATGTCGACATGCACATGTGATGGACATTTGTGGCACACCGATGGCCATGGTATGGACACACATGGGATAGAGCATGACATGTGGAGTCACGCAATCACGCACACAACCGTCATCAGGCAGCTGCAGACAATGGAACAAGGTGCATCGTCAGCTGAGATGCAATCATTGACCCCGCCATGGCGGTGCACGGCTTCCGCTGTTTACGTCTGGGCATACGCGGCCCGCGTTCAACATTCCCATTGTCTGCATGTGCACGGTCCGTCACGCTCACACACCGGCAAGTGCATGTGCTAGACTTCGGGACGGATGCTTCACTTGCAACAATGTTCGATCACTGGCGCCACCATGGCGGGGCACGTATTCGGCGGGGGAGGTGCAGGCCAACACATCCATAAGCTGATGTCAATGCACATGGCACGTCATGACCCCACAGTGACATTGCAACATCCAGCCTACACCAGTCGGCCCAGCCCTGCACCGTATCATAGCTGTGACGCATCCTGACCTGTCCGAGCGGTTGCGTGTGGATGAACAGCAATGTGGCGGTAAGCATACTGTTAGTGTATGTTGCTTGTGAGTGCAATGCATGTATTGTTGCCCAGACACATTAGTGACTTCCATGTATCGTGTGGCTCGTTGCAATGGCATGTTGGTGACATTGGCGCTGTTAAATGTCACTTCCCGGTGCGGCATGTTGAGACGCCACTCGCTAAGCAGTTGAGTGTTGATGCACATGCTGTAGTGCTCCATCACCCCTTGGCAAGACTGGTGTGCAGATGTAGTTGCTCATGCCCTGTCTGCATGCTGTACATGTAGCACGGCCAACGCCACTTAATTCCTGTGAGGATGACTGGTAGGGGTGGCCCATGTGCAGGTTGGGGGATCGATGTACATTGTCATCAATGGCATTAGGGATTCCGTAGCAGTACTGTACGTGAGTGTGCCCATGACTTACACCCATTTCCTGTGCATTTCAGCTTTGGAAGAGGGCACTCAGCCACAGACGGAGGAGATGATAGAAGGCAATGCATCCGGATCAGACGTCGCGCACACGCAGACTGACACAGAAGGGGCCAGCGCCGGAGAGGGGGACAGGACCGTCCCGGAGGACTCGCATGTGGAGACAACATCGTCCTCATCTTCCGACAGTGTTGGTGAGTCAGCATTGTTGTCACAGACTGGGAGTGGGCAATCAACACCTTCGGTCGGGACACAGCACACAGGGCCCACCCTGCCGCCAACTGCACCATGTACTGTTCGTGCACGCAGGAGTAGGGGGAGCAGAGTGGCGTTCGGTGTTGCCACCGCTGCCCCAGCTCGGTGAGCCAAAATGCTCTTTGTGCAGAGGCTGTTGATCTGCTGCGACAGCTGTGTGCGGGGCAGACCAATATGATAAATGCTTTCCAAGACCACGATAGGAAGTTGAGGCAGGTGGTGGCTTTCATGGAAGGTATGCATGGCGATCTGGCTGGTCTACACAGGACAGTGCAGTCATTGGCTAACAGTGTGTCGTCTGCCATTGTACAGTCGCATGGACTGTGTGCTACTTCTGTTCCACCATCTACAACACTGGATGTCTCAGGGGGGAGTGAATATTCTGACCAGGACTCTAATACAGGTTATTGCACTAGAAGCAGCGTCAGCCAGCACGTCAAGGCACGGAGGCCTCAGACACCATCCCCTAGGTCAGCTAAATCTGTTCACAAAGACAACGTAAGATACAGTGGAGTACACACACGTGATCCAAAAGAGGGGTTGGGTGTAATGGCTACACATGCTGCACAGGCATCCCACACACAAGGTACTCCCAAGGCAAGCCTTACTCCCAGTTCCATTGACACTACCTTGGACAAGGACATTCAGACAACGAAGGCACCTCTTGAGAGCTGGGACACTCCCAGGGCCAGGGAGACTAGGAAGGAAGGACCCACTCCCAAGGGCAAGGAGACTAGGAAGGAAGGACCCACTCCCAAGGGCAGGGAGACTAGGAAGGAAGGACCCACTCCCAAGGGCAGGGAGACTAGGAAGGAAGGAGACTCTCCCAAGGGCAGGGAGACTTTGAAGGAAGGACCCACTCCCAAGGGCAGGGAGACTAGGAGGGAAGGGGCCACTCCCAAGGGCAGGGAGACTAGGAAGGAAGGAGCTTCTACCAAGGGCAGGGATAAGGACAGTCACAAGACAAACGCACCTAAGAAGAGCACGGACACTCCCAGGGGCAGGGACACACACAGGGAGAAGGTGTGTCCTGGGGATAGGTACACCACAGATGACAAGTCTGCTGCCTGGAACAGGGCACCATCCAGGGAACAGGGAAAGTCCACAGACAACATTCCTCCTACGGAAATGGAACATCCAAAGGCCAAGGCATCTCCCATGGACAGTGGCGCTGTCAAGGACAGGCATATATTACCCGTTGATGCACTGAGGCTGCTGTTTTCTGGGAAACGGAATACAGATGTCTCCGCAGTGGAGTCACCCCTTACCTCCACTCCCATCAGAGCCCGTCAGGAACGGATGCAGGTGGACCCTGTAGTAGCATCCCCCATGACACATGTTGCAGAGGCCAGAAGGCAGACACACAGCAAACGACAAGCAGGCTCCAGCACGTCCCCAGAGAGCATTCCCCCACCAGCAGATGCACCTTCCATGGTGGGTGATATTTCTTCTCAGTCCGGCCCACTTGCCAGTCCTGTCCTGTCCAGGGTGCAGTCACATGTCCCCAAGAAACGTAGACACACAGCATTGACACATGCCCAAACCGATGTCCGCCAATTGCAACTATCCCCCGCTCCCAGAGCTACCCTGCCTCCTGGACCATACAGCCCTGTGGCTCATCATTTCAGTGGTCCCAGTGGCGCCGCTGCAGTTGACTCGCATGTGTCAGGTACTGGCACTGTGTCTGTTGGTTGCTGTCATGCATCATGTAGTGGCACTGTATCAGTTGAGCCCTATCCTGTATCAGGTGCTGGCAGTGTATCTGGGTCTATGGGACATGTGTCATTCACTCAGGTTGTGGCTGTGTCTCACACTCCTGTATCAGGTGCTGGCAGTGTATCTGGGTCTATGGGCCATGTGTCATTCACTTGGGCTGTGGCTGTGTCTCACACTCCTGTATCAGGTGCTGGCAGTGTATCTGGGTCTATGGGCCATGTGTCAGTCACTCGGGCTGTGGCTGTGCCTCACACTCCTGTATCAGGTGCTGGCAGTGTATCTGGGTCTATGGGCCATGTGTCAGTCACTCGGGCTGTGGCTGTGTCTCACACGCCTGTATCAGGTGCTGGCAGTGTATCTGGATCTATGGGCCATGTGTCAGTCACTCGGGCTGTGGCTGTGTCTCACACTCCTGTATCAGGTGCTGGCAGTGTATCTGGGTCTATGGGCCATGTGTCAGTCACTCGGGCTGTGGCTGTGTCTCACACTCCTGTATCAGGTGCTGGCAGTGTATCTGGGTCTATGGGCCATGTGTCAGTCACTCGGGCTGTGGCTGTGTCTCACACTCCTGTATCAGGTGCTGGCAGTGTATCTGGGTCTATGGGCCATGTGTCAGTCACTCGGGCTGTGGCTGTGTCTCACACTCATGTATCAGGTGCTGGCAGTGTATCTGGGTCTGTGGCTCACGTGTCAGTCACTACATCTGTGGCTGTGTGTCACACTCCGGTTTCTGGTGCTGCCAGTCTGTCCGATGCGGGTACTTCACGCAATCCACCTGATAGTGTGATGTAAGTTGCTGTTGTATGCCCTCTGATGTACCTGCTCTGGTGTCCACACTGCCCTGTTGCTGTTCTCATACTGATGTATGCCCTCTGATGTACCTGCTCTGGTGTCCACACTGCCCTGTTGCTGTTCTCATACTGATGTATGCCCTCTGATGTACCTGCTCTGGTTTCCACACTGCCCTGTTGCTGTTCTCATACTGATGTATGCCCTCTGATGTACCTGCTCTGGTGTCCACACTGCCCTGTTGCTGTTCTCATACTGATGTATGCCCTCTGATGTACCTGCTCTGGTGTCCACACTGCCCTGTTGCTGTTCTCATACTGATGTATGTCCTCTGATATCCCTGCTCTGGTGTCCACACTGCCCTGTTGCTGTTCTCATACTGATGTATGCCCTCTGATGTACCTGCTCTGGTGTCCACACTGCCCTGTTGCTGTTCTCATACTGATGTATGCCCTCTGATGTACCTGCTCTGGTGTCCACACTGCCCTGTTGCTGTTCTCATACTGATGTATGCCCTCTGATGTACCTGCTCTGGTGTCCACACTGCCCTGTTGCTGTTCTCATACTGATGTATGCCCTCTGATGTACCTGCTCTGGTGTCCACACTGCCCTGTTGCTGTTCTCATACTGATGTATGCCCTCTGATGTACCTGCTCTGGTGTCCACACTGCCCTGTTGCTGTTCTCATACTGATGTATGCCCTCTGATGTACTGCCTCTGATGGACCTGTGCCTTGCCATGCACTGTTTGTGCACCTAGCCCCTCTCATGTGCTGCCTCTGATGGACATGTGCCTTGCCATGGACTGTTGAAGCACCTGGCCCCTCTCATGTGCTGCCTCTGATGTAGCTGTTCGATGCCATGGACTGTTGATGCACCTAGCCCCTCTCATGCACTGCCTCTGATGGACCTGTGCCTTGCCATGGACTGTTGAAGCACCTGGCCCCTCTCATGTGCTGCCTCTGATGTAGCTGTTCAATGCCATGGACTGTTGATGCACCTAGCCCCTCTCATGTACTGCCTCTGATGGACCTGTGCCTTGCCATGCACTGTTTGTGCACCTAGCCCCTCTCATGTGCTGCCTCTGATGTAGCTGTTCGATGCCATGGACTGTTGATGCACCTAGCCCCTCTCATGTGCTGCCTCTGATGGACCTGTGCCTTGTCATGCACTGTTTGTGCACCTAGCCCCTCTCATGTGCTGCCTCTGATGTAGCTGTTCGATGCCATGGACTGTTGATGCACCTAGCCCCTCTCATGTGCTGCCTCTGATGGACCTGTGCCTTGCCATGCACTGTTTGTGCACCTAGCCCCTCTCATGTGCTGCCTCTGATGTAGCTGTTCAATGCCATGGACTGTTGATGCACCTAGCCCCTCTCATGTGCTGCCTCTGATGTAGCTGTTCGATGCCATGGACTGTTGATGCACCTGGCCCCTCTCATGTGCTGCCTCTGATGTACCTGCTCTGGTGTCCACACTGCCCTGTTGCTGTTCTGATACTGATGTATGCCCTCTGATGTACCTGCTCTGGTGTCCACACTGCCCTGTTGCTGTTCTCATACTGATTTATGCCCTCTGATGTACCTGCTCTGGTGTCCACACTGCCCTGTTGCTGTTCTCATACTGATGTATGCCCTCTGATGTACCTGCTCTGGTGTCCACACTGCCCTGTTGCTGTTCTCATACTGATGTATGCCCTCTGATGTACCTGCTCTGGTGTCCACACTGCCCTGTTGCTGTTCTCATACTGATGTATGCCCTCTGATGTACCTGCTCTGGTGTCCACACTGCCCTGTTGCTGTTCTCATACTGATGTATGCCCTCTGATGTACCTGCTCTGGTGTCCACACTGCCCTGTTGCTGTTCTCATACTAATGTATGCCCTCTGATGTACATGCTCTGGTGTCCACACTGCCCATGCTCGAGCCTAGACTGTGATGTTACCCCAATTATGTGTAAATAAAATTGTCAATCATGTGTCGTGGGTTGTCGGAGTCATTCTTGCGTGTGTGATGGTGGTGTGTATTTGTATTTTCTTCAAGGCAGTGGGTTCAGATACATGTCACTCCCCCCTACCTAGGTCACGACCCTTGAAGGCGCTGCCCTCCACACGAATCTGTGGTTTCCGGTACATGTCACTCCCCCCTCCCTACGTCACGGCCCTTGCAGGTACTCCTCTCCGGACAGCGAATGGTTTGTAGCCTACCTGCGTCGTCCTCGATGGTGGGCCAAGACTAGGACGTGGTGGATCGCGAAGAGTATCGGGTAAGCGTGTAGTGCAGGGTCCATGTCTGCGAGCGGCTCGTGGTGGGTATGGTCGCTGTGGGGCATCCGCAGTGTTCAGGCAGGTTGTTTTTCCGCAGCGCTTTTATGTGTATTTTCCGCCATCTTGATTTGGAGGACGGTCCTAGACGTCAGTCCGTACGGCGGAGTCTCTGGATAGGTTACGTCCGCCGCGTGGTTGGGTGTGGTAGTGCGGCGGACCGTGATCTACCGCCGCGGATGGATTTTGGCCCATATTTCCTATCCTGATTTGGCGGACGGAGTGTCAGACGGGCGGACGGAGAATAGGCATGTTCCGCATGCTCCGGGGCTGCAGAGGCACTTCCGTCCGCCATCCTAATGAGCCCCTAAGTTTCCATCGACTGAATTGAGAGGAGATATGTGTAAGGTCCAAAACAGCATAAACAGGGGCATGATCTGATATGAAAATGGAACCAATTTCAGATTTTTGGAGAGAGGGGAGCAAAAATTTACTGGTCAAACTATAAACAATTCTGGAGCGGGTGTTATGTACATTAGAAAAAAAGTAAATTCAGTTAAGTCAGTATTACAAGTCTTCCAAACATCATATAATGGATGAGAGACAATGGCCGACTGAAAAGCTTTGTGAGATTTATCGGGTTGAAATTTACATTTGGATAGTCTATCTGAAAAGGGATCTAACCATTGATTAAGGTCACCGGCAACAATAATATTGTGACAATCAATTGAAGAAAGGAGGACTTTAATATTGTTCCAAAATTTGGGATCAGGCTTAACAGGGCCATAAATATTCATTAGAACCAACGTTTTATTTTGTATCACAATCTTAGCCATTACCCATCGTCCATCAGTATCACATTGTGAGGATAACATTTGTACCGTTAAAGCTTTATGGAACAATATAGCAACACCTCCTTTTTTGTGGAGAGCAGGAGAAAAAACAACTTGGCCCACCCATTGTCTTTTTAGTTTAAGGGATTCAACATCATTACAATGAGTTTCTTGAAGAAAAGAAATTTGTGAATTAAGTTTTGATAAATGACACAGTACCTTTTGTCGCTTGATTGGTTTCCCACGACCACATACGTTCCACGTAACAAAATTATACATAATGGAGGTAAGGGAAGGTAGAACACAGTTGGAAGTGACACATCTCAAGGGCAAAACTGTAAGGGAAAACACACCACAAAAAAATTACAAAAGAAACAGAAAAGAACACACCATACAGAAAGATTACAGGAGGATAAATCTGTAAAAAAAACACAGTACTAGGATGTATGAACCCAAAGACAAGAACAAAGAACACTGAGAAATAGTCTGAAATACAGAAAAACAAACAGATTACAATCAAAGAGAGAACTGAAAAAAAAAGAGGAGGAAGAAGAGAGTAAAGCAAAAAAAGAAAGATGAACAGACAGATCAAGGGAAAACAGCCAGACCTGTAAGAAAAGAAGATGATAATGAAGAGGAAGCATGGTGGCGCAAGGTAAGGCAAAGGCGGATCACAATAAGAGAAATAAGATATAGGAGGTAAAGACACATAAAGAAGAGCGTCGGGCAAAAGAGAGTACTAAGGAAAGAAGATTAGAGAGGATTATCCAAAGAGAGATACAAAAATTAGAACAATAAGAAGAATCAGAAAGAAAGAAAGATAATCAATGTCAGAGAGACGTAAGTAAGCAAAACAAATGAATTTTAAGACACATTCCTGAAGAGCTAGAAGAGACAAGATTCAGAGAGAAGCCAGGAGTTCGTATCCATTTCATTGGAGGAGAAGTCACGAAGAAAGGTTTTGAGCTTGTCAGGATCATCAAAAGAGCGTGAGCGCCCATCATAAGTAACCTTGTAGAGGCATGGATGAAGGAGTCCGTACTGAATATTAAGCTGTCTCATCTAAGGGCGCAGAGCAAGGAATTCCTTACAACGGGCATTAGTGGCTTGGAGATATCTTGTGAGATGTAAATATTATGACCAGACCAAACAAGACGATGCTTGACCTTAGCCGCCTTCAAAATAGCCAGTAGTTCAGTAAACTCCAGAAAAAGCATGATTATGCCACGAGGTCTCGTAGGGTTGACAGGAAGACGACCCAAACGGTGAGCTCTCTGTATATTGAGAGGAGTAGAAGTAGACGGGAAACCTACAAGCTCAGGGAGGAACTTCTGAAGGAACAGTATCATGTTAGATCCCTCAACATTTTCCGGAGGACCAAAAAGGTTTAAGTTATTTCTACGATTTCTATTTTCAAGATCCTCAGTTTATGGATTTCCTGTTCAAGCAATGGGATCTTTGTAGAAATATCTTAATTATCACTAACACGTTACTCCAATTCCAAAACTTTGCCCTCCAAGACAATCCATCTCTCCTCTATTTGGCGCAGTTTTTAATTTGTAGCAGACATAAACGGTTGGAGACCTTGAACTTCTTCCAGAATAGAGTCAAGAACTGGGTTTGGAGAAGAGGGAATCAGAGATGGCGGATCATTTTTATGCCTCTTCGGTTTCGTACCCGTAACAGAAGATCTGATTAAGTGAGATTCGTTGGCCATGGTAACGGATTGGCAAACTCAAACTGTTAGTATGACTGGAGTAACAGGCAATAGTTAAGAAAGAAGAAGTTCAAAAATCAGCAGTAGCACTCTTCAGGAAACACCATAAAAGTCGTCAGATGGCAGTGGCACAGTAGGGAGAAAGTGGCGTAAAATATACAATAGATAAAATTGTATTATCGCAACAGGACCATGGTGGCAGCATAACAAATGAGTAAATAGCAAACCATGGGCTCAGCGACCAAAAGAGGCGGCCGCCCACGCTTCAAAAAAGATAAAAAATGCCATACTATCATGGGTAGGCTAAAAACAGAGAATGTAGGGTCAGTGCATACCCAAATCGATGCAAGGTACCAATATAGTGAATACAGCACTCTGTTTAGCAACAATAGCCTTCCCCACAGTAAGTTCAGGTAAAAATTGTCCAAATAATTAATGCCACTGAGGAGTAGATTGCCCAGAAAGCTCCATATAGACACTGCCGATATCCAAAATGTCCAAAAAAGACAGCAATGAGGAAAAAGGATCTGGTCAGTGTGAAGACGCAGGACCAGCGACCTAAAATGGTGGCCGCCCACGCCTCAGCTTGATACTGCCACACACAAAACCCCTTGCCCAGAAAGAAATAGCAGAAAGGCATTGCCAGAGCATTTAGAGTCTTGAAAAGGGCAGCGTAAGGCAGACAATAAGAAAAAATAAAGATTACCAGGAGTGAGGAGAAGAATTTGCGGGTGCCGCGATCCAAAATGACGGCCACCCGCGATTCAGCTGACGGAGATGACACCGAAGCTCATATTTTGCAGCAGAAGGGAGAGAGATGCTCCAAATCCGGTCCGATGGCTCCCCGCATAATGAGGAGTCGATGCCCAGCACTCCTGAGAGAAACACGGCAGTAAAGCGGCTCCAAGGTGAAGAAGAGTTCCGCAGACTCGCGGAGCTCAGGCAATGTCCGCCATTACGCCTCGGCGCTCAAGCCACGCCCCCAACCATTAAAGTTTTAGTGACTCTCTTTAGAAATGTCACTAATCTTCCAAACAGTTGACGCTCACTGTGAATGAAAGAGCAAACTAAGCTCTCCCTTAAAGTGGGTGACATCAAACTAAGGTAGTTTTCATATTCTTTCTCACCCCTATGGGGCAGCTTTCCCTTTGAACCTTGTGTGTGACCTTGTCCCTGCCTGAAGGGCCGGTCGCTCCACGCACCGCGCGGCTCCCCCCCCCCGTGAGTGCCAGGACCCCTGACCCCTCTGCTGCTGCCTCGCTCCAGCTGAGCGCCTGGATTGCCTGTGTTAGTAACTTGTGCCAGTTTCTTCGTTCTGTATTAGCTTGTGCCCCTGTTTTTGCCAGTCTCCTGTTTGCTTAGCTGTACCCCTGCTACTTTGTTGTCCCCGTGTACCCGTGATTGTTTTCCTGACGCTTCTCCCCCTCCCCGCTTCCCGCCGCTGCTCCCTTACGGCCCGCCCCCTTTTCTTTCTGTATCCCACCCATTAGCCACCCCGCTCCCGCCTCCCAGCTGCTCCGCCCTCCCACTTCGCCATTTATGGAGGTCGCCGCATGGAATCACAGCGGACAAGCGCAGCGGTCACGCGGATTGTGCGCCGAAGGCGCACCAACGGCAAGCTCGTCTGCGCCCGTCCGCGCCCGTCCACTCCTGGACGGCGCCCAGCGCCAGGACCCCTGGTCTTCAAAGATGCCAGCTGACATGATGGACGTACAACGCCGCCACCCTGAATGGACTCAAACCCAACCGGAACCCTGCCTGCTACCGAGCCACACCGAAACGCACCCACGGACCCTTCACCTGCCAAGCCTGCAAGTTCACTTGCCTCCGGACCATCACTGCACCCAAAAGGCCAGGCACCAGCAACATCCACCTCAAGTACATCCTGCTCAACACCCGCTCCGTCCACAGACACTCCGTCGAACTCTGAAACCTGCTGGACTCAACATCTCCAGACGTTGCCTTCCTCAGGGAAACATGGATGAACGCCTCCTCAGCACCCGACATCGCCATAGCCATCCCGGACGGATACAAGATCACCCGGAAGGACCGCGTCAACCAGCCCTAGGAGGCATCGCCATCGTCCACAGGAACACCATCCGCGTCACGACCAACTCCGACGACACCCTCACCGCCGCCGAGCACCTCCACTTCCAGATACACACCAACCCCAAGACCACCCTCAGAGGCACTTTCATCTACAGACCCCCGGGACCACGCACACAATTCAGCGAAGCCATCGCAGGCTTCATCAGCCCACGCGCCCTCACCTCCTCCGACTACATCCTCCTATGGGACCTCAACTTCCACCTGAAGAACAACAACAACAGCAACACCACTACCCTGCTGGATAACCTCGCCAACCTCGGACTCAAGCAACTGGTGAACACCCCCACCCACTACGCCGGCCACACGTTTGACCCCGTCATCTACTCCAGGAAGCACATCGCCTTCAGCCACTCCACCGGACTTCACTGGACTGATCACAGCTGCGTCCACTTCAGCTTCAAGAGAACCACGACTCACCACCACCCACAACAGGCTCCCCTCAGGAGCTGGAGCAAGATCACCGCCAACCAGCTCACCACCTCCCTCAGCCAGAACCCTCCCACCAACACGACGGACCCCAACGAAGCAGTCCGCATCTTCACACAGTGGCTCATCAACTGCGCCGACGACCTCGCACCAATGAAGAACCCTCCCAGCAGACACGGCAGCAAAAAAGCATTGTGGTTCACCAACGAACTCAAAACATCCACGAAAAACTGCTGCACCCTCGAAAAAGCCTGGCGCCACAACCAGACCACAGAAAACATGACCGCCCTCAAGAACGCCACCCACACACACCACCAGCTGATCCGCACCACCAAAAGGACATCATTCAAATAATGCCTGGACAACAACACCCACAACAGCAAGGAACTCATCAGCATCGTCATAAAGCTCTCCAACCCCAGCGCCGGAAACACTGACATCACACCCTCACAAGACCTCTGCGACTCACTCGCCTCCTTCTTCCACCACAAGATCCCCGCCATACACAACAGCTTCGATGCACCAACCACGCACCCAACCACCGAAACAACGTCCCCCCACCACCACCCTCTGCAACTAGACCCCAGTCAGCACCGAAGACACCACCCGCACGATGAACACCATCCACTCCGGATCCCCTACCGACCCCTGCCCCCACCACATCTTCAACAAGGCCGGCTCCATCATCGCACCCTAACTCCGGAACATCATCAACATCTCCTTCAACACCGCCACCTTCCCGGAGAGCCGGAAGCATGCCGAGCTCAGCGCCCTCCTGAAGAAACCGACAGCGGACCCCACCAACCTCAAGAACTTCTGCCCCATCTCGCTCCTCCCTTTTCCTGCCAAAGTCATCGAGAAGACCGTCAACACACAGCTCACCGCCTTCCTCGAGACAAATGGATTCCTCGACCCCTCACAGTCCGGTTTCCGAGCCAACCACAGCACCGAGACTGCCCTCATCGCAGCCAACGACGACATCAGATCCCTGCTTGACAACGGGGAAACAGCTGCCCTCATCCTCCTGGACCTCTCTGCAGCATTCGACACAGTCTGCCACCGCACTCGAATACAGCGCCTCAGCAACATCAGAATCCGAGGGAAAGCACTGGAGTGGATCACCTCGTTCCTCGCCGGAAGAACCCAGAGAGTCTGCCTCCCCATTCCGATCCGCGGCCACCGAAGTCATCTGCGGCATACCTCAAGGATCCTCGCTCAGCACCACCCTCTTCCACGTCTACATGACCCCCCACGCAACCATTGCACGCCAACACAACCTTAACATCATCTCATACGCAAACGACACCCAGCTGATCCTCTCCCTCAGCAACGACCCGGCCAGCGCCAGAGCCAGCCTACACGAAGGAATGAAGGACGTCGCCGAATGGATGAAGAACAGCCGCCTGAAGCTGAACTTAGACAAGACGGAAGTCCTCATCCTGGGATCAATCCCCTCCACCTGGGACGACTCCTGGTGGCCCCCCGCCCTGGGCACCACCCCCAAGCCAACTGACCACGCACGAAACCTGGGCTTCATCCGGGACTCCGCCCTGTCAATGACCAGACAAGTCAACGCCGTATCGTCATCCTGTTTCAACACCCTGCGCATGCTCCGAAAGATCTTCTGTTGGATCCCCACCGAAACCAGGAAGACGGTCACCCAGGCACTCGTCACCAGCCGAATGGACTGCGGTAACACCCTAAACGCGGGAACCACTGCCAAACTACAGAAAAGACTTCAACGCATACAGAACGCCTCTCCACGACTCGTCCTGGACATCCCCTGCCACAACCACATCTCCGCCCACCTGAGAGACCTGCACTGGCTCCCCGTCAGCAAGAGGATCACGTTCAGTCTCCTCACCCATGCACACAAAGCTCTCCACGACCTTGGCCCCAAGTACCTCAACAACCGCCTCACTTTCTACAAGCCCACCCGCCAGCTGCGATCGACCAGCCTCACCCTCGCTACCTCGCATTCACAGAACCACCGCCGGAGGAAGATCCTTCCCCTTCCTGGCGGCCAAGACATGGAACTCCCTCCCCATCCACCTGTGGCTGACCCAGGACCATCTCTCCTTCAGGAAGCAACTCAAGACCTGGCTTTTCGAGCAGTAACGGACCCCTCCCCCCAGTGCCTTGAGACCCCCCGGGTGAGTAGCGCGCTATACAAATTGTTCTGATTGATTGATTGATTGATTGATTTGAACCTTATGTTGACTGGTCTGCGGGAGAGCATACGGCGGTCCAGTTGACCATTGAGTGTATCCTCCTCCAATATCATTCATTCCAAGTTAACATTTTTGTGACAAGCAGCCCTTATTCCTTGAGGAACCTAGGATGCTTTAGGAATGTGAATTTAGGGATAGATGTCTGATGTTACTCACACACTTAATTCTTGATTTCTCAGGCATTCAGACAGGAGTGTAGAATACCTCTAATTAATGTTCATTTGACAGGAGGTTTTGTGATTTTCTGTGAACCCATCTTCTGTGATAGGTGAAACACATCATGTCCCACTGAGCTTGTGTATTTTGTACCTGGTAGATCGGTTGCTTCCTTTTGGCCAGTTGAAAGTATTTGGCTAATACGTTTTCCTTTGGCAAATCAATATTTGCCTTTCTGTTGTGAACACTGTGACAGTTCTAATTTAGTCAGTCAGTTTGTGTTCATTGACTGATGTTAGCCTTTTCTTTATCTCTAATAGAAAATGGGAAGTTCTTAGAGCACACACCAAAATATTGATACCATAATGGCTGCCAACTGTGTAGGCTGACATGTTTTTTATTAATGTTAATGGGTGTAGCCATTACAATATGGTCCGCTAGGGTGGAAAGGTATTGTTTACAAATATGGAGGGTTATGTCATCATGTGCATAGAACTGACTTACTTTGCAACTTGTTAGTTTAGTCTGGTAGTGTGTGTCTACCAAATCCTGTTTTATTTTGAAAAAATGAGATGAAATTAGTAGTCAATTGGTATATTAACCACAGGATTTTTCCACTGATTAGAAGTGGTCTTTGCACTAGAATTATTGCTAGAGGTCATACCAAATTGCAGAGCCAGCAAATCTCAATTGGAGAGTTGATTCTAGAAGCTACTTAGAAGGTGCCCTTCACGAGAGCACATATTTAGCCTCTTAAGTAGGTCTATGATGAGGAATTGCTGAAGCTAGTTATTCAAAGGTATGCTGTGGGATCCATCTTAAGGAACTCTACATTATGAAATGCAGATTTGCTATTTAATGCATTAGCTAAGTTTTAGCATAGTGCTGTGAAATAGCTTCAGAGTGTTAGGATGTCAGAAACTCACTAATAATGTTAGAAATGGTTATCTTGTTTTCGCTGACCATTACATGCTTAACTACTTTTATTTTTTCATTCTGTGTTGCTAACAGACTAAGGAATTTAAAATAAACACGTTAAAGTACGCGTCCCTGTTTTTAGTGCTATATTTGAGTATGTTGTTAATAAATGAAAGGTGGTTTGGATTTTCACTGTGTCCCCTGACTCATCAAGAGGGACTTATAGTAACCTGAAAACATGGCTGCAGCATGATTCCACGGGGGGCTTATGTTAGGGCTGTGGTCCAATATGATTTCTAATTCAAGGTTATTACATTAATCTGAGGCCTTTCATCAGAGGATTAAAAATCCGAACCCTGCTGCTCTGGTGACCCCCCCCCCCCTTCGATTTTGAATCATTTCTATTAGTGTTTGCCTTCGATGTGCATCAAGAATGTGTTTAAATTGTTGTTTTGGGCTTGTATGGATCAGTAATATGTTTCTTTATTTTGCTTGTGTCCTTGGATGATAACTAAATGGAACTTGGTGCATAGTTCTTTGTTGGCTTGTACCATGAAACAGATCTCCCCAAGATATTGTTGCATACTTGCCATTTTTGTAACCAAGCCCTTGGTGAAACCTTATCCAAACCATAACCTGTCACAGTAAGTCCAGAGAATATACTATATGTGGCCATACTATATGTGAGGAACACATGTTTTATGTTAAAGCAGTACGCTTATCATAGATCTTTTCCAAATTCAATAAAAAATAAATCTGTAAAACTACTCACTTCACAATATTTAGCTCCAGTGACAATGACTTTAAGGCTGTCGTAAATAGCATTGTAAATGGCTCATACAACCAAGGAGGAGAGGATGGAGGATAAGGCAAAGGGTGAAGAAGATGGTCTTATGGAGGTGACCTTGTCTTGCAATACGGACCCAGGGAACTGGGGAGACATTGAATTGATTAGGAGAATGTGCAATCGAGAGGTGTGCCTTGGTTCAGTGCATTTAAAAACAGGTCATCTAATTACTTAAAGTAGGCTCCATTTTACTGTAATTTTGCTGTGTTAATTTCAAAAGAGAATAACCACAATATAAGTGAACAAGGAGAATCAGAGTATAATGAATACAAATTCAGATTAGTGATTGCTCAAGAAGTAATTTTGATTTTAGTATTGGCAGTTCATACAAAAAAAGATGCACATCAGGAATCAGAAAAATAAACAACATAATCACTGACTTGCTACTTCCATATTACTAATCTCACTAGTGATGGAGCCACATGTCTGTGTGGCTGGTCTTTTAAAAAAAATGTCATCACTATAGTTCCTAATACAGTCTTGTTCAGTTAAATTTACTCATTCTCTGCTGATTTTCTTATGGTTTATGACAGTGGTTAGGCCTCAAGGCCTATTCGAAGGCCCAAGCAAAAAGGCCTCAAGGTGCAGGATTGGGGGTGCAACGAGAGGCATTTCACTGCAGGCCCTAAGACTCCACCCCCATTATGGATTCAGTATTTCCTCTGTAAGTGGTGGACCACCAGTATCCTCTGTGAATCTCTAGTTCAACCATTCCTAGGCCTTCTTGCTACCACCTATGAGAAGGGGTGTAACGCATGTCCTGGGGGGGGGCATATAACCCTTTCTGAGGTAGCCAACCCATTAGGCCCCTATTAAGCCCAAGACACATTAATATCTGTGAGACGTGTGGGGCTCAGAGGCCCATCATCATATTTTGCAAGGGGGACTCTCTATTTTGTGTTATGCCACTACCTCCGAATTCTCACCTTTTAGCATTAATCAAGCTGACCTGCGCTTTCCTGAATTAAGAGTTTCCAATGGAACAGTCGTTCTTGTATTGCCCTTATAGTCCTTTCCACCATTAGTTTCTGCAGCATACCTGCCTCACTGCAAAATACTTACGGGCAGATTTTCAGAACTGTCCCCCAGTGCAGTGCAGCAGGTAAAAATGCTGGGATTTATTGCACTACAGGGAGGGAGCAGGATAGCACCATATCTACAGAGATATGTCTCTCTCCTCCCTTCTCTTTAGCGCCAGTATTGATTTCAGCAGCTGTGCACCAGCCACACACCTTAGCGCAATAGCGCTAGGGAGCGTGCCTGAGTCAACCATATGTTTTGTATAGGAAGGGTAACTGTCCAGAACAAAATACTATGCAAAGACAAGTTAGAACACTTTTTCTACTTTGCCAGTGTGGTGTACAGTGCAACACACATGCAAAGTAGGAAAAGAAAAGGAGAAAAAAACATTTCTCCTTTTAATGCCTATTTTGAAATGACATTAACTTTTGGTACTAAACTCTGTCTACTATTGTTTTTAGACATGGTTTTGATTCAAAAGGCAAGGGTAGTTGCATGGTAACGCCCATGTTCCACCCACGTAACGCCCCCTTGGTGCTAAGTAACACAAAGCAGTGCTTCCCGCTGCTTTACGTTACCTTTAGGGAACTTTCCAGTGCAAAGCATGGTTTTCACTGGAAAGTATATTCGGAAAAAGAACATATTGAGCTGATTAGTGTCACCTTTGTGATGCTATCCCAGTGTGAAATGTTTGAAAATCCACCCCTTAGTGTGCTCTGATGGTTAGCTGCACCTCGCTGATTTTCTGAGTCCAATCCAACTGGTCATTCGTTCATTCATTCAACTGGTCAACACTCAAAAAAGTGGCGCCACTAATGTAAAAAATGTAAAGCATTACAAATAAATGTGTGCAGCCCACAATTACACGTTTTGCATAATTTCTTTTATTTTTTTGCATTCATTGCTCATACATCTTTTTCAGTTACAAATATAACTTTTCTAGTTACAGAAAACCTATCCCTGACCTCCAGCCCAGCCTCCTCTATACACAACACTGACTTATGCCTTGAATAATAAAGAGCAAACATAGCCCCATACCTGGAAAGGACCCCGCCCCAACACAGACTCATGCCTGCCTGTCTCTCGCCCTACCTCTTTTTCTTGATTTCTCTCACGCTATCTCTCCCTAGCAGTTCACAAACACTAGCTTTGAGATAGTGAGAGGACACCACTTTGATCATTCTGCAAGTAGTGAGAGGGAGAAGTAATGGTGAGCAGCTTCTCACTTTGAAAAGCTGAACAGTTGATTCAAAAGCATCTATTCTTGTCTGCAGTGGTGGCTGGTGACATTTGAAAATTGTAGGGCATAAAAGTGGGCATGACTTTTATATAGAGAGCAATGTGAACAAGTTCCATGGACAAACCTGGGGTCCAGGGTGAGTCCCTCTCCCAAGAAAGAAATTAAAAAAAGATGGAGAAATTATGCACTTTAAAGCAAATGAATGTAGCGATAAAGCAAGGCTTATAAACACATTACAAACTGCCTATATCTTCCTCATTAAAATGTTCAACAATTTCTGTAATGTGTAGATTGTACAGCATGACAACTTTGGCCCTTTCAAATGTATGCTTCCCTAGTGTCTTGCACTGCATGCAGCTATAACTTTGGAAAAATATGCTCTAACCAGACTTCGAGAGGCACCCACAGCTGCTGGCTGCAACCAGTCACACAGAAATATGTGCAGACAGGTATTTAAGTGGGATGAAGAAAGTGTTGGCTTTCTATGAAGGAGCATGCCAAATACATTTCTATGATTTCCATAGTGTGCCACTTGACCAGTATTTTGGTTTCCCTCTGAGATGTAGTTGTATCCAGATAAATGACCCAACCACTGACATACACCTAAAGCCTGTCAGTATGATAGTCTTTGCCAATGGGTATTAGTTGTTTAAGAAAGCTGTGTAACAACGATTTGTTATAAATAATTAACATTGGAAATGTTTTAATTCTGAAACGTTGAGTCTGTGAATTAAATAGCATAGAGGCCTGTGGAAGGAGTTTTTATCCTTCAGTTATGTGTGCTTCATGTTAGATATATATCCTCCATTTCTCTGCATATCTTGTCCATATGCACACCTACAACCACCTCTCTTTCCTCTTCAGCATCCACTTTTCACTCTTCCCTGAATGCAATTCCTTGCATCTCTGTCACTTCACTTGCCCCAAACATGCACTGCACTTCCTCAAATGTAAGCACTTCAATTTCTCTTACTTGTACCTTGCAAATATTTTGACATCTGTATACCCCCTTCCCACACATATCCACAGAATTTCAGTTGTAGATGGAATTCATAAACATTGTTCTGTGTGCTCTGCAGAGAGGCCAGCCCACTGACAGGCACTTTGATTGGCTTCAGCCTTAGCGCCTATGCTCAATCAAAGCCCCTCATAAACACCTGGCCTAGCTGAAGTCTCAAAGTATGTCCAGAAGAAAATACAGATAAACAACAAAATTATAAAATAGCTTGCTCTTGGGAATGCAAGATTAATTAAAGCTTGTGGAATTAGAGAGGCACTCCTTCGCTGAAATGCATTCTCTTAACGTTTTTAACGTTCATTGTTTGTTAATGCTAATGTTAATGTTAATGTTAAATAGACTTGTAACGCACACGGCTGCCCCAGCCAAGGGGCGTCCCGGCGCTAGCTGCAAGAAAGTGTGCAGGTAAAAATGTTCGAGCTGTCATAGAGGGCAGTTGTACATTAACAGAAAAGGTAGGTTTTTATAGCTTTCCTAAAAGGTAATAACTCTTCAATTCTTCGAATTTGAGTAGGGAGTCCAATCCAGAGTCTTGTAGCGAGGTAACTGAATGACCGACCTCCCATTCTTGCGAGTTTGAATCGGGGCACTACTGCCAAATTCTGTCCTTCTGAGCACATGGAGTTTCGTGAGGACAGTAGATACTGACTTGTAGCGTGGAAGACCAGTTAACGCTCTGGCTGCAGCGTTCTGAACTCGCTGGAGTCCGGCTTTCTCTGCTACGTTTGCCCCTAACAAGAGAGAGCTGGCGTTGTCCAGTCTTGACAGGATTGTTGACTGCACCACAATTTGGCGGGTTTGATGGTCAAAGAATTTTAAAATCGGTCTAAGATTGCGTAAAATACCAAAACAGGTAGCTGCCACTTTTTTGGTGTGATGGGTAAAAGTCAGGGCGGCGTCCATCCAAACTTCCAGGTTTCCTACATGACCTTTACATTCAGGTGGCTGGTCGAGTGTGTCTGGCCACCAGTTGTTGCCCCAGGAAGCTGTTTCTTTGCCCAACAGTAACACTTCCGTTTTTCCGGCGTTTAGCTGGAGATAGTTCGCCGTCAACCAACTGGTGATGTCAATAAGCGTTTGTTTGAAATTTTGTGCACTAAGACCGCCTTCGTTGTCCAGTGTCACCACCAGCTGGGTATCGTCGGCGTAGGTCACTAGTGAGAGACCATGTCTCCTGGCTATTTCTGCCAGTGGTTGGACGTAGACATTGAACAGGGTAGGGCTCAGAGCTGACCCTTGGGGCACACCCTGTTCAATGGGGTGTTCTTTAGATAAAAAAGGAGGGGTAGAAACTCTAAAGGATCTTCCTGAAAGGAAAGCCCTAAACCACTTGAGGGCCTACCCTGTTATTCCTGTCTTCTCCAGCCTTGACAGCAGAATCTCATGTGACACCGTATCGAAGGCAGCACTGAGATCTAAAAGAATCAGTGTTGCCATCCCTCCAGAGTCTAATAAGGTACAGAGATGTTCTGTCACGCTAAGAAGAGCTGTCTCAGTGCTGTGGCCAGCACGGAAACCATGTTGGGACCTATCCAGAATGGCATTGGATATCAAATGATTGGTCAAGATGGAATTGACATGGGCTTCTGCTACTTTTGCTGGCCAGGGGAGGAGTGATATGGGTCTAAAGTTTTCGGGTAGGGCAGGGTCTAACGTGGTTTTTTTTATGATGGGAGTCACCCAGGCTTGTTTCCATTTTATGGGGATATAGGCTGTAGAGGAAGATAGATTTATCATGTCTCTAAGAGGCCCCAGGACCGTCCAATCTGAATTTCTGAATAATTCCGGTTTCAGGGGATCTGCAGGAGAACCTGACTTAATTTTATTACAAAGTTTAAGAAAATCATCTTGGCTGAGTGCTGGGATATCGGAAAAGTTAGGCCTACCCAGGTCAGGCCGAGGAGTGGGGTAAGTATTAGTTGGAAAGGTGCTATACATTTTCTTAATTTTGTCAATGAAGAAAGACGCCATGTTCTCACAGAATGCAGCAGATATGCTGGCATTAGTTGTCGATTTCTTAGCACTGAGCTCTTTCAGTATCTTAAAGATGGTTTGTGAAGCATTGACACTATTTTTAATTTCAGTGGTATAATACTCAGTTCGAGTCCTGCAAATATTACGATGATATCTTTTTTGTGCTTGGTTATAGAGGGCTTTAAGTGTGGGATCGTATTCTTTCCTCCATCTTCGTTCGGCTTTTTTGCATTCTTTTTTTTGCAAGGAAGGTGTTTCATTGAACCAGGGACTGGATTCATGCAAGTCAATCCATGTTTTTGGCATCAGTGTTTACTTAGGGGGATGGAGCCACAGCCAGTTTTAAAGTCATATACCAGAGAACTGTCCACTGTAAGCACAAATTTCTCGCTTTGCTTGACTCGGACCTTTAGATCAACTTTGCAAGGTACCAAGAGCCCTGCTCATTATTTGGATCCATTTCGTGGGGGAACAAATACTGCAGCTTCACTTCTAACAAGCGAGCAAGTGATGAAGTGTCTCAGCACAATATACATAACACAGCATTAGCATGCAAACACTTACCATTACTAAGTAAAAGGCGCCAGATCAGATGTACTTGCAATAACTCGCAAGTGTGACAAAAGGGTGGGATCTTTTGCCTTTGAATGAGAGACGCCTGAAATAACACAGGGATGAAGTCTCTGACGCCCGATACAGTGACACTAATTGCGTCATCGGCCTACAGGGTGCATGCAACACTAGATCACAAAGGCAATAGAGGGCTTTACAACAGAAAGCCCTGCGTCTGTGTCAAAGTTCTGAAACCACCCCATGTATTCTGTGTACCCATACTGTTAGACTGCATTCTGTAGAGATGTAAAAATATCATAGGGTCGCATTATACATGCTGCGCATTTTCCTTCATTGCGCTGGGGTCACCTTTCGAAAGTTGCGGCCAGCACAATGAAGGATAATCTGCAGTATTATGATGATTGGTGCTGCCCGTAGGGCAGCTGCAAATTTGCTGTGCCCTGGGGGCAGGGCATTCAGGTGAAAAAAGGAGCAGCTGCTCTAAAGCTGCTCCATGTTTTCACATGTCATGCAGCAATCTGCCTGGCCAATTAAAGGGGATTAGAGACCCACTTGCAGGTGGGTGCAGTCAGTGACTGCACCCACCTGCAAGGGGATGTCTGGGGCGTCCTTTACCCCTTCCAGAAGGCTTCTCTTAGGTGGCACACCTCCTGTCATTGCACCTCTTGAGAGCTTCTTTGCCTCTGCGCCAGCATCTGTATTACCATTATGAAAAATGGGGTAACCCAGTAAAGTCAGAGGACCTGGGTATTTGTTGGTACAAGACACAAGTGGTCCTAGACTAACAACGTATTATTAGTTGTTAGCAATTAATGGCTGAGAGGATATATATATATATATATATATATATATATATATATATATATATATATATATATATATATATATATATATATATATAAAAATAACCTACTGGCGGTAGCCAGTAGGAATATATAGTTAGGATTTTTTCTCAATGGAACTTTTGAAAATTCTATGTCTAATAACTTTGGCGTTTGTGGACGGAATCGGCTGAAATTTTCAGGAAAATGGCACAGTTTGTTTCTGAGCAGCCCCTGAAAATTCGGGGGGGTTTCGTTAAGGGGGGGCCGAGAAAAAAGGGGGGTCCCAAAACGCGTTTTTCCCATTCATTTTTCCATAAGGCCTTTGGCCTCACTTTTAGCTCGAACGGGTGAATGGATTTACACGAATCTTGGCAAAATTATAGGGACTGTTAGCCCGATGTGCCTTTGCTGGGTCTCAATATATGTGCTCCAGTGGATTTTGAGAAATTAACGTTTAAAAAAACAGATATATCTGTGACAGCGTCCCAGATAGCGCTCCAGATCGCGTACTTTTCGCGTAACGGAGCTTTGCGTAGCGAAGCTGATTGGCTCTCCGGTGTCTGTCAACATTCTAAACAGTCCGGTGCGGCCGCCATCTTGTCTCTCGGTAGGATCGAGAGACAAGAGGAGGAGAAAAACGAAGGGGGAATTTAATGAAAGGGGGCAAGGTAGACCCCTCTTGACCCCCTAGGAATGATGTTGGGGTTATTAAAGGGTCCCGTGGGGCAAATAATAAAAATTTGATTTTTCCCGGTAGAAGCGCTTCTCGGTTCGCGAACCGAGTCGCAAACTGGTAGCGAAACGTGAATTCGCCATTTTGTGTTTCGATTTAAATAAATTACTAGATGGAGGAAAAGCAATGTGAGTATTGGGTATAAGGGGGTATGGGAGACGTATCCTGACCCCCTATGTTTTCTGAGGGTGGTTGAGGAGGCTCATATATGTTGATACTTGTCTTCTAGCGGTTGCGCGAGAGCGTTTTTTTTTTGTTTTGCCGCTTGACTTCTGTTAACGTTCGATTCGAAGGAAATTAGGAAGTGTTGATCGCCATTTTGACACTGCGAGTAAATATATTGTTAAAAATAATTGTTATAAATTAATCCGTATTGATGAACATTGTGTGCGCCATCTTGTTTTTTTTCCAATGCCACACTTTTGTCATGCACGGCAGCCATTTTAGATGCCTTGACCAGACCCACTCTCTGCACGCCGCCGATCCTCAGCATGGTTCCCCACCCTCGCAAGCATCTCCCCCACGCACTGGTCACCCCCGCTCTCTCTCTCATGCATGGGCCAGAAACCTCCTTCCATCTGCGCTGTTCTTCTCTGAGAATCACACCCTGTGCCCGCCCGACACCTCCCTTTCACCCTATTCACTACCGCACCCTCTGACACTCCTCTTCCTCTGTGTCCGATTGTCCAGGCCGGTCCCAGGCTATCACCTAGCCCTGCAGATGTAGTTTATGGCCCCAGCTGTAGAGAATCACTCCTCTTCAAAGGAGTTACAGTAGATCAAGGCCCCCACCCGATGAGATCCGTCACACCACACGCGTTCCTACTATCTGATAACCATCCTGTATTGTGCTTGGGGAGGGGATTCTCACTGTGAGGGTGTGTGGGTCCGAGCCTGAAGCGGAAGATTCCAGGGATGCCTCTTTGTACATCAAAGTTTTTACAATTATGTGTCACATTAAAAATATATAGCACTCCAACAAAGTAGTAGGATTATAACACTTTAATAACTTATAAATATATACAACGCAACAAAAACAGTAAATACATTTAAACATTTTTTTGAAAAAAGAAGCAACAATGGTCAGTAGCTGTGTTTTGTGCGAATAGTCCCAAGGCAGCACAACGTGCTGAGTTCTGGACGGCACCCAGGTGATGGGTGCCGCACTGGTTTTTGGTATCCTACAATGCAGCTGCGAAAAACGGCGTGGGGCGTCCCGGGGGGTGCGGGGGGAGGCCTCGTCAGTAGCAGTCTGTTGTGCGAATAGTCCCAAGGCAGCAGAACGCGCTGAGATGTGGATGGCACCCAGGTGATGTCCAGTAAGTTGCCGCACTGGTTTTGGTATCCTACAATGCTGCTCCGAAAAACGGCGTGGGGGGGGCAGGTGGAGGCTCGTCTGCTGTAGTGGGGCGCCCCTTTACCGTTTCAGTTGCCATTCCGCCCGCTTTTGCTACACTGTGCCTCATCCGCCATTCAGCTGTTTATCGCCCGCTCTTGCGGCTACAGCGTCTCGCTCACCATGTTGTTGAGTTGCGCCCACTCTTGCGGTGCAGCGATAGGCGGCTGCCACAGGACTCTTAAAATGGCGGACGGCTCTTCGGATTTGGGCCTGGTCCACTAAAATGGCCCTGGGACACCTTGGAACTCGGACGCTTGTCTGCTAGGTCTTGGACCCCATTCTCGAAAGCGTCCCCTGAGCCTTGAAGATTCTACAAAAGTCTTGGGGGCCCCCGACTCCTGCAGGCTTCCGGTGGGGAGCGGCTGCCATGATTGCTCGCGGAATGACCACGACGGAGCCACGAGATGGTGGTGCTCTCATGCTGACGCCAGCTTCAGCTGAAACATCCAGAAACACTGTAGACTATCAATTCGATGAGTTCCGGTGGAGCCCCAACGTGACCCGGTAGGGAAGAACTTGCCCTCCCCTTTTTTGAGTGATGGTTCTTGTTGCCTGTCCCCTCTGTTGTCATCTAGCAGAACCTTTTTGGATTGCTGAATGAGAAAAAATAGGAATATTTTACTTGCAGGACAGTTGTAAATTTCCCGGGAAAATACATTAGCCTGGAACATTGTTAGTGATAAACTGTAAATGCATCTGGGTCCTTTGCTTTACAAGTCAGAGTGAGAAAAAAAAAGGTGGGGCTTTCATCGTTTGGGAAAACATTTTTTTTAATCCAATGAAAAGTGTTATTTTTAGGTCATATGATCAAGCCTTCCATCATTAGGAAACCAAAAGTAAAATGAACCAATGAAAAGTTTTATAAACAAGTCACATGACCTGTTATGCGGCATAGGGCTATAAAAAGCGTAGAAAATCCGTTGGCACGTGAGGCGGCGTAAGTAGCGGACCGATGTGCGAATAGGCCGAAGGCAGCACAACGCGCCAAGATCCGGATGGCACCGAGGTGGTGTCATAGTTGAGAGTTCTGAGCAGCGCTTGTAACACTGTCTGAAGCTTATTTGCACCTGCTGCAGTTTCACTATTGCCCTGGTGTGGCCAAAGATCGCCCATGACATAGGCGGCCGGCTCCCGGGGTCCGGCGGAACTTTTTTCCTTTTCCTTTCTGCATCTTGTCCCACAATCCGTTTGACCTGAAGACACGACCAGGTCCCTGAATGTGTGCAGGGGGACGCTATTGATTGAATCAAAATGGCGGCTTCACACAAAGCTGACTCAAGCGTTGCTGCTGATGCTATACAGACAAAAACTGGTTTTCAGTTTGTACATTCTTCAGGATTTTTCCATCCAAGGCTGGTTGCGAGTTTGTAGAACAATGGCTTCAGATCTTGCCCTCCCCTCTTTTGACTGATGGTTCTTGTTGCCTATCTCTTCTGTTGTCATTTAACTGAACCTTTTTTGACTGCCGAAAGGGGTTCTGGTCCGACCGCTGGTTGGTGGAGACATTTTGACTATATTCTGGACCTGCACGGCCTCGCCCAAGATGGCGCCGGTATAAATGGGACTCGTAACTCCTTGTTGTGTACTGGTTGCACAACCTTGATATCACGAGATACGTATGCAGTTTTGAAGCACATGGCGGGCGGGGACGAGAATTGATTGAATATTTCGACATTCTGATGTGTTATTGATTACTGTATGTTATAACTTGTGTATCCCTGCTTTTGAGGGCTATTCTGGGTATAGTTACTCACTGGTTATTTGAGGGCTATGCTGTATATGGTCACTCATCGGTTATTTGTGGGCCATGCTGTATATGGTCACTCTTTGGTTATTTGAGGGCTATGCCGTATATGGTCACTCATTGGTAATTTGAGGGCTATGCTGTATGTGGTCACTCATTGGTTATTGTGTTTTGGTATCAATGATTGTTTCACCAAAGAGTTGTTACACAAGATTGGCGTTGTGTGTGATTGTGGGTTCGTCGTGTGCACCTGGTTTCCGGCTACCTTTGTGTTTGCCGTGTGCACGTGTAGTGCTGAGGTGTGCTTGTAGTGAGTGTATGTTTTCCCGCAGTATGGATGTGTCATACGAGTACTGTCACTTATGGTGTGCGCGTTGTTTCCTGGTATTTTTGCATTAAGTTTGTTCCTTTGTGACCTGCTTCTTATACTGGTCTGGCCAACTTGTATAAAAAGTGGCATAAGGATGTAGGATGAAGATAGTTGTTAATGTCAGGAAGTAATGCGGTGCGGGATGTGTTAAATTTATTGTATGTGTTGTTAATTTGTACTTTAGTGCATTGTGTTCACATTACTGACTATATGTACTAGAGTGCATCTCATTGACAACCATTTTATTGCTTATTTGCAATTGTACCCATAACGAAGGGAGATATGTTATAACTTGTGTTTCCCTGCTGCTCAGCTAGTATGTATGTCATATAGATTGTTGGATGATTGGAATGTTGCTGTGCTGTGAATGTCAGTTGAGTGAGGGCTGAGCAGCAGGACAGCTGCTCCTGATGGGGTTATCATTATAACTTAACTAACTAACTTAAATAAAGTAACTTGATCTACTTTACATGAAGTATCCATCTTCTCTTTGAGTACAACACTGTACTATTGAAAGTTCGAATTAACGTCACCCATGGTACTTGCCCGCAAATGTATATCTAGATAATTTTATTGTAAGTGGCCCTGTCATATTTTAATTACAAAATGTACGTCCACCGATTCCGCAACTGTTAGACACCTTAGTTCTTGCAACCTAATGGCCCGCTCGTTACGTTCCTCTACAGTGTAAATGTCTCCTCATCATATACGATTCCAGTTTTCTCCGTGGCCGGCCCACGTGGTTATAGGCCCGTATTTGTATACTGACATTTTCACAATAAAGGTTTTTAAATAAAACATGGTAGTAGTATTTACATTGGTAAAGTTTTTAATTTTAGTCACTGTTTTCGAATCAGTAAAAGGCAAGTGAAATAAAGCAGTCCAATTACATGACGGATAAAAGGTATAATACGCAGGAACGCAGTAAAGATAAATGGTCAAGGGCTGTTGTGTTTTCTACTCCTGCAACATAAAGTGATCGATAAGAATCTGATATTCAGGCGTATCGGCGACTAAGACAGCAGGCCGAGCCTCTTTTGCTCAACGGCTCCGTCATGTGGCGAAGAAACGCCCTTTTTCTAGAAAAAGGAATATATTTTACTTGCAGGACAGTTGTAAATTTTCCGGGAAAGTACATTAGCCTGGAACATTATAACATATATGTTTAAGAAAAAATAATGTTCGAAAGCAATAAAAAGCGTAATTTTTAGGTCATATGACCAAGCCTTTCATCATTAGAATAACAAAAGTAAAATGAACCAATGAAAAGTTTTAATAACAAGTCACATGACCAGTTATGCTTACGTTACGCGCTGCGCGCCGCGCCCCGGATCGCTTCCGGGAAGCTGCGGTTCGCGCACCGGAGCACTTCCGGGTGCGCTAACGCGGCGTGTCATATAACGCATTACGCGACAACGTAGGTCCAGAATATAGTCAAAATGTCTCCACCAACCAGCGGTCGGAACACAACCCCTTTCAGCAGTCTAAAAAGTTCTGTTAAATGACAACAGAAGGGACAGGCAACAAGAACCATCAGTCAAAGAGGGGAGGGCAAGTTCTTCTCTACCGGGTCACGTTGGGGCGCTACCGGAACTGATCGAATTGGTAGTCTACAGTGTTTCTGGATGTTTCAGACTGAAGCTGGCGTCAGCATGAGAGCACCACCATCTCGTAGCTCAGTCGTGGCCATTCCACGAGCAATCATGGCAGCCGCTCCCCACCAGAAGCCTGCGGGAGTCGGGGGCCCCCAAGACTTTTGTAGAATCTTCAAGGCTGAGGGGATGCTTTCGAGAATAGGGCCCAAGCCCTAGCAGACAAGCGTCCGAGTTCCAAGGTGTCCCAGGGCCATTTTAGTGGACCACGCCCAAATCTGAAGAGCCGGCCGCCATTTTGAGAGTCCTGTGGCAGCCGCCTATCGCTGCATCGCAAGAGCGGGAGTAACTCAACTACATGGTGAGCGAGACGCTGTAGTCGCAAGAGCGGGCGGTAAACAGCTGAATGGCGGAAGAGGCACAGTGTAGCAAAAGCGGGCGGAATGGCAACTGAAACGGTAAAGGGGCTCCCCACTACAGCGTGTCTTCAGGTCAAACGGATTGTGGGACAAGGTCCAGAATGGAAGAGTCATCAAAAGGCAAAAAGTTCCGCCGGACCCCGGGAGCCGGCCACCTATGTCGGGGGCGATCTTAGGCCACACCAGGGCAACACGACTTGGGGAGGGGGCAGGAGCCAAGCACCCCCTCCCAGTCCTGGCCACCACACCGCATGTTGAAAATCTGAAGCCATCGTTCTACAAACTATCAACCAGCCTTGGATGGAAAAATCTTGAAGAATGTACAAACTGAAAACCAGTTTTTGTCTGCATAGCATCAGCAGCAACGCTTGCTATCAGAGTGCATGAGTTTCATGCTCGATCGATTGAGCTAGCCGGATCAGGCAACAAAAAGTATAAAATAGTTATGTAAATAGTTATTTAATAAAATGTTTTACCCTGTTACTTTGCTGGTGTGTTGTATATATTTATAATATTTGCATAGAGTTTATCGTTATTTTGGGCGGGGTGGGTGGCGGAGCCGAGCTGTCTTGCAGCCATCATGGTGTGGAGCTCAGTTCATCTCACTAGTTTCGTATTTCTCATGAAGGGTTGTTCCTAATGTTTCTATTTTAGTGAGGTCAAAAAGAGATCCCATTAGTGGCCTACTGATTTTGCTCGATTACTTTTGTTTTTTTACACGATTTTTCACTATCTGCAAAGACTAAACAGAGTATTGCGACTCTGTGCTTGTTTGTAAATAGAGAATGAACCAAAGAGAATCAATTCTAAAACAGTAAATGCTTGGATAACAATCAATCAAATGGAGAGACAAGCATGCACGACGGATTACAACGGGGGCAAAGGCCTGCGTTAACTACCCTTTACTATCTGCAAAGAGAGAGTACTACTAAGAGAAAAGAGGGGGGGGGCAGCGTTCAAAGCACATCAGCGTGCATAAACACGAAAATGTTTTTACCTATCACGTACTTCACATTTGACAGCTTTTGATATTTGCTATTAAAAAACCATTGAAATTCACTGAAAAAACCATAGGTTATAGACCATATATAGTTAGGAATTAGCATTTACAAAACCTTGAAAATTCACTGAAAAAACCATAGGTTTTAAGCCATGTATAGTTAGGGATTAGCATTTACAAAACCTTAATTTACTCGCACAAAACCATAGAAATTTGCATATATAGTTAGATGCAATAACTATATATCGCGCACCCGCAACCCACTGCTGATGATGTCACATATTACATCATTCATGACATGGTCAGTGACATCACTGATGACATCACTGATGACATCTCAAATGACATCACTGATGACATCACTGATGACATCTCAAATGACATCACTGATCACATCACTGATGACATCTCATTTGACATCAATAATCACGTCACTGATGATATAATTGATGTCATAATACAATGCACCTCCTCACACTCTAAAATAACCTCTGTTACACCCAGTGTTAAATACAGAGTTTCATTTTCTGAACCATTGACACACCACTACCAGTTACTACATACGCACTCACTGATTCCTACGTCTACACACACATTCACTCATTCACCCATACAATCACTCATACATACAGTCACTCATTATTACAACACTATCATATGCACTCATACACCTATGCAGACACTCAAACACTGCCACTCATCCATAGAGTTACTCACACACCTAGTCAGTCCTGTAAATAATCAATCACACTTCGATTTCCTCATCTATACAGTTAAACACAGAACACCTTATTTATTCAAACATATACTAACACATACTTACTCTCTTATACAATTACTGATACAAGTACACATTGATGTGTGCAGAGTCACACACCTCCCAGCCAGCCACACACACACTCAGTCTTCCATACAAATACTTGGGCAACCAATCAATAACCCATATAGCCACTCATATAGCTACTGATCAAACCATGCAGCAGTTTGCACAACAACAGACATATTGATGCACACTTTCAGACAGTTTAGTCACTAATCCATGCATTCAGTAAGACACATTTATTCACTCACTCAGTCAGTCACGCACCTACTAAATCTTTCATCCAGACACTTATACATCCACTCATTCTTCAATATGTAAGACATATTTTAAATTTACAGAAACATACAGTCACTGGATGTCATCAGTGATGTCATCAGTGATGTCATTTGAGATGTCATCAGTGATGTCATCAGTGATGTCACTGACCATGTCATGAATGATGTAATATGTGACATCAGCAGCAGTGGGTTGCGGGTGCGCGATATATAGTTATTGCATCTAACTATATATGCGAATTTCTATGGTTTTGTGCGAGTAAATTAAGGTTTTGTAAATGCTAATCCCTAACTATATATGGCCTAAAACCTATGGTTTTTTCAGTGATATATATATATATATATATATATATATATATATATATATATATATATATATATATATATATATATATATATATATATATATATAATGTAAGCCCTATAATCTAAGGCAGATGTAGTGAACAAGAATAAAAGTTTGGATTCAGATTCACGGAGTCAGCGCCTTCTTTAATCGTGAAGTATGGTATGAAAGAATATATATATATTCTTTCATACCATACTTCACGATTAAAGAAGGCGCTGACTCTGTGAATCTGAATCCAAACTTTTATTCTTGTTCACTACATCTGCCTTAGATTATAGGGCTTACATTTATGCACAGAAAACAGGGTGTATCATTCAATTAGCGTTACAGGTTAGATCCAGATGTTGCCATGGTTACATTGTGGCTGAACCTGTATTGAATAGTCTTTTTACACTTTTTACACCCAGAGAGAGCATTTATTTTAGAAACATTTTACATTTGTTTGTAATTCACCAAATACATGTGTTGAAATATTTATGTCCTTCTCGTCATACAGCATGTTATAAAAGTCACAGCTGTATTAAGGTCATCTTATACCCATTCGTGGTAACAATAGTGAAAGAAAGAAAAGTTAACGCAACATGTTACATATTCCTGTTGGTCCCTGCCATGGATGTTCCAAATAAAAGGTCTTGCCATAGTAGCCCATCTGGTTTACCTGTTTTTTATTTGTCTCGGTGAATCCTCAAGCATGCGCTGTCTACATGTGTTGGGAGGTCAGGTACTTTCCCAAGAGGTGCCAGAGGAGCCGAAAACACTCTACTTAGTACATGTGTCTCCAGGTAAGTGGTTGTAAAGTGCGGCGATGTGATTAGAAGATATTGCGAGATACGCACATACATCTCTCCCGTGTTTACTAAGACATCCTCTCTGTTATTGTGTTTGCCCAAGTGGGCGAGCGCAGCCAGGTGTAGCTCGGGATCTCGAGTGCGTGGTAGTTAAAAACCGTGAGCCGCATGAATGTGTAAGAATCCCCTGGGTTAGTTAAGTTATAGTGACATACTGGTTTGCGAAAGCCAATACTCAGACGGAGTTTTGGCCAAAGGATGCCGGGAGGACCCGTTGGGAACATCGTGCATCAGGTCCTGCTCTAAATAGAGTGAGTGGCTGGGGGACCGGTGGTAGATATGTGTTATGGTGCTGGTGAATGTGATTGGTATGAATGTAACTAGGTGATGTGTTCTACTGACATAATCCTATGTCCGGAGTGTGCTCTTATGTGCCCATGTGCAAACCCGTGAGTTGTGTAGTACGTGAACTGCAGATGTTATACGAATGGTACTAGGGGAAAGGAAGCAGACAGAGATGCTTTAGAGGTGAACACTTAAGGCTTCGTCCGCATTCAGACCGAATGGGATCTTAGAATTCAAGAGTATGATGTACCTTGACTCCAAGCGGCGTAATGCCAATGGGCGGTTACCTCCCCTTATGTTCTTCGGAATGCTATCTATCACAAAATATTGGATGTTATTAGCATTACCTTGATGAGCCTCATGGATGTGTCTAGCTACTGGGTACGCCGTCGCCGGGTCATTGTTTGTGATTGCTCGCAAGTGCTGCAAGATCCGTACATGTGCTGGATGAATTGTAGAACCTACATATTTCTTGCCACATGTACACACAAGCACATATACTGCAAAGTCTGTTTTGCATGAGAACGAATCCCTCCATATGTATGGTTTGCTCCTAAACGGAGCGTGAACTTTAGTAGTATTCACGCCGTGTGTGCACGCCTTACACTTAGAACATTTTTTGAAACCTTTTTGGGAATTTAGACAATTTTTAGTCTTTTTGAGTGCTGGTGCATTGCAGACTATCTCATTTCTCATTGACTTAGCCTTTCTGAATGTTATTAAAGGACTTTTTCCCACTGTTTCACCTATGTTTGCATCACCACGGACTAAGGGCCAATCTCTCCTCAGGATTTTTCGGAGATTACTATGGTATCTGTTGTACCCAGTTATTAACCTCGGGGTTTTTTTTCTGTTGTGATCTGGTTCTTTCACCACTGTATCAGGGAAAATAAGATCTTTCCTGTTTTTAGCTCTACACTTTTCTTCCGCCCTGTGGCATGTGTTTTCTGTGTACCCCCTCTTCCTGAGTCTTTTAAACAGCTCTTGTTTTGGACTAGTGAGTCCTTCAGTGGTGCTACAATTTCGTGTCATTCTAAGGCACTCGGCATAGGGAATAAACTGGGTTTTCAATCATCATCCTAGTGGCCTTGTAATTGAAATAATTTTTGTTTTGATAATACTGTTTGTGCCTTATTTTTGATATATATATATATATATATATATATCAAAAATAAGGCACAAACAGTATTATCAAAACAAAAATTATTTCAATTACAAGGCATACTGTTTGTGCCTTATTTTTGATATATATATATATATATATATATCAAAAATAAGGCACAAACAGTATTATCAAAACAAAAATTATTTCAATTACAAGGCTGCTGCTACGCGCTAATTCAGACCCCCACCTTCAGGGAAACGCCATCACCGCCAGCGCGCCAAAGGCGTAGCCACGCCCACTGCGAGGCCACGCCCACCGACCTACTACTTAAACGCTCGAAAGCGCAAGGATTTCATTCATTGGAACCCCTCTGAGGCGGAAAGCCGGAGGTTTTGTTAAACTTCACTTTTTAAAAACTGTCACGAATTTACTGCTCTTTTAATCACAAAACGCTCTTGCTCACCTGGCTGAAAGCGCTGCTGCTTCGCGCTAATTCAGACCCCCACCTTCAGGGAAACGCCATCACCGCCAGCGCGCCAAAGGCGTAGCCACGCCCACTGCGAGGCCACGCCCACCGACCTACTACTTAAACGCTCGAAAGCGCAACGATTTGATTCATTGGAACCCCTCTGAGGCGGAAAGCCGGAGGTTTTGTTAAACTTCACTTTTTAAAAACTGTCACGAATTTACTGCTCTTTTAATCACAAAACGCTCTTGCTCACCTGGCTGAAAGCGCTGCTGCTTCGCGCTAATTCAGACCCCCACCTTCAGGGAAACGCCATCACCGCCAGCGCGCCAAAGGCGTAGCCACGCCCACTGCGAGGCCACGCCCACCGACCTACTACTTAAACGCTCGAAAGCGCAACGATTTCATTCATTGGAACCCCTCTGAGGCGGAAAGCCGGAGGTTTTGTTAAACTTCACTTTTTAAAAACTGTCACGAATTTACTGCTCTTTTAATCACAAAACGCTCTTGCTCACCTGGCTGAAAGCGCTGCTGCTACGCGCTAATTCAGACCCCCACCTTCAGGGAAACGCCATCACCGCCAGCGCGCCAAAGGCGTAGCCACGCCCACTGCGAGGCCACGCCCATCACATCCATTACAAATGTGTCGACCTCCCCAGCGCAGCGGACGAGCGCAGCGGGAGCGCCGTTTGCGCGCCGAAGGCGCGCCTAAGGCAAGCCCGTCTGCGCCCGTCCGCGCACGACCGGGCCTAGGGCCAGAACCCCTGCCCGAATCCCTTCACCCAACTATAAAGTACTCCCGCAGAGATCTATTGAGCCTCAGACCTCCCCCACCCTCCTGTGATTACATCTATAATCTCAAGGGACCTTTCACTCGTTGCTCCTTATGCAAACCAGTGCAGCTCACACTACCCACTAAACCCAGCAAACCCGCCACCCTTAACTTTGCCTCTCTGAATTGCCGTTCACTTCCTAAACATGCGACTCAGATTGCCGACATCATAGAAGATCATGGAATTGATATATTCTTCCTCACGGAAACATGGCTCGGCCCTCACTCACAATCAGACATGGTCCTAGCAACACCACAGGGCTACTGTATTCAATCCTTACCCCGTCCTCTAGGCAGAGGAGGCGGGGTAGCCATCATCCATCGAGAACACCTCCACTGCAAAACCTACGATGCACAGATTACCGACGCAGAAAGTCTGCATTTTTCCGTCACACTCAACCCAACCACCTCTCTTACAGGACTCCTCATTTACCGCCCTCCCGGCATCCCGGGTCCCTTCACCTGTTCGCTTCTGGACTTAGTCACAACTCAGGCCTACTCCTTATAAACTACATGATAGTTGGAGACCTGAACATCCACCTAGAAGACCCGGCCAACTCGGTAGCCCATGATCTCATTCAAGATCTAGCGGCTTTCGATATCCGTCTATTAAACTCCGGAGCCACCCACACCAAGGGCCACCTTTTAGACCCCGTATTTACCAACTCGTCCTCAATGCTAGCAAAGGAGGCCTTTCCCCTCCCTTGGACAGACCACTTCCTGGTCTCTTTCCAATTACCTGGAACCTTCACGAAAAACCGTACACCCCCTACCTTCAGTAAGGATAGGACCTGGCCCAGACTCTCCACGGACGAATGGGCTCAGACCCTGGAAAAAAACATCCCTGCTCAGGCCGAAGACCCAAATACGGCTGACAGAAGATTCAGAGACTGGATTACCGTCTCCCTAGACCTTGTACTCCCACTCAGAAATAGGGAAAATAAAAACGGCAAACATGGCTCAGCACCATGGTACTCCGCAGAACTAAGAACACTTCGCAAAAATTGCAAAAAGGCCGAACGACTCTGGAGAAAGACTTGGCAACATGCCAACAAAGAAGCCTACCAGTCTGCGGTCAAACTTTACAAAGAGGCTATCAAATCAGCCAAAGCTTCGTACTACAACACACGAATACAAGAAGCATCCAATTCAGCCCGAGAATCTTTTTTGATCGTCAAAGAGCTGACCAAGGTCCCCACCACCTCCTCCTCCAACACCCCCAAAGTCGACAGAAGTAATGAGCTAGCCAACTTCTTCAACGAGAAAATCACCCGCATCCTGGCCTCCCTCCCTCCCCCCAGCTCCCCCAGCCTCACGGAAAGTAGTACTTCCCCCGAACCGACTGAAAGCATCTGTCGTCCATCGCTTCAGACCTTCCGACCTGTCACCCCCGCAGAGGTTGAGCGAACTCTAGTAAAAATGAAAAGTGGATCTCCTTTGGACCCAGCCCCTATCAGGTTCCTCAAGACCGTAGCCTCAGTAATTGTCCCTACCATTACGGACCTTATCAACTGTTCGTTTTCCCATGGAACCCTCCCCGACAGCTGGAAGAGTGCTGTGGTTAAAGCACTCTTAAAAAAACCCCAGCTAGATCCATCGGACCTGTCCAACTATAGGCCAATATCCCTACTCCCTGGCATTAGTAAAGTCACCGAGAAATTGGTAAACATCCAACTATCCCAGTTCCTTGAAACGAATAAACTGCTCCGACAATCCCAAACCGGATTTCGCCCAGGCCACGGAACGGACACCGCACTCCTTGCAGTGATTGAAGAGGCAAGGGGCTTACTAGATTCAGGAGGATCAGTGGCAGTGATCCTCCTGGATCTAAGTGCAGCCTTTGACACGGTCAACCACCGTGTCCTTCTGAGTAGACTGGCAAATGCAGGACTTACCGGGACAGCTATCAAATGGATCGAATCCTATCTTACAGGACGCACTTTTCAAGTATGGGATGACAGCCACCACTCATCCACCCTCCCACTCACTAGCGGCGTCCCCCAGGGCTCTTCCCTAAGCCCGACGCTTTTTAATGTCTATATGGCCCCCCTCGAGGACGTGGTAACACCATTGAACATCAAAATGGTGAGTTACGCTGACGACACCCAACTAGTCGTCTCCCTGTCCCAGCTGATTGACCATCCTGAAAATCTGACTAACTGCCTCATAAATATCCACAACTGGATGAACGAATCATCATTGAAATTGAATGGGACTAAGACAGAGGTAATGTTACTCGGCAAGCAATGGACAACTATCCCTCCCACGATATGGCCCGATGTGTTCGGTGAAATTCCCCCCCCCAAATCTGAAATCAAGACACTCGGGGTGTGGCTAGAGCCACAGCTTACGATGAAAACCCAGGCAACCAAAACTTCGGGCACATGTTTTGGGCTCATGCGTACGACCCGTAAAATCCTGCCCTTACTCCCACCTATGTCCAGAAAGCTCCTTATCCAGGGCCTAGTGTTGTCCCGTTTGGACTACAGCAATCTGGTCTACTTGGGAGCCCCCGAGGCTACCATCACGAAACTCCAGCGGACACAGAACGCGGCAGCACGCATGATTACCAACACCCCCTCCAGAATATCCGCCAAGCCAGCCCTCAAAACCCTGCATTGGCTCCCTGTGCGCCAAAGGGTACACTTTAAAGCAATGTGTACTACACACAAGCTTTACAACGGATCTGGTCCAGCAATCCTTAGTAAAATGATCACACCTTATACAGCAACCAGATCGCTACGATCTCAAAATGAGAATCTAGTCCGCATCCCCAGATTCAAAAAAGCCCGCACAGGAGGCCGACAATTCTCCGTTCAGGCGGCCAAGGGCTGGAACGCACTCCCTCGCGTCCTCAGACTGGAATCCAACTTCCTTGCATTCCGCAAAAAACTAAAGACCCATCTGTTTCCCAAATAACACCCTTCGGCTACCTCCCCTCTTAATAGGATTCAAGTTACATAGCGCGGGGATGCCCTTGGGTCACCAGGCGCTTTAGAAATCGCTAAAATAAAATAAATAAATAAAGGCCACTAGGATGATGATTGAAAACCCAGTTTAATCAATCAAATATGGTATTTTATCCAAAAGTGATACATACAATCTCATGTCACATGGTTATTATAAGACAGGAAGTGGTATGTGAAAAATCAGTGCTCGTGTGTGAGAAGATAGGAAAATACGGAAAAAGGAAAGCAGTGATTGTTTAAAAAAATTCCAAGTATACGAGATCCAGTGTAATTAGAATACGGTCTCTCATTGCAGTTGAGGCCTACTCCTATAAAAACAGTACAACATAGTACATTTCCGACTGTTATTTTCACAGTGTAATATCTTCTGTTTTCCAAGTGTAGGGGGTCAGGAGGAGGGTGTAGGCCTATTCAGGGGCATCAACATTTCGACCCAGGTGCTTAAGGGTTAGTATGATCCTCAGCGGCGGATCTTGATGAGGGACGTTATTAGATCTTTCCACCACCTTTGATACACTTTTCCACCCTCTACTGATACAATGCTTAGCTAACAGTAGCATTGGCTGGCATGTCATTTCTATCTGATCTGTTTCAATCAGTCCGTCATCCCTCTCCATTCATCTGCTCCAGAGCCACTGACCTATGGCATTCCAAGGGCTCTTCCCTTAGCCTAATGATCGTCAATGTTTACATTGCCTCCTTCTCTGAGATTATTTAGCCTCTTGGTTTTAAGGTAGTCTCAAATGCAGATGATACTCAGCTACTGCTGTCCTTTTTTATGCCAACAATGTACTCCTACATTCTTTCCAATCGTGCCTTGCAAAAGTGGCTGGTTTGAGGAAGTTCAGCTGTTTAAAACTTAATGCCTCTAAAACTGAAGTCCTGCTCGTTTGCTGATCGCCTTGCATTTGGTCCAGTGCCTGGTGGCCTTCAGAACTTTCCCCTCCTCCTTACTTAATAGAGGAGGCTAGGAATCTCTGAGTAAAATTCAACTAAGATCTTTCCTTTGTGCCACAGGTGAAGGCGGTCAATGGTTCCTGTTTTTCTTTTCTAAAACGGGTTTTAAAATTTCTGAGACAATTGCTAGAATTAACTAAGAAAACTATTGTTCACTCGCTGATTACCTTCCACCTGGATTACTCAAACAGCCTATATATGGAGCTTCCAGACAATTTGCTGCAGCGTTTACAGGTGGTTCAGAATGTCGCCGCTTGGCTTCTGCTGAACATCCCTCGTCACAAATTTATCTCAGGTCATATAAAATCCTTACATTGGATCACTGTATGCCAAAGTAATATTTTTAATTCTCTCCTGCTTACTTTTAGGACTTTCTGTAACAAAGATCCAATCTATTTGTGCAACAGATTTCAGGTCTGCCTTCCTTCCCGTTCCCTTAGCTCTTCCTTTCAGTAGTTAAGGGTGGTCCCTTCTGTAGGCTGAGCTCATCTGGGGAGTGAGGGTTTGCTCTTTCTCTTTCCTGGCCCCTAAGCTTTGAAATGGTGTCCCATTCAATATTCATGTCTTCATTTAAAAGACTTTAAAAAACTTGCCTCATTCAGTAAGGTTAACAATTTCTTCTTTTTCACTCTCTTACCCAGCTAGCAGCACCGGGACTTCTAATACACGGCCGTGGTATTTACAAATGGCAAATTCTTTAATTAATGTAACATATTATTGTTCCTTCCATTTTTAGCCCTGTGATTTAATCTATTTGAAAAAATAACAAATATAACACATTTATTGTAATCCTAATTGAAGCTCAAATCTTGAATGCAAATGCTTCATGTGAAATAATTTAATTTATTGTGCATGACATCAATTCTCACCATAAACTCACGTTATTTTCAATCAAATTAAAATAATTAAAACTTCGTTCTGAAGGTCATAGTGTATTAGATACGTTTAATTTTAATTTCATTTTACTCAACCCTAGCTCTAAATGTAATTAGAATTGTACTAATTAGTACCATCTTTTTAAATGAATGCCTTACCCTTAATAAATAATAATTTACTTATTGTTCATTTAATTACTGTAATTCTACCCCAATCTAAAAACAAACCAGGGTACATTATTCTGCTTGTATTCTTAATAATTCTGTTTTTAATCCTAAGAATCCCCAATCTAATGAGCATAATGATGTCAATCAGGAAATGAGGACAAAGTGAGGGTCCTGCAAAAGTAATTGAAGGGAAGTAAAGGTCAGACAAAGAAAACACTGTGAAGAAAAGCTCAGACACTCCCCTGAGGAAATAGTCATGAATACACTACTATTTTTCTTATGTGTTAGGCGTTTGTGCCCATTGTTGTTGCAGCTCCAGGCCTTAAGTTATTGAAACAAGGGGTGTAGATGATTGTTTTGCACTTTCATTAATATATGGATTAGGCCGGTGCTAAATCTTAGCCAGTGTGATCTCAAAAAATGGGAGCCCCCATGCAGAATAAGGAATCTTAATTGCTTGCACCTTATTAAAAGCTTACATGCAGGCGCTTACATGCAGGCTCAAAGAAGTTGTCGACTGGTGTGCTGACTATGCGACACATAGAAGTGGCATACATTTAGTGCCCACGCATCTCCATGCAGGTGGGGGCAGTCACTTACAACATCCAACCACAGGGGTTCGGCCGCCGCCTCCAGTGAAAGGCAGAGCAGCAAAGTGAAATATCCAGTTTAACTTTTACTAATCCCAGGGTAGACACAGGTTGATGCCAGCAGTAGAAACACAACAACAAAAGAGAGGTTACATGTGTCTCAAAAGCCACAGAGACGGAGCCATGTAAAGAACAAGTTGGCCAGCCCAATTTGGGAGGATAGGAAAGCCCTCACACACCGACCTAGTCAGTGTCATGCTTCATCATAGGGCCCCACCTCGGAGGCCGAATGCCTCCTCGGTGTACTACGACGCTAGGAGACTGCGGAGCAGGTTGTGTGATAAGGCGTGCAGTGAAAAAGATAAAATAAAAGTGTCTAAAGGGTATCTCAAAAAATACTTTATTGATAGATCCCTATAACACAGTTAAAATTGGTCTTATGTGTCTGAATTTACAGCCAAAGGTAATGAATTGGTTTATTTCAGAATATTATAGTCAGTCAACATGTTTCAGCCTGTTAAGTGGTTTTAATTTACCTAGGCATTCATCAGGACTAGTGAAACCCCGGCGGTATGGACTCTCTAATCATCCACCCTAACCTGAGGACGTGAAAGTGAAAAAAGAAAAATTAGTGAAAAAAGTGCAAAAAGAAAGGGAGGACAAATGTCCAGTGCCCAAAAATCCTGATTTAGGATGTATATGCGCTTTAAAATGTGGCGCTAAATGCACCATGGGTCTCAGGAGGGGGGTAGGAGCGTCCCTGGCACATCGCCCTCAGCGCTCGCCACCCGTAACAGCACCTTGCTTCACCTCATAACCAGACCCCGAAGAAACACAACATTTGCTAAGATACTGCGCTCTCTCCCGGTCTGTACTCAGAGCAGCCTGAGGGAGTGACATGGAGTAGACTGGGACAGTGCACCTTATCGGAAATGCGGCCCTAAATCCTCATTACAAGCGGCCAATTAATCACATTTTGACCAAAATTGGACTACTAGTGGTGCGACATTACCACACCAAGTAGTCCATATTATGGTGATACTGCATTGAATTCCAGACACAAGTCCACCTGCTAAAGTAGGTGGAATATATACTTGCAAACATGGCCAGAATTACAGATTTAGATGCAGAAATCAATTTGTTATCACTGAGTTTGGCATATTATTCCCCATTCCAAATGACCCTATAGGGGCCCATGACGTCATCCCACAGTAACACCGGAACCTAGAGTTACCAGTACCCCTGGTTTAAGTAATACTGTGCGCCATATTACCTTTACTTAAGTCCACGCCTCTGGTATTGAGGTCTATAGTGGGGTCCAGGGGTTAGCAGGTGACTCAGTATCTCCAGGGACACCGAATTCTAGTCCTTGTTTTCCCTTGAATTGACCTTTGACATCTTGCACATTGGTCTGATTGGTTCAAGTCAGGTAAACTAACTTTATAATAGCATTTATTTGTTGACCAGACCATGATGTCCTCAAGGACATTGCATTACCCCGGTAACTAACAAAAATTGCTCTTATAGAAGCTTTATACCTACATAAGCATCTTATTACCAGATTCTGTCATAAACTGATGACCATACAGCACGCTAAGGTAGGCTCAGAGGAACAGGGGTATTTAATTAGGCAGATACTTCAGTTAGGTAGATTAATACTCAGTTTTGATGGTCAACAAATACTTGAGTATTTTTTGCCATAATTGTTTTCATTTGAAATTTGAAGGAAACGGCTTTCTGTAATTAGTGGGTTAACTGAGAAGTGTTTGCAGCTAACAGCACTGCTTTTGGTAGCGAAGAACAAAGTGCTGAGTTCTAAACTCCAGACAACCTTTAGCCAGCCAGGGAATAATATTTAACAAGTACGTCAGCCGTCCACTGAGTATATCACTGAGCTCTGTTCTGGAAAAACATATTCAGCTTTGCTTTTCCGGCGTCCTTCTCATTTTCGCGTTATTCCCAAGACAAGGGAGAAAGTCAGAGATAAAAACACCGAGGTGATCAAATGTGAAATAAAGCAAACGCAAAACAATAAAAACTGTGGGCACAGGTGAATTGACTGAGAAGTTGTGCATTGAACTCCAATAATGAAAACAAGCATTGAGCCCTCTGTGCTCAAACAAGATCACTTTTAAGACATCATTTAGTTCGTCTGGGAGGAAAAAGATAAAAGCTATAACAAACACGGAGATTGTTCACTGAGAAAATCATTTCAATAACCACAGCAAAACAGACTGGTGAAACGCTCAGGCATGATGAACCCGCGCAGATACTTACAAACATATCTTCATTTAGTTGTGTGTGACGAAGTCACAGCAATAAAAGCGGTAAATTACATGTATATCTGGAAAGTCTCAAATTAATACAATGGACGCCCGTTAGAGGTATTGAGGGTGAGGTAGTAACAGTACTTGACCTTTTCTATGCCTCACACTAGTCTTCAGGCCTGTGGTTTCAGAAGACCTAAAGGCAGCCTCAGGAACAGATTGTAAACTAAGGTCTAGGGCCCACTTTCGGTAGTTTCCACTTCATGCTCTTTGTCTGGCAGTGCTTAATTTGTAAAATATGAAGTCCAGGTGCTCAAATGTTTATCGGAGGCCACGCCCACTTCCTCCACTGGCTCCACCCACTTCCTCCGCTGACTCCGCCCACTTCCTCTATTGGCTCCAACTCCCTCCAGACACTTGTATCAAACACATAATTCCTAGCCAAAACTCTATCAGACCAAAATCCCTTCTCTATAGATATGAAACCTTTTCTGACTTGGAAATTGCAAGGCACCATTTTTGAGGACCAAATATTCAAGGAGACACTGAGAGACATCATCAACAATCCTAGGAACACGAGAGGTCAGCTACTAGCATGCTAATTGAACAGGAAGCCTTCTTAGTGGTGGCTATGGTACTCAACATTAGTTCGGTGTGGTGCCAGGAAATCGATGGCTAGGGTACTGATAACACCAGATAAAACACTAATTTACCTAGAACAGGCGCCAATACATGGCCCTCTCAGCCAGCAATATTTACAGTTAGCAGGCAGGAACATTCAGTGCTCCTGACAACTCATATATACTGAAAACCTAATCCACAAAGACTATGAGGAAGGTAAAGCAGGCACACTACTTGCGTGTCTGTGTAAATACAAAATGAGCATCACACAAATGACACATACCTATAATCGGCCATGAACTGCACAAAACAGCATAAACAGCCTTTTTAGGCTTTTACACTGGCCTATATAGAGCACAGGGCCCTGAATCACCGGCTGATCTCAGCTCCTAAATGGATTGGATAGAGTGAACCTGACAGGATTCCCTCCAGAGAAGCAAGAAACTTTGAATATGCCCTTGATGGATTCAAGCTTAAGTAGGTAGTATAAAAATCGGCAATGGGAAAAACTCCTGGACCATATGGCCTGCCTGCTGCATTTTGCAATGCCAAAAGGCAGTGCCACTGGAATTACCTATCAGAGAAGGGCCAAATTATGCAGCAGGGTTTAGTAAATTATGCAGGAAGACAAGGCAAATCATGCAGCATAATGAGGCACATTTTGTGATAGATCACTTTATTATTTTGTCAGCTTTACACTTGTTAATAGAGCCCTATTTAAATGCAATACATAATTCTCCTTCTGATCTCAACGGTTTTATCCATGTGCCTCTCCAGGGACCCTCTTCTCATTCCGCTGAACTCCAGTGAATGTGAGACACACCCAGGCTCTGACCCACAGACCAGCGTGTGCTACCCTGGTCCTAGAGTGCAGCTCTCTCTACTCTTTTCAGAGGGCCCCAGACCTTCAAGATGGATGAGGCTCCCTTGCGTCTGGGGCATAGGCCTTTTTTGGTTAAGCACATTATTCGTTGGGCCTTTTATCCACATACTACTTTTTCATTGCAGAACTTATGAGAGTGCTATTGAACTTCTCCTTGCAAGCAGATGCTTGTGTATTCAGTAACCCCTTCACCCCCCTACCGCTCCCAGCTGATACTTTTGTTTTTTATTGCTATAGTATCATGTAACATAATTGGTTGTTGTGGTAGATAAGTTTCACCAGTGTCGTATATGGGCTTCCTCACACACAGGTGGTCGTTTATGCTTGGACCTTCTGCCTACACGTCTGTTTTTCCTCATACACACACATGGACTCACTCTCAAATACTAACACACATGGACCTACCCTCATACACACGTTCATCTTTCCTCACACACAATCCTGGACCTACCCTCATACACACACAGGCCTTTTCGTATGTAGCTGGTTTAAGCTTAGGCCAACAATCAGGTTTTGCAGTACCTCCAGGAATGGTGCGCTTCTCGACTCGTGGAAAACAATGCTATTTAAAAAAAAAGTTGAGAAAAATAAAGTAGTGTTCCCCAGAAAAACTCTGTAAAGTGGTGCGAATGTGTTTGGGTGTGAATAACATCAATCTGGTCACATTTTGTTTCTTAATATTTTGAACCTTTTACTTCACTCCATCCAGAGGCTGCACTTTTACATAGAAAAATGTCAGAAAAAGACATTTCCAGCAAAAGTGTTTTTTATTTGGATCAATTTCACAGGGGAACAAATAAAGGAAAGGAGAGGTACAAGAGGGTAAGCACCATGTCTTGAAGTCCCGGTTTTCAGCAAGTGAGGAAGAGCGAGACAGAAAGAGGGGAAATAACAGAAAGAAAGAGAGCAAGAGAGAAGAGGGGGGGCAGCTGTCGGAGGCAGGAGAAGTGGACACTGTCCTTGTCTTTTCTGGGCAGGCCGTTCTCTGGGCCCGTCCCCAAACGGCCACGAACAGTCAAGCCTTATCTATAGGCTTTAGCCATTTCTGCCATCCTTGGACGCATTTGTAAAATAAACAAGCAGGGGAACGGATTCAGTTCAATTAAAGAAGAAGAGGCCCTGTCCTGGTGATCCCTCTCACTTCGACCACTGGGCGAGCCAGAAGTTCACTAGGGAAAATAAAGCATGCACCACTTAGGAAAACACAGAGGTGTGTGTCAGCAATGTACTCAACATAGGGCAGACCATCACAAGGAGCTGCAGCACGTCTAACTCTAGCCGCAGAAGACATGCATAGCAAGGAGCAGATAGGACAACAAGGCCCAGGAGCAGTAACTGACAAGGCTGTCGGAGAGGGCACTCTAAGGTCCGAAGGCAGCACTATAGCACATTTCAAGCTCGCAAACTGGGTCAAAAATACTCTAGACACTAAGTAGTAAAACATAACAGGGCGTGAGGTAATGGAGGACAGCGGAATACCTCAGCCTCACGCCTTAAACCACCAGAAAATGCTGTTGTAATCCCCTCCGATGCTAACCCTCGGCATGCTTAATTGCTGTTCTGAAATGGATAGTAGTTAAGGAGCACAAGCGCATAAAGCGGCTAGGCTTTTGCTGCATATCACGATGGCGCTTTCATTACAAATACACTTACATTTTGCTCCATTGGCACTCGGTGTTTCCCAGTTATGATGCAATAATAAATATTATACATTGCACAGAGGATACTGCTCACAAAGGAGGGTGGACCGAAAGACCAGCCCAAGTCAACCACGCTGACAGTAACCATTGCTCTGCGTTACACTTAAATAGCTGGCAGCCAGACATTCTTCTGCTAATGCGCAGCACAGTGGGAGACGCTGGTTTTACTCCGTATTTCTGCTGCCCACCCCTGGAATTTTTGATTCACCAGTAAAGTTTATGTCAGTGGTATACTTACTGCCTCAGCTATGAGAGGTTTAGTGTATATTTTTAAGCAGCGCTCATATTATTCTTCCTTTGTGTAAGGAATTTTAGCGGAAACGAAAAGTCTCTTTTACAAGGGAGAAGGGATAATTTGTGAAAGCGGACTACTAATTGTGTTACTGTGGGCCGATTTTAGTAAAAAAAAATAATAGGCCCCAGTAACAAAACCAGCCCGCTTTCGGCCTGGGGAAGGGGCGTTTACTGCACATGGTGCCCGGCTCCAGGAGCATGATTGCTCGGATCAGAGTCACTGACTCAGAGTCAACACGTATCGTACTTTGCTTAGTGCTCGGTTTACCAACCCCAACCACTACGCTTCGGTGACTACACTCAAGCGATAAAAACCAGCTTTGGTTTGTTACTAGTACTACTTACTGCGGTTACGGACTGGACTGGTTGCAGCTTTTATTAAGAGGCCCGATGCTGCTCTCTCTGCTGCTCTGCACAGTTCACTGTTGTTTTTCAAATCACAGTGCCGCCCAGCGTCGAGCCGAACAGACGACCTTTGCCGCACCTTCACACATGCACAATGTGCTCATGATTGATGACGGGCGGGGCGGCCTGGCAGGCTTAGAATTGTAATAAAAACGTTACGTAAAGCATGCTGCTCCAGCAGCCCCAAGACACCACATCCCGTCCATCGGGCAACAGGCATGGATTTGATATATAATCGGCTAAGCACTCTTCAACGGGGAGACAGTGTTGATAGTCAATCATCTTGTGTGACTGGACACACGTGCGCTGTACTTGATGTGAGTTGGCATCGGCACGCAGGTAGACCCGGCCCTAATAATTAAGTGCCGGTGCTAAGCACCGGAAAGCACCGGCACAAATTAAGCACTGTTGTCTGGTTCCTAAGTAGCAAATAGGTGGATGTTTCGGGGCTGACGAGGGATTACAGAAGATATCCCTGGGAGGGTGAAGGCACACACTCTTCCAACACAGCCACCCCCCACAACACGAACCTACAAAGACGCGTTTACCCTACCAGTGGATTTCTCTTTTTCGTTTGTAAGTTAAAAGGATTGTGCCTGTCTGGAAACACACTAGACAAAGGCAAAATCCATAAAATAGTTTTTTGAGTAAGGATCTGCCCAAATCAAATGGCCACCATTGAACAGTGGTATTTTTAAAGTAGGAAATGTATATTTATAGTTTTGCATGTCTTAGCAGTGAAAAAAAACAATCTTGTTTTCAAAGTAGCAAGGCTGGCTGTCTAATAGGAAAACGCTGGGTTAAATTATAACAACCTATTATGCTTGCATTCAGTTTGAGAGCAGCTAGAAAGATCATTCAAGGACTTGTTTTAATGGTAATTTGAAATCCAATGTCATGGTAAAGTTGGATTTTATATTACTATTTTGAAAATGAAAGTTTCAGAAAGTTGTACTTTTTCTTCCTAAGCCAAAAGTTCCTTTACCACAGTGTCCAGTGTCACCTAACTATTGAGTGGCTCCCCTGCGCTGAGATGTGGATCGCTCCTAGACAGTGAGCAAAAGGCTTAGGAGTGAAAATATGTTTTTCCTACCAAAGCAGGATGACCTGAAGGGCTGCCCGAGCACCTTTTTGAGCTTCAAAGGGTGACTAGTCTGACACTGGCAAACGTGGCTCACATCTAGGCCTGCCTCCCTTTGTCTTACTAGTTGGCTTGGCTTCAAACTGAGTGGGAAGGGGAGCTGTCCCAAACCTGGTATGGAGTGATCACATTGATTTCCCTCTTTCCATAGCCACACTTCTGGGTGTGCATAGGGTACTCTGGCCAGGGGAAGAATGATACTGATATTTTGGATTTAGGTAGAGAGGAGAACTATGGAATATCTTATAGTAAAACACAGAGGAAGTGCTGCAAAAGTGGGTAGGGTCCCCCCTGGGAACTGTTACCCCTTGGTTAATGATTGGCCAGGGGTTTCCTCCAGCCACAAGTAGGCACAGGACCTGGGAAGAATCAGGACTGACCTGCTGTTTGAAGAACCTTGAAGTAGTCTGTACCTGCTCATGTTCAACCCAGGACCGCAGAAGGGACTCCAAGGTAGTTGGATGTCCTACTGTCTGAGTTACAGGAGGACAAAAGGTTTGCAGAGGCCTTTTCTGCAACTTACCAGTGATAACTGTGCATGCCCTGGACCCTGCTGATGGCCTCTGTTGGAGTGAGTCTTGACCCTCAAGTGCTGACCTCATGGCTCTGGACCCTAGGCTGGTGTCAAAGTGTATGCCTCCTACAGTTCCCTGAAATCTAGGACTTGAAAACTATTTCTTACTTGGGACCAGGACCATTCTGCCAAGTCAATCCGATGAAGGTGCATCGCTGCTGAGCCATACATTTAGGATGCTCCCACTATGTCCTCCCCAATAACAGTGAATATGGCTGAGATACCCGCCACCCCCTCTCAACACAAATCCCCAAGAATGGGAATACGGAAACGTTTTCTGAACTTTTGGAAGGCGGGAGGGAGTTACCCTCCCGACCTTATTTATTAAAATATGAAACAAAAGTTAAAACATTAAAATAACAGTTTCATATCATGTACAATTTCATTTCCACATTACGATGTTTTGGCTGACCTTAACATATTTCTAATACAAAGGTTCTCCTAGCCGATACTAACATCCTACAAATACATTCTTAAATTGAAATTGTACATCCTAACGTTAAGGGCCAACGGCAAGGTCGTAACCGGTGTCAGATCCCTAAACCAGAACTACCCCCTCAGTTGTGAGGGGCGGCCGCACAGCGGACTGTACCTCCTGTGCACATACCAATTTCCCTTGCCTTGACGGGGGCCCCAATTAACTCGACGCCATTTTATGGTCGTCCGAGGACTCGTGTGAGGTGTCTAGAAGGTAGCGTAGACCCCCCTCCCCACCCCACACAACTTACCACATCTGCCGTCGCAGATGTCCTGGCCCCGGGAAATTCCCAGGAGGGGCCCGTAGCCCCTCCTATCCAGGGAGGGGCCTTGACCGCCTTCCCTTTCCTTTCGGCGTCCCATCCTTAGAAGGGACCGCCTCCCCGTTGAGGGGCCAATGGCCACCTCCCCCCGGGCGCTCCCATCCGTAATGGGTGACGCCCCCCCCATAGGGATCTTCCAATTACTGCTCACCGATCATGACCTTACCGCCCGACCGAAAAAATAAATACGACATTAAACTAAAAGGACTAATTACTAAAAGACACAGATGCTCAAATTATGAACTGTCGAAACATCACTGATCAATCACTGGTGCAAAACTTTATTCGATAAAACATACTGTAAAGAATGATCCACTTTATTGCATAATGAATCACGACTTTAATCAACAACCTGTAAGAAAATTGCGTTTACCATCAAAACTTTATTTCAAACCACTTGTTGTCTTCAGGGGCTGGTGGGTGGGTCAAAATTGGCTCTTCGTTCCGTCTCGAGCTCACGTGCAGCGGGGGGGGGTGCAGCTTCAGAGCACAGGAACAAGAGGATGCTACCTTGGCTTGTCGCTCCTTATATCCTTCTTCGGGCGGGCGTAAACCCGCCTCCGCCCGCCTCCGGGGGCGTGGCTGGCGGCTTCGGTGTCTAGGACAACCCACTCTAGGGCGGGAAAAAGCGCGCCCCGGCTACGCCGCTTCGGGCATACCAGCCGAGACTCGCCTCCCGCCCAAGATGGCTTCCCGGGGGGATCGGGGTACTCCACCATACGTTCGGGGGGACCGATTGGTCGCCCCTTTCCATATGGCTGAGATACCCGCCACCCCCTCTCAACACAAATCCCCAAGAATGGGAATACGGAAACGTTTTCTGAACTTTTGGAAGGCGGGAGGGAGTTACCCTCCCGGCCGTATTTATTAAAATATGAAACAAAAGTTAAAACATTAAAATAACAGTTTCATATCATGTACAATTTCATTTCCACATTACGATGTTTTGGCTGACCTTAACATATTTCTAATACAAAGGTTCTCCTAGCCGATACTAACATCCTACAAATACATTCTTAAATTGAAATTGTACATCCTAACGTTAAGGGCCAACGGCAAGGTCGTAACCGGTGTCAGATCCCTAAACCAGAACTACCCCCTCAGTTGTGAGGGGCGGCCGCACAGCAGACTGTACCTCCTGTGCACATACCAATTTCCCTTGTCTTGACGGGGGCCCCAATTAACTCGACGCCATTTTATGGTCGTCCGAGGACTCGTGTGAGGTGTCTAGAAGGTAGCGTAGACCCCCCTCCCCACCTCACACAACTTACCACATCTGCCGTCGCAGATGTCCTGGCCCCGGGAAATTCCCAGGAGCGGCCCGTAGCCCCTCCTATCCAGGGAGGGGCCTTGACCGCCTTCCCTTTCCTTTCGGCGTCCCATCCTTAGAAGGGACCGCCTCCCCGTTGACGGGCCAATGGCCACCTCCCCCCGGGCGCTCCCATCCGTAATGGGTGACGCCCCCCCCCATAGGGATCTTCCAATTACTGCTCACCGATCATGACCTTACCGCCACAGGCCGGATAGTTGACCGGCTATCCGGACCCCCCACAAAACTCCTACCTAAAGGTCATGCTGTAAACTCTTTAACCAAGCTACGAGGTCTCCTATGAGTAACGAATTCCCCACCCGGGACAAATGGACCCCATCTTCTAGATACATATGGTCCCCCCTGATACACCCATGAGGAATCGAATGCAATGTACTTGTACGGAACAGTCTACCAAGCTTGTTATTTACCTTCTTCACAGAATGATTTATAGCAGACACTGAATTAGCCCCCCGCCACACCTTTCGTGGAATCATATGGGACCATGCAATCGTGCACCCTGGAACCCTTCTCGCCAACCAACTTACTGTGGATAGTATTGCCTCGAGAAGTAGTCGTCTACCAGTGGTCACCAAATCATTGCCCCCAAGATGCACTATGATTATAGATGGCGGTGACCTTGTCCGCGCTAACAAACCCTCGAGAAAAGGTTGAAACTGGTCAATACAGAGCCCGCCCCTTCCGTAGAAGGTCACCCTGTACCCGTATTCCCCAGCCATGTGAATCATGTCACCTGCTTTGAATATGTCCGCGGCACGCCTCACGTATGAGTGGCCCACGACCCACACCACTTTTTCCTCAGCCGGTGATCTTTGACCGCTAGTTCCCAGGTGTCGGGTCGACTGCACAGTCCGCCCCGCCTCGTAAGCTTGCGAAACTGTAAACCAAACAAAAACAAGAAGCGTGAGTACATGATTACAGCTTCACAACATGTGCAGCCGCACATACTTTTTGTAACAATTCGAGGACCAACGCCCCAGTTGTTTCACTTTGTCCACACTCAGACCCCTGGCTGTAGCCTCTGTAGCAGCCCCTATCCGGAAGGAATGGGTCCCAAAATCGCCCGGGTTCAAGCCCGCGGCCGAAATTGCCATTGCAAGCACCCGCTGGAACTGAAACCTCGTCAGTGGGGTGGCATCAGTGTGTCTCAACAAAGTCCCCCCCCATGATGCCGCCCTCTGCGCCACATATTCCTCAACGCATACGACGGGGCACATGGGAGATCCGGGCATCCGAAGGACTACTACACTGTCCCCGATCGCACCCTGATCGGTCTTGGACCTGGGAAACGAAACAATCATCGTATCCCCCTTAACTAGAACGTGCTCTCGGCACAGTCCCCCCCCGTATCCTGCTTGTTCCTCGCCACCAGTTCGCTTACCCGCATAGCCCCATGGAATGCTAATACAAAAGCGGCCCGGAATAACACTGTTTCAGACTGGGATGAACAAGTCGCAGGGAGAACGGAAAATAACAGAGCCAACCTCTCCAGACCTATCGGGTGCCTTTCATCTACTTTGCGACCCTCAAGGCGTTGCCACCCACGCAGCGCTTTCTGTACTACGAAAGATGCAGTAGGGTCCTGGATCCCATGAGCCCGCGCCATGAAGGAAATGGCGGCCCGATGCCTCTGGGCCGTGGCTACCGATTTGCCTGCCTGATGTAAAGACAGCAAACATTTTACGACAGACTCTTCCTGGCCCCAAAGCTCCCCCCTAGCCGAACCCAAAAAGGACAAATAGGAACGGAACGCCCCTTCATATGCCTTCCTTGTCCTGGGTGCTAAACTCTCTCCCACGAGGTTTTGTAGTTCGGGGCACCGAGAGACCAGAGAGCTTCGGGAAATGGTGCCGCCACCGGGTCCGCTGTGGGCAGAAAACCCCAGAAGGCCTGCATACGGAAACGAGAAAGCGCATCAGCGGCCTGATTAAGTACTCCGGGCACATGCCTTGCCCTAAAGAGCACGTTCAATTGCATACATAGTAACACAATTTCCTTGAGCAATCTCAGAATCCATTTGCATCGTGCTGCCTGACTATTGATACACTCGACCACGGTCATGTTATCAGACCAGAACACCACAGAGTGATCCCGGAACCCCTCAGGCCATGTTTTTAGGGCCACCAGAATGGGGAACAGTTCAAGAAAAGCAATGTTACTCGTCAGCCCACACTCGTGCCACCATGACGGCCACTTTTGAGCCGACCAGTGATTACCGAATATGGCGCCAAAGCCTATACTCCCCGCCGAATCCGTCCACAGCCCCAACTCCACGGAGGACACCGCCGGCTTGTTCCAGACAATCCGACCACTGAAATCCGCCAGGAATGCCAACCAAATGCGCATGTCCTGGCGAATCTCTGCCGAGAGCCTCGTGCGGTGGTGTCCCTCTTTAAGACCGACCATGGCTTGTGCAATCGAGCGGGAAAAAGGGCGGGCCATTGGCATAACTCTAAGGGCAAAATTCAACTGACCCACAGTTTGCTGCAATTGATGCAAGTTCACCTTGGTCTCCCGAATACATGTTTCAAGCGAGGCCCTGAATTTCATTACCTTTTCTTTGGGCAACCGGAAGCAACCCTCTTCGGAATCGAGCTCTATTCCAAGAAACTCGAGCGAAGTAGATGGCCCCACAGTCTTACCTGGCGCCAATGGCACACCGAAATGATTCATCAGACTACAAAATTCTTTTAAGGCCTGTGCACATTCCGGATCCCCGGCCGCCCCCAGGAACAGAAAATCATCAAGATAATGCATAACATGCTGAAACCCCGTCATTCTTGTGAAAACCCATTGCAGAAAACAACTGAATTTCTCAAAATAAGCACAAGATATGGAGCATCCCATCGGCATACATTTATCCATGTAATAGCGACCCTGAAACATAAAACCCAGGAGACGCTGATCGTCTGGGTGTACCGGGAGCAACCGGAACGCTGACTCGATGTCTGATTTGGCCATCAGCGCTCCGGGCCCCAGGCGATTTAACATGGCGACGGCCTCATCAAAAGATGCGTACCGCACCGAACACACCTCCGGGTCTATCGCATCATTCACTGAAAGACCTCTCGGGGCTGACAAGTTATGTATTAATCTAAACTCACCCGGGTCCTTCTTGGGGACCACTCCCAAGGGGGAACAAACAAAGTTAGCAACTGGTGGCATGTCGAAAGGTCCGGCAACCCGACCCCGGGCCACATCTTTCCCAATTTTTGCCTGTACCACCGCCGTATTCTGCAGGACCGACAGTTGGTTCCTACAATGTGCCTTACCCTGAAAATTCCCCACTGGGATGCGGAAACCATACAAAAACCCGTCTCGCAACACCCCAGCGGAGACGTGATCCGGGTATTCATTGAGCCAAGGAATCTTTGCCATGGTATCAACCGGGGTAGGTAAAGGCGCCCCTCGGACTATTTCAGACCTGTTTGGCGCTTCCCCTACCACCGTTATCACCCGTTTTGGCTCTGCACATGGACTCAGGATGAGAGGACTGCCCACACCCCCCACAGTCGTGTCTAAACTTGCATGACCCCTGGGGCCTTGTACATTTCCCCCTGTTAAAATTCCAGCAGATCCCTTTTTTACCTGTGTTGCCACTCGACCTTGAGTGTTGCTCGTTACTTGCACCCGCCCGAAAGGGCACCCCAGATGAATGGCGGGAAAACTCACCCCCGTTCCCCCCCGACAATGGTGCCTTTAACATGCCTGATTTCTCCATCTTTTGCCAGGAAATGGAGTCGTAACAATCCCACATCAGAGATGTGTCGTACTCCTTGGCCTTCCGAAAGACATTATCATAACAAAACCACTGATTGCCCTCATATGACTGAGAGTACTCCATAATACGTGTCTGGTACACGGGCAACTCGGCCAACAGTTCAGGCCTTCGTTCCCCCATAATTGAAGTGAATATGCCAAACGCTCTGCCCCAGTTACCTATGTTCTCATCGACCTTAAAGGCGGCCATCTTGGCGCGCCAAACACTCGGATGCAGAAACTCTTTTTGACCCTTCACATGCTCGATCTCGTAATGATCAGTTAGCAAAGAAAACATGTTTACATACTTATCAGCCCAAATCTTTTCCTTGACTTCAATCGGAATATGCTGGGCTACTTTCTCCCTTCGTGAGGGTACAGACCCCTCCCCCGCAATCGGCAGTGGCCGCTTACCTAAATTAGAAGCTGTAGCCGTAGTCGCTGCCGAACTCGCGCCCGCTGCGGTTTCACCCACTGGAGCCTGTGGGGGAACAGAAGAACATGGTGCCTTTGCAGCCTCTCTTGATTGCCGCAACTGCCTCATTACTGCCCTGGCGTCATCTGCCGTGGTGCCCTCACTATCTTTCCCCAACCACGCTGCCAGCTGTGCAGCCAACTCGGGAGGCATATCCTCCCCGTTCACAGGGGTGACTACGACGGGAATTTGTTGCCCCTCCTTTGGAACCGGGATCGGCTCCTCGATCGGTGTATTGGGAAGCGCCGGCGGCGCCTCGGGAACCTGGGCCTCTCCCCCAGTTGCCCCCCTCTTGGACCTCTTGCCTCTCCCGTTGGGGACTACTCCCGGCAATGCTGGTCCGACGACTCGCTTAGGGCCCCCTACACCGTTCATTGCCGCCATCTGCTTCTTCATCACGGCCATGTCTTTTACGAGCATGCGGAGCATCTGATCAGTACCGACCCGCTTTCCGGCCTTCTTGCCCGGCATTCTCCAACGATGATGTCTGAAAGAACAAAGACAAAATTACAACGCTCAAAATTGGCTCTTCGTTCCGTCTCGAGCTCACGTGCAGTGGGGGGGTGCAGCTTCAGAGCACAGGAACAAGAGGATGCTACCTTGGCTTGTCGCTCCTTATATCCTTCTTCGGGCGGGCGTAAACCCGCCTCCGGGGGCGTGGCTGGCGGCTTCGGTGTCTAGGACAACCCACTCTAGGGCGGGAAAAAGCGCGCCCCGGCTACGCCGCTTCGGGCATACCAGCCGAGACTCGCCTCCCGCCCAAGATGGCTTCCCGGGGGGATCGGGGTACTCCACCATACGTTCGGGGGGACCGATTGGTCGCCCCTTTCCATTTGATCCACTGGGACAGGACAACCAAGAGAAGCTGTCCGTCCTCAAGGGACACTCTTTGGATAAAGCCTGCAGCCTTACTCAGCTTGAAAGGTCAGTACTCCAAACAAGTTATTAACTCCAAAGGCAGAAATCTTCATGTGGCAAAAGTGTGGAAGGTATCCCACCAGTAAGGGAACTTCTCTTGGCATGAAAGTAAAATTTGCCACACTCAGAGCTTTCCCTAAAAGTCAATGGCTTCACCAAGAACTCATTCATCTGCTATTTAAGAGAATGGCCCTTTTCCTCCACAGCCTGCTGCCTAGCTCTGCTGAGGGTTTTTGACTTCCATTCCATAGACTACATCTGAAGAATTTGTTTTTCACCAGGATGAACCTAGTCCCTGTATCCGACATGCACCCCATCACTGTCAGCATTAACTTTTGACTTTGTCCTAGCCAGGTGCAACCAGATGACTACGTTTGACACCTAATTAATTTGGTGCTATTTTGAATCCTAAACTTTAAAAAAATCATACCTCTAGTTCTACCTATTATATTTTTGCTGGTCTTGTGACATTTTATTCATTAAAATATACTCTCCGTTTCTCAATTGTTTTTTTTGTTATTGTGTTTTCACTTTATTACTGTATGAGTGCTGTATAAATAATTTACACATTGCCTCTAAGATAAATAAGCCTGACTGTTTTGTCTCAAGCTACAAGAGGGTTAAGCACAGGTTTATTTAGTGACTTTTGAGGTTCACCCTGACAAAAATGTTATTATTATTTGAGGTGGGTTTTCACCCCCTTCAACTAATATTCCAATTGATGATACAGGTGGTGATGGTGGAGGTGTGGTAATTATGGTGGTATTAAAGGTAGAAGTGAAAATGGCTGGCACATGAGTTTTAACAAATATATTTATCAATATGGTTGATATAGTATGCAAAATTACCCCAAGGCTCTCCTGGCACTAGATTAGATGCCTGTATTACACTTACCAGCAACCCATTCTTAAGTTTTATAGACTAAAAATCCAAGTCTAAATTTTATTCTGAAGGCAAAGATGTTGTCAAAAGTCATGTTTTCCAAGGGCAGACCATTAGAATCCACAGATGTCTGACAGACTATCAAGTCTTATGTTCCAGCACCACCAACAGTGATGCTAAATCAGATCATAAGGCATGCATAAGGGAATACCAAGAAAAATGTTTCCTGATAAAGGCTGGGACATCGAACTGCAATAATTTAAAACAGATACAAAAAACATGTAACAGCACCTTCCTCTTTACTGGTAGCCAGTGTAAAGAGTATAGCTGGCCAGAAATTGTAATCCATGGGGTAGCATTCGTGGCAGATGCACAAACGTGCTTAGGAACAATGAAGCTGATGGGCTGTACAAGCTGAAAGGCAATGTTTAAGAGCGTCAGCATATTCAGTATCGGAATTCAATACTGCTTACGTGATGGTGTAGTTCAGATTCACTGGTACAAAAGGATGGAGTTTCATCAGTATTTTATGGGCTATTAATGAAAGCTCTAAATTGAAAATAACCCCAATTGTTTTCATGGTCTTGGCGGACGCACGACAGTTCCCTAAATTGTCAGGCCCCAAGAGACAAGTCAACACCAAAAGTAAAAAAAGGTGATAATTTTCTTGGGAAGTAAGATAATGCACTGCTTTTTCCAATCTGAAGGACTACAAGCCAAAGCGAAATTCACAAGATTAAAAAGAACCAGGATCATAATGGTAGCTACTAGCTGAATTATGCCGGCCAGGCAAGAATCATCTGAAGAACCAGAATTAGTAGTTGTGATTAGCGTTGATGTATCTCGGAGGCATTAACTCTGTCAAAAGTGAGTAAGGTTTAGTTGATTTGGATACCTCATACATTATTGTTCCCTTATTAATGGAAGGCTCAAATTTTAATTCCAAAAATTCTTGCTAGTTTAAAAACCCTCTTGGGTGAAACTGCAACTGTTTGAAAGACACTAACCATAAAACTGAGTATGCAATATTCATATTTCGCTTTTATATTCCTGAAATATAGCAACATACGTAGCTCAGTCTTCAAGTAGATTTTCTTGGTACCCAGCTGTTTCTAAGATTTTATATGCGCCTTTCTCTGTTGCAGGTGCTGGAGTGCACTATGGACAGAAAGTACCTTGTGAAATGAGCCTGAGGTTTGCAAAGGAGCACCAGAACCCACCCTGCACACAATCGAAGAATTAACAATTTAGGGCCTGATTACGATGTCGGTTGGAAACATTACCGACTGGCCGATCACGATGCGCGCAGTTTAAAGGGGAACCGTTCGGTCATTCCGAAACAGTTCTGATCTACATATTGAGAATCCGAGTCAGACCGAGCCGATTCGTACAGCTCAATGGACAGCATTTCCGTCGGACCAATTATCATGTCAGATTCCAACAGCATTTACGACTTCGTCTGTCCAACACGAAAAGCTGTTGGAAACTGACTTTGCGGCCCATAGCAGGCCCCTCTTCATTCTCAGTCCTCCGGTTTGGAGTCAAGGGGATACCAAAGGGATGTAAAACCATGCACAGTGTGGCAGGCACCATTTGGTGCCCACGAAAGAGTGCAAGGTTTTCCGCAGACACCCATTTTCCCCATAGGAGCCCGTGTTGGTGATAGTAACACAGCTCCCAATGAAGTCAATAGGAGTCCTTCCAAACGGTGAATGGAAGCTTCATAGTCGGTCGGTCGAGTGGAACCGCCTTCTGCGAAACAGTCTCAGCCGAATCCGAAATAGAGTTGGGCAGTTTAGTTTCCGACCGACATCGTAATGAGGTCCTTAATTGTTTGTCTGTACATTCTCCAATAAGGTACATTTTGTAGCTTTCAAAATAGAGCCAAGATGATTAGCATTAGCTTGGGACATTTTTCGTTTGATCGTTCTCAATGAAGAGAAAGAGGTAGACTGTGCTTGAGTACAGCCAATACTAAGGGAAAACACCAAACCAACATGATTGGACCAGATTACTTGGTGATATATCAAATAAAAGACAAAATATTCTGAAGCATAGAAAGAGCTCTAGGAATAGTCAGCTACTGTTAGATCTGGGGGTCTCTAGTTGGCAGAGGTAAGTACCTGTGTCCAAATAGGGACCCTTACTTCTAGTCAGGGTAAGGGGGAAACACACTGAAGATAACCCCTGCTCACTCCCTTGGCAGCTTGCCACAAGCAGACAGGCTTATCCCAAAGGCAATGTGTAAAGTATTTGCACCCACAACAACACAATAAAAAACCACAAACTGACAACACACATGTATTTATAAAAAAAAGATATCTTTATCTAAAATTATGCAAGACCAAAACTACATAAATCCAACATACATAATAAAAGTGGTTTCAACAACAAAGGTTCTCTTGTAGTGTTCTTCTTAAAAACGTGTAGCAGCTGTATTTCTTTAGGCAATAATACCAGGTCAAAGCAGCTCTCCAGTCACGTGCTAAAGCATAGGTTTACAAGCATGCGTCACCTCCGCACTGATTAACAATGCTCATACTGTACTTGTCGCACAGAATGTGCTTGCCCTTTTCCCCTCGGTTCCACTCCTGGAAATCACCCCTTTTGCAATGCACGAGTGCGTGCCAGTCACCACAATGCTTAACACCCCCCTCAATGCGGCCCGCCTGCAGCGCTCTCAATCGCAACTTCCCTGGTCGCTAGATCCGGGCATGGAGCGGAGCCGCTTACCTGAAAGGGTGAGGGGGCTTGGCAGTTCGCAGTGTCCTCTTGGTGGAGCAGCTTTGTCTTCGGCGGCAGTCCCCGGTGAAGCAGCTCTTTCTATGGGGGCACTCCCCGGCCTCGGGCACAGCTTTGCTCTTTATTGCGTAGCGGGGGGAAGCCTTCGTCACTTGGAGACACCTCGCGCTTCCTCTAGACCCAGCGTGTCTCCATCAAGGTGAGCTTCCACGTTGCAGGGCAACCAGCTACGCTGGGACCAATCCCAGCGTGGCTGGTCCGTGACATAGGCATGTGAAGGGGATCAAGGCTGCGAGGCTCCCGGGCCAGCGGTAGTGATTTTCCTTCGCTCAGTACATCTCTCCTTCCTTGGACTGGGCCGGCGGCGATGATCTTGGCTCCAGATGACGGACTCAGGTAGTGCACGGGCACCCACTCTTGAGTGCCGCATCAGCTGTTTCATGAAGCACGTCAGACCTTACTCAAAGCCCCGCTGTGTGTAAATACCACACCTAGACAATCACATGCAGGCAGGGTTCACTAGGCCACAGTTAGTGCGCAGCAACACTCACTCAGCGCCTACACGATGATTCCTTCTGCAAACTTTTGTGTCCCTGTATGTGAGAACAGGAGGCCAGCTCTTCCCAGGCCCTTGGAGATAGGTGGTCTTCATAGGGGGCAAATCACACAGCACAGCTCCTCTTCAAGTAAGGGGGACACAGCAGACAGTCCCTTATTCCTCTTCCTCAGAAATTACAGCAACTGCAGGTCAGCTCCCAGACACTCAGCAATGGCAGCACTGTTCCCCAGTCTTCCTGGCTGTTCGCCTTTGGCAGGGATTCCTTCTTGATCACACAGTTTCCTAATCTAATTTTACAGGGGTCTTAGCTCTACTTCTATATCCCAAAATTCTTTGTTCTTCCTGTGTGAGGGGTCCTGTACCCAGTCCAAACCAGTTCTGGATGCACTCTGCCAGTCCACATCTTCTTCCTTTGTGAGTGTGGGCCAAGGCCATCAGACGCACTGCAGGAGGTGGAGCCAGCATTGTGGAAGGCAGGCACAGCCCTATTCAGACCCAGGTGCTACTCCTCCCACCACTCTACATGCAGTTGGGTCTATTCAGCTGAGTGCTGACTCACCAGTCTCCTGGAGCCACCCCCAGCCCCTGTCACTCACAAAACAGACAGTCAATCCACAAACAGGCAGAGGCACACAGAAAGGCTGAACAAGAAAATATCCACTTTCTGAAAGTGCTATTAACAAATCTAGAATTTAAAAACCATGTTCACTAAAATATGTGTTAATAAAGGGAAACAGCCATCACAACGCAGGCATAACAACGCAATACCATTAGAACAAAATGTTTACAACGCAAGATCCATTAAAAAGCATGCTATTACAACGCATGCCATTACAACGCAGATGCTATTACATCGCATGCCATTGCAACGTAAGTATGGTAAGTATTTAATTTAATTAATATTTATTTAATTTTAATTTAATTTACTTAAATTAATTTTATTATTTTAATTAAATTTAATTTTAATTTAAGTTAATTTAATTTGATTTAATTTCAATTTCTTTTAACTAAACTCCTATACTGTCCAACACTAACCCTACTATTACATCCCCTGGAGTTAGAATACTGATTTTAACCCCTATACTATCCAACACATACCCTACTATTACACCCCTGGAGTTAGATTAGTAATTTTAATCCCTACACTATCCAAAACTTACCCTACTATTACACCCCCTGGATTTAGAATAGTAATTTTAACCCCTACACTATCCAACACTTACCCTGCTATTACACGCCCTGGAGTTAGAATAGTAATTTTAACCCCTACACTATCCAACACTTACCCTACTACAACACCCCTTGGAGTTAGAATAGTCATTTTAACCCCCACACTATCCAACACTTACCCTACTATTAAACCCCCTGGAGTTAGAATAGTAATTTTAACCCGTACACTATCCAGCACTTACCCAACTATTACATTTTCATTAAGTAAAATTAAAAAATACTTACCCATACTTACGTTGTAATGGCATGCGTTATATTAGCATCTGCGTTGTAATGGCATGCGTTATAATAGCATGCGTTGTAATGGATCTGACGTTGTTAAAGTTTTATTGTAATGTTGTGAATGTATGAGTTGGAACGTCATACATCCGTTATTAAATTCTGAGTTCAGGGATACCAGATTCCAGATATCTATCTTGCCGCTATGGGAAGGTATGTTGGTAAATATGATACACAGCATTCCCCACTTTAACCTATGGGCAAGATAGCCTTTCAATAGTGAAAAACGAAATTGGCTGTATTTCACTATCAGGACATGTTACCCCCGGCCTGTTGGGCTACCTTCGGCCTACTATAGGGGGTGTCCAATGTGTAAGAAAAGGGAAGTGTCAGGCCTGGCAAGTGTGTACACTTGCCAGGACAACACGGCAGTTCACAGACTGCGCACAGGCAATGTTTGTCAGCATGAGCAATTTTGTATCTTTACAGCATGAAAGACTGAGGAATAAAGCCATAATCTTGGACTCCGTTGTAAAAATTGGGTCACATTTATGAGCCTAAATTTACCAATATATTCACTATGCTTTAAGAAACTGTCTGACAGTTTGTAGAGCTTTATGTAAAACAATATTGCATATATTAGGAACAGGTCCCTTATCACATGTCTGGCACTAAACAGATGTAAAATAGTTCCTCATGGATTGCACTGCAGTCATTTCATAGGAGATGAATGCACTAACAATAGAGCAAACACCCAATAGCATTAGGGAAAGGGTCGTCCTCCTATGGGTGGTGCCACTACCTACCTTCAAACTTCTTAAATAATTAGTGATAATACGTGTTACAGATGACTGTGCTGTCAATTCAGACCTAAATATCACTGGTTCATGAACTAAAAATATGCTATAGTCATTTAAAAAAGGGGCAAATGATAACTGTATTCTGTTAATTTTGAAAAGCACTTGTTTATAACCTAAGGCAACCAAGAAACGTCATGAGACAGAACTTTTCACATGAAGAAAATGTTTTGAGAAGCATTTTGTCATATACAAAAAATGCTTTATCACCCAAAGTAACCACTTTCTTGAAGGAATTCCCAAAATAAAGTATGCTTTAACTTGTACCCGTTGACAGTCGCTGGGTCCTACTACATATTACTAGTCATTGTATGGAAAAGGCTTCAGCATTTCTGGTTACACTGAAGATAAGTTGCGAAAAAGTCTTGTCCATTATTGCGTTCAAAGGTTTTGAATAGTCACTTCTGTTATGTGCATGCAGGACCTGAAATTAGGGGAAGACAACTAGTGTGAGCATAGTCAACTATGCATCACTGTGGTTTACTTTGCTTTGTGAACCATGAACATTTATTTTCCAGTCCAAAAGCTGGCGATACATTGAAGATATGTAATGCTTATTTTTTCTCTTTCTCATGTAGATTTTTTTTTTTTATTCTTTGAGATTGTGCTGACATTTAATGGAGGTCTTATGGCAGGCTATATGTCAATATGCTAGTTTAAAAAAAGAGTCAAAGTTGCTGGTGAGAATGTTTTGTATATTTTAATGAGACTGAAACAGTATCTTTTCTTTCCACACTTGATTGGTTGGCCCTTTGACAAATGATGTATTACTGATAATTTTAAAATACAGTTGTTTGAGGAATGTGTAGCAGCGTTTAGATTCGGATTGCCCTCCTATTTTCTTTCTTTCTCTCACCAGAGATTAAGATTCCTTCCTGCTTTTCTTTGGAGTCAGTTTCTCTTTTTCCCTCATATAGTGACACACATGAAACGCCCTCTTTCGTTCTCAAACAACCAATTCACAGAATCAGCCCACTTGCAACCTCAAAAAAGCCTGCACGTATAAAACAAAAACTGCGATTAGATAAAACCGTTAGTGAATCGCAATTTGGGTTTGGGAGCAAATACCAATTCAGTATTTGGAAAGGGCATCACTTCCAAATACCAAATCAGAATGGTTATATTTGGTGACCAAATTACTGCTGCAAAAAATTAGTACTATGCCATCTACAAGCATGTACTAGTAACCCATTCGTAGCCAAGAAGGGGGGGGGGGGTCCTCTAGGGACTCCTTTCCCCTTGTTAATGTAAAAAAAAAGTTGATTTAAGAGGAGTGTGTGATCCCTGTGACCATTGCATCTTCTTAAGCAAACAAAAAAAGAAACTAAACTTTTTTTAAAAACAGTGCAGTTTTCCTACTGCATTAAAAAAAGACAGTTTTATTAAAAAACAATACAGACATTGTGGTCTGTTGACCGAAGGAGGACCCCATCCTTATGATACCCGCAATACCTAGTGGGTTGCCAGTTGTGACGGCCTCATTAATATTTATGTACATTCAGGTACATCGATATGTGACCCACTAAAAATATATAATTTAAAAAGCAAAAGTTCCTACAATTACAATAGCGATCATCAAATACAATTTCAGAAACAAACGCTATTTGGAAATTGCTATTATATAGACATCTGGCCCTTAAAGAAACTGCTAGCCTCAGCCTTTTAGAGTCTTTCTGGCGGAATCCCGCTACCCTGACTTCTCTTCGAATTTTTTAGAATTTCCTTTAGATTAGCAGTGTAGGATGCTCTATTTATGAGAGAATTAATTTACTCCCTTCTATTTGCAACAACTTTATATCAGTGTGTTATTGCTCAGATGACTTTGAATTGCTTTGAATATATTGACTAATGCATTCATGTATTGACTATTAAATTCAAATGAATCCTGATGATTTCAGTTTTAACTTTGCAAATCGTTTAATAAACCTTTATGGTTTTGAGCTTAAACATTCTCTGACTTCCTCTTGGGCTAAATGTGCTTTACGTTATTAAAATATATTACATTTCAGCCTCAGTTGGACTGAACATTTATTGAGGTAAATTATTGAACCAGAACTTGCACTCGAATTTGCACATAGCAAAGTGTTCAAATAGTGGCCAACTCCAAAAAGGCACAGTATATTAGGATTGGTCTGTCATATCAAAACGTGTCCTGCTCAGCAGTTTTCTTGGGATAGTTATCCACTGTTGAAGACTCGCACAGAACAGAGAATCTCTGACGCACATGCTGCATGAGCCACTGAAGCAGATGAATGAATTTCTAATGGACAATCGCCAATAGCAAGCTTTTGAAGACACTGAAAAAGGTTTCTAGCAGACACTGTCATGGCCTACTTTCATCATGAAAATGAGATGAAACTGATGATATATTCTTTCTCTGTCAAATGGTACCCATCCAAGTTCTTCACAACAGAGTGAGGGGTGAGATGAGTGCATGCCCTCAAAAGCAAAAATCAATCATAACATAAAAATGAACACACCTCAGTGAGAGGACCCCCAAAACTCTCATGTTTTTTAAAGGGGTGAAACTGTAGAATACCAAGGTAATATGGCTAAATAATCGTTAATTGGACCTAGGGTAACATTAACTCTATCCTATCAAAATTATTAGTCCCAACTTCAACTGGTACTTTATGACAATGGACACTTGGGAAAATGAACACATATACTAGACAGTTACTGAAATTGGATCCAGGTGGGTACGATGACATTTATTTGCGCATATTTGCAAGTCTTCATCAGGCAGAGGCTCGGTGCGCTAGAGCCCCAGCCTGCCAAATTCAGGTATTAAATACTACTTGGCTCATCAGAGAGGAAGAATTATTGACCGGGACCCCATATTCCAATGTGCCTTTCTCTTATCAGCTACCCTTTGGTCTCATGTACTAATGGATGCTTTGGGTATTCCCTGGAAATTCTGCTCAAATTAAGCTTTTCACAGATCCCTTTTAGTACATCTCTATTCCTATTTCTGTATGTTCTAATCTTCCTGTCCTTTTGCAGACAGCTCTGGCCTTGTTATTTAAATTGGGTGGGTAATAGATGGGACTCATACCCCAGGAAAGATGAGAAGGAGCCACATGGCGTGTATAAGACCAAGAAAAAACTTCAGTGTCATGCACCTGATAATTTCACCCTAAAAGAGTTTGACACTCTAATTGAGGAGATGGAATCTATTATTGATGACAAGAAGTCTGTTAATGGTAATGTGGCCACATCTAAGGCCGAGGACCACTAATCTCTCCACCACAGACTAGCTCCCCTAAAGCTCCTGTGCCAGATACGTCTACAACAGAGCCAGAAGGAGGGGACCTTGGTGTACTGAGAAGCAACAGATATGCACCTCTGGCCAAAATCAACCCTCTTGAGGGTAATAAGGTTGCTTTTCCTCACCTGTTGGGGCCTAGCACCAACAGCCAAGACTTGAGTTCAGGTAGTACTCCAACTTCTGTAGTCAAGCTTCTCCTTATCCTCCACCTCTTAAAGGGATACATTGGATGCTTAAATGTGTTGGTCTCAAGTTTGACTCAAATGGTTAAAGAGCTATTAGTGCAGGGCACGCCTAATTCCGTGACTAATCACCAGGCCCACTTCCTCAATAAAGGTCCAGGACAGACAAATAACACTTAAACCAACATAGCTTGAGCTTGTAGGCCATTTTAGAATGCCCCATGTGGATAGGTTCCCAATCTGCATGAGTACAGGGGCATGTAAACCTTGAATAATACCACTGTAGTGGCGACTGTTGGAAAAATTGGTTTGCCTCTCACTTTTGGCCATCGGCACTAGGGTATTCAAAACAGTGAGAACCCACAAAATCAGGTAGAACATTAAATTGGTGGATTTTTGCTCAGTCTATAGGAACTTCCAGCAAGACAGCTCTCACATTAAATGTAATCCAAACTCCCCTGTCCAGTCTGGCAGAGAAGGTGTGGTATATCTTACAAATACATCATAAGCAGTTCCTCTCGCTCATTCAGTCTGACTTTGGTCAATGACCCACCTGCATATGGCCAGGTAATGTGACATATAGCACAGATGCTATTCCTCAAAGGTCGACAGATCCTTCAGGAGGGCTAATAATATGGGTATAGATTTTACTTGAATGTTCAATCGAAGGTCTAGAGATACCCTCACAGATGTCCTCGGCCATAGGCTTTAAGACACCTAAGTGGCTTCTTGTTAATATTTTCAATTGCTACAATCATCCTCTCCCCGAAAATAAAGAGTCTGTGACCCTAAAAACCCCTGGCAACTACTTATCACATGTGAATAATTATCCCAGAATTAACCTTGCTGGTGATTTTAAGACACCATATGAACCATTGCTTTGCATGTCTAATTTAACGCAAGGGTAACATGAGAGTCTAGGCATTCCTACCTTGGGGGCCAAACCGTTAAAGTTTTTAGTCCTCAGCCTCCTTAACCCTGTCTTGTGGCCTACGGGCTTGCAAGGGAAAATCTATTTATGATGTTAAAATTGTATGTTCTTTGAAAAGAGGTAGCGACAAAATCAAAATTGATTCATTCATCATTGATAATAGACTCAATCTTGTCATTTTAAGCAACAGGAAATGAGTCAAATGGCTGTGTATACATAGCAATCTCCCTACTTTGACAAACATTGCTGAAACTTTTTCTGCTATGCAAGGCCCTGTGGAGCAAATGCCTAGGTCTCACATTCAATTATGGAACTTCATACTAAATTATACACCTGCCTTAAAGGATTTTTTACAAACACAAAATTCCAGCTCCTAAGGACAAAATGATTTCAGGTCACTGGTATAGCAGTGAGAGCGAAGGGCCAGAGAAAATGTGATTTTAATGGTATTCAGACAAAATATCAAAACCTAAATATTGTTATACCAAAATATCGTGCCTTAACTATAGTGATATAGAAATATCATCTGCAAGAATTATGTTCTCAAGAATATCTATTTTAAGGGAAGTAATATCAATTTTAAAAATATCAAAATTATTATTATTGTTCACAAACATATGGTTGTTTATAATGTTGCTTTTTATTATTGTTATGTATTTTAGTTTATATTTTAATAGTATATATAATAAATGTTTTTTATACTTATTCTTTACGTTTGTTAATATAGTTGTAACATTTTTAGTAGCTAATTTCCTTTAATTCATATTTATTTCTAAATGAATGTTATTTAAGTAATTGATAATTAACTATTCTAATTGTGTTTTTTTTTGTTTAAAGACCTTTATTCACAGAGCGAAGAGCAAGTGGTACATGGCACATAGCAATATACAGTAGATCAATGCATCACATCCTGTTCTTCCAGCTTAGAGATGATGAACACAGCCATTCAGCCGGCATCCCAGGGGCCCGGCGGCACATAGTGCAGCAAGCATCAGAAGCAACAGTGCTTAGTCACGTTTCAATTATAAAGTGCACATAACCATGAGTGTTGCAGGTAACAGAGTGTAACACGTGCCCAAGAGCCTCATTGAAGAGTGAAAGGTCTAGGAACTATCGAACAACCCCAACCTACCCCAACCCTCCCTCGTGTGCCAGCAAATATGTACCCAATGAAGTACACCAACCAATGTTGCCAACATGTTCATTCTGCACTGCCTACAGCTATCACCCCCGGGGACTCAAAACGTGACCCAGGTGACCCAATGGGGACCACGTTGGTGCCATTGTTAAAAACCCCCTCCACCCTTCGTCCACAGCCCTCCCCTGAGTAATCTACATCAACTGTTCTACCTGTCCCCCCGATGATTCCAGGATGTCCAACGTGTCATCTTCGTCCGAGTGTGCTACCTCAGTCTGTTGTGCGTGTGCCTGAAAGAGGTCCCAGAAATTTTTTGGCCTGCTCCTAGGAGGGAGTAACTCACTGTAGAGTTCCGATTGGGTACAGCAGAAGAGCAAGTCGCCCGCCCATCTCTTCTTGGTGGGGAGTGGTCCCCTCATCCAGCATTGGGCAACTACCCTTCGGGCCACTAGCAGTGCCATATCTACAGGACTGTTAAAGGCAGGGGAAACCCAATAAACCCTTGTAGGCTTGGGCACAGAGTAGTTAAGGTCAAGGGGTGCTACAAGGGACTTATTTCAAACAGATTTCAAATCATTAATGAGTCGTACATACGTAACAAACTCTTATGTATCCACAGGATAACCGTCTTGTTTCAAATGTAGCAAATATATTGGTGGAAGGCGAAAGGAACATATAGAGCAAGAATCGTATTGAATGTTCAAAAAATTTTCTCTTTACTGAAACAGAAGTAGGGAGACAGATACAAATAAAGTGAAGCAAAAAAGGTCATGAAAAGAGATCAATCAAATTTACACTTCAGTTCATAACTGAAAACATCAACTCCAGGTATTTAAAGACACAACCAAAATTAATTGATAAAGAAGGGTTGCGAATTGGTGACAAGGCAACAACACAGGAGATGATGGAGTGTCGACGTTTCGGTCTAGGTAGCATTCGTCAGATAGACCATCATCAGGACGGTGTTTTTTATGCAGAAAAAACTCCCTGTACAAAACAGATAAATACAACATAATCAACAAATGTCTTTAAAATTAAAAGTACATTGGAAAAAATACATTGATAGAGAAATACATACTCTATACGTCAGATAAAACTCATGTAACCATCTTATATCCCAGAGGTCACTCCTTCCTAGTAACCCCTAAGAAGCAGTTTCTAAAATGAAACTAAGGCAGTATAGACAAAATCATAAATCTGCGTGTCTTAGTCTGATAGATCAAATGCGTTAAAAAATCATGTGAACATATACAGTTGTTCCTTAATCAAAAAGAGGAACAACTACTCATAAAAACGGTTTGTCAACATTTTTTTTAAACTTCAACATGAAATATTTACAAACATTTTAAGATTCCCACATACTCGAAGTTGCCATTTACTTTGCATTGTAGAAAATAGTGCATATATCACAACATCAGTCAAAAACTTAATTTGGTTTGTCACCTTGAATCCAACAGTGGATTTTTTATGAGCACGAAAACAGCAGTGGCATATGGCAAAGATGTTGCATATGAGTGCGGGAACAGCAATGACGTGTGGCAAGAATGTCCGACACGGAACTTCAACTGAAAATAAATAAGTGGAGTTCTATAAGAGGTTGGAGGTCTGTACTACAACTTAGCGCTGCATTTTGGTAATTAAACTATGTAATATGCCATAGAACACTCAAACAACTCGCCATTAATTTCCAACAGGAACCTTTGGAATTATAGCCTTACGTGAAATCTGGCAACCAGCTTAAACGCGTATTCTTTTAAATTTAAGGTATGATATTTGGTTTAACTTATCATACGAATTTAATTCAGGGGTATTGACTCCAACCTCTTATAGAACTCCACTTATTTATTTTCAGTTGAAGTTCCGTGTCGGACATTCTTGCCACACGTCATTGCTGTTCCCGCACTCATATGCGACATCTTTGCCATATGCCACTGCTGTTTTCGTGCTCATAAAAAATCCACTGTTGGATTCAAGGTGACAAACCAAATTAAGTTTTTGACTGATGTTGTGATATATGCACTATTTTCTACAATGCAAAGTAAATGGCAACTTCGAGTATGTGGGAATCTTAAAATGTTTGTAAATATTTCATGTTGAAGTTTAATAAAAATGTTGACAAACCGTTTTTATGAGTAGTTGTTCCTCTTTTTGATTAAGGAACAACTGTATATGTTCACATGATTTTTTAACGCATTTGATCTATCAGACTAAGACACGCAGATTTATGATTTTGTCTATACTGCCTTAGTTTCATTTTAGAAACTGCTTCTTAGGGGTTACTAGGAAGGAGTGACCTCTGGGATATAAGATGGTTACATGAGTTTTATCTGACGTATAGAGTATGTATTTCTCTATCAATGTATTTTTTCCAATGTACTTTTAATTTTAAAGACATTTGTTGATTATGTTGTATTTATCTGTTTTGTACAGGGAGTTTTTTCTGCATAAAAAACACCGTCCTGATGATGGTCTATCTGACGAATGCTACCTAGACCGAAACGTCGACACTCCATCATCTCCTGTGTTGTTGCCTTGTCACCAATTCGCAACCCTTCTTTATCAATTAATTTTGGTTGTGTCTTTAAATACCTGGAGTTGATGTTTTCAGTTATGAACTGAAGTGTAAATTTGATTGATCTCTTTTCATGACCTTTTTTGCTTCACTTTATTTGTATCTGTCTCCCTACTTCTGTTTCAGTAAAGAGAAAATTTTTTGAACATTCAATACGATTCTTGCTCTATATGTTCCTTTCGCCTTCCACCAATATATTTGCTACATTTGAAACAAGACGGTTATCCTGTGGATACATAAGAGTTTGTTACGTATGTACGACTCATTAATGATTTGAAATCTGTTTGAAATAAGTCCCTTGTAGCACCCCTTGACCTTAACTATATCTACAGGACGGCGCTGAGCAGTCGGAAGCGGTTTAGAGTATCCCAGTAGCGCCAGCGCTTGCCCGTTGGCCAATTCCAAACCCAGGATCGTGTGGAGCTCAGAGAAGACTTCCGCTCAAAAACTCTGAATTCCAGGACAGTACCATGCAACATGTATGAAATCTGCTATTGGCACATGACAACGTTCACACTCTGCGGACTGTCTGAGTCCATAACGATGCAGCCTCTCCGGTGTATAGTACACCCGCTGAAGAAACTTAAAGTGCACTAGCCTATGCCTACCATTAAGGGAGAGCTTTCTAGTGTTTGAGCAGCAGTATCTCCACGTGTCGTCATCAATCTGCATTTGCAGATCTCTTTGCCACTCCTCCCTGGCTTTGGAATGCTGGAATTGCTGATGTGCGACTCCCAGTTTGTTCATATTGGAGATCAGTTTACGTGACGACACAGATTTAATGACATAAGTGAGCTCCGGTACCTCAGGAGGTTCCTCCATGTCCGGGCCCAGCACATTCTTGAGTGCGCTTTGGACTCTATGAAACTGGAACCGCTGCAAGAGCGTAGATCCCGTTGGAACAGGGGAGAGTTGTTCCCAGGTTTTCGCGACCCCAGTAGTGAAAAGATCTTCCATTTTCGAGATGCCCAGTGCGCGCAGCGCCTCCGTAACTCCCTTTTCCCTAAGTGGACCCAGCCACAGGGCCCAGTCGATCTGCATTTGCGGTGAGTACAAGAAACTATTGTCTCGTGCTCGGGACAGAGCATGCAATGCATGATTAGTAGATTTAAGAGAGTCTAATTGGCCAATAGTACGGTCTTCCGGGAGGCAGACTGTGGCCGGTAGGAGAAGGGGATCCGCAAACAGGCGTTCCAAAGTCACGTGAGGTATACGCGGGTCCCCATGTATCCACGAGTGCAGGTGGGCTACCTGTGCAATACAATAGTATCGTTCCATATCGGGAGCCCCCAGCCCCCCCTCTCACAAGGAAGCACCAGGGTCGTCCACTTAACTCTAGGTTGTTTACCGCCCCACGCCAACCTGGTGAGCACCTGCGTGAGCTGTTTGAAGAAGGCCTTTGACAGGACCACTGGTATGTTGTTAAATAGGAAGAGAAACCTAGGCAGCACTATCATTTTCATGATAGCTATTCTGCCCATTAAGGAGAGTGGCAGTTTACACCAAGCGTCCACATCATCCTCCAGCCTGGCGAAGGCCACGCCATCATTTTCTCTAATTAAAACATCGGGGTCAGTATGTAGTTGTATGCCGAGGTATCTAACCGGGTCAGTAGTCCTTTACAGGGGATACTCCATGTCGAAGGGCTGAGTTACGGGCGTCAGTGGGAAGGCGGTAGACTTATCCCAGTTCACTTTCAGCCCTGAGAGAGCACCGAAGCGCACGACCTCACGCAGGACGGATGAGAGATTTGCCTCCGGGAGGCGGACATATAAGAGAGTATCATCAGCATACGTTGATATGCCTATCTTGTACGTCGGAAAGCTAATGCCTTCCAGGCTATGATATTCCCTGATTGCGCAAGCCAGGGGCTCCGCCACCAGCGCGTATAGCATGGGCGAAAGGGGGCAGCCCTGTCTAGTACCTCTGCTAATAGCGAACGAGTCGTTACCCTGTCTCCTATCTTCAGTCTCGCTGTGGGTTGATAATACAAAGCCCCTAACATCTGCAAGAAGGGTTCTCCCAGACCCAGCTTCCTGAGGACTCTAATCATGAAAGGCCACTCCACGGAGTCAAAGGCCTTTTCCATATCTAGAAAAACTGTCAGGGCAGTATTTTCCTGGCGCACGTGCTGCATTGTCCCAAGTACTGTGCGTATGTTGTATGTCAAGTTCCTGTTGGGAACGAAGCCCACCTGCTCCGGGGCTACCAGGTCCGGTACTAGGAGCGCCAACCGTGTGGCCAACACCTTGGCAAAGATTTTTGCGTCAAAGTTTAATAGCGATAGCGGCCTGTAAGAACTGCAACATTCCTGAGGTTTCCCGGGCTTTAGAATTGTGACAAGCAGTGCCTCCCTCATCGAAGGGGGCATACTTCCCTCTTCACAGATATCATCAAAGAGGGTAATTAGGTGGGGGACCAGCTTGTCTTTAAATGACTTATAAAAGCCAACCGTCAGACCGTCCGCTCCCGGGGCACTACCCGATCTCATGCTTGCCAGCGCTTCTAGAATCTCGTCTTCCTGTATGGGAGATCTCAGGAACTCCCTGTCTGTGTCTGGCAAGAACGGCATAGCTATATGTTCAAGATAGTCATCTATCTCCTCCTCGACGTGCAGTGATCTAGACTTGTACAGCTCCGCATAGTACCGCCGGAACGTTTGGAGGATCTCCTCATCATCGGAGATTACCTCACCCTCTGGCGTAAGCAGTTCATCCACGACCAGAGGTTTCCTGGTACTACGTACCATTCTGGCTAGCAACGCACCCGGCCTTTCACCTTCCCCGTACGTACGCGCCGTAGCGTATTTGCCCATGTGCTGCACTTCCCTGTCTGCTAGCTCATGATATTCCGTCAGTAGGAGTTTAATTTGGGAGTCGGCGTTAGTGTCAGGCCCATCCCGCAGATGACCCTCCATCTCGGACAGTCGGGATTCAAGTAGTTTCAAATCATGTCTAATGGATCTAAGCACACTCGAGTGCTTAGACATTGCCATGCCCCTGATGTAGACCTTAAAAGCGTCCCATACAGTCTGAAAACTGTCGACTGAACCCACATTTGTTTCAAAAAACGAGTCTATATCAGCAGCCAGCTCTCCGCGGAAAGCCTCATCCAGTAGGGAGTAGGGGGGAAATCTCCAGGTGAAAGGGGAAATTACTTTCTTCGGGATAACCAGGTGGAGCAGCACGGGAGAGTGGTCCGACAGGGTACGGGGGAGCACCTCACATCTCCTAACACTACCCAGTAAGTAGTGAGACACTAGCCAGTGGTCAATTTTGGTGTGGGTGTTATGGAAAGCAGAGTAGTGTGTAAAACCACCTTTCGTGGGGTGCTTGTGTCTCCAAACGTCCCACAGATCCAATTTAATCATTTCTGCCTTCATATGTAGCGCCGAGGCCACTGGCCTCTGACCCGGACCCCTCGATCTATCCAGATCAGGGTCAAATATAAAGTTGAAATCACCCCCCCATAGCATTCTCGTGGGAGTGTATGTTCTGCACTGTGTCGGCAGGTTTGTGTAGAAGTCAGGGCTATCATAGTTTGGTCCATACACATTAACCACAAGCAAATCAAGACCTCTGCCCACGCACCTAGTGATGACAAAACGACCCTCCGGGTCTGACACCAGCGGCACCAGTTTTAGTTGAGAGGTCGGGTTGGCCCACGTAAGTACACCCCTGGAGTGTGTTGTAAACCCAGCTGCCACTATGTGTCCCCCCAGGCCCCTGGCCCGCAGGATCTTGCTATTTAGCGAAGGTGAGTCTCCTGGAGGAGAGCTAGATCTACTCGGTGTCTATGCAAGTAACTGAGTCCCTTCCGCAATTTTCGATGGTCGTTGAGCCCCCTCACATTCCATGTCATCATTTTCAATTCCTGCAGGGCGCGCGAGGCATTCCCGCCATTCGTATCAGTTATCCCAACGGCAACAACCATAGGGCGCAGTCAGCCATTTTACCTTTCCATGTACACACTCCAAACTGAGAATCAGGCAACACTTTGCTTGGCAGTAGGTTCAAAATCCCACTGTCATGACAACTAAAACAACCCTCAACACAGTACCCCCTTCGCCCCGAAACACTGGTTCCATGGGTAGCGGAACCACAACAGTTCCCCGCATTGTCCCCCCCCCCTCCCACAGCAGACCTCCCCCAACCTGGCCTGACAGGACCTGCTCCCTCCCAGTAGCATCAGAACTCCCTACAGCACCCCAACACCCCCGCCCACCCACAGAAGCAATCCCCAAATCAGCTCTCTCCAGAGCCTGAGAGCCAGAAGCGCAGGGGCAGACGTTGCTGGCTTTACAGAAATCTAACAAACCAACTCTGCTCCGCTACTGCACCCCAGCCCTTAGCCCCTTACTCGCGTTCTGTGCCATAAACAAAATCCGTGCACAAAAAACATGGTGTGGCTCCCCCCCGCCTCCAATGGTGTCACCCCACTTCAAGGCCCGGCAGCAGCGCCGTCCCCCTGCGCGGCCAGTTTGCCGCCTTTTTAGAGTAGGAACTCACCCGGCTCCCCTTGCCCCTAAAGTCAAACCAGTAAGATCTCACCCAGCTGGAGATCCAGAAGGCAGTGTTCAGGCTCAGACCATGCAGAGGGTTCGGGGCACCATCTTCGCACCGTGTATGCCACGGCGACAAGCGACGGCCCACAGGTAGCAACGCATAGGCCGCTGCTGGACAGAGAGCGGGTCGGACAGGCGCAAAATACTCAGTCTTGCTCCTCCAACTGTGAGGAGGAATCATGGTCCCCCTGGTCTCTCCACAGGATGGTTCTGCGCTCTTTGGACCACTCCTTCATTGTTTTCTGCAGTTCCCTGGGGTCAGTGAAAAAATGTGAATGCCCTTGTCTGTTTATACGGAGCTTGGCTGGGTACAGCATCGCGTAGTCCAACTCCAATTCGCGCAAATGCTTCTTGTAAGGAGCGAATTGTTTCCTCTCCTCTCGGACCTTTGCCGTAAAAGTCCGGATAGAGTGAGACATCCATCCCCTCATATTGCAGCTTGCCCTTGTCCCTGGCTAGTTGAAGCGTAGTGTCTCTGTCCCTGTAGTTCAGGAGCTTCGCTATGATGGGCCTCGGGTTCGCCCCCGGTTTAGGTCTGGGTCCCAGCGTGTGGTGCGCTCTCTCCACAATGAACATCGGGGAGAAGACCTCGTCCCCGAGCAGAGTTTTCAGTAGTTTTTCCACGAAAAGCTCCATCTTGCCAGTCTGTGTAGTCTCCGCTATACCGGTAATGCGGATGTTGGATCTTCGCGACCTCGCCTCCAGGTCCTCCGACTTATCTTGGATCACCTGTAGAAGCCTGCCAAATTGCTTGCGATCCTTATCCCACTCCATTTGGGCTTCCTCCGCTTCAGTCAGTCTACGCTCCGCCATATCAAGGCGCTCAGCGTGCTTGTCCACATGTTCCGACATGCGGTCCATGCGATAGGACAGGGCGTCGATCTTGGACCCAACTGTTGCGATGCTGTCTTGTATCCCCTTCACCATTGCGACCAGCAGTTCACGAATATCTGCGCTAATGGGGCTCTCTGGTGTTGCCCCCTTCGGGGAAGCCGCCTGGCCCGGCATCTCGGACCCCTTGGTCCGGCGCTGCTCAAAGGTAAGTTTAGGTTGTGACCTGTCGTTTTTTCCTATGGCTAGTCTGGTGGACATGTAAGCGGTCCACACCGCCGGCGGCCGCAAGTCGCCGCAACGGGCTCAAAGTCTTCTTGGTCCCCACGTGCACCTCGGGTTCCAGGCGGTGGTGCGCAGTTGACTCTCTATGTCTGGATGACAGGGGAGACGCACACAACGATGTACTCCATACAGCTCAAGAGGATAAAAGTACCTCCCAGGGCCCTTGCACATGAACAGACCGTCAGGCTTAGGCAATGCGTCCCCCACGTGTGCAGCCCGTCCTGTAGTGGGCCCCTATGGTGAGCCCGGCAAGGGATCAATAAGGTCGCACAGCCTCTCTGCAGACAAATGTCGGCCAAGTACCTCAAACGCAGGAGACGCGGGCCTTCCTCAAACAGCCAGCAACCTCCTCGAACTTTCCACGTGGCTTATCACGGCAGCGTTGTCGCAGACAGTACCAAGCAGAGGGCAAATGGCCGCTGCAGCACCAGTCCTGGCTGCAAAGTGGCGGCGTGTGAGTGTGCAAGGGAGCGCCGGCAGACCAGCGCCACAGGGCCGAGACCAGTGTCACAGACACTCACAATCGGGCCGGGGCCAAGCACCAGTTATCAGCTGCCCGGGATGCGGCCTCCATTCTCCAAGGGCCACTGGGTCTCACTCTGTGCGACTGCAACCCAGTGAGTCGCAAACGTCCGCCCAGCAGTCCACTCTGCTCAGGTAGGTCGGGAGGATAGCGCGTGCTCAAGGGTCAAAGCGGGGCGCCAGCAGGAATGCCCCCGCGAGTTTGGTTGCAGCACCGGCAGCTTAACATAACCAGGTCCAGAGCGGTCAAGCAGCAGACCGCCTCCGCCAGAGCGGACCACCTCTATGGCACCAGCGGACACAGGGGTCCGGTTCTCAAATCTCCGAAGCCCAGTCTGGGCCTCCGGGCCGCACGGGTCCCCCGGACCGCACGTCGAGCGACGTCGGCGGGCCGCGCCGCCAGGAAAGCCTGCGGCTGCAGGCCTAGTCTGCCACTCCGATCGGTCTTCTCCAGAGGACTTCACGCGGCGGCCGTTCAGCTCAAGTCCGGATCGTCCGGATGCACAAGGTACAGCGGGGGGGCATCCCACCTCCACTGCAGCTATTTGGGCACCGTGAAGGATAGTATGTAGGATAATGCCGGGGCTTTAGCCTGGAGCTCCGCGCTTACACGTCCGGCATGGACGCCAGCAAGCTCCGCCCCCTCCCTATTCTAATTGTGTTATTATTTTTTTTTAATATTATGTGTAGCTGCGGGTTGTATGTTTTGTAGGGGTATATGGGTTTCACTGACTGGAGGGGGAATAGTATATTTTACCCCTATGCAATCCATCTCTATCCCTACTGTTGCACTGACTTGAGTGGGAATAGTACATGCTACCCCTTGGCAATCCAACACTTTCCCTACTGTGCGTAGACTGGAGCGGGAGTAAAAAATATTTCCCCTTGGCAATCCAACACTTTTCCTACTGTTTCACTGGCTGGAGTGGGAATAGTAAATGTCATCTCTCCACAATCCAACACTTTCCCTACTGTTGCATAGACTGGAGTGGGAATAATCAATTTTACCCCTCCACAATTCAACACGTTCCCTACTGTTGCATACCCTGGAAAGGGAATAATACATTTTACCCTCTCCGTAATCCTACACTTTTACTACTATTTCACTGCCTGAAGTGGGAATAGTAAATTCTACCTTTCCGCAATCCAACACTTTCCCTACGGTTGTAACGTTTAGAGTGGGAATAGAAAATGTTACCCCATCACAATCCAACACATTCCCTACTGTTGCACTGACTGGAGTAGACTACTGCATTTTACCCCTCCTCAGTCTAATATCTACACTACTGTTACACAGTCTGGAGTGGGAAAAGTAAATGTTACCTCTCCACTTTGATAGTTTTTATGTTGTTTACTTTTTGAATGTCAATTAAACTGTTTTTTTATGTTATTTTGTTATTGGGTATATGTATATTTGTTTATCAAATGAATGCATTTTAAAATACTTTTTTAAATTAAAATATCAATTGAAACAATATTAGTTTCATAATATTTTTAATTAGTTATATGTAACTAAATATAGATATTAATATATATATATGTGTGTTTTACTTTTTGTAATAGGTATAATAGTTTTATTTATTTGAAAATTAATTAAATATAATTAATTTGTATTTTATTAGTGTTACTTTTTGTATATATAATGCTCAACATTTTTTTTTTGTTTGTTTTTTCTTTTGTCCTCATAACCACTATATAGACAAAGTACCAAAAGGAATTTACAAAAACAGCTGTCTCAGTTTATTTCGTAAACTGGAAGGGACACAAGTCTTCTGGGGGCCCTTTTTCCCTCAGCTGTCATCTGTATTCCAGGTAGGCACAAAGTCAATGATTTACCGGTCTGCGGCAAACCTTGGGGTAATTTAGCAGCCAAGTGGGGCCGGGCATGAACCAGTTAGCGGCTGTTCCATAGGTACAACATTTTTAAGTACCATAGGAGATCAATCATAGGACCCGGGGAAACCCCCCCCCCCCAAAAAAAAACCCGGATGAATCAGTGAAGCCAAGAAAGTAGATACCAAAACGCCCTTTTGCTATGATTGCCAGATCTAGCCAAATCCATGCGGGAGGTCTGCAAGACTGAAGATTGCCAATCCCTAAATGTAGGGGGTGAAGAGTCTTTCCATTTTCTGCATATCTACCTTCTTGCAAGCAGCATAGCATAGAATACTAGAAACTTAGCTGGATTTTGTAGACCTTCTAATACCCCAAATATCACTAAAGGCAGATCTATGGTAACCGGGCTACCCAGTGATTCTGTAAGGTAGTTTCTGATGTCCTCCCAGTATGTGATTAATAGTGGGCATTCAAAAAACATATGTGTGTCTGATGCCGCAGTCAACCCACATCTAGCACAAGACACTAGCTCTGCTCCTACGAACTTAGATAACCTAAGAGGGGAATAATATGCCCTATGGAGGGTAAAGATATGGTTTCTGCAAAGCCAGGATGGTTTAACAATCTTCCACAAAAGTTCAAAAGAAGTTATCCAAAGATTTTGTAAGTTTTGATCCATCACAACTGAGCCCCATGTTGACTCCGGTAGAATAAAGTCTCCATCCGACTCCTCCAGAATAAAGTTATACCATTTAGATACTTCTTTTTTTACTGGCTCACAGACTACTAAATCAGAAACAAATTGACTGTGCCCTCCAAGTTTAAGTTTGTTCCTATTAGCGGTAGAGGTTTTATAGGCCACAGTCCAACTATGAATCTGTAGGTATTTAAATCTTGAAAGATTGGGGCCAACCTTAGCTTGCAAGTGTTCCCATGAAAGTAAGTCCCCCTCGAAGAAGAGGTCTCCCCAGACTTCAAGACCTGCCTGTCTGAGAGGGATAGCTAGAGTATCATCAAGCCAAGTAGGATTTTGAGGCAGCCCCCACAACAGTGTTTTTTCACAAAAATATTTTCGTTTTATGGATTTCGTGACTTCAGCCCAAGTTTTTGCCAGACCTTGTAAAATCTTCAGTTTAATTTTTTTAAAGAATTTAGGATTACCAAACTTAAAAAGAAAACCAGAACGATTAATTTTTTCCCCATCCAGCATAGCCGCATACATAAGGCCTACCCCAGAACCAAAAGGAACCTTCAGCAACATTCGAGAATGGGATAATTGAAAGGCCCATGCATACATTTTTAGATCTGGTGCCGCTAAACCACCCTTGTCGCGTCGCCGTCTTAGTTTTTTCCAAGCAATACGTGGAAGATGGTTATTCCAAATAAAGGATGAGATGTTGGATTGGAATTTAGTTAAGATAGTATGATCAAAATATAAAGGAATGGTGTTAAATAAAAAAGACATTTTAGGAAGAATGGACATTTTTATAAGATTAACTCTACCAAGTAATGAGAGGGGCAAATGTGACCATGATTGGAGAAGCTTGCGGCACTCTTTAAGAACTGAAGATAGATTTACTTGGACAAGTTTGTTAATATCCTTAACTATCGTCAAGCCTAGATAACGCAGTGAATTGCCTACTTGCAACTCGGTTACAGCATTCTCATCATTCCATATAAGCATTTCCGTCTTTGCGGCATTAATCTCATTGCCCCAAATTTGTCCAAATGCGTTAGCCAGTTTCAAGATTGCCGGAAAAGCAGTGGTGACCTCTGATGTTAATATAAGCACGTCATCGGCATATAATGCTACCTTTCTCATCCAACCTTGATAGTAAAAAGGTTTATTGGCGGCCTCCTCCCTTAGATTTTGCGCAAAGGGCTCAATGTAAAAATCAAAAAGCAAGGGAGAGAGCGGGCACCCCTGCCGGGTGCCCCTAGAGATGGAAAAAGGGCTCGACAGGTCACCATTAACGAGTAGACAGGCAGATGGATTACTATACAGGAGGCCTATCACCTTGCGGAACCTTTCCCCCACACCAAACTTAGTCAAGGCCTCCGACAGGTATCCCCAATTAACCATGTCGAAAGCCTTGGTTGCATCTAGTGTAAGGGCGGCCAATGGTAGGTTGATCATAGTCTTAGCTATTCTCTTTCTTCTTCTTTGTAATATTCTTCACTTTTTTCTGACTCACTTTAAACTAGGCGGTTGATTTTTCCTGTTGGAGGTCAACTGATGGGGCACTATCTACTGGACATTGTTCTGGTTAGATAGTGCAAGGGTTCCTCACGGGGGAGGGGCACTCACCATGGGTGGGTGAGTGCAAAGGGGTGGCAAAAATATAAAAAAGTCCTCAATAACCTAATCAGCATTCTTGGGATTGGTAATCTGTATATTATTTATAATTGTTGTAAGGAAGATATGATGGTGACCTCAAATATTCTTGTAAGGTATAGTATTTTTACTCGCTTTGGAATTTTGGAAGTGAGATGAGTAGCATTGGTCTTTTTTCCTGGAACGTCAATTGCCTGCGCACCAACCCTCGAGCGAATAGAATCTTACAATATTTGAGAGATTTGGATGTGCAGGTCATTGTGTTGCAGGAAACCCACTTAACACATAGCGAATTGATCACATTGACTAAAAAGAACAGATGGATTGACTTTGTCGTTACCACTACTCAGACATCTCACACTAGAGGGGTTGCGATTATTTTTAAGAAAAAAGCTAAAGCCAAGCTGACCTGGCAGGCTGTTGATTCTGCTGGTAGATGGGCCATGGCCTCAATTCTCATGGCTGGGTTCTCAGCCACCATCGTCGGTTATTATGGTCCGAACCAAGACGATCCATCTAGTTTGGAAACTGTCTTCTCGCAGTTACTAAATGTCTCAGGACCTATAATATTGGCTGGCGATTTTAATATCGTGTTGGACCCTGTTCTGGACAAGTCTCCCAATAATAGATCTTTGATCTTATCTCGGACTAGATCCTTTTTACTGGATGCTATGAGGCAATATGGTTTTATTGATATCTGGCGACAAAGGTCGGGCCAACAACAAGGGGTTTCTTTTTGAAATCTCAAATATCATCATAAGTCAAGGATATACTTTATTCTAATAACTCAAAGACTGGCTGATTCTGTTAACACAATAGACTACCTTCCCTCTCATCTTTCCGACCATTAGGCGATTAAACTGGAATTATGTCTCTGTTCTAAGAAACCGTCGAATACATGGTCTTTTGATCGTTCACTCCTCACCAATGACGAAGATATTTCATGTCTCAAATTGGAGACAGAGAACTTTTTTCTATCAAATAATGGTTCAGCTTCACACAGAACTATCTGGGACTCTTATAAGGTTACCTTAAGAGGGCTTATAACTGCTAAAGTTGTCTATCAAAGGAAAAGTTACAATGAAAAAATTTCCTCTATTGAAGCAGAAATGGCCCGTGTCCAACACGATATTGATATCAACAGCGCAGCCTCGGGGTCTATGTTAGACCCTCTTCTAAATTAACTGCTGATTTTAAGAGGAAACCTTGCATCAACTTTAAACTTGAGAGTTCAGCAAAGATGGGAAGCCAGTAAGCTGGCCCATTTTGAATATAGTGAAGGTGCTGGTAGATTACTGGCTTGGAAGACCAAAGTAGACCAGGTCCGGAACAACATAGCATCCATAAAAGTAGGAGGTAACATCTTCTCCTCAGATGATGAAATTAGGACAGCTTTTAGGGAATTCTTCCAAGAGATATATCAGAAAGACAAGGTTATCACATCTGAGGCCATTAAGAGCTGGTTGAATAACATCACTTTACCCTCTTTTTCTCTGGAGCAATCACAACATTTGGACAAGCCCATTACAGAAGAAGAGGTGAGATCAGCCATTAGGAAGGGTAAGAAAGGAAAGGCTTCCGGACCGGATGGGCTGCCATCCAAATGTCGGCCAAGTACCTCAAACGCAGGAGACGCGGGCCTTCCTCAAACAGCCAGCAACCTCCTCGAACTTTCCACGTGGCTTATCACGGCAGCGTTGTCGCAGACAGTACCAAGCAGAGGGCAAATGGCCGCTGCAGCACCAGTCCTGGCTGCAAAGTGGCGGCGTGTGAGTGTGCAAGGGAGCGCCGGCAGACCAGCGCCACAGGGCCGAGACCAGTGTCACAGACACTCACAATCGGGCCGGGGCCAAGCACCAGTTATCAGCTGCCCGGGATGCGGCCTCCATTCTCCAAGGGCCACTGGGTCTCACTCTGTGCGACTGCAACCCAGAGAGTCGCAAACGTCCGCCCAGCAGTCCACTCTGCTCAGGTAGGTCGGGAGGATAGCGCGTGCTCAAGGGTCAAAGCGGGGCGCCAGCAGGAATGCCCCCGCGAGTTTGGTTGCAGCACCGGCAGCTTAACATAACCAGGTCCAGAGCGGTCAAGCAGCAGACCGCCTCCGCCAGAGCGGACCACCTCTATGGCACCAGCGGACACAGGGGTCCGGTTCTCAAATCTCCGAAGCCCAGTCTGGGCCTCCGGGCCGCACGGGTCCCCCCGGACCGCACGTCGAGCGACGTCGGCGGGCCGCGCCGCCAGGAAAGCCTGCGGCTGCAGGCCTAGTCTGCCACTCCGATCGGTCTTCTCCAGAGGACTTCACGCGGCGGCCGTTCAGCTCAAGTCCGGATCGTCCGGATGCACAAGGTACAGCGGGGGGGCATCCCACCTCCACTGCAGCTATTTGGGCACCGTGAAGGATAGTATGTAGGATAATGCCGGGGCTTTAGCCTGGAGCTCCGCGCTTACACGTCCGGCATGGACGCCAGCAAGCTCCGCCCCCTCCCTATTCTAATTGTGTTATTATTTTTTTTTAATATTATGTGTAGCTGCGGGTTGTATGTTTTGTAGGGGTATATGGGTTTCACTGACTGGAGGGGGAATAGTATATTTTACCCCTATGCAATCCATCTCTATCCCTACTGTTGCACTGACTTGAGTGGGAATAGTACATGCTACCCCTTGGCAATCCAACACTTTCCCTACTGTGCGTAGACTGGAGCGGGAGTAAAAAATATTTCCCCTTGGCAATCCAACACTTTTCCTACTGTTTCACTGGCTGGAGTGGGAATAGTAAATGTCATCTCTCCACAATCCAACACTTTCCCTACTGTTGCATAGACTGGAGTGGGAATAATCAATTTTACCCCTCCACAATTCAACACGTTCCCTACTGTTGCATACCCTGGAAAGGGAATAATACATTTTACCCTCTCCGTAATCCTACACTTTTACTACTATTTCACTGCCTGAAGTGGGAATAGTAAATTCTACCTTTCCGCAATCCAACACTTTCCCTACGGTTGTAACGTTTGGAGTGGGAATAGAAAATGTTACCCCATCACAATCCAACACATTCCCTACTGTTGCACTGACTGGAGTAGACTACTGCATTTTACCCCTCCTCAGTCTAATATCTACACTACTGTTACACAGTCTGGAGTGGGAAAAGTAAATGTTACCTCTCCACTTTGATAGTTTTTATGTTGTTTACTTTTTGAATGTCAATTAAACTGTTTTTTTATGTTATTTTGTTATTGGGTATATGTATATTTGTTTATCAAATGAATGCATTTTAAAATACTTTTTAAAATTAAAATATCAATTGAAACAATATTAGTTTCATAATATTTTTAATTAGTTATATGTAACTAAATATAGATATTAATATATATATGTGTGTTTTACTTTTTGTAATAGGTATAATAGTTTTATTTATTTGAAAATTAATTAAATATAATTAATTTGTATTTTATTAGTGTTACTTTTTGTATATATAATGCTCAACATTTTTTTTTTGTTTGTTTTTTCTTTTGTCCTCATAACCACCATATAGACAAAGTACCAAAAGGAATTTACAAAAACAGCTGTCTCAGTTTATTTCGTAAACTGGAAGGGACACAAGTCTTCTGGGGGCCCTTTTTCCCTCAGCTGTCATCTGTATTCCAGGTAGGCACAAAGTCAATGATTTACCGGTCTGCGGCAAACCTTGGGGTAATTTAGCAGCCAAGTGGGGCCGGGCATGAACCAGTTAGCGGCTGTTCCATAGGTACAACATTTTTAAGTACCATAGGAGATCAATCATAGGACCCGGGGAAACCCCCCCCCCCCCCAAAAAAAACCCGGATGAATCAGTGAAGCCAAGAAAGTAGATACCAAAACGCCCTTTTGCTATGATTGCCAGATCTAGCCAAATCCATGCGGGAGGTCTGCAAGACTGAAGATTGCCAATCCCTAAATGTAGGGGGTGAAGAGTCTTTCCATTTTCTGCATATCTACCTTCTTGCAAGCAGCATAGCATAGAATACTAGAAACTTAGCTGGATTTTGTAGACCTTCTAATACCCCAAATATCACTAAAGGCAGATCTATGGTAACCGGGCTACCCAGTGATTCTGTAAGGTAGTTTCTGATGTCCTCCCAGTATGTGATTAATAGTAGGCATTCAAAAAACATATGTGTGTCTGATGCCGCAGTCAACCCACATCTAGCACAAGACACTAGCTCTGCTCCTACGAACTTAGATAACCTAAGAGGGGAATAATATGCCCTATGGAGGGTAAAGATATGGTTTCTGCGAAGCCAGGATGGTTTAACAATCTTCCACAAAAGTTCAAAAGAAGTTATCCAAAGATTTTGTAAGTTTTGATCCATCACAACTGAGCCCCATGTTGACTCCGGTAGAATAAAGTCTCCATCCGACTCCTCCAAAATAAAGTTATACCATTTAGATACTTCTTTTTTTACTGGCTCACAGACTACTAAATCAGAAACAAATTGACTGTGCCCTCCAAGTTTAAGTTTGTTCCTATTAGCGGTAGAGGTTTTATAGGCCACAGTCCAACTATGAATCTGTAGGTATTTAAATCTTGAAAGATTGGGGCCAACCTTAGCTTGCAAGTGTTCCCATGAAAGTAAGTCCCCCTCGAAGAAGAGGTCTCCCCAGACTTCAAGACCTGCCTGTCTGAGAGGGATAGCTAGAGTATCATCAAGCCAAGTAGGATTTTGAGGCAGCCCCCACAACAGTGTTTTTTCACAAAAATATTTTCGTTTTATGGATTTCGTGACTTCAGCCCAAGTTTTTGCCAGACCTTGTAAAATCTTCAGTTTAATTTTTTTAAAGAATTTAGGATTACCAAACTTAAAAAGAAAACCAGAACGATTAATTTTTTCCCCATCCAGCATAGCCGCATACATAAGGCCTACCCCAGAACCAAAAGGAACCTTCAGCAACATTCGAGAATGGGATAATTGAAAGGCCCATGCATAAATTTTTAGATCTGGTGCCGCTAAACCACCCTTGTCGCGTCGCCGTCTTAGTTTTTTCCAAGCAATACGTGGAAGATGGTTATTCCAAATAAAGGATGAGATGTTGGATTGGAATTTAGTTAAGATAGTATGATCAAAATATAAAGGAATGGTGTTAAATAAAAAAGACATTTTAGGAAGAATGGACATTTTTATAAGATTAACTCTACCAAGTAATGAGAGGGGCAAATGTGACCATGATTGGAGAAGCTTGCGGCACTCTTTAAGAACTGAAGATAGATTTACTTGGACAAGTTTATTAATATCCTTAACTATCGTCAAGCCTAGATAACGCAGTGAATTGCCTACTTGCAACTCGGTTACAGCATTCTCATCATTCCATATAAGCATTTCCGTCTTTGCGGCATTAATCTCATTGCCCCAAATTTGTCCAAATGCGTTAGCCAGTTTCAAGATTGCCGGAAAAGCAGTGGTGACCTCTGATGTTAATATAAGCACGTCATCGGCATATAATGCTACCTTTCTCATCCAACCTTGATAGTAAAAAGGTTTATTGGCGGCCTCCTCCCTTAGATTTTGCGCAAAGGGCTCAATGTAAAAATCAAAAAGCAAGGGAGAGAGCGGGCACCCCTGCCGGGTGCCCCTAGAGATGGAAAAAGGGCTCGACAGGTCACCATTAACGAGTAGACAGGCAGATGGATTACTATACAGGAGGCCTATCACCTTGCGGAACCTTTCCCCCACACCAAACTTAGTCAAGGCCTCCGACAGGTATCCCCAATTAACCATGTCGAAAGCCTTGGTTGCATCTAGTGTAAGGGCGGCCAATGGTAGGTTGATCATAGTCTTAGCTATTCTCTTTCTTCTTCTTTGTAATATTCTTCACTTTTTTCTGACTCACTTTAAACTAGGCGGTTGATTTTTCCTGTTGGAGGTCAACTGATGGGGCACTATCTACTGGACATTGTTCTGGTTAGATAGTGCAAGGGTTCCTCACGGGGGAGGGGCACTCACCATGGGTGGGTGAGTGCAAAGGGGTGGCAAAAATATAAAAAAGTCCTCAATAACCTAATCAGCATTCTTGGGATTGGTAATCTGTATATTATTTATAATTGTTGTAAGGAAGATATGATGGTGACCTCAAATATTCTTGTAAGGTATAGTATTTTTACTCGCTTTGGAATTTTGGAAGTGAGATGAGTAGCATTGGTCTTTTTTCCTGGAACGTCAATGGCCTGCGCACCAACCCTCGAGCGAATAGAATCTTACAATATTTGAGAGATTTGGATGTGCAGGTCATTGTGTTGCAGGAAACCCACTTAACACATAGCGAATTGATCACATTGACTAAAAAGAACAGATGGATTGACTTTGTCGTTACCACTACTCAGACATCTCACACTAGAGGGGTTGCGATTATTTTTAAGAAAAAAGCTAAAGCCAAGCTGACCTGGCAGGCTGTTGATTCTGCTGGTAGATGGGCCATGGCCTCAATTCTCATGGCTGGGTTCTCAGCCACCATCGTCGGTTATTATGGTCCGAACCAAGACGATCCATCTAGTTTGGAAACTGTCTTCTCGCAGTTACTAAATGTCTCAGGACCTATAATATTGGCTGGCGATTTTAATATCGTGTTGGACCCTGTTCTGGACAAGTCTCCCAATAATAGATCTTTGATCTTATCTCGGACTAGATCCTTTTTACTGCATGCTATGAGGCAATATGGTTTTATTGATATCTGGCGACAAAGGTCGGGCCAACAACAAGGGGTTTCTTTTTGAAATCTCAAATATCATCATAAGTCAAGGATATACTTTATTCTAATAACTCAAAGACTGGCTGATTCTGTTAACACAATAGACTACCTTCCCTCTCATCTTTCCGACCATTAGGCGATTAAACTGGAATTATGTCTCTGTTCTAAGAAACCGTCGAATACATGGTCTTTTGATCGTTCACTCCTCACCAATGACGAAGATATTTCATGTCTCAAATTGGAGACAGAGAACTTTTTTCTATCAAATAATGGTTCAGCTTCACACAGAACTATCTGGGACTCTTATAAGGTTACCTTAAGAGGGCTTATAACTGCTAAAGTTGTCTATCAAAGGAAAAGTTACAATGAAAAAATTTCCTCTATTGAAGCAGAAATGGCCCGTGTCCAACACGATATTGATATCAACAGCGCAGCCTCGGGGTCTATGTTAGACCCTCTTCTAAATTAACTGCTGATTTTAAGAGGAAACCTTGCATCAACTTTAAACTTGAGAGTTCAGCAAAGATGGGAAGCCAGTAAGCTGGCCCATTTTGAATATAGTGAAGGTGCTGGTAGATTACTGGCTTGGAAGACCAAAGTAGACCAGGTCCGGAACAACATAGCATCCATAAAAGTAGGAGGTAACATCTTCTCCTCAGATGATGAAATTAGGACAGCTTTTAGGGAATTCTTCCAAGAGATATATCAGAAAGACAAGGTTATCACATCTGAGGCCATTAAGAGCTGGTTGAATAACATCACTTTACCCTCTTTTTCTCTGGAGCAATCACAACATTTGGACAAGCCCATTACAGAAGAAGAGGTGAGATCAGCCATTAGGAAGGGTAAGAAAGGAAAGGCTTCCGGACCGGATGGGCTGCCATCCAAATGTCGGCCAAGTACCTCAAACGCAGGAGACGCGGGCCTTCCTCAAACAGCCAGCAACCTCCTCGAACTTTCCACGTGGCTTATCACGGCAGCGTTGTCGCAGACAGTACCAAGCAGAGGGCAAATGGCCGCTGCAGCACCAGTCCTGGCTGCAAAGTGGCGGCGTGTGAGTGTGCAAGGGAGCGCCGGCAGACCAGCGCCACAGGGCCGAGACCAGTGTCACAGACACTCACAATCGGGCCGGGGCCAAGCACCAGTTATCAGCTGCCCGGGATGCGGCCTCCATTCTCCAAGGGCCACTGGGTCTCACTCTGTGCGACTGCAACCCAGAGAGTCGCAAACGTCCGCCCAGCAGTCCACTCTGCTCAGGTAGGTCGGGAGGATAGCGCGTGCTCAAGGGTCAAAGCGGGGCGCCAGCAGGAATGCCCCCGCGAGTTTGGTTGCAGCACCGGCAGCTTAACATAACCAGGTCCAGAGCGGTCAAGCAGCAGACCGCCTCCGCCAGAGCGGACCACCTCTATGGCACCAGCGGACACAGGGGTCCGGTTCTCAAATCTCCGAAGCCCAGTCTGGGCCTCCGGGCCGCACGGGTCCCCCCGGACCGCACGTCGAGCGACGTCGGCGGGCCGCGCCGCCAGGAAAGCCTGCGGCTGCAGGCCTAGTCTGCCACTCCGATCGGTCTTCTCCAGAGGACTTCACGCGGCGGCCGTTCAGCTCAAGTCCGGATCGTCCGGATGCACAAGGTACAGCGGGGGGGCATCCCACCTCCACTGCAGCTATTTGGGCACCGTGAAGGATAGTATGTAGGATAATGCCGGGGCTTTAGCCTGGAGCTCCGCGCTTACACGTCCGGCATGGACGCCAGCAAGCTCCGCCCCCTCCCTATTCTAATTGTGTTATTATTTTTTTTTAATATTATGTGTAGCTGCGGGTTGTATGTTTTGTAGGGGTATATGGGTTTCACTGACTGGAGGGGGAATAGTATATTTTACCCCTATGCAATCCATCTCTATCCCTACTGTTGCACTGACTTGAGTGGGAATAGTACATGCTACCCCTTGGCAATCCAACACTTTCCCTACTGTGCGTAGACTGGAGCGGGAGTAAAAAATATTTCCCCTTGGCAATCCAACACTTTTCCTACTGTTTCACTGGCTGGAGTGGGAATAGTAAATGTCATCTCTCCACAATCCAACACTTTCCCTACTGTTGCATAGACTGGAGTGGGAATAATCAATTTTACCCCTCCACAATTCAACACGTTCCCTACTGTTGCATACCCTGGAAAGGGAATAATACATTTTACCCTCTCCGTAATCCTACACTTTTACTACTATTTCACTGCCTGAAGTGGGAATAGTAAATTCTACCTTTCCGCAATCCAACACTTTCCCTACGGTTGTAACGTTTGGAGTGGGAATAGAAAATGTTACCCCATCACAATCCAACACATTCCCTACTGTTGCACTGACTGGAGTAGACTACTGCATTTTACCCCTCCTCAGTCTAATATCTACACTACTGTTACACAGTCTGGAGTGGGAAAAGTAAATGTTACCTCTCCACTTTGATAGTTTTTATGTTGTTTACTTTTTGAATGTCAATTAAACTGTTTTTTTATGTTATTTTGTTATTGGGTATATGTATATTTGTTTATCAAATGAATGCATTTTAAAATACTTTTTAAAATTAAAATATCAATTGAAACAATATTAGTTTCATAATATTTTTAATTAGTTATATGTAACTAAATATAGATATTAATATATATATGTGTGTTTTACTTTTTGTAATAGGTATAATAGTTTTATTTATTTGAAAATTAATTAAATATAATTAATTTGTATTTTATTAGTGTTACTTTTTGTATATATAATGCTCAACATTTTTTTTTTGTTTGTTTTTTCTTTTGTCCTCATAACCACCATATAGACAAAGTACCAAAAGGAATTTACAAAAACAGCTGTCTCAGTTTATTTCGTAAACTGGAAGGGACACAAGTCTTCTGGGGGCCCTTTTTCCCTCAGCTGTCATCTGTATTCCAGGTAGGCACAAAGTCAATGATTTACCGGTCTGCGGCAAACCTTGGGGTAATTTAGCAGCCAAGTGGGGCCGGGCATGAACCAGTTAGCGGCTGTTCCATAGGTACAACATTTTTAAGTACCATAGGAGATCAATCATAGGACCCGGGGAAACCCCCCCCCCCCCCCAAAAAAAACCCGGATGAATCAGTGAAGCCAAGAAAGTAGATACCAAAACGCCCTTTTGCTATGATTGCCAGATCTAGCCAAATCCATGCGGGAGGTCTGCAAGACTGAAGATTGCCAATCCCTAAATGTAGGGGGTGAAGAGTCTTTCCATTTTCTGCATATCTACCTTCTTGCAAGCAGCATAGCATAGAATACTAGAAACTTAGCTGGATTTTGTAGACCTTCTAATACCCCAAATATCACTAAAGGCAGATCTATGGTAACCGGGCTACCCAGTGATTCTGTAAGGTAGTTTCTGATGTCCTCCCAGTATGTGATTAATAGTAGGCATTCAAAAAACATATGTGTGTCTGATGCCGCAGTCAACCCACATCTAGCACAAGACACTAGCTCTGCTCCTACGAACTTAGATAACCTAAGAGGGGAATAATATGCCCTATGGAGGGTAAAGATATGGTTTCTGCGAAGCCAGGATGGTTTAACAATCTTCCACAAAAGTTCAAAAGAAGTTATCCAAAGATTTTGTAAGTTTTGATCCATCACAACTGAGCCCCATGTTGACTCCGGTAGAATAAAGTCTCCATCCGACTCCTCCAAAATAAAGTTATACCATTTAGATACTTCTTTTTTTACTGGCTCACAGACTACTAAATCAGAAACAAATTGACTGTGCCCTCCAAGTTTAAGTTTGTTCCTATTAGCGGTAGAGGTTTTATAGGCCACAGTCCAACTATGAATCTGTAGGTATTTAAATCTTGAAAGATTGGGGCCAACCTTAGCTTGCAAGTGTTCCCATGAAAGTAAGTCCCCCTCGAAGAAGAGGTCTCCCCAGACTTCAAGACCTGCCTGTCTGAGAGGGATAGCTAGAGTATCATCAAGCCAAGTAGGATTTTGAGGCAGCCCCCACAACAGTGTTTTTTCACAAAAATATTTTCGTTTTATGGATTTCGTGACTTCAGCCCAAGTTTTTGCCAGACCTTGTAAAATCTTCAGTTTAATTTTTTTAAAGAATTTAGGATTACCAAACTTAAAAAGAAAACCAGAACGATTAATTTTTTCCCCATCCAGCATAGCCGCATACATAAGGCCTACCCCAGAACCAAAAGGAACCTTCAGCAACATTCGAGAATGGGATAATTGAAAGGCCCATGCATAAATTTTTAGATCTGGTGCCGCTAAACCACCCTTGTCGCGTCGCCGTCTTAGTTTTTTCCAAGCAATACGTGGAAGATGGTTATTCCAAATAAAGGATGAGATGTTGGATTGGAATTTAGTTAAGATAGTATGATCAAAATATAAAGGAATGGTGTTAAATAAAAAAGACATTTTAGGAAGAATGGACATTTTTATAAGATTAACTCTACCAAGTAATGAGAGGGGCAAATGTGACCATGATTGGAGAAGCTTGCGGCACTCTTTAAGAACTGAAGATAGATTTACTTGGACAAGTTTATTAATATCCTTAACTATCGTCAAGCCTAGATAACGCAGTGAATTGCCTACTTGCAACTCGGTTACAGCATTCTCATCATTCCATATAAGCATTTCCGTCTTTGCGGCATTAATCTCATTGCCCCAAATTTGTCCAAATGCGTTAGCCAGTTTCAAGATTGCCGGAAAAGCAGTGGTGACCTCTGATGTTAATATAAGCACGTCATCGGCATATAATGCTACCTTTCTCATCCAACCTTGATAGTAAAAAGGTTTATTGGCGGCCTCCTCCCTTAGATTTTGCGCAAAGGGCTCAATGTAAAAATCAAAAAGCAAGGGAGAGAGCGGGCACCCCTGCCGGGTGCCCCTAGAGATGGAAAAAGGGCTCGACAGGTCACCATTAACGAGTAGACAGGCAGATGGATTACTATACAGGAGGCCTATCACCTTGCGGAACCTTTCCCCCACACCAAACTTAGTCAAGGCCTCCGACAGGTATCCCCAATTAACCATGTCGAAAGCCTTGGTTGCATCTAGTGTAAGGGCGGCCAATGGTAGGTTGATCATAGTCTTAGCTATTCTCTTTCTTCTTCTTTGTAATATTCTTCACTTTTTTCTGACTCACTTTAAACTAGGCGGTTGATTTTTCCTGTTGGAGGTCAACTGATGGGGCACTATCTACTGGACATTGTTCTGGTTAGATAGTGCAAGGGTTCCTCACGGGGGAGGGGCACTCACCATGGGTGGGTGAGTGCAAAGGGGTGGCAAAAATATAAAAAAGTCCTCAATAACCTAATCAGCATTCTTGGGATTGGTAATCTGTATATTATTTATAATTGTTGTAAGGAAGATATGATGGTGAACTCAAATATTCTTGTAAGGTATAGTATTTTTACTCGCTTTGGAATTTTGGAAGTGAGATGAGTAGCATTGGTCTTTTTTCCTGGAACGTCAATGGCCTGCGCACCAACCCTCGAGCTAATAGAATCTTACAATATTTGAGAGACTTGGATGTGCAGGTCATTGTGTTGCAGGAAACCCACTTAACACATAGCGAATTGATCACATTGACTAAAAAGAACAGATGGATTGACTTTGTCGTTACCACTACTCAGACATCTCACACTAGAGGGGTTGCGATTATTTTTAAGAAAAAAGCTAAAGCCAAGCTGACCTGGCAGGCTGTTGATTCTGCTGGTAGATGGGCCATGGCCTCAATTCTCATGGCTGGGTTCTCAGCCACCATCGTCGGTTATTATGGTCCGAACCAAGACGATCCATCTAGTTTGGAAACTGTCTTCTCGCAGTTACTAAATGTCTCAGGACCTATAATATTGGCTGGCGATTTTAATATCGTGTTGGACCCTGTTCTGGACAAGTCTCCCAATAATAGATCTTTGATCTTATCTCGGACTAGATCCTTTTTACTGGATGCTATGAGGCAATATGGTTTTATTGATATCTGGCGACAAAGGTCGGGCCAACAACAAGGGGTTTCTTTTTGAAATCTCAAATATCATCATAAGTCAAGGATATACTTTATTCTAATAACTCAAAGACTGGCTGATTCTGTTAACACAATAGACTACCTTCCCTCTCATCTTTCCGACCATTAGGCGATTAAACTGGAATTATGTCTCTGTTCTAAGAAACCGTCGAATACATGGTCTTTTGATCGTTCACTCCTCACCAATGACGAAGATATTTCATGTCTCAAATTGGAGACACAGAACTTTTTTCTATCAAATAATGGTTCAGCTTCACACAGAACTATCTGGGACTCTTATAAGGTTACCTTAAGAGGGCTTATAACTGCTAAAGTTGTCTATCAAAGGAAAAGTTACAATGAAAAAATTTCCTCTATTGAAGCAGAAATGGCCCGTGTCCAACACGATATTGATATCAACAGCGCAGCCTCGGGGTCTATGTTAGACCCTCTTCTAAATTAACTGCTGATTTTAAGAGGAAACCTTGCATCAACTTTAAACTTGAGAGTTCAGCAAAGATGGGAAGCCAGTAAGCTGGCCCATTTTGAATATAGTGAAGGTGCTGGTAGATTACTGGCTTGGAAGACCAAAGTAGACCAGGTCCGGAACAACATAGCATCCATAAAAGTAGGAGGTAACATCTTCTCCTCGGATGATGAAATTAGGACAGCTTTTAGGGAATTCTTCCAAGAGATATATCAGAAAGACAAGGTTATCACATCTGAGGCCATTAAGAGCTGGTTGAATAACATCACTTTACCCTCTTTTTCTCTGGAGCAATCACAACATTTGGACAAGCCCATTACAGAAGAAGAGGTGAGATCAGCCATTAGGAAGGGTAAGAAAGGAAAGGCTTCCGGACCGGATGGGCTGCCATCCAAATTATATAAAATCCTGGGATCAGAAATTGTTCCCTTCCTTACGATTTTGTTCAACCAAATCCTTGTAGAAGGAGTATCCCCTCCGACATCATGGGATAATGCCTCGATCACCCTTATTTTAAAACCTGGTAAACCTAAAGAGACCTGTGGCTCTTACAGGCCAATTTCGATATTGAATGTGGATTATAAAATCTTTACCACAGTTTTATCAACTAGACAGGCCTCTATCGCCCCTTCGGTCCTTCATTCGGATCGAAAGGGGTTTTTGAAAGGGAGACAACTTTACGAACTAACTTATGATCTGATTGGAGCCATAGATATATAATGCTCAACATTTATATATATTTCAAAAAATGATATTTTCTGCAATGATATTTATAACAATGATATGTTTAAATTGATATTTTGTCATTTACATTTTAAATATAGGATGATGATATTTTTGACAACAAAATTTTTGTGACGATATTTTGGTATGGCAATATTTCCAGAGGCGATAACTTGACAGTGAACCTATTTTAACTATTAAAGAACAAGCCTGTGAAGCTATTAGGGAAATCAGAACAGCATTAAAGCATACTTTAAACACAAAACAAGCAATAATGGGATAAGGACAATCCTGTACTAATGACAATGTTACTTTCTGGCACATAATTGCACACAGTTGCTTATCCATAGGTATATGCACGAATCACTGTTTACAACTGAGCCTCTGGACTAATCATTTTTCCAAGCTCTATTCAAACCAGCAGGCTCTCGTTCCTGTTCCTTTCGGAAGCAAATTAGCTCGAATCACTGCAGCCATTGCTGACAAGAACACATTGTCTTCTCTCTGCCAGCCACCATTAGTGTTATTGACTCGGCTCAATGGGCAAGGCCCCTGGACCCAGGGGATTTAAATAAGTTGGGAATTGCTGTCTAGGCACCTTATATCAATGTATTATCAAATTATGTTCTTGATGGGGCTAATCTAACAGACAATTGGGCAGGGATGGCTCCTCTGATTTTTTTTTTTGTCAAATCTGTTTATTAGCATTTTCTTATGTTCAAGGTACATTACAAATATCAACTAGTGCATCACAGCAATCTGGGCATATCAGTGCAACATTCAAATACCTTACATCCTTGAGAATTAAAGGCACAAATTCCCTGTAGCGGTATCTCATAAGCAAAGGATAAGTGCCCAGACCTGGCTATAGCTTGGAGCTCCTAATCAGGCAGCCTCCAGGTTAGTCCATGACTGAACACTCGTTGAGCCTTGTGCAGTAGCAGGGTTTTGAGCGAACCCCTCCAACATGGACTCGCGCACAAGAATGACATTTATCCAACAACATGAAGAAACCAGAACCACAGCGGCAAACAGGGATGGCTCCTCTGATAAGGCAAAGGCGCTTCACCCCACTAGGTGTAAAAAGAAAAAGAAAGGGATAATAATGTAATGTTAATTACGTTACATTGTTATCAATTTCTGCTTCTGGAAGCAGCGAGCCAGGTTCAGGTGGGGCTGGGCTAATCACAGGGAGAGGGACTGAGGGAGATGGGGTGGCTGCTGCTGCACCATAAGAGTACATGACATTTGGCCGGCCCTGTCAGGCCAGCCAAACGTCATGCACACTTTGCAAGTTCTCCACAGGCTGTATTGTACAGCCTGGGTGGGGACATGCACAGCCTCCCATTCCCCATCTGAGTGACAAACCACAGCACTCAGACTAATAACGACACTGCTGTTAGGGTGACAGCAGCATCGTGATTGGCTATGGGGAACCTGGGAGCCGGAGTGCTGCAGGGACCCACAACAGCGAGGACAGAGAAGAGGCTGCCTGTGACGACAAATTAAGCCTTCTTTTTTTCTTTTGTTGCCCCCTCCATGCCCTAGCTCCTCCTCCGTCAACCACCATTCCCTACCTGCCACCACTGCACACAAAGTTGTCTTGAATCCATGTTTGTCAACGAGATTGGAAGTTTCATAATAAATTAATGTCACTGATTAATAAGGTTTTGATAGACAGCTGAATTTCATCTAGACATTGGTGTTAGGCAATGCCTAATGAATGAAAGATTAGACTTAACAACTCCATATCCAAAACTGAAAAATGTGGACATTAGTTGCAACCTGTAGGTTGGGAAGGACATAAAACAGCGTAGGACCTTGTCGTGGAAATCCATGCTGTGCTCAAGAATATCCAGTAGTCTTAGATGGGCAATTACTTCAAAGGCAGCTGATTAGTCTGGTCATACAGTTGAACAGGATTAGCTCAAGGAAACCTGTTTATTCTCCACTCCTGACTTCATGAAACCTCCAGGGGGTTGCAAAGGCAGAGTCAGGGATTCCATAGGACAAGACAGACAAAGCAGCTGCTGCGACTGGCTACCTCAGGCTGAAGTCCATGTCAGCATCTTCCATTCCTAGGGATTCCAAGAAACCTAACTTGTGAAGACAAAGGCTGGCTGGTGCCCCATGGTACTGTCAACCATGGCGCTGGACGGTGCTCTGAAGGAAAATCTTACAAAGACCATTCCATAAACATGCTGATATCCTTAGAAAAATGTATACATTGACTAAAGATGATAGTGGTTGGTTGAGTACACTTTCAAAAATGTGCCCACAAAGTTGATCGTATTCTCCAATTATGCAACGAAGTTGGCGCTGTCTAGCTTCCATCATGGAATATTTATGATAAGGACAATTTGCAAGTAGTGAGGGACTGTTAAACATGTCATACTGCTATGCTATGCTCTTGGAAAACACAATGACACTTGTACAAAATTATTATAAACATGTATTCTTGGCAGTCTACTCTTACAGACCCTTCCTCTTCCTAGGGAGTACAGGCTGTACTATTAATATCACATTTTTGTGGTTCCTAAGAAATTTAAAAAACAGGTGTTACTACGAATCCAGGTATTCATTTTTCTAACCTCAAAAGATTAGGCAGTGCAGCAATAAATAGAATTCTGCAGTTTAAAATAAAATAATGTGTATAACGTATATGCACTAATTCCCTCACCAATGATGTAATTGACCCCACTTTCCAGAAATGTGACATTCCAGTGCCACAATAGGCCGCGTGCCATAGCTCAAATGCAAACAAGATGTGGCTTATTTGAAATTTGTACTTAAGGCTAAGCTGTGCAAAATGGGCAGTTTTCAAGAAAAATACGCGTACTATGCATAGAAACAAATAGCATGTGATGGATATTGGGCTCGTGTGGCTAAAATGTGGTACAAAAAATGTTATTTGAAATCAAAAGTCGACCAGCTCGGCCCTTTGAGCTGCTCTTCTTTGGGAAGGGCCTCTCAGCATCTTGTGAATACAGCGCTAATCACCAGTAAACCTGGGCCACAAGTTCTACAATGCAACAACAGCATATTGTGCTTTTGTTTGTGTTTTTCTGTTTGTTTTTGAGCTGGCTCCTGCCGCAAATTAAAAAGCAAAAGGGAATAAAGTAAAATGAATGCATTGTTTATACCCGTAGACAAAGTACCACACCAACACTCATTGTTTGTACAGCTCCAGAGAGGACAATATTATTCAGATCATTTTTTTGCTAATGATCTACAGTTTCTGGAAGTAGTGACAAGTTTTCTTTATTTCAAGTCATTAACTTGCATAAAGTGCAGTGCGTTTTGGATATGGGAGCAATTATATCACATTTAACAATAACATTGTCTCACGCCCCTCCAGCTGTGCCAGAAATGCTAATAAATTTCATTAGTGTCTCTGAATCATTTTTCTCCACAATGTAAATATGAGAGATGGTTCCAGTACAGAATATTTTCCAGAGTGAGAGGTGGAATTGAACTTTATTATCAGTCTGCTCCTATGAATGTCATTTCTAAAGTTATTCCATAATGAGCAGCGCTGTATGCTTCGGTGCGTTCTCTGCTTTTGGCATTTCTCTTGGCAAAGAATACTGTAATGGTGTACCCGTTACATTAACATTTTATTGGACAAACTTGATGCTTTGTGCGGAGGATTGTGAATGTGGTAGCTGTGTAAGGAATATTTATTATTTGTTTATCCTCACCAACTTTCGGGAGGCAAAAAGAGGAAGATAGAGCTCACGTAGGGAAGATATAAATGTTTCAAAACCTTCTTAGGGACACATTTGGGGAGGGCTCTAGGAACTGACTTTGGGAGACACTGCAATGTGTGTCTAACCCTATATTACCATCCAGCGCCACAACATCACAAGCCAGTGTCAAGTTGATAAAATATAAGTGCAAGAACTCAAGGTCTTCAGCTGCAACTGGCACCACCAACACCTCCTCAGTGGCGGGCGGCATAGATCTGGGGTGGTGCTGTGAGGAGGGGAGGGAGTGTACAAAAAAAAAATACTCTTACCTCCTTGCCGTTCTGTCCCACATCGTCTCTCTTCCATCGGCTGAACAGGAAGCAGCCAGGCTCCCTTGATCCAATCACAATGCTGCATTACAGACGTGTGGTTGGTCTAAGCACCATAATGCGGCGCTCAGAAGGGGACTGGGGGCCTTGGTATAATCTCCACGCAGGCTGTATTGCAGCCTGGGTGGAGAACATGCTAAGTGTGCATTACTATTTGGCCAGCTCTAGATGGCGGGCCAAAGCGTCATGTGCATCTTGGTGTGCCCACCACTCCTCTCCTACTCTGTGAGCAGAGCAGCCCTGTCCCACTCCGAAGCTGCAGCAGCAGGAACAAATAAAATGATAACATCATCACATTATTATCATTATTTTCTTTTCCTTCATTCCTGCAACGCAGTGAGGAGCCACCACTGCACATCCTGTCATTAATATTGAAACAAATGTCAGACAAAAGATTCCCCTTGGGTTGTTCAAATGAGAAGGCAACAATTCGTACAGGCTACCACACAAACATCAAACATGCATCAAGATTCAAAAATTGGAGCAATGTGAGATAGAACAAAACAATTCTGTCAAGATTAATAAAATTAGTGTGCACAATTTATTCAAATATATAAAAAACACCAAATTAAAAACAAGCAGATGTTAAAAGAAACATTTTAATGTACAAAAAAGAGGGGGTGCAAAAATAAAGGTAAAGATTCCACCACAGTTGGAATAGTCCTTTGTAGATATATATATTGCACTCCTCCCTATTTTGAGAGTAATAGGGAGGAGTGCAATATATATATCTACAAAGGACTATTCCAACTGTGGTAGAATCTTTACCTTTATTTTTGCACCCCCTCTTTTTTGTACATTAGGAACTGTTTAGGTTTATATGTTGTACTTGATCTGTTCCATTTAGTGTTTGTGTTCCCAAAATTTATTTTAAAATGTTTCTTTTAACATCTGCTTGTTTTTAATTTGGTGTTTTTTATATATTTGAATAAATTGTGCACACTAATTTTATTAATCTTGACAGAATTGTTTTGTTCTATCTCACATTGCTCCAATTTTTGAATCTTGATGCATGTTTGATGTTTGTGTGGTAGCCTGTAAGAATTGTTGCCTTCTCATTTGAACAACCCAAGGGGAATCTTTTGTCTGACATTTAGTCATTTTGGTACCCTATCCCTTTGGTGCTGGGGTCCCTCTCTCTTTTATTAGAGATTAATATTGAAACATCAGTGTCAGCGTTGCCCACTAACCGTCATACTTAAACACGTTTGACATTTAGGGTATATCCACGTCATCCCAAGCTGTAGTGAAGACCTGGAAACGCCAGTTTAATCATTTTTTTAATACATTGAATTGTTTAACTCTACTAAATGACAGTGTTGAAAAGTAAGTGGTGGTGCCAAGCTCTCACAAACACTGGCACCATTTAAGCAATGCCACATAGGATATTAGCTCACGCAAAATTAACACAGGTAATATCGGAGACATATTCATGAGGATAAATCTGGCAGAATATTTTCCCGGTTAAAAGGCCTGGAATTCAGGAATCATGTGAAAATCAGTGCTATAACGCTTACTCTGCCTCTTTTTTCTAGTTCGGTAGGGGTTACACATAAACCTGAGGTAAATCTGGATGAAAAATGAGTGAATTAGAATTAATGATGTAGGGCCCGATGTAGGTGGCTAATTACCGGTCGGTAAACCTGAAATTCGGTCAATTTCAGGCTTACCGACCGGTATTGAGCCATTTCCGATGTAGGTGATGATTTTGTATTTACCAAATCATTATTTACCGAATCGGTATTTACCGAATCGGTAAATGGTATGTAGGAAGCACATTTAAGAGTGCTTATGTGCTTTAAGGATTTGTTATTTACCACCAACTACAAGTTGGTGGTAAATATCAAAAACCTTTACAAAATAAATTTTGTTCTTTTGTAACAGTGCAATGTGGCAGACATACATTCCCTTAGGGCATGTATGTGTGCCACATGTGCACACATGCACGATTCAGGGGTGCAACAGGGTGTCAATGTGACACCCTGCCACCCTTGAATATGTGCCCCTATAACCGATTCGGTATTTACCGAATCGGTAATAGTGAATGGCTTCCCATTCATTCCTATGGGCCTCCAGGCCCATAGGAATGAATGGGAATTAATGAATCGGTAAATACCGATTCCTAAATACCGAAGCTTACCGATTCGGTAAAATTTACCGATTATTTTCCTACATAGCATTTACCGATTCTAAAATACCAAATCGGCAAAATTCAGTATTTTAGAATTGGTAAATGTAGATTACCTACATATGGCCCGTAGTCTTGATAAGGGCCATAAAACGGGGAACCCAATGCAAGTAAAAACATTGCCACCTAGTCTCAAAGGTAACTCCGCACATGAGTAAATCTACATATGTAAGGTTATTCTTACACTTTGTAGTAACGTTCTTACTCTAGGCTACTCGCCATGTCCAGGTGCAAAGATACTGCAAAGCATAAAGGTACATGTCCCCACACTGAAAAGAGTCAGTAAAAATGTGACACACAATGGTTAAATTACTATTAGTAGTGACTTTACAACCATATTTTATGTTCCGCTCACTTTGGCAGAGGCCTCACCAATTAGGTGAAGTATAGAGACATTTATAAATGTTTCTTACATTTTGTAATATTCTGAACACATTGTTATGTTTAATTATAATGTAAATACATTTTAAATATTTATTTTAAATTCAGAACAAAAAGAAACAAATAATGCAGCACTAGTAATTTCATTTTGAATTAAAAATTTGATCAATTTAAGTACATTAAATTCAATTAAAATTATTTTCAAAGATTTATTAAAAAACTAACCTGGATTATGTTTATATTAATTTATTATGTACTAAAACTTACCAAACTTTATTTTTTTTTTCATTTAAGTTATTTTGTTGTGCACCTTATACAAAAACTTGATCTATATGTTATGTATATGTAATGGTGCGTGCCTGATATTTCTGTACACTCCAATTTTTACAGAAACCGCTGCTTTTGCCTTAACAAGCCCTGTTTTGTCTTCTGTCAACCTTCTGTACTGATCTGTGTTTGGGTACAGGCTTGTGCCCCACACTGGTGATTTGTTGAGTAAAAAATTGAAGACCTCTGTCCGGCTGGACATGTCGCTCCAAATATAGAATGATTTGGTCTATATTCATTGTTTCGCATATATTTCCTATGCATGGGACCGTTGTTGTTTTACAAAATGAGTTTAAATACAGCATTACAGCTTTTTTGTGCAAACAAATTCTTCAAAGCAAACATGGCTCATTATTGTGGTGTTTTTAGCTAAAACTTGCAAAGGATGGCTGTCATGAATACAGATATGTAAGGATACTTTGAATGAACCTCGTAAGAGCAGGAGGTACAAAAACCAACACACACCAAGTGAGTAATTTGCATCTTAACTGGCTTGGGAATGGGTATACAATTCATGATACAACCTCTGTATTAATATGCTGCATTGTAAATGGTACAATTACATGACATGTCAAAATGACTTGACAATTGAATATTGATTGGTCAGGTCTCAAATTGCACCCCATTGTCGATGACTGTGGATGTAGGATGGTATCTTGCAAAGAACAGTAGATAGTCTCCCTTGCTTATGCTTGTACATTTTACATATAGGTGCTGCTTTCAAAATGAATGTTTCCCTTTTGGACACGCTGCCTGCACCACTGTCTGCTCTCACAGAGACGGTTCAAGCGAGTCTCAAAAGGGGAACCGTTCCCACATAGAATTAGATACCATTCCGTTTGAGGAGTTGGTATCTGATTTATAAATTGAGACACAATTTCTGTTGCAAAGCATTGATATATTGCATTGCAACTCCCATTCAGAAGTAGGTGGCCAGCTACACCCCCTTCTTAAAGCCCTATGTCTCCTGAATATCAATTTCAGATAATAGTTATACCATATTATCAAGGTCAAAATGCAGTGACTGCAAAAATGTCGAGGGAAGGATTTTTTTTTATTGTAGTTTCAAATAGTATTTACTTACATGTCACAATAGAAAATATAATTGTTGCACGTTATCCTGTTACATTTTTGTTAAATATAAAAAGTGGATAATAATATAAAATATGTAGTAAAAGTATTTTTATAGATTTTTTTGTGTTTAATGAAAACTATTTTGCGGCTGAATAGTTTTGCAAACATAAAATGTCTGAAAAACATGACTTGTTTTCCTGGTATTTAATATTTTTAAATAACCAATTTAATAAATAAATACATATATTTAATATATACATTTGATAAAATATTTGTTTGTTTTTGACTAATATGTTTATTTTATTTTGAAGTTTTATTTTAATTTTTTAAATATTTAAAGGAATAAATTAAAAGAATAAAAAACAAATGAAATATATATTTAAAGTATTTAAAATGTAATATTACAAAATGCTGTATTTTTATTGATTGTGTGTTCATTGAAAATGTAATAGCATTTATATAACTGAACAATTTTGGGTGTTTTAGTTTTAAATTCATGTTTATAAAATGTGCCTATAAAATTAATGTTTGCGTGACTATAGGTTAAATATTATTTTGTATGACCACAGAAAGTTTTTAAAAATATAAACATTTTAATAAAGAATTTGTTGCAATTATACCTTTCAAAAATATAATTCTTTTCTACATTGTTTTTGGTGGAGGAATTATAAAAATAATTCATACCGGTCCAATTATATACACAATACCCAAATGTTTTAAGGACTGAAATCCGGATAGTAAAAATGAGTTCCTCCACCTATACACACTTTTACCAATGTTTGTAAAACTGGTTTTAGAATAGTAAACATTACCCTGCCCACACGTTCACTTTATGCACTTTTTTTGCATTGTTAGTTGGACTGGACTTAGAATAGTACATTTGACATCCCCAAGTATTTGCACTTTCCCAATGTTTGTAGGGTTCGAATGTTCAATATGACTCCCACACGCCTTATTTATATGCACTGTACGCATTGTTTCTTAGACTGGAGTTAGTTTAATTATTCGGCCCCTGCCACCAAATAGTGTGTCATTTGTCAGTGTTGGTAGGACTAAAGTTAGAATAATATATTTTGCTACCCCTAAAATATAGACTTACGCCAATCTTTGTACAATTGAAGTTAGAATAACAAATATGACCCCACCAATTATAGATACATTCTCATCAGTGTTTGCAGGGCAAGAGTTTGCATAGTAAATATGCTTTGCTCCTAATATATGCCCTTTCCCTGATGTTACTTGGACTTGAGTTAGAATAGTATATTTTATAGTCCCACATAAACACACTTCCCCCAGTGTTTATCAGACTGGAGTTAAATGGTAAATTTGCCCCCCCCAAATATATGTATTCTTTCCAATATTCATAGGATTGGAATTTTTTGGGAACTGGAGTTAGAACAGTAACTCTGAAACTCGCTTAGGTATGCACTTTCCTCAATGTTTGCAGGACTGAGATCAGAGTAGGAAAGTTGAAAAACCCCAATTGTATGTCCTTACCCCATTGTTCGTGGGGTTCAAATAGTAAATCACACACCGCCAAAAACATGCACTTTAACCAATGTTCATTGGACTACAGCTAGAGTAGAAAATATGGCACCACCAATATCTGTACTTTTCCCAATGATTGTATAACTGGTGTTATACTAGGAAATATTAACCCCTATGAACCCTCAATTATATGAACTTTGCCTAGCAGTAGTAGGATTCAAGCTAGCAAAGTAAATATGACTTCCTCAATTAGATGCCTATTTCACTATGTTTGGAGGATTGGAGATAGAATTGGTAAATGTGTCCACGCCCACATAAATTCACTTTTTCCCAGTGTTAGTGAGTTTAGAGCCATAATAGTAAATCTGACTCCACCAAACATATGCACTTTCACCAGTGTTTGTATTACTCTATTTAGAATAGTAAATGTCAACCATGCATCAAAATATATAATTTTTAGAATGGCTATATTCTTTGCATGTTTTTATTATTGATTCTGGACTTTATCTTTTAAATGTGTATATTATTTATGAAATCGTTTTAAAAACAACATAGTTAATACATTTTTATTTTATTATTGATGCTGGCTGCATGAATATTGAGTTCATATTTTGACATACATGCATTTTTATTCTACTAATATTCTTATTAAATATTAAATGCTTCTATGTTTTCGTTGATTGCTTTAAACAACTTTCATTATTCTTAATTGTAAAATACATTTATTTTTGAAGAGATTTTATTTTGCTTATATTGTTAGATGAATATACCTTTAAAATGTAGTTTAGTGTTTTGCAAATGAGCTATTTTCTAATTTTATTTTTAAAATATACGTAATATTCCTATTAGTTTTCAATTATTTCTAAAGTGACAAAGTATTTGGAAATATTTTGAATATATTTGTTTAATTAAGTTAATTAATTAAAAATAAGTACTGTTTACTGTTTAGTTTTTATAAACTAATTAATTATGTTTTTTTACTATAATTGAAATTGTGTTGCACAACATTTTGTAGTTGAAATTTTTGTTATTTTTAACATTCATTTTTAATCCCTGTATTACTGTAGTCAATCTTCTTTTTTTATATATTTTTAAGATTTATATAATTTTTGTGTGTCAATATTTTGGTACTCAATATTTTGGTCATTTCACTAATATGCATAGAAAAACAGTGTTTTGACATCGATGTTTTTGAAGGCTGATATTTTTGTAGCTGACATTTAGGACTATAACCCCATTTAAAATTCAAGATCAGTCACAAAGTCTCACTTATGTGTCAGAAAGCTTTTTCCAACTCGTACAATGGCGGGTTGAACATAAAAACATACCCTTTTGAGGTTCCAAAGCCTACTTTTTGATATCTGAAAGCTTTGTGATCACAAAAGAGTTTTATACATGACGCCCTTAGCTATTGAATATTGAATCTAATCACCTAGACTAACAACTAATAAATAAAGTAAAGAAAGCATGTAATTTTGGGAACGTACAGAGCTGTTGCTACGCGAAACAATTTATTCTCCAGAAACTAAAAATCAACAATCCTGGCCAGGTAAACAACAAAGGTATAACATTGTGCATATATATATATATATATATATATATATATATATATATATATATATATATATATATATATATATTCAGTCAGTTGCAGGCACTCCAAGTGAAGAAGACCAACACGGAGCTAATTACTTCATGATTTATTGGCAGCCTGCCAGCACAGGCAATACAGCAGAAACCCCTTCAATCTTCTTAAAACGCCGGACGCGTTTCGGGAATGGCTTCCCTTCATCTGCGGCGAGTGTTAAATGGAAGCTGCTTGCACTAAATCGCGCACCGATGTTTTAGAAGCCTGCCTCCCGGGCGTGGCTTCATGCAAAGCCTCCTGGCTCTTGTAGTGCGCGTGTAGTTTTACCCCAGTGGGCGAGCAAGAAGTCCAAAAGTAAAATAATTTCGTTCCCCAGTGGGTAGAGGGGAAAACGTGCTGCCAACCCGTGCCCCGCTCTGTGGTCACCATCCTGGTCAACGGGCCTCATCCTGCATGAGCACCCGCTCACACTCCGTTCCTGTTCGTCCAAACACCGCCAGCGTAGGGACAGGACCTGCTTTGATGCGGTGGGTCTTCCTCGCGACCGAAGCTGGCCGCAAAAATTCAGTCAGTTGCAGGCACTCCAAGTGAAGAAGACCAACACGGAGCTAATTACTTCAGGATTTATTGGCAGCCTGCCAGCACAGGCAATACAGCCACTGGGGAAAGAACTTATTTTACTTTTGGACTTCTTGCACGCCCACTGGGGTAAAACTACACGCGCACTACAAGAGCCAGGAGGCTTTGCATGAAGCCACGCCCGGGAGGCAGGCTTCTAAAACATCGGTGCGCGATTTAGTGCAGCAGCTTCCATTTAACACTCGCCGCAGATGAAGGGAAGCCATTCCCGTAACGCGTCCGGCGTTTTAAGAAGATTGAAGGGGTTTCTGCTGTATTGCCTGTGCTGGCAGGCTGCCAATAAATCCTGAAGTAATTAGCTCCGTGTTGGTCTTCTTCACTTGGAGTGCCTGCAACTGACTGAATTTTTGCGGCCAGCTTCGGTCGCGAGGGAGACCCACCGCATCAAAGCAGGTCCTGTCCCTACGCTGGCGGTGTTTGGACGAACAGGAACGGAGTGTGAGCGGGTGCTCATGCAGGATGAGGCCCGTTGACCAGGATGGTGACCACAGAGCGGGCACGGGTTGGCAGCAAGTTTTCCCCTCTACCCACTGGGGAAAGAACTTATTTTACTTTTGGACTTCTTGCACGCCCACTGGGGTAAAACTACACGCGCACTACAAGAGCCAGGAGGCTTTGCATGAAACCACGCCCGGGAGGCAGGCTTCTAAAACATCGGTGCGCGATTTAGTGCAAGCAGCTTCCATTTAACACTCGCCGCAGATGAAGGGAAGCCATTACCGAAACGTGTCCGGCGTTTTAAGAAGATTGAAGGGGTTTCTGCTGTATTGCCTGTGCTGGCAGGCTGCCAATAAATCCTGAAGTAATTAGCTCCGTGTTGGTCTTCTTCACTTGGAGTGCCTGCAACTGACTGAATATATATATATATATATATATATATATATATATATATATATATATATATATATATATATATATATATATATATATATATATATATATATATATATATATATATATATATATATATATATATATATATATATATATATATATATATATATATATATATATATATTCACTGAAAAAACCATAGGTTATAGACCATATATAGTTAGGAATTCGCATTTACAAAACCTTATTTTACTCACACAAAACCATTGAAATTCCATATATAGTTAGTTGCACTAACTATATATCGCGCACCCGCAATCCACTGCTGATGTTGTCACATATTACATCATTCATGACATGGTCAGTGACATCACTGATGACATCACTGATGACATCTCAAATGACATCACTGATGACATCTCAAATGACATCACTGATGACATCACTGATGACATCTCATTTGACATTACTGATCACATCACTGATGATATAATTCATGTGATACTACGATGAACCTCTTCAGACTCTAATATAACCTTAGATACAATCAGTGTAAACAGACACTCACAGACTGTGACTCATCCATGGAGTTACTCACACACCTAGTCAGTCATGCAAAGAATCAATCACACCTCCATTTCCTCAACTATACAGTTATACAAACTTTACTTATTCAAACATATACTAACACATATTTACTCTCTTATACAATCCCTGATACAAGTTCACAATGATCCATACAGCCACTCACACATTCACTGGCTCTTATGCACAGTTATTTATATATGTCAACTCTCACATGTACTGTGTTTTACATATGTACTTACTTTGACATGTAGCACTGAGATATCCATTCACTCACCAATACACTCATGCACACAGTCAACCGCCCATACAGCTGTTTCCACATGCACTTTTGAAACCATACATCTAGTGAATCAACTGCTCACACATCTATGCACAGAGTCATACACCTCCCAGCCACCCACACACACACTCAGTCTCCCATACAAATACTTGGGCAACCAATCAATAACCCATATAGTTACTCATATAGCTACTTATCAGCACATGCAACAGTTTACAGAACAACAGACACAATGATGCACACATTAAGACAGTTTAGTCACTAACCCATGCACTCAGTGAGACACATTTAATCACTCACTCATACAGTCAGTCATGCACCTACTAAATCCTTCATCCAGACACTTATACATCCACTCATTCTTCAATATGTAAGACATATTTTAACTTTACAGAAACATACAGTCACTGGATGTTGTCATCAGTGATGTCATCAGTGATGTCATTTGAGATGCCATCAGTGATGTCATCAGTGATGTCACTGCCCATGTCATGAATGATGTAATATGTGACATCATCAGCAGTGGATTGCGGGTGCGCGATATATAGTTAGTGCAACTAACTATATATGGAATTTCAATGGTTTTGTGTGAGTAAAATAAGGTTTTGTAAATGCGAATTCCTAACTATATATGGTCTATAACCTATGGTTTTTTCAGTGAATTTTCAAGGTTTTGTAAATGCTAATTCCTAACTATATATGGTCTATAACCTATGGTTTTTTCAGTGAATATATATATATACATACATATATAAACATATATCATCTGTATATCTATATAAATACAAACATAAATGCATGCATACATATACATATATGCATACAGATGCATGTTATTTACATGAAAGTTGAAAAAGCACTAATAAAAGCAAAGCTAAAAAGCCACCTCATTACAAACAGAATGGCTTTACCTTAAACGAGGGCGAGATCTATTGCATTTTCAATGCTTGTTTACTTTGGTTCCATCAAGAAGGCATTGAGATGTGTCACACATTTGCCATAAATTCTGAATGTTAGCACTCTAGTTGCACATTAGATCACTGTAGTAAAGCTACTGCTCACCAGGGACGTCTGCTGCTGGTATTCAAAGTGCATGTTTCAGTCTGCATGTCAGAATTTTTTTAATGAAATAGAAGAGGATTTGAGAAGTCACTCAAAATGATCCCTAATTTTTCTTTCTGAAGCACTAATCATACTTTCTATGGCAACATTAACCCCCTCATGTTGTTCCTTTTTAAATTGAGTGTTTTCAGACTTACCACTTCATTCCAATCAAGATGGCTTCTGGTGTGCCATACTTTTGTCATAAGTAAGACTGTTAGCGCTCTAGTTGTTCTTTAGAACACTCTGGGACATTCTGTCATTGGGGTATACTTGGGGTACATCTGGGTGATATTTGGGCTACATTTAGGCTCTTTTGTCTCTGGTGGCCATCTTGGGAGACTGTATGTCAGAATTTTTTAATGAAATTGAAGAGGGTTTGAGAAGTCACTCAAAATGTGCCCTAATTTTTCTTTCTGCAGCACTAATCATAATTCATATGGCAAAATATACCCCCTCATTTTGTTCCTTTTTAAATTAAATGTTTTAAGAGTTACCACTTGCTTCCAATCAAGATGGCTTCAGGTGTGCCATACCTTTGTAATAAGTAGGACTGTTAGCGCTCTAGTTGTTCTTTAGAACACTCTGGGACATTCTGTCATTGGGGTATACTTGGGGTACATCTGGGTGATATTTGGGCTACATTTAGGCTCTTTTGTCTCTGGTGGCCATCTTGGGAGACTGTATGTCAGAATTTTTTATTGAAATTGAAGAGGGTTTGAGAAGTCACTCAAAATGTGCCCTAATGTTTCTTTCTGCAGCACTAATCATAATTCATATGGCAAAATATACCCCCTCATTTTGTTCCTTTTTAAATTAAATGTTTTAAGAGTTACCACTTGCTTCCAATCAAGATGGCTTCTGGTGTGCCATACCTTTGTAATAAGTAGGACTGTTAGTGCTCTAGTTGTTCTTTAGAACACTCTGGGACATTCTGTCATTGGGCTATACTTGGGCTACATCTGGGTGATATTTGGGCTACATTTGGGCTCTTTTGTCTCTGGTGGCCATCTTGGGAGACTGCATGTCAGAATTTTTTAATGAAATAGAAGAGGATTTAAGAAGTCACTCAAAATGTGCCCTAATTTTTCTTTCTGCAGCACTAATAATACCTTCTATTGCATAATATACCCCCTCATTTTGTTCCTTTTTAAATTAAATGTTTTAAGAGTTACCACTTTATTCCCATCACGATGGCTCCAGGTGTGCTATACTTTTGTAATACGTAGGACTGTTAGCGCTCTAGTTGTTCTTTAGAACACTTTAGGAGGCTGCAGTAGAGCACAAAGGAATCAACTGACAGTCTCTGTCCTTGTTGGATGTACATGTTTTACTGAGAATGTCAGACTTCATTTTCACATGACTGAGAAAGATAATGTGAATTTACAGAAAATATGCTTTCAGTTTAGCTTATAGATCCCCTTCCAAACCACTGTGGGAAAATCATGAGATATTAGTTTTCTTTCAAACAATATTCATGATATCACAGCAGAAGGCTTTTTCACATGGTAAAATCACCTTAGAACACACCACAATTCCTAAAACGAGTATGGTACCATCAACAAATGATTTATAATGTAACTAAAGTCCTAAAACCCTCTATTAACTACAATGCTTTTTAATGAGGTGCTATCATGTATATTGGTCCCAAGATGGCTGCCAACACTTCTTGGATGAAGTGCTGACAGCCAATCAGATCAGATGTGTGGTTAGGCTCCGCCCAGATATATATATTTTTTTGAACCTAAATTACTCAAAATCCACAGGAGCACATATATTGAGACCTAGCAAAGGCACATCGGGCTAACAGTCCCTACAATTTTGCCAAGTTTCGTGCAAATCCATTCAGCCGTTCGAGCTAAAAGTGAGGCCAACCGCCCTATGGAAATTAACATGGGAAAAACGCGTTTTGGGACCCCCCTTTTTTCTCAGCCCCCCCTTGATGAAACCCCCCCAAATTTTCTGGGGCTGCTCAGAAACAAAATGTTCCATTTTCCTGAAAATTTCAGCTAATTCCATCCACAAACGCCAAAGGTATTAGACATAGAATTTTCAAAAATCCCATAGAGAAAAAATCCTAACTATATATACCTACTGGCGACTGCCAGTAGGTAATATATATATATATTACCTACTGGTGGTCGCCAGTAGGTAGTTATAGTTAGGACCTAGTTTCCATAGGAAATCCTCAACATTCTATTTGGATTAACTTTGGCCCTGGTGGATGAATCTTTGCGAATTTCTCAAAGAAGATGGCTCGGTCCGCTGCGCTCCTTCCCTGAAAGTTTGGGGGGATTTGTCAAGTGGGGGCTGAGATAAAAGGGGGGTCCCAAAACGTGTTTTCTCCATGTTATTTTCCATAGGACGTTTAGACACGGCTACAGCTCGAACGGCTGAATAGATTTATAAGAAAGTTGGGAAAACGGTAGAGTCCAGCTCGCAGATGACGCTTTTTTTGGAATGGTGTAAATCCGTTCAGTAGTTGCTGAGAAAATTAAAGTTGAAGTCAATTATATATCTATACGCATATCTATACGCGCGCACGGGTGCGCGCACTCAAGCGGCTGCGCGTGAGCTGAGTTTTTTTTTTGCTGTGTGACGTCTGTTAACGTTCGATTCGAAGGAAATCAGGAAGTGTTGACTGCCATTTTGTTACTGCGAGTGAATATATTGTTCATTTCAAAGCGTTGGAACATGGAAAGGGGAGAAGGTAGAGATTGTCTAGCCGCGTAGGTTTTCTCAGAGTGTGCAGTAAGGCCCTTAAACACGAGTGTGAAAATGGAGATAAATCAGAAGTTTGAGTGCTTAGATATAAGGTGGCTCTGAAAAGAGCCCTTGTGTTAATTGAGTTTTTACTGCATTTATAAGTAAGTACCAATGCAGAGTCTCATGTTACAGAGGAAGATTCTGTTTCCCTCATCCGTGAAATGAACACCATCTCTCCTATAGATGCCTTGCATGTTGTAACGCAAGTTGTTGTGGTAAATAGAACCCATGCTATAATCTCCGAGGAAAGCAGAAACAGATTTATTTACATGTTTCCTTGCTTTCTCAATTTGTGCACAATGTTGATTGGACCAATTCCATTTCTGTCTTTGGCATATATTGGAATATACCAAGGCAGTTCGAGGAAAAAGGGTCATCAATTGTCGAAAGGTGTCTTTTAGAAGCATTTTCAGACCTACCCCAGTCAATGTGCCTAGATCATTCCCACCACAGTGCACAATTATAAGGTCTGGTCCTGGGAAATGCATAAAAGTTTTCACCAATGGTATCAATTGGTGACATCTCAATCCTCTTTGGCCAATCCACGTTATCTGCACATTTGGTAAATCAAGGTTGGAAATTCGTCTGTTTGCTGCATATTTTCCACTCCAGTGAATATAACTGTGTCCTAAAAGCCAAACCTTCATTTTCAAAGCAGATGCACTCGTACTCCGATGGGTTCTGGAAGTGGAATGGTAGAAGCTGAAAGTCAGGATAAAAAAATGGATGAGGCTTGGTGTAGTTGAAAAAATAAAAATGATTGGTTGATTGTAATACCTCAAGATTGAAGACTACGTTGCATGTTAATGTTTATGTAAAACGAAAAGTACTATTGGGTGTGAAAAAAATGACATGTAACAGAGCTGTGGATAGGTAGGTGTTTCTGGAGTGAAAACAGTCTTCTTTAGTTTGCTGTAGAACGTTGAGATATGAACTTTTGACCTGTGCCTTCAGCCAGGTGCAGAATGAGGTGCTACCATGGAAACAGCCAGAGATGGCAGTGGGTGATGGGTGACTTTTATGTGACATTAAAAATATTGTGAGGGACAACCAACTGAAATGTAAATTTGATTTCAAAATTTTGCGGGAAGAAATATGATTGGTTGAAGAGACATATATGAGTCTGTATTGACAGGATATCTGTGCCATTGAATTTTGGTTGCAGTGATAGAAGCATTATTGAGAGTTCCGTCAAACGAATATCTGTTTTGTGACTGTCACTGTTCTACATCGTACAAAGCATTGGTAAAGGTAAGTCTGTAACTGTTTGTTTTGTCATGTACCGTAAAATGTGGTTTAGTCACAAACATTGATTGATTTTCCTCATAGTCCGAAAGTAAACTCATTTTTGGCTGTCATAATGTCTTGTATTTTTAAAACTATTTTTCCATTTCGTTTCATCACTCTTTATCGACATTATTTGTTTGCAATTATTAGTTTTACATTTTGCATAATAAATTACAATAAGCTAAATGGTGTTCAGTCATCTTCTTATGTAATCTTTTACTGTTAGTTTTTTAAAATCACTGTGAGTCAGAGACGAAACTGGAACGACATTTTTTTGGGGGGGGGCAAATTAAAAAAATGTTGTTAGGCGAACTTGAATGTTTAATTAGTTGGCAGAGTAAAGGTGCAGGGGCTTTTAGGAGGGGTAAAATAACTGCAAGGCCTATTTAACATTCAAATGGATGTTTATACAGATGTGAAACGTTCAGGTGCGGCGGTGTGTGTACCTAGAATATATATGTTACCTTAGGCTGCTACACTAGACGGAAGGGGGGTGGGGGCCTGAAGTCCTGTGAATTTAATGGGGGTTGCGCACCTTTTCTTCACATTCTTTCAAGTGTAAATTATAGTTTTGTATATAATTTTGGTGAACAGCAAAAAATGGAGTATAACATATGTTTAATATAGAGAGTAATTATTTGTCTGATTTTGAAGCCTTTACATATAATGAGAGAAGTTGATTTTGAAGTGAAAAAATGATATTAGCAGAGATACACATAATGCAGATAGAGAGAGAAATGGTACATTACATGTGATACCGTCGTCAAAAAGTGGTAATGATTAAGGTATTCATAAACTTTCTGTCAGACGACAAAATTACAGTGCGGTTTGTGGCTGCGGCCTGCATTGGTGGGGGTAGGGTGAGAGGGGGAGGTGGTCGAGTAAAATAAAATGAAAAGTTGGTACATTACATGTGATAACGTCGTCAAAAAGTGCTAATGCTTAATGAATTCCTAAACTTTCTGTCAGATGACAAAATTACAGTGTGGTTTGTGGCCGTGGCCTGCACTGGTGGGGGTGGGGTGAGAGGGGAGGTGGTCGAGTAAAATAAAATGAAAAGTTGTGACCATGAGGTTGTACACAGGTTCGTGTAGTAGAAATGTGAAATGGTCGACAAAAAGTGGTAATGATTAAGGTATTCATAAACTTTCTGTCAGACGACAAAATTACAGTGTGGTTTGTGGCCGCGGCCTGCACTGGTGGGGTTGGGGTGAGAGGGGAGGTGGTCGAGTAAAATAAAATGAAAAGTTGTGACCATGAGGTTGTACACAGGTTCGTGTAGTAGAAATGTGAAATCGTCGACAAAAAGTGGTAATGATTAAGGTATTCATAAACTTTCTGTCAGACGACAAAATTACAGTGTGGTTTGTGGCCGCGGCCTGCACTGGTGGGGGTGGGGTGAGGGGGGAGGTGGTCGAGTAAAATAAAATGAAAAGTTCTGGCCATGAGGTTGTACACAGGTTTGTGCAGTACATGTCTTCATACATTGAGGTAGCAAACCGAGTATACAAATATCTCTCTCCCTCCTGCCGTTTGACTCCATCTTAATCTCCCTTCTGCTTTCCGTCTCCGTTGCCCTGTGTTATCTTACTGTGTGTTTGTCTGTCTGTGTCTGCCTTCAGTCCGGGGTGAGGAAATTTGCTGTGAGGCACACACAGATAGTCGCATCAAAGTACTTGGAACGTTTTCAAAAAAATATTTAAATAATTGAGATGCTTTTTTGAAGCACTAGTGAATGTCTACTTTCACAATTACTGCTAGGTTGCCTCCTCAGAGCAGAGGGTATGTCGTATTTCACTACTTAGTGCCTCTGCATCTGCACTCTGTTCTCTGGTGGCTGGCGGAGAAGTGTTTGTTATTGTGGAGATGAAAGCATGATAAGTAGTGAAATACGACATAGCGTCTGGTCTGTAGAAGCGGGGGAGTAGTGATTAACACTGAGTCAAGCGGAACTGCAGCGGTGCTTGGTAACAGTAATAAATTATTTTTTTACAGAGGTACAACTGTTTGCATGGTGCGCGACCCACTAAGAAAGGGTTGACGGGCCGTCATAGGCCTGCGGGTTCTAGTATAAGTAAGTCAGGTCGACAAAAGAAAACATGAAGTTAGTACAGCTGAGGTTACGTGGAACACATGAATATTCTTTTAGTATACAATTATTTCAGTTGAGATTATGGATTAAAAGAGAGAACGTGTATATTTGAAATGTTTATTCAGAAAAGCACTGTTTTCAAGGCAAGTCTCTTATCTAATACGAGTACAGACATTGCAAGTAACAAAGTAATCGGTATAGTCACTAGTAAATAGAACACAAACGGTATAGTTGATGTAAAATGAATATGGTTTAGCAAAATTAATTGTACACTGTTATGAGGAAGTACATTATATTTTATTAAATCTAAGAAGGTCTCTTGCCTTTCAGTTTAGGAACGATACATGAAAATGCTAGTGGTTAGACATCAGTTCATTAACAATCGGCTCTCTGTATGCGAAGTACTATCAAGTTTGTGTTATGCTATTGTGTAAGGAAAAAAAAGGCGCCAAAAGCGACAAGTTGGCTGGAGGTGCATGTATGTAATCTGTTGGAACGTTTGCAAATCAGTGTTGAGAAGAACTACTGTATTGACATATCTTTTGAAGGTTTCAGTATTGCATTTGAAATACAGCACGAAAAGCAATGGAAATATTAGTGAAAGAACATATTTTTCTCTTATGCATTAAAAAATATTTCAGTTCATGGAAAACTAAAGGAGGAGAGGTGTGTGAGGCGGAAATAAGCAGTTCAAAGGAGAAATGCCGTTTACAGTTATAAAAAAATCATGCTATCTTTACACATTAATCAAGGCACATGTAGCATATATTAGCCAGTTTTGCTCCGAGTACGTTTGAAATAACATAAGATAAGATATGCAACAGAATTGTTGAGATTAGAGTTTAATAAAAACTTAAGTTCGAAATCGAGTAGCTGAGGAAAAAAAATTTTGTCCACATAAAACACAAAAATTTGACCAGCAGGAAATTATAATGTCCACTGTTAGTAAAGCCAATAGGTCTGTTGATGTAAAAAAATATCCAAGAAAACGTGAAAAAGATAGGGAGGCAAAACGAAATGTGGACGTCAATGGCTTGCATAATAGGACCCGTACCCTCCAGATATGCCCCCGCCGCCCAGCTACCCTAGACATGCAAGATCCCCACATTTGAAATCACCAGAGATTCAGGTGGGGTTTACAAAGGCCATGTTTATTCACCACATTATATAAACATGACAAGCAATAACATGCATATCTAAAATCACAAGTTATAACATAACTACATTTATGAGCATAACATGCTCCATCACCTTCCCAACCCTAAGGGAGGAACACCATCTGGTTCGCATCTCGCAACTTGGTATCCTACGCCAAGTTCTGTGCACCTGCCCCTTAGAGTGGTAGGTCCCGCCCTTCTATCCTTGTCCGCCATTACCGGGGCCCACCTCTCGACCACCAGGCTGCCCAGGGCCGCCCGGGAGGCTCGAAATCTGTCGCCCTAGCCTCCCCAGCCGGTGGTCACTTCCTCCCAGTGGAGAGCTTGCCATATCCCCCCTCAGAGCTGGCCTATGGAGCCCGGCAAGCGGGCTCCCATCCATCTTGTTTAGCCACTATTTACTGATCGCAGGTCTCTTCTCTGCCACAAGGGTGGCCAAAGCCCACAGGTCTGACACCCTCCCCACCTGCGTTCAGAATAAATGACCAAAGTTCTCGGATAAAAGTATCAGTTCCATAGTCTGACAAATGCACCCCATCCTGGTGGTACATTGCTTCTCCGGAAATCATCCGGTGCTGGAGGTAGCGCAAGCGGCCCTTCACTGAGCACAACCTTGTTAGTTCGCCATTCAATCGCCTCACCGAGACGTTCAAAGATCTAGGACTCACTCCTGGGCCCCATGCACTGCGTGATATCATGCCAGACCAGACTATTTTTGTCGATGGGAACTCATGCCCCAGCCAGGCAAACTCTGCTAGTAGGGCTTCCTTGACAGCCAAGCGCCCTCTGTCGACCATGTCGTTGCCACCCAAATGTAGAATAATCCAATCCGGCGATTTGTGCTCTCGTGCCCTGAGCTCCTCGACGATCCACCTCAAGTGTCGGATACGCATCCCTCCCACGCCGTGCCATAAGAATTCGGTCTCGCCCAATGCGGCCGGTTTCACCACCTCTCTTCGCTGCAAGTGCACCGCCGCGCGATGCACTAAAGAGTCCCCAAGTATCCATACCACGGAAGCGGACATACTAATCAGAAAGGAGAGAGATGAAGCCGTTAGACACTGCACACATATGTTTTTACAACAATTCAGGCCTCACATATCGCTTATAGCAGTCAGAGGTCCAGCGACCTACACCTTTCACCACGTTGGGGGCGAGACCGGCCCCTGCTGCCAAAGTTGCGGCGCCAATCCTAAAGGAATGAGAAGAATAGCCCGCTGCTCCCAGACCCAGATTCCCCAAAACCAACCCAAATACTGCCTTAAATTGGAATTGAGACAGGCAATCCCCGTTTTCGTGGACAAAGAGAGCCGACCCCCCTCTGCTGGGCATTGGGCCAAGTACGCCTGCATACGGGATACGGGGCAGGCTGCTATCCCTGGGGCTAGCAGCAAACGGATGGTGACCCCCCTTCCTGTTTGGTCTGTCCTGGAACGTCCCAACCGCAGTACTAGGCCCCCCGAGAAAAGGGAGATATCCCTGAACTGCAACCCTCCCCCATGGTCCACCTTGGAGGCCCCAACTATCTCACCCAGGCGAAAGGCCCCGTAAAAGGCTAGGCAGAATGCCGCTCCCAGCATGATTCCCTCGAACGGTGACTGGCAAATAACAGGCAGTACCCCCAAAATATCAATCAAGGTCGGGAGATCCAGAGGCCTACGACAGTCCCGCCGTGGCCCGTCCAATCGGGCCCAACCCGCTAAGGCCTTTCTGATCAAGAAGGAAGCCCCAGGGTCCCGCTCCCCCGTCAGTTTAGCGAAGAAGCCTATCGCTGCCAAGGAGGCCCTAGCATAGGACACTGATTTGCCCTGATCCCGCAGAACCTGTAAGAAGGCATACATTGTTTCAGTTGAGAAGATCCTAGCCTCTCCGGCTTGTTCCACAAATGATCTGTAAACATTAAACTGTGGCTGATAGGCACGTTTAGTGCGGTCACACAGAGCGGCACCTACCAGCCCCGCTAAAGCGGGGCTCCAATTTTCCACAGTGACGTAGGGAACGTCGTCATGCGCTCTTCCGCCTGCGGGTGGAACCTCCGGAAGTCCTGCAACTTGGAACGAGACAAAGCGTCAGCAGCATGGTTATCAACACCAGGTATATGCGCAGCTTTAAAGGTCAAATTCAATTTCAAGCATGCCAACACCAACAATTTCAGCACCCTAAGCACATGTGGGCAAGTCGCTCCTTGCCGATTGATAACCTGAACCACTGCCATGTTATCCGACCAGAAGGTCACGACCCTGTCCCTGAAGCGCTCCGCCCAAACCGTAACTGCCACCCAGATGGGAAAAAGTTCTAGAAAGGCTAAATTCTTAGTCAAGCCTGCTAAGTGCCACTCCGCTGGCCAAACCGCCCCACACCAGGCAGGGCCCAAGATTGCCCCAAAACCAACACTTCCAGCTGAATGGGTGTATAATCCTAGCTCCACACTGGACACCGGCGGCGCGGGCCATACTACCCGTCCGTTGAAATCTGCCAGGAAATCTCGCCACACCTTGAGGTCCTCCTTAACCCCTGCTTTTAACCTCACCCGGTGATGCTTCTGGGTAAGACCCACTATCGCTCTGGCTATAGACCTCGAGAAAGGGCGTCCCATGGGAATGATACGCAAAGCAAAGTTTAGCTGACCCAATCAATCAATCAAAGACATTTATAGAGCGCACTACTTACCCGTAGGGTCTCAAGGCGCTGGAGGGGAGGGGGGGTGCCGTTACTGCTCGAACAGCCAGGTCTTCAGCTTCTTCCTGAAGGAGAGGTGGTCCTGGGTCAGGCGCAGGTCGGTCGGGAGGGAGTTCCAGGTTTTGGCGGCCAGGTAGGAGAAGGACCTTCCTCCTGTCGTCGCTCTTCGGATGCGGGGGACGGCGGCGAGGGCGTGGTTGGCTGATCGGAGGTGGCGCTTGGGGGCATAGAAGTTGATTCGGTTGTTGAGGTAGCTCGGGCCTTGGTCGTGTAGGGCTTTGTGTGCGTGGGTGAGGAGGCGGAAGGTGATTCTTTTGTTGACGGGGAGCCAATGCAGGTCTCTTAGATGTCCGGAGATGTGGCTGGTTCGTGGGATGTCGAGGATGAGTCTGGCTGAGGCGTTCTGGATCCGCTGGAGTCTCTTCTGGAGCTTGGCGGTGGTACCGGCGTAGAGGGCGTTGCCGTAGTCCAGTCGGCTGGTGACGAGGGCCTGGGTGACGGTCTTCCTGGTCTCGGTGGGGATCCACCAGAAGATCTTTCGTAGCATGCGTAGGATGTTGAAGCATGCCGAGGAGACGTTGTTGACTTGCCTGGTCATGGAGAGGGAGGAGTCCAGGATGAAGCCCAGGTTTCGTGCGTGGTCTGTCGGTTTGGGTGCGGTGCCCAGGGCTGGAGGCCACCAGGAGTCGTCCCAGGCGGAGGGGGAGGAGCCCAGGATGAGGACCTCCGTCTTGTCTGAGTTCAATTTCAGGCGGCTGGTCGTCATCCACTCGGCTACCTCTGTCATCCCTTCGTGCAGGTTGGCTCTGGCGGCGGCTGGGTCGTTGGACAGGGAGAGGATCAGCTGGGTGTCGTCGGCGTAGGAGATTATGTTCAGGTTGTGTTGGCGTGCGATGGCCGCGAGGGGGCTCATGTAGACGTTGAAGAGGGTGGGGCTCAGCGAGGATCCTTGAGGGACGCCGCAGATGACTTCGGTGGCCTCTGACTTGTACGGTGGTAGGCGGACTCTCTGTGTTCTTCCGTCGAGGAAGGAGATGATCCATTCCAGAGCCTTCTCCTGGATTCCGACGTTGCTGAGGCGCTGAACTAGGGTGCGGTGTACCCACAAGTACTTGTAACTGGTGCAACGTCACCTTTGGACACTCCAAGGCTATCTCAATGGCTAGGGAAAAGGCCTTTACTTTATCCATTGGCAATCTACATTCCCCCGCTACTGTGTCAATTTCGATGCCCAGGAAGGACATGCATGTGTCGGGCCGACTGTCTTGCTCGGTGCCAGCGGCAACCCAAAATCCTTTAGCATAGCCACCAGCTGACTTAGGGCCAACGCGCAGGCATCCGACGATGCGGGACCCATCACCATGAAATCATCTAAGTAATGCACCACATCTGTACATCCTGACTTTTGCGAAAACACCCATTGCAGCATGGAGCTAAAGGTCTCAAAGTACTTGCAGGAGACCGCACAACCCATAGGCATACATCTGTCATAATAAAATTGCCGTTGGACCTGAAAGCCTAACAAATGGTAATCCTCAGGGTGTACCGGAAACAAGCGGAATGCAGACTCAATGTCGGTTTTCGCTAACAACGCCCCACGGCCTAGCTCCCTCACCTTGTGAACCGCGGCATCAAAGGACGAGTACGTCACTGAGCCCACTGCCGGGTCGATGGCATCGTTCACAGATGCACCCTTCGGTGCAGATAAGTTATGGATCATTCTGAATTGTCCCGGCTCCTTCTTGGGCACTACTCCCAGAGGGGAGCACACATAGTTCTCCCAGGGAGGAGCCGGGAACGGGCCTGCTATTCGGCCTAAGGCCCGCTCTTTTTCTACTTTTGTGGCCACTACAGAGGCATGAGTTCTTGCTGAAACTTGGTTCCTACACTGAGTAATAGGGGGGACATGCGATGCTGGGATACGAAAACCACTGGAAAAACCCTCGAACAACATCCTAGCAGCTGCCCTGTCTGGATACCTGTCCAACCAAAAGATCAGCTTCTCAATATCAACGGGAGTAGGCAAATTAGACTTGGGGAGGCTTGACATCCTTAGCGGCATTACCCCCCCCGGTCTTTAGATTTCTTGTTGCACTTTGGTTCGGGATGGGACGGGTGAACGCAGTAGGCGCATGCATGCTTAAACTTGCACTGCCCGGGGGGTCATGTGCACCCTTTACCATTGAATGCCCAGCATGTACCTTTCTTCTCGCCCGGCCCTCCCTGGGAAGTCCGAAAGGGCTGCCTAGCCGGGTGTTCCCTAGTGCTCACGCTCTCCAACCAGGCATTGACCTCAACCTGATCCCAACAAATGGAGGGGTTTTCCTCCTTCGCCCAGCGAAACTCCCTATCATATGTCAACCAGGCTGAACCACCATGCGTGGAGTGAGCCTTCACGATCTTATTGGTATAAAACATCAGCGGAATCGCCAACTCTGGCCTTTTCTCCAACAAAACTGTCATATAAACATGAAAGCCGCACAACCAATTGGTGATCGTCTCCTCAATCCTAGGTCTCCGATCTCGGAAGGAGTGCTCTTTCCCCTCCCTGTCTTTGTAATCTTCCTCTCTTCTTTTTGGCCTGATAAGGGAGAATATGTCTATGTAGGCACCCTTCCAAATCTTCTCTCGCATTTCCACGCTCACATGCGTAGCTAGCATCCCTGACTGGGACAATACGTTCCCCTGACTAACCCCCACTTCGCTGCTCCGTGCTGTAGCATCACCAGGCTTACCTCCTGTAGGTGTTACAGCTATCGCTGTCGCGGGGGGATGGGCTCCAATCGCTACACTAGGCAACGCCTTGCGCGACTCGACTACGAGGGCCAACTGCCTCTGAATGTCCTGCAACGCGCCCTGTTCTGTGGCTAGAGGGGGCCCCCACGGTGCCGCCGCTCCAGCGCTCACTCTCTCCAATACTTTCGCCAGAGCTGCTAGTTGGCCCACTAATGTGGAAACCGACGCCAGCAAGCTATCTAACGGATCGCCCACGGCTGCCACTGCGGCCACCGGCTGCGGTGGGAGTGGGGCCAGGGGGACCGTAACTACAGGTCCCTGGCCTCCCGGGGCCAACGCCTTCAGCACCTCCCTAATCTCGGACAACACTGAACCCACTGGGTCTACTGGCGCGGATACATTCGGGATGGGGACAGGGTACACCTGCTCTGCATCTAACGGAGGCTTGGGGACGGGACCTACTGATCCCTCGTCCTGTTTCCCCCTGACAAGGCTAGGCCTACCCTTCCCCTGCCTGGCTCCCCCTTTCTTTTTATGCTGTGCCTTAGGTTTCTTCTTTAACGGAGGGTCAGCGACCTTTGGTAGCACCCCCCTGCGCGGCCACTCTACGACCTCGGGCTGATCCCCTTGAGAAGAGTCGCTCTCATCCCCACTATCGGGAGCCTCCTTGCTCAAATTTTTCAGCAGTCATTTCATAATGTGGGCCAATTCAGGCTCAGAATCTTTCCGCTTTTGTCCTCCCTTTTTGGGCGCCATGTTAACTATCTCGCGCTTCGCGCTACCTTGCTATAACATCTAGCATGCGCGTTCCCTGCTCCCGCACCCCTAAACACCGTTCACGCCACCCGGCAGGAGTTTGCACCACGAGGAACCACACACACAGCCGTAAGCCCCGTAAGGCAGCAACACTCCTTTCACCTCCTATCACCCACCGTGACTCATGGCTGCCCGCGAGGCCCCCCGAGGCACTCGACCCCTTACCTGGCTACACGAACGATGCTCAAGCCTTCTGCTTCTATAGTTTCGGAAAGCCGGCCCGGATCACGAGAATAGCCAGGTGCCGGCGTGAGCAGTCAGGTATCCAGGAGTGATAGCAGGAACAGAGACCCCAGTCACAGGAAGTTTAACCCTAAATAGGCCCAGAGTCTCCACCCCCTGAGCCTCGGGTCACGCGATATCGCCGGGCTGGACGCCGATTGGGCCGTCCGCCCGACCAACCACCAGACACCAGGAGCGGGCGGGGTCCGGAGAGGCCGGGTCCTAAGTGCGCGTGTCGTGATTCTCCGCGCTTGTCAGAGTCATCCTACAATTGTGTAGGCGAAGTAGGCAGCTACCGCTTCTAAAAGGAAGTCACTGTTATGATCCGAAAACATGTCAGCCATCCAATTGAAAAGAGGAAAACAGCATTCATGGTCTTCTACTACCGGAGCCTCTAGTACCATCAGAAGACAACTCGGTGGGTTTTCAATGTAGCTGTGTGCCAGGAAATCTTGCGCCGCTGCGAATATATTCCAATGACCCAGAACTCCTTGTATCGCTGCAAAGGCCATAATCCCTCCATTGGAACAAAGCTGTTCATGATCAATTAACGGATTCATGAGATGATTGTAATTCACTTCAGGAGGTACCAAGTTGCAGAGACATAAGTCCAGGGCCCACATGAAATCACAGCTCAGGCAATGAAATACAGGCTGCACACAGGTGAAATAGGAATATCGAAATGATAATCGATATGATGCATTCAGAGTCGAGAGTGGTAAGATGCCGTAGTAGTCAAGCATCCTCTAGCTAAATAGTTCTAAGTGTTCCGGCTCGTTTGCGAAGACAGGAGGGACATCCATTTTGAAATAAGCAAGATAGGAACACAAAAGTCGCAGCACTGGTAGTTCAACAGGAAGTCCAGAAAAATAGGTCGCCGACTATGGAGTGAAAAGTAGCAGAATGACTTGATATAATTTCTGGCAGACCAGTCACTAAACCATTGCTTAGTAGTTATAAAAAAAATAGCCTGTCTTGAAGTGGAGGATGCGTTAAAAATTAAGGGAGTCACCTCAGCAAATTGTAAAGGAAGGTCACTATTTTATAAGGAATGCTCTTCTCTGTGAATATTAGCTAAGTGAAAGATATGTGTGCGAACAGATGGTAGGGTAACTTGTTTTTGTGACAGTAAGACTGTTGTTCATGTCTTGTGATTCAAGGCCGGAATTCGCTGCCAGATGGAAACATCAAGGTTCACATGCGGGGGTAGATAAACTAAATTCTTAAAGGGAAGCATATGCAGAGTGATTATTAGCGCGTAAGCTTTGCCGTTTAAAAAGTCATAGTAATTTTCATTACATGAAAAAAAAAATGACCACTGATGAAGAATAGCGAAAAAGTCGGCATAATAACAGGCACTGGTGTATCTTTGAAAAGACATGCAACATTACAGCGATTCTAGTTAAATAAGTGATGTGATTGAAAGTGCCTGCATGTGGACGACTAATTACATGTTTGAGTACAGTTATTTCTATAAAGATTTAGGGGCAGATTAACATGCTCCGTGCTGCAGTTTTGCTTCACTTGTCACAAGTTAAAAGTGATGCTAAAGTGGCGTAAGGGGATTGTAAATCTGCCCGACATTTTTTTGCCGTCTCAAAGGCATTTGTAAGTGAAAGGGAGCGACTTAGTTTTATGACTGTAGGAGGTACTGAGCCGCTGGTATCTATTTATGTGAAGAAATTTATAGAATTTAAAGAGTGAAAAAACGTGAAAGGTAGACTAATTAATTTGTGCATTAGCCATGTTGCAGTTTTGGCTTCAGATACTAAAAAGGGAAAATTGTTTAGGCGTTCAATGTGGAGCCTTGAAAAAAAACCTGTGTAATGGAAAGCAAACGTGGTTTGGAAATGAAATGTAAAGGTTTAAAGCAGGGGTTTCCAAAGCGGTCCTGGAGGGCCAGATGCATGGCAGATTTTTAAAATTACTACATGTTTTTCAATGGGGTTATCCAAAAAATATGGCATGGATCCGGCCCTTCAGAATCGGTTTGGAGACTCCTGGTTTAAAGAGAGAGGAGAAAATTAAGATAGTTTCAGGGCTTTAAGCTGGCTGGGTCTGTTCGAGTTTCAGCACAGGCAGTTTCTTAAAGGTAGGCTTGTTTTGTATTGGGCTGTACTTTTGAGGCCTGGCGTAGGCAGACTTTTTAGTTAAGTTGGGCAGCTATTAATCTGTGTCAAAGGTATTAGTACTTAGTTGCTGTAGGTATGATGTTATGTGTTGTACCATACCTATATGTAAAAAATTAGAGGGCAAAATTTACAGTGTGGTTTGTGGTTGAGAGCTGCAATGGTGGGTGAGAGTTTAGCAGGGAAAGTGGTGGAGGTAAAGGGAAAAAAAGAGTTGTGATTTAAAATTTTGCAGAAGTTCTTGTAACAGATACGTTCTGCAGTAAGTTAGTGGAGTCAGTATACATATATCTGTGTTGCTGTTTTCGTTTTCTCAACATACTGTTTTTGTGCTGTTTACTTTATATATTTTAGTGTGTCTGGCTCGCCCTCTGTTTCTTTGTCTACTGTGCAGATTTTCTGCCTGTTGCCTATTCTTTGATTTTTACCGTTGCTGTGTCTTATAAATTTTCTCTCTATGCAGTTGTTGTTCTCCCTCACATGGGCCTTTAATTATGAAGGCCTTGTGCCGCCGGTGCATCACTTTTAACATGGGAAAAAGTGAAGTATCTGTGGCGCAAGGCTTTCATAAATGAGACGTTTTGTATCTTATTCTTTTTGTTTCTCTTGGTCTCTTTGTGTTGGTTGTGGTTTTCACTATATTTATTTATTTCTGAGATTGTTTTATTTTTAGCCTGAAAGCACTCTTAACTTCACAGTCCCTTGTGATATCTCTGTTCTTCTCGTGCTCTTTTTGTATGCTTTTCTGTCTTCTGTTCTCAGTCTTCCTCCTAGATTGTCTGTATGGTGTTGTATATCTCTTTTCCTCTTATTCACTCTTCTTCTCTCCATCTTTCTCTCTCTTCTGCTTTGTTTGTCCATCTCTGTGTTCCTTCTGCTCTCTCTGATCCTATTGTAGTGTTTGCTTGCTGTCCTCTCTATGTCTGCACCTCCTGTCTTTTGTCTTCTTTGTTCTTTGTCTGTTATTTCTACTTTGTGACTCCGTCTGTATGGTCATCTTTTTCTTTATTATACCTTCCCTTTGTTTCTTGACTTTTTAGTGGTGGTGTTATTTTTCTGCCTATCTGTTTGTGCTTTGAATGCTAGTTTGTCTCTTTATGTTCCTCTTCCTGCTACTGTCTCTCTCTTTCCTGTAGTCTGTATCTCTCCTGTCCTGTATCTATTTTGTACTCTATATTTGATATTTTATTTTATATTTAGTTATGCTATGTGTTAAATAAACAATTATTGAACTTAGTTAGGCATTAGCATATCTAATGGTAGAGAATCTTGGGGAATTTATCTGTTATGCTTGTTCTTTGCTACAATGGCTCTATGTTGTGTAATAAATAAGGCTGTAATATGTTAATTAAATTGTATTATTTTCTTTTTTATAGTGTTTGGTGCTGAAAAGCAACAACCTGCCTTCCATATCACAGAATTCCAGGAATTATATTCTTTTTTTAGGTGAGTTGGTATTTTTGCAAAGGCAATTTTTTGGGTGTACATTAAAATGATAAAGAAGATTTTTTTAAATATTTGTAAAATTTCGGTTTGGACCATTATTTTATCTTCGATTTTTCCCATGTCTGTATCTGCTTATACTAGATATGTATTTTGAGATATTTTTCCACTGACAGTTGAAATTATCTTTTTATGGGCCTGGTGCATGTGTTCTTTTTGATGGAGTTCAGATTTACGTATAATTTGAGTATAATTCTTTCCGGTTACCATTAAATAATTCTTGCGAAGTGTTCATTATTTTTGAAATCATGCTGTATTATGTTTGGCAGTCTTTTTTCTTCATTTACAGAGGGGTATTATGATATGGTTCTTGGTGTGATGGGCATCTTTCCTGCATATCTGTGATTGTACTATCTATAGGCACTGTTTTACATATATTTGCAGAGCTTTATTATGATGTGGTTCTTCATGGTTAGCATGAAATTTTGTATATGCTATGAAATTCACATGCTCAGTTTGCTGTTCAAACATAAAAGCAACTGTCTCTGTGGGAAGTAGTAATCTGTTAAGTGAATGTTATGGTTTGTATGATGTGAGCCTTCTCTTTAGAATGTATATAGTTTGAATAGCACTTTGTAGTGGTGAACTCAGAAAATGGATCTCTAAAAATTAATTCTAAAGTTTATCAATATTTCTGGTATCTAGAAAATCTAAAAACAAATTTTACAGTAAAATGTCTTTTTACAGCAGTAATTATTTAATGCAAAAAAAAAGGATCCGTTTTAATGTTTAGAGTTATACTGCCAATTTGTTTTCAAAACAAGAGGAAGGTGTTTATGTAGTTAATAAGTTAGAAATTATAAAAATATATGTAGTTTAAAAATTAGTGCAATTAGTGCAGGTACTTTTAAGTTATATATTTATGAAAAAAGATATAATTTAGTCTCTATATTTTTTTAAAGGATACAGAAGATCAAACAGAATATAGAGATGGAGAATTGTTCTCAAGAGAAAGAAATTCATTACAAAATTATAAATGAAGTGATGGACGAAATATTAGAAGCTGTGTTTCAGGAGGAAATACAAAATGAGAATGATGATTTCATGGACATTTCCTTGGACTCTGCCTATTTAGAGATGGTGGAAGGGAATGAGGACTATGAATTAGAAGAAGTCCCTGATGACGTTATGCTGGAAGTTCTATTAAATTATGAACTTTTAAATGAATAAAATTATTTTTACTAGTAAAGCATTCTTGAAGACAGTTTTCTTGTCCTATTTGTCGTTCATCTGCTTTATGAGAGTGATAAGACATGTTCTCATGAAGTGTAAAAGAGATTGTAGTAAGAAAGATTAAAGCACTAGGATGACCGATAGTTCTTGAAAAAAAGTGTACTGTTTGTATGCTTTAAAAATTAGAATTAGAAAATATGTCTATAATGTTAACACAGCTATGGGCTGTCATAAATTTAGAAGCAACATTCACTACAGGATTTCCTACTCTGTTCAGAGACTTTTTCTTTGTCTTTATTCTACTTAGAAAATGAATCTGTGGTTTTAATTTGTACGTTATATGCTAGTAGCCAACTATAATATTTGTTATGTTTGTGTTTTACAGATTGTCTTTTTCATCAAAATCGTGAATTAATATGCCGACCAGAAGTGAAAAAAGAAAGTTCTATAAACGGACTTACCATTTGAAGAAGAAAGAAATTCAAGAATTATCAAAAGAACAAAGGACGGATAAAAAGAAGAGTGCTCCTGGTAAGAAAACCAAAAGTTTTTTGAGAACATTATGTCAAAGGAAAACTGTTAGCGCTAACGTTCAAAAGGAAAAAGAGTTATCAGTATCGAGAAGGAGAAATGGAACCAAACATAAAAATGTTTCTGGAATCAGCAGGAAAGGAAAATCTTTACAGTAAAACTCGGACGAATCAGTTTACCCAAATCAGGAAGCGTATGTTTTATAACAGAGTAGTTTCGAATTTATTAAAAAAGGAGAAAGTTTGTAAAAAAAGATCTGCTTTTTTTTAAGAAGAAACAACATATAGAGGGTATTGTTCAGTGCGCGTTTGAGACAAAAAGAAAATTATTTATTTTAGTACTTAATAGAATAAATACACTAAATAAGGCAATCCGAGTTTTAAAAGCTAAAAGTAAATGGAAGAGACACATAAATAGGAGTAATTTTTGTAAAGTGTTTTCTGGGAAGTGGATGCATACTTCAACATCTGAACCATTTTTTAATGAAGAGAGTTACTTTCAAAGTAACGATTTGTTGCATGCAGTTGACACCAGTGGTCGAGCATATGAGGTGAAGGATGGTTGTGTAATTGAGAAAGAGAAAATTGTGGTTAGAAATGCAGAAGAGGTGATGGCTGGAGAAGCTTTAGAGGGACGTCCTAATATTCCTGTTTACAGTTGGAATTGTAGTAGCATTTGTAGTGTACGACAGGATTCAATTAATTTCTTTCGCAATTTCATACGTAAGTACACTAAAGAAAGTCTAGAGGCAAGATGGCGGCCGTGGTGAAGGCTGTGTGAACAGCCCTATCCTTTGCTCCGAGCACCCTCAGGAGGAGGGGAAAAAGAACTTTCTCGCGCTTCCTGGCGGACCAGCACAAAGAAGAACATCGGCATTTAATAATGTTTTTCAATTTCTAAAGCATCTTTATGACATTTGGTCAAACTTTTCCTACCGCAGTCAGCTGGCTCGGGTGTTCCGGCGTCCTCCTACAGACCAACCCAGCTTTCTGGCTGGGCTACACGGAGCTAATTGGTGTTTCCAGCCGGTGTGTCGTAGCCCCACGGATTGCTGCTTGCTACGCGGTCTCCAGCGGCAGAGGAAGAGTCTTGCCGTAGCCGTTCCTGTATTACGACTGACTTACTGAAAACTTGAGTAGGCATACTCGTCACAGCTGTTTTGAATGCTGACGGATCTGTTCTACATTCAGCGGCGTGCTCCGCTGTGGCGTGCTACATTGTATCTGCTCTGGGCTCAGAGCAGTGTTTATCCAGGACGCGGGGGAGCCCGTAAGAAAAAGATGCAACCCAGAATTCAGGCGGCTAAATGCGGCAAGCCAGAAGAAAATGCTGGAGGCACTTTGGGAAAGGACGAGGTGGTGGAGACTCTCCCCGGTAAGCCTGCTGCTGGTAGGGGTAAAACCATTCAGAAGGGGGTTGCAAAATCCCCGAAGGCTGCTGCTGAAAAAACGGCGGGGCTGAAAGGGAAAAGCTCTACTCTTAGAACGCTCTCTGAACTATTTGAGAAACAATCCTTCAAACAGAAAAATGAAGCTGCACAAACGAGTGGTTCAAACCCGGCTTTTTTGGATAATAATTGCAGCGTTGTGGGAGCTGGTATTTCGGTAGCGTTGGCAGACCTGCAAGTTACAGGGGAAGAATCGTGCTCCCCAGTGATGACTGATGGTACTCCTGATTTAGTAGGCCCAGTCCCACAGGAACTTGTTGAGAACTTCTATTCTTTATCTGACTTTTCTTCAGATGATAGTACTAATGCCAGCAGGGATGGGGCTGAGTGCAGTAATGAGAGCAGCTCTATGGAAGGCGAAGGTGAATTAAGCGGCAGCCTAGATTTACCAAATGTTTCTGCCTCCACAGTAAGGAGACGTAAGAAGAGAGGTTCTCAATGGGCTGCGAGCAAAGAGACTGAAGTTAACTCGCCTGAGCTGGTAGAAGACGCTCTATCCATGTCTAAAATCCAGGAGATAAGCAGTTCGGCTAAACACTTAAAGGTTACTACTCAGGGTGTCCGTCCTATAGCTGAGGATGCCGATCCTGATGATGGGACCCCCAATGATCATCCCAAGGAAATCACTTTAACCACTATTTATAATATTTTGATGAGCCATCGTGCAGAAAGCAAAGCAGAGAACCAGCGTACACAGGCTACTTGTTCTAAAGTTAAGAACGCAGTTCGCCGAGCCATTAAGTTATGTACAGAAACTGCCGATAGAGTCACGGAGGCAGAGGTAAGAATCTCTGCTTTGGAAGACGAGACATCTGCGCAGAAACAGGAACTCGATAACATTAAGGCTCATAAAGACGATATATCTTATAAGCTATCCGGCTTGGAGAACCAGGCTCGTAGAAACAACTTGCGTTTCTTAGGTGTACCCGAGAAAAAAGAGGGGGTTGATGCTAGGGGGTTCATTATCGGGTTATTGAATGATGCTTTTCCAGAACTGACGACTTGGGATTGGTCCAAAGAAGTGCAACGAGCACACAGATTTCCTTTTGTAATAAGAAAGCAGCGTCAAGGGCAAGAAGAATATCCTAGGGCTATTCTGGTCTCCTTTAACAATTTTTTGGCCAGGGAAGCAATCTTTTCATTAGCCAGGCCCGACAAAAAAGCTGAAGGTATGAATTGTGAATTTTTTGTGAGACCGGACTATTGTCAGGCCACTGTGGCTCAGCGGTGGCAGTTACGCCAACTTATCCCAGATTTTCAGAAGAAAGGTGCCACCGTTTTTCTGCAAAACCCAGCGAAATTGAAAATCGTTTTTAAGGGGGAGAGTAGATTCTTCTTTTCAGACGTCAAAGCTAAAGAATATTTGGACTCTTTATGATAATATATGATATAATATTGCAATATACTACTTTTTTTTCTGATCGAATAAGCTGTATTCGAATGTATTTTTCTCTATGTATGCTCGCTTAGACGCTTTGCGTGCTCGTAAAATTAGGTCTCCTTCCTCCTGGGGGGTGTCTCAAGGGTGGAGACATGGCACGCCATTTTTTTCAGGAACTGGACGTTCCTGTGCCTCATATATTGGGGAGGGCGGGGGTGGGGTTCAAGGTGGGAGGAGGGTGGGGGGGCAGGGTTGGTGGTGGGGTTGTAAGGCAGTGGTAGTTGCTAGTGGTCAGGTTCTTAGGCACAAATTTGTTTCATCTCTGAGATTTTTTTGTCTGTATCTTTTTGTGAATTCAGGAAAGAAGAAATAATGTTCATATTTTTTAGTCCCACAATTATGTTATAAATGGATAGGAAGATAAAAGTATGTACTCTAAATATTAATGGCCTTAATGACCCTAAAAAAGTAGGGGTTCTACGTAGACTGATTCAGTTGCTATATCTTGATATTTTGAGTATACAAGAGACACATATTCCATGGGATAAGCGAACGACTTTGAGAAATTTGGGGCTTGAATTACTAGTAACTTCTAAACAAACGGGGGTTAAAAGAGGTATTGCGATTTGTATGACAAAAGAAGTTGGTAAATGTGTTAGAACTTAAGCGGATAAATGGGGGAGATGGGGTCTGGCAGAATTAATTGTGGAAGGTCATAAGTTCACCATCTGTTGTTTATACGGTCCTAATTTGGATGATGGTGAAATATTTAATACTGTTAGCTCGGAATTGTCTACCTGGCCTCATCCCATAATTTTGTGCGGGGATTTGAATGTCCATGTCGAATCAAACTGTAATATTAGATCTAATCTGAAATATACTGGCCGTAAGATTAGAACTTATAGAGCTTTAAGAGAACTTGCTCTAGAGAACGGATTGTTTGATGTGTGGAACAGGTTGCAACCTAATGACTCTGGATATACCTTTTTTTCAATCCCCCACCAGAAGTTTGTTCGTCTAGACTATTTTTTTATTTCATCATCATTTATGGAGAATGTGGGGATAGAGCTATTACCACAACTGGTTTCTGACCACAATCCTGTTATACTGGAATTAAGGCTCCCTTTCAAAAGTCCTAAATTGAATTCACAATAGTCCTTTCAAAGAACTCTGTTCCTTGATGAAGAGTACCTTCAATATATGGCCAAAATCATGAAGGAGTTTTTTCTCTACAATAATGAGACATCCTCAATCCAAGTTGTGTGGGATACTTTTAAATCTGTTGTTAGAGGCGAAACTATTAGTTACTCCAACTTCAAACGAAAGAAAACACAAGCTGAATTTAAGAATAAATTAGCTCTAATTCGGGATGCTGAACTAAATTTAGTCTTAGCACTCAGAAATGGTCAGGTTGCGGATGAGGCTCAGCACCTTTTAACTGTTAAAAGATCTGTCCTATATTCTCACATAACAGATCAGGTGGCAGTTAAATATAAACAGCACAGGGCTGAGTGTTATGAATATAGTGAGCAAACGGGGAGGATCTTAGCTCGGCGGCTTAGACAGAAAGCTATGCAAAATGAAATAGTCGGAGTTGTAGATTTAGAGGGATCACTACAAGAGACCAGGGCAGGGATACTGCAAGCATTCAATTCCTTTTATAAGTTTTTATATAACAAAGATAATAATGAAACTAATACAGCCAGCGCCCCAATGGACTATTTGAATAATATTGATAACACACCACTTCTTGAAGATTATAGAGATTCTTTTACAGCTCCTATTACATGGCAGGAGATTGAAACGGCAATCCTTAGCCTTGCTCCAGGGAAAGCAATGGGGTCAGATCAAATCCCTCTTGAATTTTATCGTACTTTTAGAAATATGCTCAAACCTGAGCTAATTAAAGTCTATCATCAAGCTTTTCAAGGGAATCCACCTGCTTCATGGTCTATGGCTACTATTGTAGTGTTTAATAAGAAAGGAAAAGATCCAAAAGAGTTAAGCTCATATCGTCCAATATCTCTCATTACATCTGACAGCAAAATCTTTTCTAAAATTCTGGCTAACAGATTGAACGATATAATGCCCGATTTAGTGTGTAAGACTCAGCATGGTTTTATTAAGAAGAGAGATACCACAGATCATGTTAGACGCATTATTGCTTTGTTAGACTGGGCACAGCCCACAGAATCCCCGGTCGGGGTCATCCTGTTGGACGCTGAAAAAGCCTTCGAAAGGGTTGACTGGGGGTTCCTGTGGTCTGTCCTGGTTTGGAAGGGCTTCCCATTTGAATTCATTACAGCCATTCAGGCACTGTATTGTAACCCTACGGCAATGATTCGTATAGGAATGGAGATGTTTGACCCTTTTTCGATCAGCAGAGGAACAAGACAAGGTTGTCCTTGCTCTCCACTACTCTTTGCGCTATACATAGAACCATACCTAACTAAACTGATGCGAGATACAAGGATTCCTTCGGTTAAACTGTATCAGTCTGAGCACAACGTCCTCGCCTATGCAGACGATGTTGCCATTGTGGCTACTGATGCTGTCTTAGCGCTACCGAAAATTGTAGAACTGGCTGATGAGTTTGGTAGGCTCTCAGGATACAAGCTCAATATCTCAAAAACCCAAATACTACATTCCTCTACTGGTCGACCAGGTGGTGTCGTTCTGGCTTCGACAGTTAAATATCTTGGTGTTACAATTTCTGAGAAGGTAGAGGACATAGTCCGGCTCAATATGGATCCTTTGTTAGTTTCTACTAATAGGACATTAGAGAGACTGAATAACCTGCATCTATCCCTTGTTGGTCGCACAAATGCTGTGAAAATGTTGATTCTTCCAAAGTTTCTTTATTTTTTGCGCACCATACCACTTCTTTTTTCCTCATCAGTTTTTAGTAAAATAGATCGAATTATATCTAGGTTTTTATGGGGTTACCGCCGTACCAGGAGATCCATTAAATGGTGTATTCTTCCGAGAGTACGTAGTGGTTTAAGCATCCCTAGTTTCCGACTGTATTATTGGGTTATTACTCTCAAATTGATGGGCATCTTATTATTCCAAGAGTATAGTTTAGACAAATCTTTAATACCATCTATATATGAAATGCTGTTGGGAACTGAAGTGCGTCAATGTCTGGTAAAATTTACAGAACCCAGCTATTACAAAGTTCAAGATTATTATATCTGTATTCCAGCTATGGAAACATATTAATAAAAAATTCTATTTCCTATCTAAGTTGAATTACTATACGCCTCTATTTGGGAACCCCTTACTGCCTGGGATTTTTTCTGATCCTGTCATGCACCGCTGGCACGGTCTGCAGATTTGTTTACTTGGGCAGCTATATCAAGATGGATCTTTTGTTTCGTTTGCTGAGTTACAGATGCAATTTGACCTCACTAGAGGTGATTTTTTTAAATATCTGCAGATTCGCCGTTTTTTGGTATCTAATAATCTACTACACACTGATTTAATGCATACGTCTGACGTTTTGGAGAGCTGTAGGAAGAAAAATAAAATTGGTGTAATTTATAAATTAATGTTAAACAGAGTGCCAGATAACTTAGATTTCTATGTGGAGAAATGGCAAAGAAATCTGGGAATTGAGGGAATTGATATTTCTAGGGCTCTAGAGGTGGGCAACAGGGTTCTAGTTAATGGCTCCCTTAAAAGTCAGCATTTTATGTCAGTGTTTGACCTGTATTATACACCATCAAAATTAGCAAAATGGAAAGCTCTAAAGGGGACTGGATGTAGCCGTTGTGGGCTTTTTGCCGCTGATTTAAATCATATGCTCTTTAGTTGCCCGAAAATTGTGCAATTTGTGTTTAAAGTTCAAGAATTTTTGAATAGTGTGTTGAATGCTAATATCATCTTATCACCTGTATTAATAATATTTGGAATTCAAATGGAACTTACCGAGTTATTGGCAGCTGAAGAAGGTTTTCTACTTATTGCAATGGCAGTATTATGATCTTGCATAACTTCCCGCTGGCTCGACACGGATTCGCCAACGTTTTATCATTGGCAATCTAAACTATTAAATATTTATAGGCTGGAGAATGCTGTTTACAAATTTAAGGGTCGGAAAAGGAAGATCTTAGGCCAAAAATTATGGTCACCAATCGCAACTTGGATATGAGAATTCTGTCTAGTTTTTCTTTTCTTTAGGCTGTTTCTTCTTTCTGTAGTTTTATTGTCATGAATAATTGTGCCTTCTTCTGTTATATGTATTGTATGCTATATGTGCTGTATATGCTATTTACCACTGCCCAAAAAACTCAATAAAAAATATCTAAAAAAAAAAGGATTCAATTAATTTCTTTCGCAATTTCTTACGTAAGTACACTAAAGAAAGTCTTAAAAAAATTGTAATGTTGCAAGAATTAGATCATTGCAGAGTGCGAGAAAAAATAGGTCTGCAAGGTCATTCTCTGGCTTGTCTTTCTAAAAAAATATGCCAGAGTGTGTTTCATCACTTCAGGATGTTAGCAGTGCATCATACCAAAATGAGAAAATTAGTGAGAAAGTTGTATTATGAGAAAAATCCAGCACTTAAACTTAAACAGTTAAATAGTGCTCTTTTGCATGGATGTGAATTAGATGTTGAGAAGATTTGTGCAGAAATTGAGGTAAGTTATTTTGGTCCAGAGGAAGATAATGCAGAAACTGATATAATTATAGAAGGAAATGTGTTAGAAAATGTTGTAAATGTTAATATTGAAAATTTTGAACAGGAAATAACAAAGTTTAAGGTTATTGCAGGTGAGAAACCAAATTTTTCTTGTGTCTGTTGTCGATGCATTCATTACAAAAGTCAAACTAGGTTAGTTGATTTATATTTAAAAAGTGAAGATGAAAGTAATAATCAATGGAAAGATTTTGCAACTTATTTGTTGGTGGAAAACTGTTTTGATTTGGGTTTTGAGCAACGTATTTGTAAATATTGTTATAATAAATTAAATGAAAATAGAATGCCTGCTAGAGCTGTCCATAATAATCTTGAGTTCATAAATATTCCATCGGAACTGATGGATTTAAATACTTATGAGACTATTCTGATTCAATGTGTACCTCCTTTTCAGGCTATTGTTCGTATGGAGCCTAAGACTGGCAAATTAAATCCTTCAGATTTACAAAGAGGATTAAAGGGTAGAGTTGTATATTTGCCACTTGATTTAAAAAAAAAATGGAAACAATTGGTGTTGAAAATGTAGAAGAGGAACCTCTAGTTATTCTAGTTAATGGTGTACCTACAAAGAGTAAGAAAATCTGGCAAGATTTAGTGGATGTTAGAAAAGTCAAAAAGGCAACGTTGTATTTAGTCCAAAACAATAAGTACTATAAAGATGTATACGTAGAAGAAGAAGAAGTAAGTGAAGAGGACAATGATTTGTCTATTGGACAAATTGAAAAAGTTGACTTATCCAGAAGTGAAGAAATTTATGAGCATTACAGTGTTCATCAACTGCATTCCAAAGAAGCAATAGGGAATGCTATTGAATTATTTCAGATGAAAAAAGCAAAAGGAAATCCTATTAGTGTATGGGAAGAAAGTTTGGAAGGTCGTTGTTTTCCACAGTTATTCCCTACAGGTCAAGGTACACGATATGATGATCGACCTATGCAGATTCCTGCATCTGAGTACCGGACAACAAGATTATATGCAGAAGATCTGAGGTTTCGCCAATGCTTTCCATATTTGTTTCATCTTCTGTTTGAGAGTGACTTATCTGGTCTGTCTTATGCAGTAAACCATATCTTAAAAAGTGGAGTTCATCTGCAAAATATTTCAGCGAAGGAATTTATGGATAAAGTGCAACAGAAAGATAGTGTTTTGGATTCACACCTAATAAATTTAATGGCTTGTCAGCGTGGTACTAATGAGTATTGGTACTGTCGTCATGGAGATTTGAAGTGCATGCTTAGAAACTTAGGAGCACCTACATGGTTTTTAACTCTAAGCTGTGCAGAGTATGCTTGGGAAGATTTACTTGAATTTCTTCGGGAGGCGAATGCAAACATAGAAAATATAAACTACAAGACACCTGGAGAACTGTGTTTGTTAGATCTGGTTAATGTTTGCAGATATTTTAATCATAGATTTGAAGCTATGATGTCTTTTATTACAATCAAGAAAAATCCGCCTCTTGGTGAAGTACTGGATTTCTTTGGGGGGTCAAACGGCAGCAGGCGCACTTACCGGACCACACGCCAGCACGCAGGTCCTGCCCCTGGGTTGGTAACGCTGTAGGTCTCGCCGCCATCATCCATCCAGGAGCGGCTGGAGACTACAGCTCCCAGCGGGCTTTGCGTGGACTTCCTGTGTCCCGCTGTCTTCACTCCCGGAGGCGCTACAAAGCACAGCCTACCCCTCGGTGGAGTGGGGGTCAAACGGCAGCAGGCGCACTTACCGGACCACACGCCAGCACGCAGCTCCTGCCCCTGGGTTGGTAACGCTGTAGGTCTCGCCGCCATCATCCATCCAGGAGCGGCTGGAGACTACAGCTCCCAGCGGGCTTTGCGTGGACTTCCTCTGTCCCGCTGTCTTCGCGCCCGGAGGCGCTACAAAGCACAGCCTACCCCTCGGTGGAGCGGGGGTCAAACGGCAGCAGGCGCACTTACCGGACCACACGCCAACACGCAGCTCCTGCCCCTGGGTTGGTAACGCTGTAGGTCTCGCCGCCATTATCCATCCAGGAGCGGCTGGAGACTACAGCTCCCAGCGGGCTTTGCGTGGACTTCCTGTGTCCCGCTGTCTTCGTGCCCGGTGGCGCTACAAAGCACAGCCTACCCCTCGGTGGAGCGGGGGTCAAACGGCAGCAGGCGCACTTACCGGACCACACGCCAGCACGCAGCTCCTGCCCCTGGGTTGGTAACGCTGTAGGTCTCGCCGCCATTATCCATCCAGGAGCGGCTGGAGACTACAGCTCCCAGCGGGCTTTGCGTGGACTTCCTGTGTCCCGCTGTCTTAGCGCCCGGAGGCGCTACAAAGCACAGCCTACCCCTCGGTGGAGCGGGGGTCAAACGGCAGCAGGCGCACTTACCGGACCACACGCCAGCACGCAGCTCCTGCCCCTGGGTTGGTAACGCTGAAGGTCTTGCCGCCATCATCCATCCAGGAGCGGCTGGAGACTACAGCTCCCAGCGGGCTTTGCGTGGACTTCCTGTGTCCCGCTGTCTTCGCGCCCGGAGGCGCTACAAAGCACAGCCTACCCCTCGGTGGAGCGGGGGTCAAACGGCAGCAGGCGCACTTACCGGACCACACGCCAGCACGCAGCTCCTGCCCCTGGGTTGGTAACGCTGGAGGTCTCGCCGCCATCATCCATCCAGGAGCGGCTGGAGACTACAGCTCCCAGCGGGCTTTGCGTGGACTTCCTGTGTCCCGCTGTCTTCGCGCCCGGAGGCGCTACAAAGCACAGCCTACCCCTCCGCGTCGCGGGACGCGCGCGGGCGACGCCGGGCAGAGCCCGGTCAGAGGGCGGGCCGTCCTAGGCCGTCCAAGGACGACCAGGGACGGGACGGGCCACGTCCCTTTCATCATGGGTAAGCGCAAACTGGTTACATCGGCAGCAGGCGAGGCAAAAGCGAAGGTGCCCAAGTATACAACCAGTATTATTACTTATTTAACTACTAAGGTGGGGGAGCTATCTACGCAGATCGCTGAGTCAGAGCGTGAGCTGGGTCTTGCTTCTAGCCCTGGGGCTGTTGACACATCCAATGCCTCTGCTATAAACTGTATCCCGTTGGAGCCCCGGGTCATTATTGAGTCATGTAGACCCATTCTACCACAACCCGCCACAGTTCTTCCGAAACTGTGATACCATCACTCCCAATGACCCCGGGGGTTGCAGAAAGGACTGTATTAAGCCAGCCTGGTCCTTTACAGTCAATTTATGTATCTGAGGAAGGTATTTCGGCCCTACTGGAAAAACTGTTTACCGAAAGACTGGAAACTGCTTTGATCAAGATTGCCTCTGACATTACTGAGACTTTGAAGGATTGTGTTAAGAACCTTATGGCAAAATGTGACCGCATTAATGATGCCCTTAATACTCGGGCCCCCTCCCCCTCTATGCCTACAGCCTATAGTGACCATTGATAACCCTGCTCCAAAAAAAGGGAAAGTGGATAATGGGATATATATCCCCATAACGGAGGCTGCTCCTAGGCAAATTACCTCTGTAAAACCGAGAGGCCAGCAGGGGGCTGTGGTAAGAAGGGTACCCCCAATAAATTTACCGCCGGATGCAACACCCTTTGTTGCAATCTTAGTTAACGTGCCTAAACTTGAAGATGGGGAGGCGGAACATCATGATACTCTTCTTAGGCATGTTAAAAAATGGTGTAATGCTAACTGCACGGGAGAAAGTAATATTGCAGATAATATTGTAACAAGTAGAAGGGTCAATTGGGTGGGTACAAGTAAGAAAGAGGTAGCTGGAGATTGTGTCATTGTTAATTTTAAATCTAGAAACGTCGCTAGCCGACTCTTTTGGGACGACTCCCCTTTGGACCCTGTAAGTAAAGGTGTTCGGGCGATGCCTCTTGGCTTTTTCTATCCCCGAGTATATAAACTGGGTGGCGTGGAGAATAATATCCCACAACCTACTGAAAACGCTTGGGCGAAGGACAAACTTATTTCATCTATGGTTACTAATGATTGGGTCACTAAGCCAACCAAGGGGAATGGTTTACTTAATGCTGCAAGGAACATTCCTTCAAATTATTTATTTTTGTCAAATAGGTTCATGGCCCTAGCCGATAGAATAGACATTGAATGACTAGAGCCCGAACATGAAAACCTGACTGTTCCATGTTTAGGTATTGCAGAGGCTACCACACCTGAGGCCACTGTCAAAACTGTTACAGATGACCCATTACAATTGGGCAAAGGGCATATCAGGTTATTATCATGGAATATTGCGGGCCTACGGGCAAAACAGGATGATCCGATTTGGCTACAACAACTGAAGGAACACGACATAGTTGCCTTGCAAGAAACTTGGTCAAAAGATAAGGGTTTTTGGGTAGATGGTTACATTTCATTTTTTGTTGATGCCCAAAGCTCCACGGCGGGAAGGGATAGAGGGGGCTTGTTATTTCTTGTTTCAGTCAAATTAGCAGGGAATGTTAGAGAAATACCCAGTTCATCTCTATTTTTCCAGCTGGTGGAAATTTGTTTGGCAGACAAGAATAAGTTTGTGTTTATAAATTGTTATAATTCCATGCAAGGGGGGCCCCCTAATTTTGTTTTAGAAGGCTTGTCGGCCTTTTTAATCAATTATATGTCAAATCAAACCACTTTTGTTCAGCTAATAATGATGGGTGATTTTAATGTTCATTTGTGTGAGTCTCACTGCCAGATTGTAGATGATACCGGTCCAGACCACACATCGTTGCCTCATTTTGAACACAGCCCTAAGGGTGTGGCAATGGAAAACCTGTTATCATCTAATGATTTATATGAGCCAGGGTTCGCAGACCCAACAAACCGTGTGGTCACGTACAACGCGAGGGGCAGCGAACCGATTATTGATTACTTCTTTATGTCCCCGGGGCTCTTACGTTATGTATTGTTTTATAATGCTTTTGTAAGTGGGTTCAGTGACCACAACCCGGTGTTGCTGGTTCTGGACACTCTTTCTGGCTTGTGTAAAGGGGAACAAAGGGCTACTTCCACAAGGGACGTAAGGAGCAGAGACCAGGGAAGACACCTTAAATGGTGTAAAGTTTGTCCAGAGGACTTTCATGGTCTAATTGAGCAACATATGGCAGTTGAAATTGAGAAATGTAGGGATGGAGAGAGGAGGGGGGGGAGGTTGTTAGTGCCTTTGAAGCTATCTGTGCAAGAATAGAAAAAGAGCTTACAGCAAAACCGAGAAGGGGTCCTGCCCCAGTGTTCAGGTGGTTTGATCGCACTTGCTCGAAGGCACACTCGGCTTTGTTGAAAGCCCTTAAGCAATCGCCCAGAGATAGGTCTCTGGTGGCACTGTTGAGAAGAGCATATGCAATGGCGGTTAAATTACGAAAAAAAGCCATTAAAGATGAAGCATGGGTTTCTTTAATGGATTCCACAACTCTTAAACAAAGCTCCAAATTTTGGGCCATAATTAATAATCCTTTGTTTGCTAATACTAATAACATGGATCTTGATATAAATATCCCTGAAGCAGACTGGATTAATCATTTTTCCAATATATATGGCTCAAATGAAACAGTTGAGGCGTTTGCAATACCCTACTCCCTATCCTATCCTACCAAGTTAATTTTTAGTAAATCAGAAGTAGAGCTGGCAATTATAGGCTCTGCTGCCAACAAAGCTCCGGGCCCAGATGGGGTACCCTTGGACCTCTACAAACTTAACCCTGAGTTGTGGGCTGAGATCTTAGCTAATGTTTTTAACTGTGTACATGAGGGGGGTTTGCCAAAAACCTGGGCATGTTCAATTATAGTACCCATTTTTAAAAAGGGCCAAAGAAGTGACCCCAAGTGTTTTCGACCAATTTCTTTATTGGATTCTTCTATGAAGATTTTGGGCAAGGTTCTGTTAGCTAGAATTAACACTTGGTCCCTAGAAAATGACATTCTAGCAGATGCCCAGTACGGGTTTCGCGCAGGTAGAGGGACAGAGGACCAATGCTTAAATCTTCATTTGATAATTTCGAAATACACCACTGCTAAAAAGGGGTCAATTTTTGTTGCTTTTATGGACCTGTCCACGGCCTTCGATTTAGTTAATAGAGCCCGGCTGTGGACCATGTTGTTAAAATTGGGACTTGATCCACCCCTTGTATATTTCCTGGCCGAACTACACAAGGATTTAAAAGCTTCCATTAGGATGGACCAAGAAAGTAAGTGTACAGCTTGGTTCAAATCGAGTAGAGGTGTGCGGCAGGGTTGCATTCTCGCTCCCATGCTGTTCACTCTTTATATAAATTCACTTGAGAAGACTCTTTTATCTGCTACCTTGGACATTCCGCGTGCAGGGGATACCCGTATTCCTGTTCTCCTGTACGCGGATGACGCAGCTTTGATAGCTCGTACCCCCATAGGTTTGCAAAGACTTTTAAATGGTTTTAATGACTTTATGTCTTCATTGGACTTAGTGATAAATAACTCCAAATCTCACGTCATGGCTTTTGGGGCTGTTAAAAACAATTCTAAACAGTTCTACTGCAATGGTGACGTGATCACTAACGTCAACATTTTTACCAATTTGGGTGTGATTTTTGATATCAAGGGGAGCTGGGCTCCCCAAATTACAGCTAAAACTAAAGCAGTTAGGAGCTCGGCTAATGCTATTTTAAGTTTCTCCAGGAGACTAGGTGGGAAGCCAACTGGTGCTTTACTAAACTTGTATAGGGCGAAATCTGTGGCAATAGCCAGGTATGGCTCAGGTTTGTGGGGTCATGTGAATGGCGAATCGGTCCAAAGGGAAGAAAATAAGTTCCTTCGATCCATATTAGGGCTTCCCCAATCCACAGCCACGTTCTCAGTCCATCAGGAACTTGGTCTAGGGTACATTTCAGACACCCTCCTAATGGCCCCCATTTTGTTATGGATAAGGACCTGGACTAATAACAATCTAGGCCTGAACCACAAAATACTGATGGACTGTCTGAAATTGGACAATTTCAAAAAAATTGCTTGGCTATCATATATTCAAAAGTGTTCTTCGGACCTTGGACGTCCCGATATTTTTTCGGTCCCTCAAGGTCTAAAGAAATCTGATTTAGATTGGGTTAAGCTCAACTTCATTAAAATTAAAAATGTGGAGAGGGAGGAACGACAACTGACTAAAACCACGGTCAGAGCTCATTACCTAACCATTACTTGCCTCACCATACAACCATACCTCACTATTGTTAACATCCCCTTTCACAGGTGGCTTCTGGTTAAACTTCGGTTTAATCAGATTTATACGGTTCTCTGTGATAGTCAAGGCTGGTATAAGGAGGAGGACGCCCCTGTTTGCAACTGCGACAACTTTTCACTACAAGATAATATGCACTTTATGTTGTTCTGTCATTTTTTTACTGTGCCCAGACAGAAATACCTGGTTCCATTATTGAAGGATAAAGCCTTCCATCAGGCAAAACCTGCCCTCCTGTATCTCCAATTATTGGATTCTACTTTGGCTATGTTTAGCGTGGCCAATTATCTTGTTGCTGCGGTTAGAATCAGGAGAAGAAGACTTAAAATGTAATACTTGGGTTTTTGCATGGAAGGTGAAAATGGATAATGTTTTGTGTATTTGTAAATTTTTAGCGAAATACTTACTCCTTTTTTAACTGTATTTTTAAATTGTGAAAATATTAATTATACTGATGCTTTTTTAACCATTTTTAATATTGTGAATATGTAAATATTATTGTCCTATTGACTTTGTAATTTCTCATGAATTTGTATCGCCCCTTCTTTGTGAATGTAGAATGCTTTTATGATTTTTAACTAAATCGAATAAAGTGGTTTTGACTGACTGACTCTTTTTGAGAAAAGAATATCAAGCAAGAGATGCTCCTCATATTCATATGCTGTTATGGATCAAGGATGCTCCTAAATTTGGAACAGACTCGGATGAGACTGTACTGTCTTTTATTGAACATTATGCCACTTGTGACATACCTAATAGTACAACTGATAAGGACTTAAGAGGAAAAGTGTTACGTTTTCAAAGTCATCGTTGTGGAAAATATTGTCGGCGAAAATTCAAATCAAAGAGTAAATTCTACACCAAATGTCGTTTTGGATTTGCACGACCGGTACTTTCAAAAGGAAGAGTCAACAATTTGATGTCATCTTTGCGACATGATTTACAAAAAGTGAGCAACCCAAGAATACCCTTGAGGGCTTGGGTAATGAAAATGAATGGGTGAAGATGCCTTCAAGGGAATTTATTTTATGCGTGCTTAATTATTTAGACTAATTTTAGGAAGGATCGATTAGTGATCCTTATTGAGAATCAATCAAACACTGTGGAGTTTCAATTCAGTTTAGACAATTTGTTTCAACAAGACACAACATACAAAAAACAACACAAGGTGTATTAGAAAAATATAATTTTATCCAAAAATTTTTTAAAGAAATCACTTCATATACAGATAAGTGAACAAACAGAAAATTAGGACTGTGGATACACACATAAGTAAATTAATACGTGACTCAACAGAACCTAAAAACACCTATCCCAAATCACACTGAATAAAACAAGACAGGGATAAGATGAAATGTCGACGTTTCAGTTTCCTATGAATTAATTGCGGAAACCATCTTCAGGACTGAAGTCAATTGGGGCTGTATAGAGAAAATTGCAATCTGACTTCCTAACGCTGCCCAACTATGATTGCTTGAGGGCTGCCACGGTCTATTTTCAAGGTGGAACCGCTTCTATTTGGTATGTTAGTTGACTTCTTGACTTTGAAAACAAATTTGTGGGCTTCGCTGTATTGATGCTGGCTTTTATTTAAAAGGAGGTTTCTGGCCACACCTGTTGATAAGCGGTATGTTGAATGAAGTTGTAGCTTAGACGCGGTGATCAAAAACTAATACAGGTACATAGAGAAGTTTTGCCACATGTGGAGGATTCAGGGACACTTGTGCAATCAACCATATGGCGATAATCTAATATAAATAATGGAGGTAAATTGCAGCGTGGCAAATAATTAGTTCAAGGTGACTTATCGCTGTTCGGCGGTATGTAAAGCAGTGTGTACAGCTCCAAGCCTCGCCGCAAGTAGAAAGTGAATTTCACGGAAAGTATTCCAGTAACCATGCGGTCGTGGTCTAGTCAGGACAGCAGTGGCAGAGTGCTGCGGCTCTGAACTGACTACATGCTGCTGTGCGACTAAGATTAAGAAATTTCAGAAAAAAACTACTTAACTCATAGTATTTGGCCACGCGGAAAAATATGAGACAACAAAATGAGTACTTCAGATAATTATTTTAGAACATATATGGACGCAAGTTTTTGGAGAGGTATTTAAAAGATAACGAGTTAACTTATACAATTTGGCCACGCAGAAAGGTATGAGAGAAGAAAATGTGTACTTAAGATAGATTTTTATAGAAGATACTTGCACGGGGCTTTGTTGAGATATATTTAAAAATAGGTCGTATAGTTTAATTAGTTTGTAACTGTGGAAGATGTAGTGTGCTTACTCAAGAAATTGCGAATTTGAGAAAAACATTTTAAGACATGTTTTTTTCAGGTATTTATATTATATATGGAGATTTTGTATGGGTTTTTTAAACACAATAATTTTGATTGTGTTTTTTTTTCCCCGCTGTTATATGATGATTAATATTGAAATCACTGTTTATAGTGAAAATCAATGTATTCTGAGGACAGCAAAAATAAACCATGTAATATGTTGTTTAAGTTATTTTGTTACATTGAATTTAGAAATATGTATTATAACAGATTTTTTTACTGTCTTCCACAGATATTACATTTATAAGGTAAGTACAACTAATAACATCCGAGAGTTTTGTCTGCCTCTCTCTTATTCTTATTGTTTTGATCTCCTTCCTTTCTCAGTACTGTTTAGTCACACTTATTCCGTTTAACTCATTCACATTTTGTGTTGTTTAAATTTTTCTCTATTTCTGTAACATCTTTTCTGTCACTATCTTATTCAGTCTATCTATCTCTCAGTTTTTTTCTACTGTTGTCTCATGGTGACTCACCTTTATTGTCTTAAATGTTAAGGGCCTCACTTATGAAAGCCTTGCGCCACCGATGCACCAATTTTCCCATGTTAAAAGTGACGCATGGGCGGTGCAAGGCCTTCATAAATAAGGCCCATAATTTACTTCTCTTACCCTACTTTATTTCAATTTATATGTGTCTTGCTACTCACCCTTTTTCACTCTGTTTCTCTTACTGTTTTTCCTTTATTTTATTTATCTCCTTAAGATATTGTACTCTTACTGTGATTCTGTAAGAGACTGTTTAGTTCGTGTACTATCACTGAGCATACTTTTATTTTCTCTCTTACTTTACTTTCGTTTAGACACTCATTCTTTCAGTGCTATTATCTCTTTCAATTAATTAAGTTATTTATTGATTTATATACTAGATATTCTGTCTCTGTCTCTTTCTCTCTCCCTTGGTCTTTTTTTCTTTTACTTTCTGTTTCATTGTCTCCTACTTTTTTTTGTTTTATGAAATGTACATTATAATCTTATTTTTACTTTTCTTCCACAGATACTATGTTTTTAAAAGAAATTTACTTTGACTTTTTTTGCTATTTCTTAGGTAAGTATAAAAAATAAAGAAACTTTTTCATCACTGTGTCATTTCTTTGTCTATCCTGGTTATACCAGTGTCATGTTTAATATAAGCACTTCCACATAGGATTGGGTGCATTGTCATAAGGAGTGCTTTAAAAGTGATTTAATGAAATCAGCGACATTTCACTGAGTGAGTTCAGCAACACTGATATATGAAAACATTGGTGGTAAATGATATTAAATGTTAAATGGTGTTCTTTCCAGGACTTTAAGTCCTTTACTGCAGTGGCAATTCCGCCTCAGCGTTAGGGGGCGGGGGGCTGAGTGGCGCTCGCATGCTCATGATGGAGCCACTCCTTCACGAGCCACGGTTGAGCTGTGCTCATGACAGAGCGGTTCCGTCATGGCCCTGCTCAGTCAATAGAACGCGCCGCGGAGGCGCAAAATCAGTGCTGCGCAAGCGCAGTGGCAAGGCCATGAAGAAACTGCTCCGTCATGAGAACAGCTCAGGCGATGCTCGTGACGGAGCGGCTCTGTCATGAGCATGCGAGGAGTTAAGAGGTGTTAAAAAAACTGGGGGTTCTCTTCAAAGAGAGTGTTGGTTGTAATTTAGAGGGCACTTTAAAACACATAGGGGCAGATTTATGATGACCTTGCATCTCTTTGCGCCACAATTTCGTCACTTTATTTAATACAATGACGGTGCAAATAATGCGCCATATTTACAATGTTATGCATCTAGGAGATATGTCACATTCTAAAGCCCTGCACTATAAGGAAGTGTTCCTCTGAAGGGGGGGCGTTTCTGTGCAGGAACGCGTCTTGAAAGTGGCTGAGTGAAATCCATGAGATTTCACTCAGTCACTTTCAGGCCCATGCTGTTTCAAAACTCTGCATGTGCTTGAAGCAGGCGTAGGTCTTGACGCAGCATTGTGAATATAGGGCACTGCTGAGCCTTGCTGGGGCTGCATCACACTTGCGACGCAACTCTAGCAATGTATCACCTTTCCGGCACAGATGCGTTACGCATCTGTGCTGTTTTTGCACCATGGTGCGCCACATTATAAATGTGGCGCACCATGGGTGACGGAGCAGTGGCATACTGTGCCGCATATTAACTGGTGCATCTCTGGGGATGAACCAGTTAACATAAATCTGCCCCATAGGTTAAAAATCTGTGTTTAGTAGAATGTTGGGCCTTTGTACTGTTATGTTTTTTCTGTTATTCTATGTAGATATGTAATATTGCAAGTTTTTTGTCAGGAAAAAGAAGCCATGACTATTGGTTTGCGAATGATTGCAAGATTCTTAAAATTAAAAAGCAGCAACCATGGCATTCTTCAATATTGTATTGTAAATACTTATGTTTAAGAATGATGAGAGAGTAAAAGAAGGTTAACCTGATCTTTTAAACGTATTCACAGGCTTCTTTAAAGGAAGTGTTCTATATGATTGTAGCGTGGCTGTATGCTGTAGCAGGAGGAGTACTACATACTTGAATATTCTTCAGTGCTTATTTTCATTTACTAAGTGGTAATGAGACCCACACAGAACTTCAATGGGCGGGAGGGGCTGTTCCTGTGCTTCTGGAAGACTGCGAGGCCGCTGCAGCAGTGGGAGTGAGGCCTCTCAGAGGGTGCAGCGCAGTTCCTTTTGATGGCCACAATTACAGATAACAGGGTAGGGATGTCTGTGGAATTTACGGATGGTTAGTCTAGAATGTGCGCGGTGCCCCTGGTACCTCATTACGGCGCACAGGGGAGCCGCGTTGCACAGTTTGAGAATCAGAGACTTAGGAGATAAACCTTCATAATAGCAAGGCCCCTAAGCGATAAAAATCGCCGCTGCTTAGCGTTGTAAATATCGACGGTATGGGCGGAATATTCTACGGTGTTAGTGCTTTAATATCAATGAGGACACATATGTGATAGTAAATGCTGTAACAGCCGCGGTACTTAACATTATCGCGTGAAAACAAACGTTGTTTTTGCACAGTAATGTGTGCCTTGTAATTAGGGGACGGGGTGGATTTAGTTTTATTTTCTACACTCTTTTGTTAACGATGTCGAATGTTTCATTAGAGCAGGCTTTAACAGTTCTGCGATAAACTAGTTTATTGCACCTCTTTTTCTCGCAACACCTCTTTTTGTGATAGGGTGTTTTGCCGTCCAACCACATTTTGCATGTGCTTTGACGTACGCCCAGTTTGCATGTCAGTAAGTTACTGTACGCAATATATGCAAAGTGGTCTTACGGCAGGCGATGTAATGCCGTTTTCAAGAAGGTGCAGCAGAATATTTTCAAGGATAGGTAAAACATTAACGCCGCTTTTATCGGCAGAAAACTGCAGATATAGCGGCGATAACGGCGTTGATAATATGCTCTATGAATTGCAATCAAATCTAATGTTAGATGTAAAGACAAGTAACATAGGTTTCGGTTGCAATTCATAGATCATATTATGAAGGCTATTATCGTCGTTTTATCGGCAGTGTCCTATGGATGAAATCGACGATAATGTATTACGTCTCCTTCATAATATTCCGAAGTATTGTTGCTTTTTTGCATAATTGTCCTGAAAAAAAGCATCGATACTTCAGCTTGTGTATAGAGGGGCATATTACCAAGCAGCGATTTTTACCGAAAATAAACCTTGGTATTACCAAGGTTTATCGCAAATGCGATAAAAAATCGCCGCAATGCATGAATATCGCTGAAAATTCGGCGATATTCATGCATTACCGAGCTAATGCTCTTAGCCATGTTATCCACCTCCCATTGGATAACATGGCTAAGAACTGCTCAGGGCAGGTTTTAGCTTTTGGAGATATTCGCGCTTAGCGCGAATATCTCCAAAAGTTGGTAATAGGAGATAGCGATGTTAGCGACTGTTTTCAGTCTCTAACATCTTGGCACGCTCACTTTGCATGTCATTAGTGATAAATATCACTGACATGCAAAGTGGGGCCCAAGATGGTGGCTATCTCCTACTAGCTGTCGCTAACTGGTGTTAGCGACAGCTAGGTAATAGGGAGATAATTTTATCTCCGCTTTCTTGGCTTTTAAAGCCAAGAAAGCGGAGATAAACCCCCTTGATAATATGCCCCAGAGCTCTTTTTGGTACAATGAGTTAGTTCTGAAAAGAACTTTTTTTTTTTTTTTTTTAAAAGAAGTGTTATGTTGTTTTTGATTTTTTAAACTTGCACTGACATTTTCAACTGTGACACAGGATCAAAATGAAATGAAAAAAGTTATCTTTTGTCGGAGCATTGATGACTCTCAATTTTCATTTTAATAAGATTGAGGCTCTGCTCTCCGTACAGAAGAATTTCTCCACAGTCGTTGCATTTCATGTGCACCTTTGCCAAATATGGTCTCAAGTCCATCTCTGCACTCGATGGAGATACAGGTCGTCGACCAGAAGATGTGCTGGCCACCTCTGATGGTAGTTGCGTGGCCAGGGCTCTTGTCGATGCCTTTGTAAATTGCACAGGGTGCACTGATTTTACATGCCTCATCATGGTATGTATGGAAAAGGAATACTTTTTGGACGGATTTCCTCTTGAGAGAACTGAGTCACATATCGTGCAAGTTACTTTTGGCGCATTCACTTTCTTTTGATCCTGGGGATAAGTGAAAAATTGCCAGATGAAAGATTCTTTCTTTCTTCTTAAAGGTAGTAGATCATTTTGTTCAGATTCGGAAGATGAATTCGAAGTGACAGCCATTTCAGCAAAGTCTTCCGAAAGATGTTAGACGTTGTTCTCCCTTGAGAGTACAAAAGATAGTGAGGGAAGTGGGTGGAGTGCTCCGTGAAAATTTCAGAATAGAAACTACTAAGAACCAATTGGAAGTGTTGTTTTCAAGTCACATGACTTCACATGAGCGACTCAGGACGTGTACACGGTGACAGTATCTGGTCACGTACGTCATTTGGAAGTAGCGGTCTAATTCAGTGAAGTTTCAAAACGTGAAGAGTAAACCTAAACACATCCTGATTTTGTACATTTTCTGAGGGGGATTCAAGCATACAATTGTTAAAGTATAAAACCTTTTATGTTTTTGAAAAAATACCGGGGTGTGTGCATCCGGTCACGCGCGAAAGTTTAAAAAGACATTCGGCTCCATTTACTGAAAAGTTTCATAACAATACAAAAGAAGGCTAGGTACAGTCTCTTTCACTCACGTACTATAAGTTCTTTGAGGGGTCTATGAAGAAACTCAATGAGTTGGAATTGCAATGTTTTCTCGAAATATATAGGAGGGTGCGCGCACCCGGTCGCGCACGAAAGTTTAGAAAGGCGATGTCCATTTAGTGACAAATTTCGATACGATCAAAATAAGGCAAGGTGCAGAGGGTGCGCGCACCGGGTCGCGCACGAAAGTTTACAAAGGCGATCTCCATTTACTGACAAATTTCAATACGTTCAAAATAAGTCAAGATAGAGACTTTCTAATCCAGTACCGCTTTACAAGGAGTCTCTATACAACTCTGACAGTCAAGAAAACGGTTTCTTTCCGAAAAAAATATTTGCAGAAATTCATTTACAAAACTATAGGTTGCATTCACGATATAGTTCTGAATTAGCATTTTAAAAACCTATGAAATTCACTGAAAAACCATAGGTTTCACACACGTTATAGTTAGGAAGTAGCATTTAAAAAACCTCTGAAATTCACTGAAAAAAACATAGGTTTTACACATGTTATAGTTAGGAAGTAGCATTTACAAAACCTATGAAATTCACTGAAAAAAACCATAGGTTTGACACATGGTATAGTTAGCTGGACATTTCACTCATATCAAACCAATGAAATTCCCCCGTCATAGTTACTTCAGCTAACTATAACTCGCGCGCCCGCAAAGCACTGCTGAAGATGTTACATATTACATCACTCATCACATGGTCAGTGACATCACTCTTGACATCACTGATAACATCTAATATCTCACATATGCTGCCTCCAACATATAGGAATAGTATGTCACTGATTCAGGCATGTATGCAATTTATAAAAACTCTTAATGTAGTATATTAACACTTAGACACTGAGACTCTCTTGTTAATAATAAAAAAATAATAACCTATATAGATATAATGTATCAGTGATATAGCTACTCATCAACAAATTCAGTCACTAAAATAGAAACTGATAGACTAACACAGATATGTATATATTTAAATATTACTCAGTAACCCATGCACTCATTAAGATATATTTAATCAGTCAGTTATAGAATCTATTTTTCACCAAGAAAGCAACCGTTTATACACTTAAATACTACATTTTTATTGAACCAACTTTCAGATCTACATATATAAAATATATGTAATTTTCAAAACTAACCCGTTTAATAGATGATGTTATGAGTGATGTGATGTGTGACATCATCAGCAGTGCTTTGCGGGCGCGCGAGTTATAGTTAGCTGAAGTAACTATAACGGGGGAATTTCATTGGTTTTATATGAGTGAAATGTCCAGCTAACTATAACATGTGTCTAACCTATGGTTGTTTACAGTGAATTTCATAGGTTTTGTAAATGCTACTTCCTAACTATAACGTGTGTAAAACCTATGGTTTTTTCAGTGAATTTCATAGGTTTTTTAAATGCTACTTCCTAACTATAACGTGTGTAAAACCTATGTTTTTTTCAGTGAATATATATATATACATATATATATTTATATATATATATATATATATATATATATATATATATATATATATATATATATATATATATATATATATATATATATATATATATATATATATATATATATATATATATATATATATATATATATATATATATATATATATATATATATATATATTACCTACTGGCTATCGCCAGTAGGTATATATAGTTAGAATTTTTTCCCTATGGGACTTTTGAAAATTCTATGTCTAATAACTCTGGCGTTTGTGGACGGAATCGGCTGAAATTTTCAGGAAAATGGCACATTTTGTTTCTGAGCAGCCCCTGAAAATTTGGTGGGGTTTCGTCAAGGGGGGGCTGAGAAAAAAGGGGGGTCCCAAAACGCGTTTTTTGCATTGAGTTTTCCATAGGGCGGTTGGACTCACTTTTAGCTCGAACGGCTGAATGGATTTGCATGAAACTTGGCAAAATTGTAGGGACTGTTAGCCCGATGTGCCTTTGCTAGGTCTCAATATATGTGCTCCAGTAGTTTTTGAGAAATTAACGTTTAAATCAAGATATATATCTGTAACAGCGCTCCGGGCAGCGATCCGGTCCGCTTACTTTTCGCTTATCGGAACTTTGCGCGCAGAAAGCTGATTGGCTCTCCGGTGTCTGTCAACATTCTAAACAGTCCGGAGCGGACGCCATCTTGTCTCTCGGTAGGATCGAGAGAGAAGAAGAGGTGGAAAACGAAGGGGGAATTTAATGAAAGGGGGCAAGGTATCCCCCTCTTGACCCCCTAGGAATGTTGTTGGGGTTATTAAAGGGTCCCGTGGGGAAAACAAAAAAAAAATGATTTTTCACGGTAGAAGCGCGGCCGCGAACTGGTAGCGAAATGGGAATTCGCCATTTTGTGCTTCGTAAATTAAATTACTAGTTATAAGTGGGTGCGGGAGACGTATCCTAATCCCCTATGTTTCCTGAGGGTGGGTGAGGAGGCTGATATATGTTGATACATCTCTTCCAGCGGCTGTGCGTGAGCTTTTTTTTTTTTTTTGCTGCGTGACAGTCCGGAGCGGCCGCCATCTTGTCTCTCGGTAGGATCGAGAGAGAAGAAAAGGTGAAAAACTAAGGGGGAATTTAATGAAAGGGGGCAAGGTATCCCCCTCTTGACCCCCTAGGAATGTTGTTGGGGTTATTAAAGGGTCCCGTGGGGAAAATAAAAAAAAAATGATTTTTCACGGTAGAAGCGCTTCACGGGCCGCGAACTGGGCCGCAAACTGGTAGCGAAACGGGAATTCGCCATTTTGTGCTTCGTTAATTAAAGTACTAGGTATAAGGGGGTGCGGGAGACATATCCTAATCCCCTATGTTTCCTGAGGGTGGCTGAGGAGGCTGATATATGTTGATATATCTCTTCCAGCGGCTGCGCCATCTTGCCTTTTTTCGAATGCCACAATTTTGTCGTGCACGGCAGCCATTTTAGATGCCAGGCTGGTTCCAGGCTATCACCTAACCCTGCGGATGTAGTTTATGGCCCCAGCTGTAGAGAATTCAGACATGCCAATCCTCCTGATTCAGGCGTGTGAGTACTGATTTCAGTGCTAGTCTCCCGCCTCCCGATTTCTGCAAGCAAAAACCCGGGGGCATATTACGAACAACTAGCGATAATTTTTGTCTATAACTTGTTTAGAGACAAAAATTATCGCCGCACATCGGCGATTTTTATCGCAGATAAACCTTGCTATTATCGCAGAAAAGTCAGCGATATTCATGTATTATCGACCTAATGCTCTTAGCCATGTTATCCACCTCCCATTGGATAACATGGCTAAGAACTGCTCAGGGCAGGTGTTAGATTTTGGAGATATTCGCGCTTAGCGCGAATATCTCCAAAAGTTGGTAATAGAAGGTAGCGATGTTAGGGACTGTTTCCAGTCGCTAACATCTTGGCACGCCACTTTGCATGTCATTAGTGATAAGTATCACTGACATGCAAAGCGGGGCCCAAGATGGTCGCTATCTCCTTTTAGCTGTCACTAACTGGTGTTAGCGACAGCTTGATAATAGGGAAATAATTTTATCTCCGCTTTCATGGTTTTTAAAGCCAAAAAAGCGGAGATAAACCCCCTTGATAATATGCCCCACGATTCCTTGGGGGTTTCAGCTGACAGGGCTTGGTATTGTGTTACATGGTAATTTTTCCATGAAACGTCAGAGGGTCGATGTAGGGGTTCTAGAAGAGGTGATAAACCATTTAAGCCTCATGAACAAGCGCATGGTCTTTTAAAGATTTGTGAAGTACTCGGGGCGGCGGTGTGTGTGTGCCCTCTTTCAGGAGCGGGCGGGGGGGCACTGCCAGCAACTTGCCAGGTCAGGTAGTGTTCAACACGTGCATCACCCTTTCTCTGCCTGCTATTGCGCTCCATGCTTCGGAAAGGTAAGAAAAAGAACGTGCATTTGAGTTTGAAATGTCCGATCCTGCAGCAGCACACTTCCAAAGCCCACACATGACAATAACCCGAATCAAGGCCCCATTCACCCGTTTTTAAAAAAATAGATAACACTCCAACAAAGTAAGGTTATAAAACGTTATTAACTACTAACTTTAACAAACGGAACAAAAACTAAAAACATTTAAACATTTCTCAACACAAAAAGCAACAATGGTTAGAAGCTGTCTTTTGTGCGAATAGTCCCAAGGCAGCACAACGTGCAGAGTTCTGGACGGCACCCAGGTGATGTCGCCTGGGTGCCGCACTGGTTTAGGGATCCTACAATGCTGCTCCGAAAATTGGCGTGGGGCGTCCCGGGTGGGGCGGGGGGAGGCCTCGTCAGTAGCGGTCTGTTGTGCGAATAGTCCCAAGGCAGCACAACGTGCAGAGTTCTGGACGGCACCCAGGTGATGTCGCCTGGGTGCCGCACTGGTTTAGGGATCCTACAATGCAGCACAGAAAAACAGCGTGGGGCGTCCCGGGTGGTGCGGGGGGAGGCCTCGTCAGTAGCGGTCTGTGTCCAGTGTCACATGGCTGACACAACATGTACGACAGGCACCCAGGTGATGTCCAGTAAACTGCTGCACTGGTTTTGGTATCCTACAATGCTGCTCCGAAAATTGGCATGCGGCGGCCCGGGGGGGGGCGTGGGGGAGCCGGCGTGAACGGGCCTCCCCAGGTGGCGGCCATCTAGCTGAGTTGCGCTCGCTCTTGCGGCTACAGCGTCTCGCTCACCATGTTGTTGAGTTGCTCCCACTCTTGCAGTGCAGCGATAGGCGGCTGCCACATGGCTCTTAAAATGGCGGACGGCTCCTCGGTTTTGGGCCTGGTCCACTGAAATGGCCCTGGGACACTTTGGAACTCGGACGCTTGCCTGCTAGGGCTTGGGCTCCATTCTCTAAAAGCGTCCCCTCAGCCGTGAAGATTGTATAAAAGTCTTGAGGGCCCCCGACTCCCGCAGGCTTCCGGTGGGGAGCGGCTGCCATGATTGCTCGCGGAATGACCACGACGGAGCCACGAGATGGTGGTGCTCTCATGCTGACGCCAGCTTCAGTCTGAATGATCCAGAAACAAGGTGGGGCTTTCATCGTTTGCGAAAAAAAAATGTTCTAAACCAATGAAAAGTGTTATTTTTAGGTCATATGACCAAGCCTTCCATCTTTAGGAAACCAAAAGTAAAATGAACCAATGAAAAGTTTTATAAACAAGTCACATGACCTGTTATGCGACATAGGGCTACAAAAAGCGTAGAAAATCCGTTGGCACGTGAGGCGGCGTCAGTAGCGGACCGATGTGCGAATAGGCCGAAGGCAGCACAACGCGCCGAGATCCGGATGGCACCGAGGTGGTGTCCAGCAAATTGCCGCACTGGTGTGGCCATCCTACAATGCTGCGCCGAAAGACGGCGTGTCCAGCTGAGTTGCGGTCACTGTTGCGGTACAGTGACTCGAACGCGCCGAGATCCGGATGGCGCCGAGGTGGTGTCCAGCAAATTGCCGTACTGGTGTGGCCATCCTACAATGCTGCGCCGAAAGACGGCGTGTTCAGCTGAATTGCGGTCACTGTTGCGGTACAGTGACTCGAACGCGCCGAGATCCGGATGGCACCGAGGTGGTGTCCAGCAAGTGGCTGCACTGGTGTGGCCATCCTACAATGCTGCGCCGGAAGTCGGCGTGGGGTGCCCCGTTGGCTTATGAGGTGATGTCAGTAGTGGACTGATGTGTGAATAGGTCGGAACCAGCACAAGGCGCCAAGATCCGAATGGCAAGTCCTGGATGTTGAGTGCCTCAGTTGAGATTTCTGAGCAGTGCTTGTAGGACTGTCTGAAGCTTATTTGCACCTGCTGCAGCTTCACTAGGTCCGGCGGAACTTTTTGCCTTTTCCTTTCTGCTTCTTTTCCTACAATGCGTTTCTTCTGAAGACACGACCAGGTCCCTGAATGTGTGCAGGGGGACGCTATTGATTGAATGAACGCGCCGAGATCTGGATGGCACCGAGGTGGTGTCCAGCAAATTGCCGCACTGGTGTGGCCATCCTACAATGCTGCGCCGAAAGTCGGCGTGGGGTGCCCCGTTGGTTTATGAGGTGATGTCAGTAGCGGACCGATGTGTGAATAGGTCGGAACCAGCACAAGGCGCCCTGCACTGTTGAGCCTTTTTCAATGTCTGTTTTTTGTTGTTTCCCCTCCATCAAAAACAAAACAAAAATACAAGGCGCCAAGATCCGAATGGCAAGTCCAGATTGTTGAGTGCCTCAGTTGAGAGTTCTGAGCAGTGCTTGTAAGACTGTCTGAAGCTTATTTGCACCTGCTGCAGCTTCACTAGGTCCGGCGGAACTTTTTTCCTTTTCCTTTCTGCTTCTTTTCCTACAATGCGTTTCATCTGAAGACACGACCAGGTCCCTGAATGTGTGCAGGGGGACGCTATTGATTGAATGAAAATGGCGGCTTGACACAAAGCTGACTCAAGCGTTACTGTTGGTGCTATACAGACAAAAATTGGTTTTCAGTTTGTACATTCTTCAGGTTTTTTTTTTCCATCCAAGTCTGATTGAGAGTTTGTAGAAAAATGGCTTCAGATTTTCCACATACTACTCTTCAACATTCTTCCTAAATGTAACAATGTGAAACTCACTAGGAGAACGGCTGTTTCTGTTTCCTTTCAAAATGCTGCCACCAATATTTTCTGAATGGAAGACACCATCTTGTAGCATAAAGGGCCGAAAGGGGTTCTGGTCTGGCCGATGGTTGGTGGAGACATTTTGACTATATCTTGGACCTGCCCGGCCTCGCCCAAAATGGCGCCGGTATAAATGGGACTCGTAACTCTTTGCCCGCAAATGTATATCTAGAAAATGTTATTGTAAGTGGCCCTGTCGTATTTTAATTACAAAATGTACGTCCACCGATTCCGCAACTGTTAGACACCTTTGTTCTTGTCACCTAATGGCCCGCTCGTTACGTTCTTCTACAGTGTAAATGTCTCCTCATCATATACGATTTCAGTTTGCTCCGTGGCCGGCCCACGTGGTTATAGGCCCGTATTTGTATACTGACATTTTCACAATAAAGGTTTTTAAAACAAAACACGGTAGTAGTATTTTCATTTGTAAAGTTTTTACTTTTAGTGACTGTTTTCGAATCAGTAAAAGGCAAGTGAAATAAAGCAGTCCAATTACATGACGGATAAAAGGTATAATATGTAGGAACGCAGTAAAGATAAATGGTCAAGGGCAGTTGTGTTTTTCATGTCTGCAACATAAAGTGATCGATAAGAATCTGATAATCAGGCGTATCGGCGACTAAGACAGCAGGCCGAATCTCTTTTACTCAACGGCTCCGTCATGGAAGGAAGAAACGCCCTTTTTCTCGAAAAAGGAATATATTTTACTTGCAAGACAGTTGTAAATTTTCCGGGAAAGTACATTAGCCTGGAATATTATAACATATGTTTGAAAAAAAAATATTGTTCGAAAATAATAAAAAGCGTAATTTTTAGGTCATATGACCAAGCTTTTCATCATTAAATTAACAAAAGTAAAATGAACCAATGAAAAGTTTTATTAACAAGTCACATGACCTGTTATGCTTACGTTACGCGCTGCGCGCCGCGCCTCGGATCACTTCCGGGTGCGCTAACGCGGCGTGTCATAAAACGCATTACGCGACAACGTAGGTCAAGAATATAGTCTAAATGTCTCCACCAACCAGCGTTCAGAACACAACCCCTTTCAGCAGTCCAAAAAGTTCTGTTAAATGACAACAGAGGGGACAGGCAACAAGAACCATCAGTCAAAGAGGGGAGGGCAAGTTCTTGTCTTCCGGGTCATGTTGGGGCGCTACCGGAACTGATCGAATTGGTAGTCTACAGTGTTTCTGGATGTTTCAGACTAAAGCTGGCGTCAGCATGAGACCACTACCATCTCGTAGCTCCGTCGTGGCCATTCCACGAGCAATCATGGCAGCCGCTCCCCACCAGAAGCCTGCGGGAGTCGGAGGCCCCCAAGACTTTTGTAGAATCTTCACGGCTGAGGGGACGCTTTTCGAGAATGGGACCCAAGCCCTAGCAGACAAGCGTCCGAGTTCCAAGGTGTCCCAGGGCCATTTTAGTGGACCAGGCCCAAAACTGAAGAGCCGGCCGCCATTTTGAGAGTCCTGTGGCAGCCGCCTATCGCTGCACCGCAAGAGCGGGCGCATCTCAACTACATGGTGAGCGAGACGCTGTAGTCGCAAGAGCGGGCGGAAAACAGCTGAATGGCGGAAGAGGCACAGTGTAGCAAAAGCGGGCGGAATGGCAACTAAAACGATAAAGGGGCGCCCCACTACAGCTTGTCTTCAGGTCAAACGGATTGTGGGACAAGGTCCAGAATTGAAGAGTCATCAAAAGGCAAAAAGTTCCGCCGGACCCCGGGAGCCGGCCGCCTATGTCGGGGGCGATCTCAGGCTACACCAGTGCTATAAGACTTGGGGAGGGTGTCGGAGCCAAGCGTCTTCTCCGAGTCCATGGCCATCACACCGCCCCTCAGGGGCCTCCGTCAAGCTGTTTAGGAAGGTAACATATCACATTGTTTTCTAATGCAGTCAGGTCCACAAACGACACTCACTTACTTTGAGAATAGTGAAGCTGCAGTAGGTGGAAATAAGCTTCAGACAGTGTTACAAGCGCTGCTCAGAACTCTTAACTATGGCACCCAACATCCAGAACTTATGCTATTTGAGAATGGTAGTGACATCGAAGCATCTCAGGGACCAAAACCATTAACGTACTTTCACGTATGAAAATCTTACTTGGGGAGGGGGCAGGAGCGAAGCGCCCCCTCCCAGTCAGCGCCACCACACCGTATGTTGAAAATCTGAAGCCATCGTTCTACAAAGTCAACCAAACTTGGATTGAAAAATCTAGAAAAATGTACAAACTGAAAACCAGTTTTGGTCTGCATAGCATCAGTAACAACGCTTGAGTCAGCTTTGTGTCAAGCCGCCATTTTGATTCAACAAAGCACAGGCATTGAAAAAGGCTGAAATTCAGAACTCTAAACTATGGCACCCAACATCCAGGAGCTTGCTATCCGGATCTTGGAGCCTTGTGCTGTTTTCGATCTATTCACACATCGGTCCACTACTGACATCATCTTATAAACCAACGTTATGTAAATAGTTTTTTAATAAAATGTTTTACCCTGTTTCTTTGCTGGTGTGTTGTCTATATTTTTAATATTTGCATAGGGTTTGTCATTATTTTGTGCGGGATGGGTGATGGAGCCGAGCTGTCTTGCAGCCCTCATGGTGTGGAGCTCAGTTCATCTCACTATTTTCGTATTTCTCAAGAAGGGTTGTTCCTAATATTTCTATTTTAGCGAGGTCAAAAAGAGATCCAATTAGTGGCCTACTGATTTTGCTCGATTACTTTTATTTTTTTACACGATTTTTCACTATCTGCAAAGACTAAACAGAGTATTGCGACTTTGTGCTTGTTTGTAAATAGAGAATGATCCAAAGAGAACCAATTCTAAAACAGTAAATGCTTGGACAACAATCAATCAAATGGAGAGACAAGGAGGCACGACGGATTACAACGGGGGTAAAGGCCTGCGTTAACTACCCTTCAGTATCTGCAAAGAGAGAGTACTACTAAGGCAAAAGAGGGGAGGGGGGGGGGGCAGCGTTCAAAGCACATTAGCGTGCATAAATACGAAAATGTTTTTATCTATCACGTACTTGACATTTTAAAGCTTTTCATATTTGCTATTAAAAAACCAATGAAATTCACAGAAAAAACCATAGGTTATAGTGGATATATAGTTAGGAATTTGCATTTACAAAACCTTGAAAATTCAATGAAAAAACCATAGGTTATAGGCCATATATAGTTAGGAATTAGCATTTACAAAACCTTATTTTACTCGCATAAAACCATTGAAATTCCATATATAGTTAGCTAACTATAAGCGCTAACTATATATCGCGCACCCGCAATCCACTGCTGATGATGTCACATATTACATCATTCATGACATGGTCAGTGACATCACTGATGACATCACTGATGACATCTCAAATGACATCACTGATGACAACTCAAATGATATCAATGATGACATCTCAAATGACATCACTGATGACATCACTGATGACAACTCAAATGACATCACTGATGACATCTCATTTGTCATCACTGATCACATCACTCATGTGATAATACAATGAACCTCTTCAGACTCTAATATAACCTTACATACACTCAGTATAAACAGACACTCACAGACTGTCACTCATCCATGGAGTTACTCACACACCTAGTCAGTCATGCAAAGAATCAATCACACCTCCATTTCCTCAACTATACAGTTATACACATCTTACTTATTCAAACATATAATAACACATATTTACTCTCTTATATAATCCCTGATACAAGCTCACAGTGATCGATACAGCCACTCACACATTCACTGGCTCTTATGTTCAGTTATTTATATATCTCAACTCTCACATGTATTGTGTTTTACATACGTACTTACTTGCACATGTAGCAATGAGAAATCCATTCACTCACCAACACACCCATGCACAGTCAACCGCCCATATAGCTGTTTCCACATGCACTCTTGAACTCATACTCCTAGTGAATCAACTGCTTACACATCTATGCACAGAGTCACGCACCTCCCAGCCACCCACACACACACTCAGCCTCCCATTCAAATATTTGGGCAACCAATCAATAACCCATATGGCCACTCTTATAGCTACTGATCAACACATGCAGCAGCTTACACAACAACAAACATACTGATGCACGAATTAAGACAGTTTAGTCACTAACCCATGTACTCAGTGAGACACATTTAATCACTCACTCATACAGTCAGTCATGCACCTACTAAATTCTTCATCCAGACACTTATACATCCACTCATTCTTCAATATGTGAAACATATTTAAACTTTACAGACACATACAATCACTGGTTGTTTTGATCAGTGATGTCATCAGTGATGTCACTGACCATGTCATGAATGATGTAATATGTGACATCATCAGCAGTGGATTGCGGGTGCGCGATATATAGTTAGCGCTTATAGTTAGCTAACTATATATGGAATTTCAATGGTTTTATGCGAGTAAAATAAGGTTTTGTAAATGCTAATTCCTAACTATATATGGCCTATAACCTATGGTTTTTTCATTGAATTTTCAAGGTTTTGTAAATGCAAATTCCTAACTATATATCCACTATAACCTATGGTTTTTTCTGTGAATATATATATATATATATATATATATATATATATATATATATATATATATATATATATACATATATATATATTGGGTTTTCAGGTTTTCAGCATAAAGAGAAGGAAGGGGTAAGGCACTAATGTCCGCACTTGCCAATGAGGTATTGATAAAGAAAGAAATACAATTGTTTTTCGTGGTGCAACAAACCCGGAGTACAACCCTTCTATGCTCCTAAATGGAAAGAACAATCAGAAACAGACAAACAGAGTAATGGTTCATCACACAAAGATTTGTGCTGACATGTGTTGAAATGCAACTATTTCATGCATTAGTTTCTATCTCAAACAATAGAACAATATTCACGGCCATTGACACAGAGTCAGAACAAATTAATATGAAGAGAGATTCTTCTTTCAATAAATCTTTATTTTTCTTGTTTTCTCTTCTAAAAACCACATCAGCGAACAGTAGCCAGCACGTTTTGTCTAACAAGGACTTCTTCAGGGCTACGAAAATACTTACAAAGAATAAACACTTATTTACAATTTGTACAAACATTCACAATATATACAAACAATTAAAAGCATTTCTTATTTACAATTTGTAGAAGTACAGACGCTGCAAAAACATTTTTTATAGTGTTGGTAAGTGAATCACCTAATGTCAGTTACACATGCTAATTCTTCATCACATTTTCTGACAACAATATAAATACATATTCATGTCTTTGTCTCAACCATGAGGCCAAACTATATATTAAAGTCATAGTTTATGAGGATATGGACCATTTGTATATGTTTATTTCTGAAATGGCTCTAGAATTTTACAAATCGATGACATCAGATCAATCTTGAGTAATAAAGAGCAGGTGGACCACTATAGGATGTATAGAAAATTCCATAAGAACAGTTCATGTCTCAGACGGGTAAAAGTTTATCAAAAGGTACCAACTCAACAAGTGCCAAATTTCTTTAAGAAACCTCATAAAAAACCGAACCAAAATTCCAAGACCCATATGTGGTCATTTTATGATAATAGGATATGGCCAAATTACTAATACCCTGACAAGTTCTACTCGTAAAAAACGTTATTGTCAAATCAAGAAAATGATAACGATGCATTGATTATCTATCTCAATGTATTAGTAAATCAATTATATTGCGCTCCCAAACAAACATAGTGGATGACCGACCGATGTGATAAAAATCCATAATAGAATGACTCTATTCATCGAGGAGTTATCCTTAGTATAAGTCTAACTCTATTTTCTGCACAGAACATAAGTTCTATAATAGACAAAACTATTTCAAATTAATCTTTGCGTGTAATGTATGTTTAGCGAATTTGTCAAGTGCACGTATACCAATAGGTCTCTTGGCACTAAAGGAGAGGGGAGAAACTTCTTGTAAGCTACTAGCAGTAGACTAGAGTGAACAGCCATGTTTTTATTTTTTTCCTGAAGTTGGTATATTCAGGAGTAAAACACACAAGATGATGAACGGAATGTTGCACATTGGCAAAACATTCACCCCCAGTCACAGATGTGGATTTAATCCATCGTTATTTTGCTCACCATGCCACCCCAGTTCAGACATGGCCATATGCAAATCTGTCTTGACCCTGTGCCTCATGGCAACAGTCCAGCCCGAACTGCCAAGCCATGTCTTTCCTGGACCGGAATCAAGCATCCTAGGACCGGTTTCTGGCTATCAGCTGTCATCAGCCAGGATAGCTTGACTCCAGTGGCGTAGTGAGAACAGCACCCACGTCTGGGCATACCCTTCCCACATAGGGCGAACAGCAAAACACACAAGATGATGGACGGAATGTTGCACATTGGCAAAACATTCACCCCAGTAAAAGATGTGGGTTTATCCATCGTTATTTTGCTTACCATGCCACCCCAGTTCAGACATGGCCAAATGCAAATCAGTCTTGACCCTGTGCCTCATGGGAACAGTCCAGCCCGAACTGCCAAGCCATGTCTTCAGGAGTAAGTCTGATGTCCATTGGCAAGGAATTTCATAGAGAGGGGCCAGGGACATAGAAACGGGAGCCACCCATTCTTGAGCGCTTTAATCTTGGGATCTTCAGCCTAGACATTGAGGCCGATCTGAGATTGCGTTTGGGGAGATACCTAAAGATCTTAGCAGAGATTAATTTAGGGCCCTTCTTGCAGAGGGCGTTGAAGATCATGCAACCTGTCTTAAACATGGACCTCTGAGTTACCGAAAGCCAATGTAATTGCTTCAGGAGAGGTTAAATGTGACAATGTCTTGGTTGCTGAAGGACAAGCCTGGCTGCTTGGTTTTTTATTAACTGCAGCCTATGGGTCTGCTATGCAGGGAGCCCTAGATAGATGGCCTTGTCATTATCTAGCCTGGACATGATCAAGGCAAGCATGACCGCCTTACTAGCTTCCCTGGTAAATAATTTCCTAGTTTTCTTAAAAGTCCTCAGGTAGTAAATGCAAGATGAGGTAACCAGGTTGATCTGTTCATGCATAGATAGCTTGGCATCACTTTTAATTCCTAAACTTTTAACTGAATTTTTCAGGGTAAGTGGAAGACCCAGTGCAGCTGGGCAGTGTGCTGGCGTCAACCGATTGAGTCTATTATTAGAAATGACTATCTCAGTTTTATCTTAGTTTAATTTGAGATAGTTATGACACATCCAGTCTTTAATGAAGAGCATAGTACATTGGAAGAAATCCTTAGACTCATCCGTCTCATCAATTAGTAAGATCAGCTGCATGTCATTAGTGTAGTTGTATACCTTCACTCCCTTGGATTGCAGAGCATGAAACAAGGGGCTGATGTAAATGTTAAATAGGTGGAGGGAAAGAGATGAACCTTGTCGGACACCACATGTGTTTTTGACCCAGGCCAAGTCAAAAGGGGCCAGCCTAATAGAAATGTATAGTGGAAATAACAACTTCACTACACCTAATGGTTTGCAAAACGGTACAATGATAGTTCACCAGCCCAACTAAGGGGCCCATTAGGGTGGCGGGCAGATTGCCCCCGCAAGGCTGGCGGTAGCCACCGCTGGCCTGGCGGGGGCAATACGGCCACCATCCAAAATGCACATGGGGGGTACCTATGGTACCCCCCGCATTTCAAAGTGCAACATGGCAGGCACCGCGCGGTTCCTGTCATGTTGTGCTTTGAAACGCACAACATGCTTTTTTAGCATTGCGGCGGGCGGTGCTTTTAGCACCGGCCGCCACAATGTTAAAAATCCGGGATGCACCCGCCACTGTGGCGGGTGCATCCTAATTCCAAGGATGGGACCCCTGCCCTTATGGCGGGCGGTCCTGTTGCCCGACAGGATGGCGGGCGGACAATGTCCGCCCGTCATCCTAATAGGCCACAAAGCGTCCTAAAATGAACATCTTGTGGGGGTATCAATTTTGATCACCCTCCAACTATAAAATGGCATAAAATGTCTGAGAATGGAGACCACATTAAGACTCATTGCAACATTTTTTTAAATAAAACAATTTCTGAGGAAATTAGATGGAAACAATGTATTTCTGAAGCAACCCAACAGCATAAACCGTAATACAATCATCTAATGGTATTGTGGAAAATGGTACGTTGTGTCCATATTAAATGTATTTATGTGCCCCCAAAGAAGAGTGAGGCGACCAGGACATGGTTTTGTAAAACCCTGCTCTTCCATCATGCACAAATTAAGTGTCAGTAGTGCAGATGACAAAGTATTTAGGGAAATTGTATATTTAAGACAATTCTCCAAGCGAAAATGAGTGCCCCAACACAAATGAATTTCTAAAGTTATGAAAGACATTATACATGGATCTAATACGGCATCTATTGCTAAAGGGAGCAAAATCATCATTAGTACTAAAGATTTATGTTGTGTCAAAACATCTGGAGAACATAAGTGACAAACACAGCAATTATAATAGCAAGTTTGTGGTAAACTATATTGGCTCTTGCGAACGCCATCTTGACATGGCTATTGAAGTTTGTATAGTTCAATACAGGAAGTTGTGATACTGAATATTAAACCTATGATACAATGTCCAACTATCTTCATTTCCACACATTCAGTGGAGATACATTTCCTTACTTAAAAATGCGGTAATCTCTGTTCTTTTTAGAATATAGAACAGAGAGTATTTACACATGCACACCATAACATCACTTCACTACTTAAAATGCCCAAACCTCACAGACCTAAACTCATAGAGTGTGTGTACTCCTTACGGACAACTGCATGGCGTCTACTTCAATAGAGGACCAGACCGCTGCGCATTGTTCAGATTTATAATGCATAGTTAACAACGGACACCTGTGAAACCAGTGCCTGTTGATTGAAATTAACGACGGAGTGCAATTTTTGAGAGCCCATCTTTAAATGTATAAAACGTCAAAAATGTGAAGCTAATCGAAACTAATACAAAGCTAAGTAAATGCTGTGTCGAAACTGACCAAGAATATGTGAGTTTTGGAGGCGCCATCTTTACAAATCTAAAATGCCAAAAACATGAGACTAATAGAAACTGTTACAGAAATACGTAAATGGAATGGTATCTTCGTAGCCTGTCTATCAGATCAGGAGCAAAAATGATAAATCAAATAAATCTGTGCTAAATCTAGTATACTGGACAGGCCATATCACATACTGATATTCCACAAAAACGTATTCACCAGGATCATATACTGATCGGCACAGTAACCCAATATTATATACTTATAGTCCTAAGGCTATCCAAATATTGAATTATCCAATAGTGTTACCCTGTTAGGTATAGGTGTAACATTTTTGAGTAATGCTAAGAGGAGAGAGACCCAAATACAATAACAAAATATGTTTTACTCTTTTAACAAATGAGTAACATATTAGTGTAACGAGAGAATCGTAAGTTTCTTTTACTAGCATCATAGACACAGTTAAAAGGCAGACATCATCTGAGAGGGGGCCAGACTCTAAATGATGAGAAATACTCTTCTCCAGACTACAAATTGTCAATATTGGTTGACCTTCTTGTGTATATGTTACTCATTGCAAAATCTCGAAAAAAAGAGCATGCAAGCTCCAATCATGCCTAGAGTGATAGAATAAAACTAAAGGCAGATGGACTATAATCATGTATGAACCATAGAATTAACATATGGTTCTTGAAAATTCAGGTGAAGGGTATTATAATGTACAGTCACAACATTATAATGTACAGTCACAACATTCTGTATCACTACTCCTTATTTATATGGTCCATGAAGGGACAAATCAGTGGAATATATACAATTCATCTTAATTCAAAGGATTATAAGAAATTTCAACTTGAATAAAGCACATCTTTTTTTCCCCAAAACAATATATACATCAGGAGCTGAAATCAGAAAAAAGGTTTTTATGGCTGAGGGTCGGGGAGGAGGCGTGGTGTCATAGAAAATGGTGAAATTCATTATTGGTATTTAAGGCAAGATATATATATATAGGGTTTGATTGAGCAAGCTCCGATAATAGTGTTGAAGACCATGGAAAAAACATAAACATAAAGATAAAAATATCAAAAAGCTGCCTGGGAAAAATACTTATTTTATCAACAGGGTAAATGAATGACAAAGTTTGTGAATAATACCAGCAAAGATCACAAAAATATAAGAGTCCTCTGAATGAGGACATGCACATATACCCATAATTACAACAGATCTCATGCCAGCTGCAAGACACAACACATACATTACACAGGTATGAAGGACAGGATAATTTGCAAGGAATACAGCACATAGCAGCAAAAGAGCAAAGAGTGTACTAAACTGCAAAGATATCTGTGACAACCAACATCCGAGTGTGTTGCTCTACAAATTTCCTGTAGGCTTCTAACTTCAATTAGAAGCACCATATACTTCCTAATTAACACAACAACATGAGTTTCCACTGTCAGGATTAATAAAGCTGTAAGCCCAGCCTTGCTAGTGAAAAGCTTATTTGGATCAGGGTCACCTGCCTGGGTTTGTCCACAGGTCGAAGAAATTCCCACAACCAACATAGTCAAAAAACAACTCCAAAAAGATGTTAAAAGGTATTTGTATCACAATGCTTAATGCCGCTAACTAATTAAATCTTTAATCTATGGGTATGTGATTCGAAATAGGTGACAGCTGGCATAATATCTAATTAACTCAAACAGAATGACAACTTAAATTGGTTTTATTAGGAGGCCTAAACATAAACATAAAACAATAATATATGACTTTATATAGTTGACAATAGAAACTACAGCAAGGCACCAGGTTGCACAATGAAACTGGAGAAAGAATTTCATACAATTGTGCGGTTTCAAATCACATTTGGAAAATCATTGCATGTCAACTAATAAGATGGTAGTGTAGTGAGACTGTGAGCTAGGCCCTTGCAGGTCTGGGCAGACTCAACAGAGGGAAGAAGTGTGGCGCAGTGGCCAGGGTGACTGACTCCGGAATCTGGGGTTCATGGTTCGATCCCCGGCGCGGGCGGCAGATTAGCCCAGCACCATGTGACTCTGGGCAATAGCTTGCCTAATGTTCCTGATGGCCCCCAGCGCCTAGAGACCCTTACAGGTGATTGTACGTGCTTTACAAATGTGGATTATAACAGGGGAATTACGTAACTTGCTGGGAGGTGTTAATGTGTGGTTGTTAATGGTTATGAACTAATGAGTCTGCAGTGTGTGATTGTGCACTGAGGAATGAAGATGTTTATTAGAGGGCTCCGTGTGTTGCATATTCATTTGCATGCTCCCAGGCTGGCGAGGACGCTACATTTTGCGATGAATAGGGGATACGTGCCCTGAAGAAATGTGACAACTGTCCCTGTGAGTTTGCAATGATACAGTAGACTGCTCATGCATGCCATGTGCACCACAAATTGACAAGAAGCAGTTTGAAGCTTACATGAGTATAGTCGAAGCCCTGCTCCAGGCCATATATGGCCCCCGAAGAAACTGAAGGCCTTACAAATGAGCGCACTCAAAAGCCCACCAGAATCCCACTGGTAAGGCCGAAAGAAGGAATAATGAACTGTATCAGAACTCAAAAGTCAAGCAAAACAAAAAAACAGCCAGGTGCAAGAAACAAAAAACTCACTCACCATCAAGGATGAAGGCAGCCCTATAAGACCATCGAACGCAAATGACAACCCAAGCTTAAGCACAAAGCCAGTGCTTGCAGAAGGTGCAGCTGAAGATGCACAGCAAAAGCTGTTGGAACAGCACCTGCACTTAACAACAGCCAAATGGAATGTGAAATACAATGCAGCCACATTCCGAAAACCAGGCCCGCCATTCAGCATCACCAAGAAGCCGAATACTGGCACTAGGTGGACTGCATGGATCGAGAAGTTTAATGATTTCATAGATGTGCTGGAAGAAGCAGACGACAAGAAAATCATTAAGCACCTAAAGAACCTTGCTGGTGATGGAGCGAAAGTTGATAATGAAACTATCACAAGAAGATTCAGTATCATACTGTAAAATCAAGGAAGAATTGGAAGGCAATTTAAATCCAATGCCAAATGTCGACCATGAAAGGTACATTTTCGATCAAGCATGACAACAACCTGGTGAAGACTCGCTCTGAGGGCTTATGTTGAGACACTCAGCTTAAGGAAAGTTCTAGTGCCCCAAGGGCAGAGGAACGTCTAGCTTGATAGGCCAATAATATGGAAGCTGAAATAGGCCAAGGTGAATCAGTGTTGAGCATGAAAGCAAGCAAAAGCACAATGAAGATGCACAAAAGTAATTATCTACAGAGACTAAAATGTTGTGTTTCCCATGTGGGTTTCCATTTCCCCATGAAGGTAACTGTCCAGCCATGGGACAGACATGCTAAGGCTGCAGGAAAGAAAACAACTTTGTAACAGTCTGCAAAGTGAAAGCGAAACCAAGTGTGTCACAGTGAGAAGAGAGAATGGGTGCCAGAAGGATCCATAAGCATTCTCACCATACCCACAAGGCCAAACAGCAATATCAGAAATGACAAGAGAAAAAAGACACAATTGATTATTATCAATTTCGTTCCTACAAAACCTCTTGAATGTAGTTATCAAGCACCAGTAAACAAGATGGATTTGCAATGATGGTATGGACTGAGGAACGACAGGCACATGTAGGTTTTATTGCTTGCAATGAACAAAATACAAAGGTAAAATAGCAAACTGAAATCATTTGGACACTGCACCAAGATCACTATAAAAGTTAACGGTCGTCCTATAACCTTTCTCATAGATGGTGATTCATTAATTATCATCATGCCAGTCGGAAGTTCAATAACTGTCTCATGTGACATGTCTCAACTCATCAAACAAGAAGATATACACATGTGCAGCTTCTAAATCATTTCAGAGTCAAGGGTCATTCACAGCAACAATGTGACTTAAAATAAAATGTAAATGTGGGGGTTCTTGTAAAGCACACTGTTACTCTAACCGAGTGTCCTGGCGCTGCAGACCACTGGGGAACCCGTCCTGGTTTTTTACCTGTGAGATGGTCCCTTTCTGGGTATCTCCAGGCATCCCCGGCATCTGTGGGGGGCCGTTGTAGAGATGAGGCAAGCTTAATGCCTAGAGTTACCGAGTGTGTTCCCTGGTTAGAGTAGGCACTGAGGCGAGAATTATCGAGTCCATTGACCCCTGGTCCACGACCCTGCCGCGTCGAGAATTGAACCCTGGTCCCGGACCGTTCTCTGCTTACAGGTCTGCCGCCTCTAACCAGTTAGCCACACCTCTCCACATGCTTAAAGCAGTGTCAGTGCCAGTCATGTTCTTTGAGGAACTTCATCAGTGCATGCCTACTCAGTTTTGCTACAGCTGCTGACTTAGAACAAATATCTCCCAATTACAACCTTCACATGCCATCTCAAATTGTGAATCAGTTCCCTTTTCTTGTTTCATGGCCTTGGAAAGCCGAATACAATGTAAGTGTGATTTTATATTAATTAGTACATTTGCCCTGCTGTCCAGTGGCACCACAGAGTCACTTTTCACTTGCAAGAAGCCATTCAGAAAGAACTAGAAATGGCGTTTAAGCTAACCCTGGGCAGAGCTTGAGGAGCGGGACTGCGCGGAGGACCACGGAGTTGGGAACAATCTCCGTGGAACTTCGCTCTGCTCCGCGACCCGCCTCCACCCCCTAATAAAATTGAAATAGACATGAACTAAAACATAAAAAACACCTGTACTGAGGCGTCCCCGGGCAGCCCTCCTCCTCTTCCTCGCCTTCTTTCTCCTACATTGGGTGATGATTGCGAAAACTGCTCATGCACGCGCACACGCATGCACAGTTTTCACAATAATCACCCAACGTAGGAGTGAGACAATGAGAAAGAGGAGGAGGGCAGCCTGGGGACACAGCAGTACTGTCAGGTGGTGTTTTTTTTGTTTTAATTCATGTATAATTAATTTTTATTAGGGGGGTGGAGGCGGGGGCTGGCAAACTCCGCTCCGCTGCCAAGTGTGCAGAGATTTGCCTACTCCGCATTCCATGGAGAACGCGGAGTAGGCAAATCTACGCACACTCCGCTGGCAGAGAGGAGTTATCCACCCTTGCCTGGTCTAAGCATGACATCAATGAGCGCTCCACAAGCCCTATGCCATGGATCTCACCCATAGTGGTGGTGCCAAAAAAGGACAGTGAAAGTGCAGTGTGCATCTGTGTTGACATGCACCAAGCCAACAACAAATTTGACAGAGGAAGACATCCTGGTTCACACATAGCCCACATGATCATACAACTGAACGGTACTTAAGTCCATTCCTGTCTTGACCTAAACGAGGGATACCATCAACTCAAGTTGGAAAAGATCTGTAACTACATCACTCCTTTTTTTACTGATGTTGGTTTGTTCAGATATAAAAGGTTGAGTTTTGTAGTGTCGTCAACTGCAGAAATATTTAAGGATATTATACGTCAAATAATTCAACCTGCCACACATGCTTTTATTTACAAAGATGACAAACTGGTATTTTGGGCATTGCAAATGGAGCTCTAACACAAGTGTGCCAGTCACTTGCTGGTGCAGGTCTCACTCTGAATGCAGCAAAGTGAGAGTTTCACAAGACCAAACCAAAATTCTTTGGGCACATATTTCCTGATGGGGGAATGACTCTGTATCCAGATAAAGTGCACACACTGTCTAATACTTGCCCACCACAAGATGTCACCATGCTGTGATCCTTCTTAGGCATTGTCAGTTATTGGTCAAGGTACATATGTGACTTTTCTACTGTGAGTGCCCCACTAAGAGACTTAACAAAATGAAATGTCCCTTTCCAGTGGCCTGCTGAATGTGAACAAAGGTTGAAAAAAATAAAACATGTGATTGAGAATACTACAGAGATGGCCTACTTTGTCCGAGTTACATACTGAAATCACAGTAGATATGTGCACTGTGGGGCTGAGGGCCTTCCTCAACATAACGGTCATCTGAATGCTCAGAGACAGATTGTGGTATATGCTAGCTGTAACCTGACACAGAACTTGCCTAATCTGACCCGGAGGAAGAGAGTCTAGCTGTAGAGAGGGCCTGCAATCATTTTCATATATGCATATGGAAAACGTTTGACTGTCATTACAGACCACCAAACCCTACTCACTATTTTTGGAAACCTCAAAGCCAAAATGACCCCTTGCATTGAGAGTTGGGGTTTGCGACTGCAAGAGTACGACCATGCAATTGTACACAAGCCAGGTAAAGTACAAAAGCCTGCTGATTACTTTTCAGGAGTACCGTTATGAGGTCACACTTCGGCATCCAAAAGATGTGCATAGTACATTAACATCATTGTGAGGTCCGGTACGCCAGCAGCCCTATCTATTGAACAGATTATTGCTGCTACTAATGCAGTTAAGAACATGCTTATCCTCAAAGAAATCATTTCAACTTAATTGTAGAATACCGCTCGACCTTTTGCTGACAATGTTGAATCTAAAAAATGTACAGGATGAGCTGTCTATTACTAGGGAAGGTGTTTTATTGAGTGGCTCAAGAATCATCACACCTGGGAAACCAAAGACAGCAAATCATTGAACTAGCATGTGAAGGAAGTCGTGGCATTGTCGCAACCATTTTAAGTCCCTCTGTATCGTCTTCAAGGCGTTCAATAACCAAGGACCTCACTTTCTGAAAGAGCAGCTCCAACCATACAAACCTAGCAGAATGTTACGCTCAGCTACCCTCGGCCAACTGGTCATTCCTCGTACAAAGACTGTATCCTGGGGTGATCGACGCTTCTTGGTGGCAGCACCGAAGCTCTGGAATACTCTACCTCTAATCATCAGACAGAGCCCCTCCCTTCTTCACTTCCGTAAGCTCCTAAAAACTTGGCTGTTCAATCAATGATTCCTCTGTCCCCACGTTTCTCACCACAAGTATCTGGTTTCTATTAGCGCCAAGACGCCCTAGGGTATATGCTGCGCTCTATAAATATTAAAAATAAAATAAAAAAATAAATAAAAAAATTATTGTGGTTCCTGCGCCTACATGATTGAGTGGAGAGGGCAGCTTTGCAACTGTTTTTCCTCAAAGTGACGTGGCATCCATTGACAATGTCTGGTTCCTGACATGCTTGGGAAAGAGTTGCAGTTGAAGTCTTTGGCCCTTAGTGAATGGACATAAAGTCATGGTAGTCATTGATGAGTATCCACGCATTCCTTTAGTAGAGGATTTTTCATCAACAGCCCATGACAAGGTCATTGAGCGGCAGGATGATATCTTTTCAGAAAGGGGCATCCCCGTTGTTCGCAAATCTGACAATCGTTTGCCGTTCCATAGAAAGGAATTCAAAGAGTTTCTAGTCAGACCAAATGTCAAGCAACAAAAGAGAACGCCTCTGGGCCCCAAGCCATTGGTGTTGTGGAACGATTCATGGGTACCCTCCAAAGTGTAATTCAATGAGCATCAACGGAGGGGATCAAATTAAACCAGGCCCTGTGTCAAACACTCTATGCTTATTGTTTAACTGCTCACACCACACCTGGTGAGAGTCCTGCCACTTTGCTATTTTGAGAGAGCCATCAGAACGAAACTGCCACAGTGGACAGTAGACTGATCTTTGAGTGCTGATATGATTTGTGTCACAGACACTTTTCAAAACTGCAAGATGAAAACATATGCTGACCTGCGTCGGGGAGCTTAGGAAACTGTCTTCAATGAAGGTGACTGGGTTCTGGTCCAACAGAAATGAAACGGAAAACAGACGATTCTCTGAGGGTTTTGATGTGCAAAGTACACATGGCAAAGGCACATCGTCCTGGAACCATTACACAGGACTTGTCACATTTTAAGCACTCACCTCGACGTTCATCAGCTCCTGCAATCATGAATGATGTGGTCCTGACTAGCAGTCCAGATCACGCACCAGCACTTATGCCATTGGTGCACAATGAGGGGAATATTATCAAGCCCCTATCGCCATCACAACATCACTTTTTATGTCATTGTGGTGGCGATAGGGTCAGATCCCTATTATCAAGGCAGCTTTAAGCCCGTAAATATGGCTGAAAGCCAAGTTAAGTGGCTTAACGCTGCCTTTATAATAGTGCCCATTTCACGCTAAATTTAGCGAGAAAGGGGCGTGCAGTGGGTGTTGCGGTGGGCGATCCACCGCAACACCCATTGAATTCGACGCTACCACCTATTATCACGGATGGCGATAGTAGGTGACAGCGCCAAACTTAAGACCTGGAACATCCTGGTCTTAAGATGGCGAGAAGAGGAGAAATGCTTTATTTCTCCTCTTTTTTGCTTTTTCCATGTGTGCTGCCTTGTGCAGCACACATGGAAAAAGCAAAATGCCATGGCTTGTTTATGTACAGGAAGGTGTCCTTTTCTGTACATAAACAAACCTTTTGAGAAAAAAATCTACTTTGTAACTTACATGTGTGCTGCATGAAGTAGCACATACGTGAGTTACAAACTGGTATTTAAGGTTTGTTTATGTGCAGGAAGGGACACCTTCATGTACATAAACAAACCTCTCTGCTCGCAGACGCTCTTGCACTCTGGTGCAAGGGTTCCTGCGTTGGCGCTAATTTGTAAATCTTAGCGCCATCGCAGGGGGAAATGCGCGGCTGCACCATATCCTTGATAATATGGTTCAGCCTCGTGTTTCCGAAGTGGCGGAGAGGGGCGTTAAGCCAAAAAGGCTAACACCTCTCTCTGCCACTTCCTTGCTAATATGGCCCTGAGTGTGTATCTCAACCGTCTCCTACCACTTGATCTGGCTGCCTAGTGTGAGCACCTTGATGACTTATAGAGGAAATGTAAATTGACTGTTGTTTGTAATTTTTGTTTACCAAAAGGGGAGATGCAGTGTTGTGAGCCTGTACACTAGGACCCTTGTCGTTCTGGGCAGACTCAACAGAGGAAATATGTAACTTGCTGGGAGTTCTTAAGTGTGGTTACTAATGGTTATGATGTAATGAGAGTGCAGTGTGTGATTGTGTTCTGAGGAATAAATATGTCTGTTAGAGAGCTACATGTGGCATATTCACTTGCATGCTCCTGGGCTATCGAGGACGCTACCGTATGTAAAAAACACATTAACAATAGAATTTTATATGCAGTAAAGAAAAATTTGGGGCTACGGGCTGGATAAACTAAGCATTTTTACTGTACAAAAAACCAGATTTACAGAATCGGGCCATTTCCGACAGCAAAAATGCAATTTGGTATGTATTCATTTCCAAATTGCAATTTGGTAGCAAGTTACCGAATCGCAATTTTGAATTGCAAATACGTACTGATACGGCATTTGGAAGGGGCATGTTTAGGGGCGTCTCTTCTAAATACCGAATCATAATTGGATGTATGAATTTTTTGTGACCACAGTGCAGTCGAAAAACATTCACACTTTACCACCAACTCAAAGTTGGTGGTAACCCATTTGCAAATGGGAAGGGGACCACATGGAACCCCTTCCTCTTTGTGCATCTTTGAGAAAATAGTTTTTAAGAGCAGGCAGCAGTCCCATGGACCACTGCCTACTCTTAAACGGGATTTTAAAATGTTGTATTTTGTTTTCTTTTTTTTAAAACTGTTTCGTTATTTAAAAGCAATCAGAGATGGTGTGGCCTGCTGACCCCAGCAAGCCACCATTCCTATGATGACAATGAACCCCAGTGGGTCGCAAATTGTAACTTAGCTCATTAATATTCCTGAGGTATATCTATTTTCGATCCACTAAGAATTGCTATTTAGTGAAAACGGTGTTGGATAACCCCTTTTGTACATTAGTATTAGAAATTACCACATTGAGATTCACTAAAAATTGCTATTCAGTAAGAGCTATTACTATTCTTCGTACATTGAGCCCTATGTTATTCACAATAGCAACAATACATCATTGATTTTGATGAAAAACAGGAGTATGAAGATATTGTGCAAACAATTAATACTTTCTTATTCATTAAGCAAAAAAGTGTAGGGCATATTATCAAGAAAGGAGTTAAAATTATCTCTTCTTTAGCGGCAGAAAACTGCCACTAAAGCGGCGATAATGGGCTTGATAATATGCCCTTGTGAATTCCCATAGAATCTCAGGCTCTGGCGGCGATAACTTTAACACTGTTCTTGATAATATGCCCCTAAATTCTTTATTTTAGAACTAATTAGAGTAGACGCACAGTAGAGCAATTTTAAGGAATAGATTGTCTGACTAAAAGTTAGGTGTTCAATACGTTGAATTATGAATATGAGATCTCAAATATTAGCTCCACAAATGACTAATATATGTGTGGGCATCTTATACGAAGTTAAAACTTCAGATATTTGCAATCTAATTCAACTGTTAGATGTAAAATTTAAAGCACTGATCTATGTGTGCTTCAATAAACCATGTTTTTCAATTAGGAAATTCAGTATTGTGTTAATATATCTTTCTCTGAATGAATGTGAGCTATGGTCCTCTCAGGTATGAATACCATCGTCCTGCCCTTTACAGCAGCAGACCTCACTGCTATATTCTTCTAGCCCAAATTTAAAGACTACAGGGAATTCAATCGGATAACATGCTGTGAATGACCACTCACAGGGAACAATTTCGTCCTCAGAGAATAACACTAGAAAAGAAATGAGTTTCCAATGAGAGTATGAAAAGAGAAAAATGGTGCAAAAAATGTCATTTGAAAGAGGAAGCTTTCAGCTCTCTAAAGAAGAATTAAAATGCATTTAATTCAGGCCTGTGCCAAAATAGCAATTGAAAATTAGGTTTCATGGGGTCTGCTCACAAAATGCTGTTCAAATGAGAATTCTTCGGATCGATCTCATCAAAATGTAATTTGGAAATATACTTCTTCAGCCAGGGCTTGCTAAGACTTGGGAGAGAATTCCGGTTGTTCTGCCCGTGTTGATGTCCTCCATGAGAGGACTATTCCATTTGTCACCCTAAGTTCAACTGTTTGTGTGGTTCAATACCGAAAGGGCTTGGAAACCCTCCTCTAAAGTTGATTCACGCTATGGAGTTTCCCAGGTACTGAAAGCATTTAAAAAGTCAATATTAACCCAGTAATAGCATAACAATCTTAAGCTTAACTGGACTCTCCCTCTCCCATAAAATGGCACATTACATTTTCAATTACACTACCAATTAAAATGTCTTAAGATGTTTCACCTTCAACCAGTAACCAGTGTCTTTTAAAGGATTTCGAAACGTCATAATTATTAATAAATTAATTTTTGTTCACCAGGCTTAGACATATTCAGACATATTTAGAACTTCTAATTTGAACAATGTCTGAATGACAGCTATTACTCTCTCAAGATCCGAACATGACAGAAAGCGTTGCAACATCCTCATGCAATGATGGTACTTGCACAGCCCTCTCTCCCACTCATCTTTCAATTTTTTGCAGCGAAAAGTGAGGCGACATGTGAATCACTTTCAGAATATCACTGTAAAACGGATGTCCCCTTCTCTACCCATCCTATGTATGACCATGTAGGCCATAATACGCTAATCCTACAATATCAAACTAAAGAAAGGTGCATGCACTCCTGCCCAAAAGAGCCCTGCACAGACATAGACACATTTATCAACGATTCCAAATGCGCCATTGCAATGGAGCGTTTCTTCTAACATAGTGGAGAAAGTCAAAGACTTTGTGGAGCAGCATAGCACCAGATCAAAATAGGCTACCATGTGTTGACAGCTGTGGGAAATCACCACTGATGAGGTATATTTCTAAAGTATTTCTGAACCACTATATGTGTTGCAGATTTATTTTCAAAACTGCAACTTGCAAGACCACAATTGAAGAACATGTTATGGAGCATAAGTGTGAGGTACAGGAAACATTTAGTAAACTGCCTGAATGTATGTGAAAAGGCCTAGGTAGAGTATGGATATATCTAGAGTAAGTTCTTACCTGTAACTAAACTGAATATATGCTTGAACATTATCTTACAGAGATTATTAATGTTCCACAATGCTCCTTTGTGGTTCTCTTGCACTTCTGAAAAATGCTCCTTAGCTTTGAAAAGCCCACTGAAAGAGTTTGTAACCTCAAAATGGGGTTTCTACTTATGAACACCATTACTAAATCCACTTTGTGAGTCAGAAAGACTTTTCTGAATCACAAAATAGCTTTCGAATTCACTCCAAATCACAATTTAGATGGAATAAGAAACTGGCATCCCATCCTAATTGTGAATTGGAAGGGTATGTTTATGTTTCAATAGCTTACAACCACAATTGACTTACGCACCTCATATGGCTGAGATACCCGCCACCCCCTCTCAACACAATCCCCAAAAGGAAGGGAAACCGGAAACTGTTCTTAAAGTTTTTGGATGTGGGATGGAGTGACCATCCCGGCCGTATTTATTAAAACAAAAATTAAAAACATTAAACGTTTTCATGTTATGTACAATTTCATTATCACATTACGATGTTTGGCTAACCTTAACATAATCTCTAATACAGAGGTTCTCCTAGCCGAACTAGCATCCTACAAAACATTCTCTAAGAACACTGAAATTGTACATCCTAACGTTTAAGGGCCAACGGCAAGGTCATAACCGGTGTCAAGATCCCTAACCAGACTTACCCCTCCCACTTAGGAGGGGCGATGGCACAGGGGCTTACCACAAGTGCAACTACTAACAATTTCCCTTGACTTGACGGGGGCACTTAAGACTCGACGCCATTTAAAGGTCGTTCGAACACTTGTGTGTGGTATCTAGAAGGTATCGTTGACCTCTCCCCACCCCACACAACTTACCGCATCTGCCGTCGCAGATGACACTGGCCCCGGGAAATTCCCCAGGAGGGGGCTGTAACCCCTCCTACAAAGGAAGGGGCCTTGACCGCCTTTCCTTTACTTCCGGCGACCCGCCCTTAGACGGGACCGCCTCCCCACTGAGGGGCCAATGGCCACCTCTCCCGAGCGCTCCCATCCGTGTTGGGTGACGCCCACTCATAGGGATCTACCAATTAGTGCTCACCGATCATGACCTTACCGCCTACCAAAAATAAATACGACAATTCTTCAACCTATGAAAACATTGGTCGCTACGACCGAAGGAACATGCTAAAAATGCAACATCACATCAAATCATTTTAATCGTAACAACCTAAACGATAATCACCATCTTTATTAACCACAAACTGATACTGTTATAGCCTGTAAACGAAACGGAAAAACAAATTTATCAAATCACTTTATTGCACAACAACTTTGCTGTCCTCAGGGGCTGGTGGGTGGGTCAAAATTGGCTCTTCGTTCCGTCCCGAGCTCACGTGTAGCGAGGAGGTGCAGCTTCGGAGCACAAGAACAAGAGGACGTCTTCTGGTCTTGCGCCTTCTTTTATCCGTCTTCAGGGCGGGCGAAAACCCGCCCCTGCCCGTCCCGGGGGCGTGGCTGGCTGCGTCGGTGTCTAGGCCAGCCCACTCTAGGGCGGGAAAGGGCGCGCCCCGGCCACGCCGCTTCGGGCATACCAGCCGAGACGCGCCTCCCGCCCAAAATGGCTTCCCGGGGGGATCGAGGCACTCATCCATACGTTCGGGGGGACCGAGTGGTCGCCCCTTTCCATATGGCTGAGATACCCGCCACCCCCTCTCAACACAATCCCCAAAAGGAAGGGAAACCGGAAACTGTTCTTAAAGTTTTTGGATGTGGGATGGAGTGACCATCCCGGCCGTATTTATTAAAACAAAAATTAAAAACATTAAACGTTTTCATGTTATGTACAATTTCATTATCACATTACGATGTTTGGCTAACCTTAACATAATCTCTAATACAGAGGTTCTCCTAGCCGAACTAGCATCCTACAAAACATTCTCTAAGAACACTGAAATTGTACATCCTAACGTTTAAGGGCCAACGGCAAGGTCATAACCGGTGTCAAGATCCCTAACCAGACTTACCCCTCCCACTTAGGAGGGGCGATGGCACAGGGGCTTACCACAAGTGCAACTACTAACAATTTCCCTTGACTTGACGGGGGCACTTAAGACTCGACGCCATTTAAAGGTCGTTCGAACACTTGTGTGTGGTATCTAGAAGGTATCGTTGACCTCTCCCCACCCCACACAACTTACCGCATCTGCCGTCGCAGATGACACTGGCCCCGGGAAATTCCCCAGGAGGGGGCTGTAACCCCTCCTACAAAGGAAGGGGCCTTGACCGCCTTTCCTTTACTTCCGGCGACCCGCCCTTAGACGGGACCGCCTCCCCACTGAGGGGCCAATGGCCACCTCTCCCGAGCGCTCCCATCCGTGTTGGGTGACGCCCACTCATAGGGATCTACCAATTAGTGCTCACCGATCATGACCTTACCGCCACAGGTCCGGATAGTTGACCGGCTATCCGGACCCCCCACAAAACTCCTACCTAAAGGTCATGCTTTAAAGATTTTAACCAGGCTAGGAAGTCTCCTATGAGTAACTCATTCCCCGCCCTTGACAGATGCACACCATCCCCCAGATACATACTATCGTCATTAATACAGTTATGCGAGATTGAATGCAACGTCTTGGACCGGAACAACCTACTCACTTTGTTATTCAACTTTTTAACAGAATGATTCAAAGCAGGGATCGAGATAGCCCCCCGCCACACTTTTCGTGGAATCATATGAGACCACGCAATTAGGCACCCCGGAACTCTCCTCGCTAACCAACTTACCGTGGAAAGCATAGCCTCCAGGAGCAGTCGTCTACCGGTGGTGACCAAATCATTGCCCCCCAAATGTACTATGACTATGGACGGCGGTGACCTCATCCGCCCTAACAGGCCCTCAAAAAATTCCTGAAACTGGTCAATACAGAGACCGCCCCTTCCGTAGAAGGACACTCTGTACCCGTATTCCCCAGCTACGTGAATCATGTCACCTGCTTTGAATACGTCTGCGGCCCGTCTCACGTATGAGTGGCCCACGACCCACACCTCCTTCTTCACAGCCGGTGACGTGCGACCGCTGGCCTGGAGTTGGGTCGACTGCTCAGTCTGCCCTGCCGCGTAGGCTTGCACAACTGAAAATAAACAAAAGACAAGAGGCGTGAGTACATGAATACAGCTTCACAACATGTGCAATCGCACGTACCTCTTATAACAATTGGAGGACCAGCGCCCCACACGTTACACTTGTTCCACATTAAGACCCCTGGCTGTAGCTTCAGTGGCAGCCCCTATACGAAAGGAGTGGGTCCCAAATTCGCCCGGGTCCAAGCCCGCTGCGGCAATGGCCATTGCAAGCACCCGCTGAAACTGAAACCTCGTCAGCGGGGTGGCGTCTGCATGCCTCAACAATGTCCCCCCCCCATGATGCCACTCTTAGTGCTAGGTAATCTTCTAAGCACTGTACCGGACACATGGATGACTCGGGGTTCCTGCGAATGATCGTACAGTCCCCTCTCCCATCTTGGTCAGTCTTGGACCGGAAAAAGGAGACAATCATCGCGTCCCCCCTGATCTGAACATGTTCCCTGCACAAGCCCCCCGTCACATCCTGTTTGTTCCGTGCAACCAGCTCACTAACTCACATAGCCCCGTGAAACGCCAGCGTAAATGCAGTCCGGAACAAACTGGTCTCAAAAGGGGACGAGCATGTATTCGGGAGTGTGGACAGTAACAGGGACAACCTGTCTAAACCTATCGGTCGTCTCACGTCTACTCTGCGACCCTCTAGGCGTTGCCACCCACGCAGCGCTTTCTGAACTGTGAAAGACGCTGTTGGGTCCAGGATGCCATGGGCCCTGGCAACAAAGGAAATGGCGGCACGATGCCTTTGGGCCGTAGCCACCGATTTCCCAGCCCTGTGTAAAGACATAAGAAAGAGTACTACCCACTCTTCCTGCCCCCAAAGACCCCCTCTCTCTGCCCCCAAAAAGGCTAAATAGGCCTGGAACGCCCCTTCGTATGCCTTCCTTGTCCTGGGTGCTAGACTCTCTCCCACGAGGTGACGAAGTTCGGGGCACCGAGAGACCAGAGAGCTTCGGGGAAGGGTGCCGGCTCCGGGTCCGCTGAAGGAAGGAAACCCGAGAAAGCCTGCATGTGAAAACGAGACAGTGCATCAGCAGCCTGATTCAACACCCCTGGGACATGTTTTGCTCTGAAAACCACGTTCGGTTGCATACATAGTAAGACAATTTCCTTGAGCAGCCTCAAAATCAATTTACAATGGGCTGACTGACTGTTGATGCATTCCACCACGGTCATATTGTCGGACCAAAAAACGACAGAATGATCTCTGCAACCTTCTGGCCAGGTTCTCAGGGCAACGAGAATGGGAAATAATTCAAGGAAAGCGATATTACTCGTTAGCCCCTTCTCGTGCCACCATAGGGGCCATCTTTGAGCAGACCAGCTTGTGCCGAAGATGGCGCCAAACCCTATGCTTCCTGCTGAATCCGTCCATAGCCCAAGCTCTTCCGAGGACACGGCTGGCTTGTTCCAGACGACTCGGCCATTGAAGTCCGCCAAGAATGCTAACCATATCCGCATGTCCTGGCGGACCTCAGCCGATAACCTCGTGCGATGATGACCCTCCTTCAGGCCGATCATCGCTTGGGCAATGGAGCGGGAAAAAGGGCGAGCCATTGGGATTACTCTTAAGGCAAAATTCAATTTCCCCACTAATTGTTGCAACTGATGCAGTGTAACCTTGGGTGTATTTAAACATACTCGGAGGGCTGACCCGAATTGTAACACTTTGCTAGCCGGTAAACGGAAACACCCCTCCCTTGAGTCCAACTCGATCCCCAAAAACTCGAGGCAAGTCGTGGGACCCATAGTTTTACCCGGTGCCAACGGCACGCCAAAATGACCCATCAACCCACAGAATTCGTTTAAGGCCTGGGCACATTCGGGATTTCCGGCGGGGCCAAGGAACAAAAAATCGTCAAGGTAGTGCATTACATTTCGAAAACCCGTCTTCTTAGTGAACACCCATTGCAGGAAAGTACTGAATTGCTCAAAATAGGCACATGATATAGAGCATCCCATTGGCATACATTTATCCATGTAAAATGATCCCTGGAACCCGAATCCCAAAAGACGCTGGTCGTCTGGGTGTACCGGGAGCAACCGGAACGCTGACTCGATATCTGATTTCGCCATCAACGTCCCGGGCCCCAGGCGATTCAAGATGGCTACAGCCTCATCAAACGATGCGTATCGCACCGAACAAACTTCAGGATCAATTGCGTCGTTCACCGAAAGGCCGTGTGGCGCAGACAGATTATGGATCAGACGAAACTCACCTGGGTCCTTCTTGGGGACCACCCCTAACGGAGAACAAACAAAATCCGGTACCGGGGGTACACTAAACGGGCCGGCGACCCGTCCCCGGCTAACCTCTTTCAGAATTTTTTCCTGCACCACAGATGAATGTTGTAAGACAGAGAGCTGGTTCTTGCACATCCCTACACCCTGAAAGTCCCCCACCGGGATGCGGAAACCATGTGTAAAACCGTTCCGCAGCACCCCGGCAGACGCACGATCCGGGTAATCACTGAGCCAGGGGATCATTGCCAAGGTATCAATCGGGGTTGGTAGGGGCGCCCCTCGGACTAAATTAGACCTGTTTGGCGCCTCCCTTGCCCCCATTCTCACCCGTTCTGGCTCTGCACACTGACTCAGGATGGGATGACCCACACGTACTACATTCGTGCTTAAATTTACAGGACCCCGGAGGCCTGGTACATTTCCCTTTGTTGTAGTTATAACAGAAACCCTTTCTCCCATTATTACCTGCGGGCCTCGACTGGTCGTCGGTGCTCGTACTTGGTCGAAAGGGCGACCCCACATTTTGGCGGGAGTAGTCAACAACATTGCTCCCGACCAATGGCATTCTTAACATTCCCGATTCTTTCATTTTATCCCATGTTAAAGAATCGTAACAATCCCAGGTCAAACTCTTGTTATGTTCCTTTTCCTTCCTGAACAGATTATCATAACAAAACCAATGGTTACCTTGATATGCCGTCGAGTAACCCATAATTCGTGATTGGTAAACGGGAAACTCAGGAAGCAACTCGGGCCTACGTTCCCCCAAAATCGATGTAAAAATACCCCAGGCATTGCCCCAGTTGCCAATGTTCTCATTTACCTTAAAGGCGGCCATTTTTGCGCGCCAAACACTCGGATGCATTAGGTCCTTCTGACTTTTTACATGCTCCACATCATAATGATCAACAAGCAAGGAAAATATATTCACGTATTCCCCTGCCCAGATCTTCTCCTTTATGGCTAAAGGCACATGTTGTCCCAATCTCTCTCTACGAGAGGGTGCTGACTCGTCCCGTGCAATCGGCAATGGCCGCTTACCTGAACCGGACGCAGCTTCTGCCGCTTGCGGCTTGTCTATCCCTGCCAACGGTACGGCCACTCTAGCCGCCTCCTTCTTTTCACGAAGCTTTTTGATCAGCGCCTGTGCCTCAGCAGCCGTGGCGCCATCACTGCTATCCCCCAACCATGCTGCTAGCTGTGCTGCCAGCTCGGGGGGCATGTCTTCCCTAGGTGTCGGGGTGACGACAACGGGGATTGGATTCCCCTCGGTCGGTATCGGGGTCGGCGCCTCGAGCGGGGCAGAGGGAGCCGGGACGTCCCCTCCAGCTGGAACCCTTTTCGATCTCTTAGGTCTCCCTCCAGCCGGTGGTTGGCCCGATCCCTCCTCCCCATCTCGCTCCGCCAGCCGCTTCTTTATGTCGGACATATCCTTAAAAAGGGCCCGAACCATCTGCTCGGTCGTCATTCTCTTTGGGCCTTTCTTGGGCATCTCTCCGACGAAGTCTCTGAAAGACAAAGAAAAAGATCAAAACGCTCAAAATTGGCTCTTCGTTCCGTCCCGAGCTCACGTGTAGCGAGGAGGTGCAGCTTCGGAGCACAAGAACAAGAGGACGTCTTCTGGTCTTGCGCCTTCTTTTATCCGTCTTCAGGGCGGGCGAAAACCCGCCCCTGCCCGTCCCGGGGGCGTGGCTGGCTGCGTCGGTGTCTAGGCCAGCCCACTCTAGGGCGGGAAAGGGCGCGCCCCGGCCACGCCGCTTCGGGCATACCAGCCGAGACGCGCCTCCCGCCCAAAATGGCTTCCCGGGGGGATCGAGGCACTCATCCATACGTTCGGGGGGACCGAGTGGTCGCCCCTTTCCAAAAGAGTTGGCATTTGATTCACAAATGGAGAGGGGTACACTTTTGTCACTTTCACCATGGTGAATTCAGTTGAGACCACTGCCTGCTGCTCCTGATGTATTCCCATACAAGAAACATGTTTTTAAAGCACCACTGGTTCCTTTAAGGAACATGGGTTACTTTTAAAAAAAGTTTCCCATTTGAGAATGCAAACACAGTGATGATGGTCCTATGTTTATTGTTGGCTACAACCCTGTTATTTGTGTGCTTGATGTGAATCACAGGGGGACACAAATTCAGACCTCCCTAATTAATATTCATTAGACAAGTAATTCTGTGATGCCCCGTGACTGGAGATTTTGTGATGTGACCTATAAGTTCATAGTTTTTATATAGGAAACAGCAGTTCCAGTGGAGTAATATAATCTCTTTGTATGGTAACATTAGAGCATAATAGCAATAATAAACAAGGTTTGTATGGGATGTCAAAGAGAGAAAAGGCTGGCTCACAACGAAGAATTCTGATAATGCAATTATATTTATATAAATAAATCAAGATATATACATTTACAAGAATATTTCAGTGCAAAAAGTGTCCCCAATGTATATATGAAGAACCAAAAGAACAATTGAGTGAATACTGGTGACTGTATTTACAAGGTTTCTGTGCAATTATTGTTTCAAGGAAAGCGACCGTTCTGAATATGTACAAGAGAGATATGCAGACACTTTACACAATCATAAGTGCTGTTTGCAAGGTTCGTTTTCCTTTTTATCGTCGACGGCGTTTCGACCCTGTGGTGAATAGAGGGTCTCATCAGGACCAATGGTAGGGGACATCTGCTTTATACAGTGAAGGTCACATGCGGTATACTGTGTCAACCCTGTGCATGAAGGTGAAGTAAAAGTACTCACAGTGATCCCAGCCAGGGTCACTGGTGCAAGTGACTGGCCAATGGATGTAGTCAAGGGTAAGCTTGGGCGAATTTTGCGAATCTGGCGTTCGCGAATTTGCGTATTTGCGAACTCGCAATCCGCAAAATCCGCGAATTCTCGCGATTTTCTTTTTTGTGTTCGCAAGGGTTTCTGCCAGTTTGCGAGGGTTTGGTACCAGTTCGCAATTGCGAACTTACTTGTCGGCTCGCAACGGTCGCGACTATGTTGTTTCTACGTCTGGTTCATCATCGCAGGTTCCCAGCACCCTCTGTTTCACCACTGCCACCCTCTGTTTCACCCATGCCACCCTCTGTTACATCAATCCCACCCTCTGGTTCATCATCACTGTGGATTATGGGGGGGAAAAGCAAGCACACCTGCCCTGCTTCAACTGACATGAATTAATTTGGGATTAGTTTATTAATGTGTCACTGTTTTAAAATTCCAGGTCTGGCACCTGCTTCCTTATCAGTAATTTGCTTTCTGTTGCAGTGCAATTTTTTTTTCCAGGACCTTTGTGGCCTACTTGTAGCTATTCTATGAGCCTGCTGTGAGGGTCAGAGCAGGGTCATACAATTGTTGCAACTAGCAACTGAACTCTGGAGGGGCCCCAGTCAGGAAGCACTACAGGGAATGGTTACTAATGATGAGTTTTAACTCTTGAACCTGCTGAGTGCTTTCAGTTTTGCAAAACTCGTTTTTCTGCAATTTTGCGAGATTCGCGGGGCGCGAACTTGCGGGAGATCGGATTCGGAAGCCGCGAATTCGTGCGAATATGCAATTTGTTTTTTTGCGGCGTGTCACTTCGCAAGGTTTTGTGCGTTCTAGCGAGCCGCTTGTAGCGCAAGGCGCGAAGTTACCCTCGCAGTCGTTCAATGGCGCGGCCATCTTGTTTGCATGACGTATTTCCGTTTCCGGGCGCGAAGTGTAATCTCGCAAAGTGTGGGGCTCACTAGTACAATTTCGCGGGTGTTCGCGAGGAAAATCTCGTGCGAACTTACCCCCGTGGTCGTGAACGGGCGCAGCCATCTTGTTTCTCATTCATTGCTATGGTTCTGGGCATGCTTTTGGTATCCTCTCTGTATCTCTGCGATCCTTTGCTTGTTTGAAGTTTTTTTTGATCTATTTTACTTATTATCTATCTCTCTATTTTTCTTGCTCTATATTTTTGTGTTTTCTGCTACTTTTGGTTAATTTTAAACTACTTTTTTCAACTCTTTACTTTTCTTCTCTTCCCTATTCTATTTTCTTTAATATTTAGCTTCCTTTCTGCCCAGACCATGGTGAAGGGAGCCGGGAAGGATCCCGAGAAGGGGAAGGGTCCCGCACCCCGTGCCCCGCTCCCGTGCGGGTGTTTGAGGGGGGAGCAGGTCGTACCCCGGGAGATCTTCAGCCCGGAGGAGGTGGGCGCACTAATTTTTTATGTTCAGCGCCACCTCCCCAGGACCATCATGGCAGGCGGTAGGATCGGTAGCGGGTACGGGATCCGGGAGCGCCGGAAGCGGTGGGAGAAGGTGTGCCGGGCCATGTACCACCACTCTCGGGTCCGGCACACCTACAACCAGGCCACCCACCGCTGGACGGATGTCCTGGACCGTGAACGCGATCTGCTCGACCTGCTTGGCCTTGAGATCCCCGGGCTTGGTGAGTAGTAGTAGCTATTTCTTTACTACTCTGTTTTCTCCTGCTCTGTGTGTTATTATATTGCAAATTTTTGTTTTTTACCAAGAGCAATAATGCTGCTCATTACATTGTAGGTAAATTATATTTCAAAATCTTCTGTGCATTTCAGGTGCACTGCTCTCCTTCTCAGTAGTGTTGCTACTATGCTTATTTGTTTTCGATTTTGTGTTCAATTCATTGGCCTGTGAAATTATGTATGAGTGTAGTTTAAAGAACTGCGTAATGCTAGACACTAAGGTTCAGATTTTTAATTACCGGCGCATCCCTGCAAAGTAGCAGGGATGCGCCAGCAATTGTGCGCCACGCCACCATCACCCATGGTGCGCCGTATTTACAATGCGGCGCACCATGGGCCCAAAACGTCACGAAAGCGTTACGCATCTTTGCCGTAAAGGCGGCACATTGCTGGAGTTGTGTCGCAACGATGGCGCAGCTCCATCAATGCTCTGGGGTGCCCTATCTCCCCAATGCTGCGTCAAGCCGTACGTCTGCTTCAAGCAGGCGCAGGGATTGAGTCACGCATCATTGTCGTTAAAGTGAGTGATTGAATTCTTGTAGATTTCCCTCAGCCACTTTTAGGATGCGTTCCTGCGCAGGAACGCCCTCCCTTGCGCCGGAACGCCCCCTGATGGCGCATGGCTTTACAACGTGATGCATCTCCCATATGCGTCACATTGTTAATATACGCCGCACCATTGCGCCTCTTTTGTTCTGCCGCTGCGTCACAAAAGTCACGCAACAATGGAGCAAAAGAGCCGCAAGGGGCTTCTAAATCAGCCCCTACAGACTCAAGTCCAGTCCTTCCTTTGTACACATGGCGATAGGAAGAAATAGTGGTGGTGGATTGATAGTTTAAGTATTTTAATGACTGGTTAATGTAGTAGGAAACTTTAGTGTTGTCGCAGATCTGAAATCACGATGGACTTTGTCTGTCACTTCGCGTGCTGCGGACTGCTGCCTGCCAATCCTAGGCAAATCTTTTTAGTACTTTGTTTAGTGAGTTACATAAGAAGTTTCCAATTCGACGGTCCGCAAATCAAGCAATACTAATAACGTAGTAGACCACATGAGATCGGTCAATAATATATCCCGTGGAATAGTTGTCTATTTGCTATTTCGCCAAAATATTTTGTTATTGTTCTTTTGAAATGTTTGATTTGGTTGACAAATATCATCCATGTTTTCTGGTCTTTCTTTCTTTCATGTTGTACATCAGCTCCCCCCAGGGGCAAGAGGACACAGGAGGAGGAGGAGGGTGCTGTTCAGGATGCAGGCCAGGATCGGGCAGGCGAGGGCTCCTTTGCTGGCCCCAGTAAGTTTTAATTTCAATATAGAGTACTTATTTTTTCCTAGCGTTCCTCATTCGATTTTTTCTAAATCGTCTTTGATCTTCTTGTAGACTGGATCACCTTTATTATTTCATCTCTACCTTCGCCCATTACTTTATTCTTTGCAGAACTCCAAAGTTACCATCTATAACTATGCGGATGATCTCCAGCTTGTCTTTCCACTCAACACTGCTGACTCCGTGACAGAATTTCAGAACACGATGACACACATACTGAGATGGATGAACCTCAACCATCTAAAACTTAACCCAGGCAAGACAGAGTTGATCTTGCCTGGGAAAAGTGAACTGAGTTGGGGCCCATGTTTTTGGCCATCTGACATGGGAGCCCCACCCACAAAATCCCTCCCTGTAAAAAGCCTGGGGGTCACGTTGAGCGCAGATCTATCTCTGAAGGGACAAGTTAGAACAGTAGTCTCCGCTAGTTTTTTCCAACTTAAAAAAATACAAAAAATAGCCCAGTTCCTCACACAATCTGCTCTTCTTCAGGTATTCATTGCTCTTGTTCTTTCCCGACTGGATTTTTCCAACAGCCTTTATCTGGGACTCCCAGTTGGCCAGTTGAAAAGACTTCAGCTTGTTCAAAACCAAGCAGCCAGGCTAATTTGTAGACAATCCAAATGGCAGTCCATCAGACTTGGAAAGATTACATTGGCTACCTGTAAAACAAAGAACTGAGTTCAAAACTGGAAGCATTATTTTCAAAGCCTTGCAGGACACTGGACCAAAATTTATTAGGAATCTTGTTTCTAGGTATAATCAATCTTTAAATCTTCGCTCTGCGCATAAAAGCTTTCTGACTGTCCCCTCCTTTAAGAAAAAACGGCTGGGGGGTAACTGCTTTGATCACCTTGCAGCTACCTTTTGGAATTCCCTTCGCCTGCCTATTAGACAGAGCCCTGATCTTCTTACTTTTAGACGCTCCTTGAAGACTTGGCTTTTTAAACAGGCTTACTGTTAAAATATTTGGCTTCTTAAACAGGCTCACTGTCAGAGTAATTACTAGTGTTATGTTTCTCTCCGATAGCGCAATGAAGCCTACGGGCGTACGTGCGCTTTATAAGTAATATTTAACATAACATAACATCTAAATTCTTACCCTGCCTCGACTATGACTCCCTGTGGTATTACTAGATTATTCTTATTAGTCTGTCTGTGTAGCTAACTAAGTTGCACATTTGGCAATTCCATTGGACTCCCATTCTAGTCAGCAATAGCTCTAAGCACTGAGTGCAGTCCTCTGGGATTGTCCATAATGTCTTTTCAAGTCTTCTAAATGTTTATGCTTTGACAATTGCCAACAATAAAAAGGTGAATGACCACCAAGAAAGAATAAGATACTACTTTACTTTTGGTTTGGATAGTAGGACAATCCATTCTACTACTGTTGCAGGGACAAAGCTGCACAAACAGAACTATGGACACTAAATAATGCATTTCTTAGCTTATCAATTATAATAGGTGTTGTTAGACTTTCCACATACCTCAGTGATAACAGACTTTGTAGTTGAACCCCCAATCTCCTTACTGACTAGATAGTGTGGCAGAGTCATTTAGCTCCCAAAGTCACCGATGATTGATCCCCAATGATGTCAGAGGCACGGACTCATGCTTGCAAAAATTCCAAAACCTTTAGCTCATCCACTCTATTCTGGAGGACCAAAAACCACAGAGTCTATTTAAGTTTAAAAGCTTTATTAAAAGTAAACACATTTATTAAAATCAAGTTTGTCATAAAAGTAAACGTTTAACTGAAAATGGAAAAGTGCTTAGTGCTGACGATTAATTGGACGCATTTCTTGTGGTCGAGCCGAGCTCTCACCTGGTTTGAACTTGATCCTGCTCGTGTTCTTAGAAGTCAAGCTTCTGTCTGTTAGGAGAAAAAGTGGTGCGTTTTATAAATAAAAAGCAAGCATTCATCAGTTGTGCCAAAAAGTGCAGCAAGACAACAGCCTTCCCTGGAAAAAGGGACATTTTTACTTTAGAGTAGACAGTCACAAATCATTACATTGTATTCTTTTTTTTCACATTTCTTTCTTCCTCCTAGACCAAATATTATATAGTAGTGAGTGGTGTATTCTAACATTATTAAATGTACTTTGTAGGTGGAACATCTGGAGGCGGGGCCAGCACGGAGGTGGTGGCATTGGACGAGGGGAACAACTCTGGGGAGGAGGCGGTGCAAGTGCCGGACATGCCTGTGAGGGATAACACGGTGGTGACGGGCAGAGGTAAGCTATATATTCCTTACTTAATGAGATTGAAGACTGCCGAGTGTGCTTTCTGCACGGGTGTATTATAAATAAACCAGGTAGTAGCCTCCTCTAAATGTACTTCGACTTAGCTGTGAAATTTTTGGCGAGAAGAATCCCAATCAGATCTGAGATGAACTTGATGGATGGGATGAACAAAAAGCGAAATAAGGGTGTAAGTAAGTGTGGAAGGACGAGAAATGTAATGATGACTGGCAAAGAAGAATGATATGTGTTTGCTTGGTCCCCAATGTGGCTGGGAAGGAAAGAATATGGTATGGTGCATGGCTGGGTGAATGATGAAGCAAGGATAGGTGGAAGGAGAACAGCCTGGGTGGGTGAAACAGAAACTGTATGTGTGCATATACTTTGAATGGATGGATGCCTGGATCATGGTACTATCTGACTCTTAGATAGCATATGTGTATCTAGAGAGAGTAGACGGTCACTGGATGAACTAAGTGTTACTTTGAAGAGCATGTAACACCGCACCCGCACGTCCGTTCCAGTGTAGGAAAGGCAAGGAAAAGAAGTTGTAATTTTGTCCAAATACTACCATGAATAGTAGCAGTAGTTTGTAGTGCAACTGCAAGCACAGCATATATCCGGTTATTACGGTGGACAGTCCCTACCTCTCTTAATAACTTTAGTTTAGTAGTAGTACGTCCTTCATGTGTGGGTGTATCACTGTTCACTCAATAATAAGCAAAGCACCTAAAGTCATCCCATATGTCATCAAATACATCCCATGTGAAGTGATAGATAATCAGATTATTTAGCTTCTTCATTTTCCTTTTCTAATACTCATTTGCACTATAGGGTGAAAGCTAAATTAATTAAGCAGTAGCCCTTTTAACAGAGTATTCTCAGTGCCACCCGTAATAGAAAAGTAAGAGCTTCACCACCTGCATGTACTGGACCGGTACAGTAACGCAAGTCTGTCTCACTCATCATGGTGTGCGTCTGTTTTTCTCGGGTGCAAGTTCACTGCGCTGGCATTATGCCGGCTTGCATAAGATAACGTACCAAGTACCAATTTTCCTAAACAAGAGAGAAGAAGAAGAATAAGACTGGTGTACTGTCATAGTCGACTGTAATGGAAGTCCATAGTGCTCGTAGAATTTGTTCCTTAAACTCCCACTAATGTTAGAGCAAGGATGAAGAAGTCGGAGGTTACATAGATACTGTCCTCAATAGTTATGTACTGTGCTTTCAATTTGGTACTTGTACTGTGACACAACTTTCTGCTCAATCATTTTGTGTTAATCTTAAGGAGCATTGGTTATAGACTATGTCTTTCTTTCTTCATATAGTTGCTCCTTCCAAATCAAACAGACCATCAAGGAGGAGGGAGCAGGCTCAAATTGCCCGGCAACGGAGGCTGGATGCCACTGTTGCCGAATATCGGCAGCTGGTGGCCCTGGAGGAGGAGGAGACGCAGTCTACCGGTACAACAACAACATCCACTGGGACAGCTGCATCCTCCTCCGTGCCCCCACGGGCTGCCAGCCAGCGCAGTGCTCCAGCCTTTACGGAGCCGGGCTACCAAAGCCAACCGCCACCGCCGAGCAGCAAAGACAGCAGCTGCCCCAACAGGATTTGCAAGGCACGCCAGCACCGCTTATGCCTCAGAGTGTCCTACCTGGAGCAGGAGGTCCTAACCTATAAGAACTTGGTAGAGGGCCTCCGCTTCAACCATGCCACCCTCCGCAAGGAGCATGATGCCCTGGCCGCTAAAGTCAACAGCACCCTGCCGTAGTGTCCCTTGCCCCTTTTTTAGAGACTTTTGGGGGGTGGGAATTGGGAGTTGTTGTTTTTTGGGACGTTTGAAGGACAATCGTTGGGGTTAGGGAGGGTCTTGTGGGAGATTATTTTGTTAGGGCTATAAAAATATACTTTTTGAAACTTTATATGACCATACCTGTTTTTTACTGCTTTTGAGTCTGGTGGGTGGGGGTTTACTAGTAAGTTTGTTTTCCTGAATAGTCCTAGGACTTTAGTAGTACTACCGTCAATCTCTCGTCTCTCCTAATACTCCATTATACTACCTCCAACCAAACGCTTATCTTACCTCTAATTTGTGTTTGAAAGTAAGGCTAGGCCCAGGGCTGGCTCCACGGGAAATGGCGATTAAGGTTGGCAATCCAGGGCGGATGAAATTTCCTCCTCATTGTGGTGGTACTAGTGGTGTGACACAGTGGCAGTTGCATGCCTATGGAAAAAAAGAAAATTAAACCTGGTTTGTCCTTACTGTAGCATTACAACGGTACGATAGAGAATATAGCAGGTGACAGTACACTAGAACAGTGCCACAATGTAGCCTAACAAATGGTAAAGTATGGAAAGTATAACTTGTACTTGTGTTGGATTTCTTTGACATTGGCTACTACTACAAGAAATAGTACTGAAGCTGAGTAAGTCTAGAATATATCCTCGGATTCCTTCACCAGCCTGTTGCTATGACCTTATCCTCCCCAGCAAGTGTGTGGAATTATTGATGTCATTTAGTCACACATCAAGCAAAACCACACAGCCCGGGGGAAGAGGGATAGGGTTTGGAAAATGGATGGGAATGGGGGTTTCTTTTTGGGTAGATTTTGTTGAGAGAAAAAAAAGCACAGCATGGACAAACAATAATTGAACATAAAGAAATTTTTGGGTACAAAGCTAACCATAAATCTTTTACGTGACATAAAGGAAGTGCATGCACTACTGAATGCATTGTTACTGAAAAGTAAATAGTACTTTCGACAACCGTGAATGACAGAATGCGACACTACAGGGCTACATTAAATTAGGTTTAAAAAATAGCCGAAGTAAAACCTATAGAATGGCTGTAGGGATCAATTTAGAAGCAGAGAGAGATCCAAGAAATGCAGTCACACTCATAGAAGACAACAATGGATACTGTATCTGTATGTTGTTGTCCTGTTGAATTTGGTAAGTAAGTTGCATGCAGCAAACAATTCCTCTTATTAGCGGTACTCCTCCATTCCAGCTGACGCTTCGTCCATCAATGTTGGTGACCAGAAGACACCCTGTCCACTCCCTGCCTGGCGGATGCTGAATTGCGGCTCGCTAATGTGAAGCCTGACTCCATCCTTTTTTCCCCATTGCACAGACTGAAACCCGGCCTGTAATTATTGAACGAAAAACAGGAAGTGATATAATATTACAACACCACTGATAAATAAATATAAGGTATGTACGCTGTGTAGTGCAAAAAGTCACACTTTGATTTTCCTAATAGACAGTACAATATTTTTGAAAGTGCGTACTCTGTCTGAGTCACCTTTTGAAGGATAAATAAGTATGGGCAAATTAATTTAGCGGATCTATCCCCTCAAGCTAGGTGTACTGTAAACTGTGTTTTAGAACAAAATTAGACCTTCCCAGCAGTACTCCCACCCAGACCCTTACTAAAGCCAGTCGCAAAAATGTAGAAGACCCCCAATCATATCTAAAAAAATGAGGCCTAGCAGAAAACTGGTGACAAAACGTACTTTGAAATTAAAAGTAGGCCCAAATACCCCCATACCCACCGTGGATTGTATTCAAACCACTTGCAAGCAAGCAAAAGTATCCATAGCCAGCATCGCTCCAAGACTTGAAAACCCCCCCACCCAAACACATGCAATAGAAATACTGCTAACCCTAACGAGCCCTAAGTTAAGAATAGTGGCAAAGGTTTTCTTTAACTATGCCAAATCCCCCCTTTACCACCATGGATTTTCTTCAAATGACTTGCAACCAAAATTACACATTCTCACGAGTGCTCTAAGACCCCAGAACTCAGTTGCAAAAATCTAGAACACCCCGAAACACATACAATCCTGCTGCTAGGGCTAACCCTAACGAACCCTAAGTTACAAAAAGTGCCAAAAGGCTTTTCCTTATGGATTTTGTCCCAACCACTTCTATCCGGTATTAGACCTTCCCAGGAATGCCCCAAGACCCGCCAACCCACCCGCCAAAAAGCACAACACCCCAAACAGCCAAAAAGGAAAATCTCATACTTACAATATTTCTCGGCCTTCGGTCCAAACGCGCTGTGCAGCTAGGCCATAACTCCCGTTTTCCACCACGGATTTCCTGAAAAGCAAATGCAATCAAGATTAGACTGTCCCAGCAGTGCTCCCAGACCCCAAAACTCACCCACAAACACCTGGAACCCCCCCAAACAGCACCTTAAAGGCAAGCAAGTCAGCAAAAACACAAAAAAAATTCCGGCTCCGATTTGGTCCAAACCACTTTTATCCGGTATTAGAGCTTCCCAGCAATGGTCCCAGAGCCGTCAACCCAGGAGAAAACTAGTAGAAGACCCCCAAACAGCCAAAAAGCAAAAGTACAAAAATGGGGACTTAGTCATTTTCTTGCCAATTTCCCAAATCACTCCGCGCGCGCTCTGCAGCTAGGCCCTAACTCCCCTCTGCCACCATGGATTTGCTTCAAACCTCTTGCAAACTAAAGTATCCATAGCCAGCAGTGCTCCCAGACCCCGAAACCCACCCACAAACACCAGGAAGCCCCCCAAACAGGCCCCCGAAAACGCTACATTGAGCAAAATGTCAGAAATAGCAAAACAAAAATTCTGCATGGATTTTGTCCCAACCACTTCTATCCGGTATTGGACCTTCCCAGGAATGCCCCAAGACCCGCCAACCCACCGCCAAAAAGCACAACACCCCCAAACAGCAAAAAAGGAAAATCTCATACTTACAATATTTCTCGGCCTTCGGTCCAAACGCGCTGTGCAGCTAGGTCATAACTCCCATTTTCCACCACGGATTTCCTGAAAAGCAAATGCAATCAAGATTAGACTGTCCCAGCAGTGCTCCCAAACCCCAAAACTCACCCACAATCACCCGGAACCCCCCCAAAGAGCACCTGAAAGGCAAGCAAGTCAGCAAAAACACAACAAAAATTTCCGCCTCTGATTTTGTCCAAACCACTTTTATCCGGTATTAGAGCTTCCCAGCAATGGCCCCAGAGCCGTCAACTCACCCGCAAAGAAGTAGAACACCCCCACAAGTGCTGAGTCTTTCTTCATTGGGCGTAATCCAGCCCTCTGCTTTGAGGGAAATAGGAGTCTGGAGGAGGAGGATAGAGGAGCATGTTCTTCTGAACTTGTCAACCTGAGGAATGCAGACTGCGGCACCTTCAAATCAATAAGCAAACAAGTGAAGACAGTTCTGCTGATGGGCTTGTTTTTATGATTAGGTGATTAAAGTTTGAATTATATTAACTGTGCACAACAAAGAAATACAGACACACAGGAATAAAAGTGAATAAGGACGAAAAAGAAAGTTATTGATTCATTGTCTCATTTTCAGGGCTCGGTGTCAGGGTCCAGGAATAAGAATAAGTCTTCGTCATCATACTCTGCGAATTCAGGCAGGGTGAGCTCAGTGACACCTTACAGAGAAAAAATTCCCTCAACTACGTTGCTGTCCACCTCGTCTTCATCTGGCGTGCTTTCTCGTACTTTGTAATCTGGTGGTATGAGGTGCTGATTCATCTTGATCATTGTTAACCTCTCCACATTTTTGGGCCAGAGGCGGCTCCGTTTGGGAGTTACAATGCCACCAGCAGCACTGAAAACACGTTCAGAAGACACACTTGCGAGTGGGCAAGACAACTAGTTTAAAGCAAGGTTGGAGAGCTGTGGCCACAATTCTTTTTTCCCATGCCAATACGCCAATGGGTCAGCATTAACATAGACCTCTGTTGAGTCATTCAGATAGTCCTGCACCATCGACTCAAGGTCCTCCGAGGTTCCTCCACTTTGCTTAGCTGTTGCTGTGACCTTTTGAGAACCAAACCCAAGCAGAGTTAGCCAATCCTCTTCAACATCCAATGTTACTGTTGTGTCTGGTGCAGATGATCTGGTTGCCGGTGTCTTTAACGGCTGAGAGGTCACTTGTGCCACAGCCACAGGTGCAGAAGTGGATTGTTTTGACTGGGGATGGCCTGCTGATGCTGATGTACTGCCTTTTCCTTCAATGAGCTGCCGTTCTCTTTCAAACCTCTTGGCTGACAAGGCTAGCCAATATTTGTACTTTGTAACATCTTCATCAGCAAAAGGAAAGAATGCTCGGCCTGCCAGCGCCTCTTTGTAGCGTGGATCCAGAATAGTAGCACAAATGTAATGCTGTTCTGAGTGGATCATTTTAAGACGTTCATCACCTTGTAGGCACTCTAATAATTTCTCCGCCAAAACAAAAGGGTCTTGGTTTCTTTCATCTTTTTGAAACACAGAAGACACCGCATTCAGTTGGTGCTCCAGCATGTACAACAATGGGATATCTTTTCCCAAATTACAGTCCTCCTTGCTGACTGCACGTGTGAAGACCTCAAAAGGACGAAGCATGTCTGTCAGGCTTTTAACTATTTCCCATTGCGCCGCATCCATCCTCAGGTCCTTCTGAGCTGTACCCTGTTTTAAGAAATAGTGATCGAGTACCGTATACTGCTCATACAGACGCTCAAGCATGTAGAAGGTTGAGTTCCAACGTGTTGCCACCTCCTGGATGAGTGCTTTCACTGGCATTCGACGTTCATGTAGCAGGCTCCTCAGATGCTTCCGGGCCTTAAAAGAATAGCTGAAATGGTTGCACATTTTTTGGCAGGTGTCCACTATCTCGCATGCTGGACTGTCTTTATCACTCAAGAATTTTTTAACAACCAGGTTTATACAGTGCGCCAAACACGGCACTCTGAAATAGTGACTCAGCTCCATGGCCCTAACTACATTGGCACCATTATCCGTGGAAACATAACCAATTTGGCATTTTTTTGGGGACAGCCAGTGAAGGACCTTTGTGTTAAACTCATCCAAAATGTTTTGTGCTGTGTGACGTTTCTCCAAGCCAAACATGGCTAGTGTTGCATGTTTCCGAGCAGCTTTAAAAACTTGGTCCGGGTCAACACCTGCGTTTAGCTTTGCTTTAACCCCTGAAAAAGAGACCCAGTGTGCAGTGATGCACATATAATCAGCGCCTGCACCACTGGTCCACATGTCTGTTGTCAGATGTATAGTGTGAACAGCACTCTTCTGCAAAGCTGCCCCAATCACCTCCAGCACATCTTCATGTAGTGCTGGAACCGCAACTCTGGCATAATAGAACCGGCTAGGAACCTTCCATTTAGGGCAGAGCGCTGCCACTAATTCTAGAAAACCAACCCCTTCTACAAAAGAAAAAGGGAGAAGGTCCAGAGCTAGCATTTTAGCCAGCTTAGTGTTATACAGACGCGTCAGTGGGTGGTTGCGTTCATATGGTGCTTCTGTAAACAACATCTTTTTAATGTTGCCCTGGACCAAGCATTTACGGGATGATGATGATTTCTTCGACCCAGTTACGCTCGCTGATGAACTTTTTCGCATTGGTGTCTCACTCTCTCCCACACTCTTAGTGTGGCTCACATGGGGTGTGCTGCTGACAGGGGTATTGGGTGTAAGTGAAGTGTTTGACACGTCTTCTTCCTCCTCGTCATCATCAGATGAAACATCAACTTTTTCATTACGTGCAATTCGGGCTTCCTTGATCGCCTGTAGGTGCGCAAACCATTGGACAGTGTGCTGTCTCTTAAGATGACCTCTCTGGCCTCCGGTACCATAGTTGGTACCAACCTTACCATGACTAACTGCAACCTTACAAATGCTACAAATGGCGAAGTTTTCCCTTTTTGGGCAAACACTAAAGAAGTCCCAAGCTGGGGACTTGATTTGTCTGTGGGGGCCGGAGGAGGCGGCGATACTGGTGGTGGGGGTCATGCTGCTAATGCCAGATGAAGTGGAGGATGTGGATTGACGAACTTTAGTACGTTGTGCACTTTCACCACCACTAATTGAGGTCGAGGTGGGTGGAGGTCCCTTCTGGCGAGGACGAAATATGGAAGCGGTACGTGCTGGTGTACTAGTTAACTCCAATGAGTGTTGTGTTTCCATTGCCTCCTCGTCGACATCATCATCACGCTCAGCAGCTTCTCGGGCTAGGGTCAAAATGTCTGTTTGCTGCATGCCCGCTGGGGCTGCAGTGACCGTTATGATGACTGGGTCGTCGTCGTGAAAGCCTTCATCAGCAGCAGTATCCGCCACTTCTTGTTGAGCCTCATCACACTCCATAACTATGAGTTTTTCGACGACTTTCCTTTAACGCTTAAGTACCTTTGTCAGATCATGGTGTGCCTCACTCTCAGACGGCAGTGGTGCTGGTTCCCAATTGTGATCCGTATCATCAGAAGGAGGTGTGCTTGAAGAAGATGTAGACCTCACCCTTGATCTCTTCCTTGCTAGGGGTGTGGAAGACAATGAATGATCATCAGGAGGAGTGGCTTCCTCAAATGATACCTCGCCTTGATTGTCGATTTCCTGATGTGCCCCTACTTCGGGAGGAACAACTATTGTGGGCACTTGTGACCCTCCATGCACCTCTGCTTGCGCATCTCCTTGCGCTGCCTCTCCTTCCACATGTACTTGGGCATGTACTTGCACATGTGGTTGTTGTTGCGGCTGTGGTTGTTCAACACTCGTCAGATGAGTTACAACAACCTGTGTTGATTCAGGGACATTGCTGATACTTTTTTTGCGATGAGCCAACATCACTGGTCGCTGGTGATTGAACAACTAGACTAAGTGCCTCTGCAGCACTCAAGGGCTTGGACTTAAGTTGGCGTGGTGGTGGTGGTGGCGGCACTGAGCCCAATGGAGCGGGGGTGCTGCTCCCAGCTTGGTCCCCAGCAGATCACGCTGCTGCTGCAGGCGTACTTTTTTTTTACTCCCAAAAAACGTGGCGGGCGGCACACCAGTCTCCTTGGTAACTTGCTTCGTCTGCTCCTTACTGGCAACTTTCTTGCTAGAGGAGCTACGGGGAATTTTTTTTGGCTCCATCTTCTTCAGAGCAGGTCAGAACAGCAGGCCGCAGTTGCACGAGTTGCAGAGTTGTCTGTGGCCAGACGTGACGTTGCGTGACGTTATGCTGCACACACACACCGCTGCAGGACTTCTTCCTGGCACTGGTGGTTCTCTTGAGGCTTGTGTAGCTAAAAGCAATGGAAGACAGAGGAACATCAGTTCAGTTATACACCCCAAAAAAATCGAAAAACACAGAAAAATCAGCACAATCCCATGCCATCCATGATGTTTAAATTCAAGACACCCCACAGATAGACTAGGCACATGCACCACTCAGTACCCCTGGTAAAAAGGCCACAACAACAGCCCAAAAAAACGAAAATCACAGAAAAATCTGCACAATCCCAAGCCCTCCATGATGTTTAAATTCAAGACACCCCACAGAAAGACTAAGCACATGTACCACTCACTACCCCTGATGAAAAGGCCACAACAACAGCCCAAAAAAACGAAAATCACAGAAAAATCTGCACAATCCCAAGCCCTCCATGATGTTTAAATTCAAGACACCCCACAGAAAGACTAGGCCTATGCACCACTCACTACCCCTGGGCATAAAGGTTGAAAGCTAGGCAGAATGGTTGCAGACCTAAGAAAACTGCCTGCATTCAAAATGGCCCCCTCCCTCCCAGCACATGGCCAGGGCCTTTAGCAGCACTCAAAATGGCCCCCACCCACATGGCCTGTCCCCAAGAACACCCCATAAAATCGAAAAACACAGATAAATCAGCACAATCCCATGCCATCCAGGCCCTCCATGATGTTTAAATTCAAGACACCCCACTGAAAGACTAGGCACATGCACCACTCACTACCCCTGGTGAAAAGGCCACAACAACAGCCCAAAAAAACAAAAATCACAGAAAAATCAGCACAATCCCAAGCCCTCCATGATTTTAAAATTCAAGACACCCCACAGAAAGACTAGGTCTATCCCCACTCACTACCCCTGGGCATAAAGGTTGAAAGCTAGGCAAAATGGTTGCAGACCTAAGAACACTGCCTGCATTCAAAATGGCCCCCTCCCTCCCAGCACATGGCCAGGGCCTGTAGCAGCACTCAAAATGGCCCCCACCCACATGGCCTGTCCCCATGAACACCCCAAAAAATCAAAAAACACAGAAAAATCAGCACAATCCCATGCCATCCAGGCCCTCCATGATGTTTAAATTCAAGACACCCCACAGAAAGACTAGGCACATGCACACTCAGTACCCCTGGTGAAAAGCCCACAACAACAGCCCAAAAAAACGAAAATCACAGAAAAATCAGCACAATCCCATGCCATCCAGGCCCTCCATGATGTTTAACTTCAAGACACCCCACAGAAAGACTAGGCACATGCACCACTCAGTACCCCTGGTGAAAAGCCCACAACAACAGCCCAAAAAAACGAAAATCACAGAAAAATCAGCACAATCCAAAGTCCTCCATGATGTTTAAATTCACGACACCCCACAGAAAGACTAGGCCTATGCACCACTCACTAACCCTGGGCATAAAGGTTGAAAGCTAGGCAAAATGGTTGCAGACCTAAGAACACTGCCTGCATTCAAAATGGCCCCCTCACTCCCAGCACATGGCCAGGGCCTGTAGCAGCACTCAAAATGGCCCCCACCCACATGGACTGTCCCCATGAACACCCCAAAAAATCGAAAAACACAGAAAAATCAGCACAATCCCATGCCATCCAGGCCCTCCATGATGTTTACATTCAAGACACCCCACAGAAAGACTAGGCACATGCACCACTCAGTACCCCTGGTGAAAATGCCACAACAACAGCCCAAAAAAACCGAAAATCACAGAAAAATCAGCACAATCCCAAGCCCTCCATGATGTTTAAATTCAAGACACCCCACAGAAAGACTAGGCCTATGCACCACTCACTACCCCTGGGCATAAAGGTTGAAAGCGAGGCAAAATGGTTGCAGACCTAAGAACACTGCCTGCATTCAAAATGGCCCCCTCCCTCCCAGCACATGGCCAGGGCCTGTAGCAGCACTCAAAATGCCCCCAACCCACATGGCCTGTCCCCATGAACACCCCAAAAAATCGAAAAACACAGAAAAATCAGCACATTCCCATGCCATCCAGGCCCTCCATGATGTTTAAATTCAAGACACCCCACAGAAAGACTAGGCACATGCACCACTCAGTACCCCTGGTGAAAAGGCCACAACAACCGCCCAAAAAAACGAAAATCACAGAAAAATCAGCACAATCCCAAGCCATCCAGGCCCTCCATGATGTTTTTATTAAAGAGACCCCACAGAAAGACTCAGTCCACCCACCACTGAGTACCCCTGGGCAAGAGGCCTCAACAACAGCCCAAAAATCAAAAATTACAAAATTGTAGTTGCAGCAACTGTAATGCCCCAAAGAAACTTACTTGTGAAATTTCTAATCCAAAAGTGATCCAAAGAAAGTCAAAAAGGCCTCAAATCCAAATATCCAGCAGCATCCACAAAAAGTAATCCTTCCAGGTGAAGAATCCGAATGAAAGTGACCAGCACATGAAGAAAGCACTGGGAGGAGCCTGCTGGACAGGAACAGGAAGTTGGAGACTGTGGGGCACTTCCTTCCTCCCAACCCCCCCCCCCCAAAATGGACTCCTTGCAAAAAAAAGTGCAGGCAAATGTCAACTTGAGGAGTTATTCTGATAAAAATCATCATTTTCAGAAGGTTTATGCTGCTTGCTGGTGGATTTCTTGTGCAGAATTGCAAATTTTGTATTTTCGCGAGTGCGAGATTGTTGCTGCCCGCCGCATGTATGGGTTCGCGATTGCGAACTCTCGCGATACGTGATCACGGCGTACTCGCGTTGACAAACTCTTGCTGTGCAAGGTGGCGAGCGTGATGACGTAATCACGGTCGCCAAACTCCAGCGGGATCTCGCAGCAAGATCCAAAATTGCGCAGCACTCGCAAAATATAGAGAAAAACAACTCGGCAAACGCTGAATGACGGTAAGTGAACGCCGCGCGCCGCAAAATTGTATCACCAAGAAAAAAAAAACGCTGCGTGCGAATTTGCGGATTTTCGGTAAATTCGCGAGCGTTCGCGGATTGCGAATTTACCCAAAATCCGCAAAATCCGCGAGCGGAACGGATTTTCCGCCCATGCTTAGTCAAGGGTGGGGCGCTTAGGGATGGAGCACGATGCTGTCTCAGAGGTAGGACTGAATCCAGAAGGCTTGATTTGGCACAAAATGGGGCGATCGTTAACAAGGGTAATACCTCATGTAATCGCTTTGATGGCATAAGAGCAGTCCGAATGAATCTGTCTGCTCCGGAGCAGACAGATTGGTAACGATCGCCCCATTTTGGGCCAAATCAATACGCCCCCTTGCATACATTATACCTGGCGCAGGTATAATGTGGTGCAGGGGTTTACAAAGTGACGCATCTACCTAGATGCGTAACTTGTAAAAATGGCGCAACAAGGCGTATTTTTTACGCCACTGGTGCTTCACAAAAAGTGACGCACCGGCGGCATAAAAGTGACGCACAGCCTCATAAATGAGGCCCATAGTTTGCAGCGAAGATTCAGAGCCAGGTCTTGAAAAGTTAGTGCAGAACTTATGACCACTTTTTGTGACCTGCCTCTTGGTACATTTGGACCTTCGGAAAGTATTTGTGATGGTGTATCAATTGAGAGACACTTTTTATTATTCTGGCAATTTTAACACTCCACTAGCAAAAATAACCTGTTGCAATGTGTTTCAAGACGTTGCGTACATCTTTTTGCTCTTTCGTCCCAGCAATTTACAGTTCATATTGAGGCATTTTAATGAACTTAGCTATGCCTAGTTGCTTTCTTACCTGATTGTATTGATGGAGTCTAATAAGTATGTTAAGAAGGAAATGGCTAAGTGTCATTTCTGGGGCTGATGCTCCTAATCTAACTATTTTATGAGAAATAAAATGACACATTCTTCTATGAATGTTAATTGTGCCAGTTATTTGGCAGAACTGTTGTCTCAAATCTAAAAGCACGACTTTTAATTGGACCCGTACTAAATTCTAATTTGCTTTCTAAAATTTTAAATGCTGCATCACATGAAATTCACGATATTTAGCATTATGCAGCTTTTTTTGCGACTGCACGAGAATAGTTAAAAAAATAAATGCCTCATTGAGTGAAGTTTTCTAGTCAAAGCAGTGTACTGTCTGTATCTTGAATGACATTTTGATGCAACAAATGCCCTCCAGTGAAAAAGTCACAGAAAATACAAGAATATTCTATGTTACAGCATTTTCCTATAATTTTGTGTTTGTGCTATATTTGGCAGGCAAAATGTGTGATTTAATAGAAGATGTTATATGAGATATTCAGTCTCATGGTTCAAATATAACCGAAATACACTTATTTTAAATAACCTTTAAAGGGGGCAAAGAAAGCAAGAGGGAGTTAACATATATACCTATTGCGCCTATAGCAGTAAGGCACACATCTCATCAGTGGTGTTACATTAATCTCCCACAGACCGCACACTGCAGGGTGGCAGAATTCCAGAGGGCCCCCTCTGGCACTGTGTATGGGCATCAGGCCCCTAGCCTGAGAGCTCCGATAGGGTCCCTGGGGTAGGGGTCCTCTATGTACTTTGCAGGTAAGACTCCTCAAGTTCAATATACCACTAAATTTCACATAGCTTAAGGACTGACATTGGTAGGAAACAAGTCCTTAAGGTTGACGTCATCTGGTGCCTAATTAAAAAGCACAAGGGCCCACACATTTTCTTAGGAGCATGCCACCACTATGCCAAATGCCAGGGTTACTTGACACCTGGTTTGCCGAATACCACAGCTATGTAATCTTGATTCAACCCCTTGCCTCTTTCATCCACCTCCCTACCTGTCCTATGTCTTTATCTAACTTATTCTCACTTTTTCACTACTTTCCTATCTTCAATTTTTTGTGTTTCTCTCCTTTCTGCATGTTTCTTTCTTGTTCAGGGTCAAAGTCTGAAAATGAAAACTAAGGGCCTCATTTAAATCTTGGCGGACGGGTTACTCCATCACAGCGGTGACGGATATCCAGTCTGACAAACTTTAAATCCCATTATATCCTATGGGAATTATATTTCGCAGACGGGATATCCAGCGTTGTGGCTGAGTAACCCGTCTGCCAAAATTTAAATCAGTCCTTAAGTCGCATTTCCCCAAAAAGGAGCACAAATTAAATTCTAACTTAATCAATGAACCTCTGGAAAAAGCAATAAGGAACAAGTTTTGTATCCTTGGTCAACACAGTTCCATAGTGCAATAACAGCCCACCTTCTGTTATCCATGGAAATAGCCGTTTTTAAAGAGTGGAACGTTCTTTTGGACATTATTTGTTTGCTTTCCGTGAAATAAATGATATGCTGCTTTTCCTCTGTTTAGAAAATATGTATCACGTCTAAAAACCTAAAATAGTCTTACCAGTAGGAGTTTGGAAGCAGTAAAACATAACGTGGACCCCTAATGGCTAACTACAAAAGGAGGTAGTGCATGACTGTGATAGGACAGAGACCATTACAAGTGAAGTAATTGAAAAAACCTACGCCCCTCATTATGATGTCTGTCAGAAAGGGTTCGAAAGGCATTCAGGTTTTCCCAATCCAAGTCATAACCCATGTTTCCGACCGGCTCGGAAACATTTCGACCGACCGAATATGACAGTAGGTAACTGTTCGGTCTGTCTGACTCAGTTCCGAGTGGTATTCGGATCCTCTGAGTCGGTTGGAGCCAAATTTCACAACTCAATGGACTGCATTTCCGACTGATGTATTACAATGTCGGATTGGGACAGCCTTTCGGACTCTGTTCATCTGACATGGAACAACTGTCAGAAACAGACTTTGGGGCCCGTAGCAGGCCCTCCTTTGCCCGGAGGCCTCCGGTAGGGGCCCATGAGGGTACCCATGGGACCCTTCTTTACTACCATGCACAGTGTGGCAGGCATCAAGGGGTGCTGGCAACAGGGTGCAAGGGTTTCCGCAACAACCCCTTTCTTAAATGGGAGTCTGTGTTGTCATTCGGAGCACAGGCTCCCATAAAAGTCAATGGGAGTCCGAACAAAAGGTGTTCGGAACTATCAAATTCAGTCTGTAGGAGTCCCCGAACCCAAGTCTGTCAGAAATTATTCCGACAGGGAGTCGATTGGAATGCTTCCCGATAGAAATCATAATGAAGCCCAATGTTGTTGATCCAAGAAACCATCCTTGTGTACCTGTATCCTCATGCAAATATAACTGTCCACCCCAGACTCACCAGAGGTTAATGTTGTGAGGCATGATTCTACAACAAGGTATCCTAGGAAACTGTTGTTGTGTGCTCTGCATAGCAGGAATGCAGGTGGCAATTATTCAGAAGGGCAACTTAAGTCATTATTGTATTCTAGACTCCTACAGCCCAAACAAAAATTTGCTATTCTCATTGAAATAGGTTCAGTTATGTTAAACTGTGTTGTGCTGTCTTGGACTATGATAAGTTATGTTATCTTGTAGTTTCTTGTGTTATGCTAAGTTATGTTATCTTGTGTTGTCTTGTGTTATGCTAATTTATGTTACCCAGTCTTTTATATAAACTTCACCACTTTCATCCTAAAAGCTACAGTGGATCCCTTTGCTGACTGATTGAAGAAATAGCCTCAAGCTATAAATAAATTATCAATAAGACTGTGTGGCCAGCAACTAGAAATAAATACTGGAAAAGGTTTGTGTGCACGTGTGTTATCTACCTAATCTACTATACTTGAGGGAATGGGAAACTGTTTGTTTAAGGAATAATAACTGGGTGAACATGATACAATAGTAAATGTTTGTTTGTACCACAAAATGGACGTCTTTGAATTACTGGTGAAGGAGATTGTGGACATTTTACATGTAAACATATAGAGAAAAACCCCGGAGCCTTGCTATGAAAATGACTTGGAAATATTGCAGCTGATGCATAGAATGTCTTAAGTTACACAGTCAATAAAAATACTGCTTTGGAAGGTGTAACTACTAGAGGCGAGGTCGCTGATTCAGGTGTTTGTTTAAAATGATGAAAGAAGTGTTATAGAGAAAGGGGGAATCCTTTGGTTTAAATTCCCATTTGTCCAAGTGTCAGACCATAGCTCCTCCTGCTATGAAACCACAGAGAAACAGCCCCCTTTATAAAATGGTTGACACTGATCCAGGAGGATCTCTCTAGAATGATTCAGGACCTATTCACGAAAGAGAGAATGATAAGTGAAAGCTACAATGCGATGTGCTTCTGAAATCAGAGTCCTAACAATGCCCATTCTTTGAAAAATTCAGAAGACAATGAATCTTTGTTTTACAAGTGGATCCATTGCTTGAGCACATAAAGGACTGTGGCTTGTACATTTGTTGAATGCACTCCATTTGTGTAAAGCGTGCTTGATAGAAAATTGACGAAACCTCAAAGGTAGTGCATGGAAGTTTGAAGAGTGCACTGTCAATGTTGTCAAAATAGGGCTTTTCACCAGCTTTGGATTTGCATGATGCATTTTCAATGGAAAACAGTCAGCAGTATCTCTAGGCTGCGATATAGGAACAGCAGATTCAGTTCAAAACGCTCCCTTTCGGCCTGTCCTCATCACGGCCAGTGTTCACGAAAGTACTGGCACATATCATTGCTTTTTTTCAATTTGGAAGGTGTAAGAAATGGGGGACTCTAGTTAGCAGGATGTTGCCCTGTCCTAGTAGGGATCCTTCTTCCTAGTCAGGATAAGGGGATACACTTCTAAAATAACCCCTGCTCACCCAGTTGGTAGCTTGGCACAAGCAGTCAGGCTTATCTCAGAGGGCAGTATGTAAAGCATTTGCAAATAACCAGCAGTAATACAGTGAAAACCCTACAAAAGGAAATCACTCCAGCTTTATAAAAATATCCAATATTTTATCTGTGCAAACAAGAATAAAAACAATACAAATCCACCAAATAGTTCTCAGTAACATCATTAAGGAAAAAGATACTTAAAATATAGTTCCTTGAAGTCGATAGCTCCATCCGGGGCTATCAAAGCGTTGTGAACAACAAATCCAAACAGTTCTGGCTGACTGCGCCGTCACGGGCCAGCAACGGTGTCGGGAAGACCCGCAAACTTTTTCGAAATGCAAATCGTCGGGGACCTTGCATCAGCAGGCGCCTGTTACGGAGGTCAGTGCCGGAGTGTTCAGGCCATTGAAATTGCATGCAATAAAGATCAAACTGTGTGCAGTTGAAGACTGGAGAGCCGCCCTCAGAGGGCATCGAGGATGGTTCATGCAGTGCGGAGTGCAGCCCTGCGGCAAGCAGTGATCTCAGGTCGTGGTGCAGGAAGTGGCGCAGTGACAGTTGTCCAGCGGCGGCGGTGAGACCAGGGCTGTGGTGCGAAGTGGTGTGGTGCTCGAGGTGGTGCTGGCAGGTCAAGGTGCAAGCAGTCGTAGCTGAAGCGCTGTTGTCGGCAGATGAACCGGAGTCTATGGCAGTGGCAGGCCAAGGTTGTGGTGTGGGACAGGGAGACGTATCATCTAACTTACGAGAGGTGCCCTCAAACCATGGTGCAAGCAGTGGCATTGATGTCTGCTTGGAGCATCGTCATCGAGAATACCATGGTGGCTGCGTGAATAGAGGTGGTGTGAAGTGCAGTACCTACAGGTCACGGTGGAAGCAGCGGCTCGGTGGCAGAGATGGGCATCGTCGTTGGCGAGACCGGTGTTCCGGTGCGGTGCCCTCTGCAGTGCATTTAGGAACATGAGCCGACAGCAGCGGCGTTGACGGCATCAGGTTGCTTTTTCTTCTACTGCACAAAACACACAGTTTCCAGTGATGGTAGCAGATGAACTTGAAGTCTTTGCAGTTCCCAAGACTTCTTTAACAGGGGGCAAACGCTGCCTGAATCCCTTGGAGAAATTCAAAGCAAAGAAGATGCAGAGAGTTCAATCCAGTCCTTTTCTCAGCCCAAGACAGAAGCAGCCACTGCAGGCCAACATACCACAGCCCATAGCAAAGTTGTAGTTCCTCACAGCTTCTCAGGCTCATCTTCTTGGCAGGTTCCTTGATCTAAAAGAGTTCTAAAGTTCTCGGATCTGGGCCCCAATATTTATATCACATTTTCCTTTGTCCTGTTGTGGCAGAAAGTCTTTGAGCTTATTCCAAACTAGTTGTCCTCTCTAGTCCAGCTTCAAGGCAGGAGATTGAGACAGCATTGTGCACAGGAGACAGGGCCTATTCAGGTGCAAGGAAAACTCCTCCCCCTACTCTACATTCAGCCCAAGTCTATTCAGCTCAGCTCTGAGTCATCCAGGAAAGGTGGGACACATCTCAACCACGCTCTCAGTGGGTGTCTGCAGTGAGTGCACGCCCCCATCCCCTGTCACTCCAAAACTAGACAGTCAATACACAACTCAGCAGAGGCAAATAGGATGGCTAAGCAAGATAATGCCTACTTTCTAAAAGTGGCATTTTCAAACATACAATTTAAGAACCATCGTTGCTAGTTTCAGTTTCAGTTTCATCAACTTTTATTCGATTATCAGTTTGAATAATCATAAAAAGTACATATTAAAAGGTTTTAAGCGCAAAAAAGTTAGAAAATAATGAAATCACAGAAAATTAAATCATAATAGAAAAAAGGCATTTAAAACAGTGGGATAGTTTTTACGATTTATAGCAATACTGATTTAGCTAGGAATGTTGCGACGTGTTATTATAACTGCTTTGAGAAAAGTCGCTATGAGTTTGGCTTCATGTGGCGATTTTAAGGATTGCAAGTAAGAGAGTGCTGGGTAGGATTGTCTAAGTCCACTGGATCGGAGAATAGGGATGATCCATGTTTTCCTTGCTAGTTTGTAATATTTGCAAAAAAGGACGACATGGATCGTGGATTGTGAGGAGACTCCGTCACAGGGGCACCTCATCAAGTTCTGGGACCAATTCTGCATTTCCGGGAATGAAACCAAGCGGAAGAAGACACCAAAGCGTAATCTTGTAAGTAAGAACTTTTCATAATTGGATAAAAAATATGTCAGGTAGGGCTGAATAACTTTTCCAGACTGCAGTGCACAGATTTTTCCGTTTTGTGGTTTGGTAATCTCTGCCTGATTTCGGAGGTCTCTCAGATGTCCCAAACACATTTGCTTTAGTTGTTTCCTGGAAATATCTTCAACTGAGGGAGGTTCGTCAAAGTAGTGTACACAATCCAGGTCTTTAAAGAAATTACGTATATAGTTTAGCCACGGGATTTTCCGCCAGTTTGTCAGGCCTAAACAGTCAGTGATAAGGGAACGAGTTAGGTGGCTTTCAGGATTACACCATATTCGATGCCACAGTAAGATGGGCTGGCATCGAATGGTGTCGATGATGTATTCCATACCAAGCTCCCGGTGTGAGGCTAATATCGGGGAGCTTTGGGGGAGGGCTAGGATGTATTTTATGAAGGCATTTTCAGTGACCTGAAGCTGGTCAATACGTCCATGGCCCCAAATTCCAGCTCCGTAAGTGGCCACACTATGGCATTTTGCATAGTATATGGTTAAAAGTTCAGGTGGAGCTGGTTTTCCCAATTTCCTCGAGAAAGAGGTTAGTGCTGAGGTTGCACGGCGGAAGTGCAAATTTCTGGCTTCGATTGTCTTTTGCCAGTTCATTGCATCATCCACTAGGATGCCCAAATATGGGTAGACCGGGGTTTTTTCTAGTCTGTTGTTATTGACCGTTATGGGTTTGGAGATTTTAGTCCTGGGGCCGATATTCATTGTAAACGTTTTCTTGATGTTGATTTTAAGGCCAAGTGAGTCCATGAATGTTGTGTATTTGTTGAGTTGTATCTGTAGTTGGTTTAAGGTCCGTGCTAGGATTACTGATTCGTCAGCATACAGGAGGGTGGGTATCGGGTGATGATTTATCTGGGGCAGATCCTGGCTCCCTTCCAGCATAGCCTGTTCAAGCCCATTTGTGTAGAGATTGAACAGGAAGGGAGCCAGTACACATCCCTGTCTTACTCCCTTCGTTATTTGAAAAGGTCGTGACAGTTCGATGCTGGTACCAAATCGTACTCAACCTTCAGCGTTTGTGTAGAGTTCTCTTAGGAAGGTTAGTATCGGGGGGTCCACACCAAGGTCGGATAGTATTTGCCAAAGCTTCGCATGCTGGACGCAGTCGAATGCCGCGCTTAGATCGACGTAGACGAGGAAGATGTTACCTCCTTTGGCGCGAGCATATTTTCCAGCCAGGAGAACAAGGTTGAGGGCCTGCTCCACGGTCCCGAGCCCCTTCTGGAAACCGTACTGCAGGTCGGTTATGATGTTGTTCTCCCGGGCCCAAGATTGTAGTCGGTCCAGGAGTAGTCGACCTGCAATCTTGCCCATGGAGTCCAGAAGGGAGATTGGTCTGTAGCAAGCGGGATCGTTGCGGTCGCCTTTTTTAAAGATGGGTAATAAAATTGAGGTTGACCATGAGTGAAAGAGACCGGTTGAAACTACTGCTGACATGACCCGTGTGATTATTTTTGACCAAGAGTCTACGTCATAAAGGAACAAGTCCATTGGAACCCCGTCGGGGCCAGGGGCCTTACCAGTTTTTGAAGCCTTGATTGCTTTTATAATTTCGTTAAGGGAGAAACGTATCTTGATCGGGTAGATGTTGTTTTTCTCCGGTCGGGCTTCTTGTGTTGGGTTGTTTGGTACGGCGTCTGATGATGGTCCAAAGATTTTTGCAAAATGGAAGACCCAGTCATCCTCAGTTATTGCCACGTCAAGGTGATCAGGGTCAGTGCTGTTGGCCAGAAAAGGTGATCTTATGATTTGCCAAAATGCAGTGCTATCTTTCCTTTGGGTACTGTCGTGTAGACGTAGCCAAAGATCTCGTTTGATCTGTTTTTTGCGGTTTTGCCGAGCAGCGTTATAGTTTTTCCTCAAGTGAGAGATTTCCTGGGGGTCTCTCGTGGGCTTGCGCAGAGCTTCTTTAAGGGATGTAAGTGCCTTCCGGCAGGCGGTGTCAAACCATCTCGTGGTGGGGGACTTGGTCTTGTTTTTTAAGTTGACAAATAGCTCGTCCCTTATTGTTTCCTGGATACTTTGGAAGCAGCTGACAATTATTTCCGGTGGCGTCTCCAGAGACATGCATTTGGATAGCCAATGGTGTGTTTTTCCGAGGATCCTCTGTGTCATCTCCTCTGGGTCAATCTTTGCCCATTTGATTGTATACCCATTCAGTTTGTTCATGGACACTGAGTGTTGATCAAGGGAACTAAGCTTTACGGGGTGTACTCCTTCTTGTTTCATGTGGATTGTCACGCTGAGCGGATAGTGATCGCTGATTGGGTTTGTCCCAATTTCGTATTTCGTTAGTTGCCCTTTGAATGAATTTGAGGCTATTATATAGTCAATGGTTGAGGAGCAGCCTCGCCCATGGAAGGTGGGTAAGAAATCCTGCTGCGGGTCAACTAGTTCATTAACAAAATCCAGATCTAGGGAGAAAAGGATTTCGTTAAGTTTGTTACCGCATGACGAATGTGCAAAATGAGGGGTAGGATTCCCAAGTTCATTCTGGAGACCACAGTTTCCGTTTTTGTGTTTTGGGCACAAAGGGGAATTGAAGTCGCCACCCCAGATGAGATGAAACCATCGTTACTAAAATATGTATTATTAAATTCTGAGTTTATAGAGTCTAAACTCCAACTTTCCATCGTGTCCCCATGAGAAGTAAGATGTTACAAAGTATCCCCCATGCTATCCTACGGGACAGATAGCCTTTCCATAGTGAAATATGAAATGCACCGTATTTCACTATCAGGTCATTTAACACACACCAGGACATGCCCTACCTTTCACATACACTGCACCCTGCCCAGAGGGGTACCTAGGGCCTACCTGAGGGGTGCCTTATATGTAAGAAAAAGGAAGGTTTGGGCCTGGCACGTGGGGGCACTTGCCAGGTTTACATGGCATTAAAAACTGAGCACAGACACTGCAGTGGCAGGACTGAAGCACATTTGAAAGGCTGCCTGTGTTGGTGGCACTGTCAGTGCTGCAGGTCCACTAGCAGCATTTGATTTACAGGCCCTGGTAAGACACAGTGCAGTGTTTTAGGGACTCAGTAGTACATCAAATAAACCATTCATGTAAACACTAATCCATAAACACAATTTACATAAAGAGCCTATGCACTTTAGCACTTAATAGCAGTGGTAAAGTGCACAGGGTGCTAAAACTGACAAAAACAACATCAAAAACAGGAGGCCAACAAGTAGGGGGGTGAACCTGCTGAAAAAGTCTAACAGAAGGTGTTCGATTATTTCCATACTTAAAAGACTGGCTGTTATCTGACTCTTTTTCTTTTTAAGTTGGCTGCCAGATTGAAGATAGTTTCTACTGTTTGAAATATTTGAGATTCATAATAAATTATCAAACGTTGAGTCTTTCACCAGACCAAACTAAGACATTCATTGGGGCATTCATAGGCACACAGAAGGGATGGGTGTTCCTCCCAGGGAACAAAACGCAATCCTTGCAGATTTGGGTGGCACAGATTATTTTGCTGCAGATGGCTAGACATTGGACAAAAATTCAGGGGCTAATGTCATAAATAACAGCAGTGGTCCCTTAGGTGCAGTAAGAAATTGGTGTGTTAGTTGAGGGGAGGAAGTACTCACATCTAGAAATAATCACAATCCTTGTAATTGATGATAAATTAAGCTGACTAATCACCCAGATAGCTATGACACGGAGAAGGCAGGCTTAACTTAAAGACAATGGGGCATATTTACAAGCTCCTTGCGCCATGTATACACCGCCTTGCGTGACGCAACAGCGGAGTAAAGGTGGTGCATCCCTGCGAGGCATTTACAACGTGACGCATCTAGGGAGATGCGTCACATTATAAAGCCCAGCGCCACAATGGGGGCGTTCCCACGCAGAGTGGGCGTTCCGGCGCCTGTGCGCCTTGCAAAAGGGCCTGCGTGAAATCTACAAGATTTCATGCAGGCACTTCCGCGACGATGCTACGTCAATTCCTTACGCCTGCTTGAAGCAGGCTTAAGGACTGACGCAGCATGTTAAGTATTGGGCGGCCCTGAGCATTGCTGGAGTTGGGTCGCGCTTGCGACGCGACTCCAGTGCTGCGATGCCCTTACGTCACGAGATGCGTCACACATCTGCCTACCCTTGCGCCACGGCGCGCCACATTGTAAATGCGGGGCATCTGCCGCAGATTTTATAATAATGATTTTAACACATCCCCTAACAGGAATTTTATTGATCTATTTAATTTTATCACTAACTTAGAGTCCAGGCAAGATTTCGACAAGGCCTGTTGTATCTTGCTGGGTGGAGATTTTAATGCTAGGCTGAATAGTGTGCCCTCACATAACAGGCCAAATGGGCAGGGCATTCTTTGCCAAAGGGGCACTGAATTGTTCTCCCTCTTAAATACTCAGCACCTGCAAAATGTTATGGACATTGTTGCCAATTTCTCTCTTAATGCCCAGCTAGTGCCTACTTTCACAGGCAGGGGGTGTTCTTCAACTATTGATTATTTCTTTGCCTCACGCCGTATAGCCGATTGTTTATTAGATGGTGCCGTCATTCCAACGAGTCAAGGGGACCACAACCCTATTAGGGTTGTTATGAGCCTGGAATCACGGCCCATCTTTAATAAGGACTGTGGCGCTAGGAACTTCTCCCCCACGTTAGACAAACTCAGACTTAGATGGCGGGGTATTAACATCAGGGAAGTGTTTCATGTCTTAGTCAGAGATAACTTACATCTCTATAACTCATGTTTATTAGACATGGCTCCCCATCCCAAGGCCGTCTGTGATTTTGTCAAGATCTCTCTAGCCGCTACAACCTTACTATCTGCACCTCGTAGGGACATTGAATCAGGCCCCAGATGGTTCAATCACGAGTGCTCAGTGGCAAATAGGGAACTGCGAAGGGCATTGTCTTCTAGACCAAACTGCCCCATTGAAGTAAGAGAATCAAGACACAGGTATAAAGCTACTGTAAATAAAAGGAAAACAGAGATTCTAGAAGGTCGCTGGGCCGCATTGGCCAGAGCTGCAGATTTAAAGTAGGGAAATGCCTTCTGGACAGCCGTTAAAGACCTATGCTCCTCTGGACAGCTCATGAACCCGATCAGTTGCTCCATCACAGGTGAAGCATGGGTGAATCATTTTAATGCCATCTATGCCGCACCTCATTCGGAGCCGGCCCCACTGTCCAACTGTCATCCACCGAGGGTTGACATAACTCTATCTGAGGTAGAAGATGGTATTAACCAGAGCGTGGGGAATAAGGCACCGGGCCCTGATGGCCTACTCATTGATATCATCAAATTAAATCTAGATGTCTGGGCTCCGCTTCTTTTAAATGTTTTTAATAATCTTACTGTTGCTCCCCTCCCTTGCACTTGGTCATCAAGCTTTATCGTTCCTATTTTTAAGAAGGGAGATCGTTCTCAACCTAGTTGTTACAGGCCTCCCTCATCAATAATACGCAAAGAATTCTTGACAGGATCCTATATAATAAGATTCTGTGTTGGACTGAGGACAATGGCATTTTGGAAAGCTGCCAATTAGGTTTCCGCAATAGGGTTGGAACCATTGAGCAGTGTCTCATTTTAAACTTAATTTTGGGAAAATACAATATCGCACGCAGATCGCCAGTCTATCTCGCTTTCATGGACCTGTCCTCTGCGTTCGATTTTGTTAATAGATCGAAACTCTGGACAGCTCTCTTGAATTATGGCTTAGACGAGCCCCTTGTGCACTTTTTGGCTTACCTACACAAAGACCTTAACGCTTGTGTCAGGATTGGTCAGGGGGGTGAAGTGACAAATGTCATTAAAGTCCAAAGAGGGGTTAGACAAGGATGTGTTTTAGCCCCCCTTTTTTTTATTGTTTATATTAACGGTCTTCATAAAATTCTTACCCCGCCCTCTTTCTCATGATGTCCCGAAAATCATGGGCAGCTCCCTCCCCGTTCTGCTCTATGCAGATGATGCGGTCCTCACGGGCCGCACCCCAAACGCCTTACGCATTTTGGTGAAGAGATTTGTTGACTATATGGAGTCTCTCGACCAAAAACCAACTTTAAGAAATCTTTTATTATGTCTTGTGGCTCCAATGAACGACAGCTAGGTAGTATTTCGGTGGCCGCAGACAAACTGTGGTCCACCAATAGTTTTCCTTATTTAGGGGTGGTCTTTGCTGCGAACAACTCCTGGACTGAGCATATTGCTCACTCCAGGGGTAGGTTCTCAAAGGCCATCAACTCAATCCTTAGCCTACCACGCTCCAAATACACTGGCGCTTTATCTGCTAACTTAAAAATTTTAAAAGTGCACCTGCGCCCCAGTTGCAACTTATGGCGTGGAGGTCTGGGGTGTGGTTAAGAGCGGACCCATCCAACTAGAAGAGAACAGATTTCTCAGGAAGATGCTCTGCGTCCCTATCTCTACTACACAATATGTTTGTCATAAGGAGCTAAATCTGAATTTCATTGAATACTTCGTTCGTGCTCGCCCTGCCCTTTTTTGCCTTTCTATTTGGAAGCACCCGGCGGCATCACTTACCAGAGACATTATTATCGAATATTCCATGGTTCTCTGGAGTGTATAACAGTCTCTGTAGCATTATTCAAGGGAGTGTTTTCACTAAGTATACTGCAAATAACCTCCCACATAAAAATGAAATAAGAAATGCTCTATACACATTGTATGATCTAGAAAGATTAAACAGGGAATTTTTAAAGATCACTGTTTCCTCATATCTGGCTTATGATTATTTAACTTCGCCCATGCCTTATTATTTGACACTTCCGATGAGCCATTGGGTGCGGGGATTATTATTCCGCTTAAGGGCAGGCTCAATTAAATTTGCACTTGGTTACCCCCTTGGCCATCAGAAAGAACTTGATTCTTTGCCTTGTTCGTGTGATGGCCTGAGTGGTCAATCTGCGTTGCATTTCTTATTTTTTTGTAAACTTTATATGAAATATATGAAATGGTTTTTAACTCCGTATTTTAAAAAACTTTATCCGATCAGCTTAGAAAATGCATATTTAATGATATTAACCATGGATGATGTTGAACTCATATTCCGCACTGGCACTTTTCTGCGCACAGCTGTCCGAGCTAGAAAGACTATGCTTGACATTTGGACATGTATGTATTATGTGAATTTACGATGCTTCTTTTAATTGTTTAGTGATTATCATTTTTCTTTTATGTATTTGCACTTTTATGGATACCTTGATATCCGAATAAAGTTCTTATTGAATTGAATTGGATTGTTAGTTTCTGTACTCAATATTCTCCATCCATGTTGAATGGATATTCAGGGGACACAATAAAGTGCTAGTCACTGAAAGGACATGTGTACATTACACTTTACATATCTTACTTTTGAATACCATGCACCCTGTCTTAATGGGCAATAAGGCATACTTAAAGATGATTTATAAATATTTAAAAGGAGGCTTTTAGGCCTGTCAAGGGAGTTATTGCGACAGGTAAAATTTTGCAGGTTAAACTTGAAAAATGCCAGGCTACTGACAGCAAGTTATATTTGCATTATCACTATTGTAGGTGGCACCATGAGTGATGAAGCCCACTAGTGGCATTTAACTTACTGACCTTGGGTACATGTTATGCACCATTTATTAGGGACTTTTAGGTAAGTTAGATATGCCAGTTAGGAGTATGCCAAATAGACCATGTTAAATTGAGGAGCGCAAGCCATTTACCAATAGTTGGCAGGGAGAAAGTGTTCGGAATTCTATAGCAAGCAAAAATAGAGTGCAGCAAAAAGGCAATTTGGGGTGACCTTACAGAAAGGACGAATTTCCAACAGGAGCATCATCATATCAAGACAGTTATGTTTCACATGTTTAACCATTGGTCACCATTGACACATGAATACAAGAAATTCACCCAGCTATCAGAGGAATACAGGGCCCATCTGCAGCAGTGGGTTGATAAACTAAATTTGAGAAATGTAATATACTTTTAATATCCAAGCCTTTGCAAAATAGCATCAGAAGCCCCCTTGAGGTGTTAGAAGAAAGGGAAAAGTAGTCAGTTCTAGAGATGTATCGCTGCTCAAATTGAAAGGAGCTAATAATGGCATGGTACACCTTTGAGAGGCTCACCCCACATTTTTAATGTGCCTCTATGTTGATCAGAACCAACAGCAAGAAAGTGAAGTTGGCGTAAGCATGCAAGGAGGCACGAGGATCAGGGCTCTAGGCAAGATTGCCGAGGAGATATTCTCATAGGCGGTATACCACCTGTTAGCTCTGAGGGTAACCCACATTCCATGATTGGAGAAAATTCAGGTGGCAAGAATGAGCAGTGATCTACTGATGGTAATCTCCTTTCATTTAAGGATGTAGGTGTTTCAGTTGATAGTGGACATGTTCAGGAGTCCATGATTCGACTTGTTTGCACCCCTGAACATTGCTCTTCTGCCACACTTTGGTTCAGAAACCTGACATCAGAATGTGTGATGTGTACTCAATGTCAATCTCATGGCTGTCATGGCTGTCAGGGATCTTCTTTGTATTCCCTCTGATACCTCTTGCATCACCTGGCTGTTTTTGCAAGGTCACTCCCAGATTTTTGCCTTCTGTTGTATTTCACGGTTTTGTTGGCTTTATTACTCATTTTCCCAGCTAATCAGTGGTCAACTACTTGTGCACTCCCCTTAATACATGCTAAAATCATCTTACACCTGCTTTGTATATTTAATATATTTGTAAGTCCCTTGTAAATAGTACTATGTGTACCCAGGGCCTGTGAATTAAATACTACTAGTGAGCCTGCAGCACTCATTGGGCCACTAATTCTGGATTACCAAATAGGCAAATTAGGCACTGGCCAATGGGCCCATCTCCTTTTTGGGGCCCAGCGACAACAGATCAAAATACAACTTAAAGTAGATCCAACCGAGACATCAGATTCACATAACAGTTTGCCTCTTTTAAGCTCATCTTCTGGCAGCTGTCAGTTTGTAAAACCATCCAGTGCATTGGCTATAAAAAGATAATTTGTGAGGGGGACCCCAGAATTCTGACTGCTTAGGGCACCCCACAGGGTTTAATCCGGCAATGTGTGGCACCCACAAAAGCCTTTTACAACATGTCTCAGGCCGCAGCCTGTAGTACAGTTTTAAACTAACATTTTGACCTGCAGAAATAAACCTTTTGCCAAGCCTAAACCTTCCTTTTTAATACATATAAGTCACCCCTAAGGTAAGCCCTAAAGGGTCATAGGACAGGGGTATTGTTTTTATAAAGTAGGACATGTGTATTTAAATTTTACATGACCTGGCAGTGATACACTTCTTAAGGTATTTTTCACTGGTCTAGCTCTCCCATTGACACAAACAAATTGCAATTTAACATACTTTTTATTGGAAAAGTCAGATTTTAAGTCATAATTCTGAAATTGCCACTTTTAGAAAGGCGGCCCCAACCATTTGTGCTTTCAGACAAGTCCTGGGTCAAAGGACTATGAATGACTGTGCTGGGGCTTAAATATGGGTTCCAGACTGAAACACAAATGGGGCTTAGGTGCTGAAACGATGGAACACCCTGGCAGGGTGGTTAGGGTAGTACCTGTACTTTTTGTGACAACGAGCGGGCTGCTTCAAGCTGCATCTGTGCCGGCCGTGCTGACCACCAACCTAAAGCTCTTGTTAAACCTGCTCTTTGCACTACAGTGACTACCAGCAAAGACCGACAACGCAAGATCCACATTCCACACTACTGTAATGATAGCCTGAAATGACTGCTGGCAGGAGCTCTGTTTAAAGCTTGGGGGCATTTACTTTTGGAAACTTTGCCGCCGCTGCTGTCCTGGTTCTCCCAGCCACTGACGTTGCTGCCGCCTCACCCGGGACCACAATTCCCGGCAACACCTGTGGCCTGGATGCCGCCTACGTTCACCTAGCGCCCGGTGGCGCTTAAAAGCCTTGCAGAGCTCCGGTGGAGCGGGAGTCCTGTTTAAAGCTTGGGGGCACTTACTTTTGGAAACTTTGCCGCCGCTTGCTGCCCAGGTTCTCGCGGCCACTGATGTTGCTGCCACCTCACCCGGGACCACAATACCCGGCAACACCTGCATCCTGGACGCCGCCTACGTTCACCTAGCGCCCCGTGGCGCTTAAAAGCCCTGTAGAGCTCCGGTGGAGCGGGAGCTCTGTTTAAAGCTTGGGGGCACTTACTTTTGGAAACTTTGCCGCCGCTGCTGTCCTGGTTCTCGCGGCCACTGACGTTGCTGCCGCCTCACCCGGGACAACAAGTCCCGGCAACACCTGTGGCCTTGACGCCGCCTACGTTCACCTTGCGCCCGGTGGCGCTGGAAAACCCTGCAGAGCTTCGGTGGAGCGGGAGCTCTGTTTAAAGCTTGGGAGCACTTACTTTTGGAAACTTTGCCGCCGCTGCTGTCCTGTTTCTCGTGGCCACTGACGTTGCTGCCGCCTCACCCGGAACCACAATTCCCGGCAACACCTGTGGCCTGGACGCCGCCTACATTCACCCAGCACCCGGTGGCGCTTAAAAGCCCTGCAGAGCTCTGGTGAAGCGGGAGCTCTGTTTAAAGCTTGGTGGCACTTACTTTTGGAAACTTTGTCGCCGCCGCTGTCCTGGTTATCAAGGCCACTTACGTTGCTGTCGCCTCACCCGGGACCGCAATTCCCGACAACACCTGTGGCCTGGACACCGCCTACATTCACCTAGCGCCCAGTGGCGCTTAAAAGCCCTGCAGAGCTCCCGCGTCGCTGGACGCGCGCGAACTGCGCTGGGTGAAGCCCGGGAGAAGGGCGGGCCGTCCTAGACCATCAGGGGCCGGAAGAGGCCGGGCTGGGCCACATTATTTAGCTTTCAGACCAAAGTCCTCACATGTTTGGGTATTCATCCGTGTATTGAATTTTAACTTGTACATGCTGACAGTCATTGTTATTGTTTATGTTTAAGTTACCTGGTTGTTACACCTAGCCTGTTAGCTGCTTCTTAGTTACAACTAGCCTGTTAGCTGCTTCTTAGTGAAGCTATTTTACTGTTATATAGGGTAGTAACCATGGTTAGAAGGAAGTTATAGACAGCACCCGTAGGGTCTATAGCTGCTACAAAATCCAGAGTGACAACTATGGAAGCATTTCTATCGAAGGCATCTTCAGTCATTGATAAAGAGATCGAGCTGGTGAATAGGCGTCTCTCCAGATCGCCAGTTGGTTCTCTTTATCATCCCCAGGTAGGCCCTACTAACAACAGCCATAACGATACGTTGGAAGAACTAGAGGACACCCAACAATGTTCGGGCACAGATAGTGAAATATTGGCTACCGACTCGCTTCCTAATATTTTAGAAGACGCAGGCAGAGTATTACTGAAGCCCTTGTCTCCTGTGATAACAATTGTTAACAGTAAAGGCCCTGTAAATGTTACCACTATGGGGGAGGGAGGGCCTAGTGGGAAGAACATTGTTGCCTCATCAGAGGCTCTCAAAGGCCCTAGTCCATCCCCACATTCAAGGGTAGCTGGTCGCCCAGCGGGTAGCCTCAAGAGAAAGTGCAAAGCCATTGTCGGTCAAGCAAAAAAATCTAAACCTAACGAACCGCCAATATTAACCTCTGCACTAGGGGGGGGTTCCTTGGGGCTGACAAATTAACGTTGGACACCTTTAAATTAATTAAGCATGGGCACATTTTGCGAATCTCGCGTTCGCGAATTTTGCGGATTTACGAACTCGCAATCCGCAAAATCCGCGAATTCTCGCGAATTTGCGTATTTTTTCTTTTTTGTGTTTGCGCGGGTTTCTGCCAGTTCGCGAGGGTTTTGTACAATTTCGCAAATTGCGAACTTACCTGTCGGGTCGCAAGTTTCGCGAACTTGTTGTTTCTACGTGTCCAGCCTGTTTGGGACACTCTTCTTCATCACTGCCACTCTCTGTCACCACTGCCACTCTGAAGTAATTCGGGGTTCCCAAGGCCTACACGCTTCGGAGATAACCCACTTACACTCAAGAACTGTTGGCACGGAAACTGTAAAAGGCAAAGAACAAGTTTATTAAGACCCCATGGGGTGGTGGTACACTCAAACAGCACCCTTCGGTAATGCAAGAGGTATCACACCGAACACCGGTGTGACTCCGTTTATATACAATTTCGGGGTAATAAAAGATAGGCGGCACAAGTTAAGACACATTTAAGGACATATATGTTCATGCTTTGGAATACTGCCAGCTCATTGGAGGGGGCACAACTCCGCTGGTCAGTTTGGTGCACATTCCTGAAAACTCATGGGTCAGTGGGAACTGCGCATGTGCAGCTTGACCAATACTAAAAATAGCCTGTTGCTGGGCAGATAGAAGTGGTCAGCGGAACGGACAACGGACTAAAGGGCACGCCGGCCACGAGGCCGCTCATGATCTAAGATGGCCGCCGCAACATTCAAAATGGCGTTTTCGTATATAGCCAAGTTAAGGAGGACAACGTGTAGGTTCAGCTAATCGCTAATGCGGCCGGGCCAATTACGACAGACGACCCTTTTAGCGTTTAGCTGAATCTACCTCATAATGAACATAATCAGGATGTTCGTCCTCGATGTCTATTAACATTATTTGTGTTACCTCTTTGTGAAGCATCATTTTGTCATGGGCAAGAGCTCGTCTTGATGGTATGCAAGCTGATAAACACATTGAGCATAAAGCTGGGCCACATTGAATACATAGGCATATGAAAAACATAGCTCCCACAAGTATGCACAGAATCGTCAACAGTTTCCAGCCCCATGTTACAAGCATGGACCAGAACCATCCCGAAAGTGTCCAAGTTCCATTGTCCGGGTGTATCTCAGCTGCAATCTTATGAAGCTTGGAGATGGCATCATACACAGATGGGGAATTGTCCGGAATATACACACAACAGCTGCTTCCGATAATTCTACATGCCCCCCCACGATCAGCTAAAACAACGTCCAATACCATTCGATTTTGGAGGGTGACAATTCTGGAAATCTGTAGCTCCTCAGTAATATTCCCCAGGGCAATGGCTGTGTCATTTGCAACAGCCTCGACAACACGCGTCAATCATCTAATTTTCCGGCTGTTCAGTGCAGCCCCCACAAAGGAGAATAGTCCCAGATTAAAGTCCACATACTGTTGCAATGCAGTGTCTGCTTGGTCAATGTCTTCCAGAGCAACAGTTCGTTTGACCCTATTTAAGACGAAGTCATGGTACAGGGTATAATCATTGTGATACATCGGAGGGGCAATGAATACAGGAGGTAACACAAACGATACATAGCACGTGCCCAACCACCCCAATGGAAGCTGATGGTAGCCCTTCGTTCCACAGATAAAATATGTATTTCGTGATGCAACGAATGAAATGCCATTCGGGCTATCAAACGTAAGAGTAATATTACATTCGCTTTTCCCCACTGCAATCGAGCCCTTATTCCTGATACATAAATCGGCTTTTGTAGCAATGACATTTATAACATGGGCACTAGATACATTAATGTTCCGCTGATTGCTATATACTCGTGGGGCAGACACATTATCAGGCCTATACTCTTCCCATTCGAAACGAGTGCCCTCAGCCCGGGGAAACCCGTCCTTATCATGGAAACATACTTTATTCAAGCGGAAAAGCACCCCTCCCTTAGTTGACCATCTCAGGGTAAAAAGGAGGGTGTACCAAGCATTGCATGACCCATTATGTGAAAACGGGAGTGGAATAAGTGGGGTGCCCCCTCTCTTCTGGTGCCCAGGCAACATCCCACACACCCAGCAATTTGAGGTATTGGTCATGTCATGTGTGTGGTGAAGAATCTGAATGAAGCTGTTATTTAAGTACGTTTGGCGATGGCGCTCTTCATGGAAGGGCAGTGTAAAATGAAAATGTTCAGACGGTGCCGGGGTAGGCGGCAGCAAATGTTCACGTACAGGCACCACAAGTTCGACTACCCAGGCTATAATAGCTATCACCACAATAGTCAAAACAAAGAGAAAGGCACCCAATATTTTCTTATCACGTGATGCCGTTGATGCCATAGTTCAAAAATGTTCCTGCAAAGTCTCAAATAGCACAAATTGTTCACAAAGTCTCAGATACACGCGTGTGTATACCTAAAAAAAAGGAAAAATGCGGTGCTGAACTCCGAGGTAGCCGTTGTTTTCTTCTCCGGGCCAAGACGGGTGTCACTACTCTGGCAGAACTGATCCCCCCCCCCCTTGGAATTCCCGGTTTCCGTTTCACAAACCTGGAGCGGTAACCAACCAGTCATAAAAAGGCCAAAAAAAATCTTCTTATCGTGGACGCAAGTTGTAGCGCTCTCGTCCGGCAGCAGCTTGGTCCGGGAAGGCTCCCTCAACTTCAGCCGACGTCACAGCTGGGCTCTTTTCTTTCTCCAAGATCTCCTTGTAATCAGTCAGTACAGCAGGAGTCACCAGATCCGGAGAGACACGGCGACAATGTGTCGAATGCACCCACCGCTTCCTGTTTGTCACTCGTACTGCGGTGCGGGTCGCAAGAAGGACCTGCTCGGGGCCCTTCCACCTGGGCTCCAGACTGCTTGCTCTCTCAAACGAGCGAACCATCACATGGTCACCAGGGCGGAGATCATGGCCCTCTCCAGTAGAGTTGTCAGGGAGCGCTTCTCGAACCTGTTGATGAATAGAGAGCAAGTCATTTGTTAATCGTGCCAAATAATCATTCATCATAACACAAGGCACATCATGTATTAATCGCGGCTTGGGCACCCCCCAGATATTCATCGGGCGGCCAAACACCACCTCATAAGGCGTAAGGCCAGTTTGTGAGTGGGGTACTGATCTAAGAGAGAGCAGTGCTAGCGGCAATGCGTCTGGCCACTTCAACGATGTAGACGCCACAATTTTGGCCAGCTTAAGCTTCAACGTAGCATTGTACCGCTTGACCAAACCTGCTGACTGAGGGTGGAATACAGCGTGGAACTTCTGCTGAATCCCTAACCCCTTCAGTACATATTCCACAATCTTTCCAACAAAATGGGGCCCATTATCGCTCCACAAAAATTTGCAAACTCCAAAGCGAGGAAAGAATTCCTTAAGCAACACCTTAGCTGTTGTCAAAGCCGTATTGTCTTTCGTGGGGTAGGCCTCAACCCATTTACTAAAAGCACACACCACCACTAGGACGTACTTCAGGTTATTGCAGCGCTCGAGTTGGATGTAATCCATTTGAAGCACCTCAAATGGTGCAGAAGGTGGAACAAACCCTCCTTTCGGAGGATAGGTCCCCTTTCCAGGATTGTGTTGCAAACATACCAGGCAGGTCTGCACTACTCTCTTTGCAGTATTAGCAATCTCGGGGTGTTCCCAAACTCGTGTTAAAAGCCGAGTGATTGCAAGAGCTCCGACATGAGCCAGTCCATGTGTCATCTGGACCATCGCCTGCAAGTAAGCCGCAGGCAATTTCCACTTCTCCATGTCTTTGCTTCTCCAACAACCCTCGTCATCTAGTACCCCATCTGCTGCCCAAGCCGCGAGCTCAGATTCAGTGGCTGATTTTTGAATATCCCGTATTTCTGCTCTAGCATCACTCCATCGCTCAGCCTGTGATTGTACCACATACATGGGGGAGCTAGTTCGAGACATAGCCGTTTGTCTTGCTATGCTGTCTGCAAAGGCATTTCCTTGGCCCACTTTGTCCGTGATCTTTTTATGGGCACTGCACTTCACTATCGCTACCTTCTTAGGGCCAAGCAACGCATTTAAGAGATCACGCACTAGCTCTCCGTGCATAATGTGCTCTCCGTGTGATGTCAGAAACCCACGTTCCCTCCAAAGTAGCCCGAAGTCATGGGCCACTCCAAAGGCATACCGGCTGTCCGTGTATATGTTCACACATAATCCGGCACTTAATTCGCAGGCTCTTGTTAAAGCTATCAGCTCTGCTGCCTGAGCCGACTTTTGTGGTATCCTAGCTGTTTCTACCACTGTTTTAAGTGTCGTGATCGCGTATGCTGCGGAAGTCGTACCATCTGGCAGCCTTAGACACGATCCATCAACCCACAGTTCCCCATCCACATCTGGAAGTGGCATATCCTGGAAGTCGACACGACCCTTTGTCTGTTCTTCGGTCAGGAAAACACAGTCGTGATGTTTTTCTTCCTGACCCTCCTCGGCCGGATAGGGCAATAAAGTGGCAGGGTTCAAAGTAGCGCATCTTTTCAATGTGATATGTGGTGCCAAGAGTGTCAGCTCATATCCTGTTAGCCGTGCACTCGTGAGATATTGGGTCTTTGTTTGGTTTAACAGGGCATCTACTGCGTGAGGAACTAACACCAACAATTTGTGTGATAACACTATTCCCTCACTCTGTCGTATGGCTACCGCTGTTGCTGCTACCGCTCGAAAACACCCAGGCAACCCTCGTGCTACAGGATCCAAAATGGCAGAGAAGTATGCACATGGTCTCTGCTTATCCCCATGCAATTGCACTAACACTGACAACGCACACCCATCATTCTCGTGCACGTACAATGTGAAAAGTTTCGTGTAGTCTGGTGTACCTAACACGGGTGCGGAACAAAGGGCCTGCCTCAACTGCTCAAAAGCTTTCTGACATTCATCTGTCCACTCAAGAGGCATTGGTGTAGCTTTGGATAGTAATGCTAGCAAAAGTTTTATAATATGTGAAAAACCCATAATCCATTGCCTACAAAAGGACGTCAACCCTATGAAGGCACGTACATCTCTCTGCGTGCGGGGGACTGGTGTGTCAAAAATCGCTTGAATTCGATCAGATGTTAATGCACGCCCCTCCTTAGACAACAGATGACCAAGGTAGGTCACCTGGGGTCTACAGTATTGAAGCTTTTTCTTGGAAACCTTGTGATTGTGCTGTGCCAAAAAGGAAAGCAACGCAAGTGTACTCTGTTCACATTGTGCATAGGAGTCAGCGGCAAGCAGAAGGTCATCCACGTACTGGATGAGCGCAACGCCAGACTGCAATTTAAAAGAATCTAGCTGCCTTTTCAAAGCCTGACTGTAGATGCTAGGGCTTTCAGTATATCCTTGGGGAACACGACAAAATCTATACGATTTATTATTGAGTGTAAAACCGAACAGATATCTGCTATCAGGATGAACAGGGATGGAAAAGAACGCATTCTTTAAGTCAATAACGCTAAAGGTGGTGGCTGTCGGTGGAACCAAGGTAAGCAAAGTCGTAATATCAGACACCACCGGGTATTGGAGGATGACAATTTTGTTGATCTCACGCAAATCAATAATAAATCGATAGATCTTGCCATCAGTGTCTCTCTTAAGAATCGGTAAAATAGGGCTGTTACAAACATTATAAGGGACCTCCTCCACAACCCCTGCAGAAATCAAATCCTGAACAATATGTGTCAATGCAATTTCACCTTCTCTCGAGATCTTATACTGTGGCACTCGTGGTAAAGGGGCCCCCTCCTTAACAGTAATGTGTATTGGTGGAATACGCATCTCTCCCACATCCGTATCTGAGGTCGCCCACAACGTGTGTGGCAGAGAGGCCAAAGCAGGGATGTCTAAAATAGCATAAAATCTATCAGGGTCAGGATAATTGTCATTCAGAATAACCCGCACTCCCTCTGGAGCGCAACGTATTGTCGCTCGAAAATATTTAAGCAAATCAATGCCCAGGATATTGTCTGGGGTATGGGGTGATAACAAAAATTGGCCAAAACTAAAGTATCTGTCTATGCATAGTGCAAGGGGCTTGGACAATGGGCTAGGGGAGGGTGTGCCATCAAACCCTACACACATAATCATTTCGCCAGACAGGGGAGCCCTCGGAACCAAGTTTTTCGACAAAGCGCTACGAGTAGCTCCTGTGTCGACTAAAAATTGATCAGTAGAACCCAGAATGCCCGCTGTTACATATGGACCTTGCTGATCTACCGGCACTTCAACTGATTCCTTACCCCATCCTACGCAATCCTATGCATGCACATAATCCTGGTGCTCCACATTCTCTCCCTCAGAAATTTGATATTGATTCCGTCGATCAAACGTATTCCGTTCGTCCTGGCCACGGCCCCTCTCCTCAACCTGTCTACGATCACCTCCGCCACCTCTCACTCCAGTATAACCTCCTCTTGACCTTCCACTTCCTCGACCACGCTGACTACGCTGTTCACGAAGTACCGGACAATCTTCAGCCCAATGCCCAAACTCCTTACAATATGCACACTGATCCTCCGCAATGTCCGTACGACCATACGATGCATTTCCTCCACCTCGTCTACCTCTATCATTCCCTCTACCCTGTGTTCCCCGAACCTGCGCCAACATCACCTTCGTTTTCAATTCCTTCGCCTTTTTCTCTACACTTTCTTTAGCCTCCACTTCCTGCCGCTCATAATACTGAGCCATAGTTAACAAGGACGCATGGGTCGCCGTGGCCCAGGAACTTTCACTCGACTTCAATCGCTTTGCAATCTCTGGTAGGAGATTAGCTACATACTTATCTACAAACAAATGCCGGCCCGTATCGTCAGTTAAAGATTGACCACTGTAATCATGAAATGCTTCCTCGAAGCGTGTAAAGAAATCTGAGACCGTTTCATCGGGTTTCTGCTTGCACGACGTTAGCATGGTCCAATCGATCTTTTTAGAGGGAACAAGCGTTTTTAATTTAGTCAAGATAGCTGCCGGAAGGTCTAAAATTAGCTGGCAAGGCTTACAGGCTGGTTCTCTATCTAAATCTGCAGCATTTATTTCTTTCCATGTTCCCCCCAATATCGTTTCATCATTATTTTTACGAATTTGCCTCCACATATCAGGTGGTAAAATTAGCCCAAAAAACAAATCTATATCCACAAGAGTCATCACACAAGACGATATAGCCCCCTCCACCCCCTCATAAAATGCCGCCGGATTCTTCCGAAGATCAGGTAAAGAATTTTTCAATGCCATGACATCTGCTCTATTCCATGGCGTGTATACCCAATTATACCCAAAATACCCTTTCGCATCCTTCGACAATTTATCATCATCCGTACCTTCCCCTTTTGGTGGAACATACAAAGGCGCGGCTTCACGCATAGGCATAACATGCAACGCAGAACTCTTATCTGAACCACGGAGAGAACACTCTTTGGCCTGCCCGTCATTCTCCAATTCGGACTCCTTTCGCCTCTTTTTCCGTTCCTCCCTCAAACGGGTTGTCTCATCCCGCAGCTTGATCAATTGCTCAAACAAGTCATCAACATCTGAAAGATCAAAATCACCTTTAGTCAAATTTTCACGATACACTGACAACGCTTTGGGCTCAAACATCTCAGAAAGATCACGATATGCACCTACAACTTCATCCGCCAGACTAGACAAAAAATACATCAATTCAAGATCAGACCACGCTTTCTTTTCCGTTAACAATTGCTCCTGAGTAACACTACGCTTATTCACTTTACGAGCCCAACTGCGTAGATGAGCGGACCTCTCCGTAGTGAACCTGAGAGCGGATATACCCTTCTTGTCCGACTTATCCCGTTCATCGTCCTCTGAATCCGCAGCCGGAGCCGTCGGCGAAACATACGGAGGCGGTGACCGTTCTAGCAAAGAAAAATCATCAATTTCATTATTAAGGACAGGATAAAGTGGTCGGCGAATAGGAAATTGACCAATCATTTGTAATTTACGTTCCCGTTCCTCCCTTTCTTTCTTCTCCTGAGCCTCCTTTTCCTCAAGCTGTAAAGCCTTATCCCGAGCAGCCTTGCGCTGCTCTTTGTCCGCCAAGGCAACCTCACGCTTCAGTCGTTCACGCGCCGCTTTCTCCCACATTCGCACACAATCAAACATATTTTGTCTAGACCTGCGTTGAAACAAACATTGCTCTACAAATTGTATTTTACTTAAATCAAACGACCCGTGTAGAGGCCATTGCAATTCAAGATCGGCCTTGGTGTACTTATGCCATAATTTACTATACATAATAGGGGGAAGGCCAAGTTTTATATAAATGTCCCTATTTGGTGTTCCCTCTGGGGGAGCCGGCTGTGCTTCTGCTAACCTAATTGAGGTACCTTCTCCAAAACAACACATTCCTCGGAGTGTGCTGAAAACAGGCATGTTCGAAAAGTATCACGAAAGCGTGACACCGGACAAAATGGCACTTACAGTTCTTCACACAGTTGTGCCGCTCAAAGGAAAAAAACACAGTTAGAGAAACATCTCTACATGCCTGCCTATGTGAAGTGCACTACACATATAAGTTCAAAGATCACAAATTCACACTGTTAGCTAACTCAAATCAAAAGACATAGATCGTAGGACTTCGGCAAGCGTCCGAGGACTACCTTACCGATCACAAAGCACAAATTTTCAGTAAGCGTCCGAAGACTACCTTACCGAACACAAATCATAGGACCTCAGTAAGCGTCCGAAGACTACCTCACCGATCACAAAGCTTACCCAAATTCCCAAATGTCCAGATTCCAACTGCCAAGGTCTTGTAAGCCAAATCAGCCAAACAGCACTTTCTCAGCGATGCAGACACTTCGAAAACTCAGTCGGAGACCGGCGCCACCTGGAAGGTCAGATCGGAAGGGAAGGAAAAGACACCGTGGCAGCCAAGACTCGGGTCACTCATGGCAGCGCGCGCCCATGGTGGGTTTCCAAGCCTTCGTCACGACCTCTCCTTCGGGCATCCGAGTCCCCGATGAGTCCCTTTGTGGTCGCCAATTGAAGTAATTCGGGGTTCCCAAGACCTACACGCTTCGGATATAACCCACTTACACTCAAGAACTGTTGGCACGGAAACTGTAAAAGGCAAAGAACAAGTTTATTAAGACCCCATGGGGTGGTGGTACACTCAAACAGCACCCTTCGGTAATGCAAGAGGTATCACACCGAACACCGGTGTGACCCCGTTTATATACAATTTCGGGGTAATAAAAGATAGGCGGCACAAGTTAAGACACATTTAAGGACATATATGGTCATGCTTTGGAATACTGCCAGCTCATTGGAGGGGGCACAACTCCGCTGGTCAGTTTGGTGCACATTCCTGAAAACTCATGGGTCAGTGGGAACTGCGCATGTGCAGCTTGACCAATACTAAAAATAGCCTGTTGCTGGGCAGATAGAAGTGGTCAGCGGAACGGACAACGGACTAAAGGGCACGCCGGCCACGAGGCCGCTCATGATCTAAGATGGCCGCCGCAACATTCAAAATGGCGTTTTCGTATATAGCCAAGTTAAGGAGGACAACGTGTAGGTTCAGCTAATCGCTAATGCGGCCGGGCCAATTACGACAACTCTCTGACTACTCATGCCACCCTCTGGCCCACCCATGCCACCCTCTGTTTCATCACAGCACCCTCTGGTTGTCCAGTCAGTGTACATTATTGTGGCAACGCAAGCACACCTTCCCTGCCTCAAGTGACCTGAATTAATTTGGGGCTGATTAATGTGTCACAGAATATTTTTTTAGCTGGCACCTGCTTCCTTAGTGCTTCCTGATTAGTGATCTTTTGCACTTGCTAAGTGCTTTCATTGTTGCAAAATTAGTTACAACACCTGCCCTGCCCCAACTGACAATAATGAATTAGGGGCTGATTAATGGATTTGAACTTCCAGCCTGGCTCCTGCTTGTCTCCCTTAGCTGTAATTCAGGACCTTTGTGGCATATTTGTAACTATTCTGAGGTTCAGAGCAGGGTCACATAATAGTTGCAACTGGCAACTGAACTCTGGAGGGGCCCCTCAGGAAGCACTACAGGAAATGGCTACTAATGATGAGCCTGAACTTTTGAACCTGGTAAGTAGTTTCAGTTTTGCTAAGATCGTATTTCTGCAATTTTGCACTTATTCGCGGGGCGCAAAGTTGTACTGGGAAGCCGCGAACTCACGCGAACAGTGTGAGCAAAATCCGCTGCTCGCGGATTTGCGGATTTTGCGGGAGTTTCGCGAATCTCGCGGATTGCGAATTTACCGAAAATCCGCAAAATCTGCGAGCGAAACGGATTTTCCGCCCATGCTTAAAATTAATGTTGAGCCCTGTGTTGGAGAAAAGGCTGCACCCATCATGTCTAAGTTGTATGATATAGAGCATAGCCTTGCTGCCTTATCTAGGTACCAGGCTTCATCTTGCTCTTCAACCACCATAAGTAGCAAGCCAACCAACCCTGCCCCTCTAGCTGGCCCCATACAACCAACAGGTGGACCTAATCGCGATATTCCACCTAGCACTAGCGTGCTTCATGGAGGCTGCCCGGGCAATGGAACATCGGTGAAGTTGGTGGGGGGGTACCACCGAGGGTATCACATCCAACAGGCCACTCCCAACAACATACCTTGATCACACACCCCCGGGACCGAGGAACAATAGGGGTAGGTGTCAGGGAGAAACGATCACTATTACCTCAAAGTCTACAGTAATAGACTTACCTCCCCAATCTACACCATTGGTGGTCATTCTTGGGAATGTGCGCTTGACTGAAAGTACCCCCAGTTTCTAAAGAGCCCACGTTGTCTCTCTATTCTCAGCATATAAGAGTGGGCCTTTCTGGACAGACTCCGGTTGGGGGGTGCCCTGCTGATCCCACAGAGAGTCTAAAAATGGCCCCCACCGTAGACCCTATGAGGCAAGTGGCCATAATGTCATCTCTTGGAATACTGCTGGGTTGGTATGGAAATGTCAAGATCCAAAGTGGGTAGAGTTTATAAGGCTATTACCTGTGATCTGTCTACAAGAGAGCTGGATGGTGGATTGTAATCTATTCCTAGAGGGATACAAAGCTTTTTTTGTCCCGGCTACACCATCATCCAGTGGCAGAGCCAAAGGAGGTTTGGTTATATATACTGCTCTAGCCTTGAAATGTGTAATCAATTCAATATCCTCTTCTAACATTTACATTCAAGCAGTTATTTAAAGAGAGGGAATGTAAAGCTGTGTTTGATTAACTTCTACAACTCAGTGAATATTACAGGGGTTTGCAGGATTGCCCAGTTGGGAGATTTTGTTAAACAGTATTGTGGAATTGCCTCCCACTGACTCAGCTATGGGAGAAATGGGATGCGATAGGATGGGTGCCTTCATTTTGAACACTCTGGACGGGGTGATGCACTAAATCATCTACTTAACGAATATGATCTGATTTCCACCATGTCCGTGGTGGATGTTTGTAGTAAACAGCCTGTTCCCACATTTAAGAGCCATACTGGGGGGTCCTTCATGGACCTCATCTTAATCTCGTAGGGCCTACAACCCCTTATATCGGGCTTTAAAATTCTGGAAAGTATTTATAGCGATCATAACCCTGCTTGTGTCCATCTGGGTGGCAACTTACTGAATTTGCAGGACAAGTCGACAACCTCCGGCATGTTGAAACTCACGGACGGAAGGTGCAGATTTAAGTGGTCAAAGGTGAACCCGGATTTACTTTACGATAGTATCCACAAATCTTGTGCCCCCGAACTAACATCCTGTGTGTCCCCTGCTTCCCTCCCTTCGGACATCCTCAAGGCCTTTGAGGGGATTGTCTCTAAAGTGGGGACTCTATTAACTGCCCCTATAACTGGCCCATTGCTTAGGGACCCTAAATTGTTTGACCATACTTGTTGAAAAGCTGCTAGAGAGTTAAAGGCTGCATTGAAAGTCAACCCAAGAGACCACTCACAGATTCGGTCTCTACGTTTAACTTATAAAAAGGCATTAGCAAAACGAAAAGCTGTATTAAAGGAGCTGATTTGGAAACAACTCCTAGACCCCAATATATTGAGTAACAGTGAGAAATTTTGGGGCATAATTAACAGATCACTATTTGATATGGTTAGGGAACATGAAGTTGGTAACAACATTACTGAAGACGACTGGGTGTCTCATTTCAGCTCCATATTTAAGAGCAACACCCCTCAGCTAGAATCATATCATGGAGGGCAAGATGTAATTTTACCCAACTTTACTTTAAGAGAAGTTGAGAAAGGAATCACAGGGCTGACGAACAATAAAGCACCGGGCCCAGATGGTAGGCCCCTGGATCTTTTTAAATCAAAAATGTCATTATGGGTGCCGGTCCTTCAGAAGTGTAACGCAGCAGCAGAATCGGGCTGCCCAAGGCCATGGGGTACCTCCACAATTGTGCCGGTTTTCAAGAAGGGAGACCGTAACAGTACCACCTGTTACAGACCAATCTCCCTAATTGATTCCGTGGTTAAGGTTGTGGGAGGTGTAGTGCTGAATAGATTGACAACTTGGGCTGAAGAAAACAGGGTTATATCCGACATCCAATATGGGTTTCGCCCAGGCCACTCTACATTAGCACAATGCCTAAATCTATATATGCTTCTCGGGAAGTATACCGTAGCCCGACAAGGCACCATCTACATGGCGTTCATGGACCTTTCCTCTGCGTTTGATTGTGTCAACCGGGGGAAACTGTGGGAGTCCATGGGCGCCATGGGGGTGGAGGCCACCCTGGTTAACTTACATGAGGGACCTTCATAAGGACACAAAGGCCAACATTAGATTCTCGCAGGACCTTAGGGTATCCAGGGATTTTAATGTTAAAAGGGGAGTGAGGCAGGGCTGCATCCTGGCCCCCTTCCTTTTTAATTTGTATATCAAGGAGTTGGATGCGTCCCTGGTTAAAACCGGAGTTGACTTCCCTTATGTTGGGCGCAGGAGTTTGCTCATTCTGCTATACGCAGACGACGCCGTCCTTTTGGCTGGAACTGCAAGAGGACTGCAGTCCCTACTGAATGCGTTTCGTAGTTTCATGGCTGCTAGTGACCTAGCCATTAATAACACCAAATCCTACATCATGCAGATGGGGGCGCGTCCCAAGAAACAGTACTCGTTTGTGGTAAATGCAGAGAAGGTTCACCTGACTACAACATTTTCTTACCTGGGAGTCTTATTCGACGACCAGCTAAAATGGGGGCTGTTGGTGCAAAGGAAAAGAGGGGGAGATTATTGGGGCAAATACTGCCATCTTCAACTTTGCGATGAAAATGGGCAAGCGTCCAGTCACCGCAGTGCTGAAGATTTACCAGGCGAAAAGTGTTGCATTGGGCAGTTATGGCAGCGAACTATGGGGGTATGCAGTAGCAGGAGCATTGGGTGGTTGAGAACAATTTTTTAAAACAACTTTTGGGGTACCCAAGGGAACCTCTAACTTAATAGCTCTTGAAGAAACTGGTTTACCCTTCATTGGCGATACCATAGCACTATGGCCCCTATTATTTTGGCTGAAGTGCTTAAATAAAGATCTCGTCCTCAACCATCAGTTAATAAAAGAAGTCTTGTCCTTGGATCATATGCTTGATATCCCATGGTTAAAATACCTAAAAGGCTGCTTTACTGAGCCGGTGCGTCCGGACCTCTTTTTAAATCCAGATTCGATTGTCACCGCAGATATGGAGATTGTAAAAAAATCGTTTATATTAATGAAAAAACTTAATCGAGATGGGGTGGAATTGGTAAAACCCAGCGTCCGCAAATTCATGATGCTCAAATCCACGCCACTATTGGAGCCATATTTATCATGGCCCATAACAAGCCAAGAGCGGTTTCTGTTAGCAAGGTTCCGGCTGGATTACTTTCATTTATTACTAGCTGTACCGAGGGGATCCCATAGAGGTCAATTATTACCTCCCTGCGGCTGCGACAATGTGTCTCCGCAGGACCTCGTGCATGTTTTATTTGTTTGTTCCCTCTATGATGTTCCCCGGATATTTTTTTTAAAACCCCTTTTAAAAAAACTGAATTTTAGCCAGGTACGCCCAGCCCTTTGCTATTTACAAATGGTTAAACCCGAAAGCACCTTATTTGTGATTGGTTTCTTGAAATCAGCTCTAAAATCTAGAAACTGTAGGGAGAACTAATAGCTTTAAAAACTTTCGTCACTGTATCTGTAGCCTCTTTTCAAAAGTTTATATGTATCTCATGGGTGTTTGTTATATTTTACATTTTATCTCATTTTTTAATTGAATGAATTTAATAGGGACTGTGATCATGGCTATGGTATGGCTAAGTATTTTGAAATGAAATGACTGCTGACACGAAGCTCCAGCATTGACCATCTCCTACACCAACTGGCTCACTGTGTTTCCGACGATGACCATTCGCAAATCTCTCCCTGATCCTTGAGGCCTCCTACACCCCGGAACTCTTTGCACTGAACATTGAGAAGGTCACTTTCACATGGGTACAAACCTGGTCCCACTTTCCACAGCGGTAGTCCTGAACTTGTGACTTGCCCTCAATCTAGCGCAAGCAGATGACCTTGAATGGCACTTTGTATTTTTAGGTGCTATTTTCATTATAAACTTTGAAATTGTATTTCTTTGGTTGCACTGACTGCATTTTTGTTGTATCATTGTTGATTCATTATATTTATTAAAATGCACTCTTTTTTACTACATTGTTTTGGCATTTTTCTTGTGTTTTGTTTAACTGTATTGCTGTTTCAGTGCTACATATATAATTTATACAAAGCCTCTAGGATAATCCTGACTGCTTTTGTTCCACTCTAGTAGAAGGTTAAGCATAGATCAATTTAGTGACTTTTTGTAGTTCACCCAGACATGGATTATGGTTGTTGCCTGAGTTAGGCTTCCACCCCCCTCAACCAACTGTCCAATTTCTTAAACCTCCTCTCCCAAACGTCTTACTGAAGATTCAGAGACAGCAGGTAGATGTCATTTTGGTGGCCTCATATCGACCTGGTAAGCTGTGGTTTTCTCTGTCAAACTAATTAGTAAAGTGCTAATGTCTTCAGCTTCTTCTTTAGCCCCTTCTTTCACCAAGTCCAATTCCAAGACAAATTGTATTGCATGACAACTGAACAGCTCACCATCGAAGAATAAGGAAAAGGCATTTGACATTCAGGCCTGTAGAAAACCTTAAACTCTAGCAGTTTATTCAAGACATTGTGAGTATTTTGAAAGTTGGTGTCAAGATAAGGGGAGGTAGGTGTGAAGTCATGTGACAATTTCCCTATAGTAGACTTTCTAAATGATGGGTTATTATTAGCTTTATTACCCCCTACACATTTGTCCCAATTGACAGAAGTCAGAGGTTTCAGGGAAGCTCTGAAGGATATTTCTAAAGTAATCCTACTAGCTTTCAAGTTGTGTAAGAGTTCCAGCTTTAGAGCACCAGTAGTCCATACTCCAGCAGCTACTTGGGACTTGTCTGAGGTGGTTAATGTTTACAAAATAAATATGAGAGGCTTTGAATAAAAGGAACGTGTCCTGGGTGTCAGCAAAGGTGTCTTTTTAAATGCCAGTACTTCAGCTAAAAGGCTGAGTAAACTAGGCGCTTTAGTGATCAATTAGTGCTATCTAAAGCTTCTGGAAGTATGGTTTTCAGGCCAGATCCTATGATTAGGCATAAAGACCAATTTCGTTGCTTCCAGGAAATTGAAGGATGTTCGGAGACAGGTAACCCTGAACCATTCAACATTAAAAGTCTGTTGTTGATTTATTTAAGGTGGGGGAACTAAAGAGTTTTATTTTTCTAATGCTTTAGTTGTGGAACACAGTACTGCAGATCAAGCGAAGAAGGCGACAGCAGCAACTTTGAATGAAAGGGTTAAACTGGCCATCAGTCAAGCCTACATTTGTGTTGTCTTTGCTACCTCTGGGATTTTGCAGGGTTACTCTACCTGAGCAGTATCCACCTACTGGACTAAATAAGCTGGGATTTCCTTAAAGGTGATGTGTAGGGCAGCCACTTGGTTCACTCCTAACTCTTTCATATTATAGAATAGGCTAGTCTTGAATAAGTATGACTCATTGAACTTTGTCACTGGAGTGTTGAAAGCTACAATTGACATGTAGTTTACACACTACGGCACAACTAATAAGTACATTTAAACTACTTACCTGAACTGCATCGTCCCCGGGCTGTCATCATCCTCTTCGTCACTGTGTCAGGGAAGACATGGCTTGGCAGTTCGGGCCCGACTGTTCCCATGAGGCACAGGCTCAAGACTGATTTGCATATGGCCATGTCTGACCTGGGGTGGCGTGGTGAGCAAAATAACGATGGATTAAACCCAGATCTGTGACTGGGGGTGAATGTTTTGTCAATGGGCAACATTCCGTCCATCACCGTGTGTGTTTTGCTGTTCGCCCTATGTGGGAAGGGTATGCCCAGACGTGAGTCCCGTGCTCACTACGCCACCGGAGTCAAGCTATCCTGGCTGATGACGGCTGATAGCCAGAAACCGGTCCCAGGATGCTTGATTCCGGTCCAGAGGCAGTTCGGGCTGGACTGTTCCCATGAGGAACAGGGTCAAGACTGATTTGCATATGGCCATGACTGAACTGGGGTGGCGTGTTGAGCAAAATAACGATGGATTAAACCCAGATCTGTGACTGGGGGTGAATGTTTTGCCAATGTGCAACATTCCGTCCATCCCCTTGTGTGTTTTGCTGTTTACCCTATGTGGGAAGGGTATGCCCTACGTGGGTCCCGTGCTCAGTATGCCACCGGAGTCAAGCTATCCTGGCTGGTGACGGCTGATAGCCAGAAACCGGTCCTAGGATGCTTGATTCCGGTCCAGGGAAGACATGGCTTGGCAGTTCAGGCTGGACTGTTCCCATGAGGCACAGGGTCTAGTCTGATTTGCATATGGCCATGTCTGAACTGGGGTGGCGTGGTGAGCAAAATAATGATGGATTAAACCCAGATCTGTGACTGGGGCTGAATGTTTTGCCAATGTGCAACATTCCACCCATCTCCTTGTGTGTTTTCCCCCTCACATCAATCTAGTGACATAAATTAATTGGGCAGAAGACATTCTTGCTCGAGCAGCAGAACTGCTTGTGTTTGTAATGTAGAGTCAAATCTGTAAACTCAGCTGAGCAACGCGTCCCTGAGCAGAACCGATGCATCATCGCTGCTGAATGGATTGTATCCATAGTAACAGAACCAATGCATCTCCCTGATGGTATAGCCCATCCACAGCTCAGGTCCTCGCATCTCTCATCAACGGCAGCCTCAAAAATGACACAAGACTCCACATAGCAGCCTCGCAGCTCCTCCGAACCAACACATCGCCAGCTGCACGCTGCATCTCTGATGCTGTAATTCGCATTGTAAGCCTTGTTGATGGGATCCTCGATGATGACACAACAGGACCATGCACAACATTCCTGCCGCATCTTGGAACGATGCATTGCTCTGGCTGCATGGTGCACCTTCAACATGGATCCCTACAATGCTGGGCAACAGGGATTTAAGGTATTCTGTTCAGTGGACCTAACCGGGTCCCTGTAGCTGATCTGAACTTGTGACTTTGTCCCATTCTAGTGTGACCAGATATCGCCAGAAGCGCTTTGTAGTTTTTGGCGCTATTTTCACTTCAAACTTTAAAATTCATTAATTCCAGTTTTACTAATTGGCTTTTTGTCATTTTGATCTAGTATTATTTATTAAAATGTGATCTATTTTTCTAAACCTTCTGTGTGCTTCCTTTATGGTGTGTTTTTGCTGTTTTGATGTTTGAAGTGTTGCACACATACTTTACACATTGCTTCTAATTTAAGACTGGCTGCTTTGTGCCAAGCTACCAAGGGAGTGAGCACAGATTAGTTTGGGGTTTACTTGTGCCTTACCCTGAAATGGATTGTGCTTGCTGCTTGACCAAGGCTTACACGCCACTCAACCAACAACCCCATCTCTTACTGGCAGTTCAAAACTGCACATATAGACATGAGACATGTTTAAAAGTGCTACTTGAGCAGGTGGCACAATCAGTGCTGCAGCCTCACTAGTAGTGTTTAATCTAGCGGCCCTGGGCACAAGTAGTGTCATTCTACTAGAGGCTTACAAGTAAATGAAATATGCCCTCTGGGTATGAGTCAATTATACCACAGCTACAAGCACTTTACCACTGGTTAGCAGTGGTAAAGTGTGCAGAGTCCTAAAAGGCAACAAAAATGGGGTTGTAAAACAAGAGAGTGAAAGGCAAAACGTTTGTGGATCACCCTGCAGAAAGGGCTAATCCCAGCAGGTACCACAAAACCCCTAGCGGTTAATGCATCTTTTTTCTGGCTTTTAAAGTTCTTGTTGTGTAAGATAAAGCCCATGTTTAGAGACTTATTCTGTTAACACCCCTGGTACTTCTTGTTTCTCTGGTCTTAGTTGGTCAAATACGTTTATGCAATTCACTCTCTAAAAGGCACTACTCATATTTCGCCTGATGACTGTCAAGTTTGCTTAGATCTTTTGAGCATTACAAATAGGTTAGCCTTTGGCATTCACGGATACATGTTTACAGGTCCATTCAGAACATAGATTCTTACAGTTTTTTAAATCATGTGATCATGAAGTATAGTATACTGTATTGACTGCAATCATTTGTGGATGGCCTTAGCAGTTTAGTAAAAAAGGCAGCCTTGATTAGACCAACAGTTACTTAAGCCTGGTAACTTTACCTACATCAATAATATATATAAACATGACTTTGTATCTGTACAAATTCGAACTAGGTTTTTACAAAATATTAATTGTGATTCAATTAATCAATTACAGGAAACATTGTAGTGCCTTATTGTCTTTTCATGACAGATTCTGGTATTGGAAGAGAAGACAATTAACAATTCTAGCACTGGACATAAAACACAGTGGTAGGTGTTATTTGACACCTAACTTGTGTCAGTGATACAGGTTATATGCTGGTCTTTGTCATTTTTTGCATTCACCAAAGCAGACCTATATTCCAGTAGGCATAAGGAGCTGTCTGTGAAATTAAAGGTAAAGTGTCCGAGTCAGCGGAGAACAGTGCAACTTTATCAGAAAATCCTTGTAGTAGTCCAACTCTGAGAGTCTCAAACCAACAGGGTGCGATTTCAACATTGACCATGGATTATTGATCCTGCTTCAGCTTTGAAGAGTGGCTGCTCCAGGTACGATTATTTTCTTCATAACTTAAGGTCTCACTTCAACCATCCATCAAACTCATGCAAGGTCATGGAATCTTTTTTGGGCAATAACTGTGATCTGCTCTGCTTTGACATAAACTTACTACATACACCTATTAGTATGAAAATCAACAGGAAGAGACCTCCAAATGTTTCTGTTTATTATTGTTGCTGCTTAGGCTTTTGTGCCTTGAGGACCTCATTTATGAAAAGTGTTGCATCGCTGTATGAAAACAGCGATGCAACACTTTTCAGTGCGCCCTCCTTGCAACACTATGGGTGCATCAAATTTACTGTACGAAGCTCAATAGCGCTAGGATTCACAAATACGTATATATGTAGGCGCAAAAGTGGCGCATATGTAGGCGCAAAAGTGGCGCATTGCTGGGGTGCTCTGAAAACAGAAGCAACTCCAGCAATATGTCCTTTCAAATGGGGCAAGCCCCACGTGAAAGGGCCTGCGTAAGTTTGGTGTTTGCTATGAGACAGGTGTAGGGATTTGATGCAGTGGTTTCACAGAAGTATCTCAGTGAAATCTCATAGATTTCACTGCAACACTTCTACAAGCCTTTTTTGTGGGCTAACGACCAACCTGCATATACTATATATGACGCAGGTATCATGTAGCGCAGGGGTTTACAAAGTCATGCATCTGCTTAGAGGCTTCACTTTGTAAATATGTCGGGTGAGGAGCATATTTTACGACATCGGTGCGTCATCAGCAATGAAAGGGACTCATAAGTAAGCCCCTCATTGTCTTATCCAGCTAAATCCTTGGTTTTCGTCAAGAATGCTTTTCAAGGTTCCATTGACCCAATCTAAGCCCAGGGACTTCACGTTGCCCCTTATCACCTGCGACTTGCTCCATCTTGAGCCATTCAGGTGTTACAGGAAGTCAGACGCTGCTACAAAGCGAAAGAGGACAAGCTGTGTGGCTAAAATATCGATTTTAAGATGTATTAAACCAAAATATTGACTTCCCAAATATCATCACAGCAGAGTTAATAGCTTTAAATTTATACTTACCTCGATGATATTTCAGGGGTCAATACTATGGTCATTATACATCTGTTAACAGTTAAACTGTCTTTAAAAGCAGTAAGGCACCAAGCAGAGTTTCAAAGGATCCACCTTAATTTTACCACCAGAAATATTTACTGATTAAAGCACACATAGGTCCATGCCCCAGCACAAAACTCTAGTTCAAGTTTTAAAAGCTAAATATTTCAGTTTATTTATCCGGCTGATAATGTTTGGCTGCAAGAATTAATTGGTGATTCTATTATATTAGTTGCCTTGCAACTTTCTCGATATATTTACAGAGCAGAGCTTTGGGGAGCCCAGAACGTGGACCAGTTATCCTGTTCAGAGAATAAGTTCCTGGAGGACCTAATGGGTCTCCCGTCTAATACCCCCACTTTACCCTTACTCCTAGACATGGGTTGCAACCCTATCAAAGACCAGGACAGGTTACGACCCCTTCTTCTCTGGGCCCGTCTATGGAGAGTCCCTGAACTTGTCAGCTATGCAGAAGGCTTAAAGGAGGTCTTATCGATGTCTGGTTGGTCCAAAATAGGATGACTGAGGGATGTTAAGCATCTGCTTGGAGAATTGGGACTTGGTGAGGCTTGGCAGTCTATGTCCGCACCCCCTAAGTCAGTTTTAAAAAAAGTTTATTGGAAGTGGGTAATGAATATGAGAAATACTGATACTAATCTGTGTAGAAACACTAGAGAATTTTTAATAGTGAAGGAGGTAACCCCATGTGAACCTTATCTTGATGTTATTTTAAAACCTAGAGATAGAGCTTTATATTTTAAATTCAGAATAGGAGTGCTTCGTCTGGGTGAACTGAGCGCTCGCTGGAAGATCCCGACACAGGCGCCTCAACTTGCTTTGGGGCTAATTACAACTACTCACCGCTGGCGCAGAGGGGAACGCAAGCCTGCGGACAGCCTCCCCCGCCGCCGAAGACCATTCCGGCCGCCGACTGGGGATGAGCTGTATCGCAGGAAACTACAACTCCCAGCGCCCCCTTACAGACCGGGACGCCGCCTGCTCACGCCTGCTGCTGCCGCCCGGAGGCGCATAAACACCAGCAGCACCTCCGGGGGAGCGGGGGCCTCTACTTGCTTTGGGGCTAAGCACAACTACTCAACGCTGGTGCAGAGGGGAACGCAAGCCTGCGGACAGCCTCCCCCGCCGCCAAAGACCATTCCGGCCGCCGAGTGGGGACGAGCTGTATCGCAGGAAACTACAACTCCCAGTGCCCCCTGACAGACCGGGACGCCCCCTCCTCATGCCTGCTGCTTCCGCCCGGAGGCGCATAAACACCAGTAGCACCTCCCGCGTCGCGGGACGCGCGCGGGCATCGCCGGGCTCGGGGCAGGAGGAGACAGGGCAGGGCCACGCCACTTACATCACCAGCGCCCCATCACCACCTAAGGTACTGTGTTTCTACGATCATTCATAATGGGGAAGAGGAAATCCATGGAGGGTGTAAATGACGTGCCAAGCACCCAAGTAAAAAGGAGAAAATCTAAGAAAGCTACCAAAAACACAAAATTATCCAAACATGCAGGGGAAAACTGTGTCTTGTCTCGCATTGAAGAACTTATTGAAGACTGTAGCCTCATTCTCACATCCAAGCCACCACCAGACACTATTTTGCCAGATATGGATGGGGACGATGTAATTTACTCAATGCAGAAGAAAGGCAAATGGGGTGTGACTGTTGTTCCAGGGATGTTTCTGAAGAAAAAGTCTAATCTCAAGGCTGTCGAGCATGCAGGGGACACCCCAAATGATGGTCCAACCATAATAGATGCTGAGGTAGACAATTTATCCCCCTGCCTGCTTAATCCACTTGTACTGTGCTCTAACAGGTATCAACCTCTTACAGACATTGACTGCTCTGATAAGGAGAATGGGGTTCACTCGACCCAGCAAATACCATCAGACACCCACCAAGGCCAGAGATTGGAAAATAACCAGCACACATCCATCTCTGAAACTGGGAACAATATTTCTGAACTTTGTAGCTTAGTGAACCGTCTTTGTAGCTTTATACACTGCACACAAGATAAAGTTGATATTTTAACCTCTAAAGTCCATAAGGTAATCACTAATGTGAACAATTGCCCCACTTGTAATCCTGTCACAAAGCAGTTGAACACTGGTACTATGGAGAAGCAAATGTCAAAACCTCAGTGCCCTGTAGTGCAGCAACCTAGGGGTAGCACCCAGACCAAAGCACACATTTTGCTTAGCAAACAAGGTAAAGTCTCAGAGGTGCCCGTAAAGCCCCTATCAGAGAAAATATCCAAATCTATATCTCCTGAAAGAGCTAAAAATATTGGGCAGGCAAAGCACCCTGATAGGCCTACCAATATACCTATTACCACTAGACTCACCCAAAAAATTCATCCCAGAGATGTTCTTCCCTGTCTCGACCTATATCTCCTGATTTATCCAAAGCATGTATGGTGAACGTCCCAAAAATAAGTGTAGGCAAGAACCTGGAAACCAAAGACTCATTGACAAACAAAGCTATCCACTGGATTAGACATACCAGAGGATGCCGATCGGTGATAAGGGAAGACATCACTAGGGCTTCTAGGCTCTCGCACCCAGGACAAGGGGCTGACTGCATAGAACTCACATTTAAACATCCTAGCATTGATCCCGGCACAGACCACTAAGCTTTGCCCTTTCTGTGCTTCTAGGATTGAGTCGGTCCCCCATTTTCTATTCGAATGCCCTGCCTATAAAGCTCCTCGCCTTAGGTGGCTTAAACCTTTGCGCAAAGAGCTGGGTACCAGGCATTATAGCGAGGCTTTGCGAATCCTGAAATCTGATACACGGTCCCTATTTGTCTGTGGTATGGCGACGTTTTTAAGCTGGGCATGGTTGATCAGATCAAAAAGGCTTATGCATATTGTTTAATTTTAGTCTCTATGTCTGACCATCTTATGTAATTTATTGGTGCCATTCGCATTCTATCTTGTATGATTGTACTTTTATGGATTGGCTCTTTTATCCTTTTATTATGTCTATGTATTGCTTTTAAAGATATGTTTTATATCGAAATAAATCCAATTTTGACTGACTGATATATTTACATACTCACTTTTAGCAACAGAGATTTTGCTCCAGTCAATCTATTGGAAAACCCTCGGGAAACATGACACTCAAATATTGCATTGTTGCCGTTTCTAAAATTACATTTGATTACTTTTTCATGAAAAGAAACCCCTCAGTGCAAGATGTGCTCAAATGAGGTGGCAGACAATGACAAGTAAATTACAGACGGAGATGCTATTTGTTTCCACTGAGGCAGTGGTGAAGATAAAAGATGCGTTTTATTTTGTTTTGTGTTGTGTTCTCGTATCAACGCTTCCAGTTATTTTTCAGTGTGTTCTTCTTTAGGAACACCCCAGGGATCCGAACTAAAAGCAGTTTGTACAGAACATTCTTCAAATGAGACTTACTTTGATGGGGATAATAGCACAATACAAGCATTGCCAAAGACACTCGGCTTTAAAATGCTGACAATTTGGCTTTGCCTAACTTTTCTTATCGTTTTTTTCCAATTGAATTAGAGACGCCTGGACATGCATTGCTTGCGTTCTAGTAATTGGTTTTCTAATAAGGAAAGCCCAATTCAAGATGGACGGCGATGCATACCTATGCGCCATGATGAACTTGGGGGTCATGATGCATGTATAAAACAGGAGGACATTTTGATTTTACTGATCTTACATATTGGAAGACCACAGGCAAAGGTAGTGGGATTGCTATCCATAAGGAACAATTCACTTGTCGCCTGCTTGGGAACCGTCTTTCAGATAGTGAGAGCACCAACTTTACCATAGAACTCACGCCTTATCTTTCCTTTACGGGCATTCATATCCATAGCCCCCCTGGAGTAGTAGGATCCTTCAACAAATCACTGCTGGAGGCAGCAGTTAACCTGCCCAGCTCGGTGGCTAACTTCACTCTCGTTGGAGATTTCAATCTTCCCTTTGACAATTCACGAGCTGTAAATGCAGTCGAGTTGCCCAGAGACCTTACGGCTCTCCAATTGTCCCACAAAATCCTGCATGCTACTCATGTTAAATGGCACCTCCTTGATCAGGTGTCCTCTAGTTTAGAGGACCTTGAAGGGATTGATCTCACCCCTCTTCCGTGGTCTGAACACCTCCTTGTCCTCCTTTTCTGCTCTCCAAGGTCGAAAAACCTCTTACTCAAACGATATGGACCCAAGGTTACTCCTGGGCCAAGCTCACTCTGGAGAAATGGACCCAGGAACTGGAAAGAAACAGACCCATACCTGACACATGTCCAGTCATAGCCAACGAGGACTTTTCTAGCTGGATTGAGGAGTCACTTGATTCTGTCCTTCCAAAGACTAGAATAAAAAGGACTGTCGGCCTCATAATTTCCTTTGGTTCTCATCCGAACTGCACACTTTAAAACAGCGTTGTAAGGTTAAAGAAAGACAGTGGAGGAAAGACTTCCTAGTCATCAAAAAGTTGGAATACAGGGCAGCTATTTGTGTCTATATAGCAGAAATAAAAAAGCTTAGGCCTCCTATTACGAGGGTAAGATTTTTTCAGCCGCCAACTCTCCTGGAGAAACCTTCATTGATATTAAAAAAACTACTTAAAGCCCCCCTCCCACGAATAGCACTGGATACCTCTGGTCTATGTTGCAATAAGCTGGCAGAATATTTCACCACAAAGGTTCAGAATATTCTTCAATCCCTGCTGCATAAGGATGACAATGACGAAATCCTGTACAAGCAGATGGATTCCGATCCACATCCTTATGATCACACACTAGAGGTCCTCCCTCCGCCTGTCTCAGGAATCACTCCTTACCTTGCTGTCCTTGGTAAAGAGCATATCACCCAAGGATCCTGCACCGCTTAACATTCTGGAACAAGCAGCTTCGATAATAGCCCCTAACATGACAGACTTGATTAACGCCTCACTGTCCACAGGAATAGTTCCTACCAACTGGAAACGGGCCATGGTGAAAGCCCTACTTAAGAAACCGAATCTAGATCCGGCAGATTTGGGCAATTACCAACCTATTTCCCTTCTGCTAGGAATAGGTAAGATGGCAGAGAAGTACGTTAATCAACCCTCTCCGGATTCCTTGAAACTCACAACCTGCTTCACTCCTCTCAAACAGGGTTCGGACCACGTCAGAGCACCGAAACGGCCCTGTTAGCAGTGATGGAGGAAAGTGGTAAAATCTTAGACTCAGGAGATTCGTCAGCCATTATACTCCTTGATCTGAGCGCAGCATTTGACACGGTGAACCATAGGATCCTGGCTCACCGTCTCAGAAGTATAGGAGTAACAGGCATGGTGCTTCAAAGGCTGTGTTCCTTTCTGGAGGGAAGAACCTTTCAGGTATTTGAGGAGAACATCGCATCTAAACCTACCTCCCTGCTTTAGCGGAGTCCCTCAGCGCTCTTCACTTTGCCCAACCCTTTTCAATGTGTATATAGCTCCTCTGGCAGCCATTGCAGCCCCCTTGGGAATCCGCATGGTGACCTATGCCGATGATACGCAACTGGTGGTAGTGTTAAACCAAGCAGATTAAAAAAAACAGTGGCCTCTATCCTTGTCTAGAGGACTATTCGAATTTGCTGGATGTGTCTCAGCTCAAGCTTAATGACGGAAAAACAGAGCTCATGATATTGGGCAACCCCCTTAGTTTTAAATCCAGTTTCATGTGGCCAGCCGGGATGGGTCCTCCCCCGGTCCCTAAGTCAGAAATTAAGAGCTTGGGCATCTAGTTGGACCAGAATTTGAACTTTAGGGTACTGGCCAGGAAGACGGCAGCTATCTGCTATGGTCTGCTTAGAATGGCCCGCAAAGTACGCTCCGTACTCCCCTTTCAAGCTAAAAAACTACTGGTCCAATCACTTATACTTTCCAGACAGGACTATGATAATGCACTATATCTGGGGGCCCCACAACAGTAGGCTCCAAATTACAGTCTGTTCAAAACAGCACCGCCAGACAGCTGACTGGAGCCACCAACAGACAATCTGCGAAACCAGCAGTCCACTCCCTTCACTGGCTCCCAGTGCAGGAACGTATTAGATTCAAGGGCTCGTGTCTAGTACAGAAATCCATGCAGGGTAATGGGCCTCCTATCAACTCAGCCATGATCCGTCCCTTCAAAGTTAATAGGAAAGTTGGTCAAATGAATTCCACCTGGCCAAGGTCCTGAGGATCGAGAAGGCCAGAAGTGGTGGATGGCTCTTCTCTTATAACATCGCTAAAGTATTGAATTCTCTGCCACTCCATCTTTGCATAGTTCCCGATCATCTGGCTTTCCGTAAACACCTGAAGACCTTTCTGTTTCCTAAGTTCTTCTGCCTCCCCGTGTCAGTTCTAAGTGCTGGGATGCTACCGGGTAGCCATGCGCTTTATAAATATGTTTTAAGTAATTTCATGCTAGAGCTGTACAAAATGAAACAAAAGATAAAACGAGTCATGGAAAGGACAAAAAATCAAGCAGAAAGTCTGGAAACACTTTACTGCTGCTGGATCCTGGTAAAACAAAAATGAAAAAAATCAAGGTGTTGTGGGGAGTAGGACAGGAAGCTGGGGAGGGAGTGAAAAAAGAGCAAGCGGCCTGGCAGCATTTTGCAGCTAGAGGTCCTCACAAAGAAATGGCCAAGGCCTATTCTTTAAAAATGTTTGTTAACCTTTTCCTTTTTTATGACATCTCATTTTCCTTCATACAATGACAGATATGGTGGTTTATTGACTGCAACAGACCACCATCCCTAGAATGACTGCAAACCACAGTGAGTCGCAATTCAAAAATTTCATCATTATTATTCATGAGGTAGGTTGAAATACAACCCTCTACGATTCATTATTTTGTGAACAGACCTATTAGTAAAGTGTACATTAGTACATTTGTCCGTTCTCAAAATACCACACTGGTAGCAAAAATACTGGTCTCAAAATGCAACCCATATTTTGTTAGCAGTGTTTAGTACATTTGGACCTAAATTGCCAACATCACTGTGAAAAGGCAACAGAAGGTGTTTGGAATTCAGTTGGACATGGATTTAGTGCTCTAGGTAGGTGGTTTGTGAATTTGGGAAGTGGTATTGTTGGTTCCATTTTGAGACCACTGTCAATCATTGCCCTTTGAGCAGTAGTCTTGATTGTAGGTATGAAGGTGTACAGGAAATACAAGGCAAAGAAAGGAATCTCTCAGAAAATTGAAGATATAGAATTAGAAAGGAAGCTGAATGAATACTACAGTGAAATGAAGTGTTTGAAGGAGTTCAAGTGAAAAGCAATTGCTACAACTAGTATTTGACTTGGTTAATCTGATGAAATCAAGAAAGAAGATTGAGAAATTATGTGATGACGAGATACTCTATCAGAGGGGGGATTAGAGAAGTATAATTTTGATTCCACCCTATGATACTACAGGAGTGTGTCATAATCATGATTAGTCAAAACTCAAAAATATTTGTGTGATTACCGTTACTAAAAGAAGATGGAGTAGTGTATATTTAAAGGGCTCCCGGTGTAATGGATAGGATATTATAAATTGTGTGTTTAAGAAACGTGACCGGGGGAGGAGCTTAGCGGGCGACCAAGATGGCCGCGTAAGCTCGGAGCTCCGTGGACCGTCCGATCCACCGCAACTATCCTGTTTGGAATCCTGGTCCACGTTGGTGGCACTGTATAGCTGACGGCCTGCTGAGGCGGGGGCTGCAATCGGATCCCAAATCGGTGGCTCCTGAGCGAAGTTACGTCGAGCTGAACTCCGCTCCGTAACGGTGCCATTGTCCATCCGGACTTCGTCACTTCGCCACTTCGCTCGATCGTACTGAAAGGGCCTTGCCTGCCATCTCCTTGGTGCAGACGCTGTGATCTGGCCTTGCCCTGGTCGACCTGAGTGGGGGTTTTTTCTGATCTGATTGACTCCTGGCTGTGGACCCGGACCTGAGACCACCGGTCCTTTGTTCTCGTGGACCCAACATGGCGGGCAGAGGCGATCCGGAGAGGGCATCTAATAAAGGTAGTCGTGGCAAACCACAGACGCAGAACAACCGCATGGAGCGGTATGTTAACCTCAAATCGCCACCTACGTCGGGTGCGGTCTCCAAGGGCACCCCAGTTACTGCCCCGCCGGACGGCTCGGATCCTACCCTGGTGGACATTATGGGTGCCATCACCAGTCTCCGTGCTGACGCACAACACCAGCACGAGATCCTGTCTCACAAGGTGGATTCCATGGCCATAGATATTGCTCTAATCAGGACCGACTTGGGCAAGACGAACGACCGTGTGAGAGCGCTGGACATTAAGACCACTAGTCTGACCTCGGATGTCTCTGAACTGCAAACGGAGGTTCGGAACCTACGATCGACTGCCGAGCAGTTCTCGAAACGGCTGGAGGACTTTGAGGGGCGAGCCAGGCGGCAGAACGTCCGCATAGTTGGGGTTCCGGAAGGGTCCGAAGATGGCGCGGCGGACCTCTTTGTGGAGGAACTGGTCAAGACGCATCTGGCGCCCTCTGGACTGAGCAATTTCTTTTCGGTGGAACGTGCCCACCGTGTGCCCGGTGGTCCACCTAAAACGGGGGCGACGCCACGACCCATTGTGGCGCGCCTGCTCAACTTCAGGGATCGAGACGCGATCCTCCAGGCGTCCAGATCGCACGGGCCACTACAGTACCAAAACGCAGAGGTGCATTTTTACCCGGATTTCACCAGGCAGGTGCAACGTCAAAGGCTGAGCTACGCAGGAGTTAAGAGACGCCTCAGGGACATGGGTCTCAAATACTCAATGCAATTCCCTGCGAAGCTCCGTGTGGAATTCAAGGGCCGCGCATACTTTTTTGACTACCCGGACAATGTGAGCGAGTGGCTGGACACTGTAACACCAGAACGGGAAGAGCGAGAGGAAGATGTTGGAGGAGCCTCAGGCGGAGCGGAACGGCAAGACTGAACTGGGAGCCGGGGCTACCCTTGCCTCGAATGACCGCCGGACTACTGCTTTGGTGTGATTATTCTCTCCTTTACTTATATGGTGGGTGGCGGGACGATTCCACGGAGATTCCTTCCTCCTCTGGGTCTTTGGTAGAATAGTTAATGGGGCGACAGGCACACTGCAGGTTGGGAGGGCTTTTTAGTCTAACGCAGGGGTGCAGGGTGGGGGGTTGGTTGGGTACAGTTTTGGTTTGTTGTGTGTTTCTCTTTTCCTTTTTCTTGTGACACATGGACAATGGTGATCCTGGACTTTTATTGATGCAGGTGTCTTTGGGTGATGGGTGGGGCGGGCGGCGGAGGGATGAGGGGTAGGGTGTTGAAAATTCTTAGTTGGAACGTTAACGGGTTGGGTGATCGTATCAAGAGAGGGGTGGTTATTCAACTGGTTAAACGGCATATGCCGGATGTTGTACTTCTTCAAGAGACGCACTTGGTGGGCAATGCCTGTAAAGCCCTGAATCGCAAAGGTTATAAAATGGTGGCTCATTCGGGGTTCTCTTCCGGCTCCAGGGGGGCGGGGATTCTCATGCGCGCATCCCTTCCCTTAGAGATAGTGACCACCTTGATAGATGATAGGGGGAGGTACGCCGCTGTATCCGGGAGATGGGAAGGGCGTTCCCTCACGTTGTTGTCTGTGTACGTCCCCCCAGGGCTGCAGTCTAGTACTTTTCAAGACCTTGGTGGCGCCATTTTGTCTATGCCGGCTGGTCGTCTGATAGTGGGGGGCGACTTTAATTCGGTTTGCTCTGGTCTCCTCGATCACCAACCGCCTCGCGACCTACGTGGACCACAGATGTGGCTGCCGTCCTTTCTAGACTCTACTGGGCTGGTGGATACGTGGCGGCTTTTGCACCCCACGCTTCGTCAATTCTCTTTCTTGTCGGGTGCGCACGGGAGTTTCTCGCGGATTGACTATGTCCTTACGCTGGCCTCGGACGCACTAGCTGTGTCGGAGGCCCGCTTCCTTGCCCGAGGCATTTCCGACCACTCCCCGGTATGGGTATCCTTTGACTTTGGCGTGACTCTGTCGGAACGCCCGGCAGCGGTCAATCCTTGGTATTTTCGCGATTTTAAGACCCGCACCCTTTTGGCTAAATCTATCGACCTGTATTTTACCGAAAATGTGGGCTCGGTGGAGTCGGCCGTCACACTGTGGGAGGCTTTTAAGACGGTGCTCCGTGGAGAAGCCCAGGCACTCATTGCGGCCACCCGCCGTGATAGGGACTCGGCTATGCTGGCCATTGAGCAGGAGGTGCTACACCTCGAGACCCAGCTGCGCTCCGACCCGGACCCCCTGGCCCTCCACAATCTCTCGTTGAAGCAAGCGGAGTACCAGGCTTTGGCCACTAATGCCGCTCTCGTCCTCGCCAAGGAACAGCAAGGCCGCATCTATGATGTGGGCGATAAGGCTGGGAAACTATTGGCCTGGCTCGATAGGAGAGAGATGGCCAGCCGAGTGGTGCCGGAGCTCCTTGGTGAGGACGGTACGATCCTTACGGATCCCAGCGCCATTGTGGACTCCTTCGCGGACTACTTCCGCGGAGTCTATGAGTCTGCCTCAGAGTTCTCGGAGGCGGATACTACGACCTTCCTCGCTGATATCGACCTGCCCAGTCTCTCCGAGGAAGAAAGAGAGGACCTGGATAGGGACATCACCGCGGACGAGATTGACCTTGCTATCCGCTCCCTTAATTCAGGCAAGGCCTCTGGGCCCAATGGTATTCCAGTGGAGCTGTACAAAATCCGATCGGATGCGGTTTCCCCGCATCTCCGCAAGATGTTCCTTGAATCCTTTGAAAGAGGCTCCCTTCCTCTGGACCAACGACTGGCCACCATCGTGGTCATCCATAAGGAAGGTAAACCACGGGACGTATGTCGCTCTTACCGTCCTATTTCCCTCCTTAATGTGGAACCCAAGGTCCTTGCCAAACTCCTGGCTAACCGGTTGATTGGAGTTATAAGCGACCTCGTGCATCCCGATCAATCTGGATTCATTCCCCACCGTAACACCGCCCTGAACTTGCGCCGCCTTCATGGGGTTATGGCCCGGGCCCACACTCTCAAGGACCCAGCGGTGTTAGCGTCCCTGGACGCCACCATGGCCTTTGATTCGCTGGAGTGGCCTTACTTATGGGCGGTACTGGCTAAACTCGGATTCGGGCCGGTCTTCATCAGTTGGGTGAAACTCCTCTATGCGGACCCGATGGCCAACGTCACGGTCAATGGCCGCCTATCAGCGCCCTTCCCTTTGCGCCGTGGCACAAGGCAGGGTTGTCCCTTGTCCCCCCTGTTGTTTGCCCTGGCTCTTGAGCCCCTTGCGGCACAGCTGCGTTCCCACCCCGACCTGAGAGGTATTGAATGGGCCCCCGGCTTTGAGGACAGGGTCTCTCTATACGCTGATGACATCCTGCTGTACATGTCTTCACCGGGTAGATCCCTTATTGTGGCTTGTGATGTCATCAAACTATTTGGGCGATACTCTGGCCTGGTTATTAACTGGGCCAAATCGTCCCTCTATGTCCTCAAAGGGGATACCCCGCGCCTCCCCGGGGGCTGCGGCATCCAGATTGCGTCGCGCGGCTTTAAATATCTGGGCATATACATATCCGGCAACGCCAAGCTCCGATATGACAACAATCTGCTCCCTCCTCTTCAGCGGCTGCGACGCGACGTCGAAAGCTGGCGCCACCTGCCACTCTCTCTCCTGGGCCGTGCTGCCCTTTTTAAGATGATGGCACTTCCCAGATTCCTTTATGCACTACAGAATACGCAAGACCCTGTCCCGGCCCGATACTTCCGCGACATCGACGGCCTTCTTCGTAATCTCCTTTGGGAGGGCCGCCCCCGCGTGGCCCTCCACAAACTCACGCTTCCTTGGTATGACGGGGGCATAGCCCTCCCAGACGTGCGCCGGTACTATTGGTCATCGCAGCTCGCTGCCCTGAACCATGGTTTTTACGGCCCAGTGGAGAACCCTGGATACGCCATGGACAGGTGGCTGATGGGCGGCGGGAACTATTACCGTGCCTTATATTCCAAGTCCTTTGACCGCAAACTGACTGGCCCTACCCGCACGGCGGTTCGCATTTGGAAAGCGGTTACCAAGGCGCAGGGATGGCAGGGCAGGCTCACGAAGTTCACCCCCCTCTTTGACTCCGACATCCTGGGTAGGCTATGGCACACCAAAGGTTTTGACAAATGGGACCTCATTGGCATCAGCAGAGTTGAGGACATGATTTCTAGGGGTTTGATTAAGACCTTCCCCCAGCTACAGACTGAGTACCAGCTGGGCGCGACGGAATTCTTCCGTTATGCACAGTTGAGACATGCGCTGCTCTCGGCCTCCCCGCCGGATGGCGTCATTCCTGAAAGTTCCCCGCTGGAGGACAGGATCCTAGATGGGCATGTGCCGGACAGTGCGATTTCCCTTGCATACAAGAAGCTGCTAAATGTACGCACAGACCTCCTCCTTGGCCTGAGAGATCAGTGGGTGGCGGATGGCCTTGAGCTGGACGAAGAGGACTGGCAAAGTGCGGTTTCCTCTCCTAAGGAGGTTGCCATTTCTTCCCGTCTTCGCCTCGTACAGTTTAAGATCCTTCACCGGGTATACGTGACTGGGCCCCGATTGATGCGCATGGGTTTCTCCCCGGATGGTCTTTGCCGCAGAGGGTGTGGGGCTCCTGCCACCTTCCTACATATCCTCTGGGATTGCCCTGTGATCGCCTCCTATTGGAGGAGGATCCACCGCGTGATGGCGGAGGTTACTGGCGTGGCTTCCCATGCGGAGGCCCGTCGGTGCCTCCTGAATGTCTGGGAACCGTCCGATCATAATGTCGCGCAGACTAGGTGGGTCACCCTTGGGAACATGGTGGCGAAGAGGGACATAGCCCAGCGGTGGGGCGCTACTACGGCCCCTCTACTGGTGCAGTGGAAGGCCAACATGGATTGGTGCATGCTTAGGGAAAAGACAGTCTATGTAGCCAGGGGGAGGCCACGGAATTGGATGAAAGTCTGGGGAGCATGGAATGACTATAGGGGGGGTGTGTGCCAACCGCCTGAACCGATTGACCAGCAGGATGCTGCATTGCCCTGACCTGTGACGCCAACTGAGCTTCGAAGTGTTTATTTCTCCTGATGCCCTCCCCCACCTCCCTCTATCCTATCCTGTGTTCTTCCTTTTTTGATAGTATTCCTGCCTTATTCCCTGCCCATCCCCGGACATCCAGCGTCACACACTTTTTGCTTCTTGCCACTTTCGCGCCTACGGGCGCCAGTTGTTGTCTCTTTATTATAAAATTAACCTTTGATGATTCTGTTTCTAATGTTGCGCACTATTGACCTCCTTCATATTTTGCTGCCCTGCCTCCGGGATGTTGGGCTAAACAGCTGTGTGTCGTGCTCTCAAATAAAGGTTTTCAAAAATTTAAAAAAAAAAAAAAAAAGAAACGTGACCAGTAGAGGATTTTGAAGCACTTATTTATGAATGAAAATCTAAGTTCCAGATGTGATTTAGTTAAGCTTGGATGGAGACAGCATAGTCACACCATGTGGAACTCCGAGAAGAGGTAAAAAAATTATGACCAGCTACATGAATTTCCGCGAGTGTGCGGAGTTGCTTGTTTCACCGGTTCATGTGACGTTTCTGACATACCACAATGTGGATTGTGTTTTCGGGGGGAACTAACGCTCGAAGTCCACTATGCGGTCGTGCATGGATGTTGTTTCCTTCTCTGTTATGGTGCTGGGGCCCTAGTTTTGAATCCTTCCTAAATATATGAATCCTTCTTTCTGAAGACTTTTGTTCAGATCTTTTTTTATTGATTATCCTTCCCTGTGTCTTGTAAAGTGCATATTTTGTCAAGTGCGGTTTTTTTCAAGGTTTGTGATTCAAAGGTTTGAGGTTGTATTTCACACTACTCCCTTGACTCACAGTAGTTTGCAAGCACAACATATATATTATGTATGTATGTACCCACCCCTCTCTCCCTAACCATGTAATTTCAACAGTATCAGCCATGGGTGACCTATCGGCTGTATGGTTACAATAGTAGTAACTCACGCCATGTGATGTTGTACCGTATATATCATTATTCATATTAGTAATTAATCATATCATCTGTCTTGTTACCGTAGTCAGGGTACAAGTGAAATTGAGCATTTGCCATTGATTTAACATAGTATGGCCATAATAATAGAAAAACAGCTGATTGTGTATTACAGCTGTCCCACCGGCAGACAGTAGTAAAGTAGCGTGAGTCTACGACACAAGTATGTCTATCTATGTCGCAAGCTGAGCTGGCATAGCTATAACATTAGTTTAGCTAAACAAGTGAGAGAAGAAGAATACTTGTCTACCCCATAGTGCCTAATGTCTGAAATGCTAATCACATCTAAATTATATGGGTGGAGGAATCGAGGGTACCACAAATATTATGTACTGCTAGTGCTACTGTGCCACTATAATTTTTTGTGTATAATTTGTTGTGTTATTGTGTGTTGCTAAGAGTATTGGTTACAATTTTCTTTTTACTTTATATTGCTACTCCTCTTCTCAACCCACCAGGCAGGAGACAGCAGCTACGACTCGGCAACAGAAGCTGGAGGCCATAAGAATAGAATATCAGCAACTGCTGGCTCACGCAGAGGAGGAGAAGACAGCAGCTGTGGCCTGCCATGTCCCAGGCCCCAGCTAGGCCCCCCAGTGCCTTTAGTAATATGGCACCTTGGTCTGACCCCTGTTTATGTAAAATCTTTCAGCGCTGCATACTTCCCTGGATGGCACGAGTAGACTCCAGTATGGTGGAGGGCTTCGCCCATATTGAGCGCAAGATCCAGCTCCTAGTCCACTGCTAGATGACGGATAGCCCTCTCTTGCCCCTTTTTAGTCTTCTTTTGGTGGTTAGGACTTGTTGTGGAGGGTGGAAATGTGGGAGATGGGGAAAACTTGGGTGTTCTTTTTTAATGGATATTTGGATTCTTTATTGACAATTGGACTTTTTACTGGACATTTATTGGAGTTATGGAGAGGGATGGGTCAGGTTTTGTGGTTTTGTTTCCTTCTAGTTTATTTGCTATGGGAATAAATGTAATAGTTTTACTAATAATGTTAATCATTTTTGGGGAGTTACTCTTTTACTTCACACTGTTTTCTTTGGTGCAGGGTTGCAGCCTTTTTCCTGAAATCTGCCACCAAAAGATTGATGTGGTACCCTCACTTGTCCTACTACTGTTAGTCTATTTTCTAAGTCTATGCAGTCTACAACTAAAACCTCTATGGACTCGGAAGGTGTAGGTATGCAAACTAATTAATTTTCATATTATATACATTATTGAATTCTCCCACACTTACCTTACCTGTGATTGGTGATTAGGTGAAGCGATGGCTGCTTCGAGATGGTTTTGTTTCCCATTGTGCCATGGTGGTGGTAGTAGTAGACAGTAGCAGTTGCAAAAAAAATGAGAAAGTCATCTGAGGGAGACTAGGGATGGTCTAGTAGAAGTTGACTCAAGCTATGAACTTCAAAAGTAGACAAGCATAACCTTTAGTGCTGGAAGGATAATGATCCTGGCAATTATGGTGGATTAATGTCCTCTGACAAAAAATTGGAATATCGAATACTGTCTGTTTATGGGTGCGCAATTTATTTTATATATTGCCAGTGTATGCTATAGTTATACTTAGAGCGGAACTTAACTTAAGATCCTCGCTCTGCCTGCCCTTGAGTTGGTGTGCTTTTACTACATCCGCTGCACCAAGTGCGTGATTAATTAACAGTGTAAATTTAATTTAGTCTCACTAATAAATCACACAGCTCGGGGGAAGAGGCTTAGGGGTTCGATGAATGGATAGGAAGGTTTGACAAAGACAAACACTACTACACAAGGACAGCACATTCATTTTGGCGGCCAACCATCATAAACCTGTTATGGGAGGAAAAGGAAGTGCATGCATGATGATGAGCACTAGACAAGTACATGTAAATGAATTTTCCTCTGCCCCCAGAGAGACCCAAGTTACATTTTTGTTCTTGTAGTGGGCTTTGAAAGATAGCAAATAAAATTAAAATATCCATAGGAGTCAAGTAAACAAACATAAACAACAACACACACAGTTGTAATGATTGAAGAGAAAAAATTATACTGTATGTATTGCAAAATTGGAAGTTGCATATCCGCACTGCATTCCTACTAGACTGTCCGTTATTCTTGGGTGCCTGGCAGATGTCGTTCGGTAAGGTAAGTGTGAATTGTTTTTCCAGTACAGCGCAGGGTAAGGGCCTGTAGATGGAATAAAAATATATATTGAAGAATCAAGGGGGAAAGTTGAACTGCATAAAGGAGTGCAACAAGAAGACTTTGTTTCAAAGGCAGTACGGCTAAATGTCTATTTCCAGCAGATACCACCTACAACAGGCCCCCCACTTACCCTCCACTTAGCTTTGAATTTTACCCAGACAGCACTGAGCACAGACACACACAGCAACATAGCATGTCATTTTCCCAATTAAGTAAAGAAAATCAATGCATGACTATCAGTCATTCACACCACACTCAATATCACTACCACTACACAGACATGTGTACGTCTGGTGGTATTGTTGTTTACCGTTAGGTACCTCAAAGTCATCATCAATCAAATCAGTTGGTTTCAGTGAATTTGAAAAAGTTCTATCTTCTTCTGGTTGCAGTTCTCGAGTGGTCACACTCATGCCCAAGCCCTGAGTCATTCCATCAACTCTGATCCTCCTGAGTCTGATTAAATGTCCAGTATTTGTAAAGCGTGAACAATTACCCGAACAATTACCCGAAGGTGTCAAGGCACTGGGGGCCCTCAGGAAGATTAAGTTGGCTATTACCCAACGTCACATGGTGCTGGGCTGATCTGCAGCTGGTGCCCAGGATTGAACCATGAGCCCCCGGGTTCCAGAATCAGACACCCTGGCCGCTGCGCCACACCTCTTCCACTACAACTATGTGTGGCAAGTATGGTGTTTGGTGTCTAACTAGAGTAGACTAGATTTAGGGGCCGATAGCTAGACACAGGTCTAGATACAGGTCTCTGCTCGGCTCAGCTCGGTGTCCTCACCTCACTTGGCGTCTCTCCCCTCGCTGCTGCGGGCTCGATCCCCCCGCTCAGGACCTGCGCTCAGGCCACTCTTGCGCTCCGTGTTCCAGCAGTCGAACAGTCAAGCTGCTCCGAGGTAGAAAAGTGCTGGGGGACCTTGGCAGGGTTCGAACAGCTTTGGGCTTCTGCCCCTTGAAAGAAAATGTCTTTGCGGCGCCGGCCGTGGTTGAGAAACTTTCGTGGCTTCAGCCGCATGAAGGCATATGTGTAGCAGCTTCGGCCGCAGCTGAAAAGTGATCTCGCTGCTCCTGCCGTGCAAAGAAACTGACCGCGGCTCCGGCCGCTGCCGAAAGCGCTTTGGCGGCTGCGGCCGCTGTTGGAAACAGACTTGCGGCTCTTGCAGCTTGTGGGACTGATCACGGCTCCCGCTGCGTAAGGGACTAATGGCGGCTCTGGATGAAGAGCTTGCCCGGGACGTCCACTGCTGCTGCTGCACTCAGGCGGGCTCTACCGCTCCTGCCTCTTTCCCTGTAGGGCCTTTTTTCCTCCTTTTTCCAGCGACTCCAAGCAGCTTCTCCACGCAGCTTCTCGCCGGGTGCTCGGCTACTGCCCCTGGGCGAGAAAAGCCACCGGTGAAGTCCTGTGCGCTGTGGAGGCTTCTCGTGCAGGGTCTGCTCACAAGCGGAACACTGCACAGAGTTGAAACTCCAATCCAGCAATAAAATTTGTCTAAGAGTAAGACAGTGGGGATGGTTTGATCAACCAGACACACCCAAATAAGAAAATAAATAATGTTCCTTAGCTATGTGTTTGTTTTTGGATGACAAAGAAAGAAAGAAAGTAATTAGAAACTAAAGCCTAGTTGTCAGGGAAGTAGAGCTTGTCCTCAAATTCTGGTGATTCACATCAGAAGTAGGTAATCCAATACACTACTTCCATAACCTAAGTTGCCGTCATCATCTTCCTGCTGTGGTACTTCAGGTATGTCATAATCTGGTGGTATAAAGTGCTGATTCATTTTGATCATGGTCAACCTCTCCATGTTTTGGGGTGAGAGACAGATCCTTCTCACTGTCAGAACGGCACCAGCAGCACAGAAAATATTCTCAACAGAGACACTTGCGATGGGGCAAGCCCGATGGTTTATCACCAGCCTGCTGAGCACCGGCCATTAGAACCTTTTTCCATATCAATACAGCAATGGGTTTTGATCAAAGTAGAGCTCTGTTACGTCATCCAGATAGACCTGGACCATCCGCTCAATGGTCATAGGTGCTCCGCTTTGCTAGGCCTCTTTTTATTTCACCTCAGCACTAGGCGTAAGCCTTTCCAGTAGAAACCATTCTTTTGCAGATTTTGGGGCTGATTCTCCTGTTCTTGCTGGTGCTGTTCCTGTTGTTGTTGATGGTTTAGGCTGCTGTGAGAAACTTGCACTGCCCTCAGGCAATGAAGTTGAACTTGAAGGCTGCCCTGCAGTACTTTTTATGCCCTGGAGGATTGGGCCTCTTATTTCCCACCGTTCCTTTTCTAGCTGACTGGCTTGTACAGCTATCCAAATTTTGTAGTTGGCACCATCCCCATCTGAAAAGGGAATGAAGTGTTCAGTAATGGTTTGTACTGTGGATTAAAAATTGTGGCACAATTGTAATGGTTAGATGGCATAATGCCTCTCTGCACCCTGTATTTTCAGATAAGCAAAGGATTACCTCTCCAGCAACTCATATTCTCCTTTTTTGTCCTCCACACCTTTGTAGATTGCAAACACCCCTTTAGCTGTTCCTGTAGCATGTGCAGAAATCGGATATCTTGGCCCACGTGACAGACCTACTTGCTGACTTCACGTGTGAAGACCTCGAAAGGAGGCAGCATTTCTGTCCATTTCAATGATCCTGCCTTTCACAGTTTCATGCCCTATTTGTATTACATACTCATTGATCGGTCTGTACTGCTCAAACAGACATTAAAGCAAGTAATAAGTTGACTTCCAACATGTTGGCACCTCCTGGAGGAGTGCTTCAATTGCCATTCCAGTATCACGTTGAATGATCCTCAGCTGCTTCCAGGCTTTTAAAGAGTGGCTGAAATGAGTGCAGGTTTTTCTGCAGGTGGTCAGAAAGTTGCTGACTCTGTCTTCTTTTTTCAGAAAGTCTTGATGGTGATGCAGTGAGCCAAATATAGGACCCTGAAATAGCCACCATTGGCCATTGTACCTTAACTATATTACTGCCATTGTCCATGGCAACAACACCAATGTTAAGTCCTCTTGGTCACAGGCCTTTAAAGACCTTAGTGTTAAAATCTTCCAAAATGTTTCAGCAGTATGGGATTTCTCCATGGCGAACATGGCTACTGTACTATGCTTCCGAGTGCCATTAAAAATGTCAGCAGTGTCAACACCTGCAGATATATTTTCTCTAACCCCCAAAAAAGAGATCCAGTTTGCAGTGATGCACATGTAGTCAGTGGCTTGCCAACTGGTCCACATGTCTGTTGTAAGGTGGATAGTGTGAACAGCACTATGCTGCAAAGCTTGTTCTAGCAATTCCAGCACATCGTGGAACAGCAACTCAGGCTAAATAGGATCCAGCTGGGAACCTTCCATTTCAGGCAGATAGCTGCCACAAATTCTAGAAAACCCACCCCTACTACAAAAGAAAAAGGGAGGAGGTCCAGTGCTAACATTCTAGCCAGCTTCCCGTTGAACAAATGTGCAGTTGAGTGTTTGCGTTGGTACTGCCCCTCCGGCCTAAACATGCTGAGAATGGTAACCTGGATTTTTTTTTTGTTTTCTGGTGCCACTGATGCAGGTGACTTCTTAAGACCAGATAATGTTGGGCTCAATGTGTATTTTTTTGTTGCGGTACTCTCTTGCCTTGGATCCCTTAGTGTTTCCGCCTGACTCTTGAACTATTGCAATGTTGCTGATGATGACTTGGGTGGTACCACTGCACTGCTGGGGCCAGGGCTGCTTTGTGTATCGGAGAAAATGTCTCCCTCTTTTTTAGCTTCCACCATGATCAGATTGTCGTCCTCTCCACAAACAACAATTTCAGTTTTTGGGCTGCTAGGGTGTACCTTCCTTGGATCAAGTGGTGTTTTCTCAGATGGATTGTTTGGCCTCCGGTACCATATTGTGCACCTAGCTTACCTCACCTAACAACTTCTCCATAAATGGAGCAAATAGCAATGTTCGCCTCCTTCTGGCTAACCGAAAAGAAGTCCCAGACTGGGGAAGTCAACTTTCTGATGCTGCCAGTGCCACTTGCAATGTTTCATGAACTGGTAGGTGGGTGTGGGGTTTGACTCTGCAGTACCTACTTTTACTGAGGTTGTTGTTGTGGATGTTGGTCGCTGCCAGGACTTTGTAAATATGGCAGCTGGTGGTGGTGTTGGTGGTGTCTGTATTGATGGTATCCGTGCCACATCCCTCACAGCAATTTGGGATGGGGTAATGTCAGTCTCCACTGGGGCAGGGCTATCGTCCATGATGACTGGCTTGTCATCATCCTACTCATCTACATCTATCTCCATAACTCTAAGGCTTTCCAAAACCTTCCCTTTCCCTAGCCTTGTTTTGTGGACATAGCGTGTCTCAATCCAAGACTGAGGGGGGATCCAAGTGGTGTCTAGATCATCAGAAAGAGGGCTTGGAGAAGAAGCTGATGGATGAACTCTCCTTTTACTTGCTCGGGATCTGGAAGACAATCAATCTTCTGAAAGAGTGTTTTGCTCTTCTTCCTCATCAGGAAGCTCAATCTCCTAAACTGCCCCTACTTTGGGGGAACTACTACTATTGGTGGTTGTTGTTTCCCACTTATCTGAGTTTCCTGCATTGATTTTGTACTACTTTGCGATACAATACTTCAATTTCAATGGCACTGCTCATCGGCGGCTCTGTGACAGACATAGGCTTTGGCCTAGGTTACTGGGGTCAGGCTGCTGTTGCCAGAGGGCTGCTCCCAGCTTGGTCCCCGGACACCACTGCTGCAGGCACAATTGTTGGTTTCCAAAAAAGGTACTGGGCGACATACCAGTGGTGGTAAGTGTCAGTGCCTTCTTCTTCTCACTGGCAACTTTTACTTTCTTGGTACTGGTACCTTTGTTTGGGACCGTCTTAAAGCTGTCAGATAGCATGCAGCAGCACTTGCTTTAGATTCACAAGTTGAAGAGATGTGTGTGGTCACACGTCACAAGTCGTCGTGCGCAGGGTGTAGGCCTTCTGTCCGGCAGCAAAATGGGTGATGTTGTTGCCTCCTCTGTGCACCTAAAAGCAAATAAGCAAGAACATCAGTAAAATGTGGCATTGTTATAGTTCAATAATTACTAGTACAACCAAATATTATAATATATAATTGAGTGTGTGGTTACACTTGTTAGTGTTCCCTCAGTTATTACAAAATGAACAATGCAGTGTAACTGTTTGTGAGACTTTGACAAAAACAAGGGCTTTCAAGGTGTACTGTACAGTCCAATACACTCAGTAAGGATAGGATAGAAGAAGAACAACAACAAAAATACAACGGTTTGTCATTGTGCATAACGTGCCAGGTAATGGATGCAGTACCCAGGGATCTGCAGCTGACAAATGACAATTGAAAAGAACAATCCCAAGATAAACAATAGTTTTGTGCACATCATATAGCAGACATGGGGTTATTGTTAATGGTTCATTGATGACGAGTCATGTTACTTTGAAACTGAAATGTGAAAAAATTATATAAAAAAAATACAAATTAAAAAAATGAAATATATTTAAAAAATCGGGAACATTTACACATAAAAAGGAAAAAAAGAAATAATTATAAATAAGTAAAAAAGAAAAATTACCCTCAAGAGTCTAATTATTAATTTATTAAGCTGCTTATCTCATTAATCAACCATCCACGCAAGCATTTGGCAAAGGGGCACACTGGCTGAATGTACAAAATGTCTGCCAGCCAACTGGCCAGGCCACCACAACAAGAAGCAATAAGCCGAGAGGAACAAAGGGAAGAAAGTCAGGTCTAAGGCAAAAAAGCAATGAACCAAAATTGATGGCAATAGGATGCCCACATGACCTTGTAGGTCATGCCCCCTGATGTCACAATAACTGCAGCACTCCCAAGCCAACCTCTCGAAGGTTGGACCTCAATAGGTAGTGATTGCAACCTGGAACCCATTGAGCCAAGGACTGAGTTAAACACTTCTGGTAACTTTAACTATGGCCATGGCCAAAATCATATTGATTGGCACGGAGAGCCCAGTTCTCCTAGTATGCCTAATGGGGTCCAAGACAGAATTACAAATCCAGCCATAAGCAAACCTCTGTTCCTACTTAATCCACATAGAGCTCATCCTGTGAAGCTAGATGTGCTCTAAATAAAGGATGAGGAACTCCTCAAGGCAATGGGCCCATCCTTCTTTCCCCCAGCAATGAACCAAAATTGATTGCCATAGGATGCCCACATGACCCAGTGGCCACACACGGCCAATCGTACACCAGCTCTGTCTTCCATACTAGAGGGACTGAAAAAAAATTGAATTATACACAAAAACATAATGCAGAGGCTGAACTCTATCTCATGATTGGAAATTCCCCATCTGACCCCAAGGTAAAAACTGTATCCCCCGAGGGGTGTCCCCTCAGGTTCAGGATAGCATCCTCCTTAGTGATCCTCATCTACCTTCGGATGCCTCTAAAACCCCCCCTTTCATCAGTTCAACTAGTACGAGATTAAACACAGGCAAGACCATAGTGATTATCTCCTATGCCTAAGTGCCCCTGTAATCTGGAGTTCCCGCTAGCCGGTGGCACCCAACGTTCGCCAACCACCGGAAGAGGTCGGTGAACTAGACGCATCGGTGATGTCAGACGCAGAGCCTCTGGAAAGAAAAAAGGCAGTCCCAGGAGAGGAAAAGGGAGAGACCGAAGATTGGAGAGAGACACGAGAGATGCATGCGAGAGGGGAGGAGATAGAGACGCTACGGGACTGCGGAGCATCGGTGAGGAACGAGAAGACCAGGCAAGAGGCGTGACTGGCCCCAACAGATCTGCTGAAGTATCCAGACATCCTAGAGAAAGAGAGGATGCTGTGATACCCTTTGCTATGGTCCTGGAGGACCGTAGCCCCAGGCAAGGGCCTTCGATTCAATGCTTTAAAAGGCCGGCAGGGAGGAGGATCAGGGGAGGCACAGAGTGGCCGGAGGGAGCACAGGTAACCAAAGTGCACAACTCCTCACTGCTTTTCCCCTCACACGTGGTGTCGCTTGTGGCATGTTGGTGGCAGTTAGTACCTAGAGAGATAAAGCAGAAAGCTGATCCCATTTTTGTTCTAATCTTTTCTTTTTCCCTTTTTGTGGGATGACTGGAGAACCCCTACAATTCAAGGAGAGCACCAGAAGAAAGGAATCACAGGTGTGAAAGTCCCTCACCAGTAACCCCAGAGACTGCTCCTAGGAAGCCCTGTCCTTGAATATAGACAGCCTAGAGACTGTTGCCTTTACTTTCGTTCTGTTCTTACGACTTGCTGACTCCAAAGTGTTTTTGTATTCCTACCTTTTTTTTACTCCAATTAACCATATTTGCTTGGGGGAAGCGTCACCCACCTGAACTCTGACTGATGGGTGTATTTCTTTAGCAACCTAGACAAACACTCCCTCAACCCCTTCTGAGGCTGGGCAATCTTTCAGCCCCAAAAGAAACAATAACCACTGGGGCCAAGACAGTGGACATCTTAGTTCAACCAACCGAACCACCTATCAAAGCGGAAGCCAACATCAAGATTGTACCCTTAGCCACCCGTATACATAAAGAGGGGGTTCTTACCCTCCTCGATCTCAATGAACCACCAGCTTAATGCCAGCTCGTCCTCCTGCTTGACATGCTCCACCTGCTTCGAAAGATCTTCGAGTGGAACCTCACAGAGACAAGGAAAACAGATACCCACTAACTCATCAGCAGCAGGCTACGGAAATGCACCCAATTCCAATACCACAAATAAACTACAAAATGCCTCCTCCAGACTCATCCTGAGCATCTCTCATTACAGCCACATCACCAACCACCTGAGAGTCCTCCACTGGCTCCTGGTCAACAAAAGGATCCCCTACAAGCTGCTCATGCATGCCTACAAATGCCTTCACAGCGCCAGACCCGCATACCTCAACCACTGCCTCCCTTCCAGACATCTCGGCTCCACCCATCAGGCCCTGGCCACCATCCCACAGGTCCACAGGACCACCGCTGGAGGAAGATCCTTCTCCTATGTCACTGCTAGGACCTGGAACTCCCTTCCTCTGCATCTCAGACAATCATCATCTCTGCCCCAATTCAGGAAGGACCTAAAGGCCTAGCTCTTCGACTGAACAGCAGACCCCCCTAAGTGCCTTGAGACCCTTACGGGTAAGTAGTCATGCTCTACAAATCCCTGATTGATTGATTATCCTACAAAACACTCAGGAGAGAGAGAACATGCTCCTGCTGATCTACCACAACCATTCACCCCATTTAGGTAATAAGGATCAAAATTTGCAACAACAGGGCCTTTTGGCCAACACCTCACTGGCAACGGCTATCCGGCCATATCCAACGATCACAAATACAACAAAAAATCCCAACTGAATGGAAACCTGCTCTGCCCTGGTGTGGTCGGACAGAATAGGCACAGTCCCATGGCATCCCATACGTACACATGTACCTTTGTATGTAACAGCTGATGCCCCTGCTGCAAAAGCTGTTGGATCAATGCCCAGGCCCAGAATTCCTTTTGAAAACCACCCAAAAATCTTACCTGAGCCACCATTTCGCCAACAGGAAGCCAAGAGTCTCGAGAAGATTTTCATATTCCATTCTGAATATATTTCAGGTGGCCGGGAAGACAATCTAAATAAGGGGTAATCTACCTAAATTACTGTTGGTGCTACCGGAGTTGGGGTCTATAGAATATAAAGACCTGACCGATACTATGTTCAACCCTGGCAATAAGAACAGTCTCAATGAGGCCACAAAAGTAAGATTCCTAGACAGTGAGATAGGTGGAGTAGGGAATTTCCATAAGTAAACTGTCCAAACCAAATACCTTTGGCTGCTGTCAAAAAAACTTCAGTTCCGTTGTACTCTGTGGCTCCAAGGGACCGCAAAATCCTCGATCAACAATAGTACCAAATATAATTTCCATGGAACAAGCAGATAACAAAGGAGTTTGCTGGCTAACAGGGGGCTTCCACTGAATGCAAAGAGTGATGCCAAGGAACACTAATCTCAATGCCACAAATACACAAAAATGTAATCACGATCTCCAAATGTGCTCATAAAATATCCTTGGTTTAAAATCCCTCCTAAACTACTTCGGTGCAATGAAAGAAATCCATAAAAAGGATATATTCTGCTTACAGGAAACTTGGCAGCTGTTCATAACAACTTGGCAGGATCATAATGAATCTTTATCTGCGGTGAACTAGCGAAGAGTTTCTACACTGGTGCATAAAGCCCTGTAGCTGTAAGTTAGAGTCTTTTTATGTGGCCTCGGGCTTTTTTATTTGTGATGATAAAAGCAACATCTGCAGGACATAGAAGAAAGACTCCAGCATTTATTATTGAAAACATCTATATAAATCTCAAAGAGCCCAAAAGGAAAATTGCCTCTGAAGAAATGTTAAGGTTAATTAAAGATCCAAAACAACAGCATTTTACAGATATGTGGGTCCTGGATGGCCTTCAGTATGTTCCTTCTTGAAACACCAGAACCTCCTCCCTGGCAACAAGAACAGGATAACTTGTGTGGCATCCCAGAGATTGCCCAGGGACCTTCAAGGATGGACAGGGCTAGTCAGAAATGTGAGTCTTCTTTGCATGTCATGGATCTTAAAATCATACATGAAACAGGGGCTCAGGACCAACCAGCCTTCTTCAAGTACAGAACAAGCTCATCTGCTTCTCTAATTAATTATATCTGGATGTCTACCCAGCACTTCACGGGGGCAAGCACCTTCCAAGTCCTCAATACATTAGCGAGCGATCATGTAAGGCTAACTTGTACTCTCCACAGGGATATTCTAAGAGTGTCACAACTCCAAACAATTGAATGGAAGAGGGCACTTGGGAGCTGCTAAGAATACAATAGTCAACAAAATCCTCACCTGCAGCCTGGGAGGAGCTAAGAGATCTCCTACAACGAGAGGCCAGGAATTCTCCACCGTCACCCACAAACTGGCCAAATGTATTTAAAAAGTTAACTGATAGATTTATTAACAAGATTTAAAAGGCAGGAAGTCCACAGACCAGCATGAGATCTTACAACCCCCCACTGAGGTCTCTCAAGCGAGAACTAAACCAACTTTGGAGATCAGCGCATAAAAGCAACAATACCCACTTATAAGCTGGCGAAATCCAGAAGGCAAGGAAGGCCTATAGATCCAAGACTAGAAAATTACCCTGTGGAACAAACAAATGACATTGATTGAACTCCACAAGGCCTCAAAAACTAAAAATCCTGCAACATTTTGGAACCTCGACAAGAAAAGATTGAGCGAAAGCACTTTTAAAGTGCTGCTTGTTGTCTCGGTCCCCAAGTGGACAAATTACATTTCAAAGCTGAACAACACTGTTGAGAAAGGGGCATTTCATCTGAAGAAATAGTCGACCGACACAATAAAATCTGCTACTTTAGAAGGAATTATTTTCCTGTTTTGACTTGCTTAAAATGTAGTGGCCTCATTCGTAGCAGCTGGAGCCCTGGGACCAAATGGCTTGCCCACAAGAATATTTAAATCTGCCATAGGAGATTGGGCAGCCCTGCATAGCCTGCTTTTTAAAAATTGCGTATGGGGAAATGCAGTGCCGGACAGCAGTAGAGGTGCCATACTCACTCTAATCCACAAAAAATGGGCATGCGATAATCAATTTAACTTCTGGCTCATCGCCCTTCTTGATGTGGAGAGCAAATGCTTCGCATTAGAAGAATGGCCAGCTTCAAGGCGCTAATACTGATCCCTCAATCGGGCTTCAGGCATGGGCACAGCACTGAAGGCAACCAGATCCTCTACATATACTTGTTTAGAGCTTCTAACATCAAAATACCCACCTCTTTATATCACATACATCAACTTGACAATCTCCTTTGACAAAGTTGAAAGGGGGAGACTTTGGCGGAAGCTATCTGAATGGGGCATCTGGGAAAATCTACTAGGAGACACAGAAGTCTATACACTCAAACTTGGGTAAATATAAAAATCACAATCAATAGAGTGACAGCCATAAAATTTGGATCACTACAGGAGTAAAACAAGGCTTTATCCTCACACCACTCTTGTTCTATCTTCATCTGGTGGGAATAAATAAAGCTCTGGCGTCTGCACATGCGTTTCTTCCTAAATTTGTTGTGAGAAGGTGGGTTGGTATATGCCATGCACTAATTAAAGTGGGCATCTTGTACCAGGCCACACAACCCTTATGATGTCTGAGGTCAATGATAACCCTGTTGAAAGCTATCCTAGTGGTACCTATGTAGTGCAGCCTTCAGGCTTAATCTTGAAGGAATGTAAAGCAGCTTGTTTTACCAGAATATCACCTCATTAATGATTAAATGTAAGAAAAACCACAGTGTTTAGATAAAGATATGTATTTATTGATATAACACTCTCTATTAGTCTCTACACGAGACTAGGGCATAAAGCACACAATACTAGATCAATAGAACGTTCGTAAATAGCCAAATACTCAGCGGACTCCAGGGGGAGACCAAACCATGTACTAAAAAATGGTATAACAACAATGACTTCAATAGAGACAGTGCCTAGAGCCAGTAGAAACCGCTGTGACCCCAAGGAACCCGTACAACTCTATGGGAAAGTCGCTGTTGGAAATTTACAAGTTAAGGGCACTTCTAAGAGGACTTTGAGCAAACGCTTTGGAACTTAGGAGGTTCTAAGACCAGCCCACCAGTGAGTACTGAAGTACCCATGTTACCTAACCCAGCGGCACCGGGTGCATAGGGGTAGGGTGGTGTCAGAAACCTTTGTCATTTTAAATGGAGAGCTGCAAAGAAGTCCTGCTGCCAGGAGGGCGAAGAATGTCTGGGGAAATCCAAGCCTGGATTAGAGTTGAGAAGAACCTGAAAGCAGAGGGGACAAAGTCTGGGTCACTTCAGGTGACCAGGGTCTCAGTAGTCGAATTCCAACCGATGTCGAGTGCTTCAGGAGTGAAGAAGGGTTGCTTGACTCTGCAGCCACAGGGAGCAGGAGACTTCAAGGACAATTAGAGTCTGGAGGTGAGCTGTCCCTCAAAGGATATCGAGAGTTGATGGGTCGATGTCCGGATGGAGCACCAACAAGCCTTGGCAACGGCAACCCATGAGGTCAGAGGAAACAGGTTACGGTGAGGACCAGCAAGGTCCAGGGGACTCTCCAAGCAATGGGGAGTCAGGGATCACCTGGAGAAACCAGGCAAGCCTAACAATTAACAAGGTGACCCTCGCCAGGACCCACAGGCCAACTGACCAGGGATCCCAAGGAGACCTCAAGCAAGTCTGCATAGCACCAGCCCATAGGACACTTGTGGAGTGTAGACCGGAAATCTTCTGTGCAAATACTGCTTGGGATCAAGACTACTTGGAGTCCAATGCACAAGCTTAGGAATTGCCAACAAGCATTTGAAATTGCAAAAGTATGCGGTGCACAGGGGTTCGGGCTGCACGGTCCCCGCAAGGGATACTGGTCTCAGAATGGCTGAGAGGGCAGATTGACCTCAGGGACTTTTGGGGACCCATCCCTTGTGTTGCTAAAGTCTTCAGAGTATTCAGGAGCTCTGGAAAATCAAACTGGTCAGATGCGTGCCTGCTTTTGCAGGGGGAGTAACTCCTTTTCTCCAAGGGAGATTCTCCAGTCGTCCAGCCTTGTGCAGGCAGTTGAAGTACTTGGTTTCTTCTTAGCAGAATCTTGTCCAGGTAAAATAGTCCTGTAGTCAGGTAACCCGCTTTATACCCATGGGAAGGGGTTGGAAACATTCAGTGGACCCTCCCAGGGGAGGGGCAGGATAGAGGGGTGGTAACACCCATGTCCTTTGTCCAGTTTCGTGCCAGAGCAGGAGCAAATGGCTCCTAAAACTGGTTTGAGCTGGACTATGGACATGTATTATCAAAAACAATGGCCCAACCCGTACTTATTGGTTGGATGAATCAATCATAAGCTCACAGTTTATCACTTCTGAAATTCAACGAGGATTAAAGCTATTCACCTCCAAAATGATTAAATCATAAAATGTTCATTCCATTAGAAAAGCAACCACCTATCACAACTCATTTATTTACAAAAAGGAGTTTTAATAGAGTACTCCAAATACAGCGAAACATTAATTTATATACATTTGTACAGTATTCACAGCGAACGGTAAAGGAAAGAGCTAGTGCTTCTATAAGGGTGCCAGAAAAAAGGAGAAAGTGGTGGTTTAAAGAAAAGGGGTGTAAGCCTCAATGAAAAAGTGACATAAGATTTAATTAACTTAAGGGGAAAAAGCTGGTATTTATCCAACGTATTAAATAAACAGGCCACTCTTAGTATTAATCCAATTTTTTTAAACAATCATACAGTCTTGACTGGCATGTATAATGTTCAGGGGAGTAGTGGTCCTGGTGATAGAAAGGGGGAGCGTCGACGTTTCGACCCGTCTTGGGGTGCTAGGGTAACTGGGGACCTCGACCTGCGGGTCTTCCTCAGGACGTAAAAGGCAAAGCCTTCGTACCGTAGCTAAAACGCTGTATGCCTAAAACAAATTAAGGTCACATTTAGGTGGGTGCATGGAATTGGTTTTAAAATTACAAAAAGAGGTACACATCCCTCTAGATCGTTCTTACCCAATTTGCTTTAATGGGAAATTCACAATCCTCATGTTTCTCGAAGGACGTGACGGGTCGAAACGTCGACGCTCCCCCTTTCTATCACCAGGACCACTACTCCCCTGAACATTATACATGCCAGTCAAGACTGTATGATTGTTTAAAAAAAATTGGATTAATACTAAGAGTGGCCTGTTTATTTAATACGTTGGATAAATACCAGCTTTTTCCCCTTAAGTTAATTAAATCTTATGTCACTTTTTCATTGAGGCTTACACCCCTTTTCTTTAAACCACCACTTTCTCCTTTTTTCTGGCACCCTTATAGAAGCACTAGCTCTTTCCTTTACCGTTCGCTGTGAATACTGTACAAATGTATATAAATTAATGTTTCGCTGTATTTGGAGTACTCTATTAAAACTCCTTTTTGTAAATAAATGAGTTGTGATAGGTGGTTGCTTTTCTAATGGAATGAACATTTTATGATTTAATCATTTTGGAGGTGAATAGCTTTAATCCTCGTTGAATTTCAGAAGTGATAAACTGTGAGCTTATGATTGATTCATCCAACCAATAAGTATGGGTTGGGCCATTGTTTTTGATAATACTGACTACCCAGGTCCAACAACCGTTTTGGGTTACCCCATTTTTATAATGGCTACCTTGTGCAGGGATTCCTGCGAGGGTTTTTGTTTCAATGTTGTGATTGCATGATAAATGTCAAAGAAATATTTTTCTGTTACATGATTCTATGTTCAATTGTATTCTACTAATTGTTCAAAAATTGATTGGACTGTGTGTTTTGTCTGTGTAATATGTCTGAGAAAGAAACCTTGTCCTATACGGAGGCATATATAGATCAATTACTGAGTAAGGAGGGAGCCAGTGGTATACTGTGTAATGAGAATAGCAGTAATGATATCACACTGAATGAGAAAATTGCAAAATTAGAACGTCTAGAGAAAAAATTAATAAGAACGAGACTTCACGGACATACCTTGGCAAAATATTTGAAGGCAAACGTTATTCCAGTAGGGTTGAGAGTCAGGAACGAACCTGCAATATTTGTTGATAACCCGAAATTTAAAGAAAATTTCAGCTTTGTCTCTAACACATGCTCACGCCACTGGATGGTGTTGGGGATCGAAACAGCTGTGATAGAAGCAGAGAGGCTTATAAAGGAAATAGCAGAACTGAAAAAAGAAATCATCGAAGACAAAGCCCTGATTAATGCCAAAGAGGCCCTAGAACGTGTAGAAAAAACTATAAAGGAATTTGAGTTATATACCCAAGCCACAAAGTTAGACAAGGTAGCTAAAGACATCAAATTCTTTGACAAAAAAGTCGTTTATCCATACCTGCAAGAAGGGTACTATACAAGAGAACAGCCAGGGACCTATTCCAGTAGAGGGCGACGAGGATATAGACAATTTACCACCTTTTCGGGATCCTCCTTTGGCAGTAACGCTGATAGCGACTCCGAACAAGCGGGGCCCAGCACTGATACAACTAACTCTGTCAATCAGTACCCAGACCAAACCAATTTTTTAGAGCAGGACCAATGGTGGGAACCACGAGGACGAGGTCGTCCCTGGGGGAGGCCCAGGGGCCCACGATCACAGAATTGGAACAGGGGCAGGGGGAAACCCAAAGGCAGAGGCCAGACGCAGTTCCAACAGACATCTCATGGAGAGATCCAAACCAGGAGACAACACTACAGATGGTAGATCAGGAGACAACACTACAGATGGTAGTCCATGAACCTGATAATCCCATAATCAATCTCTCGAAGTACCGCTTGCTCCCAGAGGAGCAAAGTGTACTTGAAAAAGGTCTTTCCTTTGTACCAACGTCAATGCCTAATCCCTTTAATCTAAAGGTAGAGTTACACCACTTCTTTAGGAAAATAAGATTAAGATATCATTTCCAAAAAGTTCCACACAACCCCACTTTCTCCGGAAGTGGCCTCAGACCTCCATCAAAATTTAACCCTCCCTCACATCAAATGCCTTCCAAATTACTGGCTTTTGAACAACTGGTCCTGAGGGATGTAGAAAACACACTGCAAGAAAGACAGTATGTCCAATATAATATCACCAAGTCAGAAAGATCAGCTCTTACTACATTAAAAGAAAATGCCGGGATTGTCATCAAACCGGCGGACAAGGGCGGTGCTATCGTCGTACAAGACCTTGATCAATATACAAACGAAATACTTGCCCAGTTAGAAGTTGAAGGTAATTATGAAAAACTTAAATCTGACCCAACAAGAGACATACAAAAGAGAATTCAATCTATAACCATACAAGGGTTAAACTTAGGTTTCATCAACAAACACGAATTTGATTACCTAAATAACAAGCACCCCAGAATACCAACCATTTACACTCTGCCGAAAATCCATAAAAGAATGCAGAACCCCCCAGGTAGACCGATCATTTCAGGTTGTGGCTCCCTCCTTGAGCCTTTGTGTAAATTCATCGACACATTTTTGAAACCCATAGCGGAAGACACTGCAACGTACCTGAAGGATACGATATAAACCATATTACTCATCGATGGCCGGCCACACGACCCCACGAAGAGTCTCCTTGCCACAATGGACATTCAATCGCTATACACTAATATTCCCCAGAGACAAGCATTGACAGTCATTGAGGTCGTTCTCAATTCACGTCCAGCACCTCACCGCGTTCCAACAGAATTCATTATTGAACTTTTAACGCTGGCAATGACTAAGAACTTTTTTACATTCTTGGGCAAGTTCTACATGCAAACAAAAGGAGTAGCGATGGGGGCTAGCTTTGCCCCCAATCTAGCTATAATTTTTATGGACGCATTTGAGCAGGCGAATGTTCTTAATGAAATCAACCCCTACCTGAACCACATAGGGTTATGGCGTCGCTATATTGATGACGTTTTAATCATATGGAATGGTAATAGAGACAAATTAAAATCTTTTCATGAATGGTTGAATACACGTTCCCCTGACATTCAGTTCACTGTAGAATTCGATAAATCCAAAATCAATTTCTTGGACATCACAATTAATGCCGACTCGGGTGCACTCTACACGGGACTATATCGTAAAAGCAGCGAACGTAATACGTTACTTCGATATAGCAGTCATCATCCCCGCAACCTCAGGGACAACCTCCCATTCGGGCAATTCCTGAGGGTGCGTAGGAACTGCACTAGAAAGGAAGATTTTTTCAACGAATCAGCAGGCCTTCTAGCTCGGTTAGTAGAGAGAGGATATCCCCTCAGGTTGGTAAAACAGGCACGTAAACGTGCCTGGTATAACCACAGGGAACATCTCCTGGAAGGAAGAGATACCCAAATACCTAAAGAAGAGAGAATAGTATGTGTCACCACCTACTCCACAAAAAGTAACAAGGTAAAAAAGATAATTAACCAACACTGGCACATGATTGCCGACGAGTTGGGTAATGCCCCGTTACCACTACATGCCTTCAAGAAGGCTAAAAATATAAGAGATCATGTCGTCAAAGCCCTTTTACCTAGTAGTACTACCCCAGGCCAAACTACTCTGTGGGGTCTTCCACCGGTGACCGGCCATGTGAAGTGTGGAAATTGCAAAGCATGTCCACTCACGCAAGAGACAAAAACTTTCAAATATAACAACCAAACACATACTTTGAAGGAACACAGTAACTGTAATTCGAATGGAGTAATCTATGCGATCACCTGCCCATGTGGATTTGTTTATATTGGGCAAACTACACAAAAGGTTAAATGTCGCATTCTTCAGCATGTGAGCCGCATTAAATGTAAAACCCAGGGGGCGCCACTGGTGGAGCATTTTGTGAAATTTGATCACAAACCTGACAGTCTACAATGGTGTGTCCTTGAAAAAGTGACACCTCATCCTAGAGGAGGAGACTTTAGTCATATACTAAGTCTCCGGGAATGCCGTTTTATACATCTCTTCGATACCATAAAACGAGGTTTAAATGAATACGAGGAGATCAGTAAACAAGTGGCAATATTAAGTACTAGATAAAGCTCCATCATGAATTTTTGAATTTTGTGCCAATTTATTCCATCAGTTTAGACCACTCGGCCGAGTGAGTCTTTTTACGATGTTTAGTCCTCCTAGAACGCTTTATACGTCGTTATGACGTCATCGCGCTGCGTGCACTCCGAAGCTGGCGAGTCAGTGGCAACTACCCGGTAAGCCATCGCTCCCTCGGCAATCCTTGCCGCCGTCCACTTAGAGATTCCTTACTCACGGCCTCTAACACTTCTATAACAATATCCATTATGTCCCAATTTAGTGCGCACTCCCTGCAACTAACTCCACGGACATGGCGCTGATGCGTGATTGACACCACGTACGCTCCGAGTTTGGCGAGCCGATATCTATTCAACAACCTTTCGGTAAGCGACCGCCTCCCTGTCTGCCCTACCCCGAGAATTTCCACCTCCAAAAAACCACAATAATTAAAAAAGACTTTCCTTTATGTTTTGTTCCAGCACGCATATTTGAAAATTGACCCTTGTGACCACCACCCATTCTCGTGAATTACGCCCAGTGAGGGTGACACTGAAAAGTAAAGAGGTACTTAGAATTTACAATTGTGCACACGTAGTACGTTTTTTGAACAGAATAAGGATATAGCTCAGGTAACACTGCTTCCCTGTATATTCCTGTAGAATCGTCAGTTGCCAGGACGAATCCATATCCTCCTTGTTTCCACGGTGATACGCATACATGAACACTTGCAGGTATGAATACTGCCCTATTTCACCCTGTTACTTCATATCAATATAGACCGATATGGTGGTAAATATTCCCATTGTGTGTTCTTTTCTCAGTAACAAGCAAGTCCGCGTTTGAGAACAGTATTTCCACACCAGAATTGTAGTGTTTCCGGCTTACGATCATTAATTAGGTAAGCTTCAGCACCACTCAGGTGCTTGTGAATTAATCTATACTTGACCACGTATTTGGGAATTATTAACCTGAATACTCCTTATGAATTATAGGAGTGTGATTGTGGCCATTCCCTTCACGTCCTTCGAGAAACATGAGGATTGTGAATTTCCCATTAAAGCAAATTGGGTAAGAACGATCTAGAGGGATGTGTACCTCTTTTTGTAATTTTAAAACCAATTCCATGCACCCACCTAAATGTGACCTTAATTTGTTTTAGGCATACAGCGTTTTAGCTACGGTACGAAGGCTTTGCCTTTTACGTCCTGAGGAAGACCCGCAGGTCGAGGTCCCCAGTTACCCTAGCACCCCAAGACGGGTCGAAACGTCGACGCTCCCCCTTTCTATCACCAGGACCACTACTCCCCTGAACATTATACATGCCAGTCAAGACTGTATGATTGTTTAAAAAAATTGGATTAATACTAAGAGTGGCCTGTTTATTTAATACGTTGGATAAATACCAGCTTTTTCCCCTTAAGTTAATTAAATCTTATGTCACTTTTTCATTGAGGCTTACACCCCTTTTCTTTAAACCACCACTTTCTCCTTTTTTCTGGCACCCTTATAGAAGCACTAGCTCTTTCCTTTACCGTTCGCTGTGAATACTGTACAAATGTATATAAATTAATGTTTCGCTGTATTTGGAGTACTCTATTAAAACTCCTTTTTGTAAATAAATGAGTTGTGATAGGTGGTTGCTTTTCTAATGGAATGAACATTTTATGATTTAATCATTTTGGAGGTGAATAGCTTTAATCCTCGTTGAATTTCAGAAGTGATAAACTGTGAGCTTATGATTGATTCATCCAACCAATAAGTACGGGTTGGGCCATTGTTTTTGATAATACTGACTACCCAGGTCCAACAACCGTTTTGGGTTACCCCATTTTTATAATGGACTATGGACATGGACACCAAATGTGCCTCCAGTGCAGACTTTCTGGCACTCTAAAAGTGCCTCCAGTGCAGACCCACCCAGCCTCAATACACTAAATCCTGTCTGGGAGGTGGTTACACCTCCCTGCCACAGGATGCCTATTTTCATGCCTTCATCTGTGTGAGCTTGGCTCAGCAGCAGGAAAGCAGAATCATGTCTGTGGCTGGCAGCATCAATTTTATGCTGCCCAGGTCAAGAAAGCTGGTACCGGGTATACCAGTGACCCACATATGGCCGTTCAGAAGGGTGGAATCGTACCTCCCATGCCAGTTAATTGAATGGAGGTATGATTCCAATGTGTTTGACACCAAAGACAACATGTTTCTTAGCAACCATTTTAAAGGTAGCCTTTATCGCCAAGTTATATTGCACTTAAAGATATGTCTGGCTGCATCACAGACAACCCCGGAGAATGGTCACCGAAGGCTGCAGAGGGGCTTTGCTCATGCAGGGGCACCCTCTTACGTAAAACCCAGCACTCAGCCTTCAGGATTGTTAAGGTCTGCCATATGGGTGACTGATAAGTATTTAAGTGTAGTGATTTGAATAGATATAGTGAACCTATATCTTAAGTAAGTGGTGCAAGCACCAGCTTACACAGTCTGCTGTAGCAGGCTGGTCATGTCAATGTGTATGGCCTCTCAGGGGTGGCATAATACATGCTTCAGCCCATGGGAGGCCTCTGGGGTACCTGTGTCCTGGGTACATGGTGTACCATATACTTGGGACTGATAAGGGTACCCAGAATCCAATCTGAAGTGTACCTAAGGCACCTGCATATCAATTTACAGGAGAAAGCAGATAGACTGGGGTCCTAGATAGCAGGATCTCAGTCAGACTAGGCCAAAAACAGTGTGATATCAGCAAAAAGTGGGAGTAACCATAAGAAGCAGATACTACTTTCCTTCATTTGCCAACTCCCACATTCATTACCTCCAGCACGCCGATGACACTTTACTATGTTATCACACCGCGGTAGGACTGCAGTGATCTCTTGCAGCCCTATCTATTGTGTGGGAAAATCATAGCATGTGCAGTCAACAATAGACTTTTTCTTTCGGTTAACAATGTGGCTTGGGGGCATGGCCAAGCCGCGGATCATGATGGGTATGCGGCTCTGAAGCTCTGTAGGCCGTTCCAGCAATACATTCATATCCCCTATTTCCATGATGCCATCAGCTGGGAAGTTATCGCTGCTGGATCCATGAGTGGCGCCTGAGCTCAGCTAGCCTAGCAGCTAAGAAATCGGAGCAGCGGTTCCAGAGATACCCGACCAGTGCTAGGATGGGCGACATCCGAGTAAAGGACGGTGGCATGGGCCTGGGGCAACTGACTGCAGCCACGGAGCAGATCGCAAAGCTTCATCTGCTGGGTTGATGCGGCGAGGTGGTGGTGAGTGCACAGGGCGTGGGGCCAGACAGTTATTTACACCTCCCACACTGATTATAGCCCTTCACAGTACGGTGGCCCATTTAGCCGTCCACGAACTGCGTGGTGAGCTCCCCCAAATATATACTGAGGAACCATGGGGGCAGGGCCTGCATGTTCCTCCCACTTGCGGCCCTTGGGCCTATAGTAAACTCACGGTGCTGGATCACTGGGAATGGCATTGTGCTAGGCTGGCCTGCTCCTGGTTGCATCCCCACTCCCCTGCCTGCCTCCCCCCTTGCTCATACCAGCTGCTGCCTTCAAGTGTGGGGGTCCCTGTGCCCATCACGCCGTAGTTCTCCAGACTGCCAGGCCTCCCTCCCTGCCTCATCGGCCTCCATTGGTGATTGGGCCCCCACTTCCACCGAACTTCACTCCCCACCTTGGCTTCCTGGCGGCCATTGCATCATCTGTCACAGGATCGGGCAATTCCCAGAGCACCAGCACTGGGCATGCTGGGCGGCGCTTCTCTTGACAGGCCCCACTGCTGTGAGGTTGTTGCTTTCGAGCTTCTGGTCAATGCTGCCTGCCATCTGAAAGATATGGCAGTGCTGCTTCCCTGGTGACACTGGGCACCCTTCATTAAGCGCTGACGCTAGCTCCCAGCCTCAGTTGACTCTTCACCCTGGGCGCTCCTGCTATCGCCTGCCATGCATGCCGGAACAGCTGCATGGGCCACAAAGATCCGAAACAAAGGCTCCTTCCCCTTGAAAAACTGACAGAAACTGCCCGGATAACTCCTCGTTCATGGCTGAGTGCGGACAGACTACAGGGCACCTTGATGATGCTGCAGGGCAAATCGGCTCATTACTACAGGAGATAAGAGCAGGATTCAAAGCTCTAGACGGGAGATTTGATGCCCTAGACAAAAATATCACTGACCTGGGTGCGAAGATCCAGGTGCATTATAGGCGCCTTGACGTACTGCAATAACGTGTATCTGACCACGAAGACGGGGTGGCGCAATCCCTCAAACGACTTGAATATGTTGAAAGCATCCTCAAAAACGTGGCTATCAAGAATGAGGATTTAGAGGCATGCAGTCATCGAAACAACATACGCATTTTAGGGGTGCCTGAATCAACAGCTATGATCGCATGGACACTTTCATTGAGACGATTCTCGCTGATATTTTTGGGAGGGACTCCTTTACCCATGGCTTTGTGGTGGAGCACTGCCTTTGCACGCTGGGATCCCGACCCAATCCTGGATGCCCACCGCGACCCATCATCGCCCGCCTCATGAACTTTAGAGACCATGACAATGCCCTCATATGGCAAAGCTTCAAACTGTCTCTCTACCCAGACTTCAATGTCATGGTCCAAGAGACCTGCAGCAAGTACAACGGCGTCAAAGTCACGCCCAGAAACCTTGGCCTGAAATATGGCATGCTCTATCCTGCTCGACTGCGAGTGGAGATCAATGGCCAAGCCCATATCTTTGACAGCCCCACGGAGGTGCAGGAGTAGTGCCGCACTCACAAACAGAAAGCTCAGCAGCTTGGAGACAACCGCAGACCTTCTCACCCCACAGCGGCTCAGATGCCAATATGGAACTTTTCTTTGTGTCAGGCACTGGTTGAACTCACTCTGATGGCCCTATATTCTATTGTTTTATGAGAACATTGGGATATCTTACTTCTGTATGCATCATCCCGGTTTGCTGGTTGGTTGCAATGGAGTTGCCAACCCCAGTTGGTGTACACCGTGAATTTGTTTTCTAGATTACGAATGTACCTTTTTGGGCTTTTCTCATTTTCCTGTTACTTTGATTGGTACTATGGGTTTCTTTAACAATGTTGGTCTTGCCTCTCTTTTTGGGTAGGGAGGTTGGGTGGTGGGAGGGGGGAGAATTATTATTATTTAGTCACGCTTGGTTATTTGCACTTTTGAACACAGTCATAAGCTGCATTAGTGTACAATGGCATGTATTGAGCCCTCACATTCTACTCCACACATGGCCAAGATAGGTCGCACTGATGGCCCCTCAGACTTGTCACTGATGATGTGGAATGTCCGAAGCCCTAATGATAAATGCAAGAAATGCCACATCTTGCACTGTTTGCTTCGCCATAGTGTGGACATCGCCTTCCTACAGGAGACTCACTTGCCCACATCTGATCTTGCTCACTTCGCCTCTAGCTGGGGCGCACACATATATTTTGCACATTTTAGCAACTATGCTGGATGCACTGCCTTTCTCATTCATAAAAGAGTCCAGTTTAGCCTACACATGACTGTTCGCGACAATGAAGGTAGATACATCATTGTAGTTGGAACTTTGATGGGACACAGAGTTGCATTGGTATGCGTGTATGTCCTGAACACTGACTCCCCCAACTTTTATCACTCCCTGCTCACCCAGTTCCAGAAACTCGGCCTGCGACCTTCCTGGTCGGTGGAAACTTCAACAGCGCCCTGGATCAACCTCTAGATAGCACCTCAGTTGCCCAGATACTAAACCATGCGCACGCCGGGCTCTGCAGTCCCTGCACGAACAGCTATCCATACTGGATGTGGGGCGGGCTCTCAACCCTATGCACATGGATTTTACTCATTGCACTAGCTTTCAAAACACCTGGACTAGGATTAATTTCTGGTTAACCACCCTTGTATCCTCGGTTGGTGTCGCTTGGTCCTGACTCTCCCTTGGACATATTCAGACCACTCACCTGTGCTGTTGTTGCTCGGGGTCACTTGTCCTGAGGGTTTTGAGAGGCAGTGGAGCTTCCCCAGTCATGCTCTAGAGGATGACCTATTTCAACACGAAATCCGGGAATCAATCGAGGAATATTTTGCCACAAACACCGGCTCAGTGGACGTGATGGCGGTTCTATGGGGGGATTCAAAGCGTACATACGGAGTGTGTGCATTTCTAAATCACGCTGGTGTGCTCCACGACTTGCGCACCATTCTGTCCTACCTAGAACGCGAGTTAACTGATTTTGACGCCATGCTGCTGCAAACATGCAACCCAGACACTGAACTAAAGGGTGTGACCCGGCTAGCGGAATATAGGGATACTGCCGAACAGGAGATTCTATTCATTGGGAAATACCACAATGCCAAACAGCATTGGGAGGGTGAACGACCAGGGAGGGTTTTAGCACAGATGATCAGACCTCCATACAGCAAAGCATATGTTCCTGAATTACAGTCCTCTAATGGCCAGTAGCTTACTGACACAACGGAAATCCGATATGAATTTCTGTCCTATTTTAAAACGCTATATGCCTCCAGAAAAGGGAATGATCACACTGTACAGGAATCTTACTTATCTGAGGTTGCGCTTGTCTACCTGGAGAAATACATGCAAGACTTCCTGGTGGAGCCCATCTCTGAACCTGATGTCATTGCCGCCATTGACCGTCATCCTCTGCCCCTGGTCTTGATGGATTCACAGGCGACTTCTACAAAACCTATAAGGACTTATTAGCGCCGCAGCTTCTCGAAGTCCACGCAGAGGCCCTGGGGAGACAAATATTACTTCCCATCCTTTGCGAAGCAGTCATAATTCTTCTCCAAAAACCGGGTAAAAATCCACAGCTTTGTGGTTCACATAGGCCCCTTTCACTATTAAATTTAGACTACAAAATCCTAGCTAAGATTGTCGCTGGACTGTTGTCCCAGTTAATGGAATTCATAATCTCTCCTACCCAAACCGGCTTCGTCCCCCATTACTCCACATTGTTTAGTTTAAGAACGTTATTCTCCACCCTACACAGGATAAATCCCGATGTGCCGGCTGCCGCAATATTACTCGACACTGAAAAGGCCTTTGATTCATTAGAATGGCCCTTATTTCTGCCTATCATGCACCACATGGGGATGCCTATTGGCTTTGTAGCTACCGCAGCACTGTTATACCGCCTCCCCACAGCTCGGCTCAGGCTGATCGAAACGCTCTCCATTATCGCCTTTATTATTTATTCTTCCTATGGATCCCCTAATGCGCCACTTCCAAGAAAAGCACCTACACAGAGGCCTGCAATTCAACTCGGGCCCACTATTAGTATCAATATATGCCGATGACACAACTATTTACGTTAAGTTATATTTAAAAAAAAAACAATGTGGCTTGAAACAAGTGGCAAGTCTCAAATTCCTGCCCTTTACTTTAACTACCATGATTCCCATGTTACTTCTCCAGCATAAATGAATCTGCCTTGTCAATGACAATGAGCTTTAAAAACCTGGAGCCTCATTTATGAAGCTGTGCGTCACTTTTACGCCGCCGGTGCGTCACTTTTTGTGACGCACCAGTGGAGTAAAAAATGCGCCTTGTTGCGCCATATTTACAAAGCGACGCATCTAGGTAGATGCGTCACTTTGTAAACCCCTGCACCACATTATACCTGCGCTAGGTATAATGTATGCAAGGGGGGCGCTCTGACGCAAGAAAGGGTCATAGAAGTGACGCAGTGAAATCTATAAGATTTCACTGCACCACTTCTAGGGCCTTATTTATGAAGGCCTTGCGTCAGTTTTGCGCCGCTAGGACACAAATGCGTCAACATCTTACGCCTGCCTCACAGCAGGCGTAAGACTGACGCAAGCCCTTTCCCATGGGGCTTGCCCCATGTGAAAGGACACATTGCTGGAGTTGCGTCACTTTTGTGACACACTCCAGCAATGCGTCACTTTTGCGCCTACAGATACGTTAGAAATTCTGACGTATCTGTAACTCCTTGAGACAAGATGCGTCATACTGTAATTATGACGTATCATTGGTGTTGCAAGGAGGGCGCAATGAAACGTGACGCATCGCTGTTTTCACGCAGCGATGCGTCACTTTTCATAAATGAGGCCCCTGGCATCTAAGATGAGTGGTTCAGATCTAACTGGCATCTGTAAAGTAATCGATGCCAAATGTATTCCGAAGCTAACATATGGCTTAATGATTTTCAACGATCGCATCTCTTTCTGGCTGGACAAAGCCCCGACAAGATGTTACAAATGTCTGCTCAACCTTGCTGACTCTGCACCATCTTCACAGTTACGGCTGGAATTCGGTATTTATAAACAATCTAATATTTTGAAAGTCTGGTTCTTGGGATATTATGCGAAGCTGAAGTATGGGCCTTCTGGGTCCCTTAAAGAAATGATAGTGCGAAGTACCAAGACAACATTTTTTGTGGGAACCCTACCAGAAAGAGGCAATGGAAGCACTCGATGCGCAAAATATCTTTAAACAAAATCTTACCCAGAAGCTCACAGCAAGATTATTGGTTAAAACGGCCAATATACACTCTGGAATAAATGATAAACAAGATTTTTCTCAAAAAACCGACACCAATTCATGTGAGACTTTACCAAGATCTGGGGAAAGAATCATATCTAGCCAGCCCCATGAAATTACTCTTTAAAGATCTCTTGAGGCTGAGATGTGGCTTAATGGCCCTAAAATGGCACACGTTTGGATGTTTAATTGGGTCAGTGGAACATAACTGCCTTTTATGCAACCATAAGAAGGAAAGTCTGACCTACGTGATATGAATGTGTCCAGCCTTAAAATTTTTACGGTGCTATTGGCTGAAAGGATGTGCATCTATCAGTGGGAAATTCCAAAGACCCTCCATTATTTCTTTGAATTTTCCCCATTTATGGCAGGCATGTGAGGCTGAGATGGGCCTGTCTCTGGTGGTAGGCCTCTACAGTCCTACTCCAGTCGGATCTGTCTTCGATCGAGGGCACTTCATCTAAAAAAAATCAGACTTTTGGAGCACAGCCAAAAGTGACTTTCCACATGATGTCGCATTAGTATGTTAACTTATTGAATCATACATTTGCACTCTACTCAGTGGCTCTGGCGCAGAGATGGCCGCCAGATCTTATTGCACTTGACTCTTTTCCAAGTCTAATCTGTTAGGGTCTCCCTTAGATTGCTTGCCCTTCTCCTCAAAAGAATGAGACTATTGGAGCATAGCCAAAATAGACTACCAGAATCTACTTGCATTTGCACTTTAGCTTAATTGAACCATAGATGTGCATCTCAGTGACTGGTTTCACTGCAGATATGCCTGCTCATTCTTACTGCACTAGACATTTTTCCAATTCTAATCTGTTCGGATCTGTTTTAAATCGCCGGCCCTTCGCCCCGCAAAAATCAGACTCTTCGAGCACAGGCAAACTGGGCTTACTCCATCTTGTTGCGTTTGTACTTTACCTTAATCGAACCTTAAATTTTCACGGCAATCACTGGAATCATCGCAGAGTGCCTGCCAGCTCTTACCAATATCAATCTGTTCTTTGCCCACCTTCCTTCCATAGAACCCCGCAGCATGTAAGATTCTTGGGGCCTCATTTATGAGAAGTGACGCATCGCTGCGTGAAAGCAGTAATGCGTCACTTCTCAGTGCGCCCTCCTTGCGACATGATTGATGCGTCATATTTACTGTATGACGCATCATGTCGCAAGGAGTTACAGATACGTCAGTATTTCTGACGTAACTGTATGGCGCAAAAGTGACGCATTGCTGGAGTGTGTCACAAAAGTGACGCAACTACAGCAATGTGTCCTTTCACATGGGGCATTGCTGGAGTGTGTCACAAAAGTGACGCAACTACAGCAATGTGTCCTTTCACATGGGGCAAGCCCCATGTGAAAGGGCCTGCGTCAGTCTCACACCTGCTGTGAGTCAGGCGCAAGATATTGACACATTTGCGTCCTAGAAGTGGCTCAGCGAAATCTTATAGATTTCACTGCGTCACTTCTATGACCCTTTCTTGCACCAGAACGCCCCCCTGCATACATTATACCTGGCGCAGGGGTTTACATAGTGACGCATCTACCTAGATGTGCCACTTTGTAAATATGGTGCACCAAGGCACATTTTTTACACCGCTGGTGCGTCACAAAATGTGACGCCCCGGCACCGTAAAAGTGACGCACAGCCTCATAAATAAGGCCCTTGCTATCTAAAGAAGATCCCCTTGGGTCCCCGAAGTCTAAAAACTTGTCACGCACTTGTATGCTCGCTGCTTGCACCTTATTTACTGGGTTCTTCAATTCCAGTACTGCTACTTTTGAGGATAACATTGAAGCTGTTATGTCAGCTGAAGATGCACTAATTAACCTTTTGTTTCAGCCTGCCCCACCGTGGGTCGTCTCATTTGCACTTCATTTGATCCTAACATAGCACCCAAGCTCGCTCATTCCCGGGCACAAGGTGTTTCGACCACCTTGTTGTATTGTATTGTATCTTGCACTTTATCAGATCATGGTACCTAATTGGGTGCATTGTGTTTTAGTATGATAGATTGGCTGACCATGACTTTCATATGAAAGATTTATGAGCTGCTAAATGTATGACGTTATTAGGATATATTATGCATGCTTGACACTTTTATTGTTTTAAGAACGCTGTTTTTTTATATTGTGATGGTTTTATGGTTTTAAATAACTCAAAACATTTCTATCTATCTATCTATCTATCTATCTATCTATCTATCTATCTATCTATCTATCTATCTATCTATCTATCTACACGCAGCAATCATAATAAAATCAATCATTACAAGTGAGATCAAGGCCTTTACCGATACTGGGATTTTATCAAGATGTGACCCTTCTCAGTTTGGCTCTCCTCTTCCCTTCTTTATTTATTTAATAATACTTTCATTCAAAACTCCTAATTCTTTGGTTTCATCACTTCCACCTCTCTCATTGTCACACTGATTTTCCAGGTTCTAGCAAAGTTCCATTATAATATTGCCACATCTACTCTACGTGTCTAATAATTTTCCTTTAATCTCACATAAACTCTTGTTTCTTCCCCAGTCTTCTGTACCCGGCAAGTTGGGGACGCCGGTGTGGGTTGCGGGAGAGTTAACAGAACATTCCAACTTGGATTTGAGTCATTGCATACTGTATGTGGAGGAGCTCCCTGGAGGGAAAGGGGGGAGGGGTGGGGCTAATTTATAGAGACTCCCTGAATTTGAAGATCATTGATATTGATCTGGTTGTAGGGGCTGAACTCCTGGGGTTCACTATCAAGAGTGAGATGGGCTAATCCCTGACAGGGATTATTTGTTATCGACCACCAGGGTTCTTCAGTCTGCGGCAGCAGCAACTTTTCTTGGAATTGTTTACTAACATGGCGGCCACACACCAGAGAGTTTTCATTTTGGGTGATTTTAATCTCTGGCCGAACGTATCTCTTGATATAGGCCTGGCCAATATACTCCAATCTTGTGAGGGGCTGGGACTGCGTCAACAAGTCTCGGTAGCCACTCATTCGGGGGGTCATATGCTGGACCTCATCTTTGCCTTAGATGAGCAGCTATACATGGGGGAGGTTCTCCCAATGGATTGGACTGATCACTTTTTGGTCAAGTTCTATTTGAATATGGCCAATTGGAACAAAATGGAAGGTAAGCGGAGGATACATTTTGTGGGGAGGGATTGGAGGGCCTTGGCACAGAGGAAAAATCATGGTGAGGTGTTTTCGGTGGAAGACTGCTTTTCGCCGGAGGCTCAGGTCGATGAAAACTACCTCACTCTCTGAAAAAGATCACTCTGACCCTGGACTCACTGGTACCTCGAAAATCCTTTCAGAGTAAAGGGAGGCCATCTGCCCCCTGGTTCGGGGAGGAATTAAAAAAAACTGAAGCTTGATTGTAATCTGGCTGAGAGAACGTGGAGGAAGAAATATTTAATTGAAGACAAAAAGGCCTGGAGAGCAAAAATATTGGACTACAGGAAGGTCATAAAAAGAACGAAGGCTGATTTCTTCGCCTCAGCGATTCTTAGGGCCTCAAATAGCTCCTGCTGTATTTTTTAAATTTTTAATACTCACATAAACCCTGAGTGTTGTAAAAATGACATTTTGCCATCTCAGAGGCTCTGTGATAACCTTGCCAACTTTTTTCATGATAAAGTTGCCTCTATCATTGAGGAGCTGGGGAAGGCATCAGAGCCATCAATAGTAAGAACTGAACAACTGGCCCTCATTAAGGACAGGGATGAATTGACAGGGAATGATAACACGAAGGAGGCTACTTTGGGGGCTCTCTCTGAGTTTCCCCCTCTCCAGACTGAGGACTTCTGCAGGTTAACGGACAGTTTTGTGTCAGGCTCCCCTTTGGATCCATTGCCTTGTAAAATCTGGAAGGAAGGAATTCGGGGTAGAAATTTTCCCTCTGCTGTGTAAGATCTGTAATCAGTCTCTTGTAGAAGGGGTGGTTCCTAGTCAGTGGAAGCAGGCGCTTGTAACGCCATTGCTTAAAAAAGCCTCCCTTGATCCAGAATGTCTGAAGAATTTTAGACCAATATATCTTCTTCCTTTCCCAGCCAAGGTAGTGGAACGGGTAGTGAGTGGCACACTGTCTGCGCACCTGGAACAGGCTAAGCATCTGGAGGAGGAGCAGTTCGGCTTTAGACCGGCTCATGGTACGGAGAAGGCACTGGTGACCGTAATGGATGAGCTTCGGAGGCGGGCAGACAGGGGCCAGGCAGCGGTGTTGGTTCTGCTGGACCTGTCTGCCGCCTTCAATACGGTCAACCTTAACATCTTGTTGAGATGGTTGAGTGAGGTGGAAGTCACAGGGGTGGACCTTAGATAGTTTCACTCCTTTCTCTCAGGGAGACAGCAAGCGGTATCCCTTCCTCCTTACCAATCTGCCTTTACTCCTGTCTTACATGGGGTGCCTCAGGGCTCGACCATCATCCCAATTCTTTTTAATGTCTATCTGAGACCCCTGCTGACGATCATCAGGCGCCATAACATCAAAGTCATCAATTACGCTGATGATACGCAACTCATTCTCTCCCTGGAGGGAGAGCAGTCCATCTCAGTATAGGGGTTTCATAGATGTTTAGGAGATATGTCACAGTGGCTGAAGGAGAATTCCCTACAGTTTAACATTGCTAAAACTGAACTGATGCATTTCAAGATGCACAGGAACACGGGAGGGCCGCCCATGAATCTGTGGCCCCCTGAGTTTCCCAACCCCGGCCAACCGGTTAAAACAGTCCGTAACCTGGGGGTAACATTTGATTGTAACCTCTCCTTGGAGGCGCATGTGGGGAAGGTGGTAAACTGCTGCCTGGCGATTATTCGCTCTCTGAGGAAGGTTTTTCCTCTCTTACCCCATCAAGTCCGCACCCTGATAGCACGAAGCACGATCCTTAGTCGGGTGGACTATTGTAATGCTCTGCTCCTTGAGTCCCCTAAATTCCTGCTAGACAGGTTACAGCGGGTACAATCTGCCGCTGCTAAATTGGTATTAGGCTGGTCAAGAAGGTCCTCTGCCTATGGAGCACTGATGGAGCTGCACTGGCTCCCCGTGACACAGAGAATTAAATTTAAATCTCTGTGTCTAGTATTTAAAGCCCTGCATGGAAGAGGACCTGTCTGTTTCCAGCAAAAGTTTGAGTGGTACGTTCCGGGCAGATTGCTCCGCTCCTCGAGAGGAATGCTAATAAAAGTACCACGCTTCAATAAACTTAGAGCAGGGGGCAGATCATTCGGGGTGGCTCCGGCCAGGCTGTGGAACTCTTTACCTCTTGAACTGCGGCAACACAAGGATCTCCTCGCGTTCAGAAAGAACCTTAAAACTTGGCTTTTCCCTAAGAACTAGGCCTGTGCATTAGCCCCCTTCCTTGGTTGATATGGTCTCTGAGTTACTAGCGCCAAGATGCCTGTCAGGTGGTAGCGCGCTTCAGAAATTGTGTAAATAAATAAAATAAATAAATATTGACTATTGTTACTGTGGTAATGGGTGCAGAGAAGGAATATCGCCTTACATAAATATCGCCGCAGAAATATCGACATGAAGAAATATCGATGTCAAAAATATAGTTTAACAAGAATATCGACAGACAGGTAAGAAATATCGATAACAATAACATAGTAGTAATAAATATCGTTAACAAAAACATAGTTTACAAAAATATCGTCAATTAAATAATTATAAGTAATTTAGTGTTTTTAATGAGTTTTGTTAATTAAAATAGTATATTTAGTAGCATTTTATTAGTGAATAATGTATTTTATGTTGAATTTAGTGTTAAAAGTTCCGTAGCGGGTTGTGGGTTTATAGGGCAATAGGGTGGGAAGTAATTTAAATATAAATAAATAATTGATTAATTAAAATTTTAAATTATTATAAATATTTTAATAATTAATAGTTAATTAATTTTAATTGGTTAATTGATAATTTATTATGGTAATTAATTATGTTAATTTTTTTTATTATTTTTAGGTGTGTGTACTTCAATATTTAATAGAAAATGTAGTGAAGTAATTACATTGTAATTGATTAATTAATTAAATAATGATTATTTAATTATAATTAAATACAATTTTATTTTTAAACCAATAAATAATTTGTAGCTTGTGTATTGGTGTTTATAAGTGTATATGGTGTGAAAGCTGAAAAATAATTATTTCTGTAAATAATTTGGAAATACAATACTAATCAATAATTAATTAGAAAATATTTAAAGTAAATGATTAATTAATTTTAGGTGTGTAGGTGTTTGTTAATAATAATATATTTAAATGTATGTATTAAATACGTTTATAAACTAAATTAAATGTAATACTACATTTGGCAGATGGTGTATTTGAGTTCTTGCGTTTTCCCTACTGTTGCACCCTCTGGAGTGGGAATAGTAATTATTACCCCTACGCTATCCAGCGCTTTCCCTACTGTTGCACCCTCTGGAGTGGGAATAGTAATTTTTACCCCTACGCTATCCAACACTTTCCCTACTGTTGCACCCTCTGGAGTGGGAATAGTAATTTTTACCCCTACGCTATCCAACGCTTTCCCTACTGTTGCACCCTCTGGAGTGGGAATAGTAATTTTTACCCCTACGCTTTCCAGCGCTTTCCCTACTGTTGCACCCTTTGGAGTGGGAATAGTAATTTTTACCCCTACGCTATCCAACGCTTTCCCTACTGTTGCACCCTCTGGAGTGGGAATAGTAATTTTTACCCCTACGCTATCCAACGCTTTCCCTACTGTTGCACCCTCTGGAGTGGGAATAGTAATTTTTACCCCTACGCTATCCAGCGCTTTCCCTACTGTTGCACCCTTCGGAGGGGGAATAGTAATTTTTACCCCTACGCTATCCAACGCTTTCCCTACTGTTGCTCCCTCTGGAGTGGGAACAGTAAGTTTTACCCCTACGCTATCCAGCGCTTTCCCTACTGTTGCACCCTCTGGAGTGGGAATAGTAATTATTACCCCTACGCTATCCAACGCTTTCCCTACTGTTGCACCCTCTGGAGTGGGAATAGTAATTTTTACCCCTACGCTATCCAACGCTTTCCCTACTGTTGCACCCTCTGGAGTGGGAATAGTAATTTTTACCCCTACGCTATCCAGCGCTTTCCCTACTGTTGCACCCTTTGGAGGGGGAATAGTAATTTTTACCCCTACGCTATCCAACGCTTACCCTACTGTTGCACCCTCTGGAGTGGGAATAGTAAGTTTTACACCTACGCTATCCAGCGCTTTCCCTACTGTTGCACCCTCTGGAGTGGGAATAGTAATTATTACCCCTACGCTATCCAACGCTTTCCCTACTGTTGCATCCTCTGGAGTAGGAATAGTAATTTTTACCCCTACGCTATCCAGCCCTTTCCCTACTGTTGCACTCTTTGGAGTGGGAATAGTCATTTTTACCCCTACGCTATCCAACGCTTTCCCTATTGTTGCACCCTCTGGAGTGGGAATAGTAATTTTTACCCCCTACGCTATCCAGCCCTTTCCCTACTGTTGCACCCTCTGGAGTGGGAATATTAAGTTTTACCCCTACGCTATCCAACACTTTCCCTACTGTTGCACGCTCTGGAGTTGGAATAGTAATTTTTACCCCTACGCTATCACGCGCTTTCCCTACTGTTGCATCTTTTGGAGTGGAAATAGTATTTTTTACCCCTTCGTTATGAAATGTTTTAACTAATAATATTTATAATATTTTAAATAAATGTATGTATTATTTTTGTTATATAACTTTATGTGTTAATATATATGTATATGTACACAATTATTAAGTTTATAATGAAAAAGTGTAGTTAATTAGTTAAAAATAGTTAAAATATTAAAGTAATGTAAAGTATTTTGTTAATAGTAGTTATATCTAATAATTATTTAATGTAATTATAATTAATTTACAAAGTCGATATTTTTAACATCTATATTTATTACATCGATATTTTTGAGTTGATATTTATGTACTTACCTGTTTAGGTATAGGGTGTCGATATTTATGTAAACGATATTTATACAACTATATTTTTTATCGATATTAGTGTAATCGATATTTAAACACCCTACTGTGGTAATGGTGGAGGACACACGTGATCAGCAGGGAATGAAGATACTATCATGGAACGTACGAGGTCTCAATAACCCCAGGAAGAAAAGGCAGGTTATAGCATATCTAGACTGACATCACATAGAGGTCGCTATGCTACAGGAGACACATTTAAGCCCCGCAGCTGCGCCTCTTTTTGCCTCATGATGGGCTTCGCACCGATGCTTCGCATCATACTCTACAAATGCCCATGGCGTTACAATTTTGATCAAGCGCGGGGTGGCATTTGTACCTGGTAGGTCGGAGACGCAGAAAGAAGGTCGGTACTGCCTACTCTGGTGTAGACTCCGCTCCTATGATGTCACCTTTGCCAATTATTACTGTCCCAACACTGATGACCCTAACACCCTCCTGAGATTGTGGGATAGAATCCAGGACATTGGTACTGCCTACGTGATCTGGGGTGGAGACTTCAATACGGCCATACAACCTCGCCTTGATAGGTCCAACGCCTCCCCAATACACTACACTACTTCCTGTAGAACACTACAGACCCTCTTAGTGGAAAATTATTTAATCGATTCTTGGAGACACATGGATCCGGCGGGCAGGGCGGGCACTCACTACTCAGCAGTCCACACTTCCTGGGCTAGACTAGACTACATATTTGTATCTACCGGAATGGCACTTGGTTGCGTCGGGTGACACACCTAGCCCGCACGTTCTCTGACCAGTCGCCCGTCATGTTGGATTTGATGACCCTGATGCTACAATCTCCCTATAGGAGCTGGCGTCTTAATCCTTTGCATTTACAAGACACAGCATTCAAGGCAGAGCAAAATATAGGGTCAGTCTCCAGCATCACCACAGTGTGGGAAGCTTTTAAAGTCACGGTTCGAGGGTGGTGCATTGCTAAGAGGGGGGGAGTCCTGAAATTGCTGCGCACAGACCTCAACAAATTAGAGAAGGCGCTTAAATTGTAAGAAGCTGCTGTCAACGCGAGTCCTGCCGACCGGGCCCTTAAGGCCAATATGCGCAATATGTTAACGGAATATGAGGCCTTGGCGGATAGAGAGAGTAGGTTCAGTGGGAAACCACATATGGCTAGAGTATATGGTGAGGGGGACCAGACGGGGAGGGCTCTAGCCACTGGGATTAGACCCCCTAAATTTTCTAATTGCGTAACAGCTTTACAGGACGAGCAGGGCAATACCTGAAGGAATCTTCCGGATCTCCTTACCACATTCAAATATTTCTATAGTACACTGTATTCCTCCCAAAGAGGGGCACCTCTCGACCGTGAAACATATCTAGATGACACAGCCATAGCATGGTTAGGTGATACCCAACAAAAATTCTTGAACCTCGATTTGGAATTAGATGAAATTACGGATGCAATCATGCAAATGCGATCAGGGCACGCACCAGGGTCAGGTGGGTTGCCGATAGAATTTTATAAAATACATTCCACAATACTAGCCCCCATCCTTGAGGAAGTCTACTACACAGCGCCCGAGGAAGGTAGCTTACCAGAGACCATGCGAGAAGCACTACTCACATCCCTTCTTAAACCTGGGAAGTCCCCACTGAGCTGCGATTCGTATCGGCCCCTACCGCTATTAAATTGTGACCTGAAGATACTTGCAACTAGGCTCAATCTACTTATGCAGTGCCTGGTGTTACCAGTTCAGGCGGGATTTATCCCGACCCCTGCTACGGCACACAATCTCAGAACCCTTGCAGTGGTCTTGCATGACATAGACCCCAACTGTGCCGCAGTGGCGGTCTTTCTTAACGCCACCAAGGCGTTTGATTCCCTGGAATGGGATTATCTGATGGGCGTCTTAGGCCGTATGGGAATGCCGACGTCCTTTCTCCAGTGAATACAATTGCTTTATCACCAGCCGACAGCATCAGTACTCCTGAATGGAGCCATATCCTCCCCTTCCCCATTTCCAGAGGCACCCATCAGGGTTGCCCCCTATCCCCTGTCCTGTTTGCCATAGCCATGAAACCCCTAGCTGCTAAATTGCGCCAACACCATAATGATAAGGCTTTGATATATCCGGCCAGGCAACTGCTTATTTCACTATACGCGGACGATATGACTTTATATGTGCATAAGCCGCGGGATAACTTGAACCAGATACTACAAGAGATCACTACATTTGGGGCCATTTCAGGAATACAAATTAATTGGTCCAAATCCACAGTTTTCCCCTTCACTGACAATACAGCCCCACATCAGCTCGACTACCCCCTGGTTTGGGAGATGGAAGAGCTTAAATACATATACATATACATTACCAGGGATAGGGACGCCCTTATGTGAGCAAACTATGGAACTGCAACGGACACAATTACTGACAATATTACCAAATGGCTGAGGCTGCCATTGTCTATGGCGCGAAGAATCTCACTGATCAAGATGATACTACTGCCCAAACTGCTATATCTTTTTTTAACATACCGTAGTTTCTTCTTCCGGACTCTTAGATCGCAGCTCACGAGGCGCATATGGGGTGGGATACAAGCTCGCCTTAGTCTACGTACGCTGATGCTGCCGTACCATCAAGGGGGGTATGAAGTAACTAATTTTGAATTTTATTATTACTGTGCACAGGCGCACTTGGCGCTGTACTGGCTCCACCCGCCGCCCTTCATGCCTCACCTGGCAGTTGAAGACGGCTATATGGCCCGACACCTTCAGCAGCCTATCTGTTCACCTCCGTTACAGAGCACGGAAGGGATCCATCTACGGTGGACTGTACAGTAATAGGGTGGCAGGGCATAGCCCACAAGCTGGGATCCCCGATGCTTTACTCTCCTAATATGACTTTATTAAATAACCCACTGCTAGGGGTTATGTGCGAGGCAATTTGCCGCAAACTGCTTAAAGAACTAAAATAAGGCACCTGGGGGGAACTTTACCAGGGTGGGCAATTCTGAACATTGGAGCAATTCTATACCTCGTGCACAGCAATGGATATCTTCCTCTATACTCGCCTCCGCCAGAGTGTGAAAGCTGCCACCCCTGCGTTCCCTGATGAAACAGAGGCATTAACCCCCATTTCTGCAAGCAGACCCCCCTGAACATGTGGTATCTCTCCTATACAGGCGGCTACGCCATCCCATATAGTCACAGCCAGACAGGAGTGGGACCAGGATCTGGGGAATTCGTTAACAGACGAGCAATGGGAGAGCGGTTGCTCAAACACCAAAGCTATTACTGGCAATAGCAGACTGCGTCTTATACACTTTACGTTTTTACATAGGCTATATCGTACACTGGCTAGACTGTATAGATTGCATATCAGAGAAGACGACAGATGTGTAAGATGGAAGGGGCAGATTTATTTCACTTGGCGTGGAGCTGTCCCCAGGTGGCCGACTTCTGGACACATGTGTTTGAAGGACTTTCACATATGCTAGGTTTGCACTTGGACCCCTGCCCACTATTGGCCCTCTTGGAACTTACACAGGATATAAATGCGCCACATAAAAAATTCCTGGCCATGGCATTGCTTCTAGCAAAGAATCATGTGGCTTGCCGCTGGGGGAGAGGCTGTGCCCCCAAATTTAAATGCTGGGTACACACTATGATCATATGGCAGGGCAACCTACGCTCCTACGCAGAGATGTTACCCATTAAGACATGCTCGAGTGACATTTGGGGCCCGTTTACTACATACTTACTACAACAGGAGGTAGCTTCTGAGACCGAGGTGGAGAGAGCTGCTCTGTAGTAGATGGATAATAGTAGACTGGGTGTGTTTAGACGCTAGCAGGGGTTGGCCACTGAGAGAGGATGCTACATCTGTTTAATCCATTTAAATGAGGAATGATAATTCTGCTCGCTTTCTTAGGGTGGGATGCGGTGGTGAGAACTGGGAGAGGGAGAGTCCTGAACACTTCTTTCCTGGTGGATGGGACCTATATTGTGAGTAACGCACGGTGTTTTTGCCAACCACGTCTCCTATAGATGCAATGCACGGACTGAGTTTTGGACTCTGCTGACCAATCTTCCTTTGGTTTTATTGGCATGGGCGGGGAGGGTGGGGAAGTTGGGGTATTGTTGTTCGGAATATATTGATGCGGGAAGGTGCCATATACTAGCGAAGTAATGTACTCTATGATTTGCTGAATGTTTTTTTGCACTGATGTACCGTATGATGCTTCAACATTGATTCAATAAAGATTCTTGAAACTTTAAAAAAAACATTTGATCTTGCAGAGTGGGATTGCCAATTCAACTACAGTTGAGTAATCCAAGTATAGGGTCTCAGGCTATCCTAAGAGATTGACCAAAACGGTACGCGCATTATGCTCTCAAACAATATATATATACATATATATGTATATATATATATATATATATATAGAGCGCAAAATCCTACAGTTTGCCAGCAATCTTCAGCGCAGCAATCACAGGTATGAACCACTCAAGGACTCCAATGATGTTTCTCCGTGCCTCATTTATTTAAAGGCATCCAGTCAGTCCTGGCCAGTGTCCCAGCATGATGCGTTTCGACAGAACAAGTCTGTCTTTATATATATATATTATATATATATATATATATATATATATATATATATATATATATATATATATATATATATATATATATATATTACCTACTGGCGGTCGCCAGTAGGTATATATAGTTAGGATTTTTTTCCTATGGGATTTCTGAAAATTCTATGTCGAATAACTTTAGCGTTTGTGGACGGAATTGGCTGAAATGTTCAGGAAAATGGCACATTTCGATTCTGAGCAGCCCCTGAAAATTTGGGGGGGTTTCGTCAAGGAGGGGCCGAGGAAAAAGGGGGGTCCCAAAAGGCATTTTTCCAATTCATTTTTCCATAGGGCGGTTGGAATCACTTTTAGCTCGAACGGCTGAATGGATTTACACGAAACTTGGCAAAATTGTAGATATGGTTTGCCCGACGTGCCTTTGCTATGTCTTAAAATATGTGCTCCAGTGGATTTTGAGAAATTAACGTTTTAAAAAACAGATATATCTGTGACAGCGTCCCGGTTAGCTTCCCGGTTCACGTACCTGACGCGTAACGGAACTTCGCGAGGAGAAGCAGATTGGCTCCCTGGTGACTGTCAACATTCTAAACAGTCCGTAGCGGCCGCCATCTTGTGTCTCGGTAGGATCGAGACACAAGATGTGGCAAAAACAAAGGGGGAAATGAGCATAAGGGGGCAGAGTACATCCTCCCTGACCCCCTAGGTTTGATGAGGGGGCTTTAAAAGGGCCCCGCGGGGCAAAAAATAATAATTTTTATTATCGTTTTTTTGCAGGGGGAGCGCTCGGTACACGCACCGGGAAGCGGTCCGGGGAGCGTAATATAGGGAAAATAGAATGAAAGAATGTTCAAATAATGTATGTATATTGATTGTTTTTTTTGTTGTATTTTTTTATTTTTTTTATTTAAGTACCAACATGTAGGTACCAATGCAGAGTCTAAAAATAAAAATACACCATTTCCTTTGTAGATATCTTGCATGTTGTTTCAGAAGTTATTGTGGTATATGGAATTCATAGCATAGTATGTGAGGAAAGCAGAAAGAATATGGAGGCAGGAGATGAAAAAGAGATGTTAAATACACATTGGAGATAAAATAGTGGGAGAAAGGAAGTAACTATGAGCAAACTTACTATGTTACACAAAAAAGTTGCACAGTATATTTAAAGTCTGACTTTACATTATAATCAATTTGGTACTAGTTTAAAAAATACATATAAAATGAATAATGTCTCAAACAATTTTTGAATTATGAAATATAAATTTATTTCTCAGATTCGTTTTCAAAATTTAAAAGAACTTCTAATATTTGATTGTCAGAAATGTCCTTATTTTCAATCAGGAAATCTACTGATTCTACACATTGAAGAAGTTCATAGTCCCGTGATTCATCAAAGAATTCAGAGTCATTGTGTTCAATATCTGTATCTTTGTTGCTTTCCAGAACAATTTCGAAGGTATTTTTTTGCTCTCCTTCCATTTTTGTGCTGTAATTTGAATTTAAAAAAAATATATCAGTAGAGATAGGGCACTGTTGGTTTTAAGTTCAGACAGGTAGTTTGGTTTTTTTAACAGTGATTTTATCTTTGGGCAGTGTATGGTATCAGACTAGAAGTAGAAATATAAAAAAGTGTATGTGGTAAAGCCTAAGTGAATTCATAATTATACAAGACAAGCCTAACTCCATCCATAACTATAACAGAGAAGTCTATCTTATTCTATAACTATTACAGAGGGATAGTATATAACTATCAGAAAATGTTTTCCTAATTAACTTAAAGTGCACAACATACTTCAGTTTTTAAAATAACATCTTACCTGTCAAAAAGAAGTTTAAGTTCTCAGTTGAAATGCACTTGAAATGTACTTCAGGAAGTAGTAGTCAAAATGGCTGTGTTTCTCTCTCTTTCTTTATATATATTCAGGTACATAACCAATCAAATGTCATGAAATAATAGAAGATAATGAAAGTAGCATTTTAATTGGTTGTCAATTCTAACACTTCATAAGTGTTTTTGTTAGGTAATTTACCTCAGGATATTTAGTCAGGCCTACAGCATAATTTTCTCAATGGAATTCCATCAAATTTGGGAAAATGGTAGGGACTGATATGTAGTAGGGCCTATTCTATATTTGATGAAAGTGTCTCTAGTGGTTTTTCTGTAAATTACTTTCCCACCTTTTTTTAGCGAGCGCTCACCGGTGCGCGCCCCGGTACGCGAACCGGCAGCGTTACGGTAGTCCTCCATTTTGTGTATCGGTAGAATTGAGACACAAGATGGAGGACAAACAATGTTCGGAATGGGTAGAAAGGGGCACGGTAGACACTTTGTGACCCTCTAGGTTTTCTGAGGGGGGCTTAGGACGCTGATATATGCAAAAATAAAAAAATACAAATTTGAAAAATTTCGCGGGGGGAGCGCCCGGTACGCGCACCGGTAAGCAAACCGGGGAGCGTACTTTGGTGAAAAAAAAAAAGTTAGAAAAAGATAAACGTTTTGAATGATCAGAGGTAGGGAAGCAATGAAAAGAGGTATTGGGTTCTGTGGCTAATTAAGGTACTTACAAGTAGGTTCCAATGCACAGTTTTAAATTCAGGAGGAATATTCTATTCCCCTCATCGGAGAAGTGCACACCATCTCCTCTGTAGATGTCTTGCATGTTGTAACGCAAGTTATTGTTGTATATTAAACCCATTGTAAATTCTCTCATGTAAGCAGAAACAGATTTATTCACATGTTTCCGTGCTTTCTCAAATTGTGGAAAAAATTGGTTGGACCACTTCCCTTTCTGTCATTGGCATATATTGGAATATACCAAGGCAGTTTGGGGAAAAAGTGTCATCAATTGATGAAAGGTGTCCTTTAAAAGCATTTCCAGACCAACCCCAGTCATAGTCCCAAAATCAATTTCACCACAGTGCACTATTAAAAGGTTAGGGTTTGGCAGATGCATAAAAAAATTATATTACAAACATATAAAATATATTGTTCATTTAAAAGAATAATACATTTAACAGTTTTTGATATTTGCAATAAAAAAAACATTGAAATTCACTGAAAAAACCATAGGTTATAGACCATATATAGTTAGGGATTAGCATTTACAAAACCTTGAAAATTCACTGAAAAAACCATAGGTTATAGGCCATATATTGTTAGGGATTAGCATTTACAAAACCTTATTTTACTCACACAAAACCATTGAAATTCGCATATGTAGTTCAATGAAGCAAAGCAGTATTGCTTTTGGGCAAGGGGAGCTGCATGTCAGCAGCTCCTCTTGCCCAAAAGCAATGCCGGCTCCCTCAGGAGGCGGGGAGCCAGCTGGGATGGTGGGGGCATTGGGGCTCCCCCACGGTCCCCAACAGAGAGGCCAGGGCTTAGGGGATGGGGTCCCAGGGGCCAGAATTGGCCTGGGAGGGAGGTCACACGGCCCCCTCCCCTTTTTGAAAATAAAATAAAAATATGGAAATGTGGGCATGCCTCAGGGGTTGGGGTCCGTGAGGTGAATGTAAATGTGTTTTTGAACTCCTGTATGGTTTTGCGTTGCCATCGCTTTCGCTGCATGGTGGAGTCGCGACTTAAAAAATTCCAGAAGCAGATTGGGTTCAGTTAGAAGTAAGTTGGCAAGGTTGATATGTGTAACCAATAGAAATGTGTTTTAGAATTTGAAATAAACTGGGAAGCAATGTGATTTGTTATTTACATGTATATGTGTGGAGAAAGAGAGTTAAACTTTGCCATTTCTGGTTTTGCTTTGCTGAGAGAAAGGCTATACATATTGATTGTGTGCATAAGAACATCTTTTCTGAGTTTCTGATACTTCACAATCTACAAATCCATTTGAAAGATGAGTTATAAATTTGTGAGGTGTATTATGAGTTGGCTATGTTTTTAAAGGTAAAATATAAATCATGAACTTTCAAATTCGACATATATTATTAAATGTAGAAATGTTTATTACAGTTTCTTGTAATGTATTTAGCCCCTTCGATGCTCATGATGAGCTCAGCTCGTCATGAGGCACGGTTGAGCTGTGCTGATGACGAGCTGAGCTCGTCATGAACAATGGTAAATCATGGAATGCAGCACAGGAGGGGAAAACCATCAGCAGCGATGGTGTTAAATGTTTTAATATAGATTCTGTATAGTATTATGTGTATTTTGGAATATGGATAACTGATTATGGTAGTTTGTTTCAGTATGTGGATATGTACATTTGTAGAATTCCGCATAATTTTAGGAGTTGCTCTCAAGTTGGAAGTGTGCATGTTGTGTTGAGGTATTAGTAATTAGACTAGTTTTTATAAGTGTTTACAGGGGTATAGTTGAAATATACCACATCATTTTCAGTGTTTGATTTCAATTTGAAGTTTGTTCTGTGAATTTATGAGTTATAAATAGTGTTAAGGTATAGACATATCCATGCATGTTTTCAGGAATATGGTGACACTTATAACAGAGACATGTGAATGGTTCCTGCTTTCTAGTTGGCTAGGTGTAACATTATAAGTAGTTGTAAAATCGTAAAGCAGCAGTACAAAAGTGAGGTGTGAGACATGTTTGTAGAGATAATATCCCTCAGGCACTTTGTATGTACTCCTGAAATCTCCCAGACATTACCCTAGCACTCATGGAATCATTAGGCATTACATATGTACTCGTGTTATCCCCCAGACATACTCTGCAGTCATAGATTCATCAATGTATTAGCTATATACTGGTTCAATCACTCAGGCATTATCCTTGTACTGCTCAAATCAAACTGTCTGGATCTATGCACTCTTCCAATCATTTAGGCAGTGCTGATGCACTTTCAAAATCATGTAGGCTCCAACTATGCAGTTATGTAATCACCCAGACACAACCGTTGCACTCTTGCAATCACCCTGTCAGGATCTATGCACTCCTCCGATCACTTAGGCAGTGCACATGCACTAGCTTTAGACTTCTCCAATCACGTACATTTGTAGTATACTGCATAATTTTAGGTTGCTTTAAAATCGGAAGTGCAGGTTGTCAAGTTTAAAGGTGTGCATGGATTTGTGTGTGAAGTATGTTTCGACTTGCATATGTTGAATTAAGGTATTTCTGATTAGACTAGTTTTATAAGTCTCTACAGAGGTACAGTTGAAATATGCCACATCATTTTTGAAGTTTGTTGAGGTGTACATAGTGTTGTTTTACATAGATATCTATGCATGTTTTAGGAATATGGTGAGATTTATAGCAGAGGAATGTGAATGGTTCCTGCTTTGTATTTGGCTAGGTGTAACATCAAAAGTAGTTGTAAAATAGTAAAGCAGTAGCACAAACTCATGCACTGCTACAATACCCTAAGCACTAGTCTTGCAGTGCAGCCATCATCCTATCAGTATCCTTGCACTCCTCCAATAGCCCATCCAGCACCATATACTCATTCAATCACTCTGCCAATACCCAAGCACTAATAAATTCACCATGCACTCTCTTTGCAGCACTGAAATCATCCAGTCACTACTCATGTACTCATGCAATGATGCAGGCACTAACATATGCACTGTGACAATCCTCTGTGCACTATACTTGCAGACCTCTAACCAGCTACATACTACTGATTCACTCCTCCAATTATCTAGGCAGTACCCGTGCAGTCCAGCAATCCCTCTGGCAGCCCCAATGCACTCTTCAAATCACCCATTCACATTATGTACTTATCCAATCAGTCTGCCAATACCCAAGCACTTATCAATTCACCATGCACTTTCTTTGCAGTACTGTAATCATCCAGTCAGTATCTATGTACTCATGCAATAACTCAGTCACTAACTCATGCACTATTATAATCTCCTGTGCACTATGCATGCAGACCTCTAACCGCCTACACACTACTGATTCACTCTTCTAATTACCCATGTAGTACCCATGCAATTTAGGAAACCACCTGCCACTCCCCATGCACTCCTCCAATCACCCTTTTAGCACCATGAATTTTTCCAATCACTCCACCAATATCTAAGAACTTGTAAATTCACCATGCACTCTCTTTGCACTACTGTGTTCATCTAGTCAGTATCTATGTACTCATGCAATAACGCAGTCACTAACATATGCACTATTACAATCCCCTGTGCAATATACATGCAGACCTCTAACCACCTACACACCACTGATTCCCTCCTCTAATTATCCAGGTAGAACTCATACAGTCCAGCAAACCCCCTGTCACTCCCTATGTACTCCTCCAATCACCCATCCAGCACCATGTACTTTTTTTGTCACTCTGCCAGTACCCCAGCACTTATAAATTCATCATGCACTCTCTCTGTTCCAGCACTGTAATCATCCAGTCACTACCCATGTACTCTTGCAATGACTCCGGCACTAACATATGCACTGCTACAATACTCTGTGCAGTATCCATGCAGACCTTTAACCACCTAAACACTACTGATTCACTCCTCTAATTACTCACTTAGTTCCCATGCAGTTCAGCAAACCCCCTGTCACTCCCCATGCACTCCTTCAATCACCCATTCAGCACCATGTACTTTTCTAATCACTCAGACAATACCCAAGCACTTATAAATTCACCATACACTCTCTTTGCAGCACTGTAATCATCCAGTTACTACCCGTGTACTCATGGAATGAGTCAGGCACTAATTTTTGCACTGCTACAATCCTCTGTTTACTATCCATGCAGACCTCTAACCAGCTTCAATCTACTGATTCGCTCCTCCAATCACCCAGGTAGTACCCATGCAGTTCAGCAAACCCCTGTCACTCCCCATGCACTCCTCCAATCACCCATCCAGCACCAGGTACTTATCCAATCACTCGCCAATACCCAAGTACTTATAAATTCACCATGCACTCTCTTTGCACTACTGTGATCATCCAGTCAATATATATGTACTCATGCAGTACCCAGTCAGTAACACATGCACTATTACAATCCCCTGTACACTATCCATGCAGACCTGTAACCACCTACGCACTACTGACTCATTCCTCTAATTACCCAGGTAGTATCCATGCAGTTCAGCAACTCCCATGTCACTCCCCATGCACTCTTCCAATCACCCACCCAGCACCGTGTACTTATCCAGTCACTCTGACAATACCCAAGCACTTGTAACTTCACCATGCATTATCTTTGCAGCACTCTAATGATCCAGGTACTAACCATGCACTTCTACAATCACCGGTATACTATCTATGCTGCACTCTAATCTCCTACACACTACTCATGGACTCTTCCAATTACCCGGGTAGTATCATTCCACAGCTCTAATCATTGTGGTAATATCCTTGTATATATTTTTATATTTAAACATGTGAATATTTCAATATAATTATTTTAATTATACTAAATTGTTTTTTAGTACTTTTCATTTTTACAGATATTTTGCATAATTATTAAGACAGAATTTCAATGACAAGAAAAGAGCAAACAAAAAGACAACAAAGAAAAGAGGCCTATGTAAAGGAAACAGCAAAGAATCAATTAGATCAAGTACAACATGGAACCTTAAAGAAAAAGCCTTCTGGTAAAAGAAGTAAAGAATTTGTAAAAAAAAAAGTGTTAAAGAGTCTAACAAATTCTGAAAATAAAGAAGAGAGAGACAAAAGATATACAGTGAAACAAAAGGAAAAGTAAAAGGTGCAAAAAAGTGCAAAATTGTATTATCAGAAAGAAAATATGTTGAAAGGGGGAAGAAACTATTTTTAGATATTCGAAAAAGATTATACAAAAATAGAGTATTAAAGAACTTGTTAAAAAAATATAAAAAATCAAAAAGAGATCAGCATTTTACAAACAAAAAAGGAGATTCTAAGTGTGGTTAAAAAAGCATTTGAATTGAAAAGAAAATTGTTTATCTTAGTTTTAAACAGATTGAAAATTTAAAATACAATAATGTAAGCTATGAGGGAAAAATGTAAAAGAAAAATATTTGTAAATAGAACTAACTTTTGTAAAATATTTTCTGGGCAATGGAATCTTACTTCTAGTACGGAACCTTTTTTTAATGAAGAAAGCTATTTTCAAAAAATTGCATTACTTCATGCAGTTGATACCTGTGGTTGTGGTTACGAACTTAAAAATGGTTTTCCAATTGAAAAAGAAAAGATGTTTCCTAGAAATGCGGAAGAAGTAATAGCTGAAGAAGTTTAAGGAAGACGTACCCAGGATCCAGTGGTTACATGGCATTGTAGTAGATTTTGTAGCATACAACAGGAATGTATTGATATATTACTAAATTTCTTAAGAGAATATAGAAAAAAACTGTGAAACCAAAGATTAAGATATTACGAGGACTGGATCCTTGCAAAGTGAGAAAAAATACAGGGCTGCAAGGACATTCTCTGGCTTGTCTTTCTAGGAAAGTGTGTCAAAGTTGTTTTCATCATTTAAGAATGTTAGCAGTGCATCATTCTGAAATGCGCAAGTTAGAAGATTATACTATGTGAAAAGTCCGGCATTATGTCTAAATGAAATTAATACAGCTCTTTTGCATGTTTCCGTGTTGGATGTAAAAAAGGTTTGTGATGATATAGAGTTATGTTTATATGCTGGTCAAGAGGAGTGTAGAGAAAGTGAGAGTTTTATAAGTGTAGGTGTTGAAGAAGAGATGGAAGATAATACTGATGTTATGTTTGAAAAAGAAAAACCAAAGTTTAAAGTAGTTTCTGGTGAAATTCCCAACTATCTTTGTATTTGTTGCCAGCGTACTCACTATAAAATTCAAAAGAGGGATGTAGATGTGTTTTTAAAAAGTGAAAAAGAATCCAATGATAAATGGAGGGAATTTGCTGTTTATGTGTTTGTGGAAGGTCGTATTGAGTTGGGTGGTCAACAATGTATTTGTAAATATTTTTACAATAAATTAGAAGAGAACAAAATGCCAGCTAGAGCTGTTCATAATGACCTAGAATTGCTAGCTTTACTTCCAGAACTTAAAGATTTAAATACATATCAGTCCATCTTATGAAATCTGTGTACCGGTTTCAGGCTATAATTTGTATGGAGCCTAAAACAGGTAAGCTGCCTCCAACAGATCAACAAAGAGGTTTAAAAGGAAGAGTTGTGTATTTACCTTTAGATTTTAAGAAAGATGTTGAAACTGTTGGTGTAGAAAGAGAGGAAAGTGAACCTGTAGTCATTCTTGTTAATGGCATACCCACAAAGAGTTGGAAAATATGGCAAGAGTTAGTAGATATCACAAAGTCCAAAAGGCTACATCATATCTGGTGCAGAACAATATTTTTAGAAGATGAAACAAACATTTCAAGTGGACAAATAGAAATAGTATAGAAGTCCAGAAAATAAGAAATGTATGAATATTACAGTATACACCCTCTACACTCAAAAGAAGTGATAGGAGACAGTATTGAATTGTTCCAGATGAAAAAAGCAAACGGCACTCCCATGAGTGTATGGGAAAAAAATGTGGAATCTCGTTGTTTACCATAGTTATTCCCTCCTGGAAAAGGTGGATGATATGATGAACCACCAGTTCAGATATGGCTGAGATACCCGCCACCCCCTCTCAACACAATCCCCAAAGGAGGGAAACCGGAAACAGCTCTTAAAGTTTTTGGAAGAGGGAGGGAGTGACCCTCCCGGCCGTATTTATTAAAACAAAAAATTAAAACATTAAACAGTTCATATTAATGTACAATTTCATTACCACATTGCGATGTTTGGCTAACCTTAACAGATTCTCTAATACAGAGGTTCTCCTAGCCGAACTAACATCCTACAAAACATTTTCTTGAAATATTGAAATTGTACATCCTAACGTTTAAGGGCCAACGGCAAGGTCGTAACCGGTGTCAAGATCCCTAACCAGAAATACCCCCCCCACTTGGGAGGGGCGACAGCACTGAGGCGTACCTCAAGTGCAAACTACCAATTTCCCTTGACTTGACGGGGGCACCAATAAACTCGACGCCAGTTAAAGGTCGTTCGAGGACTCGTGTGAGGTTATCTAGAAGGTATCGTAGACCTCCCCCCAAACCCCGCACAACTTACCACATCTGCCGTCGCAGACGTTACTGTCCCCGGGAAATTCCCCAGGAGGGGGCTGTAACCCCTCCTACACAGGAAGGGGCCTTGACCGCCTTTCCTTTTCTTTCGGCGACCCATCCTTAGAAGGGACCGCCTCCCCGTTGAGGGGCCAAAGGCCACCTCTCCCGAGCGCTCCCATCCGTGTTGGGTGACGCCCACTCATAGGGATCTTCCAATTAGTGCTCACCGATCATGACCTTACCGCCACAGGCCGGATAGTTGACCGGCTATCCGGACCCCCCCACAAAGCTCCTACCTAAAGGTCATGTTGTAACGTTTTTAACCATGCTAAGAAGTCTCCTATGAGTAACTCATTCCCCACCCGAGACAAATGCACACCATCCCCCAAATACATACTGTCATCATTAATACAGCCATGCGAAATAGAATGCAATGTCCTGGAACGGAACAACCTACTCACTTTGTTATTAAGTTTTCTAACAGAATGATTCAAAGCGGAAATAGAAATAGCCCCCCGCCACACCTTTCGTGGGATCATATGGGACCATGCAATTGTGCACCCCGGAACTCTCCTCGCCAACCAACTTACAGTGGAAAGCATTGCCTCCAGGAGAAGTCGTCTACCGGTGGTGACCAAATCATTGCCCCCTAAATGCACTATAACTATAGCCGGCGGTGACCTCGTCCGCCCTAACAGACCCTCGAAAAATGACTGAAACTGGTCAATACAGAGACCGCCTCTTCCGTGGAAGGACACCCTGTACCCGTATTCCCCAGCTACGTGAATCATATCACCTGCTTTGAATACGTCCGCGGCACGCCTCACGTATGAGTGGCCCACGACCCACACCTCCTTTTTCACAGCCGGTGATGTCTGACCGCTGGCCAGGTGTTGGGTCGACTGCATAGTCCGCCCCGCCTCGTAGGCTTGCGTAACTGAAAACCAAACAAAAACAAGAAGCGTGAGTACATTATTACAGCTTCACAACATGTGCAACCGCACGTATCTCTTATAACAATTGGAGGACCAACGCCCCACTCGTTTCACTTGTTCAACATTAAGACCCCTGGCTGTAGCTTCCGTAGCAGCCCCTATCCGAAAGGAATGGGTCCCAAATTCGCCCGGGTTCAAGCCCGCAGCGGCAATTGACATCGCAAGCACCCGCTGAAACTGAAATTTCGTCAGTGGGGTGGCGTCTGCGTGTCTTAACAAAGTCCCCCCCCATGATGCCACCCTTCGTGCTAGGTAATCTTCTAAACACTTTACCGGACACATGGAGGACCCGGGAATCCTGCGTATGATTACGCAGTCACCCATCCCATCTTGATCAGTCTTGGACCTTACAAAGGAGACAGTCATTGTTTCTCCCCTGATCTGAACGTGTTCCTGGCACAAACCCCCTGCCACATCCAGTTTGTTCCTTGCAACTAGTTCGCTTACCCGCATCGCTCCGTGAAATGCTAGCGAAAAAGCGGCTCGGAACAGCACCGCCTCAAACTGAGATGAACATGTGGCCGGGAGTGTGGCCAACAACTGGGACAATCTATCCAAACCTATCGGGCGCCTTTCATCTAATCTGCGACCCTCAAGGCGTTGCCACCCACGCAGCGCTTTCTGTACAATGAAAGACGCTGTCGGGTCCTGGATAGCGTGTGCTCTGGCAACAAAGGAAATGGCAGCACGATGCCTCTGGGCCGTAGCCACCGATTTCCCAGCCCTACGTAATGACATCAGAAAATTCACTACCCATTCCTCGTGACCCCAAAGCCGCTCTCTATCAGTCCCCAAAAAGGCTAAATAGGACCGAAACGCCCCTTCGTATGCCTTCCTCGTCCTTGGTGCTAGACTCTCTCCCACGAGGTGACGAAGTTCGGGGCACCGAGAGACCAGAGAGCTTTGGGAAAGGGTGCCGGCTCTGGGTCCGCTGAGGGAAGGAAGCCCGAGAAAGCCTGCATTTGAAAACGAGACAGTGCATCAGCCGCCTGATTCATTACCCCTGGGACATGTTTTGCTCTGAATAGCACATTCAGTTGCATACACAGTAAAACAATTTCTTTGAGCAGTCTTAAAATCAGTTTACAACGTGCTGCCTGACTATTGATGCACTCAACCACGGTCATATTGTCAGACCAAAATATGACAGAGTGATCTTTGAACCCTTCGGGCCAGGTTCTCAGGGCCACCAAAATGGGAAAAAGTTCCAGGAAAGCAATATTAGTTGTCAGACCACTGTCATGCCACCATGTCGGCCATCTCTGTGCCGACCATTTTGTGCCAAAGATGGCACCAAAACCTATGCTTCCTGCTGAATCTGTCCATAGCCCCAGCTCGTCAGAGGACACGGCTGGTTTGTTCCAGACCACTCGACCATTAAAATCCGCCAGAAATGCTAACCAAATACGCATGTCCTGGCGGACCTCAGCCGATAGTCTCGTGCGATGATGGCCCTCCTTTAGGCCGCCCATAGCTTGGGAAATTGACCGGGAAAAGGGGCGGGCCATTGGTATCACCCACAGGGCAAAATTCAACTGTCCCACCAACTGCTGTAGTTGATGCAGCGTAACTTTAGATGCATTTATACATACTTGCAGAGTTGCCCTGAACTTCCCCACTTTGTCAGCTGGCAATCGAAAACAACCCTCACTGGAATCTAACTCGATCCCCAGAAACTCAAGGCAAGTCGCAGGACCCACCGTCTTACCTGGTGCCAATGGCACACCAAACTGTTTCATTAACACACAAAATTCGGCCAAGGCCTGGCCACATTCGAGATCCCCGGCTGCCCCAAGGAACAAAAAATCATCAAGGTAATGCATTACATGTTGGAACCCGTCTTCTGTGTGAAGACCCATTGTAGGAAACTACTAAATTTCTCGAAATAGGCACAAGATATAGAGCACCCCATCGGCATACACCTATCCATGTAATAACAACCCTGAAACATGAATCCCAGGAGACGCTGGTCGTCTGGGTGTACCGGGAGCAGTCGGAACGCTGATTCGATATCTGATTTCGCCATCAGCGCCCCGGGCCCCAGGCGATTCAAAATGGCTACGGCCTCATCGAAGGATGCGTACCGCACCGAACACACTTCTGGATCTATTGCATCATTTACAGAAAGACCACGTGGAGCTGATAAATTATGAATCAGTCGGAACTCGCCTGGATCCTTCTTGGGGACCACCCCTAAAGGGGAACAAACAAAATTCTGGACCGGGGGTACACTAAACGGGCCGGCGACCCGACCTCGAGTCACCTCTTTCCGGATCTTATCCTGTACTACGGTCGTATGCTGCAGGACGGAAAGTTGATTTTTACACTTTTCCACACCCTGAAAGTCCCCTACCGGGATGCGGAAACCATACGAAAAACCGTTCCGCAGCACCCCAGCAGAAGTACGATCCGGGTATTCACTGAGCCAGGGAATCATCGCCAAGGTATCAATCGGGGTAGGTAAAGGCGCCCCTCGGACTATATTAGACCTGTTTGGCGCCTCCTCTCCCCCCATTATCAGCCGTTTTGGCTCTGCACGTGGACTCAGGATGGGACGACCCGCATCCACTACACTCATGTTTAAATTTACACGATCCCTGTGGCCTAGTACATTTACCTCTGTTGAAATTAAAGCAGAACCCCCTTTTTCCTGTATTGCCGGTAGGTCTCGAGTAATCTTCGGTACCCGTACCTGAACGAAAGGGCGTCCCCCCATAATGGCGGGAGGATTCGCCAACATTACTTCCTACCAATCGCATTTTCAACATACCCGTCTCCTTCATTTTATCCCATGTCAAAGAATCGTAACAATCCCAGGTTAAGCTTTTGTTATGCTCCTTTGCCTTTCTAAACAGATTATCGTAGCAGAACCAATGGTTACCCTGGTGTGATGTCGAGTACCCCATGATTCGCGACTGATAGGTTGGCAACTCGGAAAGCAACTCAGGCCTACGTTCCCCTAAGATCGACGTAAAAATTCCCCATGCCTTGCCCCAATTGCCAATATTCTCGTTCACTTTAAAGGCGGCCATTTTCGCGCGCCAAACACTCGGGTGCATGAGATCCTTCTGACCCTTAACATGCTCCACCTCATAATGATCAACAAGCAACGAGAAGATGTTCACATATTCCCCTGCCCAAATTTTTTCCTTAATCGCCAAAGGAACATGTTGACCCAATCTTTCTCTACGAGAGGGTGCTGACTCATCCCTCGCAATCGGCAATGGCCGCTTACCTGCACCGGACGCTGCCTCTGCGGTCGCACCCGTCCCTGGTGTCTTGTCCACTACTGCAGCCGGCACGGACACCTTGGCTGCCTCCCGTTTCTCACGCAGTTGCTTCATCAGCGCCTGCGCGTCGACAGCCGTGGCGCCCTCGTTACCTTTACCCAACCACGCTGCCAATTGTGCTGCCAGCTCGGGCGGCATATCGTCCTCGGGGGTGACCACAACGGGTATCGGATTCCCCTCCTCCGGCACGGGAGTTGGTGCCTCGAGCGGGGCACTGGGACCCGGGATGTCTTCTCCCGCTGCTCCCCTCCTGGGCCTCTTGTTTTTCCCTCCCGGGGCTGCTCCCGCCAAAGGACGTTTTGGTCCCCCTTCCTCGTTCTTATCCACCCGCTTCTTTAGTTCGGACATCTCCTTCATGAGAACACGCAGCATCTGTTCAGTAGTCATGCGTTTTCCCGCCTTCTTCGGCATTCTCCAACAGAGTAACTGTAAAACAAACAAGAACGATTAAAACGCTCAAAATTGGCTCTTTGTTCCGTCTCGAGCTCTCGTACAGCGAGGAGGTGCAGCTTCAGAGCACAGGAACAAGAGGATGCCTTCAGGTCTTGCGTCCCTTTTTATCCGTCTTCAGGGCGGGCGTAAACCCGCCCCTGCCTGCCCCGAGGGCGTGGCCAGCCGCGTCAGTGTCTAGGCCAGCCCACTCTAGGGCGGGAAAAAGCGCGCCCCGGCTACGCCGCTTCGGGCATACCAGCCGAGACGCGCCTCCCGCCCAAAATGGCTTCCCGGGGGGATCGAGGTACTCTGCCATACGTTCGGGGGGACCGAGTGGTCGCCCCTTTCCATTCCAGCTTCAGTATATCGTACATTACGCCTGTACTCACAAGATGCAAGATTTAGACATTGTAATCCATACTTGTTTCATCTTTTATTTGAAAGTGACAATTTTTCACTTTCATATGCAGTGAATCACATAATAAAATAAAAACAGAGATTCATTTTTCGGATGTTTCTGCATAGCAATTCATGGACTAAAATGAAGAAAGAGGCGAACAATTATAAACACAGTTCATTAATTTGATGGCATGTCAACGAGGCACTCATGAATATTGGTATCAATGACATGGGGAACTGAAATGTACGTTAAGGAATTTAGGTACCCCTGCGTGGTTTGTTACACTTAGTTGTGCTGAGTATGCATTAGTGATTTACTTGATTTTCTACGACAAGCAGATTCAAATATAGAGAATATTCAATTGAAGACAGCTGGAGAACTGTGTTCCCGAATTGTGTAAATGTGTGCAGATATTTCAATCATAGGTTTGAAGCTAAGATGTCTTTCATCCGTTATAAAAAGAATCCACTTATTGGTGAAGTTATCGATTTTTTGGGGAGAAAAGAATATCAAGGTAGAGGTGCATCTCATATTCATATGCTGTTTTGGATCAAGAAGGCACCAAAATTTGAAACTGACAATGATAAGACTGTTCTGTTTTCTATTGACCAATAGGTTACCTGTACCATACCAAAAGAAAAAGCAACTTGAGACAGCAAGTTTTACGGTTTCAAAATCATCAATGTGGAAAATATTGTCGATGGAAATACAAGTCAAAGGAAAACTTTTATAGAAAATGTTGATTTGGTTTTCCACGCCCAGAAATTTCCAAAGGAAGTGTGATATGTCAGCAGTGAGGCATACTATCACTTGAAAATCACAAAAAAATACTTATAATATAATAAGAACAGAAGAATCAAAGTACATTAATGATTACAATCCAGTGATTTTGATGGTGTGGAATGCAAATATGGGCATACAATATGTTGCAGATAACTCAATTGCTGTTGCTCGCTATGTTAAGTCATATATTACCAAATCTGAGCAGACAGAATTGAAAGAAATGTGGGAAGAATTTTCACAAGAGAAGACACTTAGCAAAAAATTGTACAGCTTCATCTTGAAGATGCTTTCACATTAAGAAATTGGATCCAACTTCACAAATAAATGGGATTTTTTATTGATAACACATGCAATGATTAAATGTACTCTGGAACCTTTTCTCCACCAACAATATGAAAAAGCATTTTTTTTGTTCTTTAACTTTTCTCATAAAAAAGGCACAGCACAGAAAAAAAAAGAAACTGGATCCTACGAATGTTCAGATCGATTGACATCTGCAAGTTTATAGTCAAAGTCAAGAGGAATCATCTGGATAAGTCTAGTCTTGCTGAAATACGAAATCTGTACAAGAAATTGAATACTTAGCATTAAATGATCCAGAAAGTACAGATATTCTTAAAACAAATATGTTGGATGTGTACTATCCAAATAGAAGTCCACACCTGGAAAAGATATGTCTATATGAAGTACTGCAACATTACAGCTTTAAGAAAAATGTTATGGAAAATATAAGTGAAGGAAAATATGCTGTAATTGGATGTGAAGGATGTTTGGTAAAACATGCCAAAGGAAACCTGATGAATCACAGGAAACTAATTTGCGATACTCCAGATAAAAGGGAACTTTTCTATTTAGCTCTTCTGCAACTCTTCAAACCTTGGCAGAGTAAAATTGAATTACTTGGCGATTTGGACAGCTGTAAGGATTCTTATAATGCATGTAAAGATAGCATTGACTGTACAATTTTTCCAAAATATCTCCAAATGTTGAACAAAGAGATTAATCATGAAAGTACTATTGCAGCTGAAATAGCTAGAGATAGTTCTCAAGATAGTCAGAGTTCTGCTGCACAAAGCCAAGACCCACTAGGAGAAGCCATACTTGAAAATTAAGCAGCAATAGCAATGAGTGAAGTGGAAATGGTGATGCAGCAAGCACAACAGGACAATGTTGATTTGAAAAACTTAGAAGATCAACTGAATACTGAACAGAAAGAAATATGTCACCAAGTTACACAACAAATAGAACACAGACATAAAAAGAGTTTGTGCCAATGTCCATCATTTAAACTTATTCTTATGTACATCAGTGGGTATGCTGGAACAGGAAAACGTTTCTTTATGAAATATTTGTCAAGTTATCTACAAAAAACAACTAATTCACATTTATCATATGTTGTAACTGCTCCAACTGGATTAGCAGCACACAATATCAAAGGGATTACATTACGTCCTTTACTTATGTTACCAGTAGAACACGAAAATAAGTTGGAATATCACAAGCTATCTGGAGAAGCTTGTTTCGGAGTTTCAAGAGTACTGAAGAAAATTAAACTTCTGATAATTGATGAGGTAAGCATGATTTCAAACTTAATGCTTGTGTTTGTACATTTGAGAATGCAGCAGATTTTAAAAACAAATGATGATGTTTTATTTGGTGGAAAACATGTAATTGTATTCGATGATCTACTATAACTCACACCTGTGAAAGTCCAACCAGTTTTTAACACCCTTCTTCATGAATACACTAAAAAATCATTGAGAAGTATTGGAAATGTGAACATTTGTAGGACTTATTTTGAATATAAAGATCTTATTAAGACCTAGTTAAGAGCATGCGACAAGCAAATGCCAAGGATTATGGAAACATTCTCCAACATATTAAAATTGGTGTCTTAATAAAGGATGGCGAAGAAGCTTTAGAAAGTCGGCTACTAACACACTTGTTTCCAAAAGAAAATATTGCACCTGAAAATATCTACCAAAAAATTGCAGAAAAGAAGTCTATAATTTCCTAATGCCAACAATGCTCTACATTCAATGAAGAACTGTTGAAACTGGAGAGACACCCAAAAATGAAAATGGTAGCCACTGATAAAATAGAACATGAAGGAGTAACTATTCTTCTGTTAGAGAAATTACAGTTAAAATTAGACTCTTTGGCAAAATCTATATCTAAGACTGCTGGTTTGGAAAATAGCTTATGTGTGTCTGTAAACTGTCGGGTAATATTACAGTGCAATTTTGATGTTGAGAAAGGTTTAGTAAATGGGTCAATGGGGAAAGTTGTTGACTTTGTTAGTTATCCAAATAGAGATGGAATTGAATTTTTAAAGATTACATTTGATCAGATTGAAGAGGTGAAACAGGTTGCACGTAGTGGTGTTCGTGTCTTGCTTGTAAAATATTTGTATGTTCGTAGAAAACAGTTTCCTGCTGGTTTAGCATATGTAGGGACCATTCATAAATCTCAAGGTTTACGTGTTGACAGTGCTTTGGTAAATATTGGAAGTTCTGTGTTTAACGAGGGGATGGCATATGTTGTATTGTCTCGAGTAAGAACATTATCTGGATTGTATTTGATTGATTTTTATGAGGAAAAAGTTAGTGCAGATGTAAATTGTGTTAAAGACTACAATAGGTTCAGAAGACTCCATGCTCCTAACTTAGGTGAATATCCCATTTATGAAAAACATTTGATACGTCCAAAATTAAACATTCTAGTGAGGTTACAAAGGAGAAAAGATCGGAAAAGAATGATGAGGCTGGAAAGAAAATGGAAGTGGACATGGTTGCTAATCTTGTAGGATATCAGTTAGAAAATAATTCAGGTAACAACTGCTATGCTAATGTAATCGTGAACGTCGTGTTTTTTTTAGAAAATCTACAGCATGCAATTATGGAAAATCAAGAAAAAAGATTCTGTTCTTTGTTACATTATGTTTTTGAAAAGTTGAAAACTGATAAAATGAAAATCCATACTGCTTCTGGCATGCGGAATCTTCTGGATATATGTTCTGGTTCTTCACAATTTACACAGAATGTACAGCAAGATGCTCAGGAATTTCTTATGTTTATGCTTACAGTATTGGAAAATGAAGGAATACAAATTGAAAATCTATTTGGACTACGTTACAGATGGGATCATACATGTGACAGCTGTTCATTTTCATCTACCACTAAAATAGACACTGAACAATTCATATATTTGACAATATCAGATTGCAAAACAGTGTCTTTCAATGAATTCGTGAAATCAGCTAATCAAGATATGGAATGTACTCAGTGCAAATCGGAAATGTTGTCAACATTATTTATAGAAAGATTTGGACAATATATCATTTTAATGCTGCAATGTTGTAGAGTAGATGGAACAAAATTGGAAACCAAAATTCAAAATGTAGTGGCAGGTCAAGTGTCAATTTCACGAAGAACTTTTAAAAGAGTGGCTATTGTTTTCCATGATGGACCTCAACATCTGGACACTATACTGTGTATTTATACGGGGTAGGCTGCAAATTCCATTCCGCTCATGGAACTTGCAAAATTTAGGCATTTCCGCGTGGAACATGAAAATGGTGAAACTTCTAAGAACCGCGGCGGAACGGAATTTCCCACCTACTCCTATGAATTGTCACACGCAGACACGTTAAGGCACACTGCCCCCTTTGTTGGATCCAGGAGGGCATGTTTTCTGAGAACTTAAAAAAGCACATTATAGACATATTTCTTTTATATACATCACAGATGCCGAGACGACCTGAGAGCCCTTACGTTTGCGCATGCGCCTGAAGGGGAAACAAACCAGAAATAAGGGCAAAGAACAACTTACGAAACACAGCAGTTGTACGGGAACAAACTCTTGTGGGTCAAATCTAATTTGCATCCTAAAGCACGCATTTGTCATGTATTCTAATGTCATGTCGTTCTTTTATTGATTTATTTATTTAAATGCATTGAATATTTCAGTTATCCTCGATTTTGCTGTTGTTAATGAAACATTGAGAAATATATATTCTTTGCCCTGTCTATGGAATCCAGTTTACGACATCATATATTTTGGAGATATTCCGAGATGTACAGAGTGAAAACTAAGGTTTATTCAATTTGCATTTTGGAACCGCTTACTAGGTGTTTGATGGTGCTGTTGCTTTTAATCGATATATTTTAAGTAAAACCTTAGGTGTTTCACCTTGTTGCTCTGGTCATATATAGTACAATGCCCAGAAAACAATATTTCACATGTGGCATCAGTCGAAACCATTTGTAACTGGGCATTTTTTATTTGCACCATCACTGCCAAGACAAAAGAGATATACACCAATAATTATTGAAATGCTAATCAAGAATTTGAAGCAGTAGTCTTTTCCAATTGGTCATCACTAATTCTACTGAAAGTGTCAGTGGCTGTTAAAATAAGATTTACATTCAGTGCCAGGCGTGTGTGGTTTACACCTAGCACAGCCACAGGAAAACAGTTGACACCTTTTTGTAGGTCTGTGTTGCTGTTTGTCAGTGTTTCTGTGTCCATGTGTACTTGGTTATCTATGCGTTTTCTGCGTTTGCCTTTCTGTCTGGAGGTATTTCAAATTTTCTCTGAAATCAGAAAACTCAATGGAGTTTCTTCTGCTTTGCTTGAACAAAGGTGGTTCATATTAAATGCCAAATTTAACGCACATTGCATATACAATTTTAACTCACAAGTGCAGTAAACTTCACGCTTCTTTGTTGTGCAAGGATTACAAAAATACATGTGTTGTTTTCGTCAAAATGCAAACTACTTGAAAATGTAAGAAATGAATTGGAGAGTGTTAGTGGGATTTAGTTATTTATTTTTATGTTAAAAATAGAAATCTTATTTGGTGACAGGCATTTCTATTTGGTGGTGTCGTTATTCATTATGTCAGTTTATTCAGGAAATACAGGTGCAGCAAAATCTCAGCAAGCACGCGGAATTCCAGGTGATCGTGGAAATTTCTTGCAGTTTTACGGAATATTGTGTTAGGCAACTCTGCAAATTCCGCCCACGCCTAGTATTTAAAATGCAACAAAGGATGGACACATTGCAATGAGGCACAATTAGATTTCAAATGTCGGTTGCCTAATGAATTACCAAATTTATCGTCGAATACTGTTACTTTTTTGTGAGCAAGCCATACGTGGCGAGAATCTGCAACTGACAATGTCGATAAATGTTACCAACAGCGTGATGAAGGCTCTAAACTCCCATTGTGTTGCTTCCACTTGATTTGTTATAACTGAATATAATCTGTTTACAAAAAAATTAATTACCAAATTCATATCTAATATTTTTAATGCTAAAATTCTGAGAAGATGTCAACATGCATTACTGAGTATATTTTAGATATTTTAACTGCAAATGATTTCAGGCACATTATTTGGCCTATTGGGAAGATGTGAATATGAATACAGAAGTTTATCTTGGATAGCCTTAATGCAAATGTTTATAGAAAGATCATTCGGCCTATTGGGAAGATGTTGAGAATTACGGTTTGATTATTGATTTTGTTCTTTGATATTGCATTTGGAAAATTGTGTTTAAAAGAAGGTGTTGATATATTTGATCCTTGTATTATAAACAATGTTAATGAGACTGTTCATTTGTGAAAATGTAAATGGATAGTTGAGTTTGTTGTATATATTTTGAACACAGATTTGTTTTTTTAACAATCTTATTGATTGTATTTTTTTGCCCACTGTCAACTGATGATCGAAATTGAAATCAATGTTTATGGTGAAATTCAATAGAATCTGAAGACAGCAAAATAGGCAAACTGAATATGTTATGTAATTGTAAAACAATGTTGCGTTCTTAAAAATATAAAATCATATGTTATATTAGGATTTTGTTCTTCTCTTTTACAGGCCCAACTACTAAAGATTAAAATACTTTTAATATACATCACAAAAAAAGAAGTGAAAAATGTTTTAATCAGTTCTTTATCTACTTCAAAACAGGTAAGATTAAGTCACTCAAGCACTACCCATGCACTGCTTCAATCACCTGTGCGCTACCCATACCGTCCTCTAACCACCTACTCTCTACTGATTCACTCCTTCAACTACCCAGGTAGTACCCATGCAGTCCAGCAATCCCCCTGTCACTTCCCATGCACTACTCCATTCACTCATCTAGCACATGTACTTATCCAATCACTCCGCCAATACTCAAACACTTGACCCCTCACTCTCTTTGCAGTACTCTAATCATCCTGTCACTACATATCTGCTCATGCAATGACTCAGGCACTAACACATGCACTTCTACAACCACCTGTGCACTACCCATACAATTCTCTAACCGCCTAGATACTGCTCAGTCACACCTTCAATTGCCCAGGTAGTACCCGTGCAGTCCAGCAGTCACACTGTTACGCCCTGTGCCCTCCTCCAGTTACCCAACCAGTACCATGTACTAATCCAATCACTCCGTCAATATGAAAGCAGTTATAAATTTACCATTTACTCTCTTTGCAGTACTCTAATCATCTAGTCACTACCCATGTACCCATACAATCACCCACGCATTAACACATGCAGTGCTGTAATCACATGTGCACTAACCATGCAGACTTCTAACCACCTACACACTGCTCATTCACATGTTCGTATTCCCAGGTACTCACCATGCACTCCAGCAATCACATTGTCACTCTCCATGCAATCCTCCAATCACCCAGCCACTACCATGTACTAATCAAATCACTCCATCAATACCCACACACTTATAAATTCACTATGCACTCTATTTGCAGTACTCTAATCATCCAATCACTACCCATGTACTCATGCAATAACCCAAGCAGTAACACTTCACAGCTACAATCACAATTGCACTTTCCATGCAGTCCTGTAACCACATAGACAATGCTAATTCACACTCTTTCAATCACTCAACCACCATTTATATACCAATGCAATCACCAACGTATTATCCATCCTCTCATGCAATAACTCACGGATTACAGATTCACTTGTACAATCATGTGGCAGTACTCATGCACTCATACAGTTACCATGCGCTACCCATGCACTCTTTGAATGAATCATGCTCAACACATATACTCCTGCAATCATGCACACATTAGCATGCAGGTTTTTCTCTTTTTAAACCAGATAATATAGTTCTAAAAAGAACTCTTTTTTTCTCTTCTTTTTTGTTTTTAAATTTGTTTATGTTTTTTTAAACAATTTTGTATTTTTTTTAGTGTTTTTGAAAAAACGAAAAAAACAACAGGCTGTCTTAACTTTTCGAATTGTAAAATCATTCCCCCCCCAAAAAAAAATTTGTGTTAATGGTTCCTTGCTGCAGAACAAACAGTATCTACAGATTGTTCACAACAACATAGGATGGCGTTGCATTTTATGCGTAGCTGTTTTATTTTCTGCGCTCTAAGCGTATGTCCGGCCATCAAGATGATGTACTTGATGCTTCTGAAGTGCTGGGACCAGCTCCCTGGTCACCACGTTGCATATTGTGTTGTGCACGTCGCATCTGATCCCGTGCAAAAAGTCTAGGGTTGATTGTCTGGAGGTGCTTGCACATGCTCGACCTGCCACAAGAGTATTTTTTGTCACTACCTCTATACAAAATCCGTGGACAGAGAGTACAACTGACCTTCCTTGCGTTGACACTCTTTTCACCATCTGGGATGGTGAAAAATTTCCAGACAATGGATTGTGGTCTCTTTTTGGGGGTGGTTTTTCTATCCCTTCTTCATCAGAAGTATATTCTTGTTGCGAATCGGAAGAAGCCATTTCCAACTTTTTCCAGAAAACACCCAAAAAATTTACAGACTAGCTGCGAAAACCCAACAGGTGTCTCTCCTGTGAAGCTTCAGAGAGAATGACTAAAACGGTTGGGATCCTTCAACTGTTAGAATGGGAAACCTTATGAACCAATCAAATGCTCTCTGTTAAAGTTAGATGGGAGTCACGCACCCGGTGTGCAACCAGTGCACCCAATGCAGATTCGTGAAAATATGTGTAACAATAATATAAGTTTACTACAAGTACAAACAAAATATTTTATAAATAGTTTAGATAATCTCTTGCCCTCATGTATACATTAAAGTTATATACATATAGTTTTAAATAATTAAAAAAAATTAGCAGGGGTCACGCACCGGGCGCGATCCCATATGTATATTACATTACGAGGGGCCATGCACCATGCACCAGTCGCACACCAAACGTGCACACAACGTATTCCCATAAGCATATGACGTTACGTGGGGCCAGACACCGCACACCCATCACACACCAAATGTGCATCCTTCACGACTTTAACAATATGGCGGCTTGAATCCCCGCATCCATCGAGATGGGAACATGATGAGTGCGTGACCACATTTTCCTCAAAAAATATATATATATTTTAGAACACACAAGACATTACATAATTTTTAAAAATAAATAAATAAACGACATTACAATTCCAAAATACCACTAACAAAAAAAAAAAATTACCAAAAAAAAAAAAGGTTTTTTAAATATTAAACCTACACATTTGCAATTAAAAAACTTTTGAAATTCACTGAAGAAAAACATAGGTTTCAGGCTTGTTATAGTTAAAAATTAACATTTAAAAAACCTTAGAAATTCACTGAAAAAACCATAGGTTTCAGGGACGTTATATTTAGTTGGACATGTCTCTCATACAAAACCAAAGAAATTCCCCAGTTATAGTTAGTTCAGCTAACTATAACTCAAGCCCCCGCAATGCACTGCTGATGACGTCACATATTACGTCATTCATGACATGGTCAGTGACATCACTGAAGACATCTCAAATGACATCACAGATGAAAGAAACCCTTGCGCTTCACTAGCGCTCCCTGAGCGAGTGAGTTGCAGCCTGCCTCCTCACTGGACTCTAAACTGGCCTCCCGCTGCCCCACCACTCGTAACAATGTTATTCAATATGAAAGGACGTGAGTGCCTATTAATAATATGGTGTGAATAGACAGCCAGCGGGTTTGGGGAATGCAGCTAGATATGCGTAACTGGAGCAATAAGGCAGTGCCTGCTGAATTTAGGTGCTCAATGATTATGTTTTACGGGTGCCACGTAATACGCAGCCGAATCCGTAGTGTCAGACAACAATAAAAATGTCCACACAGTAGCCTATCTACAATATTACCACTTATATGCAAGAATAATCACCACTTAAGTATGATAAGTAAAGACAGGTAGTGTGAGGCATATGTGCTGTGATATATACATCTATGAAGAGGCGTGCGTGCTTAGTGCACATTGTGAACACGTTTGTGACGTGATGTTACCTCTTCACAGGGGTGCTAAATCAGAAAACAATCTATAATTAAAGGCATATGCTTATCCAATGCCAATGCCAATAACTGAAAATTTTAATTACTATGCATATGCCCAATGTAGTCACATAATATTTATCTATTCAGAGGCTGAAATCGTGGGGAGGATCCATATTGGACTAGAGCATGTGATGTAACTTGAAAAAGCCAAACGGAACACAGACGCGACGCGATATGTGTAATGCTGTATATGTATATATATATATATATATATATATATATATATATTACCTACTGGCGGTCGCCAGTAGGTAGTTATAGTTAGGATTTTTTTCAATGTTAAATCTCAAAATTCTATTTGGAATAACTTTGGCACCGGTTGACGAATCTGCCTGAAAATTTCCTGAAAATGGCCTCGTCGAGCTCCGGTCCTTCCTTGAAAGTTTGGGGGGGATACGTCAAGCGGGGGCCGAGATAAAAGGGGGGTCCCAAAACGCGTTTTCCCCATGTTAATTTCCATAGGGCGGTCGATTTCACTTTTAGCCCGAACGGCTGAATGGATTTCCACCAAACTTGGCAAAATTGTAGGGACTGGTAGCCCGATGTGCCTTTGCTATGTCTCAAGATGTGTGCTGCAGTGGATTTTGAGTAATTTAGGTTCAAAAAAATATATATATCTATAGGCGCTCTCCGGTGCGCGCACCGGAGTGCGCTCCTGGCGCGACACGCGACTTGTGCGCAGAAAGCTGATTGGCTCTTGGGTGTCTGTAAACATTCTAAACAGTCTGGAGCGGCCGCCATCTTGTGTCTCGGTAAAATCGAGACACAAGGGGTTTGAAAAAAAAGGGGCAAATGACCATAAGGGGGAAGAGTAGACCCCCTCTGACCCCCTAGGTTTGATGTGGGGGCTAAAATAAAGTCCTGCGGGGCATAAATTTTTTTTTTTTTTTTTCGTTTTGCGCGGGGGAAGCGCATGGTACGCGCACCGGGAAGCGAAGCACGGGGAAAATCCAGGACCATATTTATGAAGGCCTTGCGCTGCCAGTTTTGCGCCGCCTGTGCGTCAATTTTTGTGACGCACCAGCGGTGTAAAAAAATGCGCATTGTTACGCTATATTTAAAAAGTGACGCATCTATCTAGATGCGTCACTTTTTAAATATAGTGCAACGAGGCACATTTTTTTACACTGCTGGTGCGATGCGTCACTTTTCTGTGCGCACTCCTTATGACATTCCAGATGTGTCATATTTAATGTATGACGAATCATGTTGCAAGGAGTTACAGATACGTCAGTATTTCTGACATATCTGTAAACATGAAAGTGACGCGAGGCAGGCGCAAGATTTTGACGCAACAGCATCCTAAAAGTGACGCAGAGAAATCTCATAGATTTCAGTACGTCGTTATTACCAAGCTTTTTGCGGGGGATTGCCCCCTCTGCATACATTATACCTGACGCAGATATAATGTGGCGCAGAGTTTTAAAAAGTGACCCATGTACCTAGATGTGTCACTTTTTAAAAATAGCGTCAGGTATAATGCATGCAGAGGGGGTGTTCCCCTGCAAACAGCTTGGTAATAACGACGCAGTGAAATCTTTGAGATTTCACTGCGTCACTTTTAGGATGCTGTTGCGTCAAAATCTTGCGCCTGCTTCACAGCAGACCTTTCACATGGTGCTTTTTCCATGTGAAAGGACACATTACTGGAGTTGCGTCACTTTTGTGACGCACTCCAGCAATGCGTTACTTGGAATGTCATAAGGAGTGCGCACAGAAAAGTGACGCATCGCACCAGTGGTGTAAAAAAATGCGCCTTGTTGCGCTATATTTAAAAAGTGACGTATCTAGGTAAATGGGTCACTTTTTAAAATCAAGCGCCACATTATATCTGCGTCTGGTATAATGCATGCAGAGGGGGTGTTCCCCCGCAAAAAGCTTTGTAATAGCGACGCAGTGAAATCTTTGAGATTTCACTGCGTCACTTTTAGGATGCTGTTGCGTCAAAATCTTGCGCCTGCTTCACAGCAGACCTTTCACATGGTGCTTTTTCCATGTGAAAGGACACATTACTGGAGTTGCGTCACTTTTGTGACGCACTCCAGCAATGCGTTACTTTAGTGTTTACAGATACGTCAGAAATACTGACATATCTGTAACTCCTTGCGACATGATTCCTCATACATTAAATATGACATATCTGGAATGTCATAAGGAGTGCGCACAGAAAAGTGACGCATTGTACCAGTGGTGTAAAAAAATGTGCCTCGTTGCGCTATATTTAAAAAGTGACGCATCTAGGTAGATGGGTCACTTTTTAAAATCCTGCGCCACATTATATCTGCGTCAGGTATAATGCATGCAGAGGGGGTGTTCCCCCGCAAAAAGCTTTGTAATAGCGACGCAGTGAAATCTTTGAGATTTCAGTGCGTCACTTTTAGGATGCTGTTGCGTCCAAATCTTGCGCCTGCTTCACAGCAGACCTTTCACATGGTGCTTTTTCCATGTGAAAGGACACATTACTGGAGTTGCGTCACTTTTGTGACGCACTCCAGCAATGCGTTACTTTTGTGTTTACAGATACGTCAGAAATACTGACATATCTGTAACTCCTTGCGAATTGATTAGTCATATATTAAATATGACATATCTGGAATGTCATAAGGAGTGCGTCCAGAAAAGTGACGCATCGCTGTTTTCACGTAGCGATGCGTCACTTTTCAGAAATGAGGCCTCCAGTTTATTCACTGTGTCACCTCTACGACCCTTTCTTGCGTCAATACGTCCCTTTTGCATACATTACACCTGAGGTAGGAATAATGTGGCACAGGGGTTTACAAAGTGATGTATTTACCAAGAAACGCCACTTTGTAAATATGAATAAATAAGGTGCATTTTTTATTGGAATGTTGTGTCACAAAAAGTGATGCTTTGGTGGCGTTAAATGACGCATGGCTTCATAAATGAAGCCTTCTACCTTCAACTCCAGCAATGCATCTTTTCTTATCCTTCAACACTCCTGTTCTTTTTCAACATTTTCATTGAATATCAACATTCCCCATATTCACTCTTCTTCTCATAACTTTCTTTTCTAACACTCACCTTCTTTCATTCCTCCTACTTCACTTCTTTTTTCCTCTCATACCTTTCTGTTCTTTCTTACTCATTCTCCTTTCAATTATCAATGCACTATATTTCACTTACTCTTCATTTTTTTAAGAATATAGCTCTTTGATGAGAATTGGAGGTAGTTCTGAAAAGAACTTTTGGTTTTCTTCTTTTAACTGAACAGGAACAAAAACAGGGAATGGAAACTGCTCAACAGGAGCAAAAAGAAAACAAAAAAAATTAGGGGTGGGAAGGGCAGCGATGGTTCTCCAATGCTCGAACCATGAGCTGGACACTTTGCTCCCCATAGGTGAGGAGTTGATTGCAGTATCTGCATCTGAGGACACCATGGTTAAAAGCAGGATGTATGTTTGGCACCTGCTCCTGCGATTGCCCTCTCCCAGAAGAAGTTGCTCCTCCGGTTGATGTAGAGGCCCCATCTCTGGGAACCTCTTGTGCCAGAGCCCTGACACTTTCCCGGGCAAAATTCTGGGGGTGCCTCCTCTCCACATGTCGGATCATCGTAAAGTTCCCAAAAGAGTACTTTTTTTTGGGGTCACCCCGTGACAGGACCTGTTTGCAGATCCTGCACTCCACTTTTGGTGCATTCACCTTCTTCTGGTCAGCTGGAATCTTAAAAAATTTCCATATGAAATGTTCCTTCACCTTTGGGGTAGGAGGCTCTTCATTGATGAACTCAGGTTCATCCTCACTGCTGGATTCTCTGGCAGCCATGGTAAATCACAAAAGATCCAGGTGCAAAAAACAGGTCTTTCAGTCACAAAAGTGAAAGAAGAAGTGAAGGAAATGGGTGGGGATTTCATTCATTGTAAAAAAAACTGTTAGCAACCAATGAAAAGTGTTATTTTAGGGTCACATGACCCGACGCGTTTACGCTGAGCGCTCCGGAGCACTTCCGGGTGCGTTTACGCAGCGCGATCGTAGGCGCTGCCGGGGCGCAAACGTGGCGCGATCGAAGGCGCTTCTGGGTGCTTTTACGCGGCGCGAACGTAGGCGCTTCCGAGGGCACTTACGTTGCGCGCCGAAGTGACGTCATCAAACTTTTACAGAAATGCATAATCATTTTCCTTATAAAAAAAAACTGATTTTATTTGTATGGTACGAAATGTTTTGCATTATTATTAACTTTTCATTCATATTTTTTTTCACGAACGACAGTAGCGCTCTGGGGGCGCTTTCAGGAGAGCTCACCGGAAAGCTTACCGGAGAGCTTAGCTGAAAGCTTCCCTGAGCGCGCACCCAGAGCGCAAAAAAAATTTATATAAAAAAAATGAATACTTACAAAAAAACAGCAAATTGTAAAAAAAAAAAATGGTTAGAAACTCGATATAGAAAGGAATTAGCATTTAAAAAACCTATGAAATTCACTGAAAAAACCATAGATTTCACACCAGTTATAGTTAGGAAATAGCATTTAAAAAACCTATTAAATTCACTGAAAAAACCATAGGTTTCACACCAGTTATAGTTAGCTGGAAATTTTACTGATATAAAACCATTGAAATTCCCACGTTATAGTTAGTCGGACTCACTATAACTTGCACGTGCAATGCACTGCTGATGACATCACATATTACATCACTCATGACATGGTCAGTGACATCACTCATGACATCACTGATGACATCTCAAATGACATCACTGATGACATCGTCCAGTGAATGTGTATCTTTCTGAAAAATAAATATATTTTATATATGTATATGTTAAGGTCGATGGAAGAATAAATGTTTAAATACGTGTCTAAATGGATGTTTTTTAAAGAAAAATTGATTGGTTAACTGGCTTATTAAGTGTATCTTAGTGAATACATATATTAGCGAGTAATGTTTAAATATTTAAATATATGTATCAGTGTTTTACTTTGTGTACAAGTGGCTGCATGGGTTGGTGAGTAGCTACATGTGTGTGTGTATATGGGTTATTAGATGTTTTTTTAGTATCAGTATGAGTGTCTGTATGGTTTGGTGGGGTGTTACTTACCACATAGATGCATGAATGCAAAACTCATTATTTATATGTGTTTTGAAGACAGCATATGTGCAGGACTGTATGGGTGGATGAGTGTGTATATGTGTGTGTTAGTGAGTGAATGCCTCTCTCACTAGTGTCTTTATGAGTAACTACATATGTTTTAATCTTGTATATATGAGCATTGATGTATATAAGTAAGTATATGTGAGAGTGAGAGATTGAAAGAGTTCCTGTTTAAATAAGTATGTGTTTCTGTAAGTCATTGTTTAAGAGAGTAAGTATGTGTAAGTTTCCTTAGAAGTAATGTGCTAATGTGTGTATAGTTGTATATGCAAATAAATGGATGTTTATTAGTTTATTTGCATGTGTGAGTATATGTATGAGTAAGTTTTTGATGACTGTCGGTGTGTAACAGAATGAATAGGGGTATCACTACATATGATGAATGAGTATATGTATGAGTGAATACATAAAACTGTTGGCGAATGTGTGAATTTGTATATAGATGGTGAAATTACTGAATTGGTTGTTGTAACTGGTATGGGTATATGCAATTTTTTGAAAATGTTAGTTTCTATTTTTCAATATGTGTTTCAAAGGTTACTTTACAGTGAGAGGAGGTCTGTCACTGTGTCACAAGGATGGTGTCATCAGTGATGTCATGAGTGATGTCACTGACCATGTCATGAGTGATGTAATATGTGATGTCATCAGCAGTGCATTGCACACGCAAGTTATAGTGAGTCCGACTAACTATAACGTGGGAATTTCAATGGTTTTATATCAGTAAAATTTCCAGCTAACTATAACTGGTGTGAAACCTATGGTTTTTTCAGTGAATATATATATATATATATATATATATGTATGTATGTATATATATATATATATATATATATATATATATATATATATATATATATATATATATATATATATATATATATATATATATATATATTCAATGAAAAAACCATGGGTTATAGACCATATATAGTTAGGAATTAGCATTTACAAAACCTTTTTTTACTCACACAAAACCATTGAAATTTCATATATAGGTTAGTTCCACTAACTATATATCGCGCACCCGCAATCCACTGCTGATCATGTCACATATTACATCATTCATGATATGGTCAGTGACATCACTGATGACATCACTGATGACATCTCAAATGACATCACTTATGACATCACTGATGACATCTCAAATGACATCACTGATCACATCACTAATGACATCATTCATGTGATAATACGATGAACCTCTTCAGACTCTAATATAACCTTAGATACACTCAGTGTAAACAGACACTCACAGATTGTCACTCATCCATGGAGTTACTCACACACCTAGTCAGTCATGCAAAGAATCAACCACACCTCCATTCCCTCAACTATACAGTTATACACACCTTACTTATTCAAACATATTCTAACACATATTTACTCTCTTATACAATCACTGATACAAGTTCACAATGATCCATACAGCCACTCACACATTCACTGGCTCTTATGCACAGTTATTTATATATGTCAACTCTCACATGTACTGTGTTTTACATATGTACTTACTTTGACATGTAGCACTGAGATATCCATTCACTCACCAATACACTCATGCACACAATCAACCGCCCATACAGCTGTTTCCACATGCACTTTTGAACCCATATATCTAGTGAATCAACTGCTCACACATCTATGCACAGAGTCATACACCTCCCAGCCACCCACACACACACTCAGTCTCCCATACAAATACTTGGGCAACCAATCAATAACCCATATAGTTACTCATATAGCTACTGATCAACACATGCAGCAGTTTACAGAACAACAGACATAATGATGCACAAATTAAGACAGTTTAGTCACTAACCCATGCACTCAGTGAGACACATTTAATCACTCACTCATACAGTCAGTCATGCATCTACTAAATCCTTCATCCAGACACTTATACATCCACTCATTCTTCAATATGTAAGACATATTTTAGCTTTACAGAAACATACAGTCACTCGATGTTGTCATCAGTGATGTCATTTGAGATGTCATCAGTGATGTCATCAGTGATGTCATTTGAGATGTCATTAGTGATGTCATCAGTGATGTCACTGACCATGTCATGAATGATGTAATATGTGACATGATCAGCAGTGGATTGCGGGTGCGCGATATATAGTTAGTGGAATTAACTATATATGAAATTTCAATGGTTTTGTGTGAGTAAAATAAGGTTTTGTAAATGCTAATTCCTAACTATATATGGTCTATAACCCATGGTTTTTTCATTGAATTTTAATGTTTTTTTAATAGCAAATAGCAAAAGCTTTAAAAGTTTATGCACGCTGATGTGCTTTGAACGCTGCCCCCCCCTTTTCTTTTAGGAGTATTCTCTCTTTGCAGATAGTGAAGGGTAGGTAACGCAGGCCTTTGCCCCCGTTGTAATCCGTCGTGCCTGCTTCCCTCTCCATTTGATTGATTGTTATCCAAGCATTTACTGTTTTGAAATTGGTTCTCTTTGGTTCATTCTCTATTTTTAAAGAAGCACAGAATCACAATACTCTGTTTAGTCTTTGCAGATAGTGAAAAATCATTAAAAAAACAAAAGGAATCAAGCAAAATCAGTAGGCCACTAATGGGATCTCTTTTTGACCTCGCTAAAATAGAAACATTAGGAACAACCCCTCATAAGAAATACGAAACTAGTGAGAGGTACTGAGCTCGACACCATGATAGCTGCAAGACAGCTCGGCTCCGCCGCCCACCCCGCCCAAAATTACGACAAACCCTATGCAAATATTATAAATATATACAACACACCAGCAAAGTAACAGGGTAAAACGTTTTATTAAATAACTATTTACATGGCAGCCTGCTGCAACATCGATCCAAATGCATGCCGCCATTCCCGGGATTTCTCCTACCCCCTCCTCAAGTCTTGCTGCCCTGATGTGGCCTAAGATCGCCCCCGACATAGGCGGCCGGCTCCCGGGGTCAGGCGGAACTTTTTGCCTTTTAGTGACTCTTCCATTCTGGACCTTGTCCCACAATCCGTTTGACCTGGAGACACGTCCTGCGGTGCCCTAGTCCGACCATCACATATTCCGGCGCCAGGAGACGGCGTGGGGTGCACTAGAAGGGAGAGGCGGCGCGAACGAGCCTCCCCCACCTCCCCAGGTGGAGGTTTCTCAGCTACACCCCAGCGCTTCACGCAACCAGCTGACTTGCGACCGCTCTTCCGGAACAGTGCCTCCCTCGGCCAGCTGAATTGCGCCTGCTCCACACTTTGTCCCACAATCCGTTTGACCTGAAGACACGTCCTGCGGTGCCCTGGTCCGACCATCACATATACCTGCGCCAGGAGACGGCGTGGGGTGCACTAGAAGGGAGAGGCAGCGCGAACGAGCCTCCCCCAACTCCCCAGGTGGAGGTTTCTCAGCTACACCCCAGCGCTTCACTCGACCAGTTGACTTGCGCCCGCTCTTGCGACACAGTGCCTCGCTCGGCCAGCTGAATTGCGCCTGCTCTTGCTATTACAACGTCTCACCCGCCATCCAACGGAATTGCATCCAATCTTGCGGTACAGCGACAGGCGGCTGCTACGGAGCTCACGAAATGGTGGTCGGCTCCACAGACTTGGGCCTGGCCTGCAAGGATGGCTCTGGGCAACCGTGGAACTCGGACGCTTGACTGCTAGGGCATGGGCCGTATTCTCAAAGAAGTCCCCTCAGCCTTGAAGATTCTATAACAGTCACCGGGACCCCCGACTCCCGCAGACTTCTGGTGGGGAGCGACTGCCATGATTGCTCACGGAATGGCCACGACGTAGCCACGGGGTGCTCTCATGCTGACGCCAGCTTCAATCTGAAACATCCAGAAACACTGTAGACTACCAATTCGATCAGTTCCGGTGGAGCCCCAACGTGACCCGGTAGAGAAGAACTTGCCCTCCCCTCTTTGACTGAAGGTTCTTGTTGCCTGTCCCTTCTGTTGTCATTTAACAGAACTTTTTGGACTGCTGAAAGGGGTTCTGTTCCGACCGCTGGTTGGTGGAGACATTTTGGCTATATTCTGGACCTGCGTTGTCGCGTAATGCGTCATATGACGCGCCGCGTTAGCGCACCCGGAAGTGCTCCGGTGCGCGAGGCGCAGCTTCCCGAAAGCGATCCAGGGTGCGGCGCGCAGCGCGTAACGTACGCATAACAGGTCATGTAACTTGTTAATAAAACTTTTCATTGGTTCATTTTACTTTTGTTTTTATAATGATGGAAGGCTTGGTCATATGACCTAAAAATAACACTTTTCATTGGTTTAGAACATTTTTTTTTCCCAAATGATGAAAGCCCCACCTTTTTTTTTCTCACTCTGACTTGTAAAGCAAAGGACCCAGATGCATTTACAGTTTATCACTAACAATGTTCCAGGCTAATGTATTTTTCCGGGAAATTTACAACTGTCCTGCAAGTAAAATATTCCTATTTTGAGAAAAAGGGCGTTTCTTTGTCCCATGAGGGAGCCGTTGTACAAAAGAGGCTCGACCAGCTGTCTTAGTCGCTGATAGGCATGAATATCGGATTCTTATCGATCACTTTATGTTGCAGGAGTGGAAAACACAACAGCCCTTGACCATTTATCTTTACTGCTTTCCTGCGTATTATACCTTTTAACCGTCATGTAATCGGGCTGCTTTATTTCACTTGCCTTTTACTGATTCGAAAACAGTGGCTATTATTCAAAACTTTACCAATCTAGGTACTACTACCATGTTTTGTTTTAAAAACCTTTATTGTGAAAATGTCAGTATACAAATACGGGTCTATAACCACGTGGGCCGGCCACGGAGCAAACTGTAATCGTATATGATGAGGGGACATTTACACTCTAGAAGAACGTAACGGGCAGGCCATTAGGTTGCAAGAACTAAGGTGTCTAACAGTTGCGGAATCGGTGGACGTACATTTTATAATTAAAGTACGACAGGGCCAGTTACAATAAAATTATCTAGATATACATTTGCGGGCAAGTACCATGGGTGACGTTAATTCGAACTTTCAATAGTACAGTAATCAATAACACATCAGAACTTAATATCAATAGGGATGTCCAAATGTTCAATCAATACTCGTCCCCGCCCGCCATGTGCTTCAAAACTGCATACGTATCTCGTGATATCAAGGCTGGGCAACCAGTACACAACAAGGAGTTACGAGTCCCATTTATACCGGCGCCATTTTGAGCGAGGCCGGCCAGGTCCAGGATATAGTCAAAATGTCTCCACCAACCAGCGGTCGGACCAGAACCCCTTTCGGCAGTCAAAAAAGGTTCAGTTAAATGACAACAGAAGAGATAGGCAACAAGAACCATCAGTCAAAAGAGGGGACGCTTTCGGGAATGGGGCCCATGCCCTGGCAGGCAAGCGTCTGAGTTCCAAGGTGTCCCAGGGCCATTTTAGTGGACCAGGCCCAAATCCAAAGAGCCGGCCGCCATTTTGAGAGTCCTGTGGCAGCCGCCTATCGCTGCACCGCAAGAGTGGGCGCAATTCAACTGGATGGTGGGCGAGACGCTGTAGCCGCAAGAGCGGGTGCAACTCAGCTGAATGGCGGATGAGGCACTGTGCCGCAAGAGCGGGCACAATTCAGCTGGATGGCGACTGAAACGCCAAGGGGCACCCCACTGCAGCTGAGGAGCCTCCACCTGGGGAGGCGGGGGAGGCCCGTTCGCGCTGCCTCCCCCCCCCCACCCCCGGGGCGCCCCACGCCGTTTTTCGGCGCAGCATTGTAGGATGGCCGGACCAGTGCGGCAACTTGCTGGACACCACCTGGGTGCCGTCCGGATCTCGGCGCGTTGTGCTGCCTTCGGCCTATTCGCACAACGGTCCGCTACTGACGCCACCTCACAGGCCGACGGATTATGTAGGTTTTTTATAACCCAAAGCCGACTAAAAGACAGACCAAAGCAGCCCATTGTTGCTACTCCGGGCAAGGACAGTATCAAGCGGACAGTGAATGCTTTGAGATGGATGTTGCAGCAGGCTGCCATGTAAATAGTTGTTTAAAATGGTTTTTTTTAACGTGTTTACTTTGTTGGAGCGTTGTATATATTTATAAGTTATTAAAGTGTTATAATCCTACTACTTTGTTGGAGTGCTATATATTTTTTATGTGACACATAAAAGTGAAGACTTTAATATACAAAAAGGCATCCCTGGAATCTTCTGCTTCAGGCTCAGTCCCACACACCCTTACAGTGAGAATCCCCTCCCCAATCACAATACAGGATCGTTATCAGATAGTAGGAACGCGTGTGGTGTGACGGATCTCATGGGGTGGGGGCCTTGATCTACTGTAACTCCTTTGAAGAGGGGTGATTCTTTACAGTTGGGGCCATAAACTACATCCGCAGGGCTAGGTGATAGCCTGGGACCGCCCTGGACAATCGGACACAGAGGAAGAGGAGTGTCAGAGGGTGCGGTAGTGAATAGGGTGAAAGGGAGGTGTCGGGAGGGCACAGGGTGTGATTCTCAGGGAAGAGCAGCGCAGATGGGGGGAGGTTTATGGCCCATGCATGAGAGAGAGAGCGGGGTGACCAGTGGGTGGGGGAGATGCTTGCGAGGGTGGGGAGCCATGTTGAGGATCGGCGGCGTGCAGAGAGTGGGTCTGGTCAAGGTATCTAAAATGGCTGCCGTGCACGACAAAAGTGTGGCATTGGAAAAAAGGCAAGATGGCGCAGACAATGTTTATCAATACGGATTAATTTATAACAATTAATTTTAACAATATATTTACTCGCAGTGACAAAATGGCGGTCAACACTTCCTGATTTCCTTCGAATCGAACGTTAACAGACGCCACGCAGCAAAAAAAAAAATCCGCTCACGCGCAGCCGCTGGAAGACATGTATCAACATGTATGAGCATCCTCAGCCACCCTCAGAAAACATAGGGGATCAGGATACGTCTCCCGTACCCCCTTATACCCATTTCCCACATTGTTTTTCCTCCATCTTGTAATTTAATTAAAATGAAACACAAAATGGCGAATTCCCGTTTCGCTACCGGTTCGCGACCCGGTTCGCGAACCGGGAAGCGCTTCTACCGCGAAAATCAATTTTTTTTTATTTGCCCCATGGGACCCTTTAATAACCCCAACATCATTCCTAGGGGGTCAAGAAGGGTCTACCTTGCCCCCTTTCATTAAATTAAAATTGTTTTTCTCCTCCTCTTGTCTATCGATCCTACCGAGAGACAAGATGGCGGACGTTTCGGACTGCTTAGAATGTTGACAGACACCAGAGAGCCAATCAGCTTCGCTTCGCAAAGTTCCGTTACGCGAAAAGTACGCGAACCGGAGCGCAACCCGGGACGCTGTCACAGATATATCTGTTTTTTAAAACGTTAATTTCTCAAAATCCACTGGAGAACATATAGTGAGACCTAGCAAAGGCACATCGGGCTAACAGTCCCTACAATTTTGCCAAGTTTCGTGCAAATCCATTCAGCTGTTCGAGCTAAAAGAGAGGCCAACCGCCCTATAGAAAAATGAATGGGAAAAACGCGTTTTGGGACCCCCTTTTTTCTCGGCCCCCCCTTGATGAAACCCCCCCAAATTTTAAGGGGCTGCTCAGAAACAGAATGTGCCATTTTCCTGAAAATTTCAGCCGATTCCGTCCACAAACGCCAAAGTTATTAGACATAGAATTTTCAAAAGTCCCATAGAGAAAAAATCCTAACTATATATACCTACTGGCGACCGCCAATAGGTAATATATATATATATATATATATATATATATATATATATATATATATATATATATATATATATATATATATATATATATATATATATATATATACACATATATATATATATATATATATATATTATATATATATATATATATATATATATATATTCACTGAAAAAAACATAGGTTTAAGCCACGTTATAAATAGGAGTAAGCATTTAAAAAACCTTGGAAATTCACTGAAAAAACCATAGGTTTCACACATGTTATAGTTAGCTGGACATTTCACTCATACAAAACCATTGAAATTCCCCCGTTATAGTTAGTTCAGCTAACTATAACTTGCGTGCCCGTAATGCACTGCTGATGACGTCACATATTACATCACTCATGACATGGTCAGTGACATCACTGATGACATCATTGATGACATCTCAAATAACATCACTGATGACATCACTGATGACATCATCCAGTGAATGTGTGTATTTCTGAAATAATAATATGTTTTATATATGTATATCTAAAGGTCGACGGAAGAATAAATGTGTAAATAGGTGTCTAAGTAGAAGTGATTTAAAAAAAATTGATTGTATAACTGACTTATTAATTGTATCTTAGTGAATACATATATCAACGAGTAATGTTTAAATATTTAAATATATATATCAGTGTCTTACTTTGTGTATAAGTGGCTCCATGGGTTGGTGAGTTGCTACATAAGTGTTTTTTATGGGTGTTTTTTATGGGTCATTGTTTGTTTTTTGAGTATCAATATGAGTGTCTGAATGGTTCGGTGGGGGATATTACTTAGCGTATAGATGCATTAATGAGTGAATCACTGTTTGTATGTTTTTGAAGACAGCATGTGTGCAGGACTGTATGGGTGGATGAGTGCGTATGGGTGTATTAATGAGTGAATGACTGTCTGAATAGTGTCTTTATTGGTAAGTACATATGTTTTAAACTAGTATATGTGAGTATTGATGTATATTAGTGAGTATATGTGAGAGTGAGAGATTGATAGAGTTCCTGTATAAATAAGTATGTGTTTCGATAAGTGATTGTTGAAGAGACTAAGTATGTGTACGTTTCTGTAGAAGTAAGTATAGTGGTGTGTGTATAGCTGTATATGCAACTAAATGGAAGTTTATTTGCATGTGTGAGTATGAGTGTGGTTAACTCTTTGGATGAGTATAGGTGTGTAACAGGATGTATAGGTGTATGAGTACATATGATGAGTGAGTACATATATGAGTGACTATATAGACCTGTTGGTGAATGAGTGGATGTGTATGTAGATTTTGGAATTACTGAATAGGTTGTTGTAACTGGTATTGGTATCTCCATAGTTTTGAAATTTTTAGTTTCTATTTTTGAATGTGTGTATCAAAGGTTATATCACGCTGAGAGGAGGTCTGCCACTCTTTCACAAGGATGATGTCATCAGTGATCTCATTTGAGATGTCTTCAGTGATGTCATGAGTGATGTCACTGACCATGTTATGAGTGATGTAATATGTGACGGTATCAGCAGTGCATTGCGGGTGCACGAGGTATAGTTATCTGTACTAACTATAACTGGGGAATTTCAATGGTTTTGGATGAGTGAAATGTCCAGCTAACTATAACATGTGTGAAACCTATGGTTTTTTCAGTGAATTTCAAAGGTTTTGTTAATGATAATTTTTAAATGCATTAATTGTTATATTTTTTATACTAATTTACTACATTATTTTAAAGTATTTATTTTTAGATATTTCATTTTTTAAATTAAATTACATAAGTTTAATATAAGTTGAAAAAAACAGTTTTCAAAATTTTGAAATTGTAATATTTTTATTTTTTATTTTATATTTTTCTAATGTATATATAATTTATATAGCAGGCAATGATATCCTATGGAAAGAAATTCAAGTTACTGGTAAGTACAGTTAAATTTACTTTTCAGGAATAGTCATCATCATCATCAATTTAACTTTATTTCGGTTTGTTTATGAACCATAAAAGTACATCAAAAATAGAAAAATACATTTACAACAATAGACTAATACACAGTTACATCTCATTTTAAATATTTGCAATAAAATCAGTTAGCATGTGGTTTATAGAATGACGATAAAGACCCTAAGACAATAAAATACATGAATTAAAGTTTAATACACGGTGGAGGCCTAGTTTTTACTGAGACAAACTGTCTACCTACATTGAAGTAGCTTACTACTACCGAATCAATCTCCGTCTAATTAACCACATTGAAAACAAAAATTTAGCAATAGCAGTAACTATTAGTGCATTAGTATCAGTTTTTAAGATTCTAAAAAACTCTATATGGTTCGTGACTCCTAGGTTCACACATAACTGTTTGATCCATTTTTTCCTGCTAACAGAATAGGCAGGACAAAACAAGATCACATGAATTAAAGATTCGTTTGGATCATTACAACCTGGACAAGGACGAGCTAAACCCATTATCCATTTATCAGTGTGAGAGTAAAGCGGTAGTGTACCATATCTGAACTGTAAATACAGTTTTTTTGCTAGGACAGGTTCTATAGTGTCTGATTCCTTCTCAAAGCTGTAGACATCCTTGAAATCCAGAAAGCTGTCAGTGAGACTAGAAGGCCTGGCTGACTGAAGGACCTCTTCTAGGTTGTAATGTTTTATAGACTCAGCCAGGGTTCTCTTTGAGATGGATTTGCATGCGTCCTCCGGATTAGACCAGAGATTCTCCATGCCGATCCTAGACGCCTGCCCCCTTATAAAGGATAGCCACTTTATCTTCCCTGCACCTGGGCGTGCCAACACAATCTTCAGTTCTTCTCTATAGCACTCAAGCTCCGGGACGCTCCACAATCTGCGCCAATAAAGGAGCGGGCGTGAGGCTATTGCTTCTGCAATGGGCCTCAGATTTAGATCCAACCTTAGAGGAACTAAAGGAGTGTTTTTTGGTAAGGAGAGCAGCTGTCTAATAAAATTATTCTCTGTTATGCCAATCTCACTCGCTGGACGATGGCCCCAGAGTTCCGCCCCGGGAATAGTAGTGAGCGGAAAGATGCAGCACTGAGGTCTCTCCAGATAACAGGTGAGTAAATCGGAATTCGTGGTTTTGGCTGATTTTGGAGGAATTTTTTTAAGTTCCAAAACCTCACACTTAGAGAAATTTCCAAGTGAAACCAGCCAATGTTAGCCTATGAAAGAAAATTCAAGTTACTTTAACTACGATTAGAATTACTTTTCAGGATCAGTACTGGGCTGAAAGATGCAGCACTGAGGTCTCTCCTGATAACAGGTGAGTAAATCGGAATTCGTAGTTCGGCTGATATAAGAGGAATATTTAGCTCAACAGTGAAGGAAGGGGGTGGGGCCTGAGGTGACATGTGTGCAAACACGCCCTGTGGCGCATTTTAGTTTGGAGAATTAATTCCTCTTCAATCCTGAGGTCCCCTGTGAGCCAACTAGCCCACCAGGTACCTCCAGAGTGCGCCAGGGAGCTGCGTAGCAGAGAGGTGTTCAAAGGGCATGTCCCCTTTTTATAACACTCTGCAACGCAGCTCCGTGGCGCTTATTGGAGGTACCTGTTGGACTAGTTGGCCCCTAGGGGACCTCTGGATTGAAGAGGAATTAATTGTATTGTATTGTATTGTATTGTATTTATTATTTATAACGCGCAACTGTCAACCTACGGGTATCCTGGCGCCCAAACAGGAAGTAGTCAGATGGTAATACAATACACTAGCTGTCAAGACATATAGAGCAGCCGCCGGAGCTATTGAGTAGAGTCACGGGAATTAAGCTTTGGCGAACAACCATGTTTTCAGGCTCTTTCTGAAGCCCAGTAAGGAGTCAATTTGTCTGATGTTCTGGGGAAGCTCGCTCCATAGCCTAGAGGCAGAGATGCAGTAAGCTCTGCCTCCCATCCTCGATCTCCTGATCCTGGTAGTAGCTGCTAAACTCTGGCTAGAGGAGCGCAGGGACCTGGAAGGCCTGTACTAGGAGAGCCTTTCCTGTAGAGGTATAGGTCCTGTGTTGTGCAGGGCTCTGTACACAATACATAGGGATTTGAAAACAACTCTACTCCCGATTGGCAGCCAATGTAGATCTCTTAGCGCCAACGTAGTGGAGGAACTGCGAGGTCTTTTAAGTGCCAGCTTGGCCGCTATAGACTGGACCCTCTGGAGCCCCTGTAAGATGTATAAGGGGGCCCCTAGATATAGAGAGTTACAGTAGTCCAGTCTGGCCAGGATAACACTCCTAACTACTAGTGGTCTAGACTCATCAGGCAGAAGGGGCAGAATCTGTCTGAGTGCTTTCAACAATCCAAAGCAGACACTGATGGTTTTATTGGTCTGGGAGGTCATTTGGAGATCCGCATCAAACAGTACCCCTAGATTACGCACGGTTTGAACTGGGATACAAGGTTCAGCTCCCGGCGCAAGCCTGATCTCGTGGGAAGGTTGTTGACTCAATTTGGCTGACGAGTAGTAGACAACCTCTGTCTTCCCCTCATTAAATTGAAGGGAGTTTATGGTCAGCCACCTGGAGACCCTGCTCATGCAGTTCTGAAAGGTCTCCATGCTCACCGCCTGTCTTCCTTCTAAGGAGAACACCAGTTGTGTATCATCGGCATAGTTTATCAAATCTATACTGAAAGATTTAATCATGGGGATCAGGGGCTGCAGATAAAGATTAAAGAGAATAGGGCTGATCGAGGAGCCCTGAGGTACTCCATGACTGACCAGGGACTTGGGGGATGAAAAGGGTGTTAGGGTCACCATCTGTTGTCTACCTGTCAGGTAGGATTGTATCCACCTCAGGGCCTTGCCCTTCACGCCCAGTTTTTCCAGCCTACTTAGCAGAACTGTATGGCTAACTGTATCGAATGCGGCCGACATGTCCAACAGCACCAAGACTGAGGAGTTGCCATTGTCGGCTCGCATTCGAAGGGTGTCCAACATGGTTGCCAGTGCAGTTTCTGTTCCGTGGCCTGGGCGGAAGCCAAATTGGTCCTTGTCCAATAGGCAGTTGTCTTCCAAATTAAAACGCACCACAGGGCATGTTTGCACACGTATCACCTCAAGCCCCGCCCCCTATCTACACAACTGTGCAAACACGCCCAGTAGCGCATTCTAAATTGGGGGGATTAGGATCCCTTGCATACTGGAGGTCCATGGAGGCCAACTAGCCCACCAGCAACCTCCAGTAAGCGCCAGGGGGGTGCGTTGCAGAGAGGTGTAAAAAGGGGCGTGGGCTCATTACACCTCTCTGCAATGCAGCCCCTCTAGCGCGTTTGCAGAGGGGGAACTAATTCCCCTTGCATACTGGGGGTCCCTCGGGGCCAACTAGCCCACCAGGAACCTCCAGTATGTGCCAGGGGGCTGCGTTGCAGAGAGGTGACGCCCCTTTTTACACCTCTCTGCGACGCAGCCCCCTGGCACATTTGCAGAGGAGGAACTAACTCCCCTTGCATACTGGGGGTCCCTGGGGGCCAACTAGCCCACCAGGAACCTTCAGTATGCGGCAGGGGGCTGTGTTGCAGAGAGGTGTAATGAGGCCACGCCCCTTTTTACACCTCTCTGCAATGCAGCCCCCTGGTGCATTTGCACAGAGGGAACTAATTCCCCTTGCATACTGGGGGTCCCTGGGGGCCAATTAGCCCACCAGGAACCTCCAATAAGGACCAGGTGGCTGCATTGCAGAGAGGTGTAATGAGGCCATGCCCCTTTTTATACCTCTTCGCAACGCAGCCCCCTTGGCACATTTGCAGAGGATGAACTAACTTCCCTTGCATACTGGGGGTCCCTGGGGGCCAACTAGCCCACCAGGAACCTCCAGTATGCGCCAGGGGGCTGCGTTGCAGAGAGGTGTAAAGAGGCCACGCCCCTTTTTACACCTCTCTGCATCGCAGCCCCTGGCGCATTTTCAGAGGGGGAACTAATTCCCCTTGCATACTGGGGGTCCCTGGGGGGACCTCTAGTATGCACTCGGGAAGTTACAGAGAGTACAGTACAGAGTACTGTACAGAGTACTGCACTTCGTACCCCACAATTTAAAAAAAGCCTCGGGGGTCAGGGTGTTTCTACTCGGCCCCCTTTGCGTGTTTTGCACGTTTGTTTCACTGCTTTCTTGTGCCTCAGTTCTACAGATACAAAAAAGAGGCGGGTGAACAAATGCACACCTATTTATTCAATTTATCAATTTAAATTATTTTTTCATTTTTTCGAAAGTTGTTTCGTGCCCGGAACCGTGGTCTGCCCAGGTGCCACATGCAGATAAATACAACATGGCTGGAGCGGGGTAACACTCCAGAAATGGACGCACAGCATATTGCAAGAATCCTTATAAACATACCACCAATTCATCCGTGTTTAGTTCAATGTTTATTCCAGGTCATCCAAATTTCATTTGTTACATGTTGTACATGTGAAGCGCTTTTGTTTGAACAGTTTCTAATCCGGCAGATTGCCTATCCAAGCTTTTTTCTGTCTGATGAGTCGAACATAATCAATCCTTTATGCTTGATGTTATAAAGTGATGAATCAAATTATTCCCAATGCATTTCGGGCTAATTAAAAGCCCTTCCTCAGGGGTTCAGTACAAATTACAAATAAAACACCCATTAGATTATATGATCTAATTTAAGAGCATGTAAAATAATACAATAAACAGAGTACATTAGGTTCATATTATGTTAAGCTGTTAGCTCCGTAATCAAAGTTTTCCCTCTATACACAATTAATGTGTTCCGTAAGCTATGCCCGAAAAAAACCCTTCTCCATCCTCAGACTTTCCCCTTGCTACATACCAATTCAAACCCCTTATCAATTACCCAACACATCAAACTTTAGCAACGTTCCCGGTAAACGAATCCCATATACACATCGCTTTCCTCTGATCTCCGTACCTTTCTCTCAGTTTTACAGAGGCACACAATGGCTGCCAACACTTCCTGGTTTGGAGTGTTGACAGCTAATTAGCATGAAGCTCATGCTCGGGAAGGTACAGAGTACAGTCAGAGTACTGTACTTCATTTATAGATATATCTTTGATTTTACTTTTGATTTTCTCAGGAACTATGGAACGGATTTACACCATTTAAAAAAAAAGGGTAATCTGCGAACCAAAATCTACCTTATTGCCAAATTTGGTGTAATTCCGTTCAGCCGTTCGGGCTGTAGCCCTGGCTAAAGGTCCCTATGGAAAATTGCATAGGGAAAACATGTTTCAGGACCCCTCTTTTTTATCAGCCCCCGCTTCACAAATCACCCCCAAACTTTCAGGGAAGGCGCAGAGCGGAGCAGGCCATTTTCTTTGAGAATTGTGCGTGTATTCGTTGACCGGTGCCAAAGTTATTCCAAATAGAATGTTGCGGATTTCCTAAGGAAACAAGGTGCTAACTATAACTACCCACTGGGTAGTATATAACCTGCAAGGACTGGTGCTGCAGTTCAAGGGGACCGAGGCAGTCTTTACCCACCCAACTCACCTGGAAAACTTGCACCGACCCTCTGGTATTCCCAAACTCCCCCATACCACCAACTCTGCAACGACAATACAGTGCCTGCTGGGACATGTGGTTCGTAACAATCAACACGAACCGATCATTGGTGAGCCGACAGCGTGAGGGGGAGGGGACCCAGGTGCATGCAGGTATTTTACTCAGGAGGAGAACACTTGGGAGGAGTCCTTTATAGCGTTGGGCGCTAAGGAAGGCTAATTCAGCCGAAATGCATCCGCCGCCGCTGAAATTTGAATAAAGGAGTAATCTGCTTCAAGTTCCCCTTGTGTGGCCTCCGATCTTTTCTTGCGAAGGATTTCCAGTCATATGTTCTGTGCTTGCTGGCTGCGCAGTACGGAAGGCCCTGCAGCATTAAGAGACTCAGGATTCGCTAGCATCTTGCTGCCTACAGCATTTCTTACAACCGAGGTATCGGTATTCCTGAAGTCCGCCAGGAGGTGTAGGCATTTGTGAGTGAACAGAGGTATTTTATCTCGACTGGGGCGTGCGGTCTTCATTGTGACTACCCCTACTCATGAACTAACCTGCAAGGACTGGTGCTGCAGTTCAAGGGGACCCGAGGCAGTCTTTACCCACCCAACTCACCTGGAAAACTTGCACCGACCCTCTGGTATTCCCAAACTCCCCCATACCACCAACTCTGCAACGACAATACAATGCCTGCTGGGACATGTGGTTCGTAACAATCAACACAAACCGATCATTGGTGAGCCGACAGCGTGAGGGGGAGGGGACCCAGGTGCATGCAGGTATTTTACTAAGGAGGAGAACACTTGGGAGGAGTCCTTTATAGCGTTGGGCGCTGAGGAAGGCTAATTCAGCCGAAATGCATCCGCCGCCACTGAAATTTGAATAAAGGAGTAATCTGCTTCAAGTTCCCCTTGTGTGGCCTCCGAACTTTTCTTGCAAAGGATTTCCAGTCATATGTTCTGCGCTTGCTGGCTGCGCAGTACGGAAGGCCCTGCAGCATTAAGAGACTCAGGATTCGCTAGCATCTTGCTGCCTACAGCATTTCTTACAACCGAGGTATCGGTATTCCTGAAGTCCGCCAGGAGGTGTAGGCGTTTGTGAGTGAACAGAGGTATTTTATCTCGACGGGGTCGTGCGGTCTTCATTGTGACTACCCCTACTCATGAACTAACCTGCAAGGACTGGTGCTGCAGTTCAAGGTGACCCGAGGCAGTCTTTACCCACCCAACTCACCTGGAAAGCTTGCACCGACCCTCTGGTATTCCCAAACTCCCCCATACCACCAACTCTGCAACGAGAATACAGTGCCTGCTGGGACATGTGGTTCGTAACAATCAACACAAACCGATCATTGGTGAGCCGACAGCGTGAGGGGGAGGGGACCCAGGTGCATGCAGGTATTGTACTCAGGAGGAGAACACTTGGGAGGAGTCCTTTATAGCGTTGGGCGCTGAGGAAGGCTAATTCAGCCGAAATGCATCCGCCGCCGCTGAAATTTGAATAAAGGAGTAATCTGCTTCAAGTTCCCCTTGTGTGGCCTCCGATCTTTTCTTGCAAAGGATTTCCAGTCATATGTTCTGCGCTTGCTGGCTGCGCAGTACGGAAGGCCCTGCAGCATTAAGAGACTCAGGATTCGCTAGCATCTTGCTGCCTACAGCATTTCTTACAACCGAGGTATCGGTATTCCTGAAGTCCGCCAGGAGGTGTAGGCGTTTGTGAGTGAACAGAGGTATTTTATCTCGACGGGGGCGTGCGGTCTTCATTGTGACTACCCCTACTCATGAACTAACCTGCAAGGACTGGTGCTGCAGTTCAAGGGGACCCGAGGCAGTCTTTACCCACCCAACTCACCTGGAAAACTTGCACCGACCCTCTGGTATTCCCAAACTCCCCCATACCACCAACTCTGCAACGACAATACAGTGCCTGCTGGGACATGTGGTTCGTAACAATCAACACGAACCGATCATTGGTGAGCCGACAGCATGAGGGGGAGGGGACCCAGGTGCATGCAGGTATTTTACTCAGGAGGAGAACACTTGGGAGGAGTCCTTTATAGCGTTGGGCGCTGAGGAAGGCTAATTCAGCCGAAATGCATCCGCCGCTGAAATTTGAATAAAGGAGTAATCTGCTTCAAGTTCCCCTTGTGTGGCCTCCGATCTTTTCTTGCGAAGGATTTCCAGTCATATGTTCTGTGCATGCTGGCTGCGCAGTACGGAAGGCCCTGCAGCATTAAGAGACTCATGATTCGCTAGCATCTTGCTGCCTACAGCATTTCTTACAACCGAGGTATCGGTATTCCTAAAGTCCGCCAGGAGGTGTAGGCGTTTGTGAGTGAACAGAGGTATTTTATCTCGACTGGGGCGTGCGGTCTTCATTGTGACTACCCCTACTCATGAACTAACCTGCAAGGACTGGTGCTGCAGTTCAAGGGGACCCGAGGCAGTCTTTACCCACCCAACTCACCTGGAAAACTTGCACCGACCCTCTGGTATTCCCAAACTCCCCCATACCACCAACTCTGCAACGACAATACAATGCCTGCTGGGACATGTGGTTCGTAACAATCAACACAAACCGATCATTGGTGAGCCGACAGCGTGAGGGGGAGGGGACCCAGGTGCATGCAGGTAATTTACTAAGGAGGAGAACACTTGGGAGGAGTCCTTTATAGCGTTGGGCGCTGAGGAAGGCTAATTCAGCCGAAATGCATCCGCCGCCACTGAAATTTGAATAAAGGAGTAATCTGCTTCAAGTTCCCCTTGTGTGGCCTCCGAACTTTTCTTGCAAAGGATTTCCAGTCATATGTTCTGCGCTTGCTGGCTGCGCAGTACGGAAGGCCCTGCAGCATTAAGAGACTCAGGATTCGCTAGCATCTTGCTGCCTACAGCATTTCTTACAACCGAGGTATCGGTATTCCTGAAGTCCGCCAGGAGGTGTAGGCGTTTGTGAGTGAACAGAGGTATTTTATCTCGACGGGGTCGTGCGGTCTTCATTGTGACTACCCCTACTCATGAACTAACCTGCAAGGACTGGTGCTGCAGTTCAAGGTGACCCGAGGCAGTCTTTACCCACCCAACTCACCTGGAAAGCTTGCACCGACCCTCTGGTATTCCCAAACTCCCCCATACCACCAACTCTGCAACGACAATACAGTGCCTGCTGGGACATGTGGTTCGTAACAATCAACACAAACCGATCATTGGTGAGCCGACAGCGTGAGGGGGAGGGGACCCAGGTGCATGCAGGTATTGTACTCAGGAGGAGAACACTTGGGAGGAGTCCTTTATAGCGTTGGGCGCTGAGGAAGGCTAATTCAGCCGAAATGCATCCGCCGCCGCTGAAATTTGAATAAAGGAGTAATCTGCTTCAAGTTCCCCTTGTGTGGCCTCCGATCTTTTCTTGCAAAGGATTTCCAGTCATATGTTCTGCGCTTGCTAGCTGCGCAGTACGGAAGGCCCTGCAGCATTAAGAGACTCAGGATTCGCTAGCATCTTGCTGCCTACAGCATTTCTTACAACCGAGGTATCGGTATTCCTGAAGTCCGCCAAGAGGTGTAGGCGTTTGTGAGTGAACAGAGGTATTTTATCTCGACGGGGGCGTGCGGTCTTCATTGTGACTACCCCTACTCATGAACTAACCTGCAAGGACTGGTGCTGCAGTTCAAGGGGACCCGAGGCAGTCTTTACAGGCACTATGCCGTAATTGTTTTCAGCGCGCTTTTTGACACTGTGGTTTGCTTTGTTTGATTACTTGTAATTAGTAATTTTGGCACTTTGTCGTGACTTCCCATGTTATTTTACATGTCACTCATTCGCAACCTTTTTGAACCTTGCAGCGCTGTTTCACTCCTGTTCTGCTTGAATACTTCCCATATTTGTTCTCTTATGGATTGCATTGTGTTATCTATAATTTGTAATTTCTCATGTGGTACATGCTGTTTTCACATGTGTGCTCTACATGTTGGATTAATGTAGACACTGTTGCTTTATTTACTTTCCTGTTTTTTTATTTTTGGGCGTTTTTTCTCCCCAATTAAGCCCCTCCCACTTGCTGTATATATATCCCCACTTTTATGAGTGCCTTTGTGTGATCAAGCTCCCTAGTGGAGTGAAACGCGTTACCCTTTAATAAATGTTTTGAACCTGCTACTCACTCGAGTTGGATTTTTGGAGAGCTTCATTTGCCTGTCTGCTGTGGCGCTGTGAGGTCTGCACCCTGCTGCTGCTTGTCATCCATTGACAGGCGGGGATTTCTTCATATATATATATATATATATATTCACTGAAAAAACATAGGTTATAGACCATATATAGTTAGGAATTAGCATTTACAAAACCTTGAAAATTCACTGAAAAAACCATAGGTTATAGACCATATATAGTTAGGAATTAGCATTTACAAAACCTTATTTTACTCACACAAAACCATTGAAATTCCATATATAGTTAGTTGCACTAACTATATATCGCGCACCCGCAATCCACTGCTGATGATGTCACATATTACATCATTCATGACATGGTCAGTGACATCACTGATGACATCACTGATGACATCATCCAGTGACTGTATGTTTCTGTAAAGTTAAAATATGTCTTACATATTGAAGAATGAGTGGATGTATAAGTGTCTGGATGAAGGATTTAGTAGGTGCATGACTGACTGTATGAGAGAGTGATTAAATGTGTGTCACTGAGTGCATGGGTTAGTGACTAAACTGTCTTATTTTGTGCATCATTATATCTGTTGTTCTGTATACTGCTGCATGTGTTGATCAGTAGCTACATGAGTAACTATATGGGTTATTGATTGTTTGCCCAAGTATTTGTATGGGAGACTGAGTATGTGTGTGAGTTGATGGAAGGTGTATGACTCTGTGCATAGATGTGTGAGCAGTTGATTCACTATATGTATGGGTTCAAAAGTGCATGTGGAAACAGCTGCATGGACAGTTGACTGTGTGCATGAGTGTATTGCTGAGCGAATGGATATCTCAGTGCTACATGTCAAAGTAAGTACATATGTAAAACACAGTACATGTGAGAGTAGACATATATAAATAACTGTGCAGAAGAGCCAGTGAATGTGTGAGTGGCTGCATGGATCATTGAAAACTTGTATCAGTGATTGTATAAGAGAGTAAAAATATGTTAGAATATGTTTGAATTAGTAAGGTGTGTATAACTGTATAGTTGAGGAAATGGAGGTGTGATTGATTCTTTGCATGACTGAGTAGGTGCATGAGTAACTCCATGGATGAGTGACAATCTGTGAGTGTCTGTTCAAACTGAGTGTATCTAAGGTTATATTAGAGTCTGAAGAGGTTCATCGTATTACCACATGAATGATGTCATCAGTGATGTCATCAGTGATGTCATTTGAGATGTCATCAGTGATGTCATCAGTGATGTCACTGACCATGTCATGAATGATGTAATATGTGACATCATCAGCAGTGGATTGCGGGTGCGCAATATATAGTTAGTGCAACTAACTATATATGGAATTTCAATGGTTTTGTGTGAGTAAAATAAGGTTTTGTAAATGCTAATTCCTAACTATATATGGTCTATAACCTATGGTTTTTTCAGTGAATTTTCAAGGTTTTGTAAATGCTAATTCCTAACTATATATGGTCTATAACCTATGGTTTTTTCAGTGAATTTAAATGGTTTTTTAAAAGCTAATATCTGTAGCTGTAAAATGTATTCTTCTTTAAATCTTAAAATATATTTTACATGTTTTGTATACATTTTTTTTTAAATTTTTTTTTTGTTTCGCTCCCAGTCCGCGAACCGGTCAGCTTCCCGTTAGCTCAATTCAAAGCCGCGACTCAGTCCGCGAACCGGTAAACGTTCCTTTAGCGTAACTGTTACGTTAGCATGACGTTTTGCGTTGTCGCGTAATACGTCATTTGACGCGCCAAGTTAGCGGACCCGGAAGCGGACCGGAAAGCGGCACTAAGCGCGAAACGTAAACACAGCAGGTCATGTGACTCGGTAATAACACTTTTCATTGGTTCATTTCACTTTTGGTTTCCTAATGATGTAATACTAGGTCATGTGATCTAAAATTAACACTTTTCATTGGTTTAGAAGTTTTGCTTTTCCCAAATGATGAAAACCCCTCCTTCTTTCCTCACTCTGACTTTCATCTTGGTGAGAGAAAGACCCTTTACTAACATTGTGATATGGCTTCATTAGTAGCTTCAGCTGGTTCTAACCCACCACCTCCACCAAATCCAAGGAATAGAGGACCACCTGCTGAAGTAATTATACAACAAGAAGAGGAAGAACAGGAAGAGGAGGAAGAGCAGGAAGAGACACAGTTTTTGCCAGAGGAGCCCAGGAGGTATAATCGAAAAGAGAACTACATTTGGCAATTTTTTAAATTTCCTGAGGGGCAAAAAAAAGTGAATGCACGCTACGTGTTTTGCCGTATATGCGATGATAGACTGTCAAGGGGGACTGATAAAAAATACAGTTACGGCAATTACACTATGCATCGGCATATGAGTAGGTGGCATCCAAACAACTATAGTGCTGCCCAGCTACGTGATGAGCAACAAAATCCCCCTGCGATGGCAAGAAGATCAGTTGTTCAAGAAGTGTCGGGACCAGAGGGGAGGGAGATGGTCCCAAACATTCAAATGAAGTTTGGGGAAGTGAAGCAAGTGTGCGTTCGCTGTAATCAACTCATTTGCTACAGAGAAAGTAGCATTACTCTCATTATGAAAGCTATTGAAAATCATGTTTGCCCGAAACGCCCCAAACAATAAATTCTTCTTTTTTTCGTTGCTCCTGTTGAGCCCTTTTCAATGAATCGTTTTTGTTTCCCCCCTCCCCCCAAAAAAACAAAAAAAATCAAAATGTTCAGAAAATACAAAAAAATAAAAAAAATGTTCTGAAAAATAATAAAAAAATTTAAAACAACAAAAACAAAAAAAAAGTTCTTTTCAGAACTACCTCCCCATTATAAAAAAATTGGTAGAATTTTTGAAACTCTGCCAACCTCTATTTCTTTTAGTTCGCTTCCCGGTCCGCACTCCGGTACGCGAACTGGGAGCGAACCCAAAAATTTTTTTTAAAAAAAGAACAGTAAGTATAATGGAAGGAAACAGACAGTTATGTTAAAAGAAAGACAGCTATAGGGAGTAAACAAAAGATACTGTTACCCGCAATCCACTGCTGATTATGTCACATATTACATCATTCTTGACATGGTCAATGACATCATCAGCAGTGGATTGCGAGTAGCAGTATCTTTTGTTTACTTCCTATAGCTGTCTTTCTTGTAACATAACTGTCTGTTTCCTTCCCTTATACTTACTGTTCTTGTTTTAAAAAAATGTTTGAGATCAATCAGAAACAGTAACATTAATAGAGACAGAATGAGTGAATAAAAATGAAGAAGTATGAGAAGAGAGGGACTGAGAAAAATTGTGGAAGGAGTAGAATAATTAAGTAATAGAGAAAGGAATGAGGGAAGTAGCAAACGCAGGAAAGTAAGGATTAAAGAAATGAAGCAGTAGAACTAATAGATGTTAAATGTGATAGATTAAATGATTGATTTAGGATGACGATAAGGTGTGGCCTCTCCAAAAGTTTGTTTAAGGTGAGGCCTACTCAGGGTTGCATTTCAAATGTATGCTTGTTGAAGAATACAGAGGAGATAATACATGTGAAGGCCTACCATTGAAGTAAAACATGTCCACTTCACTCTTAAACAACGGCCAGACCTCTTCTGTGTCCATAGACACACCTAAACTTCATCTGCACAATGTCATTCGTAAACTTAGAAAACACAAGTAATGTAATTGAAAAACGTGGAGTTTTTTTTGCTCATTTCACATCACCTGTGTTGCCTTTGCTTAGGTATCTCATAGTGCAGATGTAGTCCAGGATAAAAAAACAGTACCCAGAAGTGCAGCAGTGTATGCATTAACTTTGATATTTACAGAAGCCTCAGTTTCTCCATGTCTACGTCACATTTCTAAATGTATATCATAAGTACAAAAAGTAGAACATTAATTATACATGTTAAATGGTTTATTTTTGCTGTTCTCAGAATGTATCAAATTTCACCTAAATCAGTGACTTGAAGGTATTCATCATGTAACAGCGGGGAAAAAAAAACACAATCAAAATGATTGTGTTTAAAAAACCCATACAACATAAGAAATCTGAATTCAAAACTCCTTAAAATTAACTTACTTTCCATAACGTTGAAGGATGTCCTATGAACAGCGTACACTCTGTTGTGCTATTAATATTTTCAGCCCGCCACTTTCTGAAAGAAAACCTCCATCTTTTTGAAAAATATGTTACATACAATAAAAGACTTCTCACATTCTACCACATGTTTCCACTTGGCCAAATCATGTTGCAGCGATTTACAACTCTTGTAATTCTTGTAATCAAATCCCGTCATTTTCTATTTTCGCAACTTTCAAAAAGAAAACATATAAGATTACTTTCACAATCCTGCACTACTAATATCTTACCCTTCTTGCTCACTCATGTTCTACTTTTCCTATGACACTGATACTGCTTACTATGAAGCAGACTTACTTGCATCAGGTTTATATAGTTGGATTTTTAAAATGACATTATAATTATAAGTTTTGGACCAATAATCTAGACAGCCTTGCAGACTTACATTCCCTCTACTTCATGAACCTTTTGCAATTCCTCAGAGGAAATCCCGAGATTCTTTCCTTAAAATTTTGGTTTTAAAAACACCAGGTAAGAATTTTTAAGGTCAAACGGCAATTTTTTTTTGAAAGTTACAACAGAATCGTTGCAGAATGACCAGCCGTTTCTAGACTTTAAATAAGCTGTGTAATGTCCTGATGTTGTTGAAGGACCATTGTGATAGATAATTGCTACAGTTACAAAAGTCCTTCCTGATATTGGCAGCTGAGAAGCAACAATTTTTTTTATTAAAGTTGACAATTTTGATCCATCAGGCCTACATCGTTGGATCATTAAAATGACATACTGGCCATATCTTCGTATGAATAATGTTGACATCATTTCAGATTTACATTGGCTACACTCCATGTTGTGATCAGCTGCATTTACTAGCTTATTAAAGGAGACTGATTTACTGTCTGGCAAAGTTAAATATATAAATCTTTCTGAGTCTACACTAGTAGTACTTGATAATGTACAGTTCTCGCAGTCATGCTGCCATTGATAAGAAAGCCCAAACAGGTGATCTACATCTACACCCTCATCTTGCAATACATCAAGCATATACATTAAAAACTCCTGACAATCCTGCTGATTATTTTCAGAGAAGTCTGTTTGACCTGAACATTCATCTAACAGATAACGAACTTCAGACACACTTTCTACTTTTGTTTGATCAGTGCTACATTTCTCTAACACAGAATTCAATAAACAGCATAAACTTTGTTCCGAATTGAACACAATCTGTTCTTTTAAAGTCTCTAGTGAAAAGAGAACATTAACCACTACATTTGCATAGCAGTTGACACCAGAACTGTTTTCAAATTGAAAACCGACAACATCTTCAACAGAATCCGTTTTCTTTCTGCTTACAATTTTCGGTTCATCGACTTATCGGCTTTTTGCTACAACCTCCCTACTATTAGTGATATTTCTTCGTTTCCGGCCTACCACACGTTTCTCAAACAAAGGATATTGAGGCAAATGTGGCGCATACTCTTTTCTTAACCTATTGTATTCCTTAACACAATCTAGATCCGCACAAATGTTTGTGACATCACAATCAATCAAGTACAATCCCGATAAAGATCTCACTCGTGACAAAGCCACATATGCCATACCTTCCTTGAACACAGAACTTCCAATATTCACCAATGCACTATCTACACTTAAACCTTGTGATTTATGGATTGTCACCGCATATGCCAAGCAAACAGGAAACTGTTTACGGCGAACATATAAGTCTTTAACAAGCAAAAACCTAGCAGAACAACGACCAATTACCTGTACTTCCTCAATGCCATCAAATTTAATTTTTAAAAATTCAATTCCATCTCTACTTCTGTATTTCTCAAAATCAACAACATTACCCATTGATCCATTTACCAGACCTCTTTCAACATGTAAATTCCTTCTCAAAATGATTCGGCAATTTAAACACAAATTCAAAGTCTTTTCAAACCCCGCTGTTTTAGATATAGTCTTCTCTAATGAATCCAATTTTGATTTCAAATTCTCAGACAAAATAATTGTTGATCCCATATGCTCTATTCTGTCAATAGCTTCAAGTTTCACAATCTCTTGCTTTTCTAAATTCAACATTTTGTTGTTGAAGATGGCACATTCTGCAAGAGTTGGCATCAAACATATTCCGGATTTCTTCTCAGTAATTTTCTGAAAAATATTCTCAGGCACAACATCTTGTTCTGGATATAAATTTGACAGTAATCGTGCATTTAAAGCTTCTTTGCCATGCTCGGTCACTTTTCCAATTCTAATATCTTGTAGAATATTCTTGTAATCTTCATCCTTCGCCTGACGCATATTTTCATGCAGTTCAGCATAATTGAAGTTTAACCATATATTGACGTTGCCAATGCTCCCTAGGCACTTCCTGGTATCTTCATGCGTGAGTATTTTGAACACAGGTTGTCCTTTTACTGGTGTCAGCTGCAGAAGATCTCCCAAAACAATAATGTGTTTGCCACCAAATAACACATCATACTCAGTTTTAAGAACTTCTTGCATTCTCAAATGCACAAAGGCAAGCATGACATTGGAAACCATGCGTACTTCGTCAATGATAAGAAGTTTCATTTTCCTCAAGACTCTTGAAACTTCACAACAAGCATCCCCAGATAACTTGTGGTATTGTAATTTGTTGTCATGCTCCACTGGCAGCATCAGTAGACGATGCAAAGTAATACCTTTAATGTTATGTGCTGCCAGTCCAGTAGGAGCGGTAACAACACAAGACAGCGATGACTCAGTCCTTTCCTGCAAATAACAAGAAATTGCTTTAATAAGGAAACTTTTTCCAGTTCCCGCTTCTCCACTCACGTACAGTCGGACAGGCTTCAACGACGTACATGAGCACTCTTTCTTCTCATGACTTAATCCATGATCAATTTGCTTAGTAACTTCATCATATATTTTCCTCTGCTCAACGTTGAGTTGTTTTTCCAAGTCTTCTAAGTTAACCGCATCCTCCTGAGCATGTGCCATGGCTCTTTCCACTTCATTCATAGCAGTGGCAGCTTCATTTTCGATAATAGGTCCTCCTAGTGGATCCTGACTCAATGAAACAGAACTCTGACTGTCCTGAGAACTGTCTCTGGCAATCTCGGCTGCAATCGTTGCTTCCTGCTCAATTTCCAAAGTCAACATTTCTTGATATTTGGGAAAAGCAGGACATTCTATGGTCTCCTTAGCAGCAGTGAAATAGTCTTCGTAACAGAGGAAATCTCCAAGCAGTTCCTATTCTGCACGCCAAGGCTTGAAAAGTTGCAAAAGTGCTAAATAGAAAAACTCCTTTTTTTCTGGAGATTCGCCACTCAATTTTCGATGGTTTACTAATTGGCATTTTCTTTGCTTGACCAGACATCCCTCACTTCCAATTACAGCATACACTCCTTTCTCAATATCTTCTTTGATGTTCCTCTTGAATATATAATTTTGTAGAACCTCATATAGACAAACATTCTCAAGGTGACTGCTTCGATTTGGATAATATGTATCCAACATGTTGGTCTTCAAAATGTCGTACTGTTTGGTTCCTTTTCCGCCAAATACTCAATGTCCCGGACAGGTTTTAGAACTCGATTTCGCGTTGCAGCAAGACCAAGACTCGCCCAAACGATACTCCTGGATTTGGCATAGAGACTTGCTGAAGACAACCGGTCAGAACATTCGTAAGCTCCGATTTATCGATGCGACAACATCTTCAAACTGAAACTGTACAACTTCTTGCTGAGGCTTTTTTCATGGGAAATATCTTCCCACATATCCTTCAATTCTGTCTTTTCTTTTTTGGTGATGTAAGATGTCACATACCGAGCCACAGCCATACAGTTGTCAGCCACAAACTGTATATCCATGTTAGCATTCCACATGGACAAAATCACTGGGTTGTAGTCGTTGATGTACTTGGACTCTTTGTTCCTTTTCAAATTGTATGTATTTTTGGGTGATTTCCTCGTCACATTATGTCGCAGAGAAGACATCAAACTGTTCACTCTTCCTTTCGAAATCACCGGTCGTGGAAAGTTGAAACGACATTTGGTGTAGAATTTGTCCTTGTTTCTGAATTTACGACGACAGTACTTTCCACAACGATGGCTTTGGAAACGTAGAACTTGTTCTCTTAGGCTTTTCTTCTCCGTTGCGTTTGGAACAGCACATGTAGAATACTGTTCTATGAAACTCATCACTAAGTCATCCGGATCTGTTCCAAATTTAGGTGCATCCTTGATCCACAGCAGCATATGTATATGAGGAGCACCTCTTGCTTGGTACTCCTTTCTCCAGAAGAAATCCAACACCTCTCCAAGAGGTGGATTCTTCTTATTTGTGATAAAAGACATCATAGCTTCAAATCTATGATTGAAGTATCTGCATACATTCACTGGATCCAAAGAACACAGTTCTCCAGGTGTCTTGAATTCAATGTTTTCAATATTTCCATTTGCCTCTCGTAGAAATTCAAGTAAGTCTTCCCAGCCATACTCGGCACAGCTCAGAGTGAGGAACCATGTTGGAGTTCCTAAGTTCCTCAGCCTACATTTTAAATCACCATGACGACGGTACCAGTACTCATTAGTACCACGCTGACACGCCATGAGATTAATTAGGTGAGAATCCAAAATACTGTCCTGGACATTGACTTTATGCATAAAGTCACTTGCCGAGATGTTTCGCATCTGTATACCACTTTTTAAGATGTGGTTCACTGCATATGACAGTCCAGACAGATCGCTTTCAAACAGGAGATGAAACAAATAGGGAATGCATTGACAAAACCTAGGATCTTCTGCATACAATCGTAAAGTCCGGTATTCAGACGCAGGAATTTGATGAGGTCGCTCATCATATCTTCCTCCTTGACCTGTGGGAAATAGCTGTGGGAAACACCGAGCTTCCAAACTTTCCTCCCAAACACTAATGGGACTCCCTTTGGCTTGTTTCATTTGAAACAACTCAATAGCATTCCCCATGACTTCCTTGGAATGCAAAGGATGAACACTATAATGTTCATATATTTCTTCACTTTTAGAGGCCTCTACTTTCTCAATTTGGCCAGCACACAAATCGCTATCCTCTTCATCACTTACTTCCTCTTCTGCAGCATATCATTCTTATAGTACTTATTATTTTTCTTCAAATACAATGTTGCCTTTTTGACTTTCCTAACATCCACTAAATCTTGCCATATTTTCTTATTCTTTGTCGGAACCCCATTAACCAAGATAACCAGAGGTTCCTCTTCCACTTTTTCTACTCCAATTGTGTTCATGTTTTTGTTCAAATCTAGAGGCAAATAAACAACTCTTCCCTTTAATCCTCTTTGTAAATCTGATGGAGGCAACTTCCCTGTCTTTGGCTCCATTCTTACAATAGCCTGAAAGGGATGGATACTTTGAATCAAAATAGATTCATAAGTATTTAAATCCTTCAATTCAGAAGGAATCTCAACCAATTCCAAATTATTATGAACCGCCCTAGCAGGCATCTGGTTTTGGTTTAATTTGTTACAACAATAAGTACACACACGTTGATCCGATCCCAAATCAAAATAATTTTCTACCATCAAGTATGTGGCAAAATCCTTCCATTCACTATTATTTTCCCTTTCACTTTTTGCATATAAATCCACTAACTTAATCTGATTTTTGTACTAAGTGCGTCGACAACACACACAAATGAAATTAGGCCTCTCACTTGATTGCATCTGAAACATGTCAATTTCCTTCTGAAAATTATCTGTACTGGAAACCTGTACATTTTCTTCAACATTACCCTCTACTTCGGGGTCAATTTGAACATTCTCATCTTTACGTCCAAAGTAACAAAACTCAATTTCTTCACAAATATTCTTGACATCTATTTCAGAACCATGCAAAAGAGCAGCACATAATTGTTTAAGCGTAATTGCTGGACTCTTAGCATGATACAACATTCTCACTAATTTCCTCACTTTATTATGATGCACTGCTAGCATCCTGAAATGATGAAAAACACTCTGGCATACTCTCCTGGAAAGACAAGCTAGTGAATGACCACACAAACCTGTCATTTGTCTCACTCTGCAAGGATCTAATTCTTGCAACAACTTAATTTTCTGCTTCAAACTTTTCTTATTAAATGTCCGTACAAAATCACAAAGCAAATTGATGGAATCCTGTCGCACACTGCAAATAGAACTACACTTCCAAATGTACACAGGACCCTTAGGACGTCTTCCTAAAACCTCATTACCTAACACCTCGTCTGTCTCTGTTGTCACAAGTTTTTCTTTTTCAACTGGACAACCATCCTTCACTTCATAAGCTCGACCACTGGTGTCAACTGCAAACACCAAATCATTATCCTGAAAATAACTCTCCTCATTAAAAAATGCCTCTCAACTTGAACTATGCATCCATTCTCCGGAAAAAACTTCACAAAAGTTACTACGATTTACTACTCTCTTCCATCTACTATTTGATTTGAAATCAGTAATTACCTTGTTTAGTTTCCTAATTCTATTGATTACCAAAATAAATAACTTTCGCTTAATTTCGAAAGCATGATCAATAATTTTCTCTACATTTTTCTTCTTCTTATAAAATGCCACTTTCTGTTGGCCTTTCTTAATAATTTTTAATAAATTAACTATTATCCTGTTGCGGAACATTCGTTTTTGAATGTCCCTAAACTGTTGTTTCCTTCTACTATCATGCACAGAGTTATCTCTTGCTCTAGCAGTAACATTTTTGATTGGTCTTTCCTTTCCATTTAAATTGTTTCTCTTTTTCTGGACTGAAACATTTTTTGTTGAAATATTTTTTTTACTACAAATATTTCTTATGAATGATTTCGTGCTCTTACCCGGAGCTTTCTTGGTGATTTCACAAGTTTTTGGGGGAGAGGACTGCTGCAATAATAGATGATCCTGCTGTCTTTGACGTTTTCTAGCCTTTCTAATTCGATTCTTAGTTGGCATTTTTCAAATTTTGAAATGATCTGCAGTTGAATCTGTGGAAAAATATAATAAAAAATGTTATTAACCACTATTACCAAACAGTAAATGAATAACAGTCATCAAAAACTTAACACCCTACTTATTATTTAACATAGCAAATCTTTTGCACCACCACTGCGTCCCAAAAGTGACGCACAGTGGTACAAAACAGGCATACACCTATCATAAATCTCTCCCTAACATTTTAAATGATTGATTCAGGATGACGATAAGGTGAGGCCTATCTAGAGGTTTGTTTGTGCCCAGATCTTTGGACTGGGGTGAATGTGTGTCATTGATCCACATTCGGTCCATCACCTGTTTTGTTTGTTTGAGGTGAGACCAACACACGGTTGCAGATGAAATTTTCGCTTGTTGAAGAAAACAAAGGAGATAATACATGTGAAGGCCTACCAATGAAGTAAGTCATGTCCACTTCACTCTTGAACAAAGGGCAGACCTCTTTTGAATCTGTGGTCAGACCTAAACTTCATCTGCACAATGTCATTCATAAACTTAGGAAACACTAGTGATGTAATTGAAAAATGTGGAGTTTCTTTTCCTCATTTCAGAATTACATCACCTGTGTTTCCTCATTGACTTAAAATGTCCTTAATACACATGAAAGCGTTTTTTTGATTGCCCTTGCACCATTTTTGGGTCATTTTTAACATGGCTATGTAACTCCCATAATCAAAATTTAAATTTGCCAAGCACAGGTGGGAGCATATTTACAAGAAACTTGCCCCATGCAGAAAACTCTTCAATTTAAATGGGAAAAATAACATCATAGACACTCAAATGCCTTTTAAATATGCTCCAAACAACCTATGAAGTTGTAGCAGTACATATCCAGAAATGTAATTGATTTCAAAAAAAGTTTTTGAACACAACATATAAATCAATTGTATACCTACATTCAAGAGGAAATGACTGAAAATGTCCTTGAGACACATGAAAGCGTTTTTTTGAATGCCCTTGCACCATTTTTGGGACATTTATAACATGGCTATGTGACTCCCATAATCAAAATCTAAATTTGCCAAGCACAGGTGGGAGCGTATTTACAAGAAACTTGCCCCATGAAGAACGCTTTCCATTTAAAAAGGGAAAAATAACATGATAGACACTCAAATGCCTTATAAATATGACCCAAACAACCTACGAAGCTCTAGCAGTACATATCCAGAAATGTAATTGATTTCAAAAAATCGTTTTTAAACACAGCATATAAATCAATTGTACACCTACATTCAAGAGGAAATGACTGAAAATGTCCTTGAGACACATGAAAGCGTTTTTTTTAATGCCCTTGCACCATTTTTGGGACATTTTTAACATGGCTATGTAACTCCCATAATCAAAATCTAAATTTGCCAAGCACAGGTGGGAGCGTATTTACAAGAAACTTGCCCCATAAAGAACGCTTTCCATTTAAAAAGGGAAAAATAACATCATAGACACTCAAATGCCTTATAAATATGACCCAAACAACCTATGAAGCTCTAGCAGTACATATCCAGAAATGTAATTGATTTCAAAAAATCGTTTTTAAACACAGCATATAAATCAATTGTATACCTACATTCAAGAGGAAATGACTGAAAATGTCCTTGAGACACATGAAAGCGTTTTTTTGAATGCCCTTGCACCATTTTTGGGACATTTTTAACATGGCTATGTGACTCCCATAATCAAAATCTAAATTTGCCAAGCACAGGTGGGAGCGTATTTACAAGAAACTTGCCCCGTGAAGAACGCTTTCCATTTAAAAAGGGAAAAATAACATCATAGACACTCAAATGCCTTATAAATATGACACAAACAACCTATGAAGCTCTAGCAGTACATATCCAGAAATGTAATTGATTTCAAAAAATCTTTTTTAAACACAGCATATAAATCAATTGTATACCTACATTCAAGAGGAAATGACTGAAAATGTCCTTGAGACACATGAAAGCGTTTTTTTGAATGCCCTTGCACCATTTTTGGGACATTTTTAACATGGCTATGTAACTCCCATAATCAAAATCTAAATTTGCCAAGCACAGGTGGGAGCGTATTTACAAGAAACTTGCCCCATGAAGAACGCTTACCATTTAAAAAGGGAAAAATAACATCATAGACACTCAAATGCCTTATAAATATGACCTAAACAACCTATGAAGCTCTAGCAGTACATATCCAGAAATGTAATTGATTTCAAAAAATCGTTTTTAAACACAGCATATAAATCAATTGTATACCTACATTCAAGAGGAAATGACTAAAAATGTCCTTAAGACACATGAAAGCGTTTTTTTTAATGCCCTTGCACCACTTTTGGGACATTTTTAACATGGCTATGTAACTCCCATAATCAAAATCTAAATTTACCAAGCACAGGTGGGAGCGTATTTACAAGAAACTAGCCCCATGAAGAAAGCTCTTCAATTAAAATGGGAACAATAACATCAGAGACACTCAAATGCCTTATAAATATGGCCCAAACAACCTATGAAACTCTAGCAGAACATATCCAGAAATGTAATTGTTTTCAAAAATCGTTTTTAAACACAACATATCTGTTTCAGCTTACATGAGAGACCATGGAATGGGCTCCATGTACAACAATAACTTGTGTTACTGCATGCCAGAATGCTACACCGAATATGCAATTACAATTTCTCAAAGAAACAAAATCTATTTGTATATCACTTGAGACAAAGCCACATTTTAAAAACACAGCTTTCTTCATCATTTTCTCCTTAAATCATACTATTCTCTATCTAAATTAAATAAATCTTTTCTCACCTTAGCAAATACTTTATGAGTTTCAAAACAGTCTCAGAAATACTCCAAATTGTCTTCAGCAGAACAAAGAGGATGCACTCCAGAGGCTGCAGCTATAGAAAGCACAGAAATGCTGATATTCATTACACATATCTCTCATATTAGCCAATCATAACTCTTCCCTCACTTTTTTCAAATCAAAACCCTTCCCCCCTCTGCCCTCTCTGCCTTTTTTGCTTAGCAACCACCTCCTGAAAGACCTCTCATGTTTGCAAGTTCACACAACAATGTTTCAATTGAACTCTGAACTCTCAGTGCACCTGCGTATCGTATCCAGTGCAATCTTTCATTAAATGTTTTTTCCTTGACCATTCAAATTACATCTTTCAAAGAACACATCCAGGCACCCTAACTTTCTGTTTTCAGAAATGGAAATGCACCAATCACTGCTAATGAATCATTAGCACTGGAAATCCACAGTTTTTTTTTCTTTACAAACTCCTACTGTTTCAACTGCCCTTTCATTACCACACTTCATCTGACTGCAGCCCAACCTTCTCTCACCATGTATAAATGTCTGGATTGTTGGACATAGTTACATCTACTGGGCTCAAAGGTATGCTGAGAACAGAAATTTACCTAACCTCAATTTACAAGATGTGGAAATTAAGTGGTTGGGCCAAAGAGGATTAAAATGTCACCAATTGATACCATTGGTGAAAACCTTTATGCATTTGCCAAAACCTGACCTGCTAATTGTGCACTGTGGAGGTAATGATTTGGGCACTTTGACTGGGGTAGGTCTGGAAATGCTTTTAAAGGACACCTTTGAGCAATTAATGGCACTTTTTCCTCAAACTGCCTTGGTATATTCCAATATATGCCAAAGACAGAAATGGAGGTGGTCCAACCAATTTTGTCCACAAATTGAGAAGTCGAGGAAGCATGTAAACAAATCTGTTTCAGCTTACATGAGAGACCATGGAATGGGCTCCATGTACAACAATAACTTGCGTTACTACATGCAAGATATCTACAGAGGAGATGGAGTTCACTTCTCAGATGAGGGCAACAGCATTTTCATTTTGAATTTAAGACTGTGCATTGGTACCTACTTATAAGTACCAAAATGTACCATAAACCCAAAAGCTCTTCTCAGAGCTACCCTACATCTGATCACTCACAATTATTATTTTTCTCTAACTTTTTTCTCTAATTTTCATCAAACTACGCTCCAAGAGCGCTACCCGGTACGCGAACTGGAAGCTAACCGCGCAAAATTTAAAAAAAAAATAAAATTTCCGCACATATGGTCCTCCTCAGCCACCCTCAGAAAACCCAGGGGGTCAAGATACATCTACCGTGCCCCCATTCTGAACATTATTTGCCCTCCATCTTGTATCTTAATTCGAACGAACCACAAAATGGTGGACTCCCGTTACGCTGCTGGTTCGCGGACCGGGACGCATACCGGGAAGCGGTCCAATAAAAAAGGTGGGAAAGTAATTCACAGAAAAACGACTGGAGACACTCTCACCAAATATAGATTAACTCATACTACATAACAATCCCTTTCATTTTCACAAATTTGATTGAAATTCCATTTAGCCATTAAGCCTGTAGACCTCTCTAAATACCGTGAGGTAAATTACTTCACAAAACACATCTGAAGTGTTGGAATTGACAACCAATGAAAATGTTACTTTCATTTTCTTCTTTTATTACCTGACATTTGATTGGTTAAATACCTGAATATATATAAAGGAAGAGAAGAAAACACAGCCATTTTGACTGCTACTTCTTGTTGTACATTACATTTGAATTGTTAGTAAACACTTCAACTTGTTTGTGAAGGTAAGTTGTTATTTTTAAAACTGAAGTATATTGTGCACTATAACTTAATATGGTAAACTTTTTCTGATAGTTATATACTATCCCTCTGTAGTAGTTATAGATTTAGATAGACTTCTCTGTTATAGTTATGGATGGAGTTAGGCTTCTCTTGGTTAAATCACATACACTTTTTTATAGTCCTACTTCCACTCTGATACTATACACTGCCAAAAGATAAATTCACTGATAAAAACTGCCTATCTAAAATTAATCCCAACAGTGCCCTATCTCTAGTAATATATATTTTTTTAATCCAAATTTCAGGCAAAATGGAAGGCGAGCAGCAAGTTCAATTTAAAATTGTACTGGAAGAGAGCAGCCAAGGAAACATTGATGAAAATCAAAATGAATTTATGGATGAAAGTAGGGACCAGGAACTACTTCAATGTGTGGAAGCAATGGATAACCTGCTTAAAAATGAGGACATTTTACACCCTCATAGACTACAAAATATATTCAATGACAAATATGAAATTTCTGACAATGAAATGTTAGAAAGTTTAATAAATTATGAAACACAATCAAAATAAAAAAAAAATGCTTAAAAAATAAAGAAAAAAAAAATAATCAACAAAAACAACAAACAATTAACATACAGTATTTGAAAAGTCTATCATTCTTTTTTCCTTATAGTACGCTGCCCAGAACGCTTTCCGGTTCGCGGACTAGGCGCTCACCACGCAAAAAAAAAAAATTTTTTTTTTTGTTGCCCTGCTGGGCCCTTTTAAAACCTCCACATAAAACCTAGGGGGTCAACGAGGATCTACTATGCCCCCTTATGGTAATTTCCCCCTTTGTTTTGGCCTCCTCTTGTCTCTCGATCCTACCGAGAGACAAGATGGCAGCCGCTCCGGACTGTTTAGAATGTTGACAGACACAGGAGAGCCAGTCAGCTTCGCATCGCAAAGTTCCGTTACGCGAAAAGTACGCGAACCGGAGCGCAGCCCGGAGCGCTGTTACAGATATATATCTTTTTTTGAACGTTAATTTCTCAAAATCCACTGAAGCACATATATTGAGACCTAGCAAAGGCACATCGGGCTAACAGTCCCTACAATTTTGCCAAGTTTCGTGCAAATCCATTCAGCCGTTCGGGCTAAAAGTGAGGCCAACCGCCCTATGGAAATTAACATGGGAAAAACGTGTTTTGGGACCCCCCATTTTTCTCGGCCCCCCCTTGATGAACCCCCCCAAATTTTTAGGGGTTGCTCAGAAACGAAATGTGCCATTTTCCTGAAAATTTCAGCCAATTCCGTCCACAAACGCCAAAGTTATTAGACATAGAATTTTCAAAAATCCCATGTCTGAAACTCATGTTTTTTCAGTGAATTTCAAAGGTTTTGTCAATGACAATTTTTAAATGTATTAATTGTTATATTTATTTTTTTTATACTGATTTACTACATTTTTTTAAACTATTTAATTTTAGATATTTTATTTTTTAAATTACAATATACTTACATTATACATCACATAACAAAATATACTTCCTCAGAATTAATTACTTTAGTTTAAATACTTTTCAAATAGGCAATAGACTTTTAAGTACAGTAGTTACAGTTGCTGCAATGGGCAACACAATTTCAAACACAATGCAACATCAAGCTCAATGTGAATTTCTAGTTAAATGCAATTAGTTAGTTTATGGATAACTTTTCTAACCACAGGACTGGATCCTAGATTCAGCCTTTGGACATCTCCTGTAAACAGTTAAGTAAAAGCGTTTTGGTTACAGTAGTGATTTTTAAGGAATATTAATGTATTTTAAAAGTTGAAACTTTTTCACATAGTATCTCCAATGTTATCCTATGGGAGGAAATTCTCTTAGTAGGTAAGTAGTGTTATTGTTACTTTTTCTTACTCAGTGGTGGATCCTGGATCCAGCACTGGTGCATCTCCTGTAAACAGTTGAAAGAATGTGTTTAAGTCATACAGGCGATTTCTAAGGAATATTTGTAGTTTGTGAAAATCAAAACTTTTCTGGCAAACACCAGACAATGGATTCCTATGGAAGGAAATACTCTAGTTACTGGTAAGTACGGTTAGAATTACTTTTCAGGGTCAGTGCTGGGTTAAAAGATGCAGCACTGGGTTCTCTCCTGATCACATGTGAGTAAATCGGAATTTGTAGTTAGACAAATTTTAGAGGAACATTTTTAAGTTTCAAAAATTGACACTTAGAAACTTTTTCAGCAAAAAGCAGGCAATGATAGCCTATGGAAGGAAATTCAAGTTACTGGAAAGTACGGTTAAAATTGCTTTTCAGGCTCAGTAGTGGGCTTAAAGATGCAGTACTGAGGCCTCTCCTGATAACAGGTGAGTAAATTGGAATTCGTAGTTCAGCTGATTTTAGAGGAATATTTGCACAATGGGGAAGGAAGAGGGTGGGGCCTGAGGTGACATGTCCGCAAGCACGCCCTGTGGCCCATTTTAAGTTGGAGAATTAATTCCTCCTCAATCCTGAGGGTTCCTAGAGGCCAACTAGCCCACCAGGTACCTCCAGTATGCACCAGAGAGCTGCGTTGCAGAGAGGTGTTCTGAGGCCACAGCCCTTTTTACATCTCTCTGCAACGCAGCTCCATGGCGCTTGCTGGAGGTACCTGGTGGGTTAGTTAGCCCCCAGGGACCCTCAGAATTGAGGAGGAATTAATTCCTGAACTTAAAATGTGCCACAGGGCGTGTTTGCGCACAAATCACCTCAGGTCCCGCCCCCTCACTTTACCATTGTGCAAACACGGCCCGTGGCACGTTTTAAGTTGTGGAATGACCTCCCCATGAATCCTGAGGCTCCCTGGGGTGCAACCAGTGTTCCCTGGAACATGCGCGGCTGGGCGCCCGCGCACATTAATGCCCCAGAGCGGGCAATGCTATGTGTGTGGCGCGCACACACATCTCCGAGAGCATTCGCACCACCGAAGCAGCGCGAAAAACCGGCAAATTCCTTTTGTTTTCTAGAGAGTGGCTGTGGGCTTCATTGTGTGCTTTTGTTTAAAACATAAGTGTTAATTGCAGAGCCCATCACGAGCTGGAATTAACATAAATGCTTTAAACAAAGCACACAATATGCCCTTCAACCACACTCTGGAGAACAAAAAAAAAGCAGCACCAAACACAGCGTGTGTTTTTAGAATCACCTAAAAGCAAACGCTGTGTTTGTAGTCTTGCTACATTTCTTGTCTTAATAGAGCTGGGCTATGGGGCGTGATTCACACAGGACTCTGACGCTGACTACTGACGGACCCCCGAGCGAGACCGTATGGGTCTTTGTCTTCCGCCGGGCTGCGGGCATTGGAGACTGCCCTCGCCTGGCTCTGCGGCGCCGGTTGTTGGGTGACTGGCGCTACCACACGGGATTACTTACCTACGGACACTTGCACCGTTGGTCCCCCCCACGACCTTGGCGTGTTCACTCAGCACCTGCGGGCGGCGCCGCGAGTCATGACGCTCGGTATGCCTAACCGAACAGTGCAGCCTGGCGAGGCAGGACTCCGTGTGGGCTGCTGGTCGTCCCTAGACTTAGATCTTCATGACCCCTATCTGTTTTTTAAATGTTTTTTTAAAGTTTTTCTGATCCCTTACTCATACACCCTACAGGTAATTACCGCTAGCGCACGCCCCACAAGAACAAGCCGCGTGGACTGACACAGGGTTTGCAACGGTAAGCCACAACACGTGCTATTTGCCATCCTATTTTCATTTTTAATCCTTGAGTCCCCACTTCCCAATCCGGAGGACACTGGCCCTTCAGAATAAGCTACACTGAACTAACCTTAGAGGGTTTTGTTATTATAAGGAAACATACCTCTACTTAGAGTTATTATCCAAAAATGTTCCAAAATGTTTTGGTTGTCATATACTTACGAATGTAATTAAAGTCTCTCTCTCTTCACGATGTCACTTCTGTTCCTTCGAGCACTTAGATGATCACTGATGCCCGGGTGCTCTATTTAAACTTGGGAAGGTTGCGACGCATAATAAGTTAGCGTTTAAACATACTGTGTTTAATACCTTCATTTTATCCTTAGGTCTGACGGTGTCGCAGGACTACCAGCTTGCTCTAGTCATAGACCTACCAGGTTGTATAATGTATACACCATAGCCCACTTCCAGGCCCCTGATTAGTTTATGAGCACTATCTGGTCCTGAAGAATTGCCTTTAGGGCATGAAACATGTTGACCACATATGAGGGTTGAAATGAGGCCATACTAATGTAACCTTGGTTCTCAATACCCCTCATTGCACTTTTTAATAAGGTGGCTAGCCACACGAATAAAGGATACCTAGTGGACTAACCAACCTTTTTTAAATTACACTTTGCTCACTATTCCACTTCTCTAGGTCCCTCACACGCTATCAAACCACGGCAAGGAACAAAAGATCTCCATAAAAGTGTAACACTCGTTGTTACCCGTCAGGCATTGCAGCGCCGGCTTGACGTTGGAGCAGGAAGCTGATGATGAAACAACACCACAAGGGCTGAACGAAACATGTCATCCAGCCTATTAGTTGTGTGAGGTTTCTTAGTTCTGACAAGGGACCTGCCTAGTTCCCAGACTGTCGACTTCACTAGTCAATTCAGAAAGAGAGAGACTCTATTACAAGATCATTCCCAGGGGAACTTTGTACAACTCTTTAGTTACATGTTCTTAGGACAGGTACACTGGACCCCTTTAAATATTGTCCTTTTTCCGTCCCCTTCTGTTGTTCACATACAGGGTAAGAATTTATCCTGCTATTCTTAATTTGATCTCCATATTCCACCATGACTTAGTGAGTTTAAGAAGTTTGCTTTTCAAGTTTTTTTCCAAAACGTATGTTGTTTTGACTAGGTTCCCATGTTTAGATACAGGAAGAGAATGTCCTCGTTCATCATGACAAATACATGGTTAGGCATGAAGTAACGTTTTCCTGATTCTCAGGTGTGTTTTTCAGCCTGAGGTAAATTTGAATGTTGTAGTATATTTTGAAGTTCATTTAATATTGCTCTAAAAGCTGAGCCAGGAGGTGCATGTAGTTGTTGAACAATAGGCACGTTTCCAGTATGCCACAGTAAATCATGAGGATAACTTTGATCTAGACAGATCCATATGTTTTGGTTGTGGTTCGAGAAAAACTTTTGTGTTCATGCTAGTCCAGTCCAGGTCATGCATTGTTTTAGTCTTTCTGCTAGGCAGCTGATGGGTCAAAGATTAACTGGCAGATTTCTTGTCTTTGTTGTAAAGTGGGAGATTGTCTTTGGTGTAGAGCAAGTTAGAGTCCGTGTCCCTTAAAGATGTCAATCCTTGCTGTTGAATATAGTGCATATATATTCGTATTCACGTTTTTCAAGTTGTCTTGTAAAATTTCCGGGCTTTCAGCACAAGTCTTGTACGGATGGGGCTGGCAGGAGAGTCTCACACTGTAGAAGAGTAAGAACATTTACATTTTGAAAAACAGCATATAGAATTGATTCAGTGTTTGTCCACTTGCTCCATGGAATCACCCACCATGCAGATGATGGAAGACTCCCTAAAGGTTGTGCAGGGGCAAAATATGCACTGGCACTATGCAACTATTGGCAAAGCCAAGATTTTTAGCTTGCATAATTATTCGTGACACACAGAATGGTGTCTTTGGTCTATGCAGCGGAAAATGACTGTAGGCCATTTAACCTACAACTTAATGTTCTCTTTGGCAGTGTTTCTATCTGCCATATTCCGTTGCCCTGTACAGAAGTTATTAGTGCTGGTGCATGCATCTGTAGCTGTGTGTAGCCGGACACTGCAACCAGCAGAAAGCATGGTGTCTTGGGGCCAGGGTGTATTTGAATGGTAATTTAACTTCCCAGTTTGTTTATAATCTGCAAACCCAGTTTATACTTTTGCAGGGGTGTACCACTTCACAGATGACAGGAGCCATGGTAGAAATGAGGAGTTTAATCTTGTAACCACCTTGATGATTTGCTTTCCCACGGAGTTCTGGTACAAACCTGATTACCTCTGGTTTTGTTTCTCTCCTACCATTACATTATGCAAAATATGTGTGCACCCTAGATCCCTTTTTACCGCTAATTTCTCCTTGTTCTACCACTTACCACCCTCTGACTTAAACACACGCTCCTTCACACACACTACTTTCTTGGGATCAGAAAACTTCGAATTTCCCTTGGTAATTATACCAGGCAATCTAACTCTAACCCAATCCCCCTCTTTCACCTTCACTTTCCGCACACTTTCCTTGGACACATACTTACTTTTGGCATCTTCGTCGCCACTGCAGGGAAGTACCACTTCACGGATGACAGGAGCCAAGGTAGAATTAAGGGTTTTAATCCAAGTAAGTCTTTTACAACTAGCAGGGCAGCCAGCAACATACATTCCAATCCCCTACATTCCAGTAAGTCCCCACCAAAGTTACGCCCACAAAATTATCCCCACAAGCCCAGACTGTCCCATCAGCTTTCCAGTAACAAAATTCCCACAGTCCCACTTAGCAATCAGAAACTCTAGGGCAAGGGGTGCAGAGTGGCTCAGCACATGCCTGTGGGGCAAAGTGTGGTGGCGGGGTGGTGCAGTGCAGTGTCCTGGTTAGTGATTGTCGGGTGGGAGGTGGTGTCCCTGGGGAGTGGGTTAAGTTTTCGGATTCTTGTGATTTGTTTTTATTTTGTTCCTTTGTATGGTGCTTTTTCATCGGACTTCGTTCCTTGGAGGGCACAGTATGGGGCTCGTGGCCGGTGCAGCGCGTTTAGTTAGTGAGTGAGTGTTAGCCTTCAGGTGAGCTCCAAGCCTGCCTGCACCCACCACAGTAGGCGCACTGCGAGCTGCCACACTTTTAGGCAGCCTTCAGTACAGTGACAGATGCTGACACGCTGACTATGCATATGCATGACAGTTCATTTCAGTGCGGTAATGCGGAGCATCACACTGAAATGCGTTAGTCTAACGCCTGATGTGTGGTACTTGGCAGGACTAAAACCATTTGTCTCCAAGCCATTCATCTTCTGTCATCAGCACTTCTCCCTTTTTCCACAAGAGTAGTTAAGCATGACTGGCAAAATATCCTAGTTTGCAAATGTTTTCTATATAATTCTGGTTCTGCAATATTTACAGCATATTGCATCATCTGCTGCAGAATTTGACGATTTTAACTAATACATCGTTTGTAGCTCAAACAGATTTAATGTTACTAAAAAATGCGACTTGTGTTTCTGCAAAGTGGACGGCCCTTTGCAAAGGATGACTGATCACCTTTGCCACTGCTGGATTTGTATGTTACACTTGTACTACTACTAATAAGGCATCATTTTTCCAGAGACTGTTAGCGTTGGTAAAAATAATAAAGTATCGGAAAATATACTGCATTACATTCCAGCCTCTTTTTTGCTGCATAATTTAGTCAACACTGCGGCATAATTTTGTCCTCCATTGGTGCATAATTCCAGTGCCCCCAAAGCAGGCAACACATGTTAAAAGTGCTTGTGCATGAAGCAGAGAGACCATGAATTTTGTGAACTTAGTTTGGTGTGCTTGCAAATCATGCATTGTCGCTACCTGGTGAGTTACAGCTACTACTGCTGAAACAAGGCCAAAGGAGGGACCAATGGGTGAGGCGGACTGGCCTTAAGGGCAATGGCGGCATGAGCGCTGGTGGAGCCCTGTGCAACAATGTTTGTTGGTGCCTTCTCAATGACTCCCTCCGCCACTGATTCCCGGACTACCACCCTTTAACAGAAAAGTACCCCTCAAGTCTTCATAACCATACTCTCACTCAGATGAATTTAACTCGATTTACAGCGACGCTCATACCAGTGTAGGGTGGCAGAGCACTTTACATAACACTCCTTACACGGAGACAATTACTCATATGTGTGTAAATCTTTGTATAGGACATGTTACATAAGACAAAGGACTAAAAGGTGCAGGAGTGACATGACATCCATACTAGTACGCAGTATTGTTTAATAGAGATTGGTTTGGAGAAACACACTGAAATTAGAATGTAATATCATGATTTGGGGTTCTCTTTAATAACCAGAATTGATTCCTATTCAAATTAACCCTTTTTGCAACCATAGGGTAATCAGACTGGGGAAAACGTGAAAGTTAATAGCTCACTGTTCTATTTTAGGATTTTGACTTATAAACTGCACGTATAAAAAGGATCTCACTGACAAAAGCAGTGACCCACTGACCCATTTACATTATGTGCACTTTGTGATCTGGATGGTACATGTTATTTGCAGCAGGCAAATTAGCCCTCTGCGCTACCTTTCCATGAGTCACAACTTTCACTTGACAAAACTCCATCTATCTCTAGGAAGAACATTAATCACCAGAGTTATCATGACATTTTTATTGTTGCCTAAAACTGCTAGCGGCCAGGCCTGCTCAGCGCTGTTCATGAATATTCTATCTCTGATGCATAGTAGTCTAAATTTGAAGGCGCAGTTGCATGCTCACATATGTTAGTCAAATTTAGCGTACTGGTGCTGCTTCATTGGCAGAGTACCTCAATTGCAGTATTGTCAGAGGGGCGCTAGAATACAGGACTAATGCATTTTAATGCTGTGATGTGGACACTAGCATTAAAATGCGTTAGTCGAAAGCCTGATGAGGCCCTACCCTAACCCAGCCTTGAAACTGCATTTGTTAAAGTTTTCATGTTAATCGCAGTGCCCATCATGAGCTAAAGTTAACATGAAAACTTGTAAAAATGCACACAATCAACCAACAGCCCAGCTCTATTAAGAAAAGAAAGGCAGCAACATAGCTGCCAAGGTTTCAAATTGACATGTGGGACGGTTTCAAACCTGCCTTAACAACATTCACTTGGATCTGTTCGTGAGAAAATGCCCCTCTTTTCACTTTTTTAAGCAAGTTTGGAGTAATATTTGGCGCTGCACCCACACGTGCGGTCTGGGGACTGGCGCACATAGCCTTTGTTGCAGCGTACATAGACCTTACACTGCCGCACACAGAGGAAAAATATTAGTGGGAACATTGGGTGCAACTAGCTCACTAGCTACCTCCATTAAGCGCCACAGAGCTGCGTTGCAGAGAGGTGTAAAAAGGGGCGTGGCCTCAGAACACCTCTCTGCATCGCAGCCCTCTGGTGCATACTGGAGGTTCCTGGTGGGCTAATTGGCCCCCAGGGACCCCAGTATTCAAAGGGAATTCGTTCCCCATCTGCAAAACGCACCAGGGGGCGCGTTTGCATAGGGCTGCAGCGAGGGGGCAGGGCCTTAGAGGTATACTGTTTTTTTCTCATCTTTTTAAGAAGGGGGGCTGTGTGACCCCCTTACTTTTCCTATTTCTTTGGCCCAGGGGATCCCATCCCCAGGGCCTGACCCCTTTTATAATTAAAAAAATAATAATAATTTGGAAGGGGGCCGCATGGCCCCCCTCCCAAGGCCTTAATCGGCCCCGGGGACCCGTTCCCATGGGGCATTGCCTTTATTATTATTTTTTAAATCTTTGCGTTGCCTCCCTTCTCAGGCCACTTATGGCTCTGGGGGCCCCATCCACCGGGGATAGCTCTTTTTTATTACAAACAAATATATTCCTTTGAGGAGGGGGGCCGCGTGGCCCCCCACACCTGGCCACTAATGGCCCCAGGGACCCTATCCCCGGGGCCTGGCCTCTCATTGGAGACCGTAGAGGGTCCCCAATCCCCCCACGGTCCCAGCCAGCTCCTGCATCCTGCGGGAACCGCCATTACTTTTCCACATATGGAGTAGCCAACATGCGGCTCCCCATGTGAAAAAGCAATTTGGTTTGCATTGTGAAAGAGAGAGCAGGTTTCCCTACTCTCTCTTTCAAAATGCAAACCTAGTTTGCTATGGCAGGGCGGGAGCCGCAAGGCTACCGCCCTGCCATAACAAACTACAGTGCCCCTGGGGTGGGTACCCCGGGACACTGCAGGAGCCAGCCCTGGTGCCTGGTAGTCCCCAGGGCCCTAGAGGGCTCCAGGAGGGGGGCCGCGTGGCCCTCTCTCACCTTTTACAAAGCCCCTGGGGGTGGTGGTCCCCGGGGCTGGGGGTGCTTGAGCCCCCTCACACAGAGTATTTTTTTAATAAAGCCCCGGGGTGGCGGTTCTCGGGGCTGCGGGGGACCGTGAGCCCCCTGCCATTTTTTTCAAAAAAGCCCCTGGGGTGGCGGTCCCTGGAGCAAGATGGGCCTGGGAGGACCCTGCAACAAATTTAAAGAAGCCCCGGGGGTGGCGGTTCCCGGGGCTGGGGGGGCCTGAGAGCCCCCCGACATAAGTAAAAAAAGCCCCGAGGGGTGGTGGTTCCCAGGGCTGGGGGGCCTTTCTGGTCCCCCTTTAGATAAGTATTGCCCCCGGAATTTGCCACCCTGGGGGACATTTACCAAAGAAGCGTGGGAGCCCACGCTTCTTTTTTTATTTATCGGCAGGATACGTGCATCCTGCATGGAATTTGCTGTTTTTAAAAAAAAGAAAAAAACATTTGGGGGTCCTTGTGGGACCCCTTGAACAGGCCTAGGGGGTCAGGGTGTTTCTACTCTGCCCCCTTTTTGCCTTTTTTGCGTTTTTTGTTTAGGTTTCAATGGCAGGAGGAAAAGCATGTGGCAATGAGGGGCTACAGTAAAGTTTTACAGGTTTTTTTCGAAGGAAATAACACCCTTCATGAATGAGCTTTTTAATTATGCCAAAGCAGGTTGTTTGGTCCCCACAGCATGTAAAGAATACATTATTGTTAGTTTTGTGAAGAAGGGGAAACCCAGGGATACTAATTCCTACAAGCCTATTAGCCTACTCAATTCAGATTACAAAATTGTAATGAAAATCTGGGCACAGCACTTTACCCCTTTGGCACAAGAAGTGCTCCACAGAGACCAGACAGGGTTTGTCGCAGGAAGGCTTATGTATGCAAATACAGGACTTTTAGTACAGTGTCTTGACTTTATTAATAGTAAACAAACCCTAGCTCTTGATAAGAACCAGATCCTGTGCACACGTTTATAGAGTAATAGGTCCTGATTTCAGAACTCAACATTAGAGACAATTTTCAACTGAAGGAATGAATGTCAAACTCCAAGTTTTGTATGTAGCAAAAATGTATAATCAATCTTGATCAGTACATTTAACAATAGCCAGCCGACACGTGTTTCGTCAACCGTGTAGAGGATGTGACTCATCAGGGCTTGGATTTCCTATTGTAATTGGTGATTGCAGTGGCGGTGTAGTCATCAGAACCAGCTGCGAGTGCAGTGGACAACGGTGGAATAATCGTACCCTGCTCGGTGTCTAAAACACATGGGGTATTCAGGACGGGTACGTCCAAAATCAGAGGCAGGGATCTATAGGTCGGATCCGAGGATCACAGGGATCAGTGCGGGGTGTATCCAGTAGAGGCTTCAGGTTGCGGAACCTCAGCTCTTGCATTGATGGTAGACACAGAAAGAGCATTCAATTTGGTTGATTGGGACGCTCTTTTTTACGGCTTGGGCAGGTCCTGGGTTTCCCCCCAGGGTATACAAATGCTATGGAATATCTATCAATGGACACAGTCTCAGGTTTTTATCAATTCTAACCTATATGGGATAGTCAACCTCAACCGGGGAACTAGGCATGGGTGTTCTCTTTCCCCTGTGTTGTGTATTATTACTTTTTTTGTTGAACCTCTAGCCATCAAAATCCGAAATATGGCAATTAAAGCACCAATTTTAGGAATGACAAAACTAAAGTTGTTCGGGGATGATATCATCCTCTATCTTAGCCCAGAAAAACAGATTATGTCCCTATAAAAATCAAGGCAATCTATTTTAAGGCGATAGAAACAATATTTAGATAGTTTGTCTGGAGTAAGAAGCTACGCAGAGTAAAATTCTCAGTGCTTTAACTTGATTTTAATCAGGGTGGGCTAGCACTTCCGCAAGTTTGTACGTATTACAAAGCTGCTATTTTAGATCTCACAGCCCGTTTACTTCACCCCAAGGGATTAGTCCATTTTTCTTTTTGGATAAGATGGTGCAGGAGGCTGATTTGCAGATCCAGGCATTTTTTTAAAACTGCCAAACTTCCCCAAAAAAATAAGTATAAGACCTTGCAGGAATTCTATGGCAGGACCGGAGGCTTCAGATTATGCCTTACTTTCTTCACTTTTTTTCTCACAGCAGCAAGAAAACATGTAAAAAACGACTTTTCCCATGAACACCAGGGAAAAAACAGGAAACTGAATAATAAGTCCTTTGTCAGTCTCTATGCACCGGCAGCAACCATCATGCCTTGCATCCACTTCCTCTTCCTCTTTCTTCGCTGCTCAGCAGCAAGTTAAGTGTTTTTTTGTCTTCTCTCCTGGGTTTTGGGGCTCTCTGTGGGCAGCGCGTGGCTTTGCTTGATAGCGCTGGTGTTGTGCGACCCCTACAGGTCCCCTTGCCATCGCGGGACGCTTTTGCGCTCCTTACGCGATTTGTAGCCCCAGCGGAGTGCGGTGCGCTCCGAGCACCGCTAGGGGGCAGTGCTCTCTCTGTTGCTAGGCGCGCTATAATTCGCGTTTTAAACGCGTTTTTTACCGCGTTTTCTTCAGCTTCAGCGCTGTCCCTGGCTACCCGGTGTTGACACCCTGCGGGGTCGAAATTAGGTTCTCCCTCAACGTGACGCCCCGAGTGGGTTGTATCTGGACTTCTAAACACCCTGACTGGGTCGTAATTGGCGCTGGTGTGTAGCGCTAGGGAACCATGTGCCTCTCTGCCGCCATATCCTCTGGGTTGCCCTAGATCCACATTATACCCTCAGGGGTCTTTTCAGTTGGCTGTGCTGTACCTCCCTCCTGTGGAGCCCAACTTACCTCATTATGCAGGGGGAGTCAGGCCAGTACCCGGAGGAAGACCCTCTGAATTATACCTCCTGGGATGATGACTTCTACCAGGCGGTGGATGATTCCATCTATAAAGCAGTGGATCAGGCGATAGTGCCCCTAGAGCAATGCCTGATGGCGCGTTTGGGTGAGGCGTACGCGAAAATTGCGGCCCTCATTCCAGCGCCTACCCCGGCCTCGGATCCTTCCCTGTCAGCGGTTCGCCCCCACCTAAGAAGGCTTGCATTGAGGGGATTGATCCGGTGGCCTTTGATAAGGTTAGACACGCCTTTAAGGCGCTTGAGGAACCCCTACCCGTCCCCGCCCAGCAGGTGGTTGTCTCACCACCTACTCCCCGGACTATGTCCCCGGAGCCACGGCAGGATGACAATTCTCCGGACTCGGAGGAGGAAGCCTGCTCTTCTAGGTCATAGCTCCCGTCCCAGCCATCACATCCACGGGCCCTTCGGACATGTTGGATCCGGACGATATCGTCCACCCACGATCCTCCGAATGGGACCCGGGGGACAAGGTGGCCTCGTATGTGGCAAACCGTCTCCGAAAACCGGTAGACAAAGACGCTCGCAGCCGCCTTAGGGCGGAGTGCCCCCGACCTTCCCTGGAGGGGAAAGTAGCAATGACCCCGGACATTGACCCTAAGATGGCCACCTTTCTTGCTAAATTTGTCAAAGATCCCCGGAAAGGTATTGATCGGTCCTGGTGTACGTGCCAGGACAAACTGCTAGACGCAGTGGGCCCTATGACCAAAATCCTCGACATGGCGGAGGAGGCTAAGGTGTCGGGGGATGCCATTTCTCCAGAAATCTTGTCCAACTGGGCACAACGTGCCATCGTTTTCCTTGGCAATGCCAACTGCGCCCTCTCTACTGAGAGGAGGAGGTCACTGCTCATCAAAATTGACCCCAAGCTGGGTGACCTAGCCTCTTCGGAGGCGGGCGCAGTGGCTCAGGGCGGTTTATTTGGTGATCCTTTTATCAAGGAGCTTGGCAAATTTGTTGCTACGTTTATGTCACTGGACCGAGCCCAGTCAAATATCAAAAAAGTGTTTGCCCCTCAGGTTTTTGAAGGGGCCGGACGAGGCAGGGGCCGCTTGTTCGGTCGGGGTACTCCCTCCGATAGAGGACAAGGCTCCAGACGCGTTCATGGTCAGGAACATAACTCCAGATACAATAACTTTTACCCCACCAGAGGTCAGAAATTCTGAGGACGTGGGGGTCTATCGAGGCCACAGCAAGGTGGAAGAGGTGAGTGTCCTGCCCTCTGCGAGTTTACGAGTAGGGGGTCGCCTGGCGCAGTTCTTCCCAGCATGGCGTTCCCTTACCAAGGACGCCTGGGTACTACAGACGGTTCAGGGCTTCCAACTGGAATTCCATGGCCGTCCTCGGCAGCCCCAGCGTCCGCGCCCCATTACATTTTCGCAGCGCGATGCGAAATTAGTGCGCGACGAGGTTTTCGCCCTCCTTCACAAAGGGGCGATTTGCCGCGCGTGCGAGCACTCGGACGGCTTCCGCAGCAATATCTTCTTAGTCGACAAAGTAGATGGAGGCCCCGTCCGGTTATCAATCTGAAGGAGTTCAAAGAGTGGCTGGTGTACCGCCATTTCAAGATGGAGGGAATCCACCTCCTGCGGGATGTGCTACGGCCAGCCGAATGGATGGCCAGGCTCGATTTAAAAGACGCCTACCTGGCGGTCCTGATTTTCCCTCCGCACCATCGCTTCCTCCAATTCAAGTGGGACGGACAGGTGTACGAGTTCACCACGCTGCCCTTTGGGCTCTCCTCCGTGCCGTGGTGTTTCACAAAGGTGCTCCACCCCGCGGTAGAAGCCTTGAGGGCGCGCTGGGTCAGACTGATAGTGTACTTGGACGATATGCTCTTCATGGACCAGTGTCCAAGGCGCTTGGCGTCCCAGTTGCAGTTTGTGGTGGACCTGTTGCAGGGTCTAGGTTTTGTAATAAACGAGAAGAAATCTCTCCTGGCCCCAGCTCAGTGCGAAACCTTTCTCGGGTTCAGCATAGACTCGGTCTCAGCATCGTTGAGTCTTCTCGCACGGAAAATGTCTAAGATTCGTCACGAGTTGCGCCAGACCCTGGCGAAGTCAATGATCTCGTTGCGTCACCTAGCGCGAATCGTGGGCCGGTTGTTGTCTTCGATTCAGGCCATCTTCCCGGGGCCGCTTCACTACCGGGCCATGCAACGGTTGAAAGCGTATCATCTCAGGAAGGGTCTCACGTACTCACAGCTGATTCCGCTGTCAGAGGACGTGAGGGACGAAATGCGCTGGTGGCTGACACACTGGAATGGTCGTGCCATATTTGGGTCCGCCCCCGACATTGTGATAGAGTCGGACACCAGTCGCGCAGGTTGGGGGGCCAGGTGCGGGGAATTCTCCACCGGCGGCGCCTGGTCTGCCCTCGAGCAGTCTTTACATATCAACTGCTTGGAGTTGATGGCAGGTTCCTTTGCGGTCCAGTGCTGGACCACAAAAGCGAGTACAATCGTGTGTCCTTCTACGGATGGACAACGTGTCTGCGGTCCGATATATCAACCATCTGGGTGGCACCAGATCCAAGATGCTAGCGGATCTCGCGTGGGATTTTTGGCACTTTTGCCTAGATCATCAGGTCTCGGTCACGGCGGAGTATTTGCCGGGCCATCAGAACGAGGTGGCCGATTGGCACTCCCGGCACCTCCTGGATACCAGCGTTTGGAAGCTGGATCCGGGGGTGTTTTCCCAGTTGATGGACCGGTGGGGTCCGTTTTCGGTGGATATATTCGCCTCGCGGCTGGACCACCAGTTGCCGAGATATTTCAGTTGGCGCCCGGACCCGTCAGCGGAGGCGACCGATGCGTTCCTCCAAGACTGGTCGAGCGAGCAGGGTTATGTGTTCCCTCCATTCTCGATGATCACGAGAGTGTGGCGTTACTGGGCCGTCAATCATCGCAGGTGGTGATGACCACGCCTTGGTGGAGGTCTCAAGTTTGGTTTCCGGTTCTTCTGGAACTTTCTTGGGATTTTACAATCCTACTCCCCCACTCTCCTCACATTCTCCTGAACCCGGATGGGAATCTCCACAGATTAGTTCAGGAAGGCTCGCTGAGGCTGATGGCATGGCTGATTTCCGGCGTCGCTGGTCTCTCCCAGGCTTTTCAGGAAAGGCAGAGGATCTGCTCTCTAAGGCATGGGCGGACAGCACCGCCAGAAGATACCGGTCAGCATGGCATAGGTGGCTGGTGTGTGCGACGGGGTTTCGATCCCGTGGGGACGGATGTAGTCCATGTCCTTAATTTCCTTGCCTTCTTGGCGGAAGAGGGTTTAGCCTATAGGTCTATCAATACTTTCCGCTCGGCCATATCAGCGGGACATGACCTGGTACAGGGTTCCCCGATTGGGGAGCACCCTTTGGTTTGCAGACTGTTAAGAGGGATTCGCCTCTCGCTGCCCCCTGAGCTGAGGTATTCAGTCCTGTGGGACGTCAACAGGGTTCTGAACTTGTTTCTTTCCTGGCAGCCGAATAGGTTTTTGTCTCGCAAAGAGCTTACTGCTAAACTAGCAATGCTATTGTGTCTGGTTTCCTGCAGAAGAGTATCTGACATGCGTGCGCTCGATATTACAGCACGGACCTTTTCCCCGAACGGGGTGTCCTTTACAGTGAGCAGGAGAACTAAGACCCTTACGAGGGTTATTTCATACCCGTCTTTTCTGGATTCCCCGAAGCTGTGTGTAGTGCAGTGCCTCCGTGCATATGAGGATATGACTGATGATACTCGCCCTCCGGGTGAGAGACAACTACTAATTGCCCTACGGAAACCGTACAACGCTGTTTCTTCCCGACCATCGCCAGATGGGTGCGTTGGGTGATGCAGGAGGCGGGGATTGATACAAAGAAATTTGGTGCTCATTCGACTCGAGGAGCTATGGCCTCGAAAGCCTTTGCGCTGGGGGCTCGGTTGGAGGACCTGATAAGGGCCGCGGATTGGTCTCGGACTCCACCTTCAAGAGGTTCTACTTTAAGCCAGTAACAGAGGTAGCTCAGCTAGTTGTCGATAAGCTTTGAACTGGCATAATCTGAAGCCTCCGGTCCTGCCATAGAATGAGAATTTGCCTAGCCTTAGTGCTGGTAAGTTCCAATTCTATTAAGGACTCGGAGGCGAGGATTATCCCCCCCAGGGACTTCCTCAAAGTGGACCCTCCCCGTACGGACTGTAAGTAACCTATTTATGGTTTTTCATGAGGTTGTTAACGGTACTGTTCTGTCTGCATTGATGCTGCATACCTGATGTTTCAGGAGGCCGAATTCTGACTCTGAGCTTTTCTTCCAGGGAATGATGGACCAAAACAGGATGCGTGAGGTTACCGGACGGAGTGCTTCGCGCGAAGAAAGAGGAAGTGGATGCAAGGCATGATGGTTGCTGCCGGTGCATAGAGACTGACAAAGGACTTATTATTCAGTTTCCTGTTTTTTCCCTGGTGTTCATGGGAAAAGTAGTTTTTTACATGTTTTCTTGCTGCTGTGAGAAATAAAGTGAAGAAAGTAAGGCATAATCCTCGCCTCCGAGTCCTTAATAGAATTGGAACTTACCAGCACTAAGGCTAGGCAAATTCTCATACTCGTGTAGACTTAGACTTTTTACTCATATCAAGCTGGCTCTACAGGGTTTTATTACTTAGAACTGTCTGAATGCAAAAGCTTGGACCTCCAAATAAAGACCAGGCACCTAAAGTCCTGGAACACTTGTGATCTCACATCTACTGAGAAAGCACAGCATCCCATCCAGCTCTGGCCAAACTTTGCTCGTAACTGCCCTATTAAGAGCAAAGTTAAGAGTGTCGGAAACTGGAATTGTCTTTTATGCTGCCAATGAGAATCAATGGTGGTCAATACATTTTTGGAAAAAGTTACTTGACAGACACAATGTGTGTTTTCTATTCGTGATTGGAAGGCCATGTCACAACTAGGCAGTAAGTCCTTAAGAGCAGCCAATTTTCAAAGAATGGCCTCTGTCTCACTGGTTGGCGTACTATACCCCCAAAGCTCTTCATAAGATATGCAGGGTCCTTGAGAATAGATGATTTTGTTACCAGATGGCAGGTGACGGAGGATGGTTACATATTTTCTTTACTTGCCCAAGGATAGGGAAATCTTGGGCAAAGATTTTTTTGGCTCTAAGCCGATGAGTTCAGAAAAGACTTGATCCTGAGGCAGAGGTAGCACTTTTTGGTATCACTAGCCAGAGACAAGACCTCGCAATGTCAAGAGGGGAGGAGACATTTATAGCAATTGTCTCCCTTGAAGCACGCTCTTCGATACTTCAGAATTGGAGGTCCTCAGAAATACCTACCTATTTGGAATGGCTAAATAAAATGATACTCACAAGGAAATTCGAAGAAGCATACGCAAACAGAGTGGGGGCTACTAAAAGATTTACAGCTGTATTGAAATATTTGAAGAGGTAAGAGATTCTTCTGGAAAAAATAGGGTCATAATGTTTGAAGAGATTTACTATAGAATGAAAGGGGGTAAAATCAATTACACTACTGCTTTTCCTAATTTAATTATGGTTAGAGAGTACTGCATTAAATTGGCCTGACTTTGCTTTAGTGAGTCTGCATTGTGATTAACCATTGGCATCATGTTCAGAGGCAAAAATATTCACATAGCACTTTATGGGAAGTCTATGCAAATGTTGCTTGTCAAGTCAAGTCAAGTCAGAAATTTGTATAGCGCGCTACTCACCCAGAGGGTCTCAAGACGCTTAAGGGAAAGGGGTTCGTTACTGATCGAATAACCAGGTCTTGAGTTGCTTCCTGAAGGAGAGGTGGTTCTGGGTAAGACGGAGGTGAGAGGGGAGGGAATTCCAGGTCTTGGCTGCCAGGTAAGTGAAGGATCTTCCTCCCATGGTGGCTTTTCGGATGCGTGGGATCGCGGCGAGGGCTAGGTTGGACGAACGTAGTTGGCGGGTGGGGGTGTAAAAGGAAAGGCGATTGTTGAGGTAGCTGGGTCCTAGGTTGTGGAGGGCCTTGTGTGCGTGAGTGAGGAGACAGAATGTGATTCTCTTGCTGATAGGAAGCCAGTGCAGGTCTCTCAGGTGTTCTGATATGTGGTTGTGTCGAGGTATGTCCAGGATGAGTCGGGCGGAGGCGTTCTGAATGCGTTGAAGTCTTTTCTGCAGTTTGGCAGTGGTTCCGGTGTAGAGGGTGTTTCCGTAGTCTAGTCAGCTGGTGACAAGTGCTTGGGTGACCATTTTCCTAGTTTCGGTGGGGATCCATCGGAAGATCTTTCGGAGCATGCGTAGGATGTTAAAACATGATGATGAGACGGCGTTCACTTGTTTGGTCATGGAGAGGGAAGAGTCTAGGATAAATCCTAAGTTGCAAGCATGGTCCGTTGGTTTGGGTGCGCTGCCTAGTGCCGGGGCCACCATGAGTCGCCCCAGGCAGAGGGGGAGGTTCCTAGGATGAGGACTTCCGTCTTGTCCGAGTTCAGTTTTAGGCGGCTGTTCTTCATCCATTCTGCTACGTCTTTCATCCCTTCGTGTAGGTTGGTTTTGGCGGTGGTTGGGTCTTTGGTGAGGGTGAGGATCAGTTGAGTGTCGTCAGCGTAGGAGATGATGTTTAGGTTGTGTTCGCGTGCGATGGATGCAAGGGGGCTAATGTAGACATTGAAGAGGGTGGGGCTGAGCGAAGATCCTTGTGGTACGCCGCAGATGACTTCGGTGGCCTCTGATCTGAAAGGCGGGAGACGGACTCTTTGGGTTCTTCCGGCGAGGAACGAGATGATCCAGTCCAATGCCTTATCTTGTAATCTGACGTTCCTGAGGCGATGTACTAGGGTGCGGTGGCATACCGTGTCGAACGCTGCGGAAAGATCCAGGAGGATGAGGGCCACTGTTTCCCCGTTGTCGAGCAGTGTCCGGATGTCGTCTGTAGCTGCGATGAGGGCGGTCTTGGTGCTGTGGTTAGCTCGGAATCAGGACTGTGAGGGGTCAAGGGAGCCGTTAGACTCAAGGAAGGCGGCGATCTGGCTGTTGACGGTCTTCTCGATGACTTTGGCGGGGAACGGGAGGAGCGAGATGGGGCGGTAGTTCTTAAGTTCGGTGGGGTCTGCTGTAGGTTTCTTCAGGAGGGCGCTGAGCTCGGCATGCTTCCAGCTTTCCGGGAAGGTAGCGGTGTTGAAGGAGCAGTTGATGATATCTCGGAGTTGGGGTGCGATGACAGAGTCGGCCTTATTGAAGATGTGGTGGGGGCATGGGTCGGTTGGAGATCCGGAATGGATGGAATTCATCATGCGTATGGTTTCATCGGTGCTGATTGGGGTCCAGGCACGAAGGGTGGTGGTAGGGGGCTTCAGTTCAAAGGTAGGGGGAGAGGACAGGTCGCTGAAGGTGTTATGTATGTCTGCGATCTTGCTGTGGAAGAAGGAGGCTAGTGAGCCACATAAATCTTGAGAGGGAGTGATGTCATTGTTGCCGGCGCTGGGATTGTTGAGCTCATTGACGATGCTGAAGAGTTCTTTGCTGTTGTGGGCGTTGTTGTCTAGTTGGTCTTTAAATGCTGACTTCTTAGTGGTGCGGATCAGCTGGTGGTGTTTGCGGGTGGCGTTCTTGAAGGCGGTCATGTTGTCTGAGGTTGGGTTTTTTCTCCAGGTTTTCTCGAGGGTGCGGCAGTTCTTTTTGGAGTTCTTAAGGTCGTCATTGAACCAGGAGGCTCTTTTGCTTTCTGGTCTGTTGGGACGGTTTTTCAGGGGTGCTAGTTCGTCAGCGCAGTGGGTGATCCATTGTGCGAGATTAAAGGCTGCTTGATTTGGATCCGTGGATCTGGTGGGAGGGTTTTGGTTCAGTGATGTGGTGAGCTGGTCGAGGGTAATTTTGTTCTAGTTTCTGCGGGGAACCTGTTGCGGGTGGTGGTGGGCCGTTGTCTTTCTGAAGCTGAAGTGGACGCAGCTATGGTCCGTCCAGTGGAGTCCTGTGGTGTGATTAAAGGAGATGTGTTTGCTGGAGGAGAAGATTGGGTCGAGCGTGTGTCCGGCGTAGTGGGTGGGGGTGTTCACCAGCTGTTTGAGTCCGAAATAGGCGAGGTTATCAAGCAGGGTGGTGGTGTTGTTGTCGTTGTTATTCTCCAGGTGAAAGTTGAGGTCTCCTAGGAGAATGTAGTCCTCGGAAGGGAGGGCGTGTGGGCTGACAAGGTCGGCGATGTCTTCGCAAAATTGTGTATGGGGTCCTGGGGGTCTGTATATGAGGGTGCCTCTGAGTGTTGTCTTGGGGTCGGTGTGTATCTGGAAGTGGAGGTGTTCGGTGTCTCTGAGGGTGTCGTCGGAGCTGGTCGAGATGCGGATGGTGTTCTTGTGGACGATTGCGATGCCTCCTCCTGTTTTGTTGATGCGGTCTCTTCGGATGATCTTGTATCCGTCCGGGATGGATATGACGATGTCGGGTGCTGATGAGGCGTTCATCCAGGTTTCCGTGAGAAAGGCGACGTCTGGAGTTGTGGTGTCAAGTAGGTTCCATAGTTCTATGGCGTGTCTGTGAACCGAGCGGGTGTTGAGCAGGATGCACTTCAGGTGGTTGTTGTTGGAGCTCTGTTAGGCGTTTGTGGTTGTAGTGTGGGTCCTGATGCAGCAGGACTTGCAGGATTGGCAGGTGAAGGGTCCATGGGTGTGTCCTGGGGCAGCTCGGTGGCAATCGGGGAGTCTACCGGTGTTGAGGGCTTTGAGGGTTGCAGTGTCGTATGTTCTGCGGGGGGGATGGTCACTGTTGGGGCCAGGGGTTCTGGTGCTGGTCGCGGTCCAGGCGTGGACGGGCTTACCTTTGGCACAGCTTCGGCGCGCATAGGGCATGCCTGCTGCACGTGAACGCTGCTCGTTTGCCACTCTGCCATAAGTGGAGAGTGGAGGGGGGCGGAGCGAGGGAGGAGCAGGTGGGAGGCGGGAGCGGGGTGGCGAGTGGGGAGGGGAGGAGCGGTGATGCAGGAGGGAACGGGGTTTGGGCTGAGCAGCAGCAGGGAGCGAGGTGGAGGGGCACAGGGCACAACAATTGGAGTAAACAAACGAAAACCGAAACCGGAGAGGCACAGCGGGCAGCGGTGGCGGCAGCAATCAGGGGGCACAACAATATAAGTGCAGGGCAAGAATGAAACAGGCACAGTCACAACAATTACAGAACCGGGCAATAATGATAATTAAAATACAAGACCAGATCCTTGGCGAGCACAGCAGCTCAAGGGGCACACCAGAGGCACAGCGGACAGCGGAGGCGGCAGCACTCGGGGGTCAGCCAAGAGGCGGGTGCAGCGACCGGCTCTGACCAGGTCAGGTCGGGTCACAGCTCCCCGTCTCGCTGAAGCACACCTAGGCTACTAGTGGGAGGGAGGAGCAGTTGGGAGGCGGTAGCGGGGTGGCAAGTGGGGAGGGGAGGAGCGGTGATGCAGGAGGGAACAGGGTTGGGCTGAGCAGCGGCAGGGAGCGGGGTGGAGGGGCACAGGGCAGAACAATTGGAGTAAACAAATGAAAACCGAAACCGGAGAGGCACAGCGGGCGGCGGTGGCGGCAGCAATCAGGGGGCGCAACAATATGAGTGCAGGGCAAGAACGAAACAGGCACAGGCACAACAATTACAGAACCGGGCAATAATGATAATTAGAATACAAGACCAGATCCTTGGTGAGCACAGCAGCTCAAGGGGCACACCAGATGCCCAGCGGGCAGCGGAGGCGGCAGCACTCAGGGGTCTGCCATGAGGCGGGTGTATTGTGCACTTTATATATGTTTACTCTATTTAAACTTGATATACATACAGAGAAAGTTGGGCTGGAAAGCATTGAGAAGCTTTTAAGGAATAAATCACCCCTTAGCACAGCACTTTATTATTATTAGGGTTACTAAGCACTGCACTTTATAATACTGCTAAGGTTGCACTTTAGTAAAGAGAATTTCTCTTTAGAATTGAATGTGCCTTGGCTGTCGATGCTAGCATTTGGGCTAGTAGTATTCCACTTTTGTAAGGTGTCTTTTGTTGTGTTTTTCGCAATTGGTTGTTTTTTCAGCCTGCTTGTGTGAAGATTAATGACTAGTACCATATTTGGAGAAAAAGTCACCATACTGCACCTTATGGAAAAACTTGTGTATAGAGATCCAAGTCAAATGTAGATTGTGATGTATATTTCTTAAACTTGGCATACTCCATTTTGTATTTATATGCCATGTTTGCTGCAATGTACATTTATCATATTGAACATATTAATTTCAATGTTATATCCATGCTCTATATATTTATGTCTCTCTCATAATAAAAAAATAATTAAATGAAAGTGTTCTTACCTTCAGATCACATTCCATAAAGCTGAGTCTTTGGGGGACATTTTGACCCAAAGAATGTTAATAGATAATGGAAAATCACTTTGGCTTTTCCAAAAGAAGTCTTGGCTACTGGGATGTGAACCTTGCAAGGCATGCTCATATGGTACCAACAAACAAACATATGAGAACGTTGATGAATAACCATTTGCAATAAAAGAGAGTACTGGTATTCAGGGATCCTTCCCTTCTTCATTTTGGGGCTCTGAAGTTATTTTTAGTTGCTTTTCTACACACCCTAAACATTTTACCAGTTTTATGATCACTTGCAGCTGCTCACTGTTCAGTGAGAAACTGACGTCAAATGGTACGGTCTGCCAATAGTATAGGGCATATACAGAGCAGATGAGTTATTGACTCCTGAGATCGATTGCATACTCGGCATTTTTTCGACTCTGGTTTATCCACCCATTGTGGAGACAGATCTAATTACACGAACAAACCCATTCGAAGCTGCAGAAATTTCATCTTATAGTGTGAGGAAATTGCCTTTTCTGTCGTAGCTACAGAGAACAAGGTAAGCATGTTTTCTTTTAGCTAATGCTCTTTGATCAGACTTCAGTGATGTCACTTTTACATTTCTTTTCAGGACCATTTTCAAACTGTAGATAAGATCATTTTAAGTGCCAGAGTTCCCTTGATTGAGTTTGCAACAGTGCTTTGTCTGGGGCTTGTGACCAGGCGTTTGCTTGATTTGTGCTATCAAGACCCTCAATTTCCTGCCAAATAAGATGTTTTAACGATCCTTGCTCAGCAGATCTTGTGGAATGCAAGTATTTTATTATGCAGGCCAATTGTAGAACCAGTTGATCCTGTACTGCGAGTTTCAACCTAATTTGAGCTGTTGAGGTGTTTCCTGGCAGTGGAAATAAAGACCTGAACACTGCGCTCTGTGCCCTGTTTACGAAAGTTCCCAGTTGTCCTGGGGAGACCTCTCTACCGTATGACAGTGTTGACACTAATTTAGCAGAGACTATTTTGAACAGTGCCTCAAAAGAGAACTTGTTTGTGTCCTTGAATTTTGTTTGGAAAGCACCTTGCAGCGAGGCAAATTTTGGTTTTAATTAATTCAAGTGTAGTAATTGACCTCCTTTGTTATCCAACCAGCAGCCCAGATATTTATATTGGTCCGTGATGGTCAGGCGATAGTTTTCGAGATGTCATTCATGTTGTTTTCTCTTTTTCCAACCAAAGATAACTGTGTTTGTTTTTTCATTGTTATCTGCATATCATTTGCCAGGCAGTGCTTGGCTAGGGCATCTATCAGTCTTTGAAGCCCTCCATGTGTCTGGCTGAGCAAGAAGACATTGTCTGCGTACATCAGAGAAGAGATGTGTTGATTAGCCAGTTTAGGAGCGTGACTATTAACTTGATTTAATGCAGGAACCAAATCACACATATACAGTTAAAAAGGGTGGGTACTAATACTCCCCTGTTTCACCCCTTGTCCCATGTTGCTTTTTTCCGATGCTGCCATGTGTCGTCCTAGTTTTACTCTAGCCCACATGTTGGAATAGAGCAGTATGCTGCATTGCAATAAAGGTTCTGGAATTTTCCAAGCTATAAGTTTAGTCCACAGTAGGTGACGATTGACACGGTCAAAGGCTTTACTGTAGTCAAGTCAAAACAAATAGATTCCCTTGAGTTGTGTACAAGAAAAGCTGAGAATTAGCTATGACACAGTAAAATTATATCACACAAGTTAAAAATATAAGCAAAATTAAGAGTACAAAACAGTTTATTGAAACATTAAAATAGCATACGGTACACTTATAAATAATGTTAAGGAACAATTAAAAACAAATTTATATTTTTGTGACCTGCACAAAAGTATGAGACAGACAAAACTAAATTGTAAAACATGGGACTTGAAAATTACAAAGCGTACATTCACAGTAAAAGTTTCTAACAGCCCTGGTGTTATAACCTCACAATCTTATATACATCGGGGAGGAAAAGCATGAATTGTACATGAACTTGCGTCGACGCGTTTCGGTGGTTGTACGTGTAATTCGGTGCCACCTTTGTCAAGACTGTTATTTTCGTTGTCTGTCATACAGTTGGATCCTCATAAATCTCCTAAGATGGATATACATGAAATTAGTTATCTAATTTTCAGTACAGGGTAACTCTGTCTAGTAGAGTGATTATACTCTGTCTATCATCTAAACAAACAATGCTATATGGAAAATGAATGTATACATCCCTTATTTCTCTTAGAGCTTAGAGGTTCACTACACATCAAAGTTCTCAACAACCTTGTTTTAATTGATTGTAGAAGCTCAGTTTAAATCAAGTGCCCTGTTTTGGGTTGTTAGCCTAATGGATATATTATGGGGCGGGACCGGTACTTAGTTGGATTATGACCCTACTTGGTGCGGGTAAAAGGACCGACAGAATACTAATTATCCACCCCTCTCTGTTTCTAGAAGAGATAGTTCTATGGCGTGAACAAGGCTCGGGGGAAGAGAGGCATTGCGACTGGTTCTACAGTATAAGCAGTGCCAGTTGCGTTGCAGTCATTAAGTTGTGAACTATGGAATCTGATATGTTCTGATTATGTTAAGGTAATATACCGTGTGTATTATCCAGACAGGGTCGATGTTCTAGTGTGAATTACGTAGTTTAGACTAGAAAAGCTATTTAAGCGCTAATATGGGAAAAATATTAGAATACGTCATATCTATATATCATTTCTTTAAACCTATTCACTTTAGCATACCTGTAGGTTTCCTGTACGTGAAACTTCCTATAAATTGTAGTGGCTGTGGTTGTCAGGTTGTCAAGTTTTTACCATCTATAAGGGGAAGCATATATATCCACTTAATTAAATCTGGGTTAACGTATATTCCAATCCTTTTAATTCTCGATATATCTTGTAATAAACGTACCTGCAGGTTATTAATACCATTCCTATCCAGTAGAAGATTGAGGAATTGGTTCAAGTCCGTCAATCAGTGGACACTTTTATGTGACTGGCCGACCGCTGTAACTGACATGCGTCGTGCTACACTTCTGAGCTGGTTTATAGCATTAGCCTGAGTAAATCGCTCTTAAATGAAAGAAGAGAATAGACGAAAAATATTTTAGACTAAAGGTCTATATGGTTATTTTGGGTGCTATGTTAAAAACACATGGGCGTATGTTTAGTCGCTAGCGAGTTCTTACCAATGTGTGGGAATAACTCGATTTCAAGATTATTTGTGGAGGCGCAGTGTGCTGCCTTGTCTTGGTTACGTGCTGGGGTATTTCAGGTCATTAAGATAGTAGTATCCCCTGAGAAAACAAAGATTAAGCCCAAATTAGATAAAAATTAAGTTAAGTCAAGCCCATTTGGATGCTCCCTACCGGGTTGATTCTTACCTGTTCAGGCTGTAGCGTGGCTTCACTACGGGTGTCTGTTTTCAAAATGAGAGATAGCGAGTGCTAGCCCGCTTCCTCTCAAATACACCCTACTTTGTCCTGATTGGCCGAGATACGGCTGTAATGATAGCCAATGGGAACGGGCTACTATCGAGAAAGTCTATTTGCATAGAAGGCTGGCCCGCCGCCACATTCTATTGGAGGAAAAATCTAGTGTGGGCGTGTCCTGGCGGGGATTTTAGTCAGTTCCCACTTAGGTCCTCGCACGGAAACAGGTTTCTCACGTGCGTCTCGATAAACGCTGCAGGGGGATAAATCATAACCGGAAATACTCACTATTAAGTCCGGTGGCAATGGCCGTGTTTTTAATCTGGAAAGCCTTGTTGGCGCACTGACAGGGGCAGTGTCTGCTGTTGTTCGTTTTGTCAGGGCTACATCTAATTTGTCGGGATATCCTAGAATTGTAAGGAAAGTCGCGAGTATACAGATAGCGCCCTCATCTCACATCTTCTGAAGAGGGCCTGATTATATGATTGAGGCTGTAACCCAGGTACAGGATTTTAGAGCGTGACGGACTGGATTGTTTGCATTACAAACATTTCGCCCAGTCTTCTCTGGTATTCAGACCCTTATCAATTGTTTCAAGGTAACAAAAGTACCATTGTTCTCTTCTTTTTCTTAGTCTATCTATATCACCACCTCTTCTGTTTTGTCTTACCTTTTCTAGTATAAACCATCTGATATCTTCACAAGAGTGCTGCTTCTCTTTGTAATGTTCAGTTAGCGGCGCATTCATTTTAGAAGTGCGTATCGCTGACTTATGCTCCAAAACTCTGGTACGCAGCTCTCTACTGGTTTCACCCACGTACCCTAGATTGCATGGGCACAACAGTAGGTACACAATATTCTGGCTACGGCAATTGTTGAAAGTCCTGGGTTTTAGATCCTTATCGTTGTATTTAAAATTGCTGCCTACAATACAGTGTGGGCAAATGGAACAGGTTCCGCATTTATAGTTTCCTAAGGCAAGATTGCCTGACAGCGTGAGTTGTTGTTCTTTTACGGTAGGGTAGGTATGCACTAGACTATTTTTGATGGTCTTGTTGCGACGAAATGAAAAGAGGGGTTTACTTAGTTGGTTTTCTCTATTTTGATTCAGAATTTTCCAGTTTCTGTTAATTATGTTTTTAATCTGATTACTCAGATGTGAAAATTGAGTCACAAAAACTATTCTATTTAGTGTGGAATTGTTTTTCGACTTTCTTTCTGGATCCAAGAGACTTTCACGGTCATAGAATCGTGCACGTTTAAGTGCATTTTTTATCAGTTTCTTGGGGTAACCTCTATTTGCTAATTTTAGTTTAGTATTCTCCGCGTGTTTGTAGAAGTCGTCCAGATTGGTACAGTTTCTGCGGAGCCGCAGGAATTCCCCGAATGGTACATTGTCCTTTTGGGACTTGGGGTGATTGCTAGAATATAGTAAAAGGGTATTTTTGTCGGTGGGTTTCGTAAATAGTTCGACCTTGAGAATCCCTTCCTCTTCCTTAATAATCACATCTAAAAAGGTAACTTGCTGGTTACTGTGTTGGCCTGTAAATCTAAGGTTAGGGTCCCCTAAGTTAAGCCACTCCAAAAAATTGCAGAGAGTCTCACTGGCACCGCTCCAGATGAAGATAATATCATCTATATAGCGGTGCCAGCAAGAAATGTTCTCAAAAAATGGGGCCATCTCATTAAATATGTGCTTGTCCTCGAAGTTACTTACGTACAGGCAGGCCAGGCTGGGGGCACATGTGGCCCCCATACTGGTCCCCTTCACCTGTAGATAAAGGTCCTCCTTAAAAAGGAAAAAAAAATTCTTGAGGATCAAGTATATGCATGACATTATAAATTGATCATTTCCTCCTTTGAGATCTTCGTGTTCTAATATTGATGCTATTACTTGTATTGTGTCATTTTGCGGGATATTGGGGTAGAGGGCTTCTATGTCCAAGGCGACTAAAAACTGGGTCGCCTTGTTGAACCCTCTACCTTCGAACGTTGTGATCGCATGGGTAGTATCCTTGAGATAGGATCTTTGTTTTTTGACGATCGGCTGAAGAAAGAAATCTACGTACCGGCTTAAGGGTTCTAGAATGGAACCTATGCCACTGATGATGGGTCTCATTGGTGGATTGTCCAGCTGTTTGTGTATTTTTGGAAGGCCATATATTGCAGGAATTGTTGGATGATTATTATAAAGAAATTTATATTCATTGTCACTTATATGTCCGTCTTCCCTCCCTTTCTGTAGCAATTGTGCAACTTCAAGTTTTAATGAATTTAAATCAGTCAATCTAGCTTTTTTGTAATGTTCCTCTACGTTGAGTAGATTTCTAATGTTTTGTTTGTAGTGCTTTGTGTTAAAAACAACAACCCCCCCCCCCCTTTATCTGCCGGTTTGATGGTAATTTCCTCACTGTTCTGAAGGTCAATGAGGGCTGATTTTTGTTCTTTTGTTAAATTATGGTCGATTTTATTCCTAGCTGTTCTATCGTAAAGGGATTTAATCTCCATTTCTACTATATGTTCAAACACCTCAACTTTTTTCTCTAATTGGTTAAGGTTTGGAAAAAATGTTGACTTCGGTTTGAGACCCGTTACACTCTCAGGGGGGTTGTAGTCACGGTTTTCAAAGAAATGGTTGAGTCTAACCTTTCTAAAGAAATTCTTTAAATCACTTTCCAGATTAAATAAGGGGTAGAAGGTAGTAGGAGCAAAACTAAACCCCTTCTGAAGCACTTCTTCCTCTATTTCTGATAGAACCCTACTCGAAAGATTAATGATAGGGAAATCTTTTATCGCCAGTATTGTTTGTTCCTGGTCGTGATGTATTCTTTTGTGGTGCTCTGAGGTGGATGGTTGGGGGGAGCATCCTGGCGGTTGTAACCTCTGAAATTTCTGTTGCCCCGATAAGGGCGTTTCCCTAAAAAAGGTTCCCTTTCAAAGTTGCGGCCGGATCTATTATCTTGTGCTCTCTCGGGTTCCTCCTCACTACCCGATCCTGAGGTTTCTGAGAATGTAATTCTCCTGTTGTCGCCCCCTCTGGAATATATTGGTCTGTGTTGGTAAGGTCTATCACTACGGGGTTCATTTTTATTTGAGAAGTAATCTTTATTAGTGTAGGGGTAGACTGCTTCTAATGAATATTTCTCTACGTCTTTTTTGAATTTTCTGAGTTTTTTGTTTGTTAAGTACTCCCTATAACCTTCTACATCGTGTTTAATCTCTTCTAATTTCTTTTTAGCGTCATCGAGTGCTGGTGATTGAAGTATTTCTGCTTCCATTTTTTCTATCTCCTTACTCTCTATCTCTATTATTTCTTGTGCCGTTTCTATGATTAGTATAAGCCAATCTCTACTACAGCGATTAGCTATCCTTGTCCAAGTTTCAATAAATTTGGGGTGTTCTACGAATAGACCTGGCTCATTTCTAACCTGCAGTCCAATTGGGATTACTCCTTCCTTAAGGTAGTCTATCAGAAACTCAGCATGAAGTTCCGTTCTGATTAGTTTCTTTTTTGTATTCAGAATTTTCACTATTTGCTCATGGCTACTGTTGTTTAGGCTTTTATTACTGCCACCTTTGGGGTTTAGACTCATCAATCTGTTGTATTGTTCTTCTGAGAAACCAAAGGTTTTAAGCTTATCCATACTGGGTAGCAGTTATGGGTTAGCAACTTGTTAAGACCCTATGTTCTGGGTAAAGTGAGACTGAAGCCTCTCCAACCGACTGGTTGTGCAAATTTAATGTAAAGAGAGAGAGGAACCCCTTGAAGAGAACAAGGGAATTGGGGTATTAAACCTAAGTCAAAACAAATAGATTCCCTTGAGTTGTGTACAAGAAAAGCTGAGAATTAGCTATGACACAGTAAAATTATATCACACAAGTTAAAAATATAAGCAAAATTAAGAGTACATAACAGTTTATTGAAACATTAAAATAGCATACGGTACACTTATAAATAATGTTAAGGAACAATTAAAAACAAATTTATATTTTTGTGACCTGCACAAAAGTATGAGACAGACAAAACTAAATTGTAAAACATGGGACTTGAAAATTACAAAGCGTACATTCACAGTAAAAGTTTCTAGCAGCCCTGGTGTTATAACCTCACAATCTTATATACATCGGGGAGGAAAAGCATGAATTGTACATGAACTTGCGTCGACGCGTTTCGGTGGTTGTACGTGTAATTCGGTGCCACCTTTGTCAAGACTGTTATTTTCGTTGTCTGTCATACAGTTGGATCCTCATCAATCTCCTAAGATGGATATACATGAAATTAGTTATCTAATTTTCAATACAGGGTAACTCTGTCTAGTAGAGTGATTATACTCTGTCTATCATCTAAACAAACAATGCTATATGGAAAATGAATGTATACATCCCTTATTTCTCTTAGAGCTTAGAGGTTCACTACACATCAAAGTTCTCAACAACCTTGTTTTAATTGATTGTAGAAGCTCAGTTTAAATCAAGTGCCCTGTTTTGGGTTGTTAGCCTAATGGATATATTATGGGGCGGGACCGGTACTTAGTTGGATTATGACCCTACTTGGTGCGGGTAAAAGGACCGACAGAATACTAATTATCCACCCCTCTCTGTTTCTAGAAGAGATAGTTCTATGGCGTGAACAAGTGAATAGGTTTAAAGAAATGATATATAGATATGACGTATTCTAATATTTTTCCCATATTAGCGCTTAAATAGCTTTTCTAGTCTAAACTACGTAATTCACACTAGAACATCGACCCTGTCTGGATAATACACACGGTATATTACCTTAACATAATCAGAACATATCAGATTCCATAGTTCACAACTTAATGACTGCAACGCAACTGGCACTGCTTATACTGTGGAACCAGTCGCAATGCCTCTCTTCCCCCGAGCCTTGTTCACGCCATAGAACTATCTCTTCTAGAAACAGAGAGGGGTGGATAATTAGTATTCTGTCGGTCCTTTTACCCGCACCAAGTAGGGTCATAATCCAACTAAGTACCGGTCCCGCCCCATAATATATCCATTAGGCTAACAACCCAAAACAGGGCACTTGATTTAAACTGAGCTTCTACAATCAATTAAAACAAGGTTGTTGAGAACTTTGATGTGTAGTGAACCTCTAAGCTCTAAGAGAAATAAGGGATGTATACATTCATTTTCCATATAGCATTGTTTGTTTAGATGATAGACAGAGTATAATCACTCTACTAGACAGAGTTACCCTGTATTGAAAATTAGATAACTAATTTCATGTATATCCATCTTAGGAGATTTATGAGGATCCAACTGTATGACAGACAACGAAAATAACAGTCTTGACAAAGGTGGCACCGAATTACACGTACAACCACCGAAACGCGTCGACGCAAGTTCATGTACAATTCATGCTTTTCCTCCCCGATGTATATAAGATTGTGAGGTTATAACACCAGGGCTGTTAGAAACTTTTACTGTGAATGTACGCTTTGTAATTTTCAAGTCCCATGTTTTACAATTTAGTTTTGTCTGTCTCATACTTTTGTGCAGGTCACAAAAATATAAATTTGTTTTTAATTGTTCCTTAACATTATTTATAAGTGTACCGTATGCTATTTTAATGTTTCAATAAACTGTTATGTACTCTTAATTTTGCTTATATTTTTAACTTGTGTGATATAATTTTACTGTGTCATAGCTAATTCTCAGCTTTTCTTGTACACAACTCAAGGGAATCTATTTGTTTTGACTTAGGTTTAATACCCCAATTCCCTTGTTCTCTTCAAGGGGTTCCTCTCTCTCTTTACATTAAATTTGCACAACCAGTCGGTTGGAGAGGCTTCAGTCTCACTTTACCCAGAACATAGGGTCTTAACAAGTTGCTAACCCATAACTGCTACCCAGTATGGATAAGCTTAAAACCTTTGGTTTCTCAGAAGAACAATACAACAGATTGATGAGTCTAAACCCCAAAGGTGGCAGTAATAAAAGCCTAAACAACAGTAGCCATGAGCAATTAGTGAAAATTCTGAATACAAAAAAGAAACTAATCAGAACGGAACTTCATGCTGAGTTTCTGATAGACTACCTTAAGGAAGGAGTAATCCCAATTGGACTGCAGGTTAGAAATGAGCCAGGTCTATTCGTAGAACACCCCAAATTTATTGAAACTTGGACAAGGATAGCTAATCGCTGTAGCAGAGATTGGCTTATACTAATCATAGAAACGGCACAAGAAATAATAGAGATAGAGAGTAAGGAGATAGAAAAAATGGAAGCAGAAATACTTCAATCACCAGCTCTCGATGACGCTAAAAAGAAATTAGAAGAGATTAAACACGATGTAGAAGGTTATAGGGAGTACTTAACAAACAAAAAACTCTGAAAATTCAAAAAAGACGTAGAGAAATATTCATTAGAAGCAGTCTACCCCTACACTAATAAAGATTACTTCTCAAATAAAAATGAACCCCGTAGTGATAGACCTTACCAAAACAGACCAATATATTCCAGAGGGGGCGACAACAGGAGAATTACATTCTCAGAAACCTCAGGATCGGGTAGTGAGGAGGAACCGGAGAGAGCACAAGATAATAGATCCGGCCGCAACTTTGAAAGGGAACCTTTTTTAGGGAAACGCCCTTATCGGGGCAACAGAAATTTCAGAGGTTACAACCGCCAGGATGCTCCCCCCAACCATCCACCTCAGAGCACCACAAAAGAATACATCACGACCAGGAACAAACAATACTGGCGATAAAAGATTTCCCTATCATTAATCTTTCGAGTAGGGTTCTATCAGAAATAGAGGAAGAAGTGCTTCAGAAGGGGTTTAGTTTTGCTCCTACTACCTTCTACCCCTTATTTAATCTGGAAAGTGATTTAAAGAATTTCTTTAGAAAGGTTAGACTCAACCATTTCTTTGAAAACCGTGACTACAACCCCCCTGAGAGTGTAACGGGTCTCAAACCGAAGTCAACATTTTTTCCAAACCTTAACCAATTAGAGAAAAAAGTTGAGGTGTTTGAACATATAGTAGAAATGGAGATTAAATCCCTTTACGATAGAACAGCTAGGAATAAAATCGACCATAATTTAACAAAAGAACAAAAATCAGCCCTCATTGACCTTCAGAACAGTGAGGAAATTACCATCAAACCGGCAGATAAAGGGGGGGGGGGGTTGTTGTTTTTAACACGAAGCACTACGAACAAAACATTAGAAATCTACTCAACGTAGAGGAACATTACAAAAAAGCTAGATTGACTGATTTAAATTCATTAAAACTTGAAGTTGCACAATTGCTACAGAAAGGGAGGGAAGACGGACATATAAGTGACAATGAATATAAATTTCTTTATAATAATCATCCAACAATTCCTGCAATATATGGCCTTCCAAAAATACACAAACAGCTGGACAATCCACCAATGAGACCCATCATCAGTGGCATAGGTTCCATTCTAGAACCCTTAAGCCGGTACGTAGATTTCTTTCTTCAGCCGATCGTCAAAAAACAAAGATCCTATCTCAAGGATACTACCCATGCGATCACAACGTTCGAAGGTAGAGGGTTCAACAAGGCGACCCAGTTTTTAGTCGCCTTGGACATAGAAGCCCTCTACACCAATATCCCGCAAAATGACACAATACAAGTAATAGCATCAATATTAGAACACGAAGATCTCAAAGGAGGAAATGATCAATTTATAATGTCATGCATATACTTGATCCTCAAGAATTTTTTTTTCCTTTTTAAGGAGGACCTTTATCTACAGGTGAAGGGGACCAGTATGGGGGCCACATGTGCCCCCAGCCTGGCCTGCCTGTACGTAAGTAACTTCGAGGACAAGCACATATTTAATGAGATGGCCCAATTTTTTGAGAACATTTCTTGCTGGCACCGCTATATAGATGATATTATCTTCATCTGGAGCAGTGCCAGTGAGACTCTCTGCAATTTTTTGGAGTGGCTTAACTTAGGGGACCCTAACCTTAGATTTACAGGCCAACACAGTAACCAGCAAGTTACCTTTTTAGATGTGATTATTAAGGAAGAGGAAGGGATTCTCAAGGTCGAACTATTTACGAAACCCACCGACAAAAATACCCTTTTACTATATTCTAGCAATCACCCCAAGTCCCAAAAGGACAATGTACCATTCGGGGAATTCCTGCGGCTCCGCAGAAACTGTACCAATCTGGACGACTTCTACAAACACGCGGAGAATACTAAACTAAAATTAGCCAATAGAGGTTACCCCAAGAAACTGATAAAAAATGCACTTAAACGTGCACGATTCTATGACCGTGAAAGTCTCTTGGATCCAGAAAGAAAGTCGAAAAACAATTCCACACTAAATAGAATAGTTTTTGTGACTCAATTTTCACATCTGAGTAATCAGATTAAAAACATAATTAACAGAAACTGGAAAATTCTGAATCAAAATAGAGAAAACCAACTAAGTAAACCCCTCTTTTCATTTCGTCGCAACAAGACCATCAAAAATAGTCTAGTGCATACCTACCCTACCGTAAAAGAACAACAACTCACGCTGTCAGGCAATCTTGCCTTAGGAAACTATAAATGCGGAACCTGTTCCATTTGCCCACACTGTATTGTAGGCAGCAATTTTAAATACAACGATAAGGATCTAAAACCCAGGACTTTCAACAATTGCCGTAGCCAGAATATTGTGTACCTACTGTTGTGCCCATGCAATCTAGGGTACGTGGGTGAAACCAGTAGAGAGCTGCGTACCAGAGTTTTGGAGCATAAGTCAGCGATAGGCACTTCTAAAATGAATGCGCCGCTAACTGAACATTACAAAGAGAAGCAGCACTCTTGTGAAGATATCAGATGGTTTATACTAGAAAAGGTAAGACAAAACAGAAGAGGTGGTGATATAGATAGACTAAGAAAAAGAAGAGAACAATGGTACTTTTGTTACCTTGAAACAATTGATAAGGGTCTGAATACCAGAGAAGACTGGGCGAAATGTTTGTAATGCAAACAATCCAGTCCGTCACGCTCTAAAATCCTGTACCTGGGTTACAGCCTCAATCATATAATCAGGCCCTCTTCAGAAGATGTGAGATGAGGGCGCTATCTGTATACTCGCGACTTTCCTTACAATTCTAGGATATCCCGACAAATTAGATGTAGCCCTGACAAAACGAACAACAGCAGACACTGCCCCTGTCAGTGCGCCAACAAGGCTTTCCAGATTAAAAACACGGCCATTGCCACCGGACTTAATAGTGAGTATTTCCGGTTATGATTTATCCCCCTGCAGCGTTTATCGAGACGCACGTGAGAAACCTGTTTCCGTGCGAGGACCTAAGTGGGAACTGACTAAAATCCCCGCCAGGACACGCCCACACTAGATTTTTCCTCCAATAGAATGTGGCGGCGGGCCAGCCTTCTATGCAAATAGACTTTCTCGATAGTAGCCCGTTCCCATTGGCTATCATTACAGCCGTATCTCGGCCAATCAGGACAAAGTAGGGTGTATTTGAGAGGAAGCGGGCTAGCACTCGCTATCTCTCATTTTGAAAACAGACACCCGTAGTGAAGCCACGCTACAGCCTGAACAGGTAAGAATCAACCCGGTAGGGAGCATCCAAATGGGCTTGACTTAACTTAATTTTTATCTAATTTGGGCTTAATCTTTGTTTTCTCAGGGGATACTACTATCTTAATGACCTGAAATACCCCAGCACGTAACCAAGACAAGGCAGCACACTGCGCCTCCACAAATAATCTTGAAATCGAGTTATTCCCACACATTGGTAAGAACTCGCTAGCGACTAAACATACGCCCATGTGTTTTTAACATAGCACCCAAAATAACCATATAGACCTTTAGTCTAAAATATTTTTCGTCTATTCTCTTCTTTCATTTAAGAGCGATTTACTCAGGCTAATGCTATAAACCAGCTCAGAAGTGTAGCACGACGCATGTCAGTTACAGCGGTCGGCCAGTCACATAAAAGTGTCCACTGATTGACGGACTTGAACCAATTCCTCAATCTTCTACTGGATAGGAATGGTATTAATAACCTGCAGGTACGTTTATTACAAGATATATCGAGAATTAAAAGGATTGGAATATACGTTAACCCAGATTTAATTAAGTGGATATATATGCTTCCCCTTATAGATGGTAAAAACTTGACAACCTGACAACCACAGCCACTACAATTTATAGGAAGTTTCACGTACAGGAAACCTACAGGTATGCTAAAGTGAATAGGTTTAAAGAAATGATATATAGATATGACGTATTCTAATATTTTTCCCATATTAGCGCTTAAATAGCTTTTCTAGTCTAAACTACGTAATTCACACTAGAACATCGACCCTGTCTGGATAATACACATGGTATATTACCTTAACATAATCAGAACATATCAGATTCCATAGTTCACAACTTAATGACTGCAACGCAACTGGCACTGCTTATACTGTGGAACCAGTCGCAATGCCTCTCTTCCCCCGAGCCTTGTTCACGCCATAGAACTATCTCTTCTAGAAACAGAGAGGGGTGGATAATTAGTATTCTGTCGGTCCTTTTACCCGCACCAAGTAGGGTCATAATCCAACTAAGTACCGGTCCCGCCCCATAATATATCCATTAGGCTAACAACCCAAAACAGGGCACTTGATTTAAACTGAGCTTCTACAATCAATTAAAACAAGGTTGTTGAGAACTTTGATGTGTAGTGAACCTCTAAGCTCTAAGAGAAATAAGGGATGTATACATTCATTTTCCATATAGCATTGTTTGTTTAGATGATAGACAGAGTATAATCACTCTACTAGACAGAGTTACCCTGTATTGAAAATTAGATAACTAATTTCATGTATATCCATCTTAGGAGATTTATGAGGATCCAACTGTATGACAGACAACGAAAATAACAGTCTTGACAAAGGTGGCACCGAATTACACGTACAACCACCGAAACGCGTCGACGCAAGTTCATGTACAATTCATGCTTTTCCTCCCCGATGTATATAAGATTGTGAGGTTATAACACCAGGGCTGTTAGAAACTTTTACTGTGAATGTACGCTTTGTAATTTTCAAGTCCCATGTTTTACAATTTAGTTTTGTCTGTCTCATACTTTTGTGCAGGTCACAAAAATATAAATTTGTTTTTAATTGTTCCTTAACATTATTTATAAGTGTACCGTATGCTATTTTAATGTTTCAATAAACTGTTATGTACTCTTAATTTTGCTTATATTTTTAACTTGTGTGATATAATTTTACTGTGTCATAGCTAATTCTCAGCTTTTCTTGTACACAACTCAAGGGAATCTATTTGTTTTGACTTAGGTTTAATACCCCAATTCCCTTGTTCTCTTCAAGGGGTTCCTCTCTCTCTTTACATTAAATTTGCACAACCAGTCGGTTGGAGAGGCTTCAGTCTCACTTTACCCAGAACATAGGGTCTTAACAAGTTGCTAACCCATAACTGCTACCCAGTATGGATAAGCTTAAAACCTTTGGTTTCTCAGAAGAACAATACAACAGATTGATGAGTCTAAACCCCAAAGGTGGCAGTAATAAAAGCCTAAACAACAGTAGCCATGAGCAATTAGTGAAAATTCTGAATACAAAAAAGAAACTAATCAGAACGGAACTTCATGCTGAGTTTCTGATAGACTACCTTAAGGAAGGAGTAATCCCAATTGGACTGCAGGTTAGAAATGAGCCAGGTCTATTCGTAGAACACCCCAAATTTATTGAAACTTGGACAAGGATAGCTAATCGCTGTAGTAGAGATTGGCTTATACTAATCATAGAAACGGCACAAGAAATAATAGAGATAGAGAGTAAGGAGATAGAAAAAATGGAAGCAGAAATACTTCAATCACCAGCACTCGATGACGCTAAAAAGAAATTAGAAGAGATTAAACACGATGTAGAAGGTTATAGGGAGTACTTAACAAACAAAAAACTCAGAAAATTCAAAAAAGACGTAGAGAAATATTCATTAGAAGCAGTCTACCCCTACACTAATAAAGATTACTTCTCAAATAAAAATGAACCCCGTAGTGATAGACCTTACCAACACAGACCAATATATTCCAGAGGGGGCGACAACAGGAGAATTACATTCTCAGAAACCTCAGGATCGGGTAGTGAGGAGGAACCCGAGAGAGCACAAGATAATAGATCCGGCCGCAACTTTGAAAGGGAACCTTTTTTAGGGAAACGCCCTTATCGGGGCAACAGAAATTTCAGAGGTTACAACCGCCAGGATGCTCCCCCCAACCATCCACCTCAGAGCACCACAAAAGAATACATCACGACCAGGAACAAACAATACTGGCGATAAAAGATTTCCCTATCATTGATCTTTCGAGTAGGGTTCTATCAGAAATAGAGGAAGAAGTGCTTCAGAAGGGGTTTAGTTTTGCTCCTACTACCTTCTACCCCTTATTTAATCTGGAAAGTGATTTAAAGAATTTCTTTAGAAAGGTTAGACTCAACCATTTCTTTGAAAACCGTGACTACAACCCCCCTGAGAGTGTAACGGGTCTCAAACCGAAGTCAACATTTTTTCCAAACCTTAACCAATTAGAGAAAAAAGTTGAGGTGTTTGAACATATAGTAGAAATGGAGATTAAATCCCTTTACGATAGAACAGCTAGGAATAAAATCGACCATAATTTAACAAAAGAACAAAAATCAGCCCTCATTGACCTTCAGAACAGTGAGGAAATTACCATCAAACCGGCAGATAAAGGGGGGGGGGTTGTTGTTTTTAACACGAAGCACTACGAACAAAACATTAGAAATCTACTCAACGTAGAGGAACATTACAAAAAAGCTAGATTGACTGATTTAAATTCATTAAAACTTGAAGTTGCACAATTGCTACAGAAAGGGAGGGAAGACGGACATATAAGTGACAATGAATATAAATTTCTTTATAATAATCATCCAACAATTCCTGCAATATATGGCCTTCCAAAAATACACAAACAGCTGGACAATCCACCAATGAGACCCATCATCAGTGGCATAGGTTCCATTCTAGAACCCTTAAGCCGGTACGTAGATTTCTTTCTTCAGCCGATCGTCAAAAAACAAAGATCCTATCTCAAGGATACTACCCATGCGATCACAACGTTCGAAGGTAGAGGGTTCAACAAGGCGACCCAGTTTTTAGTCGCCTTGGACATAGAAGCCCTCTACACCAATATCCCGCAAAATGACACAATACAAGTAATAGCATCAATATTAGAACACGAAGATCTCAAAGGAGGAAATGATCAATTTATAATGTCATGCATATACTTGATCCTCAAAAAAAATGTTTTCCTTTTTAAGGAGGACCTTTATCTACAGGTGAAGGGGACCAGTATGGGGGCCACATGTGCCCCCAGCCTGGCCTGCCTGTACGTAAGTAACTTCGAGGACAAGCACATATTTAATGAGATGGCCCCATTTTTTGAGAACATTTCTTGCTGGCACCGCTATATAGATGATATTATCTTCATCTGGAGCGGTGCCAGTGAGACTCTCTGCAATTTTTTGGAGTGGCTTAACTTAGGGGACCCTAACCTTAGATTTACAGGCCAACACAGTAACCAGCAAGTTACCTTTTTAGATGTGATTATTAAGGAAGAGGAAGGGATTCTCAAGGTCGAACTATTTACGAAACCCACCGACAAAAATACCCTTTTACTATATTCTAGCAATCACCCCAAGTCCCAAAAGGACAATGTACCATTCGGGGAATTCCTGCGGCTCCGCAGAAACTGTACCAATCTGGACGACTTCTACAAACACGCGGAGAATACTAAACTAAAATTAGCAAATAGAGGTTACCCCAAGAAACTGATAAAAAATGCACTTAAACGTGCACGATTCTATGACCGTGAAAGTCTCTTGGATCCAGAAAGAAAGTCGAAAAACAATTCCACACTAAATAGAATAGTTTTTGTGACTCAATTTTCACATCTGAGTAATCAGATTAAAAACATAATTAACAGAAACTGGGAAAATTCTGAATCAAAATAGAGAAAACCAACTAAGTAAACCCCTCTTTTCATTTCGTCGCAACAAGACCATCAAAAATAGTCTAGTGCATACCTACCCTACCGTAAAAGAACAACAACTCACGCTGTCAGGCAATCTTGCCTTAGGAAACTATAAATGCGGAACCTGTTCCATTTGCCCAAACTGTAGTGTAGGCAGCAATTTTAAATACAACGATAAGGATCTAAAACCCAGGACTTTCAACAATTGCCGTAGCCAGAATATTGTGTACCTACTGTTGTGCCCATGCAATCTAGGGTACGTGGGTGAAACCAGTAGAGAGCTGCGTACCAGAGTTTTGGAGCATAAGTCAGCGATACGCACTTCTAAAATGAATGCGCCGCTAACTGAACATTACAAAGAGAAGCAGCACTCTTGTGAAGATATCAGATGGTTTATACTAGAAAAGGTAAGACAAAACAGAAGAGGTGGTGATATAGATAGACTAAGAAAAAGAAGAGAACAATGGTACTTTTGTTACCTTGAAACAATTGATAAGGGTCTGAATACCAGAGAAGACTGGGCGAAATGTTTGTAATGCAAACAATCCAGTCCGTCACGCTCTAAAATCCTGTACCTGGGTTACAGCCTCAATCATATAATCAGGCCCTCTTCAGAAGATGTGAGATGAGGGCGCTATCTGTATACTCACGACTTTCCTTACAATTCTAGGATATCCCGACAAATTAGATGTAGCCCTGACAAAACGAACAACAGCAGACACTGCCCCTGTCAGTGCGCCAACAAGGCTTTCCAGATTAAAAACACGGCCATTGCCACCGGACTTAATAGTGAGTATTTCCGGTTATGATTTATCCCCCTGCAGCGTTTATCGAGACGCACGTGAGAAACCTGTTTCCGTGCGAGGACCTAAGTGGGAACTGACTAAAATCCCCGCCAGGACACGCCCACACTAGATTTTTCCTCCAATAGAATGTGGCGGCGGGCCAGCCTTCTATGCAAATAGACTTTCTCGATAGTAGCCCGTTCCCATTGGCTATCATTACAGCCTTATCTCGCCCAATCAGGACAAAGTAGGGTGTATTTGAGAGGAAGCGGGCTAGCACTCGCTATCTCTCATTTTGAAAACAGACACCCGTAGTGAAGCCACGCTACAGCCTGAACAGGTAAGAATCAACCCGGTAGGGAGCATCCAAATGGGCTTGACTTAACTTAATTTTTATCTAATTTGGGCTTAATCTTTGTTTTCTCAGGGGATACTACTATCTTAATGACCTGAAATACCCCAGCATGTAACCAAGACAAGGCAGCACACTGCGCCTCCACAAATAATCTTGAAATCGAGTTATTCCCACACATTGGTAAGAACTCGCTAGCGACTAAACATACGCCCATGTGTTTTTAACATAGCACCCAAAATAACCATATAGACCTTTAGTCTAAAATATTTTTCGTCTATTCTCTTCTTTCATTTAAGAGCGATTTACTCAGGCTAATGCTATAAACCAGCTCAGAAGTGTAGCACGACGCATGTCAGTTACAGCGGTCGGCCAGTCACATAAAAGTGTCCACTGATTGACGGACTTGAACCAATTCCTCAATCTTCTACTGGATAGGAATGGTATTAATAACCTGCAGGTACGTTTATTACAAGATATATCGAGAATTAAAAGGATTGGAATATACGTTAACCCAGATTTAATTAAGTGGATATATATGCTTCCCCTTATAGATGTTAAAAACTTGACAACCTGACAACCACAGCCACTACAATTTATAGGAAGTTTCACGTACAGGAAACCTACAGGTATGCTAAAGTGAATAGGTTTAAAGAAATGATATATAGATATGACGTATTCTAATATTTTTCCCATATTAGCGCTTAAATAGCTTTTCTAGTCTAAACTACGTAATTCACACTAGAACATCGACCCTGTCTGGATAATACACACGGTATATTACCTTAACATAATCAGAACATATCAGATTCCATAGTTCACAACTTAATGACTGCAACGCAACTGGCACTGCTTATACTGTGGAACCAGTCGCAATGCCTCTCTTCCCCCGAGCCTTGTTCACGCCATAGAACTATCTCTTCTAGAAACAGAGAGGGGTGGATAATTAGTATTCTGTCGGTCCTTTTACCCGCACCAAGTAGGGTCATAATCCAACTAAGTACCGGTCCCGCCCCATAATATATCCATTAGGCTAACAACCCAAAACAGGGCACTTGATTTAAACTGAGCTTCTACAATCAATTAAAACAAGGTTGTTGAGAACTTTGATGTGTAGTGAACCTCTAAGCTCTAAGAGAAATAAGGGATGTATACATTCATTTTCCATATAGCATTGTTTGTTTAGATGATAGACAGAGTATAATCACTCTACTAGACAGAGTTACCCTGTATTGAAAATTAGATAACTAATTTCATGTATATCCATCTTAGGAGATTTATGAGGATCCAACTGTATGACAGACAACGAAAATAACAGTCTTGACAAAGGTGGCACCGAATTACACGTACAACCACCGAAACGCGTCGACGCAAGTTCATGTACAATTCATGCTTTTCCTCCCCGATGTATATAAGATTGTGAGGTTATAACACCAGGGCTGTTAGAAACTTTTACTGTGAATGTACGCTTTGTAATTTTCAAGTCCCATGTTTTACAATTTAGTTTTGTCTGTCTCATACTTTTGTGCAGGTCACAAAAATATAAATTTGTTTTTAATTGTTCCTTAACATTATTTATAAGTGTACCGTATGCTATTTTAATGTTTCAATAAACTGTTATGTACTCTTAATTTTGCTTATATTTTTAACTTGTGTGATATAATTTTACTGTGTCATAGCTAATTCTCAGCTTTTCTTGTACACAACTCAAGGGAATCTATTTGTTTTGACTTAGGTTTAATACCCCAATTCCCTTGTTTTCTTCAAGGGGTTCCTCTCTCTCTTTACATTAAATTTACTGTAGTCAATAAAGCAGCTGAACAACGCTTCCTTTTTCTGAATTTGTCTGGTGGCAAGCATCCTTATGGCCAGAAGATTGCCTGTGGTGCCCGCTTACATTCTAACCCCAGTTTGTTTAAGGCAGAGCAAGTAATTTGACTTAGCCCAGTCTTGAAAATCCTCAGGTAATAGCGAGGCAAAATACTTGCCTCAATGTCCAGTTGTGCAATATGTCTATAGCTGTCTGGGAGAGAGATAGGGCCTTTTTTTGTATATGGGGTGAAGAATCAAGCTTTGCCAGGATGAGGGAATACTGGAGACAGAAAAGCCATGGGGAGACAATTTAGATGCAGAACTCTATGTCTATATTTGTTCAACAACAATGGCATAGATCTACAACAACATTTTTAAATGGATGGGATCCCCTGGGGCAATAGTGGCCTGGGGAGGGGGGATGAGTGGCCTGTCCCCTTGTTAATAGAGCCAAAAGATGGAGTCCTCAGGGCCAGAAATCCCCCACGGGTGGGGGGCTCTGTGCCCCTTCCCATTTACAATGAAACCAGGCCCCAGGGGATGGGTTCCCGTGGGCCAAATCGGCCCAGGGAGGAGTGTTGCATACCCTTCCTCCACAATTTAAATGATGGGCCCTGGGAGATGGGGTTCCAGGGGCAAACTGTGGCCCGTGGAGTGGGACCACGTACTCCACTCCCATACAAAATGTGGCAGGCCCATAGGAATGGGGTCTATGGGGCCAAAATCACTACAAGGACGGGGTTATATACCGCCTCCTGGGTTAAATGCCTCTGGGAGTCAATAACAGGGTCTGACCAGAGACCATGGCACTGTGGCCAATTCCCGCCTTGCACAGCCAAAGGCTGTGCACAGCGTGGGTTTGGTTGCAAGCAGGGTTGGCCACAGGGCCTGGCTTGCAGCCGTGCACAGCAGAGGTTGGCTTAACTTATGGTAATTAAATACTTTATGTTAAAAAAACAGTGACATTTACTGAAAAATCTAAATGGATTCTATATTTAGGAAATAGAATTAAAAAAAAAAACCTTAGAAATTTACAAAAGAAAACAAAGTTTACAGTGACCTCCTAGTTATTTTCCCATTTAACACACACAAAACCATAGAAATTGAGCAGTTGTAGTCAGAGTTATATCAAGTAATTATACCCCATGTCCTAAGGTAACTATAACTTGCCCCCTCACCATGCACTGCTAATTATCCCAAATATTACATCACTCATGACATATTCTAATATCGTATCAGTGCAACATTTGCTGTTCAATTATTGATGAGAAAACTGTGCATGGCATTGGTGCATAGGAGAGATAGGCCTTGCAATAGTGAAAAGGGAATTTAAGAGTTTTTCACTCTTAGGGCAGGTAAAACTTAAAAGTGCATAGCCTACTTTTTAAATACCTTGCAACCTGCCTTTGGGTCTATCTTTGGCCTAAAATAGGGTTGGCGCATGTATATTAAAATGGAAGGTTTGAGCCTGGCAAAAGGTTTATTTTGCCAGGTCCACATGGCAGGCTAAAACTGGACCCACACCCAGTTCAATGGCAGGCAGGAGGCATGCTTAAAGTGCTACTTAAATGGGTGACACAATCAGTGCTGCATGCCCACCAGTAACATTTAGTTTACATGTTCTGGCACAAGTAGTGGACAATAATAAGGACTTTTATGTAAATTAAATATGCCAGTTGGGTATAAGCAAACTCCACCACTTTAAGAGCAGAGAGCAAAAGCACTGTATCAATGGCTAGCAGTGGTAAAGTGCACAGAGTCCTAAGGCCATCAAAAACGAATTCAGCAAAAAGTTTGCATTGATTCTTTTCTGTTTTTCAGTGCTTCTGACAGTTATGGGGTGGGTAAACAAAATGTGCTAATATGTCATAATCCCTGGTACTTCATTTGCCGACTTTTAAGATGACTATTGGAGCTGACAGATATCGAATTTGTGACCTGCCGGCAATTTTTTCAAGAGCGAATGTTCAGCTCTAAGATTGAAATTATTTTTTATCCAATTATGCAATTTTTCTAATCCATTATTCATTATAAAAATGAGGCAAACGGAGTCTGACATCAAAAACCTTAATATAAACACATTACAGCTGAATAAGCTGCATTTTAGTGATTGGAAAAAAACTTGAGTTAATGATATGTCAGTCATGACAAGGGTGTAGAATTTGATTGTGCTGTAATTATGTGTAGCAAAAAATCGGACTATCTGAAAGTAGTAACTTTAGATTCGAGCAGCTATGCCAGCTCAACCTGCCACTCGGTATTCGGGAGATAGGTTTGAAGCATTCCTGAAGTAAAAGTCTGAACGCAGGAAGACTGTTTCTTGTAAGTTTATTCATATATGAAGATCCCATCCAACAGCAAGGAGGCAGGAGAATCAACTGACATACATATAATTCCAATGTGATGCAATCACTGAGAAACTAAGGGGCATATTACCAACAGGTAGCGATATTTATCTCTAAATAGGCTTAGCGACGATTTTGTTACCACTGCCTATCGCTGGATATGTTAGCGGAGAAAGCATGCTATTAGCAACGTTTTTCTCCATTGTGCTAAAATATCCAGCGATAGCTGCGAAATGCGTGAAGATCGCTGAGAATACAGCTATATTCACGCATTAGCGACAAAATGCTCTTAGCCATGTTATCCACCTCCCATTGGATAACATGGCTAAGAACTGGTCTGGGTAGGTGTTAGTATTTGGAGATATTCGCGCTTAGTGCAAATATTTCCAGCGGTACGCCTGCCTTGCTAATAGGCGATAGCGACGTTAGCGACTGCTTTCAGTCACTAACTGGTTGGGTACGCCCACTTTGCATGTCATTAGCGATAAACATCGCTGACATGCAAAGCGGGCCCCAAACCGATCGCTATCACCTAAAAGCTGTCGCTAACATCAGTTAGCGACAGCTTGCTAATAGGGCGATAGAATTATCGCCGGTAAATCGGCGATAATTGCCTATCGCCCCCTTGGTCCTATGCCCCATAGCTCATAAGCAGAACTCCACAAGGTTTCATAAAGTTAAAAGATCCGAGAATACATTGCAGCAGGTTTCTTCACTAAACTTCAGCTAAGTGCTGTTACACAGGCCCCTGCAGTCACTGTTGCCCAGGAGAGTCCACGACCTTTCGGGGGCCTTATATGCAACTGGAGGCCAATGAATGTCTGCGAGATATGGGGGACTCTGGAGCCTAACCTAACAATCTGCAGAGACATCCCCTCCTTGGTGTTAAGTCACTGCCTCAGGCAGCTTACAAAAAGATTGAGGTTAAAACTGATATTATTCAGAAATGGCATTTACACGAAGTAATATGGAAGCATTTATGAGGTACACTCAGAAAATTTTATTTATTTTTTTATGTCTGTCCTAGCTCTACGCCGCTGATTACTGCCGGTGTTCTTGTCCAACTACGTCTTCTTTTGGATGAGGCCCAATGCAAAATTACATTTTGTGCATTCTGCTTTTTGAACTGCAAAACTGAGAACACTCGAAATTAGATGCAATTCGACTGAAAGTAAACAAAGCGTGTTATTGCTTTATATGGTCATTGTGATAATTGTTGCGCATTATAAAAATGAGGAAATAAGTGTTGCATTTTTAGATGTCGGGCCTGGCTACTCTGTCCGCAGATACAAACTGAGAACGAGGTAAGTGGCGACAGCTGTCGCTACAAAATGGCAGCGCTAGATCTTTGAGAATTTTGAGGTGTTTCTGATACGATCAGCAGATGAGATAATAAACCAGAGGCCTAATAAACTCAGTGGCTGGCAGTGGGAGAGCCCATCAAAAGCCCCATTAAACAAAGAATTGGAATTCGCTACAGGACGGTGGCAGTTAGCGATAATTCCATCATAATCTGCCTTAAAAAAGAATTTCCAGGGTTTAATCATGTCCAATTTTGACAGCGTAATTAAGTATGGGAACACGTATTACTAGGCAACTATGTTAATCATTCCCATCTATATAGCACGATAAACAGGCTACTGTATCAGGAATGTATTCTCAGATACATTAATTAAAATAGAATACATATTTTTTGCCTTAAACTAGCAAATGTACTTCTATAGTTTGTCTGCAGAGTGGATCTGAAGTAGTAGGCATTTCAGAAATGTGTGTTTAAACATCTAACTCTTTTTCTGAATACTTAAAATATGTAAGTCTACACTAGTAAATTTACAATTGAAAATGGTGACTATCCAAAAGTAGTGATTTACTAAAAGTTTAAGGGGCATATTCACAAGACCCTATCGCCACCGCAATATCACTTTTAGTGACGATGTTGTGGCGGAAGGGTCTGCGCCTTATTCACAAGGCGATTCAGAAAAGGGGGTGGTGATGAACAGAGTGTCTGAATTAAGCAGACCACTCTTACCCAGTCCAAAGATCAGGGCTTGATCCATCACTGTTATTTATCTCACTGCACCATCCCAGCTCAGAACCTGGCTATATGCAAATCAGTCTGTCCCTGGCCCAGTGCATCATGGGAACAGGGCAGACTAACTACCAAGCCAATTCTTCACCAGAAAGGAGACACGCTACCGGGGACCGGTTTCTGGCATTTCAGCCGTCTTCGGCCCGGCTTGCTTGAATCCTGATGATGCAGTGAGAAAGGGGCTCATTTCTGAGTATACCCTGCCACACCTATAGTGGCCAAAAACGATTCAGAAAAGGGGGTGGTGATGAACAGAGTGTCTGAATTAAGCAGACCACTCTTACCCAGTCCAAAGATCAGGGCTTGATCCATCACTGTTATTGATCTCACTGCACCATCCCAGCTCAGAACCTGGCTATATGCAAATCAGTCTGTCCCTGGCCCAGTGCATCATGGGAACAGGGCAGACTAAACTACCAAGCCAATTCTTCACCAGAAAGGAGACAAGCTACTGGGGACCGGTTTCTGGCATTTCAGCCGTCTTCGGCCCGGCTTGCTTGAATCCTGATGATGCAGTGAGAAAGGGACTCATGTCTGAGTATACCCTGCCACACCTATAGTGGCCAAAAACGATTCAGAAAAGGGGGTGGTGACTTAACGTGGCTTAGCGCTGCCTTGTAAATAAGGCCCCCTTTCACGCTCTGTTTAGCATGAAAGGGGCATCTAGTGGGTGTTGTGGTCGGTGTTTCACTGAAACACCCATTGATTTTGACGCTGTCCCCTATTTACAAGGGCAGTGTAAATAGGAGGTACGCCAAAATTAAGATCAGGAAACTCTTAAGTTGGCGAAACGAGGAGAAATAATGTATTATTTCTCCTCATTTTTGCTTTTTCCCACATTTGCTGCCTTGTGCAGCACATTGGGAAAAAGCAAAATGCCATGGTTTGTGTATGTACAGGAAGGTGTCCCTTCCTGAACACGAACAAAACTTTTTTCATATACCGTTTTGTAACTTGCATGTGTGCTGCACGAAGCAGCACACATGTAAGTTACAAACTGGCATTTTAGGTTTGTTTATCTGCAGGAAGGGACACCTTCCTTTACATAAACAAACCTCCCTGCTTGCAGACACCCTTGCACTCTGGTGCAAGGGTGCCTACGTTGGCGCTATTTAGCGCCATCGCAGGGGGAAACAGAAGGCTGCACAATATCCTTGTGAATATGGTGCAGCCTTGCATTTCCGAAGTGGCAGAGAGAGGCGTTAAACCAAGAAGACTAAAACCTCTCTCCGCCACTTCCTTGTGAATATCCCCCTATGAGTAGCCTTACAAGTATATATTTACTTACGTGCAGATTTAACTTTGTTAAGAGGCCCCACTACATTTATTTTAAACCTTTTTTAAATGTTGAGAAAGGAAGCCTTTTAGTTACTCTATCTCCCTTGTGTTCATCTTTCTTCACCTAGCCTTTATGAACCTTGATACTATGGTCTCCATCTCCCTCACAGCCTTTGTGTTTCCTGCTTCAGGGTATTTATACAGTCACACTATCCTATACCCCCACTTATCATATTTGCACATCTAATCATACAAAAATGTGTTGTGCATTCCATTATAGAGCATAACAGTCACTGGGCTTGATTGGTGGCTTTCCGGCCAAGACCCATTGTGAAACTGTGCACCACCTACAATTCACCTGGACTGCTATTAAATTGATTGAGCACATATACACCTGAAATATTGCTTTTCTGAAATAATGTCTGCCTTTATAATTCTGCCTCCTTTGCCCCAGTCTTTCCTTCTTCAGTTATGATGCTTCTACATGCCTTCTCTCTTCCTGCAATTTAAGATTGAAATAGAAAATATGCAGACTTTTTAAAAAAAAATTAAAAACCTGCAGAAAATAGGTAAAACGTCTGCAGCGAATTAAATAATCTGAATGTCTGCACTAACCATGTCATGAGTGATGTAATATGTGACGTCATCAGCAGTGCATTGCAGGCGCGCAAGTTATAGTGAGTCCAACTAACTATAACATGGGAATTTCAGTGAATTTCATAGGTTTTTTAAATGCGAATTCCTAACTATAACTGGTGTGAAACCTATGGTTTTTTCAGTGAATTTCATAGGTTTTTTAAATGCTAATTCCTAACTATAACTGATGTGAAACCTATGTTTTTTTCAGGGAATTTTATAAGTTTTTTAATAGCAAATTTCTATGGCTATGAAATATAATTTTTTTTAATGAATCCTATATTGTATATTTATGTAATACTATTTTTGATATGTATATTCTTAATTTTTTATTTATTTTTTGCCCTGGAACGCTCCCGGTGCGCGTTCCGGTGAGCGCACCGGTAAGCGCAGTCTTGCGGCGCGCCCCAGGGCGCGTACCGGTGAGCGTCCCGTTAGCACCAATACCGCGAACGAAAGCATCATTGTGACGTATCGCATAGCCGGGTCCGCGTGATACACACGGCGTAAGCGCACCCGGAAGCATCCACTCGCATACGAACGCGCCCGGGGCACACCCCCAGGCGCACACCGGGGCACGTAGCGTAAGCGTGTCGGGTCATGTGACCTGAAAATAACACTTTTCATTGGTTCAGAACAGTTTTGGTTTCCAAATGATGAAAGCCCGGCTCATGTGACCTGAAAAAAACACTTTTCATTGGTTCAGATCAGTTTTGTTTTCCAAATGATGAAAGCCCCCACCTTTTTTCCTCATTCTCACTTTATTCTATGAGTGAGGAAGACCTGCTTCTATTGATAGAGAAATGGCTACAATAGCAGCAGCAGCTGGAGCATCTGCACCACCACCACCACCACCACAAGGACCACCACAACATCACATTGGTGGTGAAGAAGAAGAGGGGGAGGAGGAGGAGGAGGAGGAGGAGAGAAGGCAGTTCCTGCCTGAAGACAATCCCCCATATAAACCTAAGGAGCACTTTATATGGGAGTTTTTTAAAATCCCAAGGGGTTTCAAAAAAGTTAATGCTGCAAAGGTGACCTGTCTCATCTGTGGGGCTGAACATTCCAGGGGAAACCCTGCAAAAAACTATTCATTTGGGAATCACACAATGCTACGCCACATGCAATGAAAGCACCCCAATAACTATTCTGCAGCAGAGGACAGAGAACTGACCAAAAACCCTCCCCATTCTTCTCCGAGCAGCTCTAAACAACCCACTCCATCGGTTCCTGAAACTAGAGAGATGGTCCCATGCATCCAACGCCAGTTTGGAGACTACAAGGTTACTTGTATATTTTGTGGGACTACCATTTCTTATGGGGAGCAGAGCATCAAACTTATAAACCGTGCTGGAGACAACCACCGGTGCCGAAAGAAGCCTTAATTTTTTCCTGGTTTTTTTGTCCAGTTGAGCTGTTTACAATTCCCTGTTTTTGGTTTGTCCCCATAAACAATACAAAAAAAATATAAAACTGTTCATAAAAGCCAAAAAAAGTATAAAATGTTCCAAAAAACAAAAAAAAATATAAAACAACAAAAAGAAGAAAAAAACAGTTCTTTTTAGAACTACCTCCAATTTATAAAAAAAGGCTACATTTTTTTAAAACTCTGTCATTTTTTTTCCCCATGGTACGCTCCCCGGTCCGCTCTCCGGTGCGCGTACCGGGCAATCCCCCCGCGCAAATCGGAAAAAAAAATATAATTTTTTTTGCCTCGCTGGGCCCTTTTATGGCCCCCACATCAAACCTAGGGAGTCAGGGGGGTCTATCCTGCCCCCTTTTGGTCATTTCCCTCTTTGTTTTTGCCACCTCTTGTGTCTCGATCCTACCGAGACACAAGATGGTGGCCGCTCCGGAGTGTTTTGAATGTTTACAGACACCCGAGAGTCAATCAGCTTTCCGCGCGCGAACTCGCGTAGCGCGCTGATTCGCGCCCAAGTGCGCGTACCGGGGCGCACTTATAGATATATATATTTTTTTAACCTAAATTACTCAAAATCCACTGGAGCGCATATCTTGAGACATAGCAAAGGCACATCGGCTACCAGTCCCTACAATTTTGCCAAGTTTCGTGGAAATCCATTCAGCCGTTCGGGCTAAAAGTGAGGTCGACCGCCCTATGGAAATTAACATGGGGAACACACGTTTTGGGACCCCCCTTTTTTCTCGGCCCCCGCTTGACGAATCCCCCCCAAACTTTCGGGCAAAGACCGGAGCGCTGTGAGGCAAATTTGAGGAAATTTTCAGGCAGATTCCTCAATCAGCACCAAAGTTATTCCCAATAGAATGTTGCGATTTCCCTATTGAAAATAATCCTAACTATAACTACCTACTGGCGACCGCCAGTAGGTAATATATATACATACACATATAAACATATATAATCTGTATATCTATATAAATACAAATATAAATGCATGCATACATATACATATATTCATACAGATGCATGTTATTTACATGAAAGTTTAAAAAACACTAATAAAAGCAAAGCTAAAAAGCCTCCTCATTACAAACAGAATGGCTTTAACTTAAACGAGGGCGAGATCTATTGCATTTTCAATGCTTGTTTACTTTGGTTCCATCAAGAAGGCATTCAGATGTGTCACACATTTGCCATACATTCTGAATGTTAGCACTCTAGTTAATCATTAGATCACTGTAGTAAAGCTACTGCTCACCAGGGAAGTCTGCTGCTGGTATTCAAAGTGCATGTTTCAGTCTGCATGTCAGAATTCTTTTAATGAAATAAAAGAGGATTTGAGAAGTCACTCAAAATGATCCCTAATTTTTCTTTCTGAAGCACTAATCATACTTTCTATGGCAAAATGAACCCCCTCATTTTGTTCCTTTTTAAATTAAATGTTTTCAGACTTACCACTTCATTCCAATCAAGATGGCTTCTGGTGTGCCATACTTTTGTCATAAGTAAGACTGTTAGCGCTCTAGTTGTTCTTTAGAACACTCTGGGACATTCTGTCATTGGGCTATACTTGGGCTACATCTGGATGATATTTGGGCTACATTTAGGCTCTTTTGTCTCTGGTGTCCATCTTGGGAGACTGCTTGTCAGAATTTTTTAATGAAATAGAAGAGGATTTGAGAAGTCACTCAAAATGTGCCCTAATTTTTCTTTCTGCAGCACTAATAATACTTTCTATGGCATAATATACCCCCTCATTTTGTTCCTTTTAAATTAAATGTTTTAAGAGTTACCACTTTATTCCTATCACAATGGCTTCAGGTGTGCTATACCTTTCTAATAAGTAGGACTGTTAGCGCTCTAGTTGTTCTTTAGAACACTCTAGGAGGCTGCAGTAGAACACAAAGGAATCAACCGGCAGTCTCTGTCCTTGTTGGATGTACATGTTTTACTGAGAATGTCAGACTTCATTCTCACATGACTGAGAAAGATAATGTGAATTTACAGAAAATATGCTTTCAGTTTAGCTTATAGATCCCCTTCCAAACCACTGTGGGAAAATCATAAGATATTAGTTTTCTTTCAAACATGATTCATGATATCACAGCAGTAGACTTTTTCACATGGTAAAATCACCTTAGAACACACCACAATTCCTAAAATGAGTATGGTACCATCAACAAATGATTTATAATGTAACTAAAGTCCTAAAACCCTCTATTAACTACAATGCTTTTTCATGAGGTGCTATCGTGTATATTGGTCCCAAGATGGCTGCCAACACTTCTTGGATGAAGTGCTGGCAGCCAATCAGATCAGATGTGTGGTTAGGCTCCGCCCAGATATATATATTTTTTTGAACCTAAATTATTCAAAATCCACTGGAGCACATATCTTGAGACATAGCAAAGAGACATCTGGCTACCAGTCCCTACAATTTTGCCAAGTTTTGTGGAAATCCATTCAGCCGTTCGGGCTAAAAGTGAGTCCAACCGCCCTATGGGAATTAACATGGGGAAAACATGTTTTGGGACCCCCCTTTTATCTCGGCCCCCGCTTTACAAATCCCCCCCCCCAAAACTTTCAGGGAAGGAGCGGAGCGCAGCGAGGCAAATTTAAGGAACATTACAGGCAGATTCCTCAACCGGCACCAAAGTTATTCCCAATAGACTGTTGCGGATTTCCTATAGAAAACAATCCTAACTATAACTACCTACTGGCGACCGCCAGTAGGTGATATATATATATATATATATATTCACAGAAAAAACCATAGGTTATAGTGGATATATAGTTAGGAATTTGCATTTACAAAACCTTGAAAATTCAATGAAAAAACCATTGGTTTTAGGCCATATATAGTTAGGGATTTGCATTTACAAAACCTTATTTTACTCGCATAAAACCATTGAAATTCCATATATAGTTATAAGCGCTAACTATATATCGCGCACCCGCAATCCACTGCTGATGATGTCACATATTACATCATTCATGACATGGTTAGTGACATCACTGATGACATCACTGATGACATCTCAAATGACATCACTGATGACATCACTGATTACAACATCCAGTGACTGTATGTTTCTGTAAAGTTAAAATATGTTTTACATATTGAAGAATGAGTGGATATATAAGTGTCTGGATGAAGGATTTACTAGGTGCATGACTGACTGATTGAGTGAGTGATTAAATGTGTCTCACTGAGTGCATGGGTTAGTGGCTAAACTGTTTTAATTTGTGCATCATTATATCTGTTGTTCTACAAACTGCTGCATATGTTGATCAGTAGCTATATGAGTAACTGTATGGGTTATTGATTGGTTGTCCAAGTATTTGTATGGGAAACTGAGTGTGTGTGTATGGGTGGCTGGAAGGTGTGTGACTCTGTACATAGATGTGTGAGTAGTTGATTCACTATATGTATAGATTCAAAAGTGCATGTGCAAACAGCTGTATGGGCGGTTGACTGTGCATGAGTGTATTAGTGAGTGAATGGATATCTCAGTGCTACATGTCAAATTAAGTACATATGTAAAACACAGTACATGTGAGAGTTGACATCTATAAATAACTGTGCATAAGAGCCAGTGAATGTGTGAGTGGCTGTATGGATCATTGTGAACATGTATCAGAGATTGTATAAGAGAGTAAAGTAAATATGTGTTAGTATATGTTTGAATAAGTAAGGTGTGTATAACTGTATAGTTGAGAAAATGGAGGTGTGATTGATTTTTGGCATAACTGACTAGGTGTGTGAGTAACTCCATGGATGAGTGACAGTCTGTGACTGTCTGTTTACACTGATTGTATCTAAGGTTATATTAGAGTCTGAAGAGGTTCATGGTATTATCACATGAATGATATCATCAGTGATGTTATCAGTCATGTCAAATGAGATGTTTTCAGTGATGTCATCAGTGATGTCATTTGAGATGTCATCAGTGATGTCATCAGTGATGTCACTAACCATGTCATGAATGATGTAATATGTGACATCATCAGCAGTGGATTGCGGGTGCGCGATATATAGTTAGCGCTTATAACTATATATGGAATTTCAATGGTTTTATGCGAGTAAAATAAGGTTTTGTAAATGCAAATCCCTAACTATATATGGCCTAAAACCAATGGTTTTTTCATTGAATTTTCAAGGTTTTGTAAATGCAAATTCCTAACTATATATCCACTATAACCTATGGTTTTTTCTGTGAATTTCATTGGTTTTTTAATAGCAAATATGAAAAGCTTTAAAATGTCAAGTACGTGATAGATAAAAACATTTTCGTATTTATGCACGCTGATGTGCTTTGAACGCTGCCCCCCCCTCCCCTCTTTTCTCTTAGTAGTACTCTCTCTTTGCAGATAGTGAACGGTAGTTAACGCAGGCCTTTGCCCCCGTTGTAATCCGTCGTGCCTGCTTGTCTCTCCATTTGATTGATTGTTATCCAAGCATTTACTGTTTTAGAATTGGTTCTCTTTGGATCATTCTCTATTTACAAACAAGCACAAAGTCGCAATACTCTGTTTAGTCTTTGCAGATAGTGAAAAATCGTGTAAAAAAATAAAAGTAATCGAGCAAAATCAGTAGGCCACTAATTGGATCTCTTTTTGACCTCGCTAAAATAGAAATATTAGGAACAACCCTTCATGAGAAATACGAAAATAGTGAGATGAACTGAGCTCCACACCATGAGGGCTGCAAGACAGCTCGACTCCGTCACCCACCCGCCCAAAATAACGACAAACCCTATGCAAATATTAAAAATATAGACAACACACCAGCAAAGAAACAGGGTAAAACATTTTATTAAATAACTATTTACATAACTATTTTATACTTTTTATTGCCCGATCCGGCTAGCTCAATCGATCGAGCATGAAACTCATGCACTCTGATAGCAAGCGTTGCTACTGATGCTATGCAGACCAAAACTGGTTTTCAGTTTGTACATTTTTCTAGATTTTTCAATCCAAGGTTGGTTGACTTTGTAGAACGATGGCTTCAGATTTTCAGCATACGGTGTGGTGGCGCGGACTGGGAGGGGGCGCTTCGCTCCTGCCCCCTCCCCAAGTAAGATTTTCATACGTGAAAGTACGTTAATGGTTTTGGTCCCTGAGTTGCTTCAATGTCACTGCCATTCTCAAATGGCATAAGTTCTGGATGTTGGGTGCCATAGTTAAGAGTTCTGAGCAGTGCTTGTAACACTGTCTGAAGCTTATTTCCACCTACTGCAGCTTCACTATTCTCAAAGTAAGTGAGTGTCGTTTGTGGACCTGACTGCATTAGAAAACAATGTGATATGTTACCTTCCTAAACAGCTTGACGGAGGCCCCTGAGGGGCGGTGTGATGGCCATGGACTCGGAGAAGACGCTTGGCTCCGACACCCTCCCCAAGTCTTATAGCACTGGTGTAGCCTGAGATCGCCCCCGACATAGGCGGCCGGCTCCCGGGGTCCGGCGGAACTTTTTGCCTTTTGATGACTCTTCAATTCTGGACCTTGTCCCACAATCCGTTTGACCTGAAGACACGCTGTAGTGGGGCGCCCCTTTACCGTTTCAGTTGCCATTCCGCCCGCTTTTGCTACACTGTGCCTCTTCCGCCATTCGGCTGTTTACTGCCCGCTCTTGCGACTACAGCGTCTCGCTCATCATGTAGTTGAGTTGCTCCCGCTCTTGCGGTGCAGCGATAGGCGGCTGCCACAGGACTCTCAAAATGGCGGCCGGCTCTTCGGTTTTGGGCCTGGTCCACTAAAATGGCCCTGGGACACCTTTGAACTCGGACGCTTCCCTGATAGGGCTTGGGTCCCATTCTCGAAAGCGTCCCCTCAGCCGTGAAGATTCTACAAAAGTCTTGGGGGCCTCCGACTCCCACAGGCTTCTGGTGGGAAGCGGCTGCCATGATTGCTCGTGGAATGGCCACGACGGAGCTACGAGATGGTAGTGCTCTCATGCTGATGCCAGCTTTAGTCTGAAACATCCAGAAACACTGTAGACTACCAATTCGATCAGTTCCGGTAGCGCCCCAACATGACCCGGAAGAGAAGAACTTGCCCTCCCCTCTTTGACTGATGGTTCTTGTTGCCTGTCCCCTCTGTTGTCATTTAACAGAACTTTTTGGACTGCTGAAAGGGGTTGTGTTCCGAACGCTGGTTGGTGGAGACATTTTGACTATATTCTTGACCTACGTTGTCGCGTAATGCGTTATATGACACGCCGCGTTAGCGCACCCGGAAGTGATCCGAGGCGCGGCGCGCAGCGCGTAACGTAAGCATAACAGGTCATGTGACTTGTTAATAAAACTTTTCATTGGTTCATTTTGCTTTTGTTATTTTAATGATGAAAAGCTTGGTCATATGAACTAAAAATTACGCTTTTTATTGTTTTCGAACATTATTTTTTTTAAAACATATATGTTATAATATTCCAGGCTAATGTACTTTCCCGGAAAATTTACAACTGTCCTGCAAGTAAAATATATTCCTTTTTCGAGAAAAAGGGCGTTTCTTCCTTCCATGACGGAGCCGTTGAGTAAAAGAGATTCGGCCTGCTGTCTTAGTCGCCGATACGCCTGATTATCAGATTCTTATCGATCACTTTATGTTGCAGAAATGAAAAACACAACTGCCCTTGACCATTTATCTTTACTGCGTTCCTACATATTATACCTTTTATCCGTCATGTAATTGGACTGCTTTATTTCACTTGCCTTTTACTGATTCGAAAACAGTGACTAAAAGTAAAAACTTTACCAATGTAAATACTACTACCGTGTTTTGTTTTAAAAACCTTTATTGTGAAAATGTCAGTATACAAATACGGGCCTATAACCACGTGGGCCGGCCACGGAGCAAACTGAAATCGTATATGATGAGGAGACATTTACACTGTAGAGGAACGTAACGAGCGGGCCATTAGGTTGCAAGAACAAAGGTGTCTAACAGTTGCGGAATCGGTGGACGTACATTTTGTAATTAAAATATGACAGGGCCACTTACAATAACATTTTCTAGATATACATTTGCGGGCAAGGAGTTACGAGTCCCATTTATACCGGCGCCATTTTGTGCGAGGCCGGGCAGGTCCAAGATATAGTCAAAATGTCTCCACCAACCATCGGCCAGACCAGAACCCCTTTCGGCCCTTTATGCTACAAGATGGTGTCTTCCATTCAGAAAATATTGTTGGCAGCATTTTGAAAGGAAACAGAAACAGCCGTTCTCCTAGTGAGTTTCACATTGTTACATTTAGGAAGAATGTTGAAGAGTAGTATGTGGAAAATCTGAAGCCATTTTTCTACAAACTCTCAATCAGACTTGGATAGAAAAAAAAATCTTGAAGAATGTACAAACTGAAAACCAATTTTTGTCTGTATAGCATCAACAGCAACGCTTGAGTCAGCTTTGTGTCAAGCCGCCATTTTCATTCAATCAATAGCGTCCCCCTGCACACATTCAGGGACCTGGTCGTGTCTTCAGATGAAACGGATTGTAGGAAAAGAAGCAGAAAGGAAAAGGAAAAAAGTTCCGCCGGACCTCGGGAGCCGGCCGCCTATGTCATGTGCGACCTTTGGCCACACCAGGGCAATAGTGAAGCTGCAGCAGGTGCAAATAAGCTTCAGACAGTCTTACAAGCACTGCTCAGAAATCTCAACTGAGGCACTCAACATCCAGGACTTGCCATTCGGATCTTGGCGCCTTGTGCTGGTTCCGACCTATTCACACATCGGTCCACTACTGACATCACCTCATAAGCCAACGGGGCACCCCACGCCGACTTTCGGCGCAGCATTGTAGGATGGCCACACCAGTGCGGCAACTTGCTGGACACAACCTCGGTGCCATCCGGATCTCGGCGCGTTCGACTCACTGTACCGCAAGAGTGACCGCAACTCAGCTGGACACGCCATCTTTCGGCGCAGCATTGTAGGATGGCCACACCAGTGCGGCAATTTGCTGGACACCACCTCGGTGCCATCCGGATCTCGGCGCGTTCGAGTCACTGTACCGCAAGAGTGACCGCAACTCAGCTGGACACGCCGTCTTTCGGCGCAGCATTGTAGGATGGCCACACCAGTGCGGCAATTTGCTGGACACCACCTCGGTGCCATCCGGATCTCGGCGCGTTCGAGTCACTGTACCGCAAGAGTGACCGCAACTCAGCTGGACACGCCGTCTTTCGGCGCAGCATTGTAGGATAGCCACACCAGTGCAGCAACTTGCTGGACACTAACTCGGTGCCATCCGGATCTCGGCGCGTTGTGCTGCCTTCGGCCTATTCGCACATCGGTCCGCTACTGACGCCGCCTCACGTGCCAACGGATTTTCTATGCTTTTTGTAGCCCTATGCCGCATAACAGGTCATGTGACTTGTTTATAAAACTTTTCATTGGATCATTTTACTTTTGGTTTCCTAAAGATGGAAGGCTTGGTCATATGACCTAAAAATAACACTTTTCATTGATTTAGAACATTTTTTTTTCCCAAACGATGAAAGCCCCACCTTGTTTCTGGATCATTCAGACTGAAGCTGGCGTCAGCATGAGAGCACCACCATCTCGTGGCTCCGTCGTGGTCATTCTGCGAGCAATCATGGCAGCCGCTCCCCACCGGAAGCCTGCGGGAGTCGGGGGCCCCCAAGACTTTTGTAGAATCTTCACGGCTGAGGGGACGCTTTTCGAGAATGGAGCCCAAGCCCTAGCAGGCAAGCGTCCGAGTTCCAAGGTGTCCCAGGGCCATTTCAGTGGACCAGGCCCAAAACCGAAGAGCCGTCCGCCATTTTAAGAGTCATGTGGCAGGCGCCTATCGCTGCACTGCAAGAGTGGGAGCAACTCAACAACATGGTGAGCGAGACGCTGTAGCCGCAAGAGCGGGCGCAACTCAACTGGATGGCCGCCACCTGGGGAGGCCCGTTCACGCCGCCTCCCCCCCGCCCCCCCCCCCCCCGGGCTGCCGCACGCAAATTTTCGGAGCAGCATTGTAGGATACCAAAACCAGTGCGGCAGTTTACTGGACATCACCTGGGTGCCATCAACATCTCAGCGCGTTCTGCTGCCTTGGGACTATTCGCACAACAGACCGCTACTGACGAGGCCTCCCCCCGCCCCACCCGGGACGCCCCACGCCAATTTTCGGAGCAGCATTGTAGGATCCCAAAACCAGTGCGGCACCCAGGCGACATCACCTGGGTGCCGTCCAGAACTCTGCACGTTGTGCTGCCTTGGGACTATTCGCACAAAAGACAGCTTCTGACCATTGTTGCTTTTTTGGGTGAAAAATGTTTAAATGTTTTTACAGTTTTTGTTCCGTTCATTATAGTTAAATGTTAATAAAGTTTTAAAATCTAACTTTGTTGGAGTGCTATATATGTTTAAAAAATCGAGTGAATGGGGCCTTGAATCGGGTTATTGTCATGTGTGGGCTTTGCAAGTGTACTGCAACAAGATCGGACATTTCAAACTCAAATGCACGTTCTTTTTCTTACCTTTCCGAAGCATGGAGCGCAATAGCAGGCAGAGAAAGGGTGATGCACGTGTTGAACACTGCCTGGCCTGGCAAGTTGCTGGCAGTGCCCCCCCCCCCCGCCCGCTCCTGAAAGAGGGCACACACACACCGCCGCCCCGAGTACTTCACAAATCTTTAAAAGACCATGCGCTTGTTCATGAGGCTTAAATGGTTTATCACCCCTTCTAGAACCCCTGCATCGACCCTCTGACGTTTCCTGGAAGAATTAGCACGTAACACAATACCAAGCCCTGTCAGCTGAAACCCCCGAGAAATCATGGGGCATATTATCAAGGGGGTTTATTTCCGCATTTTTGGGCTTTAAAAGCCAAAAAAAAAAGAGATAAAATTATCTCCCTATTACCAAGCTGTCGCTAACACCAGTTAGTGACAGCTAAAAGGAGATAGCGACCATCTTGGGCCCCGCTTTGCATATCAGTGATATTTATCACTAATGACATGCAAAGTGGGCGTGCCAAGATTTTAGCGACTGGAAACAGTCCCTAACCATCGCTATCTCCTATTACCAACTTTTGGAGATATTCGCGCTAAGCGCGAATATCTCCAAAACCTAACACCTGCCCTAAGCAGTTTTAGCCATGTTATCCAATGGGAAGTGGATAACATGGCTAAGAGCATTTGCTGGATAATGCATGAATATCGCTGACTTTTCAACGATATTCATGCATTGCGGCCGTTTTTTATCGCATTTGCGATAAACCTTGCTAATAGCAAGGTTTATGTGCGATAAAATTCGCCGATGTGTGGCGATAATTTTTGTCTCTAAACAAGTTAGAGACAAAAACTATCGCTAGTTGTTGGTAATATGCCCCCGGGTTTTTGCTTGCAGGAATCGGGAGGCGGGAGACTAGCACTGAAATCAGTAGTCTCACGCCTGAATCGGGAGGGTTGGCATGTCTGGATACTCTACAGCTGGGGCCATAAACTACATCCGCAGGGCTAGGTGATAGCCTAGGTCCGGCCTGGACAATCGGACACAGAGAAAGAGGAGTGTCAGAGGGTGCGGTAGTGAATAGGGTGAAAGGGAGGTGTCGGGCGGGCACAGGGTGTGATTCTCAGAGAAGAGCAGCGCAGATGGGGGGAAGTATATGGCCCATGCATGAGAGAAAGAGCGGGGGTGACCAGTGCGTGGGGGAGATGCTTGCGAGGGTGGGGAGCCATGCTGAGGATCGGCGGCGTGCAGAGAGTGGCCCTGGTCAAGGCATCTAAAATGGCTGCCGTGCACGACAAAATTGTGGCATTGGACAAAAACGCAAGATGGCGCAGACAATGTTTATCAATAAGGATTCATTTATAACAAAATATTTACTCGCAGTGACAAAATGGTGGTCAACACTTCCTGATTTCCATCGAATCGAACGTTAACAAACGTCACGCAGCAAAAAAAAAAAAAAAAGCTCACGCACAGAGCAGTTTTTAGCCATGTTATCCAATGGAAGGTGGATAACATGGCTAAGAGCATTTGCTGGATAATGCATGAATAACGCTGACTTTTCAGCGATATTCATGCATTGTGGCCGATGTGCGGCGATAATTTTTGTCTCTAAACAATTAAAATGAAGCACAAAATGGCGAATTCCCGTTTCGCTACCAGTTTGCGGCCCAGTTCGCGGCCCGTGAAGCGCTTCTACCGTGAAAAATCATTTTTTTTTTATTTTCCCCACGGGACCCTTTAATAACCCCAACAACAATCCTAGGGGGTCAAGAGGGGTATACCTTGCCCCCTTTCAATAAATTCCCCCTTCGTTTTTCACCTCTTCTTCTCTCTCGATCCTACCGAGAGATAAGATGGCGGCCGCTCCGGACTGTTTAGAATGTTGACAGACACCGGAGAGCCAATCAGCTTTCTGTTATCCAATGGAAGGTGGATAACATGGCTAAGAGCATTTGCTGGATAATGCATGAATATCGCTGACTTTTCAGCGATATTCATGCATTGTGGCCGATGTGCGGCGATAATTTTTGTCTCTAAACAATTAAAACGAAGCACAAAATGTCGAATTCCCGTTTCGCTACCAGTTTGCGGCCCAGTTCGCGGCCCGTGAAGCGCTTCTACCGTGAAAAATCATTTTTTTTTTATTTTCCCCACGGGACCCTTTAATAACCCCAACAACAATCCTAGGGGGTCAAGAGGGGTATACCTTGCCCCCTTTCATTAAATTCCCCCTTCGTTTTTCACCTCTTCTTCTCTCTCGATCCTACCGAGAGATAAGATGGCGGCCGCTCCGGACTGTTTAGAATGTTGACAGACACCAGAGAGCCAATCAGCTTTCTGCGCGCAAAGTTCCGTTTCGCGAAAAGTAAGCGGACCGGATCGCTGCCCGGAGCGCTGTTACAGATATATATCTTGTTTTGAACGTTAATTTCTCAAAAACTACTGGAGCACATATATTGAGACCTAGCAAAGGCACATCGGGCTAACAGTCCCTACAATTTTGCCAAGTTTCGTGCAAATCCATTCAGCCGTTCGAGCTAAAAGTGAGTCCAACCGCCCTATGGAAAAATGAATGGGAAAAACGCGTTTTGGGACCCCCCTTTTTTCTCGGCCCCCCCTTGACGACCCCCCCCCCAAATTTCCAGGAGCTGCTCAGAAACAAAATGTGCCATTTTCCTGAAAATTTCAGCCGATTCCATCCACAAACGCCAAAGTTATTAGACATAGAATTTTCAAAAATGCCATAGGGAAAAAATCCTAACTATATATACCTACTGGCGATAGCCAGTAGGTAATATATATATATATATATATATATATATATATATATATATATATATATATATATATACACACACATCACAATGAGTGCCAGTTATTCTTTTTAGCACAATACACACTAGTAAAAAAAAATGATCACATGTGCATTATGTAAACAAGAACTCAGCCTGTCTAATGCCAACATAACAACAAAAATGGCATTCATGTTTTAGGTCAAAAGCGTTTTGATTCTTTAACACAATATGGGATCATCATCAGGATTCTGCGAATGGCGAGCCTGAGGAAGAGCAGAAAGTTAACCACACTAAAAAAGGTGGAAATGTATTTATTTATTTATTTATTTATTATAGTGTTTTGTATAGCGCGAACAAGACCCGTGGGTATCAGAGCGCTTTACATTAAGAGGTCGGTTATAGATGACGTACGTTATATAATTTAAAGCAAACAGATATGAGGTAGTTACTTATATTGCTTTAGGAGGTGAGAATATATATATATTTCCATATAAAGAGCATTTACAATCTTAGTTAGATAATAGATTAGCATATCTAGCAGAGGGATTAAAAAGCAAACAACTATGAGGTAGGTAATTATAAGACATTCAGGAGGTGAGTTTATAAATGTATGTCTTCATATTAGAATGAGGTAGTAGTAAGGATACAGCTAGGTCTCAAGAGAGACTCCTGTCCCGCATCAAAGTTCAGCAAATATCATTGTTCAAGTCGGCGACTTTCATTTCTAGCGACCTTGATGCTGTGTATTAGGGCAGCAATAGATCCTATCTATGATCAGTCGTCATCACTACGTAAGGTATTTAATCATCAGGATGCTTTTCACTTTCCTCTTAAATGATACTGTATTTTGAATCTTTCTAATGTTTGGAGGGAGTGAATTCCAGATTCTCGGGGCTGCTCCTGAGAAGGCTCGGTCATAGGTTTTTTTCTTCCGGAAGAAGGCTGGCATTACCAATAGTTCCTTTGCACTCCTGGCTGGTCTGTGTCCTCCTGATAGTTCGATTTTCCCGGCTAGGTATCTTGGTGTGTTGTAGTGAAGCGCTTTGTGGGTGATACATGCTATTTTTAGTTGAATTCTGGCTTCATATGGCAGCCAGTTAAATGCTTTCAGGTGAGGGGAGATATGGTTGAATTTCCTCGATCCAGTGATAAGTCTTGCCGCTGCGTTAAGACATGCTTTTAGTGGTGCTGTGGACGTTTTTGGTAGACCTGCTAAGGTGGTGCATCCATATTCAATCCTAGATATAACTAAGGATTGGACTGCCAGTTTAAGATCTGCCTCTGAGATGAATGGTTTCAGTTTTCTTATATAGTTCAAGTGGAACCGGGCACGTTTAACCATTGATTTGATGTGGGCTTGCATGTCGAGGTTCTCATCTAGTGTGATTCCAAGCGATTTCGCTGAGTTGACTAGGGTAGGGGTGCAATTAAGCGCTGTCACTAGCTTGGTCCATTCTTTCATTTCCGTTTGGCTCCTTGGTGGTGCAATTAATAGGAACTCAGTTTTGTGAGAATTCAGCTTCAGATGATTGGTTGTTAACCATAACAATGCCATTTTTAACGTCTCATTCATTCATTCAATGCCTTCCAGGGACGTGATCTTTATGTATATTTGCGTGTCGTCTGCATACATGTGATAAGATATCTGTGAGTTACGGAGAATTTCTGTAAGAGGTTCAACATACAAGTTAAACAAATCTGGGGATAATGTCGATCCTTGAGGGACTCCAATTGAGTTAGGGCATGATGGTGAGAGTGATTGGTTGACCAGGAATCTCTGTGTTCTGTTTTGCAGGAATGATTCTAACCATTTCAGTACATTTACAGACATACCTATCCTATCCTGTAGTCTGGACAGTAATGCTTGGTGGTTTACTGTGTCAAACGCAGAGGAAAGGTCTAGGAGAATCAGTAGGCATGCTCGATTTTGATCTAGAGCTAGTAGTGCGTCTTCAACAATATGACGGATCGCTGTTTCCGTGCTATGTCCTGCCCTGAATCCTGATTGATACTCGTCTAGTAGGGAGAAGTTGGTGATGTGTTGGCTCAGTTGGCCTTGCACACATTTCTCAATTAGTTTAGCAAGTAGAGGGATGTTGGTCACTGGGCGAAAATTATTCAGATCTGTTGCATCCGCCGTAGGTTTTTTTTGTTTATGGGGATGACTTGTCCTGTTTTCAGGCAGTCTGGGAGGATTCCTTGTGATAGCGATGCATTCATAATTTTGGTCCAGATTGGAACCACAATATGGCTGATTTCTTTTAGGCACTTCACCGGTAAAGGGTCGTTATAGTGGTTGTTAGGTCTGATATCCACGAGCGTTTTGGCGACGGTATTCTGGTCATATAATTTGAAGGTATTCCATTGTGCCTTGTTTTTGGCCTTATTACCGTCTGTTTCCAAACTGGTATCAATCAAAGATACGTGTTGGGTGGTTAGGCTATCCGCAGCGCTTTTGAGCTCTTTCTCAAGCGAGTTGGCCTTCTCCGTGAAAAATGTCGAGAATTCTTCGCAGCTTAGAAGTGTTTTCGTTTTCTCTTGTGCCGATTTTGCTAGTTTATTTGATTGTTGCTTTAAGATTTCGAATAATTTCCTTGGTCTGTTTTTGGCCTTATCAAGTTCTGATCTTATGAATTCCTTTTTGGAATTGATGACCTTTTTGTTATATTGGTTTCTGAATTTTTCTGAGGGATTTCAGCTCAGGGGATGAAGGGTGTTGTCTCCATTTTCTTTCAGCCATTCTCAGTTTTCGCCTTTCATCGTTCAAGGACCCATTAAACCATGGATTTTTTTGCTTCTCTGTGACTTTTTTCAATTTTAGTGGCATGGTGTTGTTAACGATTTTCGCGACTGATGTAATGTAGTGATCTGTCAGATCGTTTACATTCTGCAGGTTGTAAGGAAGCTTTAGGTCTCTCTCACAGCACTCTACTAGTTACTCAATATTCTCCTCTTTTGTGTCTCGGATCAATTTTTTGATCTTGACAGGTTGCAAGGTCTTGCTCTTTTTCAACATGGGCATCATAAATGTTATGGTATGGTGATCTGACCAGTCACACGAGTCTATTGAGAGGATTGATGTGTCTTCGTTTTTTGATATTATCCAGTCTAACGTTGCTCCTTTCGAGTGAGTAGGTTGCGTGCATGCTTGTGTGAGATTTAGCTCCGATAGGAAATCTATGACCGCGTTGATCGATTTGTCATTGCAGTCGTCCCAGTGTAAGTTGGAATCGCCTAGGTAAATGTTATTGGTGTCGGTGTTAGAGTTGGTCATTATGATCTCCATTGACTGATCAATGAACTTGGCGTTTTCTCCTGGTGGATGGTACAGCGCATGCAGGTTACATCTCTGATTGACTGTTGAGCTTATATTAAGACCTAGGTATTCACATGATTCAAGTGGGTCGGATTGTAGTGGTTGACCTCAATATCCGATCGGTGAAGCAGGCTAAACCTCCTCCTATCTTCTTTAGTCTATCCAGTCTTACAATGTTATACTGAGGAGGTACTAAGAGATCCATTTTTGGAGATGATGACTCCGATAGCCACGTTTCTGTAAGGATTGCTAAATCTATTTCCTTGTTGATGATGAGGTCCGCTATGTCTGATACATGTTTGGTTGCAGAGCGACAGTTGAGTAGAAAGCATATCATAGGTTCCCTGAGTTACTGGGGTTCAGAGTTTTCACCTCGTCGGTTCGCTGTACTTGTTGTAAGTTATTGTGGTTGGATTTCCTTTCATTCTGTCTGGATGTTCTATTGGGATCGATCGGTACCGTTTTGATTCTCTCCTCTTCTTTGCGGTTCGATGGTTCATATGATCGGAGCAATGCCAGGGTCTCCTCCTTCGACCAGGAGTTAGTCCTAACTGGTCGGCTGTGCCTATTTGAAAGTGGCATGGCCGTCTCGTTGCTCTTTCTTTGTGAAGATTGTACCAGATTTTGGATATGCGTGACCTTGGAGTGAGTGCTTGCCGTCATTTCCATTATTTTTTCCATCGCTTGTCGAGTGCTAAGTGTGTCTTGTGCCATGTTGCCAATTAGTTTCCGATTTTGGAGAGTTCTCTTAGGAATGCCTGACCTTTCTATCTGCGATTTGCATTTTGATTTTCTATGTTTCGGACCAATTCTTTTAGTAAAAATCCTTTTCTTTATAATCTTGGTATGGTTGTCAGACCTGTTTCTATTCGCAATGAGGGATAAGTTATCTATGTTTAGTGATGTTAGGAGTGCATTAGTGGGTGAGGTTCTTGGTGTCACTTGTGAAGCACCAGAGAGATGTAAAGAATGGTAGATATCTTCTACTTTATTTAATTCCCGGTCATCATTGTGTGGTTCACTCGAAGGAGATGTCTGCACTGCGTGAGGTGTCTTATCATTTGGGAGCGGCGTTGATTCCTCCGTTTGGAGTTGGTTCTGTTTGTAATTCCCATGTCTTACAGACCTCTTTGTCCGTACTGTCTTCTTCTCAGATGTTGTCACTCCTATTTCAGTTTTGTCACCTGTTCCTGTATCTTGATCCCGATGTCCTCCATTCCGTTTAAAGACTCTAGTAATAGTGTTGTTAACGTCAGTATTGCCTTCTGGTGAGGTCCGATGTGTATGATATCTTGATCTCTCTGAAGGTATCTCTACATTAGGGAGTGGCATCGTATTATCATTATTGTCAGGATTCTCTACTGGTGGGGTCCGTTGTAGTTGACATCTTGCGCCCTCTAATGCTTCCTTCAAGGTCTCAAATACATTATCAAACTTGCCTAGCTCGCTGTTGGCTGCTTGTATCAGCACTATTCCAGTTTTATACATGGTAATGCATAAATCCGCTTTGAATCTTTTTGACGGAGAGATTAACATTTTTGTGCCATGTGGGATATTTTTTATAGCTTTAATGTTAAGCAATCTTGTGAAGGTATTGCGCCATTTAGCCGTTTTATTTGTGAAGAATATCAGGTCGTTCACAATAGTGCCTTTATCTGTGCTAAAATAGGGGTCGGAGATCAGTGTATCTGGGTTATTTCTCATGAAGTTATGTTTGAACTTTTTTGCTGCATTTTTGGATAAAGTAGTTGGATATTTTATAGTCTGGGCATTCAGGCAGCTGCTTCTGTGCAGTTTTCATCCATGTTTGCTCCTCTTCGTTGGTCTTGTGGTGACTCTTCTTTATTTGACTGCGTGCATTCCTTCTTCATTTGGTGATGTAATTGTCTTTTACCCTTAATTACTGGCTGCTAGTAATCATAATTATATATCCAATATTATAGCACTGGTATTATATAATTATTATATCAGACGTTACGATAAATAGGATTATCCTAACGCCTGTGGTGTGTTGGCACCAGTATTGTATAATTCTTATATCAGGAGTTATGATAGATAAGATTATCTTAATGCTTGTGGTGGTTGTAGTACTCCATGATATATTTCTGCTATCGATTTTCTTCCCTATAGATTCATCTGTATTCATTAGAATGTGCTCTCATCCTATTGAGTGAGCAACTTGCTTCATTTCAAGATGTCCGCCGATTTGGATGTTCTTCTGTGAATTGCATCCTTTTTGTTACTACTCTTGTCTTTGTCCTTTTTCCATTTTCATCATCTGTTTTGGGGGTTGGCTCCTTCCTTCCTGCCCCTGGAAGATATCGATTAGTCCTTTTTCCCTTGCTCCTGTCTCATCAGACTCCTTCGTTCCTGCAGATCCAGGATCCCAGCAGAAGGCAGCAGGGGAATTGCCTGTACTGAGCGAAAGGTCCAGAGGTAATAATTGGGTAAGGCAGGCGGCTAACTTTGGAAAATCACACAGCCCAGCATCACAGTGCCTGGATACCCTCATAGGTGATAAGTCGCCCTCTGCATGTACCGATTGATGATGATGATGATGATAAACAAGCATTTGCAATGCAATAGGTCTTGCATTTTTTAGAGTTTGAGTTATTGGCATTGTAAATATGAGCTGTACGTCTGTGTTTGCAGTGTAGTGAATTTCTGTGAATATAAATAGTTGCATGTATTGTAGTGTATTGGCAAACTGTAATGTTACTGTTAGTTGGCAATGTAAAAGCAGCATAAGATGCAACAGCCTGCCACTAAGAAAACTTTGGTCCTTCTTTGGAGTTCTCCGGAGAGGGATATCTGGTGGTAGATGCTCCTCTGTCGTGAGGTGCTGTTGACATCAGTTAGCTCTGGGCTGGGCAGATGGGATATCTGACACATGTTAGTTGATCTCCCCCACAGCACTGCATTTATTTGCTTTATTTAACAATGTATGTTAAGCGGGATGGGACTGTTTCAGTTAGAACATTGAGAGCGCTGATCCATTCCTGGCACCTACGTCTCAAGGGACTGACCTGAATGCTAGAAATATCTCTTGCTTCCGAAACAAGTGAAGGTGAGCGGAACTCCTGCCTCATGCCCAATAATAATGCATCCCAGATGCTAGACCCCTGCAGTGTGAAACGTATTCCACTGTGCATGTTTCTCCATCCTTTTAGTACCTGTAGTGTCTAGCTGTTTGAGTGTCATCCAGAAGTCAGACATTGGATTGCACATTATTTCTCTAGTCAGATGGTTCAGTGAGTTATCATTTGCAGGCTGCATGTGCAAGTCACTAGTTTGAATACTAGTTAAGCCCACTTCACCTTCAGTTTCCATGGGGTCAATAAATTGACTCCCGTTAAATTTGCTAAATAGAATAATACCTGTTAAATTACAGTGCTTCCAATGGCTAATGGTGTGATGTGTATGTGAGAAACGTCATTATTTGTTTGGAGCTTATAAGCGGGGTCCAGGTCTTTTTTTTCATATGCAATCCCGAGTGGTCTTTTGAACCTGAAATTGATTTGAGGTAATTTTTTTTTTAAACGTTTATTTCAAGAAAGTAATTCAAATACAGACCTACAACCACAGGGGCCGGCCAGTAGCAGTAAATATCGAAATCAAAAATAGTACACAGCTCATCAGCCGACAACCCGGGGGACCAGCAGCGATACAATATGCCCATACGATGTTCTTGTGATGATAGGAGGATAAATGAAAGGTTTAACGTTTTATATTTTTTTTTAAACAAACATAACAACAAGATTCCGAGGTGATATCTATAATGTATGTGGCTGTCTCAGATAGCAGGGGGAGCGACCCAGCTAAAAAGCTGATGTGAAAAAGGATATGGAAACACGAGGAGGGAAGGAAGGGGTTGAGAGCAAACAAGCAAGTAAAGTACAATAGGATATACATGTATGGAATGCCCGGTCATGGGGACAGAGGAATATCATTGGTTTCTACAAAAGGGGGGGTGCAAATCTCTCCAGATATGAGTTCCATTGACCCCATATCCTCCCCCATTTCTTAGGCCTTCCACGGGCGATGTACACAGTTTTTTTTCTGAACATGCACCAATCCGTGTTTTCCTTCCAGGTTGAAACCAGAGGTGCCCTTTGAGACCCCCACAGCTGGGCTATGTCTCTTTTCGCTATCATGTTGCCGAGGGTGGCCCATTGAGTCTGCGCTACGCTGTAATCATTCGCCTCCCAAACGTTCAACAGGCACCTTCTGGCCTCAGGCAATAACGAAACACCCGTAACCTCTTCCATTACCTCATGCACTCGTCTCCAGTACACCACTATGTCCAGACATTCCCACAAAATTTGGAGAAAAGTAGCAAGCATACCGCAGCCACACCTACACAACCCATCCATAGAGTAACCCATACGCATCAGGCGTGGACTCGTGACATACACGCGGTGTAAAATCTTCAATTGCACCAGCCGGAGACGCGCCGGAATCGCGACTTCCTTAGGGGATGATATGGCGGCCTGCCAATCTTCGTCATCCAGCTCCAGCCCGTCACCAGTCCAGGCCCCACGAAGCTGTACAAGAAGATCCGAGCGATCATTGATGAGCTTTTTATAAATGAGGGTGATGGTACTATCAGGGACATACCCGTCAAGTACTCTGTCTTTCAGGGTAGAGGACTCTGGGATAGCGGTACCGGCCGGGAAGACGGAGTCAAGTGGATGAAGAACCTGCATATACCGGAAGTGCTCTCTATCGCCCAGTTTATACTCTCGTTGAAGTTCCACAAAGGTTTTGATCCTATCCTTGACCCAGAGGTCTCCTACCCAACCAATGCCAATAAGATCCCATTTGTCAAATCCCTTCGTCGTCCAAAGACAGCCCAGTCTCTCCGCCGCAGAAAGCGGAGTGCTTTGGTCAGCCTGTCTGTCCATCCCGTGGCAGCAGTCGCAGCGCCCCACACTCGTACCGCAACCCCAGTGGGACCGGTGAGATTTTTCCCCGCCGATCTAGAGTAGAGCGCCCTATTGTAATTTCCTCCCGGTAGCTGCCATTTATCCATCTCGAATGCCGGATTCGGAACCGGACCATACATTGCGTGGTTGACCGCACTCAGTTGTGATGCCCAGTAGTACCGTTTTATATCGGGCAACGCTATGCCACCGTCGTACCAGGGCAAAGTCAATTTCGCCAGTGCAATGCGAGGTCGCCCGCCCCATACCAGCTTCCTCTGGAGGCCCTCGATCTCCTGGAAATAACTAGCAGGCACCAAGTCAAGCGTGTTTTGGAGGGCGTACAGAAATCGAGGGAGGGACATCATCTTAAACAGGGCCGCTCTCCCAACCGGGGACAGCGGCAAACCGCACCACGCTGTGACGTCCGACCGAAGCCGGCGGAGTGGAGGAAACAGATTCCTCTCATACCATACGGCTGAGTCCAAGGAAATATAAATCCCCAAGTATTTAAAGCTGTTGTGCGATACCGGTATTGGACAGATACGGGGCAACAGGGGCAGTTTTTCAGTGAGCGGCTAAATGCAGGCCCGATTGATGGCCAAACCCGAGTTCCTCCCAAAGGAGCGTAACACGTCGAACAACACTCCTAGTGACTTACAAGGGGAAGTAAGGTATAACAGAATATCATCGGCGTACAACGATATACGGTCCTCAAAGTCAGAGGACCAACTAATGCCTTTAAGCGATGGCTCCCACCTAAGCTACGCGGCAAGGGGCTCAAGAGCAAGCACGAAGAGGAGCGGTGATAACGGGCAGCCCTGTCGTGTGCCTCTTCCTAGGACGAAAGGCTCCAAGGCCGTACCATTGACCACCACTTGGGCCAGTGGTTGTTCATAAAGAAGTCTGACCCGGCCAATAAAATTAGGACCAAAACCGAATTTTGCGAGGGCCGCCCACAAATACGGCCATTCTATCGTGTCGAAGGCCATCGAGGCATCTAAAGAGACCAAGATGGCCAGCTCACGAAGTGACCATGCCCTTGCCAGTACACCGTGAAGGGGGCGAAGATTGAGAGCCGTATTCCGATGAGGAATGAACCCGGACTGATCAGGGTGTATAAAATCACTGATCACCGTAATCAGACGATTTGCCAAAAGTTTCGCCAAAATTTTGGGCTCGATGTTCAGAAGCGAGATCGGCCTATATGATTAACATTGATCACGAGGCTTCCTGTCTTTGTGAATGACGACAATGGACGCCAATCTCTGATCCCGGGGAAGAACTCCGAGATCTCGCGATTCCAAAAACATTTGGCGAAGGTGTGGCACCATCTTGTCTGTACACAATTTGTACAGCTCTATCGGGATACCATTCGGGCCGGAGGCCTTTCCTGAGCGAAGGGAGCGGATAGCAAGCGCTATTTCATCAGTAGAAAAATCCACCTCCATAAGCTCCCTTTCTGACTCCGAAAGGCTAGGCAGCGCGATATCCCTAAGTAGCAAATGTGAATCCTCCTCCGGCCTGTCCGAGACCGGCGCGTAGACCTTCTGAAAGTACTGAGCAAAAACTGTGACTATCTCATCTGGGTCCACGACTTGTTCACTGTCCTCTCTTACCACAACAGGCACCACACGATTCAACCTTTCTCTCTTATCCAACCACGCAATCAACTTCCCGGCCTTGTCACCAACATCATACAAACGCCCCTGCTGCTCACGACTCATCATCCTTGCCGCATCCGTCACCAGCGCTCTGTAATCGGCCTGTTTAAGGGCCAAAACATGCAAACCCTCGGGTATACCCCAGATTCCAACTCTTCTTCCAGAGCTGTGATTTCAGTCTCCAATCTCACCACTTCCTCATTCTTGCTTTTCCTCGCGCTAGCAATCAGGGACAGGGCTTGGCCCCGGACAACCGTCTTATTGGCCTCCCACAGGGAAACTGAAGAGGACACAGACCCAACGTTCTCCGCAAAGTAATGGTCCATACATTTGACCACCCCAGCCCTGGTTTTCGGATTGCGTAGGTGCCAGGGGTTAATTGGGGCAACCCGGCCCTCAGCTCCCAATTGTACATCAATCATGAGCCAGAGAGGGGAGTGATCCGAGATCCCCCGAGCGAGATGTCGAAGTTCCCTCACAGAGACCATCTGCACCGCTGGCATCAGGATATAATCGAGCCTCGAGAGACTCCCATGCGCTCCCGAATAGAAGGTGTATTGTGCCTGTCCAGGGTGCAGGTGCCTCCAGCAATCCACTAAACCCAGCGCATCCAGGAAGTTGCTCATCCATAACTATGACCTCAAAAGAGTCCGGGGGGGGTTACGATCCTCGCTGCCACAAACAACTGAGTTAAAGTCCCCACCAACCACCAACATGCCCAGAGGGAAGTTCAATACCACTCTACCCAGATCAGAAAACGTGATGGACTGTAAACCCGGTGGGACATACACAGAAAGAACAGAGATCGTCTTCCCCTCCCAGCGACCCGTAATGGCCGCGTATCGGCCTCTATCATCTAGCACAGTATCGTCTATCTCCAAGGGGAGGTAACTCCTGACCAGGACACCCGCCCCCTCGACCCAGTAGTGAATCCTGAATGTGCCACAAAACGGTATCCCCTTCTATTCAATGCCTGGCAAGCATTCCCTATCAGATGTGTCTCCTGCAGTAACACTATATCCGGTGAAAGACGTTTCAGATACTGTAAAACAATCCCCCGCTTGATCCTATCACCCAGGCCATTAACATTCCAACTCAGCACCGGCAACCCCCTACCCCATTCCAAAAACGTGAGCTTGTGCTCCCCCCATAAAGAAACAGTAACAGTGAACAGAATGTGCAACGAAATAGAACCTCGGAATAAACTAAGAAATAAAAAGCCCCCCCCCACCCCCAGGAAAACCCCTAGAACACACACCCCCACCCTGCACCCCTGCGTTAGACCCGAAAGCCACCCCAACTTGCAGTGTGCCTGTCACCCCATTAAACTAATCTACGAAAAGAGAGAGAAAGACCCCTTAGAGGAGGAGGAATCCCGAGCCCTTCCACCCCGGGTAATCAACAGTTCATGCACATAAGAATAATCAAACCCCCGCTGTAAGTCCATATAGGTGGCACACCGGTAGAGACTCACTCCACCCGTTCCTCCAGGCCACCTTCAGCGCCCTTTGATTGTTCCTGTCGATCACTATGTGCCGGCAATGTATCAAGCCAGTCACTGGCAACCTCCGGGCGATCAAAGAAAAGCGCACGCTCCTCGTATTTGATCCTCAAGCGAGCCGGGAAAAGCATGGCGTACTTTAGTCCCATGTCTCTGAGGCGCCTTTTCACCCCGGTGAGGCTCATGCGTTGTTTTTGCACCGCTTGCGTGAAGTCTGGATAAAAACTGATCGACGCATTGTCAAATTTAGTGGGTCCATTGGAGCGTGATGCTTGCAGGATAGCGTCTCTGTCCCGAAAGTTGAAGATCCTGGCTATAATAGGTCTTGGTGCGGTGCCCAGTTTAGGCCTACCACCTGGGACTTTGTGGGCACGCTCCACGGTGAAAAAGTTGCTGAGTCCCTTAGGCGCGAGATGATGCAGCACAAGGTCCTCCACCAAAAGATCCGTAGAGAGCTCTGAGGAACTTTCCGGGACACCAATAATGCAAACATTGGCCCGGCTCTCAAAGTCATCCAGCCGACGGGCAAACAAGTCATTTGATGTTCGGAGACTACGAACCTCCGCCTGTAGGTCAGAGACATCTGTCGTGAGACTTGCGGTCTTAATGTCCTGCGACTTAACCTGCTCGGTAGTCTTTGCGAGGAACGTTCTGATAAGGTTGACTTCAATCACCACAGTGTCTATCTTTGAAGCCAGGGTCTCATACTGCTGACCCATCGAGGTCTTCACACTGGCAATGGCACCCATGACATCCCGCAATGTCAAGTCTTCCGTTGCAGGAGAGCCATCCCCAGTCTCATCCAAGACTTTACCCGCTCCACCAGGGGATCCCTTCGGGCGGGCGAAGCGATCAATAGTATTGGATTGGGCGACACCCCCTCGGAATGTGCCCCTGGTGGCCCTCTTCTCATTCTCCGACCTGCCCGCCATGTTGGGTAGCGAGCCCAGTCGGGCCGTTTGAGATCTGGTGAGAATGGCTCTCCGCAAAACCGACCTGCAAAGTCAGGGAGGAGGGCGAAAGAAGGAGAGGCGCGGGGCCAACAGCAGGGCACAGGCCAGCAGTCTCAACAGACAGCGAGTCGCAGTAGTCGATGACCAAAAACGAAACCGAAAGTACCTCAGGGGCGACGGAAGGATCTCAATGACCGTTGTTGTTCAATTGCCACCTGGGTACTTCGAAGACTCGAGGCCGCGGAGATTGGTCAGTGTAGGCCACAAAGTTCTAAGATGCAGAGAGTCCCGTTCCCAGCGGCCAAATCAATTTTTGAAAAGAGATACCATGCCAGCAGGGCATCAGCTAGTAGAACCCGTAGTCAAAATCAGGATATGTGGCAGGATAAATGCGGGAAGTGGAAAGGGTCTCGGGAGCCCTGTGCTCACGCGTCCATCTTGGATCCGCGCGTAGCTCCTCATGATTTGAGGTAAGTTAACTTCAATGTTCATCCTTTGATTCATGAGGATTCTGTACAACAGTGTTTTTCAGTGAGCCCATTTCAATGTATCACGTGATGATGCAAGGCCTGGATTGTACTGTTTTCTTAGCTGTCCCCATTGAGTGTTTTGAAGCAGTGGAGCTGTGCACTGAAAAAATGTTACTGTAAATGCACACATATGTGGGTTTTTACATGCTAGTGTTCATAAACGATTGTGATTGGCGTGCAATGCAGTTAGTCCAATGATGCTACTTTTCTTTGTGCTAATTGCTGTCTGTGAAAGCGAGGTGGGTTGGGTAGCATGTGTTAAATACCCCTTGAAAAAAAAAACTAATGGCCTTTTCAGTTAGTAAAATACACAGAAAAATCTATTCAAACAAAACAGGCACCCGAATACTACCAAGATTTCGGTCTTCTGTAAATATTTCAATGCTTAATTCTCGCCCGCACTGATTCTCACGGTATATCTGCCGAGTGCAAAGCGTTAGAATAGTTAGCCCAGCCCTTAAACTATGTTGCAATTGTTCATTTGCATAAATGCATACAGGTCTCAACCGTTGTCAGGAGATATATTTGTGCAAGGTTGATATCAAGTATACAGACTTTTCATTCTGTGTTTTTTGCAAACTATGTCGTCCATGCACGCTGTTGTCAGTCAACTTTGCATTTCGATCACTAGAGAGCGGACGAAGACCTTGCAACCTTGTTACTCATCGGTGTGACCTCTCCTGTCAAACACTTTGGGCCTCTTTAATGAGGCTGTGCTTCACTTTTACGCCGCCGGTGCGTCACTTTTTGTGACGCACCAGTGGCATAAAAAATGCGCCTAGTTGCGCCATATTTACAAAGTGACGCATCTAGGTACATGCATCACTTTGTAAACCCCTGCGCCATATTATACCTGCGCCAGGTATAATGTATGCAAGGGGGCCTATTGACGCAAGGAAGGGTTGTAGAAGTGACGCAGTGAAATCTATGAGATTTCACTGCGTCACTTTTAGGACACCGTTGCGTCAAAATCTTGCGCCTGCCTCACAGCAGGCGTAAGACTGACGCAGGCCCTTTCAGATGGGGCTTGCTCCATGTGAAAGGACGCATTGCTGGAGTTGCGTCACTTTTGTGACACACTCCAGCAATGCGTCACCTTTGCGCTTACAGATACGTCAGAAATACTGACGTATCTGTAACTCCTTGCGACATGATGCGTCATACATTAAATATGACGCATCAGGAATGTCACAAGGAGTGTGCACTGAGAAGTGACGCATCGCTGCTTTCAAGCAGCGATGCGTCATTTCTCATAAATGAGGCCCTTTAATCTGGGCTCAGGCAGCTCCCAGAAAGTCTGCTATTTCCCTTATTGTGTGTTACTAAAATCGAAGAGTTTTATCAGCGTATACTCTGTTCGCCTTTTCTATTTGTTGTTCATAGCTGTTTTGCGTGTACAATCGCCACAGTTCCTAGTGAACTCTTCTAACGCTGGATGGTCTCGTGTTGGCAGGGTTGGATAGGGATTGAAAACCGGCCTGGGTACGCAAAAAAAAAATCGCCCCACATCTACATAATGCATTTCTTGAAATCATTGCTTTGGAGTAGTCTTATCAAATAACGAGCGCATGACACACATAGCAGAGTCATGAAACATTCTTTCTGACAGATGACAAAGAAAAAACAAGTGAGCAGCATTCCTGGAAAACACAGAGGCAGAATAAATTGTTTTCAATTATTTGCATTTTAAAGTTTAGCATTGTTCTAAATATGACTATCGCTACTTGTTGTTATTTTGCTGCCTTTTGAGATTCAGGTAATCTTATTTTTTTCTTGTTTGTACTGATTTACACTGAAATCTCCCTCCCCCTTTCCATTTTTCCCCCCTTCCCCCCTGCCCTCTCCCTTAAATATATTCTAATACGTATTTTATTTTACAAATGTATAACATTGATTCTTTCATATTGTATTTCGTTTGTATTTGTTCATGAATACGTATGTTATGCTCTCTTTTTTTTCTTTTTTCATCAATGTCATGAGTCAAGTCATGAAATTTGTATAGCGCACTACATACCCAGAGGGTTTCAAGGCGCTTAGGAAAGGGGGGAGGATTATTTGTCAAATATCCACGTTTTAAGCTGCTTTCTGAACGCTAGGTGATTCTGGGTGAGGCGAAGGTAAGCGGGGAGTGAGTTCCATGTTTTGGCGGCCAGGTATGAAAAGGATCTGCCTCCCATGGTGGTCTTGTTGATGCGAGGTACAGTGGCGAAGGCTTGGCTGGAAGAGCGAAGTTGGCGGGCGGGGGTGTAGAAGGACAGCCGAGAGTTGAGGCAATCTGGTCCGATGTCGTAGAGTGATTTGTGTGCGTGGGTAAGCAGTCGGAAAGTGATCCTCTTATTGACGGGTAGCCAGTGGAGGTCTCTCAGGTGACCAGAGATGTGTTCGTTGCGTGGGATGTCTAATATGAGCCTGGCTGATGCGTTTTGGATTCGTTGGAGTTTCTTCTGGAGTTTAGCGGTGGTGCCTGCGTAGAGGGTGTTTCCGTAATCCAGTCGGCTCGTGACCAGAGCATGGGTGACTGTTTTCCTTGTTTCGGATGGGATCCAGCGAAATGTTTTTCTGAGCATGCGAAGAATGTTAAAGCAGGAGGAGGATACGGCGCTGACTTGTTTGTTCATTGAAAGTGAGGAATCTAGGATGACGCCTAGGTTCCGTGCGTGGTCTGTCGGGATGGGTGCTTTTCCGAGGGCTTCCGGCCACCAGGAGTCATCCCAAGCCGAGGGGGATGTGCCTAAGATGAGGACTTCTGTTTTGTCTGAGTTCAGTTTCAGGCGGCTTTGTTTCATCCATTCTGCGACTTCTTTCATTCCTTCGTGTAGGTTAGTTTTGGCGGTGCTGGGGTCCCTGGTGAGAGAGAGGATAATTTGAGTGTCATCCGCGTAGGAGATGATGTTGAGATTGTGTCGGCGAGCGATGGCCGCAAGGGGGCTCATGTAAACGTTGAAGAGGGTAGGGCTGAGTGAGGATCCTTGTGGTACGTCGCAGATGATTTCAGAGGCCTCGGACTTGAATGGTGGGAGGCGGACTCTCTGGGTTCTTCCATTGAGGAACGAGGTGATCCAGTCAAGTGCTTTTCCTTGGATTCCGATGTTGTTGAGGCGTTGTAAAAGGGTGCTGTGGCAGACTGTGTCGAATGCTGCAGAGAGGTCAAGGAGGATGAGGGCGACTGTGTCTCCATTGTCCAGTAGAGTTCGAATGTCGTCTGTTGCTGCGATGAGGGCGGTCTCAGTGCTGTGTTTTGCTCGGAAGCCAGATTGTGAGGGGTCGAGGGATTTGTTGGCTTCGAGGAAGGCGGCGAGCTGGTTGTTGACTGCTTTCTCGATGACTTTGGCCGGGAATGGAAGAAGCGAGATGGGGCGGTAGTTTTTGAGTTCGGTGGGGTCTGCTGTTGGTTTTTTCAGAAGGGCGGTGAGTTCAGCGTGTTTCTAGTCATCCGGGAAGGTGGCGGTGTTGAAGGAGCAATTGATGACGTCTCGGAGGTGCGGAGCTATGACGGAGTCTGCTTTGTTGAAGATGTGGTGAGGGCATGGGTCTGTGGGGGATCCAGAGTGGATGGAGTTCATCAGGCGGATGGTGTCCTCGGTGGAGATTGGGTTCCAGGCGTTAAGGGTGTTAGCGGGGGGAAGATGGTTCTCAGATGGTAGGGTGGGTTGGCTTCCGGGTTGGTTGTCGAAGCTGTTGTGGATGTCGACAATCTTGTTGTGGAAGAAAGAGGCTAGGGAGTCGCAGAGGGTTTGAGAGGGGGTGATGTCGTTGGAGTTGGCCGAGGGGTTGGAAAATTCCTTGACGATGTTGAATAGTTCCTTGCTGTTGTGGGCGTTGTTGTCAAGTCGATCCTTGAATGATGTTTTCTTGGCTTTTCGGATCAGTTGGTGGTGAGTACGAATGGCGCTTTTGAAGGCATCCTTGTTGCTGGTGGATGGGTCTTTCTTCCAGGTCTTTTCAAGGGAGCGGCACAGTTTCTTGGATTTCTTTAGGTCATCGTTGAACCATGCGGCCTTCTTGTTTCCAAGTTTGTGAAGACGTTTTTTCAGTGGTGCTAAGGTGTCGGCGGTGTTGGATAGCCAAAGGGTGAGGTTGGAGGCGGCTTCGTTGGCATTGGAAGAGAGGGCTGGGGTGTTTAAAAGGAGCGATGAGGAGATCTGGTCGATGGTGATTTTGTTCCAGTTTCTTTGCAGAGTTGGTTGGTGGTGGTTGATGGGTTTTGGTTTGTTGTAGGCGAAGTGAACGCAGCTGTGGTCAGTCCAGAGGAGCTCCGTAGTGTGGCTGAAGGAGACATGATTGCTGGAGGTGAAGATTGGGTCGAGTGTGTGACCTGCGATGTGGGTGGGGGAAGTGACCAGTTGTTTAAGTCCGAGGTTGGCGAGGTTGTCTAAGAGGGTGGCGGTGTTGCGGTCGTTGAGCTTTTCGAGGTGGAAGTTGAGGTCTCCTAGGAGGATGTAGTCTTTGGAGGGGAGCGCGTGTGGGGTGATGAAGTCTGTGATGTCTTCACTGAATTTTGCGCGGGGTCCTGGTGGTCTGTAGAGGAGGGTGCCTCTGAGAGTTGTCTTGGGGTCGATGTGGATCTGGAAGTGAAGGTGTTCGGAGTTAGCGAGGTTGGCGTCGGAGTTGGTGGAAATGCGGATGGATTTCTTATGGACGATAGCGATTCCTCCTCCTGTATGGTCGGTGCGGTCCTTGCGTGTGATCTTATAGTCTTCAGGGATAGCGATGGCGATGTCGGGGGCGGAGGAGGCGTTCATCCATGTTTCCGTTAGGAAGGCGACGTCAGGAGAGATGGTGTCTAGTAGGTTCCAAAGGTCAATGGCGTGCCTGTGGACCGAGCGGGTGTTGAGAAGGATGCATTCTAGGTGGTTGGGGTCGGGAATCTGTGGTGTGGTCGTAGCGGAGATGTTGTCGGTGCCGCTGACTCTGCAGGAGTAGCAGGAGAAAGGTCCATGGGTGTGTCCAGGAGCGGCTTGGACGCAGTTGGGGGCGCGGCCGGGGTTGAGGGCTAGGAGGGAGGCGGCATCATAGGTAATGCGGGAGGGCTGGGCAGCGCGAGGGGCAGGGGGAAACTTAAAAAGATTAAATTGTTTATATATTTTCTTGAGTTCAGAATGATTTGAAACTTAAAAAGATTAAATTGTTTATATATTTTCTTGAGTTCAGAATGATTTGATTGAAACAATATGCAAACAGAAGAAATCAGACAAATACAATACAGAAAGAAATATTCTCATATGCGTAAATGATGAAATTGCAAACATAAAATGCAATGATGTTTATATATGTTCTACATCCTTTCCTCAGGTTAAAAAAGAAACGCAATACTATTTTGTGTGTCCTTGCAGAAAGTATGCAGTTCTGTCATCAGTCAGTTGTATTTTGGGATCGCCGCTCTGACCTGCCACGGTAGCAAAGTGTATTTGAATTAAAACTGTGTTGTTAAGTCTGCCCGCAAGCTTATCTAGTACCAGCCTGCCAGGGAAATGGGTTGCCTAGAGGCGTCCAGGGAGTGGTATGTGGTACGCCAGCCGGAAGCTGCAGTGGTAGAAAAGGCGCTGCTCGCTTCGTTCTTCTTTGGCATGGTGGCAACAACGGGATTCACTGATTTCTAGTGCAATATACAGCAAGAGAATAAAAGGGGCTTTAGATATCTATCTTTCTCATGTTTTGTCGCTCTTTTTCCTGGGCACTCAGGTCTACACTGAGACCTTGTGAAGCTGGTGCGGTGAAACTGGTGAATCAGTGACAGAGAACAAGGAATAATGACTGTTGTACCGAGTGATGTACTAAGTAAGGGAAGCTATACCGAGGAGGTGATTGCATCCGTAGTCATCACTCCAGCACAGTGTAATTGCTAGATTTTCCCACATGTCAGGAAGTTGTCTTTCTTGAAAGGGCGCGTGCTGCAGTGTGCCCTCGAGCAGTTTACATTACGGTTGATCCCATTGATGGCTGCCCCCAGTCAAATTATATATTATGGTTGCATAAGCCTTGTTGGTTGTGAAAATGCACGTGGTGTGCACCCGCTTCACCGCAAGGGCTACCTTGCCAGTGATCAGCTTGCTATTACGCGCATGCGCACACGCTCTTGTGCGCGTGCTAGCAAGCTGATCGCTGGCAAAGTAGCATTTCTCAGAGCTACTAAATGTCTCGGCAGAGATCAGCGCATGCACTGGATCAGGCCGAAACCTAAAAACCCAGCAATAGGGACCAATGTCTGGAAAGTGGAGCACTGTGCAGCAGGCACAATGGAGCCAATTGGTCAATTGTTACCTGAGCAACTTTCTATCAGGACAGGCAATTCCCCTGCCGCCTTCTGGCGCCCTAGAGGCACCCCTCACCTCCCCTTTCAGTGTGGTTCAATTATGTGTGTGTTCCTCCTCCTCGGGCTCAACATTCTCAGAGCCCTGATAATGATCATATTTCTTAGTAAGGGATCAAAACGCAGTTGACTTAGAACTTGTACACTATTTTTATCGTTGTGTTTGCATTAAATGGACTGTGTTCTTCTTTACATGATATACATGTTGATCACTGTACTCACTAGTATGTATCGCACTAAAAAGAGCACTAAGCACGTTTTTGTCAATGGTACTGATTGTATATTTATGCTTCTATATATATTAAATTAAATGCAGGAACTTTTTATTACTCTGATCATTTCATGTATTAGAGAAAATTGTGTTCATAAATACATAGATTTAGATAGTTCCTAAGAATGACCCCCCATAGCTCTTTATTGGGAAGATCCATAATGATAGTAATTGACATTCAAGTAATCTCTCTTTTTAAAAGTGCCCAATATTTTACATGCAACATGGTCCGTGACTGATAAAAAGATCTTTAGCATTAATACAAGACTCTTGTACACAATGCACCTCATATCACAGCTTATGACTAAATAACTAGGAATGGCTGCTATATCTGGGAAGGCATTTCATACAACACCAGGCCTCAGCTGCGAGTACCCAGAAAGGTTTTTAGGTATCTTTCACAACCAGTAAATATCATAAACCTGGTGTGAGGTTTTTACTCCCATTCTGAGTTTTCTAAGGAAAATTAAAAATTACACATAGTTTTACTTTTTCATAAAATTGTGTATCTGAATTCATCATGAAACGTATCCCCATATATATTTTGGTAGATTTAACATACTGAAATTTACCTTAGATAAAATTGTGGGAGTGCAGTAATGACTGCTTTATTCTTAATTTAAGTATGTTTGGAAAGAAGGTGTTGCTTCACGTATTAAATTGAACTGTACATCAGTTAATAGGGCCTAAGACTGTGTGAGCCTGGAAGCTCTTCCGGTCAACTACTGCAGGTTCCCAGCTGCAACAATGCACAATAATGGAGGGAGAGAAGTGTTTTGCTCGGGTTCCTCTTCCATATCCTACTCGCAGAACCCAACATTTTCTTTCCTTCTTTAATTTCCAATGTCTCCGTTTTTGACACAGGCCACATGGAAGATGAATAAAAATGCACTACAAACAAGGGAGCCCTGTATCACTAAGGGATGTGCCTTCATTGTCAGAGGGTGAGACCTCCTCCTCTCTTACAGCTCATTAGCAATCACTTGGTTACATGGAAATGGGGTTCACTATTTTCTTACATAGACCTTACCTCAATTACGGTATACAATTAAAAATCACACATTACATTCAAATTAGCCATCATAGAAAATTCGAGAGATGAAGCTAAAGAGTGAGTCTCTGAGGAGTCTCTATGCATAAAACACTCACAATGTTTACGTTAAAATATCTTTGTTGTATCAACAGTTGAACATTCACAGAAAGCAAACAAAGATACACTGCGAGTATTTTTAATGATATCGTCCTTTTTTTCTCAAATATCTTTCAGTAGAATGGTATCCATTGTGAGTGGGACCACACAAGTAATATTTGGAAAAATTCAAAAAAACATCAGTTAGTTGTGCTGTTTATGGTGAGAGTTATTTTACGTTTAAAGGGGGCACCCATAGTAGGGACACCTTCTGTTCTCTTTTCCCAGCTCTGTAGCTCTAACAATCACCAGCAATAGACATGTTTCAATGTTTGATTGTTAGATAATGTCAGCTGTGCGTTTGAAAAATATTGTGGCATCATTCACTAGATGGGCCCTTTAAAATATAATTTGCCTGCAGTGGATCATATGGCAGAGCCAGTCTCAAGGAAGCTAATCATCTGTATTTATGAAAAATGCATCCTAGGGAGTTGAGTAGTATGGGTTTCATGTTGGTTGCCCAGACTACTCTACCCAAAGTACACTTGGGAGTCCAGAGCTGCAAAGTAGAAATTGTGATTTACTTAAACATCCTCTAACCTCTTCAAACCATTATTTGAGTTCTTGCTCCTAAATCATTTGCTCACATGTTCATTCTTACATATTACCCTCATTACTTGGTTCAGAACACTTTGTAAGCAAGACATAACAGATAACAGTGCATGGTTTGAAGTACACACGTTGAGTTTCCTTAATTTTTGACAAAGAATATGGGGCCTGGTTTAAAGTTTGTCAGGCGGAGTAATGTCCTTTGGGTTGGCGGAGGACAGAACCTCCGCCATCATGAGGGCACTCAGCTCCTCAAAATTAGGGATGATCACTGGCTCTGTGGTTATCTCTGCATATTTAAAGGGACTGTGGGGGATATGTAAGAACTGGCGAAAAAAATCAGTAACGTTAGTTAGCAGCATTTTTTTTATCGCTGTGTACCGACGCAAACTATCGCCATGTTAGCGACGTATGTTCAAGCCAACACTACAATGGTGCATGTGTGCTGACATTGGTTGTAGCATGCTCATGTATGCACGTAATATGTCATCAAAGAGATGCAGCCCTGTGCAGACAAATTGCATGTGCGTGTTCAATGGGGGTCCATTTTGACAGCTTGCGGCGTCTCCAGGCAATGTGCCCCTTTCCTTGTTCATTCGATGCAGCCCTGTGCACACCAAGTGATAAAGCATGTAGTGAGTCTGCATACCATTAACACATAGATTGTCACAACATTGTAATCATGCAGCCTTCTGTCTAAAAGGTGCATATCCCAAAATGCACACATTTAGCACAGTTGAGCCATTATGATATGTCATACCATAAGCAGGGGGGACATGCCTTCAACAGTGCAGTGCATGGACTACGCACAGCAGGAATGTGTCAACATAATGTTTTACGACCTATTTTGTCTGCGTACCATACTCACTGAATAAAAATGTCCCTTTAAAGAAGGATGACAAGTCAAGTATGACACCTAGCAAGAATAGCAATTTAGCAACAAAGAATGTCTAATTGCAAAAGGGCACATCACCCCTTAGCTCAAAATGCACTCCTATACTCTCAAGTGCACAGATGTGCCATTCCTAAAACAGTTTCATACATTAGTCCTGGTGTGTCTTGCCCATTACGCATTGATCTGGATGTAAACAAATATTTTGGGAAAGTCAACAGTGTCTGTGAACAAATATGCAGTCATGACTGTTATCATCTGCACATAGACACCAGCAGAAATAGAACAGCATATATCATCCATGTAAGCATCTGCGTGCAATATTCTCAACCACACATCACCCTGCCAATTGCACATGATGAGATGTTGGTGCAGGGTGATAGGGCCTGACCAGCACTAATAAGTCTTTTGGAATCCACTGCCCAGAAATCTAGGCCCACTTACACACTACATGTGGTGTCAATGTTAGGTGTAATGCGTGTTGTTACTGTCTGTTCGGCCTGCAACAACAATAGAAAGTCATGCTGCATCAGTCTCACAACGGTTAAGCCAACAGGAGGGCAGCAAAAAATGCATGCATGGAAAAAACATGCATGACTCCATGCACACAAGAGAAATCACAAGCGTCAAAGCTATTTGTATGTGCAATGCATTGAGCTCATCCTTAACCGCATCCGTGCGGCGCGAATTCCCCGCCCATGCTGACTCCGCCTCGCGTGGGCGGATTCATGACGGAACGGTTCCGTCATCAGCACAGCTCAGCCGATGCTGATGACGGAACCGTTCTGTCATCAGCATCGAAGGGGTTAAAGGAGCAGATCGCACCCTCTCACTTCCTCGTTTTCATACAACCCCTGATGTAAGAAAGACATCTGCTGGCCAAGAGTGCACAAGCGTCCCAACTGTGGCCCATTCCCATTTTTTCATTAGGCTTACCTCATCACTGGAAATGCACATAAGCGAAAGGGCCACTGGCTGAAAGGGATAAAGGGCGGTAAAGCCAAAGCTTTACCATACCCGCAGCTCAACATGCATCCATTAAGATGTCATCACTCCCCTTGACTTAACAAAATGCCCAGGTACCATGGCAAATCAAGCATACCTCCCTGACAATATTCTGTGCCACATCACATCAACCAAGATCACAACTGTGAGATAGCCCTAATCATGGCACAACAATCATGTTGCATTGCCAACAGCGAGGAGGGGCACCATGCAATCCACACCTCCAAAAAACAGCAATCTTTAAAAAGTATCAGGGTGTACTGAGTAGGGGTGACTCTCCCACAATGCAGTGCACTGACACATAAATCTGAGCTAAGCAACTTTGACAACACTGTGGTCCAAACTGCATCAAAGTCAGTACTGAGCAGAAGACACAACTGGTGCTGCATGTGTGTAGAAATTTGTCACTCACATTTGCCATACTTGTAAACTGTGAGATGAGAATGTGCAACTCTAACATCACATCCGTGAAGTTGTACAATGAAACACTATCACACATGTAATACACATTTCTTCCTAAACATCATGAATGTACATTGTCATCCTATCTGTCTGTACACTAATCAAATGCATGATCATACTAGAAACACACGTACAACTGCATCTCCCCTTTACATTGCAGAGGGAGAAACATCACCTCCTGTACAGCAGCCTGTCCCTCTCTTTAATGAACTGTCTTCTGCCTCAACATGCACATTTGATCCACAAATTGTAAACATTGTGCATGGCCAGGAGGGTGAGACTCCAGGAACAGGAACATCCAATTTCCCAGGACGGACGAAAAGCCCAAGCTGCTATGCGCAAGATGCAAGGGGTTGTTCGTAAACTAGCCAAGACATGCAGTGCATTTGGGGATTGATGTACTGATATAGAATCTAGGATGGTTTCCAACGAATCAGAGATGGCATTGAAGGAGTTTGAGAACCACCATTGGAGGAACAATCTGCGAGTTCTTGGGATCCCTGAAGGGGCAGAGGGGGAGGATGCCCATTCCTATGTGGTGGATCTCTTCCTGGACTCTATGTCAGAACTTACTGGGTGGAATTGGGCTCTGGAAGTCCAACATATCCACTGGGTTACCTTTACTTCAAAACACCTATCAAAACCCGGGGCTTACCCTCGTGCCATCCTGGATTATTTTGGCAATTTCCTGCTCCGGCAGGCGGTTTTTGAGAAAGCTAGACCGGAGTACTTTGTGCGCCCAGATTTATGTCATTCCACAGTCGAGAGGTGGTGGAGGTTGCGCCAGCTAATTAAGCCATTCCCAGATAAGAAGGCACAAGCTTATCTTAACAACCCTGCTCGGCTTAAAGTGATCTGGGATGGGCAAACCAAATTTTTCCTCTCTGAAATAAAGGTCAAAGAGTATCTTGATGGGCTATGGGGCTAGGATAAGGTTGGATTAGCTTTATTTCTGCTTTGTTTTGATGCAGAAAAATATATCTATATATAATGACCGGTAATGAAACATATAACTGCTGAAAAAAAAAGATTTTAAAAAAAAAGTTACATTTGTGTGTGAATTTCGGAGCTGAGCTTTTGATATATTTAGAAATGGCACAGGGAGCTGTCTCTGGTCATGTGTTGCATGTTCATCACCAGCAGACTCTAACTGGAGTCTGTATGCCTAAAATGGGGTGGCAGGTGTGTTTTTGGGGTGGGTGGGGTGGGTGGGGGTAAGGTGGTGTGGGGGTGTGGGTTAAACACTAACAAAAGAAGCAACTCCAGAATTAATACCATAGTAATGAAGCAGAGAGCAGTGGAAAATGGAAAACAAAAGACAAGATATACTTTGAACCTGTGTAAGGGCTCTAAGATAGTGTTGGATGGATCCTCGAAATTCTATATCAGACCTTCAATGGGGAGGATAACAATTTGCTCCTGGAATGTGGCGGGTTTAAATTGCAAGGCTAAGAGGGCTTGCTTTGTTTTTCCGCACCTTCCCTGGGGAAAAAGAGAATTATTAAGAACTCTAGGCTATAACACTTTTGCCTGCACAACACAAACCTAGAATATTCACGGGGTAGCTATTATAGCCAAAATAGTATTAGGCTTACCTAAGGGCAAAGCAGTAGATGCCCTGGGGAGGTGGGCTATTGTAGAATTGACATCTGGCGTTACTATCTGTTCGGTTTATTGATCAAACCAAGATGACCCTCAAATATATGAGGATCTCGAACTAGAGCTCGCCTCGTGGTCAAAATTGATCGTTTTTTGTTGTGATCTAAATAACTCATTAGGACCTACTCTTAGGAAACAATCACAAGAAAGATACTCAGGTCGTAAACCTAAGGTATATAGAGCTATAAGTCAACTCAGAGATAGTCACGATCTGATAGATATTTGGAATTTAAAAAAAACAACCCAACACTGGGTATACCTATTTTTCTTATCCACACAACAAGTATGTTAGGATAGATTATTTGTTGGTGTCGAGAGATTTGGTTTCTAAAGCAGAAGTTATGAAACTTCTCAAAAATTATTTCTGACCATAGTCCTTTAATTTTGGCATTAGATATAACTAATTTGACCAGACTTCGTACTAAATGGACGTTTGACAGAAAGCTCCTGGTTAACGAAGACTATAAAAAATGTATCAAGTAGTGGGTGCAAAGCTATTTTGATATAAACCGCTATAGCGCCTCCAGTGGAATTGTTTGGGACTGCTTCAAAGCTACTCTCAGAGGGGAAACTATCAGCTATGTGGCTAGAATAGGAAAACTACAAAAAAGAATTTGATGGACAGAATGTAGATCAATGTCTTACATTCACCCCAGTACAAGGATCTGGGCCTAAATCCATCGTTTTTTGCACTCCACACCACCCTGGGTCAGATAATGGCTTTATGCAAATCAGCTCTGACCCTGTGCCCCATGGGAACAGTCCAGTCCGAACTACAACAGCCATATCTTTCCCAGACCGGAATCAAGCATCCGAGGACCGGACCGGTTTCGAGGTAACACCTCTCATCAGCCCGGCTAGCTTGACCCCAGTGGTGTGGAGGCTCTGGGACCCACGTCTGAGCTACCCCAGTACACTCAGGGAGAAAATTACAAAAAAAATTATTTGTGGAGTGCAAAAAAACGATGGATTTGGGCCCAGATCTTCGGACTGGGGTGAATGTGTGACATTGATCCACATTCTGTCCATCACCTGTTTTGTTTAGAATAGGAAAACAGCAGGAAACTAAAAATCTACAACTGACACAAGAATTGGTTAGAGCCGAGGAAGAACATGATTTAACATTAGCACAGGGAAATGATGTAGTCCATATTCTTCACCGTATAATGATTCTTAAAACAGAATTAAACAGTTGGTTAACCCAAAAATCTGCTGAAACATTTCAGTCACATCGGAACAGTATATATGAGAATGGTGAGAGGGTTGGTAAGCAGTTGGCTCTACGCACACAGCAGAAGATCTCTTATAATTCCGTAGCTTCCATTAAGATAGCCGATCATGAATACACCGATCTGGACGATATCACTCAAGGATTTCAGCAATATTACCAAAAGCTATATCAGGATGATACCTCAATAGACACTACTGAAGTTAGGAAAGCAACAAAAGAATTTGTAGGAAACCCTGGATCTGGTAGAGCTTTAGATGACCTAACTAAAGAAGAACTTGAAAGAGGAATTAGTGTCACCAAGATACAATTAGCCATGTCGGGTTTGGCTTCTTGGAAAGCCGTAGGCCCTGATAAAATCCCCTTAGAAATTAAAAAATACTAGAAACTCTAATATTGCCCTTTTTACAGGATTTGTTCACTGGAATACAATCAACCATAAATCCTCCAGAGTCTTGGAAAGAGACAGATATAATTATTTTCCCTAAAAAACATACACCTGTCGAGAATCCATCTTCAGACTGACCAATCTCCCTGATTAATTCGGATTCTAAACTTTATGCCAAAATTTTAGCTAATCAGCTCGGGAGGGTCGTAGAACATCTGGTAACATGGTTTCATCCCGGGCAAGGGTACAACGGATCACATCTGCAGTGTCATCTCGCTTTTTGATTTCATGTCCGGGACGGGGGGCCAGATGTCAATGATCCTCCTTGACGCCGAGAAAGCTTTTGATCGGGTGTCGTGGGAGTTTTTAATTGGTGTGCTTAAACTAAATAATTTTGGGCCAGAGTTCATCAAATCAATTAGAGCTATGTACCAACACCCGAAAGCCAGGCTGCAATTAATGGGCAAAGAATCTCATACAATCAATATATCTAAGGGAACGAGACAAGGTTGCCCTTGTTCTCCAATTTTATTTGCTCTATACATTAATCCTTTGATTTTTAATTAATTGCAGAACCAGAAAATTAAACCAATTGTTGTAGGTGCTTATGAGACCAAAGTACTAGCTTATGCTGATGACGTGGCTATATTAACATCTTATCCCACAGAGGCAATCTCAGAAATAGATATAATTACTCAACAGTTTGGTCAATATTCTGGATACTCACTTAACAAAGACAAAACAGTTATCTTATGTATGGATAATACTTATTATGATGACCGAAGGAAAGCAGATAAGGCTACTTATCTAGTGATATGTTTAAAAAATAGCGGATATTAATAAACTGAACTATGACTCCCTGATTAAAAACATTGGGAAGGATCTTAGGAGAATTAATAGCTTGCATCTATCTATTATCGGTAGGGACAATGTTTTAAAGATAAATGTACTCCCAAAAATGTTATATTTGTTTCGAGTCATACCATTAATTGTAGAAGATAGCATATTAAAAATACTAGATTCGCAATTGTCAAACTTCATCTGGCAATATGGGAAGATTAGGAGGTAACTCAAATATCTATCCTTGCCACAAAGCAGAGGTGGTCTAGCATTCCCGAACATCATGCTGTACTATTGGGCGGCCCTTCTCCATCAAATGACCCCTTTGCTAAATACCATGACTCCAAGCGTAGTCATGGCAGATCTAGAAATACCTCCTATTTATGAACTTTTAATTGGAAAAAAAGCTCAAGGGCTCTTAATGAAACAGGTGGAGACAAGCTATTACAAAAAAGTTAAATTTAAGATAATCACCGGTGCATGGAAAGTATGGAGGAAGGTTTCTAGATTAATGGCAATCCCGAAATTCAATAGGTATACCCCTTTATGGTGTTCTACGCTATTACCCCTGCAGGCTAATGATGATATGGCTAAAAAATGGTAAAAGGTGGGTATAAGAACAGTCTGGGATTTCTTTGGAGGTGAACTAGATTGCCAGTTTCCAATTTTACAGAGACATTTTGAAATTCCGAATAGCCATTATTTCAAATGTATTCAGATTAAAACTATTCTTAATTTAAAGACTCCTAGGATTACACTGGAAAGGATCCCACTTCTCAATATCATGGCCACGAATTTGTTTAGAATTGGGAAACTGTATGGTATGCTTATTAATAATTTACCTGATGATCTGGAACATTGTCTTGGGCCTTAAGACTTGCTAATCCCAACATCGATATTGATATGAGTTTATTTTTAACATCAAAAATACTTTTATCCCCTAGTTTAAAAACCCAGCTATACAAAACTATTTTTAACCTATACTTTACCCCTGCTAAACTGTTTACATGGGAAAAAGATTAGATGATCACTGCCCCAGATGCGGATTAAGGCCTGCCACCTTAACCCATATGTTTTTTGATTGTGATAAATTATCAATACTTAAAAATGGACTGGCTACATTTTGGGAGGAAGTATTTGAGCATAGCTTGGCGGTTTCATCTGTACTATTTATTCTAGGCTACGTAACACACTTGGTTTGAGCAAGGAGGAGGAATCATCTCTCTTCATCGGGACAGCGGAATATAGAATACTATTGGCAGCTAACTGGAAAGATGTAGCTTCTCCAACCTTTCAAATGTGGATTGCCAGGTTTTTGGGAGTATATAATCAGGAAAAAAGCTATCTACTCCATTAGGGGTAGACACTCGAGATTGCGTGGCCACAAAATCTGGTCACCTATTGATAACTGGATAGAAGATGTAAAGGGGGTCATAGGAACATTGTATTAACAAAACATTTTTTCATTCTTCCCGTTAGGTGTCTCATAAAGATTTGATATGTATGATTGTAAAATATTTTAATGCTAGTGTTTATTGGTTTACCCATGATTGCTTTTCTCCCTTTGGTCTGAATCAATGTCTTTTGCTGCTATGTTTGTACCTTTATATTTATTTGCTGCTATATGTGTATTTTTTCTACTGTGTATTAACTGGTGTTGCTTAATAAACATTTTTTTAAAAGTGACATCCAATTTCCATAATGCTGACACACTTGCACTACGCAGCAAGTGCTCTTATGTCTGTGCATGTTAAATGAACTCAGCACCAGGCTCATGTGAAATGCAGGGTGTGGACGTAATCTGTGGAACACGGTGCATACCTCCATCATCATGATGGACAAGAGTTGTAATGTCAATGTCTGTTCAAGGCCATGTTCCTACATTTTGTTGTAAATTTGCAACAATGTGCAGTCCAACTCTGTGAGTCACACATAAGATATTCAACTTCACAAAAAAGTGTCTCGGCTAGGCCATAACTCTAACTTGCCACACTGGAATACTTGCAAGTTTACTGTGCTCAAATCAAAAGGATCCTGACGCTATCGGTCCAGCTAAGTAACATGTCATGACCACAAATACACATTTAAATGATTGCACTGAGATAGAATAAGCTGTATACAGGGTAAAGAGCAAAACTCCACCAAACCACTCCAGACGTAAGTGCAAACAAAATTCCAAACAGTAAACATTTATGGTCAATCAACAAAATTAACTAACCTAAACTGAAGCCAAGCACTACTGCAACTAACCTAATCTAAATTAACTGTAAAAGAATGAATGCTAATCTACACTATCTAACTTAATTACTACTAAACACACAACAACATATCTGAGAAATCAACTTCCCTCCCACCCTTAAGGCACATCGGAAGACAGGACAAATACATCTCAGCTAAACATAAACTAACTACCCAGATATCATACACAGATATATATTTCTTTATTTTTTATGACAGAAAATACATCAACCCCCCCACCCAAAGGAAAAGGAAACTTACCCCCAAATACTACAAGATAATAAATTAAAAAACGATGCTAAAATTTAACATTACCTATTCCTACACTACAAATACACTACCTAACAATTCAAAAACGTACCTACCACTAACTAATGAGAATAAATAACATTGGGGGAGCATAGAAAAGGGGGATGGGTCACTATGGGTCAGTTAAAAATGGGAGACTCAGGTTAGCCTTAATTTCCAGCGGGTGGTTGGTCTGCTCCGACATTTCTCTCTCCATATGTGCCAAACTAAAGTTCATGTCCATGATCACACGACTGTCATGCATGTTAAATGGGACCACCTGATCTGTTACTGCAGCTGTAATTGTAGCTTGTCCTTGGGGCTGTAATGGGACACCAGATTGTGCTCCTGATCCTGAGGTTGCAGCGTGTCTGTGTGTTCTTCCTGGGGGATGTGCAGAACCATGACCATGTTGGGACCCACACCTGTCACCAGAAGGACCCAGTCTTGCCTGTGTGTCACTCTGGCTGTGTCCTTGGCCTACATTGGGCAATAACTTCCACCTACCAGCTTCACGGTCAGCTTGATACCTTCTTGACATGTTACGGTATCCCTTGGCCACCTTGGGTATGTGGAGATACCGGTCCTTTCTGACCCTGAACGCATGGGTCTCCTCTGGTGACATGTTGTTTGTCAAATAGGAGCAAGGACAAAATGCTAGTCACGATGACTATGTCACATTTCTCCATTGAACACATAAGCACAAGGTCAGTGAAACCTGTGAGCCTACACTCTAACAAAAGATTGTGCCGTTTGTAAATAACATGTACAATGTAATGTAGAATCACTGATCAGTTACAACATGCTGGCAACACTGACATGACAGTGCATGGCATGTGACATTTAGTGTCACAACCCAATGAGACTGTCAGGGGCATGTGTACAAGCCCCTATAACCACCATAACATCACTTTCAGTGACATTATGGTGGAGTGTGAGGCTGCACCTTATGTATAAGGCAGGGTTAAGCCACGTATGTGGCTTAACGCTGCCTTGTACATAAGGCACCCTTCCAGGCTATGGTTAGTGTGAAAGGTGTGTCAGTGGGTGTTGTTTGGGGCGTTCCACTGCAACCCCCATTGTATTTGAAGCTGCCTCCTATGTACAAAGTGGCCTACATATGAGGCAGTGCCAGTAATAAGACCTTGATAATCCTGCTCCTAAATTGGTAAAACAAGGAGAAGCAATGCATTTCTCTTCTTTGTTGATTTTTCTATGTGTGCTGCCTTGCGCAGCACACATTAAAAAATCAAAATGTCATGTTTTCGTATATGTACATGAAGGTGTGCCTTCATGCACATAAAGAAAGAGGGATATGTACTAGGAAGTGTTGGAGCGTGTTGTTAGCCTCCTTGGTTTAACAGCACTCTCCGCCACTTCTGAAACGCAAGGCTGCACCATGTTAACAAGAATATAGTGGGGCCTTGAGTTTCCCCCTGCAATGGTGCTAGGTTTAACAACTTAGCGTCAACACAAACACCCTTGCTAACCCTGGGTGTAGTTTGCATAGTAGCACTACGCATAGCTGCGCAAAGTTCACTTCGCACTATGCGAGCTACGCGTAGCACTACGCAAACTTGTAGTGCGGTAGGGAAATGCTGTTTGCAATGATTGCACTGTGCCGGATGCTTGTCGGCACTGTGCAATCATTGCAAACTGCATCTTGCACAGTGCAAGCTGTCGTTTTCTGCCGCTCGAGTAGATTTTTACTTGAGCAGCAGCTTTTTCAACGTGGACTGGTAGTTTTGCATCGCGAGCGGTCGTAAGCATAGCGACCACTCGCAATGAGAAACCTGACCACCCGTGTTGAGAATCTCACCGGGAGGTTTATTTTCTGCGCTCATGATCAGCAAACATGATGTTGCTGATTGTGAATGAGGAAAAAGTCTAACGGGGATGTCATTTTGCTCGCTCGTTGTCGCCAACTACGCTATGCTACGCATTTTTGCACTGTGCTGCATGCAATTCGCGTAGCGCGTACTTATGCAAACTACGCAAGTGTAGCGTAGTTTTCTGACCAGGCCTACTTTGCACCAGAGTGCAAGGGTGTGTGTGATCAGGGGAGGCATGTTTATGGTTAGGAAGGTGTCTCTTCATGCACGTTAACAATCCTGGGAAGCCCCACTATCACTTTCACTGGTGCTGCACCAAGCATCACAAATGGCAAAACAACATTAGGTGTCAGAACAATGACTTGTACGTGAGGCCCATCCCCTCGTGCCACCAAGAGTTCACAATCGGTGACGTTGTGTTGGCGGTCAGGACAAACAGAGTTCAATCCACATTTTTAACTCTGTAGAAAAATTTCAAACACAGGACTGTACACTGCAAAATGCTACAACACATTCTCAAAAGTAATGCCCCCCCTGGAGTTAGATTAGTTGAAGGAACCAAAATATTATACTAATGGACTATACTCACCAATAGCCCATATACCTTATTCATAAATAATAAGTCAGTCGGCAATGGAGAAGGTTCAATCGTTTATTCTGCAGATACAAGCCCTGACAGGGGAGCCTCAGTCTACACGACCCTCGGAGGTGCGCAGAGGAGACTGGCTACATACAAACAGCGCAAATCATACATACGTTTCACACATAGTACGATGTCACCTTACTTAGAAAGATACAACTTGTCAGTGAGCCAGCAGGAAGACCCATATAAGGCACAATTGATTGCTAGTAGCTAGGCCTCAGCTATTCCGGGGGCAGGTCAGTAAGGTGCCTCCTTTTCTATCTGTAGCTCCGGGAGTGCAGGAACGGGATCTGCTAGAATGTGCGCATCCCACAAGAAGGCCAGGCGTGATCTTGGGTTTTCCTGAGCTACAAACTAACGAGTGGAGCAGACAGCTAGGTCTGCCATCGTGGTTTCATGAAGAAAGCCTAACCACGTGATTTCAGGGAAACAGTACTTGAAACAGAGAAAGGAAACAAGATGGCTCCGGTCATACCAATAGGTTTAAGCAGCACTACAGTGAATCGTTCCTAACTACAATAATACAATGTGAATAAGGCTATGCTAACGTGCGGTTATAGGGTTATATTGTATATATTAGGCCAATAACATGTATTCATCGTATTTATATCCCATCATAGTAATTGAGTTGTAATGGGCAATGTGTTGTAATGAATAGCGTTGTACAGCCCTGTGTTGTGAAAGGTATTGTGGACTAAAACTGACCCACTTGCCCAGTCATCTCAGTCAAGGATGTACACCCATTTCATGTCTCTTCATACTCATCATAGACCCCACTCACATGTCTCTTCTCCTGTTTGCACGCTCTGGAATTCAAATGCATATCCTGTATTGACATAACAAATTGATATTTATCGCATGGATATCACTGACTGGGGATGTGCATACATACCTCCGGAAGACACATGCATTCCTCCATCTTCACTTACTGATTTGTACACCCTTCACACCTCCACAAAACCCCATCACACTGGAGTCGAGGTACATGTGATACACACCCACACTGCATAGTACTAAGGACATGATTTGATCCAGAAATTCATCACATCTCACGCTAACAACATTTAATGGGTGTAATCACCAGTGCTGTGTGGGTACCTGAATGCATCGATATCCCCCATTGTGATGAGTGGTCTTCCAGCTGTGAGGCATAAAATGAAACGTGTGTTGGTAACCAAAAAAAACATTCACACATGTGTCCTATTCATCATCAAATTCATCAACATCAATGTCAATGCTCTGTAACTGTACTGTTGCAGTTAATGTTGCATACATGATTGTGTTGAGTTTGCCTGTTATTCACACAAGACCTGATAATGCAGAGTTAGGCCAAAAAAGACCATAGTGCTTGCACATTCACGCACTTTGCACAGATGACTTGTGTGATACATTCCCAAGGCCCCGTTTTCCCCAACAACATCATGTTTTTCAATGTTCTTTTAACAATAGCATCGCTGGAAATTGCACAAGGGTGTGTCAAAACTATTGATGGTGTGTGGCACTCTGGAGATGTCATATGATACATGTTGAAAGTTACATAGCTCATACGTTACTCTAAACTGAGGTACAAGGGCAGCGTACATGCCAATATTGAATGTTAGTGAAAAGTTGATGCTATCTTTGCAAAAATCATAGAAAAGCATTACTCCTCACATGTTTTGTTGTTTACCTGTGGAGTGCCTTATGCAGCACACATGTGTGAGAAGTTGGTCTGGTATATAATGCTCACTAATTCTAGGGATCACTTTGTACCATGCCAAACAACCCTTATGATGATTGGTTGTAAGTCAACCTTATAGACCAGTTATCCTAGTGGTAACGTGGACAAAGCAGCCTTAGGCTAAACTCTGAAAGGCATGTGAAGCCAGCTGTATTACCATACACAACCCCCTTGAATACCAAATGAAAGGACACCACACAGATATATATTGAAAATATATATTGATTTATTAACTAAAAGTATCCCCTGGACTCTTTATGAGCACAGAAGCAGAAGCGTTAAACACAAGACAATTTAAAATACATAAAGGTTGCAAAATATGGATGAGCCCTAGGGGCCACCTAAACCATATACTAAGAAAGTGGTATAAGAGATACAAATTGGAAAGGAAACAGGCCTAGGGCCTTGGGAATCGCTGGAGCTATTCGAGACTAGCAGTGACTAAGTCGGGAAAGGCCCCGGGACTCGGGTGCAGTGTTTAAAGTGCACGCACTCACCAATGCAAAGTCTATGGTGCGTAAAAAGTACAAAGTTAGTTAGCTCGGAACCTTCCGAGTGACCTAGAAAGCTGAAACTTGAGACACAGGCCCTAGAGGTGTGTACCAGTGTAGGAACACCGGCGGAGCTGAGTTACCTCACCCACTGGAAACGGGTGCACAGGGTCGAAGTAGTGTCGGGTTTCGTCACGCTGGTCGATGGTGCTAGGAGCTGAAGATGCTGCAGGCGGCTCGATGTGAAGAGTTCCGGTGGATCCAAGGGTGGATCTGAAGATGTGAAGACCTGAAAGCAGAGGGGACAATGTTCAAAGTCACTAGCCAGTGACTACCGTGGAACCAGATTGGAACCAGGCGATGTGGGGTGCAAACAGGCATTGAGGTGTAGCTTCTCTCCGCAGCCACGTGGACACCGGGGGTCGAGGACGTCCAGGAGTCGGTCATGAGCTGTCCAACGCAGGCTTCTCGCTGTTGGCGGTATTGGCAACTTGATCGGAGCAAACAGGCCTTGGCTAATGCAAGCCACGCAAGGGTCAATAAAGGCTTAATACTCAGACCAGCAAGGTCAGAGCGGGTGCTCCTTTTTACACGAGCTAGGGCAAGTCTGGAGCAACCAGACCCGCAGTGTAGTTTTTCGGTTTCGTTGCCAAGATGGCCGCTGACCACGTGGCTAGTGGCTGGGATGGCGCATCAAGTGGCACAATACAAAAGGGCCCCACGCAGATCGTGGAGATGCTGTGGGGCTGATCTTCGGTGCAAGGGCTGCTCGGTGGTGGGGGTTTTCAGTCCCAAAAGCACAACGTCAAAAATGCCTCTGGTGCTGCGCTGTCAGCTCTTCGCGTGTCTTCCAAGAAGTCTGGTCCCATGTCTCTCTGTGCCTCCACGGGTCCCTTCTTTGCAGGGACTGTGGATCGGGCTGTGAGAAGTCTCGGAGTCTGGGTCTTATCAGGCTCTGGGCTCCCGCGGGAGGCGGGAGGCGGTGGCAAACCAGACGTCGATTCGCTGGTTGGTACCTGCTTTCACAGGGTGGCCACTCCTAGGCCACAAGGGAGATTCTCTTCAGTCTTCTGTGCAGCAGAATGTCGAAGTCCAGTCTTCTTCTTCGTGTAAAGTTGATTCAGGATGATCTGCCGTGCAATGGCACTGCTCCCACTCTTATTCCCAATCTGAGGGGTGGATCACCTACTAGGTCCCTCCTCTGGGTGGAACCAGGAAGGGGGGCGGTTACACCCCCTTTCTTTTGTCCAGCTCCTCACCAGGCCTGGGTCTGGAAAGTCCCAGGACCGGTTTGGACTGGCCTATGCACGGGGACACCTTGTGTGCCCCGGGCATATCTCAATCTATTCAGCCCTGTCCTACCCAATACACAAAACCCTGTCTGGGGTGGTGCTCGCACCTCCCAAGGCAGGAAACCCTTTGTCCAAGCCTCCCTCGCTGGAAGGACTCCCAGCAGCAGGAGGTCAGACTTGTGTCTGCGGTGGCAGCATCCATTTTGTGATGCTGAGGCTCTGGTTAACTTTAACCGGGGTTAAGGCTACACACATGTCGTGTCCCTCTAGAAGGGTGGAATGCTATCCCCGTCGACAGAACTGTCGAGGGGATAGTATTCCAATTCGTATGACACCTTACTCTACATGTTTTGATAAAGCTAAACCAAAGATAGCATATAACCGCGAGGATTATAATGCACTTAAGAGTATATGGTATGGCAATATCCCGGATCAGCTTAGGAAGTGGTTCCCGACAGCTGCAGACAGGCTCAGCTCATGCTAGAGCACCATCTCACATATTTCCAAGTACTCTGCCTCCAGGATTGATGAGGCCTTCCATAGGAGTGGCTAATAGGAACATATGTGTCCAGTTTAAGGTTATATATAGGGAGACTAAGTAAGAGGTGATTACACCGACTTACCCCAGCTGAGTGATCAGCCAGTTGTGTCAAATATGGAGGCCAGGCCAGGGGTGGCCAATACATGCTGCAGCCCCTGGTAGGCCTTGGAAACACCTATGCCATGGGTATCTAGGGTACACTGTTACAGGGGCCAATAAGGTGAACCAGTTTCAATTCTTAATGCACCTAGGGTACATGGAGTCCATTTTAAGGAGAGAGCAATCAGCCTGGGGCCCTGAATAGCAGGATCCCAGGCCAACTATGTCAAAAACCAGCTAAACACCAGGCAAAAAGTTTGGGGGTAGCCATAGTCAGATATCCACCTTCCTACATAACCCCCGCCCCCCCCCCAAACGAAAGGAGATAAGGCTATCCTTGACCAGGTAAGCCTATATTGCCTAAGTGGCCATATAAGGAAGTGCCAGCTCTGGCTTGGTAACCCCCTAACTCATGGTCCACTAAGCAATCCCTCACCCTAAGGGTATCTGAGGGTCTCCAACATAGGGAATCTCTACCTGTGGTGTGTCTTTGCAAAGTCAAAGCCTGGTGTTGAGATGGAGCACTGAAGTGAGTTTCCTCTGTAGGGCTCAGCTTCCTCCAATCACTCTCCGCCATGTGTGCATATCTTTCTCTGACTGAGTTGCACTGTGCTCTCAGGGTCAACCTCTGGCTACCTAAAGCTGGAGGCTGAGTCCCTCTGTTTGGCTTACTGGAGGGACAGTTCAGTTTTGGGCCCTTAGGGTCCCAGGTTTGGCTGTGCCCAACAATATCCATCTGGGGAGGTCCCTAACTACTTTTAAGAGGGATCCCTCAGGAGTTTTTAAAGTTTGCACCTCACTAGGGCTACTAGTTTCGGTGCCCCTAATCTGTTGATGGGGGTGCTTTATTTGACAGGGGGCCCTTTTGGTATCACTGTCCTTCTTGTCCTCTGCAGGCCTGGGCTGAGTAAGGCAAGGTAGAGAGGGGCAGGTTACCTGCTCCAGACTGGGTCCCACCTGAGAAGGGTCCACTGCCATCAGAGGCTCTGTCAGGCCAGGCCTAACAACCTCTGGGACAGTTCCATCATCAGGGGTAAGATCAGTTCCCTGAGGAGGCTGATCCTTTCCTAAAGTCTGGTGGGAGGGAGATTTCTCTTCCTCCTCAATGCTCTCTGTTTGGGTTGAGTGATCCATCATTTCAGGCTTCACTACCCATGTATCAGTTTGAGTTTGGGCTGTGGTCATCACAGCCCCACCAACCTTTTCAGGAGGAGACTCAGTTTGGGTATGAGCTGTTATCATAACAGCTCTGCTAATCTTTTCAGGAGGGAAGTTAGCTAAAGATGGGGCTGAGGTTTCCTCAGCCCTGCTAACCTTTTCAGGAAGGACATCTTGAATTGGGGCTGTAGCCATTACAGCCCCACTAACCTTTCCATGGAGATTTACCATTCTAGAATGGGTTTGCTGTTCAACCTCAGCCCAGGCTGAGATTTCCAAATCATTACCCAGTAGTCAATCTACAGGCAAGTTTGCTGACACTGCCACTCTCTTTGGGCCAGTGACACCTCCCCAGCTAAGATTGACTACTGCCATGGGATGACTGGTTTCTATGCCATCAATGTTTGTCACCTGATATTTGGCATCAGGTAAAAGTTGCCTTGAGGGGACTAGACATTCAGCCACCATGGTGATGCTAGCCCCTGTGTCTCTGAAGGCCTCAACTTTCAAACCATTGATGAGGGGCTCCTGTCTATACTTGCTCAAAGTGTTTGGGCAAGCAGTACAATTGGCAAACCCCATGCCAGTCTCATGGACAAGAGTATCTGAGTTAGGGGACCTGGATAGGCCAGAGTCCACCTGTCCTCCAAACGTAAACCCACCCAAATTCTTGGGGGTGCTCACATCACCTGGGGGACCACTGCTAACAGTGACAGGAGGTGTTGGAGCCTTACCTGGAGGTATATTCTCCTTATTGCCATTCTTGGGACAACAGCTGTCTGATTTGTAATGCCCAACCTGTTTACAGGCATGACAATAAGGCTTTTTCTGGGTTGAAGAAGTGTCTTGGGACCCACCCCCATTCTTGGAGTTTTGGGGCCCTGGGGAAGTCTTTTCCTTACTTTTATCCTGTTAGACCTGGCACCTTGGCGTGAGTTTCCCTTCCACTTTTTGCTGGTGTGCCTCCGATGTTTTGCTGGTTTTCCGATACTCAGGGCACCGCGCCACGGCCGACCCGTGCCGCAGTGCAAGTGCTCCCTACTGTAAATTGTACATGTGATTGGTATCCATGATTGGTGCATTGGATTTACTGTTAGTCCCTAGTAAAGTGCACGAGGAGTGCCAGGGCTTGTAGATGCCAATACTGCTAGTGGGCCTGCAGCGCTGGTTGCGCCACCCACAGAAGCAGCCGTAAGATGTGTCTGGGGACTGCCACCGCAGAACCCGCGTGCAGTCTCGTACTGTCATGCCGGCTGGGCAAGTGCACCCACTCGCCAGCCCCTGAAACCTTCCCTTGACCGCATATTAGTCACCCCTATGGTAGGCCTGCGGGCAGGGTGCATTGTAGGTGTAAGGTAGGACAAGCCCTGATGTGTGTGGCATGTCCTAGTAGTGACTTACAACTAAATTCGTATTTCACTATTGAAGACTACCTGCTCCCGTTAGGCCAGACTGAGCTGCCGGAATTATTACACCCTATAATCCCAGCAGGCTCAGGGAGCATGGTAGAGAGTCGTGTTTAGTATGCCTGAACTCAGGATGATAAAATATTTCTTTTAGTAAAGTTGATTTTAGTATCCTGTGTTTGCAAATGCTACTTTTAGAAAGTTAGCCTTTGCTTGCCTAACCATTTCAGCCCGCCTCTGCTGGTATGTGTATCTGACTGTCTGGGATGTGTGAGTGACAGGGCTGGGGAATGTCAGGTGGTGAATGCGCAGATTACACCTTAGTGGGAGGTAGGAGTGGCTCTTGACTCTGAATCTTGCTGTGCTCTGCCACCACAATGCTGGCTCCACCCTCCTGGGGAGCGACTGATGACTCAGCCGACACCTGGCCCAGGAAGGGCGAAGCCCCATCAACAAGGTACTCTGGCTGCCCCTGTCCGCACAATGCTGGCTCCACCTCCTGTGGGGCGTCTGATGCGCCTGCCCCTCACACTGAAAGCAGAAGCCGGAGTACACCCTCCAGGGTACTCAAGGACTGAAAGTGGCTATGCAAAGGCCCCCTGGCCTGCGAGAACAAAAGAAATACCGTATAAAAGAAGGAGCCTTGCTCCTTGTAAATTAGATCCAGTTTGGGCTACAGAAGGAACTCTGCCCGACGAGAAGGACCGGGAAGGACAAGGAAGAGTGCTGGCTCTTGCCTGTGTCTGGTGCCTTGCTGCCGAAGGAGAGGAAGAAGGAAAGACTACAAGAAGACTTTTGCTTTGAGAAACTTTGTGCCAAACTCTGTCGAGAGATCTCCAAGGGCTTGCTGTGAACTTGCCCCCTGACCAGCGCCCCAGGACCAGTGGGCGCTACACCCTGAAGAAAGCGACTGTGTGTGCTGCCTATCGCTGCAGTACCGACGGAGGAATCTCCTCCAAGGCAACGACATCCACCTGACCACCGTGACCGGGGCCCAAAGCAACAGCGAGAGCAACGTGAGGTCCAGCCACCGCTGGCCCGAACACCGTGACCGCAACTGCACCGGGAGCCCAAGAGCAAAGTGAAGGAGGACCTGTCCGGTCCGAGCTCCCGAGTTGACTGCGCCACGAGCAGCCAATCCAATTGCAAAGACGGACAGTCGCCCTGTGAGAATCCCCCTGGTCGGTATCCTGCCCGACAGCTCAGCTGTGAGCGCACAGCTGCAACCGGCACTTGGCTGGGTACGTCCTGCACTTGGGGACCGTACTGCCACTTGCCGCCACCGCACAGCCGCCGCTCCAGGGTCGGAGCGAACGACGAGGAAAGGACCCTGCCGCCACAGAGCACCACTGCCCCGGATGACCCGTGACCTGCCGGCTGAGAGCCGCAACGAACAGCGACCCCGGAAAAGCAATGCGACGTGGGACAGCTCCCCTGGAAGCCGCCCGCTCCACAAGAAATTGGAAAGGTACGGTGTTGTATCCTCCCGGTGCGAGTGACCTGCAACCCGAGCTCGCACCGTGCCCTCCGCTCCTAACGCGAGCCGCCTCTGAAACCGAGGCTCGCGCTGCCCCTGGCCCTCGAGGCCCACGCGGAGAGCGCATTGAGGCGCTACGGGACACCGAACCTTGTCGAACCGGGGCCGAAGGCCCAAAAGAACACTTATTGCCGAAAGAGAACTGTGGCAACCTGAACTTAAGTAACCTGGAACCGTATTGAAAGTTTGATAACTGTATTTACAAGCCTGCTTGAAACTTATATAAAGATATATATTTTTACGAATACAGTTTGGTGTCATTGTGTGGTGGGTTTGTTTGTGACGGTGTGATATTGCAAATGTTTAACCCTATGTGCCCCCGAGATTAGCCTAAGACTGCTTAAGCCACACTACCTAGAGGGTAAGCAGAGGTTGTCTTGACGGTAACCCTCAGCCCTGACGAGGAAGAGGAGAGTCCCTGCTTGTCGCTAGTGTTGCACTGCGCCAACTAGAGACTCCCCCTTCCTACATTGGACGCAGCGGTGAGGATTTTCGAATTTACATTTGCAGTGTTTATACCTTAACTTCTGACCATTGCACAGTGATTACAGTCCAGTTACTTGGCCACAGGTTTTGTTGCAATTTTGCCGAGAAAAGATCCCTACCGAAAGAACTATGCCGGGCACGAAGAGCTTGGATGGAGTGGAATCCACGACCTCTGAGATGTTGGAGGTCGAGTGGGACGCCGCGAAGCTGGATAAATACTCAAAGAGTGAACTGAAGTTTTTCTGTAAGAAACTCAAGGTTCCGCACGCCGGTTGCAAGAACAAGCCAGAGCTCTACAAGGCCCTGAAAGCCTGGATAGAGTCCAGAAAGGCCCCGGAGGATCAAGATGCCCTCGCGGAGCAAGATGCAACTGAGGAGCAGAATGCACCTGGGGATCTGGTGGATCTCGAGAGGCAAGACAGCGTGCACAGCTTTGGTAAAGGCCTGTCGCCAGAGGAGCTGGCGGACAGGAAGGAAAAGAGGGATCATGAAAGAAAGCTGGCAGAATTAAAAATCCAACTGGAGCTTGAAGCAAAAAGAATGGCGCTGGAAGAGCGAAAGCACCAAATGGATTACGAATTGAAAATGAGGGAGATGAGTCTAAAGGAGAGAAACTTGGATCATCCTCCCTCTGGTGGCAGCACATCGCCAGTGCAGGTAGAGTCAAGAGTGCACATTCCGAAAGACGTAGTTAAAGAGTTCTTTAAGGGGGATGACATAGGACAGTGGTTTAGGGCATACGAGGTAGCCATGTCCTCCCACCGGGTCCCTGACAAGGATTGGGGAGCGGGGTTGTGGGGAAGGTTCCTTAGCGAAGGGCGAGATACCTTGCTAGATTTGCTCGTAGAAAATCAGAGATCCTATTCCCACATGAAAGAAGCTTTAATGAACAGGTACGGGCTTACCCCTGAAATGTATACACAGAAGTTTAGGGGATGTACTAAGCGGCCTGGGAATACGTATGTGGAGTATGTGACTTATTTTTGCAGAGCACTGGATGGTTGGGTGAAGGGTAGCAAAGTGAATGATTTTCAAGGTCTCTTTGATTTAATTGCATGGGAGCACTTGTCTGATCACTGTTTTCCTGAGTTACGCCAACACCTGATCGATAGCAAGCTGTGCAACCCGAGGAAGCTTGCTGAGGAGGCGGACCGCTGGCTCAGCACCAGGGTCCACAAGGGTCCAGTGGGAGACTCCGCCAAGAGTGGGCAGGGTCCCCAGCAGAAGAGTGGGGGGGACAAGGGAAAACAGAAAGGGTTCCAAAAAGGCCCCCAAAGTAATCCCCAAGGGAACCAGCAGCAAGGTTCTCAGCCTCCCCCACCCCCAAAGCAGAATGGGGCCCGACAGGTAAGCCTGTTCCAAAGGGGCCCTTCAATTGTTTCAAATGTGGCGAGCCTGGGCACATATCCAGTGACCCCAAGTGTCGCCTGTTTGGAAAACCCGCACCCACTGGTGCTCCGCCCCGTCAAGTGACTAGTGTTCACTTAGGAGAAGAAGTGATGGTCCCGGGGGTGGAGATCCCGTTCACATGACCCTAGTCTCGCTAGGAGACAGTGAGATGATTCCTACAAACTACCTGCCCTCTCACACTAAGAAATATGGGCAGGTGGTGATCATCAATGGTAAGGAAGCTGAGGCTCTTCGAGACACAGGAGCCAGTGTGACTGCAGTGAGGCAGCACCTGGTGTCTCAAGAGCAGGTTGTACCACATGCCTACTGTAGGGTTATCAATGCTGATAATTCAGAGAGTCAGTGTCCGATGGCTCAAGTTCCCTTCGAGTGGGGGGGGGGTCTCTGGCACTCTGCAGGTCTGTGTGAGGAAAACCATGCCTGTTGACTGTTTGCTAGGGAATGACTTGGAGCACTCCCCTTGGGAAAAGGTGGAGAAGACGACTCACCTGCGGATGGTGGGTCTGCCTGACTGGGCGTGCGTGACCACCCGGTCAATGGCAGCCAGTAGGGGTGATCAAGAGGTCCTGGGGCCTGAAGGAGAGGCCCAGGAACCGGCCTTAGGGAGAAGGCGCAGGGGGGCGCGGGAAACCGGCCCCTGAAGTTCCCACGGTCCAGGAGGGAGCAGACCTTGAGGGGGATGCCCTGGAGCCTACAGGGGAACAGATTGCTGAACTGGGGGACCTGCCTGAGCTGACCCATTGGCAGCAAGAAGGAGGACCCTCCAGGGAGGAATTCTGCAAGGAGCAGAAAGAATGCCCTTCTCTCGTGGGTATGCGGCAGCAGGCTGCAGACCAGGCCAATGGTGTTCAGGCCAAGACACATTATGTGTACTGGGAGAACGACCTCCTGTATTCAGAGCCTAAGGCTGCTGAACCTGGGTCAGCCCGTGTGCTGGTGGTACCCCAGAAGTTCAGAGCCTTCCTACTGGGTCTGGCTCACGATGTGCCTTTAGCAGGACATTTGGGGATGGACGAGACCTATGACAGGCTTGTCACCCACTTTTACTGGCCCCAAATGCACAAGAGCTCAGACGCTCATTGTAGAACCTGTCCGACTTGCCAGGCAAGTGGGAAGAGCGGAGGGAGGAACAAGGCTCCCCTCCAACCCTTCCCTGTGGTCGGTACGCCATTCCAGCGAGTGGGTATTGATATTGTTGGGCCTCTGGACCCCAAGAAAGCCATGGGCAACAGGTTCATCCTGGTCTTGGTGGATCATGCCACCCGGTACCCTGAAGCCATCCCTCTGAGGACAGTGACGGCCCCCGTGGTGGGACGTGCACTGATGGGAATTTTCTCACGAGTAGGATTCCCTCTAGAGGTGGTGAGCGACAGGGGGACCAACTTCATATCCAAGTATATGAAGTCCCTTTGGCAAGAGTGTGGCGTAACGTACAAGTTCACCACGTCTTACCATCCCCAAGGTAACGGGTTGGTTGAGAGATTCAACCGAACCCTGAAAGGCATGATCATGGGCCTAGAAGGTCCGATGAGACGTAAGTGGGACGTCCTCTTACCATGCCTACTTTTTGCGTATCGCGAGGTACCACAGAAGTCCCTAGGGTTCAGCCCCTTTGAACTGCTGTACGGTCACCCCGTGAGAGGACCACTGAGTTTGGTAAAGGAAGGCTGGGAGCAATCTCCCAGGAAACCTCCCCAGAATGTATATAGCTACATGCTGGCCTTCAGAAACCAAACCAGGCGTTTCAGACAACTTGCCGAGGCAAATCTGGAAGCAAGCCAGGAGGAGATGAAGCGGTGGTATGACCAGAATGCCACTCTGGTCGAGCTTCAGCCTGGACAAGAGGTGTATGCCCTGGCCCCAGTGGAGCCCTGTGCCCTTCAGGATAAGTGGACAGGCCCATTTGAGGTTGTGGAGCGCAAGAGCCCAGTGACATACTTGGTGGACATGAAGACACCCAGGAACCCTTTGAGGGTCCTACATGTCAACCGCCTCAAGCCCCACTTACGAAGGTCCGAAGTGGGCATGTTGTTGGCAAATGATGATGGAATGGAGGAGGAGTCGGAGCCTCTTCCTGATCTCTTGGTGGCCTGTGAGAAAGACGGGTCAGTGGATGGAGTTAACCTCTCACCCACCCTGACCCCCGAACAACAGGAAGACTGCCGCCAGTTGCTGGGGCAGTTTCCAGATCTGTTCTCCCTGGTTCCGAGTGTCACAGATTGGTGCATCCATGATGTGGACACTGGAGACAGCTTACCTGTGAAGCATAAGGCTTACAGAGTGACTGACAGGATCCGGGCCTGCATCAAGGAGGAGGTCTCCAAGATGCTTGCCCTTGGGGTGGTTGAGTCTTCCAGCAGTCCTTGGTCCAGCCCCGTGGTCTTGGTCCCGAAGGTTGCTGCGCCGGGAGCCACACCCAAACTCCGGTTCTGTGTGGACTACAGAGGACTCAATTCAGTCACGAAGACTGACGCGACCCCATCCCCAGAGCTGATGAGCTCATTGATCGGCTAGGGGCTGCCCGGTTCCTCAGCACGTTTGATTTAACGTCTGGGTACTGGCAGATCGCCTTGACCGATGGGGCAAAGGAGAGGTCAGCGTTCTCTACACCAGATGGGCATTTCCAGTTCCGGGTTATGCCATTTGGAATGAAGAATGCCCCTGCCACCTTTCAGAGATTGGTCAACCAGGTGTTGGCTGGGCTGGACGAGTTCAGTGCCGCCTACCTGGATGACATTGCGGTGTTCAGTGGCACCTGGCCAGAACACCTGCGACACCTCTGGGAAGTGTTGATGGCCCTGCGCAGAGCAGGCCTCACAATCAAGGCAAGCAAGTGCCAGATTGGGCAGGGTTCCGTGGTGTACTTGGGACACCAAGTGGGGAGTGGCAAGGTAGCACTCTTGCAACCCAAAATCGAGACCATCCTGGCTTGGGAACCCCCCAAGACCCAGACTGCAGTGAGAGCCTTCCTGGGGCTCACTGGGTATTACAGGAGGTTTGTCAAGGGCTATGGCACGATTGTGACCCCCTTGACAGAGCTGACTTCGAAGAAGCAGCCCAGGAATGTGATTTGGACTGACACCTGTCAGAAGGCTTTTGACACCCTGAAGACTGCCATGTGCACGGCGCCCGTGCTCCTGGCTCCTGATTTCTCCAAGGAATTCATAGTGCAAACAGACGCTTCAGAGCATGGTGTAGGGGCTGTTCTTTCACAGATGACTGAGGAGGGCTTTGACCAACCCGTAGCCTTCATAAGTAGGAGGTTGCTTCCACCGGAAAGTAGGTGGAGTGCAATAGAGCGTGAAGCATTTGCTGTGGTCTGGGCGCTGAAGAAGCTAAGACCCTACTTGTTTGGGTCTCACTTCCGAGTTCAGACGGACCACAGGCCTCTCAGATGGTTGATGCAAATGAGGGGTGAGAACCCGAAACTGTTGAGGTGGTCCATTTCTCTACAGAGTATGGACTTTACGGTGGAACACCGCCCTGGCACAGATCACGCCAATGCTGATGGTCTGTCCAGATTTTTCCGCGTTAGTGATGTGGAACTCCCTGGGGAAGGGTAGTTCCCCCCACATTTCAGCTGGAGGGGACACATGTTAGACCTGGCACCTTGGCGTGAGTTTCCCTTCCACTTTTTGCTGGTGTGCCTCCGATGTTTTGCTGGTTTTCCGATACTCAGGGCACCGCGCCACGGCCGACCCGTGCCGCAGTGCAAGTGCTCCCTACTGTAAATTGTACATGTGATTGGTATCCATGATTGGTGCATTGGATTTACTGTTAGTCCCTAGTAAAGTGCACGAGGAGTGCCAGGGCTTGTAGATGCCAATACTGCTAGTGGGCCTGCAGCGCTGGTTGCGCCACCCACAGAAGCAGCCGTAAGATGTGTCTGGGGACTGCCACCGCAGAACCCACGTGCAGTCTCATACTGTCATGCCGGCTGGGCAAGTGCACCCACTCGCCAGCCCCTGAAACCTTCCCTTGACCGCATATTAGTCACCCCTATGGTAGGCCTGCGGGCAGGGTGCATTGTAGGTGTAAGGTAGGACAAGCCCTGATGTGTGTGGCATGTCCTAGTAGTGACTTACAACTAAATTCGTATTTCACTATTGAAGACTACCTGCTCCCGTTAGGCCAGACTGAGCTGCCGGAATTATTACACCCTATAATCCCAGCAGGCTCAGGGAGCATGGTAGAGAGTCGTGTTTAGTATGCCTGAACTCAGGATGATAAAATATTTCTTTTAGTAAAGTTGATTTTAGTATCCTGTGTTTGCAAATGCTACTTTTAGAAAGTTAGCCTTTGCTTGCCTAACAATTTCAGCCCGCCTCTGCTGGTATGTGTATCTGACTGTCTGGGATGTGTGAGTGACAGGGCTGGGGAATGTCAGGTGGTGAATGCGCAGATTACTCCTTAGTGGGAGGTAGGAGTGGCTCTTGACTCTGAATCTTGCTGTGCTCTGCCACCACAATGCTGGCTCCACCCTCCTGGGGAGCGACTGATGACTCAGCCGACACCTGGCCCAGGAAGGGCGAAGCCCCATCAACAAGGTACTCTGGCTGCCCCTGTCCGCACAATGCTGGCTCCACCTCCTGTGGGGCGTCTGATGCGCCTGCCCCTCACACTGAAAGCAGAAGCCGGAGTACACCCTCCAGGGTACTCAAGGACTGAAAGTGGCTATGCAAAGGCCCCCCTGGCCTGCGAGAACAAAAGAAATACCGTATAAAAGAAGGAGCCTTGCTCCTTGTAAATTAGATCCAGTTTGGGCTACAGAAGGAACTCTGCCTGACGAGAAGGACCGGGAAGGACAAGGAAGAGTGCTGGCTCTTGCCTGTGTCTGGTGCCTTGCTGCCGAAGGAGAGGAAGAAGGAAAGACTACAAGAAGACTTTTGCTTTGAGAAACTTTGTGCCAAACTCTGTCGAGAGATCTCCAAGGGCTTGCTGTGAACTTGCCCCCTGACCAGCGCCCCAGGACCAGTGGGCGCTACACCCTGAAGAAAGCGACTGTGTGTGCTGCCTATCGCTGCAGTACCGACGGAGGAATCTCCTCCAAGGCAAGGACATCCACCTGACCACCGTGACCGGGGCCCAAAGCAACAGCGAGAGCAACGTGAGGTCCAGCCGCCGCTGGCCCGAACACCGTGACCGCAACTGCACCGGGAGCCCGAGAGCAAAGTGAAGGAGGACCTGTCCGGTCCGAGCTCCCGAGTTGACTGCGCCACGAGCAGCCAATCCAATTGCAAAGACGGACAGTCGCCCTGTGAGAATCCCCCTGGTCGGTATCCTGCCCGACAGCTCAGCTGTGAGCGCACAGCTGCAACCGGCACTTGGCTGGATACGTCCTGCACTTGGGGACCGTACTGCCACTTGCCGCCACCGCACAGCCGCCGCCCCAGGGTCGGAGCGAACGACGAGGAAAGGACCCTGCCGCCACAGAGCACCGCTGCCCCGGATGACCCGTGACCTGCCGGCTGAGAGCCGCAACGAACAGCGACCCCGGAAAAGCAACGCGACGTGGGACAGCTCCCCTGGAAGCCGCCCGCTCCACAAGAAATTGGAAAGGTACGGTGTTGTATCCTCCCGGTGCGAGTGACCTGCAACCCGAGCTCGCACCGTGCCCTCCGCTCCTAACGCGAGCCGCCTCTGAAACCGAGGCTCGCGCTGCCCCTGGCCCTCGAGGCCCACGCGGAGAGCGCATTGAGGTGCTACGGGACACCGAACCTTGTCGAACCGGGGCCGAAGGCCCAAAAGAACACTTATTGCCGAAAGAGAACTGTGGCAACCTGAACTTAAGTAACCTGGAACCGTATTGAAAGTTTGATAACTGTATTTACAAGCCTGCTTGAAACTTATATAAAGATATATATTTTTACGAATACAGTTTGGTGTCATTGTGTGGTGGGTTGGTTGTGACGGTGTGATATTGCAAATGTTTAACCCTATGTGCCCCCGAGATTAGCCTAAGACTGCTTAAGCCACACTACCTAGAGGGTAAGCAGAGGTTGTCTTGACGGTAACCCTCAGCCCTGACGAGGAAGAGGAGAGTCCCTGCTTGTCGCCAGTGTTGCACTGTGAGGTTCCGTGACGATTTGAACCCGTGTTTTCAATATTGTCGGAAATACATAATATTGGTATCAGCGAACCGCAAATGATCCATTTAGCATATCCTGGTGTTTTCGCTACGCTACGAGCAAGAGTACTCTTGTAACCAACACATTTCTGATCTACCCATGGCATCCATCTTAGATCATGGCAGCCATTATGTGCTTCTTGCCCTCACATAAGCAATAACCTCTGATCACTTCATTTCAATTAAGGAAACGTAGCCTTAGCCGGAGATTCACCTCTTTAAGTGACACGTGCACCTTGGAACAGAACACGCTGTAGCTGCATGACTCGACAAAGGCTGCCTCCTCTGCCCGAGGCCAGCCCTACCGAACTGGTTCTCGTGTCCATTGTCCCGATCATGATTAGGCGGCCGAAGCCGGTAGCCTTGCCCATTTACAACCCACAAACATCCCTTATCCCACTTTTCTATCTTCCACACCTGGCTCCGTTCCTTTCTTTCTGAATCTTTATTAGGGGGAGGTAACGAAATTTACGATGAGGCGGTCCGGCTCTTGAATGCAATATTGACAAGGGATTGTGATGAACTAGTGGGAACCCCTCTTCGTAATGTTTGGCATCAGATATTATCGACAGTTCCTGTGTAACGCCAAATATTTATTGTTTAGGACACAAAGGTTTGGGAATGTACTAACATGTGAAGTATTTGCCTGGAGCACAATTTTTAGTATATAAGGAGCAACCCTCTATGTACAAATCGAACAGGCTCCTAGATTCTGCCCGTGTGTAGTTTCTGTGACTTCTGTGTCCCTGCAGTAATAAACCTTTGGTCTTTGACGCCACCATCGAGAAGCCCATGTTTCTGTTTACTTGTGCACCAAGACAGGTGGAACTCCGGGGTCTTTGGGTGTTTTCCCTGACACCTCTGGACGGAACCAAAAAGTCCAGAACTCCAATTGGCGCCCAACGTGGGGCGACGTCATTCGGTACCGGTCCAAAAGCCTGAAGAGTTCGAGAAGCTTCGTGTGAAGATTCCTGAGGGAGGCGCCCCACTTCATCTATCCCGGCATATCGCAAAAGTGGCCCGACGTTCTCTTCCACGAGGGTTCCCGTTCAGGACGGCTGCAGTGGGCCGTTGCCTTGACCGTCGCCCTGTCTTGGACCCGAGGTGCAGTCCTTAGTACGGCGAAACGTGACGGGTTTCTCCTTGGTGACGTCTTCAGTGCCTCAGTTAAGTATTTAGTGGTTGCTAGTTGGTTACTTCGTGAGGGTTGTTAAAATCCTTTTTGGTTCTTGGTTTGGTTTGGTTTCGTAAGATTATCACTGGTTGTTCTGGTTACGATAATCTATTTGGTTTAGTTTGGGTATCGATACATCAGTTCGTTTTTGGTAGGCCTAAGTTCTTGGTTCAGGTGCACATATCTGTTTCGTGTTTTGTTTGTTCTGTGTTCCGGATTGCAAAATGGTAAGTCGGAGAAATTGTATGTTGTCGTGCTTTGGTTGCAATAGCGATTCACGAATGGAGGACTCATGTCTGGTTCCTCCGATTGGGACTCCCTTATACGACTTGTACTGTAAACATGGTGTGGGCCCTATATCTTATAATGAGGTGTGGGTCCGATATACGAAAAAGGATGGTGTCCTTAGTTGGCCACTTCATGGTAGTTTTGAACCCGAAATTCTTGATAATTTAGAAGCGAAATTGTTTAGGAAGAAAGCCCGGCCGGCAATGTTTGATTCTTTCCGTTACTGGCGAAAAGAATCTAAACAAAGAGAGATTAAAAGATTGAAGAAGGAACAGAAAGAGCAAGAAGAGTTGACTCTAGAGCAAGCGGCTAAACAGCTGCAAGTCAACGAGTCTGAGAAGGCCATAGAGGTGGCCATTAGAGAGCATAATTTAGCGATCGACAAGTGCTATCCTGCCTTGCCATCGAAAACAGCTAAGATACTGGAGGACCCCGAAAACGATCCTTTGTTGTCTTATTTGTTAAGGTCACCTCCACCGTATGCACAAGGTGCTACGGCTCCACCTTTACCGAATGTTCAATTGCCGGTTGCTGGACAACCTGGTATTCCTGCTCCTGCCCCTCAGAATCAAGCTCCTGTACCTCCTGTGGTCAATGTGAATGTTCCTACGGCACCACCTCCTCCTCCTGGATTGCCGACTTCTATACCTGTATCTGTCTCGCTTACACCTACTGTTCCACAAACTATCTTCCTCGATACTCCTACTGTCCCGCTATCTGTCCCTACTTCTACTGTGTTCTCTGCGTCTGCGAGTGTATTGACTCCACTTTCTGTTCGTCGAAGAATCACTGATTCTGTTTCTAGCATTCTGTCTCCTTTCTATAAAACTTTAATCAAGACTCCTACTTCTGACTCTGTTCAAAGACGTAGTCAGCTTCCGAGTACTGAGGAACGGGGAATTTTAGATTCCACGGCTCTCAGATGGATTTCGAAGAGTAGGAGATATAGTACGAGAGATGTACTAGATACATTTATGCAATGGAAGGAACCAACGCAACGGTATGTCTTTGATGAGATGTGCTCGCTGTTATGTGAGGAAATAGAAGAAGATGATGTTGAATCGAATCTAGAAGACTTAATTAAGGTTCAGAAAGAGTTTGCTGCAGGAATGATAGTAGGTCAAAATATAGAAGAAGCGATGGAACTGATTTTAAGTTATAGGAGTGATCCTTCACTTCGTTCACCAAGAGATTTAGAGAAAAGTAAGACGAAGCTAAGTCGCCAATATCCAATGAGGGAGGTTCCTCCAATTTGGCGCGAAGCTGTACAAGCTGATAATGCCAATGGTATTGTAGCCGCTCCGGCCCAATTCCAAAGAGTGTGGATACACATTCCATGGAAACGAGCTGAAGTGCTAGCAGTGAAACAGGCCTTGCCAGACCCGCGTAAGAATCCTGCCGGATACTATAAGGAATTAACACAGACAGTTGAGGCCTGTGTAATGAATCTGGCGGACATTGATATGTTATTTGGTAATGTAGTTCCGCAACCAATTTGGGCTAAAATTCGTAAAGAGAATCATCCAGTTGCCCTAGGTGGTGATTGGGTAGCTATCATTGCAGCGGATGGTCAGCAAATAGGTGGTTCAAAACCCGAACCTCTAATTGCTAATCTTCCAGGTAGGATAATCGACTTAATGAAGACTCTGATGCCCGCATTGCGTGTTAATTGGGACAAGTTGTCCGCATGCAGGCAAAAGAAAGACGAAAGTGTCTCCGACTTCTTCACGAGGTTCGAAGAGACTTTTGTAGATCATAGTGGGCAGGATATGAGCACAGAAGGAGGACAGAGACTGTTTGTGGATAAGTTCGTGCATAATTTGTTACCTGAGTTATGCAATAAATTAAAAGATTCCAAGAGTGCGTGGGCTGTCTCTACAACTGCGCAAATACTTGCAACTGCACAGTATTATGAAAATAGGGATAAAGAAGAGAAAGAAAAATCAGATAAGAAAACGAAAGACTTAAAAACTAAAGTTCTCTTGCAACAGGCGTATCCGCCTCGCACGAATCAGACTAATACGCAACAGGGCTCGTATCAAAGGACAGATTATAGTTCACCGAGACCTCAATATCAGTGGAATCAGTGTGCGTACTGTAAGAAAGAGGGTCACTACAAGAATGAGTGTCCAGTCTTAGCACAAAATAACGCAGCAGCAGCTCAGAGAGGTCGTGGTGGTTTTGTGCAAAATTCTAGAGGTCGAGGGCGAGGTGCTATACCTCCACAGACGAATGATCGCCCTTCGAATCACTTTGATCAACGAAATGGACAGTCTGCTCAGCAAAATAGATCTCAACAGTATCTTGTTGAAGACTATTGTGAAGTGGATGAGGGATTTCAGCAAAATGGGTACTAGGACAGCCATGGACAGAGAGAGGGAGTAGTATCAGTTCCAGTGGATCAGAGTGGGCCTTATGTCGCAGTAGCAACATCAGGTGTAGTCGAACCGTTTCTGTTGGATACTGGTGCAGCAAAAAGTTCTATCATTCATGCGAAACTCCCTGGCGCACCTTTGTCCGGCTCAACAAATGTTTCTGTAGGTTTTTCAGGCGCCCCTGTTTACAACCCCATATCTGGTCCTTTGTCTATTTCTGTTGGACCGTGTCAATTGAAAGCACCCCTGATTTTGACGACGGGTTGTAATGAAAATCTGCTTGGTTTAGACTTGTTAAAACGACTATATGCGACATTGTACTGTTCTCCGGAAGGAGTACAGCTTACATTGGGCAAAAGAATCACCTCTCCGATGTACTTGTCAATGGATGCACTCCCGCCAGAGCTGCGTTCACTCCCTGATACTCTTTGGGCGACTGGTCCTAACGATGTAGGCCTTTTAGAAATACCACCATATGTAGTCACTTTGAAAGCAAATGTAAAATTTCCACGAATTCCTCAATATAAAATATCTAGTGAAGGTGAACGAGCACTTTTATTGATTGTACAAGATTTGATTAAAAAAGATGTGGTTGAAGAAACTAGAGGAAACGTTTGTAACAGCCCTGTATTACCGATTTTGAAACGAACTGATCCTACAAAGCCTCCAGTGTATAGGTTTGTTATCGACCTCAGAGAAGTTAATAAAATTGTGGTCCCGCAGTTTCCTGTAGTTCCAGACATTACTGCCTTGTTAACATTGATTCCTGCTACAGCCACATGGTTTTCAGTCATCGACTTAAAGAATGCCTTTTTCAGCATTCCGATAGCCGAAGAAAGCAGGGATATTTTCGGCTTCTGTCTAGGAGGTCGAAGTTTCAGATTTAAACGCGCTCCACAAGGCTATTGTGAGAGCCCATCTATTTACAGTCAGGCATTAAAAAGTCAGTTGGATTCCTTTGTCCTTCCTCCAGGCTCTGCTCTAGTGCAGTACGTAGACGATCTTCTAGTGGCTGCCGATGACAAGGAAACTTGCAAAGCAGCTACGATTTCGTTATTGCATCATTTGTCTAATTTGAATCATAAGGTATCACCTTCGAAAATGCAATACTGCTGCCAAGAAGTGACCTACCTAGGTCATCTCTTGTCAAAGGAGGGAAGGAAGTTGACCCCAGAGAGAATAAAAGCAATTACGCAGATGAGTGTTCCTCGCACGCAGAGAGAAGTGCGTGCCTTTTTAGGTATTACCTGATTACAGCAAGCCATTCACGCTCTATGTTCACGAGAGAGAAGGTTGCGCGTTGAGTGTTCTGACACAGACATTTGGTGATAAACAACGCCCTTGTGCGTATTTTTCATCAACATTAGATCCGGTAGCTAGAGCGTTACCTAGTTGTTTGAGAACTACAGCGGCAGCTGCGGCTTCCATTCGACAATCTGCTGGTTTGGTGATGAACAACATGCTAGTGGTTATGGTTCCTCATGCTGTGGACACACTCATGAATCGAACCAAGACACAACACCTCACCAGTGCGAGATTATCTGGTTATGAGCTGACATTATTAGCGAGTCATATTCAGATCAAAAGATGTAATGTATTGAATCCAGCAACGTTGTTGCCGGCTAATCAAGAGTCGAGTGATTCCGAGCCCCATGATTGTTGTTTTAGAACGGAGGAAGAGACAAAAGGACGTATTGATTTAAAAGACACTCCATTGTCGGATCCAGATGGCACGCTGTATGTGGATGGGTCATGCTTTAAATTGGAGAATGGTGATGTGACTGCTGCCTATGCGGTAACGACTCTAAGAACGATTGTGGAGACTGCAAGAGTGAGTCAAAATTCTGCCCAAGCTGCAGAATTAATAGCTCTAACAAGAGCGTGTGTTTTAGCTAAGGGAAAGAGAGTGAATGTGTTTACAGATAGTCAGTACGCATTTGGCGTGGCCCATAGTTTTGGCCGTTTGTGGAAAGAAAGAGGTTTCATTACGTCCCATGGGACTAAGATTCAACATGGTCAGCTAGTTAACGACCTGTTGGAATCTCTAACCTTGCCGACTGAAGTTGCGATTGTAAAGTGCAGTGCTCATAAAGCAATCACGGATGATGTTGGTCGTGGGAATGCTTTTGCTGATGGGACCGCTAAACAGACAGCTAGAGACATGATGAGTAGAATGTATGTTGCTACGTCTGCAAGATGGATTGCTGAGTCTGGAATGTGTGAGGATACAATGGAAAGTGTGAAAGAGATTCAGAAAGAGGCAACTGAGGAGGAAAAACGTGTATGGAGAGAAAGTACGGGCAAGTTGGATTCGAGTGGGTGTTGGATTGATTTGTCAGAACAACAGCGTTGGATGTTGCCTGATACGTATGTGCTTGCAGTGGTGACGATGGCGCATGGAGTAGCGCAAATAAGCTCTAAAGGAATCTGTAAGATGTTGGCTCCAGTCTGGAAGAATGATGGGATCAGTAAATGTGCAGAGAGAGTGGTGAAAAATTGTATGGTATGCCTGATGCATAATCCTGGCAAGGGAACTCCAACTCCTGCTGGTCACTTCGCTCCTCCTTCCTGCCCCTTTGAAGTGATTCAGTTAGACTTCATTCACATGGATCGGTGTAATAATTTGAAATACGTCCTGGTGGTAGTCTGTGCTTTTTCCAGATGGATCGAAGCATATCCACTAAAGGACAATACTGCCCTATCAACTGCCAAAATTCTTCTCAAAACATATTTCCCTAGGTTCGGAATGCCACGGATTGTATGGTCAGATAACGGAAGTGAGTTCATAGGGAAAGTTATGCAGAGTGTGTGTGCCGGTTTGGGCATCAAACAGAAGTTTCATAGTGCAAACCATCCCCAGTCTGCTGGTTTAGTTGAGGGTTACAATGGCACCCTCAAACTAAAACTAGCCAAAATACAAGCATCCACGGGTTTGTCCTGGCCAGACGCACTACCCTTGGCTTTGTTATCAACGAGAGCAACTGTACATTCTAGAGTAGGGCTTAGTCCCTATGAGATTGTCTTTGGCCGCCCGGCAAATGTGTGGGGTGTGCCTAGGCCAAAGGAGTTTTGTTCTCTAGAATATCCTATGTTGATAGACTACCTTTACGACTTGACTGCTAAATTGAGTCTTATTCACCAACAGGTTTTCGATGCATTGCCAAAGCCTCCGGAGAGTCCAGGGCATCAGCTGAAACCCGGCGATCAAGTCGTGATCAGAAACTTCGCGAGGACGAAGAACCTTCAGCAAAGATTTGTCGGCCCGTTCCAAGTCCTGCTTGTGACAAGAACCGCAGTTCGTGTAGCTGGTCGCAAGCACTGGGTACATGCGTCTCATGTCAAACGTGTACCTTTGCCACTTCCTTACGACGACTGGGTGAAGAAGGGAATTGGTGCCTCCGAATTTGAAAAAACGCCAAAGTTCATCCCTTTCAGCGATGCCGAATTGATTACCGACACTCTCCTCCTGAAAAGACTCCTTTGAACTCTGAACATTTGTCCTCTGCATCAGAAAAAACTCTGTCATCTGCGAACTTGAACACTGCAACAACTAATAGTGATATGCTATTTGCCGATCAAACAGTTCCTGCAAAGCAAAGATACAATTTACGATCTCGTAATATGGACAAATAAAGCAGGCAACTGCCTATTGTGATATTTTGACATTTTGAACTTTTGCCTTCAGCCAGGAAGTTTGCTATTGTTTTATTGTTTTTAAAATTGCCTTGCCGTCTGGGTAGCCGTAGGGTCGTGGCTGTGTGCCTAGTTGAATCTGCGGGGGTCTGACACAAGGTCGATCTTTCTGTTGGTTCTGGGAACTCCCAGGGCTGATAGAGGCATTTTCATCTCCGTACACATCATCAGTGGTCGCGAGCGGATTGTAAAAGATGGAGCTTCCTGAGCTGCAACGTGAGAATGTGATTTATGTTCGCAGAAACAGACTTTACAGAATTCTTCACAGCAAATGCTTTTTGATACAATGTGCCATTACATTTTTGATTGTTTTGATAACGTTGGTGGGTGGAATCGTCTTTGGTATGAGTTTGATTTTTATGCCAGTAACCACAGTACCTCCCCTTGATCCTGCTACTTCTACTGTTTCTTCTATACACTCTTTTCATTCGTTTCCTGAACACGAGCAAGCTCGACGCTCAGAATTCATTAATAACACTTTTGTACAGCTCTTGCACCAACACCAACTGGTAGTTAACACTACAGACTGCTGGGTGTGTGGCTTGATACCCCCACACTATGGATAAAGGTATTCCCTATCTGGTTTTGCCTTTTAGCTACAATGGATCATTTCAGGCCCTTCAAACCATCTTTGCTTATGCCCTTGAAACCTATCCTCCACGTCCACCACGTTCCACTAAATATAACTCTGCCAACAAAGCTTTAGTCCAGGGAATTATTGACATGATCAAGGACGTCAATAATACTCCATCTTACCCTAGAGACGAATTGCGAGTATATTTGAGTTGGAATTCTTCAGAGTATCGCCTTAGTTTGGGAGAAAGCAAGCGTAAAAGCTCAACTCCAATCTGGGTCGTACCTCACCGAGGTCAAGTCTGTTTGCAAGGTAATGGGAGAAATCCGAGAGCTAGGGAGGAGTGAGTGCGTAGAGACTTACGTGTTTCCGTCTAACTCTTCCCCTGCTTTTCTTACTGCTAGGGGTACCTACTTCATCTGTCGAGACAGAGCTTATACATGGTTGCCTGCTGACTTTTCAGGTTCATGTTATATTGCTCGATTGCTGCCTCCAACATACACTGCTTCATCTGACTACCACAAGATCAGAGTAGCAAGAGGTGTTTTCAGCAAGGAAGATACTGCTGGTCAGGAAGCTGGAGACTTCTTCAAAGGCTTCCTTCCGTTCTGGGGGCCTATGGCCAATAGTAGAAACATACGTCAGCTAACACAGGTAGTTGAATCTACTATTACCGAAACTGCTGGTGCCCTTAGCAATTTGACAGCTGAGCTTCAGGCGGATAGACTCATGACGTTGCAGAACCGTATGGTTCTAGACGTAATACTTGCAGATCGAGGTGGGGTATGCAGAATGATCCAATCGAGCTGCTGTGTCTTTATTCCTAATAATGCTCCAACAGTCTATGAGGCGATCTCGAAGCTACACAAGATTTCCGACTCTATTCATGTAGACAAGGGAAACTGGTCCTTCATGGAGTGGTTTTGGACTCTGATATCAGCGTGGGGATGGAAGGTTCTAATGGTCATTGGTGTCATCTTAGTATTCCTCTTCTCATGCTGCCTGATTATCCAGTGTGGTCCTGCTCTGTGTAGTCTTTGTGCTGCAACCTGTTTTAGGAAACCACCTGCGTTTGGAGAAAAGGCGCGAGAAAGGATGATGATACAACAGCATGTCACTGACCTGATGAGCATAGAATTAGACTCTGACATAGACTGAGTAATTGCCTATGTAAGGGCAAAAGGAGGGTCTGAGGTTCCGTGACGATTTGAACCCGTGTTTTCAATATTGTCGGAAATACATAATATTGGTATCAGCGAACCGCAAATGATCCATTTAGCATATCCTGGTGTTTTCGCTACGCTACGAGCAAGAGTACTCTTGTAACCAACACATTTCTGATCTACCCATGGCATCCATCTTAGATCATGGCAGCCATTTTGTGTTTCTTGCCCTCACATAAGCAATAACCTCTGATCACTTCATTTCAATTAAGGACACGTAGCCTTAGCCGGAGATTTACCTCTTTAAGTGACACGTGCACCTTGGAACAGAACACGCTGTAGCTGCATGACTCGACAAAGGCTGCCTCCTCTGCCCGAGGCCAGCCCTACCGAACTGGTTCTCGTGTCCATTGTCCCGATCATGATTAGGCGGCCGAAGCCGGTAGCCTTGCCCATTTACAACCCACAAACATCCCTTATCCCACTTTTCTATCTTCCACACCTGGCTCCGTTCCTTTCTGTCTGAATCTTTATTAGGGGGAGGTAACGAAATTTACGATGAGGCGGTCCGGCTCTTGAATGCAATATTGACAAGGGATTGTGATGAACTAGTGGGAACCCCTCTTCGTAATGTTTGGCATCAGATATTATCGACAGTTCCTGTGTAACGCCAAATATTTATTGTTTAGGACACAAAGGTTTGGGAATGTACTAACATGTGAAGTATTTGCCTGGAGCACAATTTTTAGTATATAAGGAGCAACCCTCTATGTACAAATCGAACAGGCTCCTAGATTCTGCCCGTGTGTAGTTTCTGTGACTTCTGTGTCCCTGCAGTAATAAACCTTTGGTCTTTGACGCCACCATCGAGAAGCCCGTGTTTCTGTTTACTTGTGCACCAAGACAGGTGGAACTCCGGGGTCTTTGGGTGTTGTTCCCTGACACCTCTGGACGGAACCAAAAAGTCCAGAACTCCAACTGCGCCAACTAGAGACTCCCCCTTCCTACATATCCCCACCCTTCTCTTGAGGCTTGGTCGTCCCTTTCTTTTGGTCACCACCCTGGTTCTTAGGCCTGATCCTGGTTCTGACCCTTTTGCCCTCCTGCCCAATTCTTGTGGGGAGGTCAGATCAGAGTCAACCAGGTGCTGATGTAGAAGCTGATTTTGACAATTACTTAAGATTTGCTCTCTCATAATTAAATTATACAATCCTGTATAGTCAGTAACCTTACTTCCCAGCAACCAGCCTTCCAGAGCCTTAGTGGCACATTCAACAAATTCAGACCAGTCCTGAGTCTGTGTCTTCTGGGTGTCTATGAACATTAAGCTGTACTGTTCAGTGGTTAAGCCTAACCCATCAATCAGAGCACTCTTCAGGACCATGTAGTTTCTAGAATCCCCATCACTAACTGTGAGGAGTCTGTCTCTGCCTCTACCTTCAAAGGAGAGCCACAAGATCGCTGCCCACTGCTCCTGAGGGATCTGCTGTACTCTGCAGGCTCTCTCCATTGCAGTTATCCATTTGTGGATATCATCCCCAGCTTTGTAGGGGGGCACAATCTTACTCAGGTTTCTGTTATCAAAAGACCTGTCTTTATCCTTGTGGATATTGCTGCCACCAGTGGGTTCTATTACCCAACTCTCTCTAGCTGTCTTGCTCTAGCAAGTTTCTCTTGGGCCAGGGCAACCTCTAACTCTTGTCTCTGGATCCTCATTTCAGCCTCTCTCATTTTGGCCTCATGTTCCCTTCTCTGAGGGCTAGTCATCTCCCTTCTGGAGTGACCATGAGAACCTCTAGAAGCATGGGAGTTGTTAGAGTCACCTGAGCGAGTCCTTCTCCTCCAAGGCTTCTGGTTAAGTCCACCTGGGGGTCTGAATGGGTTGTTACCAGATTCAGTCCCAAATAGGCTTAAGTTAGCCTGGTTCAGTGTACTGACCAGTACCTGACTATTTCTTTCATCATCTGACTCACTGCTCCCCCCTTCTGTCTCTCCTTCCTCTTCCTCCTCCTCATCTGTCTGAGGAGCTCCAGTGATGGGGGCTTCCTCATCTACCAGGATTATAGGGACAGGGGCTTCTGCAGTGTCATCCTCAGAAGGATGGCCTCCTTCAGCATTCCTTGTGGGGTCTGCCTTAGAGGTCTTTAGAGTCTCAGACTGGTGTAAGATCTCTCTAAGGTGGTCTGTTGTAGGGGAAGGCCCTGCTTTCAGACCCCTTAAGACACAAAGCTGTCTTAATTCCTTAAAGGAAAAAATAGCAAATTTGGATGGTGCCCTTGGAGGGTCACTCTCAACAGGGACATTCCCAGTGGAACCCTCAGCTCCAGACATTGCTCTAGTGTGGGTGGATGTGTTGCAATCTACCTACACTGGTGTTTACCTACTAAACCTATCTAGTAGTTGTAGTCAGGGTGTGCTACTCCCTTTCCTCTACAACAACTATGTTCAGTAGAACTTAAGTATACTAGTCTTGTTTTATATGTAGCTAGCAGGTACCTGTATGATCTTTCAAATGATAATCTCAAAATTTGTAATGGTAAAACAACAGCAAGCTCAGATCCCAATCCGCTGCTCACCAATGTGAGAAGTTGGCCTGGTATATAATGCTCACTAATTCTAGTGATCACTTTGTACCATGCCAAGCAACCCTTATGATGATTGGTTGTAAGTCAAACTTATCGACCAGTTATCCTAGTGGTAACGTGGACAAAGCAGTCTTAGGCTAAACTCTGAAAGGCATGTGAAGCCAGCTGTATTACCATACACAACCCCCTTGAATACCAAATGAAAGGACACCACACAGATATATATTGAAAATATATATTGATTTATTAACTAAAAGTATCCCCTGGACTCTTTATGAGCACAGAAGCACAAGCGTTAAACACAAGACAGTTTAAAATACACAAAAGTTGCACAATGTGGATGAACCCTAGGGGCCACCTAAACCATATACTAAGAATGTGGTATAAGAGATACCAATCGGAAAGGAAACAGGCCTAGGGCCTTGGGAATCACTGGAGCTATTCGAGACTAGCAGTGACTAAGTCTGGAAAGGCCCGCGGGACTCGGGTGCAGTGTTTAAAGTGCACGCACTCACCAATGCAAAGTCTATGGTGCGTAAAAAGTACAAAGTTAGTTAGTTCGGAACCTTCCGAGTGACCTAGAAAGCTGAAACTTGAGACACAGGCCCTAGAGGTGTGTACCAGTGTAGGAACACCGGCGGAGCTGAGTTACCTCACCCACAGGAAGCGGGTGCACAGGGTCGATGTAGTGTGGGGTTTTGTCGCGCTGGTCGATGGTGCTTGGAGCTGAAAATGCTGCAGGCGGCTGGATGTGAAGAGTTCCGGTGGATCCAAGGGTGGATCTGAAGATGTGAAGACCTGAAAGCAGAGGGGACAATGTTCAAAGTCACTAGCCAGTGACTACCGTGGAACCAGATTAGAACCAGGCGATGTCGGGTGCAAACAGGCGTTGAGGTGTAGCTTCTCTCTGCAGCCACGTGGACACCGGGGGTCGAGGACGTCCAGGAGTTGGTCACGAGCTGTCTCACGCAGACTTCTCGCTGTTGGCGGGGTTGGCAACTTGATCGGAGCAAACAGGCCTTGGCTAATGCAAGCCACGCAGGAGTCGAAAAAGGCTTAATACTCAGACCAGCAAGTTTAGCGCGGGTGCTCCTTTTTACAGGAGCTAGGGCAAGTCTGGAGCAACCAGACCCACAGTGTAGTTCTTCGGTTTCGTCAACAAGATGGCCGCTGACCACGTGGCTAGTGGCCGGGATGGCGCGTTGAGTGGCACAATGCAAAAGGGCCCCACGCTCCTCGTGGGAATGCTGGGGGGCTGATCTTCGGTGCAAGGGCTGCTTGGTGGTGGGGGTTCTCAGTCCTTAAAGCACAACGTCAAGGATGCCTCTGGTGCTGCGCTGTTAACTCTTTAAGTGTCTTCTAAGAAGTCCGGTCCCACGTCTCTCGGTGCCTCCACGGGTCCCTTCTTTGCAGGGACTGTGGATCGGGCTGTGAGAAGTCTGCGAGTTTGGGTCTTGTCAGGCTCTGGGCTCGGGCTCCGGCGGGAGGCGGCAGCAAAGCAGACGTCGATTCGCTGGTTGGTACTTGCTTTCACAGGGTGGCCACTCCTAGGCCACAAGGGAGATTCTCTTCAGTCTTCTGTGCAGCAGAATGTCGAAGTCCAGTCTTCTTCTTTGTGTAAAATTGATTCAGGATGAGCTGCCGTGCACTGGCACTGCTCCCACTCTTATTTCCAATCTGAGGGGTGGATCACCTACTAGGTCCCTCCTCTGGGTGGAACCAGGAAGGGGGGCGGTTACACCTCCTTTCCTTTGTCCAGCTCCTCGACAGGCCTGGGTCTGGAAAGTCCCAGGACCGGTTTGGACTGGCTTATGCACGAGACATCTTGTGTGCCCCGGGCATGTCTCAATCTATTCAGCCCTGTCCTACCCAATACACAAAACCCTGTCTGGGGTGGTGCTCGCACCTCCCAAGGCAGGAAACCCTTTGTCCAAGCCTCCCTCGCTGGAAGGACTCCCAGCAGCAGGAGGTCAGACTTGTGTCTGCGGTGGCAGCATCCATTTTGTGATGCTGAGGCTCTGGTTAACTTTAACCGGGGTTAAGGCTACACACATGTCGTGTCCCTCTAGAAGGGTGGAATGCTATCCCCGTTGACAGTGACAGAACTGTCGAGGGGATAGTATTCCAATTCGTATGACACCTTACTTGACATGTTTTGATAAAGCCAAACCAAAGATAGCATATAACTGCAAGGATTATAATGCACTTAAGAGTATATGCGCCGAAGGCGCGCCAAAGGTAAGCCCGTCTGCGCCCGTCCACGACCGGATCGCGACCAGCGCCAGGACCCCTGGCCCACGAAGATCCCGACCTACCCGCCTGACGTACTCAGCCGCCACCCTCATCGCTCTCAACACCGGCCGACTCCCAGAATGCCATCAAGCCACTCCAAGACGTACCCACGGACCTTTCAGCTGCCACGCCTGCAAGTTCTCCTGCATCCGGACCAGCCCCGCACCAGCACCCGCCAAGTCGAACACCAGCAGCACCCACCTCAAGTGCATCCTGCTCAACACCCGCTCCGTCCACAGACACGCCATCGAACTCTGGAACCTCCTAGACGCCACAGCCCCTGACGTTGCCTTCCTCACGGAGACCTGGATGAACGCCTCTTCAGCTCCCGACATCGCCATCGCTATCCCAGAGGGCTACAAGATCGTCCGGAGGGACCGAAACGCCAACCAGATGGGAGGAGGCATCGCCATCATCCACAGGAACACCATCCGTCTCACGACCAGCACCGACAACACCCTGACCAGCGCCGAACACCTGCATTTCCAGATCCACACCAACCCGAACACCACCCTCAGAGGCACCCTGATCTACCGACCCCCTGGACCACGCACGCAATTCAGCGAGGACATCGCCGACTTCGTCAGCCCGCATGCCCTCCCCTCCGCTGACTACATCCTCCTGGGAGACCTCAACTTCCATCTGGAGAACAACAACGACCGCAACACCAGCACCCTGCTCGCCAACCTCGCCAACCTGGGACTCAAGCAACTGGTGTCCACCCCCACCCACCTCGCCGGACACACACTCGACGCCGTCTTCTCATCCAGCACAGACATCGACTTCAGCCACGCCACAGAGCTTCAATGGACGGACCACAGCTGCGTCCACTTCACCTTCAAGAGAACGACGACCCACCATCACCAGCAACAGGCCGCCCGCAGAAGCTGGAACAAGATCACAGCAGACCAGCTCGCCACCTCCCTGAGCCAGCACCCTCCTGCCAGCTCAGCGAACCCCACCCAGGCCGCCGACAACCTCACGAAGTGGATCAGCAACTGCGCGGACGAACTCGCCCCGCTGAGGACCCCGCCTAGCAGACCCGGCAGCAAGAAGGCCCCATGGTTCACCGACGAACTCAAGAGCTCCAAGAAGAACTGCCGAGCCCTCGAGAAAGTCTGGAAAAGGGAACCGACACCGGACAACAGGACCTCCTACAAACTTGCCACCCGGAAACACCACCAGCTGATCCGCGCCGCCAAGAAAACAGCATTCAAGGACCGGTTGGACAACAACGCACACAACTGCAAGGAACTCTTCAACATCGTGAAAGAGATTTCCAACCCCAGCGCAGGAAACAACAACGTCACCCCATCGCAAGACCTCTGCAACTCCCTCGCTTCATACTTCCACAACAAGATCACGGACATACACAGCAGCTTCAACAACCAACCAACGCACACCATGACCGAACAACCACCCCCCACCACCACCCTCCACGCCTGGACCCCGATCAGCACCGAAGACACCATCCGCACGATGAACTCCATCCACTCCGGATCACCGACCGACCCCTGCCCTCACCACGTCTTCAACAAGGCAGACGCTGTCATCGCACCCCACCTGCGAGACATCATCAACACTTCCTTCGACACCGCCATCTTCCCTGAGAGCTGGAAACACGCCGAACTCAGCGCTCTACTCAAGAAACCAACAGCGGACCCCACCGACCTCAAGAATTACCGCCCCATCTCGCTTCTCCCGTTTCCAGCCAAAGTCATCGAGAAGACCGTCAACAAGCAGATGGCCGCCTTCCTCGAGACGAACGGATCCCTCGACCCCTCACAGTCCGGCTTCCGAGCCAAACACAGCACCGAGACCGCCCTCATCGCCGCCACCGATGACATCCGAGCCCTGATGGACAATGGAGAAACAGCGGCCCTCATCCTCCTAGACCTCTCCGCGGCATTCGACACGGTCTGCCACCGCACCCTAGTACGGCGCCTCAGCAACATCGGAATCCAGGACAAGGCGCTGGAATGGATCATCTCCTTCCTCGACGGAAGAACACAGAGAGTCCGCCTACCACCGTACAAGTCAGAGGCCTCCGAAGTCATCTGCGGCGTCCCCCAAGGATCATCTCTGAGCCCCACCCTCTTCAACGTCTACATGAGCCCCCTCGCGGCCATCATACGCAAACACAACCTCAGCATAATCTCCTACGCCGACGACACCCAGCTGATCCTCTCCCTGACCAACGACCCCGCCACCGCCAGAGCCAACCTTCACGAAGGGATGAAAGAGGTAGCCGAGTGGATGACGACCAGCCGCCTGAAACTGAACTCGGACAAGACGGAGGTCCTCATCCTGGGCTCCTCACCCTCCGCCTGGGACGACTCCTGGTGGCCTCCCGCCCTGGGCACCGCACCCAAACCGACAGACCATGCACGAAACCTGGGCTTCATCCTGGACTCCTCCCTCTCCATGACCAGGCAAGTCAACAACGTCTCCTCAGCGTGCTTCAACATCCTACGCATGCTACGGAAGATCTTCTGGTGGATCCCCACAGAGACCAGGAAGACCGTCACCCAGGCCCTCGTCACCAGCCGACTGGACTACGGCAACGCCCTCTACGCCGGTACCACCGCCAAGCTCCAGAAGAGACTCCAGCGGATCCAAAACGCCTCAGCCAGACTCATCCTCGACATCCCACGAACCAGCCACATCTCCGGACATCTGAGAGACCTTCACTGGCTCCCCGTCAACAAGAGAATCACCTTCCGCCTCCTCACCCACGCACACAAAGCCCTACACGACCAAGGCCCGAGCTACCTCAACAGCCGAGTCAACTTCTACGCTCCCAAACGCCACCTCCGATCAGCCAACCACGCCCTCGCCGCCGTCCCCCGCATCCGAAGAGCGACTACAGGAGGAAGGTCCTTCTCCTACCTGGCCGCCAAGACCTGGAACTCCCTCCCGACCGACCTGCGCCTGACCCAAGACCACCTCTCCTTCAGGAAGAAGCTGAAGACCTGGCTGTTCGAGCAGTAGCGGCACCCCCCCCCCCCCCCCCCCCCCCAGCGCCTTGAGACCCTACGGGTATGTAGCGCGCTCTATAAGTGTCACTGATTGATTGATTGATTGATTATATGGTATGGCAATATCCCGGAACAGCTTAGAAAGTGGTTCCCGACAGCTGCAGACAGGTCCATCTCATGCTAGAGCACCATCTCACATATTTCCAAGCACTCTGCCTCCAGGATTGATGAGGCCTTCCATAGGAGTGGCTGATAGGAACATATGTGTTCAGTTTAAGGTTAGATATAGGAATATTATACCTAAGTAAGAGGTGATTACACCCACTTACCCCAGCTGAGTGATCAGCCAGTTGTGTCAAATATGGAGGCCAGGCCAGGGGTGGCACAATACATGCTGCAGCCCCTGGTAGGCCTTGGAAACACCTATGCCCTGGGTACCTAGGGTACACTGTTACAGGGGCCAATAAGGTGAACCAGTCCAATTCTTAATGCACCTAGGGTACATGGAGTCCATTTTAAGGAGAGAACAATCAGCCTGGGGCCTTGAATAGCAGGATCCCAGGCCAACTATGTCAAAAACCAGCTAAACACCAGGCAAAAAGTTTGGGGGTAACCATAGTCAGATATCCACCTTCCTACAACATGTTAATGTTAATGTAAGCCAAACTTTTAGAGCGCACGGCTACCCCAAAAGGGTGTCCCGGCGCTTTAGCAAAGAGGCCCCTAGAAACAGGAAAACCAAAGACAAACACACTACAGTTACCGCGGGTTACTTGGTGAAGAGCAGAGTCTTCAACTCCTTCCTGAAAGCCAGGAGGTTGTTCGCTTTCCGAAGGGAAAGTGGGAGCTCGTTCCACAAGCAGGCTGTCACGTGTTGGAAGGAGCGACCTCCCATCCGGACACGTTTGACCACAGGCACCTCCATTTTGGCCAGTTCCGCCGACCGCAAAGACCTCCGTGGCACATAGAAAGCAGTGCGCTTCCTCAGATAGTAAGGGCCAATCGCATGGAGAGCTTTAAACGCCAAGGTGAGGAGTTTAAATCTGATTCTCCCAGCGATTGGCAGCCAGTGCAGCCTGGCTAAGAGCGCAGAGGCACTGGCTCTCCTGGGCAGGCCATAGATGGCTCTGGCCGCCGAATTCTGAACGATCTGCATTCTAGATAACAGATACTTAGGTAGGCCCGCAAAGAGCGCATTTGCGTAGTCCAGGCGTGCTCCCACAAGCGCCTGAACTACATTCCTCCGGTACTGCAGTGAAAGCAGAGGAAGAGATTTCCTAAGCATCTTGAGGATGCTGAAACATTTCCCTGCTAACCCCAGGATGTGTGGACGGAAAGAAAGATCATCGTCGAACACCACTCCGAGATTTTTTACCTGAGCAGATGGTGTCTCTGGGGGGAACATGTCCTGGGGCCACCATGTCTTCCAGCCCGGGTCTGGGGCACAGCCGAAAAAGAGCAGCTCAGACTTGTCTGAGTTGCATTTCAGGCTGTGCCGCTGAAACCACGCAAAGACTGCGCTCAGACAGTCCTTAATTCTGCCGCCGTTGAAGACCTCACCCTTCCTGCAGGTGAACAAGAGCTGGGTGTCATCAGCGTATGAGATGACCCGGGCCCCAAACGCCTCCGCTACCTCCGCTAGAGGGGCCATATAAATGTTGAAAATGGTGGGGCTCAAGATAGATCCTTGAGGCACCACCACCTCCAGCGAAGGCATTTCGGCCGAGAACGGCGGAGCCCAGATCACCTGTCGGCGGTCGGCAAGAAAGGATTGAAACCAGTCCAGCACCGTCCCTCGTAGGCCAATCTCCCTGAGTCTTGAGAGAAGGCCTGCGTGTGGGACGGTGTCGAACGCCGCCGATAGGTCCAACATGACTAACATCGCCTTTCCCCCATGATCGAGTGTCTCCCTGATGGCGTCGGTAACCTCTACCAGAGCGGTCTCCGTGCTGTAGTTTGCACGAAAGCCGGACTGGGAGTCATGCAGCAGTTTTTTGTTCTCAATAAAGGTGGATAGAGTATGCTGAACATGTTTCTCCAACACCTTCGCCAGAGCAGGGAGGAGGGAGATCGGTCGGTAGTTAGCCCATTGCAGGGGGTCAAGCAGAGGCTTCTTAATCAACGGCAGAATGAGTGCGTGTTTCCACTGTCGTGGGACCACCCCCGAGCTCAATGATAGATTAAGCAGGGGGTTCAGCAAGCTGTTCAACGCTGAGGCCACCCTGCCCAGGCATTTAGCCGGACAGGCATCCAGTGGCGAGCCAGATTTCAGCCGAGATAACAGCTCAAGCGAAGTTTCGCAGGACAGCTGGGGAAAGACAGATAGTGTGGGCCCAGAGTCAGCCTGAGAGGGATCTAAATAGGTCAGCTTACCCCCTGAAGCGGCGTCGGCCGTGCGGGAGTCCACCGATGGAAAGGTGTCCTGAATCTTTAAAATTTTGGCCACAAAAAAGTCGTCAAGCTGTTTGATCCATTCCTCCATGTGTGAATGGACGGGGGTACCTACAACTGGATTGACAAACTCCTTCACAATTCTAAAGAGTTCCCGGCTGGTATTATCGGCTTTGTCAATTCTCTGTTCGAGATAGCTCTTTTTAGCTGCGGCAATCTGTTTGTAGTATGCCTTTATCGCGTCGCGGTATTTCGTTTTCTCCACAAGATCATACTTGCGCCGCCAGCGCCTTTCCAGCTTCTTGCAGTCTTGTCGCATTATGCGTAGAGTGGAGGAGAACCAAGGAGCAGAGTTTAGATCAGGGGCTGTTCTAGCAGCCCTCAATGGGGCCAGCTCCTCGAATCTTGCCTGCATCCAGTTCTGGACCAGAATTAAATCGGTTTCCAGAACCCCGGTTAATTGACACGGGTATTGGCCAAGAGCATCGGAGAGCATATCTGCTGTCACTAGATGGAAGGCTCTGGACTGCCGGGACCCTACCTTCGGAGCCCTTTGGCTAGGTTTAGAATCAAGCACTAAGGCAAAGTTTATCAGATAATGATCTGACCAAAGGACCGGGAGTGGGGGGGACGCCTCAATAGGCATGGAGGAAAAGATTACATCTAACGTGTGGCCTTTCACGTGAGTGGGACTGTGGATAAAAGGGGCTAACCCTAACATCGCCGTGATATCACGGAGTTTGTCAGCTTCAGCGTCTGTAAGACAGTCCATATGCAGGTTTAAGTCGCCTAATAGCATGCAATGCGCTGAACGCATGCATGGTACTGATAGGGCTGAAATTAGCAAAATGCCTTGGATTGTTTATGTACAGTAAGGTCACCCTTCATGTACATGAACAATCTTCGCCCTGCACGCAAACACACTTGGACTATGGTGCATGGGTGCCTGCATTGGCACTACACTGCAAATGTTTGCAACAGCGCTGGTGAAACGCAAGCCTGCACCATATGCATTTTGACATCGTGTAGCATTGCAATTCTGCAATTGAAAATTTTGGTATGAAGGCATGATGTTGAAAGCCTTACTCCACAAGTTTCTTGTACATATACCCCATTGTGTTACAGACAGCATTTGTAAATGTTAACAAAAGTGTTTATTTAACTTTTTTGAGGTTGTACTTACCACCTTGTTGGCCAATGAGGACTCCAAGGTGGTCCAACACGTCACCTTCACGGCCATCGTAATCCTGCCATTGATGCATCCATTGACAGACAGACCTGTCCACACCGAAGACCTGCAGCATCTGGCTCCTCACATGATCCCACCTCACCTTCCTCACACATAGCACTGCTGGATCCGACCCCCACTTTCTATCATCAAGAGCAGGTAGTGCTTCACTAGCCAGAGGACGCCCCCCAGTGCCCCGCCAACATCCTGCTCTCCCTACCCACACCCACCATCTCCCAGCACACACCTAAACCCATTCCTAAAATATTAAAACCCAAATATGTATACCAACAACTATTACTTATCTATAATACCCTTTGGACAAACACCGACAACAATTAGTACAAGACTTAAAAAAACAAGTAAGGACAACTGCACAAGACTTCACAGGGACACTAGGGACAGTTCATAGGACATAACCAAACGCTAAAAACCAAATTCAGCAGCACACAACAGCAAACAACTTCAAAACTCTCCACAGTCACAAGAAGTGTTCTCAAAAGAGAAAGTGAAAGTGCACAGTACTGCTCCAGGCAACAGGATGCATACTGACATAATTTTCTGTGTATTTGAGGGCTGTTTTTTGATTTTGTGATCCTTTTCCACACACAAATTGCCTTTTGCAGTATTATTCTGTGTTGAGACCTGTATTTAGGTATATTTTTCTATCACTGTTATGAACAAAATTGTTGTGTTAGCATTAATGAAGCACAAATCTGGACGCTAACTGCAAGGTGTTGCTCAGATGAATTGTATTTGCTGTAATTTCCTCACTGGCCCAAAACACACCCTAAATTTCATCTCTGACCCCAAAACATACCCTAGATTTAATCTCTGACCCCAAAACATGCCCTAAAATTAATCTCCGACCCCAAAACATGCCCGAGATTTCATCTCTGACCCCAAAACACACCATAAATTTCATCTCTGACCCCAAACACATACCCACCCACAAACATTCAATTAAAAATAAACAACCACACAATGTTTAACTTCTACTTGTCAGATGGATTTACTCATGCAGAGTATGAACATGAGCACAAGCTTTTGGCGTTGTGATGTCTACTAGCAAAAACTATGCTTATGGGCATTTTGCACAGTCAAAAATAATGCAGGGTAGTCATATTTTTACGTGGTTTGTGAATAAATTGTGGATAATTCTGTCCCTTCGAGCTGTACCAGCAGCAGAAGCTGGGGTGTGTGCAGCATCAGCCTCTTCTTGTTCGTCATTCTCAGGATTGTCCGGTTCATCCGGCACTTCAATCCATGGTGCAGACAAATATGTTGTGCAGCACACAACATGTCATGGTGATCTTGCAGACTATTTCAGGGTTGTACAGCAGTCTGCCGCCTGAGATGTCGAGGCACCTGAAATGTGACTTCAGCACGCCAAATGTTCTCTCTACAATGGACCTTGTGCTTCCAAGTACAACATTGTAATGTCTCTGTGCCTGGGTGTTTGTGACTCTGAGGGATGCCATCAGCCATGGAGAGAGTGCATATCCTTGATCACCGGTAACATAAAATGGTGAGATGTGTCCATTGGTGTTTGTGCTTGCTGTGTTTGCTTAATTTCTACTTATGGGTGTGTGATTTGTGCTACTTCTGTAATTTTGCTTTGCCATGTGTAGCTTCAGGCATTTTAACAGCATCAATGCAAATTACATTGCCTCCCAGTTTGTCGTCCCTCCCCCTACCCTATGTTATGGCGGAAGCTGTGCATTTGCACCGCTGGTGCAACGAAGGTGCACAAAAGTCAAGCACGTCTGTGTCCGTCTGTGACCCAGTCACAACCGGCGCCAGGGACCCAGGATCCCATAACATCCACCACTACAACTCATCCGCCGTCCTCGTACTCAAACCCAGAAGGAAGAACAACTGCCAACAGTCCACACTGAACACGACCTACAGCCAGTTCTCCTGCCACCGCTGCTGCAAGACCTTCACCACCGCCACAGCGGCCAACACCGCTGTGCGCTCCCTGCACATACACATCATGGAAACCTGGTACCTCCGGGACACACTCTCACCCATATCGCCTTCTTTATAGACAACTGGAAAGCAACTCCTCTGCCGCTGACATCACCCTCACAATCCTGGACCGATACAAGATCCAGAGGGAGGACTGCCCCACACACCCATGCATAAAAAATCCCTCCGCCTCTCCACATCCCGCAACACATTACCAATGACGGAAGACCTGCACTTCCAGTTCAAGACCAGCCCCAAAGATACACCCTGCGGCACACTTGCCCACAGACCCCCCGAACACCTGGACTGCTTCACAAACACTTTCAATGAGCTCATCGCAACCCACACCTTCACATCCATGGACTACATACTCATTGGAGACCTGAAGTTCCACCTCAACAACACTAACGACCCCAACTCCACTACCCTCAGATGAAGTGCTCACCAACGTGGGAATCACACAACTCTTAACCACACCGACCCATAAGGCAGGACACACCATGGAGCCGATCTTCGCAAGATGCAATAGCGTACACTTCACCCACACCACACAACACCCATGAACCGACCACCACTGCGTATACTTCCTAGGCAAAAAAGCAAAGGTGACCAAACACATACCTCAATCCATGTCTAAGAACTGGAGCTGAGTCACTGATGAGCAGCTGGATTCCACCCGCAACTGCATCACCCCCAACGTTGCAGTGGACGTAAAATGTGCTGCCAGGGAATTCTATACAAGGATCTCCAACTGAGCAGACAAACTCAACCTGCTAAGCAACCCTAACAGACAGTGTACCAGCCAAGCCGCCTCGTTCACCACCAAACTCTAAGAATACAGACGCAACTGCAGACCCTTGGAGAAGAACATGAGAAACTGCAAGACACGCCTTAGCTTCTAAACATACAAGAACGCCATGGCCAAATACCACCAACGCATCGGTAGCACTGAAAGGACCTTCATCCACATCAAATTAGTCACATACTTCACCAACTCCACACACCTCTTTATCTTCGTCCATGAATTCACCAAGACCCCAGATAAGCCACAGACAACGCCATCCAGGCGTTGTCTGTGGCTTCCACACATCTCAATCCGGATTCCCATGCAACCACAGCATTGAGACCGCCCTACTTGCTGCCACAGACGATATCCACACCCTCCTTGACCAAGGCCACACCACAGCCCTGATTCTACTTGAGCTGTCAGCAGCATTCCACACCATGTCCCCCTGCAGACTGGGGGGCAGACTACATAACGCAGGCATACAAGGAGCCAACCTTGACTGTATCTGATCATTCATCACTGGCAGGAACCAAGGGATCAGACTGCCACCCTTCCTCTCAGAACCCACACAAATTCTACTGCGGATTGCCTCAGGGATCATTGCTCAGTCCAACACCCTTCAACATCCACATGGCCCCCCTTGCCACCATTGTCAAACAGCACAGCCTCATCATAGTATCCTACGCCAAGGACACCCAGCTCATCCTCTCCCTCACCAAGGAGCTCACCACCACCAGACTCAACTTCCAGGAAGGAATGCAGGAAGTTGCGACCTGGATGAGCAACATCTACATGACACTCTACGTGGAGAGAACACAAGTCATCATCCTTGAAAACACCCCAGTGACATGTAACAACACCTGGTGGCACACTGCCTTCGGCAGCCCCAACCCACACGGACCTTCCTCAAAAATCTGCACATCTATCCTGCATACTGGAGAAAGGCAAGGGCTCCCGCGGACACCCGTGACGAGCGGCGCTGATTGCTGTAGCTCCGCTTAAAATCCGACATCCAGAACCGAGGTTTGCAGTGACCACGGACCGGAGGCCTGGCTCTTCGGTGGACGCGGAGGCCTCGAGTGACTCATCAGCCCGTGCAGGAGCTGAAAGAGGTGTGGTGCGGCGGAAGCGACGGGGCCGTCGCAGGCCCAGTGACAGAAAGGAGCTTAATGGCTTCCTCAATAGGCATACGACGCACTGGGTCCACGAAAGACAGAGCGTTAGCTAAGGGCCTAATTCAGGGGGCAAGGCAGCCTGGTAGTATGTGTAGCTGGGACCGGGTTTAACGGCGGTCGATGGACTACATCCGCACGGTGGCAAGAGGAGAGGCGGGGCCACAGCTTGTGGGACTGAGATGCGGCAGACTGTACATGTCGTCCCCCCCACGCCCCGCCCCGAGGAGGCATCCTGGACCTAACGGTCGTTCTTGGATTGCAGTGCTGCCGATGAGGAACTGGCGCGTTGCCTGGGGGCTCATTAGAAGGCCCAATCATCAGGCGGAGGCTGAGTGGGAAATATCGGCGCTGAGGCCCCGTCCCGGCTGTGTGCCCCACACCACCCCGCCTGGAAGTGGATAATTCTGACTCTTTCAGATCGCAACGACCACATAGAGAAGGAGACCTGAAACCACATTAACACTCACCCCGGGGAGACGGTGACCCACCCAGGCTACAGCGGATGAAATCGTGTCCCTCCCACCCCCCCCCCAACCCCCTGAGTTGGCGAACACACTGAGTACCCTGAGTGGGGCCAGGAACAACGCTGGGGAGACTGAGGTGCATTTGGGGGCTGCTGCTGTGTATTATCAATATAGCTGCGGAAGCTGCTTTGAGGCGGTCATTGCTGACGACCGGGAAGCCACCATGTCAGGAAGAGGCCAGAGAAATCAGAACGCACAAGCCAGATTGGATAAATTTGCATACACGAAAGACTTTCCCTCACTGCCAGAAGGGAAAAGTCGACGGGTGGGGCGCAGGTAGAGGACGCCCCCAAAAAAGTGACTTTGGAGGACATTATGGCAGTGCTAGCCAATGTGCAGACCACGGTGGGCTCCATCTCCACGGATGTGTCACTGCTACCTGCGGACTTCCAGAAAATCATCGCCAGAGTTACGGAGGTAGAACAAACCACAAAGACTCTAGCTAGCGACACAGTAGTATTGCAGAAAGCTGTTTCAAGACTCGAACTGGAGAACAAAGTGCTGTCAGAAAAGCTGGACGACCAGGAAGGGCGATCGCGCAGAAACAACGTTCGCATTTTGGACATTCTGGAGAGTGAAGGCACTCAGGTCATGGACCTATATGTGGAGGAACTGATAAAAACCAGACTACAACCAAAGGGACTCTCCACTTTCTTTTCGGTATAACGGGCACACAGGGTGCCGGGTGGAAGAGCCAATCCAGGCGAGCTCCCCAGGCCGGTGCTCCCGCATCTATTCAACTTCCCAAACAGGGATGCCATTCTCCAAATGGCGCAAGACTCCCCACAAATTCGCCTGCAGAACTCCTCGATTTCCTTCTTCCCTGACTACACGGCGGAGGTCTCGAGACAACGTTGCAGTTTTCTAGAAGTGAAAAAGGCCCTGCGAGCCCGTGAGGTGCCATACTCGATGCTGTTTCCGGCAAGGCTGAGAGTAGCGGCTGAGGGAAAAACATGGTTCTTCGAGACTCCTGAGGAGGCTTATGACTGGCTTGAGGGATGGAGAAAGAAGATCGGACCCCGTCGCAGAAATAAAGAGCAACATCGACAGACTGACACTGTGGGAATAGTCAGTCAAGAACTCTTTCCACCTACAGGGGACAACTCACAACGTACAGAAGATGATGACCCTGGCACTGGATAAACTATGACTATGGTACACGAAAGGTAGCGGAGTCACCTACTATGGAACATGACACTCTACATAAGCCGGCTCTAGACACTCTGCAGAAGCGGGCCTGGCCAGAAAGGAGGGCTCACACTCTCACCGGACTTCGTACCCCCTATACGCAAGTACACTGTTGTGGGAAGGGATAGAGCACTGTGCTGTGTTGGGGTGGCGGGCAGTTTAAAGTCCGTCGGGCAGGGAGGCAGGGAGGGGGTGGAATTGTGGGGAGGGGAAGTTCAAATTTCTAGTTTGTTCGTTTTTGTTCACATCAGCAAAGACATAAAGCATGGTATTTACTGCATATTGGATCCTCACACGACATGATAGGGTTGAAATTCCCATTTCTCACTCTGCACACTCATGGTGACATCCACGATGCACTCTAATGCACGGACGGAGGCTCTGGTAGTCCCAGTAGCCCCACTCACGCTGCTCAGATGGAACGTCCACGGGCTAGGGGATAAAATTAACAGGGGGTTAGTACTCCGAGCCCTGAAACGCCAGGCCCCTGTACTAGCACTTCTGCAGGAAACTCACCTAATGGTGCGGCATGTAAGGCAATGGATAGATGGGGGTTTAGAATGGTGGTTCACTCTGAGTTCTCCATGGGTCCAGAGGGACGGGCATTCTACTTCGAAAAAACTCACCCTTTATAGTTCTACAGATCAGGCATGATGATCAGGGTAGGTGTGCAGCAGTGCATGGTCAGTGGGAGGGCAGACTTGTAAATGTGGTGCCGATATATGTCCCCCCTGCGTTACAGACGGTGGCACTCACGGCCCTCAGTGACTTTCTGTTGTCTCTTCCTCTTGGGGACCTTTTTATTGGTGGAGACTTTAACGCCACAATGGGTGCCAGCATAGCTAGACACCCAGTGAGAGCCTTGACACCTGGAGTCTCCCGCCTACAGAGCTTTACAGAAGCAGTCGGTCTGGTGGATGTATGGAGACATAAGCACCCGGTAGCAAAACAATTTACCTTTTACTTGGCTGTACATAACAGCCTATCTAGAATAGATTATTTCTTGGCCTCAGAGTCCAGTCTCTCTTGCGTAGAAAACATCTCTATCGGGCCTAGGGGTATCTCTATCGGGCCTAGGGGTATCTAATCACACATCCAACCCAACATCCGACTCAGCACACACCCTTCATCTAAAACAACAACAACACAGGAAACATCTCAGACAAGAAACTTTGGCCACCCTTACTGCAACCAGACATAAAATCTATGATGTGGGTGATAAGGCGGGGAAATTACTGGCCTGGCTAGACAGAAGGGAACGGGGGAACAGGACTATAGAACAACTACATACAGCTGAGGGACAGCTCACTTCAAATCCGGGGGCATAGCGAATACCCTAGCTGAACACTTCCGAGCGGTATACGCTTCATCCTCAGTTACTACAGAGGTGGATGCAGCGGATTTTTTGCGAGACATAGAACTGCCCGGACTTGAGCCAGAGGCTTCCATGGAACTTGAGGCAGATATTACTGTTGAGGAAATGGCTGCAGCAATTAAATCACTGCAATCCGGCAAAGCCCTGGATCCCAATGGAATCCTGATGGAGCTTTACAAGTGCATGACACACTCACTATGCCCTCACCTACTTGATATGTACAACCATAGTTTTGAGCAAGGCCTACTACCTCTGGACCAGAGAACCGCCACGATAGTGACTATTCTAAAACCAGGGAAGCCCCCGTCGGAATGTCTCTCATACCGCCCGATATTGATGCTCAACGCGGAGTCCAAAATACTAGCCAAAGTGATCGCGAATAGATTACTAGTACACCTGCCCAATTTAATTCACCTAGACAAGTCCGGCTTTATGCCAAACAGAAATACTGCACTTAATCTTAGGTGTCTACATAGTGCACTGGCACGGGGCCATGTCCTAGCTGAGCCGTCAGCGGTCCTTTCCCTAGACGCGAGAATGGCCTTTGACAAGGTGGAGTGGGTCTACCTTTTTGCAGTCCTTCCAAGATTGGGTTTCGGCCCTAAATTTTGTGCATGGGTCTGGCTCCTCTATACAGACCCAGTGACGTGTGTGGCGGTGAATGGACTACTCTCGGACACTATACCTTTGACAAGAGGTACTCGACAGGATTGCCCTCTGTCGCCGCTCCTCTTTGCACTGGTGTTGGAGCCCCTGGCGGCGTGAATTTGTGAGACCCCGCTTTTTCGAGGTATTAAATGGGCGGAGGGATGGGAAGACCGTATATCTCTCTACGCAGACGATTTTCTGGTATATCTCACAGACACGGAAGATGCTCTGTCGGTCTTATTTGATATCTGCGACGCTTTGGGGCAATTTCGGGTTACACTATAAACTGGACTAAATCCGTCCTATATTTACTTAAGGGACCAATACCGCGACTCCCCCTTCATTGCCCTCTGGCAATATCCCAGGATTCGTTCAAATATCTGGGGATACATGTAACTAAAGACCCTGAAGTCTTCTTCACCAAGAATCTGGCACCCCCACTGGAACGCTTACGCACAGACGTGACACACTGGGAGTCACTACCCCTAACACTCCTAGGAAAGGTAGCGTTATTCAAAATGATGACCCTGCCCAGATTTTTGTATGCAATGGAGAACACGACATTTCAGGTACCCTTGCAATATTTTAAACAGATAGCAGCACTGGTATCCACATTACTCTGGGGCAACAGGCCGGCACGCATTGCTCAGGCTAAATTACACCGCAGTTGGTACGATGGTGGCATTGCACTCCCTAACATACACCTTTACTATTGGGCAGAACACCTCAAAGTCATAAATCAATGGATACACACCCCCCAATCAGATCCAGCATACATGGCAGATAGGGAGCAGCTAGGAAACGATAACATGATGACGGCACTGTACAACAGGAGGACGGCGCTGGAGCTGGAGGGCCCAACGAAACACACAGTCATGCTCTGGCACACAGCTCAGGAACGTTTAGGATGGAAGGATACCATCACCAAGCTCACTCCTCTTTGGGACGCAAAACAGCTAGAATTGCTTAGGAAAAGCAGAGGATTTGAACACTGGGACAGTATTGGCATTTCCACAGTGGGTGACATGTGGGACAAAGGGACAGTCATCCCGTTTGATCAGCTTAGACGACAATGCGAGCTTGCGCCTACGGAAACATTCAGGTACATAAAAATAAGACATGCGCTCCTGGCTGTACTACCACAGAATACAGACGTGCCCGAGGCTTCACCCCTAGAGGATAGGCTACTTACAGATTTTATGCCTAAGCGCGCCTCCTCATTCACGTACCGAAAACTGATTAACAATCAATTGGATCCCACGACAGCCTTGCATGAGAAATGGGCCGCAGACATTGGTGCTATGGATGAGGCAGAGTGGCAGGCAGTGCTCGCCTCGCCCAGAGAGGTGGGAATTCCATCCAGACTCAGGATCGTTCAGCTTAAAATCTACATTGTGCTTATCTCACAAGAACTACACTCCACATAATAGGCTGGGCGCAACATCCATACTGCCTTAGGGGTTGTGGGAACGAGGGCTTCTTTTTCCATATACTTTGGGATTGCCCACTACTCACCGACTATTGGTGAAAAGTCCTGCGAACAATGTCCCAGACGCTAAATATTTAATTACTGCCCGAACCACGGCGGTGCCTCTTAAATATATGGGAACCAAACGACTTGTTGCGACATGGGCAAACGTGGCCGACTTCAGGCCTGTTTATCTAAATCGGAAATCCCCCCGAAAATGAACCAAAATATGGACTGCCTGGAATACTTACAGGGGGGACATCTGCGACCCCATTCCTGAGTCTAATGATGAGAGTTCAGATGAGGATTCCGGGGATGATTGAAAAGATGGGGAGGGTGGCGTGTTGTTTAAATTGTACAGTGATTGACGTGGGAGGGAAGGGGGAAGATGAGATTCAATGTCACTATGGTGTTTTAATTATTGTAACCTTGCACTTAACACATGCCGATTGTCTGTCTGATGTCTGTTTTATACCCAATAAAAACTTTAAAAAATAAAATAAAATAAAAAGATTCTTCACCACTTGAATCTGAGAGCAGTCAACATACCCCCACAATTCACTGCTATATAAGACTGTAGACCTACACTTAGTGTGACAAATCTTCAAAAGTTTGTATAGCTTTTTTACCCAGCCCGTCAGTGAAGTCGAAATGTGCCCTCAGTGTCCTCCTAAATGAGACCGTTTGGACGAAATCAGGGACCACCAGGATCTTCTCTGTTCAAACACAACCACAAAATATGAAAATGAGGGGACCCTTGGGAATTCCACCCCAGCAATAGTGTGTCTTTTACTCTTCGTAGATCTTGGGACGATGACCATGGCATGTGACTTACCCAAATTAATTGCAAGATCGAGAGAGCCCATGAATCTCACAAACGAGGTCAAGGCTGTCCTTGCTGAAAGAACAGCATCATCTGCATGCAGGAGAAATAACTCATTCAAGGTTGATCAAGACCCTTCTGTAATAACTGGCCCTCTAGAGGATTTACGTACAATGTGAATAAAAACAGGGCTAAGATACAAACCTACAAAAAGAAGAAAAAAACCGATCTCTAATTACATGCTCTATATAAAAAGTTAAATACAAATATTATTAACACAGACACATTTTTTCTATAAAGTAATTCAAATGTTTGTCATAATTTATACATTTAAAATCATAGTCAATATTTTACACCATAGTAACTAATCCATAATGCTTTAACAAAAGAGAACCATCTCACCCTCACAAACTAAAGCTTCTCATACTCACTTACTTCATACATAACACTTATCACTGACCCATCATCCAAAGGCTCATTAAAACTGTCTTGTAACTTGCCTCAATGACATTGAGCCAACAAGGATCCAAAGAAAAGAAATTGTCCCCAGATACAATGCCTGGTGAAGAATTACTTGTACATTCTAACAAATGAAGGGCCTGACAAACATTTAAAGGTCTCTGTAGGGCCTATCCTCCTACAATGTATAGTATGTCGATTCATACACTTTATGACACTTAATTATCTATATGACTGAGTACATGGTGTTCCATTGCCAAGTAAGAGAATCAGTACCGCGGGTACCAACTCAATTTATTTTCGTTGGATCCTTGGTGGTTTATGTTGTTGAGGCACCAGGATGATATAAGCCAATCTATCCCTTCAAGAGTACTCAATGCAGAAAACCTATTCGCCGTTGGTACTGCAAATTAGTCCGTAATAGGTCCTGCAACTCAAACACGTTGCCAGATTAGGAACGTTGTGGCTAATGGTAGGGGATAAAAAAAGTTAGGGGGTAGACAGAAATTCCAAAGCCCAATACAGGAGACTGCACTAATCTGTGAACCAAGTAGCCAGCCAACTCTCTATTGTCTCTTCCAACTTGAGCATACCGAACCCCTAGCCATCAATATTTGCCTGAATAACAGGGTCCCATATGATTTCAACCACTACACCAATAGACCACTATGTTAATGAGTTTTCCAGTGGAATCCAAGCACCCCTCAACTAGTGGGGAATGTTTGTCAGTACCAACCCTAAAGGAGAGGTGCCTTGGGGGAGGTATAATGCAACATTGAAAGGCTTAGCACTTAAGCTCTGCTGCAAATGCAAACAAGACATTTTAGATTCCATCAAGGGAACCTTACATTCCCCATCCCTAAGGAGCAGCACAAAAGTACTAGGCAGAGTCTGTTCTACTCAGAACATAGCGTTTTCTGGGCCCACTACTGTTTGACTTTGGATCGGCTCCCTACTTAACCCTGCCAGTATTGGACAAAGAGAGGGTTCCCTCATTCCCTGTCCACTTACAACAATCAATTGTCTCACCAAGATGGGGGGGAGCTAAAGAAGAAAAAAAATATCTGAGAGGGAGGATAAGGGGCTAATATTCGCCTGACAATCCCAGTTAGGGAGGCATTTCTCAGTAGACTCACCAGGACAGTGTCAAGCATGGATCTAACATTATTTACTAGCTTATCTGAAACATAGGATAACAATCAATCCATGTGAAGCACACTACCAGGCAAAGCTTTATTGTTATTAAGAGATGCATAATCAAAACCCTCCCTATCCGTACCTACATAACTAAATATCCATACATTTTTTATAGATCCGAGTCCCGTCTCCTAGTGAGTCTAGGTAAATTCTTCTTTTTGTGGTTGCAAGCAGGTGGATCTCACTTCAGGGAAGATACAATCACCTCAGGGTGGATATCCACATGGTCTTCATAGTCAGTCCTGTGGATTTGGTTATCGGCCCCCTTGAACTCATGCTCTCCTGTCTGCTCATAGAGGAGAGCCCGTAGGCACTACCCAAACCAGGTTCCTCCTCCAGAGTAGCAATCTCCTCAGCAAGTGCCCCAAGGTCAGGTACAAAATAACTGTTGACAGATTCCTGGAAGCACCCCTATCCATCAAGCGGGGAACATCCTTTATGACACAACTATTACCCTGCACTACAATTACAACCCGGGATTACAACGAAAGTCGTTACAACGACTTTCGCTGGAGGGCGCTGTTGGATAGGGAATAGTTTAACTTTCTATCCAACACCTTCCCTACTATCCACGGGGACTGGAGTTGGAATAGGAAATTAAACTATTCCACTATTCAACACCCCCAACGCAAGTCGTAACGACTTGCGTTGTAATACCCGCGTTGTAATGGCATGCGGGGTAAAAGCATGCATTGTACTAACATACAACCAATCAAGCTCTTGGGAGCAGGAGTGGATTTGCACTTTACTATGTCAATGCCCCTCAAAGAGAAGCTTGGGCAAAAAGAGAACCGGGACCCGGGACCCGGCCTCCAAGGCCAGTAAAAGTCCAGTACTATATGTCTGCTCCAAAAAATCAACACCCAAAAGAGCACATGGATCTTGTTTGCAGTAACTTCTCCCAAAGATCTGAGTCCTGCTTAACATAACATAATGAGGGCAAGCAGTGGAGCAGAGCACTCAGTAGGTCTCATACGGGGATGGACCTTTGACAAACGTGTGACTACAAGGCCTTCCCCTCAAGCCCCCGTTGAGAGCTGGTGCCCTGTAAGATTGAGGTAATTCCTTGTAAAAAACAGCAGCAAGAATTAGACATGTTTCAAAAAATTATGCGGTGTGATACATGTAAATTGCATGCGCACTTTGCATTCACGTCTTTGGGGGAAGTGACTTCTTCACATCCCACCCTGAACAAAGCCCAGGACACTCAACAGGCCAATAGCAAGGGCTGAAACATGTTGGTGTATAGTTTAGGGTCATAGGACCATCACATCCTCCTACCCTACTATAGTATTTTTTTAACCTTCTCTCCCACTCCGCTAATGAAGGATACTTTAGGAGTGGGGTAGGAATTTATCTTTAACGTTACGCTCCCATACACAATATCTTCATAAGTGCTACCTGAAATATGGTTGAGTCTACCCTGACCTTTAGGAGTTGGGGTGAACCCGATGATGAAGCATGTCACTATTAGAGTGAGTGTGGACTAAAATAAGAAAAGGGTCTCTCTCCCTTACCACCCTTAAATTGGGAGATACTCTACTAGGGTTGTTTGACCTCATACAATGCTCTTCCTTTGGAACACCCCATTCTCTATTAGTTTCTTTCTCTCCCCCTTTCTCTCTTTAAGGAACCATACTGGTTATAGAAGGGATTCTTAGTCGCTGTTGCTAAATAAGGGAATTCCTCAAAAATGTTAAATACATGGGTGTGTTATTGGGAGAAACCACACTCCACCCATGTGCGCAGATTAACAAAAGACAGCAACTTGCTCTGCCTTGCGTTACTCTGGATTTACCAAGTCACGCAGGGCCACGCAAAGTTGCCTTGCGCGGTATTGGTAAATGTGATTTAGGGATTGCATTGCCCTAGCGCCACCTTTGATGAGGCAAAGGCAACAAAATCCTATGATAAATCCATACCTGAATATTTTTGCCTTGACTTCTTGACATTTACTGCTCCATTTGAGGGAGCCATATACTAATTTCCTATATTTATTTATTAAGAATCAATTTTTCCTTTCTGTATTGCATTCTGAATTATTTGAATTAAAAAATCATGGTTTTCATTCTTACTTCTGATTCCAGAGGATATGCTAATTTGGTAATCTTGTATATGGGTGTTGCTTAGGGTCAAATTGCGTCATACATGCCTGAGTTTAGCACCCTCACTTATCCTGCATAGGCGCTTTATCTGGCAGGATAGCATCAACAAGCCCATGCACTAACACAAAGAAATTCAGAGTTAAATGTATGTGTATACACTGCTGCTCTAAATTGTTCATATAGAAATCACTGATGGCTGGATTTTGCACCATATAAAACAATTCATAAAGTCAAACGGAAAGTGACGCCTGTGAAGTAACGACCCATCAAATGGAAGTGACTTGGAATGGGGTCCACAAAAAGGGATAAAACACCGCATCTGTAGTGAAGATAGTGTGTGCCCATGTGAAAGTAAGGTCATAGGCCCCTTGGCTGCTGTTTCAATTATAAAATATAGCAATAATCAGGACTCAGTGGGCCTCAAAGGCCTCTGGACCCTGGTTCCATTGCACCTGCCGCACCAAGAGAAGTCTCACCCCTGCACTGCATTATAACATTAATTAACTTTCGAAAAACCTCATTACCACTTTGACCGTCCAGCTCGTTATGGCGTCAGCTTCGTGTTCTCGGCGCCCGTGGTTCTGTTAACAACACCCTCATGTTAAAGGTTGTGGTCCTTGTGTCAGCAGGTAGCGCTGCTGAGGTACACCTTGTCTTTTCTCACACATTAATGACTCAGACAGAAACTAAGAATACTGCGAAAAGAGTTTGTGTGAACTGTTTTTTCGTTTTTCTTTTATTTTCAACCAGAGCAGCCTTGACCAACAGTTACTAAGAGGTTAAGTGAGGGTACTTATTAACTTTTATCTTGTGTGTAACCGTAGAATTCCTTCTGCTCCAAAATTGCTTTATGTTGTTATCTACAATTTGTTATCTCGGTAAAGTCTTTGGTTTATAATAGCCCTTTAATTAATACACTGCCCTTCTTGAGGCTAGATTAATTATTTCTCGCTCAGTGTTCTGAGCTTATCATGGCAGAAATCCAAAATGTTCCACATAAGCTGTCAGTAAAAACTCGAAAATCAGTAGAGCCAGTTGGGGTGCGCATTCCCCAGCCTTTTGAAAACTAGGAAGAATAACTAAATCTTCTGAAAAATAAGGCGGCTGCTAAAAACGCGCATTGCCCTCTTAGGCATTACCCCTCATTCATGATAATGATATATAAGCATAATTGTGATCATATTCACGCATCCAAAATACTAGCACGTTCTTTGATGGTGCTATAGAACACATCAGTGTTTCAATAATCATGCAAAGTTGTGTATTCCTCCTCCCAATTTAGCCCACACATTATTGCAGGTTAATTAACTGTTTTATATGTGTAGCCTATTTTATAACTCCTTGTGACCTCTGTTGTACTAAAGCTTTTCACTGCCTTTAAAGGCAAATTTCACAACATTTACCACCTTTCCTGTTTTTCCGAAAGGGCCGACTGAAGAGAGAGGGAGGCGAGTTTTCATGTGTTCCAGTGCAGGATTAATTTGCAGCCCTTATCAGAAAATAGTTTAATTAACATTGATGATACGATGCTTAAATGTTTCACTCAATTACCCTTGGTGCATCTTTTAATTACCCTTTTCGTCTTACTTAATTACCCTTAGGGCCTCGTTGTCATTGTTTTCTGGGTTTGTGAGTGCTGTCAGTTAAGTCATTCTGTGCCCTTTGGCCGATGCAACACTGTAGTCCTGCTTCTATGTTTATGACATTTCCTGGATTTTTTTTTATTTTTTATCGTATCACCCTAACTAGAGATAAAGACATTTTGGTATTTCTAGAGAAATGGAAAATAATGATTATTGCTCCATAGCGGAATTATCTGCCCTAAAAGCTAGACCTTTGCTTACATATAATAAAGGCATTGCTTCAAAGTGGCATGATACACATTCTGCCTAACATAACATACCGATGAAGAAATACAGTAAGGAGATAACACTTCTGTTTCTAAACTCCCCTGTAACTGGTAAGACAGACACTACATTAAATGAAGCTGTGAGGACCCATGAAGTTTACAAAATATTAAATTTAAATGTGACATTCCGCCTAATTTGACTTCCATACAGGCAACAGAAAAGCCATTTTTCGGTGTCGCCTTGGCAGCGCTTGTGCTGTCTCTTCGAGACATGCTGTATCGAGATATAGACTTTAAGCTTCGCTCGTTCTCCGCCTATCTTTTCAATTGGCTCCTCTTACTGTCCTTTGTAAATGGAGGCTTTTGATACGTGAATACGCTTATTAGTCCCTCCTTAGTACCTAATTTTTTCCAGTTGTAACCTCCCATGAGGACTGCCCCTCTTACATGTGTTGTTACTCTGGATGTATTAACTACTGTCTGTGAGCACTATGTGCTAAAATGACTTTCTCTTGCCCACTGTTGCAGGCAGGACATGCTCTCCCGCAGCTGCTTGTCTGTTTTAACCAGCTTGACATGCTTTGTAACTGCGCCTTTCTTTATGCGCAGCACTCCGTATGTACTTTAACAAGCAAAGTCTTCTTTTTTTTATAAAGTGCCCCATGCCGCGCTTTCACTTTAATTGCGGCTGCATGCCTTTCTTTATAGGCCGCACACAATATTCATGTTAACAAACAAATGCTTTTCTTTTTAGAGCATCGCAACATTGTGCTTAAACTTTAAATATTATTTTTTTTACAAAGCACCACACCGTGCTTCAGATTTAACGTGATGCCTGTGAGCCCTTATTTTGTTGTGTGCAGCTCACCTAAATCAACGTAAAAAAAAGATTTTATTTCAATAGCGGCAAAATGTAGCTCTTTAACTTTATCAATGGCACCCATTCGCCTATTGTCAGCAGCTGGGTAGCTTCTACCGTTTTCAACTGTTTTCCCTACATGACCCTATTGGCGCTATTCTGTTGCCGGGACCTTTGAAACTGGATGTAACTGTGACATCCCTTGAGACCCTGCAGACATGGTCGACAGGGGCAACAGGTTTGTTTATTTCAGAGGATCCTTTTCCCTTCATCCGAACCTCGCTCCGAAAGCTCCCCCATGCACTTTGGGTGAGTAAAGTCACTGTACTGAAAAGTAAAGATCAATGAGATGATAAAGCAGGGCGGCTCAGATTTGAAGCGCGGCACATTTGTTATAAGGCAGTGAGGTGTTTTTTCCCTATTCATTAGCCAGCGATGGTGGGGCAGTTGTGATATTGTGCGAGAGAATGGGATCATTGTTATCCGTTTTGTTCAAGGTATTCTGTGCAGATCTGTTTTGTAACTAAATTTGCCACCTGGATGCAGGAGACCCGGGTTATGTAATTTGATACATCATCCAGTTGGTAAATGATTCAGTGGGTTGCACACACAGGCCATGCAGTGGAAGGTCTGAAACAACTTTCAAAGGCTACTTATGTGGATGGCACAATCAGTGCTGCAGGCCCACTAGTAGCAGTTAGTTTACAGACCCTGGGTATGTGGTATACCACTTTACAAAGGACTTACAGGTAAGCTAAATCGGTCATTTGGGTATACACCAATGTCACCATGTTCAGGGGAGAACCACATGTACTTTATCACTGATTAGCAGTGGTAAAGTGCTCAGAGTCCTGAGGCCAACACAATAAATCAGAAGAAACAAGAGGTAAAAGGCAAAAAAGTTTGGGGTGACCCTTCAGGGAGGGCCATTTTCCAACATGCATTTGTAGTAAATGTGGGTGAACAGGGAAGAGTGGCTGGTAAATGTAGAATACTTAGGACCTGATTACGAGTTTGGCAGTCTGACCATTGTACCACTGTGGCGGTAGTCCCTAGAAGACCTCTGCACTGGCGGTCTTCCGGCTGCAGTATTACAAGGCAGGCAGCCTGAAACGGTAACCACATTGATGGAGTTTTTCCCACCTGGACTGCAATAAGGGCTGTGGTTCTTCAACGAGCCGATTATGACAACACAGTTGTACTGGTGATCCTATTGCCACTGTTCACCAACGACAGAAGACCGCCACTGTACGCCCACAGCAAAGCACCACAACAGTGCCCAGTGGATGTATCAAAAATCTACACAGCTGATGTCTATTGGCCAAGTGGACTCACCTGTAAATCCCACCATAAAACACACTCCATCCCTGATCCTTTGCTTCTCAACTGCTGCGCTGCAGGACTGCCACCACCATTTTGTGTTTTTGAGATAAGTTGTGAGAAGTTGGCCTGATATATACTGTCCACTAGTTATAATGGGCACCTTGTACCAGTCCAAACAGCCCCTTAGAGGTGATAGGTTAAAGACAACCTTATTTGAAAGCTATCCTAGTGGTAACTATGCAGAGCATACACAATATTGTATAATTTGCACTCCTATCTTTTTCACTTTGAACAAAATATTTTACAATTACAACTGGTGCAAACCCATATCTTGACTAGCTCCAGTCAAGTTAATATAAATGAAAAACCACAGAAACCTGTGTTATGGGGAGCACTATTCACTCTCTCACTATTACGTGATACATTTCTTTCTAGTTTACATGCATATTTTCAATCCAAACGTAACAAGACCATTTTTTCCAAATTAATTGTTCACCAAAAATTCAACACATGTAATGTTTTTCATAGCGTTATACGGTCTTTGTAATCAGAATGAAAGTTCTAACAAAAATTCAAAAATATATAATAAAACGGTGTTTGTATTTTCCTTCTTCAACATTGTTTTTATTCTTCTTTTTCCATCATTCAATGCGATTGTTTAAATTCTTCAAACAACTCTCCATGATTCAACATATGAAGACATATCCCAATGCATTTCGGTATGCACCTTCGTCAGGGGAATGTTCTTCAGTACCAACAATCGAGCCGGATAAGTGTTTTGCTTCAAAAATTATATATATAAATAATCCGTGCCTTTATTCCGCAACGTTAATCCCTCGCTCTCTCGAGGATCATCGAGAGAGCGAGGGATTAACATTGCGGAGCAAGGCACGAAGATAAAGACGAAAGCGAAATATTCAACCGCACTAGTGTTAAGGAAATCGTCAACAGCGCACGGACAAATGAAATAAAGGCACGGATTATTTATATAATTTTTGAAGCAAAACACTTATCCGGCTCGATTGTTGGTACTGAAGAACATTCCCCTGAAGAAGGTGCACACCGAAATGCATTGCGATTTGTCTTCATATGTTGAATTATGGAGAGTGGTTTGAAGAATTTAAACAATCGCATTGAATGATGGAAAAAGAAGAATAAAAACAATTTTGAAGAAGGAAAATACAAACACCGTTTTATTATATATTTTTGAATTTTTGTTAGAACTTTCATTCTGATTACAAAGACCGTATAACGCTATGAAAAACATTACATGTGTTGAATTTTTGGTGAACAATTAATTTGGAAAAAATGGTCTTGTTACGTTTGGATTGAAAATATGCATGTAAACTAGAAAGAAATGTATCACTTAATAGTGAGAGAGTGAACTATGCTGAGCAGCCTTCAGGCAAAGTCATGAAGGATGTAAAGCAGCTTGTTTTACCAATCTATATTCTCTTGAATGGCTAAATGAAAGGGGAGAACCACACCAGGTACATATATAAAATATATGTATTTATTCTAAACACACCCTATTAGTCTCCATAAGAGGCTAGAGGTCAAAGCATATACATTACACTTAATATATCGCAGTAAATTAGTACAAAATATGTTGAGCCCTAGGGGCGTACCAAACCATATATTAAGAAAGTGGTATAAGAACCACGACTTGACTAGACAGTAGGCCTAGAGCCTGTAGAATCGCTGGGACCACAAGGAACCACCAAAGGTAGTGGCAGAGGGGACCTACGGGGGATGCGTTCAGTGTGAGAACACAGCCACGAATCACAGTTAGTTTCTTTGGGAAAGTCACGGTTAGAAATTTAAAGATTAAGGACACTTAGGAGAGGACTTTGACTAAACCCCTTTAGACTTAAGGGGTTCTAGGGCCAACACCACGGGAGCACCCGAGTACTCGAGTTACCTGACCCAGGGAAGCCGGGTGCATAGGTGTCTTTTGGTGTCGGGAATCGTCGTTAATTTCAATGGTGATCTGCTGCAAAGTGCTGCTGCCATTGAGAAGTAAAGTGTCCGGGTTGATCCAAGCCAGGACCGAAGATGAGAGGAACCTGAAAGCAGATGGGAAAGAGTCTGGGTCACTTGCCAGTGACCAGAGCACAATAGAAGAATGCCCACCGATGTCGGGTGATTTCAGGTTGAAGAGGTGAAGCTTGACTCAGCGGCCACGAGGACCAGGAAACGTCGACGACAGCCAGGAGCTGGATTTGAGCTGCCCCTCAAAGGATGTCGAGTGCTACTGTGTCGGTGCCCGGATTGGACCCAACAAGCCTTGGCAGCAGCAACTCATGCAAGAAGGAAAAATATGCTTCAGTGCGGACCAGCAAGGTCTGGGGGACTCACCAAATGGTGGAGAGTCAGGGCACGTCTGGAGCAACCAGGGAAACCCAATGAAAGTCAAAGTTGCCTTCTCAGGGACACACAAGTCAACAGACCAGGGATCGCGAAGGTACCTCGAGCGAAAACACAAAGGGCCGGCCCACGGAACACTCGTGGAGTGTAGGCCAGCAATCTTCGGTGGAAAAGGTGCTCGGGGCTGGGCTACGAGTAACCTAATGCACAGCCTCAAAGAACGTCGAGATGCTAATGCACTTGCAAATGTGCACGGTGTTCAGGGGTTCCTCGATACCCATGAGGGCTAAGGGTCGCAGCTTTGCTGGGGACTCAGGTCGGCTTTGGGGAAATCTGGAAATCCACCTCCTGGGTTGCATATACTTTGGAGTGTGGCGGAAGCTTCGGAAATGCAAACCGGTCAGATGCGTCTTTGGTACCTGCCACACAGGGGAGTAACTCCTTTACTCCAAGGGAGATTCTTCAATCATCCAGCGTAGTGCAGATTGTTGAAGTTCCAGGATGCAGTATCGGAATTTCGTCCAGGTGTATTCTAAAGTCCTGTAGTCAGAGGTTCCTTTCTCATACCCAAGGAAGGGGTCGGACATATTCTGGGGACCCACCTATAGGAGGGTCTGGAAAGAGCGGTTGCTACACCCATTTCCTTTGTTCAGTTTCATGCCAGAGGAGGGGCTGATAGCCCCTGGAACCGGTCTGAACTGGGCTATGCACAGGGACACCAAATGTTCCCCCAGTGCAGACTTCAAAGCACTCTTGGAGTGCACCTACCTAGCCCCAATACACTGAAGCCTCTCTTTGAGGTGGTGACACCTCCCTGTGACAGAAAACCTATTGTCCAGGCCTCCCCTGCTGGAGTTTCATCCAGCAGCAAGAGACCAAACTTGTGTCTGTGGCTGCAGCATTCATTTTATGATGCCAGGGCTCTTTTATACTAGTGCCGGGTGTACCGGTCTGTACATGTCTCTCCCTCTAGAAGGGTGGAATCATACCCCCGCCACCAGGACTGGTGGGGGGATATGAATCCAAATTGTTTTACACCAAACACAACATATTTCCTTGCAGCCATTCTAAAGTTAGCATTTACTGCGAGGTTATAATGCACTTAAGAGTATATGGTCTGGCTGCATCACAGAACAGCCCCAGATAATATATTCCGAAGGCTGCAGAGGGGCCCTGCTCATGCATGGGCACAATCTCACACAAAACTCTGTACCCTGCCTTCAGGATTGATAAATCCTGCCATAGGGGTGACTGATTGGTTTATATGTGTAGTGATTTAAGGTAGATATAGGTAACCTATATCTAAGTAAGGGGTGCATGCACCACCTTATCCAGGCTGTAGTAGCAGTCCTGTGGTGTCATTTTGGAAGGCTTCTCAGGGGTGGCATAATACATGCTGCAGCCCCTGGTAGGCCTCTGGGGTACCTATACCCTTAGTACGTAATGGTCCATATACTAAGGACTCATAAGGGTACCCCAGTAACCAAATTGGAGTGTACCTAAAGTACATGAAATCAGTTTAGAGAGGAAACAGCTAGGCTGGGGTCCTGGCTAGGCAGGGCCCCAGCTAGACTAAAGTCGAAAAACAGTGAAACATCAGCAAAAAGTGGGGGTAACATAGGAAGCAGATCTTACTTTCCTTCACAACCCCCCCCCAAAAAAAAAACGCAGGGAAATTTTAACCTAACCTTGACCAGTTGAGTCTTCATGTTCTAAGTGGAAATATCTGGTGGAGAGTCCATCTGTATTGTCATGGTTACTCCCAGGTCTATGTTCCACTGTATAGTCCATCCCCTGTAGGGAAATGGACCACCACAAATGTTTGGTGGTTTTATCCTTCATCTGTTTTAGCCATAAGAGAGGCTTATGGTCAATTTGAACAGTGAAGTGAGTACCCAACAAGTATGGCCTCAGCTTCTTCAGAGCCCAAACCACAGCAAAGAACTCCCTCTCAATAGCTGACCAACGTTTGTCTCTGGGAGTCAGCCTTCTGCTAATAAAAGCGACTGGCTGGTCCTGACCTCCATTATTCAATTGTGATAACACAGCCCCTACCCCCAACTCAGATGCATCTGTTTGGACAATGAATTCTTTGGAGTAGTTAGGACTTTGCAGAATGGGAGCAGTGCACATAGCCTGCTTCAGGTAATCAAATGCCTTTTGACAGCTCCCTGTCCACTGAACTTTCTTAGGCATTCTCTTGGAAGTTAAGTCATTCAGGGGTGTCACAATGGATCCATATCCCTTGACACATCTTCTGTAGTACCCAGTCAGGCCCAAGAAAGCTCTGACCTGAGTCTGGGTAGTTGGAGCAACCCAGTCCATGATGTTCTGGATTTTGCTCTGCAATGGTTGAACCTGGCCTCCACCTTCAAGGTGGCCCAGGTACGCAACCTGACTCTGCCCTTTCTGGCATTTAGTAGCCTTGATAGTTAGGCATGCTTTCTGCAGGGCCTCCAAAACATTTCTCAGATGGACCAGGTGATTCCTCCAGGTAGAGCTGAAGACAGCAATATACTCTAGATATGATGCACTATAGTCTTCCAGGCCTGGTAGGACTTGATTCACCAACCTTTGAAAAGTAGCAGGTGCTGTCTTCAAACCAAAGGACATGCCCACAAATTGGTAGTGCCCACTAGGGGTAGAAAATGTTATCTTAGGTTTTGCATCATCAGCTAGTCTGATCTGCTAGTAGCCAGCTGTCAGATCAAATGTGCTCAGAAACCTGGCTAAGGCCAAAGGGTCTATACGCTCATCTGCTCTGGGTATTGGATGAGCATCAGTCCTAGTGACTGCACTGAGATCGCTGTAGTCTACACACAACCTCATCTCTCTCTTACCACCCTGGGTGTGAGGCCTAGGCACTAAGGCTACTGGACTAGCCCAAGGGCTATCTCAGAGTTCAATAACCCCAAATCCAACATTTTCTGGTCTTCAGTCCTGATACAATCCTTGACATGGTCAGGTTGCCTGTAAATCTTATTTTTAACAGGCGGACTGTCCCCAGTGTCCATTTCATGAGGGCACCAGGTAGTCTGACTTGGAGTCAGAAAGAACACATTTCTATACTGATTAAGCACCTGTCTTCAATCAGATTGCTGCTGGACAGTGAGGCTGCCTGCCAAAACTACGCCATCCACTGACCCATCTTCAGGGATCTGTGAGAGAAGGTTAGGGAGGGGATCACTCTCTTCGTCCTGTCCCTCATCAGTAGCTAGGACCAAGCCCATGTCTGCCCTGTCAACATATGGTTTCAGTCTGTTGACATGAAGTACCCTATGCAGGCTCTTGGGAGTTCTAAGGTCTACCAAGTATGTAACCTCTCCCTTCTGTTCAACAATGGTATGGGGGCCACTCCACTTGTCCTGGGGGGCTGCTGGGGCCGCAGGCTCCAACAACCACACTTTCTGCCCTGGCTGGTAAACAGTCAGCACAGCCTTTTGGTCATGCCAGGCCTTTTGCAGTTCCTGGCTAGCCTCAAGGTTTTTGGTTGTCTTTTTTATATACTCTGCCACCCTGGAGCAGAGACCAAGTACATAGTCCACCATATCCTGTTTGGGAGATTTGAGAGGTAACTCCCATCCCTCCTTCACTACCCACAATGGACCTCTTCCTGGATGCCCAAACAGAATTTAAAAGGGCTGTAACCAACCCCCTTCTGAGGAAACTCCCTGTTTGCAAATAGAAGACAGGGCAAAATGATGTCCCATCTGCGCCTAAGTATTTCTGGGAGACCTATGATCATGCCATTTAAGGTTTTGTTGGATCTCTCATCTAAATCATTGGATTTTGGGTGACAGGGTGTGGTGAATTTGTAATTCACACCACACTCCTTCCAAATAGCAGTCAAGTAACTAGGTATGAAGTTTGCACCCCTGTCTGATACTGCCTCCTTAGGGAAACCCACTCTGGAAAATACTCCCAGGAGGGCCCTTACCACCACAGGTGCTGTAGTGGTCCTAAGGGGAATTGCTTCTGGGTACCTGGTGGCAGGGTCCACCACCACCAGGATAAACCTGTGCCCAGAGGCTTTCCGAGGATCCATGGGATCAACTATATCAATCCCCACCCTCTCAAAGGGAACCCCCACCACAGGTGGTGGTGTCAGGGGGGCCTTTGTTGCACCACCTGCCTTGCCACTGGTTTGACAGGTGACACAGGCACGAAAATACTCCTTGGTGTCTTCGGACATATGGGGCCAATGAAAGTGAGGGACAATCCTGTCTCAAGTCTTGTTTTGGCCCAGGTGACCTGCTAAGGGAATATCATGGGCTAGTGTTAATAGGAAGCCATAAAACTTCAGAGGTATAACCAACCTCCTGGATGCACCAGGTTTGGGGTCGCTACTCTCTGAGTATAGGAGTCCATCATCCCAATAGATCCTATAGGTATCACTAGCATTCCCAGCAGCAGCTTGCTGTCTGAGGGGTTCAAGAGAGGGGCAGCTCAGGTGCTCCTGGCTCAGATCTGCCCTGGAAGGGCCCCCTGTCTCCAAGAACTCAATCTGATCAGGCTCAAGCTCATCTGGGACAGTTACTTCTTCAGGGCTAAGATCATCTCCCTCAAGAGACTGATCAGTACTCTAAGCCGGGGGAAGGCACTGCCTTAACCCCATTGCTCCTTTTCTTGGAAGGCACTTGGTCCATTCTTTCAGAATCCAGGGCCAGTTCAGTTTTAGATATTTTGGCACGTGACCTGGTCACAGCAAACAAACGTGCAGGGATTCCTAACATTTCTGCATTGGTCCTGATAACCACTTCAGCTCAAGCTGCAGTCTCTAAAGAAGTGCCAAGCAAGCATTTAACAGGGAGGTTTGCACTTACCACAACCTTCTTAAGGCCAGTTACCCCTACCCAGGAAAAATTAACAACTGCCAGGGCATGGTCAGTCCTGACATTACTAGCATTAGTCACTTGGTATATTTCACCAAGTATGATCTGCTCAGAAGCCACAATGTCTTATATCACCATTGTGACACTTGCCCCTGTGTCCCTGAATGTCAAAGCCTCTTTTCCATTAATCAAAGGCTGCTGTCTGTATTTGCCCAGATTACTGGGACTCAGAAAGGAGGACATATCTATCTCTCCATCACAGATCAGTACAGCCTGAGTTGGAACTCTGACTAGGCCAGAGTCCATCTCGGAACCCAGGGTTAACCCTACTACACCCTTATTCTGAGTACCACCACTTGGAACTGAACTACTTTGAAATTATCAGCATATGCTTCTCTTACAGTGAGGAGCTTGTCTCTACCTTTGTCTGCAAAGGAGAGCCACAAGATTAAGGCCCACTGCTCCTGATAGACCCTCTGTACATTACAGGCCCTCTCAAGTGGTCTTATCCATTTGTGGATGTCATCCCCACTCTGGTAGGGAGAGATAATCTTTTTTAGGTTCCTATGGTCATTAGTATGTTCTCTAACTCTAGGGAGACTGAGGCTGCCACCATGGCACTCTAGTCCCAACTTTTTAGAAGCTCTCTGGAGCTCCAGGGCTTCCCTGTCTAAAGCTAACTGTGCTCTTCTGATCCTGAGTTTCTCATTATCAAAGGCAAGCAGTCTGCCATTTCTCAGAGGAGGACTCTCTCCTGTATTCAATTTCCTAGCTGTACACATGGCCATTAATTCTGGAAAGGGACATAGTCATACTTAGTTAATCTGGAGCCACTGACTTAAGCCCTTGAAGACATACTAGTGTGGTGTGGTGTCTGCACCTACCTACTCTAGTGGGACTACTAAACTCTCTCTTGAGTTGTAGAAAGGGTGTGCTAGACCCTTGACACACAACTCTAAGTTTAGTAGAACTTACTTAATTCTTAACTTGATTTATAGGTACCTATAGTGGTTTTCAGTTAGTCACTCAAAGAGATTATCTGGTAAAGTGATAGCAAGCTTGAATCCAACAGCGGCACACCAATGTGAGAGGTTGGCCTGGTATATGCTATCCACTAGTTAAAGTGGGCACCTTGTACTAGTCCAAACAGTCCCTTAGAGGTCATAGGTTAAAGACAACCTTATTTGAAAGCTATCCTAGCAGTAGCTATGGAGAGCAGCCTTCAGGCTAATTCTTGAAGGGATGTAAGGCAGCTTGTTTTACCAGTCTATAATCTCTTGAATTGCTAAATGAAAGGAGAACCACACCAGGTATATATATAGAATATATGTATTTATTTTAAACATACCCTACTAGTGTCGTTATGAGGCTAGAGGTCAAAGCACATATGTTACACTTAATATATCACAGTAAATTAGAACAATATACTTTGAGCCCTAGGGGGGTACCAAATTATATATTATGAAAGTGGTATAAGAACCACGACTTGACTAGACAAAAGGCCTAGAGCCTGTTGAATCGCTGGGACCACAACGAACCACCCAAGGTAGTGACACAGAGGACCCACGAGGGAGGCGTGCAGTGTGTAAACACAACCTCAAATCACTGTTAGCCTCTATGGGGAAAGTCGAGGTTGGAAATTTAAAGATTAAGGACATTTAGGAGAGGACTTTAAGCAAACCCCTTAAGACTTAAGGGGTTCTAGGGCCAACACCCACAGGAGCACCGGAGTACTTGAGTTACCTCACCCAGGAAATCCGGGTGCATAGGTGTCTTTTGGTGTTGGGAATCGTCATTGATTTCAATGGCAAGCTGCTGAAAAGTGCTGCTGCCGTTGAGAAGGAAAATGTCCAGGTTGATCCAAGCCTGGATCAAAGATGAGAGGAACCTGAAAGAAGAGGGGACAGAGTCTGGGTCACTTGCCAGTGACAAGGGGCATGATAGAAAAATGCCTACCGATGTCGGGGGATTTCAGGTTGAAGAGGTGAAGTTTGACTCTGCAGCCAAGAGGACCAGGAGGTATCGACGATGACCAGCAGCTGGATTCCAGCAGTCCCTCAAATGATGTTGAGTGCTGCAGTGTCAGTGCCCGGATTGGACTCAACAAACCTTGGCAACAGCAACCCATGCAGGAAGAGAAAATATGCTTTGGTGCGGACCAGCAAGGTCTGTGGGATGCACCAAGTGGTGAAGAATCAGGGCACATCTTGAACAACTAGGAAAACCCAAAGAAATTCAAAGTTGCCTTCTCAGGGACCCACCAGTCAATGGACCATGGATCGCAAAGGTACCTCAAGCAAAAACACAAAGGGCCGGCTGATGGAACACTCATGGAGTGTAGGCCAGCAATTGTCATTGAAAAAGGTGCTCAGGTCTGGGCTACAAATAACCCAATGCACAGCCTAGAAGTATGTTGAGAAGCTAATGCACTTGCAAATGTGCACCGTGTCCAGGGGTTCCACTTCCACGGTACCCACGAGGGCTAAGGATCTCAGCTTTACTGGGGACTCAGGTCAGCCTCAGAGAAGTCTGGAAATCTACTTCCTGGGTTGCAAATACATCAGAGTCCGGCTGGAGCTTTGGATATGCAAACCAGTCAGATGCGTCTTTTCGTGCCTGCCACGCAGGGGAGTAACTCCTTTACTCCAAGGGAGATTCTTCAGTCATCCAGCGTCGTGCAGATCATTGAAGTTCCAGGATTCAGTATCAGAGTTTCGTCCAGGTATAATCTAAAGTCCTGTAGTCAGGGGTTCCTTTCTTATACCCAAGGAAGGTGTTGGGCATACTCTGGGGACCCACCTATGGGAGGGTCTGAAAAAGGGGTGGCTACACCCATTTCCTTTGTCCAGTTTTGTGCCAGAGCAGGGGCTGGTAGCCCCTGCAACCAGTTTGAACTGGGCTATGCACAGGGACACCAAATGTGCCCCCAGTGCAGACTTCAAAGCACTCTTGGAGTGCACCCACCCAGCCCCAATACACTAAAGCCTGTCTGGGAGATGGTGACGCCTCCCTGTGACATAAAACCTATTGTCCAGGCCTCCCCTGCTGGAGTTTCATCCAGCAACAGGAGGCCAGACTTGTGTCAGTGGCTGCAGCATCCATTTTGTGATGCCAGGGCTCTTTTAAGCTGGTACCGGGTGTACTGGTGTGTACATGTCTCTCCCTCTAGAAGGGTGGAATCATACCCCTGCTGTCAGGACTGGTGGGGGGGTATGATTCCAAAGTGTTTGACACCAAACACAACATGTTTCCTTGCAGCTATTCCAAAGTTACCATTTAGAGTGAGTTATAATGAACTTAATAGTATATGGTCTGGCTGCATCACAGAACAGCCCCAGAGAATGGATTCCGAAGGCTGCAGAGGGGCACTGCTCATGCATGGGCACCCTCTCACACAAAACCCAGCATCCTGCCTTCAGGATCGATAAGGCCTGCCATAGGGGTGACTGATAGGTTTATATGTGTAGTGATTTAAGGTAGATATAGGTAACCTATATCTAAGTAAGGGGTGCATTCACCACCTTACCCACACTGCAGTAGCAGTCCTGTGGTGTCATTTTGGAAGGCTTCCCAGGGGTGGCATAATACATGCTGCAGTCTCTGGTAGGCCCCTGGGGTACCTATGCCCTTAGTGCCTAGTATACCATATACTAGGAACTGATAATGGTATCCCAGTAAGCAAACTGGAGTGTACCTAAAGTACATGGAATCAATTTAGAGAGGAAGCAGCTAGGCTAGGGTCCTGGCTAGCAGGCCCCCAGCCAGACTAAAGTCGAAAAACAGTGAAACATCAGCAAAATGTGGGGGCATCATAAGAAGCAGATACTACTCTCCTACATAAGTCAACTTTTTTTCATCATACCATTTAAAACACTCTCCCACACCGATATTTGTTCTTTCTTATTATCTCTAATATCCTTTTTTTGTATTGGTACTAACTTTAATTTGTAGTTATGCCTCACCCCAAAAATCCACGTTTTACGGAGGCTGGGTTGTCAGCCATGGTGGATGAAATCATAAGAGTTGAGCCACAATTGTTCGGAGTCCAAGTCCAACAAACTACTCTTATTAGGAAAATAGAAATGTGGGACAGTATAGTTGACATAGTGAATGCTGTAGGTACCACCCTCCACACACAGCTGAAAATTAGGAAGAGGTTGAGTTGGCCTCCAAATACTAACTGGAGGTCCAGAGTACTGGTGGTGGTCTTCCCAGTGCCCCATTATAACTCTTTCCGAGGGCCTCTTTGGCATTGGTCAGTGCACTGTCTTCTAGGATTTCTCTTTTCAGGTCGGCTATTTCTTGAGTTAGTTTTGTGACATATTCTATGGCAGTTTCCACCCCTAGCACCATCCAGTGCCTGGACCAGTTATTGGCCACAAATCTAAAACCTTCTCTGAATTTGTGCACACCGATGAATATTGCCGACTCGTTTCTGACCTGTAAGCCTTTAGGGATTATGTTAGCTGTAAGGTATTTGGCTGACACATGTCCATGGAGGCGTGACCTGATCAATTTCTTTTCTAGTCGCTCTATCTTAAGTAATTTTTCATTTAGTGTGGCATCAACTGAGGTTCGGTCTGCCCCTAGTAGAAAAATAGACGCGCCTTGCTCTTGTATCAGTTAAGCAATATAGTCTTCGCTATAAGAAAGGGTGTCTATGTCTGTCATATTAGGCGAGGTTGGGTGTTGGAATTATTCAGTGTACACTCAATGGTTGGATAAAACAGTTCATAAACATCAACACAAATAGATTAAGTAAAAAACCCTCACAGGTCAGCACCTGCAACTAAGGTAGTTAAAGAAAAGGAGTGACCCTGTGTCCCTCAGAACCTGGGAAATCAATGGTTAAAGATAAAGGGGGTTCTGTTGGGTAAGATAATATTGCTTTGACATTGCTATTAATGCACTCTAGGGTGAAAGCTAGAGTGGGAATTAATTGGTCGTGTATGGGTCCTTGTCTGGAAGAACCAGACGGTACTATGATTACACAAGGCAAAAAGCAAATTTGTAGACCACATTGAACTATATCAAATCATGCTATATGACTACATGCAGTACAACTGTTCTAACTATGCTTTTCATGCACGAGATTCGTGAAAATGCAAAACCATGCTATCATGCAGTAATGGTAAAAATTTAGGTCACACTGAACTGTATCACATCATGCTCGCCAGTAATGCAGCATACCTGTTTAACATATGCACGTGATTTGTATGTTTTATATTATAATACGCATGCTTTTTCACCAACTTCGCATAGTAATACAATGCCCGTCATTCATGCATTTGATTTTGCCCAATTGCAGGATTGCTTGATTAGCAATTGTTTGTACTTTATGACTACATGTAGTATGACGTTTTAATTAAGACATTGACACCATCCAGACTAAGGAATGCCTCGGTTGCTCGAGCCTTCCTGCCTCGTATAATCATAGTACCGTCTGGTTCCTCCAGCCGAGGACCCATACATGACCAATTAATTCTCACCTAATTGGTACTGAAGGGGTATCCAGCAACTCGCCAGATCTCCTTCAGGATTAACTCACACGTCTCTCATGTGCGCTGCATGATGCATTACTCGACGCGACGCCGTTGCCTAGCAACCACCGCGCCCTACGTGCCCGCGTCCTCGCGTTACCGTCTTTGCCTAAATAGATAAATACAGAGGATAGAAGTAGCTGGCTGCATTGACCTCATGCAGCAGTCGGATGGGACGCTGTACCTCCACCTCACAAGCTGACTGGAATCATCCTAACCAAAACAGGTAAGAGCACGGTCCAATCGCGTGATCGTTGACTTGTGGGCACCTCCAGCTTTTAGGCACCCGATTAACACCGAGCATGACAGCCTTTCAATGCTCCTTGATCGTGATCCTAGACACACGGGCACGCCCGATTGTAACTGCGCACTACCGATGCAAGCCATCTGCCCTATGATTGACCTCATGGAAACTACAGTCTAAAGGGTATGCTCATCTTTAATTGCACCATGGGCCACCCACACGCAAAAGGAGTAACAGACAACACCCCTGCACCCAGCCTTTAACACAGACGGGCACGTTCTTCCACTTGATGCAATTCACGAGTCACTTGGTAAGAGCCATCTGCCCGCCTACACCCATACGGGAATAAATGTGTCTAATGAATTGACAGACAGGTGCTAAAGCCTACGGCATAATGAATTTAGCCTTGCAATAAAAAGATGACAATTTATGAGTCTCTTGTTTAAGTCCTTTTTCACCTACAGCATGGCGGACTGCACATAATATACGGTATTCCACGCACTATTGGGTCATCATGCATGCTGTTCCTTAAATTAAGATTCCAACAAACTAGATTGGAATGGCAACATAATCTTGACATACTCACTTGTTCACAGGTACATTGATTTCTACCTTATACCCACGAAGGCTGAGGACCCCCAGCCTTTAACAACAGAGTGAGTACACAAACACCCATCCAATTTAAGTGCAACTTTTAGTGCCCCCAGTCTCTCTGATACACAGCTTCTTGTTTAATTTCGGACTAACCGAAATACCCCCCACCTACCACTTGGCTAGAGAAAGACCCGCCGTGACCACCGATTAAGGGCACCTCAGGGTCGAAACGTCGTCTGCTGTCTTAGGTCCAGCATTACCAGGATTCCATCAAGAAAAATAGGGATCCTTGGCTATAAATCAGTAGCTGGCCGCTAAAACGTGTATATATTTGTATATACTGCAGTACTCTATCCGCCAGGAATCCAATGGAACAACACGGACTCAGATAGACAAGCGGACCCAATTTCTTAGTGCGTTTTTCATTTATTCAAATTTTCTGCCCCGCATCTCATGCCGCCATGACACGTTTCGGTCCGACCTGGACCTTGATCACATGACGCGTTACCCATGGACAGGCGCCAAATTTAAAGTGCAAAATTCACAAAATAGCAAGCAGCTGGGTCATCACATGTATAAAACTGGAAGACAGACTATGTATTGCACTATACGTAAAACAGACTGCATGTAGAAATAAAGTGGCTACAGTGGAATGTACAAGGTTAAAATCACCATATACAAATTTCATTAATGTACAAGCCTACATATACAATAATATAAATATTATAAATATATATTATAAATAAAGTTATAAAAAACTCTTTAAGTTTATCTAAGAAGTTTCAACCATATATATATTGGAAAGTTTCCAGTAGCCACACAATTTGAGTACCTGAGTACAGTCTGTAGATTGTTGCTAAAATAATAAAGCCCAAGTGGGCAAGCACTTCTAATAGGCAACCAAATCCAAAACTTAATGATCGATTGTATCAGCTACCTGAATGTCAAAGGCACAAACTGACGTGATATATGCATTCAAAAGTGAAAGGTGAACCCAAATTAGAGCATTGTTGATCCAAACATATAACACCAATGTGTAAAAAGAATAAGTGATAAATGAGACGTGTCATTAAAAACAATACATGGTTTCAGTACACAAGGCGCAGATGTATATATTTGGATCATATTTAAACGAATGGATGGAATTAAACTGATATAACTCTAATGAGTTGGATTTCAACTAATCATTCAAAATTTCATTGTGGCATTGGAATTCCAACACCTTATTGGTCTATACTCCCCATAACATAGGTTTAATCAAGAGTTAAAGGAAACCAGCTTCATACAGTGCCAAATATAATGATTTATATACAAGTATATAAATCATCTGTGGTGTTTAGGCCCGTAGCGGATTTAGAATTTAACTCCAGGATATATTTGGTCTCTAATACACGTAAGGCACTGTCTCTATTCCCACCCTTACGTGACGGCGGTATGCAGTCAATGGCAAAGTACCAAAGAAGAGTATTATCACTGCCATGTTTGGCCTCAAAATGCCGTGCAACGGGGTATGACTGATCCTTGTTATTGATAGCCCGGAGGTTTTGTAGGATCCTCATGTGCACCCAGCACTTGTCTTGAGAAAGACCCACCGTGACCACCGATTGGAGCACCTCAGGGTCGAAACGTCGACAGTTGTCTTAGATCCAGCATCACCAGGATTCCATCAAGAAAAATAGGGATCCTTGGCTATAAATCAGTAGCTGGCCGATAAAACATGTGTATATTTTGGTATATATGTAAATGAGTCCACTGTATATATCTTGCACTTTTGAGCACTTCACACAAATGTCACTGAATTGCACTATAACACATATCCAGACAGTCTTCTCATGTATTGTATGAAATCATTGAATGACGTAATTCAGATAAAGAAGAAACAAAACAACTACTTGATCGTATGACGTATTTGTTAAAGCATTGTTTTCTGTTAGTTGTGTATTTCAGAGAGCCTTCACTCTAGAGTGCATTAATAGCAATGTCAAAACAATTTTGTCTTATCCAACAGAACCACCTTTTTCTTTAACCTATAATATGGTACTAGCCTATATGAACCGTATGCATCAAGTCAATGGGTCTGGGCTGTAAAGGTGCCTGTACAATCATGCAAAATTAGTTTACCCTTCAGAAGCTCACAATGGTGTGTTGTGTTTCATAGCAGCTCACATCACAGTACATGTATGATGGCCGTGGGCTACATGATGTTAATGGGATCCATTAGTCAGCGTACGTTATGACCAGGGTTGCTGATGGTCAGCAGATAACTGCAAAAGTGTGTAGTCGTGTCTTTGTAAAGCTTAGCATGTGAGACTGAGTCAATCAAAATCAAAATACTGTATTGAGCTCTATTGAATCATAAAAGTCACATTACAAGAAGAATATACATTAATACATATTTAAAAATAACATAAAAAATACTTGATAAAAACAATAGATTATAAAACCCTTAAATTAAATCACAGACATCCAGTAAAGTTACAAAGCAGATGTATACCCGGGGAGATTTTATTATTTTGATTGTGATCTTAGGGAGCTTAAAATACAATTCAAATCAGCATAGACAACACTTTTGTTTCCTAGAATCTAAAAGTAAAAGAAAGCAACTGTATGAAGTCTAGAGCCCAGTGTTCGGAGTACTAACTGCAAGAACTGTCTTCCCTGGTAGGAATTTGTTTTGCAAAACAAAGTAAATTGCAGCGTGCTTTGAATTGCTGGGGCTTCACAGCGACAAGGGGGTAGGGTTGAGAACCAAGTGCCTTTAGTGGGAAAGGCTGCCAGAAAATGTATAGTATTGAGTCAAAATCTTGTCAAGAGAAACATATGTCTCTCACTTACAATTACCTCTAGGTAAAGTGCTGGACATGCTGGTAGACCCCGAGAGATAACCCTCCTCTCCTCACAACTATCCCTTAATCGCACCCATTGCATGTGTTGGAAAAAAGTTCTGTTCTTTTAGGATGAGGCAAGGCTATTTAGGGTAGCCAGATTATGAAACAATGCTGGAGTACCCAGGCTTTCAAAGCTTGTTTTACCGTATTTTAGCCAAGGGATATCTGGGCAATTATCCAAGTTCATACAATCCTTCGAGATTAATCTGCATAGTAGGGCATCTGGATTCTTCCAAATTCACTGTCACAGTGAAAGGGGTTGTAATTTAATATAATCTTCTAAATAAGTTAGCCCTAACTCATCATGGAAAAATGACGTTGAGATAGAGTGTGGGGTTGCCAATAGTCTGCTGATAATCTTATATTGTACAGTCTGTAGAGCTTTACAGTGTGCATGTCTCCAAATACCCCCACCAAAAGTAGCAACTGAATAACTTTTACTTTTAAAAATACAGAGCATTTCCCCTATTGGTGTGTGTCCTAGCGCTTTTGGAAAATCTGAAGACTGTGTCAGCTGCCCTTTGGAATTGCAACCCTCTTGCATTCAATGAACATTTCTAGTTAAACCCAGGCTCAATTGGGGACACCCAGGTACATGCAGTGAATGTTTTTTTTTTAATTTCTTGACCATCTATTATGAGCTTGCTGGTTTTGGACAATTTGGAGCCGCACTTCATAATAGGCCCGGACTGGCCGTTGCGGGCACTGGGCATTCCCCCGGTGGGCCGCATGGTTGGTGGCCGGTTTTGGCCCCCTGGGGGCCGTTTTTGTTACAGGGCCGTTATGCTACAAAAACGGCCCTGTAACAAAAACGGCCGAAAAACGGCCCTGGCACAGAGCGCGGCCACACCTCCCCCTCCTCCCGGAGGGGGGAGGGGGTCGGCCAAGCACTTTGCCAGGGCCGGTTCTGGTTCCCAGTCCGGCCCTCTTCATTACAAATGACTTGGTGCGGTTAGTTTTTTGACCTGGATTGTCCATAAAATTATTAAAAGCTTCTACTAGGGATTGTAGGCCATTAGCTGTTCGGGCAGTGAGTACAGCATAAAGTAGCACAGGAATTTCTTGTGAATTTATATCAGCGATGTCTTTACCATATCTCATCAAATGATCTCCCTAAGACTTCATATAGATTAAAAAGAGGAATTGTGCCAGGACACATCCTTGTCCAACCCCCTTAACTGATGGAACATATTCAGTGAGATCCCGTTCTCACTGTAGTACTCTGGCTGTAGTGTGAGCATGAAGCCTGTGAAACAAGGAAACAATTGCACTGTCGGTGTCAAATACTGACATTATTGGCTATAGTCTTAATCAGTCAACTGTTTCAAAGGCACATGTCAAATCTAAAAAGGCAAGGTGGACGCATACTTTTTGGCCTTTGTGAATTTTTTTGAACTATGAGAGACAAATGTAATATCTGTTCAACTGTTCCCATGATGAACAGAGCCCAAACAGTGGATCGGATAGCCTTGTGTCTCTGTAGCCCAGCTTTCTAATTTGGCCAATATACCCCTTCCTAAGATCTTAACCATATTATCCAGAGTGAAATTGACCGGTAGTAGAAGGGCTGGCTTTTATCACCCTCTTTAAAGATAGGAATAATATTAGCCTCTTCCCATGTTTTGACCAAGGAGCCAGAGATTGTGCTTCTTAAGACGTTAGTTATAAGGGGCACCCAGAACTGTGGAGGGGATTCCAAGATGTCTGAAGGAATCCTATTGGGTCCTGGCGCTTTCTCAGAGGGGATAATATCAATTGCTAAAACGACATCAGGGACCTTGCTGAATAGTGTTTTAAGGATTGTTTAATGCTCGTGTTAGGGGTATACAAAATGTGTGCCAACCAAAGAGATATCCCAAGACTTGGAGTTATAATCTGTGTCTTCATCTATTGTATACACAGGTAATTTCTCATCAGAAGCAGTCCAATTGCAAAGCTGGGGTCTTTTGCGGGTGCAGAGTCCACTGTTGTAGGAGGTAGGAGTACCTTACCTTAGGCACTCGACTTGAAAGATTATGGAGGTCCAGCTGGGGCTGTCCTCCCAACGTGGATGGGGCTCATGACGGATCCTGACACCCTAATGGCCTGCATACTGCAGGTGGCCTACCCACAGCTTGATGAATAGTTTAGGGGCCAACAGCAGCAGCGGGGTGGAAGTCCTGGCCAGAGTCATATATGCTACATTGCCAACTTTGTGTGTTACAGGCAGGCATTTCCCCTTCATTATTTGGGGTGGCCCATGAACGCCATACACGAAGAGTTAGGGCCCGATTCACAGAACTAACTTAAGACCAAATCCTAAACTTACTACTTTTGGTATTCACAGAAGTTAGGATTTGTCTTAAGTTTGTCTTAAGATAAAATTAAGTCAGACTTAAGTTAGGATTTCGTCTTAAGTCCGTCTTAAGTTTGTCTTAAGACAAACTTAAGACAAAATCCTAACTTCTATGAATACCAAAAGTAGTACGTTTAGGATTTTGTCTTAAGTTAGTTCTGTGAATCGGGCCCTGTCTGTTTCTGTAGGTCTGGTAGTAGATGCATGCTGATGTGCTGCACCTATTGTCTTTATGACTAGGACCTCAGCCGAGTCTAGTCCACTACCAATTTACTATCTTGAGCAGGCACATGGCTGAATGAAGTAAAAAATCTGCTCATGTTGTTTGATGTTGTATGTGACAATTGTACCAAACAGGTCACTTGACTTCCTTATGTAAGGAGTGATCTTCCCTCACTACTGTCGCTCATGTGATATTGGCCCTATTACATGTGGCATGGAATACAGTGCACTCTTTATGCAATTACTGGACAACACTTCCCATTGGTAAGTTGAGATTCAACACTGCCAGGAGCATGCAAACATCACTGGTGCCATCAGCGTTAGTGGCTACATGTTGCCCAGTGTACATATGCATCTTGTTACTTCATCTGCAATGGTGTTTGAAGATTCATTCATTGACTGGTAACATGCATCATGGAGTGAGATGTAGAAATATTGAGATCTTACGTGAGTGTCTACACTCAGTCTGACAAGGCAATTTGTGTTTGCTATAACAAATGGTGCTGTGATGTGCCATCCAATTAGGACTATAGTGCTCCAACCTCTTAATGTCATTGATATTCACTGACAACTAACAACCTGAAAGGTATATTGCCTTGTAGGTTTGCAACCTATGATTCGTGTTTATCACCTGTACCAAGCAGGATTGGGGATGTTCGTGTGGCTATATTAAGTGTTGTGCTGTGTGATTTTGGGGTGTTTATCTCCCAAAACTTTGGCCCTCAATGTTTCAAGGCAACTTTCTATGCTACATGTGATACGTAGCTAAACTACTTCAGTACAGCATTCCTTAGACTTTTCAGGTAGGCAACATATGTTGAAGTTTGAACTCAAAATTGTCATCAGCGTGCAATGAACATTTGTATATGACATGATTTCTGTCATAGAACATATTGGTGGTGCATTGGTCTTTAACTTGACCTTAATGACACTATGATGTGTTAGGAGGTATATGACAATTTGCTGTAATCTGGGCCTTGTTTGAACATTTTGCGAATGTTAATATTTATATCCATCTTATTTGGTGACATTATTTGACTATGGTATACTACAAATGCCAAAGTTTGCAAGGTGATCAACTATCCTAGTTTAGGCATAAGGATGGAGTGTAGACAAGTCCAACAATGCATTTGGAGATGTCTGGGGTTATGACATAAGTGGAACCAACTCTTTGCAGGTTATGTAGCATGCATGCATCTGCTCATGCTAATTCTGAAGCCTATCTGGTGAATCATGAAACTGGTGTGATATGTGACCTTAACAAATGTTTCCTGTTCCTATGTGATGATCATGTTTGTAAAAGCAGTTGCGATAAACCTATTTTACATGTCATTTCAAATGCATCCAGTGAAGGAGAAGGGGCCAACGTCATTGGAGACACGGCTGATCATTGTGGTTCTGAATTTGACAGCACTGACATGGAGGGGCCCAGTGACCAGGAGGATGTTGGGAGTGCCACCGAGGACACAAGCTCAAGTTCATCATCATCCAAGTCATCCTCTGGTGGACACTCCCGAGTTGTGGCAGACCATAGAGGATTGGTTCCACCTCCATCCTTGTCCACCACCCACAGTTCTACCACCACCATCCCTGTTGTCTCGCAGCCAGATTTCTTGGCCCGCTCCTCTAAGAAAGGAATTGTCTCCTTCGCTACAGGTGCCTGAACCCCTGTTACTTATGATGCCTTTATAGAGGAGGAAGATCTCTGTGAATCTGACTGCAATATGAATGACATCAGGGGCAAGGCAGCCAGCTGGCACAGATGGTGGTCTACCTGGTAGTCATCCACTGTAAAATGTCTGGCCTACAGAGGTATTTTCAGGCTCTTACCTCCTCCCTCACAGCAGCCATCCACACATCTCAACCTTCCACCCAACCTCCTGCCCCTTCCCCATAAAAATTCCAGAATCTTATATCTGTCCCAAGTACATGCACACATCTGCACACACATTCTCAATCAGGCCCAAGCACCACAAACAAACAAAAACACATACAAAAGTCTGGCATGCAACCACTCACCAGACACTCACCCCCCTCAACCTACCACCACCCCCACCATACCCCCAGACCCCTGCACAACCATCAAAATTCCCACAGACACCACACCAACACCCACAGACCACTCAACAACATCCAGCATTACTGGCTATACCACACTAACACCCACAAACCACTTGACAACACCCAGCATTCCCATAGACACCACATCAACACCCACAGACCCCTCCACAACACTCAGCATTCCTACAGACACCACACCAACATCCACAGACCCCTCCACAACACCCAGCATGTCTGCATCACACACACCCAAAAAGTAAATGCTCACTGTCACCCACACAACAGGCACCTACAGAACACACAGTGGATACAGCACACACATCTCTCACTTCCATTACCTCTACCTCTCTAATCCAACTCCCTCCGAAGCAATCTCCACATTTTCCCTGTTAAAGTGTCTTGTTTACCCTTGCCCTTAACCCTGTGAATCCGACCACCTTACCAAAGTTCAAAATCCTATCCCAAAGCCCAAACCATCCCTTCCCCATCCAAATTCACCCCTGAAAAAACAGATCCCCGCCCCACTAAACCCAGCCATACCCCTAAGATGGCAAAGAAAATACCTCCTGAAAACCAAACCCACCACTCCCTAAACCCCTCCCAAGTACCATCTCCAAGGTGCCTGCTATGCCCAATTGAAGCCCCTTTTTGAGGAGGTTCCTTGGCAGTGTCAGTAAGGGCAAGTATGGTGGCACAGCATTGTGCTGTGGCAAAGATTTCTGACATGGACTGGCCATTGGCCTTTGTTTTGCCTGATGTTTTTCATCCATTCCTTAAAAATGTTCATAGTTTGGAAGACATTAGTCGTACCATTACTTTTCTAATTATTTGATGTTATTGGATAGGTAGATATGTATGATTATAGTTGTGTTTGTTTTATCCCTAATTGCTGATCTAGTTGAAGTGCTTAGTATGACCTGACCTTGGACCCAGTGCTAGAGTTACACAGGGCAAAGAGAAATGCTGAATGCATGTCTATGGGGGATGAAGTCTGATTGGGGTTGACATTGCATTGAGTGTTATATGGTAAGTATTTCAGCTTGGCCTGGCCAATGTCAACATCATTTAGGTTTCACTTCTCCCTATAATGTAGGTTGTATATGTTTGTGATGTGTTCAAGTTAGATATTTGTCTATCCACACATAGAGGGTGTTATATTGTCATACATTTGTGGGCACGTGTATGAACATCGGTCAATTTTCCTGTGTGTACCTTACACACCTACTTTACCTAAATGTGTGACAAATGCTGTTAGTGCTGTGTTTGCTTTCATGACTTGCACTTACACATTACCTATATATGCATGGCACTTGGTTATGCTACTGGTTGTCCCTAATATACTTCAATCTACAGGTCCTGTGCACATAGAGGTTCTAAGGCATGTGCAAAGTGGGCTGTGGCCGAGGGCTCCAGCATGTCAAGCTTCTCCCTGGTAGAGGCATACCTATTCTACAGGAAGTGTTTACATAGTGCCCTTTGAATGCTTCTCACACTTGTTATTTGTAATCTCATTTACTGATAATACCTCTTAATGTGGGTGATGTGAGAGAGACAGATACAGAGTTGTAGCAGAGAGGGTGTGCTTCAGTTTCATGACACATACATACAGATGTATCGCTGATCTCACAACAGGATCTAGAATTTGTGCAATTTGAGGGTGTCACAGAGATTGATAGGTTTGATATTGATAAGGAGGTGTTGTTGTATGACACAATTCAATGTACACATTACTATCACTTATTATTAGATGTTAACACATGTCTATTTGTGTAGAGTGTACCTGTGCAGTGTCAGTGACTTGGCCAAAGAGGGCATCATAGAGCTGTATTTGGGTTATACATTGAAAACAATTCTGAACAGAGTTCAACAAAATACGCTTGGCCCAGGGACCCCAACTCCCATGCCAAGTCCATTGCAGGGCATCGTTTTGCTGAGGAGTCCATAGAAACAGGTAAGAGTATAACTTAACCTTCAGTTGCATCCACAACGGTGTCACTTTTGGATGTCATCAAGCAGGTACAGCAGCAACAGGAAGTGTAGGATTATCTCCATTGTGGCACAGGATGTGTGGAAGTGAGTACAGGTGAGTTTCATCCTTATATCCCTTCCTTTTCACCAGCTCAGATGTGGTGGTTGGACCACCACATTCACGTTGACTATAAGGTACCTCATAATTGGGCTAGCGGTAACACTGTTGGTCCACCCTCCGAGAGACACGTTGGTCTATCCGCCAGCGGTTGGGATTTCCTGGAAGCAGGACACGGAGGTCTTTGATCTATCTAACTGCATGCCTAGTAATAGGGATGTCGAACCACCAGCAGAGTGGCGCTTAATCCGACGACACCACCATGGCAGTTTCAAAGCTGCCAAACTCATAATCAAAATTTAAATAATAAAGTAAAGGGGTTGAGGGATAAGTAAGGAGGAGTTAAGGGAGGACTAGGGAGTTGTTTAGATAGCACCGGTAAGAAGAGTAATCCCATTCCTATTCGGAAACTGCACTTCTAAAGTACAGCCACAAAGAACCCAAAACAGTTGTAAACATACTCCAGCTCAGACATTGACAGTGGTGGCTCCTCCACTTTGGTGAAGGAGCGTCGCCTCACTGCTTTTAAGTAGTGCGAAGTAGAAAGTAGAGCAGGGGAGAAGTGGTTTGATACTTCTAAGTGCACATGACTGTTCGGCCAGCCCTCTCGGACCCCCCAAAACAGTCATGCGCACTTTCCCTGTTTTCCATGCAGGCTACATTACAGCCTGCTAGGAGAACATAACCGTGCCCTAATTTCATGGCTGAGCGTCGATGCAGGATGCTCAGAAAAATCACAAAGCTGCAAGGCAGGTGTGCTTCCTGTTCCTCGAGTTCCATGAGGAGAGCAGGAGCAGAGACACAGGACCCGGTGGCAAGGTACGTTTAATTTTTCTTTTTTTTTTTATATTGCCCAAACCTTCTCGGGTGACTCCCCATCCCCACGCCTTTCCTGTCACCCGCGAGCCATGCCAGCTGCCACTGGACATTGAGTTAGTTCAGCCAAGCACTGATACTGCAGCACTCTCCACAGAAAATACTTTTTTGCATTTCAAAAATAATGTAACATTAATTTGTATTAATTCACAGTGCGATGTCTCGCCTGCAGAGGTATTTTCAGGCTCTTACCTCCTTCCTCACAGCAGCCATCCACACATCTCAACCTCCTGCCCTACCCAATAAAAATTCCTGAATCTTATATCTGTCCCAAGTACATGCACACATCTGCAGAGACATTCTTGATCGGACCCAAGCACCACAAACAAACAAAAACAACATACAAAAGGCAGGCAACCACTCACCAGACACTCACCCCCCTCAACCTACCCCCACACCCACCATACCATCACCATTCTTTAGCTCACTCAGCCACCCCAGGTCAGATATGGCCATATGCAATTCAGACTGACCCCTAGTGAGCTAAAGAATGGTGATGGATTAAACCCAGATCACTTGACTGGGGGTGAGTGCTTGATTTGCTCAAACGCTCCGTCCATCATCCCCTTTTGTATGGCTTTGTTCGCCCTAAGTTGGCAGGGTATGCTCAGACGGGAGTCCCTTGCTCACTTGGCCACTGGATTCAAGATAGCCTGGCTGATGAGGATTATGAATCCGAAACTGGTCCCAGGATGCTTGATTCCGGTCCAGGGAAGACATGGCTTGGCAGTTCGGGCTGGACTGTTCCCATGAGGCACATGGTCAGACTGATTTGCATATGGCCATGTCTGAACTGGGGTGGCGGAGTGAGCTACAGAATGGTGATGGATTAAACCCAGATCAGTTGACTGGGGGTGAGTGTTTGTATTGTCAACGCTTCATCCATCATCCCCTTTGGTTTTTCTTTGTTCACCCTAAGTTGGCAGGGTATGCTCATATGTGAGTCCCTTGCTCACTTTGCCACTGGATTCAAACAAGCCCGTCTGAAGTCGGCTGTAATGCCAGAAATCGGTCCTGGGAAGCTTGATTCCGGTCCAGGGAAGACATGGCTTGGCAGTTCGGGCTGGACTGTTCCCTTGAGGCACAGGGTCACACTGATTTGCATATGGCCATGTCTGAACTAGGGTGGCGGAGTGAGCTAAAGAACGGTGATGGATTAAACCCAGATCAGTTGAATGGGGGTGAGTGTTTGTATTGTCAACGCTCCGTCCATCATCCTCTTTGGTTTTTCTTTGTTCACCCTAAGTTGGCAGGGTATGCTCAGACGTGAGTCCCTTGCTCACTTTGCCATTCGATTCAAGCAAGCCCGGCTGAAGACGGCTGTAATGCCAGAAACCGGTCCTGAGAAGCTTGATTCCGGTCCAGGGAAGACATGGCTTGGCAGTTCGGGCTGGACTGTTCCCATGAGGCACAGGGTCAGACTGATTTGCATATGGCCATGTCTGAACTGGGGTGGCGGAGTGAGCTAAAGAACGGTGATGGATTAAAACCAGATCAGTTGACTGGGGGTGAATGTTCGTATTGTCAGCGCTCCGTCCATCATCCCCTTTGGTTTTTCATGGTTCGCCCTAAGTTGGCAAGGTATGCTCAGACGTGAGTACCTTGCTCACTTTGCCACTGGATTCAAGCAAACCCGGCTGAAGACGGATGTAGTGCCAGAAACCGGCCCTTGGAAGCTTGATTCCGGTCCAGGGAAGACATGGCTTGGCAGTTCGGGCTGGACTGTTCCCATGAGGCACAGGGTCACACTGATTTGCATATGGCTATGTCTGATCTGGGGTGGCTGAGTGAGATAAAAAACTGTGATGGATTAAACCCAGATAAGTTGACAGGGGGGTGAGTGTTTGTATTGTCAACGCTCCGTCCATTATCCCCTTTGGTTTTTCTTTGTTCGACCTAAGTTGGCAGGGTATGCTCAGACGTGAGTCCCTTGCTCACTTTGCCACTGTATTCAAGCAAGCCCGGCTGAAGATGGCTATAATGCCAGAAACCGGTCCTGGGAAGCTTGATTCCGGTCCAGGGAAGACATGGCTTGGCAGTTCGGGCTGGACTGTTCCCATGAGGCGCAGGGTCAGACTGATATGCATATGGCCATGTCTGAACTGGGATGGCGGAGTGAGCTAAAGAACAGTGATGGATTAAACCCACATCAGTTAACTGGGGGTGAGTGTTTGTATTGTCAACCCTCCATCCATCATCCCCTTCCGTTTTTCTTTTTTTCGCCCTAAGTTGGCAGGGTATGCTCAGACGTGAGTCCCGTGCTCACTTTGCCACTGGATTCAAGCAAGCCCAGCTGAAGGCGGCTGTAATGTCAGAAACCGGTCCTGGGAAGCTTGATTCCGGTCCAGGGAAGACATGGCTTGGCAGTTTGGGCAGGACTGTTCCCATGAGGCACAGGGTCAGATGGATTTGCACATGGCCATGTCTGAACTGGGGTGGCGGAATGAGCTAAAGAACGGTGAATGATTAAACCCAGATCAGTTGACTGGGGGTGAGTGTTTGTATTGTCAACGCTCCCTCCATCATCCTCTTTGGTTTTTCTTTGTTCACCCTAAGTTGGCAGGGTATGCTCAGACTTGAGTCCCTTGCTCACTTTGCCACTGGATTCAAGCAAGCCCGGCTGAAGACGGCTGTATTGCCAGAAACCGGTCCTGGGGAGCGTGATTCCGGTCCAGGGAAGACATGGCTTGGCAGTTCGGTCTGGACTGTTCCCATGAGGCACAGGGTCAGACTGATTTGCATATGGCCATGTCTGAACTGGGGTGGCGGAGTGAGCTAAAGAACGGTGATGGATTAAACCCAGAACAGTTGACTGGGGGTGAGTGCTTGTATTGTCAATGCTCTGTCCAGCATCCCCTTTGGTTTTTCTTTGTTCGCCCTAAGTTGTTAGGGCATGCTCAGACGTGAGTCCCTTGCTCACTTTGCCACTGGATTCAAGCAAGCCCGGCTGAAGACGGCTGTAGTGCCAGAAACCGGCCCTTGGAAGCATGATTCCGGTCCAGGGAAGACATGGCTTGGCAGTTCGGGCTGGACTGTTCCCATGAGGCACAGGGTCACACTGATTTGCATATGGCTATGTCTGATCTGGGGTGGCTGAGTGAGATAAAAAACTGTGATGGATTAAACCCAGATCAGTTGACAGGGGGGTGAGTGTTTGTATTGTCAACGCTCCGTCCATTATCCCCTTTGGTTTTTCTTTGTTCGACCTAAGTTGGCAGGGTATGCTCAGACGTGAGTCCCTTGCCCACTTTGCCACTGTATTCAAGCAAGCCCGGCTGAAGATGGCTATAATGCCAGAAACTGGTCCTGGGAAGCTTGATTCCGGTCCAGGGAAGACATGGCTTGGCAGTTCGGGCTGGACTGTTCCCATGAGGCGCAGGGTCAGACTGATATGCATATGGCCATGTCTGAACTGGGATGGCGGAGTGAGCTAAAGAACAGTGATGGATTAAACCCACATCAGTTAACTGGGGGTGAGTGTTTGTATTGTCAACCCTCCATCCATCATCCCCTTTCGTTTTTCTTTTTTTCGTCCTAAGTTGGCAGGGTATGCTCAGACGTGAGTCCCTTGCTCACTTTGCCACTGGATTCAAGCAAGCCTAGCTGAAGGCGGCTGTAATGCCAGAAACCGGTCCTGGGAAGCGTGATTCCGGTCCAGGGAAGACATGGCTTGGCAGTTCGGTCTGGACTGTTCCCATGAGGCACAGCGTCAGACTGATTTGCACATGGCCATGTCTGAACTGCGGTGGCGGAGTGAGCTAAAGAACGGTGATGGATTAAACCTAGATCAGTTGACGGGGGGTGAGTGTTTGTATTGTCAACGCTCCGTCCATCATCTCCTTTGGTTTTTCTTTGTTGGCCCTAAGTTGGCAGGGTATGCTCAGACTTGAGTCCCTTGCTTACTTTGCCACTGGATTCAAGGAAGCCCGGCTGAAGACGTCTGTAATGCCAGAAACCGGTCCTGGGAAGCTTGATTCCGGTCCAGGGAAGACATGGCTTGGCAGTTCGGGATGGACTGTTCCCATGAGGCACAGGGTCAGACTGATTTGCATATGGCCATGTCTGAACTGGGGTGGCGGAGTGAGCTAAAGAACGGTGATGGATTAAACCCAGAACAGTTGACTGGGGGTGAGTGCTTGTATTGTCAATGCTCTGTCCAGCATCCCCTTCGGTTTTTCTTTGTTCGCCCTAAGTTGTTAGGGTATGCTCAGACGTGAGTCCCTTGCTCACTTTGACACTGGATTCAAGCAAGCCCAGATGAAGACGTCTGTAATGCCAGAAACCGGTCCTGGGAAGCTTGATTCCGGTCCAGGTAAGACATGGCTTGGCAGTTCAGGCTGGACTGTTCCCATGAGGCACAGGGTCAGACTGATTTGCATATGGCCATGTCTGAACTGGGGTGGCGGAGTTAGATAAAGAACGGTGATGGATTAAACCCAGATCATTTGACTGGGGGTGAGTGTTTGTATTGTCAGCGCTCTGTCCATCATCCCCTTTGGTTTTTCTTTGTTCGCCCTGAGTTGGCAGGGTATGCTCAGACGTGAGTCCCTTACTCACTTTGCCACTGGATTCAAGCAAGCCCGGCTGAAGACGGCTGTAATGCCAGAAACCGGTCCTGGGAAGCTTGATTCCAGTCCAGGGAAGACATGGCTTGGCAGTTCGGGCTGGATTGTTCCCATGAGGCACAGGGTCAGACTGATTTGCATATGGCCATGTCTGAACTGGGGTGGCGGAGTGAGCTAAAGAACAGTGATGATTAAACCCAGATCAGTTGACTGGGGGTGAGTGTTTGTATTGTCAACACTCCCTCCATCATCCTCTTTGGTTTTTCTTTGTTCGCCATAAGTTGGCAGGGTATGCTCAGACTTGAGTCCCTTGCTCACTTTGCCACTGGATTCAAGCAAGCCCGGCTGAAGACGGCTGTATTGCCAGAAACTGGTCCTGGGAAGCTTGATTCCGGTCCAGGGAAGATATTGCTTGGCAGTTCGGGCTGGACTGTTCCCATGAGGCACAGCGTCAGACTAATTTGCATATGGCCATGTCTAAACTGGGGTGGCGGAGTGAGCTAAAGAACGGTGATGGATTAAACCCAGATCAGTTGACTGGGGGTGAGTGTTTGTATTGTCAACGCTCCGTCCATCATCCCCTTTGGTTTTTCTTTGTTCGCCCTAAGTTGGCAGGGTATGCTCAGACGTGAGTCCCTTGCTCACTTTGCGACTGGATTCAAGCAAGCCCGGCTGAAGACGTCTGCAATGCCAGAAACCGGTCCTGGGAAGCTTGATACTCATCCAGGGAAGACACGGCTTGGCAGTTTGGGCTGGACTGTTCCCATGAGGCACAGGGTCAGACTGATTTGCATATGGCCATGTCTGAACTGGGGTGGCGGAGTGAGCTAAAGAACGGTGATGGATTAAACCCAGATCAGTTGACTGGGGTTGAGTGTTTGTATTGTCAATGCTCTGTCCATCATCCCCTTTGGTTTTTCTTTGTTCGCCCTAAGTTATTAGGGTATGCTCAGACGTGAGTCCCTTGCTCACTTTGACACTGGATTCAAGCAAGCCCGGCTGAAGACGGCTGTAATGCCAGAAACCGGTCCTGGGAAGCTTGATTCCGGTACAGGGAAGACATGGCTTGGCAGTTCAGGCTGGAATGTTCCCATGAGGCACAGGGTCAGACTGATTTGCATATGGCCATGTCTGAACTGGGGTGGCAGATTGAGCTAAAGAACAGTGATGATTAAACCTAGATCAGTTGACTGGGGGTGAGTGTTTGTATTTTCAACGCTCCCTCCATCATCCCCTTTGGTTTTTCTATGTTCGCCCTAAGTTGGCAGGGTATGCTCAGACGTGATTCCCTTGCTCACTTTGCCACTGGATTCAAGCAAGCCCGGCTGAAGACGTCTGTAATGCCAGAAACCGGTCTTGGGAAGCTTGATTCCGGTCCAGGGAAGACACGGCTTGGCAGTTTGGGCTGGACTGTTCCCATGAGGCACAGGGTCATACTGATTTGCATATGGCCATGTCTGAACTGGGGTGGCGGAGTGAGCTAAAGAACGGTGATGGATTAAACCCAGATCAGTTGACTGGGGGGGAGTGTTTGTATTGTCAACGCTCCGTCCATCTTCCCCTTTGGTTTTTCTTTGTTAGCCCTAAGTTGGCAGGGTATGCTCAGACGTGAGTCCCTTGCTCACTTTGCCACTGGATTCAAGCAAGCCCGGCTGAAGACGTCTGTAATGCCAGAAACCGGTCCTGGGGAGCGTGATTCCGGTCCAGGGAAGACATGGCTTGGCAGTTCGGTCTGGACTGTTCCCATGAGGCACAGGGTCAGACTGATTTGCATATGGCCATGTCTGAACTGGGGTGGCGGAGTGAGCTAAAGAACGGTGATGGATTAAACCCAGAACAGTTGACTGGGGGTGAGTGCTTGTATTGTCAATGCTCTGTCCAGCATCCCCTTTGGTTTTTCTTTGTTCGCCCTAAGTTGTTAGGGCATGCTCAGACGTGAGTCCCTTGCTCACTTTGCCACTGGATTCAAGCAAGCCCGGCTGAAGACGGCTGTAGTGCCAGAAACCGGCCCTTGGAAGCATGATTCCGGTCCAGGGAAGACATGGCTTGGCAGTTCGGGCTGGACTGTTCCCATGAGGCACAGGGTCACACTGATTTGCATATGGCTATGTCTGATCTGGGGTGGCTGAGTGAGATAAAAAACTGTGATGGATTAAACCCAGATCAGTTGACAGGGGGGTGAGTGTTTGTATTGTCAACGCTCCGTCCATTATCCCCTTTGGTTTTTCTTTGTTCGACCTAAGTTGGCAGGGTATGCTCAGACGTGAGTCCCTTGCTCACTTTGCCACTGTATTCAAGCAAGCCCGGCTGAAGATGGCTATAATGCCAGAAACTGGTCCTGGGAAGCTTGATTCCGGTCCAGGGAAGACATGGCTTGGCAGTTCGGGCTGGACTGTTCCCATGAGGCGCAGGGTCAGACTGATATGCATATGGCCATGTCTGAACTGGGATGGCGGAGTGAGCTAAAGAACAGTGATGGATTAAACCCACATCAGTTAACTGGGGGTGAGTGTTTGTATTGTCAACCCTCCATCCATCATCCCCTTTCGTTTTTCTTTTTTTCGTCCTAAGTTGGCAGGGTATGCTCAGACGTGAGTCCCTTGCTCACTTTGCCACTGGATTCAAGCAAGCCCAGCTGAAGGCGGCTGTAATGCCAGAAACCGGTCCTGGGAAGCGTGATTCCGGTCCAGGGAAGACATGGCTTGGCAGTTCGGTCTGGACTGTTCCCATGAGGCACAGCGTCAGACTGATTTGCACATGGCCATGTCTGAACTGCGGTGGCGGAGTGAGCTAAAGAACGGTGATGGATTAAACCTAGATCAGTTGACGGGGGGTGAGTGTTTGTATTGTCAACGCTCCGTCCATCATCTCCTTTGGTTTTTCTTTGTTGGCCCTAAGTTGGAAGGGTATGCTCAGACTTGAGTCCCTTGCTTACTTTGCCACTGGATTCAAGGAAGCCCGGCTGAAGACGTCTGTAATGCCAGAAACCGGTCCTGGGAAGCTTGATTCCGGTCCAGGGAAGACATGGCTTGGCAGTTCGGGATGGACTGTTCCCATGAGGCACAGGGTCAGACTGATTTGCATATGGCCATGTCTGAACTGGGGTGGCGGAGTGAGCTAAAGAACGGTGATGGATTAAACCCAGAACAGTTGACTGGGGGTGAGTGCTTGTATTGTCAATGCTCTGTCCAGCATCCCCTTCGGTTTTTCTTTGTTCGCCCTAAGTTGTTAGGGTATGCTCAGACGTGAGTCCCTTGCTCACTTTGACACTGGATTCAAGCAAGCCCAGATGAAGACGTCTGTAATGCCAGAAACCGGTCCTGGGAAGCTTGATTCCGGTCCAGGTAAGACATGGCTTGGCAGTTCAGGCTGGACTGTTCCCATGAGGCACAGGGTCAGACTGATTTGTATATGGCCATGTCTGAACTGGGGTGGCGGAGTTAGATAAAGAACGGTGATGGATTAAACCCAGATCATTTGACTGGGGGTGAGTGTTTGTATTGTCAACGCTCTGTCCATCATCCCCTTTGGTTTTTCTTTGTTCACCCTGAGTTGGCAGGGTATGCTCAGACGTGAGTCCCTTGCTCACTTTGCCACTGGATTCAAGCAAGCCCGGCTGAAGACGGCTGTAATGCCAGAAACCGGTCCTGGGAAGCTTGATTCCAGTCCAGGGAAGACATGGCTTGGCAGTTCGGGCTGGATTGTTCCCATGAGGCACAGGGTCAGACTGATTTGCATATGGCCATGTCTGAACTGGGGTGGCGGAGTGAGCTAAAGAACAGTGATGATTAAACCCAGATCAGTTGACTGGGGGTGAGTGTTTGTATTGTCAACACTCCCTCCATCATCCTCTTTGGTTTTTCTTTGTTCGCCATAAGTTGGCAGGGTATGCTCAGACTTGAGTCCCTTGCTCACTTTGCCACTGGATTCAAGCAAGCCCGGCTGAAGACGGCTGTATTGCCAGAAACTGGTCCTGGGAAGCTTGATTCCGGTCCAGGGAAGATATTGCTTGGCAGTTCGGGCTGGACTGTTCCCATGAGGCACAGCGTCAGACTAATTTGCATATGGCCATGTCTAAACTGGGGTGGCGGAGTGAGCTAAAGAACGGTGATGGATTAAACCCAGATCAGTTGACTGGGGGTGAGTGTTTGTATTGTCAACGCTCCGTCCATCATCCCCTTTGGTTTTTCTTTGTTCGCCCTAAGTTGGCAGGGTATGCTCAGACGTGAGTCCCTTGCTCACTTTGCGACTGGATTCAAGCAAGCCCGGCTGAAGACGTCTGCAATGCCAGAAACCGGTCCTGGGAAGCTTGATACTCATCCAGGGAAGACACGGCTTGGCAGTTTGGGCTGGACTGTTCCCATGAGGCACAGGGTCAGACTGATTTGCATATGGCCATGTCTGAACTGGGGTGGCGGAGTGAGCTAAAGAACGGTGATGGATTAAACCCAGATCAGTTGACTGGGGTTGAGTGTTTGTATTGTCAATGCTCTGTCCATCATCCCCTTTGGTTTTTCTTTGTTCGCCCTAAGTTATTAGGGTATGCTCAGACGTGAGTCCCTTGCTCACTTTGACACTGGATTCAAGCAAGCCCGGCTGAAGACGGCTGTAATGCCAGAAACCGGTCCTGGGAAGCTTGATTCCGGTACAGGGAAGACATGGCTTGGCAGTTCAGGCTGGAATGTTCCCATGAGGCACAGAGTCAGACTGATTTGCATATGGCCATGTCTGAACTGGGGTGGCAGATTGAGCTAAAGAACAGTGATGATTAAACCTAGATCAGTTGACTGGGGGTGAGTGTGTGTATTTTCAACGCTCCCTCCATCATCCCCTTTGGTTTTTCTATGTTCGCCCTAAGTTGGCAGGGTATGCTCAGACGTGATTCCCTTGCTCACTTTGCCACTGGATTCAAGCAAGCCCGGCTGAAGACGTCTGTAATGCCAGAAACCGGTCTTGGGAAGCTTGATTCCGGTCCAGGGAAGACACGGCTTGGCAGTTTGGGCTGGACTGTTCCCATGAGGCACAGGGTCATACTGATTTGCATATGGCCATGTCTGAACTGGGGTGGCGGAGTGAGCTAAAGAACGGTGATGGATTAAACCCAGATCAGTTGACTGGGGGGGGAGTGTTTGTATTGTCAACGCTCCGTCCATCTTCCCCTTTGGTTTTTCTTTGTTAGCCCTAAGTTGGCAGGGTATGCTCAGACGTGAGTCCCTTGCTCACTTTGCCACTGGATTCAAGCAAGCCCGGCTGAAGACATCTGTAATGCCAGAAACCAGTCCTGGGAAGCTTGATTCCGGTCCAGGCAAGACATGGCTTGGCAGTTTGAGCTGGACTGTTCCCATGAGGCACAGGGTCAGACTGATTTGCATATGGCCATGTCTGAACTGGGGTGGCGGAGTGAGCTAAAGAACGGTGATGGATTAAACCCAGATCAGTTGACTGGGGGTGAGTGTTTGTATTGTCAACGCTCCGTCCATCATCCCCTTTGGTTTTTCTTTGTTAGCCCTAAGTTGGCAGGGTATGCTCAGACGTGAGTCCCTTGCTCACTTTGCCACTGGATTCAAGCAAGCCCGGCTGAAGACGTCTGTAATGCCAGAAACCGGTCCTGGGAAGCTTGATTCTGGTCCAGGGAAGACATGGCTTGGCAGTTCGGGCTGGATTGTTCCCATGAGGCACAGGGTCAGACTGATTTGCATATAGCCATGTCTGAACTGGGGTGGCAGAGTGAGCTAAACAACAGTGATGATTAAACCCAGATCAGTTGACTGGGGGTGAGTGTTTGTATTATCAACGCTCCCTCCATCATCCTCTTTTGTTTTTCTTTGTTCGCCCTAAGTTGGAAGGGTATGCTCAGACTTGAGTCCCTTGCTCACTTTGCCACTGGATTCAAGCAAGCCCGGCTGAAGACGGCTATATTGCCAGAAACTGGTCCTGGGTAGCCTGATTCCGGTCCAGGGAAGACATTGCTTGGCAGTTCGGGCTGGACTGTTCCCATGAGGCACAGCGTCAGACTAATTTGCATATGGCCATGCCTGAACTGGGGTGGCGGAGTGAGCTAAAGAACGGTGATGGATTAAACCCAGATCAGTTGACTGGGGGTGAGTGTTTGTATTGTCAACGCTCCCTCCATCATCCTCTTTAGTTTTTCTTTGTTCGCCCTAAGTTGGCAGGGTATGCTCAGACTTGAGTCCCTTGCTCACTTTGCCACTGGATTCAAGCAAGCCCGGCTGAAGACGGCTGTATTGCCAGAAACTGGTCCTGGGAAGCTTGATTCCGGTCCAGGGAAGACATGGCTTGGCAGTTTGGGCTGGACTGTTCCCATGAGGCACAGGGTCAGACTGATTTGCATATGGCCATGTCTGAACTGGGTTGGCGGAGTGAGCTAATGAACGGTGATGGATTAAACCCAGATCAGTTGACTGGGGGTGAGTGTTTGTATTGTCAACCCTCCGTCCATCATCCCCTTTCGTTTTTCTTTGTTCGCCCTAAGTTGGCAGGGTATGCTCAGACGGGAGTCCCTTGCTCACTTTGCCACTGGATTCAAGCAAGCCCGGCTGAAGGCGGCTGTAATGCCAGAAACCGGTCATAGGAAGCTTGATTCCGGTCCAGGGAAGACATGGCTTGGCAGTTCGGGCTGGACTGTTCCCATGAGGCACAGGGTCAGACTGATTTGCATATAGCCATGTCTGAACTGGGGTGGCAGAGTGAGCTAAAGAACAGTGATGATTAAACCCAGATCAGTTGACTGGGGGTGAGTGTTTGTATTATCAACGCTCCCTCCATCATCCTCTTAGGTTTTTCTTTGTTCGCCCTAAGTTGGAAGGGTATGCTCAGACGGGAGTCCCTTGCTCACTTTGCCACTGGATTCAAGCAAGCCCGGCTGAAGGCGGCTGTAATGCCAGAAACCGGTCATAGGAAGCTTGATTCCGGTCCAGGGAAGACATGGCTTGGCAGTTCGGGCTGGACTGTTCCCATGAGGCACAGGGTCAGACTGATTTGCATATTGCCATGTCTGAACTGGGGTGGCGGAATGAGCTAAAGAACGGTGAATGATTAAACCCAGATCAGTTGACTGGGGGTGAGTGTTTGTATTGTCAACGCTCCCTCCATCATCCTCTTTGGTTTTTCTTTGTTCGCCCTAAGTTGGCAGGGTATGCTCAGACTTGAGTCCCTTGCTCACTTTGCCACTGGATTCAAGCAAGCCCGGCTGAAGACGGCTGTATTGCCAGAAACTGGTCCTGGGAAGCTTGATTCCGGTCCAGGGAAGACATGGCTTGGCAGTTTGGGCTGGACTGTTCCCATGAGGCACAGGGTCAGACTGATTTGCATATGGCCATGTCTGAACTGGGTTGGCGGAGTGAGCTAATGAACGGTGATGGATTAAACCCAGATCAGTTGACTGGGGGTGAGTGTTTGTATTGTCAACCCTCCGTCCATCATCCCCTTTCGTTTTTCTTTGTTCGCCCTAAGTTGGCAGGGTATGCTCAGACGGGAGTCCCTTGCTCACTTTGCCACTGGATTCAAGCAAGCCCGGCTGAAGGCGGCTGTAATGCCAGAAACCGGTCATAGGAAGCTTGATTCCGGTCCAGGGAAGACATGGCTTGGCAGTTCGGGCTGGACTGTTCCCATGAGGCACAGGGTCAGACTGATTTGCATATAGCCATGTCTGAACTGGGGTGGCAGAGTGAGCTAAAGAACAGTGATGATTAAACCCAGATCAGTTGACTGGGGGTGAGTGTTTGTATTATCAACGCTCCCTCCATCATCCTCTTTGGTTTTTCTTTGTTCGCCCTAAGTTGGAAGGGTATGCTCAGACGGGAGTCCCTTGCTCACTTTGCCACTGGATTCAAGCAAGCCCGGCTGAAGGCGGCTGTAATGCCAGAAACCGGTCATAGGAAGCTTGATTCCGGTCCAGGGAAGACATGGCTTGGCAGTTCGGGCTGGACTGTTCCCATGAGGCACAGGGTCAGACTGATTTGCATATTGCCATGTCTGAACTGGGGTGGCGGAATGAGCTAAAGAACGGTGAATGATTAAACCCAGATCAGTTGACTGGGGGTGAGTGTTTGTATTGTCAACGCTCCCTCCATCATCCTCTTTGGTTTTTCTTTGTTCGCCCTAAGTTGGCAGGGTATGCTCAGACTTGAGTCCCTTGCTCACTTTGCCACTGGATTCAAGCAAGCCCGGCTGAAGACGGCTGTATCGCCAGAAACCGGTCCTGGGAAGCTTGATTCCGGTCCAGGGAAGACATGGCTTGGCATTTCGGGCTGGACTGTTTCCATGAGGCACAGCGTCAGACTGATTTGCATATGGCCATGTCTGAACAGGGGTGGGGGAGTTAGCTAAAGAACAGTGATGGATTAAACCCAGATCAGTTGACTGGGGGTGAGTGTTTGTATTGTCAACGCTCCGTCCATCATCCCCTTTGGTTTTTCTTTGTTCGCCCTGAGTTGGCAGGGTATGCTCAGACATGAGTCCCTTGCTCACTTTGCCACTGGATTCAAGCAAGCCCGGCTGAAGACCGCTGTAATGCCAGATACCGGTCCTGGGAAGCTTGATTCCTGTCCAGGGAAGACATGGCTTGGCAGTTCGGGCTGGATTGTTCCCATGAGGCACAGGGTCAGACTGATTTGCATATGGCCATGTTTGAACTGGGGTGGCAGAGTGAGCTAAAGAACAGTGATGATTAAACCCAGATCAGTTGACTGGAGGTGAGTGTTTGTATTGTCAAGGCTCCCTCCATCATCCTCTTTGGTTTTTCTTTGTTCGCCCTAAGTTGGCAGGGTATGCTCAGACTTGAGTCCCTTGTTCACTTTGCCACTGGATTCAAGCAAGCCCGGCTGAAGACGGCTGTTTTGCCAGAAACTGGTCCTGGGAAGCTGGTTTCTGGTCCAGGGAAGACATAGCTTGGCAGTTTGGGCTGGACTGTTCCAATGAGGCACAGGGTCAGACTGATTTGCATATGGCAATGTCTGAAATGGGGTGGCAGAGTGAGCTAAAGAACAGTGATGATTAAACCCAGATCAGTTGACTGGGGGTGAGTGTTTGTATTGTCAATGCTCCCTCCATCATCCTCTTTGGTTTTACTTTGTTCGCCCTAAGTTGGCAGGGTATGCTAAGACTTGACTCCCTTGCTCACTTTGGCACTGGATTCAAGCAAGCCCGGCTGAAGACGGCTGTATTGCCAGAAACTGGTCCTGGGAAGCTTGATTCCGGTCCAGGGAAGACATGGCTTGGCAGTTCGGGCTGGACTGTTCCCATGAGGCACAGCATCAGACTGATTTGCATATGGCCATGTCTGAACTGGGGTGGCGGAGTGAGTTAAAGAACGGTGATGGATTAAACCCAGATCAGTTGACTGGGGGTGAGTGTTTGTATTGTCAACCCTCAGTCCATCATCCCCTTTCGTTTTTCTTTGTTCGCCCTAAGTTGGCAGGATATGCTCAGACGTGAGTCCCTTGCTCACTTTGCCACTGGATTCAAGCAAGCCCGGCTGAAGGCGGCTGTAATGCCAGAAACCGGTCCTGGGAAGCTTGATTCCGGTCCAGGGAAGACATGGCTTGACAGTTCGGGCTGGACTATTCCCATGAGGCACAGGGTCAGACTGATTTGCATATGGCCATGTCTGAACTGGGTGGCGGATTGAGCTAAAGAACGGTGAATGATTAAAGCCATATCAGTTGACTGGGGGTGAGTGTTTGTATTGTCAACGCTCTGTCCATCCTCCCCTTTGGTTTTCTTTGTTCGCCCTAAGTTGGTAGGGTATGCTCAGACGTGAGTCCCTTGCTCACTTTGCCACTGGATTCAAGCAAGCCCGGCTGAAGACGGCTGTAATGCCAGAAACCGGTCCTGGGAAGCTTGATTCCGGTCCAGGGAAGACATGGCTTGGCAGTTCGGGCTGGACTGTTCCCATGAGGCACAGCGTCAGACTGATTTGCATATGGCCATGTCTGAACTGGGTGGCGGATTGAGCTAAAGAACGGTGAATGATTAAAGCCATATCAGTTGACTGGGGGTGAGTGTTTGTATTGTCAACGCTCTGTCCATCCTCCCCTTTGGTTTTCTTTGTTCGCCCTAAGTTGGTAGGGTATGCTCAGACGTGAGTCCCTTGCTCACTTTGCCACTGGATTCAAGCAAGCCCGGCTGAAGACGGCTGTAATGCCAGAAACCGGTCCTGGGAAGCTTGATTCCGGTCCAGGGAAGACATGGCTTGGCAGTTCGGGCTGGACTGTTCCCATGAGGCACAGCGTCAGACTGATTTGCATATGGCCATGTCTGAACTGGCGTGGCGGAGTGAGCTAAAGAACGGTGATGGATTAAACCCAGATCAGTTGACTGGGGGTGAGTGTTTGTATTGTCAATGCTCCGTCCATCATCCCCTTTGGTTTTTCTTTGTTCGCCCTAAGTTGGAAGGGTATGCTCAGACGTGAGTCCCTTGCTCACTTTGCCACTGGATTCAAGCAAGCCCTGCTGAAGACGGCTGTAATGTGAGAAACCGGTCCTGGGAATCTTGATTCCGGTCCAGGGAAGAAATGGCTTGGCATTTCAGGCTGGACTGTTCCCATGAGGCACAGGGTCAGACTGATTTGCATATGGCCATGTCTGAACTGGGGTGGCGGAGTGAGCTAAAGAACGGTGATGGATTAAACCCAGATCAGTTGACTGGGGGTGAGTGTTTGTATTGCCAACACTCCATCCATCATCCCCTTTGGTTTTTCCGTGGCTAAGATTTCTGACCTGGCTGGCCATTGGCCTATGTTTTGCCTGATGTTTTTCATCCATTCCTCAAAAATGTTCATAGTTTGGAGGAGATTAGCCATGCCATTACTTTTCTAATTATTTGATGTTATTGGATAGGTGGGTATGTATGATTATAGTTGTGTTTGTTTTATCCCTAATTGCTGATCTAGTTGAAGTGCTTAGTATGACCTGACCTTGGACCCAGTGCTAGAGTTACATAGGGAAAAGGGAAATGCTGAATGCATGTCTATGGGGGATGAAGTCCGATTGGGGCTGACATTGCATTGAGTGTTATATGGTGAGTATTTCAGCTTGGCCTCCTGGCCAATGTCAACATCATTAAGTTTTACTTCTCCCTATAATGTAGGTTGTATATGTTTGTGATGTATTCAAGTTATATATTTCTTTATCCACACATAGAGGGTGTTATATTGTCATACCTTTGCGGACATTAGTATGAACATGTGTCAATTTTCCTGTGTGTACCTTATACACCTACTTTACCTAAATGTGTGACAAATGCTGTTAGACATTTCTGAAAACTAGACACCCAGGGATGTCCATAGTGGTATGACAGCTGTCATTCTAATGCAGTTTTCTTACCCTGAAGTGATTGCAAACATCAGACTGCGCCTAAAAGCACACATTTTCCTTGCATTTCCTTGAGGGAAAGTTCTGGAATTTGCAAGGATGTACACATTTTTGACCAGCCAGTGTCCCCCTGCATCTCCTAATAAAAATGGTACCTTGCACTGCTTATGACCTCACATATGAGACAACTCATGACATGTTTCATTACATCATTTATGACATCACTGATGACATCTCAAATTACTTGACTGATAACATCACTGATGACATCATCCAATGAGTGTTAGTTTGCTTTATAGTTTACATAGTAGCGGGTAACTACTATGTTACTTTTCTATCAACTTTTGTATAGCCTCTGTCCACAAAATCGGTATGTCTTTACAAAACACATATGCTGAAAATGCACCATAGGTGTGCAGAGGTATTGAACATGTTATAAATCTTTGCATTGAAGAGTAACTCTTTGTGCAGGTGACAGTTGACTTGTGTTCATTTTGTTCCACACATGTTTTTTGTTACTGCAGAAAAGTTTTCCGCAGAGCAAAGATTCTACACACTGCATGGTAAATTGTAAATTGATACTTGTATAGCGCACTACTCACCCGCAAGGGTCTCAAGGCGCTTGTACGAATACCGCTGTGGAACCCATCCTGGCTTTCCCTGTGAGACGTCCACTCCTGGGCACCCCCAAGGTGGAGGCCAGGCATCCTTAGCGTTGTGGGAGCCATTGTGGAGATTAAGCAAGCTATTGCCCAGAGTTGCAGAGTGGGACTTCATGATTGGAATAGGCACCGAGGCGAGAATTACCAGGCCCGTGGAATTTTGAGCCCAAGACCCGCCGAGGCGGGGAATTGAACCCTGGTCCCGGGCTAGACCTCTGCATCAGGGTCTGCCACTCTAATCATTGAGCCATAAATATTATAAGTAGCCCTGAGTTATTAGATAGAATCATCTCAGCATGACAGTTTCTACTCAACATAGAAGACTGTGTGCACTAGGTACTAACCTATGTACATGTGCTTGTGTTGCTTCAGAAGATGGGCTATCTGTAAAGTTTTCATCACAGTATAAAGGCTTAAAGTAAAGTTGTTAGCACCTTCAGACCTTGGTTATTTTAAGTGAGAAGTCACTGTTTGGACACGTTTTGCATAGAGTGTGCTCAGTTCATAGTACATACTTTGTAATACCCTATGGCATATTTCTCATGAGAGTTTCACTGTCTGCAAACAGTGTGGTACGGAGTAAACTCTCTCCCTAGAGTAAACAGTGGTAAACATTGCCGACTTTTCTACTCATATCCATTCTATTTCTCAATGTAGGTTTAGTGACTGTCAGGGGTTTGATACAGGTAAAGACAGTCAACAGTAGGGCATTAATTATGTTACATGGTATGAGTTTCCAGAGGGACTTGGTTGTCCCTGAACAGTTGCATACAGATTGAGCATTGTGTGCAGGATAGATTGTCATTTTATCTGTGGTAAATAGTCAACAAGAACTAGGCTAACACTGAACTGTATGGTATTGGGTTAATGTTGCAGATAATGCACGCTTGCTTTACCTATGGTGGTTGTATGTTTGATAGCAGAAAAGAAGCTTCATATTTTTCTGAGGTATTTTGTACTAACTTTCATAGCTCTAATGCTGCACCCATTTATAGAGCAATGTGTATATAAGAAACTTCTATTATATATATATTTTTTTAAATGCAGTTAAATCGCTAAGATGAGCTCTTCTTCAAAACTCAGCTCCCCAGGTGGGCAAGGTCCTGGGGGCATGTTTAACTATACATAATGGGACGGGTGCATGCAGCCCCATTACCAAGGGTAGTTTGAGCCCTGGGGACTGCCGCCCCCCCCTCCCCCCCCAGGGCAGCCGATTCAGCTTTTATTTGGAGGGGGGCTGTGCAACCCCTCCCAAGCTCCTAACAGCCCCAGGGACCACCACCTCCTCTGGGCTTCATTCCAAATACTGGAGGGGGACTTTGCGGACCCCATCCATTCTAATGGAATGCCCTGGGGATCACTGCCTCTCTGGCGCCCAAAAACATTTTGAAGGAAAAGAGGAGCAGTAAGGCCTCCTTTTCTGGCCATATTCAACCGCAGGGAACACCAACTCTCCAGAGCACTCTCAATTGAATTAAGGGAGGGAGCCACACGGCCCTCCCCCTGGAACCATTTTGGGGCCGGGGGACCACCACCTCGATGGGGCTGGCCCTCAGGAACAAAGAAGGGGGGAACGAGGCCGCCCTCTAGGACCTGAGGAACACCACCCCCCAGGGCCAGCTCCTACTGTCTTCCGAGGTGCCCACACTTGGGAGAAAGCAGTTTTCTTTTGCTTGGGGGCACTTTGACAGCTTTCGCCAAGTGAGAGTAAACAATAACTTTGCTCCCAGCGGATGAGAGCAGGAAGGCTACTCCCGCTCACTGTGAGTGGAGTTTTCATCTGTTTCCCTGCCCTCTGTCAAGTGGGATGGGAAACAGATGAAATATTGCTCCCAAATGCAGAGAGCAGCATTTTTGGTGGCTCCCTTCATGCAGAAGCAATGTCGGTTCCAACCAGAGGTGGGAGTCAGTTGGGCCCACGGGAAATTGGAGCTCCCCCAACTGCCTCTATGTAGTCTTGTTTTCTTCTATATAGAAGGATTCATCTAATCACAGATTTCTGGATGAAGAGGCATGAGGAACAATCACATTCCTGGAACACCCGACCTCTTTGCAGTCATGTTGTCTCCTTTATAGGTAGATTCATGGGGTAACAGATTTCTGTATGAAGAGGCACGAGGAACAATCACATTACCGAAACTCACAGACTCATTGTAGTCTCATTTTCTCCTATATCGGAGTATTCATGTAATAACAGATTTCAGGATGATGAGGCATGAGGGGAAATCATGTTGCCTATACACACGGCCTCGTTCTAGTCTTATTGTATTCTATATAGGAGAATTCATGTAATCACAGATTTCTGGATGAAGAGGCATGAGGTGCAATCACATTGCCAAAATGCACACAAGGTTGCTGAAGACATTTCCTTGTGGTCCATTATGCAGCTGTAGTGTGTAATACACACTAGACGTTTAACTAAGTAACACTTATTAATTAACTTGTAGAAACTACCGTAGTTGGGTGGAATGTTTGTGCAAATTGTGGACTCTATTTGGATAAATGGGCAGGTGAGGGTCTGTTGTTGTCCTGATGCTCATTTCATAGAAAGTAAACCTCAATGGAAGCACTTACAAATATAAACATAGCGGGTGCCCCATTTGAAGCTTTATTTCTGTAAAGGGCAAATGATCCTAACTTACTGGGTTTGGCGAAGGCAAAGCAACAGTGTTTTCTCAGCAATTACACAGTAAAAAACAATCCCAAATCTTTGGCAAAGGTGAGTGCATTCTTGATCTGTCAGGGGCAATCTGTAGTGGCTGTAACAAGTTGGTTCTTTCTTAGTCTCTCCTTGTGAGGGCAGAGTCCATGGTTCTCCCTTTGCATTACTAGGAGTATGCAAATGTGCAAATCACTTGGAAGCTTCACCCGTTTAGCACCGCCCACCTTAGTAGCATACAAAGGACTTCCCGCCTTTTGTAAAGATGATGGACAGCTTAACAAGAGGCCCGCAGCATGTTCCCCACCAATTTTGTGATGTGCGCTTGATGCCTAGAAATATAAGGTCATCTTCACCATTTTGGTAGAGATTTACCTCTTTGTAGTCTAATTCTGTACATGAGAATTCATATTGTCAAGGATTTCTGGATGAAGACACATGAGAAATAATCACATTGCCAAAATGCACACAAGGTCCCTGGAGACATTTTCTTGTGGTCCATTACGCAGCTTTGATCCAGAATATGCACTAAGCATGGGTGAAATTTGCGAATTCGCGTTCTGCGAATTCGCGGATTGCCCTGCGAAATCGCAAAAAAATCAGCGAATTCACTAATTTTCCTGCAAAATCATGGATTTTGTTGCGATTTGCCCTGGAGTACTTTCTACTGGCTAATCCAGTAAGTGCTACCTCATTGGGTAAATGTATAGTGCTTTTACTACACTGCAGCTGCGTAAAGGGCCAGAAGATGTGTCTCCAGTGACCATGTGTGCCTGTAACACAGGCACAGGCACACATGGTCACTGGAGACACATCTTCTGGTAAGTAAAAGCACTATGAGGCAGATTTACATGCTGCTTGCGCCTCTTTTGCGCCGCAGTTGCGTCACTTTTGTGACGCAGCAGCAGCACAAAAGATGCGCCATGGTGCTGGGTATTAACAACGTGACGCATCTGAGAGATGCGTCACGTTGTAACGCCCTGCGCCATCAGGAGGCGTTCCGGCGCAGCGGAGGGCATTCCTGCGCAGGAACGCCTCCTAAAAGTGGCTGAGTGAAATCTACAAGATTTCATTCAGTCACTTTTAGGCCAATGCTGCGTCAAACCCTTGCTTGAAGCAGGCGCAAGGCTTGACGCAGCATTGGGGAGATAGGGCCCTCCCAGAGCATTGCTGGAGCTGCGTTGCGCTTGCGACCCAGCTCCAGCAATGCGCTGCTTTTACGGCACAGATGCGTGATGCATCTGTGCTGTTTTTGCCAAATGGTGCGCCGCATTGTAAATGCGGCGCACCATGGGTGGCGGAGCTGCGGCGCACAATAACTGGCGCATCCCTGGGCATGCGCCAGTTATTGTAAATCTGCCCCAATACATTTAGCCAACGATAGAGCACTTACTGATTAGACAGTAGAAAGTACTCCAGTTGAGTGGAAGTATTGCACAAAAAGGTGGCATCTTCGTGGACAAACACGCTGGGGGGGTTCATTCTGCCCCCTGTTAGACTCGTTTTTTGTGCCCTTCTGCCCTCTGTTAGACTCATTTTTCCCTTGTTTTTGTGCCCTTCTGCCCTCTGTTAGACTTGTTTTTCCCTTGTTTTTCTACCCTTCTGCCCCCCGTTAGACTCGTTTTTTGTGCCCTTCTGCCCTCTGTTAGACTCATTTTTCCCTTGTTTTTCTGCCCTCTGTTAGACTTGTTTTTTGTGCCCTTCTGCCCTCTGTTATTCCCTTGTTTTTGTGCCCTTCTGCCCTCTGTTAGACTCTTTTTTGTGCCCTTCTGCCCTCTGTTAGACTTGTTTTTGTTTCTTTCTCCCCCCTGTTAGACTCGTTTTTTGTGCCCTTCTGCCCTCTGTTAGACTCGTTTCCCCTTGTTTTTCTGCCCTTCTGTCCTCTGTTAGACAGTTTTTTGTGCCCTTCTGCCCTCTGTTAGACTGCTTTTTGTGCCTTTCTGCCCTCTGCATCACCACATCATCACTCAGCGCTACCCCAGCATCACTCAGCACCACCACATTATCACTCAGCACCACCACATTATCACTCAGCAGCACCACAGCATCACTCAGCACCACTACAGCACCACTCAGCAACACCACAGCACCACTCAGCAACACCACAGCATCACTCTGCACCACCACAGCACCACTCAGCGCCACCACAACATCACTCAGCGTCACCACAGCATCACTCAGTGCCACCACATTATCACTCAGCGCCACCACAGCACCACTCAGCACCACCACAGCATCAATCGGAACCACAACAGCATCACTCAGCACCAGCACAGCATCACTCAGCAGCACCACAGCACCAATCAGCACCACCACAGCATCACTCAGCACCACCACAGCATCACTCAGCACCACCACAGCACCACTCAGCACTACCACAGCACCACTCAGCACCACCACAACATCACTCAGCTTCACCACAGTATCACTCAGCGCCACCACATTATCACTCAGCGCCGCCACAGCACCACTCAGCATCACCACAGCATCAATCAGCACCACCACAGCATCACTCAGCACCAGCACAGCATCACTCAGCACCACCACAGCACCAATCAACACCACCACAGCACCACTCAGCGCCACCACAGCATCACTCAGCACCACCACAGCATCACTCAGCACCACCACATTATCACTCAGCACCACCACAGCACCACTAGGTACCACCACAGCATCACTCAGCACCACCACAGCACCACTCAGCGCCACTGCAACATCACTCAGCGCCACCACAGCATCACTCAGCGCCACCACATTATCACTCAGCGCCACCACAGCACCACTCAGCACCACCACAGCATCAATCAGCACCACCACAGCATCACTCAGCACCACCACTGCATCACACAGCACCACCACAGCACCACTCAGCACCACCACAGCATCACTCAGCACCACCACAGCATCACTCAGCACCATCACAGCACCACTCAGCACCACCCCAGCATCACTCAGCACCATCCCAGTAACACTCAGCACCACGACAGCACCACTCAGCATCACCACAGCACCCCTCAGCACCACCACAGCACCACTCAACGCCACCCCAGCATCAATCTGCACAACCATTCAACAACAACTGGTTCAAATATGTTCTCTCAATGTTTCAAGCTTTATTACAAATGTCACAAAAAGATGTACTTCTGTTCTTGGATTTTCGCCACAATAAAATACACTGAACATAATCTTCGCAAAAGTTATTTACAAATGTTTAAGCTATTGCCATTATAAATTAAAATCACTTTTATTTAAGTATTAATTACTAGCAGCCTGTCCCGACCTTGTCCAGGAGCAACAGGCTTCCCCAACCCCGCCCGCCCCGACATTGTCCAGCAGCCAGGGCCCCCGCCTGGCCCGTCCACCGCCTGCCCCGACCCCCGCCTGCCCCAACCCCTGTCTCCCCCGACATGGGTCCCCTTACCTCATCCGCTGCTCCTCCCGCCTGTCCGCTGCTCACACCGCCGCTGGCCTGTCCCCTGCTCATCACGTCACCACTCCTCCCCGTGCCATGCCCGCTGCTCCCTTTTCTCAGCCGCGGCTCCTCCAGCCTGTCCGCTGCTCGCACCGCCGCTGGCCTGTCCGCTGCTCCCCACGTCACCGCTCCTCCCCCGCGCCATGTCCGCCGCTCCTCATCACGCTCCTGGATGTCGCTCCTCCCCACGCTCCTGACGTGAGCACGCACGTTGTGGCCAGCGCTACTTTGGGGGGACTACTTTTTTTTGTACTGTACATTTTTTTAAATAACATTTTTTTATTTTATTTATAAAGCCTATAACCATCTACACACCCTGACGATTCCAACGGTGTATCGGGTGTGTGGATTGGCGCTGTGGTTCCCGAGTTTACCCGCCTCAAAGGCTGAAAGTTCTTCCTTTATTATAGTAGTATAGATTCAAAAAAATTAAAAGCCATTGTAATTTGTAATATCAATACATCTAAGATACGTAAATACAAAACATGTTGCATTACAAATGCTATAGGTGTCACATTTGCGAAAGTTATAACTATTGGAATTGTAAATGACAAAGCTATTAATTTAGCTATTTTCAAAACCAACACATAAATAAAAAACATTGTCATTTACAAGACCAATAGCTCAAACTTTCCTAATGCGAGACCTATTGCATTGCAAATGCTTGTTTTTATATCTGTCAGTGCTTCCTGTTGAGGTTTAATTTTCGTGACAGGCGCCTCATTGCCTACTTGTAACTATTCTCTGACCCTGCTTCAAGGGTCAGAGCAGGGTCAGAGAATATTTGCAAGTAGGCAACGAGGCGCCAGGAAGCACTTACAGGCTTACAGCAGCAGGTTCCCAAGTTGAAGTTAATTTCTTTGTAACCCTTTTGTAAAAGGTTACAAAAAATTAACTTCAACCTTTGCACCTGCTGCTGTAACCCTGTAAGTGCTTGGCAGAAAATGTGTCCCCGCTGATTCGCGGATTTTACCGCGATTTCGCGAGATTCGCAGACCGCAAAATCGCAGAAAAATCCGAAAATTCCGTGAGCGGAACGAATTTTCAGCCCATGCTTAATATGCACTAGACATTTACTCAATGAGGTAGCACTTACTAATCAACCAGTAGAAAATACTCTAGTTCGATTGACATGTTTTGCAAAGCTGTGAACCCTTGTTGGATAAAGTGTCAGGTGAGGTTCCCTTCTGGTACAGTCACTCGCACAGCTTGTTGTGTAGTTCCTAAAAATACATAGGACCTGCACATTTAGACAACATAAACTAATGTATTGGTGTCTAAACTGGTTACGGACACCCCAGAGGATATGCTAGCCTTTAGACCAGCTAGTTCACAGTGTCACCAGAAGCCCCCTAACTTTACCAAGGAGTGAATAGTTTCAAGCAACTATCAAACATGACAAACCTTGATCCTTCATGGATCGTGGAAACCGTACAATACTTTTCGCTCAGTCAATCGTGCTCACTTAGTCTCAGAGAGATACACAGAATAAACTATGGGGAAGTTTTCCATAAGCATTTATTGAGCCAGTGTCATTCTAGTATAAAACATGTTTGCTGCAACAATCATTAGACAGAAGCAAATGTTTAAGATTACAATCACCAACAGAGTAAATAAAAGGTAGAATTCTACCATGGTCCTTAAACAGTGAATATATGCAGGCATATATACATGACAGTAATCAAGCATACTCCTAATAGACAACCCTACTCAAGTGTACCTAAGTATACCTAGCATGTATGTGGGCGTAAAGCAAAGAATCCCATAGGAGAGAGCCAATCCCTTTACCTGATGGGAGAGAACAAAGGACCCCATCTTGGTCTGGAGTTGGACACCCCGCAAGGAACCACTCACACACCCACTAGCAACACACAGTGGACCAGCACTCTTGATATAAGTTAATGTTTGTTAAAAATGACACATTTCCTCAAAGTAATGGCAATTCAGCAGAGTTGTTTCCATCAAATTCTTTATTCGTGACTTATTTTTCAACACGATTAAAAGACCGTAGCCAACACGTTTTGTCCTCTCGGACTTCTTCAGGGCAAAAAACGCATTACTTGCGGTCTGTACTGCAATTCAGAGAGTGCTGTGTCCCTTTTCAGGATCTGATAAAATCTGCTTTTATCTTGGATTGGAGTGCGCTGTTACAATCCTCACTGTGTACTGGATTGCTTAAGTTTCATGTTAGGTGGTCAGTAAATCTCAGCCATCCTCTGTTTTGTTCCCTGAAAGGTTTCAGAGCTTCAGTCATCCAGCACGGTAGTGTGGCGTCCATCTCACACACCCACTCACTGACCCATACAGCCACTCACACACCTACTCACAGACCAATACAGTTGCTCACACACCCACTCACAGACCTATATAGCCACTCACACACCCTCTCTCAAAGGTTAGAGATTACAGTTAGGAGATAAAAGTGCAGAAAACCTAGGAAATGCACAAACAAAACCATGGGATGCAGGGTTTGTTATAGTTAAGAAATATTATTTAAAACACTTAGAAATTCACTGAAAAAAACAAAGGTTACAGGGACGTTGTAGTTAGGAAATAGAATTTAAAAACCTTAGAAGTATACTGAAAAAACATAAAAGTAACCTGGACATTATAGTTAGGCTCATCTTTCAATTGTAAAAAAAACAGTGAAAATCAGCAATTTCAGTTACCTGAGCTAACTAAAACGTACTCCCCTGCAATGCAATGCTCATGACCTCACATATTACATCACTCATGATATGGTCAGTGTCATCAATGATGAAATCTTAAATAACATCACTCATGACATCATCCACAGAATAACTCACACACCCACACAACCCCTCTTACACATGCCCACACACCCATAAAACCAGTTATACACCTACTCGCTCATCCACTGAGCTATTCATGCACACAATTACTCACCCATACATCTACTCACACAGCCACCTACTTATCCATATACCTACTCACACAGCCACTCATTCACCCTTACAGTCACTCACATACTCATTCACTCACCCATACAGCTACTCACATACCTATTCACTCACCCATAATGTTACTTATACACCCAGAAACTCACCCATATAGCTACTCATACACCAACTCACTCATCCATACACCCACTCACATACCCCATATTCACACATACACACACACATAGACCCACTCACTCTCCCAAACAACCTCTCAACACAGATACTCACTCACCCATATCACAACTCAGACATCCACTCACTCACCCACTCAACCACTTACATACCCATTCACACAACCATACAACTATGCATACAACTGCCCAGTCACTCATACAGCCACTCATACAGACACTCACTCTCTAATACAACTACTTACACACCAACTCACTTAACAAAACACCCACTCAAATAGCCATTCCCTCAAACATACAGCCACTGACACCCCCAGTAACTCACTCATAGAGCAACTCACATTGCCACTCAGTCACCCATATACTGACTTATGCACCCATTCACCCACTCATAAAGCCACTACCACAGCCACTTACTCACTCATACAGCCATTGACACACCCTCACACTTACCAATACAGCGACTCAAACAGTCACTCACTCATCCACTGATACATCCATACACTCAATCACACATCCATACAGCCACGCAGACACCCACTCACACACAGATACACACAGTCACAGAGCCACACACACCATACCCACCTATGAAAATCCAGATCCTTAGATGCTAGACGTGTGGGCTGTTACTACAAAGGATGCTCAACAACAATATTGCAGATTCTGATCAAATATGCACTAAAAGATTGCAGCAAAATATTTGAAGAAATAAATCAAGTCACGTATGAACTGCTAAAATAGGTTTCAAGGGAAGCCTTTGATGATTTTTTTACCAAAACGCAAATGCGTCCGAACAAAACAGAACAAGAGATTACTGCCAAGAAACATCACACATTTATTAGAGACTATAAAGATTACCAAGCAGGCAGAACTTTAACCTTTCACAGAAAGAATGATAATCTATTCACGGAAGAAGCTGGCGGACAAATCAATCAGAGTAAGCCTACCATTAGGAGTAACCCCAGAGATGAACCTAAAGAAGAGAGGGATATGTCTGACAGCAACGAATCAGATATCCCAGCAGAAACTCTGACGTACAATATAGAATCAAGTAATGTGAGCAGGAAAAACTTTTTTAAAGTATTCCAGATACTGAACAGAGAAAAATCTAAGCAGCAACATGCGGAGCATGATTTTCAGAGAGACAGAGGATGTGGAACGCGAGGAAAAACAAGAGGAACAAAAAATCTAAAGCAAGATGGAAGGGATGTGCCAACAAAGCCCATGGGAGTAATAACGAGGATAAGAAAATCAACAAAATGACTGTGATTAACTTGTCAGATCATTAGTTATCACCCATCGACATAAACCTTTTATACTTAGGTGTATCCTTTTGCCCATCCAGGAATCTCGATTATATACAAACTAAGAGTGATGTGTTTCCCTTTCTGAGGAAACTAAAACCTAAAAAATGGTTTGACCCACAACAACCTAGAACCAGGATTATTAAATATTGTGGGTGGGTTGAACTCATTAAGCATTGATGACATAGGGTGACTACACTGAGCAGCCCAAATAGACGATGATTTTCTAAGTCATGAAGATCCATTCCTGAACCTATACACAATGGGCGTCGAAGTTGACTCAGCCTGTCCCAGTAACTTCAGAACCAAATCAACTTTCACACCTATATTACATTGTGATGCACTTGAGGTATTCGAAAGGAGCATCACAAAGTAATTGAAAGGCTTGAGGTATAATACCAAAGGCAAAGCCAGGAGAAACCTATCTAGTGAACAAGTGACTGCTTTATAAAACCTCAAGAATGACCCCTCAGTGGTGATACAACAGTCAGACAAGGGAGGCAATATGGTAGTCAGAGTGGAAAAAGAATACCTGGAAAAAGGGAGAAGACAACTGAATGATCCACTATGCTATGAACTGTCTAGCAAGGCAGAGGTTTTTTGCTCTAACTTGAAGTACAAAGAAATGTGGAGTGAATGGAGTGACAGAGGCCTGCTGGAATGAGGAGAATTCCAGTTCCTCATATGCCAACATCCCATTGTATCATCTATAGGCTCCCTTTTGGAGCAAACCTCCAAACACATTAATCAGTATCTCTAGTCGTTTGTGACAGCCTAACCTGCATACCTAAAGGATTCAACTCATTGTCTGACCCTGATTGGAGCAGTGACCTGGGAGGAAGACTATGTCCTGGTCACACTGGATGTACCAGTCTATATACCTGCATTAGACACGACCTCGGGATCCAGGCTATAAGACACTACCTGCGGGCAAGAGCGATGTCCTTGCTACTACACACAGAGATGCTAATAGACGTGACACTGTAATGTTTGACTATCAACCTTTTTTTACTTTGATCAAGTGATTGTCCAAGGAACTGTGATGGGCACCTGCTTTACCCGAGTTATGCCAATCTCTTCATGTGCTGGTGGGAGGAGCAGGTGTCTGTCCAATTGGAAGGGCTGGATAACTAAGCTGTAATGTAGACTAGGGTCATTGATGATATTTTCATAATTTGGAAAGGGAACGAAAAATCTGCTCAGTCATTTGTTAAAAGGCTGAATGAAAATCAGTTACATTTACAGTTCAGAGCACACACAAGCAAGAGTAGGATAGTATTCCTTGATGTGGAAAATTCAGTTTAAATTAGCCAACTTGTTACGAAACTCCATCACAAGGAAACTTCTGGCCTCAGTCTTTTGAGTGCTAGTAGCCCACATCCATCGAACCTTATTTACTGCTTACCATATGGTGAGCTACTAAGTGCTAAACATAATTACAGGCTCTCAGGAAGAGTATGAACATGAGAAAAGAGAGATGACCAAGAGATTAAGGGAGTGAGGACATAGCAACCAAAACCATCAGGCAAGCTAGTGCCTTGGCAGATACGCTCTCCAGGTGTAGTCTACTCCATCCTAGGACCACTACAGAGGGTGAAGGGCAGGACCACATCAGATTCATTACCACATATTTAAATCAGTCATTCAAGATCAGGACAATTTTTTTTTAAAACTGGCATATCTTAAAACTGACCAGATCCTGAACAAATACCTATTTGACACACCCTAGATTACCTATAGAAGGAGTGGATACTTGAAAGATTATCTGAGCTATAATATAATCACATTAAATATGTCTTGAGACTGGTTGAACACAGATAGAACATGATTCAAATGTTGCATGAGATGTAAGGCATGTGTAAATTGTATCAACTGCACTAATATCAAGTTCCCCAACATTAACTAGGAATTCATAATCAAAGGGAGCTTCAACTGCAACATAGTATTCTGTGTGTACTGTCTCATTTTCCCCTGCAACAAATACCACATTGTAAGTACGATTCGCAAAGAAAAGAGTACTGGAACATAAAAGAGCTATAAGACGTATTGATGAGCATTAACCAGTATCCTGACACTTTAGGGAAACATTTTTTGGAATGATAGAGTTTTGACATTTGTGGGGCTAAACTCTGTGAAGCACATGTTAGGGGTGGTAATTGAGAATGTAAATTGAGAATCCTAGAATCAAAGTTTATTTTAGACTTGGAGACCTGGACACCAAAAAGCCTCAATTCAAGTGAAGAACTGTCATTAAACTAGGGGTAATCAGTAGCTCATCTGGGGGTTTGCACCAGAGTATAGATAAACAATGTTTTTTTTTTTTGTTCAAATCTTTTTTATTGAACAATAACAAAGATGAGAGCGGCAATAAAGCATCAGTATTTATACAAACATATTGGAGTAATGCCGAAATCAAGCATGGGTCAATACAAATAAAATGATACATGAAATAAAGAAAAGTATATAAAACAAGACAATAATCATCATTCCGGATCTATAAAAGAAGTGATTGCAAATTAACAAACAATAATCAATCATCATCGCATTATTACTGTATCACACAATTCCGTAAAGGCCTTCCATCCAGATTCAGCCATGTAATACCATGCAATACCTTGTCAACCCTGTACAGTACATCTATAGTTATTATGCCCATTTAATATGGATCATACCCAGTGCAGTTTGTGCAGTAGTTACCCCAAGGAATAACTAAGAGTTGATTTAGTCAGACAGCATCTTATGGTGGGTCGAAGGTGAAGGAGGCCTGATCTAAGGAGGACCATAGTTTTTTGTTGGTGACTTGCCATGGTGACGAGTGTAAAGCGGAATTGTCAGTGCCCCTAATGCAGGACAGCCACTCCCTCCAGGCATTGAAAGAGACCTCAGCCGCTGTCTTCCAGTTGCATAGGACCACCTTGCATGCCAGTGTTAGTAAGAGGTCCAGAAGCTGGCGGTCATAGTCTCCCTTTAGTAGTGGGTCTATGGCTCCCAGGATAATATAAATGAATTCCCTTGTGGGATGTATGGCAAATATGTGTCCAATATAATCAAAGATTTTGGCCCAATATGTGTGAAGCATGGGACAATTAAATAACATGTGTGGGAGATCACCAACATCCAGTGAGCAGTTCCAGCATGTCGGTGTATCTCGCAGGCCAACCTTAAATAGTCTCTGTGGGGTCCAGAATGCCCTGTTAAGTATCATATACTTGGTCTGCGATAGTATCGGCAAGACCTTGTGTGTGAGTGCTGATGCATGTATCCTGATCCAGTCTATGTCTATACCAGTGTTGTTTGGCTCTGCTTCCCATTTGATTTCATTACGTCTCATCGATTTGTTGGGTGTTGGTGCAAGTAGTTTATATATTTTTGAGACGAAATTCCCCAAAGATTGGAGGTGCGGGAGCATAGATTTTAGCCAAGGTGTCGCTAGTTTGAATGTTCGTGTGGACAGAGCTGACTTTAGCTTCAGGAAAGCGTAGAAGTCAATCGGTAATAGGGAGTGCCTAGCCTGCAGAGTCGAGAAGGGCAATGCCATGTTATTCTCATAGAGATCTGAAACCACATTAATACCTTTATCAGACCAGTGGTCCCATATGGGGGATGAGCCGCTAATTTTAATCAATGGGTTGCGCCATAAAGATGCAGAAGTTGAATTGTGGATTTGCAGACCAGTCTTGTGAAGGGGATCTAATCGCAAAAGAGCTCTCTTGGTATTGAGCATGATGTATTTAGAGTGCGTAAGGTATGAGAGGTCCATTGTAAGTACAGCAGAAAACGGGGCCTTGCCTATAATGGATTTCTCAATATCAATCCATAGAGGCGTATAGTTAGGGTCTTCGGCAAACCAGGAAGCTCCTTGCTTGCAGAGAAAGGCGGTTTGGTAGTTTCTGAAATTGGGTAAACCTATACCACCTTGAAGCTTTGGAAGTTGTAATTTTTTCATGGCAATTCTCGGTTTCTTCCCTTTCCACAGGAAGTCCGTGAATGACTTCTCTATTTTATGCAAAAAATCCTCCGCGAAGGTCATGGGGAGCATACAAGCCATGTAATTTACCAAGGGGCAGATCATCATCTTTAACGTCTGTGCTCTACCCCACCATGAGAGGAATTTCGGTGACCAACCATCTAATAGTTTTTGTATTTTTTTATAGAGTATATCCTCATTGATTTTTAGGGTGGTTATCAAATCCTTCTCAAATTCCATACCTAAATATTTAAAACTCTTTGGCTGCCAGGTAAGTCCGGAGTCGCCCAGGATATTTTTGTCACACAGGTTATTTAATAATTTCACTTCTGTTTTATCCTTATTCAGGGAGTATCCGGAGACACACAAAAATTCTTCAATTGTAGAGAGTAATGCCGGTATAGCTTTATCAGCTTTTTCACTCAAGACCAGCACACCGTCAGCATAGGCCGTGAGTTTAATTGTGCAGTCTGTGAATCGAATTCCTGCAATGTCGGGATTTTCCCTTATATAGTACAGAAAGGGTTCAATTGCCAGGAGGAACAAGGACGGGGACAAGGGGCAACCCTGCCTAGTACCTTGTTCTAGTTTAAAAGGGGAGGAAAAAGCACCACCAGCTCTCACTCTAGCGGAGGGACAGGCATAGAGGGACATGACTAATTTAGTGAATAGAGGACCCAGGTCGAATTTGTGTAGTACCGCATTCAAATATGTCCAATCCACTTTGTCGAACGCTTTCTCAGCGTCTAGTGTAATCGCTACAGTGGGTGTGGATAAGAGCCTCGCCTTTTCAATAACGTGAGCCAGAATTCTAGTGTTATCACTCGACAACCTGCTTTTCAGGAATCCCGCCTGTGATGGATGTATTAAGGACGGCAAAACCTTCTGGATGCGTCTTGCTAGAATCGAGGCCAAGAGCTTGCAGTCTAAGTTTATCAGCGAGATAGGTCTGTAATTTTTAGGGAGTTTAGAGTCCTTGCCTTCCTTGGGTATTACTGCAATTACGGCTTCAGCCATAGTTCCCTTAACCTCTCCCGTGGTACTAATTTCTTGAAAGACTTCTAAGAGAGGAGTAGCGAGAACATGGGCGAAGGTCTTATAAAATGGTGCTGTATAGCCATCTGGGCCAGGGGCTTTCCCCTTTTTGAGGGATTTGATCGCGGTAATAACCTCTGATTCAGAGACCGGTTCGTTCAAGGACTCCCTTTCTGTGGACGTAAGTGTTGGAAGGGAGCCCCTTATCACAGCCTGGGAGACCTTCGAGGGACGCCGCAACTCACCTTCCTGTTTTCTACCCAACGACTGGCCGCACCCGCTTCGCGGGTGCCGCTGCGCGGTCAGAGACACCGCCTGGACGAACTGCCCTGGGTCCTGGAGTGTGAGCGGAACATTGACCAGCACAGGAGAGCAGCGCTGCAGGGACTCGCTTCCCCAGGAGTCCCTGCCTGACCTCTGACACCAGGTCAGCGCCCCCTGTTAGCCCCGCCCCCCGGACGGCACATACCTTTTTAAACAGACTTTGATCCCTGGTGCAGGTGGGAGCCCCTTATCACAGCCTGGGAGACCTTCGAGGGACGCCGCAACTCACCTTCCTGTTTTCTACCCAACGACTGGCCGCACCCGCTTCGCGGGTGCCGCTGCGCGGTCAGAGACACCGCCTGGACGAACTGCCCTGGGTCCTGGAGTGTGAGCGGAACATTGACCAGCACAGGAGAGCAGCGCTGCAGGGACTCGCTTCCCCAGGAGTCCCTGCCTGACCTCTGACACCAGGTCAGCGCCCCCTGTTAGCCCCGCCCCCCGGACGGCACATACCTTTTTAAACAGACTTTGATCCCTGGTGCAGGTGGGAGCCCCTTATCACAGCCTGGGAGACCTTCGAGGGACGCCGCAACTCACCTTCCTGTTTTCTACCCAACGACTGGCCGCACCCGCTTCACGGGTGCCGCTGCGCGGTCAGAGACACCGCCTGGACGAACTGCCCTGGGTCCTGGAGTGTGAGCGGAACATTGACCAGCACAGGAGAGCAGCGCTGCAGGGACTCGCTTCCCCAGGAGTCCCTGCCTGACCTCTGACACCAGGTCAGCGCCCCCTGTTAGCCCCGCCCCCCGGACGGCACATACCTTTTTAAACAGACTTTGATCCCTGGTGCAGGTGGGAGCCCCTTATCACAGCCTGGGAGACCTTCGAGGGACGCCGCAACTCACCTTCCTGTTTTCTACCCAACGACTGGCCGCACCCGCTTCGCGGGTGCCGCTGCGCGGTCAGAGACACCGCCTGGACGAACTGCCCTGGGTCCTGGAGTGTGAGCGGAACATTGACCAGCACAGGAGAGCAGCGCTGCAGGGACTCGCTTCCCCAGGAGTCCCTGCCTGACCTCTGACACCAGGTCAGCGCCCCCTGTTAGCCCCGCCCCCTGGTCGCCGTGATCTTCCATTTAATCAAGACAGGAACTCGCTGCGCGTGAGCGCGCGGGAGCGCCGGGCTAAGCCCGGGCAAAGGGCGGGCCCTCTGTGGCCCTCAGAGGCCAGAGGAGGCCGGGACGGGCTACCCCCCTTGGTCTTTTAAGAAGAGGTAAAGCCACTGATTGCCCACCCCACAGACTATCAAATTTTGCCTGGCTCTGTTCCCTTCTTATAAGGGAGTGGTCACTCAATATATCCCCTGGTTGAACTTATGCCCTAAGATACTAGTCGGGCTTGCCATCGCCACTGTGGTACGAATGATTAAAAAGTACAGTTAGTTGTTTTCATCATACTGCTTACTTTAAACATACTCCTACTAGTATGGATTCCCCTTTAAAAACGTCTAGTACTGCCTCTAATCCCCCATGGCTAGACGACTTAAACAGTATGTGCAATATCAGGTACTCTCTTGTCACATCACCTTACCTGGTATCTAACGCCAGTCCGCTAGCTCTCAGTGTTAGTACACAGGGGCTTCTACCGACTCCCATAAAACTAAGTGCAAAAAATATAACTCATATCAAGGCCACTTCTGGTAAAAGGAAACATGACGGGGTGGGAGAAAGTGGGTCCCAATCCAAATCATTAAAATTGCAGAGTGTGTCATCTGATTTAAACCCGCTTGCTAACCTGGCTCTGTTAACACCTGAGATGGGCAAAAAACTAGATGACCCAGCAGCCTCCCCCCAATTGGTTTTACTGACCATGATGGAACAGTTGATCAAAACTATCATCCATCCCTTGATCGACAAAATTAACATCTTGGGGGACAGACAGACTGACGGGGATTGAGGAAACTGTCAAACTCAATCAGGCATACACAGTAACATCTAAGTGTCCAACTAAGGCTGGTCTTCCTAATTTGCCCAAACAAACTTTGCAAAATACAGTTCCCCCAATTCAAGCAACAGTCTCCACTACTGTGTGCCCACTTGCCCCTAAACCACTACCCTTACCCGCCCCAGATCGCAATACTGAGCCTAGATTGAAAAGTACTAAGACCCCTCGTATTAATCTTCCCCCAGAGGCCGCTCCATTCGTGTCCATCTTGTCGGGGGTACGCCCCCTGAAACATGGAAAAATTGAGAGATCCAGCGAGTTGCTAAATAAAACTAAGTTCTGGCTATCGAAAAATAGACCCTTACCCCATAACCTCGATGGCAGGATAGTCAGCGTGAGGAGAGTGGGATGGTTGGGTCCCCTACGAAAAGATATCTGCGGGGATCTGATTCTAATCAGATTTAGGAGCAGTCAAGTTGTCCCCTATCTTCAGTCGTGGCAGGCCCAAGAAGGTGATGGTCCAATATCAACTTGGGACCTACATGACTTTTATCCAAGTGAATCATATAACCCCCTTAGGAAACAGTCTGCTATTTACAACACTAAGCTGGCTTATAGATCCTGGCCTCCATATGAGCGCAGGTTTCCCTCCTTCAACTCCTTTCCACATAGTCTTTTTAAATATAGCAACCTACCTCAATTTAACCCTCTCACCCCATATAACAACTGTTAAACACTAGGCGGGTGCATATCATGTAAATAGTACTGTTATCAATAATAACAGGGTCAGCTAATTTTACTTAACCTAATGTGACTATGTTTTTTTTTAAAAATGTATGTTGTTTGTTTAAATTATGATTGTATATTTTTAATTGTACACTTTTATGGTTTGAAACAAAATCGAATAAAGCTTAACGAATTGAATTGCACAATTTGAGAGGTACTTCTCCATTTTTTCTCTGTCAACGTGTACGTTCCTAACATAAAGTTTCTCATAGAATTCTTTGAAGATGTTCGCAATCTTATTGGGGTCAGAGCTAGGAGTGCCATTCCCATCTAGCAGAGAAGTAATGGCGTTTTTTTGAATTTTAAATTTAAGATATGCCGCTAGTCCTTTCCCTGCCTTATTAGAATCACAGATTTTAAAATGCTTCCTCTTGTCCAGCCAGATACCCGCCTTCGCACTGATAAGTTTGTTATAGGTGTATTTTCGGTTGGACAGTTCAATTAGGTCCTCAGGGTTTCTATCATTTAGGTATTTGCGCAGGAGTTTTGAGATGTCCTCTTCTAATTTCAGCAAGGCCGCGGTGCGGTTCTTGTTAATTGCAGAGGATATTTTTATGATAAGTCCCCTTATGGTGGATTTTAGTGCCTCCCACCGAATGGTATCTGAGGTGTCCCCTTTTTTGTTTGTCATTATGAAATCTTTAATGGCGTTGTCAATGGTTTCTTTGTGTTTTGTGTCATTAAGAATAGCGTCGTTGAATCTCCACATGGACTGACGAGTAGTTGGTTTAACATTAGATAGTGTGAGAGAGACGCAGGAATGATCAGAGACTAATCTGGGAGCAATGTCCGAATCCTCAACTCTGGCCACCGCGTTTTTAGATATGAGTATGTAGTCAATTCTCGAGAACGAGTCATGTGGTGGGGAGTAAAAAGAATAGTCTCTACCATCAGGATGTAATAAGCGCCACGTGTCTACCATATGGAACCTACTGCACAGCTTCATGAACGCCTTATCGGCTCTGCCTGGGCGAAAGACGCATTTGGAATCTCTATCTAGTACCGGGTCATACGGAAGATTGAAATCGCCCGCCAAAATATGAACTGCCGTGTCTGGGATGGAGTTGATCTGTTTCGTGAGACTTAGCCAGAAAGACGGGTCGTGTGCATTAGGGGCATATATCGTCGTAATAAAGAATTCAGTATCATCTTTGAGTAGTTTTGCCGAAACCCATCTACCTTTCGTGTCTGTTGTAGAGGAGATCACCTCCACGTTTGCAGTCTTGGCCACGAGCATCACCACCCCATTTTTTTTAGAGATTGCTTCAGAACCTATTACCTCAGTGTAGTATTTGTTGCGCAGTGTGTGAAATTGCTTCGCTTCCAGTTTTGTCTCCTGCAACAGGGCTATGTCTCCACGTTGCCTACGTAGATAATCAAGTATCTTCTGGCGTTTAACCGGTTGGTTAAGGCCTTTCACATTCAGCGATAATGTTCTAAGGTTAGCTATAGTTGTTGTCCCTATTGGAGTATCTATAACAGGAGCCATCAATTATACAACATCTGATATTGTCTCATAACACATGTATATGCATAGGATTTAGATCGTAAAGAGAGCATCAGACATTTGACAATACCGGCAGTAGCATAGCTTGTATTGATTACAGGGCTAGCACAATATGCAGGAATTTGAAGGACAGAATGTAAGCTTCGGAATGCAATGTGATACAGTGCGCACAGTGTGTGAAACAAAAAAAGAAATGAGAAAACAAACCCTCCCCACAATCCCTCACACCACCCTCCTCCCTCCACCCTTCTCCAAGACCCACCCCTCCCTCCCCCATGGTAGAATAGGAACATGGCGACTCGGGAACGACCACGAGGCCGCCTCCAGGCAAGCTTGGTCAACAACCTTTAGCGTCTGAGCTGTTGGAACATTTACAAATCAAGAGAGCTAAACGGTTTCCAGCGACCATCAATCAGGATCTAACAGTAGATAACTTCAATTATAAACGCAATATCTTTTAGGAACAGAGAGCCATTATGACTAGGTTTAGAGAGGTTACGCGCATCGTGGCCTTCAAGTGTTGAGCCGTATGTATGAACATCACCATAACCACCAGATAGAAAATACCACTTAACAACACAGTGAATAGTTCAGTAAAAGACTTCATCGAGATCTTCCATAAAAACATTCCACTAAGCATACAATAGCATTTAATAAACATTCAGGGGAACATGCCAGTCATACCCCCGTAACACATCAGTCGCTGTAACCACAATGACCCAGTTCTGGTTAGGACACACGTCAGATTACAAGTTGGAGTAAGCCATGAGTCATGTATGGTGTGAACATTATGAACAGCGTGAGTGTAGTGGCGGGACACAACCAGGAACATTATGAACAGTGCGAGTGCAGCAGCGGGACACAACCAAGAACAGATAAGATCAGTTAAGGTACATATTGGAGCATTATACACTTGCGGGTCCCATGAAAAGATTCACAGATCAACCACAGATCAACCAAATCCAGAGGCTCCAGCTCCTCCAGCGCCCCCCTGATTCGAGAAAGCAACCTCCATATTGGCCTCCTCCTGTGTAGAAAGTAGCTGGCGCAGTCTTTGTGGGTCGGAGAATACATGAGTCACACCTCTTATCGTCACTTTAAACTTTGTTGGGCCAATGAGGCCATACATGAAACCGAGTGATTTCAATTGAGGTCTCAGTGCAAGGAACCCTTTCCTGACATCCATAGTCTCTTTACTATAATCTTGCCAGAAGTAAATCTTGTGGCCCTTCCATAGGACATGGTTGTGTTTGCGGACAAAAGAGAGGATCTGTTCTGTGTGTTGGTATCTCAGCGGTTTGCACACTATCGCTCTCGGGCCTTTCTGTTCTTTGGTCATCCGCCCCGGGACTCTATGTGCTCTATCAAATTCTAATGGTTGTGTGAAAGTCAGGTTTGTTGCCTGTGTAAACCAGTTCTCAAGGAAGGGAACGCACGATCCATAGGTTTCCTCTGATTTTTCTGGAATCCCAAAGATTCTCAGGTTCCCTCTCCTGTTCCTGTCTTCCAACTCTGCAATCTTCTTTACTAGATGGTCCGAGCATAGGGTGAGTTTTTTGATGGCTGCACACGTTTTATTTTCAGTGTCTTCTAGTTTCCTTATTCTACTTTCAGATTCTGTCATTCTTGAGTTAATATCCTTAATGTCTTGTCGTATGGCAACAACTTCTTCCTTGGTGGATTTAGCCAGGTCTCTGACTTCCTCTAGCCTATTTAGGATAGTGTCCATTGCATCCGCCATTTCTTTTTTCCCTTTGATCGGTGTCGGCGGGTCAGATTTCAGGCGTTTAGAGGTTTTGCCATTCTTTTCGTCACCCATTTTTAGTCCGCTTTAGTGTTTGTGTTGAGGGTAGATGGAGCAATGACACCAATGACACCAGATGTTAGCCTTGTATCACCGCTGTGTGATTAAATAGAAGTAGTGTGATAGGAACAGTGTGAATGAATAGCAGTTCAATAGTACCACAGCGTGATGTAGTATAAAGTTACTGTGAGCTAGGCCTGCAAACTAGTAAATCCACATTGCATGCACCACCCAGTAACAGTAGTGTGTTTGAGTAGCCAGATTATGGTCAGATAAGTGATCTCAGAGTGTCAGCTTCCCGAAGGGCAAGCAGGCTACTGCATTGAGAGTAAGTCAGTGGGGCATTGCAATTGCCTGTATGAACTTTACTTTGTGAGGCATTGAGTGCGTAAGCACCTCGTCATTCAATTAGTGAACACCAGCAGGAGTGCCGGAGTTAACATGGAGACCAACAAAACATGCAGTGTCCAGTAGTATAGTGACGATTATTTTATTGTTTGCAAATATTTCACTTTTAATCCAGCATCAATTGCCTTATCACAGGTATATGCCCTAATTGTCCTCTATGCCTTATCACAGTTCTGTTCATATAGTGTGCACAAGCAGAGGAGGGATGTCGTGGGTTAATATGGATTTACAGCAAGGCGGTGTAATTCACAGATCAGCCAAGCGGTGAGCACATTTTGGATCACAGAGCAGGAGGCAGAGTTTTCTGTAGACCACCATTTCAAACGGCTGGTTTCCCTTTTTCTCCCGTGTATTTCCACCCAATTCGCATAATGCATACAGGCATACAGGCAGCAGGATCGCCCTATCGTAATATGCAGTACATATAACACACTTTAATGAGGTGTAGGCTTTCCTGACATCCAAGCGATAGTCATATTCTGGGCACAGGGTGGTGTGAGCGATAAGCCGGGTGCGTTAGAAATCCGCCATTTTAGGACGGCTGCTTCCTGCTTTCAGTTCCATGCATTATTGCGTATTATTGTGAGTGAAACCGAGTGAAACCGTCTTCACAGTCTTCACAGTGCTCATTGTAATCGTACTCACGGCTCCGCTGGTTCCGTCGCTGAATGAGTGTTTCCCGTAGATCAAGGCGGCAGGTTCGGCAGGTCCGGAGCTCCGGGGAGACTCGTGGGTGCAGCCGGCTCAGGGTTTCGTAATCAGCCACGGTCACCGGCGGGCAGTACAGGTGGTCGTTTTTCACTCTTCCCCCGAGTGAAAACGACTGAAAGTCACGTCATCTGTCGATCTGGGGTTCCGAGAGCTAGGTGTCCATTCTGGTCGTAATCAGACTCATTCCACAGCTTTAAACGGGCGAAAATCGCGTCCGCCTGGAGGAGGACAAGAACTATGCCGCCATTTCTCCGGCGTCCAAGCCACGCCCCCAGATAAACAATGTTTTAACTGTATTTGTTTTAACTTCCCTATTTGAGCCCCTTTGTTTCTCCCCCCACCCACCCCTGCCTTTTGCTATTGGTCTGGTCTGCATGTATTACTGTAGTTAAGAAGTGGTCCATTCAACTGTAACACATGATTATTAATATATATATTTTGTTTGCACACAGGTCTAGAGCACTATTCTTAAGTAGAGTAGCAAGATAATCAATGCAGGGTGGTCAACATGATAGTAAGCTCATTCTTACTTTCACAGAGTAGCCTACTTGTGCAGGACACCATTTGAATCTAGAACTGGCACAAAACCTACAGCTGTACAGTAGGCAATAACCGCTCCTTATCAATGTGAAGGAGCAATGGGGTAGAATAATCAATTCCTAAGCAATATTGGACTCTGTACCGTACTGTATAACCAGAGTGCCTGCCTACATGGGAAAAATGCTATTGGGTACAAAAAGGTACTGTGAGATACATAGGACATCACAAGAATATAAAGCTTATGGTTCATAGATCCTTTAAATATGTCCAAATACTCCTAAGCTGGATACTCCCAGGTTACAGTGTGAGATTTGGTACGCTTTATAGATCAATGATATAGATTAATAATCATGTATACAGGTTGTGTTGATAAGAGATCATTCTATCATAGATCTACATGTTCAATACATCTCAATACTACTAAATGGAGCAATATTGTCCACATTATGAATTTAGTTCCACATTGTGTTTATCATTCGTACATGTGAAGAGTAACGTGATTATTATTTTCAATTGCCGAAACACGTTGGTTCGAGGAATCTTTGCACAAAAAACATTTGAAGCATTCCTAAGTACCCTGATTATCTGTTGACTGTGGGTATAGGAGATGGATGTTTAGGGCTACCGGGCCCGATCAGGACCGGCGTCAAAACAGCTCCGGAACTCCGGACCTTACTGTGGTGGGTACTTACGCCAGTAGGTAATAAATATATATATAGAAGTCAGTAGAACAAATGTGCAAAACGTAGAAAGGGGGCAGGGTAGAAATACTTTGACCCTCTAGACCTGCTTAGGGGGTCCCAGAAGGAGCCCTAGGGCCCACTAATTATTTGTTTTCTCGAAAAAACGGCAAGTGGCGTAGGGTGCCATAAAAAAATAAAATGTTATGTTATGTTATGTTACTGGGTGTTTTGTAGAGCGCTCAGCTGCTCAAGAGCGTCCCGGCGCTATAGATCCTCTTCACAAACTACCAGCAACCAACAAGACAGCCAAACGGTACTAGGAATCCAAGGAACAACTTACAGAACAAAGAGATACGTTTTAAGTCCTTTTCTAAAGGCGGACAAATTAGGGCACGTTCGCAGCATCAGGGGCAGAGTGTTCCAAAGATGGGGGGCAAGGTAGCTAAAAGAGCGACCTCCACAGCGAACATGTCTCACTACCGGTACCATGGCATAGGCCTGGGCAGCAGACCTCAAGGGTCTAGATGGAAGATAGAAATTGACCCTTCTCTGCAAATAGCCAGCGCCGAGATTGTGAAGCGCCTTAAAAGCTGTAGTTAAGGTCTTAAATGAGATGCGCTTGCGAATCGGCAGCCAGTGCAAAGTGGCAAGGAGATTGCTCGCCCTGGCTCTTCTGGTAAGGCCAAAGATTGCCCTGGCTGCTGAATTTTGGACTATCTGCAGACGGGTCAGCAGATATTCAGGAAGACCCAAGTAAAGGATGTTGGCATAGTCTAGGCGAGAGCCTATCAGGGCCTGCACCGTTATCTTCTTATGTTCCAAAGATAGGTACGGCAGAAACTTTCTCAACATCCTTAAGATGGCAAAGCACTTCCCTGTCAGGCCAGCTACCTGGGCTTTGAAGGAGAGGGTGTTATCGACCAGCATGCCCAGATTCTTTGCTGTAACAGAATCGCTGGCCGGGGGGAACATGGCCGAAGGCCACCAAGGCTTCCATCTCGGGTCGGCAGGACAGCCGAAAAACAATATCTCGGATTTGTCCGAGTTGCATTTGAGGCCGCTTTTCCCGAACCAATCAAACACAAACTCCAGGCACTTCCGGATGGCCGCCCCGTCGAAGTCACAGCCCCTGTCACACGTGAACAGGAGCTGTGTGTCATCCGCATAGGATACGATCTGGGCCCCTAGCTCCTCCACACGTGCCGCCAATGGTGTCATGAAGATGTTAAAAAGGGAGGGGCTGAGTATGGAGCCCTGCGGAACCCCCACCTCGAGCTGCGGCATAGGGGCGGAGAAAGGGGGGGCCCAGATCGTTTGTCTGCGGTCGGCCAAGAAAGATTGAAACCATTCGAACATCGTTCCCCTTAGGCCAATCTCCCAGAGTCTTGTAAGGAGAAGGTCGTGGGGGACGGTGTCGAAGGCCGCCGACAGATCTAGCATGATGAGCAAGGCCTTTCCACCCCTGTCCAGAGTTTCCTTCACAGCCTCGGTCACCTCGAGTAGTGCAGTTTCAGTACTCAGGTTAGATCTGAACCCCGACTGTGACTGATGTAATAAGGAATTAACCTCTAGATAGTTGGTTAAGGTGGTGTGTACATGCTTTTCCGCTAATTTGGCCAAAGCGGGCAGCAACGAGATTGGCCTATAGTTGGAGTGCAATTTGGCATCTACATTTGGTTTTTTTAACAGGGGAAGGACTAGGGCCTGTTTCCAAGTTGAGGGGACTTTGCCCGTGCTCAGGGATAAGTTGATAATAGGGTTGATGATAGGGTTGAGAGCAGGTGCCAGAGTCGCAAGATACTTGGCAGGGCAAGGGTCAGATGGAGAGCCAGATTTCAAGTTGGATAAGAGGTCAAGCGAGGCCTGAAGCTCTAAAGCAGGGAAGCAGTCAAGAATAGGACCCGGGGTATACGTGTCCGATACAGATGAATGCACTCTGGGATTAAGAGAGCCGTCAGCCCCGGATCCCGAAACCGAGATGTTATGGGCACCTTGCAAGGCCGACTGAATGGTGCGGATTTTAGTAGTGAAGAATGCTGCAAGCTCCGTGATCCATGGTTCCGAGAAGACAGACGTAGGAGTGCAGCAGGAGGGAGAGATAAAATCTTTAACAATCTTAAAGATCTCTTTGCAGGAGTTATCTGCTTCCTCAATCCTTTTAGCTATAAAGGATTTTTTCCCTGCAATGATTTCCTTATGATACTCCTTCACTGCTTCTCTATAGGACTGCTTAGCAGATATATCATACTGCCTCCGCCAAATTCTCTCCAGCCTCTTGCAATGCCTTCTCTTGCCAGCCAATGTAGCAGAGAACCACGGCGCCGACACTCTTGCCGGTTCTGATCTAACCTGGCGGGGTGGTGCCAAGGTTTCCAGACGTGCGGTTTGCCAGTTCTGAAAACACACCACATCGTCCTCCAACCTGCCTGTAAGAACACAAGGATAGGTTTCTAAGGCCTGGGTAAGCATGGCTGGGGTGACTTTGTGAAAGGCTCTAGGCAAACGTGCTGTGTGCCGCTGCACCTTGCGAGTGGTCGTCAGATGATGTTCTATCACGAAGTCCGCTAGGAAATGGTCCGACCAGAGGACTGGGGCAAGGGAGGAGAGGGACACCGGAATGGTCGAAAAAATTTGATCCAAAATGTGCCCCTTCTCGTGTGTGGGGGCTTGCAAGTACATGTGAAGTCCCACCGAAGATGTCATATCCAGGAATTTTTGCACTTCAGGATCCTCACCCTTGTCCATATGGATGCTAAAGTCCCCTAGAATTAGGCAGTGTTTGGCCCTGAGACTAAGTGTGGAGATAATCGAGAACAGGTCCTCGGTAAAAGAGCCAAGAGGACCAGGAGGCCTATACAACAAGATCCCCAAACAAGATTGATGGGGAGAAAGCTTTAAGGAGAAGGCAAGAGTCTCACAGCCTGGTAGATCATCCACAGATAAGATAGTGCAAGAAATGTGCCTCTTAATAATGAGCGCCACTCCGCCTCCTCTACCTTTAATTCGATCTCGACGGAAAATAACATGCGTAGGGGGGATGGCGATAGCTAAATCAGGTTCCGATCCCTCGCCCAGCCATGTCTCCGTGAGAAAGAGACAGTCTGTTTCATCTTGAGTCAACAAATTGTGGATGTCTAGAGCGTGTTGAGGAAGGGACCTAGTGTTCAGCAATGCACATTTACTGCCTAAAGGGGAAAGCTTGCAAGGGGGGGTTTCAGTGGAACCAGGAATCCAACCGCACGTGAAACACTTAGAAATAGCCCCTGCAGAGTAAGGGATGACTCGCTGACATGGAGCAGTACGTACATTACAGGACAGAAGTTCATCTCTAGTGTACATCCTACTATGTGCTCAATAAGACCCACCGGCCTCGCGCCCCAAGCGCCTCCGGGACGCTGACGGGCGCAGACGGGCTGACTCAGGCGAGACTCCGGCGCTAGGGACGGTGCTCCCGCAAGCACGACCGCTAGCGCGGTAGAGCATCCGTTTCCTTTTATGTGATCCACTAGAGCGCTCTCACTGCTCTGGGCCACACTCAAGATGGCCGCCGTGGAATAATTTCAGTAACCCCAAATAAAGCCCAAAAACGGCCACTAGAGCCGTAGAATGATGGCGAAAATGCGTGCAGGAGGCCTAGGGGTGTGCTGTCTGCATCACAAAGTGAAAAACACAATTTTTAAAAACGACGATTTTTTATCATTAAAAAGACTCAAACAGCTGACAGAAACAGCAGTATTTGTTAGCCCTTAACAGGTAGCGTTTCCAGATAGTATTTGGCAAAGGATCTCGCGAGCGCTGACACAGGGCTCCTTTTATGTGATCCACTAGAGCGCTCTCACTGCTCTGGGCCACACTCAAGATGGCCACCGTGGAATAATTTCAGTAACCCCAAATAAAGCCCAAAAACGGCCACTAGAGCCGTAGAATGATGGCGAAAATGCGTGCAGGAGGCCTAGGGGTGTGCTGTCTGCATCACAAAGTGAAAAACACAATTTTTAAAAACGACGATTTTTTATCATTAAAAAGACTCAAACAGCTGACAGAAACAGCAGTATTTGTTAGCCCTTAACAGGTAGCGTTTCCAGATAGTATTTGGCAAAGGATCTCGCGAGCGCTGACACAGGGCTCCTTTTATGTGATCCACTAGAGCGCTCTCACTGCTCTGGGCCACACTCAAGATGGCCGCCGTGGAATAATTTCAGTAACCCCAAATAAAGCCCAAAAACGGCCACTAGAGCCGTAGAATGATGGCGAAAATGCGTGCAGGAGGCCTAGGGGTGTGCTGTCTGCATCACAAAGTGAAAAACACAATTTTTAAAAACGACGATTTTTTATCATTAAAAAGACTCAAACAGCTGACAGAAACAGCAGTATTTGTTAGCCCTTAACAGGTAGCGTTTCCAGATAGTATTTGGCAAAGGATCTTTTTTCATATGGAGCTTTTTTCATAGTTAGCCCTCGGGGGGGTGGGCAAATCACAGGGGCAAAATTATTACATTTTATGAGGGGCCCAGAGGGGCCCCCCAGCCTCGGGTATCGTCTCCCCCGTGGCTACAAAAAAATGGTTGAGGGGCTCCAAGGTCCCCAAAGCCCCAGGGACCACCACCCCAGGGCTTTATGTATTGTGTTAGGAGGGCTGCCTGGCCCCCCTCCTGGAGCATTAAAGGGCTTTGTTATCCCCTGGGCTAAAAAAGAAAATGATGGGGGGGGCTCCAAGGTCCCTAAAACCCCCGGGGACCACCACGACCACCACTCCCTGGGGCTTTATGTATTGTGGGAGGGCCAGCTCTTGCAGTGTCCCGGGTGCCCATCCCGCCCTCCCATAGCAAGGAAATCTGTTCTCTCTTTCAAAATCTAAACCAGATTGCTTATTCAAAAAGGGAGCTGCATGGTAGTAGCTCACCATGTGGAAAAGCAATGCCGGCTCCCAAACGCGTAGAGGTTGTGCACGAAAGGCGCTGGAGTCGTGCACCCTACAGATTATGAGTCGTGCATCCAGCGCGTGCACACCAAGGGGCCGCACTAAGGGCCGCGCTGGGTGCGCAAATTCTAATTTTACAGTAAAAAATAGCCCCTATCAGTAATTTCTAATATCCCCGGGGACCCCATCCCCCGGATCTTATAAAAAATGTTGGGGACCTTGGGGGGAGCCAAAATGCCCCCAGGGTCCCGCCGGCTCCCCGCGTCCTTCAGGAGACGGCATTGCTTTTCCACATGGGGAGATGCTGACATGCATGTGGAAAAGCAATCTAGTTTGGATTTTGAAATAGAGAACAGAGTTCGCTGCTCTCTCTTTCAAAATCCAAGCCAAGTTTGCTATGGGAGGGCGGGAGCCACGAGACTCCCGCCCTCTCATAGCAAACAGCAGTGTCCCGGGGGTAGGCACCATTTATTTTATAGCCCAGGGGGTGGCTCTAACTCTTGCTTAGCAAACAGCAATGTTGGAAAAATCTTCCGGTAGGATAACAAAGCATTTTGAAGTCCATTTTCACTGTTTTTGTTCCACTCCGCCAATCTCAAGCGGTGGTTATTGCGGCACGAGGGAGGGATAAATACCTGCATTTAGACGTTGCGACCCTGCGAAGGAGATCATCAAGGGGTCATGGAGCCGCATCAGTTGTCGCTCTTCTTCGGCGATGATGGAAGATAGACTCTGGTCTGGGGACCCGAGCGCCCGTTGCGAGGAGAGCCACCGCAACCCCAGACAATGCAGTGCTGCCCCCAGTGATGCCTCCAGCGATGCGCCCTCCTCCCGGGACGATCTCATGCAAGCCGGGTGCTGGTTTCCTGCCGCTTCCCTGCCGGAATGCCTCCAGTCACGGCGCTAACCAGGAGGCCCCAACCAGCCAGCAGCGATGTGGGCGAGCTTTGTCGAATGGAGGGTCTCCACCAACGTAGTCCTGCTCCTGCAGCGGAGGACTCCAGCCGATTGGCTCAGGTACAGTTGTTTGAATCCACATATATGTAGCGATGTAGTTCCTATGTTCCGGTGCCTGAAGCAGCAGGGCTGGCGAGGGATAAACAGGGATATTTTGACAATGTCCATCCCCAGCCTATGGAGCTCCATTCTTGAGCCCCTCTCCGGTCGCCAACTTACAGGATGGTATGCAAAACCTCTGTCAATCCTTGCTTTGTTGCACAGACAGAGGCGGACCACTGGACTTGTTCATTAAAAATATTTTATTGCGTGCTATATATATACATATGCAAACACTATGGTAGTCCAATTAGAGCAGCACTCAAGCAGGCAGCAGAGGTTACCAGCCTCAGTAACAGGTATGAACACAGTTCGTATGGCCAGTATGATGAAAGCAGTCTTGCGTGATGCCTGATGCGTTTCATACAATGACTTTTTCAAAGGCTTTTCACGGTAAGTAACGCTCTACGGTGTGCTTACTCCCTCATTAAATGTCCACAATGACACACCCCTGGATGGGGTTGCACCAATGAGACTATGAGTGAGGCATTATGGGGGCTGTAGTGCATTTAATTTCACCTTAAAATTTCAAAAGCGCACAATTCCTGCTTGCGATAAAGCCTGAGATGGACACTAGCCACTCAAACCAGTCCTGAATTCTGCACTCCTTCTCTGAGTTCAGGTTTGTGTATCTAACCTCACGGCCCCCCTGGTTCCGGGGTGGTGTTTACTCGACAACTGGACCGCCGTCCATAGATACAAACACAATGGTAGTCCAATTAGAGCAGCACTCGAGCAGGCAGCGGAGGTTACCAGCCACAGTAACAGGTATGAACACAGTTCGTATGGCCAGTATGATGAAAGCAGTCTTGTGTGATGCCTGACGCGTTTCATACAATTACTTTTTCAAAGGCTTTTCACAGTAAGTAACGTGCTACGGTGTGCTTACTCCCTCATTAAATGTCCACAATGACACACCCTTGAATGGGGTTTCTCCAATGAGACTATGCATGAGGCATTATGGGGGCTGTAGTGCATTTCATTTCACCATGAATTTCAAAAGCGCAAAATTCCTGCTTGTGATAAAACCTGAGATGGGCCCCAGCCACTCGGACCAGTCCTGAATTCTGCGCACCCTTTTCAGTGTTAAGGTTTGTATATCTAACCTCACAGTCACCCTGGTTCCGGGGTGGTGCTTACTCAATGGCTGTACAGCCGTCCATTGATGCAAACCCAAAGGTAGTCATATTTGAGCAGCACTCAAGCAGGCTGCGGAGGTTACCAGCCTCAGTAACAGGTATGAACACAGTTCGTATGGCCAATATGATGAAAGCAGTCTTGCGTGATGCCTGACACTTTCATACAATTACTTTTTCAAAGGCTTTTCACATTAAGTAACGGGCTACGGTGTGCTTACTCCCTCATTAAATGTCCACAATGACACACCCCTGAATGGGGTTTCTCCAATGAGACTATGCATGAGGCATTATGGGGGCTGTAGTGCATTTAATTTCACCATGAATTTCAAAAGCGCAAAATTCCTACTTGTGATAAAGCCTGAGATGGGCCCCAGCCACTCGGACCAGTCCTGAATTCTGCACCCCTTTTCTGTGCAGAGGTTTGTGTATCGAACCTCACTGCCACCATGGTTCCGGGGTGGTGCTTAATCGACGGCTGTACCGCCGTCCATTGATGCAAACCCAACGGTGGTCCAATTTGAGCAGCACTCGAGCAGGCCGCAGAGGTTACCAGCCTCAGTAACAGGTATGGAGTATGGACACAGTTCGTATGGCCAGTATGATGAAAGCAGTCTTGCGTGATGCCTGATGCATTTCGTACAATTACTTTTTCAAAGGCTTTTCACAGTAAGTAACGTGCTATGGTGTGCTTACTCCCTCATTAAATGTCTACATTTTCACACCCCTCAATGTGGGTGCTCCAATGAGACTATGCGTGAGGCATTATGAGGGCTGTAGTGCATTTAATTTCACCTTGACATTTCAAAAGCGCACAATTACTTTTTCATTGTGTTTGCATGTATATATATATATATAGCAAGATCCCAGGTACCCCCACACAGGAATAACACCCAGGCCCAGAGTCCAGTTAGTGTGAAGATTTATTCAGTTAGAACAAGGTCCATATGTGCAAGTAGCATCGTAAATAGGTGAGTTTTTTTTACACTTTTTCACACCAGAGTGCATTTCGACAGGTGGTCACATATTAATGACACATCTCAAGTTCGATGGACATTGTAAACAGACTCGCGGCAAAAATAACAACACATTGGAGACCAATAAAAACTTAAATATTAATTTTACTGTTTCAACGACATAAACCAACATATGTACCTGCATAATGCATTGCTGAGTAAAGTATTAATACATTTGGACGAGACATTTCCAATGTGCCCTAATATATGGGCATAAAGTAAAGACAGTCAAAGTTGAACATTTAGCTGTGTCAGCAGTTTACAAGTCGCAAAGCGCATACCACAGTGTAGCAATCAAGGCGTTCTCGAATGAGTAAATAGAACGTCTCTGACCGTAAGTGATCAGAATAGCTGAAGTGCCAGTGGAGTGTGCATTGAAAAAATGTGTCATCCTGAAAAGATGGGCAAGGGTCAAAAATTAGTGTATGAGTGTATTACAATGACACCAATAGTATACAAGTGTAGTACTATGAAAAAAAGGAGTGCTCTAGTGTTAAAATTGTAAAGTTGGAAAAACGAGCTCATTATGTGGGCTAATGTGAAATACTAGAACTTCAATTGAAAGTAAAAAATAAGTAACAAGGAGGATGCAAACAAGTTCCCAGCGAAACATGAAATTTGGGATAGAATATCAAAGTACAGCCTTACAACACCCACTCATTAGGTGCTGATCGAAATGCATGTGGCAAAAAACTGAAAACGGTTATACATCTCACTCTGTGAATGCAGAAACTAGGATAACGGAACCAGGAAGGGTCAGTGCACAATGGTACAAAATTCTACCACCTGAAGATACAAATGTGCACATATAGCTGCTCAAATGAAAGGATACACATGACAGAATAACAAAATGAAATGATCAGCGCAGACATGTACAATATGCTAATATCAGAGGGAAAACAGGACCAGAGATTAGTGTTGAGAAGCAGCATTTTCAGGTAGTTATACAAATCCTCACTTATATTAAGGCCAGATGGTGATTTGGTGTTAAGCTCCAATATATATACTGTATCTCCAGTTGCCTAAGCCTTTTCTCACGGTTGCATCCGTGTCTGAGTGGTGGTACACTGTCGATTACAAAATATTAAAGATTATCAAGGTTGTTCTGATGAACCTCCTTGAAATGCCTGGCTACCGGATAAGTAGGGTTATTGTTGACGATACCCCTCAAATTCTCTATATCATGACGGGGCTCCTGCCCCTACGCTGCCCCAGGACCACCACCTCTCCGTTGCTTTAATGTTGAAATCCAAAGGGGCCTTGCTCCCCCGTCACCGGGGCCAAAAAGGGCCCAGGAGGGGAGCCACGTGGCCAGGAGGCTCCATTGCAGAGAACTGTAAAAGAGGACATGGCCTCTCACCACTCTCAGAAATCCAGCTGTGTGGGGCTTACTGGAGGTAACAGGAGGGCTAGTTGGCCCTAGGGGAACCTCAGAAGGCAAGGGGACTTCATCCCCCAACTAAGAGCACACCACGAGGCGCGTTTGCAGAGTGGGGGAGAAAGGGTGTGTGGTCTGCTATAAGACTTTAGCAATTCTGCTGTGTGAGACTTACTGCAGGTAATTGGAGGGGTAAGTTGACCCTAAAGGATGTCCTTGGCAGGCAACTTCCCCTCCTGTTACCTGCAGGTAGTTCCATGCAGTGGGATTGATAAGAAGTCATCAGGGGCCACTTCCCCCTTTCTTTACCACTCTGCAAACATGTGTGCAGGCACACTACTGGTTAGGGGACGAAGTCCCCATTACTCCTGATGGACTTTGGGGGCCAAGAAGCCTTCCTGGTACCTCCTGTAAGTCCTAAACCACTGAATTCCTGAGCGCTGGTCGGAGTCCCAGCCCCCTTTCTCCACCACTCTGCAAACACGACTAGTTGTAAAAGAAATATTTGTAATGTAATAAGTCTCGCATTTGCAAAAGTTAGGGCTATTGGCATTGTAAATGTAAAAGTTTTTTACTAATGTTTTTGGAGCAGAGTTGATGTACGTTGTGTGTAGTGGAATTTTGTGATATGTCGTGCAGTGAAATTATGTGGATGGAAAGTATGTGGTATTTAGTGTATAGGAATTATGTAGAGTCGGATTATGTGTTATGGAGCGTAATTATGTGGTATGGCAGTCTGTGTTGTGGAGTGGTACCCTCAGGTTTAGTCTTCCTTATTTCCATAGAAGCTCAACGATAAATTCAATTAGTAAAAAAAAAAAGAAGGAACCACTGAGGAGCACTTCTGGACCTAGTCGGAGGTATGAGCAGAGCACTGGAATTATGCCACCGTTCGGCTGCAGCGATTTTCCCATAATTATGCATTTTCTGCATTTGCCACACAGTCCATCATTTGCTGTATAATCTACAGAAAAACTTGTTTCTAGCTGAAACAGCTCAAACATTGCCAAAAATGCAGCGGCAAGTGTGACAGCGTGGCAGAAGGCCCTTTGCAAACCTGGAATGCTCACCTGTTACTTATTGCTAAATGTGGGTGTTAAATTGGTACTAATGGTGCACAAACAACTCTTGCTTCTTTCTGCCCCTCTCTTGCCTCTTTCTGCATTTCTCTTGCTTCTTTGTGCATCTTACTTTCTTTTTCTGCACTTCTCTTGCCTCTTTCTCCATATCTCTTCTGCTTTCTGTACCTCCCTTCTTTCTGCACCTCTCTTGCTTCTTTCTGTACCTCTCTTGCTTCTTTCTTCTGCACCTCTCTTGCTTGTTTCTGCACCTCTCTTGCCTCTTCTTGTATGTTTATTTCTGCTCTTTTGTTGCTTCTTTCTGTACCCCTCATACCTCTTTCTGTAACCCTTCTTTCCTCTTTCTGTACCTCTCTTGCCTCTTTCTGCACATCTCTTGCCTCTTTCTGCAGTTTTCTTGTCTCTTTCTGTAGCCCTGTTACTTCTTTCTGCACTTCTCTTTCCTCTTTCTGCATCCCTCTTACCTCTTTCTGTACCTCACTTGCCTCTTTCTGCACCTCTCTTGACTCTTTCTCCTCCTGTCTTGCCTCTTTCTGCATCTCACTTGCCTCTGTCTGCACTTCTCTTCCTTTTGCCTACACATTTCTTGTTTCTTTCTGCTACTCTCTTGTCTGTTTCATCACTACTGGTGCTTCTTTCTGCATACCTCTTGCTTCTTTCAGCACTGCTCTTGGCTCTTTCTGCAATTCTTTTGCCTTTTCTTGCATCACTTCTCTTGCTTCTTTATGCACCTCTGTTGCTTCCTTCTGTACCCCTCTTGCCTCTTTCAGTATCCCTCTTCCCTCTTTCTGCACCTCTCTTGCCTCTTTCTGCATCCCTGTTCCCTCTTTCTGCACTTCTCTTGACTCTTTCTGCACCTCTGTTGGTTCTTTCTGCAGTTGTCTTGCCTCTTTCTGCACACCTCTTGCCTCTTTCTGAACCTCTGTTGCTTTTTTCTGTACTCCTCTTGCTTCTTTCTACACCTCTCGTGCTCATTCTGCACCCCTCTTGTCTCTTTCTATACCCCTCTTTCTGCACCTCTCTTGCATTTTTCAGCAGTTTTCTTGCCTCTTTCTGCACTCCTCTTGCCTCTTTTGGTACCTCTCTTGCAAGTTTCTGCACCCTCTACCCTCTTTCTGCACCTCTCTTGACTCTGTCTGTACCCCTCTTACATCTTTCTGAACCTTGTTTGCCTGTTTGGTCAACTTTCTTGCTACTTTCTGCAGTTATCCGTCCTCCTTATGCACCTCTGTTACTTCTTTGCACACTTCTCTTGCCTCTTTCTGCACTCCTCTGGCCTCATTTTGCACCCTTGATGCTTGTTTCTGCACTGTTCTTGCTTCTTTTTTTACCTCTCTTGCTTATTTCTGTATCCCCGTGCTGCTTTCGGTAAACAGTCAAAATATCGAGTTCTTAATTTCGACCTACACTAATATCGAGTTGCTAATATCGATGGGACAGAATATCGATGTCGAGAATATCGATGGCCAGAATATCGACCCTAAGGTAAGTAATATCAAAATTACTAATATCGATAGCATATATATCGAAATTACTAATATCGATAGCATATATATCGATGTAAGTAATTTCGATTTACTAATATGTGTTAGAAATATAAGTTAAGTATTTAAATTAATTGTTATAATATGTGTTTAATATGTTTTTATAATTTAAAAATATATAAGAGTAAATAATATGTTTTACTACCACAGCGGGTTGTGGGTTTATAGGGGAATAGGGTGGGAAGTAATTTATTTGTAATTAAATAATTATTTTTCAATGATTAATTTATTTTGCAATTAAATATTAATTGGCAATTATTTATTTTAATTGATTAATTGATTAATTAATTGATAATTTATGTATATTTTTAACTAAATTATGTTTTACTACCACAGCAGGTTGTGGGTTTATAGGGGAATAGGGTGGGAAGTAATTTATTTGTAATTAAATAATTATTTTTCAATGATTAATTTATTTTGCAATTAAATATTAATTGGCAATTATTTATTTTAATTGAATAATTGATTAATTAATTGATAATTTATGTATATTTTTAACTAAATTATGTTTTACTACCACAGCGGGTTGTGGGTTTATAGGGGAATAGGGTGGGAAGTAATTTATTTGTAATTAAATAATTATTTTTCAATGATTAATTTATTTTGCAATTAAATATTAATTGGCAATTATTTATTTTAATTGATTAATTGATTAATTAATTGATAATTTATGTGTATTTTTAACTAAATTATATGTTTTACTACTAGAGCGGGTTGTGGGTTTATAGGGGAATAGGGTGGGAAGTAATTTATTTGTAATATTAATTAATTTTGGGTAAAGGGGTATTTTTAGGGTTCAGGGTCAGTTTTCAGTTTTTGGGTAAAGGCGTTTTTTTAGGGTTCAGGGTCAGTTTTCAGTTTTTGGGTAAAGGGGTATTTTTTGGGTTCAGGGTCAGTTTTCAGTTCTTTGGTAAAGGGGTATTTTTAGGGTTCCGGGTCAGTTTTCAGTTCTTTGGTAAAGGGGTATTTTTAGGGTTCAGGGTCAGTTTTCAGTTCTTTGCTAAAGGGGTATTTTTAGGGTTCAGGGTCAGTTTTCAGTTTATTGGTAAAGGGGTATTTTTAGGGTTTAGGGTCAGTTTTCAGTTTTTGGGTAAAGGGGTATTTTTAGGGTTCAGGGTCAGTTTTCAGTTTTTGGGTAAAGGAGTATTTTTTGAGTTCAGGGTCAGTTTTCAGTTCTTTGGTAAAAGGGTATTTTTAGTGTTCAGGGTCAGTTTTCAGTTTTTGGGTAAAGGGGTATTTTTAGGGTTCAGGGTCAGTTTACAATTCTTTGGTAAAGGGGTATTTTTAGGGTTCAGGGTCAGTTTTCAGTTTATGGGTAAAGGGGTATTTTTAGGGTTCAGGGTCAGTTTTCAGTTTTTGGGTAAAGGGGTATTTTTTGAGTTCAGGGTCAGTTTTCAGTTCTTTGGTAAAGGGGTATTTTTAGGGTTCAGGGTCAGTTTTCAGTTTTTGGGTAAAGGGGTATTTTTAGGGTTCAGGGTCAGTTTTCAGTTTATGGGTAAAGGGGTATTTTTAGGGTTCAGGGTCAGTTTTAGGTTTTTGGGTAAAGGGGTATTTTTAGGGTTCAGGGTCAGTTTTCAGTTTTTGGGTAAAGGGGTATTTTTTGAGTTCAGGGTCAGTTTTCAGTTCTTTGGTAAAGGGGTATTTTTAGGGTTCAGGGTCAGTTTTCAGTTTTTGGGTAAAGGGGTATTTTTAGGGTTCAGGGTCAGTTTTCAGTTTATGGGTAAAGGGGTATTTTTAGGGTTTAGGGTCAGTTTTCAGTTTTTGGGTAAAGGGGTATTTTTAGGGTTCAGGGTCAGTTTTCAGTTTTTGGGTAAAGGAGTATTTTTTGAGTCCAGGGTCAGTTTTCAGTTCTTTGGTAAAAGGGTATTTTTAGGGTTCAGGGTCAGTTTTCAGTTTTTGGGTAAAGGGGTATTTTTAGGGTTCAGGGTCAGTTTTCAGTTCTTTGGTAAAGGGGTATTTTTAGGGTTCAGGGTCAGTTTTCAGTTTATGGGTAAAGGGGTATTTTTAGGGTTCAGGGTCAGTTTTCAGTTTTTGGGTAAAGGGGTATTTTTTGAGTTCAGGGTCAGTTTTCAGTTCTTTGGTAAAGGGGTATTTTTAGGGTTCAGGGTCAGTTTTCAGTTTTTGGGTAAAGGGGTATTTTTAGGGTTCAGGGTCAGTTTTCAGTTTATGGGTAAAGGGGTATTTTTAGGGTTCAGGGTCAGTTTTAGGTTTTTGGGTAAAGGGGTATTTTTAGTGTTCAGGGTCAGTTTTCCCTACTGTTGCACCCACTGGAGTGGGAATAGTAATTATTGTTAAGTAATTATATATTATATATTATTTAATATTATTTTTTTTTATTAAATATGTATTATTATTTTTTTTAACAATTATTACATATATTTAAATATGTTTAAGTAATTATTATGTATTATTTACAGTTTTTTTTATGTTATTTCAAATTTTAAAAAAATCGATATATTTAACAACGATATTTTTTACATCGATATTAATTTTTCGATATTTTGGTACTTACCATGTTGTACATAGGGCGTCGATATTTTTGCTATCGATATAATTACGCCGATATTTGTGTAGGTCGAAATTCTGTCTGTCGAAATTCTGTCATAGATCCGCTGCTTTCTGCACTTCTCTTCCCTCTTTCTGCATCCCTCTTCCCTCTTTCTATACCTCTATTGCCTCTTTCTGTACTTTTTTGCCTCTTCCTGTACCACTGTTGCTTGTCTCTGCACTTCTCTTGCTTCTCTCTGCATCTCACTTGCTTCTTTCTGCACCTCTGTTGCCTCTTTCTGTACTCGTCTTCCTACCTTCTGCACATCTCTTGTCTCTTTGTGCACCTCTCTTGCCTTTTTCTGCACTTCTGTTGTCTCTTTCTGTACTTCTGTTGCTTCTTTCTGTACTTTTGTTGCTTCTTCCTGTACCCCTGTTGCTTTTTTCAGCACTTCTCTTGTCTCTTTCTGCACACCTTGCCTCTTTCTGCACTTCTGTTACTTCTTTCTGCACTTCTCCTGCTTCTTTCTGCACACCTCTTGCCTTTTCTGTACCCCTCTCCCTTCTTTCTGCACATCTCTTGCCTTTTTATGCACCCCTGTTTACTCTTTCTGGACCTCTCTTGCCTCTTTCTACACTTCTATTGCCTCTTTCTGCACTTTTGTTGGTTCTTTCTGCACTTTTCTTACTTCTTTTTGCACCTTTCTTCCTCTCTCTGCACCCCTCTTGTAACTTTCTGCACTTCTCTTGCCTCTTTGTGCACCTTGCTTTCTCTTTTTGTACATGTACTACTTATGTAGGCTCATTTAAAAACCTTAGAATTTTACTGAAAAAAAACCAGGTTTCAGGGACGTTAAAGTTAGGGATTAGTATTCAAAAAACCTTAGAAATTCACTGAAAAAAACACAGGTTTCATGGACGTTATAGTTAGGAAAAAGCATTTTAAAACCTTTAGAAATTCAGTGAAAAAACCACAGGTTTCAGCGATGTTATAGTTAGGAATTAGCATTTTAAAAAACAATAGATTTTCAAAGATAAAATCACAGGTTTCAGGGACGTTATAGTTCAGCTGACATTTCACTCGTACATTGCCAGAAAAATTCAGCGGTTATACATAGCTGAGCTAACTATAACTTGTACCCCCCACAATGCACTTCTGATGATGTCACATATTACATCACTCATTACATGGTCAGTGACATCAATGATAACATCTCAAATGACATCATCTTGTGATGTGAGTGTGAGTGCTTCTAAAAAGTTTAAGAATGTTATATATATATATGCCAAGGGGGACAGTAGAGCGGCTTGGGGGCATGCACATCCCCCGCCCAGTAAGACTGCCCAGATTCCAAAGCATTTTCAATTTCTCCCTGTCTCCAACCCAGGTAGCACTCTGCCAGGAGTCCCATGAATGAAGCCGGCATTCGAGGGGTGTGAGGCAGCATCAGCTTTCAATTATGTCCCCAGTAGTATTGGTGGGTGACTCCCACCTCAGGTACCCAGTGTGGAGTCTGAGTTGCCATTGGCAGGATCCAAAAGGTCATCGGTCCAGCTGGCGGAATTAAACGCAGAGCCACAGTCCCGTCCGTCAGCGTGTTCTTCCGAGGGCCTGAGCAGCCACCCCCACCACAAACAAAAGTCCCCTAGAGAGGCTCAAAAGGTTCCCGGGCCACGCCCAGGGCTCCAAATGTTCCCCCAGACAAGCTAGCTGTGGTGGGAGGCCATTAAGGCAGGCCAGGTCTTGATTCCCCATGGTGCCCAGCTGAAGTCAGCACCAGAAGGTCTGCATTAAGCATGGGCGGAAAATCCGTTCCGCTCGCGGATTTTGCGGATTTTCGGTAAATTCACAATCCGCGAACGCTCGCGAATTTACCGAAAATCCGCAAATTCGCACGCAGCGGATTTTTTTTCTTGCTAATACAATTTTGTGGCGTGCGGTGTAAGTTCGCAATTGCGAACATTTAGGTGCGGCGGGCAGCAACAATCTTGCAGTCGCGAAATTACAAAAATTGCAATTCTGCACAAGAAATCTACTAGCAAGCAGCATAGACCTTCTGAAAATGATGATTTTTATCAGAATAACTCCTCAGGTTGACATTTGCCTGCACTTTTTTGGATTTGAGTTTTGCAAAAGTGAAAGCATTCAGCAGGTTCAAAAGTTCAAACTCATCATTAGTAACCATTCCCCGTAGTGCTTCCTGACAAGGGCCCCTCCAGAGTTCAGTTGCTAGTTGCAACAATTGTATGACCCTGCTCTGACCCTCACAGCAGGCTCATAGAATAGCTACAAGTAGGCCACAAAGGTCCTGGAAAGAAAAATTGCACTGCAACAGAAAGCAAATTACAGATAAGGAAGCAGGTGCCAGACTGGAATTTTAAAACAGTGACACATTAATAAATCAACCCCAAATTAATTCATGTCAGTTGAAGCAGGCAGGTGTGCTTGCTTTTTCCCCCCATAATCTACAGTGATGATGAACCAGAGGGTGGCATTGATGTACCAGAGATTGGCATGGGTGAAACAGAGGGTGGCAGGGGTGAAACAGAGGGTGCTGGGAACCTGTGATGATGAACCAGACGTAGAAACAACATAATCGCGAACGTTGCGAGCCGACATGTAAGTTCGCAATTGCGAACTGGTACAAAACCCTCGCGGACTGGCAGAAATCCTTGCGAACTGGCAGAAATCCTTGCGAACACAAAAAAAAATCTGCAAATTCGCGAGAATTCGCGGATTTTGCGGATTGCAAGTTCACAAATTCGCAAAATTCGCTAACGCCAGACTCGCAAAATTCGCCCATGCTTAGTCTGCATCTCCGCTCTCATGTCAGATGGGTGTCTAGTAGGCTTATTGTGATCCCCAGCCCCTGCTGATGGTGTGCGGGAATCTCTGTCTCCAGACATGTCACTATGGGGTACAAGCCGCTGAGGCCTGGTGAAGGACTCTGGGCCTCTGTAGGCAGTTCTGTGTTGGCGCTGAGCACGCAGTTGAAGGTATGGCGTAAGCTACAGTCCTTGCTGCTGAATAGCAGTGCTGGAACCTGGGTTCACCAACTACCTGGCCAGCAGGAGTCGCTGGGGAGCGGCTCAGATGCTGTGGGGGTCAACATCAGCACTATGGAAGACTTCCTGGATGAGCCAAAGATGATCGTAGAGCCAAGATGACAGTTGCAGTTTCCCATCCCCTCAAGGCCCAGCTGCAGCCACCAGTGCTGGGTCGGTTTGGCACCCGAGTAAGAGCACAAGGGGAGTTCACAGAGGTATAAGGTTTCCCTTCAAAATGTTGGAGACCAAGTTGGGGTGCAAATGGTACCAGATTGAGGCCAGTGTGGAACAGTGCTGGGGAGACCAACACCCCTCATATGTCAATATTTTTAAGACCAATATATATTATTACAATCCTCCAGCATACACAAATTCAGCTTCTCAGAGATGGCTGGAAGCAAAATGATTTTTGAAATGTTTGAGGAGGTACAAATCAAGTCATTCGATCCCAGCAAATAAGTGATGCTATGGAGGCAGCAACAAGACCACTGATATAGGGGATAAAACTACTCACATCTCCTGGGGCACAAAAGGGTGGATCTCAGTCTTGTAAAATATGTTGCTATGCCTATTGAGAAGAAATGAATGGAACTATGAAAATAGATAGGAATGCGACATTGGCAAGGGCATTTCACAAGCTGAGTGGCAAAGTCTGTGTCGAGATTTATACAAGCATAAATGCTGAGTTCAGCACCAAAATTCCTTGGGCAATTTGAGAAAGGGGTGGTACCTAGCTCAAGACAAGCTGTACAAACTATTCATGTGGGCATCGGACCGATGCTGGAAGGGATGTGGAGGGCCTGCCCACTCATAACAGATGTTAGCCTATATAACATTCATTGTAAGTTTGAAATTAAGCCCAATCCTGTTGCAAATATCCTGGTGTTGCTCTTTACAGAGTGGGAAGATTTACCCCCAGAATATGAAAATTCCCTTTCTAATTGCTGTTAATCACTTAGGGCAGATGTAGCTGGCAGATTAGTGAGCCCTATTGCTGAAAATTTTAAAATTTCAGCATTTGCGATCGCTTTTTGGCTGCAAGCATGGTAGGTGAGTTTATACCTACTAGCAAAGTAAGGAATCGGAAAATTGTGATTCCTTATTTTGCTCTGGCATTTAAGGAATCAGTAATTTTGATTCCTTAAATGCAATGTAAGTTGCACAAAAGAAAGTGCACTTTAGCCTTAAGGAATCACTCATTTCCACCAATTTAAAGTTGGTGGTAATTAGCGATTTTCTTTAAAAAAAAAGGTTTTTTTTTTTTTAAAGTGCCTTGTGGCACACATTCATGCCCTTAGGGCATGTATGTGCGCCACATGTGCACACACGCACATTTCAGGGGTGCAACAGGGTGTCCTTCTGACACCCTGGCACCCTTGAATAGCTCCCGCTGTTTGCAATACTTTAATAGAGAATCGCAAATTGTGAATATCTTCCCATTCATTGCTATGGGCCTCCTTGCACATGGGAATGAATGGGTAGGTATTGCTTATTAGCAAATCTCAATTTGCGATTCGTTATTAAGGAACATTAAGGAATCGCTAATATTAGAGTGATTCCTACCTACATTCAAGTTTGCAAGTAGTTAATAGCGAATCAGTAAAATTCGCTATTAAGGATTCACAAATTTGATTTTACCTACATCTGGCCCTAAGATGAATACAGCAACCCAAGGCACAAAACTCGTAATGTTAGAACATTTCAGAACTAAAGACATTTTAGAGACATTTAGCATGTGTCACAACAGACAGATACAACAGTTTGGCCATGTGACTACCAGCCTTGTAATATATGGACGTGGGGAGAAAACAGGAACAACGAGTCCACGTAGATTAAGAGCACTGAGGCTGTTGAACTGATTGGAAGAGGTTTGCTAAAGCCAGCCGCAAGGAGAATAGTTAGACCCCAGATGTACATAACCAGTGATTAGAACAAGACGGACCATAGTACTTCTAGGAGAGGTCTGATAAAACAGAGGAGTGAAAGAAAGGGAAGGCTTGATGGGGAATTTTGATGCAGTTTCAAACTGAGGTTGATATCTTTAGGTCTTGTGTACACAGCAAATGCACTGTGCTGTGAGACATATTGTTTAAAGCTGAGTGGCTTTCCAACCTGCTCACAGCATGCCATCAGTTGTTTTCATTGTCACAGTCATTCACAATCTTTTAACTGCTTAGCTCAGGTAGGCTTTTCGCCCTTTCTTGTTTTGCTCCTCCGGGGAGCATGGACCAAGTACATGTATTTTCTCATCATCTTGGTTCTTCCTCATATTTTTGCAACACACATTTTTGTTTTTAGAAGCGTTTCAATATTATTCCTAGATGTGCAATGTGCTTTCCTACTTTTAATAGAGGGACACAGCTTCTTAATTATGTTACGTTCACTCTTTGTTTTCCGATGTACCCCAATATAGGCCTGGGTAGTCATCTAACCTTTCACTACATTTACCCTGCCATCGAGCTACATAACTGTTCCTGTTCTGACCTTTTATCTAGTTAGGGATTTGCATAAAATGTTGTGTGGTTTTCACTGAAAACTTCCCTTATTTATTATGCATAAGGATTTGCAGAATCAGAGCAGGATTGCCATCTCTGCATAATAACAGTGTATAAAGTTTGTCACTATCGTCATCTGTGGCTGACATGGCACAGCAAGGTAGATTCCCTGGGGATATCTTCTGGGTATATAAACACCACACCTTTTCCAAGCAAAAGAGAGGAGAACTACTTCCATGCTGACACACTGACGCAGGACGCTAAGGCACACAGACACTCCAGTGGCCTGACATCCTGAGCGGGGTGTCCATCTCGAGACCAAGATGTTGTCCTTCATTCTTTCAAACCAGGTAATGGGATTGGCTTCATCTTAGGAGGATTCTTGGCTCTACACCTACATACATGCTAGGTACACTAAGGTACAAGTAGTTAGGGTTGAATCGTAGGAATATGCATTATTATTGTCATGTGTTTATATTTCTGCCTTTATTCATTGTTTCAGCACTATTGTAGGCATCTACAATCCATTCACTCTTTTGGTGCTTATAATTATTTATTATCTATTTTTGTCTTATGGTTGTTTCAGCCAACTATTTTACACTATATTAACACTGGTTCAATAAATGCGTATTGAAAACTTCCTCACTATTTATTCTGTGTATCTCTCTGAGACAAGGTGAGCACGAGTGACTGAGCAAAAGGTACTGTACTGTTCCACGATCCCTGATGGGACGGGGTTGTCATGTTCAATAGTTTCCAGGAACTATTCTCTCCTTGGTAAGAGGTGTTTACAGTAGCACTGTGAGCTAGCTGGTATACAGGCTAACATACCCGGTGGAGGTGTCTGGAATCAGTCTGGACACCAATCCCACAGTTGATGTTGTCTAAACGTGCAGATCCTATATTGATTTATTGGAATTACACACCATCACCCAATCTGCCATCTCTATTGCCACTTTAGTTACTTAAACCACAGCTGAATGGCACTCTACTGTACTCTACTTCAATGAATGCCACTACTCTCTACTCTACCTCATTCTAACCACTCCACTTAACACTAGGTCTCAGTGGTAAACTCCACTCCACTCGCTAAGTTTGCATATTTTACTCACCCTGCGCTCCAACTTGAACGTGGAGTTCCAAGTTTTTCATCTCTCGTGGCTTGCCAATGTTAAGTAGGCGAGCTAGGAAAATCCAACGCCAGACCACCTTCCGGCGAGATTTCCCAATGCAGACGGTCAGGGCAGAGCGCTATTGCTCACATTGAGAAACCTCGCGTTGAGGAAACTTCCACTCAATTAGAACATCTACTCGAGTGGCAGAAAGAAGCTGTGCCCCCCTGCGCTGTGTGTGATGCAGTTTGATCTGATTTTATAGTGTGGGACGTGGTGGAGGTTATTTATTGCTTCGCTGAGTTCCATGCAGTGTAGAGGAACTCAGCAAACTCTACCCATGCCTACTCAATACCACTCTACTCTACGCTACTACCCTCCACTCAACACCACTCCACTCTGTGGCACTCTACTTTACGCCACTCTACATCCATCCATTCTACTCAATGCCATTCCACTTTACACCACTCTACTTCACACCTCTCCACTCTATTCTGCACCACTCTTCACAATACTACTTTACAGCACTCTACCCCACTCCACTCCAGGCCACTCCCTCTACTCTGTGCAATCCCCTCTACCCTACACCACTGTACTCTATGAAACTCTACTCTACTCTGCTGTATTCTACTCCAACACACTCTATGCCACTTTACCCTATACCACTCTATGGCACTCTATGTCACCCTACTGTATGCCACTCGATTCCACTCTATGGCACTCTTTCCACTCTGAGCCACTGCACTCCTCTGTACTCCACTCCATTCTGCTTTACACCAATCTAACCCACACCACTCTACTCTACATGACTCTACTCTATACCCCTCTACTGTACGCCACTTTACTCTTTGCCAATCCATGCACCTCGACACAGTGCCACTCTACGGCACTCTACACCACTTCACTCTACTCTACAGCACACCACTCTATGTTACTCTACTCTGTGACTCCACTCTTCCCCACTCCAAGCCACTATGTGTCACTCTATTCCACTCCACTCTACTCAACTCCACTCCACTCTACACCACTCTACTCTAAGCCACTCTATTCTACACCACTCTAGTCTACACTGCTCTACTCAACACCACTATACTATATGTCACTCCACTCTATGCCACTGCAGTCTACACTATTCTGCTCTATGCCACTCCATTCTGCGTCACTTTACTCCACACCACTGCACACCATTCCACTTTACTCCATGCCACTCTATGCCACTCTAGTCTAGACAACTCCACTCCACGTCACACCAGTCAATGCCACTCTATGCCACTCCACTGTATGCCACTCCATTCTAAACCACTCTTCTCCACACCACTTTATACGTCATGCCACTCTACACCACATCACAATACGCCACCTCGCTCGATGCTGCTCTACTATATGCCAGTCTACTCCACTCTACATCACTATACCTTACCCTACACCACTCTACTCTACACCACTTCACTCAATGCTACTCTAAGCCACTCTACTCCACACCTCTCCAAGCCACTTTACTCTATGCCTCTCCTCTCTATGCTGCTTTACTCTATGCCACGTTAAGACATTGTACAAAACTCTACTTCATGAAACTCTATGTCACTCCACATCAATCTACTTTACACCACTCCACTCTACGCCACTCCACTCTACACCACTCCAACCTTTTTCATGTCACTCTATGCCAGTCCACGCTACACAACTCTACACCACTCTGCTCCACACCATTCAACTCCATGCTACTGCACGTCACCCCACTATACACTACCTCACTGAATGCCACTCTACTGTACGCCATATGCTACACTAATCCACTCTACATCACTCAACTCTAGCCACTCTAATCTAGACCATTCTACACCACTCTACTCTCATCACTCTACTCTATGCTGCTCTACTCTATGCCACTCCATGCTTTGCCACTTCACTCCACACCACTCTACTTTACTCTACGCCACTCCACTCTACACCACTCCACTCCACTCCACGCTATGCCACCCCACTCTATACCACTCTACACCACTATACGCCACTCCACTTTATGTCACTCGACTCTACACCATTTATTCCACACCACTCTGCTTCATGCCACTCTACTTCACATCACTCTAGAGCACCTCAGTCTATGCCACTCTACCCCACTCTACATCACTCTTCTCTACACCCCTCTACTCTACACGACTTCACACACTGCTACTCTACACCACTCTACTCTATGCCACTCTACTCTGCGTCTAATCTATGCTACTTCACTCTCCATCTACACCACTCCACTCTATGCAACTCCTCTCTAATGTATGCCCCTCTTCTATACTCCACTTCACTCTATGTCACTTTACTCCATTCCATCCCACTCTAGATGACTCTACTCTATGCCACGCTATGCCATTCTACTCTACACCATTCTGCATATGCTGTACACCATTCAACTCTATACCAATCCAGTCTATGCCACTCTACCATACGCCTCTCCAGTATATGCCACACTACTCGATGTCACTCTATTTTACTCTACGCCAATCTACTTTATTTCACTCTACCCAATGCAACTCTACTTTATGCCACTGTACCATATGCCACTCCATTCTATACCACTCCACTAAACTATATGCCACTCCATCCTATGCCATGCCACTCTACTCCAGACCACTCTATGTCTCTTTAATATGTCACTCTGCTCTACACCACTCCACTGTACAACACTCTACTCTATGTTAATTTATTCCACTCTACTCTATGCAACTCCACTCTGAACCATTCTACTATACAAGACTCCAGTCTATGCCACTTTAATCTTTGCCACTCTGCTGTATTCCAGTCCACTGAATGCCACTTCACTGTACACCACTCTACTCTACGCCACTCTACACTAAACCTCTCTACTCTACTTTATGCCCCTTCACTCAACTCCGCCCCAAGCCACTCCATTGTATGCCAGTCTACACCACTCTGCTCTGCACCAGTCCACTCTATGCCTCTCTACTATACTCCACTACACTCTGCTCAACGGCACTCTGCATCATTCCACACAACTCTGTGTCACTCTACTCTTCACCACTCGACTCCACTCTACTCTACACCACTCTACTCTATGCCACTTTACTCTACATGTAAACCACACCACTTCACTCTACGCAGCTCACCTCTACTGTACGTCCCTCCACTATACTCCACATTACTGTACTCCACGCTACTCTACTCCATTCCAACCCACTTTATACCACTCTACTCTATGTCACTCAGCACCAATATACTCTACACCACAATATCTTTGCCCTACGCAGCTCCACTCTGAACCAGTCTAATCTATGCCACCCTACTTAACACCTCCTCAGTATATGCCACTATACTCTACGTCACTCTACTCTACTCTATGCCATTCTACCAGATGCCGCTCTACTCTGTGCCACACTACTCTGCCACTCCACTGTACACCTCTCCACTCTGGACCATTCCACTCTACTCTACGCGACTCCACTCCACTCTTTGCTGCTCTGTTCTTTGTTACTCAACCCTATGCCACTCCAATCTACGCAACTCTACTCTAGGCCACTCTACGTCATGCTACTCTAGGTCCACCTACTCTATGCCACACCACTTCACTCTGCACCATTCCACTTTACTCTGCTCCACTCCACTCTATGCCATTCTATTCAATACCACTGTACTCTAGACCACTCTACGTCACTCTGCTCTAAGTCACTCTACTCTACACCACTCCACTCTACTCTATGCCACTCTGCTCTATACTACTCCACTGTATGCCACTTTATTCCACTCTACAACCCTCTAGACCACTCTACTGTATGCCAATCCACTTTATGCCACTCCAGTCTGTGCCACTTTACTCTTTGCCACTTTACTGAATGCCAGTCCACTGAATGCCACTTCACTGAACACCACATCACTATAAGCCTTTGCACTTTCGCCACTCTACTCTAAGGCACTCAACTCATCTCTACCCTACTCTCAACCACTCCACACATTCCACTCCACTCTCCTCTACTCCACTCTCCCCTATGCCAGGCCACTAACATTTAGTAATGCAGATAAGCAGTCATACTGCTGTACACCATTGCTAAAAGACTTTGTCAAAGCCAATAGCTATCACATAGCTATCACAAAAGCCAATGATTGTTTTTTTATGGTCATTATAGTACAACAAAAAGAATGATAGGAGTTGCTGTGATGGATGGAAAAACGGTGATGTGTTTATTTAAGAAAACATGCACCTTCTGATCTTGGACATGTATGTATTCATAAAACTTCTAAATTGTTTTGGTAAAAAAATAGAAAACATAGTCAGTGTTCTTATTTGCATTGTTGCAAAATTGTACAATTCATTAAATGATAAAAAAAATGTATAGTTGTTTATACTGAAACTGCATTGAGATACTAAATATAATACCAATTGATAATAAAAACGTACTTTTCTAGTTATATGTTTATTTTTGGAAAGTTATGTAGTCCAAGGCACAGGTCATATACAATAATATGGTGCAATGTATATGCATTCTGAGGATCAACTGGTTTGATATTTTCCAAGTATACTGACATTTTAAGAATGAAAGACCCAGATCACTCAAATAACATGCCCTTAGGCAAGTTGGTAAATAGCCACTGTTAATTAAAATCTTTAATGCCAGCCTTGACGATGTCTTCAAATTATGAAAATTATTTAATCTCTCATATAAAGTTCCACTGTTGTGTGCTTAACTCACCCTGGGACTATGTTGGTTTGGTGCGTTGTGCTGTGCAGTACTTGTGAGCTATATATGTGCTGGGTATTAGTGCACCTGTGAATGGTACAGTACATGGAACACTCTGGGATACTTTTTGGCAGAGCCTTGGCTGACTGGAGGAGCATGAGGAGAGGAGGTAAAGAAATCTTCAGACAGATTTGTGCATTGCTGCATTCCTGGAAGCTGGGTGGGACACACTGGACGAAGGGAAAGCCAGGCTCTTCATACATTTCAAAGGGTGCTCTTGACTCAGATAAATGCAAAAACAACAGTCGATGGACAGAATGCAGAACAATGTCATACATTCACCCCAGTACAGAGATATGAGGCCTAAATCCATCGTTTTTTTTCACTCCACACCACCCCAGTTCAGACATGGCCATATGCAAATCAGCCTTGACCCTGTGCCTCATGGGTACAGTCCAGCCCGAACTGCCAAACAATGTCTTTCATGGACCGGAATTAAGCATCCTAGGACCTGTTTCTGGCTATCAGCCGTCATCAGCCAGGATAGCTTGACTCCAGAGGTGTGGAGAACAAGGGACTCACGTCTGAGCATACCCGTCCCACTCGGGTGACAAATGCAAAGACAACAGTTGATGGACAGAATGCAGAACAATGTCAAACATTCACCCCAGTACAGAGATCTGGGCCTAACCCCATTGTTTTTTTGCACTCCACACCACCCCAGTTCAGACATGGCCATATGCAAATCAGCCTTGACCCTGTGCCTCATGGGAACAGTCTAGCCCGAATTGCAAAGCCATGTCTTCCTTGGACTGGAATCAAGCATCCTAGGACTGGTTTCTGGCTATCAGCCGTCATCAGCCAGGATAGCTTGACTCCAGTGGTGTGGAGAGCATGTGATCACATCTGAGCATCCCCGTCCCACTCGTGCTGACAAATGCAAAAACAACAGTTGATGGACAGAATGCAGACCAATGTCATACATTCACCCCAGTACAGAGATCTGGGCCTAAATTCATCGTTTTCTTTGCACTCCACACCACCCCAGTTCAGACATGGCAATATGCAAATCAGCCTTGGCCCTGTGCCTCATAGGTACAGTCCAGCCCGAACTGCCAAACAATGTCTTTCTTGGACCGGAATTAAGCATCCTAGGACCTGTTTCTGGCTATCAGCCGTCATCAGCCAGGATAGCATGACTCCAGTGGTGTGGAGAACAAGGGACTCACGTCTGAGCATACTCGTCCCACTCGGGTGACAAATGCAAAGACAACAGTTGATGGACAGAATGCAGAACAATGTCAACCATTCACCCCAGTACAGAGATCTGGGCCTAACCCCATTGTTTTTTTGCACTCCACACCACCCCAGTTCAGACATGGCCATATGCAAATCAGCCTTGACCCTGTGCCTCATGGGAACAGTCTAGCCCGAATTGCAAAGCCATGTCTTCCTTGGACTGGAATCAAGCATCCTAGGACCGGTTTCTGGCTATCAGCCGTCATCAGCCAGGATAGCTTGACTCCAGTGGTGTGGAGAGCATGTGATCACATCTGAGCATCCCGTCCCACTCGTGCTGACAAATGCAAAAACAACAGTTGATGGACAGAATACAGAACAATGTCATACATTCACCCCAGTACAGAGATCTGGGCCTAAATCCATCGTTTTTTTGGCTCTCCACACCGCCCCAGTTCAGACATGGCCATTTGCAAATCAGCCTTGACCCTGTGCCTCATAGGAACAGTCCAGCCCGAACTGCCAAGCCATGTCTTTCTTGGACCGTAATCAAGCATCCTAGGACCGGTTTCTGGCTATCAGCCGTCATCAGCCAGTATAGCTTGACTCCAGTGGTGTGGAGAGCACGGGACTTGACCCTGTGCCTCATGGGAACAGTCCAGCCCGAACTGCCAAGCCATGTCTTCCTTGGACCGGAATCAAGCATCCTAAGACCGGTTTCTGGCTATCAGCCATCATCAGCCAGGATAGCTTGACTCCAGTGGTGTGGAGAGCACGGGACTCACGTAGGAGCATACCTGTCCCACTCGGGGTGGCAAATGCAAAAACAACAGTTGATGGACAGAATGCAGAACAATGTCATACATTCACCCCAGTACAGAGATCTGAGGTCTAAATCCATCGTTTTTTTGCACTCCACACCACCCCAGTTCAGACATGGCCATATGCAAATCAACCTTGACCCTGGGCCTCATGGGAACTGCCAAGCCATGTCTTCCCTGGACCGGAATCAAGCATCCTAGGACCGGTTTCTGGCTACCAGCCGTCATCAGCCGGGATAGCTTGACTCCAGTGGTGTGGAGAGCACAGGACTCACGTCTGAGCATACCCGTCCCACTCGGGTGACAAATGCAAAAACGACAGTTGATGGACAGAATGCAGAACAATGTCATACATTCACCTCAGTACAGAGATCTGGGGGCTAAATCCATCGTTTGTTTGCACTCCACACCAACCCTGTTTAGACATGGCCATATGCAAATCGGCCTTGAGCCTGTGCCTCATGGGAACAGTCCAGCCCGAACTGCCAAGCCATGTCTTCCCTGGACCGACACTCATTGTGCCGCCCTCTAAAGTAGCACCTAACACATGGGTCAGACTTGCTGATCGAGCCGGTAGTGCAGTTTAATACTGCCAAGTCGACCTGACAAAATAAACCATTTGCTAGGTCTAAACCTTCCTTCTCAATACATATGTCACCCGTAAGGTAGGTACTAAAGGCCCATACGGCAGGGTGCATTGAATTTAATAAAAAGTAGGACATGCTGGTTTAACTTTTACATGTCCCAGTAGAGAAAAACTCCCAAACGAAGGGCTAACTTTTGATTGGGAGCAGGTAGAAATATCTTGTTTAGACTCAAATGCACCTAGCAAACTGCTCCAGCGAGCATGCTCTGCAATTACTTCCTCATTTGAGACCTATCTTGAATCTCCATTTTCTAGCAATCACTTGATAATTAATCACCTTAATATGCTGGTTCAGGATGTGGCTTTAATATATACAAAAGCACTATGAAATAGAAATTAAATGCACAAATCCTAAATTAGATGGAGTGATCAGATTCTGACACCATATAGTTCTTAATATGACGTTTTCTTCAAGGTTTATATCAGGGTGAAATGGAAATAAATAGTCTCCACAAATCAAACGTGTTCTCTTGAAATTGAGTGTCTTAATTGTATATACATCATTGTACATGTATTTTATTTTAAATGTCCAGCTTTGCTTATAAAGGGTACCATACAGATGACCACTGTGTAGAGTTTCTTACTCTCTCTGACACGTAGATTACAATGTGTGGAACAACGCGGTCCCCTTACTTCCTGATTATATTGGCAGTGAGGTCTTCTATTAGAATTACTAATGAGTGAATAAACTTAATCTAGTTATAAGATGTGTTCATTTATTTTGCAGACTGCAAAATGTAGTGATGCACTCTCCTTGTAGGGAATCCTGAACTATGACTAGACCCTTCTCCAGAAGTGGTCGTGTTAGGGCTTACTCATTGAAATCAGACAAGATGTTGCCTTAAGTATAAATTATTTAAAAAAAGATACACATTTAAGGGAAAGTATTATACAATCAATTTGAAGTGGGAGAACTTCTAGGAATTTCATTATATCAGATCTAAAACATTCATGATCACATTTATTTTTCAGTTACCAAGGGGCATATTAACAAGCGGCAGCGATAATTCTCGCTGGCCGTGCTTAGTGAGAAAATAGTTATCGCCAGCTATCACAGAAAATTATTGAAATGCTAGCGCTGTATTAACAAACCATAGCACAGCGCAATGGCGATAATTTCCCAGCAATAGCAGTGTTTTCCATGGAACATCGCTGGTTTTGACCCTGTGGTCATATCAGCATAATCCACTCCCAATGATAAGTATAGCTAAGTCTGCTTTTTAGCAGACGTTAGTTGTTGGCGAAAACAGGGGTTTTCTCCAAAAACTACCATCTGCTAAAATGCGTGGGCAGCCCTATAAATATCGCGATGTGTACATCAGCGATATTTACAAGGTTGTACTGCCCAGTGACGCCCACTTTGTATCTCATTAGAGATGAAAAGGGAGGCGTCGGGTAAAACGGTGCTAACATGCGCTAATGCATGCTATCCCCCTCTCTTAAATAGGGCGATATTTTTATCTCTGCTTTTTTGGCTTTAAAAGCCAAAAAATGCGAAGATATGGCCCTAGTAAATATGCTCCGAAGATTTTTCCTAGATCAAAATGCCCTCATCATGTAAGTTTGCATATCTTAATAGTAAAGCTGTAGTGAGTGATTGATTTTTCCCTTCATCCCAATATAGCAGACGTTTTATAATGTATCAGATACTGATTTCCAGACACAGAAACTCAATATGCATCAAGATTCAGATATGGGTTTTCCTGAGAATTAGAATAAAAGGGTGTCAAGAAAAAAATATATATGTGAGAACAACCAATATATTATGCTAAATTAATCTGGATTCATAGTTTCTTTACTTATTCCTTGAATCCATGATGTGACAAAAAAGTTAGAAGGCATGTCTTGTTTTATAAATTTAATAGCCCAATATAGCCCAAGGTTTACTAAACCATCTATTACTCAATTGAGAGATGGTCGAGGGTCCCAATTTTCAGAGCCATTCGTTCATTTAAGTTTGACTTGTGCAAATTGCTCTATTCACAAGCACAAGCTGTTCACAAAACATGATGAGCATGCGGATAGTGCCCAGGATTGTAAGTATCTTCAAAAGTGGCTGTCCTTTCACATGAGGATGTCGCTCACACTTGAGCCCACACTCTGTATTGTGCTGCTTGTCAGTGAGAGAGGAGCAGCCCCCAGATCCAGTTTTGAGTGACTACAAGAAAGAGTTTGAACATTTCCTTTTGGGTGGCTACAGCAGCTCTGTACAAGAGAGGAAAGGTTCTTCCATCTTGGTTTTGGGTAGAAAGAGTCACTGTGGGATTGTCTGAAATAGGGCTAACAGAGGTTGCTGCAAATGTTGGTAGGGTTACCCCTGGGAACATTTTCCCTATTGGTCAGAGCCTGGGCCAGGAGTCAGCCCCATCCAGAGGATAGTGCTAGACATAAACATGGCATATCTGGGCAACTTCTTCAAAACACGTGTACCCGTGGAGGACAGAAGAAGGACTGCTCTTGATGTTGTGCCCTGTGACGGGGACCCAAAGGGCTGGAGAAACTTCCACTTGTGTCAAGGGCTGAGACGTGGACTCCATGGGTCAGTTGGCTGACATCCTGTTAAGCTTAAGGGGCAGAAAAGCTACAAGACCCCCACTTTCCCGAAAGAGCCGAGCCGACTAGTTACAACTGGACCTCCCCTGGACCATGCTGATGGTAGTTCTGACCTCTATGTGGTGTCCTTATGATTCTGGGGCTCTTATATAAGTGTACTCTTTCTGCCGAACTGTGAGGTCAGGGATTTAGAAATCTTTTAAAGGATGTTTGTCTGGAGAACTGACAGAAAATCAGGCCTAACCTGCCAAGCGGATCTGACGAGAGTGCATTGACGGTGGTCTTGACTTTGCCACAACTTCCGCTACATTCCTCGACACGGCATCAACTCTGATTAACAAGCCTCACGCCAACTGGCATACGTTGACATAGAACACTCTCCAGCTACAGTCTACACACTTGCCCTTGAGCAGCGCTAGATCAATGTTGATGGCTGCTGGGCATGAACCCTGGACTTTTCCTGCTCAGAGCTTCTCCTGCCTTCTTCAATGGCTTAATCGAGACCTCGTCCTTCATCAGCCTGTGATCGGCGAACTTCCTTTCCCTACTAGAATTCTCCTTCATACTTTCATTTCTCAATGCAGCTAGAATTAGGTTCTATATAGAACATTCAATTTGGATGATTTGCATTATTTACATACTAATTATGTGTATTCTGTACTTCACAATATCTCGATTTAGAATGATTGAGCACCTTAACCTTTTTCCTGTAATGATATTTTTAATTAACCTTTGATAAGCTTGTAGAATCTAATGAACGAATAATTTGAAAATAAACCTTTATGGTTTTATACAATTATCTCTGTGGTTATTCCAGACGACCAACCGGGGGAGTCTGTTGACCACACCAAAAGACTGAGGTTCAGAGATCCCCGCAGCAATCACTTCTTATATACATACATCCCAGTCCACTTACCCCATTTCATGTGTAGTTCATGGCAACTCCAAGTAGTCTTTAGGTATTGTATTCTTACATATTTGGGGCAAGAGTGTTCACTAGTTTCAGATGACAAATAGTTCAAAAAAGAGACCCAGTCTGCTTCAGAGCGCTCCCCTCCTTGTTTTAGTGCCATGATGGGCTTCTCAATCACAGGAGCTCTGTGAGCTGAGAATATGGTTGTCATTTGTGTGGCACTCCAACTTGTACCCATAGTGCAGAGATTGCATTCTGCAGCACACATAGAAAGAGAAAAACACCTCTTGTGATTGTTTTTTTTGCAGTAATATGTCCCTTCCTGCACTAAGACAATCACCCCTACAACACAGACACCCTTGCACCATGGTGCAAAGGTGCCTGCATTGTCACCATAGTGTACCAGCGCAGGGGACCAGAGACGGGAATGCACTGTATCTCATAGATAAGGCGCATTTGTGGTATTTTGTCTCAAAGCAGGGCAGCGCAGCAAGATTCCTTGCGGCGCTACCCTGCGTCAAAACCTCATAAATTAGGCCCTATGTTTTCAAACCCATCAACAGTGACCCACCTACTGCTTGAAGGCGGTGACCCCATTGCATGTAGTCTTGGCCCATACACAGTGGGGGTGGTTCACCGTTCAATCTTATACTGCAGACTGCCCCGGTCAAGCTCTGATTGGGCAAAGAATCCCCCAGTAGCAGTCTATGGGACCCTCACTGACCATTGTCAAACATCGCCCTTGAGGTGTACACTAACTTGGCACCAATTCCTGGGTGGAGTATAGCTAGTGTTTCTCCCTATACCTGCTTTGTCCTTGCACCTGCATCAGTAATATTGCAACGGTGGGCAGGTAAAGGTATTTCCTCAGTTATTTGTGGACTCTGGCCCATTAAAATAAAGGACCACATCTTTCCTTCACAAGGCATACACACAAAATATGTAACTAAGCAGTAGATGTTATAGAAGGGGTTGCACAGATGTCAGAATCTTTGCTATAGTATGGAAGTAACCCAGGGGTGAAAAAAATAGGTGCAAATGCCCGCTGTACGTTCGGGGAACTTCTATAATGCAGCCCCTTAACTCTTAGTGACATGACCTTTCAGATGCTTCAAATTAAGGCATCAGTGTTTTTTGTCAATATGGATATTCAACCAAAAAGTACAGGCATTTGAGATGACTGATTTCTTTTTTCATGGTTGTGTGAGATTCTATCCATTTATATGAAATAAGCAGGAAATGATGTGTTAGCCATAAACAATGATACAATATCAATTTTGAAATAGTGACATTATCACTAAGGACTTGATTTAGATTTTAACGGGTAGGTTACTCCATCACAACAGAGACAAATATCCTGTCCACCAAAATAAAATTCCCATTATATCCTATGGGATTTATATTTTTGCCGACGGGATACCGTTCACCGTTGTGATGGAGTAATCTGTCCACCAAGATCTAAATCAAGCCCTAAGCATTTAAACAACACCACCACTTGCCTTTTGCATTTGTTTCCAACTACTATTCATGTTTGCTTTTGTCTTCTCTTGCCCCTTTCGAGACTGAGCACATAAATGTGTGATCGTGCCTTAGACAATGTATCCCCAAGAAACACAAATTGAGATAAGAAAGGTAGAGTGTACTATTTTCCTTGCAGTGTTCCTAAATAGGTCCAATAAAAAGTGTTGTCCCATCCTCACAATCGAGGAACAAGTGACAAATGTGTGAATTGAGAGCTGTTTACATTTCAATGTATTTTGGAGACATCTTTTAACTGTTCTCTGATGTTTGAGTTAATGTTTGTTGTTGCTTCTCTACTAGTACCACTTTTGCCAACCATCTTTGAAAGACGCACTTATAATATCTGTGTTCAGGAAAATTATGGTGAACTTTATTTTATACAAAAAAGAGAGGTTTAACAGCCTCGAGGAAGAAGCACAGGCAGGGTTAGTTAAAGGAATTGTGCATTAAGAAGTAACTAAGCAAAAAAATCCAATACACAATCAATAATGTACGTTTCAAAGGTTAATATTGAATGTTTTTCACCCAGAGACTTTGATTTGTGTATTCTCCTGTTTATCAATTCTCGGTTCCAATGATGCAGGCCCAGTCCTTCCCACCCAGGCAGGGGGGCAGCAGGCAACAGGTCAGCACAGCAAGGCACGAGTCTAGCAGCACAGTAGTTTGACAGAGTGACAGTCCTTCAGAAGCTCAACAGTCCTCCTTCCTGGCAGGGTATCCACAGGTCCAGAAGTGTGCTGAGGGGTTGGTGTCTGATGTCCAGTATTTATACTCAGTTGTGCCTTTGAAGTGTGAGGAGAAGCTTCTAGAGGTTTCTTTTTAATATCCCCAGACATACTGCCTTACATGTCCTGGCTCCAGTCTACCTACAGGGGTTATGCAGCCCTTTGTGTGGAGGCAGGACACAGCTTTTTCAGGTGTAAGTGGGGGCATTCTCAACTCCTCCCTTCTATAGTGCCAGTGATGGCCCATCCAGGAACACCTACGCTCCCTATTGTGTGTGGCTGTCTAGGAGGAATACACAAAGTCCAACTGTCAGCTATACCAAGTCATGCAACCAGAGACAGGCTACAGGCACTAAATGGCTAAGGCAGGAAAATGCCAACTTTCTAAAAGTGGCATTTTCACAACTGTAATTTAAAATCTGATTTTACCTTAAATTAGGAATTACATCAGGATTCCAGAGACACCAAACATGAACTGGTCATCTATCACTATTTGGAAATTACAATTAAAAAATGTAATGGGGTATTTCCAATTTTATGCTATGGGAGCGGTACGCCTTGAAGTACTGAAAAGCGATATTAAAAAGGAGAAAGTTTGGTCCTTGCAAAATGTTTAGGTGACCAGTTTGAAATGTAATTTTAAAACTCCATGCACACAGGCTGCAGTGGCAGGCCTGAAACATGTTTAAAGGTCTTCAAAAGTAGCTGGCATTGTCAGGGCTGTAGGCCCACTAGTGGCATTTAATTTATAGGCCCTGGGAACATGTAATTGCACTTTAGCAGGGACTTACAAGTAAACTAAATATGCCAATTGTGTATAAGCCAATGTTACCTTGTTTTAAGGTGGGAGCACATGCACTGTAGTACTAGTTAGCAGTGGTACAGTGAGTATAGTTCTAAGAACAGCAAAAACAAGATCAGCAATAAAAGGGAGTTGGAAGGCAAAATGTTTGGGGGATGACCACTCTTTTCATTTCATTTTCAATCTTTATTTCGACCATTCGGTCATAAAAGATACACATTACAGATAAAATCACATCGGACTCTGTCAAAATCTGATAAAACATCAATACATGAGTTAAAAAGAACACAGACATAAAAGCAGTTTATCAGAGGTGAAGCATTTCTAGGGACTACCCAGCATTTTTTAAAAAGCGATTGCGTGTGAACCAAACATTAGTAAAGAATTTGGAAAGTGCAAAAACGGTTGGGCCGGAAACATCGGATTTTAAAATCCTGTACATAGGTGCGATGACCACTCTAAGAATGACAGATCTAACATTATTACATTATATTAAAAGAACCAAACTTAAGTTTAGCTTTTAGCCTTCATCTGCATGGTATTAGTAAAACTGAAAGAAAATGAGGCATATCATACTAAACCTGAAAGTGCACCACATCCAATTACATGTTACATTTTATCCATAATGTGGAATTGCAAAGTTGAAATCTCCTTCATAAATTTGAGTGATGTTGGGAAACATCGCCTTCTGTGAAGGTGATACAAAATTCCTAACTATTACATACTTCTTTCGGAATGAATGTCAGACGGAAAACAGCTAAGAAGACAGTGCACATTATTCTGGACACAGTGCCCTGGCCACATTAGTTCATTGGGGATCTATCATGCACTTGTGGGGATAGACACTGAGAACCAGATGCTGCTTTCGTTTAGAAATCCATATTCAGCATTGGGTGAACAGTTTTTTCTTGGGAAATTACCTCAGGTGGTACCATCTTGGCCTACTGTGTATCATGATTATTTAACCATTCATTCACTCTGGTGCATGGTACTGGATGAGTAGTGATGTCTCTGCGCTGCCAACCCTGAGCAATTTAGTACTAGTATTGGTGAATGCTCACCTTTTCCTCATTTACCGCTTGACAACTACTGTTTGCTAGCACTGCAACAACTTCCCCCCATTTTCCCTCTCCATAGCACATTCTCAGCTGTCACTCTGTCTGGAAGAGAAACATTTCACAAAATGGGTGAATTGCGTTTCTCCTGAGTTCATTTTTGTTCCTTGTGTGAAGTGGATTGCGCTGTGGGATCAATCTTATTTGCCTTGCTTTTTCAAGCTACCCAGTTTTTCCACCTTTGCGAAGTTATGCACCACTAAAGCATCCTGAGCCTTCGTAAATTCTTGTTGCTTACAACTTAGGTTCACTTTGTCGCCATATGTTTTTAGAATTTCCTGAAATCAACTTTTCCTCACGGGGGGCAATGGGGGGCACGGGGGACATGGGGGGCAGTGGAGCTTGCCTAAAGATGGCATGCACCTGCTGCTGCAAAACGAATCCTACACTATCCTGCCCCATTGCTCCAGATATGATGCCCTGCAACACAACATATATGCCTGAAGACCCCACTGAACACTCGGATCCGGAAACACTGACCTAAATCCCCTGCTCCAGCACTCAATGATTGCCGAGACCTGGCCTGATGGCACGGCCTGTTGGTGCAAGAGGCACATAGCATACCCGCTGCTACCTAGGGGCACAGGCATGTGGAGCAGCTGATGCTGAGAGGACAGGTCAGACGAGACAAGTCACCTGATCATCGCGGAGCATGCTTCATTTATACTGGTCGGTCCTTGCCTGGAGCACCCTTACATTCAGAGCTCTGCTGGACGAAGGGGCACCTCGTTGACGCAGGGAGAGCGAGGGACATTCCAAGGTTTGGGGAGCCGACTACCGGCAGTGTGAATAGAGGGTCGCTGGTGCCATTTAGGATCCAGACCCCTGGGAAGCCCGGGAGGGAGATCGATCGGCAGCTGGGGAGTGGTTGCCCTTCCTGAACCTGACGTTTGAATGCCCAGGGTGGGTCTGGTGCCTGAAGCCGATTACATTGGCGGCTGTGTGGAGAACACTGCTGGGCACCTCCTGAGCTGTGTGATTCCAGTAGTGACCCCCTGATAAGTTTGCAAATGAGGAGATGTACAATCTTGGCACCTATACTCGGGAACCCCCAGCGGCTCGCACCTTAAGACAAGCCTACTGTATAGAAAAGATCAACCAGAGAACAAGAACATACTGGCCAACACTTTCACGAGGAAAACCTTAAAGAGTGGTCTCAATAACTGGTATAAAGGGAACACCTGAGCTTCAGCGTACCTGAGATCTTGAACATGGTAAATATATATAACACTAGTATCCTTTGAACTCTGACTTGCGTCTGCTTTGTTGGCCAATAAATGTCCTTTGCGAACACATTAACTCCAGTGATACTGGCCTGGGAAGGTCTCGAGATAACTGGCCATGAGGCTTAACAAGATCAATTGAGGGTCCATTCCCCTCTCACGCCACACCTCCAGTCTGGTTTCCTAACAGACAACACTGATATAAATCACAGACCAAGCTACAGTTTAAGCAGCGCAAGACCCTCAGACACCGTGAAAATGTGGCTGCAACCGAATGGGCCAGTCTAGACACTGTGGAACTTAAATTGAACGGAGAACTGCGCTAAATACTATTTGTCATGCAGTTGAGCCTCACCAGAATAGATGGTATGATCGACGCTCTCACTTTCTGCATGGATAAAATGTCTGAAAGGATCAATCAACATGCGAAGCACCTATATCTAGTGGAGCGCCGCATGTTAGAGGCTGAGGATGACCACCCTGCAACTCTGGATGTCCAGAGGTGCCTGGAGAAAATGATCTTACTGCTGCAAGCCAAAAAAAAAGAACTTAGACGCACACTCTAGGCGCAGCAACCTAAGAATACTTGGCGTGTCTGAATCCACACAGATAAACAAAATAGAAAACTTCGTAGAAACACTCCTGCTAAATCTCATGGGAAGTGACACCTTCTTTGTGGTGGAAAGAGCTCATTGCTCACTTGCTCAGGCTCAGAAGCAATTTTTACTTGTTAAACGGAAATTCCAAGAACTGAATATAAACTATGCCATGTTTATGCGGCCCGGCTGAAAGTCACTATCTATGGAAAAGCTAAAATCTTCAATGACGCGAAGAGTATAGAGCAATTCCTAAAACAACAAGAATGAAATGGTGATAAGCTGAGATCCCCTGGGCACCAAGACAGAGAATCGGGAGCCACCGCAACACTGGATGAGCCCAGCTTAATATGTATCATTTCCACTTTCAATCCCTTGCTGGGTGGAGAGTTGAGGACTCTATATTGCAATGTGGGACTTTCACTGCGCAATCACTAATATTGGGGTAAATAGGTGGAGCTTAGAGCGGCAACACTATCAGAGCATGGTGCACTTTCTGAACAAAAAATGTATGTTAACTATATAGGGACATAAACTGTAGGTGCACGTTTGGCACATTGCACATTGAGACTCCAGCCATTCTGCAACATTTAAACTGTGGAGGAACTCAGTGGGTGGCTCCTGCCCCTCTTTGTGTACCACACATTTTCACATTGGGTTTTATGTTGTGGGTTTGAGGAATATTTGAGTTTCACACAAAGCGTAGTTTATCAGAAGGGGTTGTCTTTGGCATAATTGAGATGCTGAATTAGGAGAGGGTAGAGTTTTAAAGGGGATTGCAACAGTTTTCTACGTTATATATCGATGTGATTCAGTATGTATCACAACATGCACAACATATCAAAAGGCGCCCTTCACTTGGGATGTTAGAGGATTAAACAACCCCCAGAAAATGAGACAGGTCCAAGAATATCTTGACAGACATAATATCCATGTAGCAGTACTTCAGGAGACACACCTCACTCAGTAGACAGAATGTGCTACAGGCACCCACATGGGAATCTATCCGAATAGCCTCTTCCTACTCATCCTATTCCAGAGGAGTGCTCCTATTGGTCAAGAAGGTCAAGAAGGTCACCCCCTTTACAGTCTTACATACTGATACAGATGAGTTAGACCATTATCTTTTTGTACAGAGGGGCTTAGGTGGCACCATACTGACACTGGTAAAAGTATACAGACCAAATATAGACAACAGGGATTTTTTTAGACGACTATGGGCATGCTTGCATGCTCTACACCTTGAGTGGTGATATGAGGGAGATATTAACACGTCCTGACTCAATGATTGACAGATCAACTTCCACAGAGAGACATGACCGGCAAGCAGCTGGAGTACTCCAAGATGGGATGGAGGCCTACGGTTTGGTAGATTTCTGGAGTCTCCATTATCACACAAACTGGGGAGGTATGTTCTCATCAGCAGCAACAAACGAGGTGTGTAGCTGGGCAGACTCCATTGATCACCTCCCTAAAATCCTAGATGACCATGCTCCTGTAAAATTAATGCTATCTCTACCCTCTCACACACCACAGCAATTTGCGTGAGATTTTCCAGCCACAGCTCTTCTAGACCCAATATTCAAACATGAATTGTCAAATACGTTGAACACAATACAGGACCTGTGACAAGTGTAACTACACTATGGGAGGCTTTCAAGGCTACCTTGTGCGGAACATGTATCAGTAAATAGGCAGGATACTGCAAGATATTCACCAGCAATTGCACATGCTGAAACAGGATATACATAACCTATAAAACACACATGGCCTACCCTATAGCATGGGATCCTGGCGACTATCAGGGAAAAACATGTCTGAATACCAAGAAATGGCTGACCATGAGATTAGTACCTATCTTGATGCCAACCAAGCCGAACATCAGCAAGTAAACTCATGACCGGATGTGCAACAACATGCAAAGCCAAAATAATTGATGGGCAGGGAATGGATTGCTATGACGCCATCAATGGCACAGGCATTCAGGAATTACTACTTGCAGTCATACACCGCTGGGACAGTGGCCTCAGTGGAAGATTTAGAAGACTACCTTAATGAAAACCATGGCCTGGCTCACCCCCGGTCGACAGGAATATCTTGCACAGCCAATAACTGAGGAACAAATCTACCCAGCGATCTTGTCCGATCCCTGCCAAATTGCAAAGCCCCACGGACAGATGGATTCATGGGTAAATTCTACAAAGAGTACAGTAATCCGCTGATCCCACATCTCCTTGAAATGTATGCATCAGCCTATGAAAATAAAGCCCTCCCTTCAAGAGGTGCTGCTGATGACACTCTTGAAACCACGGAAGCAACCTGAGTGCTGTAAGTCATACAGGCCATTGTCACTCATTACCACTGATGCTAAAATCCTTGCAAAAATACTGGTCAACAGGCTACAGCAATTGTATTTTTTATTTATTTTTTTATTTTTCCTAGTCCTCATTTATCTTTAAATATGCTTTAAGTTCAAGGTTGGAAGTTTTCTGCCTATCACTGGTAGCCGGGTGTTGTTGGGGGGCTTCCCTTCACTCCTTACGGAGAGGTAGAATGTCCTAAGACTCCGGAAGAACTTTCCCTTCTGCTTTGTTGTGAGAGGGCCAATCCCAATCTTGATTTTTGAAAGGTGCTATCGCCACTAGTGTCCCCAATTCTTGGGGTCATATTTACAGCACATTTTATAATCATTGGACCATGCAACACTAAATAATCTCCCTCCGTGCCCCCCAACACAAAATACGTATATAGGAAAACCCAGTGTTAGAATTTTTTCATACCTTAACTAGTGTGAGACCCCTGACCCGGAAATTTCAACCTAAGTCCCTGAACACTGCTCCACCCAGTTATCGCAGATTTCCCCCAAAATGGCTTAATTTCGCTTAGTGCCAGCTTGGTCCAATTTGGCAACTCTTTAAATAAAGTGCATCCATTCATCTTTAGTCGGAGGATATGGTAAAATCCATTTAATGCACAATTCTCTTTGTGCCAGAAGAGCAATGCTCTATGTTTTTTTGTTAAAACGCCCCCAGTTAGATCCATTGACAGAATCCTAAATATTAAATCCACCTTTGGTAATTTTATTTCCAAGCCCATAATGTTTGAAATGGTTTTAAATATTTTCTGCCATTACCGGGCAGCTGCAAAACATATGCACCTCATTTGTTTTTTCTTCTCCGAATTTTGGGCACTTCTTGATTTCTTGACTTCCCATTTTCGATCATTTCTGGGGTGTCCAGTAGGCTTTATGTGCTGTGAAGAGGTGATTTTTTTTAAGGGTGCAGCATTCACATATGACCATAAAAAAATACATACTTTCCCAATTATATCGAGGTCTTCGTCTGGCACGTCCTTCTTCCAAGTCTCATTGAATGGGAGCCGGCATATCTTCTCCGTTTTGGGCTAATAACCAGTACCACTCTGCTACTTCTTCAGGCTTTGTTTTATAGGCCCAAATTTTTGATGCCAGTCCCGAATTTCCTAGTAACTCTTTACCCACAGATCTTGCCCAACCACTCAACTGATAGTATTTAAACTTCAAAACGGAGTCCTCACACACCGCTGAAAAATGGGGCCAGGAAATAAGTTTAGCTTGAAAAATCAGTTGTCCCCAGGTAGTGATACCGCACATGTGGAGGGGGGTTGCAAGTGCAACTTCCAGACATAAGGGTGTTCCAGGGGAATCCCAGACGGGAGCTGGCTCATTGTGTATGTCCCCGTCGCAACAATTAGGTCACCTTCTGGACCCCGTATTCGCCAATTGGGAGAGTATCAAAGTTTCCCCTCCAATCAGAATAACATGGTCTGATCATTTTATCATTCCCTTTGAGGTAGAAGATGCCCCACAGGACATCAGGATGATCAAGCCAAGGCTCCAGAAACGAAGAGATTGGAAGAAGTTCAATCAGGATACCTTTAAAGCCGCCTTGCTTAAGTAACCTCCCCCTCGTAGCGACACTCTGTTGGAGGCGTGGGACAACTATGAAAAATGGATGTCCAGGGCTCTGGACACAGTAGCGCCATGGACACTTAACCCCCCCGCCAGCCAAACCAAAACCGCTCCTTGGTTTTCCAAAGAGCTTAAGGAAGCTAAAGCCAAATGAAAAAACCTCGAACGAGGCTGGAGGAAAAATTACCACCCAGATTGTAAGCTCAAATATAAAAGTGTGCTAAAAATATACCACAAACTCGTGAGAGCAGCCAAGGGTGCTCATTTTAGGGAACGTATACAATCTGCTAATAATCCCTCCAAAGAACTTTTCTCCATTTATAGAGAGCTTAAGGTCCCCATTAGACTGGAGGCCCAAGACACCTTCTCCAATGAGCTATGTGATGACATTGCAGATTACTTTGTAAACAAAGTGGACATGATACATTCCACTTTCACAGGCAGCACGGACTTGCCAATAAACTCACGGAAGTGGGAAATGAATCTACCACCAAACCTCACCTGACTTGCTTTAAAGTACCTGATAGGCAAGATCTGCTCATTATTGTGAACAGCATCCAGTCCGGCTCTCCCAATGATGTGATTTCTCGTAATCGCTGCAAGGGAATCCTAGAATGCATGATCGATCAGATTAAACATCTGATCACCCTTTCCTTTCACGAGTGCCATGTGCTTGACGCTTGGAAAATGGCCCAAGTCATCCCCCTTGAAAAAAAAATCCAACATACATATCTCCCAGTTACAAAACCTCCGCCCCATCTCCCTTCTTCTCTTCTGTGGGAAAGTGGTGGAATACCTGGAGGAGGAATCCCTTCTCCATCCCACACAGTCAGGGTTCGGAGCAGGCTACTCGACGGAGTCGGCTGCTCTCTTTTCCACAGAATGCCTCAGGCAGTCAGTATATGAGGGGCAGACAGCAGCGTTGGTTTTATTAGATCTTAGTGCAGCTTTCAACACCGTACTGCACACGACGTTGCTGTCCCGCCTCTCCGATATGGGAGTGGAGGGATCTGCCTATGAATGGATAAATCTTTTCTAGAAACAGGAGTTTTCAGATGCATTGCCCTCCTTATAAATCCTCCTCCCGTAAGCTGAGACATGGGGCTCCACAGGGCTCTAGCCTGAGCCCTACCCTGTTTAATCTTTACATGGAACCCCTAGCACGCATTGTGGAAGCTTTCGGAGTGGATATTGTCACATATGCTGACGATACCCAACTGATGATCAAACTTACGCACAATCAGATGGAAGATGCCACCAATTTTTCCAACTGTATGCTAGCTGTGGCAAGGTGGATGAACAACAACTGCCTGCGCCTAAATGGCGACAAAACTGAACTGTTGGTTGTCGGCAAATCCCCCTCTGCCTGGTTGCATGCATGGTGGCCCAATGAATTGGGCGCGATTCCTTCCCCGGCGGAATCCGTCAGAAATTTGGGAATCATGCTTGACGCGCAGCTTTCTTTTTAACAACATGTCAGTAAAATCACGGGAAGATGTTTTGGCATACTCAAAACTCCCTGCAAAATTCTTGACCTTCTCCCCATCAGCGCCAGGAAGACACTTATTCAGGTCCTAGTCACACCACATCTAGACTACGGCAATGCCCTATTCCTAGGCTTAAGCAAAAAAGGTAAACACCAACTGCCGGGCGTTCAAAATGCTGCAGCTCGCCTGGTACTCAACCTTCCGCGTAGAGCATCAGGAAAGACGGCACTAGCTAAACTTCACTGGCTCCCTATTGAGGAACGCATTAAATTTAAAGCGCTTTGCTTTGCACACCGCATTGCCCAGGGAAAAGGTCCAGGTTACTTGCGAAAACTTCTTACCATCCATCGCCCTATCCGGAATTTAAGATCTGCCGGAGCGATGCTGTTTCAACTTCCCCGCATTCGCAAGGCCAGGATGGGAGGTCGCTCCTTCAGATTTTTAGCAAGCAAACATTGGAACAAACTTCCATTCGACCTACGCATGGAACCCTCTGAAACTAGATTCAGATTGAAACTGAAAACCCATCTTTTTCCACGTGAATAAAGCTTCCAGGTTCCTTCGACCTAGGCCATTCACTTCTGGTCCTCTGTCTCCTTGGGAGTAGCAGTAATTTTAGCGCGGGATCACACTGTCCTGAGTGTAACCAGGCGCTCTAGAAATGGTTTTATTATTATTATTATTTATTATTAATCTTTAAAAAAACATCTAATGTGGTACCAAAGCTTTATGGTAGAGACAAGCATCTTTAATTTGACCTTCTTAAAGTATTTCGGGTGCCCGAATTTCAGTAAAAAAACACCCGCTTGTTAGGAAAACTCTGCTGTAAGGTCCTTATAGAGTGGAGAAAAGAATTCACTTTTCGGTAATAGTTGTCAAAAACTTTTTAAGTAGAAAGTGCAAAAGTATAAGAATAGGTCAGGGTTGCTATGCCGTCGTAAGCATTTTTCTTTCTAAGTTTTTTTAGGGAGATTCTGGGATTTTTGTTTCCCCAAATAAAACTTGAGAAAAGGTCCTTCACCTTTTTAAACCATGCTTTTGGAAAGTCAAGGGGAATAGAATTAAACAAAAAGGTATACTTAGGCAGGATCGACATTTTCAGTAGATTTGATTGACCTAATAATGAAAGTGAGAGCCCCCCCATGATTGCAACTGTGATCTGCCTTTTTTAGTAACTTTTTCGAAATTAACCATTGCTTTTTTTCAGTATTATGGACTATTTGGATGCCCAGATATCTGATTTCTTTCTTTGTATATGTGCTCCTATAGTTGACATTCCATTTCATTAATTCCGTTTTTTGTTGGTTAATACTATACCCAGAGACGTTGCCAAAGGTCTCTAATTTAGACCATATCTCCGGAAGCGATTCCAGATCCCTGGTATAAATTATGAGATCGTCTGCATATAGCCCAATTTTTTTTACCCAACCGTTACAGCTGAAAGGGATGATGTTTTGGCACTCTCTCAAAATACAGGCTAGGGGCTCAATATAGATATTAAAAAGTAAAGGGGACCGGAGACACCCCTGCCTAGTGCCCCCGCCTATTTGTATTGACCTGGTTACTTTCCCATTAATAAGAATTTTAGCAGTAGGGTTCTTATAAATGGCTTTAATTGCCAACAATAGATTTTCGCCTAAGTCAAGATGTTGAAGTACTTTAAACAGGAAGGCCCAATTGACGCGATCAAAAGCTCTGGCAGCATCAAATGTAATTGCTGCCAAAGGGATTTTATGGGTCTGTGCCATGTCTGTTGCCGCAATTAGGTCATGCGTCAATTCACTGATTTGCCTCCCTTTCATAAACCCTTTTTGGTCTGGGTGAATTAGGCTGCCCATTACTTTATTCAGGCGTTTGGCGATTATCTGGGAATAAATCTTATGATCGCAATTTAAAAGTGAAATGGGTCTATAAGATTCACATGGTCTAGGATTTTTATCTGGTTTTAATACCATTGTTATCGTGGCCTCATCCCATTAGGCCGAGGGGCTCAGACCTTCAACAAAGCAGGAATTAAAAAGTTGAAGGAGGTCGCGCGAGTCCAAGATGACCGCGTGAGCTCTGGGCTCTCGAATCTCCCGCCACCACTGGTATCATCCTGACTTTTATCCCGGCACTGATGGGCTGATAATTGTAGCTTTGGCGAAGCGGTGCCGGTGGCTGCTTTCCCGGCCGAATCCGCCGTTGGGAAGCCGAGGAATATCGTCGGCGAGATCTGGGTCCACGGAGCGAGGAAGCCGGGGTCTCGAGTTGGTATCGACCCCGGATGGAAGTGCACAACAGCGGGTCTAAGAACCCGAAGTCACCGGTACGACCCGGCGCCAGCAGCCGAACGCGCCCAAATCCTGTGTGGTCTCCGGCCTGCCCATCGGCCGCACATTGTAGGCGGGAGGATCCTTTCTCCCCTTTCGGGCTGCAGCTGCTGCTCGTGCCCAGCTGCGGCGCGGGAGGGAGGGGCCGGCAGAGTAACCCTGATGGGCTAGTGCGAAGCCCAAAGACTCCTGTTTGGTGGCGCTGCCATGGGGTGCGGTCTCCTGGCGGCTGGTGAGGACCCTCCACAATGAAACACCCCCCACGCTTGCATGGTGCATGGATGTGGCGAAGCGGCTTGATGGGGCAGCTGAGCCACGAATAGCCTAAAAAAGGCACCGGACTGGCCCGGGTGTGTTCCCCCGGAGGAACTATTGTTGCCTGGTGGCTGGTGCTGGGGGGGCACCACAGGCCCCCTCAGGATAAGGGATACACCTGAAGAGGAGGGCGCCGGACCGAGCAGAGCTGCCGCCATACATCAATCCACTGGATGGTCTGCAAGCGGCTGGCAGAGAACGATCCTTGGTACAGTGAATAATCACCAGGGGTCAGCTGGTGTCTGGTCGGCGAGCGGCGGAGGTGGCGACCTACCCGAGACGTTGATGTGCAGGCCAGTGGAAAATGCTGCGTGCCGATGAGTGCGTGACAGTGCCGCTGTGAGCCCGTCTGGCCCTCGAGTTTTGTGCACGCAGACCCAGCAGCAACGTTACCGGTGGAGCCCGAGGGACGCCCAGAGTTCTCTACCGGTGGTGAGTGCAGCCCCAGCTAATTGTTGCACATCAAGATATTGAGTGGCCAGCCCCGAGTCCAACAGTGAAAAGGCGACTAAACCGGAGACAGAGAAACAGCACCCCAAGTCCTCCAGGGGGTCCCGACTCGTCCAATCGAATAAGTTGGATCGCTACACGCAGCCCAGGGGTTCACCCACCGGGTCCGGGAGGCCAAAGGACGGGAGTGGAGAGGCCTCTGGCCCTGCGTCAGAGCCCACGTATTGGATGTGATGACAGCCATAGACAGGGTTAAAACCTCCTTGGACCACAAGTTGGACACTGTAACCATCTAGGTAAATTTAATCCGTGCTGATCTTACCAAAACGAGCCAGAAGGTAAAGTCGTTGGATTTCAAAACGAGAGTTTGACGGACGACGTAGCACAACTGTAGCAGGAGGTCTGGAACCTCAAAGCCTCCAGTGAATGGGAGAGTCGTAAACTGGACGAATACGAAGGGAGGGCCCGGAGAAACAACGTGGGCATTATAGGAGTTCCTGAGAAGGCCCAGGGTCAGGCTCCCGACCTGTTTGTGGAGGACATCATCCTCAACCATCTGAAACCAAAGGGGCTGGGGAACTTCTTCACAGTGGAGCGGGCACATAGGATTCCGAGAGGAAGGCCGCGACCGGGGACTCCACCTCAGCCGATAATTGCGAGGGTGCTCAACTTTAGAGACAGAGATGCCATCCTGCAAGCCTCCAGAACCGGGGGCCCTCTGAGGTAGGAAAATTGCACCCTCAATTTTTTTTCGGACTTCACGCAGGCAGTTCAGCGGCAGCGGCAGAACTTTCTCGGAGTCAAGAAGCGGCTTTGTGACAAAGGATTAAAGTATGCCATGGAATTCCCTGCCAAATTGCGTGTCGAGACTTGGGGTAAGGTCTGTTTTTTTGACAATCCGGATATTGCCTCAGACTGGGTGGAGAGCCTTACCTCCCAGGGAGACTCTCAGAGACGGAGCGGCGAAGAGGGAGAGTGCTCGCAAGAACAGGAATGATAAATACTATTAAACTCTGTGGAGCTGAACCATGCGGGGTGGGGGGTCAGCAACGAGGCATTCCCGTAAATATGCCCTTTTAGAAGGGGAGTCAGAACAGGTGCAACAATATCCTAGTGGCGCGTGGGGCGGTGGGACACCAAACTCCTCCTTAGATCTTCTTTTAGATAGTCGGTTAGTTAGAGTATGGGGCGACAGGCACACTGCGAGCTGGGGGTTGGTGATTGCCGTGAGCAGGGGTGCAGGGTAGGGGGAGGGGGGAGATTGATGTGGTATTTGTTGATGTGTGTGTGTGGTTCATTCAGTTATCATTTCTCAGTCTCAGGTGATAAAAATTCATTGACATGCTTTGCACATGGGTCCGGTGGCACGAGATAGTCGAGGGTCGGGGATGAGAGTGTTGAGTTGGAATGTGAACGGTTTGGGGGATAAGATCAAGAGGGGGGTGGTTAGTCAACTTTTCAGGTGACATTCCCCGGATGGTAATAAATGTATTGCCCTCCATAAGAGAGGGTATAAACTAGTGGTGCACGCAGGATTCACATCCGGGTCAAGGGGAGTTGGGATCCTGGTTAAGGCTTCCTTTCCATTGTCAGTGCAGTTGACGTGGATTTATCAGAGGGGCAGGTATGCAGGTGTCTCGGGGCAGGTTGGGGGCCGGACAATCACTCTCCTGTCCATTTATGTACCACCTGGCCTTCAGACTGAGACCTTCCTATCTTCCTTACGCTGCCCCTTGGTGATCTTGTGTTAGGTGGTGACTTTAACTCTGTATTAGATGGGGAGATAGATCGTAGCCCGCCCCGAGTGCTCACGCCGACACAGAGATGGCTTTCTGATTTCCTGGGCACCGTGGGGCTGGTGGACAGTTGGCAAGTGCGTCATCCGGTGTCTACACATTACACCCACGTTTCGGCGGCTCATGGCAGCCTGTCACTGCTGGTCTATATGCTGCTTCCGGCGGTGATGGTGTCCATGATCCACGAAGTTAAATATCTTGGAAGGGGAATTTCTGATCACTCCCCTCTGTAGCTCAGCCTCGCTCTCGAGATGCCGACAGTGGGCAGGGTGGCGCCAATAGGGGCCTGGGGGTTGAAGGACCCTTTGATAAAGAAGGAGGTTCTCAGGATGTCGGACCGGTACTTCCGGGAGAACGAGGGGCCGGTTGATTCTGCCCGGTCCCTCTGGGAAGCATATAAAACTGTTGCTAGAGGTAAGGTATTATCTCTAGTGTCGAGGAAGAGGAGGGAAGGCCAGGCGGAAGTGGCTCAAAAGGAGGCGGAGGTTTTACTTCTGGAAGAGAAAGTGGCTGAGTCGCACACACAGGCTGACCTCCATCTGCTGAAACTCAGTGAGGAGGAAAGCAAACTTCTCATTAGGGATCGCGCAGTGGCCCAGCACAACACAGTCCAGAGCCACAAATACGAGCACGGAGATAAGGCAGGCAAATGTATTGCTTGGCTTGAGCATGGAGAGCGAGCGTCTAGGCTAGTACCTGAACTGGAAGGGCTGTAGTCACGTAAGATCACGGACCCACAGGCCATGGCGGACGAATTTTCTGACTACTACCAGAAGGTTTACATGGCGGGTAGTGAATTTACCAAAATGGAGAACAGCGAAATGATTAAGGACATAATTATGCCACGCCTATCAGAGGACGATATGCGCTATCTTGATTCTGCGCTCTCGGATGACGAAATTGCCCAGGCGATTAGACAGGTTAAGTCTGGTAAGGCGACGGGCCCCAATGGGATACCTAGCGAATTGTACAAATTGAATGCCAATAAACTTGCCCCCTACCTGCGTGCCATGTTCGTGGAAAGTAGAGAGAGAGGGGAACTTCCATATGACCAGCACTTGTCAAACATAGTAGTCATACATAAAGTAGGCAAACCGAAGACGTCCTGCTCCTCTTATAGGCCCATATCGCTTCTTAACGCAGAGCCCAAAATACTGGCGAAACTATTGGCAACCAGACTAGTCAAGGTGATCACGACCTTGGAACACCCGGATCAATCCGGGTTCATGCCACGCCGAAACACGGTGCTGAACCTGCAAAGGCTGCATGGTGTTCTCGCATTGTCCCAGAAGTTACAGGAACAGGCAATCCTGGTTTCCCTGGATGCCACAATAACCTTTGATAGAGTGGAGTGGCGCTATCTGTTTGCAGTATTGGCAGAACTAGGCTTTGGAAGTGGGTTTATCAGTTGGGTACGCCTGCTGTACGCGAACCCCCTTGCGAGAGTGGTCGTAAATAACTGTAAGTCTGGAGATTTCTCCTTGGGGAGAGGCACCAGGCAGGAATGTCCACTGTCTCTGTTGCTCTTTGCTCTTGCGATGGAACTGTTGGCAGGTTGGGTCAGATGGGACATTACTATACGCGGCTTGCGGTGGACACCTGACTGGGAGGACAAAATCTCGCTGTACGCAGACGACATGCTTCTTTATCTCACCAACCCTAGGGCCTCCTTTTGTAACTTCCTTGACGTGCTCACTGTTTTTGGGAGGTATTCTGGTTTAGCCATTATTTGGAATAAGTAGGTGATGTTTGTATTGGCCGGAGATCCGCCGGTGATCCTGGAGACGTGCCCTATTCACATTGAGACTACAGGATTTAAGTATTTAGGTATATTTATCATGCGTGACCCAAAGCTGCGGTACGATATTAATCTGGTCTCTCCACTGGTCAGGTGCAGGAAATATGTGGAGCGCTGGAAGGCCCTTCCGCTCTCCCTGCTCAGCAGGGCCACTCTCTTTAAGATGATGTTGTTGCCCTGGTTCCTATACGCCTTGCAAAACTCGATGGACCCGGTGCCGCATGCGTATTTCAGGGAAATAGAGGCTCTGCAGAGGCAGCTCCTGTGGGACGGTGCGGACAGTATCACTTTCAAGATATTGACTCCCCCGTGGTACGATGGCGGGATTGGACTTCCAGATTTGCGGAAGTACTACTGGGCCTCGCAACTAGCTGCAGTGAACCACATAGTCTACAGACTCCCTGGAGATCCGGGCTACGCGATGGATCGGTCACTGGCCCCGGTTGGGATGATAGACAGAGCTTTGTATTCTAAGTTAGGGAGGTATCCGTTGACAGGTCCGACTGCTCGTGTGGTACATGCATGGCACGCAGCTACTAAATGTCTTGGGTGGGAGGGCAGATTGACGCTTGCTACCCCCTTGTTAAATTCTGAGAGGTTGGGCAGTCTGTGGAAGACCAATGGGTTCGATAGGTGGGACCTTATTGGTATTACCAAGATTAAGGATGAGTGGGTGAAAGGCTCTGTACATATGTTTGACTCCCTTGTTAGACAGTACACTCTGCACCAGAACGAATACTTTCAATACCTGCAGGTGAGACACGATCTTGCCGCCCACGTCCCCAAGAGCACGGAACTCCCGGGGGCATCTCCTCTCAAGGACCGGGTATTAAACGGGTATCTCCCAGAGAAGACTATCTCATTGATTTATCGGAAATTGGTTAATAACTCCGAAAACGCACTGTTGAAGATCAGGGCTCAGTGAAGTGCAGATGGGTTAGAGCTGGATGATGAAGATTGGACCGAGACGGTGTCATCCCCCAAGGTAGTTTCCATACAGATGCGGCTCCGGTTGATACAGCTGAAGATATTGCAAACGTCTTACATTACCATGCAGCGTTTGGTGAAAATGGGGCGAGCCGAGAGTAGAGTCTGTAGGAGAGAATGTGGAGACGTGGGTAACTTGATACATATCCTCTGGCACTGTGCTGTGATACAGACGTATTGAATGAAGATTCATGACGAGCTGTGCGAAGTTTTGGGGGTGGTGATGCAGCCTGAGGCTTGGGGATGTTTGTTGAATGTGTGGGAGCTGACTGATTTGAATGAGTACCAGAAGCAATGGGTCACGGTAGCATATATGGTGGCCAAGCGTAACATAGCTCAACTTTGGGGCACCTGTCAACCGCCCGCATCGGCAAGTGGGTGGAAGACCTAGACTGGTGCATGTTTCGAGAAAGATCAGTATATGTGGCCAGGGGTTGCCCGGGGAAGTGGGCGAAGATTTGGGGCGAGTGGAACAGCTACCGTGGGGGACTCTGCGAGCCACCCATGCCGGGGTCAAACCCAGGAACACAGGAATCCCCTTGACCCCAGTGTTAATTGTTGTTTATTTGATTCTGTATTGTGCCATTTAGACCTGTGCGTTGGAACCGAATGCTTTCACCTGATAGTTATTTTTTTTCCATTTTGTTGTAATGTCTCTTATTGTTTAATAAAAATAAATTTTAAAAAAAAGTTTAAGGAGGAAAGGAACACGTTTGCCTCTTATATATAAATATAATAATAAATATAAATATATAAACTTTGTTGGGGATTGATTTAGGGCTGGCCACTTTCCCCCTTGTTAAAGAGTTAATGGATTGAATCATCTCTTCTTTAGATATGGGGAGGTTAAATTGTTATTTTTCATCTCGATGAAGGGAGGGAAGAACTATGCCTGACAGAAATTCCTCCATTCTAGCTACCTCGAGCGGCGTCTCATCAGTGTATAGACTCTGAAAGGCTGCAGCAATTGTTGTCATCACTTGGTCTGCCGAACCAATCAGGTTTTGTGCCCACCCATTGCACAACACCTAACCTGCAAGATATCTTCTCCCTCTTTCACCAGCTTGATCCAGACCTCCCTGCAACTGCGGCACTATTAGATGCGCTAAGCCTTTTCTTTCTATAGAGTGGAGGTTCATGTTCACTGTACTGAGTTGGCTTCCACTACCCAGCATCTTTCTAAATGCATTCACCTTCTTTAGAAAGATCCAGCTGCGCTGGTTTGCATTAATTGTACTACTACCAACCCATTGTTTATTCGCAGAGGCACCAGGCACGGTTATTCTCTGTCCCATCTCCTGTTTACACTGGCTCTGGAAGCGTTAGCTTGCCATATATGACAACAACATTCTGAGTCTGTGTTACGATTCAGACTGTGACCCATTCGCATATCACTATATGCTGATGACATGGCTCTGTACACACGAGATCCCGCCACTAATCTAGTATCACCCCTGATGATGTAATACATTCACTTTGAAAGCTATGTGGATTTGAGCATTAACTGGTCTAAATCGGCCATCATACCTCTGACACAGTATACGCAACAACATTCACCGGATTTTTTCTTTACCTGGGACATGAGCCAATTAAATACTTAGGTATCTAGATCCACAGAGACCCACACGTAGAAATACGAGAAAATTACGGAAGGGTGTTAACCAAGCTGGAGGACCATGTAACTAGGTGGATCCACCAACCTCTGTCTTTAGCGGACCGTATAGCACTTCAAAAGATGATAATCCTGCCCTGATTTTTATATTTATACATTAATATTCCCATCATGCCCCCACATCAGTCTTCACAACCCTACGCTCACACATGATTACACTCACGTGGGCAAGTAAGTAACCTCTGATCCGATGGGAAACACTTTCACCACCCCATGCTTTGGGAGGATTTGGGGCACCCGATATGCAACTATATGCCCTATGAGCCTATGCATACCTTGCATACTACTGGCACAAATGGGCTACCCCCAAGAGATCTTTCAATCTGCCCCGGAGGGCTTGACTGAGCTCCAAACCCCGTTATTTAACACTGCTTACAATCTGGTTAAGGCACCTTAATCCTGGGGAGGCTCAATACTATGCCTGATTCACCAAAAAAGGTCACCTCCTGAACACAAGTAACTATTGCTTGATAACCTTGTTAGACCTGGAAGCAAAAGCATACCCCCAAACCCTACTGGAAAAACTAGAAATCTGGGCAGAAGAAAATGAGCTGCTCCCTTTTTTTCAAACAGGCTTTTGAAGAGAAACAGCTACTACTACTACTGGTACCCTCACTCATGTGGCTATAGAAGCAGACTATTCACATCCCACCCCACTGCCTGCTATTATTTTACAAAGATGACCGGACACGCCTAGTGCCAAATTCAACTCTATTCATTGTACCATCACAGCCTGGCGGTCCGTTGGTCAAAGAACCCTTAAGACTCCCATCTACTCCCCTACATTGCCCTTTAGACATCATCCTTACATATCCGTCAGATTGGAGCAAAAGGCTTGCACTATGCTGACAAAAAGAGGTTTGCACAAAATGGGAGACATATACCAAGAGGGCACTTTCATAAACTTATCAGACTTACACTCTGATACACCATATACCCCACTACTTCACTCTACCTACCTACATCTCTAACTAGCTATTAGAGCTCTCTATCCAACCTTTCCATTAGAACCTCCCGTTCTTCAAAAACTACAAAAACTCCTTAGGATCCCTGCACGTGAACGTCTAATAACAAAATTATACTCTGCAGACCAAGCAGAGGTCCACAGAAGTTTGAAAAAATCACTTGATAAATGTAATGCAACTCTGACTACACCTCTAACTATTGAGGAATTGGGCTTCTGCTTCACACTCACCGGTATGCTCACCCCAAACTGCAACCTGTGCATTAACCACTTTAAGTACTTCCATCAAATGTACTACTCCCCAGACAAGTTAAACAGATTTGGGCTGAGAAATGATGCCAGATGTACACGCTGTGGATATGCACAGGCTGACTTTCTACATGAGGCATGGGCTTACCCAAGGATTCATCTATTTTGGACCCAGGTCACGAATTCTCTGGAGACTATGGTTTCTGATACTGTTTCCAATACTGTATGTGCTAGGTCTTGTGAGACCACTGAAGCCACCCAATCATAGATTCTTAGCAATAGCCTTACTCTTAGCTAAACAGAGAGTGGCCATGAACTGGGGTAGAAAACACGCTCCTAAGTTACAATATTGGGTGGAAGATATGGCGTACTGTAAATCACAATTTGATATTTATGTGGAAGGGCTCCCTGTGCCCTCACGTATATATTATACATTATGCAACAAAGGAGAATTACATCCCATTTGCTGTAATAGGAACTGTCAAGTTGACATGAGGTGATATATGTTGTGCACTCTGATTTATGCACATGAGTATATCGTCCTACGCTGTATTGATGTTACATCTTGAAAATCAATGTAAAAAAAAATCCTCCTTCAAGTCCCTGGGCCAGACATGTGAGCTTAATTTTGTAGTCCAGATAGTCTATTGCTTTCTCTTGGATTTAGATTTGCACTGATTACTTGCCACCTTCATTACCAATAGAAGATTAGTGCTCCCCACATTTAGATTGGTATTGATGGCCCCATCACATTGGCTTCTCCATTCAGATGCCCCCTTCTTCATGTCCTGTAGGGTTGCCACACCCCTAATGTCATTCACACCATGCGGATGATGACCCCTTTTCAAATCACTAGAAGGGCAATCACTATAACTTTGTACCGTCTAACTTTCCTCTAATGAAGGGACCCTAAGGAGCTGTACTTCCAGTGTGATTGTGTCAATCTGTGATTAAATTTAGTTTGCGCATGTTCAAATATATGTTTATTCGCAGGAATCCACTTTAAACGAACAGCACATAATAAAAACATTGCATAATAAACAATCCAGTTTCTCATCAGGGCATACAACTAAAAATACAACTAAAAATACATCAATAATATCAAGTGCCCCTTAGTCGATCCAATTGATCAGTTACAAACGTACAAAACCTGCTTCTGGTATGCTACTCCAAAATGAGAAACCTCACAACACTGTAAACAACAGCTTAACTTGTGTCTGTTCTCAGCACTCTCAAGGCCTCTCCATATCGCAGAATCCCTGTCTTCCGACATATTGGACCAATCTATTTCTTCCTGGGCCACTATGCCTTTTGCAAATGAATAACCAGTGACTTAGATCCTTTCTCCCTTTTACATACTAGACAAAGAGAGAATTCTGTATCTAATTTTATCTAAAGTTGTTTTCTCATCATGAGGGTTATATAATCAACAAAAGGATCGCAAATAAATGTTTAACATCTACCCCCTGTCTTTCATTTACCTAATTCTCCCTCAATAGCATGACCCCAGAATCGTTCTTTGATCATATCCTTGGTGAGCACTTTAGCTTCTCGCGGTCTTATCCACTACTCTTCCAACCCCAGTAGAAATAACATATCCTTCAGATACTATAGCCATGGGATTCTTGAGAAACCCAAAAGATTTACAAGTTTTTCAAAGGCCATCTATAGGTGCCCAGTTCTTCTGTCGACCACAACCTGTGCCAGTATACCACGGGACACATTTTTGCCTGAAAGGCCGCAAGTTTTTTTTACCTAAATCCAAATAGATAACGAGCAAAAGGGGTGATCTTTGGAAAACGGATCAAAGATTTCAGGAATTTATTTTCAGAAGAAGATAACCTTTGAATTTTGGAGTGCCCCAAACCTCCGCTCCATATAGGGCTGCCCCCAATGCTTGGATAATATTGAAGTTCAAGTTAAAGTTCAGGAATTTATATAGCGCACTACTCACCCAGAGGTTTGTATGTTTTAGTACTGCTGATGCATAGTGTTGTAGCTTGAGCTCACTCTATCACATATCTGAGACACCCATGAAATATATATTGTGGGTTCATTTTTCGGCCGAGTAAATCAAAATGAGAGACACGCTCAAACCTAGCCGACCATACAATTTTCGGGATCCTTCCAGCCTTGTAGGAATTAAGACTCATATACGTTTTTACGATGGGTTTGAGTTCTATTCCTCTTTCATTAAAAACACTAGCACAGCACTCAGTAATTGTTGAAGCCAGAAGGGGTTTTGGATATTAGGAGTGCATCAATAGCAAATAGGATTGTTGGCACTTTCTGCCCTCCTATTTTAAGAGCGATGCCACCATTTACATCTAGATTCCTCAATACGTGATTTATAAATGGAGAACAAGGTGGGGGGTCGGGGGGGGGGAGCTAAAACACAGCCGTACTGTTCCCCCTTCTCAATTGGTATACGGTTTGTTAATTGTCCATTACTATCCCACCTTACCTGGCCATAATCCTAGCATGTAATCGAAATAATTTTGAGATTATCCTGATCAGCTATTTTTGCCAAAATGAGCCATAATTTACTGCATGGGATTAAATCAAATGCTGAACAGAGACTAACAAAGGCAACCTATAACTGCCCCTCCCTTGTTTGGTGTTTCTGCTTTCCAATTTATCATGCAGAAGCAGACGTTTGTGCATGTTATCAGGACTACAAGTGAGGTGTGAACGAATGTCTGTTTCAGCCCTTGGCATGCTGTTGTCCCTAAACACCCCCCCCCCCCCCCCCCACACACACACACACTCACATTCCCAGTGCTCTCACTCATCTAATTAAAGGTAAAATCTCATGGTGCACTTGTCAGACAAAGCCACCGCCACAGCATCCCTCCTGTATGGACTAGTTATAGGGCTGCTCCTGGCACACCAGTGGTATTGCCCTGCATTATATTGGCACCTGTAGCATAGCAATGCTCACGTCTAACATAATACTAGCCCTGACAGCAAGTTGATTATTAGTGCCATGTTGTGGGCACTTATGGCGTGATGATACCAGTCTCTAGCATACTGCTGACCCCAAGATTTATGATGGTAATTGCTAATATATTCTTATATGGTGTGATGTTGTCCAAACCTGGTATAAAGCTTGTCCTGGCAAAAAGGAGGCAATTGCTGGCATATTGTGGGTATCCATGACTTGATGTTGTTTTCCTCTGAAATATTAAGGTAAAATGTTGGTAATTCCTGGCATATTCTAGACTGCCATGGCATGATGATTCCCATCTTTGCTATAATGCAAAACTTAGGCTATTATTAGTATAATGTGAGCATCCGCAGTATGAGATGGTGGCATGGGCATGCATACAGGTTGTATCCGTAGGTAGCAGTAGTACATGCGAATATTTGTTGTTGACAAATTGATGCTTGAGCACCAATCATAGTCACCTTAGATAAAATTAATCTATTTGCGGACAGAAGATTTATTTTTGTAATGAAAACTCTAAGCTTTTGTTTGGGGGAACTGATTTTATTTTTCCAAAATGTGTAGCTTGTATTTAATGCCAAATAATCTTTTTTTTCATACATTTTAGAAATAATGTTTCTGAAGAGATTTTTAATATTTCCAAATATGTATATGAAGCTGATATTTGAGTGATACCCTTCCAGATGGTTCATAACCTTCCCGACAGCACTGCTGAATTAGCGCTGAAACAATGTGTAATGCCTGATATTCTGATATTGGTGAGATACTTGTATTATATTGTGAGAATTGTACAATAATTTTATTATTCCAGCCCAAACTTTCCTAGGAAATTCTTAGTCACAACATATAAATACAAATCTATTTGGAAGATGTGCAGAAGAAAAAAGTGAAAGGGACTCAAATTTAGAATTGTACGTGGATGCTATGAAAAAAAAGGTGGAAGATGAGATTAACCAGTATTTGACCTGCCTGATTATTGGATGTAAAGGCAGTTAATTGGGATATTTTGCATAAAAACTAACCATTTTGTCACCATTTCCTCACAACTTTCTTGGGGCACCTGAACTTCCAAACCTCCTGGAACAGGTCACATTTGCTTGGCACACTATGAAAGTACTACAATATCACATACGTGCTCTTTTAGAACGTATTGCTTTTTTACAACTGTATGTAAAATCGAGCTTCAAAGTTCACAATTTACTCAAAAGTAGCCAACCACTACTGTACACAACAAAAGTCAATGGGGCATATTCTCAAGGATTTATTGCCAAGTTATCAGCACTTTATCGCAGCCAAAGTGGCGGTAAATGTATCGCCCCATACACAAGCTGGTGCTAACAACCCATATCATCAGTTTATTTGCGAAAGCAGCCGCAAAAAAACATCGCCACAGATGACACCGGCAACTATCGCTAATGGGATGCAGAGTAGGCGTTCCCGTGAAAAAAGCTGCAACAACACCACTTTGCAACATTCACAACGACCAGCCAGATCGGTGATAAGAACCCAAAACAGGCAATAGGGCGCGTTAGCAGCAGGATCTTAGCACCTGCTCTGACCTGTAAAGTCAGACGCCAACCTACACCAGAAAAGGGAGCCCAGGCAGAGCCACACCTAAAGATCAACAGATGCCAATGAGCCAAAATCATGCATCTCGGAGCCCCAACAGGGCCACAACACCCACCGCCAACACTCCCAGGTCCGCCCCCCCCCCTGGACCTCCTCCACACCCCCTTGGATCACCACAGAGGCAGTGTAGACAAAACAGCGACCTTCAGAAAACGAACCAACCTCACAGTCCCAACACCAGAGAATGTAATTGCCCACTACAGGCTCAAAAGGACAACCATCCTCCGCATCCTGACCTTCAATGCCCAAAGGCTGACGGTATCAAAACAGCAGACAATCGACATTCCACCTCAGACAAAGCTGCTGGCCGTGCTGCACTTGTTGGCCTGTGGTACCTTCCAACCAACAACCGCCAGAGTCGGAGGAGTCTCACAGGAAGCCCAATCCAAGTTCCTCACAACTGTCATGGATGCCATCATCAGCTTGGTACCCCAGCACCTTCACTTCCCCCACACTGTGCAGGAACAGCTGGAGACCAAGCAAAACGTGTACGCCATAGCTGGCTTCCCACACATGTTAGGGGGCAATTGACTGCACACATGTCGTACTTGCGCCCCTTGGCGACACTGCACACATTTACCTCAAAAGAAAGCACTCGCATTCCATCAATGTGCAGGCAATAGTGGACCACCGGGGAATCTCCACCAATGTGGTTGCCAATTACCCAGGCAGTGTGCATGATTCCTACATCTACCAACAGTCCATCATCAACCAGCACTACCAGAATGGCACCCATGGAAATGCACTGCTCGTTGGCAAGTACCAAATGAAGACACAACACACCTCAAATCCACAATCATGCAACTTACAACACTGGGAATGCACATGTTACAAACTCACATACATCATGCCAAACAACATGCCCACCCACAAGACACAACAGCACAACTTACTGTGGGAACCTGGACCAGCCATGTACATAAGCCATCAATGGAATGACACCTCAGTCACACAATAGAAGATTGTGGGGAGAGGTGCAGACCAGGCATGTGCGAAGGCGGCAAGTGACCCATGAATGAGAATGTGCACAATGCCAAGTGTGGGGTGGATATGATTGACAGACTGCAGTATGCAGATCACACACATATCCATGTCTACGTACACCGCTGGTGTATGGAGTGTAGTGGACAGTGGACGCAACCATGTCACCCAAGCTAGTGGGGAATGTAGCTTATTACGTCCCACCCTGTAAGAGTGAGCGGAGTGGGCTGGCCCGGCATACGCCAGGCCAGCGTAGGGGTGTGAATAAAAGCACTTAGCTCTGAGTGCGATGTTCTTCTGGAATGCCCAACGCCTCTGCCAGGGCGCCGCCTCTCACCCCGCCACGAGGTTGACGCCGTGAGCGGTGTTGCCTGCGATTCTGTGCGCCTGCTGCACCCTGGGCCGCTGGTCCCCAAACCCGTCTTTCCCGCACCTGCACACCCAGGCCTCCCTGCTCACCTGCCGACACCGGCGTGTGTCAAAGAGGGCCCATCATAGGCCGGTGCAATCTCCAAGGCTGAGGCCCGCAACCTTGGCAGCCTCCTCAGACCATCACGGCCTCTGCGAGCAATGCCAACAGTTCTCTGCTCTTGATGACCTACTCCACTGGCATACACAGCGGACAAGTAGGTCACACATTTGGAACTGAGTCTTGATTGCACTTTGGCACAGTACATTTTTTATGGCAGAGTTTATATCAATATACTCCCTTTGATGTGGTGCCACCAAGTCTGTGTATAGCATTCCAACCACATGTGTGTGTGGGCCCTCGTGGACAACTGCCCTCGGCCTACACTGTGGTTGAGTAGGTCACTCATTTGGAACTGAGTCTTGATTTCTTAAGACGCATTTCAGTCAGGAGGAAAAAAGGATCATCATTACCGAGGTGATCGAACACTACCAACAACTGCCCTGGTGTCACTAACTCTGCATCACGAGCCAACGACACACGGATGTGGGCCCCTGCTGACCGCAGCCTCTGCCTACACTGCGGTCGCGTAAGTCACACATTTGGGACTTAGTCTTGATTTATACATGGCAGAGTTTATATAATTGTACCGGCCTCATTGCAGACTGCATCCCCTCTCAACCCCGGTGCCACTAAGTCTTTTTCCCAAAATTCATGGACACTCTCTGGTTGAACTTTGGTGGCGTCTGAGTCTATGGACTGGGGTTGTCTTCACCCTGATACCAACTTGGTGGTAATAACGAGGCTGTAGCATTCCACGCCTTAATTTGTCACTTCCGGATGGCTTCTGCCCTCTGCATCATGCCCTGGCGGACACCTTCCACTGTCCCCATCAACCCTCCACCACATTCACCTTCGACGAGGACCCGATCAGTCTGTGTGGCCCAACCGCAAGTCACCGTCCCATCGCTGTGTGCCGGTGCTGGCTGCAGTGCATCCTGGGCGACTAACTCTGTGCCACTCAAGTCAGGGACCCTGTCTGATAGGATATTGGATGGCCTCTGGGTTGATGTTCTTGGGGTCATCAATGCCATGTGTCTGTGGCCCTGTGCTGTCCGCTGACTCCAGCGTCAATTGCGGTCCACCAGGGGTCACACATCAAATGAAGTCCTGACCGGCCAAGACGTCGCATCACCGCAGGAGGCGCACACCACCACCACCAGGACCACTTTCGCCCACCAACTGCCTGAGTCAGAATAGTCGTGCTGGTAGACTAAAAGAGTTGCGCACACCTGTCATGGATGCCATCATCTGCCTGATACCCTGCTCAGCACTCCAGGTGCCACTAACACAGTGCACCACAACTCATGGACCATTTCAGCTTGAGTTTTGTCCAATGGAGAGCTCACGCAGCAATGTCACCTCAGGCAGTGTGGGAGACCTGGGATGATGATGAGGAAGATGATGTAGGTGTGACACACCCCACTGCAGCTGCATCAGGAATATCCCGAAGGGTCACAATCCAAGACAATTTATACACATGAGCATGCTCAGCTCTAGTGCCCCAACCTCAGTGCACTGCAACTCACGGACACTTCTGTTTGCATATTGAATGGCCTCTGTACTTGCTCCATCTAGCACCATGTTGCTTCACAGTTGTTTCTGTAATGCTCGTGTTTTCTATTTCCATTTTCATAGTGATCTCTGTTCAAGTTGCTGCCAGCACCAAAAAGGGGGGAGGTGGCTTACACTCACCTCCCCCCACATCCAGCACAGGTGACACTGTACATGTGGCCCTGCCAATAAAGGGGCCGGGCGCACGTGCCCGTAGCCAGTTCCACAAACTATCTGCATGTGCCCATGTGGTCATAATGTATGCATGAGGGCCCCGCGCCCTACAACATTACATTGTGCTGTGTACAGTGGAGGCAACCATGTCACCGCAGGCAATGGGTAAGACCTTGGAAATGTAGCTTTGTCGTCACCCACTCAATACGTAAGAGGAGTGACCTGGGCCATGTTGCATAGCCCGCCTTCATTCGAGCACCAGAACGCCGATTTATTCCAGCACGCCGATTTATTCAGCCAACGTGCTGCAACACGACGGACTCACCCCGGCCGGACGAGGCACAGAGCACTGAAGTGCCCTTATGCAAACCGCAGACGATCAATGAATTGGCCTGCAAAAGTTGCCATAGACTGCCTCACCTACCAATGGATACTTGCTAAATAGAGGATTCACGCTACCAGAATCCTTCCAAGCACGCCCCAATTCAGACAACCAAGTCCTGATGACGATCCAAACTAATGTGGATCGAAACGCCGTCAACCTAACAACCTAAACAATAGGCGCACTCTTCCTTTGTGGCCCTACAATTAATTAAAAGAACCTTTGCCTACTGTGATATCACGTTGTCACATGCGCCTTTGAGCCACTCACTGTAAATTATCTGCACCTTATTCACAGTGCGCCGTCCACACTGTTCACTTGCACTTGCGTCGCCACTTTAACTTTGTACACTTTTATGCACCAAGTTTTTTATGGTTATCATCAATTCAATTTATGCAGTGCTGTCTCTTACTGTATAACATCCGACCATGAAACTAATGTTATAATATAAATATGATTAACTATCTTTTTTCATACCAACGAGTACTCTCCTTCTTTCTTTACTAGTAATGCTATGTGCATGCATGTTTTAATTGTCTACATATCCTCACCTCTCAGGACATTGTCTCTTTACTGCACCTTACCTACCCAGTCCTGAATTGGTATATGGGTAACACTCCTGTAAATGTTACAAAAAATTCCGAGGCTCTGAGCATGGTTCAGTACAGGAAATGTGCAAATTCATGTGTCTCTGTCGCAGTGTGGGTCTCCTCTGTGGGGTGTAGGTGGTCCTTGATGGGACTTAGACACCCACCTATGTGATCTAGTTCGGCTTCCATGAGGTCGGACCCCACTCGCACCTGCTCGGCTACCTCCTTTTGGCATTCTGACACCTGTGTAGGGGCTGGGGTCTCCTCTACGTAGCTTGGTTGGCCTGCGCCTGGGGGTGGGTTGCCTAAGATGTCCATGAGCTGTTGTAGGGCCTCGGTGTCGATGGTGTGGTGGTCCTCTCCAGCATCACTGATGAGTTGTCTGATCTACTCTGCTGGAGGTGTTGTTTGTCCCTCTGCAATGTGAAGGGGAGATGCATGTTGACATTGTGTAGACATTTATTTTGGTGCATTGTTCTTGTTCACATGCAGACTGTATGACAATGGACATTGTGACTGTCTGGGAGGTGCTGAGTATTTGATGCGGGACAGTGGACATTTTGAATACATGACAGATGTGAGGTTGTACAAGTACATTTCCATCTCACAGTATCCTGCTATGTTAGATGTGATTGGCCTGTTTCTGTGCATGAGCGGACACAGTTGTGTCTTCTGTTCTGCAGTGTCGGTGTTGCACTTTGTACTACATTGTTGTCAATGTGGATGTGCTGTTATTGCCATGTGTGTGTGCTGCAGTGTGCCACGGGGATCAGGCACATGATGCTGGGTTATTGTGGGTGTGCAGTGTGCTACACATTGTTGTGCATGTGTGCCAGTGTGTCCATCTCCCCTAGTCCCTGGTCAGTACTCACCCTGTTTATGTTATGTCAAGTCCTATTGAGCTGTGTCCGGACTCCAAGCTCCTTGCACCATCTCCACACTGATGACTGTGTCCTCCATTTCCTCCAGCTCCTACTGTGGTGCAGGACTCCCACCTCCTGTTGCTGTTGCTGCCTTCCTGTTGGCAGCGGGTGTGTGCTTGGTTTTGTTTTTCACAGACCTCCTCGACACTCTGAATGCATTCACGTTTGTCAGTTGATGGTAGTGTTCTTTCACCTCTGTGCCGCTGATCTGGTTTTCCTGCGGACTGCACCCTGGCTTCCTTTTCTTCTTCTCCTTGGCCTTCCCCAACCCGGGGTTCCTTGCTGGTGGTCTGTGGGGCTTTTGGGGTTTGCATTGGCCTCTGCAGTAGGTCCGTGTGCATCCATGGTGCTACAGAGTTTATTTTTGTTTCCCTTTGTTTCTGTTCTGCTTTTATGGTGCCTGATCCCGCGTGACGAGTGGTAATTGCAGGCCTGTTGCTGGTTTTCACAGAATTTTGTATCGCAATTGGAATCATTGCAACTTTTTTTGCATTCGTGTTTCGCATTTCTGTGGGTCGCGTTGACTTTATCGCGGACATTTGATGCATTATCGTGAGCCTTTCGCATGGTACCGCTATGTTGAGAATACAACGTTAACAGGGCGTTATTTTCCCACAATAGACTGCAATGTGAAGAGTTGCATTAAGCTAATTTTGCGGTAATTATCACACGCTCTTGAGAATATCCCCCAATGTCTTGAAATGTCTGCCTCATAGCCATACTCCAATTTGCGCCTCTAGCTACCTCTTCATAGTCACATTACTCATTTTGGTGAGCACGTGTACAGGACCAGCCATTGCTCCAGCAGCTCCGAGGGTGGGAATCAAATTTTCCTCCCCCTTTCTTGCGCACTAATTTTGTACACACAAACATTATTTGCCCAGATAGACGGAGACTGTCTCGTTTAAAAAAACAATAATTAGGGCTTCAGGTGCTCCAGAGTGAGACCCTCACTGCCAGGCTCCCTACTGTCCTGTCCCACCAAGACTTTATCTATGCTCCTGGGTAAAATACGACAGCAGGGATAGTGCAGGACTCTTGGGGAGCTTATGTTCAGAGCCCAGGTCTCAGCTTATTCATGCAGGTGCCATATTGTATGTGAGGGGCCAAGTGTGCAGAGGTTTGCAGAAGATGAGAGGGGAAGAGGATCTTACACAAGGTCACCTGCAGCCTTTGCAGTGCCTAATTTGAGCCCTCGTTTCTGGTGGCGTCAGCACTTTATTGATTTCCACTCGGCAGCGGCACTTAATTGTCAACACTGCACTTATGACAGTCTGCCACATGGTGGAAAGGCTCATCTAATTTAGAGATAAGCAAAATTACAGTTCTTTATGAATACAAAGTACACATTTTCTAATCCATCCTCTCCAGCCATTCCTTTATCATTGAGGACCTGGAATAATCTAAACTATCGCACTTGCAGGAGATAGAGATGGTTAGTAGTTGTTTTGGTACCGTCTAGCAGTGATGAGATGGGCAATGGGTGGTGCAAGCTGCAGGGCCCTGGCACCTATAATTTGACAAATTAAGCACTTACCTTTTAAGGAATAAATACGATTAGTAGCAGTATGGGCTTGACTTTGAACCAGGTCAGAGGAAGAGAGCGGAATGATTTGTATGCAGACAGTTCTCTATGTGCCTCTCTGAAGGTCAACGCCCTGGACGTGGGCCCTGCTCTCCCATGCTAAAAGCCAACCCTGCATGTGCACTTCCTTTTTTCCATTTTAACGCACTGTCAAGTGGAAAGTGCAATGTAGGGCTGATTTTCTTAATGTTTTTGCCTAGGCTGATTTCGTTTTTCTGTTCACCTGGGACAGCTGTGCAACAGACACTGCAGATGTAAACCTGAGATCGCCAAAGCATATCAGATATTACACAAAAATAATATAAAGACATCAGCTTCACAACATCTTCCTTTGTGGTCAACCATTATTGTAAAATGTCCAAAACTTGTTCTGCTAGTTTAACTAATCATGACCCAGTCTTTGAAAGAACTGAAGTGTGGGAAACTGTAAATGTTTCAAGGAGCACTTAGCAGTGTAGCGCCAACGCAGGCACCCTTTCACCATAGTGCAAGGCTGTCTGCGTGCAGGGGAGGATTGTTTATGTGTAGGAAGGTGTCCCTTCCTGCACATAAATAATGCTAAACTGTCATTTTGTAACTTTTATGTGTGCTGCTTCATGCAGTACACATTAAAGTCACAAAATGGCATTTTTTTTTACAGATTGTTTATGTCGAACAAGGGGGACCTAACATAAACAATCAATGTTTTTTTCCATGTGTGCTGCACAAGGCAGCACACATTGAAAGAGCAAAAATGAGGAGAAATAAAGCATCTCTACCTGTGGGGTATCATGGTGGTCTATAGTTAGCATCTTTATTGGAGTAAATGTACTCTTGCCCACAGAGGGTTTTTCCTGTCAATCCAAATCTTCAAGGCCCGACAAAGTGTTATATCTATTATTTAAAGGAATTTGCCAGAATGGTGCATATGGAGGGTGAGAAACAGGAACAGGATCTGCGTATTCCCCCCAAAACCTGGGTAGCCTGTTAGCGGGACCAGGATTGGTCCACGTAGGTCTCCTTATAATTGGGTTTGTATTAAATAAAGAAGGGACGCGGGCACGGTGTAAGGAATTATTAAATGTGTCTCCACCGCGCCAAGAAGAAACCAGTGGCTGAGGGTAGAAATAACTCAGATCCCTCGTTGAGATGCCCTCGTTGAGATGCCTCGTTTGATCCCCGGGCTCATACCAATCAGTAATATGGGTAACCACCCTGTGGTCTCTGAAGTTAATGACAACTACATCCCCAGGTAGATATTTAGGTCTTTGTCCCACCCAGGACAACCTTCTCACGTTCACTATCTCTCCGTCTAGGTGAGGGGGCAGTGGCCTGTTGTTTCTAAGCCAATAGATTACCTTATTCTTTAAGTCTAGATTGCATTCCCTCTTACCTTCCTTGAGTTTAGGGTCCCCCGTGAGGACAATTACAAAAGGGGCTGAATCTGGGGGTAAATCTAAGTGGTGATGGGTTTTCATGCCATTTTTCTCAAGAGAGCTGACTCTATCCAAATTTGCAATGTTGGATTTTGATTTAGAGGATGGGTTTATTTTATGGGTGCTATCGATTGACTCTCTGTCCTGATGTCCCTTTGGCTTCGTTGCCCTAACAGGACTTTTACTGCCCTTATTATTTCGTGCATTTCCTGGGGGAAGTAATTTCTCTCCTACCTGTGCTTCTCTATCAATATTTTGTACCAATTGTTGTGTTGATTTGGGAGATGTAGGCCTCAGGGATTTTGGATTTGTAAGCTTATTCGTATTTGCTTCCTTATGGCCAATAAGATTTACAGGTGGTACAATGGCTGGGGGCACCGGTACATGCTTCGCTAGGTCCTTGATTAGCCCTGTATTTGTAGTAATTGCCTGCTCAAGAATCTCCAGCAAATGCTCTATTCTTTTTAGTCTCTCTATTAATGGTAATGTAAGGGATCTAAATAGTTGTTCCATACTTCCTATTAGTTCAGTACTCGATGTTTCTTGTCACGGACAATGTGGTAAGGTAGCTAAGCCTGGTATTGTAACTGCATTAGATGGGGGGGCTGTAGGGGATTTACCAGAGTCAGTGTGATTAGTCTTATTTCTCTGTAATCCACTCCCCCTCTTTCTCCTTTTTCTTGGAGGCGAGCCTTGTACTCTAGGTGGCTTTGATTTTTTAGCCTTTTTTTGGAGGACCTCTACAACTGGAAAGGGCGCCTTAACTAGTACTTCAACCTCTGGGATCATATTACTAAGGGAGTCTGAAACATTTATGTGCAGTTCATTAGTCACATCGGGTGAGGGGTGTGTGTCTCGGAGGAGTATTGGGATGCTGTCATTAATAGATATGTCAATGTCCTCATTTTCAATGTGAAGACTCGTGTGTGGGCTCGTGTGTGGAGAGGTAACTTGCTGTAACGGGGCTCAAGGACGAGCGATTACTTTCCATGAACTCAATTGAGCGGCGTCGCTCAGCCCGTCGCTCAGCAAGTATGCTTTCTCTATCCTTCTTGAAAAAGAGCCCCTAATAAGATAATTGTCAAGTGTGCCTCTATTTACTCCTCCTGCCAACGTTGATGATCCTTCCATAAGACTCGAGGCCATGGTTCCAAAGGGCAATGTGTAAGACACTTAAGCATAGGAGTAATGTCAATCATGAACAAGGGCAGACAGTAGTTATAAAATGCCTTAGACCTGACAGTGATGAATGCCAACTTACTAGAATATACCGCAAGCTGCCCGTGCCGAAATGTCAGAGTATAGGCCCAGCCTGGCCTCCTCTGGCCTCTGAGGGCCACAGAGGGCCCGCCCTTTGCCCAGGCTTCGCCCGCGCTCTCCCGCGCACGACTCGCGTGGGCGAGAGGCGTTCCTTGTATTTCAAGCGCCTCCGGGCGCTGCAATTGCGTCACTTGTGCGCCGTGGCCGCCGGGGCACCTGGGGATTGTAGTCCCTGCCCTGGCTGCGGCGCTTCCAGCAGGTAAGAGCCATTCCCCTCACGGCGATACCAGGTCGACACTAGGTTCACGTGCCTCAACAGCCATTCCCCTCACGGAAAATGGTTAAACAAAGGTTGTGTCCTCTGTCTGCTACTCCGGATAGGGCTCCCACTAGGCGCTCGGCGCTCCTCGTATTTCAAGCGCCTCCGGGCGCTGCAATCGCATCACTCGTGCACCGTGGCCGCTGGGGCACCTGGGGATTGTAGTCCCTGCCCTGGCCGCGGCGCTTCCAGCAGCAAAGAGCCGTTCCCCTCACGGCGATACCAGGTCGGCACTGGGTTCACGTGCCTCAACAGCCGTTCCCCTCACGGCAAATGGTTAAACAAAGGTTGTGTCCTCGGTCTGCTACTCCGTAAAGGGCTTCCACACATTATGTTTCCAACCTTGTGTGGTTGAATGTCGTCTCTTACCCACTGTGAGCCACAGGGGCGAATATTTTGAGAAGCCTCTGGCCATGTATACAGCTTTGTGGATCTCTGTCACTTTCTCGGCCGGGGCTAGGATTTAGCCGATTCTGGAGAAGACTCTATGCGCTCCTGAATAATATGAGTATGCCTTGGTGTGTGAGTTATGTCTTTGCTAGATATCTGTCAACCCCAGTGTCTTGGTGAATCATTTAAGTTGCATGTTTTTGGGGGTACCAGTAGTCGGTGTGGTACGATCCATCTGGGGGTCTATAACGTCATTGAAATCCCCCCCTATTCGGTGAGTGCTTGAGCCTGTCTACAGGAGGATATTTGTTATCTTTCCTAGAGTGTTCTTCTGTAAGCGCGGGGTGTGCAGACGCTAATCAATGTAATGTCTTTCCTGTCCCAGATCCCCTTCACAGCCACAATCATCCTGTTCGGGTCTACCCAAGTGTGTTCTACTATAAATGGTGGGTATTTCCTGAAAAGGATTGTGACTCCTCTTGCGCCTGTGGAGAAACCTGGGTGCACCAGTGTCTTATATGCCCCCTTCCTAGAAATCCACACTGTGTTTCCTTCAGGTGGGTGTCTTGGAGGAATATCACCTTGGGTTTCAATCTTCTAATGCATGCTATTACAAGGCCTCTCTTTACTTTCTTTCCCACACCATTTATGTTCCAGGAGATGACAGAGTACCTATCATTATGGTGTATCACTTGGTTGCTCACTTGGGCCTTGTGCGACATATGTTGGTGTGTTTCTTACGTATCCTGCTTTCTTTTTGCACTTTTTTATTGTTAAAAATGCTGCCTGGTTTCAACTCTGTTCTAACAATCTGTTTCCCTATGCCCCAACTCACTGCCTGCCCGGCCCCCACACTCTCCCTCAACACACACGTTCCTTCCCCCTTGGGTCAACATGACCAATTGTAACATGGATGGTTTGGAGAGGTCTGTTGCCCACCCTCCTTTAGAATCTCGAAAAAGCCCCTAACCTCCTAGCTCCCCGGTTTACCAGTATTTGTCAGCTTATCTGAGGAGTAGCTTTTAAGTCTATTTCGAGTCTCTTTTCCTGTGTCAGGAGAGTCTCTGTGGATAGGGAGGAATGGTGAAAAAGATAGGAAAGGTAAAGAGAAAGTGACAAAAAAAGAGATATTAACTGAAAGAGAAAACACACACGAGGGGGAGAGGCACCTGAATGCCAGCTTACTATCCCTTCGGATATGGATGTATGACGTTACCACGCATACTATTACCACGCATACCATTACAACGCGGTATTTACAACGCATACCGTTACAACGCATAGTGCTTTGAGGTGCTGGATAGTGGTAAGTATAATTTTATATTCCAACTCCAGTCCCCGTGGACACTAGGGAAGGTGTTGGATATAAAATTAAACGTATTCCCTATCCTAGAGCGCCCCCCTGCGCAATGCGTTGTAATGGTATGTGTGGTAATGCCTGCGTTGTAAGTGTAGTGCGTGGTAAAAAATGTGTGGTAAACGTTGTAAACCTTCGGATATTGATTGGCCCAGTGTAATTGATCCTTCTCCGCTTCCACCTTGTCATGTCTGTTGCAGTGGTTCACGTGCCGTTGTGCCTGGTATCGGTTCTTCCAGGGGGTGAATGTTTTGCAGTAGTGGGTGATCACTGTCCGAGTCTGTTGATATTTCTCTCTCTCTGTGGTCCGGAGAGTGTCGCTGTGTAGAGTCTTGATTCCCTCTCTGTCTTGCGATTGAGTTTCGTCAGAGTCTGAGGCCTGGTACACCACTTCCGTCGTCCTCCTTTTGTTGTACGGAGTTGCTCTATTGAGATCACCCAAATGTCCCGAGTCTTTTTTCAGTTTTAGTCTTTGCGATTTAGGCCTACTTTCCCAGGTAGGGGCCCCCATTGCGAGTGATGTCTCGTCTCTTTGTATTCCTTTGAGATGGCATTCCTCTATCAATTGACATGCCTCTTCTGGTATTTGTAAGAAGAACATTTTGGCCTGGTATATTATTTTTAAATTGGCCTCAAAGAGCAGCACATACTGTATTTGGAGACTTCGTAGTTTTTCTTTCACTGAATCAAATGTTTTCTCTTGTTTTTGCACCTCTCTTGAATAGTCCGATAAAACCATTATTTTTGTATTGATGACACCGATTTCCCCCATCTGACTCATTTCTCAGAGTATGAGGTCTCTGTCTTGGTAATTCCAAAAACACACAATTAAAGGTCTGAGTGCAGTCCCTGTTGGAGGTTTTTGACTTGGTATCATATGGGATTTTTCAATCACAAAACAAGGGGAGAACTGCTCATTTGGGAGGGATTCTGTAAGCCATTTGCACAGGAAGGTGGACGCTTCTGATCTTACAATTGTTTCCGGAAAACCGATGAGTCGCAGGTTGTTGCTGCGTGAGCGATTTTCTGCATCATCCACCCTCCAAGCTACCTCCTTCATCGCTCCCATTAGGGAAGTAACCTCTTTTAGCAAGGTGTGTGAGGTATCTTCTACCTCCGATATTCCTTGCTCTGCTAGTGTGACTTTTTCAGAGATATTACGGAGATCTTGTCTCAGCAGGTTGACATCCATACTTATTTCTTCAATCTTGCTCTATAGAGCCTATCTGGAAGATTGAATTGCTTGTAATAATATTGGATTATCTGGTATTTCTGCCGTGGCCCCTGCTGTTCCCGTTGTGGCACCCATGTCCTTGGCATAGTTATCCATTTTCCACGGCCTTTGCTTTTTTAAGACTTTATCCTTTTCCATCGGGCTCAGCCCTCACAGTTCTACAGTTAACTGTGGTTGTCTGTCTTTGTCTTCACTCCTCTGGCTGCTATATCGTGGGGTCCTTAAGGGCTAATTGTGTTTGTCCTCTGTTTCTCAGAGAGGGGCTAGCCCGTCTCAGTCATAGCCTTCTTCCCCGGGAGCAGGATCACTGCTTGTTGCATTAGGTCTCCGGCTTGAAGGTATCCAGCCCTGATTTAGGTCTCTATAACGTGAGTGGGGTCTTTTGCCACTGTTGTCAGTACTGTTTCTTAATTAATTTCTTTGTTGCTGGTCCCCAGGGAAGGTCTCATTGACAGTTCGAATCCAACACAAGTCGCTAGCTTCCCTCACTTTTAGTTGCTGCCTTCCAGGCTTGATGGTTTCCGGATCTCGCTTGGATCTCCTGGATCGGTGGCCTGTCCCGGACGAGTTCACCCAGTCCCCCTGATATGAGTTGCAGGGCGGGGAGAGACTGGCTCGTCGGATCGATTTCTGCACCGCTCACATCACCTATCCCAAATCACATCCCCAATGCCAGAGGTGCCGCCCAGCTTTGTGATGGTGGGGAAGCATAGCCGCCAAGCAATGCACACTATAGCCCTGTTTTTTCACTCGATTTCCCTTTCTCCCTGGGGCCCACGCAGGTATTGTGACAGAGTCTGTTCTCTTGGAGCCCCCTCAACAGGGTCTCTGCCAGGAGCTGTGCCCTCTAATGAATGCATGAAGGTGGAGAATATTCTGGATTGTACAAAACCAGGGGGTTGTCTGATAATTGAGAAAAAGACGCACAAATAATCCATACAGTACAATAAGGACTATTCTATACCTATAAGGGATTGAATCATATGTAAACTCCTAGGGGTGGTAATCAGTGGAAAAATACGCTAAGAAAAATCCACTTATTCACCATTGTCCTCGTATCAGGTGGAATCAAGTTGAGATCTCGTTGACTGTGATTTGATGTACAACTTAGAATATTCCTACTATTATAAGACAAGAATAAATAGAGATTTACTACTGTTTTCATAATGAGATAAGTTTTTTTAATTTGTCCAGAATAAGGTGGGAAATTGATCTTAAGATCCGCAAAAACGCTGCGTCGTAATAAGTATATTAAGGACATAATATATTTTAATCAAACGTTTGTTTGATGTTTACATTCACGAGGAATTGTTATATGTTTTCTGTATACTAAATCTTTATGAAGATTATAATTGTATTTATTTGATATATGTCCATTAAATTGTTTTCAGTGAGGGCATACCAGAAGGTCTGCACATTTAGGCGAATGTATGAAAATATTGAAAGACAGAATATCAACATACAAAAATGTCGGAGCAAAAATATTGATGTCAACAATATGGACATCCTATCTACAGCATGGTAAGTACAAAAATATAGAGAAAAAAATATCAATGTCAAAAATACAGTTTTTAAAAAATATCCTTTTTTAAAATTTAAATTTTTTTAAAATAAATTAAATACTTAAAAATATAATAAACATAGTTAAACATATTTTATAATATTTAAAATTAATACGTAATATACATAATTTAATAAAAAAATAATTAAACACATACATATAATATATAACATATATACTTACTTAATAATCAGTTTTAATATTTATTTTAATAACATAAATATTTAAAGATATTATAAATTACAAATTCATCTATACACGTAAAATAACAAATAAAAATAAAATAAGTATGCAAAACAAATTAAAAACATTAAATTTACTTTCAATATTTTTAAAATTAATTATATACTACATTGACTAAAACAATACAAAACATATTAAGTAACAGAGGGAATAAAATACTATTCCAACTAAAAAAAAAAACAACAGTAAGGAAAATGTTGGATAGCGTAAGGGTAAAAATTACTATTCCCACTCCAAAGAGTGCAACAGTAGGGAAAGTGTTGGATAGTGTAGGGGTAAACATTACTATTCCCACTCCAAAGAGTGCAACAGTAGGGAAAGTGTTGGATAGTGTAGGGGTAAAAATAACTAATATCACGCCAGAGAGTGCAACAGTAGGGAAAGTTTTGTATAGCGTAGGGGTGAAAATTACTATTCCAACTCCAGAGAGTGCAACAGTAGGGAAAGTGTTGGATAGCGTAGGGCTAAAAATTACTATTCCCCGCCGGAGAGTGCATCAGTAGGGAAAGTGTTGGATAGTGTAGGGGTAAAAATTACTATTCCAACTCCAGAGAGTGCAACAATAGGGAAAGTGTTGGATAGCGTAGGGGTAAAAATTACTATTCCCACTCCAGAGAGTGCAACAGTAGGGAAAGTGTTGGATAGCGTAGGGGTAAAAATTACAATTCCAACTCCAGAGAGTGCAACAGTAGGGAAAGGTTTGGATAGCATGGAGGTAAAAATTACTATTCCAACTCCAGAAAGTGCAACAGTAGGGAACCTGTTGGATAGCGTAGGGGTAAAAATTACTATTCCCACTCCAGAGAGTGCAACAGTTGGGAAAGTGTTGAATAGCGACGGGGGAAAAAATACTATTCCCACTCCAGAGAGGGCAACAGTAGGGAAAGTGTTGGATAGCGTAGGGGTAAAAATTACTAGTCCAACTCCAGAGAGTGTAACAGTAGGGAAAGGGTTGGATAGCGCAGAAGTTAAAAATGACATATTTATAAATACATTATTTAAAAAAAATTCTATCAATTAATTAATAAATAAATCTAAACTATTTTCAAATACCAATAAATAATTATTAAAAACATAATTAACGATGAATAATTACATAACAATAAATTAATAATAAATACCAATTAATAATAATTAATTAATATTAATTACCAATTAATAAACATTGAACAATCAAATATAATTTCTAACACAAAAAGATTAATTATTAAAAAGTAATTACCAATTAACTAATATTGAACAATTAAATAATTTGTTATAACAAAAATATTAATTAGCAAACATTAATTACCAATTAATAATTACGTATTTATATAATAAATTAACATATCAATAAATATTATTTAGTAATATTTCATTACCAATTAACAACAACAATAAAGTAATGTGCATACCAAAAAAATACCTTTAAATAATTACCAATTAACAATTAATATCCAATTCATTAATTATCAATGCCAATCAAAATGTAATATTTACTTAATTACATATCAATTACTTTACACAGCATTCCCCTATAAACACACAACAAACTCAAATAATAAAATAATACACTTAACATAATTAGCAATTAATCAATTAATTAAAATGAATTACCAATTAATAAAATGTAATTACCAATTAAAAATCAATTAACAATAATATAATTAACAATACCAATTAATAAAAATAAATTACTACTTAATTACATTTACATTACTTCCCACCCTATTCCCCTATAAACCTAGAACTCGCTACAGAACTTACACACAAAAATTAATTAAAATTAATTAATAATTCTTAAAAATGAATAATTATTTAGTATAATTAAATTACTTCCCACCCTATTCCCCTATAAAGCCAAAACCCGCTACGGTACTAAAATACAAAATTTACTTAAATAACATTAAAAAAAATAACACATACATATTAAATACATAATAATATACATAAAAATCATATAAAAATCGATATTAGTAACTTGGATATTACTTACATCGATATTAGTAACATCAATATTACTTACATCCATATTAACAAAATAGATATTACTTACCTTTAAAATTCTGTCCCTTCGATATTAAAAAAATCGATATTACTTACCTTCTATATTCTGCCCCTTCGATATTATGACATCGATATTATTGTAGGTCGATATTAAAATCTCGATATTTTGTCTGGTCACCCATTTAGGTACCATAGACAAGTGTAATATATGGTGAAAACTTGACAAATAAATAGAGATAACAATGGACATTGCTTGAAATATATCAAATCAGTGTATTTTTACATTTTTATAATCATGTACTAATGTGAATATTGTGAATGTAATAAATTGTATTTTTATAATAAAGAATACATTTATAAATTTTAAAGAGGAAACTATCATTTATTGTAGATTAGGTTTATTGAATAAACATCTTTTAGGGTAAAAAAAAACTGGTTAAGTGCTCCCTAATTGATTATAGGTGGGTTAAATAATTAAGAGCCTAAAAGGGAAAATTACTTATTTCTTTTAGCTCTTTTCACAAAGACAGACAATGCTAAATACAGATGAGGGGTAGTAAGAAAATGCATAGACCTGTACCAGACCATTCTGCTACCTGCTCTGGTTATCTCATGTAGTAGAAATCATTCTTTTTTTGCGCCTGCACTTTAGGGTTTGTTATTTAGATTAATGAACATGTGTCCTTCGGAATTCACTGCTAATTCATTTTTAAGAAATGCATTTTTCATTGTGTTATGAACACACCGACATGATGAAAATCTATCACTGGAAAGGTTTATGCAGCTAATTGTTGTGTTTGTGTCGGTGTCATTCCCACAGGTCGATATATTGCAATAACAAGGTTGGACCACTATCTCTGCAGAAGTTCTAGATACAAACACTCTGCTACTGCAGTACAGGCATCTGTATTGTTTTGTTCTGTGGTTGGTGATGCTACCCGACGTTCTCGTGAACACCCCTTCATGATTTGTCACTGCCAGCTGGGCTTTGGCCATGATATACAAGTATCAAAAAGCCTTCGCAGCTTTGCCAAGTCTCATTAAATATGGAAATATTTTTTTATAACTGTAATGAATAAAACTCTCTTAAAGGACTTGGAATGTGGAGACAGTTAAGCTAACTTGCAATTATTTGAGGGATTTTACTTCTCTGCCCCAGATAACAATTCTTTCTGGCCTGTAAGTAGTATGAGCTTTGATTCCTTAGGGACCTTCACTAATACCCAGATTCTGTCTACTGCTACTCATACCCTATGTCAACAAATGAATATAAACTCTTTTATTTTTAAATGCATTGTCTTGTTCATAGATTGTATAGACAATTGATGTCTGTGAGAAATACGGGCATGAAGGGGGAATATAGTAAATGTTGATTATATAGCCAGGGTGCCAGTGACTTTAATGTGGTAGCCACTAGTTCTTTTCACCGGTTCATGTACTGGTAGCAGTGCTACTAGATAAAGTTTTTCCGGACAAAGGGCATTCAACTACTTAGCATAACCCCAGAAAGCATTAAGCATGCATCAGAAACTAGTGCACAAAGCGTCACCATCTAGTTGCTCGCCTTGACTGTGTGAAACGCTTGCCATTAAGTAAACGTTATAGGCTTGTGCTGCTTGACAATAAGGGGCAGATTCACAAGTCCCTATCGCCACCACAATGTCACTTTCAGTGACGTTGTGGTGGCGATAGGGGCCTCGCCTTATTCACAAGGCAGCGTTAAGCCACTTAACGTAGCTTAAAGCTGCCTTGTGAATAGGCCCCCTTTCCTGCTGTGTTTAGTTTGCAAGGGGTGTGCAGTGGGTGTTGTGGTGGGCGTACCACCGCAACACCCATTGACAATTACGCTGCGCCCTATTCACAAGGGCAGTGTAAATAGGAGCTAACGCCAAATTTAAGACCAGGAAAACCCTGGTCTTAAGTTGGCGATACGAGGAGAAATTCTTTATTTCTACTTGTTTTTGCATTTTCTATGGTGCTGCCTTGTCCAGCACACATGGAAAATGCAAAATGCCATGGTTTGTGTATGTACAGGAAGGTGCCGCACCTACGTCATAGATTTCGGGGTGCGGTACGCTCCCGCATACCACCAGTGTCACAGTCAGACGTGCCGCACCTACGTCATCGATCCCGGGGTACAGTACGCTACCGCATACCAGCAGTGTTACAGTCAGACGTGCCGCACCTACGTCATAGATTTCGGGGTGCGGTACGCTCCCGCATACCACCAGTGTTACAGTCAGACGTGCCGCACCAACATCATTGATCTCGGGGTACAGTACACTACCGCATTTCACCAGTGTAATAGTCAGACGTGTGGGACATAAGTCTGCAGTCTCAATGCAAGAGTAAGTGATGTGTAGAAAACATACCCAGCAGTGCCCAGCATCAGAGTGTGTATGTGGCTAAGACCCCCACCAGTGCCCAGCAGCGCCCAGCATCAGAGTGTGTATGTGGCTAAGACCCTCACCAGTGCCCAGCAGTGCCCAGCATGACAGTGTGTGTGTGGCTAAGACCCCCACCAGTGCCCAGCAGTGCCCAGCATGACAGTGTGTGTGTGGCTAAGACCCCCACCAGTGCCCAGCAGTGCCCAGCATGACAGTGTGTGTGTGGCTAAGACCCCCACCAGTGCCCAGCAGTGCCCAGCATGACAGTGTGTGTGTGGCTAAGACCCCCACCAATGCCCAGCAGTGCACAGCATGACAGTGTGTATGTGTGGTTAAGACCCCCACCAGTGCCCAGCATCAGTGTGTGTGTGTGGCTAAGACCCCCACCAGTGCCCAGCAGTGCCCAGCAGCAGAGTGTGTGTGTGGCTAAGACCCCCACCAGTGCCCAGCAGTGCCCAGCAGCAGAGTGTGTGTGTGTGTGGCTAAGACACCCAGCAGTAAAAGCCAGAACATACCATTGATAACCTCATCACCATCAGAAAATAGACACATGTCACCATACCCAAATTTGTACTTCACACCAGCTCCCAGGCACACAGCACTCAAAGACATTATCAGACTAACAAAAGTACAGAAAAAAAATAAATAGCTTTATTCAGCTGGATCCAAAAATCAAATGCAAATAAGAGTCCTTGCTCAATGAAGGCCAATGGCCAGTCCAAACAAGTGAGATAAACAGATTGGGCCACAATGGATGTTGACACACCCAAACATGCCTGCACATGGAGTTCAATCCTCAATGGTAACAGCGGTGGCATCATCTGTGGAATCCCCCTGCACCACAGGCACAGGAGAGGGAAGGACAGGTGTAGTGGGTGCAGGTTGCGTGGATCCATCCACACTGGCCGGTGCATTGCAGAAAGTAGCAACATAAACTTGGCTGCACACCTCAGCCAGTTCTGTAAAGCTACCACATGAAACCGGGGACACATTGGGGGTGGAGGTAGAGAGTTGTGAGTGTGTGGTCGCGGGTCTGTGGATGCATGTGTGTTGTGTGTCCCCTCTCCCTGTGGGTGTGCCTACATCCCCTTGAGATTTGGTGCGTGGTGATTTGAGTTTCTTCTGCCGTGTGGGTGTGCTGGGTGTGTCTGTTGTTGTGCCTGACCTGTGGCGTCTGCGTGTACTTTGGGAAGGTATGGGAGAGGCTGAGGTGGATGGGTCAGAAGGATGGGGGGGCAGATGCTGCTGGGTGGACAGAGCTGCCGTCAGTATTGACTCTATGGCAGCCACACTCCGACATAGATCAGACATGCCAGATGACATGCCATCCATGAACGACACCAATTGTGTAATGAGTTGTGTATGTCCATGGAGGACAGTCAACATGAATGTCTGACCTACAACAAGCAGCCGGAGTAGGTCCACAGACTCAGCACTGAGGGCAGCAGGGGACACAGGGGCAGGTGCTGCGGTGCCGGGAACAAAGGAGATACGGGGCTAGCACGGACCCTAAGGACCCTAACAACTGGAGGGTGGAGATGGTAATGGAGGAGGAGAGGCAAGCCAAAGATGAAGAAGAGGCCATTTCTGCGTATTCCCCCTCCTCGTGAGAGTCTGATGCAGAGCCGTCCGCATTGTAGGAGGTGTCGGTCACATGGGGTCCGGCCTGCAGACTCTCCTCACCCTCTGTGCCACTGGCTCCCTCCGACTCCTCAAAGCAGGTGGCACTGTCGCTGGGTCCCTCTGTCTGGTCCATGTCTGTGTCTCCTCCAGATTGTGGTGATGCTGCTGTTGGCAAGGAGAAAAAGAGAAACATATCAGTCACCTGTACACATTTGACAAATCAGCTAGTAACAAATTGCCAACATTTCTGAACATGGCATGCATCATGAGTCCCAATACACTGAACTATGCACAATGCTAAACCTACTCTTGGGCAATCTGAAGAGAAACCACGTACAATGTATAGTAGAGTAGAAGTAACAGGCAAGGCAACAACTTGTATGAGAGAGGGACTCATTGATGACCGACTGCATGACAACTGGATAGCTGATGATCATTCACTGTTCATTTTCCCACACTGACACACAAATCCAGACCTAGTTATGGTTGAATTGCTGTGACCCCGTGCCACATGGTAAAACTCCTTCATGAACTCCCATATGATGCCATTCTTGGACCTGGAGCCAAGTGTACCTTCACCTCACACTGGCATTACAGATGTCTACCCCCAATTTCACATTGTGTGGTTGTCCATCTATAAAGATTTCTTAACAACATGCAACTAATTTTGAGTATATGCACACACACACTGCACAGTGTGACTATGCACAACCCAAAAGTATTATACATGTACAGTGTGCACCTGTAGCTAACACATGACAATTAGAAAGTAAACCATGGACAAAGGCCCCTGAGGCAGACTCGTGCTGAAAATACATGTTGAGACTCCAGATCATAGCGAAAATATGTAGAAGGGCAGACACAGTGCACATGTGGTGCTAAATGAAAGGTAACAACAGGTGTCACAGACCTCCCTCCAACATTATGATGTGCTAAGGAATATGCATACTAACACATAGCACCTTACGAGTACCTGTGAAAGAAAAAGTTTGGGCACAGAGAAGGGCAAATGTTGAGTCGGGCAAGGCATGTAAACAAGCATCAGCTGAAACTTGGCCATTCTCTTGCCAATGAATGCAGTGGCTGTCTGACAACACCACTCCAACTGTGGGAGTGTTAGCATGCCTGGGAGCACTGCAGTTAGCATGTGACACACATGACAACAAACAGACATGTACCTACCCCCTTCTTGCTGCTGTCTCCCCTGCAACTGCCTATGGAGGTCTGGGAACACCACTTCCAGGACCCGGAGCATGTGGGGGGTGAGGTGGCGGGTGCCGCCAGGCCGGCGCAGAGCTTCCAGCTTCATCTGTACTCTGGCGATGCGGCGGGTCCAGCACTGGATGTCCTGCCACCTCTTCTTGATGTTTCTGAGCCTCCTGCGAGGCCCCCCCTCTCTCCTGACAGCCCTGCCGATGTCCAGCCAGATGTCAGCCTTCTCATAGGCTGATACCTGTCACGAATGTAAAGATAAAGAACATCAGTACACCTGGTCCATGTCCCAAAGATACACATATGCACAAAATACTTGAGGACAACAGGGCATAGGATGATGAACACACTTGCATCATTGTCCAGGAGTTTGTGGCCTGTGAGCAAACAGAAAAGCACTACATGATATTGAAAGGCTACAGATGACATAAGGGGTGCAAACCACTCATTCAGCATGGCACTCACTGAGCAATATATGCCACATCAGGGTGCACTGCAGCACGTGACATGCTGTCACACACCCCACTACAGCAAATAACCCTCTTCAGACAATACTGTGCACACCGGCACTCACTCCCAACAACATTGCATCTCTCAAATATACATACACAATGGCTGTAGTGTCACACACACACAACAGGTGCACAATCCAAGGTAACGCACACATCACTCACCTGATCCTCTGGTGTCCCATACAGCTTGCTGTAGTTAGGCAGGAGGGCATCCAGCAGGGCCTTGTTCTCCCCCTCACTGAATGCAGGTGCCCTCTCCATGGTCAGCTAATCAGGGTCCAGAGGATACAGAGACAGCAGCTGTGGTTACCACTCCAATTTTGTGCAGGCAAGTGCCCTCCCTCAGCTACATGCTGCCTTATATCTGTGCTGCTGAGGGTCTGTGAGTGCAATCACGTCTTGATTTGTCAATACACCAGCGGCCTCATGCCCCACCACCCCTTGATCATCAGGCACCTACTCTCGATTACACCCCTCCGTGCACCCCCTGTAGCCCCCAGTATACCACCACCGCGATCCTCCTCAACACCAGGTCTGCGGTCGGGCATCAGCTTGAGCTATTCCACCTGCTCGACTCTCGTCATCCCGACCTATTGTTTCTCACAGAAACTTGGTTCAGGGATGATTCACTTCCGAGCCTTCTAGCCATGCTGCCCCCGACCTACTCGGCTATTAGAATGGATCGCTCCGGGGGAAAGACAGGAGGAGGTGTCGCCCTGATAACCCGCACTGATTTTCACTTCCAGACACTACCTTCCTCCCCTATTCCCGCTGTAGACTGTCTAGCAGTCCGTTCCACTTCATTTGGGGTTCCCCTGACTTGTGTACTTATTTATCGTCCCCCTCAGTCCACTCCCCAATTTCTCACTTCCATTGAGGACCTTTTGGCCACTTTAGTAGTGAACAATTCAGCGGTCCTGGTTCTCGGAGATCTAAACTATTGGCCAAATGACCCGGCGGAGGACGCCAGATCTAAGGAGTTCACAGCCCTGCTTGTTAGTCTCAACTTCCTCCCCCAGCTTGCTACACCAACTCACATCCTAGGTCATCAGCTTGACCAAATATGGACCCTCAACATCCCAACCAATTCTCCTATCACCTCGCCCTGTCCCTGGTCAGACCACTCCCTTATCTCCTTTGCACTAAACCTTGGACAGCCGCCTAAACCTTCTTTGCCCAAAAACATCTGGGTTAGAAAGTGGGACAAGGCTGATCTTCCTGAAGTCTGCTCTTCCTTTGCGGCATCTAGCCCTGAGCTTAGTGATCTATCCCTCCCCACTCAGCTCACAGCCATCAACAACTGGCTGCTAAAGGCATGCAACAGTGTTGTTCCCCTTAAGAGAGTGGCTATTAAACGCGCCCACGCTGCCAACAGGTGGTTCACTCCTCTCCTCAGGGACAAGAAGTTGGCGGCGCGCAGAGCAGAACGAGCATGGCGACGCACCTATTGTCCCCTTCTTAGAGCAAAGTACTGCCTGGTACTCAATGAATATAAAAGGGACATTTTAAAAGCTAAAACTGAGTACTTTTCTGGTAGAATTCTGGCAGCGGAAAATCAACCTAAGGAAATATTCGCCACGGTACACGAGCTCGCTGCCTCCGACAGGGTGATTTCCAAAATTCCTCCGTCTCAATCGCTTTGCAATTCCCTCAACTCCTTCTTTATTGAGAAGGTAGCTCTCATTAAGGCCAACATCCCTCCCTCACTCCCGACACCGTCCACTGCTCCCTTGCCTCCTGCTGCTCCACTCCTCACTCAGCTTCCCCCTTTGACACGAGAAACCCTCCTTCCCATACTGGCTCGGCTAAAATCGGGCTCACCCCAGGACATCGGCCCGGCGTTTGCCCTGAAAGAGATTTTCTCCAGCTGTTATTCCCCTCCACTCACATTAATCAACCACTCCCTTAAAACTGGCATCGTCCCAAACGCCCATAAATCAGCAGTTATCATTCCGATTCTGAAAAAGGCAGGTGCCGATCCATCTCTGCCCGCTAACTATCGTCCCATTTCCCTTCTCCCTTACTTAGCGAAGGTCTCAGAGGCTCATGTCACCGGAACTCTGAGCTCCTTTGTGGAGTCTACCGGCCGCCTTTCCTCTTGTCAGGCAGGTTTTCGCCCGCTGCACTCAACCGAGAAGGTAGTAGTTTCGGTGATGGACAAACTGAGGGAGGGCATTGACATCTGCCTCCCCCAGGCCCTGGTCCTCTTAGATCTGTCCGCCGCGTTCGACACTGTGTTTCATGACATCCTGTTGACCCGTGTCGAGGCGGCGGGCATTGGGGGCACGGCCCATGCCTGGCTCCGGTCTTTTCTAACGGACAGGGAGCAGGCTGTCCATCTGGCCGACTTTGCTGCCCCTCCTCGTAGAGTGACATGCGGCGTTCCCCAGGGCTCCTCTTTGTCTCCCCTGCTATTTAATTTATACATCTCACCCCTTATTTTTTCTTTACAGCAGATGGAGGTCTCGGTGTTCAATTACGCCGACGACCTCCAACTTATTTTTAACCTTTCCCATTCTCCCTCCTCTGCCCAGAATTTCCAGAGGGTGATGCTCTTCATCCAAGATTGGATGAACTGCAACCACCTCAAACTAAATCCCGACAAAACCGAACTGGTTTTGACCGGGAGTGGTTGCAGTCTCTGGTCCCCGTCTTTTTGGCCCGACTCACTTGGTCCCCCTCCCCTCCCGGTTCCAAAGGTTAAAACCCTGGGCATCTTTATCAACTCCCAGCTCTCCCTTCACACGCAGGTTCACTCAGTGGTGTCCTCTTGCTTCTTTTCACTTCGCACTATTCGTAAGATTTCCCGTTTGTTTTCTGTTCCCGCCCTTAAGCTTATCCTCATGGCCATGGTGCTATCGCGCCTTGACTATGGGAATGTGGTCTACAATGGCGCCCCAGACTACCTGATCCGTCGCCTTCAACAGATTCAAAATCAGGCTGCCCGCCTGATTTACGGGCTCCCTAAATTTCATCATGCCACCCCTCTGCTGCAATCTCTGCACTGGTTACCGGTGAAGGAGAGGGCTCTCTTCAAGTTGGGCTGCATGACTTATCAGGCTAGGTCAGGGACTGCCCCTGTCTTCCTCTGTGATGTCATATCACCCTACCTTCCGGCCAGAGAGCTCCGCTCATCTCACCAGGCCCTCTTGACAATTCCCCGCTTTAGGAAGAAGAGGTCCGGGGGGACAAGATTTGCGGTCCTAGCTCCATCCTTTTGGAACTCTCTCCCTTCTGCCCTTAGAGCTTCTACCTCCTATGCGGAATTCCGCAAACATCTTAAGACCTTCTTGTTCTCCAGATCCCTAGCAGTCTAGCCTCCGTCTTTATGTCCACTGGTTCACCGCTACCTAGCGCCATGAAACCGTCCCGGTATAAGCGCGCTCTACAAATCTGTTAAAATTCAAATTCAAATTCAAATTCAAGGAGTAGTGTGTGATAGGCCACAATAGTTAGCATCCTATGTTCCATCCAATCCGATGACACAAAAGGCCATGACACGCATATGCATGGTTTGAAAAGTGAGCCAGAGCTGAACAACAACTTTTGCAACTTTGTGTACTTTTGCCCAACTGAATTTTCAAGATCACCTGTAGGACACTCTCAAATCTCTGTAACCATGACAACCTGGCTGCATTCTAATCCTACCACTCTTCCCCTAGATGTTCAGTATGTTTCATTTTTGAAAGTACACACATGTACGGTGCGATTGCCATCGCAAATGCAACTCATTGAATGGTGAAACGAGGCGTACACACGCACGTACGATTGGGGTATGCTCTGCTCGCGTATGGCTACAATGCATTGTGGAAACGAGGCGCACACACGCACGTACGGTTGGGGTACGCTCTGCTCGCGTATGGCCACAATGCATTGGGAAACAAGGCCTACACACGCACATACGATTGTGGTACACTCTGCTCGCATATGGCTACAATGCATTGTGGAAACCAGGCGTACACACGCACGTACGAATGGGGTACACTCTGCTCGCGTATGGCTACAATGCATTGGGGAAATGAGGAAGAGGCCTACACACGCATGTCCCATACAGTGCGTCAGACATGCTCAAGTGAATGGTTGTGTAGGCTGCGTCCATGACCTCATTCATGTCAACATTGGGAGAGTGCACCTAGTAAATCACATGGCAGGGATGTAGTGTACACTCATGTTGAGCATGTGGATGTATACATGCGCATGGCATCCTTCCATCAGCAGGCCCTAGGTCTGGCAGACAGTGATGTAGCACAGGAAATATCATCTTGTGGCTCACTTGATGTGTGAAGAGCTGTTGAGACATGTCAATGATCATGGTGCACATGTGTCTCACATACATACAACACATATCAGCTGAGTAACGTCTGCAACATATTGTAATCCACATAAACACTGGAAGGGCACACCATTCAGTACATGGAAATGTCACATCATGACATTGACATGCCCACTTACACAGTTGTGAAATTGACGCACAGCATGACCCTGTGTGACCACCTCAAGTGTGTGCCATGTGCGACACTGTGCATACTGATAGCATATGAAATTAACAGGTCAGTATCATATTCCTCCCTTTACAATAACCAGAAGCGTCAGACAGGATCTGCAAATCTGTGCCCAGCAGTACCCTTGTGCATCTGTAGGCAACATCTGTGGCTCCGTGTGTGTCATTGGCGTTGTGTGCGCCGTCATGACGTTGTCTGAGTACTCAGACACCGCCTACGTGTGCTGACGTCAGGTCTGAATTTTTAAACCCCAGCAGCGCAGTTCTGGTATAAGTGTCACCTTAGGTTTTTTCATTAGAAACTTTGTTCAATCACTTTTGCTGATTAGACTTCAATTTTCTAATCTGGACGGTGCCAATAGGGATGTCCGATGTCAAGCCTGTGAGGATTGCGACCGACTGATGTCACCATCGGTGTCTACACTGTCTCAACATCAAACACGACAACAAGAGCTGCTCCGACTGACGGGGCCTGACTTTGTAATGTAGGGGGTAGTGGTCCTGCAAGCGGCTCCAACTCCAGCAGTTGCCCTGCACTGCAAGAGGTCATGGTTTGGACGGATGTCGAGGGACCGGGCGTGGGGTTTGAGCCATCAGAGGCCCGGGAGTCAGCATCACACCTCTGTGGCAAAGTCGTTTGCAAAACACAAGAAGTCAGAGAGGTCACCGCTCTTTCAAATCCCTACAATGCACGTGCAATGCAGCAGGGGATTTGTGTAACACCGCCCACACGGCTCCGTCAGAGTCACGGGCGTCGTAACCTGCCCCACATCCTCCGGTCCATGGCCAGCATGCAACGCAGGATGAGTTTGAGCGCTTCCTCATGGCCATGCTGTCCCTCACTCCTCTGACGGGCAATGCCGCGGCATTGGGCCCAGAGGATACGTCTAGGGTCCGTATTGGGTCTTGTGCTCCGGGCCTGAAGCTGACTGGTGCATTGGCTCAGACGGCGCAGGTGCATTCGGCCCTGTGCTGCTGGGCCACACTGGATCCAAAACTTGATTCTGGTCCTCGCTGGTTGACCTCACGCACTCACCGTCTACAGTCCCCCAGGTTTCACCCTCGGCGCCGTCCTCGGGTGGTGCCGTCCACAATACCACACTCTAAATGGCTCTTGCGCTGGAACGGCGCAGCCAAACGGCGCGTTAGATGACGCATGGGGAGTATAAAGTAGACGAGCCGGCCACATCTCTCGACAACCCTGATAATCATGGAATGGGTGATAAGGAGTATTGTGATTGGTCTAAAGACCCACTGACACGTGAGTGTCAATCCCAAGATGGATGGACAGGTGGACTGGGGGATGCGAGTGGTCTGCACACCTCGTCACACACCGGTTTTGTTACAAATCCAACCGTGGCTTCGGAGGAGGGCCCAACCTACAGTGTGGTGTTGACATGGGCGGCCAAAGCCTTGCCCCTTAGTCTCCCTGTTGCGGCTGTGAGGACCAACCTCCTCACTGAGGTTCTTAAAGTGCAGTCAGGCTCGGCTGAGCCTCTGCATCCGTGTCACGAGGCGTTGTCTGACACTATTTTGGGCACTAGGTCCAGTCCCGATGCAGGTTTGGCTGTGGATAGGCACGTGGGCAGATGCCAGCACCCACCACAGGACTACCCATGTGGCCTGTCCTCCCACCCCACCCCAGAGAGCCTGGGCATCCAGGCCTCCAATTCATAGACCGCATTCCCATCTGCCCTGCCGGACAGGGTATCCAAGAGGTATGAGCAGTACAGCAAGATGGTATCATCGTCCCTGAGTCTGGAACTGCGGTCTTCCAACATCACATGCCTCTTTGTCCTCTACACCCACTCTTTGCGGGGTACGGTTGCGGATCTGCTGCCCGTTGTCCGTACGGGCAAAATTTGAACAAGCCCTTGTGGAAGGCCAAGCTGCGGCATGGCATTTGATCCGGTGTGGGCTGGATCGCATTAACTCACTGGGCAGGGCGATGGCAACCACGGAGGCAATTTGTAGCAAAGCCTAGTTGAAGTCCAAACAATTTGTACCCGATGTTCAGAGTACACTCATGGACATGCCGTTTGATGTAAGTTGCCTTTCTGGCAACAAGGCAGACCATGCGCTGGAGCACATTAAGTACTCCAGGGCTACGGGCAGGTCCATGGGCCTGTTGCCCCTGCACCAGCAAACTGATACCTTTTGCTCTTTTTGTGGCCAAGGAAGTGACACACACACATGTGCTGCCAGCCACACAACGCTGACTAACATCCAATGCAGTGGCGGCGGAGGTAACCGCTGTGGCGGTGTTCGTGGACAACGGGAGGTCAGTCCACACCTCCCCTGCAACATCTGCCAACACACCCCCTACTCTGTTCTTTCATGGGCATGTGACACCAGTGGGGGGCATGGCTTGCCAACACCTCCACCACTGGCGCACTGTCACATTTTACAGGTGGGTGCAGAAATCATCCCAAGCGGCTATTCCATCACCCTTGATGCAACCACTGAAGCCATGCCACCGCTATCCAAAAGCGTATCTGGAGATCATTGGCAACTGCAGCATGCAGGAGTTACAGCCCTCTTGGCCAAGGTGGCCAGCATACCGTTCCTGGGCCCAAAATAGGGTGTGTCTGCTACTCTGACTACTTACTGCTACCCAGAAATGCCAATAGGGGCGTACCCACTATCTTGGACACATGTAATGACAATGGCTTTCTCCGGAAGTAGACGCTCAAAATGCTGATAGTGGCCCAGGTCCTACCTGCCCTGGACCAAGGAGACCGGATGATAGCGGTGGACTACCAGGATGTATATTTCTACATCCCCATCCTGCTGGCCCACCGGCACTACCTGCGGTTCACGTTAGGCCACAAGCACTTACAGTTTCCCAGCTGCACTTTGGCCTTAGCTGCGCAACACAGATGTACATGTCGGTACTGGTATCCAGAGTTCTCAGTATGTCAGTTGACCAGCCGGTTCACCTGCCTCTCCTGGAGGACCCTATGCTGCAGCATCAGAGGACAGTCCACCACCCGTACCTGTACAGTCTCCGCCTTCATGCTTGGAGATTGAGCGGCGACTGTAGAGGCCATTTGACCTTCATCCTCAAGTCTGTAATTTCATCCATGCTGCCAGGTGTCACTCCACTAAGTTGGAATACGCCTGCAGTTGGACAAGATTTGTGGCATGGTGCACACCAAAGGCTGTGGACCCTCATTCTGCACCTCTTAATGAATTTCATCTCTTCTTACTTACTCATGGCCAGCAGGGCTCTGCTCTGGCCACTGTCAAGGGCTACGTTCATGGCCTTACACCCATACTAAGGCTGACTGATCAACCTTCTTTGTACTGGTCCCCTATTGTGAGTTATTTTCTGTAAGGCATCAGACACACGTGTCATCATGTTCCGTATGTGATGACTCAGTGGGACTTCAACATGGTTCTTACATTTCTGTAGTGTGCTCCCTTTGAGCAACAGCACACTTTTCTTCTCCACCTTCTTACTTTGAAGACTGCTTTTCTCTTTGTCATCAACACTGCCAGGAGAGTGAGTGAGCTTCAGGCTCTTTCTACATAACCTCCTCACCTTTCAGACCATCGGACCAGTTTGCGTTTCAGAATACACCCTATTTCCAGCACTAGTTTGACACGGACTTCCACATCGGCCACTCTTTCACCTTGTACACCTTATTCCCGCCTACGTATCCCCAAAGGAGATGGAGCAGCTGCACCGTCTGGACCCAAAATGTGTGCTCACTTACAATGTGGATCGCACACAACAGTTCCTGTGGATGAACACCTTTTAGACAGTCACGTGTATGCTGTAAAGTGAAGGCCGGTACACGAGCAGACCATCTCTCTGTGTGTTGTCTGGTGTATTAAGGCTTGGTACCCCTTCCCAAATACGTAGACTCATGTTGGGCTGAGGGCCCATTCCACTCGGGACACGGTGGCTACTACTGCCCTTGGTCGGGGAGTCCCCTTGCAGAACATTTGTCAGGCAGCTACGTGGGCCTCAATGCACACGTTTTGAAAACACTACTGCCTGGACAGCCAAGTCCGGAGGGATGTCGTATTTGGCGGCTCCGTCCTCCAGGATTTTCTTGTGTGATAATTGTTTTCTAGACCGACCACAGGCATTGGTCTTGCTGGGGTATGTTTTCCAAGATAGGAATCTGATGCAGCCTAGTGTTACTTACTGATGATTCGTTACTAAAGGTAAGTAACTTGTTCATACTGTTAAGTATATCTGCTGTAGGAGCATAGATGATGTGTCCTTGCTGTGATGAGAGGGTGTCCCATGTACACACACCATGCCACTTGTGCCAATGATCCATCCATATGTGGGATGGCTTCATACACAAATAAGATAAATGTAGGCTTTCTGATGAGGCTTATGTTTGACTATTGGAAATGCCACACCGCTAAGAGAATATGTCTGATCATTGCAAATGATGGAACATGTGTTGTGGGTGTGTGCATTGATGTCAGCTGTCTGGAGGTGCAGACGACCTCCTAATGAAAATGACGTGATGTGTGCGACTGACAAGATACATTCTCCCGCTCACTCAGACCTTCCGATCAGATCATTTGTATGCATGTCATATCCATTCCACAAACCACAGGTCTTGTACTTTACATGTAGGAGTGTCTTGGAGCTGTCACATGTTTCATGTGTGTGTAGCCCACGCCACACTCACAATTGTATTGATGTGTTGAGCATTGTTGCTTGTGCCATGTACATAGTAATTTCATTGTTCTGACAGTTGAACACAATTTGTAACTGGAAAATGTTTTGCAGGGCACCCCCCTCTGCCAAGGCCATTGCCAGACTTGGATGCCATGAGGGAACGTGATTGCATACGGCGTTACCACTTCCCAGCACAGTTGATTCAGGACCTGACGGACAGACTGGAAGCACACCTGCTACCACGACATAGGTATCCGACTGCGCTAACACCCAAGGTAAAGGTGAAGGCGGCACTACATTTCTTTGCCACAGGTACGTTCCAATTTAATATAGCTGATGTGGGAGGGATGTCAAAGACAATGTTCAGCCGGGTATTAAGAGATGTATTGGATGCAATGTTGCTGCACATTGATGAATTCATCACATTCCCTACTCCTGAACAGTTGACAGATGTCAAGGGGGAATTCTATGCCCTGGGCCGCATGCCACATGTAATTTGTGCAATTGATGGTACACATGTTACTCTGGTGCCACCACAGGCTCAGGAGCAAGCATACTGTAACAGGAAACACTACCACTCGATAAATGCCTTGGTGGTGTTTCTTGCCAACATGCTTATCTCACATGTTTGTGCTCGCTTTCCAGGATCGTGCTGTGATGCTTTCATCATGAGGCGTAGCAGGATACCACAGATGATGCTGCAGCTGCACAACCATCGGGCATGTCTAGTTGGTGGGTGTACTCTGTTAGCCATGTATGTCAGTATGTCATTACTTCATGAACGGCATCATATTCCACATGATGTCAATTTGCTGGAGACGCAGGATATCCAAACATGTCGTGGCTAATGACTCCCCTACGCAATCCCAGGACAGCTGCAGACCAACGGTACAACAACAACAATGCTCATGGGAAGACCAGGCGGGTGATTGAACGTACATTTGGACTCCTGAAGAGCAGGTTCAGGTGACAAGACAGGCGGTGCACTCCAATACACCCCACTCAAGGTATGTAACATCTTCATTGTGTGCTGCATGCTGCACAACATGGCAGTGGAGAAGGCTGTGCCACTCATCCTCGATCCTGATGAGCTGGAACATCCGCCCGTTGAGGATGAAGGCCTTGCCCAGGATGCAAGTGACGAGGAGGTGGAAGATGATATCCGGAGTCACCTCATCCGCAACTTCTTTTCATGATGGTGAGTCATAGGTGAATATAGTCCAAACCTAAACTTCAGAGTTGCATGGGTAGCATGCTGTGTATGCAGCTGACTGCATGCAATGTCATTTTTTTGTTTGATGTGCAGTGTCACACAGGTGCAGATGTAATGCAACACACATATGTGCTATGTGTGTACTTGAAATGTACAAGTGTACTACAACATCAGCGTAATTAACATGAATATGTCAGAATGACCTTCTACAGGACTTGACCCCTTGTGTGCCTCTCATCCCCAGCTCGCCCTGCCTGTTGTCCGCTGGTGCCATCTTGGTCATCCTGCTATTGCTCATCATGATTGCAACGTCAGCCGAATCAAGGGAGCATGCATGGACATGTGGAAAGTCTATTTGGGTAAGGACTCATATAAGGCTGTTTAGCGTTGGTATGTTTTCAATAGTGTGGTACATGTTCTTGCTCATGTTGTTTGACCATGCATACATGTAACCACATCATGTTTCCTATTACATGTAGGCCCACTCCCATGACAGGATAGTCACCCCACCTGACAGTCATCTGTACTTGTTTTAGACTCTGATGGCAGTATTAATGTGGGTTGACATTGACACTGAGACATTGCATATACCATGGTTTGACATTGTGTGGGAGGTCTCAACCACAGACTCTGTGGGGGATTGCAGCCTCACTGTGTGCATTACAATGTATCAAGATCATCACCTCCAACTTGTGGACCAGTCCAGTTTGGTACATAACAACCATGTTGTGTAGGTGTGGCCCAGTGCAAGTTCCACATGTTACGACAACTGTCCTGTGATTCTGTTCGCATGGATGCATCACCCCTTGTTGCAGTATGTCATGTCGCTGTTGTGTCGTTACCTCACTGCAGGTTGTGAGTACCGCTACACCAGCCTTCACTGTGAGTATGAGTTCTGTTTATATTGACCTGTTGCCATGTATGTTGGGCTGATCACATCACAATGGTGTGCTGATGCACATGTTCAATATTCTGTGCCACCAGTGGGGTGCGGTAATTCCCATGATTCTCTAGTCCCGTGCAGCATTTATGTGCGACAGTCGGGTTCTTTATGTGGCTTGGCTCCTCATTGATTGTTGTTGACTATTATTCCACCAGCTTGTCATGTTTACCATGGTGAGGCACAGTTACTATAGCAAAATACCTGCTACTGAGTGCCTGTATTGCAATTAGGTGATTAGCTTCCACATCATATGTGATGCTGACAGCTGTTGTGGGTGATGTACAGTCTGCCCTCATGGCCCTTACGGGTACACATGAACATATACAGAAGTTACACTTTGCGTAAGTACCACTTCCATATGTTCAGATGTGTTTGCAGGGGACACATCATCATAGATTTTGAATGATTATTTGTGAACACAAATCTCATTGCATCGTAGCAGAATTGCCACCTTTACCCAAGGCTGAAATAGGTGACAGGCTGTCCTAGGTTTCCTGTGTCCGTGTTACGGCATCTACTCTTATGTGATAGCATGATGACTGATCTCTAATTGGCTGCAGCCGGTATACTTCACAGGTGTGACTGGTACAGTGAATATCATGTGGTATTTGTAGTGTCTGTGACATGAGGTTGTACTCCTAATGCTTGTGTGCCTCTGTTACATGTCTCCTTCCCTGCAGTTCCCATCCTCTCCTTCCCTCGCCTGATCCCCCTTTTGTGTCTGTCATTTGTACTCAGAGCAAGGGGCTATTTGGAGGTGGAACCCTTTGAGCATCACACCACTCTGATGGAGTAAGGTATGGCCAGTCCCTGGCAGTCTGCATTCAAGGTGAGATCATTCAATGACTTATTTTGTCTACTGGTTAATGGCACTGACCATGTATGTTGGATTTTGCTCCATGGCCTCACAAGGTAAATCATCATGTAGTGCATGACAAGTAATCACAAGTAAATATTGTGCATCCTTGATGTCAATGCACATGTCCTGCTAATGTGCATGTATGATTTATGAACTATTGTAGGATCATTGATGATAGGTGTTTACGTGTACTGTGACAACATGGATGGTGTAGGTTGAGGCTTAAGTACAGTATTGTGTGTGAGGTAGATGGGTGTGTAGTTGCTGTTTTGCTTTGGACACAGTACATGTAGACTACACTTGCCAATGGTGTGTGTCCTGTGCCCCACTTGTCCCTAAGGGGTCAGGTCCTGTGACTGTCATCTTTGCTGATTACTGTGTAATTGAATATGCACTGACCCTGAGTGACGCAGACACTCCTGCTTCCACATACACATGTGAGTTAGTGGCTTGACAACGCCCTTGTGGTATGTGCTTGTTGTGGAAGTTGACGCACACATTCAGCCGTAATCTCTTCACTCATCACTGCTGCTGCATACACAGCCACTATGTTGCGCACAGTACCCAGATCCAGGACCACACACGCCTACAGATTACCCCTCCTTCAAGCCATTAGGAGAGCATACTCCTGCCATCCTGCACACAGGGAACACCAGACAATCATCCACCTGGTATCTGAAGACCTCAACCTCACCCATGAGACATCATCTGCCTGTGTGTGCAACTCATACTGGCAAGACTATGCAGAGACACATGACAGTGTGTCGACGTGCAACCAGGTAAGGTGCCTCATAGGGCACACACACCTTCCTTCCACCAACATATGGACAGTGTTACCTTGTCAGCACCACAGCAGCACACCTTACATTCCTTACAGTAACGTGGCAGTACACTCCCTTGGCAGACCTATTCTACATTTCCCTCACAGCCAGTGGATTAGCCACCAGGTACACACACCATTACCACGTCTCATGGGTGTGGTGTGATGTGGCCGTTCTGGTGAGGATAATTGTCACACGTGGCTAGATGTTCTGTGGGCGTTGCACACATCACATCAGTTGTGTACTTGTAACTCTATAGGGGGATGTCACGTGATCAGGTGAGCTTTTGTAGACTAATAAAGACCATAGGCCACTGTCTGTGCTGCCACCCTTTGCCTGTGCACCATTCATCACATCCACAGGACAGCAGCATGCTGATGATAGTTGACATGCCTGAGGACACAGTTGTGGGTACCACCAACGTGGCCACCTAGCTTTATAGCCCTGATCTATACACCTACAAATTATTTTCCTGTGCCTATCATTGACAGCAGTTATGAGAGGCAAACCACCCTCCAGCATTTACATACCATCACAGGTGTGTATTTCCATCCATGTATCTAGTTGTTGGAATATTGTTACCTATGTGTGTCCTCATCCAGTCTCATATCCAAGTGTGTGGATGGCTACAGTGTGTTGCGTACTCTTGCATTTCATACATTTGCAAACACATATTCTTCGTACTGTGGTTACAGGATGACTACACAAATGTGTGTGATGAAATCTTGATTTATTAGGTGATCTTGTGCAGCAAACGTGAGTAGGTGCTGTACAGAAAGGGGGGGAATCCAACGTTCACTGCTGGGGATGAGATGCCTTGCCCTTAAAGTCAACAGAGTCCAGCACACAGTGCTTGGCATCATTGGGCAGATTGTGACCAGCAAGTCCATGTGGGAGAGTCTGATGGGTGATGTTGTTGCACCCAAGGCCAATATGCCAGGTCAGGTGTCCTGGGAGTTGTGCATGACCTACTGCCTCTCAATGTCTTAGCCGTGGACGACCCTTCTTCCTTGGGGGACCCTCAGGTGCAGGCCTGGGTGATGCATGGGACGCTACGTCAGACAGTTCCTCCTCCTCCTCCTCCCTCCCTGTGGCTGGTGTTGCACTTTGCCTTGATGTTCCTGGCCTGGTGACACAGGGAGGGTGCTGCATGTTGCCAGCAATCCGACGTAGTGATTGGCTCATGTCCCGATGCACCGTCAAGAGCTCAGCCAGTGTTGCCTCCACCCGTCCATAATGTTGTTCTTGCCTGGCATGTTGCTCAGCCTGCTGTTGTTTGAGTTCGGTGAGGGCCTCCGCTACCTGGCTAACCTCCCTGGTGTCCCGCCGGTATGCCTCCAGAATGGTAGTCAGTTCAGTCAGACCGGTCCCTGCAGCTGACTGGCCAGAATCTCGCCTCCGCCTTGCGCCACTCCCACCACCCTGACCCAAACGAGCACGGCCTGCGCTTGTGGGCACATCCGATCGACGGGATCCCCGAGTGCTGGCAGGGTGGATGTTGTCTGCCACCTCAAGAGTATCCGTCAAAGAATGTCCCTCATTTTCAGACTGGCTGTCTGTTGGATCATGGGCAGGGCTCTGACCTGTCTGCTGGCATGTGGTGGGAATGGGTCCGGTAGTTGGCACGGATGTAGCTGGTACAGTTGCTGCAGGGGTTTGGGATCCAGAGGGGCCAGGTTGGTTGGGGTCATCCACAGTGCGTTGAGTGGCGTTGCTGTCAGTGGGGTGAGAGTCCTGCTCAGCCTGGGACTGGGATCCTTCTCCCCCCTGGTTGGGGGTGGTTTCCACACGTTGCCCTGTGTGTGTGACAAACAGACACAGTTAATGCACTATCAGGAAACATATTTATTTTTTAACCATTATCAGCATCACTGTTCCACAAGCTTGACATTGTTGTCATTGTTCAGTTGTGTATGTAGTGCTAGCAAATTGACATGTAGTTAAGTATTTTTTCCTTCTTCCATTCTCTTGACAATGAGTGACACAGCCATTGCTGTGTCTTGTCTTGCCACCACAACACATATACAGCATTGCACTGTTTGATGCTACATTCAGGATACAGTGTCAATCCTTATGGCTGCGTCAGGCATGCACAGAGTTCATATGCAGCAGGTTCTTGTAAGAGACTGAGTTTATTTCTTACTGATACATTCCAGTACTTTGGATAGTTGTTGCTGTTCCGTGATGGCGAAGCAATGCCAACCCCCCAGGACCTGCACACCCACTTCTGCATCATGGCAATAAGACGTGGCACTTGTCCTAGAGGCATCACCTTGCCAATACGTATGTCCATGTTGGGACTTAAGTGCATGCATAACGTTCATATTATGGGCCAAGTGCATTGTGTGAGAGGCACAATGGACTTGAGCATCTGCACTGTGCATGTTATTGTTGTATGTGTATTCATATCTGAAACTGTTTAGTTGTGGTAGATGACCATTGTGACAGTGTAGCACTCCATTGCCTGTCCCCATGGGATTACTTTCTGTACGGGATGTGTGACGGGCCATGGTAGTAGTTGGTATGTCAGTAGCAATCTTACATCTTTTTTGTGTTTTGGCTGTGCCCTCATGAGACATGCTACCTTGATCGTGGTTGAGGGTTCCTACACAGGATGTCTGACCTTGTCCTGGAGTTTTTGATTGCAATGTTCACAGGAGTGCCTTGTTCTGACTACAGAGCTATACAGACTGTGTGTCCTGTAACAGTACTGTGTTACCTGCAAATGCTGGGTGTGTCTCAGGCAGTTGGCACATTACTGCTGGTAATTGAGTAACATCCCTCGACAATCTGGTGTATGTTCTTTAATGGACCTATGAAGTGCTGGGGTGTGACTGTGTGTGCCCAGGTCACTGGGGTGAGATGACCGTGGGAGGATAACTGAAGGTGTAATCAGAGGGAGGAGGGTGACAGGGTGTGCAATCCAGACCTATGTAGGGAGACAGACAGAGGGAGAGTGAGGGGGACGGAGTTGGATGGGGACAGAGACAGAGGGACGGAGACAGAGGTTGCCAGACACAGGGAGACTGTCGGAGTGAGGGAGACAGACAGATGTAAGAGGGCAACAGAGGGATGGAGACAGGTGGTTTGGCCTCACTTGCTTGCTACACTACCTTACTGTGTCACCAAATGATGTGTCTACAAAACATGTCTCAAGGACATTGAAAATAATATTTTTGTGTGGTGTGCTGTCTTGTCTGTCCTTTCACACTCCCTGTGCATTCAGCATAGTGCTTGTGTGTGTACCTGGGTCATATGGGATGGGAGCAGCCTCCTACCCTATGACTTACTCCCTTTCTGCCTCCCCCTTGCAACTACCTGTTATGGCTGTCTTTTTGCTAGCTCTTTGGAGAAGGAGAATGATGGAGAGTGACTCCAGCCTATCACCCCCATAGCATAGGGATTAGGCCGATAGACAGGGACCCTGTCTTACATATATAAGGGCATTTTCGTACTATTTTCCTTAGAGTAAGGCTTATGAATTTAAGTTAGGGGATAGATATATAAGTATTAGTCATGATTCGCTCATTTGCTAACATGCTGGGCTATTTTTCATGGAGCTATGCATATTATGGGCTCCGTAGGCCTTAAACGAGACAGACTCCATTTTGCTTTCTGCCCAGTAGCTCGAGAAGGCTTTCTAGGTGAAGTGTAATGTTTTAGTTTCAAGCTGTTGTTCGCTTGGAGAGAACCGGTTCAGGCTGACCCTTATCGAAGGAATGTATTTTTCTCCACTCCGAAGACACAACTTCAGGCCGGCCGGCTGGGAAAGTGTCCTTGGTACGGGGAGGTACAAGAATTTGGTGGGCGGCAGGTTACTGGCCGTGAATTTCCATGAAGGAACGGGCTTTGATATTAGCGAAGGTGTTAGTCAGTTTGTCAGTTAGTCCGTAGGCGGCATCTAGCCGTTAGCATCTCTGCCATTATTCATTTTCATGGTGGACAAGTCGCCATCTTTGAAGTCGGAGAAAGATTTAAGACCGAAACTCTCTGAGAAAGACTGAACGAGAAGTAGCGCGGAGCGCACTGATACAGAGAGAGAGAGAGACGGTAGCTAATAATCAGCAAGGTTCCGGTGTCCTGAGGGGAAGCAGACGAGGTTGAGCCTAGCGGTGCAGACGTGTACTTGTGACGGCTGAGGGTGACTGCAAGGCGAGCCAGGATACAGAGACGAGAAGGGAACCTAGATGACTGCCGAGTCCAGACTTCCCACTAACAAGGTGATATCTGTCTAACTTAACTAGGATGTGCACTCTAATCTTTACCTTTTTCTTGCAAAAGTTATGCTGCATAGTAATGTGATTTATGTCTATTGTTAATAAATACCCTAATTCATATAGAATTATTGTGTACCTGGTGCTTATGTTCAATCTTGGTAAACCGCATTCCTAGTCGAAAGCTGTTTAGGTGAACGGATGAGAAATCCCGATCAGGTAAATGGTGATTGAATAAAGAGGGAGTGAGTGGACCTTTGATGCCAAGAGCAGGGAGTACACTATACAATCTGGAACTATATTCAAAGTTATTATTGTAGTTTTGTCCCGAGTAGATCGCTGAGATATCATCCCAATAATTGTTCATAGGAATGTGGTCGTCGTTGATATGCGGCGTTAGTGAGAGCGTTGGGGGGGAGGCCAACGTAGATACCCACTGGATTGTGGCTTGAATAAGTGAGAACGCCATGGAGGATACTGGCGCTTAGTTTCGCCGGATTGCGAACAGTTTGGAAAAGGGAGCATTGGGTTCTGCAGGCCCATGTGTAGACACACCGGATTGTGTGTCAGATCTGCCCTAGGGTAGAACGGTCTGGGTCGGGGTGGCCGCGAGACCAACTGATGTGAATAAGATATTGTAGAAAATCCGTACATACATATATTGTCATTCCCCATCCTTAGGTGCGACCTGTATATTTATCTGTATATCTACTCATTGTGAATACGATCTGAGGAGGGAAGGTGAGTACGTTTTGGCTGGGTCACAGGGGCCCCTGGGGGCTGATCCCATCTAAACAGAAAATCCAGCCATTACATCTGGCGTCACGAACTGTTTACGAAGCCTGTGTGCATTGTGTTGTTTTAATCTCGTTGGTTTGCGCTCGGCTTGTACGTATAAAATTTTGTTTATAATTGTGTATATAATTTTTTGCGTGTCATTATGTTTGCGAAAAAATCATCGTCGGTTTTCAAATTACCGATTCAGATTCCCGGCTGGGAGTCTACGCCTTACGAGGCCTTGGCCCGTGAGTGGGCTGATTCTACTGGTTTGAGTGAAAATTGGTCTTCATGCTTGGAGCAGGCGGAGCCTGCCGATGTGGTGTCGTGCCTACAGAAAGCGCCAGTAGTGAAGGGTGATGAGCTTCCTATTTTAGGACGCAGAGGGTGGATTGTTCTTAATGCATACAGAATATTGCATGAGAGGTTTGTTCAACTACAGAAACAGTTTAAAGATTCGGAAGGACAGTGTGTTGAGTTGCAAAATGCGCATACTTTGTTGCGTTGTCAAAATAAATTGCTTGCCGACAAACTTGAAACATATCAGACCATTGCCGAAAGAGCTGAGGTCCGTATTGCACGATATAAATATAAACATCGTCGTGGACGTGTGTCTTCCCGCAAAGTGCGTATGGTTGTAGCAAAAGCTGGAATGGATTGGAACCCCGATGAGTGGGACGGTAATATCTGGGATTCTCATACTTCTGACTCCTCTGCAGAGGAGGGTGACAAGCGCGAGTCTTCTCGCTCCGGACGTGATTGTAAATCTGCTTCATGCATTGATTCAACTCCCGATTGTGACCGTGCTCGTTCTTCCCGTGTGGATGACGTAGCTTGCCCTGATTGTGCTGTTAAATCTAAGATGCGGGCTTCCTCGGAAGCTCTTCCCGCAGTTTCTGCTCACCCGATTTTTCGACGAAAATTACAACAGGCCCCTGGTAATCCGGGTGGTATAGCTCTTGATTGTATTGAAGATTTTACTCAGCAGGAGGTTAGTGACATTCTGCAACGATTTAGACAACGGCCTGGTGAGGCCTTGCTTACCTGGATGGTGCGTCTTTATGAGCTTGGCGCTGCCGGTATTATGCTCGATGCTGTTGATTGCTTACGTTTTTGCTCTTTGAGTTCTGATTCTACGATTCAGGATCATTTTCGGAATTATAATGGTGCTGGTCAAATTTCTTTGCTCCAGCTTGCGTCTGATGGCTGTAATCATAAATATCCAACTGAATCTGATTGGCCTATTGATGAAAAACCGTGGTACACTCTGCGCGATGCGTCGCAACGTTTAAAAGAGGAAGTCATGAAAACGTGTATCTTCCTTAGTACTGCTGACAAATTATTGGATGGTCTTTTAACATCTTCTGTGCGTAATCGCATTATCCGTTCTTCTCCTGTTGCTTACAAGCAGGTCATGATGACATTATTGATTAACCAAACTGGCAATCCTTTGTCTGTTGTGCTTGAGTCTGTTCGTCAGCTTGGTGAGCTGGGTGAATGGTTTAAACCTGAAAGACAATCTCGACCTGAGGGTCGTACTGGTGGGGACTATAAGTTCTCTAGACGTGACATGTTTCTTGCTCTCATTGCTGATGGTGTCAAAAGGGAAGACATTGATGGCGAGCCTAATAATCGCTTATGGGACATGTTTCGTAAGCGTGGTTTGGATCGAAAGGAGGGTGCCCGTCGTGTGCGAAAGAATGAGTATGATCGTGGTTCGGATGACAGTGGTGATGAGAGACGACGTGTGAATTCTGATCGCCGTGATGATCGGCGCTATGAACGTGATGGCTCCCCTCGTCGTAATGATGGGAGGGGGAGAGAGGATGATCGTGAGAGGGGAAGAGATGATCGTGTTTCTAGCAGACGACGAGATGCAAGGAGTTATTCCCCTGACGTAAGAAAAAGGGAGGATCGTAACAGACTCCCTGACCGTAACTCACAACTTTTTGAACCTGACACTAATCCGTTTCGTACTGGAGACGGATATGAACAAGACATTCTAATACCAAAGAAAACTGAGAACATTTACCCTGATTTGTCTTGGTTGACAGAACTCAGGAAAAATGACTAGGAAATAGGTCAAGCTCCGGTACGCAAGTGGGCCCACAGAGATTACAGACCCTATGTAGATATTGAGATTTTTTGGAAACATCGTAATATCCAAAGGGCCCGAGCGTTGGTTGATACTGGGGCGGAGGCCACTTTAATTCATGGTAAGTCGAGAAAATTTAATGGACAGTCTTTTACAATTACCGGTCTGGGTGGTAAAGAGACACCCGCGGTTCAAACTGCACTCGAAATTAAAATTGGTAGAATTCCTCGTAGAGAATACTCTGTGTTGGTTGTGCCACTTTTGGAATACATTATTGGAATTGACATTTTGAAAGGTATGACTTTGCATTTGGATGATGGATACTATCAATTTGGTACACAACAGTACATTTCGACCAGACCCGTACGGGTTGGCCGTTTACGCATGCCACCTATTAAGATCCCTTTAGCAACGAAAGTGATTTCTCAAAAGCAATATCGCATTCCAGGTGGTCATGAAGAAATTACCGCTACGATTCAGGATTTGGTTGACGCGGGAGTCATTACTCCGGTCACATCTGCTTGGAATAATCCCGTTTGGCCCGTGCGCAAAAGTGACAACTCTTGGCGCATGACTGTTGATTATCGAGAATTGAACAAAAATACACCTAAATTGACTGTTGCGGTGCCTGACATTGTCACACTGATTCAGAGAATTCAAAAGCATCCAGGTACGTGGTATGCTTCCATTGATATTGCTAATGCGTTCTTTTCAATTCCGATTGCCCCCGAATGTCAGGAACAATTCAGTTTCACATGGAATGGACGTCAAATGACGTTCCGGAGTCTTCCTCAAGGCTATGTACATAGTCCTACGATCTGTCACCGGCTGGTGGCGGAACATTTGTCTGAAGTGCCCACGAATCCACAAGTTCAGATTTGTCATTATATTGACGACATTTTGATTCAAGGTGAAACGCAAGACCAGGTACAGTCCCATTTAGATCAAATTATTGACTGTTTGCGAGCGAAAGGCTGGGAAATTAATCCTGACAAATTACAAACTCCATCCCAAGCCGTAAAATTCTTAGGAATTAATTGGCATGAGGGTCACAGAGAGGTGATTCCACAGGTTAAACGAAAAATACTTGATTTTGCTGTTCCCAGAAACAGGAAAGAAGCTCAATGCTTTATTGGATTGTTTGGATTTTGGCGTCAGCATATTCCCCATTTGAGTCAAATCTTGGCTCCACTGTATCGAGTCACTCGTAAAAAGAATGCGTTTGAATGGGGTGAACCTCAACAGACTGCTTTTAATTTGGCTAAAGAAGCTATTCAGTATGCCTTGGATTTGTGGCCTGTGAGTGAAGGTGATGTGGATTTGAATGTGTCCGTGGAAGGCCTGTATGCCAATTGGAGTTTGTGGCAAAAGCAGGGCAGACAAAAAGTGCCGTTAGGTTTTTGGACCAAAAAGTTACCCGAGGCTGGTGAGCGTTACTCACCTTTTGAAAAACAGTTGCTTGCTTGTTATTGGGCTCTGGTGGATACCGAGCAATTGACCCTAGGCCTTGCTGTGATTTTGAGGCCTGAAATTCCCATTATGCAGTGGGTTTTGAGTTCACCGAAGTCCCATCGAATTGGACATGCTCAGGAGGCTAGTGTGATTAAATGGAAATGGTACATTCAGGACAGGGCACGTGTGGGTCCGAAAGGTGTGGCGGTTTTACATGAGCGAGTGGCGCAGGCGCCCTCCAATGAGGCTGAAAGTGAGTGTTCGGTTCCCGTAGTGCAGGAGTCTCCCGTGAAGTGGGGTAAATCATTTGATGATCTGTCCGCGGAGGATAGAAAACATGTGTGGTTTACGGATGGTTCTGCGAAGTTCATTGGTGACAAAAGACATTGGAAAGCTGTCTCTTTTAATCCGATTTAAAAGAGGAAGTCATGAAAACGTGTATCTTCCTTAGTACTGCTGACAAATTATTGGATGGTCTTTTAACATCTTCTGTGCGTAATCGCATTATCCGTTCTTCTCCTGTTGCTTACAAGCAGGTCATGATGACATTATTGATTAACCAAACTGGCAATCCTTTGTCTGTTGTGCTTGAGTCTGTTCGTCAGCTTGGTGAGCTGGGTGAATGGTTTAAACCTGAAAGACAATCTCGACCTGAGGGTCGTACTGGTGGGGACTATAAGTTCTCTAGACGTGACATGTTTCTTGCTCTCATTGCTGATGGTGTCAAAAGGGAAGACATTGATGGCGAGCCTAATAATCGCTTATGGGACATGTTTCGTAAGTGTGGTTTGGATCGAAAGGAGGGTGCCCGTCGTGTGCGAAAGAATGAGTATGATCGTGGTTCGGATGACAGTGGTGATGAGAGACGACGTGTGAATTCTGATCGCCGTGATGATCGGCGCTATGAACGTGATGGCTCCCCTCGTCGTAATGATGGGAGGGGGAGAGAGGATGATCGTGAGAGGGGAAGAGATGATCGTGTTTCTAGCAGACGACGAGATGCAAGGAGTTATTCCCCTGACGTAAGAAAAAGGGAGGATCGTAACAGACTCCCTGACCGTAACTCACAACTTTTTGAACCTGACACTAATCCGTTTCGTACTGGAGACGGATATGAACAAGACATTCTAATACCAAAGAAAACTGAGAACATTTACCCTGATTTGTCTTGGTTGACAGAACTCAGGAAAAATGACTAGGAAATAGGTCAAGCTCCGGTACGCAAGTGGGCCCACAGAGATTACAGACCCTATGTAGATATTGAGATTTTTTGGAAACATCGTAATATCCAAAGGGCCCGAGCGTTGGTTGATACTGGGGCGGAGGCCACTTTAATTCATGGTAAGTCGAGAAAATTTAATGGACAGTCTTTTACAATTACCGGTCTGGGTGGTAAAGAGACACCCGCGGTTCAAACTGCACTCGAAATTAAAATTGGTAGAATTCCTCGTAGAGAATACTCTGTGTTGGTTGTGCCACTTTTGGAATACATTATTGGAATTGACATTTTGAAAGGTATGACTTTGCATTTGGATGATGGATACTATCAATTTGGTACACAACAGTACATTTCGACCAGACCCGTACGGGTTGGCCGTTTACGCATGCCACCTATTAAGATCCCTTTAGCAACGAAAGTGATTTCTCAAAAGCAATATCGCATTCCAGGTGGTCATGAAGAAATTACCGCTACGATTCAGGATTTGGTTGACGCGGGAGTCATTACTCCGGTCACATCTGCTTGGAATAATCCCGTTTGGCCCGTGCGCAAAAGTGACAACTCTTGGCGCATGACTGTTGATTATCGAGAATTGAACAAAAATACACCTAAATTGACTGTTGCGGTGCCTGACATTGTCACACTGATTCAGAGAATTCAAAAGCATCCAGGTACGTGGTATGCTTCCATTGATATTGCTAATGCGTTCTTTTCAATTCCGATTGCCCCCGAATGTCAGGAACAATTCAGTTTCACATGGAATGGACGTCAAATGACGTTCCGGAGTCTTCCTCAAGGCTATGTACATAGTCCTACGATCTGTCACCGGCTGGTGGCGGAACATTTGTCTGAAGTGCCCACGAATCCACAAGTTCAGATTTGTCATTATATTGACGACATTTTGATTCAAGGTGAAACGCAAGACCAGGTACAGTCCCATTTAGATCAAATTATTGACTGTTTGCGAGCGAAAGGCTGGGAAATTAATCCTGACAAATTACAAACTCCATCCCAAGCCGTAAAATTCTTAGGAATTAATTGGCATGAGGGTCACAGAGAGGTGATTCCACAGGTTAAACGAAAAATACTTGATTTTGCTGTTCCCAGAAACAGGAAAGAAGCTCAATGCTTTATTGGATTGTTTGGATTTTGGCGTCAGCATATTCCCCATTTGAGTCAAATCTTGGCTCCACTGTATCGAGTCACTCGTAAAAAGAATGCGTTTGAATGGGGTGAACCTCAACAGACTGCTTTTAATTTGGCTAAAGAAGCTATTCAGTATGCCTTGGATTTGTGGCCTGTGAGTGAAGGTGATGTGGATTTGAATGTGTCCGTGGAAGGCCTGTATGCCAATTGGAGTTTGTGGCAAAAGCAGGGCAGACAAAAAGTGCCGTTAGGTTTTTGGACCAAAAAGTTACCCGAGGCTGGTGAGCGTTACTCACCTTTTGAAAAACAGTTGCTTGCTTGTTATTGGGCTCTGGTGGATACCGAGCAATTGACCCTAGGCCTTGCTGTGATTTTGAGGCCTGAAATTCCCATTATGCAGTGGGTTTTGAGTTCACCGAAGTCCCATCGAATTGGACATGCTCAGGAGGCTAGTGTGATTAAATGGAAATGGTACATTCAGGACAGGGCACGTGTGGGTCCGAAAGGTGTGGCGGTTTTACATGAGCGAGTGGCGCAGGCGCCCTCCAATGAGGCTGAAAGTGAGTGTTCGGTTCCCGTAGTGCAGGAGTCTCCCGTGAAGTGGGGTAAATCATTTGATGATCTGTCCGCGGAGGATAGAAAACATGTGTGGTTTACGGATGGTTCTGCGAAGTTCATTGGTGACAAAAGACATTGGAAAGCTGTCTCTTTTAATCCGATTACAAAGAAATTGTTAAGCACAACTGGAGACGGTAAGAGTAGTCAATATGCTGAACTCTATGCAGTTTACCAAGTTTTGAAACAGGAACTACCTGGTACATGTCATATTTTCACTGATTCCTGGTCCACTGCAAATGGACTAGCGGTGTGGTTACCAACATGGCATTCTCATAATTGGGAATTGCATTCCAAGGAGCTGTGGGGCAAAGAGTTGTGGCAAGAAATTTGGGAATTGCTCCCGCAGAGTACTGTAACAATCTTTCACGTGGATGCTCATACTCCAATTGACTCCCGTGACAAATTTTTTCATAATATTGCAGATGAACAGTCTAAAATTTCTGAGGCAGTGGTTGACATGCAGGATTCTGATTTGGCGGGATTGGCGAAGTGGGCCCATCAGAAAGCAGGACATTTTGGAGAGAAAGCCACTAGCAGGTGGGCTGCCGATAGAGGAATTCATATTCCCTTTTCTTTAATTAAAGATGTCATTCTACATTGTCCCATTTGCCAGCATTCTAGGAAAAAAGAGGTGCCTCAAATTGTTCGAGGCCACTTACATCGAGGTAAATTGCCCGCCCAAATTTGGCAGATTGATTATATTGGTCCGCTCCCTATGAGCAGAAATTGTCAATACATTTGCACAGTGGTTGATACTTATAGTGGCCTTTTGGTCGCTTTCCCTTGCAAGAACGCTACCCAAGTGAATACTATTAAAACCCTGGAGCTCATTATTCTGTACTATGGTGTCCCATTCCAGATTCAATCAGACAATGCATCCCACTTTCGTGGAAGATTGGTGCAGGAATTCTGTACGGAAAATAATATTGATTGGGTGTTTCATATTCCATATTATCCACAAGCTTCAGGACTTATTGAGAGAATGAATGGCTTGTTGAAAGAACAGTTGCGCAAGTTGACTGATGACCGTTACAGCCAGTGGAGAGATGTCCTACTTCAAGCTTTGTTAATTTTAAATAATCGTCCTTTGTTACATGCTGAATCTCCTTTGATGCGTTTGTTTCCTCCACATGTTGATGCAAAACCAAATTCTATATCACATACTGTAATGTATTGGGAAATTACCCCCGGTGCTTTGGCTCCATGTAGAGCAACCCCAGGTTCCGCAGGCCTCGACCTGCATGCTTTAAATGATGCACAATTTCCAGGAAAAGATCGAATCATTGTTGAAACTGGCATTGGTGTCTGTATACCTGCCGGTAGTTTTGGATTAATTGCCCTAGATCTGGCCTGGCCCTGAAAGGTGTACAAGTACTCGGAGGAATAATTGACAGTGATTACCAGGGAGAGATTAAGGTTCTCCTGCTTAATAGCAGTGAGACGGATTTGTTCATCAAAAAGTCTGACCGTGTTGCTCAGTTACTGATTATGCCTGTCTTCAGTGGTGAGATCAAAAAAGGCTCTGCTCCAACGTTGCTAACTGTGCGAGGACAAAAAGGCTTCGGATCGTCTGATCTTCCTGGAGCTAAAATATGGGTGCAATCGCCTAAAAATCCTCCTGAACAGGCTGATATTATTGCGACCGGTCATGACAACACCATTTTGGTGATGAAGCCAGGGAAAGATGGCTGGGAAGCTGTCCCAGCTGATAAATGTTACTTACGAGAATGATTAAGGCCTGTATTTGTATTCTTTCAGATCATTCTTTGGATTGCTGCTGCAGGATGTGTCGGCGTTGGACTCCTTTTGGCTTGCTACGCCGGGAGAGGAGAGGATCCACCGACGCCGGTTGATGGGATAATAAGAGCCCTGCGGTCTGCGTGGGAGAAATCTTCCAATTTCTGGATCACACTCGCAAGGCGGGTGACGAACTCTCCGCATTTTTGCCTTACCCCCATGAAGAGCGTTACTGACATTTTAGCGACCTGTTTGGTAGCTGTCCCTGCATCCACTGAAACTCTTCATCATATCTTTAATGTATCTAATGCCCGACCTAATGTTATTCTGGGTGATTTCGCGGCCCATGAATTCTGTCCCTCATGTACTCTTATTCCAGACCTTGATGTCCCTATTAATTCCAGAATTACTACTTTTAATATTACCCCTGGAGATCTTTGCTTCATTATGACCTGTAACCCTAAAGCTATTACTGAGTGCTTGCGGCTGAAGCTCCAAGCCGCTACTACTTTTTCATCTCATCAACGTTTGTTATGTTCGAAGAGACTTCCTAATTCATGTCTTTCAGTTACGAATAACATGACATGTAAACGTTTATTAGTAGCCACTAGCCATTATCGTTCAATGCTATTGCCAGCTGGATGGCTCTTTTCCTGTGGGAATTCATCTTGGCCCTATATTCCTGCGAATATTTCTGGTGGCCCATGTGCCATCACTAGATTAAGTTTACTAATGTTTTCCTCACATCCTACTTCACATTCCCGTATTGTACGTGATTCAATGTCATTACATGAAGACTGTGATTCCTCTGTTCATCTTTTTTCCAAATCAGAATATCTTGGTTTAGCTTTTTCTATTATTGGAGTGCCAGCATTGGCCGTTTATAATGCCAAAACAATCGGCAAAATGGCCTGCTGGATGGTCAAGTCCATTAACCAAACATCTACTGTTTTATCTGATTTATTATTAGATTCCCAAGGTGAACGTAGAGCTATTTTACAGAATCGCGCCGCTATCGATTACTTATTGTTGAAACATGGACATGAATGTTCTGATTTTGAAGGTCTATGCTGCTTTAATTTGTCTGACCATTCTAAAGCTATCCAGTCCCACATTAACAAACTCCACGACTTGACTGCAGAAATTAGAGAACATATAGATCAGGGTTTCTTTGACTGGCTTTTTAATTGGCTCCCTGACATGCATTTCATACGACAAATTTTAGGGGGGGTTATTGTTGCTATCTGTATCCTAATAGCTATTTGTTGCTTTATTCAGTGTATCCCTTCCCTGCTACAATTTTTTAGACTTAGTAAGGGTCGTAGATCAGTTAATTTTGTTTAATATTATTCGTCTACTGACGTTAGCTCCATTTAGTTTGTGGTTAATAGACTGGAGTCAAGGGGTGTAATGTTATGGCTGTCTTTTTGCTAGCTCTTTGGAGAAGGAGAATGATGGAGAGTGACTCGAGCCTATCACCCCCATAGCATAGGGATTAGGCCGATAGACAGGGACCCTGTCTTACATATATAAGGGCATTTTCGTACTATTTTCCTTAGAGTAAGGCTTATGAATTTAAGTTAGGGGATAGATATATAAGTATTAGTCATGATTCGCTCATTTGCTAACATGCTGGGCTATTTTCCATGGAGCTATGCATATTATGGGCTCCGTAGGCCTTAAACGAGACAGACTCCATTTTGCTTTCTGCCCGGTAGCTCGAGAAGGCTTTCTAGGTGAAGTGTAATGTTTTAGTTTCAAGCTGTTGTTCGCTTGGAGAGAACCGGTTCAGGCTGACCCTTATCGAAGGAATGTATTTTTCTCCACTCCGAAGACACAACTTCAGGCCGGCCGGCTGGGAAAGTGTCCTTGGTACGGGGAGGTACAAGAATTTGGTGGGCGGCAGGTTACTGGCCGTGAATTTCCATGAAGGAACGGGCTTTGATATTAGCGAAGGTGTTAGTCAGTTTGTCAGTTAGTCCGTAGGCGGCATCTAGCCGTTAGCATCTCTGCCATTATTCATTTTCATGGTGGACAAGTCGCCATCTTTGAAGTCGGAGAAAGATTTAAGACCGAAACTCTCTGAGAAAGACTAAACGAGAAGTAGCGCGGAGCGCACTGATACAGAGAGAGAGAGAGACGGTAGCTAATAATCAGCAAGGTTCCGGTGTCCTGAGGGGAAGCAGACGAGGTTGAGCCTAGCGGTGCAGACGTGTACTTGTGACGGCTGAGGGTGACTGCAAGGCGAGCCAGGATACAGAGACGAGAAGGGAACCTAGATGACTGCCGAGTCCAGACTTCCCACTAACAAGGTGATATCTGTCTAACTTAACTAGGATGTGCACTCTAATCTTTACCTTTTTCTTGCAAAAGTTATGCTGCATAGTAATGTGATTTATGTCTATTGTTAATAAATACCCTAATTCATATAGAATTATTGTGTACCTGGTGCTTATGTTCAATCTTGGTAAACCGCATTCCTAGTCGAAAGCTGTTTAGGTGAACGGATGAGAAATCCCGATCAGGTAAATGGTGATTGAATAAAGAGGGAGAGAGTGGACCTTTGATGCCAAGAGCAGGGAGTACACTATACAATCTGGAACTATATTCAAAGTTATTATTGTAGTTTTGTCCCGAGTAGATCGCTGAGATATCATCCCAATAATTGTTCATAGGAATGTGGTCGTCGTTGATATGCGGCGTTAGTGAGAGCGTTGGGGGGGAGACCAACGTAGATACCCACTGGATTGTGGCTTGAATAAGTGAGAACGCCAGGGAGGATACTGGCGCTTAGTTTCGCCGGATTGCGAACAGTTTGGAAAAGGGAGCATTGGGTTCTGCAGGCCCATGTGTAGACACACCGGATTGTGTGTCAGATCTGCCCTAGGGTAGAACGGTCTGGGTCGGGGTGGCCGCGAGACCAACTGATGTGAATAAGATATTGTAGAAAATCCGTACATACATATATTGTCATTCCCCATCCTTAGGTGCGACCTGTATATTTATCTGTATATCTACTCATTGTGAATACGATCTGAGGAGGGAAGGTGAGTACGTTTTGGCTGGGTCACAGGGGCCCCTGGGGGCTGATCCCATCTAAACAGAAAATCCAGCCATTACACTACCCCATACAGTCTTGCAGAGCTGTGACTCATGGCCACCCACCCCCATACTGCTGTGCACTGTGATGAGTTCCACCATATTACATGTGTTTGTTGTATACTCACCAGGCTCAATGACTCCTTCTATTCCGTGTACTCCCACCGGTGGCAGCAGGGTCATGACTTTCTCCTCCCAGGGATGGTATACTGGAGGTCTGCGGGGACCACCACCTCCAGTGTGGTGTGCATTGGCATTGTCCTGGTCCATCTTCTTCTTGACCATCCTCCGCAGATCATACCACCTGGACTGGCATTCTGCCTTGGTGCGCCTGATGGGTGTAACAGCATTGACCTTGTCAACGATCCTCTCCCACATGCGAGTTTTGTCAGCAATGCTGGTCTGTCTGACCAATGCGCCAAACAGCTGGGGCTCGACTCGGATGACTTCATCTACAAGGATCTCATTTTTTCGGGTTGGTGAACTTTGGATTCTTTTGTGTGGTCATGGTGTGTGGTGTCTGTGATTGAGAGGGTGATGGTGTGTATGTAAGAGGGTGTGTGTGTCTGATTGTGAAGGGGGTGATGTGGGTGTATATGTAATAGGTTGTATGTGTGAAGATTAATGGGTGCAGTTGGTGATGTGCTGGCAGGCTCCTCTTTTTACAAGTAGGTATGTTGCAAGGGATGTTGGGTTGTATGTGTGTCCACTTTTATTGGTCCATTTGTGGGTGTGGCTTAGTTTGAATTGGTGGGGTGTGTGTTATATGGGGGTGTGTGGCTTGTGCCCTCTGTTTGTCAATGATGTGTACACAGGAGACATGTTTAGTGTGGTTGTGCGACTAGTTTGAATTGTCCATGTGTTGGTGTTGGGGTTTTCGTTGTGTGTGCGTGTGGTGTGCGTGCGTGTGGGTGACTTGTACGGGCCGTTGGGGGTCACGTTTGCTTGAGGGGGAAGTGTATGTGTGGTGTGCCTGCATGTGGGTGACTTGTACGGGCTGTTAGGGGTGTTGGGGGGGTCGTGTTCGCTTGAGGGGGGTGTGCATGTGGTGTGCGTGCGTGCGGATGACTTGTACGGGCCGTTGGGGGTCGCATTCGCTTGAGGGGGTGTACGTGTGGTGTGCATGCGGGTGACTTGTACGGGCCGTTGGGGGTCACGTTTTCTTGGGGGGGTGTACGTGTGGTGTGCGTGCATGCGGGTGACTTGTATGGGCAGTTGGGGTCGCGTTCGCTTGAGGGGGGGTGTACGTGTGGTGTGCATGCATGGGGGTGACTTGTACGGGCCGTTGGGGGTGTTGGGGTTCGCCTGAGGGGGGGTGTGCGTGTGGTGTGCCTGCGTGCGGGTGACTTGTACGGGCCATTGTAGGTGTTGGGGGTCGCGTTCGCTTGAGGGGGGGTGTGCGTGCATGTGGGTGACTTGTACAGGCTGTTGGGTGTCACGTTTGCTTGAGGGGGGTGTACCTGTGGTGTGCGTGCGTGCCGGTGACTTGTACGAGCCGTTGGGGGTGTTGGGGGTTGCGTTCGCTTGAGGGGGCGTGTGCGTGTGGTGTGCGTGCATGCAGGTGACTTGTACGAGCCGTTGGGGGTGTTGGGGGTTGCGTTTGCTTGAGGGGGGTTGTGCGTGCCTGCGGGTGACTTGTACGGGCCGTTGGGGGTCGTGTTCGCTTGAGGGGGGGTGTACGTGTGGTGTGCGTGCATGCGGGTGACTTGTACAGGCCGTTGGGGGTCACGTTCGCTTGAGGGGGGCGCACGTGTGATGTGCGTGCATGCGGGTGACTTGTACGGGCCGTTGGGGGTCGCGTTCGCTTGAGGGGGGTTGTACGTGTGGTTTGCATGCATGCAGGTGACTTGCACGGGCCGTTGGGGGTGTTGGGGGTTGCGTTCGCTTCAGGGGGGTGTGCGTGTAGTGTGCGTGCGTGTGGGTGACTTGTACGGGCCATTGGGGGTGTTGGGGGTCGCGGTCGCTTGGAGGGGATTGTGTGTGAGTGCGGGTGACTTGTATGGGCCGTTGGGGGTCGCGTTCGGTTGAGGGGGGTACATGTGGTGTCCGTGCATGCGGGTGACTTGTACGGGCCGTTGGGGGTGTTGGTGGTCGCGTTCGCTTGAGGGGGGGTGTGCGTGTGGTGTGTGTGCATGCGGGTGACTTGTATGGGCCATTGGGGGTGTTGGGGTTCGCGTTCGCTTAAGGGGGGATGTGCATGCGTGTGGGTGACTTGTATGGGCCATTGGGGGTCGCGTTCGCTTGAAGGGGTGTACTTGTGGTGTGCGTGTGTGCGGGTGACTTGTACGGGCCGTTGGGGGTGTTGGGGGTCGCGTTCGCTTGAGGGGGGTGTGCGTGTGGTGTGCGTGCGGGTGACTTGTACGGGCCATTGGGGGTGTTGGGGGTCGCATTCGCTTGAGGGGGTTGTGCGTGTGGTTTGCGTGCGTGCAGGTGACTTGTATGGGCCGTTGGGGGGGTGTTCGATTGAGGGGGGGTGTGCGTGCGTGCGGGTGACTTTTACGGGCCGTTGGGGGTCACGCTCGCATGAGGGGGGTGTGCGTGTGGTGTGCGTGCATGCGGGTGACTTGCACGGGCCGTTGGGGGTGTTGGGGGTTGCGTTCGCTTGAGGGGGGTGTGCGTGTAGTGTGCGTGCGTGTGGGTGACTTGTACGGGCCATTGGGGGTGTTGGGGGTCGCGGTCGCTTGGAGGGGATTGTGTGTGAGTGCGGGTGACTTGTATGGGCCGTTGGGGGTCGCGTTCGGTTGAGGGGGGTACGTGTGGTGTCCGTGCATGCGGGTGACTTGTACGGGCCGTTGGGGGTGTTGGTGGTCGCGTTCGCTTGAGGGGGGGTGTGCTTGTGGTGTGTGTGCATGCGGGTGACTTGTATGGGCCGTTGGGGGTGTTGGGGTTCGCGTTCGCTTAAGGGGGGATGTGCATGCGTGTGGGTGACTTGTATGGGCCATTGGGGGTCGCGTTCGCTTGAAGGGGGTGTACTTGTGGTGTGCGTGTGTGCGGGTGACTTGTACGGGCCGTTGGGGGTGTTGGGGGTCGCGTTCGCTTGAGGGGGGGTGTGCGTGTGGTGTGCGTGCGGGTGACTTGTACGGGCCATTGGGGGTGTTGGGGGTCGCATTCGCTTGAGGGGGGTGTGCGTGTGGTTTGCGTGCGTGCAGGTGACTTGTATGGGCCGTTGGGGGGTGTTCGATTGAGGGGGGGTGTGCGTGCGTGCGGGTGACTTTTACGGGCCGTTGGGGGACACGCTCGCATGAGAGGGGTGTGCGTGTGGTGTGCGTGCATGCGGGTGACTTGTACGGGCCGTTGTGGGTGTTGGGGGTTGTGTTCGCTTGAGGGGGGGTGTGCGTACGTGCGGGTGACTTGTACGGGCCGTTGGGGATGTTGGGGGTCGCGTTCACTTGAGGGGGGTGTGCGTTTGGTGTGCGTGCGGGTGACTTGTATGGGCCGTTGGGTGTGTTGGGGGTCGCGTTCGCTTGAGGGGGGTGTGTGTGCGGGTGACGTGTACAGGCCATTTGGGGTCGCGTTCGCTTGAGGGGGGTGCACTTGTGGTGTGCGTGCGTGCGGGTGACTTGTACGGGCCGTTGGAGGTGTTGGGGGTCGCGTTCGCTTGAGGGGGGTGCGTGTGGTGTGCGTGCGTGCGGGTGACTTGTACGGGCCGTTGGGGGGGTCGCGTTCGCTTCATCGAGGGGTACACAGTTGGTATGTTTCCGTACGAATCAGTCTTCATGCGTGACTACTTTGGCCCGTATGAATCGCGTGCAGGCTTTCCACACCGGATCGTACTAGTGTTGTTGTACGGCATGTTTAGTAATCGTACAGAAGGATTTCCGAATCTAATTCGTACGGGTCACCGACTTTGATTCATACGGTGCGATGATTTTCGGACGGTAATCGACGGTAATGAATCGTACTACGCAGGTCGTACGGTTCTTTTCCATTCGTACGGATTCTGCTACAAATACGAATCGTACAGCGTTTTTTTTCCTGATCGGAATCCGCCCCTAAGTGTTTACACAGACACTCATTTCAGCCTCGATGGTATATGCATCACTTTATGCTTTTTAAACTAATGGAAATATACCTTGCAAGCTTCTCTGGCACACCTACGTCTTAAATAATGATCGCTGCTATGGAATAACTTATCTATTTACAGTGCAATAATTAAATGCAGTGCAGTCCTTTGTTTAGTGCAGTGGTTGTTCCTTACCTTTTGTCCTTTATGTTCTCCTTCCAGTAGCTTAAACAAATCAGGGACCCGATGTACTAACATTATGTGTTGATGTTGCACCACTTTTTTGATGCAGCTCGGAGACCAAATATATTTCAGTATTTACCAAGCCACGCAAACCCACTATACAAAGAGTAATATACCTTGGCGCTAGGCAACCACAAATGCACCAGCACTGAGAGAGAGCTGAATAGCTCCATATCTTTGTCAATCTGGCACAGTTCAGCTCTCTTTCCTTCATGCAAAGCAGCCTGCAACTTACCTTCCTGCATTGCGTGAAACATAATTAGAACATTGGAATGTTGGGAGCTCCATTGCAGACAATGAAGGGCTCCCTGCTTCTACGGGCCGGTAAAGGCCCGCAGAGCAACATTCCAATGTTCTACAAAGGCTTCTCGAAGTTCAAGGGGATTTATATCCCCTCGAGCTTCGAGAACCCTTTGTTTAATCTTTTAGAACATTCTGCCCTCTAGTGGCAGAATGTTCTAATAGCCTTATAGCCCTTCGTAGCACGGCTATAACGGCTATTAAAGTCCCGCTGTTTCGTTAATGTCCCTCGCCTTCGGCTCGGGCCTTTAACGATTCAGCGGCCCTTTAATAGCTGGTATAGCCCGCTACGACGGGCTATAAGGCTATAGTTTAACTGCCACATATATGTGTGGTCAGTTCCTTACAGCACGTGGAAGATTCTACTGTTGTCAGGTCACTCCATATACTAGCACCATAACTGCTGCCACCTTACAATAGGAGGGGGTGAGTCGACCTGAGCGGTGGCAATTGAAAAGCAGGAAGTTTGCAGGACACCCCATAACAACAAAAAGCCTCTGCCAAGGAGTTATCACACAGGAGAAAGAGTGACAGGCTTGGGCAGGACAAAAGGAGACACCCCCATTGCCTTAGGGAAAGGTCATAGTGCCACACTATGCTTCAGTTCCATGTCATTGGCCTCCTCCAAATAAGAATGGTCTACTTCCTTTTCACTTGCAGATGTCCTTTTCTCCGCTCTGATACAACAAAAAACTGAGGAAAATACACTTGATAGCCGTGTTCACATATTTATGATAGATTAAGAAAGTAAATATTATAAAAGGGACAGTCAACCGGGGTGGCGGGCGGAAGCAGTCACCAGCGGAATGTTCACTCTACAGAAAATATATAAAGGTAGGGAATCATTAAAGAGGGGAGAGGGTGTGCCATAATGACAAGAGCTGCTAACTGTGGCACTGGGGATCCACATCCGAGTCTCGGGGTCTCCTCAACTTCCTGTGATTCTGAGGAAATCACTTAATCTCCCCGTGCCTATGGACAACCCTGGATACCCTCATGGGTGATAAGCGTGCTCTACAAATCCAAGTATCATTATTATTATTAAAGCTGAGTCTAAAATGGCGATCTCTGCCAGGATGAATAACACACTCGCAAATATTCCTCTATAACATTTCTCTTAGTGCTGGGACGTATTGTCTTTTTAAATGCATTAACTTTTCACCCAAACATCTGAAAACCTTTATGTGAATCCCAAGTCGCATGGAAATTGAAGAATTGAAGAAGGCTAACTTTGCTCACATAGGTCCCCCCAGGACAAATCCTATTCATGTACTAAGAACCTCTTAGATGCTATGGGATTACTTATTCCTTGGTAGGAAACTAATTGGAGATCATACCTTTGCATAGATATTTTGCAAAATGTAGAAAACGCTTGTAGATTGCGATATTTTTTCAAAATGCATATTCCTTTCTGCTTTCAGTATATCAGTTGCTGGTTCAACCTTGATTACTAATCCTCATACAATTTAAATTTTAAATACGTTCTAATACACTTGTCTTGTGTTGATAAAATAGTTCTCAGTCTTGACCATGAAATCATAATTTAATTACTTTCCAGTGAGAGCTAATTTACAATTTAACTATTTCTGGAGGTTTTTTAAATTCCTTTTAGGCCCACTAGCTGGAGTTGCCAATGCAGTTATTATACTATACAATCCTTTAAATATTGCCTGTGGATTTTTTAAATTTACCTATGAAGGAGTCACATCTCTTAGCAAGTAGTAATCCTTGGACAGTCATCGTTTTAGAGTAAAATAATTGAATTTGAAGATGGATTGGACCTGACAAGGGAGAGTAAACAATGTGTGCTTCCTGCCTTAAAATCTTGCCAATACAAATATGATGAACATTCTCTACCTTATGTGCCCTCTAAATGTCACTTTGGTTAAATGACGTAAGCTGCTTTCACCATCTCTGTACCTTTGGATGTTTTTGTTAGGACAGAAGGACATGCTGACAGTTTTATCTATAATAAATAAGAGACCTGTGTTGTCTAGTTCAGTAAGGGAATTGAAGCTCATCTGAGATTTGAGGGGCAGAGAGATAAACGCGTGTTCTCGTACTGCAGTTTGTCTTGAAGGCGTTTATAAAAAAACAAGTAAAAGTCATAAATGAACCGTAAATGCCCCCCATTCGTACAATTTGTGAACTGTTTCTGGGAAAAATTTAAAATATTACCGAATGATGCTGGGAATGGGGCATTGCATTTCAAGTCTTGTGCCAGTGTTGAACGCAGAAAATCAAGTTTCCTGAGATAAAGATTAGAAGGTTGGAGGGCAGTTTTAGCAATAAGGCAAGTATTGTGCCCGTTTTTGAGTGCAGCAGCTCTTGAGACTGAGATATTAGACTATACTATTGAAAATATTAACATTTAGCATGACAGTGTTTAATTTGATAGAGCTTTCAGGTCGCATGAAGGAAGTAGTCACCCTTGTGGACACTAGAAAGTCACTCAGTGGCCTGTGGGAGGGAACAGACACAGGATTCGAGAGTTCAAAACTCTATTGAGGCTGGGCAGAAGAGACTGGACAGAGCTTTCAATTGACCTGATGACAGTTTCATCTTCAGAGCAGAATATGAAGAGCATGACAAAGCCCTGAAAAGGTATGTCAGGGACTGCAAGACGCCCATCTCCTAAGTAACTCAGATAAATGTTAATTCTACCAAACATAGATAAACATCTATGAACACATGTTCTCTGAAAAGGGCATGTGCCCAGTTAAGGTGACTGTATGAAACAAAACTACTAACCGGCCTGTTGGGGGGGTCGTGTGGCAGACTAAGAGTCCTGCAGAGACTGAGCTATGCCCCCGTCTATCTGGGAAAATAGATTAGCGGTCTCTATGATGTGGACATCTCGAAAGCAACCGTACTGCACCTAACATACTTTACTTTTACCTTCTGACTCACTTCTGCCCTGCATGTCTGCCCACGAGGAGAGGGATCCCCAATGTGACATGCAGCTGGTAAGCTAGCCTAGAGTAGCTCAGTTCCTACACAGGACAGTAAGTCTGCACAAGGGCTCGACTTCCGGGGCTGCTTAGGCAATGCTAGCACAGCTGCAAAGCAAACTGAGCACTTGAGAGACATGGAGTCATTATCATGAAAAGCAGTTTAACTGCCTGTTTTTTGCGTGACAAGAACTGATTTTGAAGGGGGAGAGGAAAGCCCCTGCTGAAGCCACAAGGGACAAGGGGTACAACATTAAAACAAGAAGGACCTAAGTGTTACTGGAACAGGTAGCCCACTAAATCTAGCATTGGAAATCTTTATCCCCTGCTGCTTATGTAGGTGGGGAACAGCGGGTATTGTGGGCTAGGTTCCATGAGAGAGGTGGAGCCCAAGGTCCACAGAAGCATCCCCCTAGGTGCCGATTGCTGCCTGGGTGAGCTCCTCATGTGCCACTTCCCGCAGCACTATATATGAGGTCGGCCCTATTCTCACAGAAATTTTTAATACCATGTTTTGCACAGGAATTTTTTCCGTCTTTTGGAAGGATGCATCAATCCTTCCATTGAAAAAAACCAAGCCTGGATGCATCAGATCCTTGTAATTACCGACCTATCGACAAGCTGCCCTTTCTTGCTAAGATTGTAGAGAAAATCATAAATAAACAATTGGCTCAATTTTGTACAAGAAAATTACCTACTTGACTCCTCTCAATTCGGATTTCGTCCAGAACATAGTACGGAGACGGCCTTGATAAAGGCTACTGAAGAGATCAGGACTGTGATGGACAGTGGTGGCGCCGCTGCCCTAAACCTTTTGGATCTGTTGGTGGCGTTTGACACTGTTAATCATCACCTGCTGCGATCACGCCTGGAAAAGTTAGGGGTAAAGGGTCTGGCCCTGTACTTGTTTTCATTTTTTTAACAGAAAGAAGACAAACAGGGACCCTGGATCCCTTTAATTCAGTACCCTATTTTCTGCCATGTGGGGTCCCACAGGTCACATCATTTAACCTATCCCTTTTTAATATCCATGTGTCAGAGCTGGCTTCGCTTATCCAGCATTTTGGCTTTAGCTTAACATCATATGCCGATGACACTCAGATTGTGGTAGCTGCGTATAAAGAGTAAGCCTCCCCTATATTGCTATTTCAAAACGATATCCGGGAAATTAACAGCTGGATGGGCAAGCAGTGTCTTCAAATTTAATTTGGAGAAAAACGAAATAGTGATCTTTGACAACCTCCAACCCAGATGGGATGGCATTTGGTGGCCTACAGAGATGTGAGAATTGACAAAACCAGTAGAAAAAGCAATAACATCTTGGTATTTGGATTGACAAGAAATGTACGTTTTCCCAGCAAACCAATGCTTCCGTTTCTACCACGTTTTACTTTCTCAAGAAATTGAGGAAGGTCCTTTCTTATATCCCAATAGATTCTAGGAAGACAGTGGTGACTGTTCTGGTACTATCAAAATTAGATTACTGCAATGGATTGTACTTGAACATGAAGAAACAACAGCTAAAAAAACTGCACATGGTGCAAAATGCAGCCGCAAGACTCCTCCAAAACCTGCCCAAGTACGAATCAGTTTCAACTAAAATCAGAAGACTGCACTGGCTTCCTTTAGCAAGTCGTATGAAGTTTAAGACGCTATGCCTAGCTTTTAAGGCCTTGAATACAGGATCTGTATTCCTAAGAAACATCTTTTCCTGGTATCTTCCAGGTAGACAGCTTTGCTCTACTGGTACCAAACTCATGATGGTTCCAAGGATTCACACCTCTAGCTGGGGGGTACGAAGCATTGGCTATGGCACGGAAAAACTAAGGAATACACTTCCTATGCATATCAGGTCGGCAAGTTCACTAGCCTCCTTTAGAAAGAGTCTTAAGACATTGCTACTTCAGAATTAATGCATGATCTTTTTTGGGCTTACATTTGTGCGCTCAATAAGCTATATTAACATACCATAACGCACCTGTCAGATCGATTCCTTTCCAAGATAAAAGTGCAAATAAATGAAACCCTTGAGCAAACTCTGTTAGTGGGGTGAAGAACAGGAGAAAAGGTTGACGGGTCAGCCCCTGGCATACTGCCCACACCTAACACACAAGCATTGGTCACAATAAGAGCCTAAAAGGACACTATAGCTAGGGCCCTTCTCTGGCAGTTAAACAAAATGGAACTACAAAGGGACCTGAAGCAGTCATTGGCCATCCCCTAGTAGAAGTTGGGGTAAGCTAAAATGCCTGGATTCCCAAGTAAAAGCCATCGAGAAGGAACAACCATGCTCATTCTCCTCATTCATTAACAAGCTAAGCTCCTTGCCAGAGATACTAGGAGCATTAGTTGGTAGAATGAAGGCAAATGCATGGAGAACAGAGCTACAGGCCAATACATTAAGCCCTCCCTCTCCCGAGGCCCATAATCCAATCTTCCCTAGCACCGATACATCACAAACTGTCATAAACTCACAATGTTATCTCTGCACATTTTTGAACAGGGAACTTGCAATCTGCTAGTCCCTAACTCGAGAGATAGCCAGGGAGCAGCAAGAGGAGGGCATCCCAATATTACACAAAAGAGCCTTCCGAAGCAAGGGGACCACATGCGGACTCCATTAATACATCAGTCCTCATTTCTCAATCATTTTCTATTCCATCAAGGAGGGCAAAAATAAGGTTAAAGAAGTAAACCAAGAAACAGCGCTTACTAGAAAGATGCTCAATTATGCACAAACAACCTATACCAATGTTATATTAAAGCTCAATCAGGCAGGTAATTCAACTAAGAAACTCTTAAAATTCTCAAAACCTCCGCCAATTCTATTGCCTGTTCCCAGCAGATTATCCCCTCCCAGGGACTATGTGACAGTATAGCTAATTATTTCGATGAAAAAACAAACTTAATCTACAATTATTTTCATCAGGAGCCCAATTCCTTGGCTCTTTAAAATTCATGACACTCAACTCTAAGAAGTTATGATGAAGGCCTTCAGCATTTTAATGCGATTCAGACATCTCAGACTGAATCCATGCTAAGAGCAGCGAGATCTGGATCCCCTCTAGATGTTATGCCAGCTCATGTATTTGCCCTACTAGCTCCTCTCCTGGCCCCCTCCATCTGTGACATGCTTAACATGTCTCTGCTTGAAGAGGTACTCCCTCTTGATTGGAAGGCCACTCAAGTTCTACCAATTAAGAAGAAAGTTCAGTTACCCGCCGAAGTGATTGCCAACTATCGCCCCAATTTGCTTCTGCCGCTAATGAACAAAATTGTGGAAGGATATGTCAACACTCAGCTGATGGGCTATCTTGAATCTCTAGGTACCCTTGACCCTTCCCAGTCTGGGTTTAGGCTCAACCATTCTACAGAAACTAACCTCATTGGTTTCACAGATTATATAAAAATGGCTTTGGATAACAATAAGGCAGTGCTGCTTGTTTTATTGGATCTGACAGCAACCTTCGATCCTGTGTCTCATCAGAAATTGATTAATTAAATTGGAGCGTCTGGTTTTCAGGGACAGGCACTTAACTGGCTTACTAGCTTTCTAGATCAGAGCACCCGGACGATCAATCTAGGTCCCTTTCGTTCTCAAACTTTGAAGCTTACTAAGGGGGTGCCCCAGGGCTCTTGTTTGAGTCCCACCTTGTTTAATGTCTAGGTGGCCCCCCCTTGCCAAAATTATTAGGGAGTACGGATTTACTCCTTACTCTTATGCTGATGATACGCAACTACTCTTATCCTTTGATAAGGATATAGAGTTTTTTAAACATCATTTTGCCAAGGGCATGCTAGCCATATCAGCTTGAATGACTGAATTGTTTTTCCAATTGAATGTGGCCAAGACCGAAATCCTGCTGATTGGCTCAGCTCAAACCTGGTCCCCTAGTTGGTGGTCGGTGGTTTAGGCCCCGCCCCAACCTCCTTATCTTTGGCAAAAAATCTAGTGGTCCATCTGGATGTCTCATTGTCTATGAGGGATGAAGTCTTGAAAACACCAGGGACCAGCTACCACACCCTGTGTCTTTTGCGCAGAGTGTTCCAGTTTCTGCCCCTATCTGTCCGAAGAACTTTGATTCAGGCATTGGTTGTCTTGATTACTGCAATGCTCTGTTAGCATCAGCAAACAAATCTCTTCTGAGTAGACTGCAGATAGTCCAGATGGTTGCAGCACGCCTGGCTCTCAAAAAGCTGCCTCCAACCTCCTCTGGGCCATTACTGAAATGGCTTGATTGGCTTCATATCCACCAGAAAATTAAATTCAAACTTTGCTGCCTTGCCCATAAAGCACTTTATGGTATGAGTCCTAGCTATCTGGTGGACAAGTTTAAAGTTTACTGTTTGAGCAGACTGCTTGGATCTGAAGGTAAAGGGCTACTTGTGGCCCCCGCTACAGGAAATTAGGAACAGGTGGCAGAACTGTTGCATACCTTGCCTCGAAGTATTGGAACACTCTGCCAGAGGTCCTGATCAAATGCCCCAGTCTTCTTTGATTCAGGAAACTCCTGAAGACTGAACTATTTCGGGACTGATTTGTGCTTGTCCTGTACACTCTCTTTCTGGTAGTGTGGAGATACCCCTATAGGGGTGATTCTGGTGCTCTATAAATTCCATACATACATACATATAACCTCCAATGTCCAGGAGGATACGATTTCACTTAAAGATTTCCTATTTTTTGCCGCACTCATCAAGTCAAAATCTCTGCCCCTAATTTCCAGTGTAGTACCCCCTATGGACCTCTTGGTAAGTGCAGTAACTGGACAAGTTGCTCCTCCCACCACAATCGGTAGTGAAACAACTGGTCCCATGGGACTCACAGGAACATTAAGAGAAGTATCGGATCAAGGAATGCAATCCAATTGGAGGCACCTACAAACACTGTTAGTCTGCAACTTGAGGGGCTCTCCCAGACGCCCTCCAAATGGAAGGAAAACAGTTGAGCCCTTGTAGACAGGTCGCAAAAGACCATCACAGCCGATTGAGAACACAGGGCTACAACTGGTTACTATCAGCCAGGAGGCTCTGATCGGTTTTCCACAGGGGAGTGCGCACAAACGCCCCAGTAGGAACAACAACCAAAGACATTTGAGGCTGACCAGCAGAGGTCTCGCCTACCGCTCATTTTGAAATACAATATTAATCAATGGAGATACCCGGTATAGTGCCGAACCTGGGGGCAATTGCAAGAAACAAACAGTTGTTCTGCCACAGCACACTTTTAAAAGCTAAATGATTTGTAAGTTTTGTTTATTCCTTTCGCCGTTGGTATAACCTTAAATGTTTACTCAAAACTGTCCAAACACATATTCATAGAAAAAGGCGCAAACTAATTGTGTCATTCAATACCTTATTTTAAGCAAAGGTGTTTTTGTTGTCTGAAAAAACAGGTCCTACACACATTTATGGTGCAAATAAGTGAGACAAGGTGAAGTAAAGTGTATAATGTACATAAATCTAAACAAATGCATTGGATACATACATAGATGACATAAACTATCAAGTACAGAGTAAAAACATATATATTCTCTCAATGACCTAGAAATTAATTCTGATCGATTTGTAATAGTCAAAGTGGAATGTGATGCTCTTAATTCTGCGTCGATGTTTCAACCCGTATGAATCTGTGCTACAAGTAAGAATCAAACGTGGGTCTTCTTCAGGACAAACAGGATAGATAGTGTGTAGTCCTAATGTTAAGGTTCAAAAGAAATCCAATCTGTTCTTTGAGCACTTAACTCAATTCTTGCACGGAGCTACTAGGGTACTCAAGGTCGAAGATAATCATCTGATAGGCAAAGCGTGCTCGCTTTATACCTCTGGCATCGTGCGCACAGTGCCTCATGGAAAATAGAAAACGTAGGGGTCCACTTCCCACTACCCCAATCAGTCTATGAAAGGATGAGGTCCTCTCACTGTGGGCAGGTCATTTTCAGGTCATTTTATTTAATGCATAGGTGAGCTCACCTAAACTCAGCTGCTGCCACTCCAAGTGCCCACAGACAGGGCACGCTCAGGAACTCTAGATGTTTCATGCCCACCATTGCGAATAGGACTGATTTCAGGCCTGTCAGCCATGGGGAAACTTGGTGCTGGTTAGCAGTGCAGTGCTGGAACATTATTGACTTTAAATTAGAGTCAAAGTGGACTCTTCAGACTCAGATTATTAGTGGGGCATACCCTGGATGTTGCCTATAGTGGATGGGGAATAACCACTATCGCTAGGAGTGAAGAAGGAGTGGGACCTGGGGGGACCACCTAACAAGACACTAGAGCCCTGATCTCAAGGGGCTGTGAAGTTGTGTGTGCATGTCGTTTTTTCCTAGATGTTATTAGTAATAGAAATAAAATACTTCTCTTTTTTTAGAATAGTGAGTGTTTGGCTGGACAATGATGTAGTGCTGCTGCTGTGCACAATTTGAGTTGTGAACTCATGTCTACTTCACTGTAACTGTCGCCCCCTCGAGGGAGCCTTGGACTGCTCGGACCATGCTAACCCTGAGAGTCAAGTGCAGAAGGGGTAAGTGGCCTAGTTGTTCAGAATTCATAGTAAATCGGGCCCTGGGACAACAAGAGTAAAATGCCTCCGCCCCCATGATTGGGCCTAGATGCCCCTGCGTGCCCCTTAGCCCTCTGAAAGGGTTTCTGACAAGAATCAGAAAGGTTTTATAAAGGGCAGGTATCTGCACGATTGAACTGATCTGCTAATTGCCACCATTGATCTGGCAGTTGTGTATGAAACTCCATTACCAGTCATAACTCTGGATGCAGCAATCACTTTTGCCAGGTCAACTAGGCCTTTCTCTGAGAATGCTTATTCAAATTTGATATCCCCTCTAAGGTCTTTAGGATGATTCAAAATGTTTATAAGGTCACCTACTGCGAGAACTTAGTAAATAGGTCTTTGTCTAACAAGTTTCTAATAAGTAAAGCCCCTTGATATTTTCACCCCTGCTCTTTAATCTGTATGCACAGACTTTCACTCAGAGATTAGGAAAAGCGACAACTATTTCTCCTTTCAAATACTAGGATTGCAAAAGGAAAGGTGCATTCTCTACAGATGATATCATTATATATACAGCAGATCCAAAAAGTGTGGAAACACTAATTGAGAACTAGCACCGGAATTTTGTGGGTTATCTTAACCAAATGAAATTAAAACAGAGGTTATGGAATGGAGGATTCACCCTGAGGCATCTTTACAGACTAATTTAAATAAAATGAAGTATCTTCTGAATTTTAATAACTCAAGAAATTAGCAAAATCACATCTTGAAATTTGGATCAAATCGCCAGAGAAATCGAACCACTATTACAAAAGTAGCTGAACCTTTCCTTTACAATCTATGGAAGAATCAACTTGGTTCAAATGACTATTCTTCTCAAAATTACCTTTTTGTTTAAAACTATACCCTAGAGCTTTATAAGTGGCGAAAATCCAGGACAAACTAGTGAGCTTTATCTGGGGTTCTAATGGTATGTGGTTGTCTTAAATAAAGATGAATAGAAAATAAGAAAAGGGTGGCTTGCAATTTCCAGGTCTTCTGTTTTATTCTTTTATTGTTGGACCTACTAATTTAGGAACTGCAGGAAGTTATCATTTATGCAGATCAAACTAGTGGAGTTTGGATCTTAAGATTCATTGTAAAAGAAATTAACCAGGATAGTGGGGCATATTACCGAGGTGTGCGTTGCAAAACGCACAACGCACATCTCCGTATCGCCGGCTATCGCCGGATTTCTTCGCCTAATTAGCGCGCAATTATCAGTGCGCATCAGGCAGGCAATTAGAAATCCGGCGATAGTCGGCGATATGGCACATTAGCGCATGAAAACAAACATTGTTTTCATTCGCTAATGTGGGCCTTGATAATATGGGGGGTTGGATTCAGCTTAATGACCCACACCCCCATGTTAACAATGCGTAACGCCTGGTCGGAGCAGGCGTTGGGAGACCTGTGATAAATAAGTTTATCGCAGGTTTTTGTCTCCCAACGCCTGCCTTGGTATTAGGGTGTTCCCACCTTCAACCACATTTTACATTTGGTTGGACGTGGGAACGCCCACTTTGCATGTCATTAGCGATGTTTATCGCAGACATGCAAAGTCGGCTCGGCCCAGGCTTTAAAGTGCCCTTGGTAATAGGGCTCTAGCTGTATCGCCCCGAAGGTATCAGTGCACTTCATAACAGACAGACACATTTCTTTTATTCTTAGGCAAAGGGAGATTTAGGGGCATATTATCAAGGACAGCATTAAAATTATCGCTGGTTTAGCTGCAGAAAACTGCTGCTAAAGCGACAATAATGGGCTTGATAATATGCCCTGGAGAATTCCAATAGAAGCCCATGTTCACACCAGAACATGGACTTCTATTGGAATTCTCAAGGGCATATTATCAAGCCCAATTTCGCTGCTTTAGCAGCAGTTTTCTGCCGCTAAACCGGCGATAATTTTAACGCCGTCCTTGATAATATGCCCCTAAATCTCCCTTTGCCTAAGAATAAAAGAAATGTGTCTGTCTGTTATGAAACGCACTGATACCTTCGGGGCGAGTTTGCAGTATATGAAACTGCAAAAAAAAAAAGAAAACAGGTCAGAGGCAAGAAACATGAATTATTTTGCAGTCTATGCACTGATTGTACATTTTTGAAGGTCAAGTAGGCCTAGGTCCTATCCAACCGCAGTTTTGACAGAACAGTGCCACCTTCCAATTTGTCTCTAATGCACACAGGATACTCACAGAAAACTGAGAAAGCATGAAAAAGCCCTTTTACCTTGTTTGGGCTTATGGACACTTCATCTTCTTCTCTAAGATCTTTATTCGGTTTAATTTGACTATAAAAGAGTCACATAGACATATGTTTAGTGGTACAACTCATCATTTTATAAAATAGCAATCAATAAAACCACAAACGGAATTTGCAAAACATAATATGCTAAAGCGACAGGTAGTCATTACAAGACATCAATTCTACTCTTTCCTGTTTTATTTGCACTCCACATAAAGTTTATTACAGCGATGCAAGTAGCCTCAGACGTAAGGACTTGTAATTAAAACAATGCCGGTCTGCACAGATTCGTATTAGAAGAAGGAGATACTGGTAATAAATAACGCTTTCTCTGTGCAGTATCAAATTTACAGACGAGTATAAAGTGCAGAGTGCTTTGTGTTTATTATTTAACGGGCAGCTTGGGGAGTTCTGCGGGTCTGACACCAGCCAACCGCCAACATAAAATCTATGTTGGGTGTTTCTTAGAATCCACTTCTAAGTAACCGCCAACATAGATTTTATGTGCTGGAGTGCTAGAGTTGCAGAGGTCATGAGCACAGGTGGGCTTGCGCATTGGCTTTTACATTTTCCTGTGATGTTCTCATGTTCTCAAAATGATTAGCACCATCTTAACCTTTGAGGCAGCCTTAATTAGCTCAGAACTAGCGAGCACCATTGGAGTATGGGACATATATGAAGTATGTCCTCCATTTGTGTAGGACAAATAACCATGTGGGGCCGCAAGAAGTTGGGAAAAATGTCCATACATTTAGAAAATCGACTTACTTACTATGTTAGAAATTAATTTTAGAACACGTTTAAATACTATCAAAATGCTCGTTTTAGAAAATAACATACACATAAAAATGTAATGGCACTTTGCTAGAATATTAATGAGTATATACATTATATTGCATTATAATTAAGGTAGATGTTACAAATTTCATTAATAACGCTTTCTCGGCGCAGTATCAAATTTACGGACGAGTATAAAGTGCAGTGTGCTTTGTGTTTATTACTTAACGGGCAGCTTGGGGAGTTCTGCGGGTCTGACACCAGCCAACCGCCAACATAAAATCTATGTTGGCTGTTTCTTAGAATCTACTTCTAAGTAACCGCCAACATAGATTTTATGTGCTGGAGTGCTGGAGTTTTGCAGAGGTCATGAGCACACGATGGGCTTTCGCATTGGCTTTTACATTTTCCTGTGATGTTCTCGAAATGATTAAAAAAGCCATATCCCTTGAGGCAGCCTTAATTAGCTCAGTACTAGTGAACAGTTCCAGGAAGTCCAATAAACTCAAAGTTTGTTTGATGTAAAAAATCTAAGGGATACTGCTTATCCTGGGACAGGCAATCCTGCATCATTAGCCTTAAAAGCTTGTCTCTGGGTTTGCCCATTTCGAGCTCCATTGGAGTCTAGGACATATATGAAATACGTCCTCCATTTGTGTATGACAAATAACCATTTGGGGCCTCAAGAAGTTGTGAAAAATGTCCATACATTTAGAACATCGATGTACTTACTATGTTAGAAATTTATTTTAGAACACGTTTAAATACTATCAAAATGCTCGTTTTAGAAAATAACGGACACATAAAAATTTAATCACTTTGCTAGAATATTAATGAGTATATACATTATATTGCATTATAATTAGGGTAGATGTTACAGATGTCATTAGAAACGCTTTGGGCCTCATTTATGAAAAGTGACGCATCGCTGCGTGAAAACAGCGATGCGTCACTTTTCACTGCGCCCTCCTTGTGACACCAATGATGCGTCATATTTAATGTATGACGCATCATGTCGTAAGGAGTTACAGATACGTCAGTATTTCTGACGTATCTGTAAGCGCAAAAGTGACGCATTGCTAAAGTGTGTCACAAAAGTGACGCAACTCCAGCAATGAGTCCTTTCACATGGGGAAAGCCCCATGTGAAAGGGCTTGCGTCAGTCTTACGCCTGCTGTGAGGCAGGCGCAAGATTTTGACGCAACAGCGTCCTAAAAGTGACGCAGTGAAATCTCATAGATTTCACTGTGTCACTATTACGAGGCTTTTTGCGGGGGAACGCCCCCTCTGCATACATTATACCTGACGCAGGTATAATGTGGCGCAGGGGTTTAAAAAGTGACGCATCTACCTAGATGCGTCACTTTTTAAATATGGCGCAACAAGGCGCATGTTTTACGCCGCCAATGTGTCACAAAAAATGACGCATCAGCAGCGCAAAACTGACGCAAGGCCTCATAAATGAGGCCCTTTGTTTATAAATGCGTGTTTTTTCAAAATATTGCACCAAGCAACTATACTTTGACCTCTGCGGTAACTATTCCCAAAACTTTCTTTCCAGCCTTTGCACATAGTAAAGAATTCTTTGCCACTACTGAACATTTGATATCGTCTTTAGAAACGTGCTGACTCTCATATCATGTTCATTTAGTACCTCGCCCGGGGCAGGTCTACAAGAAACTAACGCAGTGCAGTGCCGCAAGTCATTTTGCTGCACGGCGCTAGTTTCGAAGCATAGGGATGTGACATATTTACAACAATATGTCGCATCTCTGTGCTTCCCCCTGTCCTGGCGCAAAAACTGCTGCCATGCGCCGGTGCAGGCACCCTTGCACCATAGTGCAAGTATGCCTGCGTTGTGGGGAGATTGTTTTTGTGCAGGAAGGGGCACCTTCCTGCACAAAAACAATCAATTGAGGTGATTTCCTCTTTCAATGTGTGCTGTAGAATGCAGCACGCATTGAACGAGGCAAAAAACAGGAGAAAACCTCGCTAGGCCACCCCTAGTGTGGCGTAGCATTCTGACGCATTTCCAGATTTACAATTTCTCATAAGTCTGGAAATGCATAAGTGGACATGAGTGGTGCGTGGGAACACCCACAGCAACACCCATGTCAGAACCCTAACATGCAGTGTTGCGTGAACAGGGGGGATATTTACAAGCACAGGTTAAGTCACGCAGGGTGACTTTACCTGTTCTTGTAAATATCACTTAGCCGGCTGCGCCACGGTGCATCACGCAATGTGATGCACCGGCAGTGCAAGGGGCTTGTAAATATGCCGCCCCATGTTAGATCATCTGAATAAAATATTATAGACTTTTTAAAACTGTAAAGAATAAATGGTGAAAAAGATTTTATAAATGTTGCTTCCGAATAACTTGATATAGGCTTTCACATTACTGACAAGACTGTGGCCAGGCAATACATCTATAATTAGGGCTCCCGGTTTTATGGTATTTATATTTTTGTAGTATTCGTCTGTATTTATCCATATTTATTTTTTTCAAATTTTACCTGTATTTATCCATATTTATTTCATGTTTTGGGAAAAAAAGAAGCTGAAATGTGTATATTTCTGCATTTATTTAACCAGTTAATATACACTCGTGCCTAAACGCCTGACATATACACACTCAGATGGTAAAATGTGCACTTATAAAAAAAATGTAATTTTAGTATCAAGGATCTTCAAATCTATTGCTGTTTAATGCTCCTTCCTAAAATCCCTATATATTTTGTAATCCCCTTGCCTGCTAATCTACACAGCTTTTAGCATGGCAGTCATGATTAACAACATTTCGATTCACTTAAAAACGAATCCAATTTCCATTTTTATCCACATTTAGAAATAAATACAGACAGGAAAATACATGTTTTCCTGACTGTATTTATCTGTAAAAATCTGTAAAAACAGAAAACAGGGAGCCTTACTTATAATGCATCTTTTAGCTTAGAAAAGAGATCTCATGGGAAGCTTTCCTCAAGTAACATTTACGCTAGAAAAGTGTATCAATCCAGATGACAAGAGTGCAGACTGTGGAAATCGGAAGAAGATGCATAGGATGACCGACAACACCACCTTGCTGACTGTTCTGATTGGACATCGAGTGAAGACTCCTTCAGAAATTGATACTTGTGTGAGAAAACTAACTAGCTAGTTAGACACACCTCTACATTTCATTTACCCGACTGGTGGTCCTGCTGCTGGATTTCTCTTCTGCCCAAGACTCTTTTTTATGGAGATTTGAGTCCTGTAGATATTCTTGAGGTGATTTGCCTCTATAATTTATGATTAATGCTACTGCACAGATAGCTACTCTAAATACAGTTGATATTGCAATTGTACGAAACTTGGCTGAGTTTCCCAGTACTGCTCTTCAAGACAGGTTTATTCCTCACTTTCCGCTCTTTTCCAATGGAAATCTTCATGGGTTCTTGTTTAGAATAGGTCTCTTTGGCTAGTTTCCTGGGTTTCTTTACAGAATGCATCTCTGAAGCTGATTTCTAACTCTGTCTTTAATTTCTGTACATTATTAAACTGTACAAAGACAATTAGAATTTCTATCCTCATGATGAATAATGGGTATAAAAGTATTCCAATCTCTTATCATTGACTGATTGAAAATTCTAAATTTCCACGATGTTTTAATGACTTTGTTCAAGGAAGCTTTAATTCTCCAAATGGTGGAAAAGGTCCATTGACCTCTCCGGAGCCTTTAGGGTTCTCCGTGGTGACATTTGTAAGTGGGTGTATGTAAAAGGTCTGAACCCTCTTGGAGAGTACCTTTGGGCTCCAGCAGTTTCTCGTGGTACATTGATGGTTAAACACCCAGAATAGATCTTCAAAGTATTACTCAAACTATATTTTAATAGTCCCACTTCCAGTTTCCAAAGCACAAATCCAGATGGCGTGACGAGCAGTTACAGTCTTGGCGATTGTGGTTTGGAGTTGTGAGTATCAATAGGGAGAATATTGTTGTGATTGTGGGAGTAGAGTGGGTGTGCTATAATTGGATGAATCAATATTTACAGGACTAGTATTAAATAGTTGTGTTGTGAAGAAGTTGATTTAAGGCTCCACGAAGTCAAAAGGTTGTGGGATATTAATCTTGTTTTTCAAAGAGATCAGTAGATGTGGAGTGTGAGGTACCGTCACTTCCACCAGTAACAGTAGGGACAAGTGTTGGCGAATGATTAACTTTGTTTATGCTGGTGGAAACCTTATTGTGCACTAGGGTGCAGCTGCATTAATTAGTGTAAAGTTTTGCTTTTGAAGTCACTTGAGATTGTGAAATCTTGCTAATGGAATGTAGTATAAATACTTTCTGTTAATAATGAACTACGCACACATGATTGATCAAAAATTGTTGCTCAAAATAACTGAGAAAATTGTGAAGGAGAGTTGAGGCTGCAAACGGTGAGAGGTTGACGTTATACTGTTCGCCCTGGGATTGGCTGGTTGGTGTGTTTTGTGCTGGTATTGTGCAGTTGGTGTTTCAAGTTGGGCTGACATTGTAAGTTTGGATCATGGATTGGATAAAGGGCTACTGAAATTTAAAACTGTTATTAGATTGGTTATTGAAATTTGACAAATACGGAAGAAAATCAAAACATATGGTTTCACAAATATCAATTTGGTCAATTGAATTACAAAAATTTTATGTTTAAATGATTGTAAGAAATTTGTGAAGGGAGATGTTGCCATACCTGTTTGGAAAGGCAAGGAGATGCCTCCTGAGAGTACCCCAGCTTACATAATGAATTATCGAGCATGGATTAAATTTGTGTTCGTGGTTGAAATAGTGAAATAGAGGTAGAGAACTTTTACTTCAGAATTTTAGACCATTTGAAGGGAAAATTGTATGAGATGTAGCCACCACCTCGACTCATGCAATATAAAGCTTTACAAATTTGGGAATTGATTCCAAGAGAGAACGAAAAGGAAACATATCACAGGAGAGCAGGTAGAGCAATGAAGAATTATGCAAATGCCCAATGGGATGAAGAATAGTGTAGATGGAGAAAGGGAATTATCGAGGGAACTTGACTGTATCCGATTCTTATGAAGAAGTTAAGGAGAAGGACACAGATGCAGTTAAGCAAGAAGGGGAAGAATCAGATACTGATTTAGGAGATGAGATACTGGATGAAATACTGTTATCCCGACCAACTCATGTGACCTATACTGATCCAGGAGAGATAAGCATTAGTGCGAATCAGACTGTGCTAATTGTGCCTGTACAATTAGAACTACTTTCAATTGAGCGACCCAGGTTCTACAAATTGCTTCATCAGCAAAGAGGCAACAATAACTGTTGTTTCATTTGACACTTATCTAGATATGCCACAAGTAATCCCTACTGCACTACCCCCAATCGAATGAAGCCTACAGGTTAAGTCAACCCCAGCTGTCAAAGTACCAACTACACAGAATACACAGCTAGTGGTGTGGAGACCTCAACAAAGGGGTTTTTATGACCCCTTTAGGGTCTAGCGAGTTACCTGGAAGTAGAAATGGTGGATTACCAGCTTGGATTGAGGCACTGACCAGAGAAAGAAGAGCAGAAGCACCAAAGGGTGCAGAAATTAAAAAGGATAAACGTTTATACATTCCAAAATAAAAAATTGATTTAGAGAAATTAATTAGTGGATGTTTGGATTTTGATCATTTAGATCAACAGGAAAGACCTAAACTTATCCTTTTCTATAAAGAAACTACCTGCAGAGGAGCTAATACACACAGTTATTTAGCCGGGATAGCAAAGAAATATGATGTGGATCTTACAAATAATGTGAATTTGAATAAAAATGATCGAGTTGAATTGGATGACCAAGCTATTGAGAATTTGAGGATTTTAGTGATGCAAGCTCATATTACAAAATTTATAAAATGCATCTGTAGGTGGAAGGATGTGGAGAAGCAAGGAAGCATGAAAAGAAAAAGAGGAAAACAGAAGCAAGACAGGATGACGTGGGAGATGCGGCAGAATATCCATTGAGAGAAGTACTTGGGGGTACTTAGGTACATGTTCCATGGAATAAAGGTGATTTCACTGCATTTAAAAAACTAATTCTGAGAGCTGAGAGACAAGCCGGTACAGTGGGATGATCAGGTGGAAAGATTTATTAAAATTTCAAAGGTGTTGTGACAATTTCTGGATACATTATTTGGCATTTTGGTTCCAGCAGATTTGTGGCCTGAGTGTAAAATTTCTGTATAATGGCCAAAAGCAGATCTACTGAAAGAAAAGGGAACAGGTGCCCCATCACCTGTAGTGATGGAGCAATACAAATCAGTAATACATTTTCTGAAGGGGAAATTTCCTCCTAAAGTCATAGACTGGTCGAAAATTAATAGCACTCAGGAACCAAACTAAACTGTTCATGAACAGCATGAAAGGTTGTTGTAGATTTCCAAATGATAACTAGTCAAAATATCGAGTTTTTAATTTTGACTAGACATAATATCGAGTCAAAAATATAGAATAGACATAATATCGACTAGACATAATATAGACTACAAAAAGATCGACTAGAAAAAATTAATATCGACTAGAATAGCAATAAAATCGAATCAAAAATATAGAATGGACATAATATCGACTAGACAGAATATAGACAACAAAAATATCGAATTTAAGGTAAGTTAATATTAATGTTTAATTTTTGTGTAATATAACTCTGTAGCGGGTTGTGGGTTTATAGGGGAATAGGGTGGGAAGTAATTTAATTATAATTAATTAAATATGTTATTTTATTTATTGGTATTTAGTTAGAATTAATTGTTAAATAATTATTAATTGGTAATTAATTAAAATATATTTGCTGATTAAGTTTAATTGATTAATTGATTAATATTTTATTTTTTGTAATTTATTTTCTGTAGCGGGTTGTGGGTTTATAGGGGAATAGGGCGGGAAGTAATTTAATTATAATAAATTAAAAATGTTATTTTAGTTATTAGTATTTATTTAGAATTATTTGTTAATTAATTGAAAATTGGCAATTAATTAAAATATAATTGGTAATTAATTTTAATTGATTAATTGATAAATATGTTAATGTTATTAATTTTTTTTATGTAGCGGGTTGTGGGTTTATAGGGGAATAGGGTGGGAAGTAATTGTATTATAATTAATTAAATATGTAATTTAATTTTTTGGTATTTATTGAGAGTTAATTGTCAATGTATTGAGTTAATTTTTAAAAATACTTTTAAATTGTTAAATATTTTATTTTTAATAGGTAAATCATTACTATGAGTAGGTAATATTTATTATTAAATAATTTTTATTTGTATTTTAAATTGATGGTTTAATATATTTTACACAATTTTAAAATATTTTAATTAATTTGTAATTGGTGTTATTATTTATAATATTTATATTTAAATAAGAATTATTTACTCGCCCTACTATTGCACTGTAGTTGGAATAGTAATTTTCCCCTACGCTATCCAACGCTTTCCCTACTGTTGCACTCACTGGAGTTGGAAAAGTAATTTTTACACCTTCGCTATCCAACGTTTTCCCTACTGTTGCACTCACTGGATCTAACATTTTCCCTACTGTTGCACTCACTTGAGTGGGAATAGTAATTTTTACCCTTATGCTATCCAACGCTTTTCCTACTGTTGCACTCACTGGATTGGGAATAGTAATTGTTATCCCTACACTATCCAACGCTTTCCCTACTGTTGCACTCACTGGAGTGGGAATAGTAAATTTTACCCCTACGCTATCCAACACTTACCCTACTGTTACAGTCACTGGAGTTGGAATAGTAATTTAAACCCCTACGCTATCCAACGCTTTCCCTACTGTTGCACTCTCTGGTGTGGTAATAGTGATTTTTACCCCTACGCTATCCAATGTTTTCTCTACTGTTGCACTCTCTGGAGTTGGAATAGTAATTTTTACCCCTACGCTATCCAACGCTTTCCCTACTGTTGCACTCACTGGAGTTGGAATAGTAATTTTTACCCCTGCGCTATCTAACACTTTACCTACTGTTGCACTCTCTGGAGTGGGAATAGTAATTTTTACCCCTACGCTATCCAACCCTTTCCCTAGTGTAGCACTCTCTAGAGTGGGAATAGTATTTTTTACCCCTACGCTATCCAACGCTTTCCCAACTGTTGCTCTCTCTGGAGTGGGAATAGTAATTTTTACCCCTACGCTATTCAATGCTTTCCCTACTGTTGCACTCACTGGAGTCGTTACAGTAAATGTAACCCTTTCGCTATCCTACGGTACAAATATTGTATATGTTTTTTAAATAATATGTATATATATATATATATATGTATTAAGAATATATATATTTTTTAAAAGTTACATTTATTATTTCTCAATTTTACGTTTATTTAAGTATTTTAAATATGTTTAAATTAATTTAATGTATCAATATATTACTTTTAATTTACTTTTAAGACATTTAAAAAATTCGATATTTTGACAGTCTATATTTTTTACACTCGATATTTTGGAGTCGATATTTTTGTACTTACCTGTTTGAAGATAGGAAGTCGATATTTTTGCAGTCGATATTTTGACCTCGATATTTTGTCCTCTCGATATTTTGTCTGTCGATGTTCTGTCAGTGATCCTTTCAAACAGCATAGCGGAAGTGAATATCCTGAAGAGAAGAATATGGGGATTTTTGTGTCATAGTTTGTTCCGGGATTGAAGCCTGAGATTAGTTCACACATCACTCATAATATCATCTGCTGGCAGTCAAAATCGGAAGATGAAATCCTGTGATATGCTAATTATTGCAGTGATGAATTGGACATGAAGCAGAGAAAGATTAATGTGAAATTCATGTAGGCTCAGACAAAGTTGGCTCAGTCTTTCGAGTTCCGTCATTGACTGAAAGTCAGGGTATGATGCAGCAAGTTCTTGCCCCAAAGGCAAATCCAAATGAAATGGCAGTGTCTCAGCTTTAAAGAAAGTTACTGCCTGTCACATTTGCAATAGGGTGGGGCATTGGAAGCAAGAATGTTGATTTAATACTGAAAATATTGCATGGCAAGCCCAAAATTCATAGGGAATGACTGATAAAAGAATGCAGATACCCCAGTTTTAAAATCAAATGCATGGTCAGAATCAGATGACACCAGTTGGACCAGGAGACTTGGGAATATAAACCAGTTACCATAATTAAACCTGAATCCAAATTAAAATGTCATGCCACAGTCTTACATTTGAATCAGGATGTGTTAGGGCATTTTCCCTTGTTTAAAATGGATGAGTTTGGTTCAGAAAAATTTACAACGACGGCACCCGAGAGAGGATGAGGATTGTGTTTATAGCACAATCCTAGCGGTAAACCAAAGTAGCCCATATGTAGATGCAAACATCTACTGAAAAGCACATCTATGTTCACTGTTTCACAAAGATTGGTTTGTGAGAACTTATCTAACTTGGCGGTAAACAAGCTTTGGCTACTGCTAATTCAAAAACTACTGTACCTGTAAGTAAATATAAATGTACATGTATACTATTTTATATAAAATGTACAAAAAGTTATTTCAAGAATGTACAAAACGCCTGCAAACCCAGAAGATTAATAAAAACTAAGGGCCTCATTTTGATTGCGGACGAACTTGCGTCCGTCCGCGACCCCAGAGCAGGAGGGAACCTCCGCATGGCATGCGGAGTTCCCTCCTGTGCAATTAGGATGTGACCGCCACCCTGGCGGTCACATCCTCTATTTTTAACGTTGCGGCGGGTGCGGCTTCAAGCTGCACCCGCGGCAATGTTAAAAATGCAGGTGTTGCATTTGTATGCAGAAGGAGGCAGGCACCGCGCGGTGCCTGCAGCTTTCCGCATACAAATGCAGGGGGGTACCATAGGTACCGCCCATGTGCACCCCCCACCCCCTTCACCTAGGGGGCCCGCAACGGACCCCCGCAGTGAAGTTACACATGCTTTTCCACGGCGGAAAACCCGCCGCGGAAAAGCATCTGAAACAGGCCATCCTAATATGGCGGACGGTGTCTGACAGACACCGTCACCATATTAGAGCTTTTCCACCGCAGTTGTAAGCCAGCCGCGGCGGAAAAGCTGCGGACGGAAACCAGGACCCACCAGCCATCCTAATGTGCCGGTGGGTCTTTGGGGGGTCCGCTGCGGATTTCCCGCATCCTCCGGGCCGGCGGTGGCTTCTGCCGGCCCAGAGGATGCGGAAAATCCGCAATCCTAATAACCCCCTATGTGTTCAAAAAAATGTAGATGCAAATGTATATGGTCACAACGTATCGTTATTGATTGATACAGGAGCTACCCGATCCACAGTTAGAACAGTGGAAGTTCCAGACTTACCTCTCTCAGGAAGAACAATCCAAGTAGTTAACGGCTACAAATAAACAAATGCCATATCCAATTTCAGAAGAGATTCCAGTCAGAATTGGGACATTTGAAGAAAAACACCTATTTGTGGTTTGTGATTCCAGACCAGTAAATTTATTTGGAAGGGATTTGTTGTGCAAATTAAACTAACTAATTTTTTGCACACTGGATGGTGTTGCCTGTTTGACTCATGAGGAGGATGTTGATTTCAAACTAATGAAATTACATTTTGAAGCAGGAATGTTTAGCTTGTTAACATTTGCTGAATTACCGGAGAGTCTCAGAGATACAGTGAATACTGAAAGCTGTTTTTTTCAGGAAAAGACATTGCTCTCATAAAAGGTGTAGAACCAGTCCATGTATCCATTGCCCTCTGAAACGATTGCTGGAATACAACCTGTAATTAATGATATTCTTCAGAAAGGTATATTAAGAGAATTAATTGGCAGTCCATGTAATTCTCCTATGAGGGGAATTAAAAATTCGAATGGAAAGTATAGAATTGTATGGGATTTGTGCAAATTGAATGAGATAGTGGTTCCATATTGTCTAGTTGTGCCAAATCCTGTTACTGTGCTTTTCCAAATTCCATGTACTGCTGAATGGTTTACAGACATTGATTTGTTCCAAACTTTCTTCTCAGTGTCCCTGCATGAAGATAGCCAATTTGCATTTTCATTTGTGTTCCAACAGAGAACAATCACATGGTGTTGTGTTCCTCAAGGGTATACTGAGTGATCTTCTAATTTTTAATCAGATCCTAAAGAAAAATCTTGAGTCTTTGCAAATGCGATGTGTCTCTGCACCTGTACAATATATTGATGATTCATTGTTGCTTCAGAATCACAAGAAGCAAGCAAATAGACACAATTGCATTATTGAATCACCTGGAAGAAAACTAACATAAATTGTCTCCAGGTTAACTACAGTACTGTCACAAAGAAGTTCACTATCTGGCAAAGCCTCTCTTGAGGTTGATCCAATTTGCTAGGATAAGGAGTGCATCAGAGCCTTCCTAGACCTGAAAGATAACATGTGTTGAGCCCAGGTTCTAGGAATGCCAGAATATACAATGAAATGTACTTTATTGTACAGTGAAAGAGATTGGTGTGCACTTTCAGGGTTAACACAGATGCATGGAAGATCCCAAAGTCCTGTGGCTTACTTTTCAACTATACATGTAACATAAGAGGGAGAGGGAGAGATAAAGTGGATTCGTTCTCCCTAAATAAATGTATCAAAAACAAAGTAGAATCCACCAGGGGGTTGTGAGGACTCCTTCTTCAGGACGGGGAGGCACAAATCCCCACCTTACTCACATATGCTATAAATCTGTATTCTACAGAAAAGTGAACAATATAACTATATTGTACCTAATTGTTGGAGGTTTTCACGATTTCGCAAACCTGAGAAAAAAAGGAAAAAAGGAATGCACCTCAATCATCAAACTGTTTGCCCCTCCAGGTATTCTCACCTTAAGAAAAAAAGGAGGGGTGGGTGCGGTGAGGGATTGAAATGGTTAGGCCGCTGGACGGGGCACCATCTACATGGCGTTCATGGACCTTTCCTCTGTGTTTGATTGTGTCAACCGGGGGAAATTGTGGGAGTCAATGGGCAAGATGGGGGTAGAGGCTACCATGGTCAATTTCCTGAGGGCCCTGCACAGGGACACAAAGGCCAACGTCAGATTCTCGCAGGACCTTAGAATATACAGGAATTTCAGCGTTGATAGGGGAGTAAGGCAGGGCTGTGTTCTGGCCCCCTTCCTTTTTAAATTATATATCAACGAGCTGGATGAGTCCTTGGTTAATACTGGAGTTGACTTCCCATATGTTGGGCGCAGGGGTTTGCCTGTTCTGCTATATGCAGACGACGCCGTCCTCATGGCCAGAACCGCAAGAGGACTGCAGTCTTTGTTGAATGTTTTCTGCAGTTTTATGGCTGCTCGTGACCCAGCCATTAATAATTCCAAATCTTACATCATGCAGGTGGGGTCGCGTCCCAAAAAACAGTACCCATTTGTGGTGAACACAGAGAAGGTTCCCTTGACTACAACGTTTTCCTACTTGGGAGTCCTATTCGATGACCAGTTAAAATGGGAACCGTTGTTGCAAAGGTAAAGAGGAGAGTTAATTCGGGCAAATACTGCCATCTTCAACTTTGCAACGAAAATGGGCAAGCGACCGTTCGCCGCCTTGTTGAAGGTTTATCAGGCGAAAAGCGCCACATTAGGTAGCTATGGCAGTGAACTACGGGGGTATGTAGCAGCCAAGGGCATTGGGGTGGTTGAGAATAATTTTTTAAAACAGCTTCTGAGGGTACCCAAAGGAACCTCTAATTTGATAGTTCATGAGGAAACGGGTCTACCCTTCATCGGCGACACCATAGCACTACGGCCTTTATTATTCTGGCTGAAGTGCTTGTTAAATAAAGATCTAGTCCGCAACCACCAGCTATTAAAAGAATTATTGTCCTTGGACCACATGCTCGATATCCCATGGTTAAAATACCTAAAAGGCTGTTTTTTTTTAGCTAGGGCGCCCCCGAACCTCTTTTTAAACCCAGACTCAATTGTTACCACAGACGTGGAGATTGTTAAAAAATCTTTCATATTAATGAAAAAACGTAATCGAGATGGGGTGGAATTTGTAAAACCCAGCATCCGTAAACATGTGATGCTTAAAACTACGCAATTACTGGATCCATATTTATCATGGGTCATATCAAGCCACGAGCGGTTCCTGTTAACAAGGTTCCGGCTTGATTATTTTCATTTATTATTGGCTGTTCCGAGGGGTTCCCACAGAGGTCAAGTGATACCGCCCTGTGGCTGCGACAATGTGTCTCCGCAGGATTTGGTGCACTTTTTATTTGTTTGTCCCCTCTATGATGTATCCCGTAAACTGAATTTTATCCAGGTCCGCCCAGCCCTCTGCTATTTACAAATGTTAAAACCTGAAAGAACTTTATTTGTGATTGGTTTTTTGAAATCAGCCTTAAAATCCAGAAACTGTAGGGAGAACTAGCAGTCCCACAAATCAATAATATTGTTTTTGCAGTCTACTCTCAAATGCCTACATGTATCCTATGGGTGATTGTTCATATATTGCATATTTTTTTTATTTTTATTTTTTAAATGGAATGAATTTTTTTAAGGATTGGGATCATGGTTACACTTCATGTTTTAATTGTGTTTTATATTAATTGTGGTATTGTTGCTTTTATGGTTTTTACTTCTGTAAAACAGAATAAAGTATTTTGAAATGAAATGAGATTACTCTACCAGTGTCTATTCTAGAGTAGTGCAAGAATACACAACTACTTTAAATGTTAAGGATTGTTGTTTTTGTGCACGTTTGTCATCTTCAGTTTTAGAAGAAGTTATCTGCTATCACCTATCTGATGTAAGGTAGAGAGAAAACATATCATGAGGGAGATAGTATCACATTTCGATTAGCTACTTGCTTGTCATTGTTAAAACTCAGTTTAAAACTCATCCACTACCAAGAAGTTCTACTCACAGTTTAGAGAGGGTCACTCAGAGAATATGCGAAAAAACTGTAAATCACCAAGTGTCTTTCTGGAATGTTCATTCCTTATCTCACCATAAAGGAGTTGAAGGGGCCTTTCAGCATCGTTTGAGACAAAGAGCCAAATGTATGACAGTTTTTAGTGGCTGCAAACAGCAAAATGGCTTCTGGCATGTACTAACCATGTTTTGTGAGTCATTAACCTATTACAGACTCACAAAATAGGGTTTGTGAGTCGTTTGTTTGGAAGGGGCGTGCCAAGGGCATCCTTCCTATTATGAATATTTTGCAACTGGAATGAGACTTCGTGAAGGAGGTGGTAAACCATTCGTAAACGATAAGGGGTCCCACGGACAACTGCCTACTCTTAGAAAAATGCAAAGGAAACTTGTAATGTTTCTTTTGTAAATTCATCCTGTTTTCCTTTAAGGAAAACAGGTTGCATTAAAAAAGAAATTGCTTTTATTTAAAAAGCAATCACAGACATAGTGGTCTGCTGACTCCAGCAGGCCACCATCCCTGTGAGTGCAGGCCATCCCCGATGTGTCACTTATTGCGACCTGCCTCATGAATATTGGTTAGGCAGATCATTTGCAACTGCATTGGAAATTGCTAATTATGTCTGAGATCATTAATACATTTCATTTTTCGAGTCGCTAATTGTGTGTCACAAAAAATTGCAATTAGCGACTCTCAAAATTAAATGGTCGTACATCTGTCCCTTTGTCTCCATATGTCCATGAAAAGTTTGCTTGCTTTTTTGTATGTATAGCAGGTGTTCATGAGCCGCTACTATGCCCTTGCTTTTCAGCCAGCCATTGAAGGTGGGGGTTATGGTCCTCCTCCAATTACGGAGAATATAGAGGTATGCCTTTGCAAGGGCAGAGTACAAACACCTCTTTTCACGGTTGTTCAACCAAGGTACATGTTGAGTACAGTACAGTATAGCGAGGCCTGCTGAAGGAGTAAAGGTAAGACTATAAATGTATTTAATAATTCAACATACTTGTGTCTGATATATTTGGATTTTAGGGTAGGGTCAGAGGAAATGAAATATGTCACAGTCAGCTTGCTTACATCAACAGAAGTAAGATGTGGGAGCTAACTGTGCTCTATGATGTTTGTCATGGTTGAGTGCCAGACATGAAGTATCTTAAAGTAAGTGGACCGAAACAGCACCTCGTTGAATCCTCTGTTGTGCTTTTTCATGAGTTGGGCCAGTTGTCTGAAGATTATAGCAACTTTAAACACTGTTGCCATCTACAACGTACACATTGTTCCAGCTGGTCAAAGAAGAGTTTTGCTATCCGAAGATCACAAAGCCCCGTGATTAGTGTCTTGTAGGGGCCCCATTTACCTAGTTATTAATGAAGAGAGGAAGGAAATGAATCACTTTTCAGGTCTTTAGTTGTTCCCAAAAGCATTGCTCTAGTTGTAAACATCTTCAAAAGGGAGAATGTGGTAGGTAGCATTCTATGGTTACTGCTGCAAAAGGTTGAATTGATCCATCTGTTATCAGTTGGTTTACCTCGGTTATCCCCTTGATTTTCCAGTCTGACCATAGGAAAGGTTCTTTATTAAGAGCAAAAGCTCTATTGTACCATAGTGGAGCTTTACGATGCATAAGAATTTCTTCTTTAAAAAGATCATGCATTGTCATCCAGACTCTATATATTTTGGTTGGCATTGGGTTATGAGGGTCTGTTGAGGCATTGGGTCCTTCAAACAAATCATAGAGCTCTTGTACACCGTTATACAGTTGCTGTTTAAGTTTGGCCCAAATAGGCGTTTCTCTGTGTGAGTTTAAGTGGTAGGCCATCTGGGAAAGATGCTGTGCTCTGTAGGATGTGAATAGATAAGGAGGTTAAAGGACACTTGGGGTTGTAGCTGCATACAGTTTAGCAGAGGCCAATCGTGGCAGGGTCTGTCCTCTGACATATTTACAAATAGTAGCATCAATCATTGGCAATGTTCCAGCCTGTACCTTAATAGGATGCATGTCAAATATATTATCAAACGCAAGGGCCATTACCATTTTTAACTTTCTTGACTTTGCCCCACAGGGAAAGGTGGAGTGGGGACAATTTAGTAAAGTCTACTTTCATATTCTCCAGAGTTTTAAAACATTTTCTTTGATCATAGTGGGAAATCACTGCTCATCAGGATTCCCAAATATTTCAACCTACTCTGTATCCATTTCACTGGTAGTTGGTTGAAGAGTCTCTTGCCATGTGAGGTGTCAATGATATATTCTCAGTGTTGTCCCAGTTTATTTTATATCCTGAGAAGCAGGGGAAATCATCAATAAAAGTCATAGTGCTGGTATAGATGATCGAGAATGCTTAATTAGAAGCAATAATTTGAGCTCTGCAGCTGGAGTGGCCAGACCATCACTCGTGTTGAGAATCGAATGGCAATTGTCTATGGTTCTAAGGCTAGAAGTAATGGCAGTGTTGACAATGGTCTGCCTTGTCTGGTGCCCCACTTAATTTAAATTAGATCTCTTTGAAATCAGGGCATTATAAAGCCATTGCGCCATTCTAATGAAGTTATGACCACAATGCAAAATCATTACATGTTGTTGAAAACGATTAGCCATTCAACATAATCAAATGCTTTTTAAGAATCTAAAAAGACAAGTAGTTTGCCATCTTCATCAAACCTCATTGTCCATTTAAATTGGGTCAAGTTCTGCTTCTGGTTGTGAGAAGAGCGATGGGATACTAAGTCAACTTGGTTGTCATGTACTAGAAGGTAGATCAATTTACCTAACCTAGTTGCCAAGATGTTTGCTAAAATCTTCATGTCACTATTAAAAAATGATATGGGACAATATCTTGCACAGGTCAGGATATCTTTACCCAGTTGTTTGTACTAGGAAAATGTGCTCTGTATTGAATTCTGCGAGCAGGGATCCAGTAACCATGACTTCTCTGATCGTTTCTGTTGGAACTATTTCTGTTTGTGTCATTTTATTAAATTGTAACAGGAAGTCATCTTCTCCAAGCTCTTTTTCTGTTGCCATTAATGTTTGGCCTCCCCCACTTTTTCTCAAAATTGCTCTAACTCTAAAGAGATAGGTAGACTACTCTGGGATATTTAATCCATCTTCCTGTGCAGTGCTTTATAGGTATTTAGAAGTGCAGAATGCTGAATGAAAAAATACAAACTCACATGCTAAACTCAAAGGCTCACATAGAAGCATACCATTGGCATAGCAAATGGGCAGAATGTCAGATTGGGATTCTTTTTTTTTTTAATTGCATTGCTAACAGACTACTAGCTTTTTCACCCTGCTCGTATGGCTTTTGTTTGATCCGATTCAAGGTTACTTTAGTGGCTGGAGTGTAAATAGGGTTTAATTCAAACTTCTTAAGTATTTAAGCTCAGAGACATTCCTGTAAGGGGCATGAGTGGTATTTGCACTGAAGATTATCTATTTCTGCTTCCTAGGCTAGTTTCTTACTCTTGACTCACCCTAGTGCTATGTGAGAGTGTCTTATTAGCATGCCCCATAGGTAGGACTTCTATGTCCCTATTAGTAGTTGGGGCAACTCAGTAGTATGGTAGTTGAGGTCTATTTAGTCACTAAATAGAGCTACTAGTTTCTTCTACACTTCTAGGTAGTTAAGTTCTATAATCTAAACCCCATGCCCATGTTGTTGGTTACAACAATTGTAGGTCTAAGGGAAGTAGTTTAGTGGCATCGTTGGGAATACTATTAACCTTGATTTTACTGATATGGAGCTTTGGAAGGGCTGGCACCTTTGATAGAAATAAGTCTGGATTTGTAGCCATGAGTTGATAACATACTGATGGATTTTTTTTCCCTGTGGGGTGTAACAGACACCAAGGATCATGGAGTAAGTTGTTATCCTGTCTGGTATTGAGGCAAAAGGTTTTATCCAAAATAGTATCCAAGAACATATTACAGTCTCCTCCAATGATTGTTTTTTTGGAGCCACATTATGTCAGCATGCAACTCAAATTCGAGAACAAAGGTTGCTTAGTGCCCTATGGGGATCACAACAGATCAGAGTATTATGGTTTGGTCAGAAATCTTTAAATGGTTAAAGACATATCAGCTATTGGGGTTGGTCCATGTTTTTTATATTTGCTTTGGAGGTATTTTATGCAGATGTGCATATATAGCCTCTCCCATTTTACTAGGTGGGTGTGAGGGAGCTAATGTCGAGCTGGGTAGGTGTAAGGAGCCTGAGGAGAAGATGATCCCCGGATCCAATCTCATTTACGTTTGGTGGATTCAGCAGTACTGAGGTGGGTTTCTGCAATAGTACAATATCATGTTTCTTTTTATCTTTGCATTAAGTAAGCAAGTGCTCAGATCTGTAATGTGATGCTCTGCCATACCACTTATACAGTGAGATTAAGAAGGGGTGATAATATATATATCCACTTGGTAGAGGAATGATTCCTACTGAACCATGAAAGAAAAGTAAACCTTTTGTAGTGTATGGAATCTTGATTACAGAAAAGCATTCGTGTAATGGCTGGTCGGTCAAGTAAATGCTTTTATTCCATCCAGTTAGGTAGGTCAGGTGTGCTTTGGATAGGGTAGTCAAGGCTTCCTAGTGCTAGCCTTCACCCTACATAATATCTATTCGATAGCAAGTTATAAAGTTGTTATGAATGCAAAATCTTAATGCATTCCCTGAAGGTGGACAACATTTGGTAGTGGGGGTTCCTACCCTACATTATTTCTATCCATTTGACGTGTGGGTGCCTTGTTCCTGTTTCCTCTTGGTTTCTTTACTTCTGCTGGTGTTGTCAGGGAAGTTGAATTCGCCAAGTCAGATAGAGACTGGGACCCTTCAGTAGAAGAAGCCTATGTATGTTCTAGCCAGAGTTCTAGTTCTGCCTGGTCATAAAGCGATTTAGTGTTTCAGTTTATAATCACTAGCATGATGACTGGGTTTAGGAACCGAAAACACAAACAGAGTCTTTTGGGCACCAGTCACAGAGCTAGGAACTTCTACCAGTTTATATGCGCTTTAGAAGAGAAGTCAGCTTAATTGGAGATTTAGCTGTGTTTGAATGTGTATGGGCCATGATTTTAGCTTTGGCAAGAATTGCCCATGCCTTTTAGAATCAAAGCAGTTTGGTGATTATTGGGATGGGTGTGTTAGGACAATTACATTTTGTGTCGATTACCTATGTGCATGCTGAAACTCCAGTATTGGTGAGGAATTCGACTCCATTATTTTTAGAACAAGATTTTGCAGGAAGACATAATGTCTGGGATTTCATCTTTCTCAGGTATGCCAAAGAGTCATATATTATTCCTATGACTTCAATCCTCCAGATCTGTGAGCTTCTTTTGTGTGTTCCATAGTTCTGTGCTCCAGGTCATAGTTTCTATCACTGAAAGAGCTAGATCATCCATTATTTAATCTGTAGAATCTAGTTGGATTCTTACTTGAAAAATGTCCCTCTTTATTTCCTTAGGCTATTTATTTCTGAAGTATGCTACTCCACTGTGAATATTGTGGACTGGATGTTCCTTAGTTTAACCATAATACTCCAGTATCACTCCTCAAGTTACCATGCTCTTGGTAGTGTGGAATACATTTTTATTTTGGGCAGCTTGTGCAATTGTCAGTTGTTAAACTACTTTAGTTTCAGGCATCCAGACTATGCACAAGCTTAGGCAGTGAAAGAGAATGATTGTCCTCTTGCAATTGCACACCCACTATTGTAGCAGGTTGTTACTATTTTATACCCACTCAAATAGGTCTTGGGGTGAAGACAGCAAAGTAATAATCCTGAGTGGGTGAAAACATTAAAATTACATGTTCAATGAGATAGACCACCGCCAAGGCAATGTAAGAGGTTGGACTAAGAATTGTGTCACTAGGTAGCAGTATCAGTCCAGGTTGTTGTATCTGCACAGGTGTTCACTACAAAAGTAGCTGACTCTCCTCCCACTTATCAAATGGGACTGCAGGGATGTCTCAGTCAAAATGGTAGGCATCAATGGGCACCACTCTGGGCACAAGTCTGGAGCAGGAACAGGAGCACCTGGCAAGTAAGACTCATCAGTAGAGCAAGGAAGCATCAGCAGCTGCTAAATTCCGTCCAGAGTTGTAGAGGGATGCCTAGTGGGAGACTTGGCTTTGTGCAGCTTAAGTAGCCCAGGAGGCAGCACGCTGTCAGAAGCTCTGGTGGCAACACCTCCCAAGTGAAGAATCAGCAGGTGGCGATTGGGGGTGAGATCTCTACCGTAAAGTTTAGAGGTACCGGGTGACTGGCTCGTGGCTCGCAGATTTACATTCACCACTGATTGTGGTCTGAAAGGCTAAATGGAGGTGACTTTGGCTCAGGCGTACACTTGGGATCCGGATCATTTGTTCTCCAATCTCACTTTGGTATAATGATTGTTGTGGGTTCCACACACCCTGAAAGAATCAAATTGTATAGTTAGCTGGGACCTTTCCATGTTTCTGGGCTTTGTAGGTTGGAAGATTCTGGGCCACACTAAGTAGTAACCATTGTAGTAACAGCATTGCTCAGCCCCCCAAAGGAGCAACAGTTGTAGTCACACTGTTGCTCCCAGATATTTCTCAAGATCACTTGATATACACACTGAAATGGAAGGTCACTGGAATAGCCTTGAGGAATCCCTCAATTTATGTTAATCTGCTCGGTACATTCTCCATTTGGGTCAAATTGTACCTTGGCTGAGATGAACGAGTGAAGCTACACTATTGGTTCTTCTATTTCCATAGCTGACATGATTGGCCAAAGCTTGCCACTTGCTTATCGACATTAATTAATTCACCTTCTTTAGCGAAAATCAGGTATTGTTTACTTTGTCTGGAAATCAAAAAGCTGAGATGTCACCTCATGTAGAAAGATGGGGCTCCCTATTGCAATAATGCTGCAACACCATCCTTGTTCAAAGAGGAAAAGAAAACAATTCTGGGAACCTGGCCCTTGCTGTTAATGAAGCGGAAAAAACAACCGTCAGCAGAGGAATTTTTACATTTCCTAATGCAACAAGTGGCACCTCCATGAGTGCCTTGTAAGCTGACAGCAGAAAAGTCTTTGATAGAGCCCATCACACAAGAGGTGGTAAAAAATCCTTTCTAACAAACAATGGCAGCAAATAAATGGCGCTCAATATCACTGTTAAGGTGTAGAAAGCAAAGATCTAACGATTGCACAGAAAAAGAAAAAATAAGACCTATGCAGGCAGATGGATGAAGACCAAACAGAATGATATGCAGGCTTATGACGGTGTACAGGTGGATGAAGCATACCAAAGGAAGTGATAGTGGATAAGATAAGGAAGGTTTTAGAGATGCCCTAACTAGGTGTAACTCGGACACCACTATTTTCGCTGCAGTGGATCTTCTTCTCGAGCTGAAGTTGAAGTCACTAACATTGTAATGACAGTGAAACAGAATCTGCCTCACATTAACAACAGAGAGGAGTAGGTTTGCAATCCATTAACGTTTTTTTAACAAACTAGTCAAGTTACAAATCACTAAATCAATCAAGCACAAAGCTAAATTCACCTGAATATTGCCCACCGGAATGGGGTTAAAAATAATTGAAGGGATACCTAGACCTCCTTATTTGAGTCAAGATTTATAAATCAAGGTAAAGTCTAGTTTCCATATTGGAAACTACCTAAAGCTAGCTTCAATTGTTAGCAGGTCGTGGAAATTCAAAAGTCGCAGGTGTCAGAAAACATAGAACTGAAAGAGGAACCAGGTTAATTTTCCTATTAAAATGCGGAGGAATGTGCTTGTTCTGGAGAGTATCTCTACAAGAGGAAAAATAATGAGCATTTGTTCTCAAAAGAAGGGAGAAGCACTGCTTGCTAAGTTGGATAGGGGTAAGTGATCTAACGAACTTACAAGCTTTGCACAGTTAGAACACAATATTTCAACCCAATGATCCAGACTTCAAGTTTCCCCCCCCTCAGACATTCAACCCACCTGACAAAGCTACTGAGTCTGAGGAGGCAATGATATGTATTAGGGCGGAAACTCAGACAGAAGAAAATCAAGAGAAGGAAGAGCCTGAGCAGGACCAGTTAGGTATAGAAAAACATGTTCAGGAAGAAGAAGGTGAACAAAGTCAAAGTCAAATTCAGTACACTCCTGAACAAGGCCAGATTAGTATCCAGGCAGAAGAAACACAAATCCGATAGAGAGGGATACAGAGGGTAGCATTGAAATAGATGTGCCACAATTGATTGAAAATAAGAGGACACTCGAAGAAGGTCAGAGCACAGTGCCAGCTAAAAGACTCAGAAAGGGAGATAAGTGGCCTGCTTTTGTCAAAAGATTAACATTTCGCCTTAAAACAATAAATGAAGAACCAGAGCAAGTAAACGAAATATCAAGTCAAGATGGACAATCTACAGAACAACTAAAAAGGAGAAGTCCATGACTGAAAAAAACGAATAACAAGTTCAGAGGCCCTGAATGGAATTACGTCATCCTTGAAAATTTGGAAACCCTTAGAAATAAGTGACGAAAGTGGTGACAAATTAATTGCTGATCAGACTGGCGAAGAAGTGAGACCAACTTGAGAAAAAGTAAACAGGTTAAAAGACTATGTAAAAGTTAGAAAGAGGGGTTAACTCTCCTAGTCAGTCATGGCTGATCATACTGTTGATAGAAAACCAAAAATAAACTGTTTAAAAACATGCTGTAGAATATGCATATGTAGTACAGTGATAGTAGTCATAGTATGGTTAGGACTGACAGTAGCTATTCCTTATCTAATGAGTAGAAACATACAGAATAACACTAATGTAACTGAAACAATGGATGCACCTAGGAAAATACATACACATGAAAAGGCACTTAGAATAAAACAACAGAAGGTAGATTTAGAAGCATCAGACGAGGAAGGATTACATTATAATAGTAATAGAATAATTAAAATGGAATTAAGAATAGAACTCACTTAAATGTTTTTCACTATGTAGATGCTATGGAAATAAGTGATTGTTATGTTTGTATAAAATTACCCACATCTGTTGCAGAAGGTTTGACTTACAACCATTTGCCCCTGACCTATGGTATTTCATGTAGTTTTTTAGATAGTCTATTTTATAAGAAAGGACCCTTACAATATTAATATTCTAATTCAGACTTGATATTTTCCGAACTTCCTATACATAGTAATCTGAATCCTGTACATAGAGTCATGTAACACATTATATGGGGGAATATTTCCTAACAATAGGTACAATAGATATAGCTGAAGCACACAAGAATAATATAACATGCTTATTGCATGAAAAAGAGAAAATATTTTTAAATATGGTTGAGAAAAGGAGAGAGAATTTCCAAAGAAAAGCAAAAGACAGGAACCATAAAATCCCTAAATGGGCTGAAAATATAGGGTTCACCTCAAATGGCAAGACTCACGCTGCTATGAAGCTGGATTTTGAAAAGAAAGGGAAACTCTGTCTCCATAGAGAAAGAGCAAGTTATTATATCAATGTATTCATTGGTTCAAGTGAGTGTGAACACAATTATAAGGTAATTGGGGGTTGGGGTTTCAAAGATGGAACTGAACCTGTATTTCTTGGAATTTATGTTATATGCGGAAAAAAGGCATATTAAAAGTTACCAGATCATTGGTATGGGAGCTGGTATTTTGGAATAGTATTCCCAAAGATATATCATGTAAATAAAAACACTGGAAGCAATGAAGAAATTAATAGACTAATACGTAGTAAAAGATCTAGTTTTTCTGAAATTGTAGATGATATATTTAGTGCATTGATACCTTCAGTGGGAGTTGTTCTGAATACGCAAAGAATTTAAAAATTGTCAACAGTGGTGGATCGCTTATCGACTGACACAGCTGGAGGATTCTTGATGATCTATACCGAATTGGTTGTGATCAGATCAATGGTTTTACAAAATCGACTTGCTCTTGATACATTATTAGCAAAAGAGAGCGGAGTCTGCAGAATGTTGAAAGCACAACATTGTTGCACTTACATACCAGACAAAAGTATGGACATTAAAGGGTATGTAAATAATATTACACATTTGGAAAGAGAACTCAAACACTGGAAGTTGATAGTGCATGGAAGAGGCAAACAGATGGTCTCTTATTTATAGGTAGTTGGTTTTCTAACATAGGTAAAAGTATTGTAGGTAGAATACTGATGCCAATATCAGGAGTAGCCTTGCTGATCTTAGCAATAATTCTTTGGTGTAAATGTTGTAGAAACAAAAAGACATTAATTAAGAAAGGAAAGAAAAGAAATATTGAAGAAATAGAATTTGAAGAATTTAATGGAAATTTATACAAGAAAGTGAAAAACTTTCACACGAACAATGAAAAGAAACCCAATAGAAAGTTTGAACAGATTCATTTGGGAAAATTGTAAAAGTTGGCATCTGTTTCATTAATTGGTGATGATATAAAATATCATCAAAGAGGGGATTGATGGAGCAAGGATCCGCACGTAAAGCGACTTACTTGGACTCAGCCCTCTCGAAATAACAATTAATGTATTAATAAACATGTTTTGTGTACTAATAATTGTACCACACAACGATTATTAGCATCTAGGGGAAGCTTGCTTATGTGCTTTTACTAACCATAATCCGCTTGCATTAAAATAGTTGCTGCTACGCGGGATTTCCTACTGCGCATGCATCTGTCATACTCACGTGACATGACATACTATCTTGCTTGGAGGGAACGTTTTGCTTCTGCGCATTAGAACTAAGATGGCTGCTTTGTGTTACAGCATGCATGAAGCTTGCACCCATGATTTTGATAAGCTGTTTGTTTTGCCTAAACACTAAACGCAATAGTTAAAATAAAATAATGGGAAAAGAGTAGAGATAAGTGGTATACAGAACATTCATTTATTCTTTGTTCTAAAACTGTTTCTTTTCTACTTTGCTACTAGCTTGTGTTTGGGCCTGAGATGTATCTGTAACTCCATTTTGAAACCCACATCCGCACATGCGCACCAGAATCCAGAAAAACTCAAGTCATGGCATTGAATGAATGCCAAGGACAGTCTGACTGAGATGCGCCTGAGAATCTCACTTTCTGACCTCTTGGAGAGGAAGCCAATATTGTTTTTTTTTAACTTTATTTAAGTGGGGAACATTTAGCGGACATTCATCGATAACAATAAAAATGTGGACCAAATATAAACATGTCATAATATAAAATTGCAATCCACAAAGACCTGGAGGTGCCTCAGGCAACACAACAATAATAATGAATGCATGATAAAAAGTTAAGCATTAATGTGTGCATATACAGTATTCGGCTGCATCATCAACTGATCCCCTCAGGGACAATACCATTTGCTGCCTGTGATTGCTGATCGGCTCTGTTCTTGGCAATATATGCCCTATACAGGCCCCAGATCCCTACTGGTCTACACGCACTAGGTATCAGAGTGGAGTATTCTTTGCAGTTAATGTTACAGAACGCTAAGCTACCCAGCCACGCCTTGAGCGGTGGGGATCTTTTACTACCCCACAACAAAGCGACTTCCCTCTTGGCTAACAGAAAGCCCAAAGCCGCAAGTCGTCTGACAGACCGGGGGAAGTTGGCCACATATCCCAGCAGTGCGATGTCAGGTGTAAGAATGAGCTGCATAGACAGGATCTCACCCAGGGTATCATGTATCGAGGACCAGTATTGATATATTTTAGGGCAAGTCCAAGAAAGGTGAGCGAAGTCAGCAAAGGGAGCCCCACATTTCTGACAGTGGTGGGTCCTAGTGGGGTCTGTACTGTGGGAGCGTGAGGGAGTATGATACAGCCTACGAAGATATTTGAAGTGAATGAGTTTGTGTCTACTGTTTAAGGAGACATCCTTAGTGGCCCTGCAGCATTGCTCCCATTGATCATTAGTGATAGGTTTACTCAGGTCCATCTCCCAAGCAGAGCGCACCCTGGCGTCAGAGAACGGCATGACTTCACAACATTGCGTATATAATCGAGAGACCAAATGTACCCCGGTGGGGTGATGGAAAAGCAGTGTCAACGGAGGGGTAGGCTCTGGGGCCATCGGGAAGGTGGCGAATGTTGCAGACAGCATGGAGTATATATGTGTTAAAATAAAGGTATCCATAAAAGAACACTCAGAAAATCGAGTATCTTCAGATACAGAAAAGGCGTGGCCCTCAGGGAAGAGGTCGCCCACCGTGTGAATGTGGAACTTATCTAGTGTGCGCTTAACCACTGGCTCCCCCGTTATAGGGAACCAAGAGGGATTAGGCAAGGGTAAAGCAGGGGAATATAATTGGGAAAGGCCCAGAAGTCTGCGCAGTCAGTCCCATGCCCAACACGTGGTCGAGACTGTCTGAATATCCTGGGGGTCGCAAGGAAAACCAGTGGGTAAAATAGTGGAAAGGTGTCGGAGAGCACCAAATCAGCTTCTGGCTTCAGATATGGGATGCGAGCGTCTGGATGGAACCAGGCATGAGCGTAACAACATTGTGCCACCAGGAAGTATAAATAAAAATCCGAGACCCCAAACCTCCTCTAGCATACGGTAGGGTTAGAACCTAACAGCTAACCCGAGTAGTCTTGTCCCCCCACACGAGGTGCAATAATAAAGAATGCAACTGCGAAAAAAAGGTTTTGGTGAGCGGACAGGAAAGTTATTAAAAAGATACAAAAACCGTGGGAGGACAACCATTTTAACTATGGCAACTCGCCCAGCCATAGACAGTGGAAGACGTAGCCATTTCACTATCTGGGACTCAAGTGAACTGATTGCTCTGCCATAGTTCAGTCTAATCATGGTAGTGGTATCAAGGTGGATATTAATACGAAGATATTTGACCGGGCACCATTCAAGAGGAAATGAGCAATCCCAGGCAGTCGTGCTGGGTGTAAGCTGAAAGATAACTGACTTGTGCCAGTTGATGTTAAGACCGGAAAATCTACCGAAGCGAGTTATTTCTGAAATAAGAGGTTCGAGATTAGTTTGGGGAAACCTAACATAAAGAATCGTGTCATCTGCATCGAGTGAGATTAAAAGGTAGCCAGTACGAAACTGTAGCCCGCGGTGTAAGTGCTTCTCTTGAAAATGGCAAACTAGGGGATCCATCGCCAAAATAAAAAGTAATGGAGAGAGGGGAAAACCCTGATGCGTACCCAGGGACAATGTGAAAGGGGAAGAAATGGTGCCGTTCAGGCACAATCTAGCGGTAGGCTTGGTGTACAATAAAGCCACTGTGGAGACAAAGCATTCGGGCATACCCACGCGTCTCATGATGGAGAGGAAAAAGGGCCATTCAAGTGAATCAAATGTCTTTTCCGCGTCTAGGAGGACGGCGGAAGCAGGTGGGATCGATCCTGTGTAAAACAGTAAACAGGGTCCTCAGATTGAAGGAAGTAGACCGATGCGGCACAAAGCCTGACTGTGCCGGGGAGATAATAGATTCCATCAATAAAGACAGACGAATAGCAATGACCTTGGCAAGAATTTTATAATCAAGATTCAATAAAGACAAAGGTCTATAAGAAGTGCACAAGTTAGGGTCTCTGCCGGGTTTAGAGAGAAGAATAATGATGGCCTCCCGAAATGTAGGAGGCAGGAGGCCCACTTCCAGCGCCTCGGAATAAACCTCCAGCAGTCACTCGACCAAAATATCTTTGTAAGCTTTATAAAAGTCGGCGGAAAAGCCGTCACGACCGGGAGCCGAGGAGCCGCAGAAAGCATCGATGGCCTCTACTATGCTGTCCTGAGTAATGGGGATCGCCAAAAAATCCTGCATATGCCTCTCCAGGTAAACTAAAGCAATCTCGGCTAGGTAGTCACCCTGATCCCGCAGATCTTCCGAGAGCTTGGACGTATGGAGCGTCTTGTAATAGGAAAGAAAGAGGTCGCAAATGTCCGGAGTACAATGCAGCGGATCGCCATTGGGGACGATAATTTCCGTGATCTAGGACGGATATCGTGGGGGGCGGAGGAGGAAGCCAATATTGTTAACATTGCATTTGTTATTGGAACATTCATTTGTGGGTGGAATAAACGTGCATGGGAAAATAAATTGATGGGCAGGAACGTAAATTTCAATATTCAAAATAAAAGTTTCAATTTCGTATGGTGTGATGACCTCTCCTCGTCCCGTGTCCATTCAAAATTTGGGATCCTTACATTGGCAACATTGGGGGTTGGTACACTGCCCGAGAAAATAGTATAACTAGAGAAGGCTTAGCTAGTTAATTTGTCCAACTTGTCCGAATAGCTGACCTGTCACTGACCCAACGCACTTAATAGGTGATCGAGAGCAGAGTTGCTGGCGGTGCACTCTGTCAGAAGATTCGATAAACCAATCCGGGTTCGGGAATTTGGGGTGCTGGCGAAGCACTCTGTCTGAAGATTTGCTGATCCAATCTGGGTTCAACTGCTTGCTGCAGAGAGAGTCCAATGCAGGCGTTTACCCTTTAGCTGCGGGTGCCCGTTCTAGCCTGAGGTGGTCCTGTCCTGATCCAATTTGGTCCAAACCTGTCCTGATTCTGGTCTGCACCTGTTCTATCCTTGCTGGCACCTGCATTTTCCGGGGTTTCTGTCCTTTATCCCAGCCCGTGACCAGGGTTGGTCTACACTCCATTGTAGGTAAATATTAAATGTGGGTATGTTATTGTATGTTATCCTTTTTCTCTCCCCATCCTCTGTTTAAATGCTAAAATTAAGTTCTATATCTGCTTTGCATATTGTTGTTCTCATTATCATTATCATAATTGAAAAATTTTTGGTTAATTCTGTATGGACTGTAACATTTGAGAATTTACGTAGATAAAAAGGTTTAACTTTTCCAGAGTCTGTGGTTATTGAAAGTAAGGAATAAATGAAATGTTATTATTATACCTATTATTCTAACATCCCTTGATCCAATAGGTCTCTAGATACTGGTGACGAGGATTGGTAAGTCAATGGTATAGGACCTGATAAGTAAAATGTATAAACTTTGTAGAGTGTAGAGGTAACCTGCTCAAGAGTAAATGATTAATGTGTTTATGGGCCCAGGTGATTATTTTGGTAAAAAAGTAGCGGGTTCACCCCTCCGCTCTATCACTGTATTGCATTTTGGGACAGGTATGGCACTATAAAGGTTTCGTTATAGTTGTTCTCAGTATGGCAAGTTACACTTTGAAGATGTAAACAAAAACAACTACAAGAAGCACGCTTTCCATTCAGATGGGAGATACTACATAAGCATAGAAGGCATACATTTAACTCAAAAGAAAGGTCTCATGAGGAGGAAATGGCCTGTGACATTGTTGAGAGGAACAAAATGACATTTGAGGCAATAAAATAAAGCAGCTCATTAAAAAGAAAAATGCTTTCATTGAGACTGACACCACACAAGGCTCCTAATCCCTTAGAGGTCAAGACACCAAGACAAGAGTTGTTTAAACACTCAAGAACCACATGAGATCAAACAAGACATTGAGATGAGGTCAGAAGAGTTACACTGCAGAGGAGCTAGAGTTGAAGTCACACAGAGCAAACACTTTGGTAGGACATAGAGGCAGGTTCGCCGCAGGAGGAGGTGATTTTATACCCTTCAAGAGCAACACCTGTAGGTGACCTATCCATATACCACATACAGTGTTTAGGAGAGCGCAGAGATTTTTGGGGTTCAGATGAAGGTAAGGAAGACATATGTTTCCTCATAGAGACTTTGGGGCATGTTATCAAGAAGGGGGTTAAAAATTATTGCTGGTTTAGCGACAGAAAACTCCTGCTAAAGCGTTGATAATGGGCTTGATATTATGCCCTTGAGAATTTCAATAGAGGTCCATATTCTGGTGTGAACATGGGGTTCTATTGGAATTCTCCAGGGCATATTATCAAGCCCATTATCACCGATTTAGCAACAGTTTTCTGCCACTAAACTGGTGATAATTGTAACGCAGATCTTGATAATACGCCCTTTAAGTTTTAAAAGAATCAATTTCTCCTAATACTCTTCAGTATCCTTTGGCTAGGAAGAGAGGTTTTCAGAAAGCTAGCAAACTTTAAAGCTGTAAAACCCAGAATAGAGAAGAAATACAGGGCATCTTCCTAATACCCCTCGCATATTTAGCTGCTTGTCGGGCTTCTCTCATTGGTGGTGTCTAGAGCCATGAAGAGAGCTGGTCACCAGCATTGGTGGGTCCACTTCCAGATTAAGACAGCAAGAAACTTGGGTCAATGAGGAGAAGGATGGATAGAGTAGATGCTACTCAGTGGAGTATCACCAACTCTAGCACCCTCCTGAATATGTTCACTCACCAGCAATGCGTGGATCTAATGTCCCACCTGCCCGAGGAATACTAAAACAGAGCCAAAGCAGTGGTAGAGCAGGCCAAGGTTATTGTGAACTGTTTCTTCAAATTGGCACTGAACTTACACATACAGCAAGCAGACAACTCCAAAGGGGATAGTACTGCACAGGCAATATTGGCTAAACATGTTTGCTTTTAAACCAGCAGTACAGGCCAAAATAGTTGACTCTAACAGGCAGTCAACGGTTTAGGCCAGAGATTGACAAGACAATTCAATCCATGAAAAAGGCCAGTAATCTGCTAAAGCCAATCAGGCTCTGTAGATTTACAAACCTTCCCTTAAAATGGGGTGTCGCTGACAGACGAAGGTAGGGAAATCACTTTGACTCCCTGTGGGTGGTCTCTGACTTTGCAGGATGTAATTTTCTCTGTGGCAACAGCAGTACCTTTAGAGGAGCACCCTCACAGTCCTTTAAGGGACTGAGTGATGCCCCCTCCTGCACACACATTACTTATAGGGGGGAGATTAAATTAGTAGGGGGAATATTAAAGACTCCCTAAGCACCTGGAAGTATATAACAAATAAGTAGGTGCAAAATCTAAATAGGCACAAGTGTGCGTGTATATAAAGATTTTGTAAAATACCATCTACAATTCCACCAAACCACAAAGTACAGAAAGGGCCGGTGGTAGATGCTTTAAACAGAGGTCCAAGAACTGTTACAGAACTATGCAATATAAATAATATCTCTAGAAAACAGAAACACAGGGGTCTTCTCAGTCTGTTTCCTTTTTTTTTTTTTTTTTTTTTTTTGATTTAAAAGATTTTATTGAAAAATAAAAGTTGCATGTACATAGGCAGTTGTTTCACAGTACATTTGTTGTCTCTTTTCCTTGGCCTGTTGCTGAAGAGAAAGGAAAGAAGAGGAAAGAGAGAAGAAAAAGAGAAAAAGGAGGGGGGGGGTCGTTAGTGTATCTTCTTCAAGTGTTCATCAAGACGTTCCCACATGGGCTCTTTGGGGGTGTGTTCTTTCGAGAAGTTGCCTGTGATGTTGTCTGCTCCTCTTGGGAAGGTGACCCAGTTGATCCATGTCTTGAAGTTTGCTTTCGCCGTGCTCTTTCAGTTCGTTAAGATTATCTTTAGGGCAGCTGTGAGTAGCAGGTCTAGTAGATCTCTCTCTTCCCTGTTGTTTAGGTTCGTCGTTACATGCCCTGTCGCCAAGGTCACATAGTTGATAGTTAAGTCTGTTTTGAGCATGTCGTTTATGAATGTGTTTATCTGGCCCCAGAACTTCTTGACTTTGATGCATCCAAAGATGAGGTGTTCGAGTGTACCCTCCTCTTTCTGGCAGTTCCAGCAGTCGCTTGATTCTGCTATGCCACTTTTGTGGAGTCTGGATGGGGTCCAGTATGCTCTGTGGAGTAGCCAGTATTTTGTTTGTGCCAGTTGCGGGGTGATTTTGTTTTTTGTGGCTGAACACCACATTTGCGCCTGTTCTTTTTCGTTTAGCTGTCTGCCTAGGAGTGTTGCCCATGAGTTTGTTGTCTTCTTGTTTAGAGACATGGTGGCTGGGGCAATTAGTTTGTAGATCTTCGCTGTCTGGTGGCCTGCCGAGTTTAGCATTTGCACGTACTTGACGATGCTTGGCTCCTCTCGGGTTAGGTTTGCTCTGGTTATTGCAGTTCTTATCTTTAGAAATGTGTATAGCTCTTTGTTAGGGAGGTTGTATAGTTGTTGTAAGTTTGCGAAGGTCAGCTGCCTCCCCTTAGTTTCCATTTGTTTGGGGAGGCTGATTCCCTTTTTGATCCATGTGTCGTAGTTCATCGTTGCCCCTTGATATGAGATTTTTGCGTTGAGCCAGATGGATTCCCATGTTGTGCCTCTCAGCTTCTGTGCCATTCGCCTGTCCACTCTCATCAGTGCTTCTCTGGTGTGCTTCAGTATCCTGTTAGACCATAGGGGGTGCTTGTTTGCAGTCAGTATTGCTGTTGGGTGCAGGCCTTCCAGGAGCTCTCCCTCCAGTTCTAGCCATACTGGCTTGTACTGTTGCGTTTCGTCAATCCACGCGAATCCTTGCTTGGCCAGGCAGGCCGTCTGGTAGGTTTTGAAGTTTGTTAGGTTTAGGCCTCCTAGTTCTTTCGCCAGCCTCAGTTTGGGTAGGCCTATTCGTGGTTTTTTGTTTTTCCATAGGAAGATGTTTATCATGCTATCCAGCTTTTTGTGGAAGCTATCTGTCATTGGGAGCGGCAGCATGCTTAGCGTGTAGTTTATTGCGGGTGTTATCATCATTTTAATAGTCTCGATCCTTCCCCACCAGCTGATGTATTTGGGCGACCACAGCTCTAGTCTGTCTTTAACTTTCTTTAGCAGTGAGTCCTCGTTGTGCTGTATTGTGGCCGTTAGGTCTCTCCCAAACTGCAGGCCTAGGTACTTGAGTGGGTTTGTTTGCCAGGCTAGGCCGGAGTCGCCTAGTACCGATTTTGTGGTGTGGACGTTCATTGGTTTGCATTCCGATTTGTCCTTGTTGAGTTTGTATCCGGATGCCTCTGCGTATTCTCCTATTGTCTCCATTAGCGCTGTGATTGACTTTGATGGGTTGGTGGTAGTAATGAGGATGTCGTCCGCATAGGCTGCGAGTTTCACTGTTTTACCTCCGATCTTAACACCCGTTATCTCCTCATTGTCTCTTATTTTTGCAAGTAGTGGTTCTAGTGCCAGTAGGAAGAGGCCTGGTGACAGTGGGCATCCTTGCCTAGTTCCTCTCCCTAGTAGGAGTGATTCAGATGTGCTTCTGTTCACCACTATTTTAGCTCTTGGTTTGTTGTATAGGGCCATTGTCATTGCTATGTATTTTTCTCCTAATCCGAATTTTGTCATGCAGTTCCTTAGGAAGGGCCATGAGACTCTGTCGAAGGCCTTCTCCGCATCCAGTGCTATCATGACCGCCTGTTCATTGCTCTGTGTTGTGTGGTTGATTAGGTGACATAGCAGCCTTGTGTTGTCTTGTGACAGCCTTTGTCTGATGTATCCCACTTGTGAGCTGTGTATGATGCTCGGTAGGATTGTATTTAGTCTGTTCGCAAGCACCTTTGCATAGATTTTGCAGTCCACGTTTATAAGCGATATGGGTCTGTAGTTTTTCGGGAATTGGGGGTCTTTACCTTCCTTTGGTATTATTGTGATGTTGGCCTCCCGCATGGTGTTTGTCATCTCACCTTTCTGTATGCAGGCGGTATAGGTCTCCGATAGTATTTTCTTGATTTGGGGGGTGAAAGTTTTGTAGAACCCGGTGGAGTACCCGTCTGGACCTGGTGCTTTGTTCTTTTTTAGCTGGTTGATTGCAATTTCAATTTCTTCTTCCGTTATGTCCGCCTCTAAGGGTGCTTTCTCTTCCTCCTTGAGTTCCGGTAGATTGACTTCTTTGAGGAATGAGCGGCCGCCGTCTTTGCTCAGGTTTTTATCCTCAGAGTATAGCTCTTGATAGAACTCTCTGAAGACCTCCAGTATGCCTTTGTTTGTTGTTTGCGATTTGTTGTTTTTGTCTGTTATTGCTGCTATCGTGTGTTGTCTCTGCTTCCCTTTGAGGTAGGACGCTAGGTGTTTCCCTGCTTTGTTTGCCCTGCATAGATTCACTGACTTGAATTTTGTTAGCCACGAACCTGCTCGTTCGCTTAGGATTTTGTTTAGTTCGTACTTTTTTTTTGTGAGCGTGGTGAGTGTGTTCTTGTCTGTTATGTTTGCGGTGTGGCCTCTCTCCAGTGCTGCTATTTCCTCTTCTATCTCCGAGATCTTTTTGTTCCTGCTTCTGTTCATCCTTGATTTGATGTTTATCAGTTTGCCTCTTAGTGTTGCTTTGAGTGCTTCCCAGATGGTGTCTTTCCCCACTTCGCCGTTGTCGTTGTCTTCCAGGTAGTTCTTTAGTGCCTCCTCTATTTCTTTAACATTGTCTTTGTTCTGTAGGATGTCATCATTTAGTCTCCATCTTCTCGTCGCGCTCTCATTATGTTTGCCGTTCAGGGTTAGGGATATGTGTGCGTGATCGGAGACGGTTATCGGGGCTATCTCCGTGTTCTCAATTAGGTGCGTGTGGTTGTTGGACATCAATATATAGTCGATCCTGCTGTAGGAGTTGTGCGGGTGTGAGTAAAAGGTGTACTCACGCGCTGTGGGATGTTGTAGCCTCCACGGGTCCGCTAGATGATGTTTGACGCAAAGTTCTTTAAGGGTGTTGCTGCCTGGAGAGTTGTGGCTTGGCCTGCTTGGGTGTCTGTCCGTTGCTTGGTCCATTGTCTTGTTCAGGTCGCCAGCTACAATCAGGAGGTCTTCCTGTGATAGATCGCAAAGTTCACCGTCTACCATTTGCCAGAAGTCTTTGTCTTCAGAGTTTGGTCCATAGATGTTTGCCACATGTATTCGGTCAGTTCCTCTCTGGACAAGCCAATGGCAGAATAGACAAGGCGGAAAAAAGAATCAGCAACCTAGAAGACCGCGCAAATATAACGCACAAGGACCTAGGTCTGGTCATAAAAAGAACAACAGCCCTACAAAGATCGACGGCCGAACAGGATGACAGAAGTCGCAAGGGGAACATAAGACTGCTCGGAGTACCGGAGGAGGAAAATGACGCCCCGGGAGCGTGCGCCAGGATGCTGGAGGACATGATCCCCCAACTAACAGGCCTCACTTTCGAGAGACCGCTCGAGCTCGTCAAAGCATACCGCATCCCAGCAAAGAAACAATCGAACAGCAACACCCCAAGACCAATCATATGTAAACCGCTACGTGAGAACCACACAGAGGAAATTTTCGCAGTAGCCAGGAAAGGCAAACCAATGGTAATCAACGGGAAGAAAGTAACAATCATGCAGGACCTATCCAAGCTGACGGTGGAAGTGAGGAAGGGCTTCCTAGCCCAGCGAGAAGCCCTGCGGAAAAAAAATATCACCTTCTCCTTCGCAGGCCCGTCAAGACTGAGGATCACAGACAGACTCGGAAGCAGAACCTTTGACGACCCCAACGACCTACACAGGTACCTACAAGGTCCAGCCCCAGAAGAGATGGAACACCAAAGCCCAGGAGCAAAGAGGAGAGCCTCGACAGACGAGGCCGAAGAAGAAGTCATATGACAAGGGGGAAGTGCGTGACCAAACGCAAACCAATGCCAAGGGCAAACACATATAGGAAGAGACAAGGTCCTAAACCAGTTTGACAGCTCTAAAACGCACAAGACAAGAGCCCAAGAACACCCTCGAACTTTAATCAACAATCTACCTCGATAACGCACAATCCAACCAACGTTTCTACCTCATCGTTGCTAATCAGAAGAGAGACAATGACGACCAATAGCGACCATATCCTTTGCCATATCATGCAGAGACATTGACTTACTTGGGGGGGAGGGAAGTGTGAGGATCCTTGCTGTCACACACCCATTTTTCTACAGGCGGAGGGAGGGGGGAGGGAGGGGAGGGGGGGGGCCAGACGGGGCGGGGGGGACAGGCAGGCATGAAGGCGAGCGAGATAACGGACATTTGCGCAATGCATAACTTCTTTTGGTTTCTTTTCCATACCTTTCTCTACACCCATTCCCACACGTTTTTCCTACCCCTACTCCAACCCAGCTCACTCCTCCCCCAGGGGGGGGGAACCAGTCACCTGGTGAGAACGAAGGCAGGTATCTCTGAATCAAATAGAGGAAACGACAGAACTACCAGCGAAAACAACAAACCCCCATGACAAACCAAACACCGGTGAACCTGTCCACGAACCTAAAGGTCATCTCCATGAACGTCAAGGGCCTAAACCATCCAATCAAACGCAGGAAAATACTAGAACACCTGGCAAAACTCAAGGGGGACATCTACACGCTACAGGAGACCAAACTCTCAGAGGAGGAGGCAAAACTGCTTAAGGCTAGATGGATAGGCGACATCCTATGCTCACCTGCCAATGGGAAGAAGAGAGGCGTGATAACTATCCTAAGCAAGAAAGCCAACCTCAGTCTGTTTCCTGGTCCCAGAAAGGGATCTAATTTTGCAGACAGTATTGGACCTGCAGTTTATTAACACCTTGGCTGCTATGGGTTTTCCCGCTGGGTGCTAAAATATCAAGATCCCCATTATTCATGACAAAGCCAGCTCGTCATAAGCGCAGGGCAGGTAACACCCATGACGAGCTGGCTTTGTCATTAGCGTCGAAGGGGTTAACACGTTTATCAGAAGCCACAGGTTCTAGATGGTAGCTCTTCATGGGGTCATACCTCTAATGAAGAAGTAGGACTATGTGGTGACCTTAGATGTAAAGGATGCCTTCCTGCCCTTGCGGTTCCCCCCTCACAGAATAGATATCTCAGGTTTGTGATGATATTCATGTGTACTATTAACACGATGATTGGCTTGTAAAGGCGGTCACGTTCAAGCAGTGCCAAACAAACATTTGGAAAGTGGTGAACCTGTTCCACCAGCTCGGGTTCATCATGAGTAATAAAAAGTCTTCCACAATCCCATAAATGATAAAGACTTTACTGGGGGGCAGATCTGAACACATTCAAAGCAATGGCGTTCCCTACCTTGAAGAGGGTCGTTACATTGCAGGAAGAGGCTCATCTTGACCAGATGTCTCAATCTCCAATGGTAAGGACAACAATGGAGCTCTTGTATACTAATCCTTTATGGGTTCCGGAGTTGCATGCTACTTGCCGAAAAAGCGCTTGAACACCCATCAAGTGTAACAAGCGGTACATATATATATATATATATATATATATATATATATATATATATATATATATATATATATATATATATATATATATATATATATATATATATATATATATATATATATATATATATATATGTATATATATATATATATATATATACAAACATCTGTCCCTCTTCTATCCTTCTGCTACCCTTCTCAATCCAAACAACTGATTAATATCCACCACTCAAATTACTTTAATATTTCACTATACTAATTCAACACTAATCCTTATGGGTTCCAGAGTAGCGTGCTACTTGCCAAGAAAGTGCTTCTACCCCCATCAGGGGTAACAAGTGCTATATAAATGCAAATCTTTTTCCTTCTTCTGTACCTCCGCTAGCCTTCTGAATCCAAATAACTGACTAACCTATCCACCACTCAAATTACTTTCATATTTCACCATACTAATTCAACACTAATCCTTTATGGGTTTCGTAGTGTGCTACTCTTCGAAAAAGCGCTTTGACGCCTCGTCAGGGGAAGTAAGCTCTATATAAATGCAATTACAATACAATAATCTAAGTTTAATGCCAGGACTGGACATGCACTCTGGGCGGTTTAAGGATTACATACCTTTAATATTTCCCACTGTCCAACAAGCTGCAAGTTACGTTTCTGCTAGCGGTTTTAGCAGTTTTCAACTATTAGAGCATAAACGAGCTATCACTCAAGTGGGGCATCAAAGCAGTGGTGGTTTGTTAGATAAATGTGATAAATATGTGGCCTAGCTACCAGAGCTGGCGACTTTGGAACTGGGGACCAGGTTTGAGTCTTGATGCCGCCTCAACATCCTGCAATTTGGGGCAAATCACTTAGTCTCCCAGTGGCTCCTAAAATGAATGTGTCCTTGTGTAATGTAACTGGTGCTATGTAAAGAGCTAATATACCTTTGGTAGAGTTTTGGGAAATATTAAAATGTGAAAAAAAGTGCTGCGAACAAGTCAGGATTGCTCGTATATGGCTTGGCAGCAGGAACATTACTTGCGAGTTTAGAGCAGTCAGATTAGGTGTCAATGTTTTAGAGAGAGACAGTTTAAGGATGGGGATTGTAGAGGAGATTGGACTATGGCCAGCAGACTAGACAGCAGTACATCTGCCTCTATTGCTGTGTGAAGTATGGGGGACAATGGCATTGTGTGAGATGTTCCATGTGTTTCTAGAAGGAGCATGATGTGTTAAACTTCAGGTGTTCCCCAAAATGCAGTGTGGAATGTGAACATTCAGAGTTTTCTGGGGGTGCAGCTGATGCTGGCTTTAGGTGGCTGTAACTGGCAGTGCTTCGAAGCCAGAGTCTGGTGGAGCAAATGAGTGTTGTACCTTCTAAACTGTGAATGACAAGAATAAAATGTGATCTGTTGATCTCACCTGTCACTCCAAAGTGAGAAAAGACAGCCTCCATGGAGAAATAGTGAACTTTTCATTGGGCTCTGTTGTTGAGGAAGCGGGGAAAAAGCTGTGGATACAAATTTTTTTCCAGCCACTAGAGAAGGCAGCCCAAGAAGATGCAAGGTGCTCCAGTCACAACGCAGTGTTTACCCTGCAGGACGTTACCATGCATTTCTTTACCATGCAAGTACCACACAGGTCTTTTTGGTACTATATTTCTTCAGTACATTATCACACAGGTGAGTAATTTTTTTAATGACATAATTATTATGTCATTTACAAAGGGAGGATTTAAGGTTTAATGAATCATAAAGGTACAGGTTAGTAGCGCGTTAAAGGGATTTTTAGGGTTCTGGGGTGGGTAATGTTTTTCAGGGTTCAGTTCAGGCTGTGATAAACCGAGGTAAGGGAACGTTTTCTTTCAATGAGCAATTGTCTAACCAATTAGAAAACCAGGTTGTGTGGATAAAGTCAATTGGCTAGGCAAAACGTAGATCTCAAGTAAGCGGGCAGTTGGGGCTCTTTCTTGATGAGCGGCAAGAGCTGCAAATAATCTAGCTTCTGGTCATTTTTGCGCTGCTCCATTACCTCTTAATTTTCTTTCTCTATGTCAAAGATTTCACCCTCTTGGTGTTTGGGTTTGTGCAGCTTCTTCTTCTTGAAGTAGGAATCAGTGAGATGTTTAGGGATTTTTACTGAAGAGATGTCAATCTTGGTCGAAGTGCAAATGACGAGTTTCTGGTGAGCTTCTCGCAGTGGAATGCGATGTATAACCAATGGCCCTGCTACATGGAGCAAACCAATCAAGCTGCTTCAAAAACATTACACGCTTTCCTCTGTGACGCCCATTAAGAAGAATTAAAACTGTCCCAGGAGAAATGGAGGCACGCAGCTTGCCCATTGTGCTGGGAGAACGGCTTTACACCATGACTTAGCATTTTGCAGGGTACATCCTTAGTCGGATAGTATTGTGGCATTTTAGAAGCTTAACCATACGGGTGCCTCCATTCTTGTCTCCACCAACTGGCTTTGAAATAGTTCCTGGAGCTCTTGCCTTCTGCTCAATCTTTGTTTCTGTGGCAGTGTACTTGCGCCTGTACATTGCTTTTCTGGCAAACATCGCTTATCGGGAATATTTCCTGATATCACGAGCCAGAGCCAGGTTGTGGCAGGCATGATGCTCTTTGGTCTTCTTTGCTTTCTGCACATCTGCCATTTTTGCTGAGAGAAATAGGGAGGCAAGGGGTTTTTAGGGTGCAGGGGTGAGTAGTGGTAAAGGGAATTACGTTTTTTTTTTGCATTCAAAGTGGCTAGTGGTAAAGGGAGGTAAGCCGTTTGTACAGTTTAGGGGCGGGTAGTTATAAAGGGAGGTGAACTGTTATTAAAAAATGATGTTTCGAGGATACCATCAATACAGAAAATATACAAAAAAATCAATAAATGGTGGTTGAGGGGTAACCCCCAAAATGCATAGAATATCAGTCATGACCTTGGCCAATAGATGGTAAAATACTACCAACACATTGTAAAGGCCAACACGTTATAATAAATGTGTGGGGAAGGCATTTTAGCTAAAGCCATGCATGGTAACGAATAATGCCCATCTGCCAAAACAAATGAGCAAATTCAGCATCAAAAGACAGCCAGTCAGTATGGCTGAAACACCCCACATTTTCCTTGACTAGCTTTGTGATCTGTAGAGGTGTGATGGAGCTGAGGACGTCACGCTGTACATCATCAAAACAAGGCAGAGGACAATTTGAATGGGATATATGATGTTACAACGCGGACTATTACAACGCATACCGTTACAACGCGGATTTTACAACGCGGATACTGTAACAACGCATGTATTTACAACGCATTTTTTTACAACGCAGGTACCTTTACAACGCAGACCATTACAACGTAAGTATTGGTAAGTATATATTAATATTAATAATATAATAGTAACTTAATTTATAAAAATATAATTTAATGTAATTTTAAATAATTTAATTTCCGTTAATTAATTTAAATTTAAATTAATATTACTTTATTTTTACCCTGTACCCCTGTACCCCAGAAACTCAAAACTGACCCTAATCCCCAAAAATAAATTAAAGTAATTTTATTAAATATAATTTAAATTAATTATTGTAAATTAAAAAAATTATAACTTTATTTTTACCCTGTACCCCTGTACCCCAAAAACTCAAAACTGACCCTCAACCCCAAAAATAATGCAATGTAATTTAATTTAATTTATTTTCTATTAAATAATTTAATTTAAAATTAATTTTAATTTATTTTTACCCTGTACCCCAAAAACTGAAAACTGACCCTGAACCCTAAAAATACCCCTTTACCCAAAAACTCAAAACTGACCCTGAACCCTAAAAATACCCCTTTAACCAAAAACAGAAAACTGACCCTGAACCCTAAAAATACCCCTTTACCCAACAACTGAAAACTGACCCTGAACCCTAAAAATACCCCTTTACCCAAAAACTAAAAACTGACCCTGAACCCTAAAAATACCCCTTTACCCAAAAACTGAAAACTGACCCTGAACCCTAAAAATACCCCTTTACCCAAAAACTGAAAACTGACCCTGAACCCTAAAAATACCCCTTTACCCAAAAACTGAAAACTGACCCTGAACCCTAAAAATACCCCTTTACCCAAGAACTGAAAACTGACCCTGAACCCTAAAAATACCCCTTTACCCAAAAACTAAAAACTGACCCTGAACCCTAAAAATACCCCTTTACCCAAAAACTGAAAACTGACCCTGAACCCTAAAAATACCCCTTTACCCAAAAACTGAAAACTGACCCTGAACCCTAAAAATACCCCTTTACCCAAAAACTGAAAACTGACCCTGAACCCTAAAAATACCCCTTTACCCAAAAACTGAAAACTGACCCTGAACCCTAAAAATACCCCTTTACCCTAAAACCCAAAACTGACCCTAACCCCTAAAAATACCCCTTTACCCCAAACATATAACATTTAAAATATAACTATATACTTACCAATACTTACTTTGTAATGGTATGCGTTGTAAAGGTACCTGCGTTGTAAAAAAATGCGTTGTAAAAACATGAGTTGTAACAGTATCTGCGTTGTAATAGATGCGTTGTAACAGTAGTGCGTTGTAAAAAATGCGTTGTAACAGGTGCACACCATTTGAATGATGTGAATCTCAAGTGCATTAAGTATGAATGCTGTACCAAGAGCAGAATGAATGTTTTTGCACTCCTTATATTTTTTTCTCACTGAGTTATATAAAGTAGTTTGTCAGAAAGATCGTTAGCATGAAAGGGCAGTTTCACTTTATTAAAGGAATGCATGTGAATGAGAGGTGAAGGTATGTGAGCACGCCCCATTGGGCTCCAATACAGTGTTTGATCTGCATGGAGAGGTTATCCCTAGAGGCGCCATAGAGCATAGGTGAATGTGACAGTGAAACTATTGTTCATTTAGTCCTTTAGCTTTTGAAATACTCTAACTGAAGTATGAGCTGAAGGCATTCTGCCATCTCAAATAGATTAGTGAAATATAATTATATCTATGTTCTACGTTCTCGTCTGAGTCATTACTCACGAGGCTGTTCCCGCCTCCAATCAGGAAAAAAATCAGAAAAATGCTATACACCAATCCCTGATCATATCCTTCCTTGGTACCATGCATTGTTTGATTTGCTTAGCAACTGCTGTTTTGTTTTTTCCTGCTTCTGACAAGGGACAAAGATGCTGGGAAGTTCAGGTCAGTTAAATCCTTGCTTAGTGTGGGTTGCTCAATATTTAAACATGTTATGGGTTCCTACTGGGCCAGAGCCTCTGTGAAATCAGTTCTCTGGATACACTATTGCTATAATGTTACCGGGTATGGTTCTCTGCTAGATTTACAGTTATATGGACTGTATTGAAGTCGACCTAAGAGCCACTTTCTTTGGGGCTTGAAGTCATCAGGCTTATGTATTTATATTTTTATTTTTGATGAAAGCATCTGACACTGCTTAAACAAATTCATGGACAATGTGGGCACTTACTAGGTTGAAGGTGAGTACTCCATGATAGCAACAGCAAACGTTCTAACAGGAAAGCAACTGACGCTTATGCATGCTCAGTGAATGAGGGGAGTTATGAACATTCGCAGCCTTTCATTTCTGCATCAGGGAAGGAGGAAGGAGATCCCAGTGGCAGGTAAAGCTGCTCGGCACTTCAGCAAATAAGATTTTGTGTTTTCATTGTTGTGGCTTGCATTAAGGGATTGATACTGTGTTGTTTGTCTGTATAATGTGGGGAAACATGGAAGTAAGGGTCACCATGTGAAGTCTGACTCCACTTCTTCTGCATCATCTCAATCCCCGTCCCCTGCAAGGAAGAAGATTAAGGAGTCAGATGATGATGATACGAAAAAAAGAGTCTGGTACTAAATACTATTACTGATTTAAAGAAAGACTATGCAAGAACAGGAGGTCAATCACGTTATGACTTTAGTTTGGTCTTCAGGGTCTGATGGCGTCATGTGCCTTGCTAGTACCACGGACCCATCTTCTTTTAATTTGCACCCTATTGTTCTCCTCCTGAATGCACATTATTCTCCTTTGTCTCAAGATCTCAACAAACTAGTTCCAGTCTCTCCTCATGTTAAGCAGGAACTATGGCCTTGGCCGGATTGGGAAAACCTGACAAAGGGATTACCTCTTCATCCGGGTGAGTTTTGTATGATTACCAGAGATGCAAGTTCCTTAGAATGAGAAGCCACATTGAGGGACTATCAGTACATGGGCAAGGGTCTCTATTTCAAAGCTTTCAAACCTCCTACTGAGAGTTGAGAGCAGTGGAAAAAGCTTTGAGATGGTCTCAGATTTTAATTCTGGGAAATTATGTGTTGATTGTATCGCCTATTTTGGTAACTATATCTTATGTTAATCAATGGGGAAGGGTCAAGAATGAGATACCTGGGAGTGGTAGTTTGGAGAATTTGTCATTAGGCAGAGAGACATGTGCTGTCCCCGGGGGCAATTTCCATAAAAGAGATTGAAACTATGGATTGGTTGAGTCACACGTTTCCATCGCAAGTGATGATACTGCTGCCTTTAATTTTTCAGAGAATATGCAGATTTTTTGCTCCATACCTTGATCTCTTTTCAACATACAGCAACACACAAATCCCAGGGACAAAAGCATGGGGGTGGATATTCTTTTAGTCAAGTAGGCACAGAACCTCCTATGCTTTCCCTCCCTTTCATTAATTCTGAAAGTTCTGCAAAACATACAATTTCACTCTCAGGAGGAGAGTAGGGTAGACCCATTCAGGCCAGCGTAGTAATGGTTTCCCATGTTTAAGTGCATGGCTGAGATAACTCCATGGATTCCTCCTCAGCATCCCTTGCTGGGAAAGACTTGTTGTCAGCTGCCAGACCATCTTCGACTTTCAGGAATTAAGAGGCAGGAGTTGCAAAGGAAAGGAATTTCATCACATCTAGCAGATGCAATTCAAAAATCTCGTAAACCCTCAACATTAATAAGCTTATAGAAAACATTGGAAAAGTTTTCAGTCCTTGTGTGATAAGAATTAGATTTCAGCTCGTAAGTGTCAACTTCCATCTATTTTGAATTTTTGTGGGAACTTTTTGGTAAGAATATTTCAATATCCACTCTGAGGTCGTAATGGGCATCAATTAATGCCTTTAGAGGTCTTTGAAGGAACCTAGAAGAAGAGGAAAATCTAGTCTCTAGGCTGCTCAGAGAGTTTTATTTAGAACATACAAGTTGGGGGCGTGGCTTATGCGCCGTTGACGTCGGACGGCTCTCCCGTGAGCTCCGTCGAGCTACGGTCTTTCATGTAGCACTGTCGCCTCTGCTCCGCCAACGGCTGCCTGAGTTGACAAGGTATCCACAGCGGAATATGCCCTGAAGCAAATGAATGCAGTTTCGGCGACTTTAATGCCGTTTTCCGTCAACAACACCCTTCGGAGTTTCTCTTTATCGTCGGGAAGCGGGCGGCCGCCATTTTGAGCTGCCGAGCCCGCGTCCGCTCGCCTGATCTCCAGATGGTGCCTGATGTCATGGCAGTGTTCCTCCACATGACTGTAATATGCTGAATACCTATCTGTTTTCCATTATAAGGTATGGCAAAGCAATTATTCTCCTGGCAGCGTTTTCAGTGACTTATTTCCTCTGAACATTCTTTTTTATGGTTATGGCGGCTATTTTGAGTGCTGGATTTAACAGGCATTATTTTTCTGCGCCATCTACGACAATGGCTGTGTTTTATTTTCCTGAATACTGTCCACCTTATTTTTTCTCGTTTTTAACTTGGTATATGGCAAATTTGCTGACTTGAGAGCATTTTGTCCTTCATGAGAGGGTATTTTTAACCCTTACTGTGGATTCTGGGCATTCCATGTAGGTGTGAGTTGCAGTTGCCATTCCTCTATTGCTTTTTTGAGGGTGTGACATTCAACTTTGTTCTTCTGCGACTCTCTATCTGTATTCTTGGAGGATTTCACGCCATTCTTTTCAGTAGTCATACTATTTTTTGGACTTTTACAGCGCTATCCAGCCGTCGCAATGTCTCATGATGCAAGTAGTATTAAATCTACCCACTATGGCACAAAACCAAAGAGACCCAAAAATGACCCCCCCTCTCCTATCCATACGTCTCCTAATCCCGTTTTGGATTCCATTCTAGAGGAGGTACGGGGTCTACAGCCTTTCATGTCTGCTACTAATAAGAAGCTTAAACAAATTGAGGAGGGATGGGTCGTTATGGAGGGTAAAGTCCTGAACCTAGAACAGCACGTCAGTGATATGCAGGATGCTTCCTCTATAATTCCCCAATTGGAAAAAGAGATTAAAATGCTCAAGCTCCACACAGAGGACCTTGAAAATCGCAATCGAAGAAATAACCTGCGCTTATATGGTGTTCCGGAGAATGTTGAGGGATCAGACATGTTGTCGTTTGTTCGAAAATTCCTGCATGAACTTCTGGACCTCCAACTTGTGTCTCATCCTCTTAATATCCAGCAAGCTCACCGCCTATGGCGCTTCACTTGCAATGCTTCTAAGCCTCGTGGTATTATTGTACTATTTCTTGAGTTTACTGAACTAATGCCTGTGCTCAAAACTGCCAGACTTAAGCGTCGTCTTATATGGTCGGGGCATAATATTTTCATTTCACAAGACCTTTCCAACGCAACCAATACCCCACGAAAATAATTTTTGAATCTTCGTCCTCAAATGCGACAGCTGAATATTCAGTATGGTATTCTGCATCCATGTTTCTGTAAGATCACGCATAATGATCATACCCGCTCCTTCGATGATCCCCAGAAGCACCATGCTTATCTACAGTCTGTTTCCTCATCTGACATGGACACTAATGTTTGATTTATCTTTTGCAGGCATCAATTTGTTGTGGTTATCTGTTTGCTCTGGCTCTGCCATGGTTCTTGTCATGTATCATCCTCTCTCTTGAGGTTTCATGGTTTCTTTCTTTTTATACCCGTTCTTGCTCTTCTTCTGCTCAATGGGACCCGTGTCCTCTTTGGCGTTTCCTAGCCCCCGATGTATTGGCTACTTCTGTTCTCCCAGACCTGGCTTTTCTGCCTTGATCTGTCTTCATGTTTCTTTCCTGTTGCTCCTTTCTTTTTTCTTTCCTTTCTTTCTTGCTGTCTCTTCTTCTTAATTCTCCCTCTGACTTGTGCACTCTCCCACTTCTTTCTCCCTGGACAGTCTCTGTTTCTCGTATTATGGCATCTTTGGTTTTTGTAGTCAATAACAGTGATTTTGGTCATATTGAATCTGCATCCTATACATGTATTGGGTATTTTATACAGGTGTAACGTTTTTCTTTGCTGTGTCCTCTCTTGTAGATGTTTTCCTGCAGTGTGTTCACCCCACGTGTACTACCCCATCCTTACCTTCCATCTTGGTCATCCTGTCAAGCATCAGAAGGTATTGTCTCATTTATCTAAAATTAATTCTTAAGTTGCCTTTCTCCAAGAGACTAATTGTACGGATGTTGAATCTTCTAAGTTAAAAAGGCATTGGTTGGGTCAAGTGGTTTTCTCTCCTGCGGTTAACAAGAAAGGGGGCGTTGCAATTTTGTTCCATAAAGGATTGTTCGCCCAAATTTTGTCTTCTCAATATGATGACGAGGGATGCTGGGTAATGGCAAAGGTTGTGATCCAAAATACAACTTTGGTTCTATTAAACATTTATGGTCCAGTTCGACCAGATCCCAAATTTTGGAACAATATCATAATTCTTATATCTACTAAGGACTGCCCAAATGTTGTACTAGCTGGTGACTTTAACCAATGGTTAGACCCATTCTCGGATAGGCTCTCATCTCACAAATTTCAACCTGATAAGACTCATAGATGTTTCCAATCTGCCATTGCCTCGCGTCCCCTTTATGATGTGTGGAAAATATGTAATCCTGACACCCTTGAATATACCTTTTTCTCGAATGTTCACCATACCCGTTCTAGGATAGACTATATTTTGGTTAGTAAATCCCTCCTTCCCTCACTTCAAAAGTCCGAAATTGGGTCCATTTTTCTGTCTGACCATGCCCCTGTTCATGCGGCCATTGACCTTACCCTAACTTCCTCCAAATTCAGTCGATGGAAATTCAATACATTTCTATTGTCTGATGCTGCTTATGTTAAGGAAGCTAAGGTTTTTATTAATGAGTTTTTTAATCTTAACGACTCTTCTGACACTTCTATTCCTAATAATTGGGATGCTTTCAAAGCTGCTATTCGAGCGTTTACTATTTTGTATGTTGCAAAAAAGAAGAAAACTAATAGACTCAAATATGAAGACCAACTCAAGAATATTAAAACTCTTGAACACTTGTATTTTTCCTCAAAATCCAAGGATGCACTTCAGAGTTTAATTAAAGCTAAGTCTGAGTTAAATAAAATTGCTACAGTCAAAGCTTGTAACACCCTCTTAAAAATTAAATCCAAATATCATGGGGGCCAAAACAAAGCGGGTAAAATGCTGGCAAACTATCTCAAAATCAAATCTGAACGTAAAACGATTGGTCCTATTTTTAATGATCAAACTAATAAATTAGTTTCCTCGGATGAGGACATTGCGGAAGTTTTTCATAATTATTATCTCAACCTTTATACAGATGACACTCACCCATCGGACTCTAACCTAACATCTTTCTTTGAGGGTCTCCCCTCTCCTCCTTCACTCCCCGATGAATTTGCCCAACTAGAGAAAGTCATTTCCCTTCAGGAAGTTCTTCAGGCCATCTCTTCCCTCAAAAAATCTAAAGCCCCCGGTCCTGATGGATTACCTATTGAGTTTTATTCAGCATTCTCTACCATATTTGCGCCTAAATTACTTCAACTTTTTAATTCATTCATTTCCTCTGTTAAAGCCTCTGGCTCCTTCTTGGAAGCCCTAATTATCATAATTCCCAAATCTGACAAGGATCACTCCCAATGTAAGAATTATAGCCCAATTTCCCTGATTAATTATGATTGTAAAATGTTTGCTAAAATTCTTGCTTCTCGTCTAGATGCCCTCATCCCTCTCTTGGTTAAAACTGATCAGGTTGGCTTTGTTAAAGGTAGATTGGCCTCTGATAATGACCATATGTTTGCTAACATTATTTCCCACAGTAAATCCTTTAAATCTCCCCTTGCAGCTCTATCCTTGGATGCAGAGAAAGCCTTTGATTGGATTAACTGGCAATTTATGTTTCGATCCTTGCAATGGTTTGGCTTTGGTCCCTCTTTTATTTCCTTAGTTAAGCTTCTTTTCGCCTCTCCCCGTGCTAGTATTTTTATTAACAACCAGTTTTCTAGATTTTTCTCTTTGTCTAGGGGCACGAGACAGGGTTGTCCTCTTTCCCCATTACTATTTATTTTGTGTCTCGAGCCCTTTTTGGAACGTATTCGAAACAACCCCAATGTTCATGGCTTCAAACTAGCATCTGTTGAAACTAAAATCTCTGCATATGCAGATGATATCCTAGTTTATATGGCTAACCCGGTCTCATCGTTACCCCATTTCATGGATGAAGTTCGTTTATATTCTTCCATTACAGGTTACAAACTTAATCTATCCAAAACAGAAGTCCTTCCCCTAAACTCCGTTTGTTACCAATACATGTTTGACTCTACAGATTTTGCTTGGTGCCCCTCCAAAATAAAATACCTTGGTATTTGGTTTTCCACTTCTCTTGCTGACACACTTAAGTTCACTTTTGATTCCCTTGTCAAGAAACTCCAATCCCTTCTTCAAAGCTGGTCTCCTTTATTTTTGTCTTGGTGGGGTAGGCTGGACACTATTAAAATGATGATTACGCCACATATTCTGTATACTGTATCTATGCTCCCCATAAAAATCCCTTACTATTATTTTGCTCATTTGAATTCAATATGTTCTAAATTTTTATGGAATAATAAGCACCCCCGTATTGCTTTGCAAACACTCATCCGCCCTAAAAATGAAGGAGGTGTCCATTTCCCCAACTTTAAATTATATCACTCTGCCTTTCTGATAAAACAATCCTTCTCTTTAGCATATGATTTTTTGCTTTCTCCAGTACCCAGTTGGGTGGTGTTTGAACGCTCCTTGTTGAAAGACTTTTCGTTTCAGTATATTGTCTTTATGTCCAATTGTTCCTTTTTGTCCAAACACACATTTTCCAAAGACCTATCTCCCCTTCAATGCCACTTATCGTCCATTGTGAGGTATAATAAGTTTCTCAAGTATAAGGGCGTCTTTTTATTACAAATACTGGAAAGAAAAGGGAATTTCTTTTGTGCATCAATTTTTTTCCAATAACTCCATTCTTCCTTTTGATGAGTTGCAGATTACTTACCAACTGTCCATTTCATGTCTACAGGAGTATACCAACATAACTAATGCTATTCAATCTCACTTAGCACTCCTTTCACCCCCCGATGTTTTATCCTCCTTCTCCCCTTGGTCCCCACTCTACCCTTTGTTCTCCCTACACCAACCAAAAGCTGCCCTTGTATATAAATTATTGGTATCTACTGTTTCTGTCTGCCCCAAGTCCTTTGTTGAGATTGCTTGGGAAGCTGATTTAAATGTCTCAATACCAGTTGATGTTTGGGATCGTTTATGGTCCAAATTATTTAAAGTTTCTATTGATGCACGCATTACTCAATCTCTTTTTTCATTTATCATAGAGTTGTTTTTACACCTGTAAGTATTTCCAAGTTTTCACCTTCCTCGTTGTCTTTATGCTGGTCTTGTTCTTCCGAAACAGGTACACTTAAGCATCAACTGTTTGAATGCTCATCTGTCTTTTCATTTTGGAAATCTATCTGGGATATCTGCATGCGTATGTTTCAATGTTCTACTCCATTCACGTTAACAAATGTATTTTTAGGTTCCTTATCAGATGATATAGATTTCGTCTCATCTAATGCTAGATTACTTGATCTGTTCATAGCTATTCCATTCAAAGTGATTTTATCTTGTTGGAATGATAACTCCAAAATTTCTGTTATAACTTGGTGGAATTTCGTATGTGACGAGCATAGGATTTCTGTTGCTTCTTCTTCTTCTGTCCCTTTAAAAATTAAATCTGATCTCCTATGGCTCCCCTTTGTTACTTATCTCTCTACTACTCATCCCACGTGAGTTCATGACTTGTTTTTTACCTGTATGTTCCCTCCATACACTTGGCTTCTCTTTCTCCCCTTTCATCTTTATTCTCTGTCTCTTTCCCACTCCCCCACTCCCGTCTCTTCTCTTTCTCTTTCTCTCCTCTCTTCTTCTTTTCTTTACTTTTCCTTCTTCTCCTACTTAGCTATTCTGGATTTTTCTTTTATTCTATTGCCTCATGTTTTAACTAATCATATTCCCCTACATTATTGTATGGCTCTGTTTGTGTTTCTGTTAAAACTTAATAAAAGTTCTCAAACAAAAAAAAAAAGAACATACAAGTTGAAAAAACTGGAGGAACCATGGGATTTGTCATTAGTATTAAAGGTGTGGAAAATAAACATCCATCTGAGCTCCTTGATTTAGGATGATGATGAATGTGGTGTTTGTAATGGCTATAACATCAACACAAATAGTGGTAGAAATAGGATAATTCTTGTGTCATCCTCCATTCTTATCTGTCATGAATGAAAAATGTATTTTAAGATTAGATCCTGCTTCCCTTCCTGCGGTGTCTAAGGGGCTTAACACAGCACAAAATTAATCTTACCTTAATTTTCCCATGTCATTTCTTTCCTTAGAAAGATAAACTAATTATGCTATGTGTGAAGAGAGTAATGTGTGTATATTAAGAGATGATCTTAATTTAGAAAATGTACTTCCCTGTTTGTAATGTTTGTGCCTCAGCTCAGGGGGAAACATTTTTCAACAATGACTACTATTAGGTTGTTCACATCTGCTACATCTTTGGCATATTCCATTGCTGTTCAACTTCTCCTTAATGGCATTTTGGGAGTTCAACAAGAAGTTCTCATGGTAGAAATGGAGATTCACTCTCAGAGATCTGTAGGGCAGCAACTTGGGCAGTCCCGATACTTTTGTGCAACCATGCAGCATTCAGAGGATGAAGTCTAAAAAAGTCAATAGAATTCCGCTCTGCTCCACCCTAAAAAAAGAAGGAAAATAAAATCACTTACCTGCTCTGGCATGCCCTCCTTCTCATCCTGGTCTCCTCCTCATCATCCTCGCGTCCTCGCCGGCAGCAAATCCCGACTCTGTACGTCTTGAGAGAACAGCCAAGGCATGTAAGGGCATGTGAAGAGGTCGCAAGACGTACAATTTAGGGGTTTGTGATGCGAGGAGGAGGCCAGCCAGGACATGCCAGAGCAGGTAAGTGATTTTTTTTTCCTACTTAGGGGGCGTGGATGCAGGGGCTAACCACGCCACAACGTGGAGTCTGACCTTTTGCCTGAACTCTGCTTTCCCAATGGAGCGCAGAGTTGGCAAAAGTCCGTAAACTCCGCTGGCAGAGTGTAGTTCGCCACCTTGGACAGATTATTACCTGACCATCCCTCCTATTCTACAGCTTCTGATATGCTTGGAATGGCAGGAAAATGGTATGTAATAAGTCATATATGATGCCCTGGAGTGATATAGGAGGGTCTTGGTTTAGTGCATTACTTGGTTTGTTTTTCCTGTCTGGAGAAGGTAACAGCCTCATTAGTAATGACTGGTACATGGATGCTGAGGCTAAGAGTAATTAATATTACTGGTAAGTAATCCTAGACATTAAATATTGATACATTCTGATGAAGAACGATGACTTTTGTAGTTGTGAAATACCACCATGTCCATCGGGAACAGAAGAAAATGTTTGCCGTTCATTGTGGCCTATTCTCTGAGTACCGCATAGTCCTTACATGGGCAGAACTTCGAGAACAGTGATACTTTAAGTATGGCCCGCAGTCACGGCCGGCAGTGGGAGTACCTGGAGGGTGGTGACGTGGGAAGGGGGATGGGCAGGGTGGGGGGTAGTAATGTATGGATTGCGGAATTTTACAGGTAAGTAAACATTTAAATAAATAAAACGAATTTCGTTGAGTGCACTGCATCCCCAAATGCGATGCAGTGCGCGCAACGAAATTCGGTTTATTTATTTAAATGTTTACTTACCTGTAAAACTCCGTAATCCATACATTACTACCCCCCACCCTGCCCATCCCCCTCCCCATGTCACCAACCTGCAGGTAGTCCCACTGCCGGCCGCAGCTGATGGCCCGGGGTTGGTATGCGGCCCTCCTGACCTTTACATGTGGCCCTCAGTTTACCTGCAGCACTAGGATGCTGTTTACTTATAAATCACTAATACTAGAAGATATTAAATAAATGGCAAGCATTTATTTTCGGGCAAACTGTAGAAAAAAAGAAAACAACACAGAGAAACTGTCTCTTGCCACTTAACTTTAGAACATCTTCATTTTTAAAGCCATCTTGCAACAAACAAGTAAAAACATGATAAAGTCCTTTCAAAGTTCAAAAAAGTGTATTCCATTAACATGCAAAAGCGTTTCACCTTAGTACATCAGATGTAAATCAGTGCATTGAGAAGTTTTTTTTTCTTAATTGACATTTTTCAAACATAACTTAAGAAGCATCCATGCCTCCCTCAACCCTAACAACAATACCAATAGTGAACTAAGAGGCAAGTAAGATTTTATGTGCACCCTCTGGCTGGCCTGGGTTATTGTGATATATGAGCAATACTATAGTTTATTAAATCAAACACAAGAGAAGGTTTTGTACAGGATACACCCTGAAGTCATGTATTTCAAGGTCTTCCGATATGTGATAATGAATAAAAAAGAAGTAAAGTGAACTAAAATAATTGCCAGTTTCATTCAATTTGGTCAAGTGGGGGAGCTGGGATTGATCTCAGGTGCAATTCAACCACTAGATGTACATGTCACGCTTCCCCTACACGCCCACCTTAGACCTCCCATGACTGCCACACTGCAGGCATCAATGCAGCCCGCTGTCACGCAACAAACTGAACTTTCTGGCTCTTCTGAAAATGTTTGCATGTACCCATGTTCTAGAACAACTGACACCAACATGATCAAGAGTTTCAAGTGACAACAATATCTCAAAAGGTAACACTAGGGGAGTCAGATATGTTCTGGTATGTGAAATACATTACGAGGAAGGAAAAAACTGGAAATGCCTTTGATCGGGGGCCCGGTTCGTAAGCGGACACAACTGTGGCGGTTAACAGCTTACCAACGTGCCAATCCCCAATGCGTGGATTCATTCTTCGTTACCTGACGCCCACCACAGCCGGACAAGTACTCCAACCTTCCAGCCGCCGGCCCCCGGGTCAGCCTTTCGCACCCCCATGGCTCCCTACCCTCCTCCTCTGCCCCTTCAGGGACCCAGATCAAAGGCACTTGCCAAGATCCATTGTCGTAGGATCCACCACGCCCCGTTGAACAGCATCTACATCGGCTCCTCTAGACCCCCATAGACAGCACTTCATCAAATACAGCAGCCCCGTCCTGAAGATGATCCTGAGTCCATAGGATCGAAACGTCGTCGACCCCACAGCGCAATTGACGGCGCATCTACGTCCTGTGCTTCTACTTTAATCGCTCCCATCCACTCCTATGCAACCTTTGTGAATCAAACCGTGCTGAACCACACAGTTACATGTTTATATTACTTCACCTGCTGTCACTAAGCGCCGTTCCGCTGTTCTCACCTTGTCACTTGCGTTGCCACGTTTTTGGGTCTCGAGCACAATTGTGCATCAAGTCCAAGTTGGGCTGCCATTGCCTTTCATGCTTACAGTGCTGTTACAACTGTACAACCCTTTTTCTAAATATATAATGCCATGTGCACTTTTGAAAAAAAAATTTATGTGAGTCTCCCTTTTTTTCCTTCGTAGTAATGTATTCTACATACCAGTATATCTGACTCCCCTAGTGTTACCTTTTGAGATATTGTTGTCTTTTATCGTATAATTATCCAGATCTCAATTGGTTTATGGGTTACACTCCTGTGGTTTTTCCAAGAGTTTTAAGGGATATGCAGTTTCTGCAAAATAGGGATATGTGAACCAGAGAGATGCTCAGCGTTGGACCTCAAATCTTTGGTGTAAATCAGGGTTCTCCAAGGTCTGTGCTGGAGGGTCAGATCCATGCCAGATTTTTGATATAACTTTATTTATTTAAATACGGATATGCTATAAAATCCCTCCAGGACCGACTTTGGAGAACTCTGGTGCAGATAAAATGCATGCATATATTCTTTCCTGTGAAAATGTTATGCATATTCAATTTGTGCAGAAATATAAAAATTACCCTTCTCAGCGCACTGTTACTACAATGAGAAACTCCAAAGTTTGGGGAGAGGAGTTGGCCTAGCGGCTAGGGCAGTCAACCTCAAATCTGGGGAAATGGGTTCGAGTCTCGGCAATGACGCTGAACATCCAGTTATTCTGTTCAAATCACTTACCTGCCTAACAAAAAAAATGAATGTGGCCTTATGTAATACAACTAGTGCTCAGTGGCGGCTCCACAAGGGAGTCGAGGAGCTGGTGCTATGTAAAGTGCTTGTATACCCGATACCTTCACTCTATATAGAAACTCTGTCGAAAAGAAAAAAAACGTTCTGCAAAAACATTGCTCTTCTCAAACTTTCCCCCTCATTATTTCTGAATAGTACAAATGCAAAAAGCATACTTTATTTCAGCAATGCCAGGGGGGTCTTATTTCGAAATAAACTCACCTCTGCTTTGAAAACAGACTGTACCCGCGTGAGGTCAGCAAGCGGCGCAGACAGACTGACCGCAATTCTTCCAGTAATGGAGTAGGCCATTTCATTCTTTTTTGCTTGACATTTGATCCTGTTTGGGTTCTGCGGAAACGCAGACGGAATTGGAGAAACAGCATTTGAAAACCATGCACAGCAGCCTTCAGCAAGCAATCGCTCAGCTAGTCAGCCTCTCTGAGACAGAGAAATTGATTTTCTTAATTGCGTTGTACACCTCAGTCAGGCAGCAGGAGCGCGATGATCTGTGTCTGACTAAAATGGCAATCACCTCTGAATTTATGCCGAAGAAAAAGAAATTAGGCATAATTTGAAAGTTTTGTTTCAGGGACATATTCCAAGTAGGAGACATTTGTCAAATCTGTTCGTCTTTAGGCTCAACATAGAACTCATTTCCTCATTTCACTTCTTGCCTGCCCCAAAAATGCTATTGGCGTGTTTCAGATGAATAAGTTGGACTTAGAATAACCAAGCTCACAATATTAAAATTCTAGTGCTGTCAACTTGTCGGGCAGGTAATGTATTCAATTCAATGCCACACCTATTGTGCTAATGGTCAGTGCTTAATTCCTCAAGAGACCACCACAGCGAGGCTGAAGGCCAGCGTTCCTGCATACTAAAAGTACATAGGCTAAATTCGTCCATCCACATGCCTTATTCTTCCACCACATGCACTTCCTGTGTCTTTATTTCACTTTCTCAGGTTCTTTTTCAACTCCACTTTCTACCTTTGACACTGTTTTCCTATCTTTCTTCTCCTTATTTATTGTTTCACCTTTCTCTCTTTCTGTCTCCTGTGTCAAAGTTTAATGAAGAAAAATAAGGCCCACTCTCCTTCAGAAACATGAGTGAAGTTGTAGACCACATGCCTCCACCACCAAATTTATGCACTGAAAGGTATCAAGACTGAATAGTAACGCTATTTTGAGATCCATGTAGTCTACCAGTTCAGCAGTGTTCTATTTTATATTTGATATACGATTTCAATTTGAACCCATTCAAATAATGTATACATCAAAATGAGAATTATAGCATGAATGCCATAAATAAAATCCACACTTTAAAATTCCACTAAAACATCCTCTAAGCCTCATTTAATATGGGTAATTTTCATTTTCCTGCCTTTAGGTTCACCTACACTTCCAATATACTCCCCTCCAGCCCTTCTTAATGTACGGTTCAATGTTCCCAAAGCTTGGCTTTATCAACATCTGTGTCTATTCGACCTTTAGCCAGGCTTCATTACTTCTCACCCACTTCTTAACACTTCCTTATTCCAATGAATAATTGCTTATAGGAAAACACTGCTGTAAACACCCACCTCCTGCACTTATAAAAAGAAAAGCACTTGGCCACCTCCCCAAACCTTGATCTTCTCCATCTACCCATTTAAAATCAATGTGTTCAATTAATGATAATAGTTGTAAATCTATACTTTCACCTAATTCATTATCCATTGGCAAACTACTTCCAATCAGCTTTTGACGTTTTATAACTTTCCAGATGGCATCAGATCAAATACTTTTGGAAAGTCTGAACAAAAATTGTTTGGCAAAAATCCTGAGCATATAATTGCGAAAATGTTATCATCCAAATGTAATAATAAAACATGAATCAACCCTAGGACCTACATTATCTTTTTTGGAACTTGTACCAGATGAAATGATGTTTTGCTTTGTGTTCAGATCTGTACTTCTTTTGTGAACGCATACAATGAGAGATGATTCATATCAATCCTCTATAATAACAATCGTTACGCATTTTTTTTTTAAATATGGGTAAAAAGCACTTTCATGAATGCAGTGGCTTGCTTCCATAACATTTGATGCCAGCTGTCTCTGCTTAATAGATTTCTGAGTTACTTATACTCCATTAGGAATAGTTCAGTGTTCTTAACTTGGGAAAGGCAAATTGAATGGATGTACTGAAATGAAAGGCCTATAAGAGATTAATCCAGCATATTGCAGTAGCTGGAGGAAGGATCAAGAGAGTGTCTTGTATTTGAATTATTTTCATGAAAGGCAGAAATACAAAGGTGCTAATAAATTGCAGGATGTGGAAGAGGTTACTAGCAATATTCTCACAAGGGCTGCGGCAACAAGGGATTTTTAAAAGTCTGCCATTCCCACTCAACGGGGCCCCTTCACCAAAGGCACTATTTTCAAATACATAAAATAGCACTTGTGCAGTACTCTTTTACGTACTCCTATATACCTTTGTGAATTGTGAATCAAATGGGAATATTTGTATACAGTTACTGTACATAGACAGGACTGTGTCCTCGTTTCACTTTTACTACTAGAGAATTGAAGGTTTTGGAACAGATTCACAAAGGCTTTTCAGAGCCAGAAAAGCTCATTTAGATTGTGGGGTATGACATTTACTCCGTCAGAGAGAAAGAGTAAAATACTCATGTTGCTGGCAGCCAATCGGAGCGCTTAGTCGGATTTCCATGGGTGCAAGATGGTCCAAGGGAAAAATACTCCTTGGGCCAACCAGGACACTCCATTTTTTGAATTGGTTCGAATTGGTTCTCCCCCAATCAATCAATCATAACACTTGTATAGCGCGCTACTCACCCGGGAGGGTCTCAAGGCACTTGGGGGAGGGGGTCCGCTACTGCTCGAACAGCCAGGTCTTGAGTTGTCTCCTGAATGCGAGATGGTCCTGGGTCAGTCGAAGGTGGATGGGGAGGGAGTTCCATGTCTTGGCCGCCAGGTAGGAGAAGGATCTGCCTCTGGCGGTGGGTCTTCGGATGCGTGGTACGGCGGCGAGGGCGAGGCTAGTAGATCGTAGCTGGCGGGTGGGCGTGTAGAAGGTCAGTCGGTCGTTGAGGTACTTGGGGCCCAGGTCGTGGAGAGACTTGTGTGCGTGGGTGAGGAGCCTGAACATGATCCTCTTGTTGATGGGGAGCCAGTGCAGGTCCTCAGGTGGCCAGAGATGTGGCTGCATCGGGGGATGTTCAGGATGAGTCGGGTTGAGGCGTTCTGGATGTGTTGGAGTCTCCTCTGTAGCTTGGCTGTGGTTCCGGCATAGAGGGTGTTTCCATAGTCCAGTCGGCTGGTGATGAGTGCCTGGGTGACCGTCTAATTTGGTTTCGGTCGGGATCCATCGGAAGATCTTGCAGAGCATGCGTAGGGTGTTGAAGCACGATGAGGAGACGGCGTTGACTTGTCTGGTCATCGAGAGGGAAGAGTCCAGGATGAAGCCCAGGTTGCGTGCGTGGTCTGTTGGTTTGGGAGCGGTGCCCAGGGCCCAAAAGTCTCTATAGTCTTTCGTGGCCCCAACCATCAAGATATACAATTATTTTTAATCCTTAATTTCTCAAAAATTACTGAATGGAAACACACCAAATCACAAAACACAAAATCTGTGGACCAAGATCTAGCTTCCTGCCAAATTTGGTGTAATTACGCTCAGCAGTTTTTGCTGTAACCCATCTTAAAGAAGTCTATGGAAATGCATAGGGATTTTGTGTTTTGGAACCCCCTTTTTTTCTCGGCCCCCACTTGGCAGATCAGCCCGAAACGTTCAATGCATACATTAATCACAAGGTTGCCCCCTTTTGGAATCTTTTGTGGCGCTTCGTCAAACAGTGCCAAAGTTATTGGCAACCCAATAAATGCTCTGTTGCTAAACCCCCACTGTGCATGACCGAAGTCCCTGCACAGGTTGGGGTTGGCTGCAAGCAGGGGTTTGGCTGCGGGCTTGTCCGCTGCCCAGGCCCGCAGTCAGCACTGTGCGCAGCGGGGGGATTGGATTTACGTATAGTAATTAAATATTACTTTACATTAAAAAAAAAACAGCAATGCACTAAAAGAACAACAGTTAAAGTAAATTATAGTTAGGTGAAATGTTCAGTAACAATGTAACTATAACCTATACTCTAAGGTGACTATAACTCACATTCTCGTCATGCACTACTAATTACCCCACATATTACATCACTAATGTTATGTTCTACGACATCATTATTAATATCACTTCAACATTTGAGAAAGCTGTGCATGGTGGAGGCACAAGTTATAGTTACTTTTGGGCGCAAGTTATTGGTACTTGACGTAACTATAACTATGACTATAACTATAACTGTTGAATTTGAGTGTCTTTTACAGTTTAAAATGTTCCATTGGTACTGAAAATTTCACCTCACAATAACATTACTTCAACCTTTGGCTTTTTCAGGGCAAATAAATATATATATATATATATATATATATATATATATATATATATATATATATGTATATATATTACCTACTGGCGTCTCGCCAGTAGGTATATATAGTTAGGATTTTTTCCCTATGGGATTTCTGAAAATTCTATGCCTAATAACTTTGGCGTTTGTGGACGGAATCGGCTGAAATTTTCAGGAAAATGGCACATTTTGTTTTTGAGCAGCCCCTAAAAATTTGGGGGGGTTTCGTCAAGGGGGGCCTGAGAAAAAAGGGGGGTCCCAAAACGCGTTTTTCCCATTCATTTTTCCATAGGGCGGTTGGACTCACTTTTAGCTCGAACGGCTGAATGGATTTGCACGAAACTTGGCAAAATTGTAGGGACTGTTAGCCCGATGTGCCTTTGCTAGGTCTCAATATATGTGCTTCAGTGGATTTTGAGAAATTAACGTTTAAATCAAGATATATATCTGTAACAGCGCTCCGGGCAGAGATCCGGTCCGCTTACTTTTCGCTTATCGGAACTTTGCGCGCAGAAAGCTGATTGGCTCTCCGGTGTCTGTCAACATTCTAAACAGTCCGGAGCGGCCGCCATCTTGTCTCTCGGTAGGATCGAGAGAGAAGAAGAGGTGAAAAACGAAAGGGGAATTTAATGAAAGGGGGCAAGGTATCCCCCTCTTGACCCCCTAGGAATGTTGTTGGGGTTATTAAAGGGTCCCGTGGGGAAAATAAAAAAAAAATGATTTTTCACGGTAGAAGCGCTTCACGGGCCGCGAACTGGGCCGCAAACTGGTAGCGAAACGGGAATTCGCCATTTTGTGCTTCGTTAATTAAATTACTAGGTATAAGGGGGTGCGGGAGACGTATCCTAATCCCCTATGTTTCCTGAGGGTGGCTGAGGAGGCTGATATATGTTGATACATCTCTTCCAGCGGCTGCGCCATCTTGCCTTTTTTCCAATGCCACAATTTTGTCGTGCACGGCAGCCATTTTAGATGCCAGGCTGGTCCCATGCTATCACCTAACCCTGCGGATGTAGTTTATGGCCCCAGCTGTAGAGAATTCAGACATGCCAACCCTCCCGATTCAGGCGTGTGACTACTGATTTCAGTGCTAGTCTCCCGCCTCCCGATTTCTGCAAGCAAAAACCCGGGGGCATATTACGAACAACTAGCGATAATTTTTGTCTCTAACTTGTTTAGAGACAAAAATTATCGCCGTACATCGGCGATTTTTATCGCAGATAAACCTTGCTATTATCGCAGAAAAGTCAGCGATATTCATGTATTATCGAGCAAATGCTCTTAGCCATGTTATCCACCTCCCATTGGATAACATGGCTAAGAACTGCTCAGGGCAGGTGTTAGATTTTGGAGATATCTCCAAAAGTTGGTAATAGAAGGTAGCGATGTTAGGGACTGTTTCCAGTCGCTAACATCTTGGCACGCCACTTTGCATGTCATTAGTGATAAGTATCACTGACATGCAAAGCGGGGCCCAAGATGGTCGCTATCTCCTTTTAGCTGTCACTAACTGGTGTTAGCGACAGCTTGGTAATAGGGAGATAATTTTATCTCCACTTTCAAGGCTTTTAAAGCCAAAAAAGCGGAGATAAACCCCCTTGATAATATGCCCCACAATTCCTTGGGGGTTTCAGCTGACAGGGCTTGGTATTGTGTTACATGGTAATTTTTCCAGGAAACGTCAGAGGGTCGATGCAGGGGTTCTAGAAGAGGTGATAAACCATTTAAGCCTCATGAACAAGCGCATGGTCTTTTAAAGATTTGTGAAGTACTCGGAGCGGCGGTGTGTGTGTTTCCTCTTTCAGGAGCGGGCGGGGGGGCACTGCCAGCAACTTGCCAGGTCAGGTAGTGTTCAACACGTGCATCACCCTTTCTCTGCTTGCTATTGCGCTCCATGCTTCGGAAAGGTAAGAAAAAGAACGTGCATTTGAGTTTGAAATGTCCGATCCTGCAGCAGCACACTTCCAAAGCCCACACATGACAATAACCCGATTCAAGGCCCCATTCACCCGTTTTTAAAAAAATAGATAACACTCCAACAAAGTAAGGTTATAAAACTTTATTAACTATTAACTTTAACGAACGGAACAAAAACTAAAAACATTTAAACATTTCTCAACACAAAAAGCAACAATGGTTAGAAGCTGTCTTTTGTGCGAATAGTCCCAAGGCAGCACAACGTGCAGAGTTCTGGACGGCACCCAGGTGATGTCGCCTGGGTGCCGCACTGGTTTAGGGATCCTACAATGCTGCTCCGAAAATTGGCGTGGGGCGTCCCGGGTGGGGCGGGGGGAGGCCTCGTCAGTAGTGGTCTGTTGTGCGAATAGTCCCAAGGCAGCACAACGTGCAGAGTTCTGGACGGCACCCAGGTGATGTCGCCTGGGTGCCGCACTGGTTTAGGGATCCTACAATGCAGCACAGAAAAACAGCATGGGGCGTCCCGGGTGGTGCGGGGGGAGGCCTCGTCAGTAGCGGTCTGTGTCCAGTGTCACATGGCTGACACAACATGTACGACAGGCACCCAGGTGATGTCCAGTAAACTGCCGCACTGGTTTTGGTATCCTACAATGCTGCTCCGAAAATTGGCGTGCGGCGGCCCGGGGGGGGGGGGGCGTGGGGGAGGCGGCGTGAACGGGCCTCCCCAGGTGGCGGCCATCTAGCTGAGTTGCGCCCGCTCTTGCGGTTACAGCGTCTCGCTCACCATGTTGTTGAGTTGCTCCCACTCTTGCAGTGCAGCGATAGGCGGCTGCCACATGGCTCTTAAAATGGCGGACGGCTCCTCGGTTTTGGGCCTGGTCCACTGAAATGGCCCTGGGACACTTTGGAACTCGGACGCTTGCCTGCTAGGGCTTGGGCTCCATTCTCGAAAAGCGTCCCCTCAGCCGTGAAGATTGTACAAAAGTCTTGGGGGCCCCCGACTCCCGCAGGCTTCCGGTGGGGAGCGGCTGCCATGATTGCTCGCGGAATGACCACGACGGAGCCACGAGATGGTGGTGCTCTCATGCTGACGCCAGCTTCATTCTGAATGATCCAGAAACAAGGTGGGGCTTTCATCGTTTGGGAAAAAAAAATGTTCTAAACCAATGAAAAGTGGTATTTTTAGGTCATATGACCAAGCCTTCCATCTTTAGGAAACCAAAAGTAAAATGAACCAATGAAAAGTTTTATAAACAAGTCACATGACCTGTTATGCGGCATAGGGCTACAAAAAGCGTAGAAAATCCGTTGGCACGTGAGGCGGCGTCAGTAGCGGACCGATGTGGGAATAGGCCGAAGGCAGCACAACGGGCCGAGATCCGGATGGTACCGAGGTGGTGTCCAGCAAATTGCCGCACTGGTGTGGCCATCCTACAATGCTGCGCCGAAAGACGGCGTGTCCAGCTGAGTTGCGGTCACTGTTGTGGTACAGTGACTCGAACGCGCCGAGATCCGGATGGCACCGAGGTGGTGTCCAGCAAATTGCCGCACTGGTGTGGCCATCCTACAATGCTGCGCCGAAAGACGGCGTGTCCAGCTGAGTTGCGGTCACTGTTGCGGTACAGTGACTCGAACGCTCCGAGATCCGGATGGCACCGAGGTGGTGTCCAGCAAATTGCCGCACTGGTGTGGCCATCCTACAATGCTGTGCCGAAAGACGGCGTGTCCAGCTGAATTGCGGTCACTGTTGCGGTACAGTGACTCGAACGCGCCGAGATCCGGATGGCACCGAGGTGGTGTCCAGCAAATTGCCGCACTGGTGTGGCCATCCTACAATGCTGCGCCGAAAGACGGCGTGTCCAGCTGAGTTGCGGTCACTGTTGCGGTACAGTGAGTCGAACGCGCCGAGATCTGGATGGCCCCGATGTTGTGTCCAGCAAGTTGCCGCACTGGTGTGGCCATCCTACAATGCTGCGCCGAAAGTCGGCGTGGGGTGCCCCGTTGGCTTATGAGGTGATGTCAGTAGTGGACCGATGTGTGAATAGGTCGGAACCAGCACAAGGCGCCAAGATCCGAATGGCAAGTCCTGGATGTTGAGTGCCTCAGTTGAGAGTTCTGAGCAGTGCTTGTAAGACTGTCTGAAGCTTATTTGCACCTGCTGCAGCTTCACTAGGTCCGGCGGAACTTTTTGCCTTTTCCTTTCTGCTTCTTTTCCTACAATCCGTTTCATCTGAAGACACGATCAGGTCCCTGAATGTGTGCAGGGGGACGCTATTGATTGAATGAAAATGGCGGCTTGACACAAAGCTGACTCAAGCGTTACTGTTGGTGCTATACAGACAAAAATTGGTTTTCAGTTTGTACATTCTTCAGGTTTTTCTTTTCCATCCAAGTCTGATTGAGAGTTTGTAGAAAAATGGCTTCAGATTTTCCACATACTACTCTTCAACATTCTTCCTAAATGTAACAATGTGAAACTCACTAGGAGAACGGCTGTTTCTGTTTCCTTTCAAAATGCTGCCAACAATATTTTCTGAATGGAAGACACCATCTTGTAGCATAAAGGGCCGAAAGGGGTTCTGGTCTGGCCGATGGTTGGTGGAGACATTTTGACTATATCTTGGACCTGCCCGGCCTCGCCCAAAATGGCGCCGGTATAAATGGGACTCGTAACTCCTTGCCCGCAAATGTATATCTAGAAAATGTTATTGTAAGTGGCCCTGTTCTATTTTAATTACAAAATGTATGTCCACCGATTCCGCAACTGTTAGACACCTTAGTTCTTGCAACCTAATGGCCCGCTCGTTACGTTCCTCTACAGTGTAAATGTCTCCTCATCATATACGATTTCAGTTTGCTCCGTGGCCGGCCCACGTGGTTATAGGCCCGTATTTGTATACTGACATTTTCACAATAAAGGTTTTTAAAACAAAACACGGTAGTAGTATTTACATTGGTAAAGTTTTTACTTTTAGTCACTGTTTTCGAATCAGTAAAAGGCAAGTGAAATAAAGCAGTCCAATTACATGACGGATAAAAGGTTTTATATGTAGGAACGCAGTAAAGATAAATGGTCAAGGGCAGTTGTGTTTTTCATGTCTGCAACATAAAGTGATCGATAAGAATCTGATAATCAGGCGTATCGGCGACTAAGACAGCAGGCCGAATCTCTTTTACTCAACGGCTCCGTCATGGAAGGAAGAAACGCCCTTTTTCTCGAAAAAGGAATATATTTTACTTGCAAGACAGTTGTAAATTTTCCGGGAAAGTACATTAGCCTGGAATATTATAACATATGTTTGAAAAAAAAATATTGTTCGAAAATAATAAAAAGCGTAATTTTTAGGTCATATGACCAAGCTTTTCATCATTAAATTAACAAAAGTAAAATGAACCAATGAAAAGTTTTATTAACAAGTCACATGACCTGTTATGCTTACGTTACGCGCTGCGCGCCGCGCCTCGGATCACTTCCGGGTGCGCTAATGCGGCGTGTCATAAAACGCATTACGCGACAACGTAGGTCAAGAATATAGTCTAAATGTCTCCACCAACCAGCGTTCAGAACACAACCCCTTTCAGCAGTCCAAAAAGTTCTGTTAAATGAGAACAGAGGGGACAGGCAACAAGAACCATCAGTCAAAGAGGGGAGGGCAAGTTCTTCTCTTCCGGGTCATGTTGGGGCGCTACCGGAACTGATCGAATTGGTAGTCTATAGTGTTTCTGGATGTTTCAGACTTAAGCAGGCATCAGCATGAGACCACTACCATCTCGTAGCTCCGTCGTGGCCATTCCACGAGCAATCATGGCAGCCGCTCCCCACCAGAAGCCTGCGGGAGTCGGAGGCCCCCAAGACTTTTGTAGAATCTTCACGGCTGAGGGGACGCTTTTCGAGAATGGGACCCAAGCCCTATCAGGGAAGCGTCCGAGTTCCAAGGTGTCCCAGGGCCATTTTAGTGGACCAGGCCCAAAACCGAAGAGCCGGCCGCCATTTTGAGAGTCCTGTGGCAGCCGCCTATCGCTGCACCGCAAGAGCGGGCGCAACTCAACTACATGGTGAGCGAGACGCTGTAGTCGCAAGAGCGGGCGGTAAACAGCTGAATGGCGGAAGAGGCACAGTGTAGCAAAAGCGGGCGGAATGGCAACTAAAACGATAAAGGGGCGCCCCACTACAGCTTGTCTTCAGGTCAAACGGATTGTGGGACAAGGTCCAGAATTGAAGAGTCATCAAAAGGCAAAAAGTTCCGCCGGACCCCGGGAGCCGGCCGCCTATGTCGGGGGCGATCTCAGGCTACACCAGTGCTATAAGACTTGGGGAGGGTGTCGGAGCCATGCGTCTTCTCCGAGTCCATGGCCATCACACCGCCCCTCAGGGGCCTCCGTCAAGCTGTTTAGGAAGGTAACATATCACATTGTTTTCTAATACAGTCAGGTCTACAAACGACACTCACTTACTTTGAGAATAGTGAAGCTGCAGTAGGTGGAAATAAGCTTTAGACAGTGTTACAAGCACTGCTCAGAACTCTTAACTATGGCACCCAACATCCAGAACTTATGCTATTTGAGAATGGCAGTGACATCGAAGCATCTCAGGGACCAAAACCATTAACGTACTTTCACGTATGAAAATCTTACTTGGGGAGGGGGCAGGAGCGAAGCGCCCCCTCCCAGTCAGCGCCACCACACCGTATGTTGAAAATCTGAAGCCATCGTTCTACAAAGTCAACCAAACTTGGATTGAAAAATCTAGAAAAATGTACAAACTGAAAACCAGTTTTGGTCTGCATAGCATCAGTAGCAACGCTTGAGTCAGCTTTGTGTCAAGCCGCCATTTTGATTCAACAAAGCACAGGCATTGAAAAAGGCTGAAATTCAGAACTCTAAACTATGGCACCCAACATCCAGGAGCTTGCCATCCGGATCTTGGAGCCTTGTGCTGCTTTCGATCTATTCACACATCGGTCCACTACTGACATCATCTTATAAACCAACGTTATGTAAATAGTTTTTTAATAACATGTTTTACCCTGTTTCTTTGCTGGTGTGTTGTCTATATTTTTAATATTTGCATAGGGTTTGTCGTTATTTTGTGCGGGATGGGTGATGGAGCCGAGCTGTCTTGCAGCCCTCATGGTGTGGAGCTCAGTTCATCTCACTATTTTCGTATTTCTCATGAAGGGTTGTTCCTAATATTTCTATTTTAGCGAGGTCAAAAAGAGATCCAATTAGTGGCCTACTGATTTTGCTCGATTACTTTTATTTTTTTACACGATTTTTCACTATCTGCAAAGACTAAACAGAGTATTGCGACTTTGTGCTTGTTTGTAAATAGAGAATGATTCAAAGAGAACCAATTCTAAAACAGTAAATGCTTGGACAACAATCAATCAAATGGAGAGACAAGGAGGCACGACGGATTACAACGGGGGTAAAGGCCTGCGTTAACTACCCTTCAGTATCTGCAAAGAGAGAGTACTACTAAGACAAAAGAGGGGAGGGGGGGGGGGGTGCAGCGTTCAAAGCACATCAGCGTGCATAAATACGAAAATGTTTTTATCTATCACGTACTTGACATTTTAAAGCTTTTCATATTTGCTATTAAAAAACCAATGAAATTCATAGAAAAAACCATAGGTTATAGTGGATATATAGTTAGGAATTTGCATTTACAAAACCTTGAAAATTCAATGAAAAAACCATTGGTTTTAGGCCATATATAGTTAGGAATTAGCATTTACAAAACCTTATTTTACTCGCATAAAACCATTGAAATTCCATATATAGTTAGAAGCGCTAACTATATATCGCGCACCCGCAATCCACTGCTGATGATGTCACATATTACATCATTCATGACATGGTCAGTGACATCACTGATGACATCACTGATGACATCTCAAATGACATCACTGATGACATCACTGATGACAACTCAAATGACATCACTGATGACATCTCAAATGACATCACTGATGACATCACTGATGACAACTCAAATGACATCACTGATGACATCTCATTTGTCATCACTGATCACATCACTCATGTGATAATACAATGAACCTCTTCAGACTCTTATATAACCTTACATACACTCAGTATAAACAGACACTCACAGACTGTCACTCATCCATGGAGTTACTCACACACCTAGTCAGTCATGCAAAGAATCAATCACACCTCCATTTCCTCAACTATACAGTTATACACATCTTACTTATTCAAACATATAATAACACATATTTACTCTCTTATATAATCCCTGATACAAGCTCACAGTGATCGATACAGCCACTCACACATTCACTGGCTCTTATGTTCAGTTATTTATATATCTCAACTCTCACATGTATTGTGTTTTACATACGTACTTACTTGCACATGTAGCAATGAGAAATCCATTCACTCACCAACAGACCCATGCACAGTCAACCGCCCATATAGCTGTTTCCACATGCACTCTTGAACTCATACTCCTAGTGAATCAACTGCTTACACATCTATGCACAGAGTCACGCACCTCCCAGCCACCCACACACACACTCAGCCTCCCATTCAAATACTTGGGCAACCAATCAATAACCCATATGGCCACTCTTATAGCTACTGATCAACACATGCAGCAGCTTACACAACAACAAACATACTGATGCACAAATTAAGACAGTTTAGTCACTAACCCATGCACTCAGTGAGACACATTTAATCACTCTTTCATACAGTCAGTCATGCACCTACTAAATTCTTCATCCAGACACTTATACATCCACTCATTCTTCAATATGTAAAACATATTTAAACTTTACAGACACATACAATCACTGGATGTTGTCATCAGTGATGTCATCAGTGATGTCATTTGAGATGTCATCAGTGATGTCATCAGTGATGTCACTGACCATGTCATGAATGATGTAATATGTGACATCATCAGCAGTGGATTGCGGGTGCGCGATATATAGTTAGCGCTTCTAACTATATATGGAATTTCAATGGTTTTATGCGAGTAAAATAAGGTTTTGTAAATGCTAATTCCTAACTATATATGGCCTAAAACCAATGGTTTTTTCATTGAATTTTCAAGGTTTTGTAAATGCAAATTCCTAACTATATATCCACTATAACCTATGGTTTTTTCTATGATATATATATATATATATATATATATATATATATATATATATATATATATATATATATATATATATATATATATATATATATATATATATATATATATATCAGCAAACAAAAGAGGCGGCACAATCAGGAAATGTTTTAAGCCTTTTTAATCAAGACTTCACCCCACCAACGCGTTTCAGCCACAACTGGCCTTGCTCACGGTTGGTTAGTCCCTCCACAGTGTTGTTATTTGTACTATCCCATATCTAGCCATTTAGGAAGCATTATGGGAATTGTAGTTACATTACTTTAAGTGAAAATAAAATAAAAGAAAGACTGTGTGTGCTTTTAAATTACTGCACATATGTGACTGATAATTCACTGTGGCTTCACAATAAAGTAAAAACGATTTCTGGGTATAGTACCCTAGTCTTTCATTAGTGTTCCTCATTATTTCAGTCATGTTTTCAAATTAAGGGTATAGTACCCAATGTCATGTTGAGAACATTTAATTCCAGATGGATATGCAGATCCTCTCCAAAATTCATCCCTTTCGGGTGTTTTGTTCTGAGTTTGATTATCATACGTGACTCCATTTGCCGCAGTCTTCGAACCACATCTCCACCTCTCTCCATTCTGTCCAGCATTTTTGCCCCATAGAATTGCATTTGTCTCCAATCTCCATTTTGGCATGTACTCATGTGTTTTGCTGTAGCATATTGCATATTTGAGTTTTTCACCGCCCTGATATGTTCCAAAATCCGTTTTTTTAACATACAAGTTGTGCATCCCACATACTTCATTCCACATTTGCATTCTATAATATATACAACGTTTTTTGAAGTGCATGAGATTTGTTGCTCAATTCTCATTGATTTTCCATCAGGTTCTTCGATCACTTTCATACTTTTGCCGATCTTACAAGCTTTGCAGGAGTTACATGGTTGAAACCCTTTTCGTTGGTTTTGCAGCCAGTTTGGTTTCGGTTTTTCTTGAAAGTAACTTTTGACCAACAAATCTTTGAGAGATGTGTTCTTTTTGTATGTTATTGATGGTGCTTCACCGAGGGTTGTTCCAATGTCAGGGTCCCTGACAGTAGATGCCAATATTTTTTCATTATGCGGGCAATATTTCCACTTTCTTTGCTGAAAGTCGTTATGAATCTAGGAGGTGTGTGAGTTTCCGTTTTTTTGGGCTGTTCCATTAATGTTTGAGTCCTCGTTTTCAAATCAATTTTTCTTTTACATCTTGTCAATACTCTTTCTTCATAGCCTCTTGCTCTGAATCTGCATTTACTCTCCTGTATTACTCTCTCCGCATCCTCAGGTACCGAACAATTTCTTTTGAGGCGTGTAAATTCTCCATACGGTATACTCCGTAGAAGGGGTCTGGGATGAAAACTCGTTCCGTGGAGCACACTGTTTGTTGCTGTTTTTTTGCGAAATAGAGTAGATTCAAGCTTGTCATCAGACACATATATTTTGGTGTCCAAAAAGTCTATTTCTTTTGTGCTGGTATTGCATGTAAACTGTAGGCCCAATTCATTATCATTCAGTTTGTTAAAATAGGTTTGAAACTGACCATCCGTGCCATGCCAAATAATGAACAGGTCGTCTATATAACGCACCCACAATATTATTCGTTCCAGATCTTGTTCGTTGTCCTCATTCCACGCTATAGTCTTCTCCCACCACCCCATTGTGATGTTTGCGTAGTTGGGAGATAGAGAAATGCCCATGGCAGTACCACAGATTTGTTTAAATAGTTGTTTGTGAAAAAGGCATAAGTCAATCATCTTGATTAGCATTTTTGAGTGATCCAGGTATATGATGTTACGTTGCTTCAGATAATATTCACATGCTTGCATTCCGATCTCATGACGGATTGAAGTGTAGAGTGAGACTACATCAATGGTAACTAGCAAATATTCTGAGTTCCAGTTTACATTCATAAGTATTCTTAAAAAGTCACCGGTATCTTTAATGTATGAGGGAAGACTCTGGGCAATAGGGGCTAAGCATTTGTCAACATAGTTGGAAATATTTTCATATAGTGAGCCACATGATGAGACAATTGGTCTTCCTGGAGGGTGATTTAAAGTCTTGTGAATCTTTGGGAGAAAGTATATACAAGGTGTTATTGGATGGTCAATGGTTAGATATTTCTTTTCATCTTCGTCTATTAAACCTTTTGTATACCAGATTTCTAGGTACTCTTGCAGCTCCCTCTTCATATTCACATATGAATTAGTTTCCATTCTCTGATAATTGTTCTCTTGATTAAGTTGTCTCATCGCCTCACATATGTAGTCTGATGTCCTCATTAACACAATGTTGCCTCCCTTGTCCGCTGGCTTTATGGTAACTTTATCATTGTTCATCAGTGTCTTAATGGCTTCACGCTCAGTTTTTGAAAGATTTTCACGTGTCTTGTTTCTCACTTTAGATAAATTGTCAAGTTCCTTTATTATTGCTTCTGAGAAGAGATCTATTTTGTTGCCAGGTGATAGTATCGGATAATATCTTGATTCTCTTTTTAATCCGGTAGCTGGTCTCTCATCTGTTGGAATATTTAGCTCTTCCAACAATTCCGCATCTGATATTGATGTGCCATTCAGGTCAAATAGTGATTCAAAACTATTTCTCAAGTCTGGTATGTCTGCAATAGTATTGAACAGAACATCTCCTGTATTTTCTTCCATGGTATATATATATATATATATATATTTACATATATATACATATATATATATATGTGTGAGCAAGGCACCTGAGTGCCGAAACGTTATGAGGCCGACAAGCGAATAAAGAAATTTTGAGCACCGCAAAAACCTGGTCCGTGCACTGTGTTCCTGGCGCAGGCTGAGGCGAGCTGCAATCGCGCTGGGAGACTTTGGTTAGTAATACACACATATATATATATATATATATATATATATATATATATATATATATATATATATATATATATATATATATATATCCAGCCAGTACTTCTCCAGTAAGGAAAAAGGAATCCGGGCCACTTTGAAGTGCAAAGCGTGTTTATTTTTGGCTTTCTCGACGCGTTTCGCAGTAACTACTGCTTTTTCACGAGATCGAACCAACCAGGAAGTGCATGTTAAATACAATCACATGGTACAGTCACATGGTATTACGATCATACACATGGAAAACAGACTACCAATTCATATTAGGGCTGTGTCCAATGTAAATACTCGTTGTGCAAAAGAATGAACAAAATAAAGTTTTCATTGAAAATAGAATAAAGTGCACAATGCAGTCCAATGATTTCTCATACACCTCCTTATAAACTAGGCAGTATTCTAGATTAAGTGCTTGAATACCTGAAGGTTTCTCGGCGCCCCAAAGTACGGTCGCTGCGTGCAGTGCAGCCCAAGTGGGCGTAGTGAAATTCATGCGTGGTAGATGCAAAAGGAGGTGGTTTTCATGCAAATGGCACGAGGCAGTCGTGAATTGATTCATTCATACTGTCAAAAACTGGGATTGCGCCCAAGTGGGCCAAACAAAAGTCCCTTATACAATATCACAGTATAGTCCATTCATACATTTCATGCTCATCCGAGATTTAGATTCTGGACAGATTCCCAGGCAATTCTGTAAACAAAGTGAGAGACATGCGGTGAGTGAAAGTACTTAAAGTGACAAATTAAAACACAGAATTGGTTAAAAAATGGCAGACATATACACAGGCAAAACCGCAAGTTAACCTAAATGTACATTCAATTCCTCATGTAGATTATGCCCATTAGGTTGGGTTGTCCTATACTTGATGATCAGTCTGGATTCCAGTCTTCTCATCTCTTTAATACGGTCTCCCCCTCGTTCTCTTACAGGGACTGTTTCAAGGACACAGAACGAAAGTAGATTGGCATTACTCTTGTGGTGTGTGGCAAAATGCCTAGCAATGGGATATTGCTTGTCCCCATTGGTTATGGCTCGCATGTGTTCAAGCACTCTTTTCTTCACCCCCCTAACGCCCTACATACAATATGGGTAAGCGGAAACTCCAAACTTCTATCACTGCTGGTGCGGGTAAAACAAAAGTTCCACGGAATGCCACATCTTCCGCCAGTATTATGTCCTATTTAACCACTGCGGTAGGGAAACTGAACCAGGAGATTGCTGCAACAGAACGTGAACTGGGGCTAGATACACCTCTCCTAGATCAGCAGATGCCCCCTTTGTCTGGGATTCAATCCATACCTCTGGAACCAGCTGTCCAGATCATCACTGCTAAAGACCGGGCCTCATTACCCCTATGTACTGCTATAACCCCTGCTGATCTGAACTTGTTGGGCGCTGCTGTAAACCACAGTTGTGCTCAAGATCCGGAACCCCCAGCTGTTAAGCGTACCAAAAGGGTTTTAAAGAGAACAAAAAGGAATTCTACGCAGCATGTTGTTACATCCCGTTATATTTCTAGGAGCTTTGAAAAAAGCATAAGGGTCATGGTGGAAAAATTGTTTACTGAAAAAATTGAGAGTACCCTTGTTCAAATCGCTAATGATATTGTGGAGACTCTAAAAGACTGTGTTACGGACATTGTGGGGAAATGTGAAAGGTTGAATATGTTAGGTCCCAAAGCACCTGCATGCCCAAACCCCTCTCCCACGGCTAATCCAGCCTCTAATGACCAACATGAAACACCAATGGAGGGGATAGGGAGTCTTACCCCAATTGCCCCAATTCTCCCTCCATCTCTACCTGTGCAATCATACTCAAATCGCGTCGCCAACTCGGCTGGAACGACCGCTCACCTGGTGAGGTCCCAAGTTGGGGATAAGATAAGTAATGTAGCTGGGAATAGCATCGCTCGCCAAGGTGAACAGTCTCAGGTGGAAAGAAGACCTCGGGGGAAACCCCGTACTCACTTACCACCAGAGGCTACCCCCTTTGTGGCGGTTCTGGTAAACATTCCACACCTGAACCCAGGGGAGGAGGAGTCCCAACGCTCCCTGATAGCAAATGTAAAAGCATGGTGTGATGAAAATTGCACTGGGACAAGGGATATATCGACCCATATCACTATGGGAAGACGGGTTGATTGGCTGGGGTATACAGCAAAAAACCTACCAGGCGATTGTATCATTGTAAATTTTAACAGCCCACATGAGGCCGCGCGCCTTTTCTGGGATGCAACGGATGTTAAAGTGGGAAGGATCAGAGCCGTACCACTTGGTTATTTTTATCCTCCACCACCTACTCCCAAATTACCCCTAGCCAAGGTACAGCAGCACGGTCCCAGTAGAGGGAGCTCTGGCCTGTCATCATGGGCTCTACAAACAACTAACTTTACTCCTAGTCATACTGACTCTATCACACCCACAAACCGAGCTGCTTTAACACTAACAAATAGATTTACTGCCTTGTCTCATCTAGATGAGAATGATTGACTGGCTGGTTGTGTTACTGTTACAGACCAGACTCAATCTATTTCGGCTACTGATAGGGAAGGTGGGGAGACCGTCAAGATCGCAAGTTGGAATATTGCGGGTCTCCGTGCCAAGAGACATGACGCAATATGGTTGGAACAACTACGGGGCTATGAGGTGGTGGCTCTCCAGGAGACCTGGGATAGAGATTGTAACTTCTGGGTGGATGGTTATACCTCTTATTTTAAAGCTGCCCAAAGCTCCAGCTCAGGTAGGAATCGAGGTGGGCTCATGTTTCTTATCTCCGTTAAACACAGGGGAGTCGCGAAGATTGTAAGCACCACATCCCACAATCTCTTAGCCTGCGAAATAACCTTACCTAATAATGTTAAGATACTCTATGTGAACTTTTATAATGCACCCCAGGGTATGCACTGTAATGAAAACATTAACGTTTTAGCAAAATTTTTAACTACATATAAGCAAAGTCAAATCACTTTTTTCCATTTAATTGTGCTTGGGGATTTTAACATACACTTGTGCCAGCAAAATTGTCAGTACAGGGTTTACTCAGATATGGATTATCTCCCTCAATCTCATTTTGAACACTCTATAAAGGGGGTTGCGCTAGAAGAACTTCTGTCTGATATTGATTTATCTGAGCCTGAGTTTATTGACCCTAATGAACGGGTAGCCACTTTTAGCGCAAGAGATTCATACTCTGTTATCGATTTTATATTTGTTTCCCCAGGTTTGTTACAAAATGTTATTTTTTATAATGCTGTACAAACTGCTTTTAGCGACCATAACCCGGTAGTTATGGAATTAAGTAACAAAAATTTGGCGATACTTGCTATAATTACAAAGAACGCCCCCCGTACGGATTTATCTGTGCAAGACCAGGGGAGGCGGGTCAAGTGGGGTAAAATTATCCCAGAGGATTTTTTCTGTGAACTTAACGAGAAGGTGGGAGATGAAATCAATACTTGTCTGGACCCTCTTAGGTTTGGAGGTGACATTATTACCTCTTTTGATAATATCTGTAAACAAGCAAGCGTGATGCTAACATCTACCACGAAACATAAGGAGCAAAAACTGCATGGGTGGTTTGATGCAAATTGCTCAAGGGCCCACAGAGTTTTATTGACAGCATTAAAAAAGTCACCCAGGGACATCGAATTGGTAGCTAGACTGAGGAAAAATTATAAATCTGTTGTAGAGACACGTAAGAAAGAGATTAAGAATAATGCTTGGGACTCACTCTATGACAGGGCCACCCTGAAGGATAGCTCCAAATTTTGGGGAATCATTAATACTCCTTTGTTTAGCGAGAATGATAACTCTCCACTGGAACTAAACATATCTGAAAAAGACTGGCTGCTTCACTTCGAAAAAATATATGGGAGTAATCTCCAGATAGACCCATTTGTACCACCATTAAGTGAACACCCAGGGTCACCCTTGCGGTTCACCATTAAGGAAGTCCTAAAGGCTATTGAAGATACAACTGCTCATAAGGCCCCGGGCCCAGATGGGGTCCCTGCAGACATGTTTAAATCCAACCCTTCAATATGGTCAATCGCCCTTACAAATGTTTTTAACAAAGCCAGCATTGATAAAAGTAGACTGCCTACGACCTGGTCACGGTCTATAATAGTCCCCATTTTCAAGAAGGGTCAGAGGGGGGATGCAAGATGTTATAGGCCGATATCATTGTTGGATTCGTCTTTTAAAATATTAGGGAAGGTGATTCTAAATAAGATTGTATCATGGGAAACAAATAATGACATCTTGTGCGATGCACAGTATGGTTTCAGATCTGGCAGAGGCACTGAGGACCAGTGCCTAAATTTACAACTAATAGTCAGTAAATACACTGTGGCTGCAGAGGGGTCAATCTATCTAGCGTTCATGGACTTGTCCACAGCTTTTGACCTAGTGAATAGGTCAAAGCTGTGGACTATGCTCCTGGATATGGGCCTAGACCAGGCATTGGTGTACTTCATGGCCGATCTGCATAGGGACCTGAAAGCGGCTATACGCATGTCACAAGATGGGAAGTGCACGGCTGACTTTAAATCCGGGAGGGGAGTACGACAGGGGTGTATTTTGGCCCCAATATTATTTTCTTTATACATTAATGCATTAAGTGTAAATTTGGCGGCGGCATCTTCAGACGTCCCATGTATGGGGGGTACTAAATTACCAGTATTACTATATGCTGATGATACAGTTCTGCTGTCAAGGACTCCCGTAGGTTTGCAACGCCTCTTAAACTCCTTTGGGAATTTTATGCAAAACCTGGAACTCGTAATTAATGTGGAGAAATCGCATGTGATGTTTGTGGGGAAAGGGAAGAATAATACCAAGACGCTCTTGTGCAATGGCTCAGTAATATCAAAAGTAAAAATTTTCACATATCTGGGTGTAGTGTTTGATGACCTGGGCAGCTGGGCCCCCCAAGTGGCAAATAAAAGAGTAGCAGTGAAAAAGTCATCGGCTGCAATACTTGGCTTCGCAAAAAGATTGGGTGGGAAACCTCCTGAGGCCATTTTGGCGATCTACAGAGCTAAAACTATGGCCATAGCCAGGTATGGGGCAGCAATTTGGGGTTATAAAGACCTAACTTTGATCCAGAGAGAGGAAAACAAATTTTTGCGAGCCCTCCTAGGCCTTCCCCAATCCACTTCCTCATTTGCGGTCCATGTAGAGCTGGGTATGGGCTATATTGCGGACATGTTAAACATGGCACCGCTTTTATTATGGATCAGAACTTGGCTTAACCCCAAACTAACACTGAACCATAAAATTATTAAGGACTGTTTGGGGCGGGATAGAGTGGCTGATATCAAGTGGCTGGCATACATTAAAACATCTACCGCACTCCTGGGTCGCCCGGAATTATACTTACATCCGGAAAATTTGAATGAAGATGACATAAACTGGGTAAAACAGAATTTCATTAGGTGCCGTGAAATGGAGCGAGAGTCGATTGAAATTTCTAAATCGACAGTAAGATCACATTTTTTGTTGATCAGTTCAATGTCAATGCAACCATATCTGACTATTGTCACACGTCCTTATCACCGTTGGTTGCTAACCAAATTTAGATTCAACCAGGCACATTTTCTGTTGGGTAAATATGAAAATTGGTGCACGCCAATGGAAAATGCTCCATGTGAATGCGATAATTTTTCCGACCAGGATTTGTTACATTTTATCTTTTTTTGCCCCTTCTTCTCGGAAGGTAGGGTAAAGTACATCAAGCCTCTTCTGAGGGAAATGGGGTTCTTACAGGTGAAACCTGCATTGCTGTTCCTACAATTAATGGAAAATCATCGAGTGATGTTCTGTGTAGCCAATTTTCTGATTGCTTCTATTCGTGCTAGACGGAAGAGATCTCATATGAGCCTAGATGGAGTTAATGTAAATGTATGTCCATACCTGGTAGTATGAATTAACTTCCAAGCTCTGCTCCATCTTTCATATACTCTTAAAAACGGGTTCATGAATTATTTAAATATAACAATGAAATTCCTGTGCACTGGGTCATTTTATATGCACTGTTAATGAATTTTAAAATGTACAGTATTTTTAAAGTTTTGTATGATGTTTTATGTACTTGTATAGCATACTTTTATGATTTTTATTTAATCGAATAAAGTGATCTTTGACTTGACTTGACACTCTTTTCTTTGCTTGATGTTTAGAACTGCCAATGTAGTGCAACTGACAGGGACATTTCAGTGCATATATCACATGGTCAGTTAAACATGTCACATGTTTAGTAATTTTGAACCTGTTGGTGTCTTTTGACAATTGAATCTCCTTTATGTTTTTACTGTTGCGACAGGCTTTACACCTGCCGCACACGTAAAAACCTTGCACTGGATTTCTCTGTTTGATCGTCTTGGGTAGCAGAGTCGAACAGAGAAGATCTTTCAGGGATTTGGGTCTTCTGAATGTGAGTTGGGGATGTTCAGCAATACCTGGAGCCAAATCCTTGTCAAGTTTTAAAATGTTCCAGTATTTGCTAAGAGATTTCCTCACCATCTTGGAATCACAATTGAAATCAGTAATGAATCTACTGATTGTCTCCTTGTTTGAATGGCTCTCAGGCGTATTCGGACTGAGGATGCCTGTTCTGTCTCTCTCTTTGACTGTGGCCAAAGCCCTGGATATGCATTTTTGGCCATACCCTCGCTCTTTAAACCTTTTACTCATAATGCTAACCTCCTTGTTGAAGTCTTGTTCATCAGAGCAGTTCCTTTTCACCCTGAGGAATTCCCCTACTGGGATGGAGTTGATGAGGTTGGTGGGGTGACAGCTATCAGCGTGTAACTGCCCGCCCTGTACCTCCTACCCAAAGTCCACAAAAACATATCCAACCCCCCTGGCAGACCGATCGTATCTTCCAGGGGCAGTTGCTGGGAGAACACCTCCAGATATGTGGACTTCTTCCTCCAACCTCTAGTGCTAAACTTACCATCTTATCTCAGAGACTCTGGCCATTTCCTGCAAAAAATTAACAACATGCCCTGGAACCCCGAATGGTTATTTATGTCACTTGATGTAAATAGCCTTTACACCTGTATACCCCATCACCTTGGGATTGAGGCATGCAGACATTTCCTCAAGGCTCGGTCCATTTCATATCTCCTTCATACCGAGATGATTCTCGACATGGCACTCACTTGCCTGACTAAAAACTTCTTTTTATTCAACGAAACAGTCTACCATCAGCTGCTTGGCACGGCGATGGGGACTTGTTTTGCGCCGAGCTTTGCCTGTCTGTACCTGGGACTCTGGGAAGAAACGGTGGTATACCAGTCCCCAGCATTCCTCACTAAAGTCGCCTGCTGGCTGCGTTACATAGACAATATCTTCGTCGTGTGGAAGGGCAGCCAGCAGGAGGCGATTGATTTCGTCAAGGTTTTGAACTCTAATGAGTTCAATCTTAGTTTCACCTGCAGTACTGACCCAACCACTATTGAATTCCTTGATGTCAGGGTTGAGAATAGGAACAATACCCTTACCACGACCCTATTTCGTAAAACCACGGCTGGAAACAGCCTGTTACACGCTGATAGCTGTCACCCCACCAACCTCATCAACTCCATCCCAGTAGGGGAATTCCTCAGGGCGAAAAGGAACTGCTCTGATGAACAAGACTTCAACAAGGAGGTTAGCATTATGAGTAAAAGGTTTAAAGAGCGAGGGTATGGCCAAAAATGCATATCCAGGGCTTTGGCCACAGTCAAAGAGAGAGACAGAACAGGCATCCTCAGTCCGAATACGCCTGAGAGCCATTCAAACAAGGAGACAATCAGTAGATTCATTACTGATTTCAATTGTGATTCCAAGATGGTGAGGAAATCTCTTAGCAAATACTGGAACATGTTAAAACTTGACAAGGATTTGGCTCCAGGTATTGCTGAACATCCCCAACTCACATTCAGAAGACCCAAATCCCTGAAAGATCTTCTCTGTTCGACTCTGCTACCCAAGACGATCAAACAGAGAAATCCAGTGCAAGGTTTTTACGTGTGCGGCAGGTGTAAAGCCTGTCGCAACAGTAAAAACATAAAGGAGATTCAATTGTCAAAAGACACCAACAGGTTCAAAATTACTAAACATGTGACATGTTTAACTGACCATGTGATATATGCACTGAAATGTCCCTGTCAGTTGCACTACATTGGCAGTTCTAAACATCAAGCAAAGAAAAGAGTGCTTGAACACATGCGAGCCATAACCAATGGGGACAAGCAATATCCCATTGCTAGGCATTTTGCCACACACCACAAGAGTAATGCCAATCTACTTTCGTTCTATGTCCTTGAAACAGTCCCTGTAAGAGAACGAGGGGGAGACCGTATTAAAGAGATGAGAAGACTGGAATCCAGACTGATCATCAAGTATAGGACAACCCAACCTAATGGGCATAATCTACATGAGGAATTGAATGTACATTTAGGTTAACTTGCGGTTTTGCCTGTGTATATGTCTGCCGTTTTTTAACCAATTCTGTGTTTTAATTTGTCACTTTAAGTACTTTCACTCACCGCATGTCTCTCACTTTGTTTACAGAATTGCCTGGGAATCTGTCCAGAATCTAAATCTCGGATGAGCATGAAATGTATGAATGGACTATACTGTGATATTGTATAAGGGACTTTTGTTTGGCCCACTTGGGCGCAATCCCAGTTTTTGACAGTATGAATGAATCAATTCACGACTGCCTCGTGCCATTTGCATGAAAACCACCTCCTTTTGCATCTACCACGCATGAATTTCACTACGCCCACTTGGGCTGCACTGCACGCAGCGACCGTACTTTGGGGCGCCGAGAAACCTTCAGGTATTCAAGCACTTAATCTAGAATACTGCCTAGTTTATAAGGAGGTGTATGAGAAATCATTGGACTGCATTGTGCACTTTATTCTATTTTCAATGAAAACTTTATTTTGTTCATTCTTTTGCACAACGAGTATTTACATTGGACACAGCCCTAATATGAATTGGTAGTCTGTTTTCCATGTGTATGATCGTAATACCATGTGACTGTACCATGTGATTGTATTTAACATGCACTTCCTGGTTGGTTCGATCTCGTGAAAAAGCAGTAGTTACTGCGAAACGCGTCGAGAAAGCCAAAAATAAACACGCTTTGCACTTCAAAGTGGCCCGGATTCCTTTTTCCTTACTGGAGAAGTACTGGCTGGATATTTCTGGGATTCGCTATCCCGTTCGAGGCCCGCCTTTGAAAAGCGGCAGGGTTCCACAGCGACTCAGGTGGTTGGATATATATATATATATATATATATATATATATATCCAGCTCGAGTCCCTGCAGGTATTCAGGAGCACTCGCAGACGGGTGCGTGATGCGGTCGCAGGACCCGCATTGTATCCAGCTCACGGTTTCCACCAGACTTGCACGAAGGAAAGGCGGAGGAAGGCGGAGCGCCGAAACGCGTCTGTTGCAAACCAGAAAATAAACTAACTGAAAACGACCCCCGGAGTGCGTGGTTTCTTTCCTTCGTGCAAGTCTGGTGGAAACCGTGAGCTGGATATATATATATATATATATATATATATATATATATATATATATATATATATATATATATATATATATATATATATATATATATATATATATATATATATATATATATGCACTTCACAGTCCTGTTCCGCTGCCTCAAACCAGGACCATGATCCAATGTGCCACAACGGATACCACAGGTACAGACCACTCCACAGCGCAAGGGTGATATTCAAGATGGTTTATTCACACGGATTCGCCAGCATGACGCGTTTCGGTCACTACACGGTGACCTTGATCACATGACGAACAAAACCAATAATAATGCTTATAAAGGGTTACCAATCAACATGTAGGGCGGGAAAATGATAGAAACTAAGAAAACACTAGATGCATATCATCCGAGAATGAAAACAGACCAAAATGAAAATTAAATACACCTGATTATTTACATTCTAGAAACTGATCACAATATTTATATGTACAATCTATGTACAATGTGTCAATTTACAATACAATTTTGTACTCATTAATGTACATTATATACAGGTAAATCCGTCAATATCGCCGTTTCCTAATATATGCAAACACAGAACAGATTCAACATTCCGACTGTTTGAATGTCAGATGATAATGCATAATCGTGTTAATTATTTACTTAACCCGCTCACATGACCATGCCGATTGGCATAAAAGACCCCTAACGTGACCACCTAGTGTAAAAAAGGGTAAAGAAAAAATCAAGGTGTAATCTGAACCAACCTGAGATTCAGATAATTAATCAAAAATGTGATATATATGTGACTTGATTATTAATACAAATAACACACTGGTCAAAAAATATAAAAAAGGGGAATGCTCATGCTCCACCATGTTATACCCTATTAGGAGGTTTACATGTACGGGGGTTAGAATAGAAAATCACCCAGGTCCTCAATACTTAATGTGACTCTAGTGCTTAGCAAATTGGTACCCCACAAATATATACAACATATTGTATGATCAATCTCAATCATTAGAGATAACATTAGGACAAAGTGCCATAAATATATCATCCACAGGGATACCGTAACATATTAACCTGGAAATTCCTATGTAGATGGTACACACAAAATTCGGGATTGAATCATATATTTACATCCAAATTACAATCAATGATGTGCCAAAACTGAAGCTGTGCAGAAAAAAGGGGGAAATGATCTATCGGTAGGGGACAAGACACTCAGACAGCGATAACATACGCAGATAATGATATTATATACAATGAAAATAATGGACAATGAAATCATCTCAGCTTCGAGATACACAGTATCAATACGTGTTACTCCCCAGATATAAAAGTAGCTGGTGATTGGAAATAAGGGGGGACTAAATGCTGCTTGGAATATGGTCGGCGAGGCCAATTGTTCTACCCAGATATTATAAAAAGCAGTGAAGGTCCTCCCCCGTATTAAGTCCATTTGGGATCCTTCTATCTAACAGTAAGATGTACCTACTTTCCAACTGTCTGAGGCATTTCTCCCTATTACCCCCTCTGATGCTTTTGGGGACTCCATCGATAATAAAATAGCTAAGGTGATTTACATTTTTCTGATGTACTAGGCCGAAATGACGAGCCACAGGATATTTGTCATCTGCATTGACTATGGCCCTGAGATGCTGGAGTATTCGATTGAAGGCCTGTAGTTTAGTGCTACCAACGTACTTGAGCCCACAAGTACATTGGAGCACATAAACTACAAACTCGGACCGGCAAGTAAAATGCCCCCTGATGGAGATGGGGGATACATCAAATGCAGTGTTGAACTCCTTGGTGGAAACTCCAAATTTGCAGGCCCTGCAAGATATGCACCTAAAGAAACCTGACTTTTCAAATAGACCCTCCTTTTTGGGGATGACCTCTGGGCTAGATCTTACCAAGGCATCCCGCATCGAGGGTGCCCTCCTGAAAGTTAATAGTGGCTCATCAGGTAATAAGGGTGCTATAGTGATGTCAGTTTTTAATAGGGGCCAATGTTTTCTGAGGATGCCTCTCAATTTTTTCTCCTCACTATTGAAAGTGGTGATCAAGCCCAATCTCTCAGGGACCTCAGATGCTACTTCCTGTCTAGTTCTGATCGCTGTAGTTGATTTAAGATATTCTGCTCGGTTGAGCTCATTAGCTTTTTTCATTGCCTCCCTGAGGGCCGTGGTCTGATAGCCCCTAGCCACAAATCTGTTAAATGCTTCTGCTTGGCACTTTATCAGGTCATCCTCAGAGCTACAAATCCTGCGAATACGCAGGAATTCCCCATACGGGATGCTTTTCACGAGGTGACCTGGGTGCGCACTACCAGCGTGCAAAATAGAATTGCCTGCTGTAGGCTTTCTATGGAGTCTGGTCTGGAGTTTCCCGTTCTGGACAGATCTCAACGTCCAGAAATTGAATTTTTTCCTTACTAATTTGAGATGTAAATTTGAGGTTGAGCTGGTTCTTATTAATCACTCTAACAAATTCAGTTGCTGAATCCACAGACCCCCTCCACACCATACAAACATCATCAATAAAGCGCCAAAAATGAGATATTCTGTTTTGAAATTTGGCCTCCAGTGACCCCCTGAGGACATGTTCCTCCCACCACCCTACATGAAGACATGCATATGTGGGGGAAAAACATGCCCCCATGGCCACTCCTCTTAGCTGCTGGTATACTTCTTTGTTGTAAAGGAAGTAATTGTTATTTAAACAGAGCTCTAACATTTTCAGCAGCATGTCACTGTGTTGGCTAAAGGCAATGTCACGCTTGCTTAAAAAATATTTAACAGCATTCAGCCCATCATGGTGTGCTATGCTAGTATAGAGCGAGTCTATATCTCGCGCTATTAAAACCGATTCATTGTCCCATAACACATCATTAATTTTAGACAAAAAATGTCCAGTGTTCTTGATGTACGAAGGTAATGATTCCACAAATTCATGGAGAAAATGGTCTACGTAGCGTGAAACTGACTCTAACAAGCTGCCCTGGGCCGAGATAATAGGACGGCCAGGCACTGGAGTTGCTTGTTTGTGTATCTTCGGTATCAAATAGAAGAAAGGGGTTATAGGGAACTCATTTTTCAAAAAGGCAAGCTCCTGTTTACTCAAAAGACCTTTACGCCTCCATTCATTCAGATCTTTATGTACTTTATCCTTGAGGCGTAAAATGTCTATAAAATTGCTTTTTCTGTAACAGGATGCATTGCTTAGATGTCGTTCCGCTTCAGCCGTATATTGATCTCGAGGCCAGATGACGGTGTTGCCTCCTTTGTCCGCTTTATTTATTATGAGATTGGAATCACTCCTTAATTTCTTGATGAGCTTGCTATATTGTTTTTCCAAATATCTCATACGTCTATTCTTACGCGTGGTGTTATGTTGTAGTTTTTTCAATTCTTCTACCACCATATCCCCAAATGCATCTATGTTATCCTTTGGCATTATAGGACAGAACGTTGATGGTGGTTTGAAGTTGGTGGCACATGGAAGATTAGTCGTAATACCAGCACTCCTCAGATTTTGCTGAGTCGCCCCGGGCACAAAATCCTCTTCCAATGCCAGTTCTTGTGCTACCACCAGAGCTCTAGTGTCAGAAATAGAAAATATCCTGGAGGGTTGAGTGCCGCTGACAATGTCGGTGGCTTTAGACTGCGCATTGGACAATTTGAAATGCTTTTTTAGCTTTAATTTTCGTATGAATTTAAATACGTCCACCCTGGTCTGTACATAATTGAATGAGTTTTTGGGGCAATATGACAGACCCAGGGACAAAAGTTGTAATTCAGCTTTGTTCAATTCAACCTCAGATAAATTAATAACAGTGTTACTCTCCAAATTATTGATTACCTGATCTTGACTGTTGCAATTATCTGATATACTGGTGGTAGTGGACGCAGTGGATGCAAGGGAAATGGGAGATTCTACCATTTCTTTCCTTTTCCTCTCCCTCTCTTTGGTTTCCCTTTGGCGCTTGCATCGTCTCCTTGCACTGCGCTTTTTGTTTGCTGCTGCTCGTTTATCTTCCGCTGTTGCCGGGTTTGTGGTCGCAAGGTTTTGAATCTGTCCTCGACCATAAAACCCAGTTCCTCAGAGGGTGTGTATTTTGTGGGTACCGGACCCATGTTGGACCCCCCAGCGATGTTATCTTCAGACTCACTGCCACTGGTGACGGAACTCATTTCTGGTTCAGACAATTCCACCACTTGATTGCTGCTTGTACTTTGTGCTGTTACCTTTTGTGCCATTGCTTGTCTTTTGACATTATCAAACTTTCGAGCAAAAGTGAAAATTCTACCAGTCTCGTAGTCTTGTTTATCGCGTGCAAACTTATATTGTTTCCGCGTGCTGATAGTTTCCTGATGCTTGGCAAGTCTAACCTCAATTTCCTCTCTTGTCTTTTTAATTAATTCTTGATCTTTTTCAGTTTCCAGTTCTTTGTTCAAATTTTCTATTTCCTGCAAGATGTCATTGCGGTCAATTTCAGCATATTTGATCAGTAAGCTGACCATGATCATTGAAGCGTCAAGGTTTCCTGTTGCCCATTCATTTAACATTAGAGGGTTGGGATTTTCAAATGATGGTGCAATCAGTATCCTCAACCCCCTAGGGACACGACCCACTTCTTGATACTTTTGCAAAGACCGTTTTTCCCACCATTTTGTGGTCTCTGGTCTAAGAAGTTTTTCCAGCTTTTTTAGTTTGCTTTTCAAATCTACACTTTCATTTTTTTGAGTCACAGGTTCATTTCGCTTGTTGGGAGTGGGTAAATTGTCAAACATAGCATCGGCTAGAGCCTCCCGGTTTCGTAAGGCTTCTGCCGGCGTGGCCATGATGCGTGTGAAAAACCTATAAACTTAAGATGACCGGTTGCTGAAGAATTACACGCAACCGGCAATCGTGTTGATAGCGCGTTTCCTTTCACCCGTCAAATGGCAAAATGCTTCAAAATACTCCAAAACAATCCCAATCCGCTGTCTTACCACGGAAATCCGCCGGCGGTGTCTCCTCGGTGTCCTCCGACCCACAAGGGACTCACGGACGGCGGCTCCAGGTCTTCCAGCACGATGGGTATTCTGATTGCCTGACGAGGGGCTGTCGGCTCACAATACTCCTTCCGGGTCAATTGCAAGAGTGCTTCCGCTTGGATCGCAGAAACTGAAAAGCCCAATTGAAAGAAGAGTCCGTAAGGAAGGCAACGATCCAATACCTTCCGAATGAAATGCACTTCACAGTCCTGTTCCGCTGCCTCAAACCAGGACCATGATCCAATCTGCCACAACGGATACCACAGGTACAGACCACTCCACAGCGCAAGGGTGAAATTCAAGATGGTTTATTCACACGGATTCTCCAGCATGACGCGTTTCGGTCACTACACGGTGACCTTGATCACATGACGAACAAAACCAATAATAATGCTTATAAAGGGTTACCAATCAACATGTAGGGCGGGAAAATGATAGAAACTAAGAAAACACTAGATGCATATCATTCGAGAATGAAAACAGACCAAAATGAAAATTAAATACACCTGATTATTTACATTCTAGAAACTGATCACAATATTTATATGTACAATCTATGTACAATGTGTCAATTTACAATACAATTTTGTACTCATTAATGTACATTATATACAGGTAAATCCGTCAATATCGCCGTTTCCTAATATATGCAAACACAGAACAGATTCAACATTCCGACTGTTTGAATGTCAGATGATAATGCATAATCGTGTTAATTATTTACTTAACCCGCTCACATGACCATGCCGATATATATATATATATACTGTTTCCTCAAAAGGGATTACCCCTTACTACCTATCCTGTACCTCCTCCCAAAAGTGCACAAATGTATTGATAACCCCCCTGGAAGACCCATCATCTCCTCCAGGGGATGTGTTTTGGAAAATGTTTCACGCTACATTGACCACTTTCTGAGGGATTTTGTCATGGATCTCCCCACGTATGTGAGAGATACTAAGGATTTCCTTGACAAGATCAATCAGGTTAAGATCAATGAGGGATGTCTACTTATAACTATGGATGTAAATGCCCTTTACACTATCATCGAACACAGTCAGGGGTTGGAAGCCTGTGCGAGATATCTCAAACAAAGGGATATCAAATTTCTTGGACACACTACCATGTTACTTGACATGATCAAACACTGCCTAGAGAACAATTTCTTCTGCTTTAATGATGAGGTCTTTTTGCAAACCCACGGTACCGCGATGGGTACTTCTTTTGCGCCGAGCCTGGCGAACCTCTTCATGGGAGCATGGGAGGCAGACATCAGAAACGACACTGAACTAAAAAATGACTTTCAGAAAGTCAAACTATGGCTTCGGTTTATTGATGACATTTTTGTCATTTGGTCAGGGAGTAAATCCGAAGCCAATGACTTCATCAATAAACTGCATAATAACAACCGTAATATCAAACTCACGAGCAACATCAGTGATAAAGAGGTGGAATATCTTGACACCAAGGTTCAGATCACAGGCAATACCATCAAAACGCTGCTATTCAGAAAAAGCACGGCAGGCAACTCTCTGCTTCACGCAGATAGCAACCACCCAGACAATCTGAAATGGAGTATCCCCTATGGGGAACTCCTGAGAGCCAAAAGAAATTGCAGTAATCATAAGGACTATCTGGCAGAAGAAAAAACAATGACACAGAGATTCCTCCAACGAGGTTATCCACTGTGGGTGATTAAAAAAGCTAGCAAAAAGGTATCTGAGATTGAGAGAAAAGACCTATTCTTAACGAAGAAAGATGAAAGGGAAGAAAGCGAGAATATTACTAGAGTAATTCTCACATACAATGGTAACTCCAAACAAATACAAAAAAGTTTGGTAAAAAATTGGAATCTTCTAACTTCTGATCCAATAATAGGAGACAGTTTACCCAAACGCCCCAGCATAACATACAAGAGAGGACCTACTCTCAGAGATTTACTGGTTCGCAATGATGTTAGTAGTACCAGTATTCCCAGGGGCATAGATTTGCAGGGTTTCTATCCATGTGGCCATTGCAAAGCCTGTGCTAATAGCCACATGAAGAAAGAATTCTGGAATCCCAGCCGAAATAAGATGCAACAGATCCAACAATTCCTTACATGCACTACTCCCTTTGTCATCTACGCATTAACCTGTCCTTGCAATCTAATGTATATAGGGAGCACAACACACATGGCGAAAAAAAGAGTGTTGGAACACACCAGAGCTATCAGCAATTTAGATCAGCAATATCCGATAGCACGCCACTTCGAGAGTCATCATTTTTCTGATCCCAAAAAACTAACGTATTTTGTGGTGGAACAGGTGAACATTGGCCACAGAGGAGGTAATCGTTTACTGAAATTAGGGCAAAAAGAATCTAAATACATAATTAGCCTGTGTACACGTTACCCGAAGGGGCACAACATGGATGAGGAGTATAATATCCATTTACAAGAATGAATTTTGGAATGTTGTGATTTTGTAAGGTTATATCTTGCAATGTATTGGTGTAAATGGTAACACTAAATCATCTGTTTTACTCCAGCTGTAGCCGCTTCCCCCTTAGATCCATTTTTTACTTCCTTGTTCTCTCTCTATCTTTCTACAGATAACCTCACGAGGGAGACGTCAGACTTAGAAAGTCAACTTAAACCTGTGCAGCTGTGGTCCCCTCTTCTCCTCATCTCTATTCGAAAAGTAGAATTTTAACTGATTCAATCAGATTGCATTGGAGTCAATAACCATAGTTGCATGCTAGAACAATAGTACAGTCAACGCAACACCTGTCTTCACCTACTCTCCAACTGGGTCTCTATAGGGCTCCACATCCTCATACCTTGAGGATCACCTCCAACCCACTAAACAGGAGGAACAGTATCTATGACCAAACCAACCATAGCCATAGCAAATCTGTGTCTCGACATTTCCCTTGTTCCCTCATCTCACTAATAAGAGAGTTAAATATCCTACTCTTTGAGGACGCACATTTATTCATTAAGGAGATTGTACACAATCACAGGTGCGCATTTCCTCTTATAACCCCCACACGTTTCTCACTAACAAGAGAATCACCATGCGTCAACATTGTGGTAGTCCACGTAGCCATGACTACGATGTAAACAATGACACCCGAGGGGGAGGAGTCCCGTACTTCCAACCAATAGGACACTCCATCCAGTGTACACGGTCCGGGGCCTTTTAATTTAATTTAATTTAATTTAAATCAATTCTTATGAGAAAATTTAATAATTACCCACTCGGTACCCTAGTCACATTAATTCTAGTGTGGACACGCACTGATCCTATCCACCATGCGTAGCCATAACTACGGGGGAGCGGACACCACGATGGGAGGAGTCCCGACAGGAGATCCTTATTACATTTCCTAACATGTACCCATACCTAACGAGGTATGTCAATTACATGATTGTCGTTGCTTATGGATCTACAAAGTTATTATTTGTACAAAATTTAAAATGTTCGTACTTATGAACGGAATAGACAGGAATATGTAAATATATTGCATAGTACCAGTGTGAATATCTATAAACACAGGGATAAAGCAGGGAGTGATATGAACTCTAACCCTCTTATTTTTGAACGGATATCTCATAACGACATACACTATACCAACATGGCCTCCATAGTTAGGTAAACTTGCAGGACTGTTGTGTAACATGAGTCCCTTCTTGATGTTTACAAGGTGTAATTGACATAAATGATGCTATTGACCTTATGCAAATTGTGTGATCAAGCACTCTTTGGAGTGCGAAACGCGTCACGGACGAGATTTATGAAGTAATAAATCTATCGGCTTGGTAATCCTGTGGTGTGCTGTGTGTTCCTTCGCCGAGTGCTCGTGAGGAACGCCGTTATTTTTTTGGATATTGAAACCCGGCTGCTCCGCCGGTTCGAGCCACACCCACGAAGGCGAAGGGTTGCAGCAGGAGCTTTATTGAATGTTATATATATATATATATATATATATATATATATATATATATATATATATATATATATATATATATATATATATATATCAGAGCAACCTCTTCCCAACAAAGAGCAAGGTCTGGTATTGACCGAGGTCGTCTCCCAGGGGGGTCCTTGAACAGGGTACCGGTAGCCCTGCACCATAAGAGTAAGCCACGAATTTCTGTGTCAAGAAACGTCACAGACACCTTGGGTAGTTGCAGTAAATGTATTTAATGACTGCAAAGCAACGCGCTTCGACTTTCGTCTTGATCACGCCATCAAAACAAACAGTGTATCACACACATATAAACAGTTCTGCTAGACAATGAAAACATGAATTACACCCTAGTGAAAAAATATAAAGTGAAACCAGTGAAACATAGCGGCCATCTTGTCACAATGTTTATCACAATTTTTATCTTTGTTATTAATGCAACAATGCCAGAGAGTCTTTTGATTCATCGCATTAACTGGACCAAACGGTAAAATAATAATTCACCAAATTAAATGTTATTTAACTACATTGTCTAAAATCAATTTTATAAAATCGTTGCAGGAAATCACTAACAGGACAGCTCAAGATAGGTACATCTCTTATCAATAGAGAAAATTACATGAATGAATAACAACCTCTGTAAATTCATATGTAAAATAGAATGGTTAAATGAAAATCGTTGCTGTTTGGTTGCCAGCGTTCATGTAATGCAGTGCCCGATTCAAACTCCAATGCTTTATTGAGTGTCTTACTCTCACATTTTGACATACGATAGAGCAATTGATTTAAAGCTCTGGAAAACCCATGTAATTACGACCCAGTGGGCAATGGTCCTTGGCTAAACTCATTCACGATGTACCACTTATTTGCGTATGTTGAGTGAAATAATTATTGTTTGCATAACGTTGTAATCTCCACACTAAAGCCCAATTAGGCAGATTTGCCGTGATAACAAGTGCCGCAAAAACACACATGTGCAGATACCTAGAAATGAACTAAGATATTAAAACTTTAAAATCACAGCGGACAGTGACAATAAATTTTGCAATTTCATATCATAGTTTATCCTGGAATTTAATCCCAGCGGGGTCATTGTTTCCAAATCAATGATATATTTGAATTTCTAACTTGCGGAGTATGAGTTGTCTATTCCCACCACGCACATTCTCAGGGACATCATCAATGAAAACCATTTGCAGTTGTTTTTCATTTTGAAAAATATGTTCAAAGAAATGACGGGCAACGGGATATTGTCTATTATTGTGCCTAACAGCCCTAACATGTTCCAGCACACTTTTCTTGGCACAATGTAAAGTGCTGCTATATAGGCTTTGTTGCATGGACATATTAGTGCATATACACAGTAGGTGGTATTGCATGATAGTGCTTTCTTTATCACCACCTCCCTTTTGCTGCCTGATAGGGCCGATAGTGTTGTTCAATCAATGCTGTTGCTGCAAGCCTTACAGTTTCTACAGCGTCTGAAACCTACTCGACTGGCCCTATTGGTTTTTTCAACCTCAGTTACTGAATTAGGACTGAGTTTGTCCCTTAAAGATCTACATTTCTGAAAGGTGATCTGTTTAAATGTTTCTTGAGATTACTATCCATTAGTAACACATGCCAATGTCTTCTTAGTATTCTGCGCACATCTGGTGCTTGCCCTGAAAAACTGGTAATGAAACGCAGGGTTCTCTGTTCCTCCTCCCTACGTATTGGATGCAATAAGTTGGTGCTTGTTACTGCATCCACTTTTTTACAGGCCTCTGATATAACTTGGGCACTGTATCCCCTGTCTTTAAAGCGTTGTATCATAGTATTTTTTTCTTGAAGATAGCTGTTGTCTGAACTGCAGTTACTTTTCGCATGAAGGAGTTCTCCAAACGAAATACTGTATACCAATTTGCGGGGATGTGAGCTTGCAGCATTCAAAAGGCTGTTGCCCGATGTTAACCTATGAAACAACCTGGTATGTACTGTTGATCAATGATTTCCACTAGGATATCCAAAAATTCAATTTTAGTTTCACTCATATGTTCTTTGAACGCTAGATTGTATTCATTCTTGTTCAGTTTGTTAATAAATGACTTGGCAGACTCTTGGTCCCTATTCCAGATAAAAAAGATGTCATCTATATAGCACAACCACAGGACACAGTGATCGTAATCTTCCAATTGGGAGGCCACCCGCCCCTCCCACCAGCCCATGACCAAATCGAATATAAAAAAAATATTCGGGAGACAAAACTCAATCATAGCGAGAATCATCCTGGAGTGTGACAGAAGTGAAATGGAGCGCCTATTCAAAAAATGTTTGATAGCCTGTAGTCCAAATTGATGGCCAATGCATGTATATAGACTACATACATCTAGGGTAACCATGATGTAACCTGGTTCCCAATGTATGCCCTCAATGATGGTCAAAAAATGGGTAGTGTCTTTGAGATATGCTGGTAAACTGACCACATATGGTCTTAAGTAATGGTCGATAAACCGAGAAGTATTTTTGAGTAAAGACCCTACTGAGGAAACAATAGGTCTTCCTGGTGGAATGATTGGGTCTTTGTGGAGTTTCGGAAGCAAATATAAAATGGGAATCTGTGGATAGGGGCATTTCAGATAGTTATATTCCTCCCATTCCAACAGTCCCTGCTCATACCACTCAATCAACATCTCACCATATCTCACATTCGATTGAGGTATCTTTACTTTGTCAAAAACACTGTAACATGTCTCATCCATCAACTGTCTTCACCCTTCCATCAAGTAGGCCATCTTATCCAGCATAACAACATTCCCTCCCTTGTCTGACTGACGTATAACAATAGAGGTGTCTAATTTAAGATTCTCTAAAGCCGCCATCTGATCCAATGAAAGATTTTTCTTATGGAAATGTGTTTTTTTGTATCTAATCTTTCTAAGGTCCTTGAGAACTCCCCTTTCAAAAACCTTGATAGCATCACAGTCAATCTGCAGCAGAAATACAGATTTCGGTTTAAACCCAGTCACTGTGTTGACATTAGTTTCCAAAGCAAACTGTTGTACATTTTCCATAAGATCGTTATCATCAATAGTTAGATCATATTGGGAAGTCAAAGCATTCAATACTTCAATGTCATCCACATTTAAGTTGCTATACACAGGGACATCAATTGCAGTGCTTGATATTTTATGTTTAGTGTCAAACCATTTTTTTTGTTTAAGTTTATGAGAAAAATAGAATAAGTCAATCCTAGTTTATATAAAATTTAAATTAGAAGTAGGGCTAAAAGACAAACCTAGTCCCAGAAGTCCTTTTTCTTCTGGTGTGAGCAGCCGCTTTGATAGATTAACAACTGTCATACTTGGGTCTTCTTTCCCCTTGTTGTCATTCCCATCGGGGATACGACATCTTTTTTTGCTCCTCCTCCTCTTGGCTTGTTTGTTCCTGTATTTTTGCATCTGCCTCCTCACCCTCTCCCTCTTTGTGCACCCTGACCTTGTTGTTGCTGTTGATGTTGTTCTGTCCTTCCCTGATAGATCATTTGAAATTGGTCTAAAAAATTAGCCGATTTTTTCTGAGTTGGATTGCCTGTGGCATATACTGCTGAAGTAGAAGCATCTGAGATATTGCCATCGGATACATCGCTCTCTGAAATTTCTACTCTTGCTGGTCTTATCACTTTCTTTCTCAAAGAAGTGATCATATTTTTTGCGAAAGGTGAGGGTCCGGCTGGACTGGTAATCTTTGTAGTCTCTTAGAAATGTGCGTTGTTTTTTAGCTGTAATTTCTTCTTCTAGCTTATCCATCCGGTTAGAGAGATTTTTCATGTACTCATCTAACACTTCCTTGGTTACTAATTTCTGTAATTCTGCCAAAATGAGATCACTTTCAATCAATAATTTTTGACGGTCCTTGAGGGCGTATTTCACTAATATTCGTAACATAGTCAGGGAACATGCGTTGAATTTCTGACACCATTCCTCCAGCATTTCCGTGTCTGGATCCGCATAGGTGGGTATAGTGAAAATGCGAAGACCAAGTGGCACTCGTGCCACTTCAATTTACCGCTGCAAAGATTCCGCCTCCCACCATTTGGAAAGTTCCTTGTTGTAAAGTTTATCCAACTGATTAAACAACTCTTGTGCTTTAATCTCCTCTGTAATATTTTTGGTTGTACCATTGATGTCCCCACTGTCGCCTGCAGGGGCAAAAAATGATTTGTCCACCGTGGTCTTCCGCTTTGCCTCCAAAGCTGCAACCATAGTATGCTCTTTAATTTTATGCACACGTATGCCAATGCCCATTATATATATATATAGAGAGAGAGATACTGACTCTGGGGCTCTAAATTCTTTCACCAAAACATCCACCAACGCGTTTCACCGCAAGGGTTTGTTCACAGCTGGGGAAGTCTGTTTACCATTCCAATTTATACTACTCTCCACATTGGCCCATTATGGGGCATTGTGGGAAATGTAGTTTCCAACACAATATAAAAAATTATTCACAAATATTTACAGTATTTTCATTCCATTGTTTTGCTAGTTTTTAACTTTGTTTTATCCTCTTAACATATGCATGATGTTGCAGCATACACTGCCTTTCACATATGTTGTTACTCACACATAAACCACTGAGAAATCCATTCACTCACCAACACACCCATACGCACACTCACTCACCCATATAGCCCCAAGCAGACACACTCATGAACCCATACACCCACTAAATCACCCACTCACACATCCATGAAAGGAGTTACGCCCCTCCACCCACCCAAACAGACACTCAAGCATCCATACAGGTACCACTTACACACCAACTGACAGACTGATACAGACATTCACACAGATCAGTCATTCACCTATGCATTCACTAAGACACATGTAATCACTCACTTATATAGTCAGACATACACCCACAAAATCATCCATACAGACACTCATACACACACTCATTCCTCTAATACACCGTGGTGTATAAATAGATAACATTCTTAAACTTTTCATAAACACTTAGTCACTGGATGATGTTATCGATGATGTCATCAGTGTTGTAATTTGAGATGTCGTCAGTGATGTCACTGACTATGCCATGAGTGATATAATATGTGACATAATTAGCAGTGCATTGCAGGGGTGTGAGTTATAGTTAGCTCAACTAACTATAATGGCAGAATTTCTCTGGTTTTGTACGAGTAAAATCTCCAACTAACTATAACGTCCCTGAAACCTGTGTTTTTTTCAGTGAATTTCTATGGTTTTTTTAAATGCTAATTTCTAACTATAACGTCTCCGAAACCTATGTTTTTTTTAGTGAATTTCAAAGGTTTTTTAAATGTTAATTTCTAACTATAACGTCCTAAAAAACAGTTTTTTTTCAATGAATTTCGAAGGCTTTTTAAATGCTAATTTCTAACTATGCCTACAGAGGTAGGACATGTGCAGAAGAAGAAGAAAGGTGCAGATATACACAAGTGAAATGCAGAAAGAGGCAATAGAAGTCCAGAAAGAGGAAGAAGGTCCTGAAAGAAGCAAGAGATATGCAGAAAAACCAATGGAGGTGCAGAAAGAGGCCTTGTTGCAAGGTCATCATGTGCCCTGGGCACCCCACAACTTTTTGCTGACTGGTACTGGTGGAAACCGACTTTGACTGACCCTTACCTCTACCTAACCAGGTCTGGAGCCAGTGCCATGCAGAAAGACATTTAGAACACAGTGAAAACACCTACATAAACGAGGGTACACTATGGGATGGGGTACTCCTGTGATTGGCATGACCTCCCCTGTAAGGCCCTAGTAAATAATAGGACAGGGGGATTACAACTACCTCTAAGTCCCTAGCATATAATAGGCAATTGCAGTTTAGAGGCCAGTAGCGCTTTTCTGCACTTGCATGTCTGCACTGCTGAGCCTGAGGTCAGTTTAAAAGGAGCCCTGTTTGTGCAGAAAGAGGCAAGAGAAGCGCAGAAAGAGGCAAGCGAGGTACAGAAAGAGAGAAGGAAGGTGCAGAAAGAGGGAAAAGAGGTGCAGAAAGAAGCAAGAGAGGTGCAGAAAGATGAAAGAGAAGTACAGAAAGAAGTGACAGAGGTGCAGAAAGAGGCAAGAGAAGTTCAGAAAGAAGCAGCAGAGGTGCAGAAATAGGCAGAAGAGCTGCAGAAAGAAGGCACAGGTGTGCGGAAAGAGAGAAGAGGGGTGCCAAAAGAGGCAAGAGAGGTGCAGAAGCTTCCAAGAGAGGTGCAGAAAGAAGCAAGAGCAGTGCAGTAAGAAACAACAGAGGTGCAGAAGGAGGCAAGAGGGGTACATAAAGAGGCAAAAGAAGAACATAAACAAGCAAAAGAGATTCGGAATGAGGCTAGAGGGGTGCAGAAAGAGACAAGAGAGGTGCATAAAGAGGCAAGAATGGTGAACAAAGAGGGAAGAAGAGTGCAGAACGAGGCAAGAGAGGTGCAGAAAGTAGCACAAGAGGTGCAGAAAAGGCTAGAGAAGTTCAGAAAGAGGCAGCAGATGTGCAGAAATAGGCAGAAGAGGTGCCGAAAGAGGGAACAGGTGTGCAGAAAGAGAGAAGGGGTACCAAAAGAGACACGAGGGGTGCAGACATTTCCAAGAGAGGTGCAGAAAGAAGCAAGAGCTGTGCAATAGGAAACAATAGAGGTGCAGAAGGAGGCAAGAGTGGTACAGAAAGAGGCAAAAGAAGAGCAGAAACAAGAAAAAGAAATGCGTAAAGAGACTAGAGGATTGCAGAAAGAGGTAAGAGAGGTGCAGCAAGATACAAGAGAGGTACACAAAGAGGGAAGAAGGTGGCAGAAAGAGGCAAGTGGGGTGCAGAAAGAAGGAAGAGAGGTTTAGAAAGAAGCATGAAAAATGCAGAAAGAAACAACAGAGATGCAGAAAGAAGCAAGAGCAGTGGAGAAAGAACCGAAAGAGGCAAGAAAACTGCAGGAAGAAGCAAAAGAGGTGCAGAAAGAGGCAAGAGGGGTGCATAAAGAGATAAAAGAGCAGTGCAGAAAGAACCAAAAGACATGCAGGAAAAGGGAATAAGGTTGCAGAAAGAGGCACGATGGGTGAAGTAAGTAGCAAGAGAGGTATAGAAAGAAGCAACAGAGTTGCAGAAAGAGGGAAGAGAGGTACAGAAATAACCAACAGAGATGCAGAAAGAGGGGTACAGAAATGTGCACGAGAGTAGCAGATAGAAGCAAGAGCAGTGCAGAAAGAACCAATAGAGGTGCAGAAAGAGGCAAGAGAGGAGCAGAAAGAGGCAAGAGGTGCACACAAAGGCTTGGGAGGTGCATACATGTGCAAGAGAGTTACAGAAAGAAGCAAGGGAAGTACAGAAAAAAGATACAGAGGTGCAGCAAGAGGCAAGAGGGGTACAGAATGAAGCAGGCGAAGTACGGGAAGAGGGAAGAGGGGTGCAGAAAGAGGTAAGAAGGGTGCAGATATTTGCAAAACAGGTGCAGAAAGAAACAAGAGCAGTATAGAAATAACGAATAGAGGTGCAGAAAAAGGCAAGAGAGGTGCAGAAAGAGGCAAGGGAAGTGCAGATACAGGCAAGAGATGTGCAGAAAGAGATGGAACAGGGGTGCAGAAAGAGGCAAGAGATGTACAGAAAGAGGGAAGAGAGATGCAGAAAGAGGGAAGAAGGGTGCAGAAAAAGGCAAGAGGTGTGCAGAAAGAAGCAACAGAAGTGCAGAAAGAAGCATGAGGGTTGTAGAAAGAGGTAAAAGGGCTGCTGAAATTTGTAAGAGAGGTGCAGAAAGAAGCAAGAGCAGTACAGTAACAAACAACAGAGGTACAGAAGGAGGCAAGAGAGGTGCAGAAAGAGGCAAGAGAAGTACAGAAAGAACCAAAAGACATGTAGGAAAAGGGAAGAAGGGTGCAGAAAGAGGCACGAGGGGTGCAAAAAGGAGGAAGAAAAGTGTAGAAAGAAGCAACAGAGGTGCAGAAGGGGCAAGAGAAGTGCAGAAAGAGGCAAGAGAGTTGCAGAAACAGTCAAAATAGGTACAGAAAGAAGCAAGAGCAGTGCAGAAACAACCAACAGAGGTGCAGATGGAGGCAATAGGGTTGCACAAAGAGGCAAGAGGGGTGCTGAAATTTGCAAGAGAGGTGCAAAAAGAAGCAAGAGCACTGCAGTAAGAAACAACAGAGGTACAGAAGGAGGCAAGAAAGGTGCAGAACACGGCTAGAGAAGTGCAGAAAGAACCAAGAGACGTGCAGAAAAAGGGAAGAAGGGTGCACAAAGAGGCATGAGGGGTGAAGAAAGAAGGAAAAGAAATACAGAAAGAAGCAACAGATGTGCTGAAAGAGGCATGAAGGGTGCAGAAAAAGGCAAGAGAAGTACAGAAACAGGCAAGAGAAGTGTTGAAAGAGGCATGAGAGGTACAGAAGGAGGAAAGAGAACTGCGGAACTAGGCAAGAGAGTTGCAGAGAGAGGCAAGTGAGCAAGAGAGTAGCAGAAACAGGCAAAAGGGGTGCAGAAAGAGGGAACATCTGGGCAGTCCGAGGCAAGAGAGGTACAGAAAGTGGGAAGAGGAGTGCAGAAAGAAGCAACCACGGTGCAGAAAGAAGTAAGAGAAGTGCAGAAAGCAGCAACAGAGGTGCAGAAAGAGGCAAGAGTGGTGCAGAAAAAGGCAAGAGTGGTTTCACCATCGTTAGTACCAATTTAACACCCACATTTACCAATAAGTAACAGGTGACCATTCTAGGTTTGAAAAGGACCTTTCACTACGCTGTAACACTTGTCGCTGCTTTTTTGGTAACATTTAAGCCATTTGAGCTAGAAACAAGGCTATTTTTGTTCAAATCCTTGGATTAGGCAGCAGATGATGGATTATGTGGCTAATGCAGAAAATGTATAATTGTGCGAAAGTAGGTGCAGCCAAACAGTTGCATAATTCCAGTGGCCCTGCTCATACCTATGCCTACTTCCACTAGTGCTCATCAGTGATTCTGCCTTTTTTTGTATCATTGAGTTCATAGTTTAGCTTTTATGGAAACGAGGAAGACTAAACCTGAAGTTACCACTCAACAACACAGCCTATCATACCACATAACATAACTCTCCCTAGCACATAATCCCACTCTACATAATTCCTATACACTAAATACCACATAGTTTCTATCCACAGAATATATGATGTTGCACCGCAAACAAATACAACGCATGCTTTCACAACGCAACTTTTACAACACAAGTACGAGTACATTGGGAGTTTTAACAATGATTACCACTACAACCCAATGGTAGTATACTAAATTGAAAGATCCATTACTACAATAAAGCACACATTTACAATGCAATATATGTATATTTTTCTATAATAAACTCCTGCAGCGGGATGCAGGGAAAACAGGTGTTTTGGGTGGGGAAGTGCATTAAAACGTAAATAATAAAAAATTAATACACATGAAATCAAATGAATATTCGAGTATTACAATTAATACTCAAGTATTAAAATTGGTACTCACCCTAATATTAATAATTTAAATAATTAAACTGTTATCATTTTATTCAAATAATTAATAAAATACATACAAATGTATAACACATTATACAATAAAATGCCTGGGTAATAAAATTAATTCTCAAGTACTTTTTCCATAAATAAATTTTTTTTTACTTTATAATTATAATAAACATTTCAAAAACACATAATATACATATAAATTAAACATAAACATTAAATGAATATAAAATAATTTGTTTACGACATTTTAACATAACATGCATTTAACTAACAATTTTAAAAATGTTATTAATTAAACACAAAAAAATACACACACATAAAAAATATATTAACATACATAAAACGTAGTAAAAAATCGTAAATGTATACATAACAAAAACAGTATAATACATAACTAATACCAACAACAACGAAAAAAGTTCTGTTTTAAATATAGGAAAAAAAAGTCCTCCAACTCTTCAAGGAAATTACTTTCACCCGGAAATAGCCAAAACGGATGTTAAAATAACCTAAAAGAAAAAGGTGTGAAAACTAACATAACAAAATAATTTTTTATATTGTCATACACCATTAAAAGCACAAATAAATATTAAACGGAAAACATATTTTACTTTAAAATAACGTTCCTGACCACAAAAAGTATAAAAGGAGCCATCCACCATTTTTAAAATTGTAGTTACCTGATTACCAGAGACTGCATGCGGGATTACACTTTCCAAAAGCTATTGTCGAAGAAAACTAACTAAAACTGGAAGTAAGTACAAGCTATAGAATTATATAGCTAGTTAACAATTTCTTGAAAATAAAATAATCTAAAGTCAAATATATTATTTGTTTTTCAGTTTGTTTCAAAACTATACATCCTCCAAATAACTTTACTAAATAGACTATTTTGGACAATGCATAACAAAAGTAAGTCACCACATTTTTTTTCTACTGTTTAAAACAAGATGTGAAATACTTGCTTTCTGTAAATAATGCTAACAATAATGACACTCCAAAAAAAAACATAAAAATATTTCACTTTACAAAAAATATGCAAAGTTAAAATAATATTACTGTTTAAACATTTTTTTAAACTTGATTAGAAAAATGCAGGTAATAATATATAAAAATTACTAATCTTACTCTGAAGGGTGTTTGCCTTGCAGAAAATGCTGGATAGTGTTTAAGTTAAAATAAATATTCCTACTTCAAAATATGCTTGCCTAAAACAAAGTGATGGATGTAGCTTAGGTTAAAATTACTATTTCAACTCCAAAATTGTGCTTAATTCAGAAAATATTCAGAATAGTAGTATGTTAAAATTACTATTCCTACTCCAAAAGAGGTTTACCTCACTTAAAATGCTGGATAGTGCTTAGGTTAAAATTACTACTTTAACTCCAAAAGTTGCTTCATTCAGAAGATATGCAGGATAGTAGTGTGTTAAAATTAATATTCCTACTTCAAATGGTGTTTGCCTCAGATAAAATGCTGGATAGTGCTTAGATTAAAATGACTAATCCAACTCCAAGAGGTGTTTGATTCTTAAAACATGCAGGATAGTAATATGTTAAAATTATTATTCCTACTCCAAAGGGCGTTTGCCTCAGAGAAGATGCTGGATAGTGTTTAGGTTAAAATACTATTTCTACTCCAAAAGGTGTTTGATTCAGAAAATGTGCAGGATAGTAGTATGTTAACATTACTATTCCTACTCCAAAAGATGCTTGCCTAATAGAAAGTGCTGGATAGTGCTTACGTTGAAATGGCTATTCCAACTCCAAGAGGTGCTTGATTCTAAAAATATGCAGGATAGTAGTATTTTAAAATTACCATTCCTACGGCAGACCACCCCTACTCCAAAGGTTGTTTCCCTCAGAGAAAATACTGGATAGTGTTTAGGTTAAAATAACTATTCCTACTCCAAAAGATACTTGCCTAAAAGAAAGTGCTGGATACTGTTTAGGGTAAAATATCTATTCCTAATTCAAAAGATACTTGCCTAAGTGAAAATGATAGATAGTGCTTAGGTTAAAATTACTATTCCAACTCCAAGAGCTGCTTGATTTTGAAAATATGCAGGATAATAGTATGTTAAAATTACTATTCCTACTCCAAAAGGTGTTTGCCTCACAGAAAATGCTGTATAGTGCTCGGGTTGAAATGACTATGCCAACTCCAAGAGGTGCTTGATTCTAAAAATATGCAGGATAGTAGTATGTTAAAATAACTATTCCTACTCCAAAAGGTGTTTGCCTCAGAGAAAATGCTGGATAGTGTTTAGGTTAAAATGACTATTCCAACTTCAAACGATGCTTGCCTAATTAAAAGTGCTGGATAGTGCCTAAGTTAAAATGACTATTCCAACTCCAAGAGGTGCTTGATTCCAAAAATATGCAGGATAGTAGTATCTTAAAATTACTATTCCTACTCTAAAGGGTGTTTCCCTGAGAGAAAATGCTGGATAGTGTTTAGGTTAAAATGACTATTCCAACTCCAAACGATGCTTGCCTAATTAAAAGTGCTGGATAGTGCCTAAGTTAAAATGACTATTCCAACTCCAAGAGGTGCTTGATTCCAAAAATATGCAGGATAGTAGTATCTTAAAATTACTATTCCTACTCTAAAGGGTGTTTCCCTAAAAGAAAATACTGGATAGTGTTTAGGTTAAAATAACTATTCCCACTTCAAAAGATACTTGTCTAAGAGAAAGTGCTAAATAGTATTTAGGTCAAAATATCTAATCCTAATGCAAAAGATACTTGCCTAAGAGAAAATGTTAGATAGTGCTTAGGTTAAAATTACTATTCCAACTCCAAGAGCTGCTTGATTTTTAAAATATGCAGGATAGTAAAATGTTAAAATTACTATTCCTACTCCAAAACTGTTTGCCTTACAGAAAATGCTGGATAGTGTTTAGGTTAAAATACCTATTCCTACTCCAAAATATACTTGCCTTAGAAAAAGTGGTGGATAGTTAAATACCTATTCCTACTCCAAAATGATGATTTTTATCAGAATAACTCCTCAGGTTGACATTTGCCTGCACTTTTTTTTGCAAGGAGTCCATTTTTTTGGGGGGGGGGGGTGGGAGGAAGGAAGTGTCCCACAGTCTCCAACTTCCTGTTCCTGTCCAGCAGGCTCCTCCCAGTGCTTTCTTCATGTGCTGGTCACTGTCATTTGGATCTTGACATGGAAAGATTACTTTTTATGGATGCTGCTGGATATTTGGATTTTAGGCCTTTTTGACTTTCTTTGGATCACTTTTGGATTAGAAATTTCACAAGTAAGTTTGTTTGGGGCATTAGAGTTGCTGCAACTACAATTTTGGAATTTTTGATTTTTGGGCTGTTGTTGGGGCCTTTTGTCCAGGGGTACTCAGTGGTGGATGGACAGTCTTTCTGTGGGGTCTCTTTAATGTAAACATCATGGATGGCATGGGATTGTGCTGATTTTTGTGTGTTTTTTGATTTTTTGGGCTACTGTTGAGGCCTTTTGCCCAGGGGTACTCAGTGGTGCATGGGCCTAGTCCTTCTGTGGGGTGTCTTGAATTTAAACATCATGGAGGGCATGGATGGCATGGGATTGTGCTGATTTTTGTGTGTTTTTTGATTTTTTTGGCTGCTATTAGGGCCTTTTGCCCAGGGGTAGTGAGTGGTGCATGGGCCTAGTCTTTCTGTGGGGTCTCTTGAATGTAAACATCATGGAGGCAATGGATGGCATGGGATTGTGCTGATTTTTGTGTGTTTTCCGATTTTTTTGGCTGCTATTGGGGCCTTTTGCCCAGGGGTGGTAAGTGGTGCATGGGCCTAGTCTTTCTGTGGGGTCTGTTGAATGTAAACATCATGGAAGGCATGGATGGCATGGGATTGTGCTAATTTTTGTGTGTTTTTCGATTTTTTGGGGTGTTGATGGGGACTGGCCATGTGGGTGGGGGCCATTTTCAGTGCTGGTACAGGCAGGCCCTGCCCATGTGCTGGGGGGCAAGGGGCCATTTTGAATGTGTTCTCAGGCCTGCACCCATTTTGCCTAGCTTTCCTCCATTATGCCCAGTGGTAGTGAGTGGTGCATGGGCCTAGTCTTTCTGTGGGGTGTCTTGAATTTAAACATCATGGAGGGCATGGATGGCATGGGATTGTGCTGATTTTTGTGTGTTTTTTTGATTTCTTTGGCTGCTATTGGGGCCTTTTGCCAAGGGGTAGTGAGTGGTGCATGGGCCTAGTCTTTCTGTGGGGTCTCTTGAATGTAGAAATCATGGATGGCATGGGATTGTGCTGATTTTTGTGTGTTTTTCGATTTTTTGGCTGCTATTGGGTCCTTTTGCCCAGGGGTAGTGAGTGGTGCATGGGCCTAGTCTTTCTGTGGGGTCTCTTGAATGTTAAAATCATAGAGGGCATGGATGGCATGGGATTGTGCTGATTTTTGTGTGTTTTTCGATTTTTTGGGGTGTTGATGGGGACTGGCCATGTGGGTGGGGGCCATTTTGAGTGCTGGTACAGGCAGGCCCTGTCCATGTGCTGGGGGGCAAGGGGCCATTTTGAATGCAGGCAGTGTTCTGAGGCCTGCACCCATTTTGCCTAGCTTTCATCCATTATGCCCAGGGGAAGTGAGTGGTGCATGGGCCTAGTCTTTCTTTGGGGTCTCTTGAATTGAAACATTATGGAGGGTATGGATGGCATGGGATTGTGCTGATTTTTGTGTGTTTTTCGATTTTTTGGGGTGTTGATGGGGACTGGCCATGTGCGTGGGGCCATTTTGAATGCAGGCAGTGTCTCCAGGCCTGCACCCATTTTGCCTAGCTTTCATCCATTATGCCCTAGGGTAGTAAGTGGTGCATGGGCCTAGTCTTTCTGTGGAGTGTCTTGAATTTAAACATCATGGAGGGCATGGATGGCATGGGATTGTTCTGATTTTTGTGTGTTTTTTGATTTCTTTGGCTGCTATTGGGGCCTTTTGCCCAGGGGTAGTGAGTGGTGCATGGGCCTAGTCTTTCTGTGGGGTCTCTTGAATGTAAACATCATAGCGGGCATGGATGGCATGGGATTGTGCTGATTTTTGTGTGTTTTTCCATTTTTTGGGCTGCTATTGGGGCCTTTTGCCCAGGGGTAAAGTGTGGTGCATGGGCCTAGTCTTTCTGTGGGGTCTCTTGAATGTAAACATCATGGAGGGCATGGATGGCATGGGATTGTGCTGATATTTGTGTGTTTTTCGATTTTTTGGGGTGTTGAAGGGGAATGGCCATGTGGGTGGGGGCCATTTTGAGTGCTGGTACAGGCAGGCCCTGCCCATGTGCTGGGGGGCAAGGGGCCATTTTGAATGCCGGCAGTGTACTCAGGCCTGCACTCATTTTGCCTAGCTTTCATCCATTATGCCCAGGGGTAGTGACTGGTGCATGGGCCTAGTCTTTCTATGTGGTGTCTTGAATTGAAACATAATGGAGGGCATGGATGTCATGGGATTGTGCTGATTTTTGTGTGTGTTTTTTAGTTTTTTGGCTGCTATTGGGGCCTTTTGCCCAGGGGTAGTGAGTGGTGCATGGGCCTAGGCTTTCTGTGGGGTCTCTTGAATGTAAATATCATGGAGTGCATGGATGGCAAGGGATTGTGCTGATTTTTGTGTGTTTTTCAATTTTTTGGGGTGTTGATGGGGACTAGCCATGTGGGTGGGGGCCAGTTTGAATGCAGGCAGTGTTCTCAGGCCTGCACCCATTTTTCCTAGCTTTCATCCATTATGCCCAGGGGTAGTGAGTGGTGCATGGGCCTAGTCTTTCTGTGGGGTGTCATGAATTTAAACATCATGGAGGGCATAGATGGCATGGGATTGTGCTGATTTTTGTGTGTTTTTTTATTTCTTTGGCTGCTATTGGGGCCTTTTGCCCAGGGGTAGTGAGTGGTGCATGGGCCTAGTCTTTCTGTGGGGTCTCTTGAATGTAAACATCATGGAGGGCATGGATGGCATGAGATTTTGCTGATTTGTGTGTGTTTTTTCGAATTTTTGTGGTGTTGATGGGGACTGGCCATGTGGGTGTGGGCCATTTTGAGTACTGGTACAGGCAGGCCCTGCCCATGTGCTGGGGGGCAAGGTACCATTTTGAATGCAGGCAGTGTTCTCAGGCCTGCACCCATTTTGCCTAGCTTTCATCCATTATGCCCAGGGATTGAGAGTGGTGCATGGGCCTTGTCTTTCTGTGGGGTGTCTTGAATTTAAACTTCATGGAGGGCATGGATGGCATGGGATTGTGCTGATTTTTGTGTGTTTTTTGTTTTTTTGGCTGCATAACTGATGTTCCTCTGTCTTCCATTGCTTTTAGGAGCACAAGAGAAACACCAGTGCCAGGAAGAAGTCCTGCAGCGGTGTGTGCAGCATAACGTCACGCGACGTCACGTGTGGCCACAGACAAGACAACTCTGCAACTAGTGCAACTGCGGCCTACTGTTCTGACATCTGAAGAAGATGGCCCCAAACCCGTGTCTCCTCTAGCAAGAAAGTTGCCAGTAAGGAGCAGAAGAAGCAAGTGGCGCCACTTACCAAGGAGACTGGTGTGCCGGCCGCCACATTTTTTTGGGGGAAAAAAAGTACGCCTGCAGCAGCAGCAGGATCTGCTGGGGACCAAGCTGGGAGCAGCACCCCCGCTCCATTGGGCTCAGTGCCACCACCACCACGCCAACTTAAGTACAAGCCCTTGAGTGCTTTAGAGGCTGCCAGTATATTTGTTCAATCACCATCGACCAGTGGTGTTGGCTCATCGCAAGAAAGTAGCAGCAATGTTCCTCAATCAACACAGGTTGTTGTAACTGATCTGACGAGTGTTCAACAACCACAGCTGCAACAACAACCACATGTGCAAGTACAAGCCCAAGTACACGCGGAAGGAGAGGCAGCGCAAGGAGATGCGCAAGCAGAGGTGCATGGAGCGGCAAAAATGACCACAATAGTTGTTCCTCCCGAAGTAGGGGCACATCAGGAAATCGACATTCAAGCCGAGGTTTCATTTGAGGAAGCCACTCCTCCTGATCATTCATTGTCTTTCACATCCTTAGCAAGGAAAAGATCAAGGATGGTGTCTACATCTTCTTCATGCCCCCTTCCTTCTGATGATATGGATCCAACTTGGGAACCACCACTGCCGTCTGAGAGTGAGGCACACCATGATCTGACAAATGTAGCTAAGCGTAAAAGGAAGTTCCACAAAACTCTCGTACTTATGGAGTGTGATCATGACGCTGAATAAGAAGTGGCGTATACTACTCCTGCTGATGAAGACTCTCACGACGACGATGCAGTCATCATAAACGTCACTTCAGGCTCAGCGGGCAAGCAGCAAACAGACATTTTTACCCTATCCCAAAAAGCTGCTAAGCGTGATGTTGTCGACGAAGCAATGGGAGGACCACCACCATTGCAGTTAACTAGTACACCACCACCTACCACTTCCATATTTTCTCGCCAGAAGGGACCTCCATCCACCTCGACCTCCATTTCCTCAATTAGTGGTGCTGCAAGTGCACAACGTAGTAAAGTTTGGCAACACACATCCTCCACTTCATCTGGCATTAGCAGCATGACCAGTATCGCCGCCTCCGCCCCCCCACAGACATTGGAAGTCCGCAGTTTGGGACTTCTTTAGTGTTTGCGCAAGAAGGGAAAACATAGCCATTTGTAGCATTTGTAAGCTTGCAGTTAGTCGTGGTAAGCTTGGTACCAACTATGGTACCAGAGGCCAGAGAGGTCATTTTAAGAGACAGCACACTGTCCAATAGCTTGCGCACCTAAAGGAGATCAAGGAAGCCCGAATTGGAAGTCAACAAACTGTATCCGTTGATGTTTCATCTGGTGATGACGAGGAAGAAGACGCGTCAAACATTTCTTCACCTACACCCAGTACCCCTGTCAGCAGCACACCCCCTGTGAGCCACACTAAGAGTGTGGGAGAGAGTGAGACACCAATGCGAAAAAGTTCATCATCACCGAGCGTAACTGGGTCGAAGAAGTCATCATCATCATCCCGTAAAATCATGGTCCCTGCCTACCATTAGAAGCATGTTGTTTTCAGAAGCGCCATTTGAACGCAACCACCCAATGACGCGTCTGTATAACACTAAGCTGGCTAAAATGCTAGATCTGGAACTTCTCCCTTTTTCTTTTGTGGAAGGGGTTGGTTTTCTTGAATTAGTGGCAACGCTCTCCCCTAAATGGAAGGTTCCTAGCCGGTTCTATTTTGCCAGAGTTGCGGTTCCAGCACTACATGAAGATGTGCTGAAGGTGATTGGGGCAGCTTTGCAGAAGAGTGCTGTTCAGACTATACATCTGACAACAGACATGTGGACCAGTGGCACAGGCACTGATTACATGTGCATCACTGCACACGGGGTCCCTTTTTCAGGAGTTGCAGCAAAGCTAAGGGCAGGTGTTGACCTGGACAACGTTTTTAAAGCTGCTCGGAAACAAGCAACACTAGCCATGTTTGGCATGGAGTCAAGTCATACAGCAGAAAACATTTTGCAGCAGTTTAACACAAAGGTCTTTCAATGGCTGTCCCCAATAAAACGCAAGAATGGTTATGTTTCCACGGATAATGGCGCCAATGTAGTTAAGGCCATGGATCTGGGTCACTATTTCAGAGTGCCGTGTTTGGCGCACTGTATAAACCTGGTTGTTAAAAAATTCTTGAGTGAGGAAAGTCCAGCATGCGAGTTACTGACCACCTGCTGAAGAATGTGCACACATTTCAGCCATTCTTTTAAGGCCCGGAAGCATCTGAGGGGCCTGCTACATGAACGTCAACTGCCAGTGAAAGCACTCATCCAGGAGGTGGCAACACGTTGGAACTCAACCTTCTACATGCTTGAGCGTCTGTATGGGCAGTTTACTGTATTTCCTTACACTGGGTACAGCTGTGAAGGACCTGAGGTTACATGTGGAGCCTTGGGAGCTACTTAAAAGCCTGACAGACATGCTTCGTCCTTTTCAGGTCTTCACGTGTGCAGTCAGCAGGGAGGACTGTAATTTGGGAAAAGCTATCCCATTGTTGTGCATGCTAGAGCACCAACTGAAGGCGGTGTCTTTTACGTTTCATGAAGATGAAAAAAAGCAAGAAGCTTTTGATTTGGTGGAGAAATTATTACAGCGCCTACTTTGCGATGAACTTCTTCAAAAGATCCACACAGAACAGCATTACATTTGTGCTACTATTCTGGATCCACGCTACAAAAAGGCACTGGCAGGCAGAGCATTCTTTCCTTTTGGTGACGCAGAAGTTTTAAAGTACAAATGTTGGCTAGCTGTGTCAGCCATGAGGTTTGAAAGAGAACAGCAGGAAATTGAAGGAAAAGGCAGTACATCAGCATCAGCAGGCCATCCAGAGTCAAAAGAATCCACTTCTGCACCTGCGGCTGTGGCAGAAGTGACCTCTCAGCCGTTAAAAACACCAGCAACCGGATCATCTGCACCAGACACAACAGTAACATTGTGTGAAGAAGAGGATTGGTTAACTCAACTTGGGTTTGCTTCTCAAAAGGTCCCAGCAAAAAGTAAGCAAAGTGGAGGAACCGTGGAGAACCTTGAGTCGATGGTGCAGGACTATCTGAATGACTCAACAGAGGTCTATGTTCATGATGACCCATTGTCGTATTGGCATAGGAAAAAAGAATTGTGGCCAGAGATCTCCAACCTGGCTATAAACTAATTGTCTTGCTCACTTGCAAGCGTGTCTTCTGAATGTGTTTTCAGTGCTGCTGGTGGCATTGTAACTTTCAAAAGGACCCGCCTCTCGCCCAAAAATGTGAAGAGGTTAACAATGATCAAGATGAATCAGCACCTCATACCACCAGATTACAAAGTACGAGAATACACGCCGGAAGAAGATGAGGAGGACACCAACTTAGATGAGGGAATTTCTTCTCTGTTAGGTGACCTACTCCCGCCTGAATTCGCAGAGTATGAGGACGAACTCTGCTTCCCTGACACCGAGCCCTGAAAATGAGCTAATGAATCAATAACTTTCTTCTTCGTCCTTATTCACTTTTATTCCTGTGTGTATGTCTTTGTTTTGCAAAGTCAATATAAATAAAAACTTTAATCACCTAATCACAAAAACAAGCCCATCAGCAGAACTGTCTTCACTTGTTTGCTTATTGATTTGAAGGTGCCGCAGTCTGCATTACTCAGGTTCACAAGTTCACAAGAACATGCTCCTCTATCCTCCTCCTCCAGACTCCTATTTCCATCAAAGCAGAGGGCTGGATTACGCCCAATGAAGAAAGACTCTGCACTTGTGGGGGTGTTCTACTTCTTTGCGGGTGAGTTGACGGCTCTGGGGCCATTGCTGGGAAGGTCTAATACTGGATAAAAATGGTTTGGCGAAAATCAAACTTGAAAAAGTTTTTGCCTTTTTGCTCTCTATCATGTTTTGGGGGGCCTGTTTGGGGGGTTTCCTGGTGTTTGTGGGTGGGTTTTGGGGTCTGGGAGCACTGCTGGCACAGTCTAATGTTGATTGCATTTGTTTTCTAGGACATCCATGGTGGAAAAGTGGAGTCATGACTTAGCTGCACAGCGCGTTTGGACAGAAGGCCTAAAAATATTGTAAGTATGAGATTTTCCATTTTTGCTTTTTGCCTGTTTGGGGGTGTTGTGCTTTTTTGCGGGTGGTTTGGCAGGTCTTGGGGCATTGCTGGGAAGGTCTAATACCGGATAAAAGTGGTTTGGACAAAATCCATGCGGAAAAAGTTTTTGCTTTTTCTGACATTTTGCTCAATTTAGCATTTTTGGGGGCCTGTTTGGGGGGCTTCCTGGTGTTTGTGGGTGGCTTTCGGGGTCTGGGAGCACTGCTGGGTATGGATACTTTTGATTGCAAGAAGTTTGAAGCAAATCCGTGGTGGCAGAGGGGAGGTAGGGCCTAGCTGCAGAGCGCGCGTGGAGTGATTTTGGAAATTGGGCTGAAAATGACCAAGTCCCCATTTTTGTAGTTTTGCTTTTTGGCTGTTTGGGGGTCTTCTACTTGTTTTCGCCTGGGTTGACGGCTCTGGAGCCATTTCTGGGAAGGTCTAATACCGGATAAAAGTGGTTTGGACAAAATCCATGCGGAAAAAGTTTTTGCTTTTTCTGAAATTTTGCTCAATTTAGCGTTTTTGGGGGCCTGTTTGGGGGGCTTCCTGGTGTTTGTGGGTGGGTTTCGGGGTCTGGGAGCACTGCTGGGTATGAATTCTTTTGATTGCAAGAGGTTTGAAGCAAATCCTTGGTGGCAGAGGGGAGTTAGGGCCTAGCTGCAGAGCGCGCGCAGAGTGATTTTGGAAATTGGGCTGAAAATAGTCGACTAAGTCCCCATTTTTGTAGTTTTGCTTTTTGGCTGTTTGGGGGTCTTCTACTTGTTTTCGCCTGGGTTGACGGCTCTGGGGCCATTGCTGGGAAGGTCTAATACCGGATAAAAGTGTTTTAGACAAAATCGGAGGCAAACATTTTTTTACGTTTCTGCTGACATGCTTGTCTTTGAGGTGCTGTTTGGGGGGTTCCAGGTGTTTGTGGGTGGGTTTTGGGGTCTGGGAGCACTGCTGGCACAGTCTAATTTTGATTGCACTTGTTTTTCAGGAAATCCATGGTGGAAAAGGGGAGTTATGGCCTAGCTGCATAGCGCGTTTGGACAGAAGCCCGAAAAATATTGTAAGTATGAGATTTTCCATTTTTGCTTTTTGCCTGTTTGGGGGTGTTGTGCTTTTTTGCGGGTGGGTTGACGGGTCTTGGGGCATTTCTGGGAAGGTCTAATACCAGATAAAAGTGGTTTGAAGAAAACTATGCTGAAAAGCCTTTTGGCACTTTTTGTAACTTAGGGTTCGTTAGGGTTAGCACTAGCAGCAGGATTGCATGTGTTTCGGGGTGTTCTAGATTTTTAGAACTGAGTTCTGTGGTCTTAGAGCACTCATGGGAATGTGTAATTTTGGTTGTAAGTGATTTGAAGAAAGGGGGTATTTGGCCTAGTTAAAGAAAGCGTTTGCCACTATTCTTAACTTAGGGCTCATTAGGGTTAGCGGTATTGTATTGCATGTGTTTGGGCAGGGGGCTGTTTGTGGGGGGGTTTGCGAGCCTTGGTGCGATGCTGGGTATGGATACTTTTGCTTGCTTGCAAGTGGTTTGAATATAATCCACGGTGGGTAAGGGGTGATTTTGGCCTACTTTACTTTGAAAGTACGTTTTGTCACCATTTTTCTACTAGGCCTCGTTTTTTGAGATCTGATTGGGTTTCTGCTACCTTTTTGCGACTGGGCTTAGTAAGGGTCTGGGAGCAGTGCTGGGAAGGTCTAATTTTGTGCTAAACCACAGTTTACAGTACACCTAGCTTGAGGGGAAAGATCTGCTAAATTAATTCGCCCATACTTATTTATCCTTCAAAAGGATACTCAGACAGAGTACGCACTTTCAAAAATATTAAACTCAAAGTGTGAATTTTTGCACTACACAGCGTACATACCTTATATTTATTTGTCAGTGGTGTTCTAATATCACTTCCGGTTTTTCCATCAATAATTACATGCCGGGTTTCAGTCTGTGCAATGGGAAAAAAAGGATGAAGTCAGGCTTCACATTAGCGAGCCGCAATTCAGCATCCGCCAGGCAGGCAGTGGACAGGGTGTCTTCTGGTCACCAACATTGATAGACAGAGCGTCAGCTGGAATGGAGGAGTCCCGCTAATAAGAGGAATGGTTTGATGCATGCAACTTACCAAATTCAACAGGACAACTACAACAACATACAGATACAGCATCCGTTCTTTTCTAATTATCTTTTAAGTAATGTTATTGCTGTGAACTTCTATGAGCGTGACTCTGCATTTCTTTGATCTCTGCTTCTAAATTCATTCCTACAGCCATTCTTTAGGTTTTACTTCTGCTATTTTTTAAACCTAATTTAATGTAGGAAGTGTTTCTCTGAGTGAAGAGATAGGCAAGTGAAAACGCTGCAGCCCTGTACTGTCGCATTCTTTCAGTCACGGTTGTCGAAAGTACTACTTACTTTTCAGTAACCATGCATGCAGTAGTGCATGCACTTCCTTTATGTCACTTAAAAGATTTATGGTTAGCTTTGTACCCAAAGATTTGTTTATCTTCAATTATTGTTTGTCCATGCTGTGCTTTTTTTTCTTCTCTCAACAAAAGTTTCCCAAAAAAAAAACCCCATTCCCATCCATTTTCCAAACCCTAACCCTCTTCCCCCGAGCTGTGTGGTTTTGATTGACGTGTGACTAAATGACAGCAATAATTCCACACACTTGCTGGGGAGGATAAGGTCATAGCAACAGACTGGTGAAGGAATCCGAGGATATATTCTTACTCAGCTTGACACTCAGTCACTATTGGCAAATGAAAGCAGATTTTCATGTGCGCCATCAACTTGATTGGTCATGAACATCCTCCTCCTAGACGTGGCAAATTAATACGCTGCTGTGTCCTTCACCTTCGGTACTATTTCTTGTAGTAGTAGCCAATGTCAAAGAATTTCAACGCAAGTACTAGTTATACTTTCAATACTTTACCATTTGTTAGGCTACATTGTGGCACTGTTCTAGTGTACTGTCAGCTGCTATATTCTCTATTGTACCATTCTAATGCTACGGTAAGGACAAACAAGGTTTCATTTTCTTTTTTTTCAGATGCTGCAACTGCCACTGTGTAACACCACTAGTACCACCGCCATGATGACATTTCATCTGCCCAGGATTGCCAACCTTAATCGCCATTTGCTATGCAGCCAGCCCTGTGCCTAGCCCTATTTCCAAACACAAATTACAGGTAAGATAAGCTTTTGGGGGGAGGAAGTATAATGGAGTAGTAGGAGGGACGAGAGACTGATGCTAGTACTAGTAAAGTCCTAGGACTATTGATTGGATTCACCTACTCTGTGAGAGGCACTTAGTTTTGAAAACATTTGGGCAATTAATTACACAACTTGAATCAAGATGCCACTTAAGTTTCAGGAAAACAAACTTACTGTTAAACCCCCACCCACCAGCCTCAAAAGCAGTAAAAAAAACACATATGCTAAGATAAAGTTTAAAGTAAATTTATATCCCTAACAAAAATAATCTCCCGCAAGAACCAACCCACCCCCACTCCCTAACCCTAACGAATGTCTGTGAAAAGTCCAAAAAACCCAACTCCCAATTCCCACCCCCCAGAAGTCTTTAAAAAAGGGGCAAGGGACAGTCTCCTCCTACTGCTGGCCGCTACTGTTTACTTTCCGGGCCAGGTCGGCATGCTCCTTGCGGAGGGTCTTGAGCAGGGTTTTGGTGGTGAGGAGCTCCTGCTCGAGGTAGGAGACCCTCAGGGAAAGGCAGTGCATACTTTTTTTGCAACTGCTGTGGGGGGCAGCTGATTTCTTTGCTGCTCGGCGGTGGCGGGTGGCTGTGGTACCCCGGCTCCGTACCGCTGGAGACCTGCTGCGCAGACTGGCTGACCCAGGGAGCGCGGAGGATAGATGCAGCTGTCGCCGTCGATGTTGTAGACATACTCTGCATGTCCTCCTCCTCCTGGGCCACCAGCCGCCGATATTCGGCGAAAGTGGCCTCCAGCCTCCGTTGCTGGGCCCGTCTAGCCAGCTCCTTCCGTGTTGGTTTGGAAGGAGCATCTATATGAAGAAAGAAAAAGACATAGTCTGTAACCAATGCTCTTTAAGATTAACACAAAATGATTCAGCAGAAAGTTGTGTCACAGTAGAACTAGCAACTTGCAAGTGCAGTACATAACTATTGTGGCCAGTATCTATCTAACCTCCCACTTCTTCATCCTTGCTCAAACATTAGTGGGAGTTTAAGGAATCAATTCTACGAGCACTATGGACTTACTCCTTTAGAGTCGAGTATGACAGTACAGAAGTCTTATTCTTCTTCTTCTCTCTTGTTTAGCAAAATTGGTACGTTAACTTCTGCAAGCCAGCATAATGCCAGCGCAGTCAACTTGCACCCGAGAAAAACAGACGCCCGCCATGATGAGTGAGACAGACTTGCGTTACTGTACCAGTCCAGTACATGCAGGTGGTGATGCTCTTACTTTTCTATTATGGGTGACACTGAGAATACTCTGTTACAAGGGCTACTGCTTAATTAATGTAACTTTCACCCTACAGTGCCAATGAATACTAGATAAGGAAAATGAAGAAGATAAATAATCTGATTATCTATCACTGCACATGGTATGTATTTGCTTACATATGGGATGACTTTAGGTGCTTAGTTTTTTATTGAGTGAACAGTGATACATCCACACATGAATGACCGAGTTCTACTGAACTTATTAACAGAGGTAGTGAGTGGCCATCGTAATAGCCGGATATATGCTGTGCTTGCAATACAAACTACTGCTACTATTCATGGTAGTATTCGGACAAAATTAGTATTAAAACTTCTTTTCCTTGCCTTTCCTACACTGGGACGGACGTGCGGGTGCGGTGTTACATGCTCTTCAAAGTAACACTTAGTTCATCCAGTGACCGTCTACTCTCTCTAGATACACATATGCTATCCAAGAGTCAGATAGTACCATGATCCAGGCATCCATCCATTGAAACTATATGCCAATCATTCTTCTTCATTTCTCTCATCTGGACAAACCTTACGTTTTCTCACGGGGAGCACACTATGCAGTCTGCAATCTCAATAAGTAAGGAATATAAGAGCTTACCACTGCCCGCCACTACCGTGGCAACGCGCACAGCAGTATGTCCGGCACTTGCACCGCCTCCTCCCCAGAGCTTTCCTCCTCCACCTCCGCGCTTGGCCCAGCACCAGATGTTCCACGTACAAAGTACATTTAAGAATGTTAGATGTCATAGACATACACCACTCACTAGTATTTTGTCTAGGAATGAAGAAATGTGAATACAGAAACCAATCTAATAATTTGTGACTGTCTACTCTAAAGTAAAAATGTCCCTTTTTCTAGGGAAGGGTGTTGTCTTGCTGCACTTTTTGGCACAACTGATAAATGCTTGCTTTTTAACACGCACCATTTTTCTCATAACAGAAAGAAGCTTCACTTCTAAGAAGAAATCATCATCATCACCACTAGGACAGAGGGACCAACGATTTAGCACCAAAAAGAAGTTCAAACGAGGTGAGGGCTCTGCTCGCCCACAATAAATGTGTGAAATAATCACTATTCACTATAAGCACGTTTCCATTTTTAATCAACCGTACTTTATGTTTTATGACAAGCTTGATTTTAATAAATATTTTTACTTTTAATAAAGCTTTAAAACTTAAATAGACTCTGTGGTTTTTGGTCAAGAGTGAATGAGCAAAAGGTTTTGCAATTTGCAAGCATGAGTCCGTGCCTCTGACACTTCTGGACTCTGACTCGGTACTCTTGTCCTGCGTTGGATAAGCAATCATCATTGGGGATCAATCATCGATGAATTCGGGAGCTAAATGACTCTGCCACACTATCTAGTCAGTAAGGAGATTGGGGGTTCTTCAAAGACTGATATGACTGAGGTATGTGGAAAGTCTACCTGCGCCTATTATAATTGATAAACAATGCACTATTTAGTGTCCATAGTTCTGTTTGTACAGTACAGTAGTAGTATGGATTGTCCTCCTATCCAAACTAAAATTAAAGTACTAGTATATTATTCTTTCTTGGTTGTCATTAGCCTTTTTATTGTTGGTAATTGTCAAAGAAGCATAAACATTTAGAAGACTTGAACAGACATTATGGACAATCCCAGAGGACTGCACTCAGTGCATAGAGCTATTGCTGACTAGAATGGGAGTTTCGTTTTACACCTTTTGCCAAATGTGCAATCTTAGTTAGCTACACACACAGACGAATAGGAATAATCTAGTAATACCACAGGGAGTCATAGTCGAGGCAGGATAAGAATTTAGATACAGTCTACAAGAAGATCAAAGCCGATTTAGAGAAAATCGAATGAGGAACGATAGGAAAAAATAGGTACTCTATATTAAAATTAAAACTTACCGGGGCCAGCAAAGGAGCCCTCGCCTGACCGATCCTGGCCTTGTTCAGCAGCAGCAGCAGCCTCCTCCTATGTCCTCTTACCCCTGGGGGAGCTGATGCACAACATGAAAGAAAGAAAGACCAGAATACATGGATGATATTTGTCAACCAAATCAAACATTTCAAAAGAACAATAACAAAATATTTTGGCGAAATAGCAAATAGACAACTATTCCACGGGATATATTGACCTATCTCATGTGGTCTACTACGATATTAGTATTGCTTGATTTGCGGAACGTCGACTTGGAAAGTTATGTAACTCACTAAACAAACTACTAAAAAGGTTCGCCTAGGACTGGCAGGCAGCAGTCCGAAGCACGCGAAGTGACAGACAAAGTCCATCGTGATTGCAGGTCAGCGACAACACTAAAAAGTTTTCTACTACATTAACCAGTCATTAAAATACTCAAACTATCAATCCTCCACCTATATTTCTTCCTATTGCCTTGTGTACAAAGGAAGGACTGGACTGGAGTCTGTAGGGGCAGATTTAGAAGCCCCTTGCGGCTCTTTTGCTCCATTTTTGCGTGACTTTTGTGACGCAGCGGCAGAACAAAAGAGGCGCCATGGTGCGGCGTATAATAACAACGTGACACATATGGGAGATGCATCACGCTGTAAAGCCCTGCGCCATCAGGGGGCGTTCCGGCGCAAGGGAGGGTGTTCCTGCGCAGGAACGCATACTAAAAGTGGCTGAGGGAAATCTGCAAGATTTCAATCAGTCACTTTTAGGACAATGATGCGTGACTCAAACCCTGTGCCTGCTTGAACCAGACGTATGGCTTGACGCAGCATTGGGGAGATAGGGCACCCCAGACCATTGCTGGAGCTGCGCCATCGTTGCAACGCAACTCCAGCAATGCGCCGCCTTTACGGCACAGATGCGTAACGCTTCGGTGACGTTTTGGGCCCATGGTGCGCCGCATTGTAAATACGGCGCACCATGGATGGTGGTGGCATGGCGCACAATTACTGGCGCATCCCTGCTACTTTGCAGGGATGCGCCGGTAATTAAAAATCTTACCCTTAGTGTCTAGCATTACGCAGTTCTTTAAGTTACACTCATACTTAATTTCTCAGGCCAATGAAATGAACACAAAAAAATCGAAAACAAATAAGCATAGTAGCAACGCTACTGAGAAGGAGAGCAGTGCACCTGAAATGCACAGAAGATTTTGAAATATAATTTACCTACAATGTAATCGGCAGCAGTATTGCTCTTGGTAAAAAACAAAAATGTGCAATATAATAACACACAGAGCAGGAGAAAACAGAGTAGTGCAGAAATAGCTACTACTACTCACCAAGCCCGGGGATCTCGAGGCCGAGCAGGTCGATCAAGTTGCGTTCCCGGTCCAGGAGATCCGTCCATCGGTGGGTGGCCTGGTTGTAGGTGAGCCGGACCCGAGAGTGTTGGTACATGGCCCGGCACACCTTCTCCCACCGCTACCGGCGCTCCCGGATCCCGTACCCGCTAGCGATCTTGCCGCCTGCCATGATGGCCCTGGGGAGGCGGCGCTGAACATAAAAAACTAGTGCGGCCACCTCCTCCGCGCTGAAGATCTCCCGGGCTGTGACTGTCTCCCCCCTCAAACGCCAGCACGGGAGCCGGGCACGGGGTGCTGGACCCTTCCCCTTCTCAGGATGCTTCCCGGCTCCCTTTACCATGGTCTGGGCAGAAAGGAAGGTAAATAATAAATAAGAAATAGAATAGGGAAGAAGAAAAGAAAAGAGTTTAAAAAAGTAGTTTAAAAGGAACCAAAAGTAGCAGAAAACACAAAAATATAGAGCTAGAAAAATAGAGGGATAGATAATAAATAGAATAGATCAAAAAAACTTCAAACAAGCAAAGGATGGCAGAGATTCAGAGAGGATACAGAAAGCATGCCCAGAACCATAGCAATGAATGAGAAACAAGATGGCCGCGCCCGTTCACAACCGCGTGGCTAAGTTCGCGCAAGATTTCCCTCGCGATCACACGTGAACTTGTACTAGCGAGCCGCACACTTTGCGAGATTACACATAGCGCCCGTAAACGGAAATACGTCATGCAAACAAGATGGCCGCGCTAGTGAATGACCGTGAGGGTAACTTCGCGCCGTTGCGCTACAAGCGGCTCGCTAAAACGCACAAAACCTTGCGAACTAACACGCCGCAAAAAAACTATTCGCATATTCGCACGAATTTGTGGCTTCCGAATTCGATCTCGCGCAAATTCGCACCCCGCGAATCCCACGAAATTGCAGAAAAACGAGTTTTGCAGAACTGAAAGCACTCAGCAGGTGCAAAAGTTCAAACTCATCATTAGTAACCATTCCATGTAGTGCTTCCTGAGGGGCCCCTCCAGAGTTCAGTTGACTACTTGCAACTATTCTATGACCCTGCTCTGACCCTCACAGCAGGCTCATAGAATAGCTACAAGTAGGCCACAAAGGTCCTGTGAAAAAAAATTGCACTGCAACAGAAAGCAAATTACAGATAAGGAAGCAGGTGACAGACTGGAAGTTTAAATTCAGTGACACAGTAATCAACCCCAAATTAATTCATGTCAGTTGAAGCAGGGCAGGTGTGCTTGCTTTCCCACCCCATAATCTACAGTGATGAACCAGAGGGTGGCAGTGATGTACAAGAGGGTGGCATGGGTAAACCGAAGGGTGGCACTGGTAAAACAGAGGGTGCTGTGAACCTGTGATGATGAACCAGATGTAGAAACAACATAGTCGCGAACGTTGCGAGCCGACAAGTAAGTTCGCAATTGCGAACTGGTACAAAACCCTTGCGAACTGGCAGAAACCCTTGCGAACACAAAAAAAGAAAAAATCCGCAAATTCGCGAGAGTTCGCGGATTTTAAGGATCGCGAATTCTTGGATACGCAAATTCACAAACAGCGAATTCGCAAAATTCGCCCATACTCAATGAGATTGAAAGAAATATTCCTACTCCAAAAGCTGCTCCTATAAAAACATGCATAATATTAAAATGTTTAAACTACTATTCTACCTCTAATTTTCTTTTAATATCCATAGATTACTACAATACAACATCAAAAGTAATCAACATCTCAACGAAAGAAATCTCAAAATACACTGAACAACAGCAAAATCATATTCTAAGGTAATGCTCTCAAATACAACAAAGTAAGAAAAATAAATGCTGAATGAAAACAACTATTCTTACTCCAAGAGCTGTTTTTTTCAAAAAACATACAAAATATAAAAACTTATCTTACTCTAATTTTATCTTTATATCAACAGATTACTTCAATAATACATCAAAAGTCAACAACATCTCTACAAAGAAATAACAAAATACGGTGGACAGCAGCTAAACCATATACCAAGGTAATTCTTTCAAATTAACAACAAGGAGGGAAATAAAAAAGACAATATTTAAAGGGGTCCAGTGTACCTGTCCTAAGAACCTATAACCAAGTGATGTACAAAGTTCCCCAAAGAATGATGTTAGTATGGCAGGATAGTCTCTCTCTCTCTGAATGAATGTATAATCAATCGTCAGGGAACCGAGTCGATCCCTTGTCGGAACTTAGGATGCCTAAGTGTGGGGGTAGGTTCCGAGAGGTAACGGCCTCGCGCTCACCAGGTACTTATCTAGAAGCAGAGGTCCCACAAGAACAGTCTGTAGGGACCATTCCCAGGGCTTGAGGGGCTGATTTCCACGCAGGACACCGACCTGCTCTGGTTACTGACCCCTCAGGTTGTATACTACATACTTTATAGCCCTCTTCGGGCATATTATTAGTTTATGAGCACAATTAGGTCCTGAAGAATTGCCGATAGGGCATGAAACATGTTGACCAACCATAGGCGAGGGTTGAACAAGGCCAAACTACATTGTCTTTGAGTCTCGGTACCCCTCCCTTCACTATTTTAACAAGGCAGTTAGCCACATGAATAAAGTTGTCTTAGTGGACTAAACTAACCTTTTTTAACACACCTGTACACGCTCACTACTTCACCTTCTTAGGCCCCCCACACGCACTCAACAACGGCTAGGAACAAAAGAACTCCACAAAAGTGTAGCACTTCGTGCTACCCGTTGGGCATTGCAGCGCCGGCTTGACGTTGGAGCAGGAAGCCGATGATGAGACGAGACAACCATCTAGCTGGAGGAAAACAGCCATCCAGCGAGTTAGTTGTGTGAGGCATCCTAAGTTCCGACAAGGGATCCACTCGGTTCCCTGACGATTGATTATACATTCATTCAGAGAGAGAGAGACTACCCTGTCATACTAACATCATTCTTTGGGGAACTTTGTACATCACTTGGTTATAAATTCTTTCAAATTTACAAACTTTAAAAATAAAAAACATACAAACACAAACACATCATCAAGATAAATTATTAACAATGTTCAATTTTTTCCAGCTTTCAAATGTCTAACAATACGAAAAAACAAAACAAAAGCAAGGTAATTTGCACATCAATAATTATTAAACATTTTAAAACTGTACAGAAATTGTTTTCCTGAAAATATTATGTTCTCTCCACAAAAAATATATAGAACTGATAAATAAATGTATTATACTTGATTATAAGATATTCACAGAGAAACACAAATGTAAGTATTAGCATAAAAAAGTTATTTTTATATAATAATAAAACATGATTGTACTGCTCCTTAACCAAACAAATTCTATTATATTTTAGAGTTCCTAGGTAAAAAAAAATTAAAACACAAACATTCATTTTCTTTTCGGGGGGCGCTAGAGTGCGCACTGCGGTATGGCTGGCTAGCGAGTCAGCTCCGCCGGACGGTCGCGCTCTTAACGACTTCTGACCCCCAAAAACCCCGCCAGACTAAGGGCTGAACACAGATTTGTGCATCGGAATGCAGGGCTGACGTCTCCAGACCCGGTGCCACGACCCGCTGTGCGGAAAGCAGAAGGTACAGCCGAAAAACCGGAGCCCTAGCGGTCGCCGCACAAAATGGCCGCTCCGGAGGCTCGAAGACCCGAGGCAATTAACGGCCCCTAGCGCGTATGGACTGCAGCAGACGCTCGGCGCGGCTTGGTGTACGGCTGCTTGACACCCCCTAAGACTCGGGGGGGGGGGGGGCCCCGCAGATCCCCAGAACTCGGCGCCGCTCAGAATCGGCGTGCGTTCCACCGAGGGCAAGATGGCGGCGCCCGTGGAACGCACGACACTGGCGGCTTCAACGGACAATCCTGCCGGTCGGAGCACATCGCAAGCCGGTGGGGACACCTGCGCATGAGGCGAGGCAGAGGCGAGTGGATCTTGAACCGAGTCTCCCCAACCAGAACACGGGCACATGTGAGGCGCTCGACCACACGAGGACTCGGGGTGAGTACTGAGCGCACCACGACAGCCGGCATGCAGGCGCAGTACACAACGTGCAGAGACACCTAACATCCACGCAGGCTATCTATTAAACAGCGCTGACCACAACGACAGCTCGAGGGCGACCACTCAAGCAGTGGGGAGTGTTGGTGTGGATCCATACCCTCACAGTGCCACAACTGAGTCCAGCACAGAGGGGCACCTGCTGCGCCCAACATCACAGGCCTCGCACAGGGCCTGAATATAACTGAGTGAGCCCGCTGCTGTCCACGCGCGAAGAAAGAGGAGGGACTGAGACACCAGTGACTCGTGCCGGTCACACCTCAAGCACACCATAGGGCTGCAGCCCCAACTCAACGGAGCGACACCAGTCCAAGCGACATCTCGAAATGGGGAAGCCCGACCGGAACCAATCCAAGCTCCAATTCGAGAAGCGGAACCAAGGCAGAAATAATACTGCGGAATCGGAGATGGAAGGGGGCCGGGAAACACCGGAGGGCACGGGCATGGAGTCAGTGCTGAGGGCGATACAGCAGAGTTTACAGGAGATGAACGGCAAGTTGGATAACGTGGTGCAGAGGGTCGACAACATGGCGGCGAAAATTGAGCAGCACGAAGGGCGCCACGCGGAAGCAGAACAGCGAATCTCGAAGCTCGAGGACGAACAGAGCACCACAGCCAAGACATGCGGAGCCCTGGAGAAAACAGTGGAGGTCCTGCGAGCAAGGGTGGAGGACCAGGAAGCTAGGTCCAGGAGGAACAACGTTCGGATTTCGGGCCTTCCGGAGTCCACGAACACAGGGAAAATGGAGACCTACATAGAAAACCTACTCAAAGAACTGTTTGGAGCTGACAATCTATCTCCAGTGTTCCTAGTGGAGCGCGCGCACCGATCCCTGGCCCCAGTGCCGAAACCCGGAGCCACCCCGCGAATGATCATCGCACGTATGCTGAATTACAGGGACAGAGACACGGTCCTGCGGCTGGCGAGAGAGCTGGGGAAAATTACGCTTCAGGGGAACACTCTGGAGTTCTACCCAGACCACACCATGGCGGTACAAATGGCTCGGAAAGAATTTGCCCCCGTCAAGAAAAAGCTGAGAGATCTGGGCATGGAATATGCCATGCTGTATCCGGCGAAGCTCAAAGTCCTCACTGGCGGGAAACCTGTCATACTGCCAACGGTGCAGGCGGCACAAGACTTCATCAAGCTACAAGGAAAGCGGAGGAAACAACACGACCGCAATGAACCGACCAGCGATGTGGAATGAGTGAATTGAAACATTATCAAGCCGGCGACGAGTTGGTACTACATGGACGTGACACGGATTTTTCTATGCACGGACACTTACAGACAACCACTTGGACAGTGCACGCAGCATGGGTGGCAGCAAATGGACCGGAAAAGCACTTACAGACTTGCAGTGAGTACTATCTCCGAGTAGGTGATGCCGCGGAGGTGCTGCTCCGGACGTGAGTATACGCAGTGCGCTTGCAGGCAGGTTGGGCAGGCTACCGGACCGAGTGGCAGTGGGTGGGTAGCCATGGCCCTGACCGGCCTTATTGCATGACTACTGACTGAGCGAGGAGAACTGCATACTTTGCTGAGTGTCACCCCAAGTTCAAGCTGGGACTAGAGACAAAGGGGAAGACAGCGTAACGGAGAACTGATATTTAAGCGATGCCGGACAAGCTGGCGGGGGAAACGGGGTTGGAAGAAATCGCAAGCAAAATATTCACTAGTACAGCGCATATGCGACCGTCCACATCCACTATGTGGATGGAGATGTGTGAACCTGGTGACACCCCCAGGAGGGTGTACCCCGAACTACGTTTGATAACGACATTTCTGTTAAAGTTAATGTTAATTCAGGGATGGCTTTGGCAAAGTTTGGGCGCTAAAGTGGGTGGGGGGAGATTGAGACAACCAAGTTCTAATAGACTGAAACCTCTGTGTCTGAGAAGCATGGCGAACTCCTTTGGGGCGCACAGTCCAATGAATACTGTTCCATTTAAGCGTATAGCATTGTCAATTCCACATGTTATAAGGTACGGCGACGCATGCATGCGATACAACAGGCAAACGGGCTATCCGCTGTGGTTTATTCATTACCTTAAACGTGTACATGTCGCGTAGGGGCACGCTTAAACTGGTCACTTGGAAGGTGAGGGGGCTAGGCAACCCGAAAAAGATCAGGCGGCTATTTGCATATTTTGATAGACTGCACATTAACGTTGTTTTTTTACAGGAAACGCACTTAGAGCGGGATGGCTCCTCAACACTAGGGGCACGTTGGGCTGAAACAGTGGTTCACTCTAGCTACTCAACATATTCCAGGGGCGTTAGTATATTAATCAGGAAGGGTACGGGCCTGGAAGTTACTGACATACAGCGAGACACTGCAGGGAGATGCGTAATGCTGGCTGGCAGACTTAGGCGCCAACAGATCCTACTGGTGAACACTTATGGCCCTAATGTGGACGACCCAGGGTTTTACAGCAAAGTATGGCACAATATTGCAAACATGGCAACACCCCAAATACTGTGGGGAGGGGATTTCAATGTCACGATGCAGGACGCACTAGATAGAGCAGCGCACACATCAGAACAACATGGGAACGCTAGGACAATGGTGAGGGACGCTATGGACGACCTACATTTGGTGGACTTCTGGAGAGTTCGTAACCCCGGGGCGACAGCAGCGACACACGTAAATGCGGTGAACAATAGTTGGTCCAGGATCGACTACTGGCTGGGCTCTCAAGATGTACTCTCATGGGTGGCGGATGTTACACACTTGCCACGCACACTCTCAGATCACAGTCCGGTACAGTTAGAAGTAGACATCCCTCACTACGACCCACCTCCCTTCACCTGGCGCTTTCAAGCGTCAGCATTGAGAGACCCAGTATATGTCAACACCATACATAATGCAATAAAGGAATACTTCGATATTAACAGCCCGACAACAGAGGACCCAGGCTTGCTATGGGAGGCCTTCAAGGCTACCATCCGGGGAGTCTGCCTCAGTACAGCATCTGGTATCCTCAAAGACATCAGGCAACAAATACGCACACGTGAACAAGCCATACAAACCCTAGAGCAGGCATACACACAAACAGGAGACACTAAACTCTTGGGGGATATCCAAGTGCTATTAATGGAGCATGCTAGCTTCGCGACAGACGAATTGAAATATGTGACTAAACGAGCAACCGCAAGGAGGTATGGCGAAGGGGGTAGACCGGGCAGGGAGCTGGCCGCTAAGATATGCGCAGGCAGAACACCACAAAATGTCACAACTATCACCACCAACCCCGGGGAGGTAATCACTGACACCAAAGGTATACTAAGAGAGTTTATGAACACATATGGTACGCTATACGAAGCGCACCCCTCACCGTCGCAGACGGACCTACTGAAATATATGGAGGACATCGAGATGGCTTGGCTAGCGGATGGTCATAGAAAGTATCTGGAGCGCCCAATCACAATAGAGGAAGTCACCGACACCATCAGACGCTTACCTAATAACAAAGCACCTGGGCCGGACGGATTTGTGGCGGAATTCTATAAGGCATACGCTGACACACTAGCACCGCACTTAGTACAGATGTACGGAGCGGCGCACGAAGCCCAGACTCTGCCGGCGTCTCTAAGGGAGGCCCTGCTCATCACATTGCTAAAGCCTGGCAAGGATGCAGATAAATGTGACTCCTACCGTCCGCTGTCTTTGTTAAATGTAGACACCAAAATCATTGCTAGTCTGCTGGCAGACAGGCTAAAACCTCTCATGCCAATGTTAATCCGACCAGATCAGTCGGGATTCATCCCAGACAGGGCCACCACACACAACACCCGCACGCTGTTCGCGTTAGCACACTATCTGGCACCAGAAACGAAGGCAGTGGCTGTCTTGTTAGACGCAGCTAAAGCGTTCGACACCATTGGCTGGCCATTTATCCGCGCGGTGCTGGTGCGCATGGGTTTCCCATGGATATTTCAGGGATGGATAGCGATGCTCTACACAAACTTGACGGCACGCATCAGAGTAAACAGATACATATCAGAGCCCATACCTATCTGCAGAGGCACTAGACAGGGATGCCCGCTTTCTCCAATGCTTTTTGCTTTGGTGCTGGAACCTCTGGCCTGCAAAATCCGACAGCACTATCATCACTCAGCGATTCAAATGCCCTCCCGTCCCATACACATTTCACTGTACGCGGACGACATGGTGCTGTATGTCAAAAACCCGGAACAACACCTAAATCCTCTCCTGAGGGAATATATCAAGTTTGGTCACCAGGCCGGCTTGCAAATAAACTGGGATAAATCCCTGATACTGGCGCTAACAGACAGCACGCAACCGACTCCCCTGGATTATCCGTTGGAGTGGCAGGAGGAACCCACGAAATATCTGGGTATATGGTTTCACAGAGACCCAGAGGTGGTCGTCAGGACAAATTATGGGCGGACGATTGCAACCCTGGAGGATAAAATTAAAAAATGGAACAGACTTCCTCTATCATTGGCTGACAGGGCAGCGATAGTGAAAATGGTGCTCTTACCGAAATTTCTCTATCTATTCAACAACATCCCTATAAAACCTCCCGCTGCTGTCTTCCGAAACATCAAGACACTTGTGCTCAACTTGTTATGGGCGGGCAAGCAAGCAAGAATGGACCTACGCACCATGACCTTGCCTTACGCTAGGGGAGGGTTCAAAGTGCCAGACTTTTATCTCTATTATTTATGTGCGCAGGCACAATACGCGCATTTCTGGTATCATGAAGTGCCCTTTCTGACACACGTGGCGGTAGAAGAGGGTGACGCCGACCCAATCTTTCTGGCTAGTATACTCACACACAAACGCACCAAACTACATGAACGTGATATTAACACAGTCGACGCAACCGTAGAAGCATGGAGGCTCCTGGGCAAAGAGGCAAACTGTCTGCCGCTATACGCACCCACTCTACCACTGGCGCACCACCCAGCCCTCTCGGTGACACAGGAAAAGGTGGGAATGGATCTGTTCAGGCGGGCCGGAATAGACGCATTGGGGGACCTGTACAGGGATGGTGAATTTCAGACACTCGATAAACTGCACTACATCGCAAACCCGTCTCAACTGTTTACTTTCAACTTCTTCAGGCTACATAGAGCGATACGTGAACACTACCCATCATATCCGGAAGAGTCACCTACACTTGCACCTTTACAACTACTCCTGACCACACCCAAGGCATCTCACATGGTATCTAAACTTTATGCAAGTGCGCAAGGGGCAGTGGGGAATACCACACTCAAGGCCAGGGACAGGTGGAGCACTGGGCTTGTGGAGCCTCTGTCGGAGGAGGAATGGGACTCCGCATGCATGCTGACGGGCATGCTCACCCCTAACGGGAACTTGAAAATAATACACTACAAGTATCTGCATCCGGTATACCACACCCCACACAGACTACACAAACACGGGTTGCGAGAAGACTCCAACTGCTGCAGGTGTAACCAGGCAGGGGCTGACTTCATGCATCTAGCATGGCACTGTAGAAAGGTAGCGGGTTATTGGGAACAAGTTGTGCAGGTTTTGAATGAAATGTTGGGGATTAACATGTCCTGTGATGCAAAGATCTGCCTGTTGGGTATCACTCCGCACCTGAGAGCATTGAAGCGTAAATTCTGTGCGGTCGCACTCCTGTTGGCTAAAAGAAGGGTGTCAATCCACTGGAACAGTAAAAGAGCACCAGAGGTGAAACGCTGGGTTGAGGACATGGTGTACTGCCGAGACACGCTCAATACATATGAGGAGGAACTGCCGATCGGCTCTATGCCCAAAGATTACTGGGGATACCTGCGTGACTACTTACTTGTACATGGCACAGCAGAGTCAGAAGCGGAAGTTGTGTGAATGAACGCGTGTGGATGACAACAAAAGACAAACAGTTGTACAGTGCAGGCTCCTAGGGGGGAGGATGCTGTGATGCAGAGGGAGGGTTACAGAGGTGAAACTACAAGTTGGGGACTGTACAGTTAAGTTAAGTTTCAGTTAAATATACAAAAAAAACGAGAAAACGTAAGATTATTGATGTATAAGGTCGCGACCATAGCACTGCTACGCGACGGATTTCTATCTACTAATGCGCCGCCGGTCCGCTGGATGTCGGCTGATGGGCTGTGTAGTTCTGGAACAGTTGCTCGTAACCATGGTTACAGGGAGCCGGCCCGATGTGGTTGTAGGCAAGTGCACCATGGATGGTAAACGATTTGTACTCTGTGTGATAAAATAGTGCAATAAAATTCTTACACCAAAAAAAAACAAAAAAAAAACATTCATTTTCTTTCATCTTTTACAGACCACAAAACAACTAAAAATATCTAATTAAAGGAATAAAGAACCAAAACAATTTTCTAAAGGTAAGATTACAAAAACACAAACCAACTAATTGGAACAACTATGTTATTCTCACTAGGAAACTTCACCAATAAAATACAGATACCTAATAAAGCTCAGATTTTTTTTCCAGAAACACAGACAACAACTAATTTGCCGAAACCAGAGAACAATACAACATCTAATTGAAAGGTAAGATACATTGATTTATTTTCCTATACAATTAACAATTTTTTCTTCCTCACAATAAAGCAGGATTGCTTATATTCAAATACAAAAAAACTAGAGATGCATGAAATAAAAAATACAATAACAAAAATGAGTTCTCTGCATATTATCAAAAGGTCCATGCGGCCGACACTGACTTCACGGAACTAGAGAATAGCAAGATAATTAGGGATATAGACATGCCCCGTCTGTCAGAGGAGGACAAGAGCTATCTTGATTCTGCACTGATGGATGACGAAGTTGCCCAAGCGATTAGGCAGATAAAATCGGGTAAAGCGAAAGGCCCTAATGGGATACCTATCGAATTGTATAATTTGAGCGCGAATAAATTAGCCCCTCGTATTCGCACCATGTTCATGGAGAGTAGGGAAAGTAGGGAGCTTCCTTATGACTAGCGTGTGGCGAAAATAGTGGTCATACATAAAGTGGGCAAGCCTAGAACACTATGCTCTTCCTATAGGCCCATATCGTTACTCAACGCAGAGCCCAAAATACTGGTGAAACTTCTAGCTACCAGACTGGTCAAGGTGATCAGGTCTCTGATTCACCCGGATCAATCCGGGTTCATGCCACGCCGTAACACGAAATTTACGCAGGCTGCACGGAGTCCTTGGGGGGGCCCGAGGATCCATGAACAGACGGTGCTAGTCTCCCTAGATGCCACAATGGCTTTTGATAGAGTGGAGTGGTAGTATTTGTTTGCAGTGATGGCAAAGCTGGGCTTCGGCAGTGAATTTCTCAGTTGGGTGCGACTGCTCTATGCGAAACCCTGGGCGAGAGTAGTCGTCAACGATTGCAAGTCCGGTGACTTTTTATTGGGGAGAGGCACCAGACAGGGATGCCCACTGTCTCCGTTGCTCTTCGCGCTTGCGATGGAGTCATTGGCATCATGTGTGAGATGGGATAGGTCGATTCGGGGTCTGCAGTGGACTCTTGACTGGGAAGATAAGATTTTGTTATACACAGACGACGTGCTGCTGTATCTTACTAGCCCCTCGGAGTCCTTTCGCAACTTCCTAGATTTGCTTGATATTTTCAGCAGATACTCTGGATTGGCCATCAACTGGACCAAGTCGGTGCTGTTTGTGGTGGTGGGTGATCCGTCGACGATCCCGCAGTTGTGCCCTGTTCGTGTCGAGACAACAGGATTTAAGTATCTGGGCATGTACATCACTCTCGACCCAAAACTGCGGTATGACATTAATCTTGCCGCTCCGTTAAATCGGTGTAGGAAGGACGTGGAGCGCTGGAAGACCCTTCCCTTCTCATTGCTTGGGAGAGCCGTCCTCTTCAAGATGATGGCACTGCCACAGTTTCTGTATACTTTACAGAACTCTATGAACCCTGTACCGGCTGCGTATTTCAGGGATATAGAGGCTCTCCAGAGGCAGCTTCACTGGGATGGCAAAGCCTGCATTGCTTTCAATAAATTAACTCTCCCTTGGTATGATGGCGGTATTGGATTTCCAGATTTGCGGAAGTACTATTAGGCCTCGCAATTGGCTGCAGTGAACCACATTATCTATGGACGTCCAGGAGACCCGGGCTATGCCATGGACCGGGGTCAGGCCCCTGGTGGGATGCTTGATAGGGCCTTGTACTCTCGACCTGGGAGATTTCCTTTGACTGGTCCGACTGCACATGTGACACAGGTGTGGCACGTGGCCAATAAAAGTCTTGGGTGGGAGGGTAAGTTGACACTAGCTACCCCCTTGCTGAATTCTGAGAGATTGGGCAGCCTGTGGAACACCAAGGGGTTCAATGGATGGGACATTATTGGAATTACCCGGATAAAGGATGTGTGGGGGAAGGACTCAGTGCATACATTTCAGTCCCCTGTACAATATAGGCTTCATAAGAATGAATATTTCCGATATCTGCAGGTGAGACATGCTCTCTCCACTCATGTTCCCAAGGGCACCGAACTCCCTGAGGCCTCCCCTCTTGAGGACCGTGTGCTGGATGGGCATATTCCAGAGAAAACCATTTCATTGATATATCGGAAATTGGTCAATAATTTGGATAACCCATTGGTGAGGATTAGAGCTCAGTGGAGTGTGGATGGGCTAGAGCTTGATGACGAGGATTGGGTGGAGGCGGTGTCCTCCACCAAGGTAGTCGCTATCCAGATACGGCTCCAACATGTGCAGCTAAAGATATTGCATAGATCCTACGTAACAGGGCCCCGTCAGGTACGAATCGGGCGTGCTGAGAGTGGAGTTTGCAGGAGAGGGTGCGGAGCAGTTGTGTCAGACGAGGTCTTCCTCAGCATCTGTCGAGTTGATATAAGTGCCCACTTCTCGATACCTCCAATTCTGATTGTAGTAAATACACAGAATATGGAAATGATCAAGCGGCGGGAAAAGGGTGTTAGGTAGGGAACAGCAGGAAGGGAGATCTGAAAAGGAAAAGTTAATGCTGCAAGTTTTCCTAATATTTTCGAAGCTCTGCAACAAATCAAATAACTAAAATAGCTTCTTAAATTAAAAGGCTATTTGACTTTAAATTCAGCCTTAGCTCCAAAGTCATCAAAAGGTAACAATATCTTGAATTGCGTACTAACAAACACATTAGCTTCTCAGGGCTACAAAGGACTTAATGACTCTTTTCCTTGTAAATATCCTCTTTACATTGATAGCCACAAATATCTCTTTGTCTTGTAAATATTTGCTTTACATTGGTAACCTCTAATGTCTCTTTACCTTGTAAATATTCACTTTACATTGGTAATCTTCAAACCCAAAAAACTGCACATGAATATAACTCTTTAAACAAAATGAATCCCTTTGTTAATACACTGTAAACTGAATTGCGCCAGTTAAGAATAGCGACCTAAACTATTCAAAGATGAACTCAAGAAGATTGAGTCTAAACTCTCACGGAATTATATCAAAGGAAACAATGAATGTTTTAATTTTCCCAAAGAAACATTCTAAAAACACTTTTGCAATCATTGCGCCAAATTTGAGCCTTTAAATAACCCAATTGGTCCTACCTTTAGAGTACGACCTACTCTACTCAATAGAAGGGCGTGGCTGCAGAAATCCAAAACTTCGGAGATCAAACTTACAGGAACTGCAAACTTCTCCACTGCCACCTATCAACTGGAATCGCCTTCTCAAAAGGACCTTCTGCTGGATACAACTTGCCTTCTGCAATGAGAACCAAAATTGCTTCCCAAAGCTCTGTTTCCAAACCAGAGCATCAGGAGGAAGCTGCCACACCTTCAAAATCCCTAGAATAGTGAGCAAAGGGGTCTGTGCGTGGTCACGTACGTTGACGTGACTACGCCCGATGTTTTCTCCTTACACGCGTCCATAGGAAATGCCTACGCATCTCGCGGATGCGACCGCTTGCCAATTCCCAAGCATCTCGCGGACTCGTTGAAGCCGCTTGCCAATTCCCATGCATCTCGCGAACGCGTTGAGGTTGCCAAACCTCACGCATCTTGCGAACGCGTTCAGGGTGCCAAATCTCACGCATTAGGCGGACAGGGGAGGATAAACTTCATACAAAGTGTACATTGCAGGACATAAAAAGTACATTACATCACAGTACATCACAGTGTTGTACAATTGTACCACCAACGCCCCTTTGAAGGAAAGCAATGTACCTTTCCACACAAATGCCTAGGACATGGTACATGACGTGGGGCGGGCCCTAGACCGCAAGCCACTCTAGTCCTGACAGTACTCCCCCCTCCCAAGAGCGGTCTAGGGCCCAGCTTTGTAGGATGGAGGAGGTGGAAGCTGGGTAACAAACGAGGGGCAGGTATGTTCTCAGCTGGTTCCCAAGAATCGTTCTCAGATCCATAACCTTTCCAGGATAACAGATACCATAGCTTTGTACCCCTGTGCTTAGAGTCTAGTATCTTTTGTACTTCATACTCCCAATTGCCATGAACTAAGATCGGTGCTGGTTTAGGAGTTATATTTTGTTTAGCTGGTTTTAGCAAAGACGTATGAAACACAGGATGAATTCGTAAGGTCTTGGGAAGTCGTAGTTTATATGTTACTGGATTGACCTGACGAATCACTGAATATGGACCGATGAACTTGGGGTGAAATATGTTTTTATGTTTGAAATGTAAGTTCTTTGTGGACAACCACAGTTTGTCTCCTGATCCATACGTTGGTCCTGATCGATGATGTTTATCATATTGTCTTTTGTACTCTTCCTTACTTTGTAATAATCTTTTGCGAATTTTCTGGTGAACAGTCTGCATGAGTTGTACTGTGTCTTGTACTGCTGGTGCATTACTTTCCTCTTTGGGCAGTGTTAAAGGGATTGTCTTTGGTAAATATCCATAAAGAGTTTCAAAAGGGGATGATCCTGTAGATGAGTGAGGTGACAATTATAAGCTATTTCTGCAATCCACAACAATTCTAACCAAGATCGTTTGGAATCTGTTACATAGCATCTCAAATATTGTTTTAATGATTGATTTAAACGTTCGGTTTGACCATCCGTTTGCGGATGATAACTGGTAGACATATTTGAAGTGATCTGTAGACATTGACACCATTGCTGCCAAAATTTGGAGGAAAACTGAGAACCTCGATCTGATAACAATACTGACGGCAAACCATGTAATCGTACTACATTCTCCAGAAAGATTTGCGCTAATTGTCCTGCCGTAGGCAATCGTTTACAAGCAATGAAATGTGCATACTTAGTTAGACTGTCTACAACAACCAAGATAACTGAATGCTGATTGACTTGTGGGAGATTTGTAATAAAGTCTAGAGAAATATGGTCCCATGGTTTGGTTGGTGTAGGTAAAACTGTAATAGCCCTTTTGGTTTACTGTGATCCGTTTTAAACCTTGCACAAGTCTCACAATTCTGAGCCATTTGAATTACATACTTTTGAAGAGTTGGCCACCAGAATATTTTTTGTATCTTTTCTATAGTATTTTTAGGACCAGCATGCCCTGCCATGGGATGAGAGTGTAACCAGTTGAATACAGTTCTTTGTAGTTCTTTGGTAGGGAGATAAACTTGTTTTCCATGGAATGGTATTCCTTCTTTGATTGTTTGATTCTCCCCTTTATTTTCCCATTTTTTCCTTTGAGAAAGAGTAAAGTTTTCATAAATATTTTCTAGGAATTGATCAGCAGACAACAAACAAAGTACTTTATCTGGATCTATGATGGCTTGTGGAGCTCCTTCTAATCTTTGCAAAGAGGAGTCTTGTCTGGAAAGAGCATCTGCTTTTTTATTATCTTGTCCTGGACGATAAGTTACTATAAAATCATATTCTGCAAAAAACATCATCCATCTTAACTGCCTTGGTGTCAACATTCTGGCTGAACTCATGAATTGCAGATTTCTGTGATCTGTATATACTGTTACTGTGAATTTTGCTCCCATTATATAATGTCTCCATTCTTTGAACGCTTCTAGAATAGCAAGCAATTCTTTTTCTGCGATAACATAGTTTTGCTCTGCTGAGTTCAATTTCCGAGACATGTATGCAACTGGGTGCATTTGACCAGTTTTGGGATGTCTTTGAGAAAGAATGGCTACTATAGCTACATCTGAGGCATCGGCTTCAATAATGAAAGGTTCGTTAACATCTGGATGCATCAAAATTGGAGCTGCTGTAAATGCATTCTTTAAATTCTGGAATGCATCATTAGCTTCTGGAGTCCATTCAAATTTCACCTTCTTTCTTAGTAATCGAGTGATAGGAGCAACCACTGCTGAAAAGTGATCAATAAAACAACGATAGAAATTCGCAAATCCCAAAAAGCATTGTACATCTTGAACTGAATTTGGAATGGGCCATTCAGCTACTGCTTGAATCTTTCTATCAGTCATTTTCATGCCAGTTGGTGTGAGTAGCACTCCTAAGAACTCTACTTCAAAAACATGGAAGTCACATTTAGTTAACTTACAATACAGATTATGTGCTTGCAGGGTTTTCAAAACTTGTTTAACATGACCTTCATGTTTTTCCACTGAGTCCGAATATATTAGAATATCGTCTACATGACCTTCATGTTTTTCCACTGAGTCCGAATATATTAGAATATCGTCTATATAAACGATTACAAACAGGTCCAAAAATTCTCTTATAACATCATTGAGGAAAAACTGAAAGGCTGCTGGAGCATTGCAAAGGCCAAATGGCATTACCAAATATTCAAATAAGCCATATCGAGTTTTGAAAGCAGTCTTCCCCTCGTCTCCTTGCCGTATTCGTACCAAGTGATAAGCCCCTCTAATATCAAGTTTAGTATAAATCACTGCTGTCTTAACTTGATCTAAAAGGACAGGGATTAAAGGCAAGGGATATTTGTTCTTAATCGTTATCTTGTTCAACGCCCTATAGTCAATGCAAGTTCTTAATTCCCCATTGGCTTTTGGGATAAAAAACAAAGGGGAGGCGGCTGGTGATTTAGAAGGGCGGATAAAACCATTTTCCAAATATTGATCTAAATAGTCTCTCAGATGTTGATTTTCCTTTTCTGATAAAGCATAAATTCTACAATTTGGTACACAAGATCCTGGTATGAGGTCAATCTGGCAGTCATAACTACGATGAGGTGGGAGTTTTGCAGCCTTTTCTTCACTGAATACCTCATGATATTCTTTGTAGACTATGGGTAATATCGTCTCCTTTTCTTCTGCAGTTGCTATTTGACTCACAGTTGGTTCCAAAGATTTTAGACAGGATGACTGACAAAAATCAGAAAGAAATACAAGTTCTCTTTTTTGCCAATCAATCAAAGGATTATGTAAACAAAGCCAGGGCATTCCTAAAATAAATCCATATTGGGGAGCTTGTATTACATCAAATTGCACTTCTTCTCTATGTCTTTGTTTCTTTGAATCTTCGCAAACCATAATCACCCTGGAAGTTTGCATCGTGACTGGCCCTCCAGACAAAATTTTCCCATCCACTGCTTGCACAATTTCTGGTGTTTCTTTTTTTTCACAGATGATACTTAGCCGTTGAGCAGTTTCTAGATCGACAAAACTTCCAGTGGCTCCAGAATCGATTAAGACTTCCATTTGCCAGATTTTTAGAGTTATTTGTATTCGAACTGCTAAATCTAAAATGAGCTTTGCAATTAGATGCACAAGAGTTTATGGAAGGGTAAGCGAAGGTACCCAAGAGATCCCCTTCTAAACATCTTGGGCAAATTAGTTTTCCGACGTTTGATCGGTTCTTTCGATGACTGCTGCCTTATTGATATTAGGAGATTTATTTTTGGGTTTCATCATGCAATCTTTTACAAAATGCCCTTTACGACCACAGTAAAGACACTGACCATTTTTCATCTGCTATCTTTTTCTTCCTTTGATAAAGGTTGCCAGAGAGTTCCGATTTCCATTGGTTCTGAACTTGATTCGGAATGGGCAAATGGGGTTCGAGATCTTGGTTCATTCTTCCAACTTGGTTTTTCGCCTCTTTTTTTATCTGATCTTCTTTCAGAGAGTCGATGATCTAGACGTAAGGTTAAGTTTATCAAATCTGAACAAGCTGTTGGTTGTGGGTCAATTTGGGCTAGAACATCCTTTAACTCGTCTTTCAGACCTTGATAAAAGAGAGCAGCCCTTTTTTCTTCAGGCCAAGAGGTTTCTGCAACCAGTCTATTAAAATGAGACAGATATGTAATGAGGTCTCTGCTTCCTTGTCTTAACTGTAGTAGTTCTCGATCAGCAGATAGAGTGACAGTTCGCCTATCAAACACCTTTTCAAATTCCTCAACAAAGCGTCTCCAATTATACAATAAAGTGCTATCTTGCCTAACTAATGGAACCGCCCAATTAGCAGCATCTCCAGACAGATAGGAAATTAAAAACGCAATCCTAGATTGAGGGGTAGGAAAGGCGGTTGGTCTACAGGAATAATGTAACTCAATTTGTGTTAAAAATGTTTGCACTTTCGAAGGATCCCCCGAGAAACGTTCAGGAGAAGCTAAAGGAATTTGCGGTGGAACAGTGACTGAAATGTTAGTAGAAGCTCTAGCACCAGTATCCTGAACCTCATCAGGAAGTGGAGTACTCTGAAGTTGTGTATTTTCCACCTTTTCGGCCAATAACGTGGTTGCATTCATGGTTTCATTTAAATCAGCCTGCATCTTTACAATAACTGCCATCAAATCATCAATGGTGGCCATTATGGCAACTCAGACAGATCGGGAGGAAAAGAATTTGTGGGCTCACTATTCTGTCAGACGAGGTCTTCCTCAGGATCTGTCGAGTTGATATAATGGCCCACCTATCGATACCTCCAATTCTGATTGTAGTAGATACACAGAATATTGAAGTGATCAAGCGGGGGGAAAAGGGTGTTAGGTAGGGAACAGCAGGGAGGGAGATCTGAAAAGGAAAAGTTAATGCTGCAAGTTTTCCTAATATTTTTGAAACTCTGCAACAAATCAAAAATAACTCAAATAGCTTCTTAAATTAAAAGGCTATTTGACTTTAAATTCAGCCTTAGCTCCAAAGTCATCAAAAGGTAACAATATCTTGAATTGCGTATTAACAAACACATTAGCTTCTCAGGGCTACAAAGGACTTAATGACTCTTTTCCTTGTAAATATCCTCTTTACATTGATAGCCACAAATATCACTTTGTCTTGTAAATATTTGCTTTACATTGGTAACCTCTAATGTCTCTTTACCTTGTAAATATTCACTTTACATTGGTAATCTTCAAACCCAAAAAACTGCACATGAATATAACTCTTTAAACAAAATGAATCCTTTTGTTAATACACTGTAAACTGAATTGCACCAGTTAAGAATAGCGACCTAAACTATTCAAAGATGAACTCAAGAAGATTGAGTCTAAACTCTCACGGAATTATATCAAAGGAAACAATGAATGTTTTAATTTTCCCAAAGAAACATTCTAAAAACACTTTTGCAATGATTGCGCCAAATTTGAGCCTTTAAATAACCCAATTGGTCCTACCTGTAGAGTACGACCTACTCTACTCAACAGAAGGGTGTGGCTGCAGAAATCCAAAACTTCGGAGATCAAACTTACAGGAACTGCAAACTTCTCCACTGCCACCTATCAACTGGAATCGCCTTCTCAAAAGGACCTTCTGCTGGATACAACTTGCCTTCTGCAACGAGAACCAAAATTGCTTCCCAAAGCTCTGTTTCCAAACCAGAGCATCAGGAGGAAGCTGCCACACCTTCAAAATCCCTAGAATAGTGAGCAAAGGGGTATGGGCGTGGTCGCGCACGTTGACGTGACTACGCCCAGTGTTTTCTCCTTACACGCGTCCATAGGAAATGCCTACGCATCTCGCGGATGCGACCGCTTGCCAATTCCCACGCATCTCGCGGACGCGTTGAAGCCGCTTGCCAAATCCCACGCATCTCGCGGACGCGTTGAGGTTGCCAAACCTCACGCATCTTGCGGACGCGTTCAGGGTGCCAAATCTCACGCATTAGGCGAACAGGGGAGGATAAACTTCATATAAAGTGTACATTGCAGGACATAAAAAGTACATTACATCACAGTACATCACAGTGTTGTACAATTGTACCACCAAAGCCCATTTGAAGGAAAGCAATGTACCTTTCCACACAAATGCCTAGGACATGGTACATGACGTGCGGCGGGCCCTAGACCGCAAGCCACCCTAGTCCTGACAAGTTGGTACATTGATGCATATCCTCTGGCACTGAGATGAGATACAGTTGTACTGGGCAAAGATTCACGATGAGCTGAAGGAAGTTTTTGGGGTGGGGATGCAGCCAGAAGCCTGGAGATGCTTGCTGAATGTGTGGGAGCCATCTGTTTTAAGTGTCTATCAGAAGCAGTGGGTTACGCTAACATATATGGTGGCTAAGCGTAATATCGCTCAACTTTGGGGAGCCAGCCAGCTTCCCCAAATCAATAAATGGGCAGAGCACCTTGACTGGTGCATGTTTAGAGATAGGTCAGTATATGTGGCCAGGGGTTGCCCGCAGAAGTGGGGTAAGATTTGGAGGGCGTGGAACAGCCACCGTGGGGAAATTTGTGAGCCAGCCATGTCCGGTTTAGACCCGACAGCACAAGAATCCACCGGACCCTAATATTGATTGTTGTGTATTTGATTCTGTGTTGTGCCGCATTGACCCATGTGCTAGTAGTGAATGCATCCACCTGAGAATTAATTGTATGTATTTTATTTGTTTTTTTGTTTGTTTTGTAACAATAAAAATATTTATGAAAAAAAAGAAAAAAAATGCAGTATGCACCCGCTACTGTGGCGGGCGCATCCTAATACCCCCCACGGGACCCCCGCCCTTATGGCGGGTGGTCCCATAATCCTATAGGATGGCGGGCGGACTTGGTCCGCCCGTCATCCTAATGAACCCCTTAATCTCACTAATTCTTATTGATTCTCAATCACTATCTGTATTCACTCCTACTCACTCACAAACACACATTCTCACATAGGGATGCCTATGCTCACTTACACAAACACACAATCATGCACATGTACACATAAAACATACAACATACATTTAACATTTTATTTCACTATGCAGCTGCCTATGAAGTTGCTGTTCTGGCACCTGGTGCTTCATTTTTTATTACACAAAAACAAAATAATTGAATAATATTAATTCATAGTTTAATAAAAAAATTAGTAGAAAACAAGGTAGGTAGAGCTACAATTCCCATAACAGTGAGCTCTCCCTGTGTTCTTGGCACTGAGTTTACCACCTCTGAGGCCAAGGGTCAGAAAGGCAATGCCAGCGTTCACAAGGGGAAAGCCCTAGGCATCCCCTAATAGAGTTTGTGCACCATTATGGTAGATATGTGGATCAATAAGCTATCCTTTAATGTTTGGTTTCTGAAGACGTAGGAGCTCACAAGTTACGAAAGTCTGCACAGCTGTTTCTTTGGGTTGTTGCAGACTTATGTGCTATATTCTGTGCTCCATTAGTACTTTCCTTTTTGGCTTTTTTTATGCCTGGGTGCCAGTTTTTCTAACTGAGCTCTTACAATTTCTCATTTTTTTAAAAGGTTCGTTTATTGGCATTTTCCAGTAAGTACACATAACAAATCAATAAACAGTCTTTAGTGCGATCGAATCACAAGCAAAACATCTTCAATTTTACCATGGTCCAGTTCTCCCTGCAGCCAGCTTTCCCTTTATTCAACTATACGTTTATACAATAGCTCTGTGTGTTGCCTCCACTATGTTCTAATTGTGTTATGGTAGCTAGAGGGTCTGGTATTTTCAGTATAATCCCCCCCCCCCTGGGTGCCAGGTCCTTTGCTGCATGTTTGTCTCTTTCGGATGCTTTTAATGTGATCTTCATCTGCCAGCGCCCCTTCTTGCAGACCGCGTCTCCAGGCCGAGACCTCTGGCGCCCCAACTAACAGCAATCTGGCATCCCACCAGTACTACTCCTAGTGCCGGCATTAAGGCTGACATTTTCTGTACTTTACCCCCAACCTCCGGGGGAGCATCCCTATTACACACAGTTGTGGGATGATGACTCAAGTTATGTCACCAGTGCGCCAACTAACCCTTCCAGTCGCCAAGTCCAGGTTATATGCAGGAAGCCCACCGAAGGCTGGCCACATCTAACATATCTAGAAGGTTCGAGTTTACAGGGGTCATGTACGTTTGGTGCATGTAGTTGAATTGTGTGAGTTTAAAGCGAGAATTTGGCAACACTAGTCAGAGCTGGTTGCAATCTCTCTGCCATTCTGCATGAGTCAGTTTATTTTCCATCCTGCATTCTACCTTTCCTTAGCTTGCATAGTATACCCCCTTTATCTATGGGGAGGGCCACATTTAGGTGTGTGATGATTCGCCAAGTCTCCCTGTCATTGCAATACTACATACTCCTAGGGCTCGTCAATAAAAGTAGTTCAGACTCCATGGACTGTGTGAGCCAGCTGTGCGTACTGTGAGAACTGTTCCCGCCCAACTCTGAATTGATAAACCGTTTGTTAAAATAGGGATTGCCCACAGTCTAACAGACTCCTTCGCACCACTTAATGAAGAACATATCCTTAAAAGGCGACACAAAGGTGGAAGTACTCACAGGGGCAAATCTTCTGTAAAGGGCGTCACCATCACTACCCAGTGCAAAACTCGACCCATATGTTGCAATAGGGGAGGGAGTCAGGGCCTGTTCTCCCCTTCATGAGCACCTCAAGCAGTGTGTGTGGGTCATATGTTTCCACCAGGAGGGCCTCGTTCCTGTTGAGTCAATGAACCATGTATGCAAAATACAAAAAGAGATCAGGCAGCCCAGGGTCTCCACTCAACCAAGCTTGAGTGTTTCCAGCTTGACCCAGCTTCTGCTGCCCACCTAGACCAAGTTCACCAACAGTTTAGCCAACTGCACAAATGTGGGAAAGGGACTAATTGTGTTCTGTGAAACATAGAGGCAGCACGCCAGGAAGACCATCGTTGCCACTGAAACCTGCCCCATGATGGGTAGTGGGATCATCTTCCAGAACTCCACAGACTGACCAAGCACCCTCACGATTTTCCCCACATGAAGTGCTAGTGGGGCTCCGGGTCCCGCACGACCCAGATCCCCAGGTATCGGACAGATACCTGCACCCAGTTCACATCTAAAACCGACAGGAGCTTTGAAACCTCCCACTCCAACCCAGCTAGGGACAAGAACTTGGACCTATCCATGTGTGTGTGCCGTCTGGAGTCTTCAGTACATCTGCTTAGATCCCCAGTAGTATGTGGACCAAACGCTCCAGGTCCTCAAGTAGACCAAATCATCAGTGGCACATTAGGACACCAAGTGCAGGGTATCACAAAGGTCAACCCCCCATGGACCAAGCCTGGCACGCAGGACACATGCCAGCAGTACCATTGCTGCCGCAAATAGTATGGGGGAAAAGGAGCAGCCCTGCCTCAACCCCCTTCCCAACCCCCAGACATCTTAGACCATCCCCCGTGTGCACCTGTGCCAATGGTCATGAACATAAGAGACGCACACATATATACCCTGAACCAAATCCCAAAGTCCACATATACTGCCACCCCACCGTGTAGAATGCCTTTTCTATATGCAGGGACACCACCAAAAATAAAAATGTAAATGTAAATCCGTATTTGTAAAGCGCAAACTACGATAGGAATGAACCTACTAGTAGTAAGGAAAGGGAATTTTATTCACTTTCAGGAAACTCAGAAGAGTCCGATGTGGAAGTTATGTTATGTTATCTTATGTTAAAATTATTTTTACAGCCTATGGACACCAAGCAGTTTCATTGTGCTAGGAGCGGCAGGAGTGTGGCAGAAAGATTTCTGGAACATTATTCATAGGCTTGCGGGAACAAGAGAGTTTTAAGGAGAGTTCTGAATTGAGTGTAGCTCGTTACCAATCTCAGCTCATTCGGGAGGGAGTTCCAAAAAAGAGGGCCAGAAAAGAGAACCTGAGACCACTGTGTTTTTTTCGTTTGAAGGTGGGGATGATGAGCAGGTTAAGGTAAGAAGAGCGAAGTCGCGTGAGGGAACATAACGTTGTATCCTGGAAGAGATGAAAACAGGGCCTTAAAAACACGATTCAGAAAAGGGGGTGGTGATGAACAGAGTGTCTGAATTAAGTAGACCACTCTTACCCAGTCCAAAGATCAGGGCTTGATCCATCACCGTTATTTATCTCACTGCACCATCCCAGCTCAGAACCTGGCTATATGCAAATCAGTCTGTCCCTGGCCCAGTGCATCATGGGAACAGGGCAGACTAAACTACCAAGCCAATTCTTCACCAGAAAGGAGACAAGCTACTGGGGAGCGGTTTCTGGCATTTCAGCCTTCTTCGGCCCGGCTTGCTTGAATCCTGATGATGCAGTGAGAAAGGGACTCATGTCTGAGTATACCCTGCCACAACTATAGTGGCCAAAAACGATTCAGAAAAGGGGGTGGTGATGAACAGAGTGTCTGAATTAAGCAGACCACTCTTACCCAGTCCAAAGATCAGGGCTTGATCCATCACTGTTATTTATCTCACTGCACCATCCCAGCTCAGAACCTGGCTATATGCAAATCAGTCTGTCCCTGGCCCAGTGCATCATGGGAACAGGGCAGACTAAACTACCAAGCCAATTCTTCACCAGAAAGGAGACAAGCTACCGGGGACCGATTTCTGGCATTTCAGCCTTCTTCGGCCCGGCTTGCTTGAATCCTGATGATGCAGTGAGAAAGGGACTCATGTCTGAGTATACCCTGCCACACCTATAGTGGCCAAAAACGATTCAGAAAAGGGGGTGGTGATGAACAGAGTGTCTGAATTAAGCAGACCACTCTTACCCAGTCCAAAGATCAGGGCTTGATCCATCACCGTTATTTATCTCACTGCACCATCCCAGCTCAGAACCTGGCTATATGCAAATCAGTCTGTCCCTGGCCCAGTGCATCATGGGAACAGGGCAGACTAAACTACCAAGCCAATTCTTCACCAGAAAGGAGACAAGCTACCGGGGACCGGTTTCTGGCATTTCAGCCTTCTTCGGCCCGGCTTGCTTGAATCCTGATGATGCAGTGAGAAAGGGACTCATGTCTGAGTATACCCTGCCACACCTATAGTGGCCAAAAACGATTCAGAAAAGGGGGTGGTGATGAACAGAGTGTCTGAATTAAGCAGACCACTCTTACCCAGTCCAAAGATCAGGGCTTGATCCATCACCGTTATTTATCTCACTGCACCATCCCAGCTCAGAACCTGGCTATATGCAAATCAGTCTGTCCCTGGCCCAGTGCATCAATGGAACAGGGCAGACTATACTACCAAGCCAATTCTTCACCAGAAAGGAGACAAGCTACCGGGGACCGGTTTCTGGCATTTCAGCCTTCTTCGGCCCGGCTTGCTTGAATCCTGATGATGCAGTGAGAAAGGGACTCATGTCTGAGTATACCCTGCCACACCTATAGTGGCCAAAAACGATTCAGAAAAGGGGGTGGTGATGAACAGAGTGCCTGAATTAAGCAGACCACTCTTACCCAGTCCAAAGATCAGGGCTTGATCCATCACCGTTATTTATCTCACTGCACCATCCCAGCTCAGAACCTGGCTATATGCAAATCAGTCTGTCCCTGGCCCAGTGCATCAATGGAACAGGGCAGACTATACTACCAAGCCAATTCTTCACCAGAAAGGAGACAAGCTACCGGGGACCGGTTTCTGGCATTTCAGCCTTCTTCGGCCCGGCTTGCTTGAATCCTGATGATGCAGTGAGAAAGGGACTCATGTCTGAGTATACCCTGCCACACCTATAGTGGCCAAAAACGATTCAGAAAAGGGGGTGGTGATGAACAGAGTGTCTGAATTAAGCAGACCACTCTTACCCAGTCCAAAGATCAGGGCTTGATCCATCACCGTTATTTATCTCACTGCACCAGCGATGACAGAAATGCCCGACTGGGAGGTCTCCAGCGGGGAGCGGTTGTTTGAAGGATTGGACTTATCTGACCAAGCAAGCGTGGGCCCGGATAAGGAGATGCAAAGCCATGTATCGCTGGAAACAATCTTTAGATCAATCTCAGAGCATATGTTGGAAACACGGGCAGAGAATTTAAAAACATATGCAGCATGCAGGAAGTTGCAAAATACAGTTAGACGCTTGGCAAAAACATGTAATTATTTTACCGAGAGGATGGCGGAAGCAGAGATTCTCATCTCATTGCTAGAAGATCAGATGGTGGCTCAAAAAGACGCTGTCGCAGACATAAAAGCCAATAAAGATGATGTGCATGACAAGCTAGTTGATTTAGAAAATCGCCTGCGCCGTAACAAGCTGCGCATTCTTGGTGTTCCAGAAGGACTTAAGGGCAAGATGCCCGAAGAGTTGTAGTTGAGTTGTTTGAAGAAGCGCTCCCTGAGGTGAAAGAATGGAATTGGCCACAGAAAATTCAACGGGCGCACAGATTTCCGTTTCGGCAACGGCCAGTAAGGAGTGGGCAAGTGGTGCAATAGCCAAGGGCCATTTTGATTTCCCTCAATAATTTCTTGTCTAGGCAGGCACTATATGATCTGGCTAGACCAGATAAGAAGAGAACTGGTAAAGGGATGCAATTCTTAGTGAGACCTGATTACTGCCACTCCACAGTGGAAAAGAGATGGCAGCTGCTGCAGTTGACTACTCCTGTTTAAGCTAAAGGCGTACAAGTGTTTCTACTACAACCAGCTACTTTAAAGACTGTCAATAAGGGACAGATATGTTTTTTACTTCTGACATTGCATCCAAAAAATACCTTCAATCCTTGGGTTGAGGATAATTATATAGGCAAATGGATCCTGCATGCAATGATATGATTTCTTCTCTTGCTACTTCCTGTTAATTTTTTTCTCTTAAGCCGTATATATAAAAGGATGCGGGAAAGAAGAGTACCACGTGGGCTATTCACCGAGCATCACAAGGGCGATTGGCCCTAAGGCCTCATTAATGGGGGAGAGTCACGGGCAGGGCAGGTGGGGGGTCCTTTAGGGCGGTGGTGCGGGGGTGTAGAGGGCCACTTGGGGAGTAAAGGGTTGGGTGGGAATCTGTTAAAGGGTAAAAATTCAGTTCATAGTATGTGCTGTAGGAATCTTAGAGTATTTTTTTTATATATTGATGGCCATGAGATACCTACATATTAATGGCAGATAGGAGGCTGTGTATATGTTCATTTAATATTTGTGGGCTGAACAATGTCCTCAAGAGGAAACGCGCTATCGCTGAGCTGCAGCTAATAAACCCTGATATTCTTTGTTTGCAAGAGACGCATGTCCCCTGGTCCAATCGTAGGATACTATCTGAGCTGGGATTTACATTGTTATCAACTTCTAGACAATCCATTATGAATAGGGGGGTGGCGATCATGGTGCATCATGGTATAATCGGTACGGGTAGAGAGAGGGTGGACAATCTGGGGAGGTGGGTTATTACTGACTGTATTCTAGGGGGCACTAAGACTGTGCTGTGTACAGTATATGGTTCAAATTTGGATGAGGCTGAGATTTTGGTGTTTCTGAATGTTGAGCTGGCACTTTGGGGGACCCCATTGATACTATTTGGGGATTTTAGTATGCATGGGGATGAACAGACGTGGGATTCTCATTTTGTTAGGTATAAAGGGCGTAAGCCTAAAGTATTTAGGGCTTTGCAACAGCTGTTACAGAATCACAGACTAGTTGATGGGTGGACGGCAGTGAATCATGGAGATCCGGGGTATACATTTTTCTCGTACCCGCACATTAAGTTTGTTCGGTTAGACCATATTTATTTTCCTCGGTTGTTGACCGTTGGTGCAAGGATGCAGATGTGACCTCATATTACATAAGATCATGGACCCGTGGTTATGGGTCTTGCTAGTCTTAGCCTCCAGAGGGAACAGCGGTCCTTTACATTCAACAAAAAACTTTTAAGCGATGAGGAATATATTCGTCATATCCAAATCTGGGCTACACTGTTTCTGGATAGCAATAGAGGATCGGCTGCCCAACCAATGATCTGGTATTCTTTGAAAGCAGGACTAAGGGGTGAAACACTTAGCTATGGCTGGGCAAAGCAGAAACGACAGAAAGAACAAATGCTGGGTTTACTCGAGGAGTTAAAGAAGGCTGAGTGTGAACTTATACAAGCGGGTAGAACAAATGCAGATAGTAAAGAAGCGCAAACCAAGACGGCCTGCTGTAAGGCCAGGATTAATGGGGTATGGATTCAAGAAATAGCTGCACAGTTCAAAATACATAAGGAAGAAAGAAATAAATATGGGGAAGCAACTGGTAGATGTCTAGCTCAAAGACTGCGGCGCAGACAAACCTCCCAGCGAATTGAAATTCTGGAAGATGGTAAAGGGGACACAGTTGAGACCATGGAAGGCATAATGGAGTTATTTCACTCATATTATAAAGAATTATATACCCAATATTTTGTGGAGCAGTATAGTATAGGGCGGTATCTCGATAATTTTGATCTAACTGAGATAGGTCTAGTTGAACGGGAAGAGTTAGAAGCCCCTATTACCATGCTAGAACTTCAGACAGGATTAGATGGATTAGTGCTAGGGAAACCAGCAGGGCCAGATAAACTCCCCTTGGAGGTCTATCGGATAGTTTTCTCTATTATAAAGGAGGATATGCTGGCCACTTTTATAGAGGCTCAGTGTGGGAAACCCCCACCATGATGATGCCAATATAGGCATTTTCAAAAAGAAGGATAAGTCTCCCAGGCTCCCTGGGTCGTATAGACCCATATCATTAATAAATGCTGATGGCAAAGTGTATTCCAAAATCCTTGCTACTTGGTTAGCACAAGTAATCTCACCGTTGGTATCTCGGCATCAGCATGGCTTTTTGCCAGGCAGGAGTACGGTTAATCACCTACACAGGATTATTGCACTGCTAGACTTTGCTACTACATAGCAAAAGCATATAGGTATAATTTTCTTAGATGCTGAAAAAGCATTTGACCGCGTATCGTGGTCGTTTTTGTGGGCTACCATGCGTAAGATGGGGGTTGGTCCCCAATTTTTGTTAGCACTACAGACTATGTATAATTGCCCGCTGGCTAAAATTTGTACAATGGGGAAAGAGTCATCTTTTGTACATATAACTAGGGACACCCGGCAGGGATGCCCCTGATCGCCTTTACTTTTTGCCATTTGTATTAACTTATTGTTGCAAATATTGGAGACCACTGATGGTATACAGTCAATGGTAATGGGGCAGCATCAAGTACGTGTTCTTGCTTACGCTGGTGATATAGCGGTAGTAACATCTGACCCAGAGCAAGCATTAAGGGAGACTGAGAACTAGACTCAGCAGTTTGGGGAAGTTGCCGGGTATAAGTTAAATGTTTCTGAAAACCCAGTTTGTTTGTACCGAGGGACTTTGTCCTGGTGAAGTAGGTGTTAAATCAGAAGCTTTTTCAGGACTGTACCACTAGAGCTGACACAAGTACAATTAATGCAGATTCAGTCTGTTGCATACAGGTTTATATGGGGCTGGAAGAAAACTTGGCGTGCTTCAAAATATATGACGCTACCATTGGCACGTGGCGGATGGGGTGCCGAATTTTGCTTTTTATTATCTAGCTTGTCTTTTGCAGAACATGCAGTATTTGGTGACCGGGATTAAAGCAAGGCCATTTGAAGCTCCTAATATATTTCAGATTTTTGGGACCCAGGCGAGCGAGGCTTTGCTCAAGTTCTATGAACCAAGTTACTTTAAAAGAATGCAATTTAAAATTGCTTCTGCTGCATATAAGGCGTGGAAGTCGATACGCAAAATTGTATCTATAAACCGGATTGGCTATTATACGCCTTTTTATTCCACAGAAATATTTCCTATGGTTTTTTGGGATACAAAGATGGCTACTTTGAGGGACAAGGGGATATGACGCCTAAAGGATATCTACAGCGCTGGGATAATTGTTTCTTTTTCAGACTTAGTCGAACGATTCAAAATATCTAAGAATTATTTTTATAAATATTTGCAAATTTGTGACTTTATTAATAAACATTGTAAACACTGGCCAATAATAACCAATGATTTAGTAGAGGCCTTGATTAAAAGAGCCAATATTGGGGCACTGTATGATATATTGTTGGCGACTCAGCAGGATGATATTGAGATGCACGAAGCAAAGTGGAGGGATGGATTTGGCAATACTGGCTCATATGTGCAACTATCAATAAACCTGTGCGTACCTGTGCCACGGGTCATGAGCATAAGAGACGCACACACATATATACCCAGAACCAAATCCCAAAGTCCACATATACTGCCACCCCACCGTGTTGAATGCCTTTTCTATATGCAGGGACACCACCACAAATAAAAATGTAAATGTTAATCCGTATTTGTAAAGCGCAAACTACTCACCCTTACGGGTCTCAAGGTGCTGGGGGCCGTCGTGGAAATTAAGTGAGCCACATGCCCAGAGTCACATGGTGCTGAGCTGAGCTGCAGCAGCCGGGGATCGAACTGTGAACCCTGTGCTTCGAAGTCAGCTGCCCTGGCTGCTGCACCACACCTTTAAGCTCATAACTGTCCTTAGAGGCCAGCATATGCATAATATGTTTCAGGCGCCCCAGGTTATACATGGTGTTCTTTCCTCGAATAAACCACATTTGGTCTGAAGGTTTCAGTGTCCAGGCCACTCTCAGAAGTGTGGTGGCCAATACTTAAACAGTATTTTAATACTGTGTTAAGCATGGAGAGAATGGCATGTACAGCGCTAGCTCAGCAGGGTCCGTTCCATCATTAGGCAACAATAATATTGTCACCTCCCTCATACTCTGGGGCAGCTCTTCATTCTTCCTTGCCACCATATACGCTTCCAGCAAATTGTCTAGGGGGACTGCCAGAAGCAGGTGGTACAATTCCACCTGCAATCCATCTGTCCCCAGGATCTTCTAGCGCCTCATGTCTATCAGCGCTTCCCACATCTCCTCCACTGTTTAAGGGGCTTCCAGGAGACTCTGATGTTCTTGGCCTAACCTGGGCAGTGCTATCACCCGGAGGTACTCCACCAGCACCTCAGCAGCTACCAACAGTCTCCGCATGTACCCTTGCTGCAGGTATTCTGCACAAGCTGCATTTATTCCAGTTGTGGGGTCCCGTGGAGGTATTTTGTCTGGTTAATAAACGCCATCTTCACATTCTTAAATCTTAAATTGCTTTCTCTCCCATTCACCAGGATGAAAATTGACACACATTAATTTGCATGCATACACAGGATATTATTCCTCAAACTCAGATTGCTTCCTACACTATTTCAAAGGCACTATACCAGACCACTTTGAACACTCTGTACAAGGGGCCAACATCAGCACACAAGATGTTGTTATTTGTTTTTGGATCCTCTGGAACTAAGCTGACAAAATAGAATAAACAATAGCAGCTTAACTGGAGCATTGTCATGGTGACATGGAGGATGTTATTATATATATCAAGTCTTTGTTTATTCAGACAAACATTTCACTGGCACTGAGAGGTTGGTCCATGCCGGAAATCCAGGTCAGCTGATTCCTGTCACCTTATGTGAAGGATGCTCTCCAACTCTACACCAAGACGGGCAGCTTGCTAACATTTACCGATAGGTAAGGGGGAGTTAGACCACCTACGTAGTGATTTGGCAGATCTTCTCACCTCAGACATGATTGGGTAGAATGCGCTAGGCAGGAGTACAATATATTTCATTTCTTGTATGCAAGTATATGGATTTCTGTAATCTGCAAAATGGTTGATTTGTTCATATTTTCCACTATTCTCGTAACACTAATGACATAATTCTGTTTCCTTCTATTATTCATTGCAGCACAGGTATATTACTCAAGAATCACAATGCTTCAATAAATATTGAAACTGCAGGACATGTATTTCTTGTGTATCTCTTTGGGAATGCATAAGCTGCTGAACAAAATGGTTCCAGATCTGTCTCTACAATTTCCTTGGGGATCAGGGTTTACATTGTTTGAGGTTGCACACCCATTTGTCACCCTATAGGGGTAGGAGTGCAGATTGTGGTCTGTAAGCTAGCAGGACTTTCGGCCAACATATCCTGTGGGGTGCTCAAAATCAGTCTCACACCCTTCCAATGTTTATGTTGTCCAACAAATGCACAGCTTTATTTGAGAGAGTACAAGCCAAATGGCAGCAGGCTACCACAGTTGTCCCATCTCCCCCACAAAATGATAGGATATGTGATTGGGGTTAGTCTCTTTTTATCAGCCACACCATCATTCTACTTGTCTTAACACCTTCCTGAAACAGCCTTTGGTGATACTGGGGCCGATTCACAGAGCTAATCTGAGATAAAATCCTAAACGTACTACTTTTGGTATTCACAGAAGGCATTTAGTAGTAGTAAAGTTAGGACTCCTAACTTTACTACCACTAAACTGAGAAAAAAATCCCAACTTTATGACTTTCGGTATTCACACAGTATTCACAAAAGGCATTTAGTAGTAGTAAAGTTAGGAGTCCTAACTTTACTACTAAGAAATGCATTCTGTGAATACCAAAAGTAGTACGTTTAGGATTTTATCTCAATTTAGTAGTATTAAAGTTAGGAGTCCTAACTTTACTACTACTAAATGCCTTCTGTGAATACCTAAAGTAGTAAGTTTGGGATTTTCTCTCAGATTAGTTCTGTAAATCGGCCCCACTGAGTGCAGGAATATTTTTTAAGACAGTACCAAGCATCCCCACTTGGCGTTTAAGCCTAATTTTCTGTCTACAGGCTGCCATCCCATTCCACCTGCTGTCCTTCCAAGTCTGTGAGCTCATGCTCCAGTTGCACATACACCCCATGCATGCAACCCATTCATTCTCTCCTCAGCAACACTTTGTAGGCCTCCTATTCAATTGACCTGTTATAAGTGGTGTGTGAGTGCTCTTGAAAGAAGTGGGTGGAAAACTCCTTCACATGTTCTTGGAATACTGTGTCTTCCAACACCTCAATACAGAGTCACAACAGCAGTTTTTGGGCCTAATCTACATTTAAAGTAGCCAGACCATGAGGGAGCAGTGGTATGATAGATAATGATTATGATAAGTAAAGATTTTAAACATGTCGAAGTCCTCAGCCCTTCACAGCCAAGCCGAGTCTACTGTGCAGCCAAGGTGCAGGTGTATAAAAAGAAAAGCTGCTGTCAGCCATGTGGTAGGGTCACCAGATTTCCAGCAGATTCAGACTCTTCATCCCCCTCCCAGACGAACCTTCCATGTGGGATTCATGGCCCTACTTAGGGGGGGGTCCCTGTTCAGCTGTTCAGCTGTCAGTTAAGCACATAATTAAAATCTCTTGCCCACACAAATCGCCTGTGTATGTATGAAGGTATCAGTTTCAACATCTCAGGGTAAAACTCTTTGTTGTCTACATTAGGTACATATGCTTTCACAATGCAGGTATCTATCCCATCCAGCGTACTTACTACTGTGACATATCATCCCTAGAGGTCTGAGAGTACTCCATCTGAGAGAAAGGTCAGCCCATGGGTATAATTGGAATAGGTAGCTGCAAAGTGGTGTCCCCGCCACCACTGTCCCAATCAGATGACCTACGCTCTTAAGAGGTGATTCTCCTGAAGGAGTGCCACTTATTATTATTATTATTATTATTATTGTGTCTTTTGTAAAGCGCCAGATACCCCAATGGGGTGTCCCGGCACTTGTTTCCTGTACCTCCGCAGCTAGGAGTGCACATAGTACTGCTTCATGCAATTGTTCCAAACTCGACCATTCCATCTAACAAGTGTCCTATTCATCTTGCATTATGTAAGTTACAATAGACTGGGGGTGAGGGGCCTCTGCCCCCAGTGTTTCACCACCAAGAGGGTCACATGTGCCACCATGACTCGCACTCCAGGCACTCTGTTGGGGCGCCTCGACTGCAATTTTCGATAAACCGCAAACTGAACCGCAAACAAACAAACTCTTCAAACATCCCCTGCCTTCCCCTCCCTCTGGGTAGACAATTACCCATCCCCTTCCCGGTGTAACATCTAGGAATCTAATCACATACTCCAGTGTACCAGGTCCCTCCTCTCCTCATTTAACTGGGTAATTCCCTCCTCCTGTCTCAAAACTCCTGTGTACCAGGTCCTTCCTCCCCTCATTTAACTGGGTACTTCCCTCCTCCTGTCTCAAAACCAGTTCAGGAGGGCAGTAAAACAAAAAGATCACATAAGATAATACAATACTCTCAGCATGTAGACATGGACACCTGTCCTATCTACCCCCTGAAGGGGGATGTCTATACCAGTGCAGTGTCAACCACAATCAACACCTTAGTGGTGAGGGGGGGGCATGCAATGTACAATCCCTGACCTGTCACCCAGGGACAGCACTTCTCCCCTACCTTCTCTGACCCTGCAGCCCCAAAACCACACTAACGCCTTTCCAGGCACATAGAAGCTCCAACATAAACTGTAGTTTCTGAATCAGAGTCCAGTCAGGTCGTCGTCCACTGAGCCCATACCCTCTTCAGCCCCACTCCTATACCAAGTGTTAGAAACTGGATTTATGGTTGGCAGAGGCATGATTCCTATCAAAGCAGGAACCACAATCCTAGCTAGGGTAAGTCAGTAGCACACCCCAAATTAACCTGTGCTGAGCCTCTGGTAGCTTGGTGCAGACCAGTCAGGCTTAACTAAGAGGCGATTTGCGAAGTATTTGTGCACACAACACATAGCAAAAGAGTGAAACACCACAAAAGTCTCTACACCAATTAAATAAGATAGAGAATATTTTTCTGAGTAAAACAAGATCAAAACAACAAAAATCCAATAAGCAGCGGTCAAGATATGAATTTTTTAAGAATAAACTGTTTTGTAGCGCTTAGAAACAAATTGCGCCAACCGGGCCTATCTGGTCGTGCTTGACCAAGGCAAATCCAAAAGTTCAGGCCGACTGCAATGGAGCCCGTGTCAGTTACAGGGACCAGCCTTGGCCTGCTGAAGAGTACCTTAGATGTGTCAACGCCAAGGGTGATGCATGGAGCAAAGGATGCGGGGGTGATGCGCTGGTTTTGAGCTTGGCAAGGGTGCATCAAGAGTCAAGATGCAATGAACATCGAGGGCAAGTTATCGTGCTCAAACCTCTGGGCTGTAGGTGATGCGTGTAGCACAAAGTGATGCATTGGCACTGGGCAGTGCAAAGCTGGAGATGTGTTGAAAATGGGAAAATGTGCTTGCTGTCGGCAATGTGGTGTCTGGGGTTCGTGCAGCAATGGCGATGTGGCAGGGAAATGCATCGGTTCGGATTGGTGCAACACCATCAATGCGTGAATTTTCTAGGTTGCAGCACTGAAAACCCACTTCCAAGGGCCCAGGACAGGATTGGCACCACTTAGCATAGCAGGACTTAGAACAGAGTCTAGGTGCAGGTTGTTAGGTGAAGACTTTGATATCCCTGAGACTACAAAAAGAGGAGGCAAGCCGACAAGTCCTCGGAGATACTTTGGTTCTGGGATGTAGAGATACAGGTCCAGTTCTTCTCACTCCCAGGCAAGAGGTATCAGGCAGCAGTCCAACACAGCAAAGCAGTTCAGCAAGTGACAATCCCTCCTGGCAGCAGTGCACCTTCCTGGTAGAATTTCCACAGTTCAATAAGTGTTCTGATTTGGTGGTGTCAGATATCCAGTACATATACCCAGAAGGGCCTTTGAAGTAAGTAGACTTCAAAGACAGGCCTTTGAAGTGCACAAGACCCGGTCTTTCATGCCCTGGCTCCAGGCGGGTATGTGTCAAGACTCACCTTCTAGTGCCAGAAGATTCCACAGGAGCTGATGCTAGCTCCCAAATCCCCCTTGCATATTTCAGCACAGTTCTCATAGATTAGTCTGCACTGAACACCCGCATGGGGAAAGGGGGAATGGGAGAGAAAGAGAGACTGCCTTCGAACCCATAAATTCTGCCTGCACCACCTGTGCGATTCTGGGGCGGTAAGGTGAGATGTTCGTGTTGATTTGGGTGTACTGCAAGCAACCTGCATACCGATAACAATTACTTAGCACATTGAACAAATTAATTAGGCATTTCTAAATAATATCATCAATATACATTAATCTCTCTATGCACCTGAATCCTAATGAAAGCTAGCCACTCTCTGAAATAAACTTTGCATTGTGCTTGAATATTTACAACTGTGGATAGGAGCTTAGGAGCTTAGGAGCTGATGAAACGACTCTGAATTGAGGAGGGTCAAGGAAGTCTTTTTCTTTAAGGAGCTTGACTGACCAAAAGTTTTTCAAGGGTCTTTTTGAGATTCCAAAATGTTCCAGTCATTCTCTTATATCTAGGAACTTAAAACGAATTACAAAACAGAGTGAGGAAAAGGAACTGTCAAAAAGTAAATAAATCTTACTGTTCTCTTCTCAGGAATGTGAACGAGTAGCTTCCAACTCAGGATAGTGCTGAAATTTGACAGGAACAAAAATGAAATGAGACACTAATCTCATTCAGGGATATTATTACATCGGTGTGCACATCAGTTGCCCAAAAAACAAAACATAATTCTCAGAAAATGAGCGAGAATGGAACACTGCTCTGTCGCTCATGAGTTCAGTTAAAGTGCGTCGTTTGAAAGGCACATGAACAGGAGAAAAACACAAGTGCAAGGATTCTTTCCGAAGACTAGAGTGCTGACTCTGAATCGTATGGCAGCCACCATTTTGAGGGGCAGAAAAAGCTGTACATGAAAGTCTGTGCATTTCCCTCTGAAGAAACAGTCTAGAGTGCAGACGCTGAAACAACCAGCGAAAATGTCAATCTTCTCCGTCTGGGAGAGCAACTCAAAGTACTGGCAATTGATTTCCTCACAGTATGCAGCCCTTTGTGTGGGGACAGGACACAGCGTTTTCAGGTATGAGTTGCAGCTCATCTCTGCCATCTTGCTCAGGATGATCCATCAGCATGCAGATTGGCCACTCTATCTGCATGTGTGGCTGTCTAGAGGGAATGCAGGAAGCCAGCTGTCACCCACCCCAGATGTGTATTCCTGAGACAGGCAGAAGGCACCTTTAATAAAAAGGAAGGTTTGCCAGTCCGACACACAGGCTCTGCAGTGGCAAGCCTGGGGCATGTTTAAACTACTACTTAAGTGGGTGGCAGTGCTACAGGTCCACAAGTAGCATTTAATTTACAGGGCACATGTAGTGCACTTTCCTAGGGACTTATAGCCACATTAAGTATACCAATTGTGGAAGATCCAATGTTACCATTTTTATGTAAAGAGCACATGCACCTTAGCACTAGATAGCAGTGGTAAAGTGCCCAGATTCCCAAAGCCAGGAAAAACTAAGGGGCATATTATCAAGGGGGTTTATCTCCGCTTGTTTGGCTTTAAAAGCCAAGAAAGCGGAGATAAAATGTTCTCCCTATTACCTAGCTGTCGCTAACACCAGTTAGCGACAGCTAGTAGGAGATAGCTACCATCTTGGCCCCCGCTTTGCATGTCAGTGATATTTATCACTAATGACATGCAAAGTGGGCGTGCCAAGATGTTAGCGACTGGAAACAGTTGCTAACATCGCATTCTCCTATTACCAACTTTTGGAGATATTCGCGCTAAGTGCGAATATCTCCAAAAGCTAACACCTGCCCCTGAGCAGTTCTTAGCGATGTTATCCAATGGTAGGTGGATAACATGGCTAAGAGCATTAGCTCGGTAATGCATGAATATAGCTGACTTTTCAGCGATATTCATGCATTTCGGCTGATTTTTATCGCTTAGGAGCTAAACCTTAATAATAGCAAGGTTCCTAAGTGATAAAAATCGCCGCAGCTCGGCGATAAAAATATCGCCACTAAACCAACATAGAGATCATTATCGCTAGTTGTTGGTAATATGCCCCCAAGTCAGCACAACAGTAAAAAACAGGAGGTCAGAATGCAAAAAGTCAAGGGAATCCACGCCAAGGATGCCAGGTCTAATACCAGGTCTCACGGCAGCACAATGTCAATACTGGATTGAGATTAAGTTTCCTCAGTTTGTCTTTCCCATACTCTCCTATAGTCTCCTCCAGCTCAGTCAGAGACTAGAAGCTTCTGCTACTCCGCTGAGAAGTCATTCTCTCTGCCCATCATGCTACCCATGCACATTGTTATCCAAGGAGATCCTAGGCAGAATCCCTCCGGTGCCTTGAGCACCCAGAAGCTGCCACTGCAAGCTCCGCTCAGTAACACACCCAGAGCTTATCAGCCCTGGCCTTATCCCACACCTCCAGTGAAGCCCATGCCTCCTCAAGATTGTCAAAGAAGTGACTTTTACTTTGGGAATCTCTTTGAGGTGGACTGTGAAGAGTAACAAATACTGGAGATTCATTGCTCGCAGTTTCATTTTCATTTCAGCGTAGGATTTTCATGGCCATTGCACTTTCCTTGTGAAGTCCTGGTTAATGAAGATAGTATGTTCTCAAAGGCCAGCCAGCCAGTCTACCTAGGGTGGTCAGAACTCTAGGTGGAGCATCTGGCGGGGAGGGGCACCAGAACCCCATGGGCCCACTCCAGCACATAAATCGTAGAAATTCCTTTTGGTCGCAGTACAGTGCAAACCCACTTTTCAAAGATGAGCATTGCTTCAGCTCCCTCCATCCACTCCAGAAAGCCCAGAACACTTAGATTATTTCAGAGGGTTGTAATTCTTCTCTGCCTCCATCTTATCATCTAACTGAGCAATTGTCAATTTTAAGGAGGTCACCAGAGCATGTAGGGCCTGCACTTCGGTTTGTAGGTCTGACACGGAGCTTTCCACAGGGTGAACTCTCTCTACCACTTTTCAGAGGTTGATATATACCAGGATAATTTCAATGACAATTTCTGCTGTTCTTACCTCCAGCACCTTGCAGGAGATTTGCATTGCAGCCAAGAGGTCTACCCTAGATAGTTCCTTACAGGTGTTCTACCTGTTCCTGGTCCCTGTGGGCTTCCGACTGACATGTCATGTGCTGGGGTGCTGTATATTGAACTATTGTAATGTTTCGTTGTGGCTTGGGGGCTCTGTCCCTGCCCATATTTTTGCCTCACAGTGGGCAGTGACCACAGGCCAAGATGACCGGGTACCTATCAGTGTTGTGCCAGGGGTTCCAGACTCTCCCACCCCTTTGTTTTGGTAACTTTAGAAACAGTCCATCGGTCCTTGCATGCTGCATGGATGTGCCCCCGCCCCCTGTATGTCAGCATAGGTCCTTGTCTCACCTTGAGTCTCAACAGGATGTTCGGGCTCTTTCCACTGCCACTGGCTGGAGACACTACTCCTCTCAAACCTCATCTTCACCCAAAACCTCTTCCACCTCAGTCCGACAGTGGTGCTTACAGCTCCCCCCAAGGGCCATGCCTCCTTCTCAGGCCACCAACTGCAGTTCATAGGGCATTCAGCAGTTTGGCCCAGGTCCCTCAGCCAGTACAACACCCCTTCATATCAGATATAACCAACAGTGCACACACAGGGTACCTCACCACCAGCCTCCGGGCCCGTTCTACCTCACTCCAGACCAGGAGCACCTCTCAGGCAGTTTTCTTCTCTGGCTCCTCACTAGCCGAACCCGTTGACCAGTTTGGGAGCTGCGCCACAGCACCCTGCAGCCCACACGCTTCACCAGGGGACTCTGGAGGCCAAGAGTCTCCATCCTCCATCAGCGCTTATCGAGTAGCATGGCCACTGTCCTGCAGCAGCACTTTCAGCCCCTCCCAATGGCTTCTCCTCTCACCCGAGCCCTCAGCTTCAGCTTCCACCAGGAAGACCCTGGGCCCCCCTGTCAGTACAGCACCCGGCTGCCCTCTGACTGGTGCAATCTCCAGGTACCGCGCCAGGGTGTTTCCATTCAGCTGCTGAGCCTTCGGCACCAATTTGTCAATCCAGGGGTCTGCAGGGCCCTCACCGATCAGGTCCCAGGGCCAATCATTCTCTGCTCTCCTCCGCGGATAAGATAAAAAGTAGGGCTCACACAGGCCTTCTCTTGACCAGTGAGACCATGCAGCTCCGCCACACCATTTTAGAGGGGCCTCCTGGGCTTTTAAGGCTTGCTACTTGGGATGGTAGCAGCTCTGCCACACCATTCTAGGGGGGCCTCCCGGACTGTCGAGGATTGCTAATTGGGATGGTAGCAACTCCGCAACACCATTCTAGGGGGGCCTCCCAGGCTGTCGAGGCTTGCTACTTGGGATGGAAGCAGAGACACCGCAATCTACGGCCCCGCATCATATGGGATAGCTGCTGGTACTAGGCCAATGCCGGGTTTCGCGCCATCTGCCCCACAAGGAAGTCTGCTGCCATACTGCTACCTATATGGGGACAATTATCACTCTAAACAGTAAGGGCCTTATTTATGAAGGTCTTGCGCCGCTGGTGCGTCACTTTTAAAATGGGAAAAAGTGACGCACCAGTGGCGCAAGGCCTTCATAAATGAGGCCCTAAATGTTTAGCCACTGGTCATGTAGGATTACGCAGGGTTACATTTAGGGCTGGAGGAGGGGTCAGAGTTCATGTCTGCTCCACCATCTTGCTAGACCACCGAGAATTTAGAATTTCTACTTTGATTTTGCATTGCTCACTTTCTACAATAATAGATATAATTTCGAAATCATGATTCTCCTTTTAACAGCATGCTGAAAACTCAAGATAAACAGTCTTAACTAAAATTAAACCTGTGTTGCTTGGTGTCTCAATCCTCAAGGGTTTAATTCTCGTGGATTATTAAACTATTTATTTGGAACTCTTGCATGAAAACTCACTCCTGCTCAAGACGGCTGATTAGAAATATGTTTTCTGGATGATGCGTGGCAGAGGGACAATGTAATAAGATGTACAATCCTGATTTAAACTGTTGGGGCATCTCTTCCAACGACACAGAAAGCGTTTCAGGTTTAATGGGGACAGAGTGTAAGCTAGAAACCCATGAAAGATGAAGCCAGTGCACTAATTTAATTGTTCACTTTCACATTCTGAGTCATGGTCCAAGAACACTGATAAAAGTATTAAAACTTCACAATCAATATATCTCCGATAAGAAGGCCAATAAAGAATTTACTGTCTTGCCCATTTTAAGTGCCTATAAACAGAAACACATTAAGTTGCTACTTTTGCATCATTGTTTCCAGTGTAAAACCTGGATGCATTGCGTTGGGCATTCGAATGTGGAAATAGTGTTTCAGACCCACGTTGCACCAAATAGTATTATATTGCTCACAGTGGAAGGTATAGAAATGTTGTTCTATGCAGACCTGCTTTTGGCAGTTACCTTTCCCAAAGAGCAATCACTGCCCTTTGCTGACCTTTCCAGATCTGCAATGGCCCAAGCAAGGGGATAGATTTACCAATATTTGGCACAATGCAACTCAGCAAGACAACTTGCTGCGCTGCATCAAATGGAGAGGGCAGGAATGCACCGTATTTACTTTAATATGGCACATTCCTGCCTTTTCCATGCGCTGCCACACATAGTGCAGGCTAGTGCCAACGCAGGCACTCTTGTGCTACTGTCCAAGGGTGCCTGTGTCACAGGCAGAATTGTTTTTGTTCAACAAGGGACACCTTCCTGCACAAAAACAATCTCCTGAGGAATGTTTCTATTTGTTCGTGTGCTGCAGAATGCATTAAACATACTAAGAGGAAAAAACAAGGAGAAATATACATATTTCTCCTCATTATGCTTTAACGGGGAAGGCGTAGCATTTTGACGCATTCTCAAGGTAACTAGTGTTAGTTAATCTGGAAATGCACAATAAATCATGGGTGAACACTCAAGCTCCACCCATGCAATGACTTCCCAGTGCAGATTAATGCAAGGTAGAGACCTGCGCTGCCTTGCCTTACTCCAGATTTACGATGCCACGCAAGGTGGCTCTGTGTGGCATAGTACATCTGACTTATGGGCTTACGTTACCTTGCATCACCTTGTGTGATGGAAGGGCAATGCAAGCCCTGGATAAATCTTGCCTATTGGCAGCAATTAGAATTTTACAGAAAATCAGCTGTATTAATTTTTACCATTATTTAAGGCAGTTCTAGACACTATTTCAGTTATCTACTACTTAGGTATACTGTTTAAAGTATTTACTGATACAGGAAAAAAATACTGGTATTATGCGATTTTTGTAATTTTTGTACCGCCCAGGACATTAAAATACTGGTTATGGCAACACCAGCAGCAGCTGAAGGATTTTGGATTATATTGATCTTACCCCTAATTTTATAAATTCATTTTGAAACATTGATAGTATCGAACATCAAATACCACGGGAAATGACCACGATTTATATGCCCCGTTTGTTACTAAGTAATTTTGGATGTTCTGATTATTTTACATGTATCATAAACAAGGTACTCATGAATGAAACTAATTCATTGATTAAAAATATATTGTTACTCTGTTCTCCTTGGTACGGGATTTGCTGTTTGACCAGGCTTTCATTTGATGATTGTTGAAAGTAAGTTATGATCGATTAAGAAATAATCTTGGAAAGATGGATATGCATTTTGAAGTAATCAGTTGATATACCCGACAGAACCATTGTATATACCACACGAAATGGCCAAGCAGCTATTTCATTATCCTTCTTGAAAAAAGCAAAATGGCCAGATTTGTGTTTGAAGCAATTAATAGTTCCTCAAATTTATCAAAGTCCCTTTCTTTTTTAAATTTTATACCATCTTTATTAGCATTTTTCATTTATATTCAGGGCTTTAAGTGGGCCGGGTCTCACCGGTGCTGAGCACTGGCAATTTTTCAAAGGAGGTCTCGAAACGGGTCTTATCGGGCTCTCTTTTCTGCCCTGGCACAGGCGGTCCAATTTTATGGAATACAGTGACAGCAGGCACATCAATGTGTGCGTGCTCACACTGCTCACTTCTCACTAGTAGAGAAGTTACGGCATCAGTCATGGTAGGTAAGCATTGTAGGGGAATGGAAATCCTTTACAGAGTTTCATTTTCTCTCAGGATTTCCCTTCTCTTTTTGAAACTCAGGAGCAGCAACATTGTCGTGGTGTCACCAGGGCTTTAAGTAGAAGCATTTTCAATATTATATACACACCATATACACGCCATAGTTGCTGCTTATTTATCTTATGCAACTAACAGCCATTGACAAAGCCAGTAGTCCTGACTTGTTGCAGGTATGATATTACTTGTTGTATCATATATCTGCATACGATGACAGAAACAGCAAAATACAAGACAGACGGCACACTATGCTAAACACAGATTTTTAGCTTATGTGTTTTAAAGCCACGCACTTAATTACATTAGCCATGCCCCTTTGAGAGACCCCAGAGTTTTTTCATCCCACTGAAAGCCCTGTTTATATTATACAACAGTTTCCCCAGCTCGTGCCAGTAGGATGTATTTCTCAATATGAATACAATTTGTTAATACAGTATCTGCTAACACAGAACTTCATTATTGCATCTACAAGAGTTATGTGCTCCTGAGGTAATGAAGAATAAAGACCAACAAAGTACAAACAACAATAAGCCAAGCTCGCTGTTGTCTTGCCTAAAGAGTTGTGTGATGGCGGAAGTAGCACAGCCATGCTATGATGTTTAAACCCCATACTCGCATTCCCGTGGTGGGTTGACAGTTATCGCTTTTTTGGGACAGCGCAGTTTTACGTCATGATTCCCCAACCCCTCTATGAGCATTATTGTCCTTAACATATTTGCATAGTCCTCAACCCTCCATGTGTTTCTGCAGTTCACCCAATAGTCCTTCCCACTCTGCTTAAATAGGTTTCTTTCGCAGGCCCCGAGCTTCTTCTCACCTTGATGTCATTGCCTCCACTGTACCGCACTTTAGGATTTCCGCACTTCAGTGCTCTACCTAAGGCAATGCCCAATCCTTCCAATGAAGTTGTCAATCTGCTGGTTAACAGCATAGGGGGATATTCACAAGAACGTGTAATAAACATTGCAAAATTTGCTTAACGCAACTTTGCATATCGCAGTCTATCGAGACGAAATAACACTGTCTTAACATTCAATTCCCAACCCAGCGGCACCATGCAAAAGCAGCAGGATAATGCGGCAAATGACCGCGTAAAAATCAACGCGACGCACAAAAAATGCGAAACACGAATGCCAAAAAGGTTTCCGATGCCCCAAATCGCGATACAAAAATCAGCAACAATCAGCTACAGGCCTGCAGTTCCCACGCGTCATGCGGAAAAATGCACTATAAAAGCAACAAAAAAAACACCAAAACCAAAGCAAACTGCTTAGCACCATGGATGCACCCGGGCCGAGTGCAGAGGACAACCCGAACCCCACAAGCCCACGGAGGACCAGCCATGAACCCCGTGTTGGGGGAAGGGCAAGGAGAAGAGGAAGAGGAAGACAGGGTTCAGTACACAGGAAGACTAGATCATCGTCACGGTGGTGACAGAACACTACCAACAACTCTTCGTCACCTCCACTGCGTCATTGGCAACACAAACAGAAATATGGCAGTCCATCGTCAACAACGTCAATGCAGTCTTTGATTTGTAGGTCTGACACTGAGCTTTCCACAGGGTGAACTCTCTCTACCACTTTTCAGAGGTTGATATATACCAGGATAATTTCAATGTCAATTTCTGCTGTTCTTACCTCCAGCACCTTGCAGGAGATTTGCATTGCAGCCAAGAGGTCTCCCCTAGATGGTTCCTTACAGGTTTTCTACCTGTTCCTGGTCCCTGTGGGCTTCCGACTGACATGTCCTGTGCTGGGGTGCTGTATATTAGACCATTGTAATGTTTCGTTGTGGCTTGGGGGCTCTGTCCCTGCCCATATTTTTGCCTCACAGTAGGCAGTGACCACAGGCCAAGATGGCCGGGTACCTATCAGTGTTGTGCCAGGAGTTCCAGACTCTCCCACCCCTTTGTTTTGGTAACTTTAGAAACAGTCGATCGGGTCATTCATGCTGCATGGTTGTGCTCCCCCCCTGTATGTCAGCATAGGTCCTTGTCTCATCTTGAGTCTCAACAGGATGTTCGGGCTCTTTCCACTGCCACTGTCCGGAGACACTACTCCTCTCAACCCTCATCTTCACCCAAAACCTCTTCCACCTCAGTCTGACAGTGGTGCTTACAGCTCTCCACAAGGGCCATGCCTCCTTCTCAGGCCACTGACTGCAATTCATAGGGCATTCAGCAGTTTGGCCCAGGTCCCTCAGCCAGTACAACACCCGTTCACATCAGATATAGCCAAAAGTGCACACACTGGGTGCCTCGCCACCAGTCTCCGGGCCCGTGCCGCTACCTCACTCCAGACCAGGAGCACCTCTCAGGCGGTTTTTCTTCTCTGGCTCCTCACTAGCCGAACCCACTGACCAGTTTGGGAGCTGCGCCACAGCACCCTGCAGCCCACACGCTTCACCAGGGGACTTTGGAGGCCAAGAGCCTCCATCCTCCATCAGCACTTATCGAGTGGCATAGCTACTGTCCTGCAGCAGCACTTTCATACCCTCCCAATGGTTTCTCCTGTCACCCGAGCCAGCTTCAGCTTCCACCAGGAAGACCCAGGGCCCCCCTGTCAGTACTGCACCCGGCTGCTCTCTGACCGGTGCAATCTCCAGGTACCGAGCCAGGGTTTTTCCATTCAGCTGCTGAGCCTGCGGCACCAGTGTGTCAATCCAGGGGTCTGCAGGGCCCTCACCGATCAGGTCCCAGGCCCAATCATTCTCTGCTCTCCTCCGCGGATAAGATAACACGAAGGGCTCGCACAGGCCTTCTCTTCACCAGTGAGATCATGCAGCTCCGCGATCCATTCTAGGGGGCCTCCTGGGCTTTTGAGGCTTGCTACTTGGGATGGTAGCAGCTCTGCCACACCATTCTAGGGGGGCCTCCTGGACTGTCAAGGATTGCTATTTGGGATGGTAGCAACTCAGCCACACCATTCTAGGGGGGCCTCCCAGGCTGTCGAGGCTTGCTACTTGGGATGGAAGCAGAGACACTGCAATCTACGGCCCCTCCATCATATGGCATAGCTGCTGGTACTAGGCCAACGCTAGGTTTCGCTGCATCAGCCCCACAAGGAAGTCTGCTGCCATACTGCTACCTATATGGGGACAATTCTCACTCTAAACAGTAAGGGGCTCATTAGGATGACGGGTGGACTTTGTCTGCCCGTCATCCTGTTGTGTGTAGGGACCGCCCGCCATAAAGGCGGGGGTCCCGTTGGGGGTATTAGGAGGCACCCGCCACAGTGGCGGACGCATCCTGTATCTTTAGCATTGCAGCAGGCGATGCTGAAAGCACCTCCCGCCGCAATGCTAAAGATACATGTTGTGCATTACAAAGCACAACGTGACAGGCACCGCATGGTACCCCCATGTGCACCCCCCACCCACTCTGAAGTCCCTGGGGGCCCGCAACAGGCCCCTGCAGGGTGTCTCCACATGCCTTTCCGAAAGGCATTGGAAAATGCCCATTCTAATATGGCTGGCGGAGTCTGATAGACACGCCACCATATTAAACCTTTTTCGCCCCAGCCCCAAGGCGACCGGGGCGTAAAAGTGGCGGATGGTGTTTCTGTCCGCCGCGGTCCCCCCGCCATACTAATATGGCTGGCGGTCATTCCGGGTAGGATGGCGGGCAGATCCTCCCGCCATCCTAATGGGCGCCTAAATGTTTAGCCATTGGTCATGTAGGATTGCGCAGGGTTACATTTAGGGCTGGATGAGGGGTCAGGATTCATGTCTACTCCACCATCTTGCTAGACCACCGAGAATTAAGAATTTCTACTTTGATTTTGCATTGCTCACTTTCTACAATAATAGATATAATTTCGAAATCATGATTCCCCTTTTAACAGCATGCTGAAAACTCAAGATAAACAGTCTTAACTAAAATTAAACCTGTGTTGCTTGGTGTCTCAATCCTCAAGAGTTTATTTCTCGTGGATTATTAAACTATTTATTTGGAACTCTTGCATGAAAACTCACTCCTGCTCAAGACGGCTGATTAGAAATATGTTTTCTGGATGATGCGTGGCAGAGGGACAATGTAATAAGATGTACAATCCTGATTTAAACTGTTGGGGCATCTCTTCCAACGACACAGAAAGCGTTTCAGGTTTAATGGGGACAGAGTGTAAGCTAGAAACCCATGAAAGATGAAGCCAGTGCACTAATTTAATTGTTCACTTTCATATTCTGAGTCATGGTCCAAGAACACTGAGAAAAGTATTAAAACTTCATAATCAATATATCTCCGATAAGAAGGCCAATAAAGAATTTACTGTCTTGCCCATTTTAAGTGCCTATAAACAGAAACACATTAAACCAGAAGCACCTTTTATAAGTTGCTACTTTTGCATCATTGTTTCCATTGTAAAAGCTGGATGCATTGCGTTGGGCATTCGAATGTGGAAATAGTGATTCAGACCCACGTTGCACCAAATAGTAATATGTTGCTCACAGTGGAAGGTACAGAAAGTCAGAGATGTTGATCTATGCAGACCTGCTTTTGGCAGTTACCTTTCCCAAAGAGCAATCACTGCCCTTTGCTGACCTTTCCAGATCTGCAATGGCCCAAGCAAGGGGATAGATTTACCAATATTTGGCACAATGCAACTCAGCAAGACAACTTGCTGCACTGCATCAAATGGAGAGGGCAGGAATGCACCGTATTTACTTTAATATGGCACATTCCTGCCTTTTCCATGCGCTGTACAAAAGGGGGTGGTGATGGACGGAGCATCGGAATCAATCAAACACTCACACCCAGTCAAAAGATCTGGGTTTAATCCATCACCGTTCTTTAGCCCACTCTGCCACCCCAGTTCAGACATGGCTATATGCAAATCAGTCTGACCCTGTGCCTCATGGGACCCGTCCAGCCCGAACTGCCAAGCCATGTCTTCCCTGGACCGGAAAAAAGCTTCCCAGGACCGGTTTCTGGCATTCCAGCCGTCTTCACCCCGGCTTGCTTGAATCCAGTGGCAAAGTGAGCAAGGGGCTCACGTCTGAGCATACCCTGCCAAACTTATGGCGGCCAAAAGCGGTACAAAAGGGGGGGTGATGGACGGAGCATCTGAATCAATCAAACACTCACACCCAGTCAAAAGATCTGGGTTTAATCCATCACCGTTCTTTAGCCCACTCTGCCACCCCAGTTCAGACATGGCTATATGCAAATCATTCTGACCCTGTGCCTCATGGGAACAGTACAGCCCGAACTGCCAAGCCATGTCTTCCCTGGACCGGAAAAAAGCTTCCCAGGACCGGTTTCTGGCATTCCAGCCGTCTTCAGCCCGGATTGCTTGAATTCAGTGGCAAAGTGAGCAAGGGACTCACGTCTGAGCATACCCTGCCACACTAATGGCAGCCAAAAGCGGTACAAAAGGGGGTGGTGATGGACGGAGGATCCGAATCAATCAAACACTCACACCCAGTCAAAAGATATGGGTTTAATCCATTACCGTTCTTTAGCCCACTCTGCCACCCCAGTTCAGACATGGCTATATGCAAATCAGTCTGACCCGGTGCCTCATTTGAACAGTCCAGCCTGAACTGCCAAGCCATGTCTTCCCTGGACTGGAAAAAAGCTTCTGAGGACCTGTTTCTGGCATTCCAGCCGTCTTCAGCCCGGCTTGCTTGAATCCAGTGGCAAAGTGAGCAAGGGACTCACGTCTGAGCATACCCTGCCACACTTATGGCGGCCAAAGGCAGTACAAAAGGGGGTGCTGATGGACGGAGCATCTGAATCAATCAAACACTCACACCCAGTCAAAAGATCTGGGTTTAATCCATCACCGTTCTTTAGCCCACTCTGCCACCCCAGTTCAGACATGGCTATATGCAAATTAGTCTGACCCTGTGCCTCATGGGAACAGTACAGCCCGAACTGCAAAGCCATGTCTTCCCTGGACCCGAAAAAATCTTCCGAGGACCGGTTTCTGGCATTCCAGCCGTCTTCAGCCCGGCTTGCTTGAATCCAGTGGCAAAGTGAGCAAGGGACTCACGTCTGAGCATACCCTGCCACACTTATGGCGGCCAAAAGCGGTACAAAAGGGGGTGGTGATGGACGGAGCATCTGAATCATTCAAACACTCACACCCAGCTAAAAGATCCGGGTTTAATCCATCACCTTTCTTTAGCCCACTCTGCCACCCCAGTTCAGACATGGCTATATGCAAATCAGTCTGACCCTGTGCCTCATGGGAACAGTCCAGCCCGAACTGCCAAGCCATGTCTTCCCTGGACCGGAAAAAAGCTTCAGAGGACCGGTTTCCGGCATTCCAGCTGTCCTCAGCCCGGCTTGCTTGAATCCAGTGGCAAAGTGAGCAAGGGACTCACGTCTGAGCATACCCTGCCACACTTATGGCAGCAAAAAGTGGTACAAAAGGGGCAGGTGATGGACGGAGCATCTGAATCAATCAAACACTCACACCCAGTCAAAGATTTGGGTTCAATCCATCACCGTTCTTTAGCCCACTCTGCCACCCCAGTTCAGACATGGCTATATGCAAATCAGTCTGACCCTGTGCCTCATGGGAACAGTCCTTGCGCTGGCACACATAGTGCAGGCAAGTGCCAACGCAGGCACTCTTGTGCTACTGTCCAAGGGTGCCTGTGTCACAGGCAGAAATTGTTTTTGTACAACAAGGGACACCTTCCTGCACAAAAACAATCTCCTGAGGAATGTTCCCATTTGTATGTGTGCTGCAGAATGCAGTAAACATAGAAAGAGGAAAAAACATGGAGAAATATACATATTTCTCCTCATTATGCCTCAACTGGGAAGGCGTAGCATTTTGAGGCATTCTCAAGTTTACTAGTCTTAGTTCATCTGGAAATGCACAATAAATCATGGGTGGATGCGTGGGAACACTCAAGCTCCACCCATGCAATGACTTCCCAGCGCAGATTAATGCAAGGTAGAGACCTGCGCTGACTTGCCCTACTTCAGATTTACTATGTCACGCAAGGTGGCTCTGTCTGGCATAGTACATCTGACTTATGGGCTTACGTTACCTTGCATCACCTTGTGTGATGGAAGGGCAATGCAAGCCCTGGATAAATCTGGCCTGTTGTCAGCAATTAGAATTTTACAGAAAATCAGCTGTATTAATTTTTACCATTCTTTAAGGCAGTTCTAGACACTATTTCAGTTATCTACTACTTAGGTATACTGTTTAAAGTATTTACTGATACAGGAAAAAAATACTGGTGTTATGCGATTTTTGTAGTTTTTGTACCGCCCAGGACATTAAAATACTGGTTATGGCAACACCAGCAGCAGCTGAAGGATTTTGGATTATATTGATCTTAACCCTAATTTTATAAATTCATTTTGAAACATTGATAGTATCGAACATCAAATACCACGGGAAATGACACAGGAAATGGCCAAGCATCTATTTCACAGTTCCTCAAATTCATCAAAGTCCCTTTCTTTTGTTAATTTTATACCATCTTTATTAACATTTTTCATTTATATTCAGGGCTTTAAGTGGGCCGGGTCACACCGGTGCTAAGCACTGGCAATTTTTCAAAGGGAGTCTCGAAACGGGTCTCTATTGGGCTTTGTTTTCTGCCCTGGCACAGGCAGTCCAATTTTACGGAATACAGTGACAGCAGGCACATCAATGTGCGCGTGCTCACACTGCTCCCTTCTCACTAGTGGAGAAGTTACGGCATCAGTCATGTTAGGTAAGTGTTGTAGGGGAATGGAAATCCTTTACAGAGATTCATTTTCTCTCCGGATTTCCCTTCTCTTTTTGAAACTCAGGAGCAGCAACATTGTCGTGGTGTCACCAGGGCTTTAAGTAGAAGCATTTTCAATATTATATACATACCATATACACGCCATAGTTGCTGCTTATTTATCTTATGCAACTAACAGCCATTGACAAAGCCAGTAGTCCTGACTTGTTGCAGGTATGATATTACTTGTTGTATCATATATCTGCATACGATGACAGAAACAGCAAAATACAAGACGGACGGCACACTATGCTAAAACACAGATTTTTAGCTTATGTGTTTTTAAGCCACGCCCTTAATTACATTAGCCATGCCCCTTTGAGAGACCCCAGAGTTTTTTCATTCCACTGAAAGCCCTGTTTATATTATACAACAGTTGCCCCAGCTCGTGCCAGTAGGATATATTTCTCGATATGAATACAATTTGTTAATACAGTATCTGCTAACACAGAACTTCATTATTGCATCTACAAGAGTTATGTGCTCCTGAGGTAATGAAGAATAAAGACCAACAAAGTACAAACAACAATAAGCCAAGCTCGCTGTTATCTTGCCTAAAGAATTTTGTGATGGCGGAAGTAGCGCAGCCATCCTATGATGTTTAAACCCCATACTCGCATTCCCGTGGTGGGTTGACAGTTATTGCTGTTTTGGGACAGCTCAGTTTTACGTCATGATCCCCCAACCCCTCTATGAGCATTATTGTCCTTAACATATTTGCATAGTCCTCAACCTTCCATGTGTGTCTGCAGTTCACCCAATAGTCCTTCCCTCTCTGCTTAAATAGGTTTCTTTCGCAGGCCCCGCGCTTCTTCTCACCTTGATGTCATTTCCTCCACTGTACCGCACTTTAGCATTTCCGCACTTCAGCGCTCTACCTCAGGCAATGCACAATCCTTCCAATGCAGTTATCAATCTGTAAGTTAACAGCATAGGGGCATATTCACAAGAACGTGTGTTAACATCGCAAAATTTGCTTAACGCAACTTTGCATAGCGCAGTCTACCGCGACAAAATAACACCGTCTTAACATTCAATTCCCAACCCGGCGGCACCATGCGATAGCAGCAGGATAATGCGGCAAATGACCGCGTAAAAATCAATGCAACGCACAAAAAATGCGAAACACGAATGCCAAAAAGGTTTTGAAGCCCCAAATCGCGATACAAAAATCAGCAACCATCAGCTACAGGCCTGCAATTCCCACGCGTCATGCGGGAAAATGCACTATAAAAGCAACAAAAAAAAAACACCAAACCAAAGCAAACAGCTTAGCACCATGGATGCACCCGGGCCGAGTGCAGAGGACAACCCAAACCCCACAAGCCCACGGAGGACCAGCATGAACCCCATGTTGGGGGAAGGACAAGGAGAAGAGGAACAGGAAGACAGGGTTCAGTCCGCAGGAAGACCGGATCATCTTTACGGAGGTGTCAGAACACTATCAACAACTCTTCGTCACCTCCACTGCGTCATTGGCAACACAAACGGAAATATGACAGTCCGGAGTGTCGAGGAGGTCAAGAGGCGCTGGCATGATGTGCAAAGCCAGAACAAACAGAAACTCGCGCCAACAGGAAAGCAGCAAAGGCAACTGGAGGTGGCAGTCCTGCGCCACAGGAGGAGCTGGATGAGCTGTAGGAAATGGTGGGCACAGTCACCAGTGTGGAGACGGTGCAAGGAGTTGGGGGTCTGGACACATCTCGATATGACCCAAGCCAACAGCAACAGGGTGAGTAACGGTAAGGGACTGGGGGTACGGGGGGAGATGGGCACATTTGTGCACATGCACAAACATGTGTATCACACTGCTAACGCACAATGATAGCGGAACATGTCCCTGATATCCGTGGCACACTGCAGCACACATAGAAACACCAAGTAGAGCCCTGTCCACATTGTGCACAAATGGGCGCCTACATATCACCAATGCCACAACTCACCCATGCACATGTGCAGAATCCAGAAAAGCAACGGCTCTGTGAGCCACACTGACTATGCAAGTGAAACAGCATGACCAATAGCATGGCTGCAGTCAAAATAATTGACATGGTGCACAATTCGACATTGAGGTGGCCCAGTGTGGATCACATCTGTACAGGAGCAGGTCACAATCTGACACGTCCACGTTCACCTACAACCCATGACGTCAATAACACATCAGCAGACAAACAATACACAAACCACAAAATCTGTCCAATAGCACAAATGACCCAAGTCGCAAACATCCCAGCACCCGAAAAGCACACAAGTCAAAGGCACACTGCCGCAAAGGGATAAGGGTCCGCGATATCTGAGCTGCAGGGGGGACTCTCCCATAATGCAACGCACACACATAGCAATCACAGCACATCAACATTGACGGCAATGTGGGACAAAGTGCAACACCTACACCACAGGACCGAGGACACAATAGGTTCGAGTTGTGCATAGTAATTGGCCACTCACATCCAGCATTGCATGATACTGTGAAATGATAATGTACGAGCAGGACCACACATCTGTCATGTAGTCGAACATTCCACTGTCTCCCATCAAATAGCCAGCTCCACCACAACAGTCACAATGTACATTGTCATGCAGTCTGTATGTAAACATCTACAAAGCGTCAACATACATGGGACACTCAGTTAACCTGCATCTCCCCTTTACATTGCAGAGGGACAATCAACACCTACTGCAGAGCAGACCACAAATCTCATCAGTGATGATGAAGTGGACAACCTGTACGCATGCTCAGACACCCTTCAATGGGCCGGCTGCCTCGAGGTGACCCACCCCCTGCACAGACCACACAGCAGGAAACAGACACCACCACAGCTGTCTCCCAGGACCCCCGACCAATACATGGAATTCCAACGCCGTGTGTTGGGCTGACAGAAGGAGATGGCTGATCAGCTGCAGGCGGGTTTTGAGCTTGTGGCAGCCAAACTCGATGCCATAAGTGGGTGTCTGCATCCCATTAGGGACCACTTACAGTCCCTAATGGACACCCACTTTCAGCACCATGCTTCCTCACAATCCTTGGCTGACATCGCTGGGGCCATTACTTGGATACAAGAACTGTCTAGTCAGACAGGCACCAGCGAAGACAGCACAGAGTTGGCACAGTTGCGCAGGACAATGGAGACCATGGAGCTGATGCTGGCTGGAAGTATGGCTGCCACAGCTGAACACCAGCGAGATGTAGCTGGGATCTTCCATGTCTTGCAGTTCCTCATCTTGCCATTGCTGCCACTGAGCCTGTCCCAGATAACTGCAGCGGGAACTTCGACACACACATCTCTGACCCCTGATGTGTCAGTAGCACACAGTGATGCAGCCCTATCATCTTTGCACCCTGATGCGTCAGTGCTCACAGTGATGCAGCGTTAACACCACCACACACACCTGACACACCGGACTCAGAAGACGTATCAGAGGAGTATAATGTGGATGGTAATGACTGTGTGATGAAGGGGGTAGCAGCATCCATCCCCGCCTATGGCCTGTCCCTGCCTGGTTCAGCCCTATGCATCATGCCCTGGGACAACACCTCCCACTGTCCCCTGGAACACTCTGCGACATTCATCTGGACCCCGACATGGACTGCCATATCTTCACTTGTTACCAATTCCTCAGGAATCCAGCTGCGGACTGCACTCTCCCTCTTCAAATTCACTTTTCATTTCCCACAGGACTCTGGTTGGCCCACCACTGGGCTACCATGTAATGTGGACTTGGCATGGCCATGCACAGCTCCAGCTCCGGCATTCACCAGAATGTGAAAAAAACATTCGAAATCACACGCATGTGTCATGTCTATGTTCACTCAAGTATGAAAGTATGGATGGATGTAGGAACATTGATTGCACAAGAAGGTGCACCCTGGGAAATGACATCAATGCACATGTTTGACCCTGAGCCACATGGCCAATTTGATGATCATGCAGGTGTGAACTAGCTGTCAAGTCAAGTCAAGTCATATAATTTGTATAGCGCACTACATACCCAGAGGGTTTCAAGGCGCTTAGGAAGGGGAGGAGGATTATTTGTCAAATATCCACGTTTTAAGCTGCTTTCTGAACGCTAGGTGGTTCTGTGTGAGGCGAAGGTAAGCGGGGAGTGAGTTCCATGTTTTAGCAGCCAGGTATGAAAAGGATCTGCCTCCCATGGTGGTCTTGTTGATGCGAGGTACAGTGGCGAGGGCTTGGCTGGAAGAACGTAGTTGGCGGGAGGGGGTGTAGAAGGACAGTCGAGAGTTGAGGCAGTCTGGTCCGATGTCGTAGAGTGATTTGTGTGCGTGGGTAAGCAGTCGGAAAGTGATCCTCTTATTGACGGGAAGCCAGTGGAGGTCTTTAAGGTGACCAGAGATGTGTTCGTTGCGTGGGATGTCTAATATGATCCTGGCTGAGGCGTTTTGGATTCGTTGGAGTTTCTTCTGGAGTTTAGCGGTGGTACCTGCGTAGAGGGTGTTTCCGTAGTCCAGTCGGCTTGTGACCAGAGCGTGGGTGACTGTTTTCCTTGTTTCGGAGGGGATCCAGCGGAATGTTTTTCTGAGCATGCGAAGAATGTTGAAGCAGGAAGAGGATACGGCGCTGACTTGTCTGTTCATTGAGAGTGAAGAGTCCAGGATGACGCCAAGGTTCCGTGCGTGGTCTGTCGGGATGGGTGCTTTTCCGAGGGCTTCCGGCCACCAGGAGTCGTCCCAAGCAGAGGGGGATGTACCTAAGATGAGGACTTCAGTTTTGTCTGAGTTCAGTTTCAGACGGCTTTGTTTCATCCATTCGGCGACTTTTTTCATTCCTTCGTGTAGGTTAGTTTTGGCGGTGCCGGGGTCATTGGTGAGAGAAAGGATCAGTTGAGTGTCATCCGCGTAAGAGATGATGTTGAGGTTGTGTTGGCGGGCGATGGCCGCGAGGGGGCTCATGTATACGTTGAAGAGGGTGGGACTGAGTGAGGATCCTTGAGGTACGCCGCAGATGACTTCAGAGGCCTCGGACTTGAATGGAGGAAGGCGGACTCTCTGGGTTCTTCCGGTGAGGAACGAGGTGATCCATTCGAGTGCTTTTCCTTGGATTCCGATGTTATTGAGGCGTTGTAGAAGGGTGCTGTGGCAGACTGTGTCGAATGCTGCAGAGAGGTCGAGGAGGATGAGGGCGACTGTGTCTCCATTGTCCAGTAGAGTTTGAATGTCGTCTGTTGCTGCGATGAGGGCGGTCTCAGTGCTGTGTTTGGCTCAGAAGCCAGATTGTGAGGGGTCGAGGGATTTGTTGGCTTCGAGGAAGGCGGCGAGCTGGTTGTTGACGGCTTTCTCGATGACTTTGGCCGTGAATGGAAGAAGCGAGATGGGGCGGTAATTTTTGAGTTCGGTGGGGTCCGCTGTTGGTTTTTTCAGAAGGGCGGTGAGTTCAGCGTGTTTCCAGTCTTCTGGGAAGGTAGCGGAGTTGAAGGAGCAGTTGATGACGTCTCGGAGGTGAGGTGCTGTGACGGAGTCTGCTTTGTTGAAGATGTGGTGAGGGCATGGGTCTGTGGGGGATCCAGAGTGGATGGAATTCATCAGGCGGATGGTGTCCTCAGTGGAGATTGGGTTCCAGGCGTCGAGGGTGTTTACGGGGGGAAGATGGTCAGCAGATGGTAGGGTGGGTTGGTTTCCGGGTTGGTTGTCAAAGCTGTTGTGGATGTCTGCAATCTTGTTGTGGAAAAAAGAGGCTAGGGAGTCGCAGAGGGTTTGAGAGGGGGTGATGTCGTTGGAGTTGGCCGAGGGGTTGGAAAATTCCTTGACGATGTTGAAAAGTTCCTTGCTGTTGTGGGCGTTGTTGTCAAGTCGATCCTTGAATGCTGTTTTCTTGGCTTTTCGGATCAGTTGGTGGTGAGTGCGGGTGGCGCTTTTGAAGGCGTCCTTGGTGCTGGTGGTTGGGTCTTTTTTCCAGGCTTTTTCAAGGGAGCGGCAGAGTTTCTTGGATTTCTTAAGATCATCGTTGAACCATGAGGTTCAACGATGCAACCCCCAACGTAGGCACACATCCATGTATTAAAGTGGGCTGTGTGTAGAAATGACAACATTGGTAGCAGTACAGTAGTAGTGTCCTCCATCACATGTGACAACAGAACATCACTTTGCATACCTACTCACACACATCTGTGTGGACACAGTCTATTTTGATGTATAACATTGCTCTACATGGCCGGAAGTTGGACACCATACTCACATTGCTGAAGACACTTAAGTGCACAGGTCTGCCAGCAACCATCCCAAACACAATGTCTGGCTCACAGAGGTGGAGCAGTCAAAAGGGACCCACCCCCATTGTCAGTCCCTCCCTGTGTATGGACAATGCTCATTGAGGCACACAAATTATCATTCTTATCAACACTCATCACAGTTGGACACTAGTGCAGTTGCGTAGACTTTATTAGCATGTGCGTGTCAGTACGGGCAAGGCAAGGGCCACAATATGCAGAGGAATGCTTAAGACACTTACACAGAGCATGGGAACATTTTGAGGTACAAGAAATGGGGAGGCAAAAATTTACACAAATCATTACGAATGGCAACGCGCTCAGCCCACCTTGCATTATTGGATGAGTCATGTGATGTTTGGCGCCTGCTCATTGTCCCATGTCAGGGGACACGACTCACAGCCCATGGGATCGGCATAGGGCTGTACCAACTGACTGCGCCGACTGTCTGCTCTTCTGACAGTGAGCAGGTGAAATGGTCCTACAAGGTCACATGTCATACTACATTGCCATGTGTATACTCTCCCTCCAGCAGTATGTCAGATTTAGGAACGTTACCAAACGACGCTGTGCTGCTCCACCCATGGGATTGCATCACCTTGCACAGGTGTGTGTACACATGTGTGTTCCACGCACATGCATTCTGAGTCCAGGCAAAGGCAGACATGTCCACTGTTGTGGTGGGATGTGTGAGCATTGTGGCCCTCTTGGGTGTCCGGCCTGCATGATCAGTGGCTCCATGGCATCTGTTGCACTTCAGGTGTTGTTCTGGGCTGGACTCCCTTTTCTGGTGCAGACTGTCATCCGACTTTACACCAGGTCAGAGCAGGTGTTAATTTCCTGCTGCTAACGCGTCTTATCGCTTCTTTTGGGTTCCTATCACCGATCTGGCTGGTCGTTGAGAATGTTGCGGAGTGGTGTTGTCACAGCTTTTGGCACGTGAACGCCTACTCTGCATCTCATTAGCGATAGTTGTGAGGGTCACTGTGGTGATGTTTTTTGCGGCTGCTATCGCAGGTAAACTGGTGATGTGGGCTGTTAGCACCAGCTTGTGAATGGGGAGATAAATTGCAGATAACTCTGCATGACAGGTCTGTGACATGCGTAATGGAGCCCCTGGTCTGCCTCTCTCTGTATAATCCAAGCAAGCAACCTGCCACAGTGTGAAGGTCAGTGCAACCCATGATCTCAGTGAGTTTGGTCATAACCGCCAGCCACAGATCATTAACCATGGGGCCGTTCCAAAATATTTGTGATATATCTGCCAAGGGTTCCATACACTGTGGACAATTCAGAGAGGATCCGGGAAATATCCAGTGGAGTCTTGCTGAAGTAAGAAAAGCTCTGTGCCAAATATTATGTTGAATGTATTGGAATCTGGCATTACGGGAGACTTCTGTGGGTAGAGAAGGGTCCTCACCCATGCCTTTTGTGTCATGTCTCAGCCTATGTCCTCTTACAATGGCCCCCACAACGCTAAGGATGCCTGGCCTCCACCTTGGGGGGTGCCCAGGAGTGGACGCCTCACAGGGAAAGCCAGGATGGGTTCCACAGCGGTATTCGTACAAGCGCCTTGAGACCCTTGCGGGTGAGTAGTGCGCTATACAAGTATCAATTTACAATTTACAATTTACAATCCTACCAGTCTATATTAAGTAGGAGCAGGGGTTTCTGTGTATGTTATGAAAAGGCGAGGGTCAGCCAGGTTATCAGTCTGCGACCCTCACCCACTGTGTGCAAGGTGAGTGGCAGGTTACGCATTATTGATCTCCCATAGTTTCCTGAGCTCAGCAGTCAGATGCCCATGGGTGTAAAATATCCTGCCCGAGTTCCCTATCTTTTGTCAACTTGTACAGATGGAATCAGGTCATCACCCTGAAACAAATTACCAAGTGTGGCCATCCTAGCCTCCTCCCACAATGCCATCCCAGAGATCCCAATCTGCACTCTAAATGGTGATATGTAACCTAGCGTATTTCAGGCGCATTTAGGGGCATGTCCGACATGTGGCATAGACTCCTCAGGTAACTGCTATAAACTTTGTGCAGCAAGTTATTGGTCTGGCGAGGGAGCTTTCTATTCGTTAGAAGGGCCTCATTCACCGTTCTTTGCGCCCGGGCTGCAGGGGCTACTCCCAGTTCTCCAGAAGCCTGCCCGCTAACCAGCAGGCCCGCCTCTGTAGTTGTGCCGCCAAACCATATTATTCTAAATATGGGGAAACGAGGACTCCGCTCTTTACTAGGACCTTCAATTTAGGCAGGTTTTGAATCAGTTCACTCCCAGTCCCGAGGCAGAATAGTTGTTATGGTATCTATTCCATCCCGTACATATGTTGACATTTCATCCACGTAAACTGAAATTGTGTGTGTGTCACCCTCTATTGGTATTCCCAAGTCTGCCCCTCCTGTAGGAGCCTCAGCTCCATCTGCTCCATTGCCAAGGCAAACAGTATTGAGTCAGAGGGCAGCCTTGGCACGTGCCCCTGCTGACAAGGAAGGGCCTGCGACAAACCACCTATCTTCACTCTCGCCATGAACTCCATGTCGTATTAACCTCTGAAGTCTCCGCTATAGCCCCATGGCTATCAAAGTTGCGAACATGTAAACCCAATCAGCAGTATCAAACAACTCCTCTAACGCTAAAACCACATATGCCACGAAAGGCCATCTGGCAGGCTCATACTCCAACATTCAATGGAATCTATAGATATTGAGGGTGGTAGAGCGGCCTGGAGCTAACATATTTTGGTCTGGGTGTACTAAATGCGGAAGATGTTCCCGCAGCAGCACCTCAATGATGTTACTCAATATCTTTTACTCTGTCACTAACATGGATTGGGGCCGGTAGGATGTCAAGACCAGGGGATCTGTTCCTGGCTCGAGGAGGTAAATCAGTAGTGCTTCCCTAAATAATAGGGGTAGCTGCCCAGTCGTGAGCATGGCAGTCTTCCCTGGCCACGGGTATCTACCCAGAAGCATGGAAGCATGCTTCCTTAGTTCCGATTTTAAAAAAGGCCAACGCAGATCCAAATAATCTGGCCAACTATAGGCCGATATCACTTCTCCCCGCACCAGCTAAGATCCTGGAGCGATTAGCCCATCAACAACTTTCTGGCTTCATTGAAACTCATGGTCTTTTTCATGATTCTCAACATGGCTTTCGCAAAGGATACAGTACGGAGTCAGCCCTTGTCCGCTGGGCATTAGATCGGGGCTCGAGGGCGGTGTTGGTTCTGCTGGATTTATCAGCTGCATTCGACACCGTCTCTCACCCCATACTACTGGACAGATTGAGGACTATAGGAATCCAGGGCAAGGTCCTTAAATGGATAGGCTCTTTTCTGTCAAATCGAACGTAGCAGGTGCACACCCCCCCTTTCACTTCCACACCCAGACTGCTGAAATGGGGTGCTCCCCAGGGCTCGTCCCTGAGCCCTCTCCTTTTAAATGTTTACTTTGCTCCTCTAGCTGACATGATCTCCAAGCTGGGTATCAAAACTACGTCGTATGCCGAAGACATCCAGCTGCTTTTTACTTTTAAGGAGCTTTCCCTCTCCACTTTTGACCCTCGTAAATCCTGCATCAGGTACATCGCTAAATGGATGGATCTTCATTTTTTAAGAATGAATACAGCTAAAACTGAAGTGCTTTTTTTAACCAGCCATACCCATTAAATTCTAATATTTGGCGGCCGGAAGACCTTAGCCAAGCCCCGATCCCGAAGGACTCGGTCAGGAATCTTGGAGTCCGATGGGATCAACAGCTGTCACTTGGGTGTCAGGTCCAATCAGTTTCGGCAGCTTGTTTCTCTAAAATTAAAACGTTAAAAAAACTTGTCAACTATCTACCTAGTGCCAGCCGAAAGACGATTGTTCACGCATTAGTTATCTCGCACTTGGACTATGCGAACGGACTCTATTTGGGTCTTTCTATTGGCCTTTGCCACAAACTTCAATTAGTCCAAAATGCGGCGGCTCGCCTGATTGGGGGTCTATCCCGAAGGCAGCATATCTCACCCTACCTCCACGAATTGCACTGGTTGCCCATGAGCAAAATAATTGAATTCAAAGCCATGACTTTGGTCTATCGCTCCACTCAGGGCAATGGGTCAGTCCATCTTAGAACTATTCTTCATCCTTACTGTAACCCCAAAGCTCTTTGCTCAAATTCTAAACTTTTACTGACCGTTCCCAGATTCAAAAAATCCCGTGCTGGAGGCAAAACATTTAAGCTAGGAGCCGCTCAACGATGGAACAAGCTGCCCTTGGGTCTGCGCATGATCAAAACTGAACATGAATTTCGTTGTGCTTTGAAATCCTACCTTTTTTGCCTGTAACCTTTCTGTTTGAGGGAACCTGTGGTCAATCATTTAGCGCCGGGACACCCCGTTGGGGTAGCTGCGCGCTTTATAAAAGACAAAATAATAATTATACACCTTCAGTAGTTTGGGGACTAGAAGGGTCTTGTAAGCCTTGTAAAATTCAACAGGTAAGCCATCCAGCCCCGGGGTCTTACAAGTCACAGCTCCTCTAAAGGCTCCCTGACCTCCTGCTCCATGATGGGTGCACCAAGATCATATCCTGCCAGTGGCGCCACAGTAGGCAGTGCAGCCGCACTGAGAAATCTGTAGAATGAAGTTTGATGATCCACGGAGGGGGAGGTATAAGAGCAATCTGTAATGGGCAGTGAATGCTGCATATATTTCCACCTGATTAATAACTAGGTGTGTTGGGGATACTCAGCTGGGGGCAATGGGGCTGGTCGCAACTGTGCTCTTTAATTACCACGCTTACAAGCAGCTGATTTATCGCCCTGCACACGCGTTCTGGCCTGTTGATTTCTATTATCTAGGCACTGAAGTGACTCATTGAGTCTGGCATGTTGCTAATGTGCTACGCTTAGGCCAGGTTTCTGAACAGGATCATCACTCGTGGCATCTTCCGGGCTCCTAGCAAAGCCTCTCATATATGCAAATCTCGGTGTAGACAAACTTTCACACCCACCCCTGCATAGATGCAGTGCCCTCGCGTTACCACCTTCATGACTTCTCATTCTGTTAGTGTGGAGTCAGCCATGCCCCAGGTTTCTGTAAAGTAGTGAATGAGCACACTGTGTACTGAGCCTTCCAACATGGTATTTGAAACAGTCATGCTTGCTGGCACTGCGGCACTCTGCATGCCCCATGCCATGTGGAGTAGTAAGGGATTATAATCTGATATGGTTTTCCCTTGATATACCATCCCCCTGACTTATAGGTGTATGCTGTGATGGCAAACAATAAAGTCTAGTCTCACATGTAGATCACGCTGTGGTGAGTAGTATGAATATTCTTTAGTATGTAGGTATCTTACCTGCTACTGTCCACTAATGACCAGTGTGTCAGCCATTGAGCCAGGTAGGTCACAGACACGAGAAAAGGGGAGGAAGATATGGATGGGTGTGAATGGTCCAGGAGAAGATTCAAAACACTATTATGTTATGTGCACCCATCTAGTCAGTATAGTGGAAAGGCTTGCTGAAAATGCTTGCTGCGCCACATTTGGAGTGTAAACACTTCCCAACAGTAGGGGGTGGTCATCCAATCGCCCCTCTAGAAATATGTATCTCCTTTCTGGGTCTATATCAGTCGCTATGCTCTGGAAGGGCACCGTTGATCTCACCGAGTTAAGGGCTCTTTGAGCATGACCAAAATAAATGGTGCCGTAACACTGGCCCTGCCACCGTTTCTGTAGGCAAACATCTTACCCCTAGGCTATGTGTGTTTCTTGGATAAACGCTTTGTGAGCATTTCTTCTTTTGAGATATTGTTACACTGTGGGCCTTTTATGGGCCGTCTCCTTGCACCTTACCTTCCAAGTGATGAAGCTCAGTCAACTGATCTGGACTGTATGCAACTGGTGAGTGTGAGAGGCAGGAGGGGCCAAGAGCCCACCCATTAGGTGCAGTGTGCTGTGCAGTGGTAATTTTTGGGGCTGATGACAACTGTGGTGTGTGGCTTGATTAAACTCTAAAAAAGAGAAACTCCTTACTCCCATACCCAGGGCAGCAGCATAACATTTTATCGCCCAAACGAAGAATAAGCAGTCCCAAATGAAGGTTCTTCCTGTCCATACACTACAGTGCAGTTTCATCTCTCCTCGAGTATGAGGCAGCAGACCAGTCTTTCGTCGCCAACTTGCACAGGGCTGACTTGCATTATGCCCTAAAATGTAAACAGAAGGAACAAACACATAGGGAGTAAACTGACCCTCCACATTGTTGCATGTATAGGCATATCAGAGACAATCCAGTCTAGCCTGCACCAACTTCACCCCTCCATTGGTCTTGTGCCTTGGTTTGAGTGGGAAGAAATCTCACTCGCTTCAGTTTCTCACCTGGGCTGTACACCTAGTCTCACTGTCAGGCCACCAGGAGTAGTCCATGCAGTGGTGCACATTATATAATCTGCTGTCTGTGATGTCACCGTTGGCATGCTCCCTGATAAACTGCGTCCATCAGTTATGTTGGAACCCACTATGGAAAGCTTCTAATCCTGAGTTCCCTCTAGTGAGGATCTCTGCTCCAGCCGTGTGTTGTTAGCCGTAGACAGTGCCTGCAACTGCTCTTGTCTAGCATGTGCCAGAGTAGGGGCTTCGGTAATGGCCACAGCTCCACCTCCTTTCTGCAGTATTGACGGTCCCTTGGTGTTCTCTGCAATTGTGTCCATGCATGTGGTGAAGGTGAAGGAGACGGCGAGGTCTCATAGAGACACTATTCCACCCAACCCCAGGCATTTGCAGGTTCGGAGAAGAATTTGCTGCTGTGGTTCACTATTACCTTTAGTCTGGCCAGAAATATTAATGAATACACAAGGCTAACAGATCGTAGCCACTTTTTCACTTCCAGGAAACAGGCCCTGTGTCTTTGTACCGATAGGGTATAGTTCGGGAAGATACATATTGTGTCGTTGTCATGTACAATGGGCTTATGGAACATGGTGCTTGCAGTAGGGCTTCTTTGTTCATGTAGTTCATCAATCGGTCCATTACCAGCATGGTGGTGCACCCAGCGGTGGGTGCTTGGCTGGTACTCGTTGCACCCATTGAACCAAGTAGTGAAGTGATAGTCCAGTAGGCGACACCTTGCTCACCAGCCATTTGTTTGAAGAAAGTCACTGATCTGTTTACAATTCAATTCAGGATTCTTTATTCGGTGATTAAAAATCACCATAAAAGCACAAACATACAGTATTTTTAAAAATACAATTAAATTAGCATATGAATCCCAGTATTGCCACAATCAAAGTCACTAAATATAAAATGACATTTGTAAACATTAAAACATATCGGTAAAATCTTACAGTCCTCCCCCCCCCCCCCTGGTTGCCCTTAATCGAACCGCCACTTTGATGAAATTAATAATACAACACAGTGTGAGAGGGTCAGTCACTTGTTGTAGATAGACCAAGGCCTCTTGGGCACATTTCATATTAGCTTGTTTTAGAATATCAACCAAGAATCTACGCCTACGCATTGAATAAAATGAACATAACAATACAAAATGAAGGGAATCCTGCGGAGACCTATTGCCGCAGCCGCAGGTTCCCTTCTGCTCAATTGTAATTGAAAACCCTAGTGGTGACGCCAATAAATACGGTAGTAAATTGAGCCTAAAACGGCACATTAAAAACCTGTCCTGAGCATTGTGCATCAGGTATAGATATGGCTCCATTCCCTCTGTGATCTTAACAAGGTTATAAGCACACACCGTGGTTTTAGCCCTTTCTAACTCTATTCTTCGTGTAACATTGTGTGCCAAGAACACTTTTTTTACAATCATTTTATGCTGGGGGATAATCACTGCCGGGTCAACAGAGATTCCCGAAGACCAGGGTTTCTAGTGCGGTCTTAACATAACGGAGCCACGGGATTCGCATCCATTTGTCTCTGCCCAGGCAGTCATTCAGGATTTCCCTGCTTAAGGTCGCCTCTGGATTAACCCAGATTTTTAGCCAAGCTAAAATTGGCCTGACCTTCACCAGATCTTCAAGATAGGGTATCCCTAACTCCCTGTGTGCAATTACTGCAGCTAGACTTTGTGGAACTTTCAGGTCGGATCGTAAATATTTGTTCTCCTCCCGTTGCAGTTGGCAAATATTCACAAAGCCACATACCTCTGCCCCATAAATGACTTTGGAACAACACATAGAGTTATACAGGTTCAACACCTGTTCAGGGCACCATCTCCCCAACCTACGCCCGTAACCTGCGATTGCGCCGTTAGTAACATTCATCTTACGGCAACGTTCCTCCACCAAACAGTTACATTTTAATGACCCGTCAAATAGTAAGCCTAAATACGAAAATGATTTTACTTTCTCTATTTTATGGCTCCCTACCGTGAAGGTACATTTAGTTCAGGGTTTATTGCCAGCTGACAACACGTAGGATTTACCCAAATTAACAGACAGGTCTAATGAGTCCATGAAAGATACAAAACCATCAATTAAAATCTGTAGACTCTTTGGTGTACGTGCGAGGAGGACCGCATCATCTGCGTAAAGTAACACAGGAACATGACGCGACCCTACTCGTGGGCAATCAGATCCCAACTGTAGGCGGTACTGCTCCAAGTTATTAATGTAAAGTGAGAATAAAAAAGGCGCCAAGATACATCCTTGGCGTACCCCACTTCTACAAGGGAATGAGTCTGTGCGTCCGCCCTCCATGTTGTACCTAACTTGTGCTGAAGTACTACTATGCAGCTCTCTTAAAATATTGATAAGGCCGACCTCTATCCCCATTCTGGTCATCATGTCCCAAGCTTGTCCCTAATTACATGATCAAAGGCGGCTGCCAAATCCATGAACCCCATATAAATAGATTCATTACTAGCCTTGGTGTATTTGGCTGCCAGCATATAGAGGTTCAAGCATTGGTCGCTCGGGGACCAGCCCATCCTAAAACCATACTGAGTATCTGAGGAAATATTGTTTGCCTCTGTCCACTCAGTCAACTGGTTTAGTATCCCCCTGCTCATAATTTTGGCAGATACATCGATCAGTGAAATCGGTCGATAACAGTGGGGGTCGTCCCTGTGTCCTTTTTGAAAATAGGGACAATAATAGATGATCTGTTCATTCTTCCTCCTCAAGGAAGCCCACTATGCAAATGTTATTATGCTGCCGTCTCCCATCTGAGTCTTCTGCTCTGCAGCCCCACTCATGAACTTTAGTCACTAGATCCTTGATTATATCTTCTAGCTCCGTCACCATTAGTTGGAGTGCTCCAAACGTACTTTCAGTCTGCATCACCCGCGCAGCAAGCCCCTTCTGATGATCTCAAGCCGACTGAGCTCCACTGCAGTAGCATCCACCCTGCCTTTGAGGTCTTGTCGAGTTTCTGCAATTGCAGCCAGGATTTGGTCTAGCTTGCTGTCAGTGGGAACCAGTTTTGCAGAAGTCTGCAGCTCGCGGTGTTCTCAGGATCCAGTCTTCCACTGCTCAAGCATTCAGCAGGTTGAGCGCCCCTGTTTTCTCATTTTGCTGCTTTTCCTGAGCGGTCCGTAATGTGTGGTAGACTGACAGAAGGAGGGTCACTTTGTGGGGCTGAGCCTGGATCCTGCTTGCCCACCGCTTAGTGCTTTTACTCTTCGTCAAGGTGCCACAAGCATGCCAGGCCGCTGGGATGCACTGATTTCACTGATATGGCTGTCAGTGGGCTTGAGGTGGCTACCTAGGCTTGGTATTCATTAGGGGATTCCTACAGGAATAGCGTCATGATCCCTGGAAGCTTACGTCATGTGGACCAATAGGAGTCTACCGTCTCCGTGGCTCAGTTTTGGACCAGCCTCATCCTCTGTTAGTGTTGCCAGCAATGTTAGCAGGGGGTGCAGGGTAAAATCAGTCCTCAATGTTATGGTGGAGATTCCTTAAGGTCACTTCTATTTAGTTCACATGAAGCATTCATCCATCATAGTCCAGTGTCTCAGCACAGGGCCCAATCCGGTAACAGGCTGACAACTGGTCTGTAAAGCCCGACAGTTCTCCTCTGCCCCTTCAAGCTATGCACACCTTCTTTGCCCATCACTGCCCCTCTGGTCTAGATGGCCCCTAATCACAAGTCTTTTGCAGCTCCTTTACAGGCTCGCATGGAACTTTTGGTGTGGGGAGAGTGGGGTCTCTTCTCTCCATGGTGTTAGGACTCATCTGTTGGCTCTAGCAAGTGTGAGAGGGCCATCACATCGGGCCTCATCCCTTGGGGGATCTCTGTTGCAGAAGTTCTCAGTTCTCTAGAGGCCTAGCCTTGATCCCGGCAATGGCCGTATCCGCAGGCCCCATTGACCTTGGAGCTTTTCGCGCAATCCAGTGCACCAGAGGATGGGGAAAGGGGGCTCATCACACTCCCCAACCAGTCCTCATCCTCAGCCAAGAAGGAGAGGGAAGAAAAACCCTTTGTTGTGCACCACTGGGCCACAGATCTCTCTGTGCCTTGCAATGGTCTCTCAGCTCCACAGCACCTGGCCAGTCCGGGCGCTGCAACGCCATTTTGGTGTCCTCAGACGGGTGCAGGGGTCACTGTATGTCGCATCATTTACTGCATATGTTTGCATGGGTCTGCAGCACAGGCTTGCAGCTGTATTGGATAGGATCTTGGGTGGGAGGAGCCGAAAAGCTCTAGATCACGTTCCCCACCTTGCCAGGGCTGGCCACACCTCATCCTTTCACTCTTCTCTCTTTTCAAAATATGAATCCATCTCTTTTACTCTTGAATCAGTGAGATTCTCCTTCACTTTAAGGTCTTCATCAGTGATCAATATCTGAACCAGAGAACAGTGACACAGAAACAACTTTACTTATCTAAGTTGTAGGATCTCTTGCATTGTTCATCTAACACACTGTCATCCTTTTCCCTGTCTTTGGTCTCTTCTTTTTTTTTGGGGGGTGGCTGTGGCTTTTGGTCAACCATCTTCAGCTGAACCTTAACACTTGGAAGTGCTTGAGATCTCTGGCTCTAATGAGACTGACTCACTCTCCGAGGTGGCGGTTCCTTGCCCCACCACAGAATATAATTCTTCAGAATTTGCTGTGGAAGAATAGTTTCAGCCTTCCATGAATTTTTACTGTCCCAGTGGATTTGAATTCTCACTCCAGTTTTCAGTATCACAGTGGTTACTGGAAAACAGCACTCCCAGCAATCCACTTGCTGCCTCTCAGTGATGCTTGTCGAATGGAGACTGTGGGCCTTCCTCTTCTTCCAAAGCCTCAGACACCTCAAACCTGCAGTGACTTGAGAAATTAGTGGATGTTGGCTCTGCTTCATCCTCTTCATGCCTTGACCTCTTGGTATGGGAGGTGTGTATCCAGTTTGGAAGACCAGCACATTTGACAACAGTGTTGGTGAGCAGGATCACCTGAAAGGGCCCTGTTGGACTTGGCCCTTTTTGGCTAAAGTTCCCTAAACGTTTTGCTTTCCCCCTAAACCTTTTGTCTGACATGGTGTTGCCAACTTATATACTTTGGGCACTTCACCACTGCTGATCAGTGTCAAAGTGCAAGTGCTGCCTGTGTAAAGTGTAATGGTAATTGGTTGTCCATGATTGGTATGTTTGCCTTACTAGTCAAGTCCATAGTAAAGTGAACTATGTGTGCCAGGGCTAGTAATGCAAATGCTGCTAGTGGGCCTGCAGTACTAATTGTGCCACCCACACAAGTAGCCTTAAAAAGAGAGAACTCAGGTCTGCCACTGCAGAGCCTTCGCGCAGTTAGTTAAACTGCCATGTTGTCCTGACAAGTGCATCCACTTGCCAGGCCTTACCCTTCCCTGTCTATGCACATCAGACACCCCTATGGTAGGTCCAAGGTACCCCCCCCTTGGCAGGGTGCAGCGCATGTGAAAGGTCCACCATGTACTGAGGTGTGTACCATGTCCTGACAGTGCAATAATCTCCATTTCGTTTCTCACAGTTGAAAGGTCATCTTGCCCATAGGACAGAATGGGGAGGCTTTGTAATGTGTTTCCAGCCTATTTTCCCAAAGGCTCAAGATAGAGAGGTGAAGTTTAGTATGCCTGAACTCATAATGTAATAACACATCTTTTTGTGAAGGTTTTTTTTGCATTGTGTGTTTAGAAACCACTCTTTTAGAAGTGGCTAGGTTTTTGTGCTTTAACATTTATGTGTGTCTCTGCCTGGTTGTGGATTGACTGTCTGGATCTGAAAGTGATAGGATCTGGGGAATGTCTTGAACCAGGGGAGGAGGTGAGACGGCAACAGGATGACCTGCATCTGGAGAGTAGGGGGAGGGGTAGCCCCTAGAGGTGAAGAGGCCTGGGCTTCTGCCATAAAGCAATGGCTCCATCTCCTGCTGAGTGATTAAGGATCGAGACCCCCACTATCAAAGGAAGAAGGTGTCACTGGCAGGGAGACACCCAGAACTATTTTGGACAGGGGTAAGTGCCCCCCTGAACACAAAGACTTCAAAGACATTTAGGGATATAACTATGAGAGCTGAAACCCCTGAACTTTGGAATGAAACTGATCAAGACTGAGCAGGAATTAGATTGCTCAAGACTGCAAAGATTTGAAGCTACGTCGTGGTCAAGAGGAACCTCTGCCAAGGAAGAACCGGCTGAGGAGACTGAAGGAAAGGACTGACCCTTGCTGTGTGTTCTGGGGCTGGTCTGCAGTTTGCTGTTTTAACCAAGGAGAGGCTAAAGGGACTTTGCTGTGTGCTGTGTTCCCCTGCTTGAAAGGACGTCGCTGTGTGCTGTGTCCTTAAGTAACTAAACCCCAAGTGCCCGAGGAAAGTTGTCTCCCTGTTGTGGAAACTCAGGAACACAAATGTTTCCAGGAGAGTCTCAGCAACGCTGTGTGCATGTGCTTTTTGCAGCCTGAAACCCTCGTAAGAATTGCCCTGTGATCATGGGCAACTGGAGTCCAAACGAGTCTTGCGATGCTGTGTGCGTGTGCTTTTGCAGCCTGAGCTCTACATGAGGATTTCCCTGTGATCATGGGCACCTGTAGTCCAAGTTAGTCTCAGCGATGCTGTGTGCGTGTGCTTTGTGCAGCCTGAGACCTTCGTGAGGATTGCCCTGTTATCGTGCACACCCGGAATCCAAGTGAGTCTCAGCAACACTGTGTGCATGTGCTTTGTGCAGCCTGAGACGTTCATGAGCATTGCCCTGTTGTTGTGCACACCTGGAGTCCAAGTGAGTCTCAGCGATGCTGTGTGCATGTGCTTTGTGCAGCCTGAAACCTTTGTGAGTATTGCCCTGTTATTGTGCACCCGGAGTCCAAGTGAGTCTCAGCGACACTGTGTGCGTGTGCTTCTTGCAGCCTGAAACCTTTGTGAGGATTGCTCTGTGATCGTGTGCACCCGGAACTCAAGTGAGTCTCAAAGACACTGTGTGTGTGTGCTTCTTGCAGCCAGAGACCTTTGTGAGGATTGCCATGTGATCGTGTACAACCGAAGCTCAAGTGAGTCTCAGCCACGCTGTGTGCATGTGCCCTGTTGCAGCCTGAGATCTTCGTTATCGCCAATGGCCCGGAATCCACAGAGTCACAGCGGAGGCCCAAGTCGCGAGAAGGGGAGAGGAGAGCGAGGTCGCACTCCCCAGGTAAAGTGTGTTGCCACCTGGGGCGGGGGCAGAGGCGGGCTCGGAGAGAGACGCTCTCGGCCTCTCCCATTCCTGCAGCGCAAGCCTCAGCTTCAGCTCGTATCACAGCCCGTACTTGCTGAGGAGCAGCAGTACAGGGGCCAGAGTACAGAGCTGCACTTTGGTTTACAGCATACCCGTGTTGGGGGCATCTTTTGACAGAATCTGACCGCGAATCAGTACGAGTGGCGGAGAGACTGTCTAAAGCCCCGTGATCGGTGCTGGAGTGTATGACACATTGAATTATTTCTGCATTACGAACTACCAGATTAGTGTATTACCCCTTGCATATTTCTGCATTACGAACTACCTGGATGTTTTGTTTTACGCATTGCATTATTTCTGCATTACAAAATACCTGATTGTTGCATTATGCATTGCATTAGTTCTGCATTACAAACTGCCTGATTGTTGCATTACGCATTGCACTATTTTTGCATAACGATCTACCTGATTGTTGCATTACGCATTGCATTAGTTTGCATAACGAACTGCTGATTGTTGTGGTACGCATTGCATTATTTTGGCATTACGAACTGCTTGATTGTTGCATAGCGAACTGCATTATTTTTACATTGCGAACTGCCTGATTCTTGCATTACGAACTGCTTAAGATTGCATTAGGACTGCAGTTATCATCTAGAATTGCTCATTAATATCGCAAGAACCTACAAGGGCTGGTTGGCCTAATAACCGGCCAGGAGGAATATTACAAATACGCATATGTTGGATTTATTATTGTGTGGTCTCATCGTATATCTTTTTATATAAACTCATACTTGTTTTTCATGAAACTCGTGCGGAGTCCATTTGTGGTGTCATCATTGGGTTATTGAGAGCGTGATTCCAAATACTCTACACACTTGCCTTGAAAATAAGCCTGGCTGCTCGTGCCAAGATACTGAGGGGGTGAGTAGGGGCTATCTAAGAAGGCGTCCTTTCTTTCCCTGACGTGGAACCAAGGGTCCCTTTTTGGCCTAAGGTACCTACCTCAGCCAACTAGCGACCCCTAGGTCTAACAGGCCCTCTCCAGCACTCCTCTAAGTAGACTTGCTGACATGCTTCTTGATGTGAACCCAATCACTGGGATTCAAATCATGTCCTGGAGACCCCAAGACACATCAGACAATCCCTTGCAGTATTGAAGAACCAGGTCATCTCTGATATTCACAAGAGGAGCTGCAGGGACGAAAGGAATATGCATAGCTCTCCGCATCAGCTTCTCGTGAGGCTACAGTCCAGTTCTTTTACAGGGGATACTTCGAATACTCATTGGAAACAAAGGAAGGGCCTCAGGCCATTTGAGTGACGTGGAGGCACAGGCTTTAGCCAGTTTAGCTTTAATTGTCCCGTTTAGTCTCTCTACAACATTTGATACCTCAGGTGTATAGCTGCAGTGGAATCTCTGATGAACACTAAGGCTGTACACAGCAACTGCATCACTTTGATCTTGAAGTGAGTCTGTTGATCCACTTCAAGATGAACTGGCATCCCGAATAAAAGTATCAACTCTCGCAGCAGTGTATTGGCAACTGATAGGCTGTCACATCTCCGGGTCTGATATGCCTCAACTCATCGTGAGAACAGACACCAATGACAAGGATATACATCATTTTGTTACATTGGGGCATCTCCATAAAGTTGATTTGGATACAGTTGAAGGGACCATCACACAGACAATGTTGCTCATGGTCACTGAAATTCATTAGCCCAGATTCTGTTTTTGGCAGGTAACACAGCGCTGGCAAAATATTTCTGCCATTGATGTGAAATGAGGATTATACCAGTAGAAATGGAAGATAGACACTATTCCGTCTCTGCCCACATTGCTTGATCCATGCATTTATTGCACCATCGCAAGCAGGAGGGAATCAGGGAGAACTGTTTTCCCCCTCGCTGGACACCCAAATGTGTCTGGCATCCCTCAGCCATTCCATTCTTCCCATTTGGATTTCTCTAGCTATGGGAAAAGTATGTTGAAATTCCCTCAACTCGTAGAAAGTATGTAAAGTATTCAGAAACATGTTGGATACAGTTTCTCCTTCTACATTACATGGCTCATCTAAATGTAAGATGCTGAATTAAAAGTGCAGGATCGGGTGATTTAATAAGCGAAACAGTTGTCTCTGATGACAAAATCACGGCCGCTCTTAAGTGCAGCACACTTCATCATAGCAATTTACTTTGACATTTGCAGAGCATCTAACACATTTGAAACATACAGCCCATTCCGGATGGGGGTGCCTGCTGATGTTAGAAATCCTTGCTGCGACTACAACTGGTCAAAATTATGCACAGCTCCAAACCCATACTGGCTGTCAGTGTAACCAGTGACACAAGCCTTCTGAGGTAGAGCTGACTCTGTTAAGGGCAATCAGTTCAGCTACTTGCACAGCCCGTACGTTACATGGCACACGTAAGACGCTTGGACAATTCCGCTTAGAGTACATACAGCATTATTGAGTCTTAAAATGCAGTGCCAGACCCTCCAAAAAGACCCATCAACAAAAGGGGTATGGTCAGACTCAGGAAGGGGTGCATCCAGTTTGTCAGGTCTTGGTTTTATGCATAACTCAATACGATTAACACAATTCTGGTTGAATTTGCCCTCATCATCTCCCTTGGGAGTTAGCAAAAGAGAAGCAGGGTTTAATGTATAACATCTACGAATGGAAACATTTTCCGCTGCCAAAACTTCTCTGTCATAGTGGTTAGATGGCTATTTGTCAGGTGTTGACTTCTGGTACAGGTCATGAGGATCTCAATGGAATAGGGTACCATTACAAATAAGGGGTAACCCATCACTATCCCCTTAGTATGCTGAATATGAAGGCTTACTGGTGCAACTGCTTTGAGACAACCAGGCAATGCTACTGCCACCAGATCAAGATTAACTGAGAAGTATCTGATGGGGCATTTATTCTCCCCATGGGCTTGTGTAAGTGCAGACAAAACCCATCTCTTTCGTGACAAAAGAGCACACATTATTTAATACAGTTAGGCATTCAAAGAGTGGGTGCACCACAAAGCAGATTTTTGAGCTATTAGAATGCTTCCATTGTTTCATTATCCCTCGGTACATTTCAGTTACTTGCTTGCTTCAAGAGTGTTCAAGTGTTCCGCCACAGTTGGTGCAGATGGTGCTGATCTCTAGACACGTGTTTCTGGTTCTTTAACCGTCATCAGTAGAGATTACAGTCTTTCAAATTTGGGGTTTGCTATGTAGGCTGCGAACATCTTTCTGAGGTCAGGTACCTCTCACAGGCATGCGGGGGCTTCGTCCACAAGCTCGTCAGCTCAATGATTCACGGGAGTACTATTAAACAGGAACAGGGGTGGGAGCACACAGCTTCACCTCTCAGCAAGGTTCGCCCCTGGCAGTATGGTAAATGCAGTTTCAGTTACTTGCTTAGTTCAAGAGTGTTCGAGTGTTCCACGACAGTTGGCACAGATAGTGCTGATCTCTAGACATGTGTTTCTGGTTCTTTAACTCTCATCAGTAGAGATTACAGTCTTTCAAATTTGGGGTTTGCTGAGTAGGCTGCCAACATCTTTCTCAGATCAGGTACCTCGCACAGGCATGCGGGTGCTTCTTCCACAAGCTCGTCAGCTCAATGACTCACAGGAGTACTATTAAAAAGGAACAGGGGTCGGAGCAAACCGCTTTACCTCCCAGCAATGTTCGCCCTTGGCCTTATGGTAAATGCAGTTTCAGCTACTTGCTTGCTTCAAGAGTGTTTGAGTGTTCCGCCACAGTTGGCGCAGATAGTGCTGATCTCTAGACACGTGTTTCTGGTTCTTTAACCGTCATCAATAGTGATTACAGTCTTTCAAATTTGGGGTTTGCTGAGTAGACCGCCAACATCTTTCTCAGGTCAGGTACCTCTCACAGACATGCGGGTGCTTTATCCACGAGCTTGTCAGCTCAATGACTCTCTGGAGTACAATTAAACAGGAACAGGGGTGGGAGCACACCGCTTCACCTCCCAGCAAGGTTCGCCCCTGGCATTATGGTAAATGCAGTTTCAGTTACTTGCTTGCTTCAAGAGTGTTCGAGTGTTCCGCCACAGTTGGCGCAGATAGTGAGGATCTCTACACATGTGTTTCTGGTTCTTTAACCGTCATCAGTAGAGATTGCAGTCTTTCAAATTTGGGGTTTGCTGAGTAGGCTGCCAAAATTTTTCTCAGGTCAGGTATCTCTCACAGGCATGCGGGGGCTTCATCCACAAGCTCGTCAGCTCAATGATTCACGGGAGTACTATTAAACAGGAACAGGGGTGGGATCACACAGCTTCACCTCCCAGCAAGGTTCGCCCCTGGCAGTATGGTAAATGCAGTTTCAGTTACTTGCTTAGTTCAAGAGTGTTCGAGTGTTCCGCCACAGTTGGCACAGATAGTGCTGATCTCTAGACACATGTTTCTGGTTCTTTAACTGTCATCAGTAGAGATTACAGTCTTTCAAATTTGGGGTTTGCTGAGTAGGCTGCCAACATCTTTCTCAGATCAGGTACCTCTCACAGGCATGCGGTTGCTTCTTCCACAAGCTCGTCAGCTCAATGACTCACAGGAGTACTATTAAAAAGGAACAGGGGTCGGAGCACACCGCTTCACCTCCCAGCATTGTTCGCCCTTGGCTTTATGGTAAATGCAGTTTCAGCTACTTGCTTGCTTCAAGAGTGTTTGCGTGTTCCGCCACAGTTGACGCAGATAGTGCTGATCTCTAGACACGTGTTTCTGGTTCTTTAACCATCATCAGTAGTGATTACAGTCTTTCAAATTTGGGGTTTGCTGAGTAGACCGCCAACATCTTTCTCAGGTCAGGTACCTCTCACAGGCATGCGGGTGCTTCATCCATGAGCTTGTCAGCTCAATGTCTCACTGGAGTACTATTAAATAGGAACAGGGGTGGGAGCACACAGCTTCACCTCCCAGCAAGGTTCACCCTTGGCAGTATGGTAAATGCAGTTTCAGTTACTTGCTTAGTTCAAGAGTGTTCGAGTGTTCCGCCACAGTTGGCACAGATAGTGCTGATCTCTAGACACGTGTTTCTGGTTCTTTAACTGTCATCAGTAGAGATTACAGTCTTTCAAATCTGGGGTTTGCTGAGTAGGCTGCCAACATCTTTCTCAGATCAGGTACCTCTCACAGGCATGCGGGTGCTTCTTCCAGGAGCTCGTCAGCTCAATGACTCACGGGAGTACTTTTAAAAAGGAACAGGGGTCGGAGCACACCGCTCAACCTCCCAGCAATGTTCGCCCTTGGCCTTATGGCAAATGCAGTTTCAGCTACTTGCTTGCTTCAAGAGTGTTTGCGTGTTCCGCCACAGTTGGCACAGATAGTGCTGATCTCTAGACACGTGTTTCTGGTTCTTTAACCGTCATCAGTAGTGATTACAGTCTTTCAAATTTGGGGTTTGCTGAGTAGACTGCCAACATCATTCTCAGGTCAGGTACCTCTCACAGACATGCGGGTGCTTCATCCACGAGCTTGTCAGCTCAATGACTCTCAGGAGTACAATTAAACAGGTACAGGGGTGGGAGAACACCGCTTCACCTCCCAGCAAGGTTCGCCCCTGGCATTATGGTAAATGCAGTTTCAGTTACTTGCTTGCTTCAAGAGTGTTCGAGTGTTCCGCCACAGTTGGCGCAGATAGTGAGGATCTCTAGACACGTGTTTCTGGTTCTTTAACCGTCATCAGTAGAGATTGCAGTCTTTCAAATTTGGGGTTTGCTGAGTAGGCTGCCAACATTTTTCTCAGGTCAGGTACCTCTCACAGGCATGCAGGTGCTTCATCCACGAGCTTGTCAGCTCAATGACTCACAGGAGTACTATTAAATAGGAACAGGGGTGGGAGCACACCGCTTCTCCTCCCAGCAAGGTTCACCCCTGGCATTATGGTAAATGCCGTTTCAGTTACTTGCTTGCTTCAAGAGTGTTCAAGTGTTCTCTCTCCTATTTCACCGTAACCTTCTTTTTCTTGGACAACAGCTATCTAAACTTCTAAGTATAACTCCATTTCCTAATATTTGCAATCAATTTCCCCACATGAGTCCCAAACCCCCTCAATTTTACCATTCTTTCCTCCTTGTCACCATTACCATCCTGGTTATTTTCTTTACATACCACTATTATTATTTATACACTTGGTTGTTTTTGGTCATTTTTAACACAATATATACAGAGAGAGTGACCGATGATGAGAAGTGGGTACACTGGCAATTGTTAACCAGAAACCCCCTCAGGCGTTACGACCGTGAGGCACTCTTTCTGTTTTCACACATTTTCTGTGGTTTGGGGGACCTTTGTCTGTTTTTCTTAAACCTACATCCTTGACGCATGAGGTTAGTGTTATCTAACACACTTGAAGGATCTAGATGGTATATCAGATCACCAACAATGGTCATTAAGCTTTGATGTATTATTAAGTAGGTAAGGTTTGTTTTGTTTACAGTCGTTTCAGTGGGGGGCGGCCTTACCTCTTTCCCCCTACACTCCTATTGATTTAATTGATTCATTGTGAGGCCTGACCTGCACTTGGTACGTGATAAGTCTGTATATGCTGTTGGACCTCCTATTCTGCCACCGACGGAGTTCCCTCCTTGTAGGGGTACTAATGAAATTAAATGAAATTTTATTGAAATAGACCTCATCTGAGGTCCACAATATTTGAAACTAACATATACAAGTTACCAATCCCATTGTATTACAATATATCATAAAAATCTTTATAAGCAAAATTGATTATTGTTCTTGGCTTGTATATCCCTAAATTAGTGGAAGTAACACTTTAAAAAAGTTTTAAATTTTGTAGAATACAAATTCATCAGGAGGGGGTCTCAATCAGATCTGTATTTCTAAGAATATAATGTTTCATAAAGATAGGTTTTAAAAATCGTGAACATGCCTCAAACAGACTACTATTTGGACATACAAATAAAACATGTGCCAATTCTTGGATTCCTTCGTTACACAAATCACATTGGCCTGTTTTATTAAAGTTGTTGCCCCAATTTTTTTTACATCTTTTAGTGGGAGTATCCTCAGCCTTAACATCAGAATGCAATGCCTAGGAACAAGGGGGACACGCCCACGAGGAACATGGCGGCGGGCTGAGAGCCGGTCGCGGTAGCTCCGAGGTGTCCTCCGATGACCGAAATGATTGCAATGGAGTAGTGAGAAGACGCGAGCTTCCCCACGTCTAGGTGAGCGGTAGATGCGTTATTCCCAGTATTTGACAACGCCAGACTAAGCCCGCTCCTCTGTTTCTCCTTTCCGAGGTTAACGGCTGTCTGAGCGAGGCTTGCAGTAGGCGGCGCTAGGACCTGCGCACACCTGGACTCGGACTCGGATCTGCTTGAAGCGAGGGGTAAACACTTTCACTGGGAGAATGCCGGTAGAGTCAGCGGGCTAGGTTACGCTTCTGCATGCTGTCTGTATGTATTTCAACTCTGCTCCTAAGATCAGCGTGTGATGCAATTAAGAATGCTTTACCCGGAGTGCAACACATCTACGGTAAGGTGGAGAGCAAAGGGGGAATAATAATAAGTCCCGTGCATATTTTTGCAAGGCGGGATTGTTTGGAGAAAAACATTGGTAGAGGCTCCAGCTAATAAATGTGTTTTTGAGAAGTCAAAAAAGACTAGAGTTACCCTCAGAGTCAGATTGCTACAACTCGCTCTGCTTTCCCTTTCCATCGAGGCTTTGGTGGGCAAGGTTGGCTTGATTTCTTACAGAAAAAAGACGGCGCTAGGACCTTTACGGACCTGCGCACACCAGTATCCAGTATCCACTCTGGAAGAACGCCGACGATGCCTATGGAGCAGATTTCGCTCCGTATTATTTAAACTAAAACTTGGAGGTCTGGCGACATACACATTTAAGCAACAGCCTAACAGAACGGCGTCTGAGAGAAAGGAGCTTTACTCTTCCGTGGTAAGGTGCGGAGAGAGGGGGAGTAAAGTGGTAGCGACTAACGGATTTACTACTGGGAGGCGGGGTTGCATGGATCAAACGCAGTTTGGTCTTCCAGCTCAAAAGAACAGTGAAGTTCCAGCACAAGAGCCGGCGTCGTTGATATGTACTGAGATAGCAGGGCAAAAATTAACGGAAGCGGTGATATCTGAGACAATTGAATCTGTTAATGACGAGATAAGTCCAAACATTGTAAAACAAGGAAATACCCTCCAAATAAGAAGAAACAGGTACCAGCTGAGATCTAGGGTGGAATTAAAAGAGAAAGGGGCTCTAGAATTTCAAGAGAGGGAGCGACCTATGCCATTAACTCCCTGCAAAAGTAAAAAGAAAAAGACTACCTTCGTTAAAAAACTTAAAGGCGTTTGCGTTTAGCCCCTTCGTTTAGCCCCTTCGTTTAGCCCCTTCGTCCCCCCTCCCCGCTCCACGCTTCCCGCCACCGCCGCTAACCCCGCCCCTTTTGCCTTCTGTACCCTCCCCGCTCCCGCCTCCCAGCTGCTCCGCCCCCCGCGCACTTCGCCATATATGGCGACCGTGCGAACGCGCAGCGGTCACGCGCAGCGGTCACGCGCAGCAGGCGCGCCGATTGTGCGCCGAAGGCGCACCAAAGGTAAGCCCGTCTATGCCCGTCCACGCCTGGACCGCGCCCAGCACCAGGACCCCTGGTCCACGAGGACCCCGACCGACCCGCCTGACCTACACCGCCGCCACCCTCATCGCACTCAACAACGGCCGAACCCCAGGATGCTACCGAGCCACCCCACGACGCTCCCACGGACCCTTCAGCTGCCACGCCTGCAAGTTCACCTGCATCCGGACCTGCCAGGCACCAGCACCTGCCAAGCCGAACACCAGCAGCAACCACCTCAAGTGCATCCTCCTCAACACCCGATCCGTCCACAGACACGCCATCGAACTCTGGAACCTCCTAGACGCCACAGCCCCTGACGTTGCCTTCATCACGGAGACCTGGATGAACGCCTCCTCAGCGCCCGACATCGCCATCGCCACCCCAGAGGGCTACAAGATCACCCGGAGGGACCGCACCGCCAACCAGATGGGAGGAGGCATCGCCATCATCCACAGGAGCACCATCCGAATCACGACTAGCACCGACAACATTCTAACCACCGCCGAACACCTGCATTTCCAGATCCACACCGATCCAAAGACCACCCTCAGAGGCACCCTGATCTACCGACCCCCGGGACCACGCACTCAATTCAGCGAGGACATCGCCGACTTCGTGAGCCCGCATGCCCTCCCCTCCGCTGACTACATCCTCCTGGGGGACCTCAACTTCCACCTGGAGAACAACAACGACCGCAACACCAGCACCCTGCTCGACAACCTCGCCAACCTTGGACTCAAGCAACTGGTGAACACCCCCACCCACCTCGCCGGACACACACTCGACGCCGTCTTCTCATCCAGCAAAGACATTGCCTTCAGCCACGCCACAGAACTCCCCTGGACGGACCACAGCTGCGTACACTTCACCTTCAAAAGAACGACGATCCACTACCACCAACAACAGGTTGCCCGCAGAAGCTGGAACAAGATCACAGCCGACCAGCTCGCCACCTCCCTGAGCCAGCGCCCTCCTACCAGCTCAGCGAACCCCAGCCAGGCCGCCGACAACCTCACGAAGTGGATCAGCAACTGCGCGGATGAACTCGCCCCTCTGAGGACCCCGCCCAGCAGACCCGGCAGCAAGAAAGCCCCATGGTTCACCGACGAACTCAAGAGCTCCAAGAAGAACTGCCGAGCCCTCGAGAAAGTCTGGAGAAAGGAACCTACACCGGACAACATGACCACCCTCAAACTCGCCACCCGGAAGCACCACCAACTGATCCGCGCCGCCAAGAAAACTGCATTCAAGGACCGGCTGGACAACAATGCACACAACTGCAAGGAACTCTTCAACATCGTCAAAGAGCTCTCCAACCCCAACGCCGGAAACAACGACATCACCCCCTCGCAAGACCTCTGCAACTCCCTCGCCTCCTACTTCCACAACAAGATCGCGGACATACACAACAGCTTCAGCACCCAACCGACGCATGCCGCGACCCCAGGAACGCCGCCCACCACCACCCTCCGAGCCTGGACTCCGATCCGCACCGAGGACACCGTCCGCATGATGAACTCCGTCCACTCCGGATCTCCGACCGACCCCTGCCCTCACCACGTCTTCAAGAAGGCCGACGCTGTCATCGCACCCCACCTGCGGGACATCATCAACACCTCCTTCGACACCGCCACCTTCCCCGAGAGCTGGAAGCACGCCGAACTCAGCGCTCTTCTCAAGAAACCTACAGCAGACCCCACCGAACTCAATAACTACCGCCCAATCTCGCTACTCCCGTTTCCAGCCAAAGTCATTGAGAAGACTGTCAACAAACAGCTGGCCGCCTTCCTCGAGACGAACGGATCCCTCGACCCCTCGCAGTCCGGCTTCCGAACCAACCACAGCACCGAGACCGCCCTCATCGCCGCCACCGACGACATCCGAGCTCTGATGGACAACGGAGAAACAGCGGCCCTCATCCTCCTAGACCTCTCCCTGGCCTTCGACACTGTCTGCCACCGCACACTAGTGCAATGCCTCAGCAACGTCGGAATCCAGGAGAAGGCACTGGAATGGATCGTCTCCTTCCTCAGCGGAAGAACACAGAGAGTCCGCCTACCACCGTACAAGTCAGAGGCCACCGAAGTCATCTGCGGCGTCCCCCAAGGATCCTCGCTGAGCCCCACCCTCTTCAACGTCTACATGAGCCCCCTCGCGGCCATCGCACGCCAACACGACCTCAACATAATCTCCTACGCCGACGACACCCAGCTGATCCTCTCCCTGACCAACGACCCCGCCGCCGCCAGAGCCAACCTACACGAAGGGATGAAGGAAGTAGCCGAATGGATGTCGGCCAGCCGCCTGAAACTGAACTCAGACAAGACGGAGGTCCTCATCCTGGGCTCCACGCCCACCGCCTGGGACGACTCCTGGTGGCCCCCCGCCCTGGGCACCGCACCCAAACTGACGAACCACGCACGCAACCTGGGCTTCTTCCTGGACTCCTCCCTCTCCATGACCAGACAAGTCAACGCCGTCTCCTCGGCGTGCTTCAACATCCTGCGCATGCTACGGAAGATCTTCTGGTGGATCCCCACGGAGGCCAGGAAGACCGTCACCCAGGCCCTCGTCACCAGCCGTCTGGACTACGGCAACGCCCTCTACGCCGGAACCACCGCCAAGCTCCAGAAGAGACTTCAGCGGATCCAGAACGCTTCAGCCAGGCTCATCCTCGACATCCCACGAAACAGCCACATCTACGAACACCTGAGAGACCTGCATTGGCTCCCCGTCAACAAAAGAATCACCTTCCGTCTCCTCACCCACGCACACAAAGCCCTACACGATCAAGGCCCGAGCTACCTCAACAACCGAATCAACTTCTACGCTCCCAAACGCCACCTCCGATCAGCCAGCCACGCCCTCGCCGCCGTCCCACGCATCCGTAGAGTGACAACAGGAGGAAGGTCCTTCTCCTACCTGGCCGCCAAGACCTGGAACTCCCTCCCGACCGACCTGCGCCTGACCCAAGACCACCTCTCCTTCAGGAAGAAGCTCAAGACCTGGCTGTTCGAGCAGTAAAGGCACCCCCCCCCCCTTAGCGCCTTGAGACCCTACGGGTAAGTAGTGCGCTCTATAAATGCCTTGATTGATTGATTGAAAGGAGCTTCCCACAAGAGTCAAGTGGTGAAAAGTACCCCATCCCTTAAATCTTTTTTCAAGGTCCTAGATCAGGCTAGGCGTTCCTCCGTGCAGGTGGAAGATAACATTGGTACCATACCTTTAAAAAACCGCTACGGGGCTTTAGAAAACTTAGGAAACATGGAAAATGCTGATGAGGGAACAGAAACATTGAGCTCAGAGAGCTCAGGGCAGCATAAGGTTCAGCTAAATCTTCCTGAGACTGAAAGTGCAAAGGCACTTCCTGCATTAGGTGCTCCGGCTAATCTAAATAAAGCACCCCCAGCAGATAATGGGCGAGGAAAGCAAGACACCAGACCAAAGAGTCAGTCTGGAACGGCCAAACCTGCACAAAGTAGCTCTAAGGAGTTAGAAGAAGGGACAAGGAGAAAGGATGCAAGTAAAGATGCAAGTAAAGATAATCAATCAGATTCTGCTCAAAGAATAAGGAGAAGGTCTGAGGATTCAAGCGAGCGTGAGAGTGACCGGTTAGGGGAACTTTTTAGATCCTTGAGAGGGGACATGATGTCGAAATTTGAGATATCGGAAACTAACCAAAAAACAATACAGGACAGATTTGACGTGTTAGAATCTAAGTTGGAGGAGGTCACTCTACACACAGGGAACCTTGAAACAGAAGCTGCTGCTCTGAACAAAACTGTACATGGTAATCAAAAGGATATAGAACATCTTAAAGCCCAGAACAGATCATTGGTCATGGATATTGAACGGCTGGAGACGCAAGCTTGGAGGAATAACTTAAGGATCTTGAAAATACCAGAAGGGGAAGAGTTGGAGGACTTGAAGGGATTTGTCTGTAAACTCCTGAGAGATGATGTTTTAAAAGATCGCCCGGATATAGATCTGGAGGCAGAAATCCAAAGGGTACATAGAGACCCCTACAAGAGACGTACAAAGAGGAAAACAACCAGGAAAATCCTAGTAAATTTCCAAACATACAGTGTCAAGGAGCTCATCCTAGGGAGATCCCTTTCAAAAACAGATTTTCGCTATAAGTCCAGCCCGTATCTTATTAGGTCTGATATTGGTGCGAGAACTGCACAAAGACAATGGGAGCTGGGCACTAGAATGCCGGATTTGAGGTCACTAGGAGCACATGTTCAAATGAGATTTCCGGCTATGCTCAGGATCATGTGGAAGAACAAGACTTATAGCTTCACACAGCCAGAAGAGGTTGATAATCTTTTAGACCGAATGAGAAGCGAGCAGGAGGAATAGTACCGGGCAGATACGGGGAATACTTTAAGGAAGGAAGAAAACAATAAAAACAAAAAAGAGGAACAAAAAGGGAAAAAGAAAAGAAAAAATAAATAAATAAATAAATAAATAAATAAATAAATAAAGGGAGAATGGTTGGGGGAAATTTGAGAAGGTAAATTATTGTATAAATATACTGTATGATAAAACAGGGGGGCATGTTGATTTATTCGTGATTTATTTTGTCTCGCTAGAATACAGTTAATTGGTCATGGGCACCATCGGGTCGCTCCGAAAGGCGAAGACATCACCAGGTATGTTGGGGGGGTTCCTCAGGGGGGAGGGGTTCACTGGGTGGGGGGAGTTAGGGGGAAAAATAAAAAATCCTCATATATAAACAAACGCTTGTTGTATAAAGGTATGGGTGGGCACAAGCAGATACTAGACTAGATTAATCCATATAAGCTTAAGGTCCTGTCGTGGAACATCAATGGTATAGGAGAAAAAATGAAACAGAACAGAATTTGTGAATTTTTAAAAAATTCAGACGCCCAAATCATAATGTTACAAGAAACACATTTGGAGGCAGCATTATGTAATTCTCTCTTTAAGAAGTTTAGGTGGGTTCAAGACATAATTAGCTCCGGGCAATCAGGTGTCACAAGGGGAGTTTCCATTATAATTCGAGCAAACAGAGGGATAAGTTTGAGAAGTTTTGAGAAAGATCAATCGGGTAGATGGCTAGCGGCAGAAGTATACATTCAAAACATTCCCTATACAATCGCAGTGTATTACGGTCCAAACGAGGACAATCCGGTTCCGCTGTCCAAACTTGAATTAGCATTATTTGCGACAACTGGCCCTTTAATCTTAGGTGGAGATTTTAATTTGGTCTTTGACCAAAAATTAGATAGAACCTCTAAGGCTAAATACCATGCTCCTTTAAAATCACTTGCCACTTTAGATGCCTTAATGAAAGACTTTACACTAGTAGATGTCTGGAGAAAAAAGTATAGAACTCAATTAGGCTTCACTTTTTATAGTAAAAAATATAAGAACTATTCTAGAATAGATCACCTTTTAGTGGATCAACACCTTCTCAAGGACATCAACTACCTTTCCTTTACGCCTACAGGTTTATCAGACCACGTTGTTTTGGAAATTGTAATTGAATTGAACTTAACGCCTCTAAAACCAAGGTGGACACTGGAGAGATCACTTTTATTAGCCAACCAAATAATGGTAGAAGTTAAAGATAGAACATTAGAATTTTTCATAATAAATTCAGGATCTTCCTCCTCCCAGGTAGTATGGGAAACTTATAAGGCCTACTTGAGGGGAGTCTTGGGTTCTTTAATGAATTATAAGAGAAAGAGTATAAAAATAAAAAGAAGGGAAGATTTGGCAGCAATAACAAGAACGGATCTTGAATTACAAAATGCAATTTTAACGAACTCCGGTAGAGTACATTTGTTAGAGAAGGAACTCATTGATCTACAGCTTCAGTTAAAAATCTCGGATGAGACAATTCTTAAAGGAAAATGGGAGTCTAGCAGACTAAAAAATTTTGAGTATGGAGAAAAATGTGGAGCTCTCCTAGCCTGGAAAGCTAGAGAAGAAAGAACGAGAAATAATATCAAAGCCCTATTACAAAGGCAGACAGGAGTGTTGATGGAAACAGACGCAGAGATCAGAGAAGTAGCAAGGTCTTTTATGAGAAGTCTCTATACGGAAGATAAAGATCCTAAGAGGGAGGATTTAGAATCCTGGCTGATAACAAAACATTTGCCGCAAATGTCCGAAACAGATAAAGAATACTTGGAAAGTGAGATCACAGAAGGGGAAATTCTGGGTCAATTGAAGAAAATGAAACGAGGGAAAGCTGCTGGGTCAGACGGGTTGCCAGCGGAGATTTATTTGGACAATAAAGATCAATTAATCTCTCCATTAAGGGAACTCTTCAACCTTTTATTAATCCATGGCTATTCTACACCTCCCTCATGGGCAGAAGCCATTATAACGCTAATACCAAAACCAAATAAAGACTTAAAAAGAATAGAATCTTACAGGCCCATTTCACTGCTAAACACAGATATGAAGATCTACTCCGGTATTTTAGCCACTAGATTATCGAAGGTCATAAAATCTATAATTCACCCCGACCAGAGAGGCTTTATCCCAGGGAGACAGTTAAATGAATTAACATTTCAAGTAATAGGGGCCATTGACTATGCCAACGCTAAAAATCTCCCGCTGGCCCTGGTCGCCATAGATGCGGCTAAGGCCTTCGACCAGGTCAACTGGAAGTATCTATGGGCCACAATGACGGCGTTTGGGTTCCCTCTAATATTTATAGAGGTGGTTAGATCATTATACAACAACCCAAAGGCAAAGGTCTTAGCTAATGGAAGTTTATCTGACTAGTTTGATATATCCCGAGGTACTAGGCAGGGCTGCCCTTTATCTCCCCTTTTGTTTGACGTTTATATGGAGCCTTTTGTTTGTGGAATTAGAGAGGACAATATAATTCAACCATTCCAGCTCGGCAATTTGTCCCTGAAAGTGGCGTTGTACGCAGATGACCTTCTCTTATATACTTCTGATCACTCAGTAGCAATTCCGAGGTTATTCTTTTTATCGGAAGAATTCGGAAAACTGTCAGGGTACCAAATTAATAAGGAGAAAACGGAGATCATGGGATGGAATAATAATACTCATATATTGGGCGCAAAACAGAAAATGAGGTACCTGGGAATTTATTTAACCCAATCCCTTATAGATATTACATCACTCATCTGGCAAATGGTGGTTAAAGATATTAATAAAACTTTAATAAGATGGGGGAATTTGCCTTTGAATATATATGGCCGGGTCAACCTCATTAAAATGACAATCCTTCCAAAATTGACTTTTTTATTCAACTGTATCCCTCTATTATTCTCACTGAAATACATTAACACTCTACAGGGTAAAATTGGATCTTTTATCTGGGCATGTAAGTCAACAAGAATTGCATGGAAGAAATTGAGGAGGGGTCTAAAAATAGGAGGGTTAGCCCTCCCCGATTTATTGTCATACTGTCATGCATTTCATTTTAAAAAATTTAGGCTTCTTGCAAATAAGTTAGACGCATCATCACAGGGCCGCCTGTTTCAAGCTCTACTAATTGATTTGCCTTATGACCACGATTATTTTTTATTTAAGTTTGGAGACCAGAATTTTTTTTAAAAAATCCGCCTCAAAATCTTACAGACTGCATTAAAAAATTGGGGGTTTATCAGGAAGATATTTGACATCCCGTATTATCATACACACACCCCAATATGGGATTCTCCTGGTACACCTCAATGCCTACAGGATCAATTGTCACAACCTCTGAAAACAGCTGGGTTAAAAAAATGGGGAGATCTTTGGGCAGATTCGGACCTAGTGAATTGGAACTCTTTAGTACAACTTACTGACGGCCAGTTGACTAGGTTCAAATACTATCAACTATCTGCCTGGTGGTCCAGTCAAAATATGCAAAGGGAGAAAGATACAGACATTCTTGATGCAATTGAGAGAGAGGGGAAATGGGTAAAAGAAGTTTCATTTTGGTACAACTCGATGATTAAAGAAGAGGAGAGTAAATTGCACTTGGAGGTAATAAAGTTATGGGGAAATTGTATATCCGATCCTCCTGAAGAAGTTAGTAAAGCATGGTTAGACTCCTTTTCTCTTTCGCAGAGGCCAATCAAACCAGCCAATTTAAGACGCAACCACTTGTTTACGGCTAATAGAGTCTATTGGACTCCGGCCAAATTGCACAAGATCACACGAAATATCTATCATTGTTCCCGATGTAACCATAATGCAGCAGATGATTTTCATATCTTTTTGGAGTGTCCAGTTATTCAAGACTATTGGAAGGCGATAATGGATTTTTTGGGTGAGGTACTTCCAAAGCCTATTATTTGCTCTTGCAGACTTGTCTTCTTTGATCTAATGAAAGATTATAATATCAATAGCTTGGATACTCAGTTTATCTTTTATATAGTGGCCATTGCTAGGAGACAAATTTGTATGGAGTGGAAGTCAGTGTCTCCTCCCAGATTTGCGGTATGCCTGAAGCACTTCATGGAAGTTTGTAAAATGGATTTGGTTGGCCGTAGCGAGAATACCGAGAATGTCTGGTCAAAATTGGTGGTCTGGACAAATAGGGGAGCGGTCCTGTGATTATGCCAGAGGTTGTGTAGGTCCTGTCCTCCACCAGGCCTAGGGTGCCTAAAATAGGCCTGGAGGAGTAGGATAAGGAAAGCAGCCTACCTCTGGGACATCTCTGTCTGCTATGATACTGTTTCCAGGGCGGACTCGATAATAACAGTATAAGAGGCAACAGTGAGACCCATCTAGAGCATACAAATTCTGGTGGCATATATGAGGACAAAAAAAAAAATTATAAAAAAAAAGAAAAAAAAAGAATGCAATGCCTAACCTTGTGATCCAATGTGAAATTCAAATATTTTGGGCACTCTTTATACTCCACACTAGCCACCTTCAGCTTCTGGTGCGATAACTGTTGACAGTAAAGTTTATCCATTTCGAAGCTCAACCTCAGGATAGAATTTTTCAAAAAGAACTTCAAAAATGGTATGCCCATCTAACAAGATTTGCCGTTGCTCTCACATATGCACTCACTACCCCTAAATTCCTCTCCAAGTGCCTGAACTGGAGTGGCTTGGCTTGTAGTTGTAAGCATGCACAAGTGTTTTCTGTCCCTGAGATTTAATAAACCCTAACGGTTTATTGGAATATACTCTAAGCCTAAAGGCATACCTCCATTTCTTGGTACTGAGTCCTGAGGTGGACTGGGGATAGGTTGACTCAGGATCGTACAAACAAATGTCTCAGCCAGGGAAGTGATTGTGGCACTTGACAACGGCAGGATAATTAGTACTATAAGCACATGGATCTGAGCAGAGGATGGGATGGCAGTTTTAATATAACTCAGTGGTACGCTGACTGCTGTGGAGGATTCTGCTGTTCTGACCTTAGTTACTGACCGGGATGCGGCGCTCGGGCAGCGGCCATCGCATTGTGCGGAGGTGGTCTTACACTGAGGAGTTTGTCAATAAAGGTATCCTCCCCCTCACTATCCGTGTCTGTTTCCTTCTTTGATTTCTCCTTTTCCTTTTCCTCACTATCTATCAGGGGATAGGCTCCGACACTCTCAAAAACGTCCTCCCTCCATTTTCTCTGTCTCTCCTCTGTCTTGTGCACTTCTCCATGAATGAGCCCAATTGCGGATTTTTTATTCAAATTTCTTTTTATTCTTTTCACTTGCTGTTTACTCTCAAGGATTTAAGGCTTTAAATTCTGTGGACCTAGGCTCTGGTTTTAAATTGTTCATTCTTCTCCTCAAATTTTAGATTTGAGGGATGCGGAAATCCCACTTAATGGGATTTGGAGTTTTGCATGTTTGGATGTATATTCATGCCATTGGCTGAGCCACCTGCGTGTGTATAATCCTTTCTTTGACACCATTTCCCTAGCTAGAGTAACTTCAGGAGAAACCTTTTTCCCCTTATTTAAGTCCTTGTCCTTCTTTGATAAGGGATTCCCCATTATAGCAATTTCTCACTCACTCCCTGTTCAATTTCTCGCTTAGTCCGCACTGACAAACTTGTAATCCAATCACCAATAACAACACGTCTCTGTCAAAGGCCATCCTATCACAACGTGGCTATGGCATCAACGAGCCAATACCTGTCGGCACCCTAATGACGCAACGCTCCAATACCACCAGACTTTTCACCATTTGCCTGCTTCGACTACACAAAGGTTTCTATAACAGTAACAATGATACATACTTTTATACAATATGAACCCTTAACCTGCGAAAGTTACAGTACTCAGCGCATATACTCCTGTGCACTAAGGGATGAACCACATTGGAGCTTGGAAAGTACAGTCGTACAAGAACAATTATGCTTTTATCCTGGTGTAACTAATAGCACCTCACATCACATCTCACTTAGAAGGCAAGTCCAATATTTCAGTGTTTTAACTTGAGATACCTCACTTTGGGCCATATGTAGGTAGCTTAATACAGGTCGGTAACAGACGCAAATCTGTAAATTTCCCGATACCGACTGGTATTTAGCTTTTTCTAATGTAGGTGGCTGGATTTAAGGATTCGGTAATTTACCGATTTGGATATTTAAGGAATCAGTAAATTACCGAATCCTTAAATCCTATGTAGGGAGCACTCAAGTGAGTTCATTATTGATTTAAGGATTTGTTATTTACCACCAACAACAAGTTGGTGGTAAATATCGAATACCTTTAAAAAAGCAATTTAGTGCTTTTTTAAAAGTGACATGTGGCAGACATACATGCCCTTAGGGCATGTATGTGCGCCACATGTGCACATATGCACGATTTAGGGGTGCAACAGGGTGTCAATGTGACACCCTGCCACCCTTGAATATGCTCTCCCTATTACCGATTCGATATTTACCGAATCGGTAATACTGAATGGCTTCCCTCCAGGCCCATAGGAATGAATGAGAAGGTATTCCTTATTACCGATTCGGTAATAACGAATATTACCGAATCAGTAAAAATTACAGATTTTTTATCTACATACTATTTACCGATTCTTAAATACCGAATCGGTAAAATTCGGTATTTAGGAATCAGTAAATAGAAATTACCTACATCTGGCCCTTTATCTCTATACCATGGGGCATATTTATGAGAACTGAGGAAACACTGCGTTGCATCAGCTTTGTGTCAGAAAAACTGCACTGCGTTGTATCACTTTCTTGTAACATGGATGCACCATATTTATGGTACATGCACCATGTTGCAAATACCGAAGGTGCCTCAAAGATTCTGATGCACCGATGAGAAGAATGACGCAGAGTGTTGTAATGCAACAGCTTCTTAAGTGATGCAATTCTGCTTTGTGTGTTGTAAAGCACCTTTACGTGCCACAAATCAGCTTTGCGTCATGCAGGAGTGCGTTGCGTGAAGTTTAAAAAAAACAATGCATTTGAATCTACAGTACTTCTGAACACCAAAAAAACAGGGAAACATGGAGGAAAACGATACCAATCCCAGTCAAAATGACCAGACTGCAGAACAGGGAAAGAGGAAGACCAATTTCAGTGAGGTTGGGAACCAAATATTAATAGCTGAGGTGACAAGGACTGAATATCGTCTCTTTGTGGCCTACAAATTGCATTTAAGAAGAAGTAAGCCATTTGGCAAGTCATAGTGGATGGAATCAACAGTGTAGGCAAAAGGAAGGACAATGATGGAGTGCAGGAAGAGGTAGCACAACTACAAGTGCAGGACCAAAGAGAAACTAGCCAGAATCCTTAGGGCAGCCTTGGGGTCCGGAGGAGGATCTGATGTCTAGGAGCAGTTGGACCCACTTGAGGAGCAGGTGTCATCACTCATCCCCCTCTGTTGGTGGCAGGAGTTGCCAGACAGAACAGTGCTGTGGTTTAGGACCAGAAAGAACTACAAAGTAAGTGAAAACAAGGGAACATATGGGTAAACCTGTTGTGCAGCAAGACATTTTCCATTACATAACTGTTATTTTATTGCCCAGTCACATTTATTTCTGTCCAGCCCTACCAAGGTCTATGTGTGATGTGTTGCCCCAGTCCAGAATGTCCCACAATACATAGGAAAAAACCTGGACTGAAGCAGCACATCATGCATAGACCTTGAAAACTTTGAAGATATGTCAGCGCCAATACAGGCGTCCTGACACCATGAAGCAAGTGTGCTTCTCTTGGGCCTAAGCAGGCAAAAGTGGAATGTAATGAAATGTAAAGTAATGAGGTTTCCCAGAGTATTAACTTCTCACTTGAGAGGGTCTTCAGATGCTGAGCATGTGCAGGCTCTCCAAGTCGGATCACATGAAGAACCAGGTGTACAGTCACAAGCACTAAACCATATTGCCTGCAGCAGGCCTGATGCGCTGGGCGAGGTTTTACAGGTGCCATACAAGAGACCACACTACCTCCTATTTTGCTCAAATGGATATTTGGGCAGGGATGAAGTAAGTGATGCACAGCAGAGGTCCATGATTGTTTGTTAGAAGCATAAATGGTGTGTGAGCTAAGTGGGCCCCTGGTAGTGTAGAACCTTGTAGGTGTGGCTACGACATTTCCTCTTTGACTTGCTGTGAGAGGGGAACTGTCTGGTCATATGACAGACCTTTCCTGAGGTGGTACGTCTTCAGGCACTGTAAGGCACGATAGTGCAGGGGCCCCGAAAAGATTGCCTGGATGGATGAAGAAAGGAGGCCCACCTCCCGGGCAATCTGACGGAGAGAGGTATGAGTCTTGGCTATGGTCCGGCCGCAACTCGTGCTGAATCATGCCCATCTTCTGAGACTGCAGACTCAAGGAAGAGTGAATCGAATCCACAAGAAAACCGAAGAACACCATGCTCTGTGCTGGCTCGAGGACTGACTTGTCTCCGTTGATGACAAAGCCCAACCCTTGCAAAAGGGAAACCGTCTGCTGTAACTGAAGAACCAACCTCCTGGGGCACTGTGCCATGAGTAAAATGCCATCCAGGTAGACAATCATTCATATGCCCTGTCCCTGGAGAAACTCTACCACTGGGTGAAGCAAATTTGTAAAACATCAAGGTGCAGAGGAAAGCCCGAACGGAAGGGCGATAAACTCGTAAATCTGATTTCTCCACTGAAACTGCAAGAACCACCGGTGTGAGGGATGGATGTGGACCATAAGGTAGCCATCGTTTAGGTCCAGACATACCATCCAATCACCTGGGAGAAGGGCATCCTGGAGGAGGTGAATCCCCTTCATTTTGAAATATCGATAAACCAACCACCCGTTAAAGTCCTTGAGGTTGATTACCAGCTGTCGGCCCCATCGTCTTTGTCCACCAAAAAAGGTTGCTGAGGAAGCCGTTGGGGTGAAGAGCCGAGCAACAAATGCCCCCTTTGCGGAGCAGTTTGGATACCTCCTCATCGACCAGCTGAGCGTTGGCCACAGAAATGGTGATGTGGCGCGGAAAACTTTCCTGGCAGGGAATATCATAAAATTCGATGTGAAACCCTGTATGGTTTGCAAAACCCAAATGTCCCTTGCAATGCTCGCCCAAGCATCCTAGAAGGCCGCTAGCCGGCCCCTGTACAAACCTGAGTAGCTGGTATGACACACTGTGAGTACCGCCGCCACCTGCATTGTTCTTGAAACCACCATGGCCTCGGAGTCGCTGACCCCTGATTGGGTAAAAATTTGTGTAGTTTGCAGTGGAGTAGTATTGCCCCCGCCCGGAGCCTTGTCCCCTACCGGGATTCTGCTGACCGCCACGGCCGGTCGCGCGGCTCCTGCCATGACCGGCCCCTTGGGAAAAACGGGGCTGAAAGACCCTCTTGATGCTAGACTGGGCCTTGTCCAGCGTGGTGAATGTGGCCACAAATTTGCCCAGTTCCTTGACAAAGGGATCTCCAAAGAGACCTCCCTGTGCCACTGCCCCTGCCTCAGAGGAGGCCAAATCGCCTAATTTAGGGTCCAGCTTTATCAAAAGCGAACAACGCTGCTCTGTCAACAGGGCATAATTGGCATTGCCTAAAAAGATAATTGCCCGCTGAGCCCAATTCGACAGAATGTCGGAGGAAATGGTGGAACCTGTCACCTTCGCCTCCTCCGCCATATCCAAAATATTTGTTAGGGATCCTATCGTGTCCAAAAGCTTGTCTTGGCAGAGGCGCCAAGAGCGGTCTATGCCCTTGCTGGGATCTTTCATATATTCGGCCAGGAAGGCGGCCATCTTGGAGTCAAGCTCCGGTGTAAAGACCACCTTCCCGTCCAACGTGGGTCGTGGGCACTCCTCCATAAGACACCCCCTAGCTTCCTTCTCCAGGGGTTTGCGGAGGCGGCCTTGTCCCCAGGAGCCTAGGCTGCTGACCACGGATGCATTATCTCATTACGGGTCTAGCATGCCCGTACAGTCCTGCGGCAATGCGGCTGAAGAACTGATCAGGCGCCAAGACCGCGTAGTCCCCTCATCATCATCTGTATCTGCCGGTGTCTCATTATGCTGAGATAGGGACCCTGGTACTAGGGATGCAGAAGGTGCCAGAGCAGGAAGAGGCGCAGGAGGGGGGACAGCCGCGTTCACCAGAAAAGTGCTCCTGAGGCGCTCAAAATCATCCTTGTCCACATCCTGCGTGTCTTCAGGCTCTCCCTCATTGCGACCTTTCTTGGGTGATGGGGGACCCTCCCCAGGTTTAGTGTTACGAATGGGAACCGGACCCCTAAATGGGCGTACGCCAACAAACGTTCCTCCATAGGCCCCACGACCTTATTCACATTACTATAGATGGAATTGTCCACCACCTCATAAAACCCGTCATCATATGGGAGTTATTGCTGGACTTCCTCCTCCTCATAGAAATTTCCCTGCTCCATTGTGTCAAGAACAGTACTAAACACCTTGGATATCATCAGGGTGTATAGGACCAAAAGGCAACCTGCCAGAGGCTTAAATATGCAGCAAAACCCCCGCTGGAAGCAAGGCTGGTTGGGAAAACTCCCACCTACAATATGGGCAAACCTAAGGACTGCGAGGCTCTTTGTGCAGGACAGAACGGCAAATTAGGCTGCACTGGCCTCCAAACACACGCCGGCCCTGAGAAGACTGGCGGGGCCCAACCACTACCTAACGCGTAAGGTTGAAATTATTATTATGATACAGAAAACTGCCCATAGGCGATTATCGCGGTCGAGCAGCTGTACGTACCCCCGTCGGCTGTGAGAAAATGGAATTAGGGAAACAATACGGACCACTCAGGGCGTTCAAAGTATGTCGGCAGGGGGACAACGATCACAGTGCTTCTCGCAGCTGGCCCCTCATCCGAGGAGGCCGCGCTGCGGGAGCAACGAGACGCATGAGCCCCTCCCTAGCGGGCTTCAAAGGCACCGCGCAACACAGGCATCTGGCCGCGTAAGGGCGAAAACTCTCTCGCGGCCGTAAGGAATCTAAAGGAAAAAATAAACAAAGTAAACACAGCAATCTCCCACGGCACAGTCCGATTAAGGAGCTCGTGTTTCGGGGCTAGAACACAATATAAATAAACCAATACAATCCTCAAAAAAATGTTACTTAGCTGGCAGCGAAGCAGCGGAGAAAGAGGGGGGACACCTAACTTGAAGGAACCTTCTACATGCTGTGGACACTATAAAGGGACTGTTATTTGTTGTGCCCTATGGACTCATGGGAGTTGTAGCCTGATCGCAGACTTGTTCATTTTTTCATGTTGTTAAATCTTTTTCCTGAATGCATTGGAAGAACTATCATTCATACTGCTTTTCTGGCTGCTAAAAAAGTTATATAGTGAATAAAGCGAAGAAGGAAAAGCACAATCTGAGCCTCTGGTCCTGACATAGAATTTAAGTCAAACTTTAATGTGTGAAACCATAGGTTATATTAAAAACAAATATAGGCCAGAGTGGATATAATGGTCATTAGCTCTAAGCACAAGTGTTTGCAACATGTTTTTTGCTGGGAATGTCATGAAGGATCAGGGCAATTCTTCAGGACTGTGAAATGGAAATCAACTAAACTACTCAAAGAGAGGATGGTCAGAGGTACATGTGTTACCTAGTGATGTGCCATTCCCAATGCATGAGGGTATGTGATTAACCTTAGTGCAATCGATAAGGGTGCTAAGATAGAATATCGAGTTGGAAATGTCGTTTTACTGAAATATCGTGATTCAGAAATATCGACAGCAAAAATATTGTGGTCAAGAATATCGAATTTAAGGTAACAAATATAGTTTGTAAAAATATAGGTCATTAATATTGTTTGCAAAAATATAGATGTTTAAAATATAGATTTTTTATTTAGTGCTATGTATTTTAGTACATTTATAGTATTTTAAATGTTTTAAATATATGTGATGTATTTTTTTGTAAGAGTATTGTTTATGTTTTTTAATATATGTGTTTAATTGTTAGCAGTTATACATTTTCTTTTTATTACATTTTGAATTTTTTTGTTCCATAGCGGGTTGTGGATTTATCGGGGAATTGGATGGGAAGTAATTTAATTATAATAAATTAATGAATATTTTTTATGTATTTCATTTTGATTTTATAGCGTTAATAGTGGGAAGTGATTAATTTGTAATTAATAATCAATTGGTTGCTATTTAATATTAAAAAGTAGATAATTATGATAATTGTGCATTTTGTTAGGTGCAGGTTGTACAGTTTATAGGGGTAAAGGGTGGGAAGTAATTTATTTTTGATTAATTAATAATTAGTTGTTAGTTTATATTAATTACTTAATTGAAAATTAATTCTGGGAATTGTGGTATTAATTTTAGGTGCAGGTTGTGTAGTTTACATTTAATTAATTAATAGTTAGTTGTTAATTCATATTAATTAATTATTTGATAGTTAATTATGGTAATTGTGTGATTTTTTTGGGTGTGGGTCATGGGGATTATGGGATAAGGGGTGGGAAGTAATTTATTGTTAATTAATTAATATTAGTTGTTAATTTAGATTAACTATTTAATTGATAATTAATTATGGTAATTGTGTGATTTTCTTTAGGTGTGGGTTGTGGGGTTTATGGGGTAAAGGGTGGAAAGTAATTTATGCTTAATTAATTAATAATTAGTTGTTAGTTGTTATTACTTAATTAATTTAAAATTGAATATGGAATTTGTGTAATTAATTTTAGGCGTGGGTTGTGGGGTTTATAGGAGTAAAGGGTGGGTAGTAATTTTTGGTTAATTAATTTATATTTAATAAGGGTATTTGTCTATATTTTTTGTGTGTGGGTTTTATTGTTATAATGGTACAGAGTGGGGAGTAAATACATTTTACTTACTTTATAATTAGTTGTTATAAACTATTAGTTATTTTATTGAAAATAACTTTTTATTGTGTAATTAATTTATTTACAGTTTCATTTTAGCTGTGGGTTGTGGGAATTATAGAGGTAAAATGTGGGAAGTTAAATAATTGTTATTAGTTTTAATTTGTTTTTAATTAATAATATTTCTTCAATTAGTCATTAATTATGTAAGTTGAGGAAGTACATATTTTTTATTTAGATGTGGGTTGTAAATTGTGTGGTGTTATAGGGAAGGAAATACAAAAGTAAAGTTATGTTATATTTAATTGTTTCTGAATAATGTTTATTTAGAAGTATTTATTTGTTTGTAAATCATTTTCTTTAATATAATATTTGTAGGTATTTGTTATTTGTATTTAACATTATAATATGTTTCTAAAAATGTTGTAATATTAAATACCCACTGGAAGGTAATAAAAGTGTATTTAAAAAGAAGAGTGCACCGTGGGTCTTTGTTTCCAGAAGCTGTTAATTTGCCTTTGACAAAGGTGCTGGGGGCTCTGAAACGCGTTAGGCGATGCATTAATTCAGGAATCAACTTGCCGGTTCCCCTGCATGTAAAGGTGTGGAGGAACCAGCCTGCGGCGGAGTGCGTCCCCGAGCACAGGGCACCTTTTGGATTGCATATTTCAACACGGCAGCGTGGCCATGGGGGGGCAGCACCACCCAACAACAATATGGGCGCAAGGTAAAGAGAAAGCGGCATCACAGTGCTTTTGAAATTGGACTGACCAAGTTAGTTTCTGAGGCCCACTGGAGAGTTTAATAATATATTGAAAGTCAACAGCTGCACGACACCTACTACAGGACTACAATTTATCTAATGTGTACTACGGTTACCATAATCCTTTATGAACTTACTCACCTGAACTCATTGGAGGGTAAAAAAATGAGTTTAAAAATATGATGCACCTTGGGTCTTTGGTTGCGGAAGCTGTAAATTTGCCTTTGACAAAGGACCTGGGGGCTCTGAAACGCGTTAGGTGATGCATTAATTCAGAAATCAACTTGCCGGTTCCTCTGAATGTAAAGGTTTGGAAGAATCAGCCTGCACAGGGCACCTTTTGGATTGTATATATGTATATCACCTACCGGCGGTCGGCAGTAGGTATTTATAGTTAGGACCTATTATCCATAGGAAACCTTCAACATTCTATTTAGAATAACTTTGGCGCCGTTGAAGAATCTTCGCGAAATTTTCAAAACTGGTGGTGCGTTCCGGTCCGCTCCCATCTTGAAAGTCTTGGGATGATTCACCAAGCGGGGTTTGAGAAAAAAGGGGTCCCAAAAGGTGTTTTCACCATGCAATTTCCCATAGGAACATGTAATCGCAGCTACAGGCCGTACTGCTGAACAGAATTACACCAAATTTGGCAAAGAGGTAGCCCTTGGTTCAGAGTCATGCCTTTTGCTTAAATGGTGTAAATCCGTTTAGTAGTTCCTGAGAAAATCAAAAGTAAAATTACATATATATATCTAGAGGAGCACAGGATCCGCGCACCCTAAGCGCACCCTGCCGAACATGAGCTGTATTCTAATTGGCTGTCAACACTCCAAATCAGGAAGTGTTGGCAGCCATCTTGTGCCTTGGTAGAATGGAGGCACAACAAACCTAAGGAAAAAAGTGCAGACCGCAAAAAGGGGGCAGGGTAGAAACACCCTGACCCCCTAGGTCTGCTCAGGGGGTCCCACAAGGACCCCCAAGACCACAATTTATTTTTTTTTAATCGGCAAAATCCGAGCAGGGTGCGCGGATCCTGCCGATAAAAAACAAAACTACGCGCGGCCTCCCACTCTACATTAATATTCAGACCCCGGGGGGCCAAATTCTGGGGGCAATGTAAGAAATAGGGTGGGGGGCCCAAAGGTGCCCAACAGCCCCAGGGACCGCCCGCCCCGGGGCTTTGTATTAAAATGTGCGGTGGGCACATATCGCCTCCAGCCCCGGGGACCGCCACCCCCGGGGCATTGTAAAGAAGGGGGTGGGGGGCTCAAAGGCCTCCCAAAACCTGGGGACCGCCAGCCCCCGGGGCTTTATCAGAATATATGGAGGGCTCACTGCCCCCCACAACCCGGGGACCGCCGCCAACCAGGGATTTATTTTAAAGAATAAATACCCTGTGTGGGGGGCTCAAGCCCCCCCACATGCCCCAGGGACCGCTACTGATGCCATCATTTGAGATGTCAAAAATACCTCCAGTATGCGCCAGGAGGTTGCGTTGCAGAGAGGTGTTCAGAGGCCAGGCCCCTTTTTACAACACTCTGCCACGCAGCTCTGTGGCGCTTACTGGAGATACCTGGTGGGCTAGTTGGCCCCCAGGGACCCTCAGGATTGAAGAGGAATTAATTCCCCAGCTTAAACTTTTCCACATGGGGAGCAGCTAAAATGCTGCTCCCCATGTGGAAAAGCAATCTGCTTTGCTTCATTGAAGCGAGAGCAACCTGCTCCCGCCTCAATGAAGCAAAGCAGTTTGCAATGACAGTGCAGGAGCCGCCCTTTCAATGCAAACTACAGTGTCCCGGGGGTGGGCACCCCGGGACACTGCAGGAGCCGGCCCTGGGGGGTGGCGGTCCACAGGGCTACGACAAGGCTCCAGGATGGGGGCCGTTAGGCCCCCTTCCATATTTTACAAAGCCCTGGTGGGTGGTGGTCCCTGGGGATGGGGGGTCCATCATAGACCCCTCAATTTGAATCTTTAGTGCCCCGTGGAGGTGGCGGTCCCTGGGGCGTGTGGGGGGAATTGAACCCCCCCACTCAGGATATTTTTTCTTTAAAAAAAAGACCTGGGGTGACGTCCCTGGGGCTTCGGGGGCTGTGAGGCCCCCACCATCTTATTTAAAATGCCCCGGAGGTTGGCAATCCCCGGGGCTGAGGGGCCCCTTTGGGCCCCCACCCTATTTCTTACATTTCCCCCCAGGATTTACCCCCCCAGGGGCTGAATATTAACGAAGCGTGGGAGGCCGCGCTTCGTTTTTTTTTTTTATCGACAGGATCCTCGATCCCTGCGTGGATTATGCCGATTTTTTAGCCTTTGGGTTAGGGGGTCAGGGTGTTTTTACTCTGCCCCCTTTTTGCGTTCTGCGCATTTTTTTCTTAGGTTTTTTTTGCCTCGGTTCTACTGAGGCACAAGATGGCTAACACTCTTCCTGATTTGGAGTGTTGACAGCCAATTGGAATACAGCTCGTGCTCGGCAGGGTGCGCTTAGGGTGCGCGGATCCTGCGCTCCTCTAGCTATATATGTGATTTTACTTTTGATTTTGTCAGGAACTACTGAAAGGATTTACAGCATTTAAGCAAAAGGCACGACTCTGAACCAAGGGCTACCTGTTTGCCAATTCTGGTGTAATTCCGTTCAGCAGTTCAGGCTGTAGCTGCGATTAAAGGTTCCTATGGGAAATTGCATGGGGAAAACACGTTTTGCGACCCCCCTTTAAAATGATATAACATATATATATATGTATATATATATCCAATTAACACCACTCCGAATACAGAAGGTGAGAGGTCACATCAGTGTACAGCAGAGAAAGCCTTTATTAATAACAGCATGGGCATGATGCATTTCGGCACTGTGGCCTTCTTCAGATGCCGCTGTAAGTCCGGTTGTATCTCCACCCACGCCTTTTAGATCTCCTGTGCTCTCCCCCATTGGAGGGTCAAAGTTCAGCCCCCAGTCACATGGTCGCACTGCCACTGCGACCCATGTGAAACTCCAAGTCCCAGAATGCAGTGTTTTCGGGCTGTGGGTGCAGTGAGCAAAATTAGTGGGGAAAGGCGCGTTGTATGGAGATGAGCAAACCAGACAGCAATGATGAATTAAGGGCTTCCTGGGTCCTCTTAACGCTCCCAACCTGCGTCAGCGATTCAGCCAGGCTGTGAGTCGACTTGACAGTGCAAATGGCTCCCCGTGAAGTCACAAGCTGCTCCTAGCAGCATCCCTGGCGTATTCGGCAACTTGGGTGGGCAGGAGAGAATCCAATTCCTTGGAGAACAGAAAAAGCTGAGACAGCTGATGCCAGAATCTCCTGCCACTTTGAAGGAGCGGGACCTCTGTCACGCCACTGGAAGGCGTGCAAAATATATATATATATATATATATGTTATATCATTTTAAACTTATAAAGTAATAGTTTATTGTTTTAAGTAAATATATCTGAATTATTATGTATGTGTGTTTAACTTTTTAAAATTAAGTTTATTTGTTATATTTTTTTAAATTCATATTAAATCTACTTATTTTTTTATATTCATTTTATTATTTAACATTCTTAATATTTAATATTTTATGTATTTATGTAAAACTCCATATTTTGTGGAACTCAATTTTTTTCATCAATATATTTCTTTTGACATTTTTGTCATGTTTAAGTATAGGGAGTCAATATTTTTGCATTCTATATGTTTGTATCAGTTTTTTTTACTTTTATATTTTTAACATCGATATCTTGTCAGTGACCTTTGATAAGTCAACCATCCGCTAAAAAAGGGAAATGAAAGCTCCATGAGCAATTGCAGAGTCGCGCTAGAAGAGTGTTCTCCCGCGGTTCAAGATCCCCAGGCTCGGCTAATGCTTGTCTGCGTAATTGAAGAGCTGGCACAAACTGAACACAAAGAAAAGAATGGATAATTGAGATTGTCTCGACAGAAGCTTGTTACCGCTCAGGTTTTTCGTTCAGCAGAGCCTAGATAAAATGCCCAAAGATGGTCATACATTAAATGCACAGAGTTGGTGCACGCTCACTCATCAAGTAGCAAGTTAGCACATAAATGTTTATAGATCACGCCTTTTGATATCTGTAGGAGGAGCTCTAGTTCCTTAAAGTTAAATATACCTTGAGTGAACACTTGACAGACTGAGGAGGTCCCTCCCCCTTCCGCAGGCACATTTTTTGCACCCTGATATCCTAAACAGAATTATTCTTGTACATACTTTAAAGTTTTCAAATATTTCAAGAGTTTCCATTCAGAATTGCCTTTCAGAATATTACTTTTAACCAATTTCATTTAAAAGATTTGCTATAGAATGTACAATGTTGTCCTCTATGTTTCAAAGTTTCAAAGTTTGTCATTGAGGGCCCACTATAATCATCTATCCCAATCACACTCACATGCTTCGCTCACTTGTCACAAATCATTACGACCCACCACTTTCAAATGGCACTAGCTGCAACTGTAGAGGGCAGTGGTGTACTATAGGCTATATGTCATGAGGGCCTGGGTGATGGACTACAGAGATTTTGTGAACAATCTAAAGGTATTGCAATGTGAAAGGCAACAATAGAGTAACACGGTCTCATTTACTTGTAATAACGGATCTTCCACATATCCCTGTGTACTTAATACAAAATCAGTCTGATTTATATATCTATCATGGATCATTATTGACATATTTCTATCTCTTCCCAGAGGGTCAAACATCTCCTGTAGAGCAGCCTGTCCTTGATGACCAACCTGTTGGTGATGCCATCCCGCTCTTCTCCTCCAGTCGTGGCAAGGAAAAACAATGTTGCAGGGTCACCAGAGGAACTGTCACCCACATGACATGCCCCATCCAGCTGTACAATTCCAGCTGAGGACTCAGAAGACCCCCACTTTGAATTTCAATGCGAGTGGTAGGAGTCCAGCAACACGTTTGATGAGGTGCGGGCTGGGATGGAGACCACAGCAGTCACCCTAGAAAGAGTCTGTAGGTGTCTGAGCCCCAATAAGGGTATAACAAAGCTATTACAGACACCTACTCTTGGCTCCATGGAATTGATCTGTCCCTAGCTGACATTGCTTGTGTCATAATGCAGAGGCCCCAACAACTGCCCTCTACTTCTGACACCAGTGAAGTTGTCATGCAGCTTGGGGCCAATCCATAACATCATGGAATCCCTGGATCGCAATTTGGACCTCTACAAGGGATTTCCAGGCTACCTTACTGGCATATTCAAATGCTGGTGGGGATAGGGGGGGCACATCTTCTGACTCTGATGTGTGTGTGCCTCACATACCTCCCATGCAAACACCACCAACTGCACAGGAGGCACCACACCCAGTGGAGGAGGAAGATGTGGACTTCACCAGTTTCCATCGGCAAACTACCAGATAAAGTTTGGCCGTGCCTCCTGACCAGTTTCCTAGTGGACCTGTATTTAATAACAGGCCACCTCCATTGTCATCCAGTATTGGACAGTCTTGTACTTTTTGTCTGTGCACCTGTTAATCCTATCCACTTATGGACTTTTAAACAAGCCAACCTTGTCCATGTGGTTGACTGCTGTGAGGCAGATGATGGTCCTCCTGCTGCTTGTGTCTGGATCGGCTGCTGCTGCTATTAGACACCTCACAGATGTTTTGGCCCACTGGATTGTGTGCTGTCTGCCCTCTTTCCAGCCTTCCAGCCTTCTAGCCTTGCAGGTCCCCAATGCCTTGGCCCTTTCATATAACACCACCATCTTCCGGGATGCCTTTGTAATGTAACGGTAGCGTTCCTTCCTCAATTCGAAAGCTTTATCTTTGTTAGCTGTCATGTTATCTAGGGAGTTAAAGTAAAAACATATTGGCTCAATCTGTACATGATGTTTGCAAAAATAGGCTGACATTGCAAAACAATCATACTTTGCAGTCCAGAACAACACCAAAAATTGAGATAGTGATATGGACAATATACAGTCAATACAAAAACATCTCCTAATCGTACCAGGCAAACTGAGTCAAGTGACGTCAGTGTAGGTGTACACTATGGAATGTAGTCACAATATGATCACAACCATATTATTCATTACAGTGAGCCACACTCATGCTGATGTGTTGATAGGAAACTGGACACATGGTCCATGTATGGACACTTTTGGTGCTGGTACTGCATCATGCAAGTGCGGTGAAACTTTCTCATAAACATACCTGAAAAGTGATTAAAAAAAAGTCCAGGTAGTGTGCTTCTGCTTTGCCTGACTCATCAGGAGTTGCACAAGGCAGGACATATTGCTGACTTTACTTACTCAGTGTCAGGTAGCCAATGTATTGATGGAAGGTGATTGGCTACCTCATGCAAAACATTACTGTAGTACACTTCACCGATGTACCCTCAGGCACATACACTGAAATATGACATTTAACTTCTGAAATACAGTTGTAGCAAAACCATGATGACCTTTACATAATTAAATTCCTGTACACTCATTCACCCAGGGCTTCTTTCGTCAGCGCACAATTTAAAAAGGACAATGCATCTCAAGAGTGTGTGTGTGTACATGCTGCAGTATTCATTTGTACAAGAACTTGGTGGGGTTTAATGCAAGGACTCTTGCACCATGATGCAAGGGTGACTGCTTTGGTGCCAGCCAGTCCAACTTACCTCACCAGAAGGTGAGCAGTGTAATGGGTTGTATGCTGCTAACACAGTGCATTCCTGCATGTGACCTTTTACACAGTGATGCAACATTACTTTATACCTTGTATTGTATGAATGCTTCCCAGAAATGGAACAAATGGGATATAGGGGGCATCATTTTGGCATTTCAATTGCAATCCATGTGCAGACTAGTTCATTTTTCCAACTGACCACACCATGCCAATGGGACTGTAGACTACAGATACTACATAAGTTTCACAGAAATAATACTTTGACAATGTGCTCCAAAATATACATATTGCACTAAGATAAAAAGCCTGACATCCGGTTTAGACCTGCAAAGCCAATTGACCAGAACCTTGCTATGTGGGTATCTATACTCACAATGTGCATCAGTCAGGCAGTTTTGTTATGATTTGTAAAACACCATTGTTAAATAGAGTAGCAGGGCCACATTGCTACAGCATCTGTGTAATTGTTCCACTGTCACATAGGTGTACATGGACTACTCTGAGGGATGCTCAAGTACCACTGAGGCTGGATTACAACAGCGATACCTTGGATTAAATTAAGCAAATAATGATTTATAAATACTTATGATGTATGACCCTTACAATTTGCGAATCGCAAAATGTAATTTACATAAGTGTCTCAGACACTGTTTAAGATTCCAAATGGGGTCGCACATTGCATGTCTGTGGCTGCTTTTTAAATAAAGCATTTTTTTAAAGGAAAACGGGATTCATTTTTTTTTTAAAGTAGACGTTTCTGTTTCTTTTTTTTAGAGTCAGTAGTGGTCCATGGGACCACTGTTTGTTCCTAAAAAATATTTTTGCATCCATTCACGAAGGGGTCCGTTTGAGTTTGGCTTTCCATCTACTTGAAGTAGTTTGTAAATTGTGAGTGTTTTACAACCGCAATTGCGGTTACAAAACAATTGTGCATTGAAGTGCAAGTTGCTATTAGAAAGGGACGCCCTTGGCATGCTAATAGGTTACAGACTCTCAAAATAGGCTTTTTACATAGGGCAGACCACTTTTGCGGTCGCAAACGGGCCGATTGCACGTTTGCAACCACAAAAACGGTCGTACATCTAGCCCAAATACCCTTACAGAAACACAGGTTGAGATGTTATTTGTTTTCTGTCATGGGTCATATTCATGATTTGGAAAACGTTTGCCCTATCACAACAACATTCACAGACTTTATCATAGGAAAAATGGGTTTATTGTGATGGTTACCCTGCTGACACTTTCCCACATGATTTAACAATTTGGCTTTTGATTTGACACACAGTTACAGGGACAGGGATGTGTCACAAAACTTTTTCAGTGTTGATCAGCAGGAATCTTTACCCACACCTAGAGTTATTGACACTAGAATGATGTAACAGTAGAGTTTAAACGTATACAGCATGTATGAGCATAGTGTGCTGCAAGATTAAGCAATAAATGTGGCAAACTGACACACACTTTCTTAAAAATCAGATTGCATGAACCCATCATGTTTACACTTGTTAATACTCTCTGAGTATTTTTTACCTCCTCATCAGTCCCAGTTTCATACTCAAATATGGACATAGGCAACAAAACCATGTTCAGACATGCTTACCTTAGCTCATTCACCTTTGCTGCTGCATCTGTTAAAACATTGTTTTTTATGTTTCTACCATTTGTTGTAGGACGAATTTTGATTGTGTTAAGCATCTGCAGATGTAGCACTAGACAATGGTTATTGTGCCTGTTGGACTTGGCCCTTATGGCAGGTTCACCCCTAATCTTTTTGCTTTTTATCTGTGATATGCGTGGATGATTTTCTGGTCTGTGCGCACTTTTTCTCTGTGCCCCAGAGTAAAGTGCGTGCATGTAGTGAGGCTGGCCTGCTCTCCCATAGGGATGCATGGGGAATGTCTGTGTCCCTAGTAATTCCTGATGTGTGGGGAGTGCATGCTCGAATTTGGTATGTGCGTGTTCGTGGGAATGAATGCTTCGCAATGATGTATGTTGCGTGAATGTGGCATATGTAGAAATGCCATTTCTGAGACTTGGCATATTGCTGGAAAATATGCCTGCAGTGTGATTGGCTGGAGCTGGCTGGTGAGCCTGGCTCCAGGAAGGCTGGATGGGTCTGCCCGGTGGTGAGTGTGAGATCAGCATGCTTGATGGCTTGGGAGGAGTGCACTTGGTCCCTGATGGGCCTGGACTTTCCCCGGACAATGCTGGCTCCACCCCCTGTAGTGCGACTGATGGCCCTAGCCCTGCCAGTGAATAGAGAGGGTGGTTGAGGTAAACAGAGTACTTCAGAACCAGCTGCCACTGGTTTTCCCCCCACCCTGCACCCTGAGACAAAGGGGTTTCTCTGTATAAGAAGGGGCTGTGTCCCCATACAATTTGTCCTGTTCTTGGTTCTGCCTAGGATCCTGCCAGAGGGGGCTCTGCTGCTGCTGGGGCCAAGAGGACCGCCACTTGGGCTGTCTCCCTGCCTGGAGACCCAGTGTGCTGGCTCTGGCCCTGCCTTGCCCCTCTGCCTGCCTCCAGTCCCTGCTGGAGCTTTTGCTTTACTTAGAGTGCATGGGAGCGCTCTGATTCTGATTTATAGCGCTGGGCGCGCTTTATTTTCCTGATAGCGCTGGGCGCCCTTCTCTTGGCGCTTGAGAGCGCTTTTATTGCATTGCCGGTGCCACCCGGCATTGGGACCGATTTCGCCGATTTTCGGCGTAGCGAGTGCCACCTCGCTTTACCTTTTAATTCAAGGCCGGTGCCACCCGGCATTGCCCCGTGTTATTTGATTTAATTTCGAGCCGGTGCCCACCCGGCATTGCCCAGGAAAATCACCGCCGCAGCCCGGGAGCACTGGAATCTGTTGCCGGGCCGCCGCGCTGCCTGCAGCGACCCGGAAGTCCCGCCCCCTGACCCCCAGGGCCGCGCTGCCATTGGCGGCCCCGGCGGAAGTCAGGCGGAGGGAAAGGAGACGAGGCCAGGCGGAGCGCGAGAGGAGCAGCCGGCTCCCGTGTCCGCGAGGCTCCCGAGTGAGGAGAGGAGCCCCGCGCTGCTGCCGCCGAGGAGACGCCTCCAGCCCCTGAGACGCCGGTGAGTGTGCCAGAAAGGAGGGAGAGGGGCCGCGGGACACATTGCCGGTGTCCGCCCCTCCCCCATAGCGCGACCTCGCGCTTGTGGCTGTTTGGAGCCCCGAGGCTCCTGGGGGCATTATTGATTCCTGAGTCCCCCGTGAGGGACTCCAACTAGAGGGCCATCCTTTGTTCCTTGAGCCCTGAGAGGCTCTCGTGCCCCATTTGTTTATGAGCCCCCGAAAGGCTCTTCATTGCCCACATCGTTTAGAGCCCTGAGAGAGGCTCTGGGGGCATATTCATTAATTAGAGCGCTGAGCTCTATTTGCCCACTTTGATTCTTGAGCCCTCCTGGCTCCAACGTTGCCCAGTGCATATTTACAACTGTCCAGCACTTAGTGGACAGTTGCCACGTTTAGGTCTGTGTGCTGTGCTGCCTGCGCAGCTCCCCTGACACTGAGACTCAGGGCATTCCGCCCCTTTCGAGGCCAGTTGGCCTGAGGGACCTTTTTGAGTGTTGTGCTATGGGCACCCTGCGCATTGTAATGTACTTGATGATGTGATTCTTGCGCATATGTTCTAACCTGTACCTTTTCTAAAAGTGACCTGATTAGGTATTCTTATGGTTATCCCCTTTGGCTGAATGTGACCTGCAGAGAGGATTGTTTATGTTTATCCATTATGCTAAATGTGACCTGCATAGTAGATTGTTGATGGTTCATTTTATGTTAGGTTTCCTTCCCTTTGCTAAGAGTGAGCTGCTTAGGGGTTGGTATTCCTTCCTTAGGTCCTAGTTACCTGCGTGATTTACCTACAGTGAGTTAGGGTTGCGTAGGAGGTCCTTACGGTACCAGTGACTACTGGATGTGTGTTGCTTTTATAATTTTGGTGTTACTCATTCTATGTTTACGACATAAGTGTATATCTACCAGTATTATTTTTTAACAAGTGCCTACCCCTGACAGTGGTCCATGTGGCCCTGTCCTCTAAATAATTCCCCTTGTAAATTCTGCCCGTGCCTCTGGCACATTGTACAGTTTGCATGTGTTATCTAATGTGTTTTGTTTATTATAATACAAAGGCTATTTTTTATATAACCTTGTGTGGAGTCCTTCTTTGTGGTGGGCCTTGGGTGTTGTTGCTGGGGTGCGTGCGCAGATACTTAACTCATACCGCCTCCAAGTTTAGCCTAGACTGCTTGCGCCACGCTACCTAGAGGGCGAGTGGGGGTTGCCTTGGTGTGTGACTCCCCTGCCCTGACTTTAGAAATGGTGATCCCTGACTGACCTCGACGCGAGTCTTGGCCGGCCAGGGTCCCGTTTCTAACATTGGCGGCAAGCGGTGAGGATAAGGATTTGTGTTTGCGCTGTACCACAGTGGCGACAGGCCACACTTCAAAGCTCTGCATTTTTTTTAGATAACCGCATTTTGGGGATTATTGTTTTTTAGGGAAGTTCAGTTTTGCTTCTCCTGAAAGGTGTCATTTGTATTTTGTCCAGTACCTTGTTCCCCGCCCTGCTCCCAGAGTTTGGTACCTGTGTCGCTAGTGGTCAGGTTGAGAGAATCAGGGGTGGTAGAAACTGCCTTACCAGTCCGAGGGGAGGGTTGTGTGTGAATGAGTGTGTGTTACGCTGGACAGTGGAGTGCAAGTTCTGAGAAGATAGGAATCTTGCTGAATTTTGTGATTGTATTCTCCTGTTTAGCTCAGACCCCCAGGTTCCCTGTGTCAAACTTTTCCCGAGAACGTCCGTCAAAATGGAGCCAGTTTTTGATCTCTGTAGTCTGTTTAGGTACAGTAGGTTAGAGCTGGTCAGATTCTGCGAAAAGGGAGGCATAGAGGTGAGTGAGTTGGTTACTCAGTCCCAGCTTAGGGACAGCCTGATCATGTGGCAAAAGGATCAGTGGGATCTCGAGCACAGAGAGAGAGATAGGGCCCGGGCCGCACGCCATGAGGGTGGTGAGTCTGTGGGGAGCCCTGAAGATTCTGTTGATGAATGTGAGTTGGATGGTGATGACAGTGGATGGATGTCAGCGGAGAGTGAGGACCCCATAGATAGGGAGTCCCTTGCTGGGTCCAGTGTCAGTACCAGCGCCCCGTCCCTTTCCCTGTCCCCAGAGGAGTGGTTGGATAGGAAGGAAGAGAGGGAACATCAGCTAGCGATGGAACAGCTCAGGTGGGAGCTTGCCAAGCTAGAGGCTGAGAGGGCCTTGTTCAGGGAGAAGGTAGCCCAAGAGAGTAGGTTACCCCCTGAGTGCATGTGTAATTGTCTGGATTCCCCAGGGAGGGTGGAGTCCAGTGGTGGCAGCTTTTTGAATGTTGGTGTAGACAGTCCCACTCCCAGTTCCCCGAGTATGTTGCCTGTTTCCCCCGCAGAAGAGTTTGGGTTGAAGTTCAGGAGACTTAGGAAACTGCCTCAGCAGTCTTGGGAAGACTTTGAGGATGAGTGTTGTGGAGCACTGTTTGATTGGGAAAAGGCTCACGTGAACGACAAGTCTGGCGGATTGTTTTGCATGGTTGTCACAGAGCACCTGCTCAGTTATTGTGTGCCAGAGTTGCGCCAGCACCTGTTGAAGTTCGGATCGTTTAGTGCATGTGAGCTTGCAGCGGAAGCGGACCGATGGGAGAGTGCAAGAGGTTCCTTAGCGCCGCTAGTGAGTGATTCCAATAATAGTGGGTCAGGTTTTCTCCAACCCAGCGTGGTGGAGGAGGGTGAGAGTAGCCCAGCTAGGTCTCAGTATAGTGAGGAGGGTGTTGGGGCTTGCTGTCTGTCTCAGTGGAGCGGAAGTGAGTGTGAGACCGAGAGTCCCCAGATGCCCGAAGCCCTGCCTCAGAGCCTGGATGGTTTCTTTAGGGAACACCAGGGTGGGGACCTATGCTTACCTGTTAGTCCACTTGAGGGAGATCTCCTAGTGTGTGGAGGACCTGGAGCATCTGTGAGCGAAGCTTCTGTAGTTGTGGAGTCTGGCAGTACTGCTCCAGTGGGGAGAGTACAGAAGTCCAGTGAGATGAGTGATTTGGGAGTGACCTGTGAGTCCTCAGAAGTCCTGGAGTGCCAGGCAGTGATTCCACCAAAGGTTCTAGACCGGAGGTTGGAGGTCCAGGTTCAGGGTTTGCCTGACCTGAAGGGTGGGAATACTGTAAGCAGTGTCCTAACCAATTCTTTCTCCAGAGGTACCGCCCTGGTTGGGAGGGAGCAGGACTCTGGAAGGGGGTGCAGAGGGTGGGAAAGCCCACCTCTGACCCCGGTACCACCTGAGGGGTTAAACCCTAGGTTGGGAGAGTGGTGTTTAGAGGGTTCCCCTCGCAGGAGGAGGAGGAACCCTAGGAGAAGAGGTAAGGGGAGGAGAGCCTTCCCTGAGACTCCTGGTCCACCTAAGGTTGTAGACCCTAGGCTGGAGAACCAGTGGCAGTCTAGCCCTGTCTTGCAGACAGGAAGAGTGGAGCATGGCTGTTATGTGCCAGGGGTTACTATCCCCCACTTAGTGAGTTGGCAGGATCCAGTGGCACCTGGGTGGCCTAGGGCCTGGTCCTCGCCGAGGGCAGCTGGAGAGTACCAGTGGGGTAATCCAGTGAGTCCCTACAGTAGCTTTAGAAGGAACCCTAGGGGTTCACAGTGGCGTAAAACAGGAGGGTGTCCCTGCAGTTGCGGGCCCGCGTCCGTGTTTTATCGCCCCAAGCAGGTAAGTCCATCACGGTGGTGATTGGTCTGCCCTGCGTTTTGGCTGGTAGGGGGTTGTGTTGGACTTGGCCCTTATGGCAGGTTCACCCCTAATCTTTTTGCTTTTTATCTGTGATATGCGTGGATGATTTTCTGGTCTGTGCGCACTTTTTCTCTGTGCCCCAGAGTAAAGTGCGTGCATGTAGTGAGGCTGGCCTGCTCTCCCATAGGGATGCATGGGGAATGTCTGTGTCCCTAGTAATTCCTGATGTGTGGGGAGTGCATGCTCGAATTTGGTATGTGCGTGTTCGTGGGAATGAATGCTTCGCAATGATGTATGTTGCGTGAATGTGGCATATGTAGAAATGCCATTTCTGGGACTTGGCAGATTGCTGGAAAATATGCCTGCAGTGTGATTGGCTGGAGCTGGCTGGTGAGCCTGGCTCCAGGAAGGCTGGATGGGTCTGCCCGGTGGTGAGTGTGAGATCTGCATGCTTGATGGCTTGGGAGGAGTGCACTTGGTCCCTGATGGGCCTGGACTTTCCCCGGACAATGCTGGCTCCACCCCCTGTAGTGCGACTGATGGCCCTAGCCCTGCCAGTGAATAGAGAGGGTGGTTGAGGTAAACAGAGTACTTCAGAACCAGCTGCGACTGGTTTTCCCCCCACCCTGCACCCTGAGACAAAGGGGTTTCTCTGTATAAGAAGGGGCTGTGTCCCCATACAATTTGTCCTGTTCTTGGTTCTGCCTAGGATCCTGCCAGAGGGGGCTCTGCTGCTGCTGGGGCCAAGAGGACCGCCACTTGGGCTGTCTCCCTGCCTGGAGACCCAGTGTGCTGGCTCTGACCCTGCCTTGCCCCTCTGCCTGCCTCCAGTCCCTGCTGGAGCTTTTGCTTTACTTAGAGTGCATGGGAGCGCTCTGATTCTGATTTATAGCGCTGGGCGCGCTTTATTTTCCTGATAGCGCTGGGCGCCCTTCTCTTGGCGCTTGAGAGCGCTTTTATTGCATTGCCGGTGCCACCCGGCATTGGGACCGATTTCGCCGATTTTCGGCGTAGCGAGTGCCACCTCGCTTTACCTTTTAATTCAAGGCCGGTGCCACCCGGCATTGCCCCGTGTTATTTGATTTAATTTCGAGCCGGTGCCCACCCGGCATTGCCCAGGAAAATCACCGCCGCAGCCCGGGAGCACTGGAATCTGTTGCCGGGCCGCCGCGCTGCCTGCAGCGACCCGGAAGTCCCGCCCCCTGACCCCCAGGGCCGCGCTGCCATTGGCGGCCCCGGCGGAAGTCAGGCGGAGGGAAAGGAGACGAGGCCAGGCGGAGCGCGAGAGGAGCAGCCGGCTCCCGTGTCCGCGAGGCTCCCGAGTGAGGAGAGGAGCCCCGCGCTGCTGCCGCCGAGGAGACGCCTCCAGCCCCTGAGACGCCGGTGAGTGTGCCAGAAAGGAGGGAGAGGGGCCGCTGGACACATTGCCGGTGTCCGCCCCTCCCCCATAGCGCGACCTCGCGCTTGTGGCTGTTTGGAGCCCCGAGGCTCCTGGGGGCATTATTGATTCCTGAGTCCCCCGTGAGGGACTCCAACTAGAGGGCCATCCTTTGTTCCTTGAGCCCTGAGAGGCTCTCGTGCCCCATTTGTTTATGAGCCCCCGAAAGGCTCTTCATTGCCCACATCGTTTAGAGCCCTGAGAGAGGCTCTGGGGGCATATTCATTAATTAGAGCGCTGAGCTCTATTTGCCCACTTTGATTCTTGAGCCCTCCTGGCTCCAACGTTGCCCAGTGCATATTTACAACTGTCCAGCACTTAGTGGACAGTTGCCACGTTTAGGTCTGTGTGCTGTGCTGCCTGCGCAGCTCCCCTGACACTGAGACTCAGGGCATTCCGCCCCTTTCGAGGCCAGTTGGCCTGAGGGACCTTTTTGAGTGTTGTGCTATGGGCACCCTGCGCATTGTAATGTACTTGATGATGTGATTCTTGCGCATATGTTCTAACCTGTACCTTTTCTAAAAGTGACCTGATTAGGTATTCTTATGGTTATCCCCTTTGGCTGAATGTGACCTGCAGAGAGGATTGTTTATGTTTATCCATTATGCTAAATGTGACCTGCATAGTAGATTGTTGATGGTTCATTTTATGTTAGGTTTCCTTCCCTTTGCTAAGAGTGAGCTGCTTAGGGGTTGGTATTCCTTCCTTAGGTCCTAGTTACCTGCGTGATTTACCTACAGTGAGTTAGGGTTGCGTAGGAGGTCCTTACGGTACCAGTGACTACTGGATGTGTGTTGCTTTTATAATTTTGGTGTTACTCATTCTATGTTTACGACATAAGTGTATATCTACCAGTATTATTTTTTAACAAGTGCCTACCCCTGACAGTGGTCCATGTGGCCCTGTCCTCTAAATAATTCCCCTTGTAAATTCTGCCCGTGCCTCTGGCACATTGTACAGTTTGCATGTGTTATCTAATGTGTTTTGTTTATTATAATACAAAGGCTATTTTTTATATAACCTTGTGTGGAGTCCTTCTTTGTGGTGGGCCTTGGGTGTTGTTGCTGGGGTGCGTGCGCAGATACTTAACTCATACCGCCTCCAAGTTTAGCCTAGACTGCTCGCGCCACGCTACCTAGAGGGCGAGTGGGGGTTGCCTTGGTGTGTGACTCCCCTGCCCTGACTTTAGAAATGGTGATCCCTGACTGACCTCGACGCGAGTCTTGGCCGGCCAGGGTCCCGTTTCTAACAGTGCCAAATGCATCAAAACTGTAGACATGCAAACATCACCACAGCTGCAAAAGATGCATGAATCCTGTGGGCCTTGCTTACATTGCCCTTACATGCACATTGACATGCATCCTTGTCAATTCAATATTATTCTGTGGAAAAGTGCAGTTGTGTTGGCACACTGACTGTAATTTGGTTGCAGGTAATTCATACATCCCCATACATATCACAATGTTACAACTATCATGGATCACACACAAACCTTACAGAGCTACAACCATGTACTCATTACACTTACTGGGTGCATTGGGATCCCAGAAGGTGTCAACTTTTCCAAGGATGAATGAGACATGTCCACCTAAAAGACAAAGATTTGAATATTGCATTGTAAATAGTACAGCTACACAAAGTCTACATTTCATTAGAAATACTATGGCATCCCAGCGTTTGAAATATTCAACACGCTTGGCACACATATGTATACATTGTATGAATTGGGATGGTGCTAGTCAGCTTGCATGGCAAAGCTGGCTGGGTTTTGAAGATCAGAGATGTCTAACATCAAATGCCTGAATCATACCTCAGGCATGTGATGCTTTCTGTACTGCTGGGCATCATCTCAGCCCCAACACAGATCAAAGTAGTGCTGTGATGGGAAAGGACAGGTATACATCGTATGTAACATTGTAAGGACCATATCCCACTTTTCCTGGTGCTGGTGCACAAAGTGCTGACTAGAGGCAATGCGTGCTACCTTGCAACCTGGTGCAAGGTGCATGCCTTATCAGCGTGTTTATATTGTTTTGTCCTGAAAGGGCCACCTTCCTGCACAAAAACAATTGCCAGAGGCATTCATTTTCATCTGTCTATGTGTGCTGCATAGTGCAGCACACGTAAAAAGGTTAACATAAATGAATCTTGAACATATATTTCCTTCTTACCTATCACCTTTGCTTCAAAATCCATGCTTGTTCAAATTAAGCAACCACCCACAACCCATGGAACAGCCCCCTGGGACAGGGTATAGAAATGCCGCAATTGTCACTGATTTGCCTTACCACTGAATTTATGTACCTACTCCGAGGCAAACAGAACGGCCATGGATTGCTTACAAACTAGCACTTTATTGTTTGAATTGCACTTAAAACCATTTGCATGGTGCAACATCAAATCATCACATTAGAAATTCTGCCCATTTCAAGTGTAAACGTTTGCATAAATGAGATAGTAACATTACTACATGCAGATGGTACATACATACATACCTCTGGAGCCTCTGATCTCTCCAATCCCAGGATGTCCACCAGATCTGCCTCACATGCCACAAGATCTGCCCAGTGATGTGTAAGCTGGGAGATGGTGTGCTCAAACCCAAATACCTGGAACTTGTGCCAACACACGCTCTTGCGGTGATCCTTCCTATCCTTAGGGGGAGGGGGGGGGGGGGGTTAGCCCTGGTCGACGCTACCCCCAGAGGTCAGCATGCTGGGCAGATAATAAATCAGGAGTCATATGAGGCACACAACCTCTCCTGCACTATAATTATTAGCCCTACCCTTTCCTGACATGACCCAAACCCTCCTAAACCCACGACACCCCAAACAAACACCCCTTAAACTAATGCCTACACCTAGTTAAAAAAAACGAAATAGATGAATGCCATACAATATAAAGACAAATGCTAATACAAAATACAATTCAAACACACAAAAGATACCCAATTCACACAAGATAGGGGCACAAAAATCCTCCAGACTCTCTCATAACACCTCCAACACCCAGAACAAACTGTAAGAGAAAGTAAAGTTAACTTTCACACTTCCTAGTATGCAGCCTGCCTCACCCATTGCTTCTTTTACTGGGTGTGTTCAGCACTTCTCCGACATTTGTGTCGACTTTTCTGATGCATTGCTAAGCAAATGGACATTTCTTTATAGATGCACTGCACAGTAGCACTTCTGCAATACAGCTAGTTGCCCACAATGGTGGCAATGTGCAGGTTCTGACACGCGCAATTAGTGCATGCACAGGTTTTGACCTTCGCAACTGGTGCAATGTGTGGGTTCAGACCTGTGCAATAGGGGCAATGCACAGGATTTGACCCACGCAACAGGGGCAAGGCATTAGATTTACAGTAGGAAGATGGCTTCTGCTGGATTAACACCTTAGAGCCACTTCCATTGGTCCAGGACTGGGATGGCACCACTTAGCATGTCATAGTGACAGATGGCAGTGTCTAGGTCCTGAAGCAGGGTGGATGGTTGTTTTCCATGTCCCTGAGCCTTAATGACAGGAGACTAAGCAGATTGCCCTTAGAGTCAGTCTAGGTTCAAGGGATGCATGTGCAGTCCTTAGCACCCAGCTAGGGGAACATCAGGCAGCATGGCAGCACAGCAAGGTAGGAATCAAGAGCAGATTGCTCACACACATTTATCACATCCATTCCTAGGTCCACACCTAGATGTCCCCCACAGTCATATGTGCATGTGAAGATTGCTCCTGGGGTCTATGCCGCATTTTTTTTGTTTCACTAATCAGCCGAATCTCTCTCTTACTGTGATGTGTCATGTTTTGATCAGACAGCCAAGTTTTAGGCACAAAGATAGCCAAGGTCCTCCATGTAATGCAGTGGAGCAGCCTCTTCTGCACTCATGGTTTTATGTAACAACATTGTACATGGGCAATGCAACTCTAATATAATATTTGTTAAGCCACCCTAGGACACCTTGTGTAGCCATTAATCTCACATGAAGCAATGCATCACAAACCACTGCATTGCAATACAGGGAGATAATCCATGGGCGTTGAATGGGTGCACCCATGCAGCTCCAGTGGTTTTACATGCATTTCCAGACTTACCAAACATGGTAAACCTTGGACAGCACCAGATAGATACACCTTCCTAGGATAGGTGTAACTAATTTAAATTTCCTTGTTACTTCCTCTTTCAATGTGGATAGCTTTCTGCAGCACATGTAGATAGAGGAATATGCCTCCCAGGATTTCTTTTTTTGCAGGAAGATGCAAGGGTGCCTGCGTTGATGCTAGGCAGTCAAAACGGCACGGGTGCAGGGGAAAAGACAGGAAAGCTTTGTAGTCTATCAGATACAACACATTCCTGCCTTTTTGCTTTAATGCACATCACTCTGACCTGGAAAGGCGTAACCTGTGTGCCAGTTTGTGGATCTTCACACATGTATGGATCCATTCTTAACAACTGACATTTTGGCATCGACTAGACCTTTGTCCATGGCAACTGTCACCCATGATCTGTGATGGTATCTGCTGTGACTTTTGCTCCCGCAAAGTGCAGGCATTCTGCATGCTCGTCCATATGTAGGACACACTAAACTTAGGGGTTTTCCTCAAGGACTACCTTTTTGTGAGATTTGGGATCCATCATACTCTAAGTACCATTTGGAACACACTTTGCTGCAGAACACAGCAATACAGCTTGTTGTACTGCACTGCTTAAGAGCGTGTGGACAGGAATGGCCCATTACTATGTTGATATGTGGAAATCCTGGCCTGTCCCTTTCATGCAGTACACTGCATCACATTGACTTGCAGCTTTGATTGTTTACATTTTTGGTGTAATGGCCCCATGTTGATCAGCAGCTCTGACAACATGATTGTAGCATGTTGAGGCCTACATCAAGTTGAGATGTGAGTGACTCAATGTTTACATTGACTTTCACATATACACAACATAATGAATTACTCCCAAAAGGTATCTATAGGTTGATAAGTTGTCATGTTTTCTGTAAGAATAAAAATCAAGTGATTTGTGCAATATAGCACAGACGAGAATTATTATGCACACCGTAGGGGGTGAGTACAAATGTCTTCCATCTAACATATCCACGCATCTGAAACTGGACTTTAGGACCCCAAAACTCCTCTTAACAACTTTCTTTGTTTTGATGAGCGCCGTATTGTGTTGTTTTTCAGCCTCTGTCTGGGGATTGGTGAATGGGGTCATTGCCAATGGCTACAACTGGTATCCTTGGTCACCTGAAAGTACAATATTTACACTAGTAAATGACTTTGCACATTGTTACTGAGACATACCTCTCCATGTGTGTAACGTATGCTGGCAAACTCATACAGATTCCCTACAGTTTTGACCAATATGTGTTAGATGTTGCTTACCATTGGTTTACACATGTATCTTCAAGTTCTAAGTGCCATTGCCTATATTGTCCATGTCCTGAGACACATGACACTTCTACATGCTGACTGTCATGTTCTGACAGTAGATCACTATGATAAGTATTTTGGGAAGTTCTTAACATCTCTGTGTTATTTGAACTCACTATATGCGCACAGTTACAAATTTATGATCAGATTCTCTGGCATATATTCAGCCTTATGTAGGTTGTGACAGTGCCAACATGTTTGACACTCACACATACATTGGCCCTTTACAGACGGCTCCTGTCCTTGCTTGCCTACATGACATTAGCACTGCCTTTGATTTGTTCACTTAATGTAGCATAGCTATTATCTATGTATATGTAGTGGATTTCCAACATGTAGTATGTATAGTTATATATTATTTTGGCAGCCGACAGCTAATGTTTTTATATGCCAAGGTGTCCCGCTGAACTTAGATTGACACATAGGTATGGCAATAAAGGACGTTTTTATATGGCACAAACTGATGTAGATAAAGGTAATTTTCTGCTACAAACCTATACACAACACCTTAAGATTTCACATGTATGTATATGAATTTGTCTTGTAGGTGATTCAGTACGTATATCCATTGATTATGAGATCATTGATGTGGCAAGACAGTGTTGAGTATAGGATCCTGAATACACAGTGATACTTACCCTGATTGTATTTTATTATATGTTATTTACTTGAGTATGACATGTTTGACAGCATATTGATTGACTGTGTCAGTTTTACTTGATTGACAGAGATGCAGGAAATGTAGGCAACTTGAGCAACCAAACACATCATCGATCACACTGATGAAGTGTGTCAATGTGGTTTGATAACTATGTGTCAAGTCAAGTCAAGTCAAAGAATTTATATAGCGCACTACATACCCAGAGGGTCTCAAGGAGCTTAGGGAGGGGAGGAGGATTACTTGTCAAATATCCACGTTTTAAGTTGCTTTCTGAATGCTAGGTGGTTCTGGGTAAGGCGAAGGTAAGTGGGGAGTGAGTTCCATGTTTTAGCAGCCAGGTATGAGAAGGATCTGCCTCCCATGGTGGTCTTGTTGATGCGAGGTACAGTGGCGGGGGCTTGGCTGGAAGAACGTAGTTGGCGGGAGGGGGTGTAGAAGGACAGTCGTGAGTTGAGGCATTCTGGTCCGATGTCGTATAGTGATTTGTGTGCGTGAGTTAGCAGTCGGAAAGTGATCCTCTTATTGACGGGTAGCCAGTGGAGGTCTTTCAGGTGGCCAGAGATGTGTTCGTTGCGCGGGATGTCTAATATGATCCTGGCTGAGGCGTTTTGGATTCGTTGGAGTTTCTTCTGGAGTTTAGCGGTAGTACCTGCGTAGAGGGTGTTTCCGTAGTCCAGTCGGCTCGTGACCAGAGCATGGGTGACTGTTTTTCTGGTTTCGGTGGGGATCTAGTGAAATGTTTTTTTGAGCATGCGGAGAATGTTGAAGCAGGATGAGGATACGGCGCTGACTTGTCTGTTCATTGAGAGTGAAGAGTCCAGGATAACGCCTAGGTTCCGTGCATGGTCTGTCGGGATGGGTGCTTTTCCAAGGGCTTCCGGCCACCAAGAGTCGTCCCATGCAGAGGGGGATGTACCTAAGATGAGGACTTCTGTTTTATCTGAGTTCAGTTTCAGACGGCTGTGTTTCATCCATTCGGCAACTTCTTTCATTCCTTCGTGTAGGTTAGTTTTGGCGGTGCTGGGGTCATTGGTGAGAGAAAGGATCAGTTGAGTGTCATCCGCGTAAGAGATGATGTTGAGGTTGTGTTGGCGGGCGATGGCCGCGAGGGGGCTCATGTATACGTTGAAAAGGGTGGGGCTGAGTGAGGATCCTTGTGGTACGCCGCAGATGACTTCAGTGGCCTCTGACTTGAATGGTGGGAGGCGGACTTTCTGGGTTCTTCCGGAGAGGAACGAGGTGATCCATTCCAGTGCTTTTCCTTGTATTCCGATGTTTCTGAGGCGTTGTAAAAGGGTGCTGTGGCAGACTGTGTCGAAGGCTGCAGAGAGGTCGAGGAGGATGAGGGCGACTGTGTCTCCATTGTGCAGTAGAGTTCGAATGTCGTCTGTTGCTGCGATGAGGGCGGTCTCAGTGCTGTGTTTTGCTCGGAAGCCAGATTGTGAGGAGTCGAGGGATTTGTTGGCTTCGAGGAAAGCGGCGAGTTGGTTGTTGACAGCTTTCTCGATTACTTTGGCCGGGAATGGAAAGAGCGAGATGGGTCGGTAACTTTTGAGTTCGGTGGGGTCCGCTGTGGGTTTTTTCAGAAGGGTGGTGAGTTCAGCGTGTTTCCAGCTTTCCGGGAAGGTGGCGGAGTTGAAGGAGCAGTTGATGACATCTCGGAGGTGCGGTGCTATGACGGAGTCTGCTTTGTTGAAGATGTGGTGAGGACATGGGTCTGTGGGGGATCCTGAGTGGATGGAGTTCATCAGGCGGATGGTGTCCTCAGTGGAGATTGGGTTCCACTCGTTGAGGGTGTTCAAGGGGGGAGAATGTTCAGCATATGGTTGGGTGGGTTGGTCTCCGGGTTGGTTGTCGAAGCTGTTGTGGATGTCTGCAATTTTGTTGTGGAAGAATGAGGCTAGGGAGTCGCAGAGGGCTTGAGAGGGGGTGATGTCGTTGGAGTTGGCTGAGGGATTGGTAAATTCCTTGACGATGTTGAAAAGTTCCTTGCTGTTGTGGGCGTTGTTGTCAAGTCGATCCTTGAATGCTGTTTTCTTCGGTTTAGTTGGTGGTGTGTGCGGGTGGCGTTTTTGAAGGCGTCCTTGGTGCTAGTGGTTGGGTCTTTTTTCCAGGCCTTTTCAAGGAAGCGGCAGAGTTTCTTGGACTTTTTAAGATCATCGTTGAACCATGAGGCCTTCTTGCTGCCAGGTTTGTTTTGACGTTTTCTCAGTGGTACTAAGGTGTCGGCGGTGTTGGATAGCCATAGGGTGAAGTTGGCGGCGGCTTGGTCTGGGTTAGAAGAGTGGGCTGGGGTGTTTAGAAGGAGCCATGAGGAGATCTGGTCGATGGTGATTTTGTTCCAGTTTCTTTGCAGAGTTGGTTGATGGGTTTTGGCTTGTTGTAGGTGAAGTGAACGCAGCTGTGGTCAGTCCAGAGGAGATCCGTAGTGTGGCTGAAGGAGACATGATTGCTGGAGGTGAAGATGGGGTCGAGTGTGTGACCTTCGATGTGGGTGGGGGAAGTGACCAGTTGTTTAAGTCCGAGGTTGGCAAGGTTGTCCAAGAGGGTGGTGGTGTTGCGGTCGTTGATCTTTTCAAGGTGAAAGTTGAGGTCTCCCAGAGGGATGTAGTCTTTGGAGGGGAGCGCATGTGGAGTGATGAAGTCCGTGATGTCTTCACTGAATTTTGCGCAGGGTCCTGGTGGTCTGTAGAGGAGGGTGCCTCTGAGTGTGGTCTTGGGGTCGATGTGGATCTGGAAGTGAAGGTGTTCGGAGTTGGCGAGGTTGGCGTCAGAGCTGGTTGAGATGCGGATTGATTTTTTATGGACGATAGCGATTCCTCCTCCTTTGTGGCCGGTACGGTCCTTGCGTGTGATCTTATAGTCTTCAGGGATGGCGATGGTGATGTCTGGGGTGGAGGAGGCGTTCATCCATGTTTCTGTTAGGAAGGAGACGTCTGGAGAGATGGTGTCTAGTAGGTTCCATAGGTCAATGGCGTGCCTGTGGACCGATCGGGTGATGAGCAGGATGCATTGTAGGAGGTTGGGGTCGGGAATCTGAGGTGTGATCGTAGCGGAGTTGTAGACGGTGCCGATGAATTTGCAGGAGTAGCAGGAGAAAGGTCCATGGGTGTGTCCAGGAGCGGCTTGGACGCAGTTGGGGGAGCGGCCGGGATTAAGGGCTAGGAGGGTGGTGGCATCGTAGGTAATGCGGGAGGGCTGGGCAATGCGAGGGCCAGGGGGTATGGCGCTGGGCGCGGTCCAGGCGCGTACGGGCGTAGACGGGCTTACCTTTGGCGCACCTTCGGCGCGGATTGGGCGCGATCGCTGCGCGTGAACGCTGCGCGTTAGAGGAACTACCATAAGTAGTTAGAGGAGGGGGAGGGGCGAGGGGTGGTCAGCTGGGAGGCGGGATGCGGGGTGGAGCTGCAGGCTGGGCCAAAACAACAACAACAAAATGGCAGGCAAAGTGGAAGTGAGGACGACGGGGCTGGGGTGAGCAGGGTCGCCGGTCTAGTCAGTAGCGTAAACAGCCAAGCCAGCAAAAATGAAATATGCGCCCTGAACAAGGATACACACTACAACAATGCTAATAATCTCAATAGCGCTAGCGTTAGACTTAGATCCACCTAATTCAGCCTAGGTACAATAGCGCTGGCGTTAGAATCAAATTGATTAATTAGGCGCAGGCACAATAGCGCTAGCGTGAGGTTCCAATGCAGGCAAGAGTAGGTAAAAGCGTGGGAGCAAGCAACGATACCACCGGAGGCTTGGAGGAGCGTGGTGGGAGCGACCTCAGCAGTTGGATGCAGAGCGGTCACAGCGATTCCCTGGGCGGAACAATACTGTAACAATGGCTGGGGCATATGTGCACTTTGTACTTTTGGCATCACATTTGTACCTAGATTCGAAATTTGCACATGAAGTGAAGCTACACTCACAGTGCATGACATTAAAGGAACTTACAACTACTTCTTCCATTATTGCTCCTGATACTTTGGTCAATATACAAATTTGCTGCCATGTGTGACACATTTACTTAGGAACATATGATGTATTCAACACCCATATTTGTATTAGAACTTTCACAAATTATCAAGCCTAGACACACCACTGCACATACAAACAGCTCAAACTTAAATGATACCCACATTGACTTCACTTGTGACCCACCTGACATTTGTGTTGATTTGATAACCGGTACAGAACAGAAAAAGTGATTCTGTTCATTCACACAGTGTGAGTTGACACTATACTTCTCATGGTTGATATTTCCATACTTCCATTGCGGGGCTAGTGAGGGGATGATACAATGGGACATAATTATCTACATGTTTGAGTCAGTTATTCCCATTATGTCCATATGACACAGAATTCACACACAAACACAGAGATGTTAATTATGTCATACATTACAACTTTTTAGCTGATATTAAGTATATTTGTGGTTTCTTACCAATGAGTAGACCATTCCTTCATGCGCCCTTCTGAAACCACTCATAGATGATACTGTAGTGGAAGATGAAGGCATCATGTGCACTTCCAGAACATTTTGCAAGCACATTGATGACCATTTCCTCATGGTCCACCATAGCCTGGACATTGATGGAATACGTGTGTTTGCTGTTTCTGTACAGGTAAGATGTTGAGACAGGGTGCGCCAATTGCATGTGTTCAATCAGTTGCACCAAGATCATAGGGAAATCCAGCTATGGTGGGATTCTAATCCTCGCTTGGTAGTCAGTTGTTGTGTGATCTTTTGGGGAAGATAAGATATTGGGGTGTGAGTTTGATTATGGCATCCAAAATTGAGAGGAGAAAGGCAGAAAATGCTCCCTGTAAGATTCCTGCCAATCTGGCTGTTGTGATTTGGAAGGTACCTGATGACAACATGTGGAACACAGCCATCACTTTGACATGTGGTAAAATGATATTAGGCCTTGCAGTTGGTGTTTGGAGACTTGGCACAATCTTCTCCAGCAACTCCATGATGGATTCCCTCATGAGTCTTTAGAACTGTATGACCTTCTCCTCCCTGAGGTCAATGAGAGATATGCGCTGCCAGAAAACACACTCCCTCCTCCTTCACTGCCTATGTGGGGGTGGTGGTGGTAGTGGTGTAGGTCTCCCTGCTACTCCAAGTTACAGTATGATGACCTCCATAGAGTAATTGAGCTTGCCAAATTATTTTGTGTGGTTCCTGTTTAAGAACTACATCTTCTGCATCATTTCGTACACCTGGTTTGGTGATGTGCAGCAATTCTGAAGCATTTCTAGCTTTGTGTTGCTTTCCACATAATGCGTGACACAGCGCTACATCCTTGTAATGTAATGTAAATAAAATGTATAAAGCGCAAGTATTGCCAAAGGCGTCTTGGCGCTATCGAAACAAAAAAACAAATAAGACAGAAGGGACAACCAGTACTGGAAACAGAGCAGGAAAGAATATGTTTCCTATTTTAAACAGTTTGTGTAAATAGCCAAGATTTTAGGCTTTTTCTGAAGCTCAGTAGGGAAGGGGCTGATTTTAAAGTGATAGATCAATCAATCAATCAATCAATGACATTTATAGAGCGCGCTACATACCCGTAGGGTCTCAAGGCGCGGGGGGGGGGGTGCCGCTACTGCTCGAACAGCCAGGTCTTCAGCTTCTTCCTGAAGGAGAGGTGGTCTTGGGTCAGGCGCAGGTCGGTCGGGAGGGAGTTCCAGGTCTTGGCGGCCAGGTAGGAGAAGGACCTTCCTCCTGTTGTCGCTCTTCGGATGCGGGGGACGGCGGCGAGGGCGTGGTTGGCTGATCGGAGGTGGTGTTTGGGAGCGTAGAAGTTGATCCGGCTGTTGAGGTAGCGCGGGCCTTGGTCGTGTAGGGCTTTGTGTGCGTGGGTGAGGAGGCGGAAGGTGATTCTTTTGTTGACGGGGAGCCAGTGAAGGTCTCTCAGATGTTGGGTGATGTGGCTGGTTCGTGGGATGTCGAGGATGAGTCTGGCTGAGGCATTCTGGATCCGCTGGAGTCTCTTCTGGAGCTTGGCGGTGGTACCGGCGTAGAGGGCGTTGCCGTAGTCCAGTCGGCTGGTGCCGAGGGCCTGGGTGACGGTCTTCCTGGTCTCGGTGGGGATCCACCGGAAGATCTTCCGTAGCATGCGTAGGATGTTGAAGCACGCCGAGGAGACGTTGTTGACCTGCCTGGTCATGGAGAGGGAGGAGTCCAGGATGAAGCCCAGGTTGCGTGCATGGTCTGTCGGTTTGGGTGCGGTGCCCAGGGCGGGAGGCCACCAGGAGTCGTCCCAGGCGGAGGGGGAAGAGCCCAGGATGAGGACCTCCGTCTTGTCTGAGTTCAGTTTCAGGCGGCTGGTCGTCATCCACTCGGCTACCTCTTTCATCCCTTCGTGCAGGTTGGCTCTGGCGGAGGCGGGGTCGTTGGTCAGGGAGAGGATCAGCTGGGTGTCGTCGGCGTAGGAGATTATGCTGAGGTTGTGTTTGCGTACGATGGCCGCGAGGGGGCTCATGTAGACGTTGAAGAGGGTGGGGCTCAGAGATGATCCTTGAGGGACGCCGCAGATGACTTCGGAGGCCATTGACTTGTACGGTGGTAGGCGGACTCTCTGTGTTCTTCCGTCGAGGAAGGAGGTGATCCATTCCAGCGCCTTGTCCTGGATTCCGATGTTGCTGAGGCGCTGTACTAGGGTGCGGTGGCAGACCGTGTCGAATGCCGCGGAGAGGTCTAGGAGGATGAGGGCCGCTGTTTCTCCATTGTCCATCAGGGCTCGGATGTCATCGGTGGCGGCGATGAGGGCGGTCTCGGTGCTGTGATTGGCTCGGAAGCCGGACTGTGAGGGGTCGAGGGATCCGTTCGTCTCAAGGAAGGCGGCCATCTGCTTGTTGACGGTCTTCTCGATGACTTTGGCTGGAAACGGGAGGAGCGAGATGGGGCGGTAGTACTTGAGTTTCGGTGGGGCCCGCTGTTGGTTTCTTGAGTAGAGCGCTGAGTTTGGCGTGTTTCCAGCTCTCAGGGAAGGTGGCGGTGTCGAAGGATGTGTTGATGATGTCTCGCAGGTGGGGAGTGATGACAGCGTCGGCCTTGTTGAAGACGTGGTGAGGGCAGGGGTCGGTCGGTGATCCGGAGTGGATGGAGTTCATCGTGGGGATGGTGTCTTCGGTGTTGATCGGGGTCCAGGCGTGGAGGGTGATTGTTCGGTCATGGTGTGCGTTGGTTGGTTGTTGAAGCTGTTGTGTATGTCCGCGATCTTGTTGTGGAAGTATGAAGCGAGTGAGTTGCAGAGGTCTTGCGATGGGGTGATGTCGTTGTTTCCTGCGCTGGGGTTGGAAAGCTCTTTCACGATGTTGAAGAGTTCCTTGCAGTTGTGTGCGTTGTTGTCCAGCCGTTCCTTGAATGCTGTTTTCTTGGCGGCGCGGATCAGCTGGTGGTGCTTCCGGGTGGCAAGCTTGAAGGAGGTCCTGTTGTCCGGTGTAGGTTTCCTTCTCCAGACTTTCTCGAGGGCTCGGCAGTTCTTCTTGGAGCTCTTGAGTTCGTCGGTGAACCATGGGGCTTTCTTGCTGCTGGGTCTGCTGGGCGGGGTCCTCAGCGGGGCGAGCTCATCCGCGCAGCTGCTGATCCACTTCGTGAGGTTGTCGGCGGCCTGGCTGGGGTCCTCTGAGCTGGCAGGAGGGTGCTGGCTCAGGGAGGTGGCGAGCTGGTCTGCTGTGACCTTGTTCCAGCTTCTGCGGGCGGTCTGTTGCTGGTGGTGGTGGGTCGTCGTTCTCTTGAAGGTGAAGTGGACGCAGCTGTGGTCCGTCCATTGAAGCTCTGTGGCGTGGCTGACGTCGATGTCTGTGCTGGAAGAGAAGACTGCGTCGAGTGTGTGTCCGGCGAGGTGGGTGGGGGTGCTCACCAGCTGCTTGAGTCCAAGGTTGGCGAGGTTGTCGAGCAGGGTGCTGGTGTTGCGGTCGTTGTTGTTCTCCAGGTGGAAGTTGAGGTCCCCCAGGAGGATGTAGTCAGAGGAGGGGAGGGCAAGCGGGCTGACGAAGTCGGCGATGTCCTCGCTGAATTGTGTGCGTGGTCCAGGGGGTCGGTAGATCAGGGTGCCTCTGAGGGTGGTGTTCGGGTTGGTGTGGATCTGGAAATGCAGGTGTTCGGCGGTGGTCAGGGTGTTGTCGGTGCTGGTCGTTAGACGGATGGTGTTCCTGTGGATGATGGCGATGCCTCCTCCCATCTGGTTGGCGTTGCGGTCCCTCCGGACGATCTTGTAGCCCTCTGGGATAGCGATGGCGATGTCGGGAGCTGAAGAGGCGTTCATCCAGGTCTCCGTGAGGAAGGCAACGTCAGGGGCTGTGGCGTCAAGGAGGTTTCCAGAGTTCGATGGCGTGTCTGTGGACGGAGCGGGTGTTGAGGAGGATGCACTTGAGGTGGGTTCGATTTGGCGGGTGCTGGTGTTAGGCAGGTCCGGATGCAGGTGAATTTGCAGGCGTGGCAGCTGAAAGGTCCGTGGGTACGTCGTGGAGTGGCTTGGTGGCATTCTGGGAGTCGGCCGGTGTTTAGTTCGTTGAGGGTGGCGGCGGAGTACGTCAGGTGGGTCGGTCGGGGTCTTCGGGGGCCAGGGGTCCTGGCGCTGGTCGCGATCCGGTCGCGGACGGGCGCAGACGGGCTTACCTTTGGCGCGCCTTCGGCGCACAATCGGCGCGCCCACTGCGCGTGACCGCTGCGCGTTCGCACGGTCGCCATTTAAGGCCAAGTGTGCGGGTGGGCGGAGCAGCTGGGAGGCGGGAGCGGGGAGGGAACAGAAGAGAAAGGGGCGGGGCTAATGGCGGTGGCGGTGGCGGGAAGCGGGAGCGGGGAGGGAGAGCGGGGGGCGGCGAGGTAGGCGGGCAAACAGGAAGGAGACAAGCACAAATGCAGCGATGGAGGGCAAAACACGAAGAAAAACGGCGAAAATAAACAGGCACAAATGCAGGACAAAAACGGAGGAAAAACAGAATAACAAACGCTCATACGGCACACAGATAAACAAGCACAAATGTAGGTCAAAACCAAGGGGAGCGATCAGGCGGCAGCGAGGCCGGCGCTGAGGCAGAGGCAGGCACTGGAGCACACGCAGCAGCTGGTGGCCGTGCGGCGCGGGGGTGTCCCACAAGTGGGTCATTCCAAAGCTGTGCTGTAGCTCTGAAAAAGCTCCTACCTCCCCAGTTGGCTTTCGTAGAAGGGTTGACTACCATGTTTTTGGCCAGACCTGACCGTAAGGTCCTGTTTGGAATTTATCACTTCAGTTTGTTCCTAAACTGTGCTGGTCCCAAATCGTGCAGTGATTTGAAAGCTAGGCAGAAAGCTTTAAACTTACATCTCTGTCTAACTGGTAGCCAGTGCAGTTGTTTTAAAGCTTCTCTCACAAATACAATTTCGGGGATTTTAAAAATTAGACAAGCCACTGCATTTTGTATAATCTGGAGCCTATTCACCAATCCTGAATTGAGGGTGAGATAAAGGCTGTTGCAGTAGTCAATCTGTGTAATGACCATTGCCTAGGTAACTGTTTTCAGCAGTTTAGCTGGTATATATTTTTTTAATTTTATTGATAAACCTTATAGAACAGAAGGAAACAGCAGTCCTTTTGCTGATTTGTGCTTAAAATTTGAGATCCTTGTCTATGGTAATACCTAGATCCTTTACTTTACTAGAGGGAGTAAGTAATGCATCCAATTCTGGTGGCCACCAATCTGGCATCCAGAGGGAGGGTTTATTGCCGAAGATAATGACCTCAGTTTTTGATGCATTTAACTTCAGGCATTTTTCGTCCATCCAATTTCTAACGTTCTTCACTGCAGGCTCTAAACACCTCCCCCGGCTTTTTTCTCCATTTGTTAGGGACACCACTATTTGGGTGTCATCCGCATATGATGATAGGGAGAACCCAGCCTTTTTTTTTAAAAGATGCTTGTGGTGTTACATAAAGATTAAAAAGTTTGGGGCTCAGGGCCGAGCCCTGAGGAACTCCACATGATAGAGAAAACTGCTTAGAGGCAGCCATCCCCATTGCCACATTTTGCTGTCTATCAGTTAGGGAAGATTTTAGTAGATCCAAAGCTGTGTTGTTGATTCCTGCGGAATGAAGCTGGTCAGCCAGAATCTCATGGCTGACCATATCATAGGCCGCGCTAGAGGTCAAGCAACACCAGAGCCGTCAACCCCCCTCCATCGAGAATGTTCCGAATATCTTCCGTAGCTACAATTAGGGCAGATTCAGTGCTGTAATTTTTCCTAAAACCGTGCTGTGTTTTGTCTAACAATTAATGTGTTTCAATGTGCTCTGGGGTTTGTTTATTCATTATTTTCTCTATGCATTTGGCGGTAAAAGGGAGTCTTGCTATCAGGCGATAGTTGCAGGGTTCCGTGCTATCCAAGTTGTCTTTTTTTAGGAGTGGAAGGATTGAGGTGCGTTTCCACTGAGTGGGAAATATTCCACTCGCAAACACTTCATTAATAATTTGCCCCAGAAATGTTGCCAATTGGGTAGGTATCAGTTGCATAATGTTAGGTGGGCAAGGATCATATGGGGAACCTGATTTAATTGACAAGATTAGGTCCTTTAATTGGTCCTCCGAGGGGTTCGTAAAGATGGAGAAACAGTTTTTTGTTTCACTGTCATCAGGTACATGCTCGACCTGAGGGGGGGCAGTGTTATTTGCCACTAATTTAGTATAAATATTAACCACCTTCTCTTGAAAGAAGTCAGCCAATATATTACAGAACTCTTGACTTACTTCGGTGTGACTAGTTTTGTTTGGTTTTACCAGCTTATTGATAACCGAGAAAAGGGTTTTATTGGCATCACATGCATTTTTTATCTGTTTAGAAAAATATGCAGTTTTGGCTTCTATAATACCTGAGGACAACATGTGGAACACAGCCATCAATTTGACAGGTGGTGGAATGTTTTTAGGCCTTGCAATTGGTGTTTGGAGACTTGGCATAATCTTCTCCAGCAACTCCATGATGGATTCCCTCTTGAGTCTATAGAACTGTATGGCCTCCTCCTCCCTGAGGTCAATGAGGGATATGTGCTGAGATTTTCGCAGTACCAGGGTTAGGAAATTGATCTTTTTACTGTTTTGTTAGTGACAGGTGTTACCCTATCAACCAAACAATCAGTAAACTTGTAAAGTGCACTACTTACCTGTGAGGGTCTCAAGGCGCTGAGGGGAGGGGGGGTGCTACTGCTAAAAAAACAGGTCTTGAGGAGCCTTCTGTAGGTGAGCAGGTCTTCGGTCTGATGCAGATGGGTGGGGAGGGTGTTCCAGGTCTTGGCGGCGAGGAACGAGAAGGCTCTGCCGCCACAGGTCGTTCGCTGGATGCGTGGGACGGTGGCGAGGGTGAGGCTGGTGGAGCGGAGTTGGCGGGAGGAGGTGTACAAGTTGAGTCTGTTGTTCAGGTAGGCTGGTCCGGTGTTGTGGAGTGCTTTGTGTGCCTGGGTGTGGAGCTTGAAGGTGTCCTCTTGTTGACGGGGAGCCAGTGCAGGCCTCTTAGGTGGGAGGTGATGTGGCTGCACCGCGGGATTTTGAGGATCAGGTGGGCGGAGGCGTTTTGGATGCGTTGCAGCCGTCGTATGTGTTTGGGCGGCATTCCTGCGCTGAGTGCATTTCCATAGTCCAGCCTGCTGCAGACGAGGGCTTGTGTCACCATTCTTCTTGTTTTGGTCGGGATCCACTTGTAGATCCTGCGAAGCATGCAGAGGGTGTTGTAGCAGGAGGAGGAGACGGCGTTGACCTGCTTCGACATGGAGAGGGAGGAGGGGAGGATGAATCCTAGGTTGCGTGCGTGGTCCGTGGGTGTTGGTGCTGTTCCCAGTGTGGTCGGCCACCAAGAGTCATCTGAGGCGGAGGGGGTGGGGCCAAGGATTAGGACCTCCGTCTTGTCTGAGTTCAGTTTTAGGCGGCTGCTCCTCATCCACTCGGCGACGGCCTTCATTCCCTCGTGGAGGTTGGGTTTGGTGGTGTGCGGGTCCTTGATGAGGGAGAGGGTGAGTTGGGTGTCGTCTGCATAGGAGATGATGTTCAGGTCATGTTGGCGGGCCACTTGTGCGAGGGGGCCATGTAGACGTTGAACAGGGTCGGGCTGAGGGATGAACCCTGGGGTACACCGCAGATGATGTCGATGGCTTCAGATCGGAAGGGTGGAAAGCGGACTCTCTGGGTTCTGCCAGAGAGAAAGGATGTGGTCCAGTCCAGGGCCTTTTCCTGGATTCCGGCTTCTTGGAAGCATGTCCTTAGTGTGCGGTGGCAGACTGTGTCGAAGGCCGGAGACAGGTACAGGAGGATGAGGGCAGAAGTTTTGCCGTTGTCTAGTTGGCGCCTGATGTCTTCTGTGGCGGCGATGAGGGCTGTCTCGGTGCTGTGGTTTCATCTGAATCCGGACTGGGAGGGGTCTAGGATGTTGTTGTCCTCGAGGTAACAGGTCAGTTGTGTGTTGACGATCTTCTCGATGACCTTCGCTGGGAATGGGAGCAGGGAGATGGGCAAGAAGTTCTTGAGGACCTTGGGGACCGCCTTTAACTTTTTGAGGAGGGCGTTAATATCAGCGTGCTTCCAGCTTTACGGGAATGTCGCTGTGTCGAAGGAGATATTGATGACCTTCCGTAGTTGGGGGGTGATGGTAGCATCTGCTTTGTTGAATACGTGGTGTGGGCAGGGGTCTGACGGTGATCCTGAGTGGATGGAGTTCATGACCTTCCTAGTCTCGTCGTTGTTGACGTGCAGTGTTAAGCCAGTCAGAAAAGATCTCGGCGTTTAGGTCCACGTTATCCCCTAATTGACATGGGTTGGTCACAACTGCCTCTCTTAGTTCAGCTGAGTGAACTTTAAGCCAAGTTCTACCTTTGGCTTGTTGTGCAGTTGGTCTATGCTGAAGGATTGTTATTGTCTTCATTCGCCAGTTAACCACCCAGTGATCCGACCAGGTCACTGGGAAGGACGGTGACAGAACAAAGTCCTTGCAGTTAGAAAAAACACCATCCAACATATGACCGGCCTTGTCTGTTGGACCCTTGGAAACTAAAGGGAGTCTTAATGCGTCCATAACATCAATACATTTTTGCAAGCCTAAGTCAGTTGTGTTTTCCAAATGAAAATTAAAACCTCCCAATACTGTGAAGTTCTCATTAACTATTACAGATTCCATCATGGTGCAAAGTTTATCAATAAAATTATTCCTGTCGCCTGGAGGACGATAAACTAAAATTCCTTTTAGAGCTAATGAGCCAGGAGGATGAATTGAGAAAGTCATTGCCTCGAAGCACAAAGTGACTAGTGGTTCAAATCTTGTTTTAAATTTGTCACGATAAAAAATTGCCAACCCTCCTCCTCTTTTTTTTTGCCTATCTAGTCTGAAAAAGGCATACCCAGGAGATGTGGCATCAACCATATCTGGACCTGAGCTGTTACCTGCCCATGTCTATGTTATAAATGCTGAATCTATGTTTAGTGCATGAACGAGGTTGTGAAACTCTAACTGGTGTTTCACCACAGATCTAACGTTTAGGAGTATACAATGGTACTGCTGTTTTTTATTAGAGCGGACCTACTGGATACCGTATGCTCTGCCCATCTAGTATGATTTAGTGTGTGCTTGCCAATAGACCGTCTTACTTGGTCATTTAAATTAGACTGTAAGGGGAGATAGGAATCATTGATAGACTTCCTTTGTCTTAATGCTAGTAGTTTGTTTTTCGCGGGGATACCTGATGGTAGTCTTAGGTTTTGGTGCCGCCGGACCAGGAGTTCCGGTGCTGGGCGCAGTCCAGGTGCGGACAGGTGCAGATGGGCTTGCCTTTGGCACAACTTCGGCACGCCGGTGGCATGCCTGCTGCGCACATCCGCCATAAATACCACTGCATTACAGTTGCATCAGATTTTGCGGGCGTATATGCCTATATTGCGTATATTTAGGCTGTCCTGTTTTCAGTTTCTATTTTTGGTAAATTCTGGTGGGGTTTTTTCAGTGTTTTCAATATCTTAAAAACCAGTTGTTATCAGTGGTTACACATTTTCGCACCACTAAAAACAACAGAAAAAGTTTTTTCCGGTGTTTATGGAACGTTTTGCTTTTTATTGCTTGCTTTCTGCACTGAAAGAACATGGTATATACACAGTGTACTTATAGTGTATATGAGTTCCAAATAGATTTTTGCAAATTAATCTTATTGTAGTACACTCTACAATACTTCTTCAGTGAGTCTTTGGGACATGTACACTCGCTCTTTCCTACCCATGTAATCTTCTGTGAAAAGCCCCTCTCAGCATTCAGAGCCCCTTGGGCTGAGAACCATCAGTAAGGGACACAGTTGGGATGACTCTTTCTTTGATGCCACATAAAGCACGAAATGATAAATATTTGCGTTTTAGTTCCTGTGCATAAGAAAACAGTGCACTAGAATGGACTAAAAAGTCAATAGCATCCCTCAATATCTCTGAATATGGTAAATATGCTTTCAGCATACCATCTAACAAGTGGCAAGGATCTCCTACAGGAAATCACTTCAGCTCGGGTATCAATTTTGACAGGTCATCACACGACTTTTTTTATATACGTAGCTGAATCACTGCAAATGCAAACGATATCACTCCAATCTTTGTTGAACTTGGAAAGAACCTTTTTTGCAGAGCCTTACAAGTGACACTGAGTTCAATGCTTTCCAAAAGTCTGGTGCCATGTTTTCACCACCACCCCAGATGCTTGGTGATATATATACTTGTCACTATACCTTGCATTGAATGTTTAAAGCCTGAGGTGTTGGCAATTCACCTACTATTAATACTGACTCACTAGAAACCATGGTCTTAATTATTAAGGGTTTTTACCCATTCTCTGTGGGTAAATGTGATGACACATATTAGGAAAGATTTTTATGAAACCAGCCATTTTACCTATCAGTGAAAGAATAAAATGCAGCCAAAATATCAAATATGAGTTTGATATTTTCTGATTCTATACAGTTTATACAATAATTAAACTAGACCTACAACATGAAACTAAACCCTGCATCTTTAGACCAAAGGCCACAACACTGAAAAAAGTAAAAGGAAGAAGAAACAACATTTTAGTGGCATCCCTAAAGAACAAAACTCAAGCAGAATAATGTTAGCCAGTCTTCCTTACTGCTAGCTTGTATAAGAAAGTTACATTGTATTGACATCAGGAAGAAAAAAAATGTCTCTTTCACTCTCTTTTTCCTTTCTTTGAATGGCATTTAGTGTTTGGTTGTGCAGGTGTTTTTTCAGTGTTTATATGTTGCCACCGGTGAGGGCTATTTATCTTTCAGTGGGGTTTTATCAGTTATTATAGGTTTAAACCTAAAACCCCACAGCCTACGTATATTAAATGTTGCTTGACACAGCCACTTTTGGCGCAGATTTTGCCCCACACAACAGTTACAAAAAGACGCTCTTTTGCGAATGTGTTGCTTTGTTAATGTGACTTACAGGTGTCATGTTCTGATTGGGTTCTCTTCATAGCACTGGCAAGCATAACACTCCGCATAAAAGAGAGCACCAGACATAAGGCTATTAACTCATCTTTATTAATTCCTCAGCTTTAATGCATGGCCTACTGATGTGGAACTCCTCTCCACACATCCTCTTCTCTCTGCTTCCCTCAATGTAGTTAGAGGGAAAACTTGTGTTTCCTGTCGCCACCCTAGAAGTTCCTGGCATCTAACTTCGGTCTGGACCAGCTAGATTGCTGACCTAGTTATATACCAATGTCCTTGCCTAGAGGACATGACATCTCCCCCCACTTAGAAAGAAATTCAGTCAATCTCTTCAGTGCATCCTTTGGGCTCTGTAGTTGGCTTCTTTGTTCTGTGAATGTTGAGAGTGGTTCTGATGATGTTGAGAGTGATGTCTGGAGTGCTTGTGGTGAGGTGATCATCCTTCGGGCTCCTTGATTGGGTTATTAGCTCTGTGGATGTTGAGAGGGGTTTTTGTTGGGATAGGTGTTTGTTGGTGGCATGCTTCATGAGAACAAGGGGCGGCTCTTAAACCCGTTTACTTGTTTTGTTTTTCTCACCCACTCCCAGTCACCTTTGGGAATGTTGAAGTCTTTGACCATCTAAGCATCTCCATGTTCCTTTCTTATCCCCCTTTCCTTGAGAATTACATGTCTCTGTCAACATGTTTCTGCCTTTCTTACAGAGTGATGAGACAGCATTTCCCCAACATTTCTGGATAATGTTCCATACGTTTGTTCTTATTCTGCGAGTTCTTTGAGTCAACCAGGCCGTCCCAATCAGAGATGAAGTTATAATGTTCATGTCTTGATGTGAATATAAATGACACAACAGGTTGTGTTGTGGGGTAAGTGATTGTTCCGAGTCATCGGCATGTGATATTTTGCTCTGAATGTTGAGAAAGTTCTCTGATTCCACTGTGCATTTGGGTGATTGACAGCATGGAAGTTTTCTCGATCTTGACGTGAAAAAGATGATTCTGTTGACCTGAGAGATTATGCTGACATGCTTTCTGAATCAGATGAATCTTCTGGCTATTTCCTTTGAGGAAGTTCTTTTGGGTGTGATCTGACTGGTGAATCTCTTGAGCTGATGGACTGTGATGAACAGCTCCTTGAGTCAGAGCTGTTTTTGGACGTTTCTTTGGGTACATCTCTTGAAGTGTCTTATGTGCTTGCTCTTGCAACAGGGGGATAATTCGATAGCTGAGTATTTCTTTCTTTTGTGTTTTACTGCAGGGCATTTTGTCTCTGCTCCCTTTATTGAAAATGTTCTAGTTAAGCGTCAGCCTTCATGCCCCACCAGCTAAAGTAGTAATTGTAGCAGATGTTTTTTGTCTCTTTGCTCACTGCTGCTGCAAAAAATTCATCCAGTGACTCCGGCCACCGGTTCCATTTGGGACTCAAACCCTGGGTGCCCGTCTGTGTCACTGGGGTGGCACTTCAATGCAGGGGGTTAGGGTTTTGTGTTCCTTTTCCTACCGGCATGATGGTGGATTGTGCTAATATGATAATGCCACAGGATTGTTACTATATTTTATGTATTATTGGTTGGCCCTCTGCTGTAGAGATCTTGTGTATAATTGTTTTCCTTTTGATTTTGGAAAAGCTCACTCAAAGGTGACTGCCTTATTATTTCTGGCAGCTTCTCACTATCTTTGTAGGGCCGATCTGGCTTATGAGGCCCCACCAGCTATGTAGTGTCTGCCCTTAGTATGGCTGTCTCTGTAGGCTTCAGTGAGTTATTCCTGGACTGTCTAATTGCAATATGACCACCACTCAGCTGCAGCATGCATTGCTTGGAGCTCAGAGAATTCCAGCTTTTCTGTAACACTGCTTGCTAGCTGTAGGTAATTTTTTCTTCCTCAGCACTGGTACTTTCTTATATTACTTGCCTCCTTTACCTGCAGGTGTGATCTTTAATCCCATTCTCTTTGCCAGTTGTCCTGTTCTGGATTGGTTTCTCTTCACAGCACTGGCAAGCATAGCACTCTGCCTAAAAGACAGCACCTGGCATAAGTCTATTAACTTAACTTTATTCATTCCTCAGCTTTTATACATGGCCTACTGATGTGAAGCTAATCTCCACACGTCCTCTTCGCTCTGCTTCCCGTGATGTAGTGAGAGGGAAAAATAGTGCTCCCTGTCTCCACCCAGGAAGTTCCTGGCATCTCACTTTTGTCTGGACGAGCTAGACCACTGACCTACTTATATAACAATGTCCTTTGCTAGATGACATGACAACTTGTTGCATCACTATCCGTGGCACAAAGCTGGAGCAAGTGTCCCATAAATATGCCCCCCCAATTTGTAACGACTCCAATATTTGCCCCTTTCAAAATTCCACGAATATCATCATATTATGATATTGATTGTTCTCGTATGTCCAGCAATCAAAGCAACGTAACCCTTCCCATGCATTTCACTATATCACATCTACCACAACTACGAACAGGTACTGTTCACATTTGACTTTTCCCACATTTTGCATGCCATCCCTATTGATACTCATGTCATTGTTTCTCCTTCAGCCACTTCGTCACCCCGGCATTGGGTTCTACGGCCCATTGCGTTGCAAAGTATAAGTCGCCCCAATCGGAACCATCACCTCTCCTACCAGATATGTCGGTGCACAAACGTATCCCAAAATCAAACTCATGGGGCATGCCAACGCCTAAGACCAGAAGCAATGTAGTCTCGATATGGACTTTGGTGCTGTCGAACTGGAACCGTCTCCTCTGCCTAATCAATCCAACTCAGTAGCAGGTGATAAGAATGACAGACAAGGGTTGTCACTTCAAAGCTATAAAGAAAGAATTAATCAGCAAGTTGTACAGAACATGCCATAAGTAAATTTTGTAGCAAAGCATACAGCTCATAGGTACAGAGAACTGCTTACTGTTCTAAGTAAAATCCGACATTGCCTTCTTAGGGTGGGAGATAAAGGCTCCTGTAAATAGGAATTCACATGTTCTTTTATAGGACTTGTAACAAATACTTTTATACATTATACACATTACATGGTTCTCATAGTTTCTGTACCCATAAGAAACGAACAAGATGAAACATTTTACTACATAATATATTTTAGGTTTCTCTCATGGTAGCAACTCAGTTTATTCGAGCATCCAAATTGATGCATTTCATAACGATAGTCTTGGACAGTTTAAATGTGCTTGATTAGGTACAGTGAGGCAAAGTCTCTGGGAGCGCTCTCTGTTTGTTAGTGTGAGTCTCGCAATTCTTTATTTTGAACAAGAAGAAAAGCAATAATCATCAGGTAATATATTTTGCGATGTCGTTGCAAGATGGAGGACAGAGTAAGCACAACCCAGGTTAGTGTAAGATCAATTTGGGATGCGTTTAAGTAAAAGCAACTCCCACAATTGAATAACACACTAACTTAGTTCAAGAAGCCCCCTGCTTCATCCGGAATCCTGAAAGCCCTTCCTCTAGCTACATGCACCAAAGTCTAACCCAACTGGTCCTCATGCTGTCCTTGATCTGTATACCCTCTTCTGGATCGACAGGTCCACCACTTTTTTCTGTACCTATCGTAAGGCCTATACCTCATCCTTTTGCTAAATTTCAAACCTTTAGTTACAATGTTCTCCTGATCCTCCTCTTAATCCCATGCAGACTTACTGCCACTCCAGAGACTTCTGGCTCTAAGTGCCTGAAACCCCCCTTAGCCCAAGCTGTCCTGTCTGGACAATTATCTGGTTAACCCCTAATCCTTCGTTTTCTAATAAACACTCATAACTGTTTCAACGAAGAATACCCACAGTCAGGAAAAGTTGTGCAAAGTGTCTATACCTACGACACCCTAAGTTATTCAAACTTTATTAGCGTTAACAGCCTACACGAAGCCAACTCATTAGCAAATGCTGCAAAAATGTCTGTGTAGCCAGTCACTCCCTAGAAGGATGACTGAAACCCATCCTTTCTAATCATCATATTTTCTTTTCTTATGTAAAAACCATTCTATCCACTGCTTCTTACATATAACAATCCCTAAATGGCTCTTCACTCTTTCGATGATAATTGCAGTTTTCTTTAATGCTGAACTCCACACCTTTCACACCTCTCTGGGCAACAAATACGACAGCACCACTTTCGTCTCTTGTCCTTAGCTCTCATAAATCTTTAATTATGTCCTTCAAGCATCCCAAACCCCTAGCCTGTTCTAAGTCTTTCTTCCTTAGGTCAATCAGCAGCACATCCAACGGCACCTCTTCTAGTGCAAAGCTACATGTTTTAGCATCAACTGACCCTTTCTTCATTGTGGCTCACTGGTTAGAGGCGGCAGACCCGAGTGCAGAGAACGGCCCGGGACCAGGGTTCGATTCCCGACGCGGCAGGGTCTTGGACCAGGATCAGCGGACTGATAATTCTCGCATCGGTGCCTACTCCGACCAGGGAGCACACTCGGCAACTCTGGGCATTAGCTTGCCTCATCTCCACAACGGCCCCACACAAACGCCGGGGATGCCTGGTTTCACCTTGGAGACCCCCAGGAGGGACTATCTCACAGGGAAAGCCAGGACGGGTTCCCCAGCGGTCTATAGCGCTACGAGGCCTCCGGGTAGCAGTGCGCTTTACAAGACACAACAATTTACAATTTACATTACCCTGTTGGATGCCATGTTGGATACCAGAACACTTGTGCTATATTTACCCAAAACTCTTGCTCAAATGGTCACCTCACTTCCTGGTTCTCTGTCAATTTAAGCAAGTTTCCACAAAGCCAAACAGTTAATACAATATAAAGTGGTGGGAAGACTTGCCAGTAATCTCTACCCAAATAGTGAAAAGATTTATATATATTTAATCCCCAGCGGAGTAGTTACTTTACCATTTATGACTTACTCAGGTCATGTCCGTTGCCATTTCGATTATCAAATGAGTGCCTTATGCAAGGTCCATCATTTCTAACAACCCCAAATCTTTTCTAAGGTTTGCCAAAACATTGGAGCATATTACCAACAACTAGCGATAATTATCGCTATGTTGGCTTAGCGGCAATATTATTATCGCCGAGCTCCGCCAATTTTTATCACAGATAAACCTTGCTATTATCAAGGTTTATCTCAAAAGCGATAAAAATCGGCCGAAATGCATGAATATCGCTGAAAAGTCCGCGATATTCATGCATTACCAACCTAATGCTCTTAGCCATGTTATCCACCCACCATTGGATAAGATGGCTAAGAACTGCTCTGGGCAGGCGTTAGCTTTTGGAGATATTCGCGCTTAGCGCAAACATTTCCAAAATTAGGTAATAGGAGATAGCGATGTTAGCGACGTTAGCGACTGTTTCCAGTTGCTAACATCTTGGCACGCCCACTTTGCATGTCATTAGCGATAAATATAGCTGACATGCAAAGCGGGCCCCAAGATGATCGCTATCTCCTACTAGCTGTCGCTAACTGGTGTTAGCGACAGCTAGGTAATAGGGCAATAAAATTATCGCCACTTTAGCGGGAAACATTCCAGCTAAAGCGGCGATAAGGCCCTTGGTAATGTGCGCCACTATTTTCAGCAATAGGCATGCCATCCCCATGATATCTCCATGGAAGTTGATACCAGGAACAATTCTGTTACATCTCATGTTTCCAGCTGTATTTAATTTCCTATCTCATCTGATCTGTTCTGTACGCTTCCAGCATACCAGCGAGCTCATGTTTCGTGTGATTACATCCTTCCACTGCACTCCTCTTGTACCCCTATCCTAAAAAAGCTCTGCTACCAAGAATGCTCCGAAGCCCTGTCCATAAAATACACATGAGGTATAGTTGTAGTTCCTAGCGGACCAAATTACTCTATTCAAATTTACCACATTTCTCAACTACACCCTGGTTGTTATGGATCTCCTCTTCCTGGTATTTCTGGATCGTTTAATGGCCCATCCTTCCCATTGTTCTCACTGATTTCTTGTAGCCCAAGCTTCATTTGCCTATAATATAACCACTAGCTATGTTTCCAACATTGTAACTGCCAAGTAATTGCTACCTATCTGTTACATCCTGTATTTTACAGCATCCTTGGGAGAAATTGAATTATTAATTGGGGGGTGTTAGTGTATCACAAGTAATAAAGTCATGAAGTTGTTAGGTCCAGTCAAAAGGTTTCTGTAATTGAAACCTGAGCTCAACACCTTGTGGCAATTGCACAGAACAGACAAATGTACCTTAAGGGAACTGTGTAAAGCATTTAAAAGTACTAAAACAGTTACATATTTGAAAATACAATACATTAAAAATACCACTACAATGTTTAAAAATGAAGAAAATTGTAATAAACAAATTAACGACAAACTGACAAAAATCCAACAGGGGAAGCTGAAGATATGAATCTTTTTTTAATTTCACAGGGAATAGCAGTAAGAAGCACAAAGCACCAACTGTGGTCAATGATCACAATAGACCAAGACCTAGGTGCAATTTAAGGCTGATCGCGATGGTGCATGGATCGGACACATCAAGTACCCTGACCCCACAAGGGTCTGAAAGTAGGAAAGTTTGAAGAACTATCTAAATCCCCATTTTAAAAAGGACTTTGTTATTTTTCTGAGAAAAAACTCTTCTCCATGCAAGACAAACCTGAAATTCATGTGATGGCAGCACACTTTCCACTGATTGGCGCTTTTGAAGCTCAGGAACAAAAGTTTGGAAAACGTTCCCAAACTTCTTTTGGTGCATAGACAACCACAGGAGTGAACTGCTAAAGCCCAAAGGTCCGGAGGGAGGGCATTTACAGACTCTCATGTTGCCAGGCAGAGGGAAACAGAAAAGTCCAATCCAGGTCCATTTGCCACCGGTCAGCTGGTGATTCTTCATCGGAATGTCTTTTTAAGCTTTTGATTGTTCCTGGAGCCACACAGGGGATCAGCGTAAAACGGGATGATGCTTGCTCACAAGGGGCATCAGTGTAAAAGAGTGCAAAATGGAGCAAATGTGTTTTCCGGCTGTTATGCTGTTTGGTCAGAGGGCCGAATAACATGAGGTAATATACTAAAAACGGCAAAATTAACTTACTATTGGAAATAAGCAACAGTGAAAAATATCATTATTTTGGTAAGAATATGAGTGGAGTAAAAAAGGTTGGGTAAGAAGTGAAGGTAGACAAGTCATCATCATGTCTTTCCTACCTCAAGAACCACAGCACATTGCTTTTGTTGAATGAATGCTTTGACCACACTTTCATGCCGCAGAGACCAGTCTTGCTGAAAATTGTTAATTGCATGACTGCAATTGAATTTTAGAATTAGGGCCTTGTTTAGAATTTGGGAGATGGGAGGCTCCATCACAAACTTGGCGGATATCTAATTCACCATATTACAAGTGCCACAGGCTACATTGTATTGGAATACTGTAGGGTATCCAAAAAGTTTGTGACAGAGTATCCCATTTACCAAACTATACACAAGATCTATATTTTAAGTCTTGTCTAGGTAAACCAACATAGTTGATGAATAAGCAATAAGAACTAACTGAACTCAGGTTAGGTCAGGTGGAAGGTAGTTTTTAACAACAGTGCTTTAGTTCTATGTCCTGTTGTCATCAAAATGGAGATGTTGGTATCCTTGTTGAAACACTGGCATCAAAAGTTGCAAACCTAAATCAACTTTGTGAGGGAGCAGCTGGAATTAAAGGTATAATGACACTACTGCATAAAGATAAGAAATGTGCAATTGATGACAACAATAGAGAGATTTTGTGACAATACCTCCCAACTGACAGGAAAAATTACTTCGAAAAGGTGGTAAATTGTAGTAATTTGCTTTCTAAATTTCTGTCTAGTCTAGGTTTGATTCATACGTAAGGCCATCAAGTATACGGAAAAGATGTGTGATGAAAATTGATCACAACTTACGTTAGGACAGAGGAGAAACTGATTCAGGGCATAGCACATCAGGGCAGCATCTTAGATCTAGAAGATGATGTTGCCAGAAAAAGGGCTAAAATAATGGGTGTTTGGGACAAAGAGAACGCAAGAAAATACTTGACCCATAAGAAACTATGTCACGAATATGGGGAGGTAGTCGGTAGATTCTTGCCCTCAAACTACGTTTGAACGAAGCTAGTCGTATTATTGCAGCATTAAAGGATAGTGTAGGGATATTAAGGTCTGACCCAGAAGGGATTTTAGCCATAATTTTTCATCAGTTTTACACTAATCTTTATACACACAAGCAAGGGGGGCAGCAGGAATAAAATGTATGCAGATCGGGGACCTCCTAAACTAGAATCAGCGGCGGCAGCTTTGCTTGACTCCCCAATTACCATGGATGAACTTGAAATTGCTGTTAAGACTCTAGCAATGGGGAAAGCTGCTGGCCCTAACAATATTCCGGGAGAAATATATAAGCTTTTTTTTGACCACTTGAAGGAAATGATGCTGGCAATCTTTAGGGCTGCTCAAATGGGGTGGGCTCCTAAGTCTTGGGATGAAGCTACAATTGTTATTTTTGGCAAGAAGGGCAAAGACCCAGACCCAGAGTTACCTGGTTCATCTCACCCTATAGACCACAGTTCAGCGACGCCATCGACGACCTCATCGGCACCCACACCCTCGCCTCCATGGACTACATCCTCCTAGGGGACCTGAACTTCCACCTCGAGAACAACAACAACACCAACTCCACCGCCCTGATCAACAACCTCGCCAACCTCGGACTCAAACAGCTTGTGACTACACCCAACCACGCCGCTGGACACACGCTGGACCCCATCTTCTCCGCGAGCCCCCACGTCTCCTTTAACAACACCACAGTACCCCACTGGACCGACCACAGATGGGTCCACTTCACCTTCAGGAAACCCACCACACGCCACCGCACCCAACAGCTGCCATGCTGCTGCTGGGGCAAGGTCACCAAGGATTAACTGACCACCATCCTTGCCCTGAGACCGCCCGCCGACCCCAGCGACCCCGACTCCATCGCCACCAACCTCAAACAGTGGATCAACGACTGCACCAACACCCTCGCCCCTCTCAAGATCTCCACAACCAACCACACCAAAAAGAAAGCCGCATGGTTCACCGAGCACCTCCGGACCTCCAAGCACACCTGTCGGAAGCTGGAGAAGAAATGGCTCCGCGACCGATCACCAGACAGCCTCACAGCACACAAGAACGCCACCCACAGACACCACCAACTCATCCGGACCGCCAAGAGGACCGCCTTCAAGGACCGCCTAAACAAAATGCACACAACACCAAAGAGCTCTTCTGCTTTGTGAAAGAGCTCTCCAACCCCAGCTCCAACATCAACGAGATTCCACCATCACAAAAACTGTGCGACTCCCTGGCCACCTTCTTTCACCGCAAGATCACTGACAGCCACGACAGCTTCAACTGCGACACCCCAGCACCCACCACCAAGACCACCATCCCCACGACCTCCACCCACACCAGTCGCCTGACCACCTAGTCCAGCATCAACGACGAAGGCACCATCAAAACCATGAACTCCATCCACTCCGGATCCCCTTCCGACCCGTGCCCTCACCACGTTTTCAACATTGCCAGCACAACCATCGCACCCAACCTCCGGAAAACAATCAACATCTCCTTCGAGACAGCATCCTTCCCGGAAAGCTGGAAGCACGCCGAGATCAACGCCCTTCTGAAAAACCCAAGGCGGACCTCAAGGACATCAAGAACTTCTCCCTGCTTCCGTTCCCGGCAAAAGTGACAGAGAAGATTGTCAACAAACAGCTAACCCGCTACCTCGAAGACAACATCCTGGACCCCTTCCAATCCGGCTTCCGCAACACAGAACCGAGACCGCCCTCCTCGCCGCCACCGACGACATCGGGATCCTGATGGAAAAAGGAGAAACAGCCGCCCTCATCCTCCTGGACCTGTCAGCTGCCTTCGACGCGGTCTGCCACCGCACCCTATCAGCACGCCTCCATGACGCCGGAATTCAAGAGAAGGCCCTGGCCTGGACCACATCCTTCCTCTCCGGCAGAACCCAGAGCGTCCGCCTCCCACCCTTCCGTTCCAAAACCACCGAGATCATCTGCGGCGTCCCACAAGGATCCTCCCTTAGCCCGACGCTGTTCAACATATACATGGCACCTCTCGCCCACGTCGCATGACAGCACAACCTCAACATCATCTCCTACGCCGACGACACCCAGCTGATCATATCCCTCACCGAAGACCCCCACACCGCCAAAGCCAACCTTCACAGAGGAATGAAGGCCTTCGCCAACTGGATGAAGGACAGCAGACTGAAGCTGAACTCAGACAAGGCAGAGGTCCTCATCCTCGGACCCACCCCATCAGCCTGGGATGACTCCTGGTGGCCCACATCGCTAGGCACAGCCCCAGAACCCACCGACCATGCACGCAACATGGGTTTCATCATCAACTCCACCCTCTCCATGACCAAGCAAGTCAACGCCATCTCCGTGTCCTGTTTCAACACCCTCCGGATGCTCCGCAGGATCTTCAAATGGATCCCTCCCAACACGAGAAAAACCATCACCCAGGCCCTCATCACCGGCAGACTCGACTACGGGAAAGCCCTCTACACAGGAACAACAACCAAGCTCCTGAGACGATTACAACTAATCCAGAATGCCTCGGCACGACTGATCCTCGACATCCCCCAACGCAGCCACATCACACCCCACCTGAGAAGCCTATACTGGCTCCCCGTCAACAAGAGAATCACCTTCAAACTCCTCACCCACGCACACAAAGCACTACACAACACCGGACCAACATACCTCAACAACCGGCTCAGCCTCCACACCCCCTCCCGCAACCTCCGCTCTGCCACCCTCGCCCTCGCCACAGTCCCTCGTATCCGGAAAACCACAGCCGGCGGCAAATCCTTCTCCTACCTCGCCGCCAAGACCTGAAACGCTCTCCCTACCAGCCTACGGCAGACCCAGGACCTGCTGACCTTCAGAAGACTTCTCAAGACCTGGCTCTTCGATCAGTAGCAGCCCCCCCCCAGCGCCTTGGGGCCCTCACGGGTATGTAGCGCGCTTTACAAATGCAGTGATTGATTGATTGATCTCACTTTTGAATTGTGATGGCAAAATATATTCCAAAACTTTAGCAAACCGTCTCTCTAAAGTAATTGCCTCGCTAGTATCTCATAAACAGCATGGATTCATACCCAGGAGGGGCACACTGTTACATATCATTCAAGTGATCACCTTGCTTGATATTGCTCATGTTGAGAAGCGACATTTAGGGTTAATTTTATTAGACGCAGAAAAAGCATTCAATCGTGTTGAGTGGGATTATTTATGGAGATAAACGGAAATTGTTGTTTTTCTGGAAAAGTTTTATTACCGCTCTGCAGGTTCTGTATGCCTATAAGTTGAACGTCACCAAAACTCAACTCCTCTGTACAGATAATGCTGTATTACACGAGTTGTTGCTGAAGCCATATACCTGGGTGTAAAAATCAGGACATCCATGACAGCATTCGTAGATGCAAATTGGGGGGCATTACTTCGTAACATTGCAGATTCTCTGGAGAGATGGGGTAGGTTACATTTTACCTTAATCGTCGAGGGAATATTTTAAAGATGAATATTCTTCATATTCTTCCACGGGTACTATACTTATTCAGAGCTATAACACTTGAAATATCGCCAACTCAACGGAAAAATGTACAAGACTGTGTTCTAAATTTTTGTGGGCCCCTGGGAAACCTTGTCGAGCTATGAGACTTATGTCTCTTCCAATTGCAAGGGGTGGCTTAGCAATATACCGGATTTTGCTTTGTATTACTATGTTTGTTTTTTGCAGAAAATGTCTATACTATTGATTGGAGAGGATGCTGGCACCACATCAGAAATATTCTCTATATTTTATTTAATCTTAGGATCAGAAGCAAATCATTGTTTATTTAGGGAAATTGATGGGAGTTATTATAAAAGGACCAGGTTCAAGGTCCTGGAAACAGCGGTTAAAATTTGGAGGAAAATACGTAAACTAAGTGAGTTAGAAGGTCTAACCTAATATACTCCTATGAACGCAGTAAAATTGCTCCCAACAATATTCCGTGACAGGGTGGCTAAGGGTTGGAGAGATAAGGGTGTATGTCAGATAGGAGATTTATATGTCGAGGGGGGACTTATTAAGCAGTATGCAGATTTGGCAAGGAGATATAATATACCTCACTTACAGTTTTTTTTAGTTTCTTCAAATGCGGGATTTTCTAATACGTAGAAATTTGAAATTAAATCCAAATCCCATTATTGAAGCCATCAAATCTCATGGTAAAATAGGGGTGTTGTATAAAATATTGTCCTCATTTAAAAAGGATGACCTGGGAAACATAATACACAATGGGCCGTGAAATTGGGGGAAATTGAAACTGACGTGTCAATAAAAGATGCAATTGCAAGATCGAATGAAGTTTTTCTATCTACAAATTTAAAAGCACAATTTTTTAAAAGTTTATTTGGTTTATAGTACACTCCGACACGTATGCACAAGTGGGGCGATCGTCATGATGGTAAATGTTTCCGTTGTGGGGGTGACAATGCAGACAGTGTGCATATATTTTTTAGTTGTGTTACATTGAATAAGTTCATACAGGATATTAAAAGGTTTTTATCAAATATTCTAGGGTCAAGACTTAACATTACTCCTGCCTTAATGCTTTTAGGGATGAGGCAAGTAGTCACCAGAGGGAATGTTTTTTATAAGCATCGTTATTTTCTGTTTGTAGCAATGACCACGGCTCACCTATGTATTGACGGGGACTGGCTCTGTCCCGAATCAATCCTCCACGGTTTGAGTTCTGGCGAGCTAAAATGTATCAATTAGCCAACTTAGAATTAAGTTTGTATTCAATAAAGGAGGCAGGAAATGAAAATTAGGAGTGCATATATGGGGGGTCTTCGCTGCTCACATGAACGCTTGGTGTAAGGTATCTTATCTGCTTATTTCTTGATATTATTTCAGTTTTTTCTTACTATGGATGTAATGCTGGTTTATGTTTATCTCTTATTGCTGAACTGTGGAAATAAAATATAATAAAAAAAATTAAAAAAAGATCACAACGTACGTTTATCTAATAATGACAAGGCAGATTTAAAAGCATCTCAAGCATACATGACTTTCACATAAGCAGGATGCAATATTCTAGAAAATCTCAGAAAGGTGTGACCCAGGTAAAAAAAGATACCTAAAGCCTTGAATTTCTTTCTTGCAAGAAAGGGAACAAGTTTAAAAAAGTGAATGTTAGAGTTAATTACATGACAACAGCAAAGACCTTACACAAATGGATAGACATGAAGAAGGTAATAAAATGTTATTTTAATTACGGTAACAGTAGATGAAGGTGTTTCTAAGAGTGCATGACATAAACAATCGCAGCAAAAGTAACTACCCTTATCTAATAAAAACATTGAATTTAGCCAGGATAAAATTAGGAATGCTCATCCAGCGTGTCAGATTTCACTATTAAGCTTAATCACTACTAGTTACATGACATATATGACCCAAACATACTGTTCAGTCATAAACTCTACAGATGTGTTCTCAGAAAATAAACTGTAATAAAGATGAAGAGTAATAATATGCCAATAGGTTCAATTTCACTTCTACCACTTTTAATTAGAATTGAATTTTCTTTCTTTTACCTTCTCCTATAGCTACACATACATTTAATCAATTAAAATGTACACTTGGATTGATCCCACTGCAACCACTTTACTTTACTAACATACCAAAAGTGTTGGACCCGGCCCATTAGGCAGGTTCACCCCTAGACTTTTTGCGTTTTCCTAGCCTATTTATGGAACCTGGTATTTGTGATTTTAGGCCTCTGCGCACTTTTTCACTGTGGTACAGTGTAAAGTGCTTGAGCTCTCTGTGGATGAATGGTGAGTGACCTGCCCTCCCATAGGAATGAATGGGGAATATGTATGCCCATGGTAGTTCCTGATGCGTGGGGAGTGCAGGGGCGAGTTTGGTATGAGAGAACTCGTGAGAATGAATGCCGCAAAATGATGTATGCGACATGGCTGTGTCTAGTCTAGAAGTCCTACTTTTGGAAGTTGGCATATTTGTGTAAGTTGGTGCTAGCGTGTGATTGGCTGGTGAGCCTGGCCCAGAGTGCATGGGCCTGCTTGTGGATTGACTGTCTGGTTTGAGGATGACAGGGGCTGGAGAGCTACCAAAAGGGTTTAGCATTTGTCTCTCTGATATCTCATAGTCATAACAAAAGAGAAGAAAGAGCAATTTCACCTCATCTTTCAAGCCCATTCCCATAAACGTTTTACCACACATAAAATTGTAGCTAACATAATTTTAGTGGTCATATTTTGTGGATCTCTGCATCAATAAAGTTTATAATATCACCACATTTTAATACATGTAAGGAATGATGGAACAAAGCAGTAATAAAAGGTTCTCCATATTGAGGATCTTATCAAATTCATCGGAAATAAATAATGGAATAAATTTCCATTTTCGTCTCATGTTTTCATGGCCTATTCTCTTTTGTCAAAGGGGAAACGTTTCAGCTATTCCATTTAGCTTCTCAGTAGGCTTAGATGATTCAGAATAATTCTTGTTATAATGTTTACGTTTATCTGTTGTCTATAATCCACCGTATTGATCATTCTTTGGGGATCTTTGGGGCCTATTATCAAGAAACGGCATTAAAATTATCGCCTCTTTGGCAGCAGGAAACTGCTGCTAAAGCGGCAATAATGGGCTTGATAATATGCCCTTGTGAATTCCCATAGATGCCCATGTTCTGGTGTGAACATGGGCTTTCATTGGAATTCTCAAGGGCATATTATCAAGCCCATTATCACCGCTTTAGCAGCAGTTTCCTGCCGCTAAAGCAGTGATAATGTTAACTCCCTTCTTGATGATATGCCCTTTAATCCTTAACAGTAGAGTGCTCCAGACTGGAGACCTAAATTGTGACCCTTTGGATCCAACAGAGTTGAATGACAAATTCTGTAAATCTGATGCACTATTAGCCATCCCATCTGTGGGAAATGCGTGAAATGATGGAAAAGTTTACATTAGAAGGCGGGGGCAGAAGGTTCAATTATTCACAGTGGTGCCTATTTGCTCATGTTATGATATGATATTAAACTTATAATTCGCCCAGCTACTCCAAAGAATATCCCAGCACAGTACAAGCAGATAGGCCAGAGAGGAACAAGCTCAGTCTACCAAAGAAAACAGGTGTTTACCTTTTTTTTAACATCCTGGGGGCATATTACCAACAACTAGCGATATTTATCGCTAAATGACCTTAGCGATATTTGTTTTATCGCCGCGCATCGACGGATTTTATCGCAGAGATAACGTGCTATTAGCAATGATTATCTCAAATGCGATAAAATATCTGGCGATAGCGGCTCAATGCGTGAATATTGCTGGAAATTCAGCGATATTCAGGCATTAACTCCAGTAGGGTCTCAACCTGAATATCCACCTCCCATTGGATATACAGGTTAAGAATTGGTCTGAGCAGGCGTTAGTTTTTTGCGATATTCTCGCTTAGTGCGAAATTTGTTATCGCTGTGCCTGCGTTGATAATAGGCGATAGCAATGTTAGCGACTGCTTTCAGTCGCTAACAGGTTGGGTACGCCCACTTTGCATGTCATTAGCGATAAATATCGTTGACATGCAAAGCGGGCCCCAAACCGCTCGCTATCCCCTACAAACTGTCGCTAACTGCTGTTAGCGACAGCTTGCTAATAGGGCGATGAAATTATCTCCGCTTTAGCTGGAAAAAGTCCCACTAAAGCGGCGATAAGGCCCTTGATAATATGCCCCCTAGGTCGCTTATAGCATGCAGTTCCGAGGGGAGCTGATTCTAAACAGCTGCACCCAAAAAAGTGAGAGATATACCTCCTGCCCCATATCTCCGAATCCTAGGTGTTTATCATGTGTGTCTTTTTATGACAATCAATCAATCAATCAATCAATCAGTGACATTTATAAAGCGCACTACATACCCGTAGGGTCTCAAGGCGCTGGGGGGGGGGGGGGCGCTACTGCTCGAACAGCCAGGTCTTCAGCTTCTTCCTGAAGGAAAGGTGGTCTTGGGTCAGGCGCAGGTCGGTCGGGAGGGAGTTCCAGGTCTTGGCGGCCAGGTAGGAGAAGGACCTTCCTCCTTTAGTCGCTCTTCGGATGCGGGGGACGGCGGCGAGGGCGTGGTTGGCTGATCGGAGGTGGCGTTTGGGAGCGTAGAAGTTGATTCGGCTGTTGAGGTAGCTCGGTCCTTGGTCGTGTACGGCTTTGTGTGCGTGGGTGAGGAGGCGGATGGTGATTCTTTTGTTGATGGGGAGCCAGTGAAGGTCTCTCTGATGTCCGGAGATGTGGCTGGTTCGTGGGATGTCGAGGATGAGTCTGGCTGAGGCGTTCTGGATCCGCTGGAGTCTCTTCTGGAGCTTGGCGGTGGTACCGACGTAGAGGGCGTTGCCGTAGTCCAGTCGGCTAGTGACGAGGGCCTGGGTGACGGTCTTCCTGGTCTCGGTGGGGATCCACCAGAAGATCTTCCGTAGCATGCGTAGGTTGTTGAAGCATGCCGAGGAAACGTTGTTGACTTGCCTGGTCATGGAGAGGGAGGAGTCCAGGATGAAGCCCAGGTTGCGTGCATGTTCTGTTGGTTTGTGTGCGGTGCCCAGGGCGGGAGGCCACCAGGAGTCGTCCCAGGCGGAGGGTGAGGAGCCCAGGATGAGGACCTCCGTCTTGTCCGAGTTCAGTTTCAGGCGGCTGGTCGTCATCCACTCGGCTACCTCTTTCATCCCTTCGTGCAGGTTGGCTCTGGCGGCGGCGGGGTCGTTGGTCAGGGAGAGGATCAGCTGGGTGTCGTCGGCGTAGGAGATTATGTTGAGGTTGTGTTGGCGTGCGATGGCCGCGAGGGGGCTCATGTAGACGTTGAAGAGGGTGGGGCTCAGAGAGGATCCTTGAGGGACGCCGCAAATGACTTCGGTGGCTTCTGACTTGTACGGTGGTAGGCGGACTCTCTGTGTTCTTCCGTCGAGGAAGGAGATGACCCATTCCAGCGCCTTGTCCTGGATTCCGACGTTGCTGAGGCGCTGTACTAGGGTGCGGTGGCAGACCGTGTCGAATGCCGCGGAGAGGTCTAGGAGGATGAGGGCCGCTGTTTCTCCGTTGTCCATCAGGGCTCGGATGTCGTCGGTGGCGGCAATGAGGGCGGTCTCGGTGCTGTGATTGGCTCGGAAGCCGGACTGTGAGGGGTCGAGGGATCCATTCGACTCGAGGAAGGCGGCCATCTGCTTGTTGATGGTCTTCTCGATGACTTTGGCTGGAAACGGGAGGAGCGAGATGGGGCGGTAATTCTTGAGTTCGGTGGGGTCCACTGTGGGTTTCTTGAGTAGAGCGCTGAGTTCGGCGTGCTTCCAGCTCTCAGGGAAGGTGGCGGTGTCGAAGGATGTGTTGATGATGTCTCGCAGGTGGGGTGCGATGACAGCGTCAGCCTTGTTGAAGACGTGGTGAGGGCAGGGGTTGGTCGGTGATCCGGAGTGGATGGAGTTCATCGTGCGGATGGTGTCTTCGGTGCTGATCGGGGTCCAGGCGTGGAGGGTGGTGGTGGGGGGTGGTTGTTCGGTCTTGGTGTGCGTTGGTTGGTTGTTGAAGCTGTTGTGTATGTCCGCGATCTTGTTGTGGAAGTATGAAGCGAGGGAGTTGCAGAGGTCTTGCGATGGGGTGATGTCGTTGTTTCCTGCGCTGGGGTTGGATAGCTCTTTCACGATGTTGAAGAGTTCCTTGCAGTTGTGTGCGTTGTTGTCCAGCCGGTCTTTGAATGCAGTTTTCTTGGCGGCGCGGATCAGCTGGTGGTGCTTCCGGGTGGCCAGCTTGAAGGTGGTCCTGTTGTCCGGTGTAGGTTCCCTTCTCCAGACTTTCTCGAGGGCTCGACAGTTCTTCTTGGAGCTCTTGAGTTCGTCGGTGAACCACAGGGCTTTCTTGCTGCCGGGTCTGCTGGGCGGGATCCTCAGCGGGGCGAGTTCGTCTGCGCTGTTGCTGATCCACTTCGTGAGGTTGTCGGCGGCCTGGCTGGGGTTCGCTGAGCTGGCAGGAGGGTGCTGGCTCAGGGAGGTGGCGAGCTGGTCTGCTGTTATCTTGTTCCAGCTTCTGCGGGCGGCCTGTTGCTGGTGGTGGTGGGTCGTCGTTCTCTTGAAGGTGAAGTGGACGCAGCTGTGGTCCGTCCACAGATGACATATAATCTACTGTGTTTACAACCATTTCTCTTGCCACCACTGGAACCTTTGACTATGTCATTTGCTGAAGACGATCACTGATACTAAATGGTACTTTTTAATAATCCATAGCCTAAGTAATATTTAGTTACCAAAACTCAACAGTGGCTCTACAGTCTGGTGAATACTTGTTATAAGGCGCTCACTTTTAAGGTACATTCATTGACACACCAAAAAGAAGTAGATGTTAAACAGATATATGAAAGAGACAGACACACCAATAGATTCTAGAGAGATGCAGGCAGACCTCTGTGAGGCTGGCCTGGCCTTAATAATAGGAATGTGTATAGATATTTTGAAATCTTTAAATGGCTAAATTATTTGTTTCCTGAAGACTTTTACGCATTTCAATTCATAGCAGTAACAACAATTCACTTATTGGTAAAATTAACTGAAAGCTGGAATTAGCTTTTACAGATGTGTATTTTTAATATGGTTAATGTTTCTGTTTTTCTCTCATGACTCAGAACAAACAAACATATAAATTAATTTTGATGTCAATCTGATTTGAATTTGAATTCATGTGATGTACAAGACACTAACTTAGCATGCCCAATAAACAGTATGTTTTCAGCTGAAATAAAGTAGCAGGACGGAAATGAGAAACAATTCTGAAAGTAACATGGATCTGAAAATAAGCAAAATGTACAACTTAGGAGTAAAATCAATAGACAGCTTTTGAAGCAGCTAGAAAACAGTGTTTGAGTAAAGAGGCCCTCTCTCCCAAGAGCAAAGTCAAATACATTATTATTCCTATTGCTTGTAATTAGACTGATGCGTCCTTTTAACACAACTGAAGTATACAAGTAACAGCCATTATCAACAAAATTGTTGAAATAACATACATCTAAATACACTCTATATTGCACCAGCAGAAAATGCTAGTTCAAAAATGGGATTAGTGTCATTATTTTGAAAGCCTTGTCAGAAGTAACCTAATACAGAGCAAGCATAAACTGTATAGGCACTCTACAGCCACCGGCTGTCAGATGACTACAGAAGAGTTTCCACGCCCACCACACTCTCAGCTCTGCCACTCTGGTTGATGTCCTTTTCCAGCGTGAAAGCCTCTGCCAGCATCTTTCCTCTCTGTTAGACCTTTCAGCCTTAGGGTGGTCTTCTCCCAGACTCTTTGTCTTACTTCTCCATATTTTTCTGATCTTGTTTTTGATGGCCTTGACTCTGTACAATTTACCACTGTTAACTAGTGCTAAAGTGTGTATGCTCACTCATAAAAACATGGTAACATTGGTTTGCCCCCAGTTGACATTTAATTTACTTTGAAGTCTCTAGTAAAGTGGTACTACCTGTACCAAAGAGTTGTACATTTTAAATTAAATGCTACTAGTGGGCCGGCTGCTCTGATTGTGCTACTCACTTAAGTAGCTCTTTAAATATGTATCAGGCCTGCCATTACAGCCTGTGTGAGCAGTTTTAAACTGTAATTTCGACTGGCAAAATAAACCTTTTGTTAGGCTCATGACTGCCTTTTTACTCTATATATAACTCCCAAGGGTAGGCCATAGACAGCCCAGAGGGCAGTGTACAGCATATTTAAACAGTAGAACAGGTACTTTAAAGTATTACATGCCCTGATAGTGAAAAGCTCCTAAGTTTGTTTTTCAATATTGAAACGCCTACCTCTCTCATAGCATAACATTGCAGTTACATTATTACATTTAATAAGCTGTAACTTCCAAATGGAAACAGGTAAGCAGTTCAGGTTTGGTCTCTATTGAATTATAACAAAAAATGTTCTTTCATGGTGAAGTCGGATTCTGATTACACTTTTGAAAATGCCACTTTTAGACAGTTGCAAAATAACGACTGATGGACAGAATACTAAAACAATGTCAAACACTCCCCCCCCCCCAGGTACAGAGATCTTGGCCTAAATCCATTGTTTTTATGTGAACCACATCACTGCTTATCAACCAGGATAGATCGAATCCAGTGGCATGGCGAGGACAGGACACACCTCTGGATATACCCGTCCCACTTGGGGTGGCAAATATAAATTCAAGAAGAGTGATTGATTGACAGAATGCTGAACAAGGTCAAACACTCCAGTACAGAGATTAGGGCCTAAATCCATCAGTTCTGTGTTCACCACGCTACCCCAGTTTGGAACTAGCCATATGCAAATCCGTCTTGACCCTGCTCCCCATGAGAACAATCCAACCCAAACAGCCAAGCCAAGTCCTCTCTGGATCAGAACCAAGCATCCTAGGACAGGTTTCGGTGTATCACCCCTCATCTGCCTGGTTAGCTTGAATCCAGTTGCATGGTGAGTATGGGACCCACATCGGGGCATCCCTGTCCCACTAGGGGTGACAAATGCAAAAAGAACGATTGATGGCTCAAATGCTGAACAATGGCAAACACTCACCCCAGTACAGAGATCTGGGCCTAAATCCATTGTTTTGTTGCACACCACGCCACCCCAGTTTAGGCCTAGCCAAATGCAAATCAGTCTTGACCCTGCTTCCTAACAGAAATGTGTCCTTTTACTGCCTAGCCATTTAGTGCGAACAAAGCAAACACAAGGAGATTATGGACGAAGTGCTGAAACTTTTCAGGCACTCACCCCTAGTCACAGATCTGGGTTGAAACCATCATCATTCTGTAGCTCACTTCCCCAACCCAGTTCAGACACAGCTACATGCAAATCAGTGTTGACCCTGTGCTTAATGGGAACAGTCCAGCTTGAACTGCCAAGCCATGTGTTCCCTGGACTGGAAATAAGCATCCTAGGACCGGTTTCAGACTAACAGCCCTCATCAGCCAGGCTAGCTTACATCCAGTAGAAAATTAAGCAAAGGAGCCAGGTCTGGGCACACCCTGCTTACTTAGGGCAAACAAAGCAAACACAAGGAGATTAAGTGCCTGCAGCCTGTCTCTGGGTCACATGACTGGGTATAGTTGGCAGGTAAACTTTGTGTATTCCTCCTAGACAGCCACATATGATAGAGAGCTTAGGTGTGCCTGAACAGGCCATCACTGGCAATAATGAAGGGGGGAGCTGGTCACTGCCCTACTTACACTTGAATAGGCTGTGTTCTGCCTACCCCCATAGTTGGTCTGGTGCCAGGACAGGGGAGGAGGGATTCCTGTGCACTTCAAGAGGAAACCTCTAGAAGCTTCTCCCATTTCAACTGAGTCACCTGGTATACATTTTGGATCTCAGACACCAACTCTTAAGTACACTTCTGAACTTGTGGAATACTGTGCCAGGAGGAAGGTGTGCTGTGCCACTGCAAGGACTGTAACTCTTCTGGACTGCTGCCATGAAGGACTGCCTGACCTTCTGTTCTGACCTGCTGCCCTTCTGTTTTTCTGCCTGGTGAGGAGATTTGGATCTGCAACCTGTACTCAGGACCACCAGAGTGACTCCAAGGGTCAAGCCCCTTGTAACTAGGTCTCTATAATTGTGAGTCCTACTCTGTCAAGGGGTGCCATCCCAGTCCTGGACCCCTGGAATTGGGCCTGAAGGTACTCTGCCAGCCCATCTGTGGATCCAGCAGAACCGATGCATCTCACTTGCTGCGCAACCTCAGCTAGAGCTGACGCATCGCCTCTGCTGCATGGACTTTTCCCGGTACCAGGATTCCACATCGCAGCCCGCAGTACCTCAGAACTGATGCATTGCCTCAGGTGCGCAATGTATCCTCTACGCCAGACTTTGCATTGTAAGCATTGGTCAACAGGATACTTGACAACAACATAGGACGTCCCATTGAAGCCTCACAGCTCCTCCGAACTGACGCATGGTGCATCCTCAACATGGGACCTCCCAACACTTCACAACCAGGATTTAAGGTACTATTGTTCAGCGGGCCTAATTGGGTCCCTGTGGTTGGCCTGCGCTCCATCGCAGTTGGCCTGACCTTGTGACTTTGCCCTGGTCTGGCAAGTAGTGCTTTTGGTGCTTTCTTCACTCAGATCTTTAAAATTGCAAATCCCTAGCTCTACTGATTACATGTTTGCTGTTTTTGGTCTTGCTCTATTTCTTAAAATATACTCTATTTTTCCAATATTGTGTGTGATCCTTTTTGTGTAGTGTTTACATTTTATTGCTGTTTGAAGTGTTGCACAAATGCCTAACACTTTGCCTCTGAGTTAAGCCTTATTGCTCCGTGCCAAGCTACCTGAGGGCTGAGCACAGGATAATTCCTGGTTGGCTTTTGGGTTCATCCCGAAAAGGACAGTGGTTCCTCCTTGAGTAGGGGTTCACCCCCTCAACCAGTAACACAATTTCTTACACTCTCAATATAGTAAAACTCTGTATTCTATATTACTTACCTGCTACCATTTCACCCTTCCTCCACTGAACCAGCATTGCCCCCTGCTGCACCATCATTGTGTTAAAGTCCATTCCTGTGCAGAGCTCTATTGCATTGGAGCTAAGGCTTACTCTATACAAGTCACATACACTGTTGATGACGTAGAAAACAATAATGGTTGACTCAGCATTTACCTGATTTATCCCATAAGCAATGCAATGGTTGATAAAGTAAAAAAAATAGCCTTCTTCTTGCATATTTCAGATTTAACAAAAGATATGTAAAAATTATGCTCCATGGATGTCTTGCCTTTCTCAATAGAAAATGGTGGTTTGTAGAATTAGTTGCAAAAAATGTGTCATTAATACGCTATTGGCAGATGGCTTTTTGAGTTTTGGGAGTATTGCAGAGTTTGGACTTCAGTTCACAAACTCAGCCAAATGCACAGATTTTGAGCCAACTCCTCCACCTTGCGTACATTGCTACACAGTAAAACATGATATCAAGGAGCGGCTGAATGTGCATGTGACCTCTTCTGTGGGTGCTGTTGAGCATCTTGGCCCTGTGGATTTAGCTTTCTTAATTCCACTCTAGCCTTCTTGCTGCATCCTATCAAATTGGCCTCTTTTACTCCAGCTGAGCCTTGGAGAGCCAGTGGAGAATTGGAGGATACCATAGCAGCAGAGGGCATGAACCAAGTCCCTAGGAGTGAGGGGTGGAACATAGAAGTCTTGTTGTGGCTCATGGCCCATATTATTAGAGTAGAATTGAGTTCTGGTCGCTCTTTTAAGTTCCTCAGCATAGGCCTTTCTAGTAAAGGGTGTGCAGCAAAACAATGATGGAACCTATGTTATGCTGCACCAGATTCCTCACACCCTAGAAAGAAGAAAATTGGCAGCATCATCTCAGACCGCTAAGAGTAAGGGACCAAGACTTCTTGTTGCTGTTTCCAGTAAAGGTGCAGCTTAATGGATCCTGAACTATACACTGCATGCCTATGTATAATTTCTAAATGCTACTATTCATTGGCACGTTAGTCATTTTAAAAACTCATGACACCCCCTTCAGGTCACTGTTGAGTTAAACATTTTTACCACCTACCAACATAAAACGTTTCAGCATTGCACCAGAGCTTCAGCGCTTGATACTCCTGATGTTTTTTTCAGGTCATTGTTGACCTGAAGTGGTCTAAACATTAAAATATATTCTATTTTTGTGCTGCACAGAACACATTAATTACCCCTTTGTTTGTAACTGTATATTTTGGTAAGTTTTATAGCCTTTAAACCGAATAGTGATCTTACCCAGACTATCCAAAAACTGTGTGGGTGATGTAATAGAGACAGCCAAGAGGTGCCCTGTTAGACCTGTCAACATCAGAGTGGTCTTCCACAAAACCGTTTGCCTTCTCCCTTCCTGTGTTGCTGAATTCGTTTTTGTTGGCCTTAGAACTCTGTGCACTTTACCACTGCTAACCAGTGCTAAAGTACTTTTATCACTCCCTAAAATATGGAAAAAAAAAGATGATGCTGAACAATGTCAAACATTCACCCCAAGTACAGCAATCTGGACCTAAATCAGTCATCTTTTTGCTCACAATGCCATTCCAGTGTGGACCCACCCATCTGCAAATCAGTCTTGGCCCTTCCCCCCATGGGCACAGTCCAGCCCAATCTGCGTGGCCAGGTCATCCCTTTATTCTTTTTTGCTTTTGCTGCCCTAAGTGGGAAGGGTATGCCCAGACATGGGTCCCGTGCTCTATGTGCCAATTGATTGAAGCTGGCCTGACTGATGAGGGGTGATGTAGTGAGGTAATGGTATTAACTGCAGACATTGCTAAGTTAGCATTAGTTAGTATATGCTTGCAGCCATCTTGCAGCTTTTGCGCCCGTAACTACATGGCGTTATTCTCGTGAATAGACTGCTGGTGCATTCATTTTCACCTAAGAACTGTCTGCTTTTCACACATTTAGCTGTACACTGTGCTCCTCGTCTGCAAAGCGTGTTCAAGGTAAAAAAGCAATGTATGCTATTGATTCACTTTGGTCAGTCCCATGCCCATAGACACAACATCGAACACAGCTGCACTACTGAAAGTCGAGTGCTTTTAATATGTCATTGCATGCATGAAAAGGCACTTGTAGAAATACATTCCAATAAAGAAGAGCTGTGTTTGTCCTGAGATATAATTCCTTGTATCTAAACTTTGATGTATGGGGTCCCCCTCACAAAGTCTAGAGGTCTTCTATACTTGTAATAAACTAGCTTATAGCACGGGGAGGGTGGTAAGGTGCTGTAGTCCTGTTTCCACTGTCATTATAATATGATTTTTCCTTTTATGCCTTATGGAAATTTAACCATGCTGATTATATTGTTCTTATGCATTTTGCTGCTAGTATTGCCTTGTATACTGCATTGTAGAGCACGTTAGTTGAAACAAACATGTTAAACTATATTGTGTCTCTGTTTACTCACGTTGTGGACAAGTATGAGTGTCTGAACAAAAGAGTGCTCTTCTCGCGATTCCTGAGAGAGACGGAGTGACGTGTTCTAGGATGTCTAATCACTGGTAGCTTCGCTGTAGTACGGAGAATGAATGAGACACTATAGCTAGTCGGATTCGGGTTCTGGGCACCAAGGTGGGTTTTCTGGTACACCATTACACTAACCACTAAGGTCCTGGTTTCCTGTGCATTGTTCTATGTATGTGCAGAATCCCTACCACATGGCGCACCTAACGTTTGGTCTAATTCCTATTTAATACGCACTCGAGTAGTACTGGTGCTTGTCCACAATACCCTTGCTTCTGTTTTCCTGTAAACAGTTCTGATGGCATAACCTACCTATATTGATGTTTTTATAGGTCTTTTCAAGCTTGATATAATTAAACGGTTTTTCTTTTGAATTACTATCCTATATTGGGCTTCCACGCAATAAGGTTTTCTTCTTTCCTAGTCGTTATGACTGATGTCGATATTGCGGGTATCGATCTTGTTTTTGTGGTTGGTCCTGATCCAGCTTTCCACTTTGAGGTGTTTCATTCTTGGGTAACTTTTCCAGCAGTGAATGGAGATGATAACTTGTTCCATGTATACACTCACACTGCAACACCTAATGTATATCGGCCTTATAGAACTCTTGAAGTTCCGATCTCGGCATGGCAACACCGTATTTGGTTTAATGGCACCCTACCCCACAAAATGACTCCGGTCCGTTTAGGCCCTTTACAAATTCCCGGGGCCACTTGACCAGTTTTGGCCGGGTACACACCACATCCACGTTATTTGGCAGTATCAGAACTTCATGTCTTGCATGGCTCCTTAATTGAGGTGCACAGAGCTCTAGTGCAATACGTCTCACGCAATCTCAAGGTGGGAGCGCCTGGGGTTGTTGCGCAACCAGCTGGACCTTGCGGGCTACTATTAGTCCTTTCATGGTTAATTTGCTTATGGGCACGCGTCCACAGAATAAGGATGATTTACCTTACCGGCTTGCAGAGAAATCTGACCAGCTGGAAGCGATATTTTCGAATACCATTCCTGTGGAAAAACACAGGATTTTAACTATTAGTTTGCAGAAAGAGTTAATAACTGAGGTAACCCATTGTGAAAATTGGGGTAAAGTATTTGGGGCGGTGTATGCAAAATGTTTTGGCACACCTTCTATGGCAGTGCTCCCCTCCGTGATGAAGCGTGTTCAGGATGAGCACAGACCGGAGGTGGTTGTGGAATTGGGGATGAGGTTGGTTGGAGTGTTCGACGTAGTTGCTGATCTGATCCTTGCCAATGTCAAGGGAGATGCAGTCAGCTTTCAAGTGTCTAATGCCTTACGCCTTGTCCCGGAAGATGAGAAACCCCTCGAATTACCAAAAATCATTGCAAATGCCTATAAGGCAATTGGGCGCAATAGTTTGGGTGTTAAACCTTTTGCTAAAATATCAGCACAACATCAAACACAGACGGCACAGTCTGCAAAAGACGACCGTCAATATTTCCTAAAAAGAATTGGAAAAATAAAAAAACAGGGGAAGCAACAACAGAAACAAGGTTTGTGTGCTATGTCATCGGCACCCAAGTCTTCTGAGCACACTTATGATTTGCGCGACCCTGCGAGAATTAGGTCTCCTGGCAGATTTCAGGTTCCTGATCAGCATTCTCCTCGTTCTTCACGGGACACATCAGGCTCACAGGCTGGTGGCAGAGAACGCCAGGAGTGTGGAAGAGGTTGAGGTGCCCGGCAAGGACGTGAGCATCCTCGTCAGACTGATGGAAAAGGGAAACAGGACAATTTTCCTCATCAGTGCCCACAGTTTCAGAAAAAGAAAGTTGCTGCTTTAACAGAGAGATATGCCACAGACGGTGAGGAAATGGCTCCAGAACCTAACATGGGCAGTAACGGTGCTAGACAGTGCAGCAGATGTTACCATAGTCCGGCAAGCACTGCGTCCATTTCTGGGGGTGACAGCAACTGAAACGTTCATCGCAGTTAAAACAGCTGATACCCGAGTGGCTCCCCCTGACAGATTATATGATATAGTCCTTATGATTGAAGGGGACATACATCGTGTAATTAAAGGGATTTTTTTGGGAAATCTGACTTCTTCTTATGAAATTTTGTTTGCGGAGGCAGATTGGCCCCCGCCTTTTGTTTTTGCCGCTCCAAGGGGGTGGAAGTAATACTCCTGAGTTTTTCATGTAAGATCTCCAAGAAGCATGCAAAGGCTTTTGTAGAAGAGTGGGTTTTGGTGCTTGCACCGGTGCTGTACGTACTCAGATAGCTGGGATAAAGATTCTCCCCCGCATGAGATACCATTACCATCTATGCCACAGCCACAACCTCAGTATCCCATCCGGCAGGAGGCAAAAGCTCCCATGTCTGAGATTCTAGATCAATTAGAGTATCAAGGAGTAATTGAGACATGTGTGTCACCGATGAATAACCCTCTATTTAACATAACCAAACCCGATGGGTCGTACCGCTTAGTTTTGGGTTATCGGCATTTGAATTCTCATTGTCGCACCTGTGCGGTTCAGAATACCCATAGTTCTGCTCTAGTAGACAGAATTGTTCTTAAAAATATAAAACTACCCTTGATATTTCCAATGGCTTTTTCAGTCACAACCTGTCACTTGAAAGCAGTCAATTGACTGCTTTTACCGCTGTCGGAAAACAGAAACAATTTTGGTGCTTGGCCATGGGCAGGTGTATTCGCCGCCCGTGTCATCTCTTTGTTGGATTGCATAAACCCTGATGCGTATTCGTACATTGATGATATTTATCTCACGGATGACAAATTATGGCCTCCTCTTTGTTGAGCGGACCACATCATAGTTTTGTTTGCGGACTACAGCTATAAGTTTAACTTTACAAAATCACACATTGCAGAGTACACATTGTTGTTCTTGGTCCACGAGCTCAATAATGTAGGTAGAGGCTTGGCGCGCCTCACTTTTGGAGAAATGCGCATGTTTGCAACCTCCTACAACCCTGAATAAACTACAGTCTTTGTTGGGATTTTTAAACTTCAGTCAAACCTATATTCCCAAGTATGCCCAGCGTATCAAACCATTGTATGCTTCGATATAGCCTACTTTTTCAAAAGCCTGCTGGCTTCCGGAACATTCATCTCTCCTGCAATCTTTGCAGTCTGATCTTCTTGAATCTGAATACTTGTTGACGCGTGATAACCATACTAACCTGGTGATACGTATCTTGCCAGGCGCGGTGGGTTTCACATACTTGATGTTTAATGAGGGCGACACAGGCCGTTGTTGTGAATTGTGAATTGCTTACAAGTCACAATTGTATACTTCGGTTGAACTGCGGTTTTCCACTGTTAAAAAAATCTTCACAGCTGTCCAGATGTTGATCCTGAAGGAACGTGCCCTGACACAGGAGAAGCGCATTTTGGTTGTCACACCATATCCTGCTCTAGAAGCAGTGACGAAGGCAAGTGTATCTAACTCAAAATCTTTGCATCCGCGTTGGGCTACTTCATTGACATGTTCGGATCTCACCTTCATCTTCGACTCCTCCCTGCAAACACAGAATAAATGTGTTCATCCTGCTCCTCTGTCTATGTGTCCATTGGAGGAGTACCATTGTATCATTTACACTGATGGTTCAGCGCAACCAGCGACTGGGTCAAAGCATTCTTATTCGGCAGCATGAGCAATTGTGGAAGGTGCCATAGTGAACGGAGAGTTCAAGTAAAGTGTAGTACACACTTAGGCTCAAGGAGACTCTACCGCCCAATTAGCTGAGCTGCGTGCCCTGGTGCTCGCACTTGAGTTTGCAGATCCGAATGTTACTACACTCATTGTAAGTGATTCTTACTACTGTTCCCAGTCTTTCAATGACAACTTACACTTTTGGCCTCAAAATGGCTATCGTGATTCTTAAGACAGCGCGATTCAACATAAAAATGCTTTGGGCTCGAATCGCAGATCTTAAAGAACGTCTGCCTCTCACACATATAATTCATATTCTTGGCCACCAGCACATAGGAGTACACGCGGTTGGCAATAGTTTGGCTGATGAAGCAGCTAATTTGGTAGTATCCACATTTTCAGTTGCATCGGTTGCAAGATCAATGAATAAGATTGATAATGACATCTTGGCAGCAATTCCTGCTACAGAGAAGGGTGGCAATTACTCACAGGGTTTCCCTTCGAGCTACTCTTATCACTTTAGTCCAGATAAAGTTCCTTATGTGAGGATTAATGACGTTGGTGACAGGTTAATTCCCAACAGGGACCGCAGACTTTCACTGATAACAGCTGCACACAAAGGCTTACCTTCAGCCCATGCTGGGGTGTCTGCGACTGTTTCTATCTTACAGCAAGGTTACTGGTGGTGTGGTTTATATAAACAAACCCGTAATTATGTGCTTTCATGTGACATTTGCCAACAGATTAGGGCCATCTATGGTAGTACGTCCACTACAAACACTGCTGTGTATTTCTAATAGACCTTTTGGATGTGTTTATTTAGATCACAGCGGTCCATTTTCTTCAGATACTGCCTATAAATTCATCTTAGCTGCAGTTGATTCATGCACACGTTTCCTCTTGGGTGTGGCCACAACGCAGTGCTGACGCTCGAACTGTCATCAGGGATTTGTGTGTCTTTGTGGGAATTTTTGCATGGGTCACTTACCATTCAGACCAGGGTCCTGCGTTTGCGCTCTAAGGCGTACAAGGAGGCCGTGGGGTCTTTGGGAGTGTAGGTCAAATTTTCCTTTCCATACAGACATGAGGGTAATTCAGTTGTGGAGTGAATGATCTGTGACTTAAAACAATCCTTGATAGCTAGGGTCCTAGGTACTGGCAGGAACTGGTTTGCCCATTTGTATAGCGTACAACGTGCACTAAATAATCTCCCTAAAAGATCTCTGGGTGGGCGGACCCCATACGAAATGCACTTTGGCATGAAAATGTTTGGGCCAGAAATTGATGGTCTAGACATGGCTGTAACTGCCACAGCCTTTAACGTAAATAATCATTCTGCTGTATTACAGATGCAGCACTGCAGATTCCGGTAGTCGGCTAGCTACCCGGAGTCGGAGACCTGGTCCGAGAGAAGGTGGAGAACAAAAACGAGCGCTGGGCGAGTGTAACGACCAGATTTTCAGACCAGATATCACCAGCTCACCAAGACACCACCAATCCAGCCGAAACATAACCATCACCCTCCCCAGAGCCTACTTACCACAGTACCTAGGTACCTTCCTGGGGATGGGGAATTAGCAATATACAAGCTCATATCATCAAAAACACCACTAAATCTATAGGATTACTAGGAATACTCACTGATTACTAAGGAATTCCATGTCACATCCTATGATCTCACCTTATAGTCTCACGGCAATCTGGCCCAGACTATGCTACTCTCTTCCTCATGGTGGAGAGCAGTTCTAATGCATCTACCATTACACACCAACCACAATCGGTGCTCACGCAAGCCACAATCCGGTGGGTTTAAACATCGTCTCCTTCCGATTCTCTCACTTCCGTCACAATCTGGTGCGGATACACATTGACCACAATCAATGCTCTCACTAATGCCACTCTCTCTAGCTGCAATCTCTCACAAGCCGCAATCCAGCGGGTATACACATTGACCACAATCAATGCTCTCACTAATGCCACTCTCTCTAGCGGCAATCTCTGTCCTATGAATACCTTCAGCTCTCTCTCTGTTGGGAAGTTTCTCTATATGTCTAATATCTTCTGAGGGTGTCTCATACACAATATTATCCCTTATGTGGCGAATAGGAGATCCAATCCTCTCACACAAGAATGGCCAAATTGTAGCATTAAGAGGTTATCTCCTGACCTGATCTACACACAATCTTCCATGCTCAATTATCTGCAGGGAAGGGAATGTCACATCCTTCTCCTGTCAGCATTTGGGTAAAAAGAAGGGTTAGCTCTGTCCTAGAAGATAACAACCAAATGTAATTACTATATGCAAAGGTTATTCTCTGATTTAGGCGCTCCATGCTCCCTTGATCAGTTACCACTTACCTGGACGGGAAATACATCCGTCCACATAACAGCTTCTGGCTAGAAGAAAGGTTAGTCTTATCATGAAGAAATAACACCTGCACAGCTGTTCACTAAGAACTGGGGTCCCTTTATTACACAATAGCAAATTATAACATCACAATAACTAGCAATCTAGGCATAGCCTGAAAGGTAAAGGGGAATAGACATATCTAAGGAATCTGCGGGGTCTCATTATTAGAATGGCAAACAAGAAAGCTGTATTGTCAGATTACTAACACATCCACATATAGCTGAAAGAATATTGGAACTGCAGATAGCTGAAAAGGAAAATAATGGATTATAACAAGACTGCACACCGCTAAAAGAAAAGGGATTAATCAGTGCAACAATACAGTGGGGAATATAGCCTAGGAAATAAAGGAAAGTGAATGATTAAGTGTAAAGCAAACTAGTTTAGAATACCTCACCCTATAAGAAATGAATGTTTCTCTCTCTCTGGTGGAATCAGGGCTCTCTCCCTCTGTCACCACAGCTTCACTCCACTGGCTCCAACTGAACTTCTAACTGCTCCAAGCTCTTCCATCTGCCTGGTAACCACTCCATAGATCAGCTCTCCAATTCACAGTCCCAGCTGGCTAACTGACTTTGTTCATGTCAGCTTGCTTCTGTCTCCAAAGCATCTCACTCCAACTGCAATGCAGCTTATTCTGACTGCATCTTCTCCAGACTGCATCTCATCCTGACCAGCTCCCTCTGATCACAACTCCTTCTGACAAGTAACTGCTTCTGACTGCAACTGCTTCTGACTTCTACCATTCCAAGATCCATCTGACAACTCTGCCTCTCTGCACTTCGATAATATAGAGTGCTCTCTACTAGTGGAAAGTTCCAGCCAGTAGCCTCCTCCCACCAAATCCATGTACCAGGCTCCCTGCTCCAGACGCTCTCACAGTGATCAGCTGCTTGTTTCGTCTAGAGATTTTAGCCCCAGGGACATTGCTTGATAAGATTCAGCTCCGGCCGGTTCTCTCTAGTTTGCAAAGAGCGAACAACACCTCATAACTAAAACATCACACTTGACCTACAAGCATCCCAGTCTGCAGAGGCAGAAAGCAAAATTGAGTCTCTCTGCTTCTGGGCCTTGTAGGCCCGAAAAGGATGAAATAGACATATAACTCTATCAAAGTACATACACAAATCCTACTAATAGGTAATATAAAGTCAGAACTACAGGATCTACCCTCTACTATAGGTCTTCAGGCCTGAAAATGATGAAAGAGCACATAATTATGTCAAAGCCAATAGGCAATAGATGGATTAGAGTCAGGAATAAGGGAATCAATCATCATATAAAGCGGCTATCCTCTAGTTTATGCTTCTAAGTCTGAAAAGAGGCCTGAAAAGGACCAAAATAAGCTAAGAATAGGGATCTAGGATGGTAGCAAGCTAAAGTCACCATCACTCAGAAATAGAACCAAAAACCCGGTCACGACAGCGAGGTGCACAATAAGAGGGGCCGTTCTTACCGTAAACCTCGCCCAGTGCTTGGCGTGAAGGGAATTCATACAGTCATTTTACCACCACTTCCTGGTCGAAAAGACAACAGAAACGTCTCTGTGGACAATGTCAAGTTACAACATCTGGCCCATCCTGAATAGTATAACACCAGTGTCTTCATGTACAGCAATTTCCAGGAATCCAGTATTGGGCTCTTCTGACACCACGCAGCCTAATACTGCCATAGAGATGGACTCTGTCTTTAAACCTTTGCTAAACCTCCCTTCTTCCGGTCTTAATGAAGGAACATAGCATGCTTATCCCACACCCGATTCATTGCCTGGTTTGCAACCTGATACCCTTCTCCAGTCACGTTTCTCCTTTGACTCGAACTCTACATTATCATTGACCCCTACCGAATTCTTTATTTTTGTGGCTTGGTTTAAATGGACTAATTTGATTCCACCTTGGACATACATCTTGATGGTCCTCTTTGCCATTTTTCTTGTTATGTCGATTGGATTTGTGACATTCTTTTTCATTCTCATAAATGGTCACTACATACCTGAATGCTCTGCTGTGAAACTGTTCGATGGAACTTTGGCCCCGCATTCGCCTTCTCACATCATGAAAAGGGACCTGACTTTTGTCAACATTTCCGCCTGGTCAGTTGTGGATGGCATAGTTTGCGATGCATTGGAGTTCCAAATTCATGGCCTACAGATATAATTAACGTACCAAATGTACTTCATGTTTCCATGGGTGATGTAGTTAACCACAATATATGGTCTGATGATTGGGATGTACATGCCATACAACCTTTGTTTTCAAATTTGAAATATTATGCTGCATGTGATGCTGAAGATTTGTATTTGAATACTGCAAATTATGATAATTTGCTTTGTTACCAACATTATGGCCATCATTACCTGCATAAAGCTAATGCATTTAGAAATGTTTTTAATTACACACAATGGGAACATTGCCCGGCTCCATTGGAAGGTAGCTCAAAAACGTTCGTAACATTTTTTACAGATTGTACAGATTTTGATAAATCCAAACAGTAATCATTTTCTTTTAAATAAAATATTTTGTCCAATCCTAAAGTGAAGCTCACCCACACCAAATTAGTGTATTTGTCCTTTATTAACCACATGGCTGCTGCAGAGTTTCCCCTGCTGTGCTGCAGGCCCTTAAATCCCATTGTTCATGACGAGCTCAGCTCGTTATAAGCACAGGAGCAGTGTACTGCATGACGAGTTGAGCTCGTCATGAGCATGGAAGGGGTTAATGAATTGTCAGTGGGTGGCTATGATCTGTGGAAAACAAAATTCATTGCCTGCATCCCGTTGTGACAGCAGACCCCCGGTTACGGCCAACCTTCCTGATTCAGTCAGGACTCGCCAGTACCGCTCGCTGCCAAGTCGGAAGAATCATTCAGTAACCTTGGACGATCGAGTCTATAACCAGGATTTCAACCACGTCATCCTGTCAAAGCTTGAGTCACTGTTCTCATCGACAACCCCGTCCTGATGAGGATCCCGAACCACTGGGATCGAAACGCCGTCGACTAGACAGCTTGAATCTCACGACGCATTTCACGCCTTGTGCTCCCATTCTAATAATTGTGTTTCAAGTAATGGTTACTTGTCTCTGTTGGGGCCATTATCGGATGTTTGAAATTTTGATCAATGCGTCGCCATTGCTGTTGTTTTTAAACACTTGCACACTCACTTGTCACTGATTGTATATAGCACCTGCACCAAGTGTCACCGGGTTGTCACAAGATCCACTCTGTACAGTGCTGCTTTAACTGTATTGACCTTTGAAAGTTTCTTACCACTTATGAAAATAAGACTACCTTCTCTGAAAATTTCTTGACTCCTTGGCTTCCTTTCTTTGTAATGCATATTGCATACGTTTTCAAAATTGTCTCCGCATAATACCTGTTGGGAACTGTTTTTACTCATATGATCTGTGGAAGGCACGGTATATCTTAAATCTGTTTGGGATGGCAAGACCTGCGGAAAGCTGTGGAGCGTATAGCGGGCACAGAGACACGCATAACTGAAGTGGAAGATGATGTTTCCTCCCTGAGAAAGAGAGTCATGGTCCTTGAGAGGACGCAGAAGGGTCTTGTACAGAGGGCGGAGGAGGAGGAAGGACGGGCAAGGCGTAGTAATCTGAGGTTTATTGGCTTCCCTGAGGACTGTGAGAAAGGGAATGCTGAGAGATTCCTTACACAATGGCTGGAGAGCTGGATTCCACCTGAAGCTCTCTCTCGCTGCTTTGTGATCGAGAGGGCCCATCGGGCGCTGACGCAGAAGCCACCGCCTGGTGAGCGCCCGCGCCCCATGATCGCTAAACTCCTGAACTATGCGGACAGGGATGTGATCCTAAAACAGGCGAGGCTGAAGGGCAAGCTGACCTATGACAATGCCAATATCCTGATCTTTCCAGATTATACCAAGCAAGTGCAACAACAGCGTCAATCCTTCGCTGCAGCTAAGGCCCGTCTCCGGGGTCTGCAGCTCCAATATGCCCTACTCTATCCTGCAAGGCTGCGGGTGATCTTTCAGTCTAGCACTTTCTTCTTCAACACCCCAGAGGAGGTCTTTCAATGGACAGATGAAACTGTGAAACTTCGACCCAACAGGGCAAAGGGAGGAGAGTCTGACTCCTCTGCAAGTACTTCGGCCGGGGGAGGCCAGGAGCGTCAGCGTAAGCGCAGGGGCCGTTCGCGCTCAAGCCGCAGCTCGCAATCTGTGCCAGCCACGTGTCGAGACGGGGAGCCCAGGACACCCAGAAGGATGTGCCTTGACTTTTGTGAGACCTGACTTATATAACTTGCTTGAATGCTTTATGTGTAGGGACCAGTCACAATACTGTCGAGGCTGGTGTCCCCACAAGGGTTGGTTGGGAGGGGGCGAGGGCCTAGTTCCATATGGGCTGCTGCGAGGGGTTCAGTTAGAGGGGGTGGTGCTTGGCTCCCAGTTGGGGCCGGGATCATGCTCCGACGACGACAGGTGCTTGGTGCTTCCACGTTTGGGAGGTGCGGGGTGGGGGTTGGCGGGGGGAAGTTGGGGTTTGGTTGCGAGGGAAGGGGAGAAGGTTTGCGCTGAAACTACTGCTTGCTGACTGTTGCCGGCGCAGCGTGAGGCTGCAACACTTTGCACTACTCCAAAGGTTATGGCTGGTGAGGGGGTGCGGTTAGGCCCAGGTGGGACACGGATTCTGTGCTGGAATGTGCGGGGCATGTTGGATAAGGTGAAGCGGGGGGCTGTTTTTGCATGGGCCAAGAGGAGGGGGACGGATATACTTCTCCTGCAGGAAACGCATCTGCTCGGCACCAAGGCACTGTGCTTGCAGAGGAATGGGTTCATACACGCATACCACTCGGGGTTCACTAGAGGATTGCGAGGGGTGGCTGTCCTTGTCCACCGAAGGGTCCCATTTATACAGAAACGTACATGGACAGACCCACAGGGTAGATTCGTGTTTGTACATGGAGAGATCAGGGGTGACCCGGTACTCATTGGTAGTGTATATGCCCCGCCTCCGCTACAATGGCCTCTAGTTGAGAAACTGCTTTCCCTATGGGTTGACATGCCAGACGCCATGTCCGTGGTGGGTGGGGATTGGAATGACGTAATGGATGTTGCAATGGATAGATGGCGCAGTGTGGATGGTGAGCGTGGGGCGGCGGGTGGGGACAGTCACACGTCCCGGTTGCGGGCTCTGACCACGGGCTTGGATTGGGTGGATGTGTGGAGGCACAAACATGGCATGCGCAGGGAGTATACTTATTTTTAGGCAGCGCGCAACTCCTTCTCCAGGCTGGAATGCGTTTTTTTTCCGAGGGGCATGGTAAATAGAGTACTGTCCGCTGACATCCTGCCGAGGGCGTTGTCTGACCACTCGCCGGTGTACGTGATACTAGACACTGGTCGAGCCCGACAGCCGTTCAGATGGCGCTTGTCATCGTGGCAACTGACGCAGGGACCATACTGGGCCCATATGACATGTGAAATTGCACACTTCCTGGTGGTGAATGTGGGCACCGTGGTTACCGCGGCGATGCTCTGGAAGGCGATGAAGCCCACACTGTGCGGTGTGGACATCTCGTGGTGTGCGTACCGGCGCGCCGGGAGAGGCGTAGGGACCTGGTGCGGCGCTAGGCGGACATAGAGGCGCTGGAGCGAAGGGGCAGAGAGGAGGATGGTGGGGCGGCCAGGAGATAGTTGGTCTTAGCTCAGCAGCAATACTCAGCGGTGCTTCTAGATGAGGCCAAGCAGGCATGGCTAGCTACGCGTAGTCGTATTTATCAGTGGGGCGATAAGTCCAGTAAAATGCTACATCGCCTGTGCCAGGCTGTCATGCAGGCCCAGCCACTGCCCCAGATAGTGGGAATGGATGGGGAGCCCCTTTTGGAGCCGGTGGCGTTGGCTGACAGTTTCGCCGCATATTATGAGGCTCTTTACGTGCCAAGGGAATGTTTGGAGGCGGAGGTGGTACAGCGCTTTATAGATGACCTTCCTCCTAAGGCCGTCACCGATGAGGCTCGCGAAGTGTTAGACTACCCCCTGTCGGATGAGGAGCTCGCCACAGCGCTGGGTGAACTGAACCCGGGCAAGGCTTCGGGGCCGAATGGGTTCCCTAGCGAGTTCTTTAAAAACTTTGTGACTCAGCTGGGCCCGCACTTGCGCCCAGTTATAGAGGAGGCACATGAGACCCGCTCGCTGCCACCGGACTGGCGCCATGCAGAGGTGGTGGTTTTTTGAAGCCTGGGCGACCACCAGAGGCCCATGCGTCCTATTGCCCGATTTCTCTGCTCAACACAGAGGCCAAGATACTAGCTAAGGCCCTCGCCAATAGACTCAAGCTGTACATTACCGACCTGGTGCATCCAGACCAGGATGGTTCTTATGCCGCAGCGGGCTATTCGCCATAATATACGACGGGCGCAAGTTGCAGTGTCGGCCTGGCGAAGGCTGGGGGAAAGAGCTGCACTGTTCTTAGCTGACATGGATAGGGTATTTGAGTTCCTAAGCTGGACGTATTTGTTCGCTCTTTTGGGACGTCTCAACCTGGGCCCTCGTTTTTTGGCATATGTGCGGCTCCTGTACACAGATCTCACGGCGGCGGTACGAGTGGGGGGGGAGATTTCCCACTCCTTTCGGCTCGAACGTGGGACGAGGCAGGGCTGCCCCCTCTCCCCATATCTGTTCGCCCTAGCTATGGAGCCCCTTGCGGCGTGGGTGCGGATAGACGCTCAGCTCAGGGGTTTCCAGTGGGCAGGGGGAGTGACGGATAGAATAGCGCTGTACGTTGATGGAGTACTGTTTTTCCTCACCGACCTAGAGCGCTCGGGGCCTCGGCTCCTGCGAATCCTGCAAATTTTTGGTGAAACTTCTGGACTATATTTGAACCCTCGGAAATCTATATTATGGATCCAGGGCGGCCCGCAGCCTATTGGGGATTGGGCGGGGGAGCTTCAAATAGCCACGGACTGTATGAAATAAACAAAACAAATTAAAATCTCCCAAGGAACCCGACAGGGCTGCCCCCTCTCGCCCCTCCTGTTCAATATGTATATTGAACCATTAGCATGCAAATTAAGATCTTGCCAGGCCATTTCCCCCTTCAGCTGTAAAGGCTGGGAAAATAAAATAGATCTATACACTGATGACCTCATGATTTTGACGGGTAATTATAGCACTCACTCCCCGAGTATGGAAGCATCTGGAGAACTTTGAGAAAGTGTCCGGCTACTTAATTAACCAGCAGAAAGCAGAGCTTATGACATGGAATACCCCCTACAAGAGCGACCTTTTAAAACATCAAATAAGATACCTTGGGGTTCAAATAGTTGAAAACATTGATAAGATAGCTCAGGTGAATTTTGATAAAACTACCATCAGTGTGAGACAACAGCTACATGCATGGGAGACCCTTCCACTTTCTATTTCGGGTAAGTCTAATCTGCTAAAAATGTTAATTTTACCTAAATTCACCTTCTTATTTGACTCTATTCCATTAGAATTTTCAAAACTCCGGTTTAGAAAAGTACAGGGGCTATTCTCCTCTTTTATTTGGGGTAGGAAAACCCCAAGAATCTCTCAGAAGAAGCTGAGGAGGAAAAAAAGCCCATGGTGGCATAGCCACCCCGGACCTTTACATACATTATTGTGCTTTCCACCTGAAAAATTCACAACAACTATTAAAAAACAGCTTGGTCTTCTCCCCACTTTTTAAAGCTTTAACAAATATTCACAGGACTCAAGCAAATTGTTTTCTCTTCACGTTTGGCAACCCTAAATTCTCTAAGAAGGTTAGGCTGAAGATTCTCCTAACCGCAACTAGAGTTTGGTCTCAGGTGAGGGCATTGCTGCACATATCTTACTATAACAATGAAATAACTATTTGGGACTACCCAGGCACCGCGGCCTACTGGATGCACTTGCAATTCCCTTACATAAAGCTGGGATACTTAAATGGAGTCAGCTAATTGTGGACAATGATCTGATACCATGGCAGTGCCTCTATGAACTATCAAACAACTTGGTTTCAAAGTTTAAATACTATCAGATCTCGAGCTGGATAAAATCGATAGGGAAGGAGATAGTAGGGAACCGTGATCTGGTGAATGGGATCTGTAGAAGATCTACAATGTGGAAAGAGGTAGTACTGGCTGATAATCGAGACCGGGGAGGACAGGCTGAATCCATTCACAGAGAGCTGAAACAAGGACCTGCCAGTTGAAGACCTCGAAACCTTAGGGTAAGTATCTATGTCTATCCTGTGGTCTTATGTGAAAGATGCACCTTTGAAGAGAAACCATCTTTTCACTGTCTATAAGGCATACTGGACGACACAGAAATTGTCAAAAATGGGGAAAAGAGCGACAAAGAAGTGCCCGAAGTGTGATGAGAATAACGTGAATGAGGTCCACATGTTCTGGCAGTGTCCCTCAATTCAGCTCTTTTGGAATAATGTGGGTAAGACCATCTCTTATATCATGAGTGAGATAGGTTGGGTTGTCCGAAACCTCTGTTATCTTTGGGGTGATCCCTAATGGGGCTGCAAATTCAACATTTTCTAAAAACCAGAAGGTGCTCTTTTTTGTCTTGATACTTTTGGCGCGTAGGGAGATATGTGTAAAATGGATTCTCCCCTGTCCCCCTAATTAAAATCAAATGGCTCTGCTCAGTACAGCAAACTTCACAACTTGATCGAGCAAATAAAAGGGTTAAAAAAACATTTTGGGATCTCAAGGATACTTGGTTTACAACATATGTTTCCTAGTTTCACTCAATGATATAACATGCACAATTTCTTTGTATAATTCCTTTTTGATTGGCATAATTCATTGACTCTTCTCAGTTTTGTTTTCTTCTTTATTTGGGTTTTGCTTTTTCTGTTCCACCTTTTGCAAGAAATAGAATCTATGCACTTATCGGTCCGATGATTAGAAACTTGTTCTTCAGGCCATTTTGATGGGAGTCCAGTTAAGTTTATTTACACTGGCCTGTAGAATAATAGGGGCAATGGCCAACCCAGGTAGGCCACTTTGACAACAGACCCCAGGGATAAAATTTACTCATCCTTCCGTATGGAGCGACTGGGTGTCTTTTTGCCCTTTCACTGGTCTGACTGGCACTACCTTCTTGAATTCAGAGCATCTTTTCGAAGAATGAGGACTTAAAAAAAAAAGAGTGTTCCAGTGTTGGGATTATGGCCTGCGCGGTTGTGCTAGGAGTTTTGGCACAGTGGGATATCTAGGCAGCAGCACAGGATTTCCTACATCGAAGTTGCATCGAGTATCACACAAGTTGTGCTTTGATGGTACTGGAAGCACCCCTTTTTGAGGAACACGTTTGTTCTTTTAGTTTGCTTGAGTGGATAGCGTCTCTTTTATCTGAAGATAATGACTTCCTCTTGGAGGCTGTTGCAATTTACTGCTCATACACTTTGATGGATTAACCTGGCTGGCACCGACCATCTGCAAGATTTTTCTTTTTTTTTCTTTTACTCTCTATCCTCTTTTGTTGGTATTTTTGAATAAGTCAACCTTGTTGAAAGGCAAAATATATTCTTTTCCATTCCTTGCCAGAATTGTTATGCTGAATTTGAAATCACTTTTCGCTCCTGAATTCTCCAATCACTTAAAAATCAATGCTCTAACTTCTGGATCAGACTTCATGCACTCTGTGTTCTCCATAAACGTCTGTCTGATGGACTGACCAGGGGAGGGTGTAGTGAGGTCTTGGAATTAACTGCAAACATTGCTAAGTTAGCATTAGTTAGTATATCAAAGAGAAAAGAAACAGGTCCATACAGCACTCACAAGGCCTATTGTGTTAAATCTATTAATATAGAATGTCCTGAACAAGTATCGTGGATCTGTCAATCAAAAAGTCATATATTCTGGATTAGGTCCCACTCATCGATATGAAATGTTCAATTATTAGCAGCAAATTCCAAATTATGGATCCAGACCAAGTATTAGACTTCCAATTCTTTATTTTCTTTTTTTTTTTTAAATCCTTTTTATTAATGGATATCACAGGCAGAATTAAACAGAACAATCAAAATTTTGTTGTACATAATTTCCAATGTCTTTAAAGATTGTTACAAAAAGCAGTTTACCATAGCTAGTAAGTAATAGTCAATTCTCAGACAGACAAATGAAAAACAATTATAAAAAAAGGTTTACACAAATAAATACAATCTTATCTGAATTTGAGTTAAGCACAACTTCAAATCAAGTTAGTTAGTGTCGGGTATATAAAACATGCCTCCCCATATTCTCTTTACTTTAATCATTGCTTTCACTCCTCTTTTCCTAGCTAAAGATAAGATAGCTCCATATGATGTATCTCTTTAACCAAGCACCACCATTCATTCACATTAGGTGCTTGATCAGCTATCCAAGCTCGGGCCAAAACTAACCTTGCACAAGCCAGCACAATAAAAATTAAATCTTGAAAAGGTGTAGGGTTAGTCTGTATACCTAACAGTATCATTTCGGATGTTAAAGGTGCATCAATTAGCAATTTCAATCTCAATATCTTTCCTATACTATCCCAAAATGAAGCTAGCGCAGGGCATAGAACCAACATGTGTTCTAGATCTGCCGCTTGTAGGTGACATTTGGGGCATTTGGTTCAATCGTTAGAGCCATTATTCAAGGACCATTTGCTTATTTGCAAAGGAGTGTAGTAAAGTTGGCAAATTGGTTTATATGCTTGCAGTTTTAAGCTTGAAGAGTGAACCAGCGTATCAATTTTCTTTAAGGAGTAAGATATTTAATTCGAGGTGATACCTGTTGGAAAGCAAAGGGCCCATTTCTCTGCTATTTTTGGACACTCGTCTGGTTTATTTTCAGTAAGACATTTGTATCCCTCACTAATGGTTACTATTTGATTTTCCTCTCCCTTGTACAAACATTGCCAAAAATCCGAATCCAGAATCTCTTTCATTTTTAATTTTCTTACAAAAAAATCACGAATTCTTTATTTTCATAAACATTAAAAACTTTCCAGCTAACACCGCCGACACGTGTTTCGTCTCATAGAGACTTTTTCAAGGCAAGCATATTAGCTGTGGAGATGTGATCTTAGCTATTCCGGTCAGACGACCAGTGTCTCTCAAAGATAAGTAAACTGGTTCCGTTAGTCACATCAACCACCTAGGTAAATTTCCACAATTATATGAAGATAACATAGTCGAATCCGGCTACCACAAGTCACCTACTGGATATCAGCTTCATGTTTGCCTTGAAAAAGTCTTTATGAGGTGAAACACGTGTGCACTACCGAAAGTCGAATGCTTTTAATATAGCATTGCATGCATGAAAAGGCGCTTGGAGAGATTCATTCCAACGAAGAAGAGCTGTGTTTGTCCTGAGATGTAATTCCTTGCATCTAACCTTGGAGGTATGGAGTCCCCCTGACAAAGCCTAGAGGTCTTCTATACTTATAATAAACTAGCGTATAGCACCGGGAGGATGGTAAGGCACTGTAGTCCTGTTTCCACTGTCATTATAATATCATTTCTCCTTTTGTGCTTTATGGAATTGTAACCATGCTGATTATATTGCTCTTATGCATTTTGCTGCTAGTATTGGATCGTGTACTGCATTATAGAGCACGTTAGTTAGAATAAACATTTTAAACTATATTGTGTCTCTGTCTACTCATGTTGTTGACAATTATAAGTGTTTGAACGAAAGAGGGACGGACTGACGTGTTCTAGGATGTCTAATCTTTGGTAGCTTCGCTGTAGTTCGGAGAACGAATGAGACACTATAGCTAGTCGGATTGGGGTTCTGGGCACCAAGGTGGGTTTTCTGGTGCACCACTACACACCGAGGTCCTGATTTCCTGTGCATAGATCTGTGTATGTACAGTATCCCTGCAACAGTGATACCCTGAAACTGGTCTCAGTATGCTTGGTTACCGTCCAGGGAGTCATCAGTGATGTCACTGAACATGTCATGAGTGATGTAATATGTGGCGTATTATGGGGGGCTCGAGTTATAGTTAGCTCAGCTAACTCTAACCGCTAAATTTCCCTGTTTATTTACAAGTTAAATGTCAACCTAACTATAACGTTCCTGTAACCGGTGTTTTTTTCAGTGAATATCTAAAGGTTTTATAAATGCTAATTTCTAACTTTATGCCAATCGTATATGGCTGCTCTTGTAGAGATTGGGTAGGCTGCCAACTGGGGAAACCTATCTGACCCAGACAGTTCTGAAAACTAGACACCTGGAGGAGTCTAAGGCAGTGTGCTTCTTGTGGATCCCACAACATTTTCTTACCCACAATGCCCTTCAAACTGCAAACTTTGACTAAAACCACATACTTTCCTTACATGTCTGTGAGAAAAACTTCTGGAATCTGTGGGGAGCCACACATTTCCTACCACCCAGCATTCCCCCCTAAGTCTCCCAATAACAATGATACCTCACTTGTGTGGGTGGGCCAATAGATCTTGACACAAAAGGCCCTAAAACGCTATTTGGAAAGATCAGCAAACTTGGTAGCTGTAAGATTTGGGACTGTGCTCAGCTGCCATTCATGGAAACCTCCCAGCGCAGACATTTATTTTAAACTAGACACCCAGAGGATTCCAGGGTGGTGCGCCTTGCATGGCTCCTACTTCCATTTACCTTGTTTGGATCTGTTACTGTTGTGGGCAGTAGTCTCAGCCACACAAGTAGAGCAGCGTTTTATCTGCACAAGTGGGCTAAACTTGGGTGGTAGGAATTTTGTGGATTCCTACAGTTCTGGAAGTTTCGATCATGAAAATGTAAGGGAAATGTGCGATTTCAGTAAAGTTTAAGGTTTGTAGAGCAATTTTGGTTAAGAAAATCTAATTGGATCCATTCAAAGTACACCACCCTAGAATCCCCTAATTGTGTAGTTTAAGAAAAGGTCTATGATTCGTAACTTTGCATGGATAGCACCACAAAACAGCACCAAATACTGCAGCTACCCTGATTGCTTATTTCTCAATGCAATACTTTAGAGCCTTTGTGTGTCGCGGTCTCGAGGCCCACTCACACAAGTGGGGTACTGTTCTTTTCAGGGGACAAGTGGGAATTCAGGGTGGTAGGAAATATGTGTCTCTCAAAAGATTCCAGAGCTTTTTATCACAGAAATGTGAGGAAATGTGTCTTTTAGTCACCCCACCCTGAATTCCACCAGGTGCCTAGTTTAAAAACAATTGCATCTTTGCTAGGTTTTCCTAGGGCCGGCTAATCTAGGTCCCAAAATCCGTAGCTACCCACAAGCAAAAAAAAGGTCAATATTCAGTATAAAACTGTAACATATCCATTTTGTGTTTAGTGCGACTTCCTATTGTGGTCACTAGTCCTACCCATGCAAGTGAGGTATACTTGTTATCAACAGGCTTGGGGAAATGCTGGGTGAAAAGAAGTGTGTGGCTCAGCGCAGATTCCAGAACTTTCCATCACAGAAATGTAAGGAAAATGTGTTTTTTTTCTCCGAAGTATGAGGTTTGCAATGGATTCCGGGTAAAAAACAATGCGAGCCACTCAAGCCACCCCATTCTGGATTTCCCCAGGGGTCTACATTTCCAAAAATGTGCAAGTTTGAATGTTTCCCTAGGTGCCGGCTGAGCTAGAGCTCAAAATCCACATCTATCCACTTTGCAAAAATAGGGTCAGTTTTGAGTGGAAAAATTTGATGTATTTATGTTGCATTTTGGACCATTTACTTTCGTGTGCACTAGGCCTACACACACAAGTGAGGCACCTTTTTATCAGAAGACATGTGACATGCGGGAGTATAGAATAGTAGAACATTTGTTTTTACCAATTGGATGTTGCTTCATTTGTACAGTCTAAATGTAAGCCAGTGTGTAAGAAAGAAAACATTTAAAAAATACCCTCTGAAACATATGTTTGTACTGGTACCTACTAACTCAGAGCTGTGCAAATAACTAGTGCTCCTTAACTCCACATCTTGTGCCCCTTTCAGGTATACATCCGTTTCCTTGATACCCACTTCTCAATCTACATATTGCGCTATATGAAATCATAGTACTATGCAGCTCAGTTGTTGGTTCTGGGTACTTACATACCCTCAACCAGAAGGGTCTAGGGATTGTAATGGTATATTGCTTTTGTAAATCGGGCATTTGACAAAAAGTTACAGTAAAATTTTTTGTCACAAATGGCTATTTTTTTTCCACTCATTTTCAATATGTCATTATTCCAACAGTTCGTTTCTTTGGTAAACTCTTAAAGGATCTCCACATGTGATCCCATGCTGAATTCACAATGTTATCTAGTGGTCAGGAATCTATAGCTTTTCTGGATCACCCATGGGTTTCATGTTGGTTTTGACCACAAACTGGAAGTAGGTTGAGAGGATAAAAAATAGAAAAGAAATGTGCTACCTCTTTGAAAAATGACAAAATTGAGGAAAAACATTCGATTTTGTATTCAACTTTGCATGTTCCTGAAAGCTGGGAAGATGGTGACCTTAGCCCAGCAAACTGTACGCCGATGATGTTTTTATGTTGGAAAAAAGACACTTTGATCCACAGCACCTTTTTCCTATTTGCCCCCAAAAACTCAAAATGTAGCTCTATTATGCCTTTTTTCTCCTCATCTCCAAGGGGTATCACAAACATTGGTTACTTTTAGAATCCTCAAAATGTTGGGAAAAAAGCAGTAAATTTGATGTGGTACATTATGTTGAAAAACATTATGGAGCCCTAAGTGAAAACTACCCCAAATAGCCAACAAAGGGCTCAGCACTGGAGGGGGGGATTGCTAGGGAGGCCCAGCAGTTAAGGGTTAAGAGCTGCATAAATACTTTATACATTGTCTCTAAGTTAAGTCTGATCGCATTTCTTACATGCTACAAGAGAGTTAAGCACAGGTTAATTAGGTAAATGTTTAAGGTTCACCCTGACAAGGGTTGTGTCTGTTGCTTGGGTCATGTTTCATCCCCCTCAACCAAAAACCCAATTTCTCACACTGGTGTTCAGTGGTGGGATCCAATACTTGTGTTTGTTGAGTACCATAAATCGATTAGTGTAACACTAAAATCCCAGTAAAATATTTTGATACAAGAATTGACCTTGTTATAACATTTCAGCTATTTTTTCTTCCCGTTCCCAACTTTAAATATAGCTCACCTCATGTCTTGCTACAATGGAGTTGAAGCTGCTCAAGACTGATTACCTCAGTGAGGCACAGCTGCAGAGGCTCTGAAAAGAGAAGGGGGTTGTATGCAGGAAAGAGAGCCACATAGATTGACCTCCAGATAGCTCTCCATGCCTAAGGCCTATGGGGAGGTCAAGAGCATGCAGTCCACCCAAGAGGAACCAGAGTATGATAACCTTCATAAGATGGATGTGGACTTAGAGGAGGAGGAGGAGGGTCTGGCCATAGACCCTGAACTGTAGCTTCCTGATGAGGAGGACAGTTGCCTACTGAGGAGGAGCCACTACCAAAGCAAGGGGCTGTGTGTCCTCCCACAGCCTGACCCCATGAAGTGTTGGCAGTCAGGAGGGCTGGGAGGGAGTTCGGGTTGTAGCTGGACAAGCTATAAAATTGGAGAAATTGTCTTAGGAGAAAAGAGATTGTCTCAAGCCTGAGGGAACTGGACATCAGAGGAAAGCAAGCAGAGTACAGCGGCAATGGAGAAAGCATACATTCAATGTTCACTGTAGAGGTGAGACTCTGCATGCCACAAGACCTGGTGCCCATCTACGTGGTGGGAGATAACGGTTCGGTTCAAAATCTTTATTCGATTCATACAATGAATCATAAAAGTACAAAGTTAAAAAGCATAATACACAATTTAAAATGAACCACTATAGTTATACATTTAAAAGAAGTAATCGAAAGTTATTTTTTAAATGACCATTTGTCACTTATCAGAATATAAGAACAATTGATAGTGGGACCCACATTTTGTCCTCTACTATTAGCAAGTAATTTTACACACAATGTTAATTACAAATCATACAGCATATATACACACATTCCCATGGCAGAATACAGGTCTATGGCTAAATTATCCGTAGTGTTTCCTAATCTGAAGTGATACTCTTATAAAGTTTAACATGGCACAACAAACTTCAACAGATGATAGCGATAACAGATGGTCGTAACCTTCTTTATAAGTACATGGCTGCCGCCCCTTCAGGATGGGTTTAATAAATCTAATCCTTGGCTCCTGATAAAGAGAACAGAAGAGGACAAGGTGTATGGTGCTTTGGTTAGCTCTGTTATTGCAAGGACAAGGGGGGCAGCCTCTCACACCATCCCCCTTGTTTGGGAAAAGCAAACAAAAAATGAAGGATATCTAGCCTAAACCTTGTAAGATAAAACCGCCATTGCGTATTGGTTGTAAAAGTTAAATAGAACTGGTGCTGAGACTTGACATGAACAGTTACATCACCCAAGCATGGTGTGTTTAAAAATGTATCAGATACCGGGAGTAAACACGATTCAATTTCGGTTTTACAGGTATTAAGAATCTCTGCCTCTAGGCCAGCCGCATCTATTTTCCCCCACTTCAGGGTGATGCCCTGATTCTTGTTATATTTTATGGGATGTTCCCAAACCGGCAGTTTTTCACTTGCAGGGATACACAAAGACAGCATTAAAGGATTATGGTCACTTGCAGCATTTGCTACTACCTCAAGCCTACTAACACATTGAAGAAAACTGCTAGACACAAATACAAAATCAATGGTGCTCATCACACCTCTTGCTCCCTGAAAGGTTGGTATTGGTAGCGAAGTTGAGGCAACCCAGGGTTCCACCATACATAAGTGGGAGATAACATGAACATGTGGTGTTCATTTGAGGTTGCTTTGAGGATTCACAGAGTCACAGATGAATGTTGGGGGTCTAACTTTTAGAAACACAGGCCCACAGCGGAGAGGGACACCATTCTTACACTAGAGGTGGGGACAAATGAAGTATGCCCCTATGAAGGCCATTTTTGCCTCCAAATTTAGGACACCCCTGAGAAGTACCACCCCAGTTTCAGGGACAGTCACAAACTCCTAAAAAAACTCCTAAACCAGCCTTGTGTAGAATTCTTGGACTATTCTAGGAAGGCACTGAGTGTTTGGGTGAGGGGCAGCAAAGCTGAGGATTTAACTGGGATGTATAATCTGGTTAACAGTAAGCATACTGATCCCAGGGAGTTTACTAAGGTGACAGACCTCTAGGTCAGCACCAGTGAAGTGAAGACAGGGCTCTGTTTGCACACATTGCTATGTTAGCATACGCTTATTAGAAGTTTAAATGCCATTTTGCCACTTTGCAGCTTTTGCACACAACACTACATGTAACTGTTGTTGTAAGTTAAACTTCTTGATTTTCCTCGCATGAGAATGGTCTGTTTTTCACATCCCTAGACTTACATCGCAACCTTAGCCTGTACACTGCGTGCAGAAGCCTTCAAGGTCACCATTACAATGTATGCTGTTATTGAGGTTGAACGGCCCACGCTCTAGACACAACAGGCACACAGCTGCAACCAAGTGAAATTCTAGTGCCTTTAATATTACACTGCATGTACGATTTGAGCACTTGGAGTTAAACATTTTCCAGTGACAGAGAGTTTTGCTGCTCCTGTGATGTGATTCACCAATCCTTATCTTGGAGGTATGGGGTTTCCAGTCAAGCCTAAGAGACCTTCTATTAGTATAAAACCTAGTTCCTAGCAGGGGAGGGGGATTCCAAGGCGCTATATCACCTGTTTCCACTATCATTATAACATGATTTCTCCATTTGTTTTTTTATAGAATTGTAACAATGCTGATCGTATTATTTGTAATCATATGTTATGTTATGTTATGTTATGTTATGTTATGTTATGTTATGTTATAAGAGACTTATAACGTGCACAATTACTCAGGGGTATCCTGGCACGATATGGACGCACGATATGGATGCAGACGTACGAAAGATTAGAAAAAAGCTTGGTTAAAAAGGTGGGTTTTGAGAAGTCTCTTAAAGAAATCCTGGGTGTGGCGCAAAGCGACGGGAAGACTGTTCCAGAGCATGGCTACATATAAAAAAGACGGGCGCACATGCTCTACGCCATTTTAGAGTTGCACCCATCGCAAGCGCTGTGATGGCCCGTCCTCATGTAGACCTGAACCATACGTTTGTTGCCCATTATCGTCTTCGGTTGGGACCAGTGACACACCAAAGTCCTTAACAATGGCTGCTAGTGGTTGTGCATATATATGGTCTTAGGGGGACCCCTGTGGGACCTGCCACGTCAAAGGGACAATCTTCCGTTTGAACCTTTTTGCAGCCAATCTACTAAGTGGAATTCCTTAATCCAGCTTTGACTCATCTGGCATTGTTTGGATTTTTTTCTCTACATGTTACCCCTCATGGAGGATTATTATAACCATCTCCAATTTGGATATTGTATTTAGCTCCATTGCATCATAACGATCAGCAGTCGTTAAAGTTGCTTCTGATTTTTCGGTACAATCATTACCTTGGGCAAATTAACGCGAATCATTGTTTGACCGGTTTTGAGTGCCTTATATATCAATACTATAAGCTATTGAACTACATTCCAAATATTCTGTTTATGTATAACACATAAATTTCTCAACCACTATATCATTTGGTCTTGGCATAAGATTTCTTGTGCTTTTCCCGATAAAGGCGCTCTATTTGCCAAAACGTGCATAGATATTAAGAAGATCCATCAGTAAACCAAAAGCCATCAGATTGCATTTTCTGATTTATAGTGTTTTTGATCTTTTCACTTGTTTATCATTATCTTTATAAAATTATAATCGGTTTACTTTATGATTAACTATATAATTCTTTCTACATGATTATATGTACAGGATATATGCCCATGTATGTTGTATGTATTCATTATTGTCAATTCTGTTGGTTATATTGTGATGTTGATATCTTAATTATGTTTTCCGAAGAGGTATCACAGAACCTGTAATAGTCATTTGAAACAATTTTGTATGAATAAAATTAAATTTTTATTGAATAATATTGTACATTGAGTTGATAAATAGCTTGTGTTTTAGAACAAGGTCTTCTACCATTAAAAGACTGATAGTTCCCTAGGGAATTTTTCTTCAATAGTTGCATTTTCCCTGCCCTGGGAACTTATATTCGTATCAGGGGGTCCTTGTGTTGACATTATATTTAGAACACAATTTTTTCATTGCATTTTCAGGGTCACTCGCACCATTCTTTGCATATAGGACTGAGAAGACTATACCATCCTGCTGTCTAAGAGGGTGTATTTTCTATGGAGGTCTTGTCACCACGGGCACTCAGGTCATCCTCAAGTTTCTTGTCTCGTCTAACCTGAGACATTCTGACTTCCTTCACTGTGGCCCATTCTATCATGTCTCGTAACCATTCCCCTCGAAGAACCTTTCTGTTAAAAAAAGAAGAGAGACCGTTTAGCACATCCTTTATTATTCCTATTTCCCTCTCCCTAAGTGTTAGCATCTCATGATATACTGTGTCAAACTCTGCATTCAGGTCGAGGAGAAAAATGGCCATAGACCCTCCATGGTCCAGTAGCATGTTTGCCTCCTCCGTTACAGCAAGTAATGCAGAGTTTGTACTGTGTTTTGGACGGAAGCCATTCTCTGTGGAATCAAGGAGGAGGTTATCTTCTAGAAATAGCGAGAGATACTGATTAATATGCTGCTCAAGAACTTTCCCTATAACTGGTAGCCATGATGGAAGTCTGTACTTCCAAGGGCATGTAGGGTCAAGATTAGAAGTTTTCTCCAGCACTTTGACAACTGCATGTTTCCACTCACAGAGAACTATTCCTGTGGATATTGACAAATTGAGAAGATCCAAAAGACTAGGAAAAATTTCCCGCTCCCCCTGTAGAAGAATATGGGGTGGAGCTGAGTCCAGTGAAGTACCCAATTTTACTGTTCCAAATAGCACTGGAAGTGCATATTTTGTGATCAAGGGAAAATCAGAAAGACAGTTCCTCTCCTCAGTCCTAGTGTATACCTCTATTATGTTGGGTACTGCTTCCTTTGTTTATTGCAGTTCACTGTAAGTTCTAGACACTTTGGGTCTGATTACGAATTTGTTGGTCCAACCACTGTGGTCACGTCAGTGTCAAATTTACCACCATTGAATTTTGAGATTGTCAGTTTGCTGTTCAAAAGATTGCCGGCACGCCACTGACTCCAACAGCCAGTCGCAGACCACCATGGCATTGGGTAGAGGAAAGCAGAGAACATTAGGGCAATACACATAAGTTTCACTGCCCTCAGGAGTATGACTTGGCTTTCTGACAAGCCGACTCTGGTGATAGGACTGCCTGCTCCGAGTTGGTGGAATTGAAGGATTTGAGGTGCATACTCACTTTTTTCCTGATCTTCCCTTCAGACTCCGACGTAGATCTGTTTCTCCAGGTCCCTCTTCACAGCAGCCTCTTGACTCAAAAGAAAACAATCTTATTGTTTCCTGTAATCCAGGTGAGGCAATTTTGTACCATATACCCATTGACTGGACTAGCCACATATGATCCAGACTCCAGCAACGGGTAGTTGGTATTTTTAACATGTATCCTGCATATGTGAACATTCGACACCTGTGCAGTCGAAAGATATACACATGCCTCATTAAATATTAGAAAACATTCATCACCGTCAGCAAGACTGCCAGCGGGCCAGCGGAAACCTCGTGGGTGGAAGATTGCAGGTGCAGCAGTTCTTCAGACCGCGGTCAGGTGGTCAGACCGAAAAACTCGTAATCAGGTCTTTTATCTTGGAAGTATCCTGCCAATTTATTGCACTGAGCTACCCAAAGGGGGAGGTTGTGAGGTTTCTGCATTCTGCACTATATTAAAATATTGTTATAACACTGGTTTGACACTGCCTGAGCGACTGAATGTAAGAAATTGGGTTACTAGCTGAGAAGAGTGCAAGCCCCTCTCATATAATAAACACAATCCTTGTCACAGTTACCACAAAAGTCACTAAATAAACTTGTACTTAGCCAGCATACCACAAAATCAGGCAGGCTGAATAATCTCAAAACAACTTAGAAAAATACAGTAAATTATAATAAAAATAATGGCATAAAAATGACAAAAATCCAAAAGTATAAACAAAGATATGAGTTTGAAAGAATTCTGGTGAAAAATAGGGCCAAAAGACACAAAGGGCTGCTCACTGTTATCTGTCTGCGATTGACCAAGGGAAAGTCACATGTCATGTCTATATTGATGGGAGCGTGGGTCGGATACAGGGGCCAGGCTAGCCCTTTGTGAAAGATGAATGCCCATTCTCAATAATTATCTTCTTAGATTTTATTATATCAAGCTGCTGATCATGGTACATGCGAAGGGCCCAGAGGATGACTCCAACTGTGCTCAATTTCAAAGGCAAACATTATACATTCTACTAAAGATAGCATAGCTAACCAATGAACATAAGTTCCACACTGCTACATCACTATGACATAGGAAACCCATTAATACAAGGAGATCAAATGTAGAGAAGCCAAAACACCACATCCCTCTAAGAGCTACTTTTTCAAGTCTTTGCAAAGAGTACAATTCAGGTTAGTGGGAGCCACAAGGAGAAGGTTGTCTGCGCCATGTGCCAGTTGTTGCTGGAGATTTGCATTGGCAGTTGACCTGGGCTGTTGCTGTCAGAGCGAAGAGCAGGTCTCAATGGGGCTTTCCGTTCGTGGTCATGGCTCACTGTTGGCATGGTCCCTACAGCACTTTGCGGTCACAATGGGCAGTCGATTCTTGGAGCAGGAGTCTAAAACGTCTGATTCTTCAGCTTTCTTCAGGAGAAGTACACTCTGATGCCAGACAAAGGTCCAGCACCTGGGGGCCACAAAATGGGGATCAGAACTCCCTCAAGCAAAGGCCAGCAGCACGGCTCAGGCAGGTTCAGATAGGGCTTGTCAGCTCGGCAGTTGCAAGGAGGCCTCTAGAAACTTTTTATGTCCCTGTAGCTTACAAAGCAGGTCTGCCAACTGGTCCTTTGAGTCACTCTTGATAGCCTTGGTTCAGGGCAAGCAGGTCCAATTTTCCTTCTTCAGCAGCAGGGCAGTTCCTCTTCCACATAAGGAAGGGCAGCGCTTCTTATGAATATTCCACAGGTCCAAGAGTGCTCCGAAGACAGCTTCTGAAGGTTAGTTCTTCCTCTGGTCCTGGCTCCAAATTGTCTAGGGTGACAATGAAAGGCCTGGTGTCAGGTTACTTTTTGTCTGCTGCTTGCATGGCCCTTTTGAAGTTTAATCAGGACAGGCGGTGCTTCCCCCCAAAACTCCTGTCAGGAAGACATTCTCCCTCACACCTTGACTTCTTTCATCTCAATGTCTGGAAGCAATACACAACCCACAACAGAAGAGCCATTCAAAGTCACGTAACCCAGGACACAGGCAGAAAGGCATAGTTGGTGTAGACAGAAAAATGCCAACGTCCTTAACGTGGAATTTTCAAAAGAGTTTCGTAAAATCTGACCTTACCCTTCAAGAGGAATTTAAATTACAATTATTTTGAGTGGAAACAGCAATATGGCAACCCAGTGTTAGTTTATCGGAGAGATGGCCTTACAGCAGTGGAAAATGATTTTAAGAGGTCCTCATGGCCAGGTTATGTAAAACCTAAACCAACATGCTGTACTTTTTATCTACCTTACACACTTTAGCGGCTGCATACAAGTAATACAAAGAAAGGTTTAGGCCTGACAAAATGTTTATTTTGCCAGGTTAAAATGTCACTTTAAAACTTCACTGCAGTCTGCAATAGCAAGCCTGAGACATTTCAAAAGGCAATACAATGAGTGCTTCACTAGTAGAATTTAATTTACAGGCCCTCTACACATGTAGTACCATTTACTTGTAAGTAAATAAATTAAATGTGGCATATGGGTGTATGCCAATTTTACCATGCATTTAAGCATAAAGCGTGTCTGAAAAGAATTATTATACGTTTACCCTCATATACTCTAGCTGCACTGGGCCATTTATGGTCAGACAATCTGTAACACTTTCATTACAACAGAGGCAATGACCCACTGATGAATCTTTCTTCACCGATAGGAGCGGTGGAAATTAGGGTGAAAAACTCCAAGTTAGCTGTCCAATGAGGATAATTAATTGAGAGCCAACTCACACGTTTGAAATTAGATTTAGGTACCCTAGTCTTAAGACCATAAGGTGGAAATGAAAGATAGCAACGGGAAGACCCAGCCTCTTAAATAAGTTACATCGAGTGAGGATTATATAAACCAAAAGCTCTGCAACAGTAACACAAAACATGAGTATTAACACCTGATGTTCCTTCAGAGCTCGCCGATTCTCCATACAACGCATTTAAATGATTAATAACAACAGTTCACATGGAAGAATCATCAGAACTCAATAATAGACTCAGACAGATATTTGATTACATTTGGTTATTGTATTAGAGATTTGAAATTCATAGCCACAAGCAATTTCTTAAGATGTTCAGTTAAGAATGTAACAGTTTTTATAATAGTAGCAAGTATTTCAGATAGTGTTGAATCAGTAACAGCCACTGAGTTTAAGGGTCATACCACCATTAAGGTGGAAGGATAGTTAATTGTCAGCTAGCTCAGATCCTAAGAAGATGGGGAAGAGTTCAGTTTAGAATCCATTAAGGGCAAGTACATTAGCATAAACGAGAAATAGGGTAATTGGAAAATGGAAAATGGAAATGGTTAAGCAAAGAAGCTCAGTCCATCTACTAGTGACTGTAGCATAGACCAGGCAGTCCAAAGTCAGAGAGAGTTAAAAAATCGATCAGCATACCATCCAAGTTTCAGTATAGAAAATCCTCATGGCCTTTCATTGACTGCAGGTCACAAAAATTACAAACGAACCCAACTAGAGACACTAGAGAGAAAGATCCGGGAATTAAAGTGCAACATTGTAGGCACTTGGTATGAGAACACTCCTCATGCCCTACTCTTAAAGCAGAAAGAGTACAGAGATATGTCTTCTGACGCTGCTAAGACTCATCACTGGGGGAGTCAGCGTTACCTACATGAAGTTGGTGACAAAGCTGGGAAACTCCTAGCCTGGCGGTTTCTCTGTGCGGGCGTCGGGGCTCCGCCCCAGGTAATTTGCACAGTTTTTTTCAGGATTTAAGATCACATTAAGTTCACGTTTATTTGTTCGTTAAAATAAAATTAATACATTCCGTTTCGGTTTATTTGAAAATTAAACAGAACACACGGGGCACTGTCTCTGACTCTGCTGCCCAGCCCCATCGTGACGTCCACTGATTGACTTGCTGATCAGTCTTTTGCCGGCTGAGAACATCACAGCCCTGAAGGCTGTGATGTCATCAGCTCGGCAAAGACATAGCCTGGAGGCCCAGTCTCCACCCCCTGATGGCGTGGAGATTAAGTTAGCCCCGGGCGTTTTTAACACAAGCCCGGGATTGCTAACGTCTCCACGTCAATCAGAGAGTGGAGAGACTCAGGAGAGCTTGCCGTCGTGTCACCCCACCCCTCCCAACTCGTCACAGGGCGTGGTGAGACCCACCCTGTGACGAGTTGGGATAGGGATCGTCTGCGCAGACTCACTTCTTCCCGCGCATGCTTGCAGTTGGAGCCTTGGAAGAGAAGTCAAGTAGCAGCCAATTTATGTAGCACTAGAGACTTGTGAAGCAGCCAGCAGGTAGGGCCCCCCAGGCGGGCAGTCTCGTGTTGCATAGTTTCTCATTCATTCACATACGTCGCATAATTCGTCTACCCTTGCCACGTCATTTGCTTTTACTTGCCTCATAATTCAGTCGGGCCATTCTACATAATTATTTGATCCCCGACTATCTCGTAATTCTAGTGGCCCAAGTGTATAACAGCAAGAGTTTTGACCAGGGTGTCCCTCTCGTCAAAACAAGGGTGCTGTCATTGTAAGGGTCTTGAACATTGTGTAAACTTTAAAGCAGTAGGAAGCATTTGCAAAGTTGTTTTGTAACTGGAGGAGAAAACAGTTGAAATAGGCGGCATACCTTTGTTAGTTAGCATATTACACATCAAAGCAGATATTTTAACTTCTCCATGCACAGTGCTATTTAAAGGTCATAAGGGCTTGTCGTGATTTACGTATAATTTAAATTTATGATGAGTTATCAGCCCCCGTGTTTCTTGGATTTGTGGACTGATTTAATATTGCTGCGCCAGCTTGAAGATAGTTAAAACCTCTTCAGAGGCACAGCATTGCTCCAGGCCCATTTGGAATTTGGAAACTATATGTTGGTAACATAAATCTCTTTTTTGGCAATAAAGAAAATAGATTACAGTCTCTCAAGATCGGCGCTCAGAGAAACAATGCCCGCTGCCGCATGTTTCATTGGCCAAGGCCCCTGCTGTCGTAATGCTGGGCCACTGTCTGGGTCTTAATATCTGTATCGTCGGTTCTCAGTCAGCGGCTGGTAAAATGGGAGCTTAGTTGCCATTTACACCCTGTGGGGAAGCAGCCGCCTCGGCCGATTTTGCTTGTGTTTTGTTTGTTTTCTTATCTGAAGCATTTCAAGTTGAAATGCTTCAGATAAGAAAACAAACAAAACACAAGCAATATACACCCCTCCTGACTGAGCAGGCTTTGTGTAGATCGCCACCCAGTGACATCCGGTGACACAGTGAAGATGAAGGCTGCTGTGCTCATAGTGTTGTTGATGATGGCTTATGCTAATTGCGAGGAGACAATAGTACCAGAACCAGCACTTTCAAAGGCGATAAAACTACCGCCAGGTGAGGCTTTTAAGTCAAACTCAGCATTTTCTGATGTATACTTTTATGAGTGTAACATGAAGACTGACTTCAAAGGCTGGGGGGGGGGCTTTTCTTCAAACTTGGAAGGGTTTTGAAAAGCGGGTTTAAATTATTATCTGTCATTGGAATGTTCGTAGAAGAGGAGGAATGGTAATTAGTCAGGACTTAAATGCAAAAAGTCCGGTGCCTCCATTGACAGAGGTTTCTGTGGACTTTCCTGCAGATAGTGCCAATGCGCAGGGAAGAGAGTTCGACAAGTCAATGAAGCTCTTCAGTGCCTGAGATGCGCAGCATTTTCCTTGCTGAGCAGCAGTCGAGGCCGAGGCGGCTGCTTCCCCACAGGGTGTAAATGAGAGAGGCCTGTAAGAGCGCAGCGTGAATGCCAGTATGTAAGACTGCACGCGTTCTCTATATTCCACACGGCAGTCAGTCCCACTGTTTGCGTAGAATTATGTATTTTTTATGTGTACAGTAAACAAGGGCGCCTTTTATGTATCAAGTAATGGTATCACAGCACCTTCAGTTGAAAGTCAAAAGTATATATCAACATCTTGTTTTTCCAAAGTGCCAATAATATCATTAGACAGAATCGAAATGGGGTGAAAATCACTGCATGGCCCTGCATGAAGGAGCATTAAAACTGTTCTGATCGCGCCATTAAGTCTGGAGACAGGTAATACGGCATAGGGGGGGCAAAGCAAAGAGCATTGCCTGGAATCACAAACAGTCATTTGCAGATCTTGAAACGGAAAATGTTACTACCGAGTACCTAGCGGCCACCTTGTTTGCTTTTGCTGTGCGTATACGAATGTTATGGAATAATCTTCAGATCTGTTGAGCTTTTATTTTCAGTTTCAACGCAAAATGTTTCTATTTATCACTTTCTCACATATGTATTCTCTTCAAAATCACAGTAGTTTTTCATGCATGAAAATCCAGGTGATGTGTGGAATTTCTTACCTTACTATTGTTTCATATTGTTGAAGCATTATGATACCCACAAACTCATTCTGGTTATAATATCGGTGTCTAATCTGAACATTAAGTGTATATTTAGGATGTTTCTGTTATCCTGAGGAAATGCTAGGCACATCAGTTATATGACAGTACACAAAGCTTTCACTTACTGATAATTTTCCATGCGTTAAATGGTTGTCTGAAAGTTTCTTAATGTTTGTTTTTAATAGGAATGGGCATAATATTTGATGAAATTAGGCTGTTCAGATCAAAAGGCAGGAAATAAAGTCAAGAATTGTCTTAGGAACCAATAGAAAAAAAACATTTAATAGCAATCAATAGGAAACAGTAAAAATTGTGAAATATTTGAATTGGGGATTCTCAATATGATCTATGGGTCCGCTTATGATGGCTTGGAGTAGGATAGAGTCAGGGTTTATTTTTCAGTTTCATATACTGATAACTCGACCTGAAGGTATCAGAGCGCTTTACATGAGCATCAGTTACATTACAGATGTACATATTCATTTTGGTAGGCACGTGGAGAAGAAGTGATTTGCCCAGAATCACAGGATGTTGAGTTGTTCTTGGCGAGACGCAAACCCGGTTCTTCAGGTTTGAGGTTGACTGCTGTAGCCGTTTGGCCAAATCCTGTCCTTAGCCAAGAATCCTTCATATTCGGAGCCACATTTAGGAATTAATAGGCCAGCCACTAAACCTCGGGGTCATTAGAGGCACGATCAAATTAGGAATTGCTGCTAGCGCCATGCTTTTTTTCCCCAAAAGTGCTTCAGTTCACAAGGTCTAGCACTTTTGTTGAAATCACACATTATTGTCCTTTAACCCCATGCCACCACAGCCTGAGAGACTGGCTAGGATTTTTTCATTTTTTCAGACAATCCCCCAAAGCAGTAGTTTGATTTGATTTTTATTTTTGTAGAGCACGCGATTGCCCGTGGGCGTCTTGGTGCTGGATCTGTTTCAGGAGACACATGGTCCAGTTTGCTCAGGTCTATCTTGCTTTGAACAGCCAAGGTTTTTACTTCCTTCCGGAAAGTGAGCAGAGAGGTGCTATTTTTAATAGTGACTTGGAGTAGGTTTCAAGACCTGGCCGTGTGCAGTATGAAACTTCTTCCTCCCCACCTAGCCTGTCTAAACCTTGGGACCTGGAGCAGTTGAGACTGGCTAGATCTGAGGGTTCTGGATGGTTCATAGGGTTTGAGCCGTGTTATAAGGAACAAAGGGCCAGAGCCATGAAGGGCCTTATAGGCCAGGCAAAGTGATTTAAACACCACTCTTTTGGGAATCGGGAGCCAGTGGAGGTGCTCCAGTCTGTGGGCTATTGGATCGTGCTTGGGGACGTCCAACACCAATCTGGCTGCTGCGTTCTGTAAACAATGGAGTTTAGCCATGATTTTTGATAGTTTCATGATAGTTGACTATCCCAAAACATTGAATCAATATTCATGAGGTGTTTGGAGTTTTCACCCAGATTGTAGCAGGCACTGATCATTTCCTTAATCTTAAAACCAGTTATATTGTAAATTGTAAATTGATACTTGTATAGCGCACTACTCACCCGCAAGGGTCTCAAGGCACTTGTACGAATACCGCTGTGGAACCCATCCTGGCTTTCCCTGTGAGACGTCCACTCCTGGGCCCCCCCCAAGGTGGAGGCCAGGCATCCTTAGCGTTGTGGGGGCCGTTGAGGAGATTAAGCAGGCTATTGCCCAGAGTTGCAGAGTGGGACTCCATGATTGGAATAGGCACCAAGGCGAGCATTATCAGGCCCGTGGAATTTTGAGCCCAAGACCCGCCGAGGCGGGGAAGTGAACCCTGGTCCCGGGCTAGACCTCTGCATCAGGGTCTGCCGCTCTAATCATTGAGCCACATTACAGAAAAAATATCAACTAACATAAATAATATGGCCTAAATATTGTTTGCAAATATATTGGTTTATTGGGTAAAGACTTTCTACTATTAACTCCAGTTCTGAAACATTTTTGTAAACAATGTTTAGGGCAAAATATTTTGGTATCATACTACAGCACCACCAAGCTATTCATGATTGCTATGTAAAGCTGTCCCAAATGGAGAGGAAAATGGCTAACTTGCTTTTGCACATCCTTAGATAAATAAGATGGACCTTCTGATACCATCAAGGTGGCAGACCAGTCACTGAGAGGGTATTTCCTATAGCGGAGACAGGTGTTGCTCTTCCATCTGAAATGTAATACTTCTCCTGCCTCTTAATGTGGTTGGGGGGACTAGAAGCTGGCCAGATGGGCAATTTGGTAGAGTATGTCACATTGCTACAGGGCTCTCAATGACTCCCATGGTCTACGAGATGGAGGAAAAATGCATACAGCAGTATAAGGGTGAAGGCGTTATCAGAAAAAGTCTTTTATGGAGCCAAAAAAAGCCTAGGAAGAAGACTGGGCGAAGACAGACATTGCAAAGTATACAACTCTAAGTAGAAGGTACCTATCCGTGGCATAAGCATGAAGACATGTAAGGTTTGAAGGAAGTTCATCAGAAGCTTCTGGGGTCTTGCCTTGATCCTCTCTTTATTTGTTGACGGTCAGTTGTGTGCATTAATCCATTGGGTGATACTAATTATTTCTGTATGGATAGGGCTCCATATGCATCCACAGTCTTCAAAATGTTCAGACCAATAGAACATCTTCATGTGCTAGGGGCTCTCTGTCCACTAGACAATTTTTATATCAGTATGTAAGGGCTTTAGTAGCCATCTCCAAAAGGATATCACTGCAAACTAGAGACCTAGCAGGACCTGAGAGTTAGTGCAGGATACTAGCTTACAGACTCTGGTTCGCAAGTCCTTCATGCAGCAGAGACCCACAACCTACTAAGAGGCCCTATTTATTTGTGTTTTGTTGCTGCTGTGGGACCCTCTCTCTCTTGCTCTCTACTGGCTTCAACTTAAATTCCCAACTACATACCCAAGGACAAACGTAACTATTCTTCCGTTCAACAAACTGTTTAAGGTGATAACAAAATTCAAACCACATCTCACCAGTACTAAGCTTGAGGTACTAGAGCTTGATGTTTCCTCTCCTGTGAACTTTAACAGCCCTTTTCATATTTGCTATACCATTACATTTGGGCTGGGGGGGGGGGGGGCAGTAATGTTATATGGTAGGTATCGATATGCAATAGATAGTCTAATGTTTGTACATTAGCCACTATATTCCCAATAAACAACGCTCCCAAGAACCATGGTGCTTTAAGTTGTGACTTGAGTCCAGGACTTACAGCAACCAAAGCGTCTCCTATCACATTTGTTTTATCATTATCAAGTAATTTGTGGGGTAACTGCCAGATGAGATGGTGCCCTCATCGAGTTGAGGACTTTGAGTGATTATTATTTCAATGTTTCAGATTTGGACTCTGTGGCTGTTGAAATTCGCAGTTGATTATTCAAGGTAGCCACAGTGGCTATGGCTTCTTTATGAACTTCTACTAACTGCAAGGCCTTCGGGTATTTTTGAATGCTGTTATAAAGCTCTTAGGTTGAGCTACCTATGTTATATGACAGCTCTTTGATAATGTAATACCTGCACTTTCACAATTGCTTTATTAACCAACCTGCTTTGTCAAATTTGCTTAAAAATGCACCATTTTTTCACTATTTTTTCAAAATTTTCTCGGGGGAATTCCCCCCGAACCCTCCTTAGGGGGTTCGGGCTCGCTCGCTGCGCTCGCTCGCTACCGTGCAGTATGATTATCAGTTTACGCCTCACCACTTTCAAATGGCACCAGCCGCCACTGCTCGACAGGAGGGGCATTGCCCACCATTGGGACCAGGAGATACTGACAGAGTGAGGTGAAAGGCTAAGCTATAGACTGGTGATAGCAAATGCCTTCGGGCCTTCTACGAACAGTTTTATTTACCAGCAGGTATGGCATCGGCAGAAGAGTCATGTCAATTTTTAGCAAATATTCAACTCCCAGTGCTCTTAGAGTCAGACAGGACATCTCTAGAACAAGAACTGATTGAAGATGAAGTAGCACAGACAAACTGTGCATTAGACTCCGGTAAGACGATGGGCCCTAATGGTGTGCCTATCAAACTATACAAACTCACGGCCCCTGTAATTGCTTCCCGTCTGCTTTGCATGTATCAGGAGAGCTGTGATTCAGGTTACTTACCCAAAGACCAGTGACTGGCATATATAGTGGTCATTCATAAACCTGGTAAGCCAGCAGACAATTGTGCCTCCTACTGACCCATTTAGTTTTGAAATTACAAAAATCAAAATTCTGGCAAAGCTGCTTCCAAACCCCGTTATTTGGAGTGATCAATTCATTTGTACACCCGGATCAATCCATTATGCCAGGTCGGATTACAGCTCTTAATTTGCAAAATTTACACAGTTTTCTTGGCCGTGCTCCTGAACTGTATGAAGACGCCCTTATGCTGTCACTAGATGTACATATGGCATTTGATTCAGTTGAACTGCCCTTTCTGCTCATAGTGCTTTGGCCTTCGTGTTTTGGGGTAGGTATTGCTCCTCCATATTGAACCTCTGGCCCAAATTAATCAAGGCATTTTTTGGTGTGTTTCGATTATAATGTGGCACTAGACAGGGTTGCCCATTGTTCCACTCAATCTTTGTGCTGGTCCTGGAGCCGCTCACAGCCTGGGTCAGAGAGATCAACCTAGTGCGTGGACTGCACTGGACAGATGAATGGGATTACAAAATTTCCCTTTGCGTAGATTACATTTTACCTTATGTCTCTGACCCTGTTATTACTGTCAACAGACTCATCCATATACTTACATAATATTGTCAATATTTAGGCTACAGTATCAACTGCAATAAATCCCTGATTTACCTTTATCTGGGGCTGCATGCCATGCTTGCCCTGAGACTGTCCAGCCTAAGTTGTCATGGAGGGGTATCATTATCTGGGGATATTTGTCACCTCTGACCCAGCCAGATTTATGCTGACAATCTTGAGACACCACTGATGCACCTAAAATCAGATGTTGAACATTGGTGAACCTTGCCCCTCTCCCTTCTTGGTAGGGGCATGTACAAGGGAGGAATAGCCCTGCCAGATGTACAACAGCGTTATTGGGTGGGGCAACTCTCTGTTGTCAATCAATGGGCTCATCTTCCTTTGTCAGAACCATCCTACCAATACAACAGACATGCCCTGCAACCGGGAAGGTACCTCCAAGCCATTTATGGTGTGCAACATCGCAAACCCCTCCCCTATCCAACAGCAGTCACAATTACCTTATGGCACACAGCGCTTAATGCTCTTGGTTTGTGGAATAGGATTACACCAGCCATGCCCCCCTGGGACACTGTACAACTGGGTACACTGGGGAAACACACCAGATTTAATAAATGGGGTCTCATTGGTCTCTGCAAGGCTGGGGACCCTAGGGCACACGTAAGGGTTGTCCCATTTGTTGAGCTCCAGGATCAATACCATTTAGTGCCCGCTGAAACTTATTGCTATCTACAAATTTGGCATGCCCTGCAAATGGCTCTGCTGAGGGTAGAGGTACTCCCAGAATCTTCACCACTAGAAGATAGATTACTGACTGACTGTATGCCTAACAAAGCACACCCCTCACCTATCTCAAGTTGGTTAACAACTCCCCAGGTGTACATTGGGAGAGTGATCTTGGCGGTTTAGAGGATAATGAATGGCCTAAAGTGCTGGCATCCCCTAGAGAGGTTGCCTTCCGCTCTAGATTCTGTCTTGTGCAACTAAAGATTTTACACAGATCCTACTCTGTATGCACCACTATGGTAAAAACGGGAAGGGCGGCATTAGCATTCTACCTCAGGAACTGTGGGCATATAGGTAAATGTTTCCATATGATCTGGGAGTGCCTATCCAGTCAACATTATGGGGAGGCAGTCATCCGTTGTTTAAACAATGTTGTTGGGAGTGAGGAGGGAGCCTCTGCAAAGTGGTGCCATTTGAACATTTATAGTAAATTTCTATAACAATATCCCCACAGTGCAATTAGAGAACGTTATTAAAACATTCTCAAAAGCCCTGACCAAGATAGAAGAAAGTCTGTCAGGAGATATGCTCCTGATGTGGGTAGGAGACTTCAACTGTTCCCTTTGCCCCCGGAGCTCACTGGGTGTGTGTGGTCTGGAGGAAGATAATCAGGGGTTCATGAGTCACTTTTCTCATACTAAGTTAGGAGATTTGCTTAATAACATACTAGACGACTTCTCTTTAGGTTACATAAATGAGTTATGCAGTCCCCCAAAAATATTTAGTCCCACTTTCAATGGGAGAGGGGTAAATTCAATTATTGACTTTACTGTATTTTCGATGCGTTATGCTTCGCTGGTGACTAAATGGGAGACCATCCTCACTGGTTTGAGTGACCACTTCCCCATTTCTGTAACTCTCAACCTTAAGTATGGTAACTGATGTCAAAAAACCTCGCTAAATATGACCTGAATCCCATCCTCTCCCAAAATAACGGGTTTTATATTAAATGGGAGAAGGTCACAACGGCGAATTTCCTAAAAAATCTGGTCACTAATACCCAAGAGGAAATTAACATCTGTTTCACATCTGAAGAGGATCCCCATCTTATTCTTGGATCCTTTATTAAAATCTGCTCCTCCATAAAACAGCTCCTGGTTAGAACCCCACGTAATACAGCTAAGGGCTCCCCTGGTTGGTTCGAAGCGAATTGTACCAGGGCACTTGCGGCACTCAAAACAACCCTGCACTCCTCACCACAATCCAGATTAACGTCCAAGCAGCAAGGCGCACATATCGCATTGCCCTATCAACCAGGAAGAAAGATTTAAAACTGCAAGCGTGGTGAGCTCTCCACGCAGCCTCTGTGCTAAAGGACAACACTGCTTTCTGGAAGGCGGTAAATGCCCCTTTTTTTCAAGACAGCCAGGGCCCCCGGATAGACAATGCTATTTCATCACAGGAATGGGTGAACCATTTTCAGGCCCTATATAGCAATTTAGTCCCCTTAGAAGGATCTCCCTCTGCAACATCTATCAATGAGGAATTATGCACTTCCTTCCCACTGGATATACAGTTTCAACTGGAAGAAGTGTATAAGGCTCCAGCAGAAAGTCCAGCGGCTAAGGCCCCAGGCCCTGACTGTGTTCCCATTGATGTCTTTAAAAACCTACCGGACCTCTGGGTGCCAATTCTCACTAGAGTCCTGAACTCTTCAAATAAAATCGGCTTCATTCCCACCTGGCCAGAGGCAGTGGTGGTCCCAATTTACAAAAAGGGGGACAGGAATGATCCTGTTTTCTATCGCCCAATATCCCTCCTCGATGGCCTTATGAAGATAGCGGGCAGGATCATTCTTGCTCGAATCCAGGACTGGTTGGATGAACAACAGATATGATCTAATCTACAATATGGGTTTAGGAGAGGAAGAGGGACAGTTGAGCAGGGCCTAAACCTATCCCTAATAACATCTAAATATATTCATTAAAAAAAACAATTTGTACATAACATTTGTAGACCTCAGTTCTGCATTTGATTGTGTTAATCACGACATATTGTGGCAAACCGTAAGGGACATCGGCCTGGATCACCACATACTCACCTTTATTAGAGAACTGTACAATGGGGCAGGTGCTCGTGTAAGACACAGTAGAATGGGGGAATGCTCAGACTTGTTCCGCATTCATAGAGGAGTAAGACAGGGGTGCATACTTGCACCCCTGCTTTTTAACTTATATATAAACAACGTGGGATCTTCCCTCACTCATCAATACCACGATTATCCCACAGTAAAAGAGAAACCTATCCCCATACTCCTTTATGCTGATGATGCGGCTATTCTCTCGCAGACAAGGGTGGGCCACCAAAAAGCAGTGCAAAAATTCTCACACTTTATGAAATCAAGGGGTTTATGCGTAAACGTTTCAAAGACGCTTACCATGTCATGTGGGCCAAACAAACGCAGAGCACCATGTTCGATTACATTGGACGACAGGCGGGTGGAGCTCGCGGACATCTTTTGCTGCTTGGGGGTACATTTTGAAAGAAAGGGCTCATGGAAGCCTGCAGTAAAACGTGAGGGCTTTAGCACTTACTAGAGCAACAGGCGCACTTTTAAATTTAGCCAAAAAGTTAAAGAGCAGGCCAGTCAGGGAGTTGCTGCAAATATTCAAGGCTAAATGTGTCTCAACTGGAACCTATGGGGCGGGTATCTGGGGGTCTGAGTCAGTGGAGTCCATCCAACGCATTGAGAACTGGTTCCTGCGATACCTGCTGGCCACCCCAAAGAGTACATCAACCTATGTGTTGCACGCGGAAGTGGCCCTACAGCACTTTTTGGACATTATAAAATCTGCCCCGGTTTTACTCTGGCACAATGTCTGGACTAATCCTTCCACGACTCTTAATAGAGACATAATAGAGGACTGCCTGGCATCTGATGGAGTCAATAACATTAAATGGTTTACCTATATCAAAAATTTCCACCGCAAAATTGGGCACCCGGAATATTTTTCCAACCCAGACGCCATGGAGTCTTTGTCAAGATCTGCTCTAAAAAAATCCCTCCGAGAACATCTTGAATCCAAAAGATGGAAGGAACAAAGGGCAAAGAAAACTGTTATGAATAACGACGTGGTAACACTACATCAGGGCACCCAGCTGTATCTTTTGCTAGAGCAACCTTTTTATCATCGCATGCTTCTTACTCTCTTCCGGCTGGAAACGTTCTACAGGCTTGTAACCTTACCGCAGTGCAATGACTGGTCGAGGGAAAAAATAATTTGTCCTTGCAATGATGTGTCCATTCAATCGAACATTCATTGTATCCTCTTTTGCTCCTTCTATGCTCATCCAAAGAGGAAATTGTTGAAACCCCTTCTCGTTTTATGGGGCTTAAGATCATCCAGAGAGGCTTACAATAAGTTAAGAACTTTAGGCGATGAGTACACCATTAGTACGGTAACTTCCCTCCTGAGAGCAATTCTGAGGTTTAGAAAGACCATTTAACTTGAATACCCTTGGAATGTGTAAATGTTTGTCTATAAAGATTCAAAAACCTTTTATAAAATGAATTTTTATCAAATCTTATTTTTTTTAAAATATTTTTATTTGTATAGCACAAATAGTGACCACATCATGAATATAATCGCTGTTTGTTTTTAATGTGATTTTATCTTGTATGCTTTTATGAATGTATCCATTCAATTCGAATAAAGCTTGTTGAAATTGAAAATTGAAATTAAACATTTAGGAGGCACTGAACTAAATCACATTGATCAACTAAGGATGACAGTGGGTCTTAGGATTACCAAACTCAATATAGCACGTTTATAGCAGGCAAGTCCCTCAAATAGCTGCTGGGAAATGGGACATGGATTGGTGTATGTTAGCAGAAAGTGTTGTCTACAAGGGCAAGGGTTGCCCGGATAAATGGATGAAGATCTGGGGAAAGTGAAATGGCTATTGAATGGGTCTATGTGCCCCCGTTGTCACTACCAATGGTACAGTAGAGAGGCTGAGGAATGTTGGAATGGGGTCCGTCATGAGGCTGGGGGACTGATAGGGGGCAGGTTGCGGAGTCTCAGGGTCTATGGGAATTGTGTGATACTGTTTCTGTGCTACATCACACCACCATCGAAAGACTATCACATGTCTCATAGAGCCATCTAACTGTACAAAAGGGGGTGGTGATGGACGGAGCATCTGAATCAATCAAACACTCACACCCAGTCAAAAGATCTGGGTTTAATCCATCACCGTTCTTTAGCCCACTCTGCCACCCCAGTTCAGACATGGCTATATGCAAATCAGTCTGACCCGGTGCCTCATGGGAACAGTCCAGCCTGAACTGCCAAGCCATGTCTTCCCTGGACCGGAAACAAGCTTCAGAGGACCGGTTTCTGGCATTCCAGCCGTCTTCAGCCCGTAGAGCCATCTAAGACACTCACCACATTGAGATGATTTTTCAGCTTGTGAGCCCACATAAGCCTAGTATCAAATAAAAGATAGAAAGTAGTCTGGGCATAGCAATAGCTGAAATTCAATTCCCACTGGAACATTTCACTGTGCATGTTGATGAAACATTTTAAAGCACACTGTTACGGTGCGTCTACTACCCGTGTCTCAATTTCATGTGTCTCTGTGTTTAATGTGTGCAACATGTACTTTCAATTTTTTCGTGTCTTCTGTGAATAAAAGTGTCATGCATTATGTTTTCAAACTCATACTGCATCAGGCCCCACTCTGATCGTGAATTATGCCATCACCTTATCTACTATATCAGATATTGTCACAGATTATGGGTGTGTTGTCTTTAACCTCTTTGTTCTACGCTCTTTTAAAGCTTTTTATCTCATCATAAAAATGTTCATTTTGCAATACTGCATTTCAAGATCTGTTCTTGACCTTTTCACTTCCCAATTTTTACTCTTTTAATATCTGCATGATAGATAATATCAGCAGCATTATGCAAATAGATCACCACTACAGGTCTCAAGGTGGAGATCACTAACCTATTTGTTTAAGTTTCCCAACCAGCAGGCAGCACTCAATAATCAATTTCTAATGGTTTTTCCAAGCATCATCTCCCTTTAAGTCTTTCAGGTCCTCATTTAAATCAGTAATGATTTTAATGTAACCTTATAAGTCTTTACTCCTGTCTGGTATATAGGCACAACAATGTTGCACCTACATTAAGCAGCAGACTCCACCCTCCTTCGCGAGAAGGATATTAAAGACAAGTAAATTTTGAATCACCATCAATCTTATGGATATAATTTCTTCATTTACATCAGAAAAATCTCAGGTTGTACGGTGGCAAGTTATTCAACAATATTAGATAGCTTTCTAATTTTCTGTGAGTTTAATGCTACTCCTGCTAAAGGTATCAGGACTCCAAATGTATCTCCCACTATTTCCTTTGCTCTTGCACTTCTCGTTGTTCTCTCATTGGAATCCATTAATTCTTCGTTGATGCTTTTGACCTGATACATTTTTGGAAAAACTATTCCCATATTACCTTCTCCACACCATCTTTTCGGTAACTAGTAATATGCATTCTTTCCACAAATATAGTATACTCCAGGGAAAATGAGATCTCTGCCTTCTAAATATCTTCCCATGTTTTCATATAAGTCAAATGTATGCATACATTCATTGAATCCTTTCTGGATATACAAAGTTTGCCTTTATGTTACCAGTCTAAAGCTAATTAATTCGTTCCCTCAATGATGTTGTTTTCTTCCTGAAGTAAGCAGCAAGGAGTTAATTTAGGCTGTACACTAATGTTGTTTTTGTGGTGGTTTCACCTACTTTACAAAATCTATCAAATTCTTTTCAGTTTTCACTAATTTACATGTTAGGTTATTTCTACGTGCAAAAGCCATGTCAAAAGATTGAGTTGCTCTAAATATATACCCAATTGTTTCAATTTTTGAACCCTCATGATTCAGATTTGAATGTCTAAGCACAGAAATTTCAGAGAAGATCCAATCTTTATTTGAGTACCATAAAATAACCTAGGTAGCACACTGAATAAAATTCAATTTGATAGTGGTAAGCTGCGGCATGTCACACCTTCAGTAAGTGATGAAAGTATTTGTATACAAACATAGCAATCACCAGCATACATAATATTGGCATACTGGTTAAGCAAAATAGCATACACATTTGAGCTGAAATCAATTTAAAGTATTATTGTGTAAAGAGTTGTCATTCATGTCGATTGAATCAGAAGCGTTTCTTTTTGTGGCTCCAGGAGAAACAGTTAGTTTGGAATCTTTTACAGAAACATAATGTGGCAGATTTAAGAAAATAAGCATTGCAACTAATATCAAAACAGTAATTGAAAAAGAATAATGGTATGTACACATTTGCATTTTGAAGAGATTCCAGAGTCAGGCTGCATGGTTACTCAAGATTAACACCATTTTGACTAAAGAAAAATAAAAAATTAGCATCAGCAATTAAGCAAAGTCCTGGCACATAAACATTAATGGTAAAGATAGACATCTTCTCATATAAGGAGAAACTCTCATATCAGCTTCGGTGATGAGTACGTTCAAGAAAAAATTCAAATTAATAATACAGTTTGCCTCAGGGAAGTTCAGGTAGACATGAATGTTAGCACAAAACTCGTAGAATTGCTATCCCCACTCATTAGCAGCCAAAAAAGTCCATTCAGGAGATGCCTACCTTTGACTTAGTACCTTAGCTCTTTTTGATCTCCTTACAGCTGTTTGTTCATCATCCCTGTCACTTTCATCTGATGGTTCAGCGCTTTCAGGAATAGCTGGTCGCACTCCTACTGTGGTCAGACAGCTCATCAGGATATCCCCTCCTTGGGGGCAATGGTCTCTGGGTACAACTTGCTTCCTTATTGCACTGTGCTCTTCATTGGGGTCTGTACCACTCATAGTCCACTCTCTTGATTGTGACCCTTCAGTACCTACAGTTGACTCTCTCAAGCCCCCTCAGGCAAGATAAGTGCTGTCCCAGTAGCTTGTTGGTCCCCAATAGCTTGGCTTACCTGATCCCTCTGTCTTAGTGTCACCACTGCACATCAGGAAGAAGGCGATGTTGTGTCCTTCAGGGGACTTGAGACTCTGCGAGTATCAGCTGTGTGCACCCAGTTCAGGAGACCCCCACACTTGGCAGCACTATTGGTGACTAGGATCACCTGGAAAGGCCCCTTCTGGCGAGGTTCAAGGCATATTTTCCACATGTGATTTTTCAACATTACCCAGTCCCCTGGACTTAGGTCATGTCGCTGCTTCTGTTGGACCACGAGGGCAGCGTCTCCAACCTGGTGAGAGACAGAACACACCACATCAGCAAGGCCCTTGCGTTAGTCCAAAATAAGGGTATCTGTAATATTTACTAATGAATTAGCAGGAACAGCTCATCACACATCCCATAATCATTTTGTGAGGTGACAATCCTGTACTTCTATCTGAAGTACTTCTCAAAGTCATCAACACAAGAGGCCAAGCATCTGGCCACTTCAAAGAAGTGGGAGCACATACTTTCGCTAATCTGAATTTCAATGTGGTATTAACTTGTTCGGCCAACCCAGCAGCCTCCGATCAGTAACTGCAATAAAGATTCTGCCCAACCTGTAGTGTTGCACATAATGGGCCTCATCTAAAAGAAAATGACGCAGCGCCGCAAGCCATTGAGCTGCGTCATACTGTGTAATTTTCACAGCACAGGGATGCATTGTATTAACAACAATACGATGCATCCCTGTGTTTTCCCTGCGATGGCGCACAATTGGGTGCCGTGCACCAGCGCAGGAACCCTTGTGTCATTCTGAAATGGTGCCTGCACTGCAGGGAGGATTGTTAAGAATCATCTTCCTGCACAAAAACAATAATTATTAATATTTTCCTCTTTCTATGCATGCTGCAGAATGTGGCACGCATAGAAAGAGGAAAATCAAGAAAAAAAAGCATTTCTCTTGGTTGCGCCATTCCTACACCTCCCCTGGAGAAGCATCGGATTCTGACACATTCCCAGTTTTACAAAATGTTGCAAATCTGGGAATGCATCAAGTTCCATAGATGTTGTGTGGGAACCCCCACAGTAACTTTAATGGAACGCCCCTTTCACACAGAGTAATGCGTGAAAGGGGCCCATATTTACAAGGCCATGAAAAGTCACACATGGTGACTTTTATGTGGCCTTGCAAAAATTGGCAAGCTCATTGCGCCACCGGTGCATCAAATAAAGTGACAACTGGTGGTACAATGGGCTTGTAAATAAGCCCCAACATTTTTAGGACCTTATCGTGAAAATGAGTTTCGTGGTCCGACTCAACTGAAGCCAGAAATGAGAATTGCAGAATCAATTCCAATAACAGCAACTTGGTCACAGTCAGACCATCATTTCTATGAGTAGGATAAACTTCAACCTATTTTGAGAAAATGCACACAATAACCAAAAAATATCTTAAGCCATTGCAAAGGTGCATCTCTATGAAGTCCATTTGCATCAGGCTAAATGCACCTGCAGATTTACCAATATGACTCATGACAACCTGTGTTTTTCTTCCTGGGTTTTGTTGCTGACATATTACACAGTGTCTCTGCAATTGCTCTAAATCTGGGATTGGACTACATCTGGTGAAAAAGGCGAATCATTGCATCTCTCCCAACATGTGCAGGACATTGGTAGTGCCTTGCCATTGGTGACAATAAGCTGTCAGGCAATACCGGTCTGCCATCATTTTAAATTCACACATCGTCTTCCCTTTTGATAAAGCCTGCTCGCACCCAACCCAGTTGTTTCTGCTTCTGTCATCTCATCCTGTAGCTTTCTAACTTCCTCCCATGTGTTTAAAGCTGACAACATCAAGGTACACTCAGTGACATCAGATGTGTTTTTCAACATTTCTTCATTAAATGTGACCACATTCATAAGCACAGTATCTCCACTGAATGGAGCATGAATTCTGTCAGTGGGTGACCAATGACAATATTTTCACACTGCTCAAGACACACACATGTAGACGCAACCAATTTCAGACATCCAGGAAAAGCAACCGTAATAGGCCTACAGTTGCTTCCATGCATTTGTGTCAACACTGATAAAGCGCAACCTTCTCTCTAACTGCAGGATAACACAAAGCATTTGTTATAATCAGGCATTCGCAAAGTTGGTGCCCTGCAAAGGCAATCTCGCAGCTCTGTAAAGACTGGCAGCAACTATCATCCAAGGATAGCGGATCTGACACGTCTTTATGTGTCAACCTATGAAGAGGTTTTGTTGTCAAATAATTTTTTTTATTTAGTGTGTGCAATATCCCACCATTTTTAAGAATATGCAGACTTCCTTTTGGGTAGTTGGAGGATTCATGTTAAGAAGTGCTGAGATTCTTTCTGCAGCACTTACCTCGCTCCTTTCTCAATGTGATGCCCTAAGTATAGGACTTCAGTTTTGCAAAACTGTAACTTGGTCAGGGATACTTTATTTCTGTGAGGTGATTCAACAAGGCAATTGTGTCAGTTTTACAAGCTTCTCTAGTAGTTGACACCACCAAAACGTCGTCAATATACTGCACTAACACTGAGAGATTCAGCATTTTCAGAGATTTTAGATTCTTTTTGAGTATATATTAAAGATTGAGGGGCTTTTCGTGTATCACCAAGCATGCAGTGCTCCTCACCCATCCGGCACTGTCATGCTAATGGGTCCTGGTCACTGTCATCTAATTCAATCAAATTTTGATGTGCTACATTCTGATTTTGGAAAAAATTTTGATTAGTGTTATACCTTTGTACATGAACATTCTGTTGTGGCATAGGAGCGTGGAGCATTTGCATTTGCTGTGATATATTAGAGTTTTGCATTCTCTGTCGGTCCCATGTTATTCCCTTGAGACTGAATGCAATCCACATTCGGCATCTGATTCCCCATATTATTTTAAACAGTCTTACTTGCACTTACAATTCCAATGTCAAACCTTGCCGCACCCGTGATATAGATTTATCTTTTTCAAAAGTGACACCTCGATGCCTGTTCTAGGATTCACAGGACCACCACAACCTCTACCATGCGACAGAAAGTTACTATGTTGAAACCCATTGACACCCTGCATTATCAGCACCTGATTATTGCCCATATGTCCCTGGCCTTGGTTCTCAAAACCCATCTGCTTCTGTCGTTACGGCATCACCTTTATCTGCGCAATCATTAATTTCTCTTTGAGTTTCTTAGGTCTCAAGTCATTATCATCTGAGCAATATTTTGCAAAGCACAAAATGTCATCCACTGATTTACTCTGCCGACAAATTATTTTTTGTTGAATCATATTAGAAATCTCAGGTCTCAAACACATAACAAATTTGTAAACCAATTGTCCCACATATATCTTAGCCAATAGAGTCTGATCAGCTATACTGTTTGAAAACCTGTATCAACCTCTCATAAAGGGCATGTACTGATTCTTTCAGGTCTTGGATCACCCTGTCAATCTGCAACCAATCAATTTCTTTTGGGGAAATGTTTGTCTTCAGGTGGGTTATCACCTGTTGGTATTTTCTCATTGCTTTTAGAGATGGTGCATCTGTCCTAAATTACCTTTCTGGTTCTCTCTCTGACCAATCCACAGTAATCTTACATTCGGCCCACAAATCTGCTGGAACTGCAATTTCAAATGAAGTATTTAGATCAATCCACAAAACCTTTGAAATTTTCGCAAATCGTTCGACTTGCCTGTACCATTCCTCTTGTTTTTTTCTCAATTTAGGGAAATTGTTTATAAATGACAAAATCTCTTGTCTTTTCCATTTCAAATGGGCATTACCTCCTCCAGGTACTTCTCTCATAGGGAGCAATTGTACGTCCCCTATTCTACCACCAGAAAGATCATGTGATGACTGTACTCTAACCAGCTTCATTTCTTTCTGTTTTCAACCATCTGACTTTCCACTTTTCTCTGTTTTCCCAAATCCTAATTAATGCCATCAGCTCTTTTATCTTGTATTTACTTCCTGGTGCTCTCATGTTTTCAATGTCTTTGTCAGAAAAGTCCACACTGTAACTTTTCTGTAAAATCTTTGAATCTCTACAATCTACAGCATATTTCTGAGCCAAATCAATCCATCTCTCATAAGTCATATTTGCTCATTGTGTGACATTTTTAAAGAGGATATATAGGTCATCATCTCGATAAGTCTGTAATCGTGATTGACTAAGCGTTCCCTGAATTAGCTCTTCTATTCAACTTTTAATCAGGTCACGTCCATAAGCAGTTCAATTGTCTGTATTGAATTTTGAGCTGAACTTGGACCTGCAACCAAATCTGAACTATGGACTGGACTACGAACTGAAGTTTGATATAGAAAGTATTTATTGGTGAAGCTGGAACTGGAACTGGAATCAATGCAAAATGTTGATTAATCAGGGTACTGTATACTTTAAGCCATTCATCAAGGTCTTGGGGTGAAAGCCCTGATTGCTTTCCTATACTAATTAAATGTGAGCTTCCATTATTAAGGTGTATACTCATTCCAGGTTGTACGTTTAGTATGGAATTTTCTGCAACTGAAATACTCATTGGCACAGTCAAATCAGAAGCATATAAATTCACATGATTAAGTCCACTTGGTCTTGGACAATAAAAAGATAGAAACCTCTGCACCATCACTTGTGTCAGAGGAACTTGTGTCTGATTAGGGACATTTGCAACAGCAGCATAATTAGTCAGAATCGAAAACAAGGGTGTACTGTCAAATCTGAAGAACTTCCATGTGCTGGATTTAATCCAGTAGATAGTCAAATCATGAATTGTATTCACCTGTAACCCAGACTTGTAAAAGGATACAACAAGTACAATAGTAGCAGGAATGGTCAAGGCATCTGGAGTATTTGAATCAGTCTGATTTATAGGCACTGACATGTCTGTTCTCTCACTCACAGTAGAAATAGTAATTGGTTCTTTTGGTACTTCAGGCATAAATGGAGCATTTGGACCCTCAGGTATATTCATTTGCATCAGGTCTCTATTCGGCAACTCGTTATATGATGGTGGGCACTTTAGTAATAAGTCACTCAAAAAGTAATATCCTCAAAAAGTAATATCACTCAAAAGTTCATCAGCCATGTCACTCTCTTCTCCCCCTTCCTCTGTATCAACTTTGTCTGTCTCTAAATGCTTCTATTTCTCCTTTCTCTTACCCCCTACTTCTACTTCAACTTCCGATACTGGATACAATTGTGTCCCATGTATTATGTCTGCGCTCCATATTTCTGTTGTGCATCCCATCTAGCCTCTGCATAATGATTCATTGTTATCCTTACATGATATTTCTCTCTATTTTTCTGTTGAGGAATGTGCTCCCAAGTGTTAAAAGCCTTAGGACCAGTTGGTCCAACAGGCTCTTTCATTTTGTAAATTCTTTATCTTAAAGTTACCAGGATCCTCAAATTAAATGTCCCATAACGTGGAACAGTAATTCTTCATCCTTCTTAGTGAGTGCATGCCAAATTTTGAAGCACAGGCAGATATGTCATCCTTTGCCCCTCATGACAATATTTCCTGGCATACCCTTACGTGGTCCCTCACTTTCGTTTTGGCAAATGCAGTCTCATCTTTCTTTATTAATTTTTGTAATCACAGGAAAAAGTTCATGTTTTTTTATTTTGTATTCACCAACGATTTCTGTACATCCAGGAATTACTATTCTCCAATAATGCTCGTGTTTGAAAACCTTAATCAATGACAGCATGTCTCTTATGATGGAGTCAACCAATCCCAGCGCAGTTTAACACCAACCAACCAATCACAGCCAGCACAGCAGCTCACCCTCCTTCACAATTTCTACTGCACATTTTTCTCTAAGCCAAAAATATGAGAATACAATGCAGGCAACAAAAAAACTGTCTGTTCCACTAAACAATATCTGTACTAAAAAGATAACTAAAATTTTTATACTCATTTGCTGTAATGAAACCTCAACCAGATGGATTTCCCCCTTAATTGGTACAGCCAGTCCCCATGCACCTGAGAAAAACCATATCAATCATTTATCACTAAAACACAAGGAGAACCCTCACCAAGTTGTTGTCAATGCTGTCTCACGACCAACTCTACATACCGGTAGAGAACTTACTCAGTGTTTTCTACACTGAGACAACCCGTAGGTAAATATTTCAAGATCTTATGCAATGACTGACCCGTTTACAACGTCAACGTTGTACCAAAAGTGCCACACTCATACATGGACTTTACACATTTCACTCTGCTCAATAACACACAGCCATTAAAAAAACATAATCTTAAGTAAAACCAATAGCAATGCATTCCTATTGATACTCACACTCCTTTGCTCCTACACGGTGATTCTATCCAGAGCGCTACTCCATCAGCACTCCATCGATCCTTCTCTTTGCCGAACCAAAAATTGCATACTCCTTGGACTTGGGCTAGGGACTGTTGTGGAACCCTAAAATCTCACTTCACTAGGCAGACCCTTTCCCTGCTATCAGATTTGTTGCATCATAAGCGTGTGTGAAATTATTTATTATACGATTACTCTCATTTACTCCTGTAACCGTACCGGACCCCTTACGATCAATCTGCAGCGTTTTCATTACCACAGAGGCAATGAGCCTCAGATGAATCTTTCTCTGCCGAATGAAGGGGTGGAAATTAAGGTGACTAGCACCACATTAGCTGTCCAATGAAGACCATTAATTGACAGACAACTCACAAGTTTGAAATTACATTTAGGAACACTACTCTTAAGACCTTACTGGAGAAATAAAGGATAGCAACAGGAAGACCCAACCTCCTAAAGAAGTTAAGTCTAGTGAGAATTATAGAAACCAAAAACTCTGCGAAAGTGACACAAATCAAGAGAAGTAAGACCTGATGTTCTGTCAGGGCTTGCTAATTCTCCCTACAATGCATTTAAATCATTAATAACAACACTGTTCAAATAGAAGAATCATCAGCACTCAGTAATAGACAGACAGATATTTGATTACGTTTGGTTATTGTATTAGAGATTCAAAATTCATAGATCGAAGCAATTACTTAAGAAATTCAGTTAAGAATAAACCAGTTTTTAGATTAGTGCCTAGCATTTACGCAGGTGCTGCATCACTAACAGCCATACAGTTACAGAGTCCTACCACCATTAAGGCCGAAGGATAGTTTGTGGTCTAACAGCTCAGATAATAAGAAGGTGGAAAAGGGTTCAGTTTAGAGTCCTTTAAGTGCATGTCTGTTAGCATAAACAAGAAATAGGGAAATTGGAAAATGGAAATGGTTCAGCAAAAGCTCAGTCCATCTGCTACCTACTATAGCATAGACCAGGCAGCCCAAACTTAGAAAGAGTTTGAAAATCGATCAGCATAGCATCCAGGTCTCGAGTAGGAAAAATCTGAATAAATAGTGTCTGGTGGCCCCTCTTCTGGGGTTTCTTCTTTTATAAGGGTTTTAAGATCATCCCAATGAGGTGGCATCACACCACCATCAAAAGACTATCACATGTCCAAAGTCTCACAGTGCAACCTAATACACCCCCAACATTGAGATGATTTTCCATGTTAGTCATGGAAACAACAGGTTATGAGTCCACATAAGCCTAGTGTCAAATACAAAAATACAAAGTAGTCTGGGCATTGGAATCACTGAAACTCTATTCCCACAGGAACATTTCACAGTGCTTGTTGAAGAAACATGCAGGTATGCCAGAACGTAGACAGTAGAGGAAAAATAAGCAACATTTCATTTGTAGTATAATAACCCATTGTATTAAATCAGGGGAAAGATCAGCACTAGAGAAAAAGCACTTCGAAAAAGGCCTTATATTTAGCATCAAACATTTAAATGGAATGTGCTCTGACTTCAATATAATGAAATTAAATCAAATCAAGTAAACAAAATGTACAACTTTCACAAAGTATTACTATGCATGTTAGAAATGGGGGTCTCTAGTTGGCAGAGGTAGGTACCTTTGTCCAAATAGGGACCCTTGCTTCTAGTCAGAGTAAGGGGATACACACTTTAGATAACCCCTGCTCAACCCATTGGTAGCTTGGCATGAGCAGACAGGCTCATCAACACTCACAGTAACACAGTGATAACACCACAAATGGACACCACACCGGTTTAGAAAAATAAAGTATCTTTATCTAAACTTAACAAGACCAAAACGACAAAAGTCCAACATACAAGTATTAAGAAAAATAACTTTCAAAAGGTTTTAGCAACTGAGTCTATCGAAAACTATGGATGCGTGATTTCTTGCAAAATACCTGTTGTTGCAACAAAATTCTTCAAGCCAAACATCTGCAGCGATGTGAAGTGTCTAAACACATAGAGATGCGTTGTTCCTGAGACTTTTGTGGATGCGATGCAACTGTTCCGCTGTACACAGGGGAGCAATTTGTCGGGTAAGGTCTGTAGGGGGAAGCGATCCACAGGTGATGCGTCGGGGAAGACTTGCCTCACAGGGATAATGCATGGAAATCCGGTATGCCCCGGCAAACGATGCGGCGGCTGGGAGCGACGTTTCTTTGATCTTTCCAGCAGTGATTCCTTGATGTGTCGATTCTTGCAGCGGCGACAAGCACTGCGTTGGTTTCAGGGCGATGTAGCGGTGCGGGGAGATTGTTCTCGCACCACAGCGTTGCATCAGAAAAACTGTCACAAGAAGAGCAATGCGTTGATTTCCTTGGTGTTGCGTTGCTTTCCAGATCCCAGCAGCAGAACCAACTTCCAGAGGCCCCAGACAGTCACAGGCACTCCTGGCAGGTCAGAACTCCCAGCAAATAAGTTCAGGAGAGTATAGGGTAAGTCGTTCCTTAAGCAGGGGACACAGCACACAGCAAAGTCCTTCTCCTTTCAATGGCAGAAACAGCAACTGCATGCCAATCCCAGACACACAACAAGGACATTGCTTCTCCTCAGTTTCTCCAGCTCTTTTCCTTGGCAAAGGTTCCTCCTGATTCCAGATGTCGTCTAAAGTTCAGGGGTTTTGGGTCTGATACTTATACCCCAAAATGTCTCTGTTCTCTTTGTGCAAGGGTCTCTGAGCCCAGTTCAAAACAGTTCTGGGGGCACTCTGCAAGTACACAACAACATCAATTGTCAGCCTGAGCCTTGGCTCCAAACACACTAGAGGATGGCGGAGCCAGCATTGTGGAAGGCAGGCACACCCCTATTCAGGTACAAGTGCTCCCACCACTCCAAATGCAGATCAGGCCTATCCAACCTAGTGCTGACTCATCCAGACTCCTGGAGCCACTGCACCTACCCAACTCTTGTCACTTCCGAAGACAGATAGCCAATCCACATATAGGCAGAGGCACACAGGATGATTGAAGAAGAAAATAACCACTTTCTAAAAGTGGCGTTTTCAAACTCAGAATGTAAAAATCACTTTTCCTAAAAGATGCATCTTTAGATTCTGAGTTCAGACATACTAAACTTTATTTTCCTATCTGGTCCCAATGGTAAGTTATATTTATAAGATGTTATAAATTAACTACCATGTTTTCCTATGGGGACAGTTAGCCTTACAATAGTGAAAAATGAAATTGGCAGTATTTCACTATGAGGAAATGCCGCACCCTTCAGGGCATATCCTACCTTTTCACATAGACTGCACCCTGCCCACAGGGGTACCTTAAGCCTACTTTAGGGGTGACTGACTTGTAAGAAAGGGAAGGTTAGGGCCTGGCAAGTGGGTTCACTTGCCAAGTCAACATTGAAGTTAACAACTGCGCACAAACACTGTGGTGGCAAGTCTGAGTTACCGTTTCAGGACTACTCATGTGGGTGTCACAATCAGTGTTGGAGTCCCACTAGTAGTATTTAATTTACCAACACTGGCACACTCAGTGCACTCTACTAGGGACTGACCAGTAAATCAAATATGCCAATCAGGGAGAACCAATCACAATAACAATTTACACAGGGAGCACTTGCACATTGACACTGATCAGCAGTGGCAAAGTGCCAAAAGCATTTAAGCCAGGAAAATCAACATCCAGCATAGCATCAAAAATACAGGAGGTAGAGGCAAAAAGTCAGAGGAAACCACATCAAAGATGTCAAGTCTAACACAACCACAAACCACTCACAATTTACTACAAATTTCAAAAAGATGGTAAGCCACCTGCAAACGGGAAGTGGTCCCCAGGGGACCACTCCCCTTTGTGACTGGCAGTGAGGGACCACTGACCAACTCTTAAAAAATGAAACAGAAACGTTTCATTTTTCTTTTTTAAATGCATCCCGTTTCCCTTTATGGATTTTTTTTTTAACTGCCTTATTAAAAAATCAGTCACAGACATGGCAGTCTTGCGATCACAGCAGACCATCATCCCTGGGAGAGCTAGCCATTCCCAAGGGGTCTCAAATTGTGACCTGACTCATTATTATTAATGAGGCAGGCAATTTGCGACCCCATTAGGAATCGCAAACATTGTCTAAGACACTGCTGTACATTCCATTTTGCGAGTCGTAAATTGAAAAATGGAAGGGTCATGCATCTCGCCCTTAAGCTCTTAAAAGATCCTGTAAATGTGGTCAGATTAACTTTTGTTGGATATTAACTAGTCATGAGCGGAATTTCAATCAGGCCTGAGTAATTGGAGTACTTTTGGTAATTCCGAGTTCCTGTTTGCAACGGAATTACCGATAGTTACATGATCACTCCTCCTCATGTAATTATCAGTAATTTGGGGGGAAAATCCTAATGCAAGAGTACATTTAGCACCCGCTCACACTCACTATTTGGATTGTGTTGCATTTAGTGATATTCTTTAGTGCAAACTGCATCTTCATGTCCATTTTGGAAGATATAGTGCTAAATGAAGAACTACTCCTCTCACTCAATTCAAGCATAATCATGCTGAATTGTTAAGTAATTCTGCATGATTACACTACACTGATACACAATATATTCCCACTGCTAATATTAACCTTCCTTTTAAGGTAGAATTGCCTTGATTGGGACTGAGGAACTTGGAATAGCTAGTAGGTTGGCAATCACACAGTCAACGAGTAAGATTATTAAGGCATGTGTAGCTGTCTTTAGGTGAGTTTAGGTAAGGCAATATTTTATATCTTTCTAGTGAATGAGGAAGAAGTTTGTTTATTACGCTGTGCTGTTTTTACCTGCTTGGAAATTGCCACTGAAGAGTTACTAATATAGCACTGTCCAGAATTTCCCAGGTGGAAAGGTCTCAAAGTCTTCTGGATTGAAGGCCTTGGATTGAGGTATAATGGGGATATCAGTGTTTGCACTATTTTGTTTGCGATTTTCTTTTGTTTTGAGGACTCTCCATAATGAAAAAATAGTTTTTTTTGCAGCTAAAATGTTTCTATGTAGGTTTACCTCAACGCTTCTTTACTCATTCCTCTTGAACTTGGAATGAGAGATATTATCTTTTCTTTCTTGGCCCTCATCATTGCAACATCATAACTGCTTCCCTTAAAATATTGATAGGTACAAATGAAAGTGCATTATCTTAAAGAGCTCATTTCTAGGTCTTGTTTGCTTGTAGTGAGAAAGGACATTTCACTGTTTATCTAGTCTGTCCTGTGAGTAACATCGCAGCGTTTAATGCCTGTGCCAACAGGGTAACAGAGAAGGGAATGGTGTGTGTGTGTGTCTGTGTGTGTGTTTGTGGGTGTGTGTGTGCGCACGCTTAAAACCCCAACTAGGAGGAGCCAACCTACTGTCACCTACCATCATCTGTCTCACTCGTCTAAAACCACTTTACTCCTGTCATCCATTCCTTTCTATTTACAACTTCACATACAATGTATCCTAGGCCCTCACTGCCAGATGGCCGGGTTTGGATGCATGGATGCCAGAATTCCAGAATGTATGTTTCCAGCTGGTATCCTCACACCAAATTCAGATGCATACAAACTTGTTCCCCGGAATGGAGACTCAATCCTAGGACCTGGTAATAGGCTTCTTTTAGAGGCAGGCTTCTCCAGTTGTGGAGGAGGAAACACTAACACTTTCTGCCTACTTTGATGAGAGTGAAAGTGCCAGTGCAAGGGCCATGGTGGATGTATGTGAGGGTAAGGGTTCTAGGCTGATGTATGCAGGAAATGTGGGACCGGAAGGTGTGCTGCTCACAGATCCTTCCCCCAGGGCCGGTTCTAGGATGTAGGGGGCCCCAGGCGAAGAGGAATGTGCGAGGCTCCTATAATTTGCATATGTGACACCTTCAGGGCTCCAGAAGCTGCTTTGTGCACACTTCTCCTGAGCATCAGTTTCCCTCTCTACCACCTACAAGCACCTCTTTCACAGCTCATATCCGGCTGAAGGTGTGAGGATAGTTTGTGGACTTGAGTGCAGACTGTTAAGTGCTGACAATGTCCTATTACTTCGGGTAATCTTCATTACTCCGGGTCCCGTAGTCCTCGACACCTTCAATACTAATGAGATGTTACTATCTCTGACAGAAAAAAGAAAAACAAGGAATGCTGGACCTACCCTCCCCCTCCCGCCGGGAGTACATAAGGGTACATGTCCCAGCATTCCCTCTGAAATACCAAGCCAAAGGATGAAGGCCGGCAAACAGGGCGGGAGGGAGGGAAGTCATGAAGGTGACGAGGACTACGGGACCCGGAGTAATGAAGATTACCCGAAGTAATAGGACATTACCCCCAGGTCCCTACGTCCTCGACACCTTCAATACTAATGAGACATACCAAAGCAAACTCCGGCATTCATCCCACAAAACACAACAAACAACCAGTACAGCAAAAACCCAGGCATTTATTGAGCACAGAATAGAAATCACGGGCGAACACAACCCAACACCCCCAAAGCAAAACCGCCCTCATCACCCAGCAAATTGAGAAGAGGGTAATGCCTGATGAAAGTATTGGAAGAAGCCCAAGTGGCTGCCCTACAAATCTCGGAAAGAGGGACACCCTGGATCTCAGCCCAGGAGGCCGCCACCCCCCTCGTAGATCGACCTTGCACACCCACAGGAGGAGGGGACCCAGAAAGAGAATAGGCCAAGGAAATGACCTGCTTCAGCCAGCGACCAATGGACACAGACAAAGCCTTACGCCCACGGGAAGCAGCCCCAAAAGAGACAAACAGGGAGTCAGTCATCCGAATAGCCGCTGTGCGCTCAAGATAAACACGCAAAGCCTGGCACGCATCCAACAAGGACCAACAGGGACCACCCGGGGAATCTAGAACAGAACCCAACGCAGGCAAGACTAACTCCTGGGACCGGTGAAACTGAGAAGCGACCTTAGGCACGAAGGAGGAATCAAGGCGGAGCACCACCCCGCCCTCAGAAAAGGACAGGAAAGGTTCCCGAGACATCAAGGCCCCCAACTCGCCAAGGCGCCGGGCAGACGTGATGGCCACCAAGAACACAACCTTCAAGGTTACAAACTTCAAATCCACCTCCGACAAAGGTTCAAACGGAGGACCAATCAAGGCCCGAAGGACTAAGGGCAAATCCCACAGGGGACAGGAAGGCTGGGAAACCGGACGAGAAAGAGAAAAACCGCGGAGCAGCCTGGAGACCAAGTCCTCATCATCAGAAAGATTACCCCACGGGGAACGAAAAGCCCGGACAGCCGCCCACTGGGCACGCAAGGTGGACACAGCCCAACCCTTCTCAAAACCCTCCCACAAAAACTGAAGCACCGCCTGTAAAGAACAGTGCAAAGGGGAAAGGTCCAAGGCCGAACACCAACGACTGAAGTTACCCCAGTGGCGATCATAGGACAGGAGAGTAGAAGGCCTACGGGAACCCTGGATGGCAGCAGCTAAATGCCCCAGGAACCCGCGCCGCCACCACCCCTGCCACTCAACCTCCACACCGATAGCCGCAAGCTGAGAAGAGACAGGGGCGGGGAGGACCGCAGAGGAGACGTGGACAGAGGGAGGAACCAAGGGCCCCGCACAGCCAGAAGACGAACCGTCGGAAACCAAGACCTCCGAGGCCAAAAGGGCAGAACCACAACCACCTCCCGATTCTCCAGACACAGACGGGACAGAAACCTGGGAATCAGCGCCAGAGGGGGAAAGGCATAGAGCAGGCGGGACGGCCAGGGAACCGACAGGGCATCCACCACCCAACAACCCTCCTGCCGAAACCTGGAGCAGAAGCGTGGAAGCTGCGCATTCAGCCGGGAGGCAAAGAGGTCCAGAAAGGGACGCCCAAACTTCCTGCACACAAGCCGAAACGCAACCCGGGTGAGAGACAACTCCAGAGGAGCCGGAAAGCAGCGACTCAGGACATCCGCCGCACAGTTGTCCACTCCCTTGACATGAATCGCAGTCAGAGACAGCAGATGACCCTCCGCCCAACAAAACAAAGGAACCACCACTGCGTTCAAGGAAGCCGAATGAATCCCCCCTTGATGGTTGAGATAGGCCACCGACACCATATTGTCCGACCTCACCAGGACGTTCCTGCCCAGCAAACACACCCGAAAACCCATCACGGCACGGGACACAGCAGTCAACTCCCGCCAGTTGGAAGACCTGCGACTCTCCAGCCGGGACCAACGACCCTGAAGGGACTGAGAACCCAAGGTCGCCCCCCACCCCAAAGCGCTGGCATCCGTCGTCAAGACCAGCGACGGAGATGGCTGCAAGGGGAGCCCCTGAGACAGATGGACCGGATCTAACCACCAAAGCAGAGCAGGCAGGACTACAAGAGACACGGGCACCAGACACTCCCAATCGCGGGACAACGGATCCCAGAGAGACAGAAGGTAACACCACAAGGGGCGGAGGTGAAAACGAGCCCAAGCCACCGTAAAGACAGTCGCTGCCATCAGACCCAGAAGACGCAACCAGATGCGCACTCGAAAGGAACCCCCCGCCCGGAATCTTCGAGCAAGGGACAACAGCGTCACAACCCGAGGATCCGGCAGGAACACACGGTTGAGGTCTGTGCGAAACCGAGCCCCAATGAACACCAGATCCTGCGAAGTGGCCATTCGGCACTTCGGCAGATTGATCAGAAACCTGTGCCGCCGCAACTCCGAGCACACCAACTCTCTCGCCTCCAACAACAGGTCCAGAGAGGGAGCATGGATTAACCAATCGTCTAAAGAGCGATACACCATCACCCCCCGGAGATGAAGCCAGGCAACCAAGTGGGCGACAACCTTCGTAAAAACCCTTGGGGCAGAGCGAAGGCCGAAGGGCAAAACCTGGAACTGAAAGTGGCACCCCTGAACACAAAATCTCAGGAACCGACGGGACCTGGGATGCACCGGAACATGGTAATAGGCGTCCTGCAGATCCAGGGTACACATGAAGTGACCCGGCAGCACCAAAGGAACGATCCGCTGCAAGGCCTCTATGCGGAAGGGAATCCGCAACACCCACCGGTTCATGACCCTCAAATCCAGGACCAGGCGGAAACCCCCGGTATTCTAGGGCACCAGAAAAATCAGGGAATAGAAGCCCGACCCCACCTCCGAAGGAGGAACCGCCTGAATAGCGCCCTTCCGAAGAAGATCCTCCACCCCTTGAACCAGGTGGGCTCTCCTGGACCGGCAAGCAGGCCAGGGAGTTGGGCGGAGGCCGGAATCTGGAGGGGGAACAGAAAACTCCACCTCGTAACCCTCCCGCAGAACATCCAACACCCAAGCGTCAGAACATGACTGAACCCAGGCATCCAGGAAGAAGCGCAGCCGCCCTCCTGCCAACAACCCGGGAACCACAGCCAAAGAGTCAGGAGCGAGGTTTCGGGGGAGGAGGAGACCTAGTCTTACGGTCCCGACCCCTGCCAGAAGAAAACCTCCCACGGCCCTTCCCAAACTTCCCACGAAAGGAAGGCCGAATGAAAGATTTAGACTTAGAGGGGGCAGAAGAAGCAGGAGCAGAAGCAGAACACTTAAAAGAAGAAGAATGTTTCTTTTCTTTAAACAGCTTGTGCAGTTTGGTCTCCAACTCCCCCCCAAACAGCATAGAACCCTGAAAGGGCAAACGCAAGGCACAAGCCTTCTGCGCAGAGTCTGTCTTCCAGTCCTTAAGAACAAGACTGCGACGAGCTGCCACACAGGCCCCACCAGAAAGAGCAGCAGCTCGTACCACATCAAAAGACACATCGGACAGAAGTTCAACCTGCCGCTCAATGTGTTCAAGAAGTCCTGAACAGTCTGTGGCATCGTCCATCGACTGGTAGAGAGACTTAATGTCCGACAGCAGAGACTGCAACAAATAAGTACCATAAACACCGGCCCTCAAGGCCAGATGAGAGCCAGAATAAACCTTCCTCAGAGCCCCGTCAGCCTTCTTATCCACAGGGTCCTTCAGCACAGCGTCCTCAGATAAGGAAGTGCGACCCACCAAACTCGCAACAAAGGAGTCAATGGGGATCGAATCAGGAAGATCCGTAGCCATATCCCGGAGGGGGTAAAGACGGGCCATAAAATGTGGAACCAGAATGTGATCCAGATCAGCCCACTCCCTCTTCAGGACATCCTTAATGAAGGGATGAACAGGAACATCCACCGCGGCAGAACTCTGGAATTGGCGGAGCAAAGAACCCCCCGAAGTACTGGGAACAGCGTCATCAGCAAAGCCCATATTCTGCTTCACGTGCATCAGGATACCAGGAAGAGCGTCCTTTTCAATATACTTCCCCTTCAGCTCAGAGTCCCCAGCCCCAGCCGACTCGTCACCAGAAGAAGCAGAAACACCCGAAGCCGCAGCAGGAACCTTGCGTCCGGCACCACCAGAACCCATCTCTGAAAGGGTCTCCCTGATCAAGCGCTTCAAGCGCGCATCCCCACCCCCACCACGGCGTCTGGACCGGGCAGGAGAAGGAGAACGTGAGACACTGGAAGAAGAAGAAGAAGAGGAGGACCTCTCCCTGTGATGCCTCTTCCTCGAACTTTTCCCCATCCTGCACAGCAAGGAACAACACAGGAGGCAGTAGCAACCAGCAAACAGCACAGGAAAGAAACACTGCTACGCGGTACTCACCAGCTGCCCCCGTTTATATCCGGGGAAAAAACGACCGGGCAGAAGCGCCTGACCACGTCCCAAACCGGAAGTCAGGCAGCGCCATCACAGGAAGGCAGTCCCAACCAGCCAACCCAAGACGCGAAGGCGGCCGTGCCCCCTAACAAGCCCGGCAGGCAGGAGGGGCGGCCATCGGGCAGACGCGAGGCCCACGCGGTCCTACATCCACGCGCGGCCCAGAGGAGCGTCAGAAGCAGCCCGCGCCACTCCCCCCAAGCCCGGCAGGGAGGGAGAGGCCATCCAAGCCGCCGAGGACAACGAAGCCCCAGCGGAGGTAAGTTCGGCGCAGGAGCTAATTCCAAGCTCCACGCGCCACAGCAATCCCTGTCAGAATGACAGAAAAAAGAAACAGAGGGAATGCTGGGACATGTACCCTTATGTACTCCCGGCGGGAGGGGGAGGGTAGGTCCAGCATTCCTTCTTTTTCTTTTTTCTGTCAGAGATAGTAACATCTCATTAGTATTGAAGGTGTCGAGGACGTAGGGACCTGGGGGTAATGGGTGTCCCTCAGTGTCTCTCAATGGGCAGCCAGGAAGGAGGCTTAATTGCAGGACACACCTGCAATCGGGCCACCTTTCAACTGGCACAAGATGAAGGGTCCCCTTCACCTCCCCACACCATCCCTCTGAGGCCCAGGGAGGGGGCCCCCTCCCATAAGCCCAATTGCAAACAAACACCTTTCTTCAATGGGATCGGCAGGGGCACAAGAGGTTTGTTGGTGTGTTGCACTCGTGCGAGCCCCATGCTGGGGGGCTGAGAGCCAGGCCCTGGGCAGCTGCCCATTCTGCCAATGCCTAGCGCCGGCCCTGCCTGCCCCCAGCAAAGACTAGGATTGGTGTCTCAGGGCTAGGGATTATCAAGCCTAGAGTTTGCGGACCTGAAAATTCTGGGCCTGTGAGACTTGGAATTCCGGGTTTCAGAATTTCATCCAGAGTTATCAATCAGGATGAAACACACAACTAGCAGTGAGGGCTATCATATCTTATGAAGACACGAGGCACACTTGACGAAGTCGTACATGCTTTGCAAAACTCTACACCATATCTACTTCATGATCAAGGGAGCACAGCCTGATTCACCTGAGTTATTTATTTCATTTTCAAATTAAGAATCCTCCATGAATGCACATTTTTCACTTGTTACACTGCATAACTCAGCGAATCTGCTCACCAGTGAAAACTCTTCTTGAGGCTTCACTGACTCCATGAATCATTGCTTCCAGACTTCCCAAAGGTGTGTGGAGTTGCATTTTTTCTCACGAAGGTCCATGGAGGCAGGGGCGCTAGGTGGCGCACTAGCAACATGGCCGCACGAGTGTGAGGCTCCTGCAGCCCGGAGCAATCATCCTGTTATTTATCCTGCTTCTGGTCCCATCAGACACCTGAAATTAAACTGCCTGGTAGAGGAACCCCCCCCCAGCTGGACTCCTTGAAAATTTGGGGCGATTTGCTGCTGTCCTGACCTCCTGGCACCCTGAGAGAGATCTGCCCAAGACGAGGAGCGACCTCGGAGGTGCTGCTACTGGGGATGCGGCAGTCACGAGAGGCCGAGGCTGCACTATGGCCGACTGGGCCCCAAACGAAGACATAGGCGGGACGACCGAGCATGGCGGCCCTAAGTGAATCATACCACTGGTGCGCAGTCGGGAACTCGGTGGCGGCGACCCCCCCGAATCATACCCGCAAAAGGTGACTGGGGGCAACGTCGAATAGCGGGAGCAGACTGCTACGATATAAGAGCTGCGCCCTAGACACGCTATTGCCTTGGGGGCACACTGGCATTGAGAGGCATGCAGAGACCTGATTGGGGGGCCCTGAGGAACGTGAGACTGCGCGGAGGCTACGGTGATCGGCTGTGTCTCGGCCCCCACCGCCCCCCGGAACAATCCGCTGCACTATATAATAGGGCCAGAGAAGAGTACAGGGGGCAGGTGCTGGAAGCAGTGTCCCCTCCCCGCGACTGGACGGAGACAGGTCCACAACAGACCCGAGGCGCCATTTTTGAATGGACGCTATTGCCGCCATTTTAAAAGGAATCTGAGTGGCAGGCGACCCTGGGGAAGTGTACTATGGAACCTGAGCAACGAGGATATTGTGAACTGATCTAAATACACTATGCTACCTGGCTCTGGTGGAGATATCTGAGGGGTGTCTAATAGAGCACCACTAGAACTAAAGTATTGTTTAATTGTCTGTCCTCTCTACCGGGAGTCACTACACTGCTGTTGGAGTGCTATTCAATGACGACGACGTAGTCTGGCAAAGGCTGCTAAGGACTGCGACTTGGAAGTGCCAGATTTTGCTTGGCGATATTACCCATCGGTGTACTAACATGGGGAAGCCAGACACCAGGCAACCCAAATTGAATTTTAAAGCGAAGCGCAACACACGTGGCGCACCCGAAGATCGCGATCTAGAAGCGGAAGGCGAGGCCCAGAATTCGACAACGGTGAAAGCTAACGACGTGCAAAGTGTACTGCAAGAAGTCCGTCAAGGCTTCGCTACCATAGTGGACAAATTTGACCGCATGTCCTCACGTATGGACGCAATTGCACATAAATTGGAGGGCCACGAAGACAGAATTAAGGATGTGGAAAGGCGTATTTCTGATTCGGAAGACACGACATCCCGGCATACCACACAACTCGCCCACATGGACAAGCTCCTGTGAGTCATAGCTTCCAAGAACGAGGATTTGGAAGCGCACAGTAGGCGCAACAATACACGCGTAATTGGAATTCCACAAACACAGGACGAATGGAAGAATATGTAGAGAAAATGCTTTTATCAGCTATAGGTGCGGAATCATTCTCAACCCAATTCATTGTGGAGCAGGCTTATAGATCGCTTGGGCCGCGGCCACCCCTGGGAGCCCATCCAAGGCCCATAATAGCAAGGTTCCTGAACTACAGGGACCGTGACATTGCCCTACGTGCAGCAAGGAGCAAGCAGGCCCTGTCCTATGACTGGAACACCTTCTCAATTTACCCAGACTTCACTCTCATAGTGCAGGAGGAGAGGCGCAAATTCCTAGATGTCAAAAGTAAAATGAGAAAGGTGCAGATTGATTATGCGTTATTGTACCCAGCGCGGCTCAGAGTTGCTCACCAGGGCAAGCAAAACTTCTTTACCAACCTGCATCAAGTTGAGGAGTTCCATAAACGAATCACTGACAGATTATCGATTTCCAAAAAATCGACCTACTATAACATCGAGTCTCTAATATCGATAGCACTAATATCGACACCCTATACTTAACATGTAAACTACAAAAATATCGAGCAAACTATATCGATGCACAAAAATATCGTCTACAGAAATATCGTTAGCATTATTTTCGAATACCATAATATCGACACTCAATACTACATATACCACACTACAATAATATCGAATACAAAAATTTCGATAGCACTATTTTCGTCAATATCAAAATATCGATAGCTAAATTATACTCCTTTTTTATATATAACACCAATAAATCTATTCTCTAAGTAATACACACATTTCTAATGACTTCACTAATGTATTTTCAAATAATTAAGTAACATTTAGTGCACAATATTGGTTTTTCGCTAACTGACGCAATTTGTATATAAACTCTTTGTAAACATACTTATTTAATACTTAGTACTCATTTTACATAAACTTTATTTATAACAAGAGTTTTATTTTACATAAATATATCATTTTAATTCCTTAACATAAACTATATAAGAAGATATATCTTAAATGTTTTACTTAAAAAAAATTCAAACTAACCAATAGTAACTCGTCTTTACATATCTGACCAATCAGATGGCAAAGTTAATTACACATAGACTATATAAACCAATCACAAACAGCCATACAAGTTGCAGGAAATATTCTTCGTGACCACATACTGCCAATTTTGGGAGCACCATCTATATTCTTCTCTTCAAGAAAATTCGTCCTAAAACTACAAGTAAGTAATCATATAACTCTGTTAATAAATTCTAATTTTTTTGTCTATTAATTATAGACCAAGATTTGTAACCTAATTTGTTATTTCTTTATGTACTTTACCTTTAAACAGACTCTACAAACAAATCAAGTTATACTTCAACTTCAAGATACAGGACACTTTACATTTAAAAAAGGTATCTACATATGTTTAACATTTACTTAGCGTTATTAGCCAATTATTGGCCTAATTTAAAACTCTATACTTTGTTTCTTAGCCTGTAAATCTTAATACATATTGTGCAGGCAGAATTTTTTGAGGAAAAAAAATTACAATGCTGTGCAAAAAATGTTTTCTTCCTGTTCTTAAATATGTTTTGATGTGCTTTTACTCATAATACATGTGTCATCATCGGTTCTTTTTAGCAATTAAGTAACAATGCTTTATAACAAATGTGTATTATTTATATAACATATAAACGCATTAGTAATTTTCATCAACTTTCTCTCTAAACAGAACACAAAGGTACAGAAAACAGATAATTCACATCAAAGAACAAACATTCTGCTACTACTATAATTCTCTTGGTAAGACCATAAATAAAACATAACTAGTCTTTATAAACTCTATGGAATGCACTAGAAATAAAATGCCTCTTGTTATGCATCTGTTAGTATAATCTTCCTGTTCGTAAATATGTTTTTTTGTGCTTTTACTCATAATACATGTATCATCCCCGGTTCATTTTAGCAAATAAGTAACAATGCTTTATAACAAATGTGTATTATTTATATTACATATAAACGCATTAGTAATTTTCATCATCTTTCTCTCTAAACAGAACTCAAAGTTACAGAAAACAGATAAATCACATCAAAGAACAAACATTCTGCTACTACTATAATTCTCTTGGTAAGTTCATAAATAAAACATAACTAGTCTTTATAAACTCTATAGAATGTACTAGAAATTAAAATGACTCTTTTTATGCATCTGTTAGTATAATCTTGGAAATTTCTCTTTTTACATTCAATTAACAAAACTATTTTTAGAGACATTATAACGTAAGAAATAAGTTACCAAGCCAAAAATGGTAACTTTTCCTATAACATACTTAATTATTTCTCAACAGACCGTGGCAATACAAGAACAACATCTAACTGAACAAGCATCTACTTTCGATAAATAGAACATTACTGTTGGTAAGTAAATTACTAGAAGAATACTAGCTTTATTTAAAATCTTTTATACATTTCATATTGTATTAATATTTGTATATTAACTTTTCTAGATACCAGAAGTAAAGAATGACTGATGATGCAAGATTTATTACATCTCAGAAAGGGAAATTTTTGTTATGCTATATGGGCTACATTTATACTCAAGAGAAACAAAAAGACCTTAAAGTGAATTGGAAGTGTACAAAATATTACTCCAATAAATGCTATGGCCGTGCTACAACAAGGGAAACTAGTGTTATAAATACCACTGAACATAATCACCCACCAAACATCTCCGAAATAGAAGTGAGATCCACTCTTGAAAATATCAAGGAATTAAGTACCAGATCAGAATTACCTACCAACGTAATTCTGAAAGAATTACTACCTAAAGTTCCCAAAGAAGCAAGAGGTCAGCTACCATCTATTTCTACCATTAAAAGAACAATAGCAAGAACCAAAAAAGCAAGTAGACCCAATATACCAACTCCAAAAACTTTTGAAGAAGTCATAATTCCGCCAGAGCTTGTAATTACTCATAATGAGGAGCCATTTATATTTTATGATAATCATAGCAAGGACAAAAGAATAATCATGTTTGCAACTAATAACAATATAAAAAAATTAACTGAAAGTACTACTTGGATGATGGATGGTACTTTTTCTATATGCCCAAAACCTTTCTACCAGTTATACACAATTCATGGGCAATATCATAATACCTGTATCCCCTGCATATATTGTTTATTACCAAACAAACAAGCCACTACTTACTCTGAAATCTTACAAAAAATAAAGGAACAAAGTTCTGACTACTTCCCAATGAAAATCATCATAGACTTCGAGCAAGCTATGATTAATTCTATTTTGAAAACGTACCCACACACATCCATTCAAGGATGTTATTTTCATTTCAATCAATGTCTCTGGAGACATTTACAAAAATCTGCCCTTAGTGTTGAGTATGCAACAAATATAAATTTTGCATACCAGATCAAACATCTCATTGCTCTGGCATATGTACCAGTAACTGATGTGGCCGAACATTACAATTTGTTAATTGAAAGTCCTTTCTACACCCAAAATGAGCAAAGACTCGCCCCACTTTTAGATTACTTTGAGGACAACTGGGTAGGAAGACTACATAGGTCAGGCCACAGACGCCAGCCAAAATTTGCAATTCCCTGGTGGAATGTCTATCTACCAACACTCAACCAAGAAGCAAAAACGAACAATGCTGTTGAAGGTTGGCACAATGCCTTCCTCTCTTCTACTGGACGTACAACACCCACATTACACAAGCTAGTCTCAGCTATACAAAAAGAGCAAAGCTTTCAGGAACTACGTATGCAGCAATCAGTCATACAACTGAAACCAAAACTCTCTAGACAAACTGCTCAAATGTATTTATATCTACAACAGCAAGTCCAACTATATCCGACAACAAGAGGACTGGAATATTTAAAAATGATAGCCAAAACATTGAACTAATTGCTATAACTAAATTAATTGATAGAGATCAAAAAATATCCTTAATTTAAAAAAACACATATTTTAATATAATAAAAAATATTTATTTAGTCTAATTTATTTTTTAACACTATTCTAAAAAGACAAAATAAATATATTATTATATCACAATATTTGTTTTTAAAAACTGCTTCCATCCAAATAAAAGAACATAAATTTATAACTTACCTTTAAATAGAACATCATAAAGATAATCCTTTATCCGACAATACAATGTGTAAATATCAAACACTTAATCCAACGATTCATTAATTATGTTTTCTTTAACTCTGCAAAAACTATCCATCATCCAAATTAAACGACTATTTAAATGCCATTTACAATAACGACTGTTATCTTAAAGTGTGATAAAAATATCACCGAACTCAAAATATAAAGGCAGAATGTAAATCATCTCCGTTCTAACAACTGAAACACACTTCCTTTCCCTTAAAAAAAAATTATCGGAAACGGAAATAGCTGTTTCAAAATACGAGAAAAAAAAACAGCTAAACAATCCCACCGACATAACACTAACAAATATCCCAGAATATTTAAACATAATATTCCTATTTATTTATAATTTCATTAAATTATACCACATACTCATTAACTCCAACTATTTTAAATGGCTCAAAAAGTCGTGACCGAAAATACGTATTGATTCCACTCCATTATATGTAAATAGTCATACTTTAATTCTCAACCCCAAAATACCAAAATATAACCTTTTATTATAATTTACAATACTTTAACAATATAAAAGTAGATTCGTACCTACTCAAAAGTGAACCTGCTTCCAACCGCGACTTTCCATTTACCAAAATAACGCAAAAAGACAAAGAGTGGTTACAAAAGAAACGATCCAAATAATATGTAACTGTGAAAAGAACTACTATAAATGTCGATTATTGTTATATATATGGCTCGAAATTATGTGTAATGTTAAAAAAATTGTATAGTATATTGTGAATAGAAAATGTTTTTGCCTGTATATTAATTATATATTACATACTTTTAATATTTATTACATTAAGTATAAAAAAATAAAAATATTTAATGTAATATTTATTAAAATTATTATATAACTAAATGTGTAATATTGTTTTTGTTTATCAGATTTAGATGTTTACAATATGACTAATATGTGAAAATTGTTATTATTAAAACGTATTTATTAATAATAATAATCATACATAAGAATATTGTAATGTTAAAAGAATCATTGATGATGATGTCCATGTTCTAATTAGGATATTTATATTATATTATAATTTTAAAAGTGTTCATATGTTAATATCATCATCAGTATATCACTATATATTAAAAATTAGTGACTTATGTTTTTCATTACACATGTTGATGTTTTATTAAGAAACAATAATAGTATTATGTATGTATAATATCATACATTACATTATGTGAACTAACCATTTTTTCTCTACAAATTTAAAGTACTTGTCAAGAAAATTACTATAAAATGTGATTATTAAAAAGACATTGTCCTCCATTTTTTTTTATATGTATACCAAAGATAGCTTAATAAAATGTATATATGTTCGTATATTTCAAGTGTTGAATAAAAAAATTTACTGGAAAGAAAACTGGTGTCATTATTTTGTATTACCTATGACAAAATCATTTTTATGAATTTTTGCAAAAGTATTATAACTGTAATGTTATATCTATTTCTATATACCACATGTAAATAAAGAACATACTATACACTGAAGTTATAAAAATTATTATTCATACACCCATATACATATAATATCAATTTTTGAAAAACACATAATTAAATGTTTAAATATTCCGACTCCAATAACCAATTACTTTCGGTAATTGCTTCTCAAAAACAGTAATTAATTTACAATTAGAAATGCAATCACCATTTAATTAGAGTAAGTGCAGAACACAGAACATATAAAATTTACTCTTCCAACACCAATTAACAATTAATTTAAGTAACTGCAGGACATTAAATATGAATTAATTACTATAAAAAAAGAAATGTAAAAAAATTAATAATTTATTGCATTAAAATTAATTTAATATAATAATTTTAATTTAAAAATAATCGTAATTTATGTTTTCCCTGTACCCCTATGATAAAAAACTGACCCTGAAACCTAAAAATACCCCTTCACCCACAAACTAAAAACTGACCCTGAAACCTCACAAAACCTCTTTACCCACAAACTAAAAACTGACCCTAAAACCTAAAAATACCCCTTTACCCACAAACTGAAAACTGACTCTGAAACCTCACAAAACCCCTTTACCCACAAACTAAAAACTGACGCTGAAACCTTACAAAACACCTTTACCCACAAACTAAAAACTGACCCTGAAACCTAAAAATACCCCTTTACCCACAAACTAAAAACTGACCCTGAAACCTGACAAAACCCCTTCACCAACAAACTAAAAACTGACCCTGAAACCTAAAAATACCCCTTTACCCACAAACTAAAAACTGACCCTGAAACCAAACAAAACCCCTTCACCAACAAACTAAAAACTGACCCAGAAACCAAAAAATACCCCTTTACCCACAAACTGAAAACTGACTCTGAAGCCTCACAAAACTCCATTACCCACAAACTAAAAACTGACCCAGAAACCTAAAAATACCCCTTTACCCACAAACTGAAAACTGACTCTGAAACCTCACAAAACTCCTTTACCCACAAACTAAAAACTGACGCTGAAACCTTACAAAACACCTTTACCCACAAACTAAAAACTGACCCTGAAACCTAAAAATACCCCTTTACCCACAAACAAAAAACTGACCCTGAAACCTGACAAAACCCCTTCACCAACAAACTAAAAACTGACCCTGAAACCTAAAAATACCCCTTTACCCACAAACTGAAAACTGACTCTGAAACCTCACAAAACTCCTTTACCCACAAACTAAAAACTGACCCAGAAACCTAAAAATACCCCTTTACCCACAAACTGAAAACTGACTCTGAAATCTCACAAAACTCCTTTACCAACAAACAAAAAACTGACCCTGAAACGTTACAAAACACCTTTACCCACAAACTAAAAACTGACCCTGACACCTAAAAATACCCCTTTACCCACAAACTAAAAACTGACCCTGAAACCTCACAAAACCCCTTTACCCACAAACTAAAAACTGACCCTGAAACCTTACAAAACACCTTTACCCACAAACTAAAAACTGACCCTGAAACCTGACAAAACACCTTAACCAACAAACTAAAAACTGACCCTGAAACCTAAAAATACCCCTTTACCCACAAACTAAAAACTGACCCTGAAACCTGACATAACCCCTTCAACAACAAACTAAAAACTGACCCAGAAACCTAAAAATACCCCTTTACCCACAAACTGAAAACTGACTCTGAAACCTCACAAAACCACTTTACCCACAAACTAAAAACGGACCCTGAAACCTAACAAAACACTTTTACCCACAAACTAAAAACTGAGCCTGAAACCTAAAAATACCCCTTTACACACAAACAAAAAACTGACCCTGAACAGTTAAAATACCCCTTCGCACATACACAAAAACCAGACCCTAAACGCACAAAATTTACCTTTGATAAAACTAGCCACCCTGACCTACTATAAACTCTACATCCCACTCCTAAAAATATGATACATTTATTTATTTAATATCTACTACATTATATATTTTTGATTCTTTTTACTACATACACAAAATACCTCAAATTAGAACAACAACCTAATAGTGTTCATAATTTCGTATTTGAATAATATTTATATAAAATTTCGATTCGAAACTAAAATGAAATACAACGCGAAATTTTTACTTCTATGATTAGAGTATACTTTGTTTATACACTACCCACCCTTATCCCCTTGAAAATATACATCCCACTCATAACATAATTAGTCAAATATTTTCAGAAAATATATGAAAATAGTATAATTACAAATATATTTAAGTATATAAACAACAGCAAACTTAAAAAAGAAAGACTATATTCGAATAAAATCGATATCATTTCGCAAATATCGAAATATTAATTTCAATTTTTGAAATTTCGCAAATTTTTTTGAAATTGCGAAAATGAAATTTATATAATTACCCTCTATATTTTTAAAACACTACCCACCCTTATCCCCTATAAACTCTACATCCCGCTCCTAAATTTATAGTAAAAATAATACAAATATGTAATGTAATATTTTAATATTTAAAAAATTTTTATTTACATACACAAAAATTAATCATAATGTTTAATTAACTCCCTAAATTTCGAACACATTTCGACTACTCCAAAACAATTTTTATAAATATCGAAATTTAGAAATCTAAAGGAAATGCGAAATTTAATATTTTACAATTTCACTATACTTTTTTAAAACACTACCCACCCTTATCCCCTATAAACTCTACATCCCGCTCCTAACATTAATATACAATTATTTAGTAAAAAAATAAATATTTAGATATATGTACACAATGTATTAATATATATCCAAAATCAAAGAACAAATAATTTAACAATACTCAATAATTTTATATAAAATTTCGCATTTATAAATATTTTGATTAAAATTTCGCGAAATTATATATTTACTTCAAATGCGAAATTTATTATTCCATATTTACACTATACTTTTTTAATACACTACCCACCCTTATCCCCTATAAACTCTACATCCCGCTCCTAGACTTCTTACTAAAAATAATAAAATTATATATAAAAATGATCTTATATATAAACTACATATAAATAAATCATTACTTAACATACTTTAAAACATCACTTTAACATATCGATATTTTTGACAATCGATATTTTCACCATCGATATTATTGATTTCGACATTTATGTCTTCGATGTTTTTAACACACACATAAATCGATATTTTCTACTACGATATTTTTGGTTTCGACATTTCGTACCATCGATATTTTGGACTCGATATTATGGTACATCGACATTAACAACTCGATATTTTGACTGTCTACCCCATAAACAAGTGAAGCGTGCACACCGAACTGACGGAGAATTGTCGGGCTCCCAGCAGTCTGCATAAACGGGCGCTGAAGACGACTCGCAGTGATACGTTTCCACATCAGGGACACTTGAGTATTACCTGTTATTACCTAAGATATTGGGAATGGAAATGTAGCTAGACTTCAGAGACTGTATGGTGTATCATTTTGATGGGACTATGGAGATGTACCTGTAGTGTACTGGGCACCTTCACCCCCCTCTTTTGTAGTCTGGTGGGTGCATTTCAGGAGGGTTCAAATGGGGGAGTTTTTTTTTGTGCTGCCACCTAGAAATGTCCCCCAGCAGGTGTTCCCCCGGGAAGGTAAAATCATGACATTAGCTGGATTTGTATTGTTTTCTTTGCAGTTGTTGCTGTATTTGGTTTGGTTTGGGGAACTGGGAGGGGTGGGAGAATGGGAGCCTACTACATCCCAATTGGGACTCTCTCTATGGGAGGGAGGCCATGGCGAAGAGATAGGTACATTGCATATTGGTTTGGCATCAGGACTATGCTATTGATATGAGTAAGACAAATGTATTTCTTTATTTAAGTTTTTTTGTTGAGGTTTGGGTGGGGGGGTGGGTGACTATTTTTGTCAAGTTGGGGCTGCTTCAGTGGGTGTAGGGCGATGTTTGGGAGAGCTGTTGGAGTTTACACATGGGCATCATAGAGCAGGACAGTATACTTTAAGGATTGGTCTCATCTGCAGACGATTATGGTGTTACTTTGCTACCACACAAATTGGAAGTGTACTATTGGCATGCACATATCCTGACTATTCCCCTTTGGTTACAAGACGCTTACATGACACATACACTGATACATGGCTGACACTCAACCGGACAAACTGAATATACTCACATGGAATGTCAGAGGGTTAGGAGACCCGCGAAAAAAATGCCATATACTGACTTATCTAGACAGACACCAGGTGCACATAGCGATATTGCAAGAGATGCACGTTTGCCCCCGTGGTGTAAACACCTTTGCCAGTAGGTGGGCTGAGCACAGGGTCTTTTTCTCTTATTCCACATATGCGAGGGGTACGGCCATTCTCATTAAGAAGCGCACACCCTTTATGCTAGCTGGGACCACCTGGGACACACAGGAGAGGTATTGCCTTACATGGGGTAGGCTGGGCTCTGATTCGGTGATACTGACCTGCTGCTATGGGCCGAATGTTGATGACCCGGATTTCTACATTGAGCTATGGGCAAAAATAATTGGCATAGGATCTAACCACATCATTTGGGGGGTGATTTCAACATTTGCACGCGCTCCAAACTTTGATAGATCTCACTCGGCCTCCATCACTATACTAAAGCGCGTGCTGTCTTGCATGACACACTAGTCGAGTATAACTTAATAGATGCCTAGAGACACATGCACCCCCATAAGTTTGAAGGAACACATTACACTACACAGGCAGCATCGTGGGCACGATTGGACTATTTCTTCTTATCCAGGGGACTATGCCCAGCCATTTCTAGGGTCCAACATTTACCTCGTACATATTCGGATCATGCGCCTGTCCACCTTACGTTATCCTACGCAGATTATGGCCCCCGCGTAATAGTTGGAGATTGCAAGCCATTGTTTTATTAGACACAGTCTTCCAGGAAGAATTGAGGGAGGAAATAGGCGACTTTTTTGTACGGAATAAAGACTCAGTGGATAGTGTAGAGGCTTTTAAAGTCACACTTAGGAGTTATTGCATATCAAAGGGAGCGGGTGTACTAAGAGATATTGTGAACACACTGCATATACTTGAAAAGGAGCTCAAGACACTAGAGACTTCCCTGGCTTCGCGCCCTGATAACCAAATACAGCCGAAACTCAGGGAGACACTCACCCTATACATGGATGCAGCTCACAGAGAGTAGCAGTTTAGAGGGCATTATTGGACGGCCCGGCGATACGGAGCGGGGGATAGGCCAGGCAAGGCTCTTGCAGACATGATTAGACGACCAAGATACACAAACTATGTGCTGGAGCTTGAGGGTCCTGGGAGGAGTACTATATAGAGATACTACGAACATACTTAATGCCTTCACTGCACACTATGAGAAACTGTACACCACACAACGAGTAGATAAGCTGGACCTGGATGCTTATTTGGGAGACATTACGCTGGGATGGCTGAACGATGTCCAGCGAAAGTTTTTGCGTGCTCCGTTCGAGCTGGATGAAATGAGGAAAGCAATCATGCATATGCAATCAGGGAAAGCCACCGGAACGGATGGCATCCCCATTGAATTTTACAAAACTTACATAGATCAGATGGCCCCAATATTGCGTGAAGTCTATGAAGATGCTCTAGATACAGGCCTCCTCTATGAGGGAGGCCCTCATCACTTCGCTTCTGAAACCCGGGAAGTCGCCCCAAAAGTGTGACTCCTACAGACCTCTATCTTTCCTTAATAGTGATGTAAAGATACTGGCCAAACTCATTGCGACCCGGCTCAGTTTATTATTGGAGAATCTAATTCTGCCTGATCAATCCGGCTTTGTCCCTGGAAGGGCCCCGTCTCACAATTTGCGGACACTGTTGTTTACTGTGTTGAAAAATGTCTCCCCGGAGTTGTCCGTGGCGGGAGTTTTTTTAGACGCCACAAAGGCGTTCGACTCATTTGAATGGGACTATATTTTTGGAGTGATGCTGCAGAAGGGCTTCCCCCCCTTTTCATATCCTGGATCCAGCTCCTATATGGTTCACCGGTTACCAAAGGGCTTATTAATGGCAAAGTATCCCCAGCTTTTCCAGTCTCAAGGGGCACAAGAGTGTCCTCTGTCACTCTGTCACCCTTACTCTTTGCACTTTCAATTGAACCACTGGTGGCCAAGGTACAGCAGCACCACCGGTACAGGGCGTTGCGATGCAATATGAGTCAGATATTGATCTCTTTATATGCGGACGATATTACGCTATATGTCCGGGATCCGCTACACAATCTCAATCCACTCCTCAGGGAGTTTATTGTGTTCGGGAAACTGTCTGGTGTTCAAATCAACTGGGGCAAGTCTTGTGTTTTCCCATTAACAACCACAACGTCCCACTTTCCATTGGACTATCCATTGGAATGGTGCGAGGATGAGCTGAAGTATTTGGGTATTTGCATCACGAAGGATAAGATGAGCTAATGCAGTTAAACTACGGCACGGCAATGATGCGTATAACAGAGAGCTTGTCCCGCTGGATCACACTCCCACTCTCTATGGCAGGGCGGACATCCCTCATCAAAATGGTGATACTACCACAAGTGTTTTATCTATTTCTGAACATACCTTTTTATCCAGGGTCATACTTTTTTAAGACGCTCCGATCTGAATTACTGCGCTTGGTATGGGGAGGCAAGCAACCAAGGTTGCAGTGGAATGTTCTCATCCGGCCCAACTCCAAAGGGGGCTTCGGGGTCCCTAACTTCGAATTGTATTATTACAGTGCGCAGGCCCATTATGCTTACTTTTGGAAACACCAACCCCGTTATATGCTACAAGTGGCCGCAGATCATTGGCTGGCACATCCAATTCCTATAGCAGGAGCACTGTATGACACCGACCACGATCACTTGTACTATCACAGCATGGGCCTTTATAAGTCGGTCACTGCACACCCTGCTGTTATACTCACCGCTCCTCCCACTTGGGGGGACCTGTTTCATGACGGTCAATTCTGGAAATTGGAGAATATATTTCACGACTTGCCCCAAACGCCACTTGATGTTTTCCTATATATCGGCCCACGGCAGGGAATCGGGCGCTCTTTCCGGATTTTCCGACTGAGCCTGAAGTTCTTGCACCACTGCAACTAACCCTTCAGAACGCCTCGCCCAAGCGCCTTTTCTCGTCGATCTATCACATGGTGCACACGCAGAAAGAGGAACCACAGGTATTGGCTAGGGACCGCTGGGACTCAAAGCTGGGCTTCGTATTGTCGGATGACCAATGGGAATTTTGCTTGTTACAGACGGAGCAAGTTTCGGCTAGCAGCAGGCTTTGCATTATCCACTATAAATGTTTACACAGATTATACTACACCCCTGCTCGATTGTACCGTTATAAGCTCAGGGACACAAATAAATGCAACAGATGTGGATCAGTGGGGGCAGTTTTTCTACATTTAGCTTGGGAATGCCCCGTGATACACGAATACTAGAAGCTGGTTTTTGAAGCTCTAGAATTAATGGTGAACATACACATTGAGCCCACACCACTGCTGGCCCTGCTGGGCTACGTTAAACCACTACAGGCGGCGCACCGCAAATATGTAGCACTCGCACTACTAATTGCCAAAAGACTGGTGGCGTGCAAGTGGCGAAGGGGTAGGGCACCAACGTTTAAGGTATGGATTAATGACCTTGTACATTGCCAGGAGCAACTCACTACATACGTGGAAATATTACCTAGCACACCCAGACCCAGGGACATCTGGGCACCCCTGACATGTTACCTGTTGAAGCGCCCACGAGACGAACCTGTACTACAAGCACCATAGCTGTTAACAAAACATATCAAGCGCTCTCAAATACCCTCTTATAAGATGAGAAATTAATGAGCTGTTATGACTGTAACGTCCCCCTGTGCTATGTGACGCACCGAGCTCTATGAGGCGCTTGGCAGCACTTTATGGAATTATTGTAACATGCTGTTGGATATGCCTGATCTATACTCAGATGCTTTTTAACACATACAGTGCTGAGCTTGTATACGTTGAAGACTGGGATGTATCTCACTGTGGATTTCATTTTATAACATTGATGCATAAAAATGCCTTCATTATCTCTGACAGAATATGTACCAGTACTGCTTATAATCACTATATGAAGCTGTGACTGCAAAGTGGTGTACATGTGTAAACTCTGTGTGTTTATTTCATCTGTTCTGCACTGACAAAATAATAAACAGAAGTTTAAAAATTGTTTTTTAAAAAAGCTCCATGGAGGCCTTAAAACTGTTGAATGTTTCATGCTTTGCCCATTTCTAAATTAAAATCAGGACTTTGAGACAATTTGCATTGCAAAACCTAAACTTCCAGAGAAAAGTGTGCATACAAATACCATTAAGACGCTAAAACTCAGAAAAGCCAAATTAGCAGAGAAAAAATCTGCAAGCTTTTTCCTTCTTTACTGGGCTTTATTAGAGTGAAGATGATCTCTCAATGCACATAAAACGTTTTCCCATATGAAAACAATCTTAAACTAAAAAACTTCGACAACTTCACCATTTCTAAAATGGTTATATGTGCAAAGCTTTGCTGATGTAAAAATAATTGTGCACACCCTTACATAAAATCACTTATTTTGCATTCTACTGTCAACTACAGAGGAGGAGAGGTTGAGGGGTTGCCCTCAACAGCATCCGGTAGTATCTGAGTACTATCACTATGTTACTACAAAACATACGAAAGAATGCAATTTGTGAATAGGCCCTTCTGTGTTTTAGAGCAGACAACTAAGAATAATACAGATTGTGTTGCCATGGAGTCTTCTTCCAAATTAAATCCTGGTTCCCTAGATCACACTGTGATTCTCAGATAATTGCACAAAATATATCAACAGCAGAGCCTTCAGGAGTAAGGCAGGTATTAAAACCTTGTTGGTAAAAGTGTGTGTTTTGCCAATAAATGTATTTTTTTTAAATAAAAGTTGAAAACAAACGGTAGTCACACAGTGAAAAGCTTTAATACGAGCAACATGCGTGTTAAAATCTCCAACTGGTTTCTCAATCACAGACCGGCTTTAAGTGGTTTCGTACTATTTCTAAATTAAAAAATAAGGCCCACAAAAGCACAGTGAATTAATTGCATGTACCGAATAAACGGACGGAATGAAATTTCCGACTTAAGTACCACTCTAAATTATGTCAAGGGTTGAAGATGGCTATTGAACATGTTTGCAATTACAGTGAAGGATTTCACACCCTCTTAATGCTTCCCTTTCTCATTTAAATGATCTTCAACAAGACATCAATTAATATAAATCGGGAAGGTTGTTTTTTTTTCTCGACCACAGATCGTCCTCTCTCTCTGCCTCTCTCTCGGAAACACCAGTTTATGTCCCCCCGTTTATCCGACACCTTAATAGCTAAACCCGAGACCTCTCAGCTTATTGTGCACACAAATAGATCCAGTGTGATCTGTGGGAGCATTAGAAGAATGATTTGCCTCAACTGGCCCAGGCAGATCGGGTGCCCATTGTGGGCAGGCACAATGTGAAGATGAGGTGTGCCTAAGTGCCTTTGCTGGCAAGCATATGTTTACAAGGTGTCATTTAGAGGTCGCAAGGGGTCGCAGCTGTAACCTCTGGCTCGCCCTTTGTGATCCCAGGAACTTGCCTTGGCGACCCATGAACACAAGGGTAGTTCGTCCTATGAACGTCAATTGTAGCTCCACTTTCCTTGTTTTCTGTCTACTTGTATTACACTAATATTCACTATTAGGGGCATATTCTCAAGTTAGTGGCACTTTATCGCAGCCAAAGTGGCGATAAATATATTACCCTGTTCAGAAGATGGTGCAAACAGCCGAGATCAGCAGTTTTCCTGTGATAGCAGCTGCAAAAAAACATTGACACAAACGAATCCCGCAACTATTGCTAATGAGATTCAGAGAGTAGACATTCCCGTGCAAAAATCCACGACAACACCACATCACAACATTCTCAACGACCAGCCAGATCGGTGATAAGATCAGAAAACATGCGATAAGGCATGTAGCAGCCGAAAATTAATACCTGCTCTGGCTTGGTGTAAAGATGGATGACAGCCTGCACCAGAAAAGGGAGACAAGGCCAGAGTCACACCTGAAGGGCAACAGATGCCATGGAGGAACTGATCATGCAGGCCGGACACCCAAGAGGGCCACAACACCCACCGCCACCACTCCCAGTACATCCCCCCACCCCCCCGGACCCCACCGCCTCCCCCGCGGGACCAACACTGAGGCGGCGCAGACAAAGACAGCGACCCTCATTAAACGCACCAACCACACAGACCCAACACCAGAGAGTGTCATTGCCCACTACTGGCTCAAAGGGACAATGATCCTCCACATCCTGACCACCATTGTCCACAGGCTGACTGTACCAACACAGCAGACAACCAACATACCACCTCAGACAAAGCTGCTGGCTGTGCTGCACATGTGAGCCACTGGTACCCTCCAACCAACAACCGCCAGAATAGGATGAGTCTAACAGCCAGCCCAATACAAGTTCTACACAATGGTCTTGGATGACATCATTAGCTTGGTACCCCACTATCTATACTTTCCCCACACTGCGCAGGAACAAGAGGAGACTAAGCAAGGTGTCTACGCCATTGCTGGCTTCCTGGACATGTGAGGGGGCAATTGACTGCACACATGTCCTACTTTTGCCCATTGGCCGCAGCAGAAAGCACACATATTCCATCAATGAGCTGGTAATAGTGGACCATTGGGGAATCTCCACCAACGTTGACGCCAACCACACAGGCAGTTAGCATGATTCCTACATCTTCCAATAGTCCATCATCAACCAGCGCTACCAGGATGGCACCTATGGAAAAGCACTGCTCATTGGCTTGTTGGCAAGTACCAAAAGAACACATCTCAACTCCACAATCATGCAACGCACAACACTGGGAATGCACATGTTACAAACTCACATCCAACATGCCAAACAACATGCCCACCCACCAGACCCGACAGGACACCTTACTGTGGGAACCTGGGCCAGCCATGCACATAGGCCATCAATGACATGGCATTTCAGCCACATGATAGCAGATCGTGGGAAGAGGTGGGGACCAGGCATGTGCGAAGGAGGCAAGTGACCCATGAATGAGAATGTACACAATGCCAAGTGTGGAGTGGATGTGACTGTCAGACTGCAGTATGCAGACCACACACATAACCATATCGACATACACCACTGGTGTTTGGAGTGTAGTGGACAGCGGATGCAACCATGTCACCCCAGCCAGTGGGGAAGCTCGTGGAAATGTAGCTTGTTACGTCCCCCCGCAAGCATGAGCAGAGTGGGCTGGCCCGGTGTACACCAGGCTAGCGTAGGGATGTGAATAAAAGGCACGTAACTCTGGGCGTGGTCCTCTTCCGCAATGCCGAACGTGTCTGCCAGGGCGGCACCACTCAACCCGCCACAAGGCCGACGCCGTTGCTGTGAGCGGTGTTGCCTGCAATCCTGGGCGCCAGCTGCACGCCGGGCCGCTGGTCCCCGAACCAGTCCTGCCCGCCTCTGCGCACAGAGGCCTCAATGCTCACCTGCTGACAATGGCGTGTCGAAGAGGGCCCACCAAGTGCTGGTGCAAGCTCCAAGCCAGAGGGCCGCGACCCAGGCAGGCTCCTCAGACCATCACGGCCTCCGCGACATAGGCCCGCAGTACTACTTTCTCTTTTATGTACTCTACCGGCATACACAGTGGACTAGTAGGTCACACATTTGGAACTGAGTCTTGATTACACTATGGCAGAGGACAATGTTTATGGCTGAGTTTAAGTCACTATACTCCATTCGATGTGGTGCCAACAAGTCTGCATTCCAACCACATGTGTCTGGGGGCCCAGGCAGACTACTGCCCTCGGGCCACACTGCGCTCGAGTAGGACACACATGTTGAACTGAGTCTTGTTTTTTCAATGGCAGAGTACATATCATTGCACGCATGGAGAGGTGTAAGAGGATGAGGCGTTTCAGTCAGGAGGAAAAATGATCATCATTACAGAGGGGATCTAACATTACCAACAACTGCCCTGGTGTCACTAACTCTGTGCATCGCGAGCCAGAGACACTTGGCTGTGGGCCACTGCTGAGCGCTGCCTCCGGCCTATACTGCGGTAAAGTAGGTCACACATTTGGGACTGAGTCTTGATTTAGCAATGGGCGAGTTCATATAATTGTACTGGCATCATCGTAGACTGCATCCCCTCTCAGCCCCAGTGCCACTAAGTCTGTTCCCCGACATTCATGGACGCTCTCTGGTTGAACTTTGGTGAAGTCTGAGTCAATGGACTGGGGGTTGTCTTCATCATCATGTAGCTGATACCGAATTTGTGGTGAAAACGAGGCTGTAGCATTCCACTACTCCATTTGCTGCTTTTGGACGGCTTCTGCCCTCTGCATCATGCCCTGGAGGACACCTTCCACTGTCCCCCACAACCCTCCACCACATTATTACTTGGACATCGACGAGGACCCGCTCAGTCAGCGTGGCCCTGCTTCAGTGCACCGCAAGGCACCGTCCTGTGGCGGTGTGCTTGTGCTGGCCTCTGTGCATCCTGGGCCACTGACTCTGTGCAGCTCAACTCAGGGACCCTGCCTTCTGAGATATTGGACTACCTCTGAGACGATGGCCTTGGGTCATCAACGCCATGTGTCTGTGGCCCTGCGCTCTCCGCTGCCTCTGGCCTCAACTGCGGTCCACCAGGGCTCACAAATCAAATCGGGTCCTGATCGGCCTGGACGTCGCATCACCGCAGGAGTTGCACGCCACCACCGCTAGGACCACCTCCAACTGGCAGACTAACGGAGTTGCTGATATCTGTCGGAATGCCATCATCTGCATGATACCCTGCTCAGCAATCCAGGTGCCCCAACCTCAGTGCACTACAACTCATGGACACTTCTGTTTGCATATTTGGAGACCTCTGTACTTGCTCCGGCTACTTCCATGATGCTCTGCAGTTGTTTCTGTGATGCTCGTGTTTTCTGTTTCCGTTTTAATAGTGTTGACTGTTCAAGTTGTTGCCAGCACCACCACTCTGTGAGGGCTGGCTTACACTCACCCCACACACATCCAGCACAGGCGTCACTGTACATGTGACCCTGACAATAAAGGGGCCGGGTTGCACGTGCCCGTAGCCAGTTCCACAAACTATCTGCGTGTATCCGTGCGGTCATGATGTGTGCATGAGGGCCCCGGGCCCTACAACATTACATTGTGCTGTGTACAGCGAACGCAAACATGTCACCGCAGACAGCGGGTTAGAGCTTGGACATGTAGCTTTGTCATCAGCCACTCAATACATAAGAGGAGTTGACTGGGCCGTTGTACGCAGGTCCAGCGTGGGTGTGTGAATGATGATTGTGTGCCTCTGTGTACTGGAAATGTACAATTGCATGTGTCTCTGTCGCAGTGTAGGTCTCCTTTGTGGGGTCAAGGTGGTCCCTGAAAGGAATTAGACACCCACGTATGTCATCTAGTTCGTCTTCCATTGGTTCAGACCTCACCCGCACCTGTTCGGCCACCCCCGTTTGGCATTCTGACACCTGGCATTAGAATGCCATGTGTGGCTGGGTGAAGTGTTAGGGCCCAGCCATGCTGGCGGGTGCTTCCTGCTGTGAGGTCTGTGCAGGGCCTAGGTTCTCCTCTATGTAGCTTGGCTGCCCTGGTCCTGGTGGTGGGTTGCCTGGAATGTCCATGAGCTGTTATAGGGTATGGGTGTCGAGGGTGTGGTGGTCCTCTCCAGCATCACGGACGAGTTGTCTACTCTGCTCTACTGGAGGTGTTTTTGTCCCTGTGCAATGTGAAGGAGAGATGCATGTTGATATTGTGTTGACATGAATGTTGGTGCATGGTTCTTGTTTACATGCAGACTGTATGCCAATGTACATTGTGACTGTTTGAGAGGTACTGGATTTTTGATGCCGGACAGTGGACATTTGGACTTCATGACAGTGGTGAGGTTGTACGCCTACATTTCCATCCCACAGTTTCCTGCTTTGTTAGATGTAGTTGGCCTGTTTCTGCGAATCTGCGGTGCCAGTTGTGTCCTCTGTTCTGCAGTGTCGGGTTCGCCCTTTGTACTGCATGGTTGTTGATGTGGATGTATGTTATTGTTATGTGTGTGTGCTGCAGTGCGCCACGAGATCAGGGACATGATTCAGGGTCATTGTGGGTGTGCAGTGTACTACACATCATTGTGCATGTGTGCCATTGTACTCATCTCCTCTCATCGCCCCAGTCCATGGTCGTTACTCACCCTGTTGGTGTTGTGTCAGGTCCCCTAGAGCTGTTTCAGGACTCCCAACTCCTTGCACCGTCTCCACACTGATGACTGTGGCCTCCATTATCTCCAGCTCTTCTTGTGGAGCAGAACTTCCACCTCCTGTCGCTGTTGCTGCCTTCCTGTTGGCAGCGGGTTTGTGCTTGGTTTTGCTTTCCACATCATGCCAGCACCTCTTGGCCTCCTCCATTGACCTCCTCGACACTCTGACTGCATTCACATTAGTCTAATTGTGGGTCAGTAGATGGTGGTGTTCTGTCACCTCCGTGACGGGGATCTGGTTTTGCAGCGGACTGCACCCCGTCTTCCTCTTCCTCTACTCCTTGCCCTGCCCGACCCCGAGGTTCCTTGCTGGATTGTCTGTGGGGCTTGTGGGGTTCGCGTTGGGTTCTGCACTCGGTCTGGGTGCATCCATGGTTCTACATACTTCGAATTGGTATTGGTGTGTTCTTTTTGTTGCTTTTATAGTGCTTGTTCCCACATGACGCGTGGGATTTCCAGGCCTGTCGCTGGTTTTCGCAATTTTTTGTATTGCGACTGACCTCATCGCATCTTTTTTTGCGTTCATGTTTTTTCATTTTTGCTGCATGGCGTTGACTTTATCGCAGACATTTGGCGCATTGTCGTGGGCCGATCGCATGGTACCTCTGTGTTGTGAATACTTAGTTAACACAGCGTTATTTTCCTGCGACAGACTGGGATATGAAGAGTTGCGTTAAGCTAAATTTGAGGTAATTATCACACGTACTTTCGAATATCCCCCTTAGTGTAATAAAAAAGGAATTACAATTAGTTGAGAAATTATCCTCCCTTGCAGCTAAGGTAAGTAAAAATAAATTTTTAAAGTATGTGGTGGGCATGACTATGGGTGACAGTGCATAAGTGAGAACGATTGTGTGAGTCTGTGTGTTAATGGCTGTGTATGAATAGGTATGCGTTTGTGAGTGAATGTAAAGGTTAAATAGCTTGTGATCTCACGCCAATTACCTCCAAAGTTTATGTGGATTCATTTTCATTTCTGCACAGTGCAGCATGCGCTTAGTGATACTAATAAAAATACAAAAATAAATTGAACAACTGCAGTAAAACACACTTGGACTAGAAGGGATCTTCCCTGAAGACTTCAGTACAGCGGGCTGAAATCACGTTAGCCTGGTAACGTTAATGGTGAGTTTTCTGCACAGGGCCTGTGCTAATGAACGTCTGTCCTGCAAACAATTACCCTCCTGCGGGGATTTGCCCAACAAACTAAAATCACTCTTGTATCATGAGGGTTAAACAGTTGGCATGGAATAATGTTGTGAACCTATGGTAATCATGTCACATTTGAGAAATGTATCAATGTCAATAGTAGGAAACTTTGGGGCAGATTTACAAGTCCCCTGCGCCACTTTTGCGTTACTTTTAACATGGGAAAAGTGACGCAAAAGTGGCGCAAGGGGCTTATAAATCTGCCCCTTTATCTTTCGGTTTGCTTGTTGCCCCGCAGCTGAGCCGAGTGAAGCATAATAAAAAGAAAATGAAAAAAAATGGGAAAATTAGCATATGTGCAAATGCAAAAGAAGACTTGGGTGTTAGAACACAAGACACGAAACCGTTTGTTGTTCAATCATTGGTGTCTATGTGCACAACAATCAGTATTGATTTTGTCTTTTTGGTGTGTAAACATAGGTCACTAAATAATAAATTAACTTGTATGAAATGATGCTAATGTGCAGCAGCAGTTTATATTTCTTTGATGTTGTTTTCTTCGTGATTTATTATTGACAATTGCATTCTGTATGCTTCGTTGCTTGTGTATTTTTAGCATGTAATTTATTCAGTTTCCCAGTTGCATAATCCGCAAGGGAACCGTGTATTACAGTTTTGTACTGGGTATAGAACCTGTTTATTTAGTACGAATTTCGGACAATTTTTAAATACGCATTCTTACGTGAACCACACATTAAAATACATATTTCGTTGTCAGTGGTCATCTGCTTAGTCATACTGTTAACTTCATACGTTCCGTTAGTATTTTTTTCTTTGTTCTTTTTATAAACAACCACACAATTCTGGCAGTAAAGTGGTAGGCCAACTGTCACAGTACTTTGACATTAACGTTATCTTAGCCATCAGGTAGTTCCATTACACAGTTTTCCCAGCACTGTCTGAATTACATATTCAATGCAGCACTACCCGCTCTGGTACAATTCCTCACCCCTCCCTCCGTGCACATGTCCGTTAGTATTTTTATGTCATTTTGTTGGCTATCATTGAGGACCGGTTATTAGCCTTGAATATTATTATTAGAAAATGTATTTTTGTGTAGCCTCGACCCAGGCCAAAATAAAATGTGAGATCCTCTGTCTCTTGTTCGAAAGTCTCACAAAAACCACCTGCCCTACCTCTATGACAAAAACACCAACTACACCTTCAAAATATCCCTATGCACAGCCAGTCAGGACAGGTTTATCATTCCTGCTACTTTAAACGCATAGTCAGGAAACACAGGGGCATTCTGTCATTTTCAAAACGCAGGGATGCCCCGTATTTGCAATACGTTGCACCCCTGTGTTTTCCCTAGTGCTGGTGCTAAAATTAGTGGCTAAGGACCAACTAAGGCACCCTTGAACAATAGTGCAAGGGTGCCTGCGTGTAGGGAATGATTGTTTATGTGCCGGAAGGCATCCCTTCAAGCATATAAACAATCAGTAATGGCAATTTGTTACTTCTATGTGTGCAGCATTCTGCAGCACACATAGAAGTAGCAAATCGTCAATATTTAATAAGAGTTTATGTGCAGGAAGGGACACCTTCATGGAGTTTTGCTCTTTCTATGTGTGCAGCAGAAAGCAGAAAAAGCTAAAAAAAAGAGGAGAAATAAATGTTTTTCTCCTCGTATCGCCATTCTAGTCCCTGTTCTTGCATGGCATACGTTTATGGCACTGCCTCAGATTCACACCTCCTTGTTAACCTGGTGCAGCATCAAAAAGCAATGGGTGTTGTGATGGGGAACACCCACAGCAAAACCATTTGCATGCCCCTATAATGCAGATACCTTCGTGAAAGGGTACTGTTAGACCTGACACCATTGGAGTGGGCTTCTCCGGTATTTTTGCCTTTGACTCCTGGCATTTTGCTGTGTGTTGGACTTCATTTTTGCTGGTCTACATGTTTTGGGCACTTTGCCTCTGCTGCTCAGTGCCAAAGCGCAAATGCTCACTGTGTAAATTGTTGTTAGGAATTGGTGATTCCATGATTGGCATATTTGATTTACTAGTCACTCCCTAATACCATGTACTGTGTGTGCCCAGGGCCTGTAAATCAAATTCTGCTAGTGGGCTTGCAGCACTGATTGTGCCACCCACAATAGCAGCCTGTATATTTAACTCAGGCCTGCCACTGCAGTGTCTGTATGCAGTTTGGTACTGCCATGTTGACCTGGCAAGTGCACCCACTTGCCAGGCCCTACCCTTCACTTTCCTTACATGTGAGTCACCCCTAAGGTAGGCCTAAGGCATCCCTGTGGGCAGGGGTGCAGTGTATGTGAAAGGTAGGACATGCCCTGAAGTGTGTGGCATACAATAATGGCATTCGAAATTATAGCGGTCATTACAATGCAGATAAGGAAACATTTGGACAATGATTATACATTTCTAATCTCTTATGGAATGGGCATCTGACCCTAAGCAGTCCATTTGCTTATTCTTGCCGTGTATAATCTCATGACATTCTCATAGAATACCCTCTTGTCAATATAATCATGTAACTCCCCTACATGCTTCCCACCCACTCTCCCTTTGTCTGTCTGAAGTCTACCTCTAGTCTAGATTGATTCCTGGTCCGGCTCCACTTCTAATCTACTCCTGGTGTGTTGAGGTATGTTAGTGACAGCTCTGTTCTCTATGAGTTGTTCCTAGTACCGGTATACAGTGGATGGAGCCCCAGGTGGTTGTGTTTTACTTAGGCCTTTGATTATTGCTTCCCAGACCCGTAGTGTGTGGCACATCCTGATAGTGAAATACTGTTGCCAATTTTATTTTTCACTATTGAAAGGCTATCTGTCCCATGAGATAGAATGAGAGTTTATGTATAACATCTTATAAATATAACTTCCCATTGGGACAAGATAGGAAGATAAAGTTCAGTATCCCTGAACTCAAAATATAAAGATGCATATTTTAGTGAGGATGATTTTTATGTTCTGTGTTTGAAAATACCACTTTTAGAAAGTAGGTATTTTCTTGCTTAGCCATCCTTTGTGCCTGTGCTCGGTTTGTGTATTGACTGTCTGGATTTGGAGTGACAGGGGCTTGGGATGTATTCTGTTCAGACAGCCACTTGGGGGTTGAGGTGTGTCCTTTCTTTTCAGGGTGATTCAGGGCTGGGCTGAATAGACCTGGGGCTGTATTCAGAGTAGGGGGAGGAGATTTCTTTCACACCTGAATGGGTCTGGTCTGCCTTTGACAATGCTGTCTTCACCTCCTTCTGGGAAGCTGCACCTGAGAGGACAGAACTGGTTTTGACTGCGGACAGAGCTTCTCAGCCACCAAAGAACGAAGAGAATAGCAGGAAAAATATTGGGGCCCAGCCCCAAAACTTTAGATCATTTCTGGAATTCAAGAGGAACCTTTGCTGGAGTAACTGAGGAGAAGTACTGCCCCTTTGCTGTGTGCTGTCTGGAGTTGGCCTGCAGTGGCTGTTTCTGCCAAGGAAAGGACATTGACTTTGGTCTGTGCTGTGTCCCCTGCTTGAGGAAGATCTCCAAGGGTTTGAAGTAGAGCTGGCCTCCTATTTTTTGAAGTCTCAGGGATACAAAGACTTCACCCCCAGCTCCCCTGAACTCCCTTGCTGAGAATTCTGACCTGCCACGAGGTGCCTGCTGCTGTTCTGGGCCTCTGTAGGTTGTTCCTGCTGTAACACAATGAGGAGAAGCGCGATGCATCCGTATCTGTTTACGACGCATCGCCGAAGAGACCGATGCCCGCGGATTGAGAAATTGAGTCTGGTGCATCGAGTGCACCGTTCCACGAAGGCCAAGATCACTGCGCAGGTTCTGATGCAGGCCCTGCTGTGCTGCTGCAAGAACCAACACATCATGGGACCGCGCCTGAAGAAATCAACGGAGCATCAATGCCACCGCAGAATCGAGAACCACTGCATACCCGATCCTCATGCATCACACAGGGACTCCGAGTCTACAAGGACGCTGGAGCTGCAATAAGAAACCAACATATCACCTCCTCGCACAGTAAGAAACCAATACATCACTCCCCCTTCAGTAAAGAACAATGCATAACCTCCCCTGCGTAGCAGTAAGGAACCAACGCATCACCTCCCCTGGAGTAAGGAACCGACGCATCACCTTCCCTGCAGCTTATCTTACTTTTCATTTTGACGCATTTAAGGTACTTTGTGTTGATAGTATTGCATCTACAATTTGCTTTGAACTGAACTGTTTCTACCTTTTGAAGTTCATATTTGTATTACTGTATTGTGGATTTTTATAGTTTTGGTCTTCTTTGGTTTGGATAAAGATAACTTATTTTTCTAAACTGATGTGGTATCCATATGAAGGTTTTTACTGTATTACTTTAAGTGTGCACAAATGCTTTACACACTGCCTGTCTGCTTCTGCCAAGCTACCAAGGGGGTGAGCAGGGGTTATTTTAGAAGTGTATACCCCTTAACCCAACTAGAAGAAGGGTCCCTACTTAGACAAAGGTGCAAACAACTGTCAACGAGAGACCACCATTTCGAACAGGTACCATATTTACAGAGAGGCGTTAAGCCACAAAAAGTGGCTTAGCGCTACTTTGTAAATATGGAGCAGGGTATTGCGCCACAGAAATGGCGTTATAAGTCACATTCCTATGGCACAATGCCCCTGCAAATATGCCCCTTAGATGCTTCACCATACTCACCCAGAAACTCTGGAACAGCTTTTCTTCCCACATCAGAGCCAGCCCATTCCTCAATGCCTTCTGGTGGGCTATAAACCCCACCAACCCCATGCCTCACCCCCACTGACCCTGATGTCCCCCTTCCCTTTATTGAACCCTGCCCTAGACTCTACACAATGGTTTTTACCCCTACCTCACCAGACAAACTTTGTGCTGCCTTGTAGTTCGGGACCTTATGTTACAACCTCCTCAAAGTCACTGCAGCAACAGTGTCTAATGGCACCCTGAAAGCTCGGTGGTGCCAGACTCCTAAAACAATGTACTTACCACGTTTGCTCTTCTCTTGGCGAGCCTTGAGATGATTCAGTTCACAGTGAGCTCGATATGAATTTCATGGTAGTAAAATCCTGGAATACCCATGGCCCAGGCACAAGGTGCCCTGCATTAATGCAGTTGACCCTGTTTAAGCTTTGCTTCCCTTGGACGCCATTTTCCTGTCACACATTTGAAGGATACACCTCACAGAAAGTCAATGTGAGAGGAATAGCTGGTTCTTGTATATCTCTCCTTCTCGAAAGTTAAAGTCTAACATTAGCTAAATATCGGGTGTGTGACACTTGATGGAAGAATATAGGTATTAAAAATATTTTTATACAGATGACTTTCTTAACTTGTTTTAAGGTGGCATATTGTGAAACAGTGACCGACCTATTTTAAAAGGCAATCTGGCTTGCAAGTCATGCGCCCGCCTACATTCCAGGGGTGAAGAGGCTGCCGGCTGCTCTCCGAGGGGAGAGCTCCTGGGATGTCGGTGTCGTGCTGGCAATGGCGATCAGCAAGCGTGCATTTAAATGATGCTGAAATAAGTGGCATGATGAGGACAACAAGTGCTCGCAGATGGAATAATTGTTTAATCGCATGGAGCCCAGGCTGTTTAAAAGTGTCAGTGAACTGACTGCAAATTATCCTCCACCTACACGGGCAAACAAGAGGCGCGCAAGCCGCAAATTAGAAACAATCTATGCAGAAATTATAGCCTGTCCGTTTTGCATTTTATACATGGTATAAATGAAGCTGGGAATAATGATTTGCAAAGAATTGTCAGCAAACACTGGTAAAGCCAATAAGTCTGGAGTTGTACGAATTGAAAATAATGGTTGATATATTAAATTGTGTGCGTGTGTGTGTGTGTGTGGCTGTGTGTGTGTGGGTGTGTGTGTTTGCATGGACTTGTGTGGATGGGAAAGTTGTTCCATGTGAAGGCAGCAGAGTAGCTTTCATTGGTGCAGAGGGTGCAGTGGCACCGGGTCTCAATGGACCATGGCTATTTCGGTATTTTACAGCAGTAGGAGGGAGTAGGGGCCCAAGTGGAGTCATGTCTTTCCTTGCACTAGGGCCTATAGCATACTGGCTATCCCACTGTGTGTGGGTGAGGTGAACGGATGAACGGGGTTGATTGTGGGGAGCAGGCATTGTTACAAAGTCTTAATGATAGCAACAGCAAGAGTTATACGTGTAGGAGCAGGACTCCAGGTGCCGATACCAGGACATTGAGACTAGGACAGAAGCATCACAGCAGGAGTGTAAGTGAATCCCCTGACTGGGCATTTCACCTGCATTGGTGGCTCGGCAACTATGCCAAGTGTAGGGGTTGGCAAATGGGTGATGGGTGGCTGGGTACATAACAAATACATTTCTAAAATAATACAATGCTACTTACTGTGCTTGCTGCATGCTCCCCGCTCTGGCACTCTTCTTCCCTCCTGGCATCCAGTACTCCAGCCAACTCCCTTAACCAATCCTGGCGCTGCTCTCATGCTGTTAGAGCAGCACCAATAGTGTTGGGAGCGGCCACTATCAGCGCTCACAAGAGCAGTGGAGGCTTTTGCTTCAGGCACAGCTGGGTTAGAGAGGTTTAAAGTGTGCATGTGTGGCTGGCAGTCGTAAGACAGCCGGCCAAAGGGACATGCGCATTTCAAACTAGTGCACAGGCAGCTTACTACCCCTCCCTGCTGACAATCACCAGGCCCCGCCCCGTCTTACCACTCGGTTCGGGACAGGTTGATGAAAAACAAAATGGTAATGATTTAACTTCATTATCATTTTATTTTTAGTCTCTGTGCCTTTTTTTGTGAATTTTTTATTGGGGCGACACTCCTCTGCTGTAATGGAGGAGCCCCCCGTTGTTCACCTGAACCTCCACTGCACTCCCACTTACGTCCACCCAAACAGTCATCTCAGTGGATTTACCTCAGTGGCATTTAACCTACATGCGCTGATGCCTGGGCAGTACATGTTCTTTTCATCTACTGCTGTGATGTTTCTTTTATACAGTAAAGAGCACATTGAGCTGTGGGAGCCTTCTGTGAGGGAAAAAAGGCTTGTTTTGCTACTATTTACCCAATTTACCACTCCCGCATTGGTTCTGATAAACTGCTGCACTAAGAGTGCATCTAGGCCCCTATTGTAACAAGACTCTGGCTGGTACTGTTGGGCTTTTAATAGAGCATATATGGACCTCTAGCTATGACCTGTGGTACTGCACCCCAACAGAGCCATTGCATATAAACCACAAATGAAGGATTGCTGACATCTATGTCTCAGGTGTCATACCACATAAGCAATGCATACCGCTGTTTGTTGCTAGAGGTCTGCCATGTTTATGTCCTATTACCAGATTGCTTTAGATCAGCCCTGTCTGATAACCACAATGGCAATGTGTTAGCATGCCTTCTCTCCGAATGCACAGTCCATTACTGAATATTTGCATACCCACAACCTTTGATCTTGCCTTTCAGTTCCATTAGCATTGTTAACAGCCCTATGCATTATGTTTTGCAAAAATGATAATTCAAATGAGCTTCTTCAACCATTTAGCAAGGATTAGGCTTACAGTCCTACATTCTGAAGCTTGTCATCTCGCAAAGATTAAGCAAAAAACCCTTTTAATTTTATCCATGTCATCTGGGTCAGACTTGGGTTTTGTGTTATAATTAGTTGTGCTGTATTGTAGTTGATTGTTAAGTGTGTTTGCTCGCCGCCACCCACATCAACAATGTGCCTTCATGAACCGATCCTACAACTCCGATGAGACTACAGCCTGTTCTCCACAGAGCACTGCAATATTTACATCCATTACTGTGTGCACTTCAAGGAACTCACCTGGTCTGATACAAAACTGAAACTGGAAACAAGCAATGGCAGCAGGGGGCTGAACCAAACCAACCAATAGATGGAGGGGTCTCATATGAGATCTGGTAAACAACCAAAGCCGTCTATAGACAGACCTATAAAGTGGTTACTCACTCAAATTTCAAGACCTTCAGGAAAATACAATAAGTGATGGAAGATACTAAGGTGTCTTTTAAGGGGTGATTTTGTTTTATTAGGCTTACGTTTAATACACTGGGACACAGATTTTCTATAATTTTACATTAAGGTTAGGCCATTTGTGACATTTACTAAGACACAGCAAGCCACTTTTTGTGGTTTAGGAAATACAAAGTAATGCCGCGCAGCACATAGCACCGCCTGGCATTACTTTGGATAGGCGTTACATGGGTGCACCTACCCAACAAAGTTGTTGTTGCTAGAAGAGGGCAACCCAATATTCCCCAAGGAACTGGGTAATTAATATACATAGAAAAATTGTGCCTTGAGGTATTATTTTATCTTATTCAATCTTTTTAACATGTCATATCTATGTACCATGACTCCAAGAAACATCAGAAAACGTGGTATTTCAATTCAGAAGTTTTATATCATATCTGAAACCAATGTATTCATTTAGGTACTTCACAAGTAAGGCAACACAAAAACACTACTACATTCAGTGAATTTCCCGTAGTGTGTTACACCGTTGGTATAATATGTACAAACAATATATACATATAGAATGCTACTGAAAGTACAGTCAGCTCAGTCCATCACTTTCTTTTTTTATCAATCCTGTTGTTGGTGATTCTTAACCCAAAACGGTGCCTGGGCGTCGACGTTTCGGTCTCTACTGTATAAATCACACCAAGACCATCATCAGGACTACTGTTGCACAAAACATTGAAAACGTATATCCTCTCGAGAATATTCTCTCTGAAGTACTTAAGTTCCACTGTGGTTCACCACTCTTGTAAATTAATCCAACTTTCGCCCTTGATTAAATCTAAGAGCGTGCGTGTAAACGCGAGTCCTAAATTCGACTCCGTGTGCAAGAGGTATTACTCGTATGCACCGCCATGGACGGGACCCATCCTCGTCACTGGCGCATACTGAAGGTACCCGGTGGGCGAGTAGGCCCTCAGGGACCCTCAGGATGCAAGGGTACTTAATCCCCCAATTTAGAACGCGCTTCAGGGCGCGTTTGCACAGTGGTGAAGGTAGGGGGCGGGGCTTGAGGTGATATGTGTGCAAACATACCCTGTGGCACGTTTTAAGTTGGGGAATTATTTCCTCTTCAATCCAGAGGTCCCCTAGGGGCCAACTAGCCCAACAGGTACCTCCAGTAAGTGCCATGGAGCTACGTTGCAGAGAAGTGTAAAAAGGGGGATTGGCCTCTGAACACCTCTCTGCAACGCAGCTCCCTGGCGCATACTGGAGGTACCTGGTGGGCTAGTTGGCCCACAGGGGACCTCAGGATTGAAGAGGAATTAATTCCCCAACTTAAAACGCGCCACAGGGCGTGTTTGCACACATGTCACCTCAGGCCCCGCCCCCTTCCTTCACCATTGTGCAAACGCGCCCCCTGGCAAGTTGTAAGCTGGGGAATTAATTCCCCTTCAATACTGAGGGTCCCTGAGGGCCTACTCGCCCACCGGGTACCTTCAGTATGCGCCAGGCAGCTGCATTGCAGAGAGGTGTTCAGAGGCCACGCCCCTTTTTACACTTCTCTGCAACGCAGCTCTGTGGTGCTTACTGTAGGTACCTAGTGGGCTAGTTGGCCCCCAAGGACCCTCAGGATTCAAGGGGACTTAATCTCCCAACTTAAAATGGCTACACGTCGTGTTTACACAGCGGTGAAGGGAGGGGATAGGGCCTGAGATGACGTTTGCAAACACCCCCTGTGGCGTGTTTTAAGTTGGGGAAATAATTCCCATACAATCCTGAGGGCCCATGGGGGCTAACAAGCCCACCAAGTGCTTCCAGTAAGCGCCACTGCGCTGATTTGCAGAGAGGTGGTCCAGGCTGTGCCCCTTTTTACACCTCTCTGCAACACAGCTCTGTGGTGCTTACTGGAGGTATTTTGTGGGCCAGTTGGACCCTAGGGATCCTCAGGATTCAAGGGGACTTAATCTGCCAACTTAAAATGGCCACAGGGAGCATTTACACAGTGGGGAAGGGAGGGGATGGGGCCTAAGGTGACATGTGCAAACATGCCCTGTGGAGCATTTTAAGTTGATGAAATAATTCCCCTTCAATCCTGAGGGCCCCTGGGGGCCAACTAGCCCTCCAGGGGCTTCCAGGAAGTGCCACTGCGCTGCATTGCAGAGAGGTGGTCCAGGCTGTGCCCCTTTTTACACCTCTCTGAAACACAGCTCTGTGGCACTTACTGGGGGTACCTAGTTGACTAGTTGGACCCTAGGGACCCTCAGGATTCTAGGGGACTTAATCTCCCAACGTAAAACAGCCACAGGGAGCGTTTACACAGTGGGGAAGGGAGGCGACAGGGCCAGAGGTGACGTGTGCAAACACTCCCTGTGGCACGTTTTAAGTTTGGTAAATGATTTCCCTTCAATCCTGAGGGCCCCTGGGGGCCAACTATCCCACCAGGTGCTTCCAGTAGGCCCCAATGTGCTGCGTTGCAGAGAGGTGGTCCAGGCCGTGCCCCTTTTTATACCTCTCTGCAACGCAGCTCCGTGGCACTTACAGGAGGTACATAGTGAACTAGTTGGACCCTAGGGACCCTCAGGATTCAAGGGGACTTAATCTCCCAACTTAAAATGGCCACAGGGCGCGTTTACACAATGGGGAAGAGAGGAGACGGGGCCTGAGGTGACATGTGCAAGCACGCCCTGTGGCACATTTTAAGTTGGGGAAATAATTCCACTTCAATCCTGAGGGCCCCTGCGGGCCCACTATCCCACTAGGTGCCTCCAGTAAGCGCCATTACGCTGCATAGCAGAGAGGTGGTCCAGGTCGTGCCCCTATTTACACCTCTCTGCAACGCAGCTCTGTGGCGCTTACTGGAGATACCTGGTGGGCTAGTTGGACCCAAGGGACACTCGGGATTCAAGGGGACTTTATCCCCCAAATTAAAATGCCCACAGGGCATGTTTGCCCAGTGTTGAAGGGAGGGGGCGGGCCTTTCTGCACCTCTGACTTAGAGGTAGTTTTAATACCCCTGCCCCATTATGTACTAGGGCCTTACAGAGGAGGCCATGCTAATCAAAGGGGTACCCTGACTCATAGTGTTTCCTAGTGTGTGTAGGTGTTTTCACTGTATTCTAAGTGTCTTTTAGCATAGCACTGGCTCTAGGCCTGGTTAGTCAGAGTCAGTTACCACCAGTACCGATCTGAAAAAGTTGAGCTACCTTTTGCCAAATTTGGTGTAATTTCATTCAGCAGTTTGGGCTGTAGCCGTGTCTAAAGTTTCCTATGGGAATTAACATGGAGTAAACACATTTTTGGACCGCCCCCCTTTTTCTTGGCCTCCGCTTAGTGAACCACCCCGAAACTTTAAAGATAGGAGCGGACCAAAGGGACACTCAGGATTCAAGGGGACTTTATCCCCCAAATTAAAATGCCCACAGGGCATGTTTGCACAGTGTTGAAGGGAGGGGGCGGGGCCATTCTGCACCTCTGACTTAGAGGTTGTTTTAATACCCCTGCCCTATTATGTACTAGGGCCTTACAGAGGAGGTCATGCTAATCACAGGTGTACCCTAACTCATAGTGTTTCCTAGTGTATGTAGGTGTTTTCACTGTATTCCAAGTGTCTTTTAGCATAGCACTGGCTCTACGCCTGGTTAGTCAGAGTCAGTTACCACCAGTACCGATTTGAAAAAGTTGAGCTACCTTTTTGTCAAATTTGGTGTAATTTCGTTCAGCAGTTCGGGCTGTAGCAGTGTCTAAAGTTTCCTATGGGAATTAAAATGGAGAAAACACATTTTGGGACCCCCCTTTTTCTCGGCCCCTGCTTAGTGAACCACCCGAAACTTTCAAGATAGGAGCGGACCGGAGTCATATCAGATCTGATCCAGAGAAAACAAAAATCAAGCTCAAAGAGATCTGATCCGGAGAAAACAAAAATCAAGCTCAAAGAAATGGGGGACAGGTTCCGTAACAGAGGCTATCCTCACTCTTTGATCAAACAATCAGAAGACAAAGTTATCAACTTACAGAGAGCAGATTTATTAAAAACACGCACAAAAGATAAAGAAAACAGGATGACCATTGTGTCCAAAAACTCCACTGTGAGTTACAGATTCAAGAAAATCATCAGAAGCCATTGGAAAATTTTGAGAGCGGGACCGGATTTTAAGAATGCTTTAGATGAGCAACCAATCTTTGCTTTTACTAGAAGCAAAAATCTAGGGGAACTACTAAAGATGAAAGCGACCACAGAGGAAATTTTTCGTGGAACAAGACCATGTTTACAGTGTGGTCATTGTAATAACATTATCAGAGGAAATCGTTTGACACATCCGATGAAAGGACATCAAATCAAACTACGAGTCAATGCCACCTGTGACACCATGAATGCCATATACATGCTAAAGTGCCCGTGTGGGTAAAACTACACGAAAAATAAAAATAAGATTGAATGAACACAAGTCCAACATCAGAACAGGTAACGAAAAATCCTCCATAGCAATGCACTTTAAAGAATTTCATCACAACATATCCAAGTTGCAATATCTGATTCTCAAAGTGATTGAAAAAAAAGAAGGACGGGACAATAACTGTTTTCTATTATAAAGAGAGAACAACTGGATTTACTTATTAAATTCACATAAGCCGTTTGGTCTGAATGACCGGACCGAATTTACATGTTACCTATGAACAATATAACTGACTGCATTTTGAACATTGGAATATTATTACATTTGCTTAGCCTTGAACCTATGAAAGTGGGTGTGTGGTATTTTCACATAGCACAGTAATTTACTTGATATCTACATTTATGTTTCTTGAACCATATGCATTTTGAAGCTCAGTTTTTTTCATGTAGTTTATTCAAGGAGTTTATTTGTTTGTTTCATTTTTTAAACATTGAGCGTTATCATGAATATCTAACTGATCCAATTGGCCGAACCCCCGATCACGTGATCGGGAGATGGGCCAATCCAAACACGGGAAACATCAAACGCACAGACCGTTTGACAGTCATATAACGCAATAGGCGGCCGTGCACGAATGCCGGATTTACGCCAAACAAATGGAGAATGGTTTGAAGGAGACGCCTCGCGTCGCATCAGTAAGTTTACAAATCTTCAGAAATCATGTGAATTGTCTAGTTTGTAGATTTTGTGCAGTAACACCGCTATGAGCAGATGCTCATCAGAATCTTTGATTTTTAGGATCAGCGAAATTGCACGTTTAACCATTATGAATCCATGTGAGTGTCAAAAGACAATGTTTTGTTATTATCATTATTACACACAGTCACTTGGGGTATAGCACGCATGCTCACTATGTTTGTTACAACAATTAATTCATCATGTATTGGACCACATAGATTATACGTGTTCGGATATTGACATTATCATTATTTTACCTTGTTTCAGTTAATTGTCCCTGATGAAGGGCCGTAATGCCCGAAATGCATTGGATTAATGGATTTTGATTTGATATGAAATGATTACCAAGAGCGTTAAGAACATTTGAAATGAAACTCTGAAGGATTTATGAAGTAAAATGAGTCCATGGAAAAGTTAAACCTTGTTTGTGGATTATTTGAGGAAGAATTCTGGTAATCCAGGAGAACTTATAAATTGTGCGTCAGGGGATGCTCTCACCATTTGGTGGTGAGCACGACATCCAGATCTAATGTTAATAGGTTCAGATTTGACTCTATAGTACCCTTGGGATAAAACCAGGACTTATAAGGTTAACCAAAAAATGAGCTACAAGTGGACAAATGAAGATGATATTTACAGGAAGTTGTGAAGATCCTCAGTTGCGTTTAGCCCGTAAGGCAGTTTACTGTCTAACGCGATGGTGTACTGAGTTTCCAACTTTCTCAACATTTTGTCCCTGTCTCCACCCCGTCTTTGCAAAGGCACTGCATCTATGACGTAATAACTCAAGCACGAAAGGTCCCTGTTATGTGGTGAATTAAAATGCCGTGCCACGGGGTAGGCTGAGTCGTGATTCACGACTGCGCGGAGATGCTGCAGAATTCTGACGTGTACCTGCGACCTCGTGCTTCTCACATAGCACAAGCCGCAGGTGCATGTCAGAACATACACAGCAAACTCCGTGCGGCAACTGAAATTGCCCTTGATTGCAATTTTGGTGCCAGAGAAAGGATTGACATAGTGAGTAGTGTTTGCCCAAACTTGCATGCACGGCAAGAACTGCATTTGTAAAAGCCTTTTCTGTTGAGCCAATCACTGCCACTGACCAGCTCTGGACTTGGCTTCACCAGCCTGCTGTGCATGCTGTAGGCTCTTTTGAAAGTGATGATTGGTTTGTCTGTAACTCTTGAGCACAATACACCGTCAGTTTTAAGAATTGACCAGTGTCTGTTAATGATGGATTTTATCTGTCGTTGTTGCTGATTGTACGTGATAATCAACCTGGGAGATTGGTCACCACTCTCAACTTCAGCAGGCTTGGGCATGAGGAGAGATTCTCTTGATCTTTCCTTAGTTTTGAGTAATGCCTTGGAAAGCGTTGACTCACTGTAACCCCTAGCCCTCAAACGTCTCAACATCAAACTTGCTCCCTCATCAAATTTTTCAGTGCTGTTACAGATTCTTTTTAACCGCAAAAGTTCCCCCAAAGGTATACTTTCGATTACATGACGGGGGTGTCCACTGCAGGCGTGCAGTATACTGTTGCCAGCAGTGGGTTTGCGGTATAATGATGTCATGATATTGATTCCTTCAATATCAATTTGGACATCCAGAAATTGGGCTGATTGACTGCTTACATTGGATGTGAAAAATAAATTGCTGTTGTTAGTGTTGAGAGTTTTGACAAACTGGTGTGCGCTTGAAATATCACCCTCCCATATGCAAAAAATATAATCGATAAATCGCATCCAATGTTTGACCTTGTTAAAACCCGGTGCAACAATGAGATCCTGCTCCTCCCACCAGCCTACGTGTAAACACGCATAGCTGGGGGAGAAGCAGGATCCCATCGCAACACCTCTGATTTGTTTCCAGACATCTTTGCCGTACATGAAAAAATTATTGTTGAGGCACCACATCACCAGTTCACATAATAATTGATTGTGACCATAGTACTCACAAGATTTGTTTCCCAAATAGTGTCTGATGGCTTCAATACCTTTGCTGTGTTCAATACAGGTATACAATGATTCGATATCTAGTGTTATTATACACCAGTTGGGCTGCCATTGTATGGCACCAAGTTTAGACAAAAAATCTTCAGTGTCTTTGATATAACTAGCAAGACCTTGGACATGACTTTGCAGGAAATAATCAATATAGCGGGAAACATTCTCGCCCATGCTGTTTATTGCAGAAATGATGGGCCTGCCGGGGGTGGGTTGTCTCATTTTGTGCACCTTTGGAATCAAGTATAGGTGCGGCATCACAGGATTCTCTACATGTAAAAAAGTACACTCCTCAGATGAGATCAAATTGTTCTGCTTGTATGACATTAGCATTCGTTTCAGAGTATCCAATTAGCACTCAAAGGTGCATCCCGGCATCGCAAAGAGAGACGGACTGCTTAGTTTTTGCTGATACTGCTGGCCGCAGTAACGTTTATTGTTTAGACATATACAGAGTACAAAACTTCGGACCTATCACGCGTTTCGGCCAACAAGGTGGCCTTGTTCACATACATGCGTTGCAAGGTGGTAACGTTTAAATAAGGCAATTAATGAACATGTGATAAAGTGAAAAAACGAGTAGAGTAGAAAGTGATGAATACTGTGTACACAAATACTGAGTGCAAAGAATACTATACATCACGGACATTTTTCAGTATGATTACCGCTCCACAAACTTTAAATCAGCATAAATACATTATTACAGGCAAATGTAAAAAATATAAGACATGTACAAATACAGAGATGCAATCATCATGTAAAGATAAAAAATACTTTTTACAAAACAAAATGTCGTTCATGGTTACTCAAATGACCTTGCAACTTCTTTATCAACAGTATGAAGAGAAAGTCCAGATTAACCTTTACCTCTCCGCATCATTCAATACTCATTAACCCAATCAGGTGAATAGCAGGTATATTTGTTATCACAAGGGTAATCAAACCATGCGTTCTTTATATATTAACTGCACAAGTGCCGAAATGTCCCTCCAGCTGGTTACCAACTTAGGTGAAATATGATAACTGCACAAATGCATTAAAATCCTGCATACCAATGGACATATTGAAAAACAATAAAGTAACAGCGAGGAATAATGATGATAACAAAATAAAACATTGTTTTGCAGTTCTTATCAGTGAAATTACTCTCACCATACATTGCTATTGTCATAAAAAAATGCATATTTGATTTGACCAATATAGAATTCATAATCATATGAAATTCAAAGGAGCTTTAACACCAATGTATGTGTCATCTTAATATGTTGCCTTCACAATTTCATCAACTATATACATGAATCAAAAATTGCTATAAAAGTGCCTAAATAAGTGCAATGAATGAAGTAAAAAAAAGCAACAGTTGAGAGAAGGCAGAATGTTAGTTTGTCGTAACCTATAAAAATGCAACATTTGTATACAGATTATTATGTATATGAAGGAAAAATGATGGGCCTTTGGTGTCACAGCTACAGTAAGTCGATGGGTGGCTGTTATGCGTTGCCATAATGCATTTACCAAGTTGTATCGACATCCCCTTATGTAATGAAACTGATAGGATAATTCAAATGATTTCAAAGATTAAAAGGATTACAATAATTCAAAATCTGTGAAGGGGAGATACGGAACCTATGACATAGTAGGTAAATGGCTGTTACAGATAGTGTTGTAAATCTTCACAGATGTTTAATCCCCTAGGGGCCTTAGTGTCCAGTTCAAATATGTATTTAGTCTCTAACTGCCTCAACTGTTTCTCACAGTTCCCCCTTCATTTGTTTAACGGAACACTGTCTATGACATAATATTGGAGCACGTTGAGGTTATTCCTGTGTTCCACTTTGATATGTCGGGCGACCGGATATGAGGGGTCCGAATTAACAATGCTGAAGGATACGTACATATGCTTGGAGATTAATGCTCCCTACGTAGCGGAGCCCACAGATACACTGCAGAATGTAAACAGCGTAATCTGTGCAGCACTTGTAATGTCCCTTCAGATTATCAGGAACATCAGAAAATGTGGTGGTGTATGATTTCGTATTCACCCCAAATTTGCACGCACTGCATGTGCTGCACTTAAAGAAACCTTTTTTGGGGGAAAACCACCTGCTTTTTGTGTCCAATTTTGGGCTAGTCTTCACCAAATCACTGCACATAGAATGTGCCTTCCTGTATGTGAAATTAGGTTTGATAGGCAGTAACTGTGAGAGGGTAGCATCAGTGAGTACTATGGGCCACTGCGCATTGATGATGCCTTTGATCGCATTGGCTTGCCTGCTATATGTGGATTTAAATCTGCAAGCTACATGATCAGAATCGCTCTCTATCTCTTTGTCTTTTGTCTTGTCACGAGCCGCAGTGGTATTCCATGATGTGGAAAAGTTGGTTTGCAGTAATAACTGTCTATCTTTGTCATTGGCTTTCTTAAGGGCCATGTCAAGTTTTTTGCTTTATATCCTCTTTGCAGGAACCTAGTTCTTGCCGCATCTTGTGCTGCTACCCAAGAGTCCGTAGTGCTACAGGCTCTGTGTATTCGTAAAAACACCCCATATGGCAGACTGGAAATAGTGTGGTGGGGATGGAAGCTGGTGGCGTACAATAAGGTGTTACCTGCCATAGGTTTTATATATGTATATATATATATATATTTCACCAACGCTTCCAATGCTGTGTCTGTGCAGAATTACTTTAATGTCAGCTAGATAGTGCTAGACGCGTTTTGCCTGACCTGCAGGCTTGGCCACTAGCATTGCAATAAAGTTTTCAAAAGTGATTTAAACTATTCAGTGCAAGTAAGTCACGTGATGACTACAAAATGAAAATAAACAACAGACTCCTAGTTTTTCATATGCGTATACCGGCTACAGTTCAGTAGTGAGAACACTTGCTATTTCATGGAAAAAAATGTTTTGCAGTGGCACCCAAGAAACCCACAACATCGGTGGCAACAATGGAATCCGTACAACATGCCAATTTGGCTGTGAATGATATGAATTTGATGTTACAACTTTACCAACTTGAAAATCCCAACTTTAGTGGTGAAGGAATGGATCATGCAATGGACACAATGGTATCCGTACAACATGCCAATTTGGCTGTGAATGATATGAATTTGATGTTACAACTTTACCAACTTGAAAATCCAAACTTTAGTGGTGAAGGAATGGATGATGCAATGGACACTACCAGCACCAACTTTTTAGACCTTATGGTTTATGTGCATGAGGGCAAGTTACAAACTAAATTGTACCGTAAATCCACTGACGTTAATACGTTACTACAGGCTTCGAGTTTTTACCCTGCAAAACTGATAAAGAGCATTCCATATGGCGAATGTCTCAGGGCCATGCGGAATTGTAGTACTAGACAGGAATTGGAAACTGAGTTAACATGTCTTAAGTCCCAATTTTTGGCAAGAGGTTATGCAGAATCTTGCATCAATAACGCAATTTCCAAAGTCAAAAAGAAATCTAGAGAACAGATCTTATTTGAAAATGCCACCAAGACAAAATCTAAAGCCCAGCAGGAAAGTAATCAGTGTAGATTTATCACTACGTACAATAATCAACAAGGTGACTTGAGGAAAATTATTTACAGGCATTGACACATTGTACGGAATGATCCTGTACTAGGCAAACTGATCCAAAGAAGGCCACAGTTTACTTTTAGAAGTTCGCTACACCAAGCATTGGTTAGCAATATGCTGCAAACTAGCTCTGGCAAAAAACCCACTTCCTCCTGGCTAGGTAGGAGAGATGGTTTTGTCAAATGCCTAAAGTGTAACACCAGCAGTTTCCCACTACGTTTCTCACAGAAGTCTGAGCAACAAATAAAAGGACAATTCTCATGCAAAACTGAATATGCTGTCTACGTGCTTCAGTGCTCTTGTGGCCTGAAGTACGTGGGCAGCACTATTCTCCCAGTACATAAAAGGGTGCTACAGCATGTACGTGCCATTAAAAATGGGGATAAAGCTTACCCCATGGCACATCATTTTCAACAACACCATACACAAAATGCTGAAGGGTTGTCCTATTTTGTAATTGATGTAGTCCCTGGAAATGTAAGGGGGGTCGATCGAGAGAAGAAATTAGGAAAGCTCGAATCTAGCTACATCCTTAAGCTCAACACGAAAACCCCAGAAGGTCTCAACATGGAAGAAGATTTATATACATATTTATAGGCTTCCTCTCTCTATCCATTGGTTTTAATTTCACTTTTACACACAAGCCCTATTTTGTTATAGATGGCGATCTTTAACTTTGTAACTTGAACTGGTTCATATCTATTCTGTACAGTGGTGATGTTTTATTGCCCACTTCGGATGAACACGAGTACAAATCAAATACACGGCGGTAACCTTATATTTCTGGGATCTTGTTTTGCCCACTGGAGCTCAATGTGGGGATTTTAAAATTGAATAATAACCCAGTATGATCTTATATACCTAACCTAAAAGGGTGGAATCTTGTTATGCTGATTGCTTGTAATAATTACAGCGTTAAAAGATATTCCTGCGTAATCACACGATTTTGTTTGATGCTGTATCACGAAAGTGTGCGGCTATAATTTCCAGCTATTGTGGTATGCGTCTTTGGGTTTAATTATACCTACCTGTTTGGTGAATATGTGAGTAGAATTTTGCAATGCTCATAAATGACATTTTATGTTTAAATGCACGAAATAGCAAGTGTTCTCACCACTGAACTGTAGCCGGTATACGCATATGAAAGACTACGAGTCTGTTGTTTATTTTCATTGTGTAGTCCGTCACATGACTTACTTTCACTGAATAGTTTAAATCACCTTTGAAAACTTTATTGCAATGCTAGTGACCAAGCCTGCAGGTCAGGCGAAACACGTCTAGCACTATCTAGCTGACATTAAAGTAATTCTGCACAGACACAGCATCGACTGCTTTCTTTTGCAGCATTGGAAGAGTGGGTGAATTGTTTTTAGGCAATGTCTTGGGATGTTATTCACTTTAAGTAAAGTTTTAGGTAGCAAATCCGGGCAGTAACCCTGCAATTTAAATCTTTCGATTGCTACTAATGCCTCACTTTGAAAATCAATATCTAGAGAACAGTTTCTTTTTAAGCGTAACAGTTCAACATAGGGTATGCTGTTTTTCAACGATTTTTGATGGCTACTGTATGCTTCAAGGAAAGAATTGGCCACTGTTTCTTTCCTAAAGAGGGATATACAGATCTTACCGTCCCTCAGAAACACTCTCAGGTCTAGGAAAGACAGTTCTGTGGTGCTCAGGTGTCCACTAAAGTCAAGATTCAAGTTGTTGTTGTTCAATTCTGCAATATAATTCCCTGCTTAATTTTTAGGACTCTTCCACAAAATAAACAAATAGTCAATATATCGATACCATACAGTGATACATTTATTCCAGTGATTGTACTGTTCGGCCCAGGACACGTGCTTCTCCCACCAGCCTACGAACAAGTTTGTATGGCTGGGGGCGAAGCAGGTGCCCATCGCCATAACCTGTATCTGGCGGTAGTGCTGTTTATTGAACAGAAAAATGTTGTTCAGCAATATCATAGATTTCACTGCGTCACCTCTACGACCCTTTCTTGCGCCAATACGTCCCTTTTGCATACATTACACCTGACGTAGGTATAATGTGGCGCAGGGGTTTACAAAGTGACGCATCTACCTAGATGTGTGACTTTGTAATTATGACTGAATAAGGTGCATTTATTACAACACTGGTGCGTCACAAAAAGTGATGCACCAGTGGCGTAAAAGTGACGCATGGCCTCATAAATGAAGCCTTCAGTCTTCTACTCATGCGTCATATTTAATATATGACGCATTATGTCGCAAGTACTTACAGATACGTCAGTATTTCAGACGTATCTGTAAGCGCAAAAGTGATGCATTGCTGGAGTGTGTCACAGAAATGATACAACTCCAGCAATGCATCCTTTCACATGGGGAAAGTCCTATGTGAAAGGGCCTGCATCAGTCTTACACCTGCTGTGAGGCAGGCCCAAGATTTTGACACAACGGTGTCCTAAAAGGGACGCACTGAAATCTCATAGATTTCACTGCGTCACCTCTACGACCCTTTCTTGCGCCAATACGTCCCTTTTGCATACATTACACCTGATGTAGGTATAATGTGGCGCAGGGGTTTACAAAGTGACGCATCTACCTAGATGCGTCACTTTGTAAATGTGACTGAATAAGGTGCATTTTTTACAGCACTGGTGCGTCACAAAAAGTGACGCACCGGTGGCGTAAAAGTGGTGCATGGCCTCATAAATGAGGCCTTCAGTCTTCTACTCATGCGTCATATTTAATATGTGACGCATTATGTCGGAAGTACTTACAGATACGTCAGTATTTCAGACGTATCTGTAAGCGCAAAAGTGATGCATTGCTGGAGTGTGTCACAAAAATGATGCAACTCCAGCAATGCATCCTTTCACATTGGGCAAGTCCTATGTGAAAGGGCCTGCCTCAGTCTTACGCCTGCTGTGAGGCAGGCCCAAGATTGTGACAGAACGGCGTCCTAAAAGTGACGCACTGAAATCTCATAGATTTCACTGCGTCACCTCTACGACCCTTTCTTGCGTCAATACGTCCCTTTTGCATACATTACACCTGACGTATCTATAATGTGGCGCAGGGGTTTACAAAGTGACGCATCTACCTAGATGCGTCACTTTGTAAATATGACTGAATAAGGTGCATTTTTTACAGCACTGGTGCATCACAAAAAGTGACGCACCGGTGGCGTAAAAGTGACGCATGGCCTCATAAATGAGGCCTTCAGTCTTCTACTCGTGCATCATATTTAATATATGACGCATTATGTCGCAAGTACTTACAGATACGTCAGTATTTCAGACGTATCTGTAAGCGCAAAAGTGATGCATTGCTGGAGTGTGTCACAAAAATGATGCAACTCCAGCAATGCATCCTTTCACATGGGGAAAGTCCTCTGTGAAAGGGCCTGCATCAGTCTTACGCCTGCTGTGAGGCAGGCCCAAGATTTTGACACAACAGTGTCCTAAAAGTGACGCACTGAAATCTCATAGATTTCACTGAATCACCTCTACGACCCTTTCTTGGGTCAATACGTCCTTTTTGCATACATTACACCTGATGTAGGTATAATGTGGCGCACGGGTTTACAAAGTGACGCATCTACCTAGATGCGTCACTTTGTAAATATGGCTGAATAAGGTGCATTTTTTACAGCACTGGTGCGTCATAAAAAGTGACGCACCAGTGGCGTAAAAGTGACGCATGGTCTCATAAATGAGGCCTTCAGTCTTCTACTCATGCGTCATATTTAATATATGACGCATTATGTCGCAAGTACTTACAGATACGTCAGTATTTCAGACGTATCTGTAAGCGCAAAAGTGATGCATTGCTAGAGTGTGTCACAAAAATGATGCAACTCCAGCAATGCATCTTTTCTTACCCTTCCACACCCCCGTTCCTTTACTACATTTTCTTTTTTATATCCACATTTCCCATGTTCACTCTCCTTCGCCTTGATTTCCTTCCCCACACTCACCTTCTTTCAGTTCCCCTACTTCACTTCCTTTCTCCTCTCATATCTTTCTGTTCTTTCTTACTAATTTTCCTCTCCTTTATCAATGCACTCCACTTCACTTACTCTTTTTCATGTTTTTTAAGAATATAGCTCTTTGATGAGAATTGGAGGTAGTTCTGAAAAGAACTTTTTTTTCTTCTTTTGTCTTTTTTTAGAACAAAAACAAAAACAGGGAATGGAAACTGCTCAACAGGAGCAAAAATTTAGGGCTGGGATCGGCAGCGATGGTTCTCCAATGCTCGAACCATGAGCAGAACACTTTGTTCCCCATAGCAAAGTAGCTGATCACAGTCTCTGCATTTAAGGACGCCTTTGTTAAATGCAGGCTGAATGTTCAGAACCAGCTCTTGCGATCTCGCCCACACCGATGTTGTTGGTCCTCCGGTTGATGTAGAGGCCCCATCACTGGGAACCTCTCGTGCCAGATCCCTGACACTTTCCCGGGCAAAATTCTGGGGGTGCCTCCTCTCCACATGGCGAATCATTGTGGAGTTCCCAAAAGAATATTTTTTAGTGGGGTCACCCCGTGACAGGACTGTGTGACAGATCCTGCACTCCACTTTTGGAGCATTTACATTCTTCTGGTCATCAGGAATTGAAAACAACTTCCAGATGAAATGAACTTTCACCTTCGGCTGAGGAGGCTCTTCATCGATGAAATCATTGGTGTCATCTTCACTGCTGGATGGTCTGGCAGCAATGATAATCCAAGATATCCAACAAAGAACCGAGAGCAAAAAGGCAGGTCTTGCAGTCACAAAAGTGAAAGAAGAAGTGAAGAAAATGGGTGGGGATTTCATTCTTTCAGTGATGTCATTTGAGATGTCATCAGTGATATCACTGACCATGTCATGAATGATGTAATATGTGACATCATCAGCAGTGGATTGCGGGCGCGCAAGTTATAGTGAGTCCAACTAACTATAACGTGGGAATTTCAATGGTTTTGTATGAGTAAACTGTTCAGCTAACTATAACTGGTGTGAAACCTATGTTTTTTTCAGTGAATATATATATATATATATATATATATATATATATATATATATATATCAAAGCTCCTAGGGGTGTCCATTTCAAGCAGCACACGAACACGGTTAGCTTTTTCCCCTTAAAAAGCTTTATTGGCACACAGGCAGCTTGTCCTCAGTATTCTTTGCGGCATACGACCCAGCCTGACGCGTTTCAACATAAAGAAGCATGAACGGACCACATATCCCAGAACTCTTCATGCACAGTCTTAATTGAGCAGCTGCATATCAGCGTGCAATTGGATTTAATTAGGAGGTGTGGCCCGCACGGCTTCTTTCGACCGTGCCTCTGAGGAAGTTGAATAACGAAACGCGTCAGGCTGGGTCGTATGCCACAAAGAATACTGAGGACAAGCTGCCTGTGTGCCAATAAAGCTTTTTAAGGGGAAAAAGCTAACCGTCTTCGTGTGCTGCTTGAAATGGACACCACTAGGAGCTTTGATGTTAACGCGGCTGTCCAGTCGCGGAGCTAGCACCACCCCAGGACTGCAGGGGGCCATGGAGTCTGTATCATCGACTTCAGAGTGGAGCACGGCTATTGGATTTAACAGTGCACCTCTCCTTGGGGCTCATGGTGAGCCAACATGGGCAATCAACATAAAGAAGCATGAACGGACCACATATCCCAGAACTCTTCATGCACAGTCTTAATTGAGCAGCTGCATATCAGCGTGCAATTGGATTTAATTAGGAGGTGTGGCCCGCACGGCTTCTTTCGACCGTGCCTCTGAGGAAGTTGAATAACGAAATGCGTCAGGCTGGGTCGTATGCCGCAAAGAATACTGAGGACAAGCTGCCTGTGTGCCAATAAAGCTTTTTAAGGGGAAAAAGCTAACCGTGTTCGTGTGCTGCTTGAAATGGACACCCCTAGGAGCTTTGATATATATATATATATATATATATATATATATATATATATATATATATATATATATATATATATATGTATATATATATATATATATATATATATATACACATATATTTATATATATATTACCTACTGGCGGTCGCCAGTAGGTATATATAGTTAGGATTTTTTCTCTATGGGACTTTTGAAAATTCTATGTCTAATAACTTTGGCGTTTGTGGACGGAATCGGCTGAAATTTTCAGGAAAAGGCACATTTTGTTTCTGAGCAGCCCCTGAAAATTTGGGGGGGTTTCATCAAGGGGGGGCCGAGAAAAAAGTGGGGTCCCAAAACGCGTTTTTCCCATTCATTTTTCCATAGGGCATTTGGCCTCCCTTTTAGCTCGAACGGCTGAATGGATTTGCACGAAACTTGGCAAAATTGTAGGGACTGTTAGCCCGATGTGCCTTTGCTAGGTCTCAATATATGTGCTCCAGTGGATATTGAGAAATTAACGTTTTAAAAAACAGATATATCTGTGACAGCGTCCCGGGTAGCGCTCCGGTTCGCGTACTTTTCGCGTAACCGAACTTTGCGAAGCGAAGCTGATTGGCTCTCCGGTGTCTGTCAACATTCTAAACAGTCCGGAGCGGCCGCCATCTTGTCTCTCGGTAGGATCGAGAGAAAAGAGGAGGCCAAAACGAAGGGGCAAATGACCATAAGGGGGCAAAGTAGATCCTCCCTGACCCCCTAGGTTTGATGTGGAGGCTTTAAAAGGGCCCACGGGGCAAAAAAAATAAAAAAAAAATCGGTTTTTTTGCATGGGGTGCGTCCGGTACGCGCACCGGAAGTGGTCCAGGGAGCGTAATATAAGGAAACAAGAATGATAGACTTTTTAAATATTGTATGTTTATTGATTGTTTGTTTTGTTTTTGTTTTTTGTTTATTTTTATTTACGTAGCAACATGTAGGTACCAATGCAGAGTCTAAAAATAAATAAACGCCGTCTCCTTTGTAGATATCTTGCAAGTTGTTTCAGAAGTTATTGTGGTATATGGAATTCATACCATAGTCTGTCTGGAAAGCCAAAACAATATGGAGGCAGGAGATGATAAAGAGATGTTAAATACACATTGGAGATAATATAGTTGGAGAAAGGAAGTAACTATGAGCAAACTTACTATGTAACACAAAAAAGTTGTACAGTATATTTTAAGTCTCACTTTATATTATATCTATTTTTGGTACTATTTCATAATTTACATATAAAAAAGAATAATGTCTCAAACAATTTTTAATTTCAACATTTAAATTTATTGTTCAGATTTTTCAAAATCTAAAAGAATTTGTAACATCATTTCATCAGGTATGTCCTCCTTTCCATTCCATGATTCATATTCTTCTACACATTCAATTAATTCTTCGTCTAATGTGTCATCCAAAAAGTCATTTTCATCCTTTTCTTCATTTGGATTGTTTTCAATATTTATTTGAAAGGAAACATTATTTTCTTTCTGTTGTGCTTCCATTTTCTTGCTGTAAATTGCATAAAAAATAAAAATATATCAGTAGAGATAGGTTACTGTTGGGTTAAAGTTTAGGCAGGTACTTGTGAGGTTTTAACAGTAAAGTTATCTTTAGGCACTGTATGGATTCAGGCAGGAAGTAGAACTATTACAAAGTGCCTGTGATGAAGACTAAGTAAATTCATAATTATACCATAGAAGCCTAACTCAATCCATAATTATAACAGAGAAGCCTATCTCAATCTCTAACTCTTACAGAGGGACAGTATATAACTATCTGAAAACGTTTTCACAAATTACCATAACATAGGAGCATATTATCAAGAAAGGTCGTTACATTATCGCCGCTTTTATCGGCAGGAAACTGCCGATAAAGCGGCGATAATGGGCTTGATAATATGCTCTATGAATTCCAATCGAAGCCCATGTTAGATGTGAACACATCTAACATGGGCATCGATTGGAATTGCATAGAGCATATTATCAAGCCCATTATCGCCGGTTTATCGGCAGTTTCCTGCCGATAAAAGCGGCGATAATGTAACGACCTTTCTTGATAATATGCCCCATAGTTCTCATTTCAAATTTTTAAAATAACTTCTTACCTTTCAAAAAGAAGTTTAATTTGTCAGTGAAAATGCTCTTGAAATGTACTTCAGGAAGTAGTAGTCAAAATGGCTGTGTTTCTCTCTCTTTCTTTATATATATATTCAGGTACATAACCAATCAAATGTCATGATATAATAGTAGAAAATGAAAGTAACATTTTAATTGGTTGTCAATTCCAACACTTCATATATGTTTTGTGAAGTAATTTACCTCAGGGAATTTAGAGAGGTCTACATGCTAAATGGCTAAATGGAATTCCAACCAAATTTGTGAAAATGGTAGGGATTGGTATGTAGTATGAGCTAATGTATAATTGGTGAAAGTGTCTCCAGTGGTTTTTCTGTAAATTACTTTCCCACCTTTTTTGAGCGAGTGCTTGTCAGTGCGTGACCCGGTACGCGAACCTGCAGCGTTACGGGAGTCCTCCATTTTGTGTTTCGGTAGAATTGAGATATAAGATGGAGGGTAAATAATGTTCAGAATGAGTAGAAGGGGGCACGGTAGACGTATCCTGACCCCCTAGGTTTTCTGAGGGTGGCTGAGGAGGCTCATATATGTTGTAAAATTTTTTTGAATTTTTCGCGCTGTTAGCTGCCGGTACGCGAACCGGGTAGCGAACCGGGAAGCAAACATAAGTGAAAATTAGTGAAAAAAGGTACATTCAAAATTTCAAAAGAGTAATTAAAGTTAAGGTAGCTCTGAAAAGAGCTTTTGGGTTCTGTGTAAGTTCTAGGTACGTGACGCGTCACGATGTTGCTTTCTAACGCGGTACTTGCGCTAACGGAACGTTTACCGGTTCGCGGACCAGCAGCGAAACAATAAAAAATAATTTAAAAAAAAAGAAATTAAAAAAATATAATACAAAAATATAAAAAATATATTTTTGAATTAGAATAAGAATACATTTTACAGCTTTTGATATTTACTATTAAAAAACGATTGAAATTCACTGAAAAAACCATAGGTTATAGACCATATATAGTTAGGGATTAGCATTTACAAAACCTTAATTTACTCGCACAAAACCATTGAAATTCGCATATATAGTTAGTTGCACTAACTATATATCGCGCACCCACAATCCACTGCTGATGATGTCACATTATTCATCATTCATGACATGGTCAGTGACATCACTGATGACATCACTGATGACATCTCAAATGACATCACTGATGACATCACTGATGACATTATCCAGTGACTGTATGTTTCTGTAGAGTTAAAATATGTCTTACATATTGAAGAATGAGTGGATGTATAAGTGTCTGGATGAAGGATTTAGTAGGTGCATGACTGACTGTATGAGTGAGTGATTAGATGTGTCTCACTGAGTGCATGGGTTAGTGACTAAACTGTCTTAATTTGTACATCATCATGTCTGTTGTTCTGTAAACTGCTGCATGTGTTGATCAGTAGCTATATGAGTAACTATATGGGATATATATATATATATATATATATATATATATATATATATATATATATATATATATATATATATATATATATATATATATATATATATATATATATATATATGTTCGAAAGGGCTCCCCACAGCAGATACAGTCCCAGGAACCACAAAAAAACTCGCGCCCCAGGGTCCGTGTAAGAAAAAGCATTTATTGGTGACGCGTTTCGACCAGGCGGTCTTCTTCGTTAGCCAGATATATATATAAAACCATCTCTAATTCAGGTGACTTAAGACATATTTAGACAACTGCAATAAAGAAATGACAAAGCAGCTCAACTGCCATCATTTATTACAGTTAAGTTCTGATTTCGCAACGCTTACTGCCGGAAACCACTGTGAAGGGCAGGTCACAGTGATAAAAACAGCTGCGGCTTAAACTAGAAAAATTACAATTGCCTTTTCCTTCTTTTAGTATGTTTTCCAAAAAAGAAATCGTTCAGCAGAAAGGAAATATTTATGACAACATGTTTGTTTATTTCACACTATTGGTTATTGCAGGATAGATAGAATCTTTGCATAATTTATCACAGCATTTTGAATCTAAGAGGATTGTGTCCAAGATAGCGTAGTGAGCGGATGTGCTTTTCCAGTGCATCCTCCCGCCCGATAATCAGCACCTTCCACAGCAACCCCCTCGCCTAAATTCTCAAAGTTGAGACAGGAAAACCCCCAGAGGGTGCGCACTGAGCACCCGAGCCACAACGTATTTACTGGGCCCCGGTTTGACTGAGATTGGAGTGGGTGACCGCTGTGGTGTAGAAGAGGATGAGGCTTAAATAGCCGGAAGAGGCCTCAGGGGCTTAGCTGCAGTGACTATGGGCCCCTACCCAAAGCTGATCCCCGTCGAGAGTGGTTGATACCTACCCCACAGGTCTTCGTACAGCTCTTGACAGTCCCACGGCAGCAGCGGGAGAAGGAGAAACTGCTTCCCTGGCCAGGAGTTCATTCACGTGAGCGGCCGAGCGGACTGCTGCCACCCTTGGAGCAGTACCGGTGACCGAACCTGAGCCAGCCACAACCCCTGGAGGCAATCCCTGTTAAAACACTAGCCCTGCTGTACTATGTCTCCATGGGGCAGAGAGAACTGTGCACTGGTTGTCCCTCTGCTTTAGCAGCTCACTGGGCATACTAGAGGGGCCTGGTCTTGGGCACTGGAAGTGCTCAGCGAGTGAGGGAGTCTATTCTGGGCCTGTTGTTTCCTATGAGGTCCTGCTTGTCAGAGCCTTTCCCCACCATGCCACCTCTGACTGAGGAGTTTCTGGGCACACCTTTTCTTGACCTCCTTGAGCATTATCCTCTGGGCTCATCCTCACATCTGAGAGCAGGAAGCTCCTTCCTCTAGGTCCGCAGCCTACAGGGCTTGTCACTAGCGCCCCTGGCTCAATGTCGCAACCAGCGACTATAGGCCTACATTTAAGCACTGCACAGAATAGCGGCCCGGCGGCCCGGCGGCTCACTGGGCCTCCCGAGGGCCTGGTAAGCCTCCTGAGGAAGCAAGAAACAGACTTCAGTGGAGTACTCAGGGCTGCCACCCCTGGGCCCTGGCCTTGGTGTTCCTAAAAACCCTGGTGGGACCCTTTAGCACTGCTGGATACCTGAAGCCAGGCAGCTGAATGATCTTGGCATTTCAACTGGGATGCCAGCCCATGTAAGATAAAGCCTGTGGGCTGGTGGGGGACTCAGCAAGAGCTAAGTGGGACCTAAAAGCAATGGTTGCTTCGAAACAGGATCTGGAAGTCGCCTGATCTTGCTTTGGTGGGTGCATTGGAAGGCCTAGTGGGGATTTCTACGTGCCATCTGGACTCTGTACTCTCTCGATGCACAGATGCAGCATCATGGCTTTCACAAAAAAAGATAGATCCGTCAAGGACATGCTCTTTAAAGGCACAACAGACTTTCAACTCAAGAAAGCACCCCTGAAGACACTAAACAGCCAGATGGTTTTTTATCTAGAGGGCTATGTCCAAGCCATATTTCAAGACATCCTGGGAGATGGTGCGTCAGGCAGCATCCAGTTGGTCAGATTTCATAGAGTGGGTCTCCCCAGGTCACCTCCTCATCTACCCACGGATATTCTGGTTTGTGTCCACAATTTTACAGAAAAGGAGTCAATCCTCAAAGCGGCCAGATCAAAACAAAAGGTACAGTTTTGTAGACATTCCCTCCAACTTTTTCAAGATCAAGCAGCATCTACCCTTCTCAAATGGAAGGAATTCTGCCCGATCACTGGTCATCTCTGCTAGCAGGGTATCTCCTACTCTTCGGGCCATCCATTTCACCTTATCTTTCAGCTGAATGGCAAATCCTACCAGTTACACTCCCTATCAGAGGCCTACAAAATCTTTGGGATCACTCCTCTCGAAGCTGCCTCCTCTGGTCTCAAGGGGAGAGTGACTGTGGCAATCGGAGGGGCCTAAGATCTGCACCCTATTGTCCAGACATGGCTACTATGGCAAAAGAGAGGTCAGAGGTACTGCCTTCCTTCTTCGGTGGCAACAAACAAGAGGCTGACCCTCCCTCATTAGGTAATGTGCGTGGAATGAGGGGGTGAAGATTCTGGGCGGGGCTCAGGCATAGACTCATCTTGTTCTATGACTGCTCGCTCTGCCCTGGTAACCAACATGTATTCAGACTTCCAGGTCACGAAGAACTCCATGGACTACTTATTTATTTTTGTTCTTTATTATCTGTTGAGGGATATGAGTTTTGGTATCGGGTGCCCCTTATGACTGTCTATGAACCGGCTTAGTGACCTTGCTGTTCATTCACCCGACTCCTCCCTGGGTACCCGGCCCTCATTTTCAGAGCAGCTAGTAACTAGGGCCTTATACGTTCTCCTACATAGCCTAGCCATTACTTACACTATGGCAGTTAAATAAGTCAATCTCAATGTAAAAGACCTTAATAACCCCACTAAAAGGTCTGCGGTACCCTCTCTTTTAGAACATTCACAAGGGGATATCTGTCTGCTTCAGGCAATCGCACTTATTAGCAAAGGACACCCATAGTATTCAGAATAGGGAATTTCCACATCAATTCTGGTAGGCGGGGAGGGGGAAGTGAGGGCGGGGGGTGGCAGTACCATTCTACAATCGCTTTCAGGGGGCAATCATTGGCACATGCTTCGAGGTCAAGGGACGCTTATTGGCAATTCAGGTGTATCGAGGCACACTTCACTTCATGATAGCCTACTTACACGCCCGCACTGAAGGTCAGGAGATTTATTATAGAAGCACTTGCAGGGACCCTTCAATCCCCAGATCAGACTATCTTTGTGGGTGGCAAATTCAATCTGGTTATGGACGGGCGTGACCACTCTGGGAAATGGACAGGCCTGACATGAGCCTTCACCCCTGAGGGACTGAAATGGTTAGCCGACTGCGGACTAGATGACATACGGCATCTTCTACATGCTGAAACTCGGGACTATACATTCTATTCCGCAGCACATAAAACATATGGGCACCTAGACCATTTTCTGACCTCTCCCTCTGCCTGCGCACACATTTCAGACTCTACCCATTGACTCCTGCTCACTTTCCGACCCCGCGCCTATCACACTCACATACATTCACAACCCAAATGCCCCCACCATAGCATCCACCCTGGTGCCTACGCAAGACATGACTGCATTCCACTGAGGTCATGTCCTCAATTAGATAACCAATCACCGACTACTTAGAAATTAATGGCACAGAAAAAGTCCATCTGTACGCCGACTGGGAGGCCATCAAAATGGTTGTCAGGGGTGCTTTTTTAGCAAAGGCTGCTCACGACAATAAGGTTCGAAGAGATAAGAAGGAGGAGCTGGGAAACTCAGTTTTAGAGCCCAAGTCCATCTATAAATGCACAGGAACCCCTTGAATTTGGCGCAAACTGGAACAGGCGCGACTCCAACTCAAGCACCTTGACTTAGATAGAGCAGAGCACACATTGCTTTACATCATACACAAATTTCATGTTGGAACTAATAAAGGAGGCCAGATATTAGCTCACTACCTTCGCAGTAGGCAGCAAGCAAACAGAGTTAAAGCAATTCTCAGACATTCAGGTCAAACGACTTCCGACACCCTGGATATTGCTGCAGGATTCTGGGCATTTTATGCCAATCTGTATAAGAGAGACCTCAGGATGGCTCGGGCTCCCCAGCTATATACCCAGTCTGCTGCGATCACACCGCTTCCCTCCCTGGAGTCTGAAGCCTTAATCAACCCATTCAAATAGAAGAAGTAATCTCCACAATATCGAGGCTGAAGCCCATGAAGTCCCCGGGCTCAAACGGTTCATTTCAATTTTTTACAATACTTTTTGCCCTTAATTAGTGCATCTTTTGATCCGCCTTTTTAACTCCTTTGCAGAAACTGGAAGGCTGACTGAATCTTTGCTACATGCCAGTAAAACAGTAATCTCGAAGCCCGGGAAAGACCCTCAGCAATGCAGTTCATAAAGGTTGATTTCCTTGCTCAATGTGGATGCCAAACTATTTGCTAGGCTGGATGTGTCCTTTTCAACAGTGTGGCGACAACACCAAACGTGTGTGCCACCCCATTGATAAGGTTCAGTGCTCCCGCAAGGAGGTCTTTCTCCTGTCTATAGACGGAGAGAAGGCATTCGATAGAGTGCACTGGCCTTATCTATTTACGACCCTTAGATGCTTTGGGATGGACAAGCATTTTATAAGCTTGATCCACAGAATTTGAAGTGCATCCCATGCCACTGTCCGGGTTAACACCGGTAGCTCAGATGGATTCTGCGAGGAGTGGGGCACAAGGCAGGGTTTCCCACTTTCCCAGCTCTTCTTTGCTTTATACATGGAACCCCTCACCCAGCGACTGAGATGACCCCAATGCAGTAGGCATAAAGTTTGAAGCTGACCATCACTTGATTAGCCACTATGCGATGATATTATATTTTTGGTCGCCTGGCCCCTTTCCTCCCTCGATGCCATCATTGCAGAGTTGGACACATGTAGGTCTGAATCAGGTTTTAGGATAAATCTGCTGAGGTCGCAGATCTTAAACTTAACCATCCAGCCAGATACGGAGCAAAATTCGTGCTCATGTTACGCTTTCCTATGAGTAGAAGCTGAGCTCCCATACCTGGGAATAGTACTTGCCTGTATCATCCTGCAAACAGTGCGTGCCAATTATTCAAAATTCAGGGCCTCTGTTCTCGAGGACTAGGACCAATGGCGGCACCTGCCCTTGCCCGGCAGAATAGCCGAGCCATGACAAGATGAACATGCTAGCCAGGGCCCTTTTCATTTTCTAGACGCTCCCTCTCTCCCCTCCCCCAGGGAAATAGAGCCAACTTCAATGAGACACTGGCTTTATTCCCTTTGACCAATTAAAATTACAAAATTCCCTAGAGGAAACCGACAGGTTCACTCACACCCAACTTTCATACTGGCTGCTCAGTCCGTACACCCACTCTAAAGCAAGTAGATCTATGACCCCCTTTGAAAAATGGCTGTTTCAAAAGACTGATGACAAGAAACTTACCTCAGAAATTCATCACTTTCTGATAAAAGCTCCTCCTTTACACAGGACCCCGGGTCAAATTCAAAGGGAGGAAGAGCTTGGGCATAGTCTCTCGTATAAAGACGGGGGGACATACCTGTAGGGTCCGCCAAACTACATAACACAGGACTTACTGAAACGGCCTACAACATTAGCTCATATTGGTATTACACTCTGGCACATGTCCAGAAATAGAACACACTCTGAGAAGTCTGTCCTGGAGAGGATGTGGGAAGCCCCGGGACACTAATACATCTTCTATGGAACTGTCCCAATCTTACAAGATAATGGGAGTTTATCTTGAACGACATAGACAGTGCGTTCAGAATGATAGCGACAGATGGCTATGGCACTCAATGCTGTGCATAGGCTACTCCTGCAGAACTGGGGCTCAGATGAACTTCCATACCACAGGCAATGGCTTGGTCATTGACAGGTATGGAACGACTCTTGGTGGCTGCCAATGCTGACCCCGTGCTTTATGCGAAAATCTGGTCCCCGTTTATCTGCATTTTGTCCAAAGAATTTCAGGAACTAACCTGCCCCACATACCTGCTTATTTTAAAGCCAGTGCCGCCTGAACAGGGAGACGAGGAGGTGCTGTAATCACGGTGCCGCTATGCAACACTGATCTTTCCTGCGACACTACATACTCTCTATGACTTGGAAGGGGTGAGGGTGGAGGAGGGTGAATGGGTGTTTCTTGTTTCTTCATCTGTGCCGTTTAATCTGTTTTTCTTTGGATTTTCAATGGAAATGTGAGATTCATATTGCACACAGCAATGCCATACCATAGTCATGAACTTTGTAACCACTCCTGACAAGTGTAACACAAAAGGGCACCTGATGTTCCTCATCCATTATCCCCCATACGCAACTGGCCCAGTCTGGGTTGTAGGCGACTAGATGTGCAATCTATCCTCCGCTTACAATGAATCATCTTGTTTCTCCCTAAAAGTATTTGCCCAACGTGGCTGGCCCGAAAGAGGGTTGTAGGCAGCTTGCTGTGCATGTGACTTGCTTATCTCTGCGTTGATAATAATATAAAAATTTGAACCTAATTTACATTAAACTAATCTTAATACCTTTTGGCAAAAATGCTAACCGATGTTTGGTGTGCTTAATTTTGCAGCCCAGATTTCGTTTTTATTCTTCGTCACTGCAATGAACATGAATTAAATTAAGCAGTTTTTTTGAATGATGAAGGTATGACCATGTATTGTAAGGAATATAATACTCTATGCCACATATTAAAAGGTTTTTGCAAGTCCATGACCATTTCCATAAAAAATATATTTTTGGGTTTGCTTATAACTTTAGTGCCATTTGAAAAGTCCTTGCAAAACTTTTTTTTAAAAAGTCTCGATCACTACAGCTCCTTCTTGGAAAGTTTCAAGGTTATCCATCAAGCGGCAGACAAAAAGGGGTTCTCAGATCATGATATCCCCAGGCAGTTATCTTTTAAAAAATAAGGCATAGCTCCAGCCAAAAGAGCTGAACAGAATTACACAAAATTTAGCAGGAAGCTAAATCTTTTTTTAATTTTTTAATTTTTTATTTTTAGAGTAAGGAATCTTTATTGAAATGATTTCAGCAAAAAGGTACAACTTAATAGAACCCGTGTAATAATTAAACAAAAGGGTAATATAAAAATCCATTAATTCAGGAATACGAAATACAGTTGAAGCACTAACAGCAATAAAATATTGCATTATAGAGCTATAGACAAATAAAGAAATACTAAATAAAAAGGTACCTTAGTAATACAGCAATTTGTACTTTGCATGAACCCTCTCCCCTGACCAAATACAGTTTAGGGGACCCCATCCACTGGGGCCCCATGAATTTTTATTAGGGAGGGGTTTGTGGGGCCCCCTCCCTGATCTGATTTCAGCCCAGGCGATCACATCCTTTGGGGCTCTGTAAAACTGTAGTTGGAGAGAGGGGCATGGGCCCCTCCACAAGAGATGGTGTCGCTCTGGGGACTCCATTCCCTGGGCCCTGCCTGAACAGAGTGCAGGCAGGGAAGATGTCATTGCTCCTGCTAGTCTTGCCGAAAAGATCCAGCTGGGCGGGAGCACAGATCAATCTGCCTGCCGCGCTCTTGGGGGCAGGAAATAAAATATTACTCCTGCGATTGGGAGCAAAGAAAACACACCAACTCTATCAAGCAACCAGGGTGGGTGTTGGCAGGGTATCCGGCAGGAGCCAGAGGGACCTTGGGCCTCCCAAATTCACCATAGTCATGGGTGCCCAGGGTAGTATAGGGCCATCTTCCACCTGCAACCAGAAGGAGGGTCATCTGAAGAGTCAGCAGGGGCTGCAGGAGCTCCCTGTGGCCCTTAATTTTTACCCTAGTTGTGTGGGCTCCGGATGGCACAAGGGCACCCCCAGTAAAATAAGGCCCAGCTCCTGCTAGCACCTAGGATGGGTGCTGGCTGGGTTGTCAGCAAGGGCCACGGGTCCCGTGGGGCTCCCCCCACAGTCTCAACGTGAACATAAAGTGTGGGTGTCCTGGGTGGGACTAGGAAATCCAGAAAAAGCAACAAAAAAACAAAAATAAAGGAAACATACATGAGCAGCAGGAGCTGCTCATTTATTATTTACTGCTCCAGGCAAGAAACACCAAAAATAATATATCCCCCTTGTAATTATTTGTCTATTACTTAATTCTCCCAAATCTTACTTCACACACACTCAAATGCAATCAGCCCAAACTGTAAGTCCTGTTTTTTGTGAAAGAAATACCTCCTCCTCTATAATTTTTTTTTTAAATACAACAGTAAAATACAACAATTCATATTCTATTTTACAGGAGAAATCACAAAAAGTTATTCTTATATGCTGAATCATTAATGCATATACATGGTAATCCTTTTCCTTCAATAGGATTTTTACTCTGCTGATGCTTCGTAATACACCATTGTGTTTTCTAAAATGAGCTTGTCCTGAGGAAGGTGGTGTCAATCAACACAAGTCCACCGAAACGCCTTGTAGACAACTTGTTTTTACTGAATTGCTTTTTCGTTATCTGTATCGTTTTTAGTTGTTCTTGTGGAGATTCACAGTTAAAGTTATTATCGGAATAGTGCTGTCCATGAATACACTTGCACTAGGAACAAAGTAATACAAGGTTCTCTGTTTATAATGCAAAACTAAGAATCAGCAGAGTAAAAATACTATTGAAAGAAAATGATCACCATGTATATGCATTAATGATTCAGAATGTAAGAATATATAAAAATACATTTTTCTGATTTCTCCTGTTCAATAGACTATGAATCGTTGGGTTTTAGATAGATTTTACTGTTGCATTTGAAAAGAAAATGTTTATTAAAGTAGGAGATTTTTTTAAACAAAAAACAGGACTTACAGTTTGGATTGATTGTATGTGAGTGTGTTTGAAGTAAGAGTTGGGAGGATTAAGTAATAGACTAATAATTACAAGGGGGACATATAATATTTGTTAGTTACTTTTAACCCAGTTCCCTTTGTCTCGAAGGGTTGCTCTCACATTTGTTTTCTCCAGACAAGGAGCATCCCTTAATGTTCTGTGAGGGCTTTTTAATTATATTTTTTGATCCTGGTGGTGCCCTCAAAAGAAGTAGGGGTACCACCAAGCATTTTTCAAATTTGGTGTGGGCTGCAGGGAGTTCAGCAGCCCCCCAGCAACATTGAAAAAAACACATGTCTCCTGGGTCATTAAATCCATGACCACAAGAGAGCACACCATATATTTTTTAAAGCATTCTAAGCTGGAGTTGCATGCTCTTCAGTTGGAGTACAGGGAGCCCTTGTGGTTTGACCTATTGCTGCACCAAGTGGCTAGAAGAATCAGCACTGCAGAGCTGCCAATAAAAAAGAAATACTGTTTTTGGCCCCTGGGAGCATTCCATAATGCTTGGGGGCAGAGTAGCCTTACTCTGTCCCCTATATGTTTTTAGAACTTTTTTGTAGGACAGGTAACTGAGTCCCTGAGTCCTAAAATGGCCTCTGCCACATATTTGTTGATGTGGTAACAGTCAATCAGAATATTTATTTTGATCTGTCAGATCTGCAGACCCGTGGACTAAGGCTCAAAATAATTGTATATTTGATGCCATGGATTCCCGCAGCCTGAAATATACTATCATTTTGAATCTTGATTTTCAAAAACTACAAAAGGGATTTTCATCAAAATACAAAAAGCATGCTTTCTTGATGTAGAGCTAGCTGAAGTGGATGACACTTTTTAGTAAGGTTTGGTGAAGATCAAATGGTGCCAAAGTTATTAGCAAACCAAAAATCAATTTCCTATTTAAACGTGGTCCTAACTATAACTACCCAGTGGCGACTACCACTGGGTAATCTACATCTACACCTTTGTGGAAAGATTTGCACAGATCCGTCGACCGGGGGTCAAGCCAAGTGGAGGGTTGCAAAAGTTCAGTTTCCCATATTAATTCCGATAAGAAAAATTGCTCTCCCAAACTCAAAGAATGTCAGAATGGAATTACGCCAAATTTGGCAAAAAGTCAGAACTTTACTCAGGAAGCATGCTTTTTGTTTTTGGGTGTAAATGCATTAAGCCATTTTTGAGAAATCAGCATTTAAAGATGGCTGCCGGTTGGGCATGAAAGGGTTAACACTCAGAAAAAGTTTGGTATATTTGGTCAGTTAGTCCTGTGTAAGTAAGTAAGTAAGTCATATTTATTGTACAGTTAATTAAAACTCACAATTTAAAAGTCACGATTTAAAAAAGAAAAAAATGTTCAAACTTTAAAATACATAAATCAGCGTTGTCTCACTTTATACATTGGTGGTTAAAATTCATACTTTCATTTTAGCTTATTGATGTTATTCTGTGAGTCAGAGTCCCAATTCCATTTTTTTTTAAACTCGTGGGCGAGGCACGTTGAGCTTCGGGTTGCCTATCCAGGCATTCTTGCTATAAGACATAGTAAAGTGCTTGTGATTCAAGGTGCAAAAAACTTAGGCAAACAATCCCACTTTGGTTTGCCGGTTTGGCTTGCTCAAGAAGGTGTGCTAGCTGCCTGCTATTCTGCTTCTGCGTTTTGATGAAGCTTTATTCTTTCAGCCACAGAATAAAAGTACTTTGCGAGACAGCAGTTTAGCTGAATCTCCTGTCGGTTAAAACACAGTTTGGCAGCCTGCCTGCAAGTCCTGATGCCCTTCTGGTTTTACTTAGCTCGAAATAAAGGTCGCCTTTTGTCCATTAAGCTTCGGCAAATACAGATTATGTGTATTAGACCCTCAGTTCCTATTCTACAGGACTCCAAAAGTGCCGAAATGTTTTAAATTCATGGTCTTCTAATTGACGGACAGAACTTTTTCCCCATCAGTCATGTTTGTACCACAGTACTGAGCAAATTGATTGGCTGACACTAATAGTGACCAAAATGTTGCAACTGCCACTAAAGAACTTTTGGATTTAGTCTTAGTCTCCTGAAAAAAAATGAAAAAGCCAACAAGTGTACAGGGTTGGCATACCCTGACCATCAAGCCATGTGGAAGGGTCCCACAGGGATCCCCAATAATTGAAATAAAAAATGTATTTTATTTTCAGGTTGGTCGTATCACTGTACCACCATCCGGTACCATGGTATTCAGTGCTTCACACCCTGTGATGCCAGTTACAGTACCACAGTACCAAAAAATGTTTTAAAAAATACAATGGTCTGGGCATAGATCAGACCATGTAGCCAATGGCCTTTGTCGGACTGTAGGCTATTTGCAATGGGGTGTTCACCCAATTCCAGTGAGTTGGCATTGGCCAGAGACCTGGACCTGCAGCCCAACCCCTACTGCACCTGACCCGGTTGGCCATCTTTGGTGGGTTAGGTGCAGGGCCAGGCCTGAGGTTAACTGGGTTTACAGGGATTAACAGGGGGGAGTACCTATGGTACCCCGCCCAGGGCCCCAACCGGAGGTTGCTGTGTTAAGGGGCCCTGCTAGGGGCCCTCAAAGTTGCTTTATGGCAAACTTTTTATGTCAGACAGCCCGACATGAAAAGCCTGTGGGAAACCAACATTGTAATCCCAACTGCAGAAATGCCATCCTTTAGGTTCCGAATGGCCGACGGGCTCCTGGAGTCCGTCGGAAGCCAGCCAGCCGGGATGTCCTGCCAGTTTCAATTCTGACCACTATATTTGTAATACGGCGGTAGTAATTGAAACAAAAGTTGTCTGTCAGAAAGCCTCCGACCTGTCGTAGGCTTTCTGAATTACATCAAAATCAGGGGCAATCTATATTATTGCTAATGCTGGAGTGTGAATAGTAAACGTAATGCCTGCAAGGTGAAACACTTTTCCTATTTTTGTTTAAATTTGTGTTATGTTACTTTTTTTTGCTACCGTTGTTTAGTTCTACATTTTTTGAATTTTTTCTTAATATTGTTTTTTTATGAACTTTTTTATTTAACATTAATTTTTATATTAATGCGATTCAATATTGTATATGTTGTATATGTTTCTAATATATGTTTTTCCATTAAAATTGTTGTTACTGTTAATAATATTTATGTAAATGTTTTAAAATATTGTTTTACATTTTGTAAACATAGAGATATATTTAGTTTAGAGTATTAAATAAAACTATATATATGTTAATTTTAATATTTAAATTAGTTTTGAGGGGGCGCGGCCAAGATGGCAACCTGATCAGACGTCCTTCTGTCGGCTCCCCGGCCCGACCTTGTATTTCCCCCTTTTATAGGAGTATACCCCCCTGAGTTGGCCGATTTCTGCATTGCTGACCCCGGTGTACTGGCGAGGTGCGCTGGTCCGACTCGCAGCGGAGAGGGTGACCGCTGGAACCACTTTCAGGGCCTCTGTGGTGCACCTGGCCGGTAACGGCTGTCATGGCGGCGGCGGCCTGAAGCGATCCGAAGCATCAAAGCGTTGCCCTGCCCCCGACCGGAGAGCGGAGAAGAGCCACGGGGGGGGGGCTCCGAGGTGGAGATCGAGACTCGGCGTCGCCGGCTGGGCCCTGAGGCGTGAGAGCCCGCCGGACGTGGTGACTGGTGGAGGCCCGACCTTCACGGGTTTACTCGGCCCTGGAGTGCGACGCTGGTCCCGGGACTGGCCCCGCCGCGTGACCCGCCCTGCTGTCCACCGCCCCCCTTGGGAGTGGGCTCCCATGGAGTGCCTGCGTGAGTGACCGGCCTGCGGGGGCACAGGAACTAGACGCTCGTGAGGAGCGGGACGCCGCGAAAATTTAGCCCCCGGCTTTGGGCCTACTCCCACGCCTATAGGAGTCGCAACTACTGCAAGGGCCCAGTGGTCGGACCCCGGGGGACAGCGGAGGTCATTGTTGCGTGAGGTGGTTCCCCACTGGTGTGTGCGGCCCCAGGGAGTGGCTGTGAGTGGAGGGGCCTGTACCGGCTGCCCAGGGGACATTTGAAATCCAGGCCCCGGCTTGGGGCCTAGATCAACGTCGACGGAGGCGGGCCCTCGACCACCACAGCCAGTAACAAGACTTTCCTTGTGGGCCCTTGGACACCTGCGCGCCCTTCTCCCGGGGTCCCAGTTGTTGTTGGGCAAAAGACCTTGCTGAGACCCTTACCTCCCCCTAGAACACCTCGACCCAGCCCTGTTGAGAGTGCCCTGAACTACGCTGGCGAGAAGGGGGGACCTGGGACATACCACTGATCGGTGCGCTGCGTCAGCCCTGTACCCGGAGGCGGGGTCCTAGAAGAGGTGCCTGCCGATTTCCCGGAGGAGTCGGCCACCCCGCTATGGACTGACCAAGGCGCTGAGGGAGATGGATCCGCACCGCGGGGGAGGCCCGGCGGTCCCTCTGGTGACGTGGGGTCCCATGGCCTTTGGGGTCCCTAACCCGACGGCAGCATGGCTAACGTTGGGCACAAGGGCAACCGCTTGATAACGGACATGCTCAATAAGAACGTTGCAAAAGGGGGAAAACCCAGACACCCCCATCGCCCTCGGCCGACACCACTGGGCAGCAGAGAAAGGAGGGAGAGGCGCCCATTACGTGGACCTTCATGGAATCCCTTTTTAACACCCTAAGGGAAGATTTTCAAGCACTGAAACAAGACTTAGCTGGGGAACAGAGGGAGCTTCGAAGAGACATTGACGGTCTGGGGGAGCAAGTGGTTGCAGTGGAAGAGGCTGACCATGCCCGCAGTGAAGAGTTGGCTCACCTGCAGCAGGAAGTTCTCCGCCTTCAGGAGCAACAGGTGGACCTGCAGGCTGACGCAGAGGACCTCGAGAACCGTTCCCGGAGGAACAACATACGGGTCCGGGGTGTGCCATCAAAAGCGGAGGGGCCCAGCATCACCTGCTATCTGCAGGACCTCTTCAGAGACATACTTGGAGAACCCCCTGAGTTCACCATCCGCATTGACCGTGTGCACAGAGTGGGCCTGACAAGACGTACATCGGCTCTACCGCCGGACATCCTAGCATACCTCCCAGACTTCCCCCTAAAGGAGCGGATCCTACAGGTAGCCCGTCAGAAGCAACCTTTGCAGTTCTGGGCGATTCCATCGCCCGGTATCAAGACTTATCAGCCATCACACTACAGAAGAGGCGTACCCTCAGAGTGGTCACAACATTCCTTCGCGATAAGGGGGTGCCATACTCCTGGGGACACCCATTTCAGATAATTTTTAAGTGGCAGGGGACTTTGCATCAACTCCGCTCTCTTAGTGACACGTGCGCTCTACTACAGATCGAACTGCCGGAGGACGGAGGGTCCGGGGAGGCTTCCCCACACGGATCGCAAGATGGGCCCACGCAGCGCTCCCGCGATGGCTGGCAGCGCGTTCGGCGGCGCCGCCAATCGAGGGCGCGCCTCAAACCTGACCCAGAAATGATAGCCGAGGAACAAGCAGCAGCCGTACAGGAGGTGGTTAAAGACACTACGGCTTCTTCCTAAGAGGCCACACTTTGGGGAAGGCCCCACATGCTTTGCTTTGCTAAGGGGGGGTCGGGGAGCCGGAGGGGTCGCCGCTGCCATGTTTCCCCACACAATGACATTCTAATGACCTGCACTTGGTTCTGACAGGCCCGAGACTCTGGTTTGCCTTTGGGGTTCTCAAGTTGGGGTGAAGGTGGGGGGTGGGGGATTGGAGGGGTTGGAGGGGGTTGGGATGGGAGGGTTGGTTGAGTTGGGGAGGGGGTTGGGGGAGAGGGAAGGCTGGAGGGGGGTTCCAGGGTGGGTCGTCCAGTGCTATTTACAGGTTTCAGGTTTTTGGGACACTAATCCACACCACCTACCACCAGGATATCCACATCGTATACCACTGGCCTGGGGAAACAGAGTTTTTGTCTCCACTGTCACACATGCCACCTACAACTTTTAAGATTCTGACCCTTAATGTTAGGGGTCTAAATAACCCAGTCAAACGGCGCGATACTGTCCCACTTAGAAAACACCCAGGCAGACATTTGCTTGTTGCAAGAAACCCATCTGCTACCACACGACTGCCACAGACTCCGTTCTCACAAGTTCCCGACTCAATTCTTTTCATCAGGACACAATAAGACTGCAGGGGTGGCGATTCTAGATGCACGACATTTTAAGGGGGAGGTTCTTCACAAGTGCGCGGAACAAAGAGGGAGGCTGCTAGCTTATCGGGTTAGGATAGGTGGCCTCAAGTTTACGGTTGGGTCCCTATACAGCCCTAATGAAAATCTGGAACGCTTATTCCACTCAGCCCTGACTGACATCGCAGATACACCAGATAGACATATAGTAATCGGGGGGGATTTTAATATGGTCTTTGACACAGCCTTAGATAGGTCTGCTCAGCGTACACCCCAAGCGGGGACATTCACACCCGGGTGTAAGGATAGGATGATGGAACTAGACCTTCATGACCTCTGGCGCCGTACACACCCCCGAGATAGGGAGTACTCGTACTACTCCAATGCACATAAAACATACGCCAGGCTGGAAAATCTCCTGGTCACAGGACCGGTGTGCGCTTTAGCCACCACAACGGAGATTGGAGTAATCTCCCTGTCGGACCATGCGCCAGTGTCCACCACGATCCAGTTACCGCCACTACCATGTCCCCCCAGAGTCTGGCGTCTCCGAGACACCTTGTTGCATAAGAAAACAGTGGTGACGCAAATTCAAGACACTATCCGTGACTACATATCGCACAACGCCAATGACGACACCTCCTTGGCGACTCAATGGGCAGCCCTGAAGGCAGTCGTCCTGGGGGAATTCATAGCCCTCTCCTCTGCGGAGAACAAGGAGCGGCAATGCAAACGAGACGAACTCACCCAACGAGTTCGCAAACTCGAGCAGATGCATCAACGTACGGGCGCTCCCAGAATCTGGAAGCAACTTAAAGTGGCGAGGAAACTCCTGACGGCCCTAGACATGGACTGGGCGGAATACGCAGCACTGCAGCTGCGGCAAGCCTACTATACCGGTGGGGACCGGTGCGGCCGTCTACTGACGAATGGACTCAGATCGGCGCAACAACGGCACCTGGTAAAGGAGATCACTGGGCCCGACGGGGCTCCGATCACTGAGGACACCCGAATAGCGGAAGCCTTCCGCAACTTCTATGCAGCCCTCTATACAGGCGACCCAGTGGACAACCGAACGGCAGACGACTACTTAGACCCGGTCACTCTCCCCTCTTTAGCCCCTTCCCAAGCGGAACACCTAGATAGGGACATCCGCATTGAGGAAGTAATTTCCGCCATTGCTAAACTCAAGCATGGGAAGGCCCCAGGCCCAGATGGCTACACAGCCTTCTTTTATAAAACGTTCTGTGCGACGTTGGCGCTGATTCTCACTCGCCTCTTCAACTCCTTCTCTGAGCCAGGTGCGATCCCACCTGACCTTCTGCGGGCATCTCTTACGGTCATCCCCAAGCCGGGGAAGGATAGGACCAAGTGCAGTTCTTATAGGCCAATATCGCTCCTGAATGTGAATCTTAAGTTATATACCGGGATCCTAGCAGCCCGATTGGGCCCTCACCTGCCGGGCCTAGTTGACCCAGACCAAGCGGGGTTTATCCCCGGGCGACAGACGGTGGACAACACCAAAAGGATCGTCCATCTCATTGAAAAAGCTTCCCGAATCCCCGGAGAGAGGCTGCTGCTAGCAGTCGATGCCGAGAAGGCGTTTGACTGTGTACACTGGCCATACCTAGAACGGGTCCTGGAGAAAGTCTGTCTTGGGGATAAATTTTGTTCGCTCATTTTTAACTCTACTAATTTCCTACAGCAGTGGTGCGAGTGAACGGTTGCAACTCCCAGAGCTTCTCCATTGGGAGGGGCACTAGACAGGGGTGCCTGTTGTCGCCCCTTCTCTTTGCCCTGTATATGGAGCCCTTTGCCCAGCGGATCTGCCAGACACCTGCAGCAACAGGGGTGAAATTTGGCGGCTACACCCACACCATCAGTCTCTATGCGGACAATGTTATACTGTCCCTAGGGAATCCACGAATGGCCCGACCGGCCTGCATAGCGGAGATAGACGCATTCACAAGGGTTGCAGGATTCAAAATGAACTTAGATAAGTCTGTGGCTCTGGCCCTGTCCCTCGCTCCTGCCACCAAAACGAACCTACAAGACCTCTTCCCCTTGCAGTGGTCGTCCGATCTCGCGCCATACCTGGGGATCCAGCTAGATCCTATCTTGCCGGCCATGGTGACGGCCAACTATACTGCACTCCACAGGAAAATACAGGAGGAGCTGAGATGCTGGCGGCGTGGCATCCTTTCTTGGTTGGGCAGAATTGCTGCAGTCAAGATGACCATTCTCCCCCAAATTCTCTACTTATTTCGAGCACTACCACTATCACCGCCGGCGGGCTGGATTCAGCAAACGCAGGCAGACCTCTCACGCTTTATCTGGGAGGGCCGGAAACCCAGACTGAAGAGGACACTGTCTACGCTGGCTCTGGAGGCTGGGGAGTTGGGGATACCAGACCTGCGCAAATATTTTCTAGCATCACAACTACGCTACCTAGTTGAATGGAGCAAATGGGAGTCGGACAAGCACTGGCTCTTTCAGGATCAGGCGGTGGCAGGGCGCCCGCTCCAGGAAATACCCTTTCTACGCAAGGCTCACCGGCCAGCCAACCTGTATGCCTCCTTTGTTACAAGGGTACCCTTGAAGGCTTGGGATGCCACCAATACTGCACACGAGCTCACCACTTTTCCTTCTCCACTTAATCCCCTGGTCGGTAACCCAGATTTCACCCGGGGGCTAGAACAGGGGGCTTTTACACACTGGCGACCAGCGGGTGCCGTGTTCTCTACCATATATATGGTCCAGATGGCGTCATTCCCTTCTCATTTTTAACCCGTTCGGCGCTTATGACGGAACCGTTCCATCACTAGCACAGCTCACCCGAGACGCGTGACGGAGCAGTTCCGTCACAAGCGCAGGTGAGCCGTGCGGCCTCCCCACCCCCTAGCACTGCGGCGGAATTGCCGCCGCAGTGAAGGGGTTAAACAAGAATACTCAATGCCAGAGACGGAACGGGTGCGCTACATGCAGGTCCGCCATTGGGCATTACACCCACAAGTGCGAGAAACGGCGGACAGGAAACTCCTTCCCTATGAACAGTGGCTTATGTCCAGCACCTCGGACGCCAAGTCGATATCCGATCTTTACAAATTCTTGAAACCTCCACCCACACACCTTTATAACCCAGGCAGGGAATGCTGGGAACGGGAACTGGGTAGGACACTGAGCTGTAAGGAGTGGGATCAAATCTCATACAGAGCCCGACACTCAGCATACCACACGGGGCTCATGGAGACATTTACCAAGGTATCTACCTACTGGTACTATACCCCAGAACGGATACAAAAGATGGACCGCAGCAGACCCAACACTTGTTGGCGGGAATGTGGGCACATAGGCACACTATCACACATTTTATGGGACTGCCCGCTTTTACACTCCTACTGGAAACAGGTGCTGGATGACATAGACACTCACTTTCGGACTGAACTACCTTGCTTCCCTGCCTATGTTCTACTGGGGCTTCCCAACCGTCTAATGTACCCCCTGCGCTCATGCAGGGGATGGCAGATCGCTATAGCCCTGGGCTCAGCGGTGCAGAACATCCTTATACATTGGCGCACTACTACTGTCCCTTCCCTTACGGGGTGGTCGCATAGACTGTGGCACGTGCTAGGAATGGAGAAGTTGTCCCTTACCCTTGCTGGAGATATAGACCAGTTTGATGAACTTTGGCAGCCGTTCCACTCTTTGTTAGCCACTGAATTTAAAGAAATCACCTGCCCGAAATATCTCCGCCTATTACGGCTTACTACACTTAATGGGACAGACCCCGGAACGGATCCCAAGTAGGTGGTCCCTCCTTGACAGGGAAAAGGTGAACAGGAGTGAGATTACCTGAGCACTGGACGGAGGGAGGGGGGACGGGAGGGGATGGGGATTGGGAAGTTTAGGGGAAGGTTTTTTTTTAGAGGGAGTTGTTTTCCTTTTAGCAGCACTGCCTATACCAGCTTCATATTATTGATTGTTTTGCTATTGGGCTGTCATCAGGAGGGCCTCTGTGCCATACACGGGCCTCGGCCCTTTGCGAATCTATTTCACCTATGCACTGTATGTTTTGACTCTCTGTGCTGCTTCAATAAAAATGATTTAAACCTAAATTAGTTTTGATATGTTTGTAATATATGTTTGTTCATTGTAATTTTGTGTTATTGGTAATATTGAAGTTTTATACATGTATACATATCAATAATTGTGTCATTATCAATTTTGCATTTTTTAAAGTAGATAGATTGATAGATAGTTATTATTTATTAAAATTGTATTAGAAATTATGTTGTTATTTAAATAATGCATTATAAAATAAATGAATTACTTATGATTAGATATTTATTTTTAAAAGTTTATAGGAAATATATGTGGTTTACATGCAAAGTATTTAAACTTAGTATTTTTGACACAATTGGGGCTGATTTCAATGTTGGTGATACTGCCACCACCACCAACAGGCCGTCGGTGGCGGTCCCACCAACAGACAGCCCTTCGGTCCGACTGCCAAATTATGATGCAGGTGTTCGGACCATTGCCGGAGGGCGGACAGACCACCGTCTCCTACAGGATCTACGGATCCCGACATGGCGGCTTTTGGATTTGCAATCTCTAAAGACGGCGGTGCAGAGGCCGGCAACGCTGTTGGGATTATGATGTCCCTTAACGAAAGCCTTTTCATGGCAGTCCGACCCCCATAAACAGGCTGTCAGAAACAGAGTTTGGGGGCCTCTAACAGGGCCCCTGAGCCTCGTGCGCCACTACAAAGTGGCCCTGTAGGCACATGTAGTGCCCCTACTTACAGCCATGCACCGTGTGTCAGGCGCCACATGGTGCGAGGCCCACAGTGCATAGTTTTGCAGGAAATGCTCTAGTACACTGCAGCTTTGCTGCTGCCCTTTTCCTGAGCTGCACCACAAGCCACAGTGTGATAGAGGACTTTCTGACCTCCAGCATGACAGTCTCATCTGAATTCGGCGGTCGGACCGTCGACTGCTTATCCTTACAACTGCAGACCAAACCGCTCTTGATTCCTCTAAATCTCCAATTTCCATGTGCTTCGCTGACAAGAGAATCCTTGGTAATTTCCTCATGGAAACAACACACCTGCACAGGACAGGATATGCAGTTATGGGGGGGGGGGGGGGGGAGCCATCAAATTGGCAATATGCACACCTCCGGAACCTCCTTGAAATCAGCTCCCAGATGGGGGTACCTTCCAAGGCTGTACGCCCCAAAATGTGTGATAATAGTTTGAGAATTTCGAAAATCAGAAGGGTGCCTTAATTTTACACCTACAAAATACCACACCCGCAGAAGAATAATTACTACACCGATTTGGGGGCACGATTAAGAATGAGCCCTTAAAGACATGGCTGAAATGTAATAGTGTGACTTTTAAACTAAACAGGCCTCTACAGAAGCCACATCAGCCCGCTAAGAGATCATAAGGAAATATATTTCTTAAACGGTGATAATTTCACTTAATTAAGTTCGATTTCGGGTCGTGTTCCGCATTTCAAGTGGCCTAGACTAGAGTGCCAACCGGCTGTAAATAAAAAGCCAAGAGCGTTGAAGGGCACAGAGGTAAATGTGCGGGTGTTGCATTCACTCCCCTGCATGTACTGTCTGGTCTGGCTAACTTCATAATTAATTTGCGTAGAAATTCAAGGTTGCCACTATCTTCCTTCAATTTGCAATTTAGCTTGGTATTCAGACAACTTGTTATTTTTGCATCTGAAAGGGAGGTTTTATGTCAATAGGGGCAGTCGATTGAGGAAATACCCGGCTTGGATGTTTTCATTATGTTGTTGCTGAGCGAAGACAACAATGAAAAATAATTGGTAGCATAATGTGCTTTTTATCAAATCGCAGTTTGCAATTTTCTGTTAGTATAATGTGTTTCTCCATTAAATGGGCCCCTAATATATTCCTCAGTTTATCTCGTTTTTAGTTAGGATTAACAGCATGTTCGTTATAAAAGCGGGGGAATCATTAAGGGGCAGCCTTAGGTGTCCATCCTGCGATGAGAGGTATAAATACGAGCAGCTAGGTACTTAAATATGCGCAATCTATTTGATTCAGTTGATTTCTAAATAGACAAAAGCGGAAAAGAAAAATATTCACTTGACACCCACATTCCTGATTGTGAATGCTGCAAAACAAAGGTATTGTTTGGAAGTCAAAATAAGCCACTTAGGGGCACATGCATCATTGCACCCGTTTGCGATTCCTAAATTGCGAAAATTAAGGAATCGCAATTTAGAAATCGTAAACGGCAATGCATGATTAATCGCAAATATTTTTGCGAATTCTTAATTTTCCTTAATTGCGATTCACATTTTGCGAATCGCAATTATTGGAATTCGCAAAATGTTAATGCATTCCATGGTTGCAGGGGGTGTCCAAAGGACCCCCCCTGCACCCCTGAAATGTATTTTTAAATGGATGTTTCACACACACATGTCCTAAGGACATGTGTGTCTGTAACATGAGAGTGTTTTAAATGCTAATTTGAGCATTTTAAACCTTTTTCGCAAATTACCACGAGGTTCACCCTCGTAGTAATTTGCCCCCCCTAATTGCGAATTCGCAACTTTAAAACTAATCATGCATTGCTTTTAAGGAATCGCAAATTTACGATTCCTTAAGAGCAATCGCATTTTTGGAATTCGCTAAAAATAGCGATTTTGCCAAAAATGCATGATGCATACTAAAAAGGTATTTAGGAATCGCAAACGGACGATTTTACCAAATCGCACCGTTTGCGATTCCTAAATACCTTGATGCATGTGGCCCATAGACTCTTATCTATTTCACAAAATCCATTGATTCACACTCATTTTCTTCCCCAGACCTGTTCTCTTTTGGAAAACAGCACAACAGTTCTTTCATTCCACCCTCCCCAAAATCAGACTGCATCAAATGTCAGTGTTCATCATTTTCCCCATCTTTCTTCCTAATACCAGTTCAAATAGGTACTCAGAATTCAGCCCCAAGCCAAAACAAACTAAGGGGCATATTACCAACGAGTAGCAATATTTATTGCTAACTAGGCTTTACAACAATTTTTTTATCGCTAAGCATCGCCGGAAAATATCGCTAACTTGCTATTAGCAACGTTTATCTCCAAAGCGATAATTTTTCCGTCGATAGCGTGAATATCGCTGAGAATACAGCGATATTCACGCATTAGTGACAAAATGCTCTTAGACATGTTATCCACCTCCTATTGGAAACATGGCAATATGGCTAAGAACTGGTCTGAGCAGGCGTTAGTTTTTGGCGACAGCGGGAATATTTCCATCGCTACGCCCGCCTTGCTAATAGGCGATAGCGACGTTAGCGACTGCTTTCAGTGGCTAACAGGTCGGTTACGCCCACTTTGCATGTCATTAGCGATAAATATCGCTGACATGCAAAGCGGGCCCCAAACCGCTCGCTATCGCCTAAACCGACGATAATTGCCTATCGCCCCCCTTGGTAATATGCCCCTAATTTCACACAGACTTTTGGCAAAAACAAAAGTCTGAAAAAAATGAAGCATTTGTCCTCAGGCACGAGTGTCACAACAGCTCAAATTTCAGGAAGGAAGTTGCCAAGAGTGTCACGTCACTCTCGTGGGCCTCTTTCAGGCGCTCTCTCATACTGTTTTTTGGCACTTTCTCTCTGCCTTTCTCTTATTCACCTGTCTTCGTTGGTCTCTCCACCGCCATTTTCTACAGGCCCTCTCTTAGCTGTTTTTGTCTTTTCCTGTTGGATATAAATGAATTTACTTGCTCTGAATACTTTTGTTTGGCATGTGAGAGTCTTTACCAGATAACGTTACTGAAAGTAAGTACCTTATACAAGTACTTATAAGAGTACTACAGAGGTACTACTTTGCATACTCGAAAATGCTGTTTGAATAGATCCCAACATTTCTAAGCACAATCATTCTGAGTTTGAAACACTATGTTAGATGTATACAAATAAACTCATTCACACATCCATTGACTCACTCACCCACCCCATTACTTCCACCATCTCTCACCTACTCACTCACTCACTCACTCACTCACACACAAACACATACATCATGTAATTGGCAATTGTAATACATAGTTGGATGAAAAAGTGAGTATTTAGTTCCATAAATATCCTATTTGTTACTCCGTTGTCCTTCGGTTTCCTGGCCGTTGTTGGCTTGAGGTGTGTGCTGAACTGTCGTGCATGGAATGGTTTAGAAGACTCGGTTTAGCAATACATTATCTGAGCAGCATGAGTTGGCCTGTAAGGTGCCCTGAAGGGGGCAATATTGGCATGGGTTGCCATTCGGCTACTAAATAAATAGAAAATCTTCAGAACTATTCTCTTCCTTAGCCCTTTAAATTCTTCTCTGCCATGCTCTAATTCTCCAGTCATTCACAAATCCTTTCACCTTTATCAACTATATTGTCTCCGTTATCTCTTCCTACTATTTTACCTATTTCACTCATACTATGTCCTCTTCTGGCCATTTGTCATGACCACTTATCTCATCCAATTTTCTCCCATTAAAATTATTCTGCTTGCCCTCTACTCTTCTCTCCATTCTTTTATTCCCATTTGCATATCTCAGTTCTTCTATAACCTCTTATTATGGCCTGTCTGCTTTCAAATTGTCTTTCTTTTACCCCACCTTTCTCTCTCTCAGTCTCTTGCTTTGCTACTGCTCTTCTCTCCTTCTATTGACACCCTGTTCATTATTCCTTATACGTCCCTCGTTTTCATGTACCCTATTTTGGTTGTTTTCTTCCTTTCTGTCCTCTTCTCTGTTTCCACACCTGTAAATGTAAATGTACAGGAATTTATATAGCGCAAATCACCGAGCGGTTTCTAAGCGCTTGCTTAGGGAACCCGTCCTGATGTTCCCCTGTGAGATAACCCTGGCAGGGTATCCGCAAGGTGAAAGCCAGGCATCCTGCCGCGAGGGGCCGTTGTGGAGATTAAGCAAGCTATTGCCCAGAGTCGCAGAGTGTGAACCCGTGGATCGAGTAGGCACCGGAGCAAGAATTGTCGAGTCCATGGACGTTTTAGGACTCAAGACCCCGCCGAGCCAGGAATTGAACTCTGGTCCCGGGCTGACCTCTGCTTCCAGGTCTGCCTCCTCTAACCAGTGAGCCACACTTCTCCACCTGTCCTGTCCAGCTTTCATCATCCTCACTCATTTTCTGAGCTGTCTCTAAATCTCATTTTTGTGGTTTTATTTCTTCTCTCTCTCTCTCTTCTTATTCCCCTCGTTTAATTTCTCTTCCTTCTTTCCATTTCATTCTATTCTCTTTGTCACCTACCTTTGACCCTTACTGATTTTCCTCATCTTCCTCCCACCTCTCCCGGTATCACACTCTGTACCCAAGCATTATTAAACTCAAGGAATTCTGATTTACTCAACAAACTATGGGAGGCACTATTTCTCTTTCTCCTTAACAAACAAATGGAGATTTGTAGCCCTGTGCCAGGCATTACCTTCTTCTCATGGCCTCCTCCAGAAACATTGCTAGTAAATGCTAAATGTTTTTCCATTATTATGTCCAGTGGGGCCATATTTTTGTGAATGATAATTAGAAAACAATATTTATGTCAGACGATATTTAAGCCCACAAATAATGCGATTGTGTTGCAGAGGCTGCCAAATGATTAAATTAATGTTTAATATTGATGACTTGTTTACATAGAACGTTAGTAACTGAGGTGCGCGCTGAGGGAACCTTGTCAATTGTAACCTACATATTCGCCACTGCTTTGTAGTTTTTAATGCACTTGCACCACTGTCCGTGATTTTATTAACAAACAAAGTGCAATTTGACTGTGCGGTATTCAGAGTTGCATTTCGTTAACTCTGCATTTCGCCCTAGCCTTACCTGCCCTTTACTCCCTGGTCCGCCGCGGTGATCCCGTATGTGCGGAGGGAGACTCGGGCTAAAAATCACGCTGACACCGGCGTTGACGCCATCTTGGGAGTGTAGAGTTAGCGGTATAGTCGCTCACTCCACTTCAGGAAAACACCATAAAAGCAATGTGTGCCCGGTCGCGCAGCAGTTAGTAACAGAGGTGCGAGCTGAAGGAGCCTTGTCAATTGTAACCTGCATAGTTGCCACTGCTTTGTAGCTTTTTAATGCACTTGCACCACTGTCCGTGATTTTATTAACAAACAAAGTGCAACTTGACTGTGCGGTATTCAGAGTTGCATTTCGTTAGCTCTGCATTTCGCCGTAGCCTTATATGCCCCCTACTCCCCCGTGGGTGATCCCGTTTGTGCGGTGGGAGACTCGGGATAAAAAACACGCTGACACTGGCGTGGACGCCATCTTGGGAGTGTAGAGTTAGCGGTATAGTCGCTCGCTCCACTTCAGGAGAACACCATAAAAGCAACCCACAGAGATACAAAATGTTTCTACTAAACTGTAGATCACTGCCTAGACACACAGTCGAAATCTCCATCCTCCTTGAAGAAGAGTCACCTGAGGTGCTGTTCCTCACTGAGACATGGCTTACTCCTAGTTCTGACTAGGGGTGGGCGGCCAGCTACGCTCCGTGCACGGAGTGTGCGTAGTGCCGCCTACTCCGCATTTTGCGGAGCTGGCGGAGCCAGGCGGCACTACGCACGCTCCGCAGACGGAGCGTAGCTGGCCGCCACCCGCCTCCCTCCCGCCCTCCCTAAATGCTTTAAATTAAAGGAATGCAATAATTTAAAAAGCACTTACCTTGCCGCCGCTGCCCGCCGCGTCCCCGGGGCTCGTTATCTTCCGTCTTCTTCAGTAATGCGCATGCGCGGGCAGTCGCGCATGCGCATTTTCACCAGAAAATGCGCATGCGCGGCCGCCCGCGCATGCGCATTACTAAAGAAGACGGAAGATCGCGAGCCCCGGGGACGCGGCGGGCAGCGGCGGCAAGGTAAGTGCTTTTTAAATTATTTCATTCCTTTATTTTAAAGTATTTAGGGAGGGCGGGAGGGAGGCGGGTGGCGGGGCTGGCGGCCAGTGGTTTTGCGGAGTGGGGCTACGTGGAGTGCGGAGGTGGGCGTAGTTTCTCGCCCACTTCGCGTAGCTCCGCGAAGCCCCACTCCGCCAACTCCGCCCAGGGCTAGTTCTGACCCTGATCTCGTCCAGGCTTTGCCCAGCAGCTATACCATAGTGAGACTGGATCGCCCCGTAGGGAAGGGGGGCGGGATAGCTGTTATATATAAAGACAATCTAACTTGCCGTTTAATGGGCAGCCCCATTCCAGACTGCGAAAATGTGTTTTTCTCTATTGAGTTTTCCCCTGCCCTCACAATCTCGGGCATCTTATTATATCAGACCTCAGGTCCCTTATGGGATTGTTGTAAATTTTTGCCAGACCTGGCCGCAAAGTTAGCCAGCTCCTCTGCTTACTTCTCCATATTAGGGGACTTCAACCTCCATTTTGACGATCCCCTACAAACATTGGCAATGGACTCTCTAAGGACTTAGCTGTCTTTCAATTTCTACAGAAAATTAGTGAACCTACTCATACAAAGGGCCATCTATTAGACCCTATCTTCTCAAATCTGGATGACCTATTAGGTGGGAACCCATACCGGTCCCGTGGTCAGACCATTTTCTTATACTGTTTACATGGGCACCACCTCACAGATTAACCCCTAAAACCCCCCTGTACTCAAAAACTCGCCCATGGTCCAAACTCTCAACAGAGCAATGGACCACAGTTTTGGAACAAACCAAACCCGCCCCTGCCGTAGATGTGATTACGGCCAGTGACAATTTCAACAATTGGCTTAAAAAATCTTTAGATGCTCTTGGTATTCACAGGTTTTACGGGGTATAAAGCAGAACTGCAAAAAACTGGAAAGAGCCTGGAGGAAGAGTTTCTCCTCTGACTCAAATAAAAATTATAGAGAAAGTATCCACCTCCACAAAGCTGAAATCAAAGTCAAAGTCAAAGTCAAAAATAGCTTTATTCGGTATTTGACAAAACACCATATAAGCAAACATTACAAAAATACAGTTTAAAACGACATTAATGAATATTTACACACTAATAAAGAGTGTTACACAAGTGTTACACAAGTTCAGGATCTTACCCTGGTCATCACTACATTTGATATTAAAAAACGTTTTTTAAAAAAGAACTTTTTCCTCTAGAGAGTGGTTAATGCATGAGACTTTACAATTTTATGATCAGTGGGTCGAGGTAAATATGACATATTTGTGTATTATGTGATGTTATTAGGCACATGATAATACTCCAAAAAAAACCCTCAACCTATTAATCATTTCTCATAGACCCTCTACATTTTATGATGAACGACAGAAATTTTATCATTACTCTAATAGTACATTCATCCTGAAGCAAGTACAATCTGTGGAGGGCTGCTTTACAGCTTCTTAGGCCCCACAGTTTTAACAGGGGTAATAAATGTTTTTTTCTTCCCCATTGGTAGTATTTGCAGAAGAGTATGCAATGTATGTTGGACTGGGTGGCTATTCCGTCACACGGACACTTGGTCATTTTCACTGACCAATCATTCGGGGCAGGGAACGTTGTTAGCCTAAAAAAGCAGTCTGTCCTCATACGAGCTAGCAGCATTCTATGGTAAGGGGAGATATTTGGCGCCAGATAGGGATGTAAGCCATGTTCATACAAAATCTGGCGGTGAGCTATGATGGTGGACTTGCTCCCATCTAAGTAATGTCTCCTGTCCTCCAGTAGGCCTAGACACATCTCTTTTAGTGCTTTTTTGGAGATTTGGGCACATGATGCTGGGTCCGAGAATAGTTCTGGGTTGCCAATGGAGTTAATGAATTTTTTTACATAGGTTAGCCAAGGTTGGTTAGCCCCATTTCCTTGTTGCATGCAGTCCTGAATCACCTCCCTGTTAAAAGTCGTGTCCTCACATGTCCAGATCTTATGCCACAACATAACTGGCGCTATCTTTATGATGTCGCTGATGTGAGATCTGTCCAGTTCTTTATGGCAGATGGTGGTGGAAGTGGAACGTGGGACTCCAAGGAGGTACCTCAGGAAAGCATTTTCCATCCTTTGGATTTCGGAGCTATCTGCAATTCCCCAAATCCCCGCCCCATAGACAGCTGTGGACACGCATTTTGCTACATAGATCTTTAGTAGTGTGTCTACGGGTTTCCCGCCCAATTTTTTGGCAAATTGCTTAACCGCCCCTATTGTGCGGGTAAAGGCCAGGTTGCGGGAAGTGATCGCTGCAGACCAAGTCCCCCTGTTGCTAAAAATGATACCCAGGTAGGAAAATGTTTTCGACATCGCTATCTTTGTTTTATTAACAAATGTTTTGCACTCTGGGGCTTTTAATCTCATTGTGCATGACATCGTGAATGTTTTACCCACGTTTATTATAAGGCCTCTTGAACTCATGAAGGTTGCAAAACCTGTTAGTGCCTTTTGGAGTCCCCGCTGAGTGCGGGCCATTATCACCGCGTCATCAGCATATAACAATAGCGGGACTACAGATCCGTTTATCTTGGGGTAGTCCACCTCTAGGGCATTCATCGAGTCCGCTACCTCGTTTATATATAGATTAAATAAAAACGGTGCGAGAATGCAACCCTGGCGCACTCCCTTACCAATTGGGAATTTTTTTGTTCGCTCGCCATTTTTGCCATGTCTCACCGAGGCTCCTGCATCCCTATAGAGTTCCTGGATAAAAATTAGAATATTTTTATCTATCCCCATTTTGATCAGGGATTTCCACAGGGTTCCATGGTCCAGACAATCGAAAGCCGAGGTTAAATCGACAAATGTCAGGAACAAGTTCCCTTTTTTTGATCCTATATATTTATTAATTATGAGGGACAGGTTTAAGCCCTGCTCTATGGTTCCCACCCCCGACTTAAAACCATATTGCAATTTCGAGAGTAGCCCGTTGTTTTTGGACCAGATTTGTAATTTGGTTAGTAAAACCCTGCCAGCAACCTTCATTAAGTTGTCTAAAAGAGAAATGGGGCGGTAGCATTTTGGATCCTGTCTATCTCCTTTTTTAAATATCGGGACGACTATCGCTTCCTTCCATGTACTGGGGAAGCCTGATTTCGTATATGCGTTTAGGACATTTGCTAGTAGGGGTGCCCAGAGATCTATGTTCCCTTTAAAGAGATCAATGGGTATACCATCAGGCCCAGGAGCCTGTAGGCTCGCACTCTGTGATATCGCTTGTTCCAATTCTGCAGGGGTAAACGTTACGTTTAATGGGAAATTTCCCTGTGGCTGTAGGAAGATCTCACTCTCCTCAGCCAACTCTTCTTGTGAGGTCAGTAGGAGTGAGTCTTTCTTATAGAGTGCAGTGAAATGATTGATCCAGACATCTTCAGCTATGCAAATTTCCATAGTGTCCACCTTCCTATCCACAAAGAAAGGGGCGTTTACCTCTTTCCAGAAGGACGTATTGTCCCTTAATGCACTTGCCTTTATCAAGGCTTCCCAGGCTGCGTTTTTAAGTTCTTTTTTCCTTAACAGGATAGTGAGCTTATAAGCTTGTCTAGCCTTTTTGATTTGATTGCTATCCCTGGGAATAGTCTTTAATGCCTGTAGGAGTGTGTTATGAGCACTAGTGCAGGCTCGGTTAAACCAGCCATGTTTTCTCGTTGTCTCCCTTGCCTTTAATTTTTTAGTTAGCTTCGCATTTATTTCTACTTTAATCTCGTCAAATGCTTGTATTATTTGATCTGGATTATTATTTAGTTCCAGGCAGATGTTAAATTGTCTAGTTTCTTTCTGTAATAGCTCTTCCAGAAAGTTCGTGGGTTCGATTTTTGCCCATTTAATGGCATAGCCGTTTTTCCTAGCCAGTGCCACTGAATGGCCATGTAATATCTCAGTGGTACTAGTTTTTTGGGCACCCATTATTCCTAGTTTAAGGGAAGTACTAATGGGGTAGTGGTCACTTATTGCTAAGCCCTCTGTTTCAAACCCACCCACCCAGCCCTGGTTCCTATTTGAAACCAGGATAAAGTCTATTACAGTGCCTGCCCCGTGGCCAAAAAAAGTTGTTTGAAACTGTACTGGTGGCTGACAGAGTTCATTAGCGAAAGCCAGATCCCATTCGTGCATGAATTGATTTAGTAGATTTCCCCCTAAGGAGTGTTCGAAGTGTGTGGTGGGATCCCCTTGCGCATCAAGAATACCACAGTTTTTTGTTTGGCTATAGGGACATAGATGACAATTAAAATCCCCTGCTATCAATAGGCAGTCTGCCGCCTGTCCGCCTTTCTTTAACAAGGAATCCAATTCCGCTATTAGACTTTTTACCTCTACTTTTGGCGTGTTATTATAGAGGTTTATCAAGAAGAAGCAGCGCCCATTTACTTTAAAGGACACGCCTTGTAGTGAACTCCCTACGCCTGTTTTTTGCCCGTTTACCTCATACTTATTCTGTTCTATGTTACAGAGGTTAGAGGTGAAAATGCAAAGTCCCCCCGAGCCTCTGCCTCGGTTGCCCTGGGTCGAGGGAATGTAAAACGTACTAAACCCCTCTACTGATGTCTCGTATGGGTCCCAGCACTCCTGTAGACAGACTATGTCCTGCTTTTCCATGAAAGTTAGGAATAGCTGGTCCTGCGCTTTTTTTGCAAGACCAGCAATATTCCAGGAAGATAACTTGAGCATACAAGACCCCTGCACAACAGCACGGGATTTTTCCTGTCTGGGCTGTGAGACCATGCACATATCTTGGGCTGATATAGTCTTTGGACTCAAATGATTAAAGTTTTCTGCTGGGGTAGGGCCATCATAGATTTTTTGAGGGGGAACAATGGCTTCTAAAATCCCTGTGGTTACCTTTTTTGGTCAATCGACCATGTCTAAACAGTCAAATCTGTTCCTCATGGGGACCCCCTCCCAGTAGTCGAAATTTGGATTGCCTCTGCTGTGGTGCCAGGTGCGGGGGTTCCAGCCTCTGTTCCATCCGTTATTATTATTGTTCCTATTTCTATTTCTGTTAGTGTAGCCCACCTGGGTCCAGGGCCAATCCTGCACATCATTCCAGCCATTTCTATTTTCATAATTCGGGGTATTTAACGGGGGATAGAAGAAGGAAAGGCGTTGTACGTCCACCCCCCCCCTTTTTTCAAGTGCTGGCCAAGAGGAGATATAGTCAGCCATAGCAGGGTCGTCGCAGTTGATTATAACGCAATCGCCCTGTAAGCTTTTCTCTGTATCCCCTATCCAAAATACTCTTCTGAATGAATTAATTCTGCTCTGGTGCGATGGCTGTATGGGTCTATTTTGGCTAAGCCATTGCATAACTTTATTTCTCAGAGACCACTGGGGCTCATCCGCGCCCTCTGGTAATTCTGAAACCCCTGTTAGGACAACAGTGAACGGGGTGGCCTCAGGTGGAAGATGGAACGGCCGTCTGGGTCTAGATCCCGTCCTCTGTTTCCCCTGCGCTTGAGGAGGCTGCGATTTTTGGGATTTTTGTGTGTTCTCCTTTAGATTTGCAAGTTGTTTGTTTAATGACTCTAAGGCTGGGGTAGGTTGTGTGCAGTCACTCGCGGTGACGGGTTGGCTCTTACCCTCTACGGTTTGGCTCTTACCCTCTACAGTTTGGGGTTTGGGAGTATTTTGGAGATTCTGTTTTGCATTTTTCGTGGGCTGGGAGTTACCTTCTTTAACTGGGTCACAGGGCTTTGGGCCTACGGCTGGTATTGTGGATGGCTGCGTTGGTATAGACGATTTGGCCGGTTTGCTCGGCTGTTTGGTCTTCCCCCCCACCATATCTAGGATGCTAAGTGACTTCTGCGTAAATGCAGGAGTATTTAGTTTGGCGAGTTGTTTTTCTATTACCCTTATGCTTTTCTCCAAGGGTTTCAGGTGGTATTTTAAGAGTTCTCCCATGCTATTTGTGAGGAAATCGTGTAGTGTCACACATGAGGTACAGGGTTTTTGTTTGCCCCCCACTGCGCCTGGTGACTCTTGGTTCCCCAGTGTCGTGGTGTTTTGTGCAGGCGTGTTTAAGACCACACTATTAGTTAGCATTGGTGTTTGTGACACTATAATGTTATTACTGTTTGTATTCAGGTTATTAAAAGTCTCACCATTTAGAGGAGCTAATAATTGCGCATGTGGCTTCGCCCCCTTGTTTGATTTCTTGGGTATAGCACCCTCCCGGGCCCCCATAATGTTTGATTCTGTAGGAGATTCATGACTGTGTAAGAGTTGTAAATCTGGTGTTTTTTCCAGATCCACTCTAGAGTCAGAATCGGAACTTAATGACAGCTGTGTTGCTGACAAATCCACTGTATTTGGAACTGTGTGCATTTGTGCAGTTGTGGGGTTCAGCAGGGGTATAATCGACCCCTTTTGTATGGGGGTCTGTGCTGAGGCCAACGGGCCCATAGACGATCTTTTTCTGGCCATCTCCAATTCGTGGGACACCCGCCTATCTATCAGTTGGATAGTGTTGTCGATGGCTGCATTGGCCTTGTGTAGAAATAAGTCAAGTGGGCCCGTAATGTCGGTGGTTTTGTCAGTTTTTTTGCTTCTCGTGACTCTAGACATAATTATAATTTATAATTTTATAGTTAAGGGCTCTGCTTCACGGGGACTATAACTAGTGGGTCTTGTGCAGTCAGGACTGATATCGCTGTTACAAGTAGATAAATTGAGACCCAGTGGGTTACAACCACACCGTGCCGCGGGTGGACGGAAGGAAATACAACAATGTTAACAGAAATGAAATGAAAATACCGTGGCCCAGTCCAGTTTCTCACAGTCTGGAACGGGCTGAAACGGGCCCGCCCTTGGCCCGGGCTTCGCCTCGCGCTTCTCCACGCGCGCGTCCCTCGTTGCGTGGAGTGCAGTTTAATTTAAAGGTGGAGTGAAAGGGCGTTTCCGCCGGGGGAAGAGGCACCAGGTGTTGGAAGCAAAGGCTTCTGGTCCTCGCAGTCCCCCGGTGCAGGCAGCCAAGCAGAGTGGGGTCTAGCGCACGCTGGGAGCTGTTGGACACTCCGTCGACCAAAGGAGGAGCTCCCACCAGCAGCGCGACCTCGAAGGGAATTTCAGGCAAGTTTGGCGCTAGTTCGCTTTCAAAGCGTCCTCCAGCACAGCAGCAAGTCTGTTTAGTGAGTGGCACCCGCGAAGCGGGTGTCACGAAAGGTAAATAGGGAAACCACAGGTGATGGGCATTCCCGCCGGGGGAAGAGGCACCAGGTGTTGGAAGCAAAGGCTTCTGGTCCTAGCAGTCCCCCGGTGCAGGCAGCCAAGCAGAGTGGGGTCTAGCGCACGCTGGGAGCTGTTGGACACTCCGTCGACCAAAGGAGGAGCTCCCACCAGCAGCGCGACCTCGAAGGGAATTTCAGGCAAGTTTGGCGCTAGTTCGCTTTCAAAGCGTCCTCCAGCACAGCAGCAAGTCTGTTTAGTGAGTGGCACCCGCGAAGCGGGTGTCACGAAAGGTAAATAGGGAAACCACAGGTGATGGGCGTTCCCGCCGGGGGAAGAGGCACCAGGTGTTGGAAGCAAAGGCTTCTGGTCCTCGCAGTCCCCCGGTGCAGGCAGCCAAGCAGAGTGGGGTCTAGCGCACGCTGGGAGCTGTTGGACACTCCGTCGACCAAAGGAGGAGCTCCCACCAGCAGCGCGACCTCGAAGGGAATTTCAGGCAAGTTTGGCGCTAGTTCGCTTTCAAAGCGTCCTCCAGCACAGCAGCAAGTCTGTTTAGTGAGTGGCACCCGCGAAGCGGGTGTCACGAAAGGTAAATAGGGAAACCACAGGTGATGGGCATTCCCGCCGGGGGAAGAGGCACCAGGTGTTGGAAGCAAAGGCTTCTGGTCCTCGCAGTCCCCCGGTGCAGGCAGCCAAGCAGAGTGGGGTCTAGCGCACGCTGGGAGCTGTTGGACACTCCGTCGACCAAAGGAGGAGCTCCCACCAGCAGCGCGACCTCGAAGGGAATTTCAGGCAAGTTTGGCGCTAGTTCGCTTTCAAAGCGTCCTCCAGCACAGCAGCAAGTCTGTTTAGTGAGTGGCACCCGCGAAGCGGGTGTCACGAAAGGTAAATAGGGAAACCACAGGTGATGGGCGTTCCCGCCGGGGGAAGAGGCACCAGGTGTTGGAAGCAAAGGCTTCTGGTCCTCGCAGTCCCCCGGTGCAGGCAGCCAAGCAGAGTGGGGTCTAGCGCACGCTGGGAGCTGTTGGACACTCCGTCGACCAAAGGAGGAGCTCCCACCAGCAGCGCGACCTCGAAGGGAATTTCAGGCAAGTTTGGCGCTAGTTCGCTTTCAAAGCGTCCTCCAGCACAGCAGCAAGTCTGTTTAGTGAGTGGCACCCGCGAAGCGGGTGTCACGAAAGGTAAATAGGGAAACCACAGGTGATGGGCATTCCCGCCGGGGGAAGAGGCACCAGGTGTTGGAAGCAAAGGCTTCTGGTCCTCGCAGTCCCCCGGTGCAGGCAGCCAAGCAGAGTGGGGTCTAGCGCACGCTGGGAGCTGTTGGACACTCCGTCGACCAAAGGAGGAGCTCCCACCAGCAGCGCGACCTCGAAGGGAATTTCAGGCAAGTTTGGCGCTAGTTCGCTTTCAAAGCGTCCTCCAGCACAGCAGCAAGTCTGTTTAGTGAGTGGCACCCGCGAAGCGGGTGTCACGAAAGGTAAATAGGGAAACCACAGGTGATGGGCATTCCCGCCGGGGGAAGAGGCACCAGGTGTTGGAAGCAAAGGCTTCTGGTCCTCGCAGTCCCCCGGTGCAGGCAGCCAAGCAGAGTGGGGTCTAGCGCACGCTGGGAGCTGTTGGACACTCCGTCGACCAAAGGAGGAGCTCCCACCAGCAGCGCGACCTCGAAGGGAATTTCAGGCAAGTTTGGCGCTAGTTCGCTTTCAAAGCGTCCTCCAGCACAGCAGCAAGTCTGTTTAGTGAGTGGCACCCGCGAAGCGGGTGTCACGAAAGGTAAATAGGGAAACCACAGGTGATGGGCGTTCCCGCCGGGGGAAGAGGCACCAGGTGTTGGAAGCAAAGGCTTCTGGTCCTCGCAGTCCCCCGGTGCAGGCAGCCAAGCAGAGTGGGGTCTAGCGCACGCTGGGAGCTGTTGGACACTCCGTCGACCAAAGGAGGAGCTCCCACCAGCAGCGCGACCTCGAAGGGAATTTCAGGCAAGTTTGGCGCTAGTTCGCTTTCAAAGCGTCCTCCAGCACAGCAGCAAGTCTGTTTAGTGAGTGGCACCCGCGAAGCGGGTGTCACGAAAGGTAAATAGGGAAACCACAGGTGATGGGCATTCCCGCCGGGGGAAGAGGCACCAGGTGTTGGAAGCAAAGGCTTCTGGTCCTCGCAGTCCCCCGGTGCAGGCAGCCAAGCAGAGTGGGGTCTAGCGCACGCTGGGAGCTGTTGGACACTCCGTCGACCAAAGGAGGAGCTCCCACCAGCAGCGCGACCTCGAAGGGAATTTCAGGCAAGTTTGGCGCTAGTTCGCTTTCAAAGCGTCCTCCAGCACAGCAGCAAGTCTGTTTAGTGAGTGGCACCCGCGAAGCGGGTGTCACGAAAGGTAAATAGGGAAACCACAGGTGATGGGCATTCCCGCCGGGGGAAGAGGCACCAGGTGTTGGAAGCAAAGGCTTCTGGTCCTCGCAGTCCCCCGGTGCAGGCAGCCAAGCAGAGTGGGGTCTAGCGCACGCTGGGAGCTGTTGGACACTCCGTCGACCAAAGGAGGAGCTCCCACCAGCAGCGCGACCTCGAAGGGAATTTCAGGCAAGTTTGGCGCTAGTTCGCTTTCAAAGCGTCCTCCAGCACAGCAGCAAGTCTGTTTAGTGAGTGGCACCCGCGAAGCGGGTGTCACGAAAGGTAAATAGGGAAACCACAGGTGATGGGCATTCCCGCCGGGGGAAGAGGCACCAGGTGTTGGAAGCAAAGGCTTCTGGTCCTCGCAGTCCCCCGGTGCAGGCAGCCAAGCAGAGTGGGGTCTAGCGCACGCTGGGAGCTGTTGGACACTCCGTCGACCAAAGGAGGAGCTCCCACCAGCAGCGCGACCTCGAAGGGAATTTCAGGCAAGTTTGGCGCTAGTTCGCTTTCAAAGCGTCCTCCAGCACAGCAGCAAGTCTGTTTAGTGAGTGGCACCCGCGAAGCGGGTGTCACGAAAGGTAAATAGGGAAACCACAGGTGATGGGCGTTCCCGCCGGGGGAAGAGGCACCAGGTGTTGGAAGCAAAGGCTTCTGGTCCTCGCAGTCCCCCGGTGCAGGCAGCCAAGCAGAGTGGGGTCTAGCGCACGCTGGGAGCTGTTGGACACTCCGTCGACCAAAGGAGGAGCTCCCACCAGCAGCGCGACCTCGAAGGGAATTTCAGGCAAGTTTGGCGCTAGTTCGCTTTCAAAGCGTCCTCCAGCACAGCAGCAAGTCTGTTTAGTGAGTGGCACCCGCGAAGCGGGTGTCACGAAAGGTAAATAGGGAAACCACAGGTGATGGGCATTCCCGCCGGGGGAAGAGGCACCAGGTGTTGGAAGCAAAGGCTTCTGGTCCTCGCAGTCCCCCGGTGCAGGCAGCCAAGCAGAGTGGGGTCTAGCGCACGCTGGGAGCTGTTGGACACTCCGTCGACCAAAGGAGGAGCTCCCACCAGCAGCGCGACCTCGAAGGGAATTTCAGGCAAGTTTGGCGCTAGTTCGCTTTCAAAGCGTCCTCCAGCACAGCAGCAAGTCTGTTTAGTGAGTGGCACCCGCGAAGCGGGTGTCACGAAAGGTAAATAGGGAAACCACAGGTGATGGGCATTCCCGCCGGGGGAAGAGGCACCAGGTGTTGGAAGCAAAGGCTTCTGGTCCTCGCAGTCCCCCGGTGCAGGCAGCCAAGCAGAGTGGGGTCTAGCGCACGCTGGGAGCTGTTGGACACTCCGTCGACCAAAGGAGGAGCTCCCACCAGCAGCGCGACCTCGAAGGGAATTTCAGGCAAGTTTGGCGCTAGTTCGCTTTCAAAGCGTCCTCCAGCACAGCAGCAAGTCTGTTTAGTGAGTGGCACCCGCGAAGCGGGTGTCACGAAAGGTAAATAGGGAAACCACAGGTGATGGGCGTTCCCGCCGGGGGAAGAGGCACCAGGTGTTGGAAGCAAAGGCTTCTGGTCCTCGCAGTCCCCCGGTGCAGGCAGCCAAGCAGAGTGGGGTCTAGCGCACGCTGGGAGCTGTTGGACACTCCGTCGACCAAAGGAGGAGCTCCCACCAGCAGCGCGACCTCGAAGGGAATTTCAGGCAAGTTTGGCGCTAGTTCGCTTTCAAAGCGTCCTCCAGCACAGCAGCAAGTCTGTTTAGTGAGTGGCACCCGCGAAGCGGGTGTCACGAAAGGTAAATAGGGAAACCACAGGTGATGGGCGTTCCCGCCGGGGGAAGAGGCACCAGGTGTTGGAAGCAAAGGCTTCTGGTCCTCGCAGTCCCCCGGTGCAGGCAGCCAAGCAGAGTGGGGTCTAGCGCACGCTGGGAGCTGTTGGACACTCCGTCGACCAAAGGAGGAGCTCCCACCAGCAGCGCGACCTCGAAGGGAATTTCAGGCAAGTTTGGCGCTAGTTCGCTTTCAAAGCGTCCTCCAGCACAGCAGCAAGTCTGTTTAGTGAGTGGCACCCGCGAAGCGGGTGTCACGAAAGGTAAATAGGGAAACCACAGGTGATGGGCATTCCCGCCGGGGGAAGAGGCACCAGGTGTTGGAAGCAAAGGCTTCTGGTCCTCGCAGTCCCCCGGTGCAGGCAGCCAAGCAGAGTGGGGTCTAGCGCACGCTGGGAGCTGTTGGACACTCCGTCGACCAAAGGAGGAGCTCCCACCAGCAGCGCGACCTCGAAGGGAATTTCAGGCAAGTTTGGCGCTAGTTCGCTTTCAAAGCGTCCTCCAGCACAGCAGCAAGTCTGTTTAGTGAGCTGAAATCAAAACAGCACAGGCAGCCTATTACAAAAATAAAATCCTAGCCGCGCACAATTCAACTTGCGAGATCTTTAGTATTGCTATATCCCTCTCAAAGGTTCCACCTTCACCTGCCACCCTTAGTACATCAGCAGCACAATGTGACACATTAGCTGATTTTTTTTCCACAAAGATCGAAACCATTTTTTCCTCATTTCCCCCTATTAAAAGTTATCCCCCAGTCCCCCCTCCTGAGAAAAATCAACCTATCCTACATATAATCCAGGCATTGGAGATGCCAGTATTAGAAAGTCTCCTCTCCAAGGTAAAAAGTGGATCACCCAAACCTCCTGCCCTGCTTTGGATACTGAGACAGGTGGTGGGCGTGGGCTCTCCTGTGATCCTTGACCTAATTAACATCTCACTTTCCTAAGGGGTCCCCCCCCACCCCCCGCATGGAAGGAAGCTACGGTAAAGGCTCTTTTGAAGAAGCCCAGCCTTGATCCCGCCACTCTAGGAAATTACTGCCCCATCTCCTTACTCCCAGGGATTAGCAAAATCACTGAAAAATACGTTAACTCTATATTGTCCTCTTTTTTGGAGACTCATAATCTTCTCCATCAGACTCAGACAGGTTTCGGCCCACTACAGGGTACAGAGACTGCCTTGCTCTCAGTAGTGGAAGAATCTAGGAAAATAGTAGATTCCGGTGGCAGCACAGTGGTCCTGCTTCTCGACCTCAGCGCGGCGTTCGATACCGTAAATCACCAGAACCTTATCCATAGGCTTAGCAAATTAGGTAATACTGGAACTGCCCTGGTTTGGCTCCACTCCTTTCTAGATAATAGATCTTTCCAAGTCTTTGAAAATGAGGTGACGTCCAAAAGAACTCCCCTTCGCTGTGGAGTGCCTCAGGGATCATCCCTGAGCCATACTTTATTTAATGTGTACACCTGCACCCTCGCAGAGGCAGTTCTCCCTTTTGGAATACATATAGCCACCTACGCAGATGACAAGCAAATGGTGATTGGGCTCAACAGATCGGAGAACTCCCCCCTCCATCCGCGTTCATGCCTGGAAGAAATTGCTACCTGGATGAACGACTCTTTTCTTAAATTAAATGGGGAAAAGAGTAAAATTATGATTCTGGGTAATCGCTCTCCACTTGAACTGAAAGAAATATGGCCTGCCTCTTTAGACTTAGCCCCTACCCCCAAAACCCAGTTAAATATCCTAGGTGTCTAGATCGACCAAGACCTTACATTTAAAATCCAGGCACGACAAACGGGTGCTTCATGCTATGGCGTCCTGCAAATGATTCGGAAAATCCTTCCTCTCCTGACATTTCAGGCCAAGAAAAATATGGTCCAAGCACTTGGCCTGTCCCGGCTGGACTATGCGAACGCGCTCTACCTAGGAGCCCCTGCTGCCACCTTTACAAAATTACAAAACATCCAGAATAGGGCTGCAAGACTTCTACTGGGCACTCCCAAACATCAGTCAGCCAAACCTCCTCTGAAATCTCTGCACTGGCTCCCAGTCCAAGAGAGAGTTAAGTTCAAATCCTTATGTATCGCCCATAAATCTCTTTCTAAAACTGGTCCACCCATTCTTCACAACATCATTCAGCCCTATGAGCCCAACAGAAGTCTTCGATCCAAAACCCTGAACCTGGCCACTGTTCCCAGGATTAGGAAGACAAGAAGTGGAGGTCGACAATTCTCGCTCAATGCTGCTAAACTGTGGAACTCCCTCCCCCATCATCTGCAAGCAGAACCTAATCATCTCTCCTTTCGCAGATCCCTAAAAACACTATTGTTTCCTTAATCTGGCTCGACATCTCATTTTTGCTACTGTAAGCGCTGGGATGCCTATGGGTAGCCATACGCTATATAAATGTTATTTTCAATTTCAACTTTCACACACACACCTCTTTACAAAACACATTTTTGTGTACAGTTCTCATCCAGTCTAACCTATACTCCTTTTGTTGACTTCTGCAGGTTAACAGGTTCAGTTGACCATCTCAGTAAGTGGATCATCAACCTCACAAGGCTCACATAGATATAAGTGGTATAAAATACATTAAGCCAGGGGTCTCCAAACCGGTCCTGGAGGGCCGGATCCATTCCAGATTTTTTGGATATCCCCATTGAGATACATGTAGTAATTTTTTTAAATCTGGCATGGATCCGGCCCTCCAGGACCGGTTTGGAGACCCCTGCATTAAGCGGTAGTAAAAGGTAGTTGCATGTTTTCTGTGCTAAGCTCTTACACACATGAGTCATAAGCACCAACAGTCCATGAGATAGATAAACATAGTACAGTTAGGATTAATTCAAATTGATCCAAGGTAAATACATTGCAAAGCACTTTTGGACCTTTCTAAACAGACCCCTTGCCCCCCCTTTCCAATTCATGAGATGAATTTAGTGCATAGAAGTATCAAATCGCTAATATTTAATGATTGTTTATGTGCAGGAAGGTACACATTTCTGCACATAAATAATCATTAATTGCATTTTGCTTTTTCTATATGAGCTGCAAAATGCAACATACATAGAAAGAGCAAAAACAAGGAGAAATAAAAGTATTGCATAAGGTTTGTTTTTGGCATTGCCTCAGATTTACACCTCGTTGTAAAATTGGGGCAGCTTTAAAAACAATATGTGTTGCGGTGGAACACCCACAGCAACACCCATTGCACGTTCATGTTTACAAAGAAGTGGCAGAGCATGTTGTTATCCTCCTTGGCTTAACAATATGCTCTGCCACTTCTGAAACAAAGGTCTGCATCATATTTACATGAATTTGTTGCAGCCCTGCGTTTCCAGCTGCGCCGGCGCTAAGTTTTCCAGCCTAACGCAAGTGCAGGCACCCTTCCACCATAGTGCAAGGCTGTCTGCGTTTAGGGGAACATTGTTTATGTATAGGAAGGTACCCCTTCCTGTACATAAACAATCTTTAAATACAACTTTGTAACTTCTGTGTGTGCTGCTTAACGCAGCACACACAGAAGTTGCAAAATGGCATTTAAAAAAAAGTATTGTTTATGTGCAGGAATGGGGACCTTCCTGTACATAAACAATCATTGGCCTTTTGCTGTTTTTATGTGTGTTGCCCAAGGCAGCACACATGAAAAAAACAAAATAGAGGAGAAATGAAACATTTCCCCTCGTGGCGCCAGGGTAAGACTAGGTTTTCCCTGGTCTTAATTCTGGCGCTGCCTCATATTTATGCCTCCCTTGCAAATAGGAGGCAGCGTCGGAATCAATGGGTGCTGTGGTGGAACCCCCACAGCAACACTCATTGCCATCTCCTTTCACTCTAAGCATGGCGTGAAAGGGGGCCTTATTTAGAAGGCAGCGTTAAGCCAACTTAAGTGGCTTAACGCTGCCTTCTAAATAAAGCGAGGCCCCTATCGCCATCACAACGTCCCTAAAAGTGACGTTGTGATGGTGATAGGGGCTTGTAAATATTCCCCCATATTTGCAAAGCGGTGTTAAGCCACAAAAAGTGGCTTAATGCCACTTTCTAAATATGATGCAGAGACCTGCGCCACCGGAACATAAAAAAAGTGCTGTTCTGGTGGCGCAAACCCCTTGTAAATATGCCCCTGTATTACTTGCCGTCACGGTCGGCGCCTTGAAGTACCTAAAAGACTCCACCTTATGCTTTGGAAATCATCTAAAAACTAATTAATGTGCCTATTTCCAGGACTAGGTTCCAGTCACAGGGTCAGCAATCGGACAAAGACAATTAACTAAGTGATGGTAATTATACGGAAAGTCTTAGCTTGCACTTGCACATTACCGCAGCATTGATCAACCCGAAGTGCTATCCTGTACATATACATATATCCAGTTGGAATGAAAAAGTAACACTTTAAAGGTTTTTATAGTTGCCATGTTCGCTTTATATAACACCACACACCCATGTCAAGGGAATGGTTTGTTCAGTAATAAAACATAACAGACAGAACGAAGGAATCGTTGTATCCTCTTTCTCTCCAATCACCCGTGATAAGTAGCTGTTGTCTCAGTGCTGCAGGTGACAGGCCACGTCACCATGGCAAACGAGAGAACGACGCTTTGACTAGCTCCCTGTGATAAAGAAGGAGGCAGGCGCGAGCTTGGAAGATTACTGCTATCCGTTTCGGAAACTAAAGGGCAGAAATTAATATTTTCGAACACCGCCGTTAGAAATTGAAATCGCACTCCATCGCACCCCTTCACCTTATCTCGGCAGAGCAGCAGATAAACGACAGCTTAGCAGAATTGCTTTGACGTAGTATAAAATAGGAAACTGTGCGTGCATCCTTTCATCAGTCATTTCAGTTAATGACAGACTTCCCTGGTGGAGGGCCGAGCGGGTTGCCGGAGCGCAAACGACACTGTCTTCCGGAGTGATAAGACTCCCTAAGAAAGAGGATGATTTTGTATTTCATATGCAGAAGGGACACGATGTGTGTTGTGGAACCTAAGAGAAATAACTAGAATCTTCTGCAAAAACAATGGCAACGGGGCGTAGATATTTAAATGAGCCGAATATTTACTCTAAAAAATAATGCTAAGGGGTATCTTCATAATACATGTAAGTGCACGTGTAAAAACATCGAATTTTACCAAATCCTCAGCATGTTCTCTGTACAGGAATATCGACAGAGCTACCACAAATTTGAGAAATACTCTTACACATTAGGGGCTTCTTCACATACGTCATTTGCATACACAGAGCCAGATCAGCTGCTTTTCCCCAAAAAAAGTCATTGTTTTCTTTCCATTTTTCACTTGTTGAGAAAATGTGTTTATAGGGTTCAGGCATCTGGAGAGACTCCTATGTTCAGGCCCTCTCTCCCTTGTATATTTACTGTCTGTTTCGTTATATCAGGCAATTCCTGACCAGATTGTCATGGAATTGCACAATCTTCTCCTGTATTTTTCAGCGGTCTATGTGGGCAATGGTAAATCTTTGCCTGATCCTTTTAACAGAGACATTTTCATGGCTCTACTGATAACACAGATGATCCATAGTTTTCACTCTATTCACTCTTTCCTGTGTCTTCTTCATGGGCCTGTCTGGATTATGATGAGGAGTGTGGATTCCCTGGAGATCAATCTGCTCATAGAGGTAAATACATCCAGAAGCAAGAGCTACAATCTTTGATTTCTTCAACCTTGTCCAATCTTCAGCTACCGGTTGAAGAAGAGCATGCATCCACAAGTGGAAAATGGCTGTCAGTTCCAGAGACCTTCTGTTGCTAAGGTTCCTGTCATATACTCAGCTACAAAGGGTTTTTTCGTTCTCAGAGGCGTCAATGGGCGCTTTGCCTTTAGTGTACGCAAAAATGTGTGTGATTTCAAGATATCTGTATGGTGCAACTGGCGAGCGGGAAAACCCTATGACTGCTCAAAAGAGTGTCTGTGACAACAGACACACAAAAAACTATTAACAAAATTTGCCTATGCACCCATAATCATTGGTCGATAACATTCCTGTAGGTACATTCACATTGTAAACTAGTAAGGACAAAGACAACAATGTTCGTAGGTTCTCTCGACACCAAAATGTTCAAGAGTTTAATCATTCCACAACCAGCCGACACGTGTTTCGTCAACAAGGACACATATAGACTGTGTTACGATTTTTACATTGTGAGTCTCTAATCAACCTTTATCAACTACGGATGGTCACGGGCCCCGCCGGGTCGGAAATATCACCGGTGGAGCGACCTATACCGGGTTCACGACACAAACGCAAGCCCTGAGGAGTCACGAACACTCTGTTCCTAACGCGACGAAACACGTGTCGGCTGGTTGTGGAACGATTAAACTCTTGAAAATGTTGGTGTCGAGAGAACCTACGAACATTGTTGTCTTTGTCCTTACTAGTTTACATTTTGCATGTACCTACCAGAATGTTATAACCAATGATTATGTGTGCACAGGCAAATTTTGTTACAGTTCCTGTCATACCAGCAATGCAGGGTCTTTTCAGAATAGACTAGAGGGACCTCAGCAGGTCCTCTGTTCCACGCTTTATCCTGTGAGTAAGAGTGATTTTTAATCCTTCACCCACTTTGTTTTGAGCCTTTACTTGCTAGTTCGATGTGTAAGGCAACCCCAATGATGAAGAATGTTGTGATTTTAGGCTTGCTTGATAACAAGGCTGAGGTTGCTTTGAAAAGAGCCGATGTAGGACTGAGCCTTACAACGAGAGCAGACATTTATGCAGTATATGCTTCACAGGATTTGGTCAACGATTTCCAGTCTCAGAACTGGTAGTCAAGTGGGTGAATACAGTTCTCAATTGCTAGGCTGGATGGAGGTTCGCAAGAAGATCTCTTCTGATGTGGTATTTGATAATCTGGCAGCATCAGCAGTGCATCTAAGGGTATAGGGGTTTTGTGTCCTTATTTGCATCTAAGAGGTTGGAAGGTGGATTCTCAATCAAGCAATCAATCAATCAGCGGTTTATAAAGTGCGCTACTCACCCGTGAGGGTTTCAAGGCACTGAGGGGGGCTGCAGCTCTAAGAGACAGGTCTTTAGGTCCTTCCTGAACGTGTGCAGGGTCGGGGAGCGTCTGATGTTCACTGGGAGCTCGTTCCAGGTCTTGGATGCGATGTAGGAGAAGGCTCTCTCGCCTGCTCTGTTTCTGTGGATGCAGGGGATCTCTGCCAGGGCGAGGTTGGCGGAGCGAATGTTCCTCCTGGGTACGTGGAAGGAGACTCTCTTGTTGAAGTAATTGGATCCGATATTGTTGAGGGATTTGGTGTCGTGGATGAGGAGTTTGAAGGTGACCCTCTTCTTGATGGGACTGGAAGTCTCATAGGTGTTGGGTCATGTGTTTGTGATGCGATGATAAGGGAAAATCGATATACTCAGACATTCCAAATACCTGTCACAGCTTCAGAGTCTGAGGGGGGACAGATAGGTAAAAGGGCGGAAGCTTGAGCAGAAGAAAATCAAGGGTTTGAAGAGCTTGAGCAGGATCAGATAGGAGTAGAAAAATGTGTTCAGGAAGAAGAAGGTGAATCAAATCAAAGTCAAATTCAGAAGATACCTGAACAAGGCCAGATTAGGAAATAAGACCTGGACCTAGTCAGATAGAGAGGGATACAGAAGACAGCATTGAAATAGATGTGCCACAACTGAATGAAAATAAAAGAGCTTGGGAAGAAGGCCAGAGTACAGTGCCAGCTAAAAGACAGGTGGCCTAGATTTGTCAAAAGACTGCGACTTCGTCTAAAGACAATAAATGAGGAACCAGAACAAGTAAATTAAATAACTAGTTAAGCTGAACAGTCTGTAATATAACCAAGAAGAAGTCCACGACTGAAAAGGCTGAATAATAAATTCAGAGGCCCTGAATGGACTTACATCGTTCTTGAAGATTTTGAAAATTTAGAAATAAGCGACAAAAGTGATGACGAATTGATTGCTGATCAGACTGACGGAGAAGTGAGACCCACTTGAAAATTTCACAGGTTAAAAGACTGTGTAAAAGCTACAAAGAGGGGTTAAGTCTCCTTGGTTAAAAATGGCTGATCGTACTATTAATGGAAGACCGAAAAGAAACTGCTTAAGAACATGTTGTAGAATATGCACATGTAGTATAGCGATAGTACTCATAGTATGGTTAGGACTGACAATAGCTATTCCTTACATAATGAGTAGAGACATGAATAATGATACTAAGGAGCTACAAACGACACATAGACCTAGAAGAATAGATACACAAGAAAAAGCACTTAGCACTAAACAACAGAAGGTAGATTTAGAAGCATCAGATGAGGAAGGACTACATTATACTGGAATTAAAAATAGAACTCACTTAAATGTATTTACAAACCTATTAGTACACTATGTAGAAGCTATGGAAATAGAAGATTGCTATGTCTGTATGAAGTTACCTACTTCGGTAGCTGAAGGTGTGACTTACCACCATTTACCACTAACATATGGTATTTCATGTAGTGTTTTAGCTAGCTTATTCTATAAGAAAGGACCTTTGCAATATTACTTTTCTAATTCAGATGTGATATTTTCTGAACTCCCTATACGTAGTAACCTGAATCCTGTACATACTAAGAGTGATGTAACACGTTACATGGGTGAATAATAGGTACTATAGATATAGCTGAAGCTCACAAGAATAATTTAACATGCTTATTACAAGAAAAAGAGAACATATTTTTGAATATGGTTGAGAAAAGGAGAGAGAATTTCCAAAGAAAAGCAAATGATTAATCATAAAATTCTTAAATGGGCTGAAAATATAGGGTTCACCCCTAATGGCAAGACTCCTGCTGCTGTGTTGCTGGATTTTGAAAAGAAAGGGAAACTCTGTCTCCATAGAGAAAGAACAAGTTATTATAACAATATATTCATTGGTTCCAGTGAATGTGAACACAATTATAAGATAATTTGGGGTTGGGGTTTCAAAGATGGACTTAACCTGTGTTTCCTGGAATCTATTTTATATGCGGAAACAAGGCTTACTACAAATTGCCAGATCATTGGTATGGGAGCTGTTATTTTGGAATAGTTTTCCCAAAGATATATAATGTAAATAAAATCACTGGAAACAATGAAGAGACTAATGGATTAATACGTAATAAAAGAGCTAGTTTTGGTGAAATAGTAGGTGATATATTTAGTGCATTAATACCAACAGTGGGAGTGGCTCTGAATACACACAGAATTTGCAAATTGTCAACATTAGTGGGTTGGTTATCAACTGACACTGCAGGAGGGTTCTTCGTATCATATCGTATCGTAAGGGGTGCTTATAGAGCGCACTGACACCATGGGTTTCCTGGCGCTGGTTGGAAGTAGAGGGGACAGAAAGACTAACCAGATTGGGGGAAGAGCCAAGTTTTTAAAGACTTACGAAAAAGGGTTAGAGAATTAGAAGTTTTAAGAGAGAGGGGGAAAGAATTCCAAAGCTTGGGGGCCAGGTAAGCAAATCTCCAGCCTCCAGATCTACAAAGCTTGTAGGAAGGAACCGTCAAGAAATGGAGGTGAGAGGATCTCAGGTTGCGGGATGGGCAATAGGGTCTGATGAGGGATTTAATGAAAGCAGGACAGGGGCCAACTAATGACTTAAAAATAAGGCAGCCGATCTTAAAGGCTGCCCTAGAGATGACAGGGAGCCAGTGGAGTTTGACAAGAAGGGGCCTGGCGGATTGCCACTTCGGAATCCCTAAGGCCAATCTCGCCGCCTGATTTTGGACCACTTGCAGTCTAGCCGTCGATGTTTTGGGCAGACCGTGGTAGATCGAGTTAGAAAAATCTAGGCGGGAGAGGACGAGGGCCATGATAACCTGCAGGAGGGCATCGGGTGTAAAGAGGTATGCCACTTTCCTGATCCTGCGCAGTTGGTAGATACAGGACGAGACCACGGTCCCTACCTGCGGCCCTAGGGATAAGGCGGAATCGATAGTGACCCCCAGGCTCTTTACCGAGGCTACGGGAGTGGGAGAGGGGCCCAGATCCGCCGGCCAGAATTGAGGCCCCCAGAAGGTGGCGCTCCTACCGGGAAGGAGGAGCTCCGTCTTTCCGGGGTTCAGCTTTAACTGATTATGGCCCATCCACTGGAGAATGTGGGACATAACTGCCTGAAAGTTGGGGATAGCAGAGGGGGAGTTAAGAAAAAAGATGAGTTGCAGGTCGTCTGCGTAATTAAACACGGTAACGTCCCACTGCCTCAAAGAAAAAAGAAGGGGGCGAAGATAGAGATTGAAAAGAAGAGGGGACAAAGAGGAACCCAGGGGGACCCCGCAGAGCGAGTGCTCTCTGGGAGCCCTGAAGGCGCCCAGGCTAAGGGTCTGGGACCTGCCGGTCAGAAAAGATCTGACCCAGGCCAGCGCCAGGCCCTGGATGCCAGCCTGTTCGACACGGTGGAGAAGGATGTTGTGGTCCACCGTGTCGAAGGCGGCTGACAGATCTAGTAATACCAGGGCCTGGGGAACAGCCTTGTCAACACCGTCTCTCAGGGCGTCCAGCACGGCCAAGATCACTGTCTCCGTAGAGTGGCCGGGTCTGAAGCCTGCCTGGTTGGCCTCGAGAAAGTTGGAACTCTCGATAAACTGTGAGAGACAGGTGGTGACGTGGGCTTCCAGGATCTTAGAGAAGAAAGGTAAGAGAGAGATAGGGCGGTAGTTTGCCGGGACGGCGGGGTCGGCCCCCGGTTTCTTCAGGAGAGGCACCAGCACGGCCTCCTTGAAGGAGCCCGGCACCATACCGGAAGAAAGAGAGGAGTTTAACAGGGGGAGAATGCAGTCGGGTAGAGAGTGGCAGATGTCCCGGAGTATGGAGGGGGGGCAACAGTCATCTGGAGATCCCGACTTAATGCGGGTAGCAAGAGTGGCCAGAGATGTAGAGTCTAGAAGGGGAAATTGTGTGAAAGAGGAAGAGTTGTGAGGAGGGGAAACAGATCCAGTGCCAGGAGATGTAACAGGGATGGTGTCCTTAATTAATACTATTTTTTCGATAAAAAAGGAGCTAAGGGTATTACATGCTTCCTGTGTAGGGGCCTGAGTAGGGAGCGTCCTGGGGTCGGAAGTGAATTCATTAAGTACCTTAAAGATTTCCTTAGACTGGCAGGGGGCAGATAGAATTTTGCCCCTTGTTCTTGAAGGTCAATACCGAATTGGTTGTGATCAGATCAATGGTTTTACAAAATCGACTTGCTCTTGATACATTATTAGCAAAAGAGGGCGGAGTCTGTAGAATGTTGAAAGTGCAACATTGTTGCACTGACATACCTGACAAAAGTGTTGAAATTAAGGGGTATGTGAAAAATATTACGCATTTGGAAAAAGAGCTTAAACCACTGGAGGTTGGAAGAGACTTACTGATGGTCTCTCCTCAATAGGTAGTTGGCTCTCTAATGTAGGAAAACGTTTTGTAGGTAGAATACTGATGCCAATGGCGGGACTATGCTTACTGATTTTAGGGATAATATTTGTTGCAAATGTCGGAACACAAAAAGGCATATACAGTAAATAAGAGAGGGAAAAAGAGAAATATTGATGAACTTGAATTAGAAGAGTTGAATGGAAATATATACAAGAAAGTGATAAACTTTCACACAAACAATAAAAAGAAACAAAATAGAACGGTTGAAGAGATTGAATTGGGTGAATTGTGAAAAGTTGGCATCTGTTTCATTAATTGGTGATGATATAAAATATCATCAAAGAGGGGATTGATGGAGCATGGATTCGCACGTAACACGACTTGCTTGTACTCAGTCCTCTGAACATAACGTTAATACATTAATCAACATGTTTGTCATATTAATATTGCCTTTCACAAAACATTGGGTATCTGGAAGAAGCTTGCATATGTGCTTTTACTAATGTTAATCCGCTTGCAATAATATGGCCGCTGCTACGCGGGATTTTCTACTGCGCATGCGTCTGTCACATTCACGTGACATGACATATTCTTTGCTTGGAGGGAAATGTTTGCTTCTGCGCACTAGAACTCAAATGGCTGCTCTGTGTAGCCGCATGCATGAAGCTTGCTCAGCTGCCTTTGCTAAGCTGTTCGTTCTGCTTAACATTAACGCAATAGTTAAAAATAAAGTAATGGGAATAGAGTAGAGATAAGTGGTATGAAGTGCATTAATTCATTCTGTGTTCTCAAACTGTTTCTTTTCTATTCTTACATCTAAATCGTTTTGGGCCTGACGCCTATCGCTGAACTCCATATTGAAAGAAACTGCATCTGCGCAGAAAAAACACAACCCCTGAAGCACTGGTATTGAAACCCGGCCAAGTCATTACTTGCTGGAAGATGTTCCTGGGAAAATCAACTTTTGGCCCCTGTGCAGGAAGCTAAACTAAAATATGGACTACATTGTAATCATTATTGATACATTCACTCCCGGGTGGAATAAAGATGTCATGAGAAAAATAAATTGATGGGCGGGAACATCTATTTTAATATCAACAAGAACATTTTCATTTTGGTTTGGTTTGATGACCTCTCCTCATTCCTTGTCCAATCAAAATTGGGGCTCTGTAAACTTGCAACATTGGGGTCTGGTACACTGACCTGAAAAATAGTATAAATAGGGTAGGCTTTGCTAATTAATTTGTCTGACTTGTCGGAGTAGCTGACCTGTCACTGACCCAACGCACTCAATAGGTGACCAAGAGCAGAGGGCTGCGGAGCACTCTGTCAGAAGATTCGATAACAAAATCGGGGTTCTGGGAGCTGAAGTGCTGGCGAAGCACTTTGTCGGGAAAATCGTTAACCCAATCGGGGTTCTGGCTGTTAGCTGCAGAGAGGGAGTAGTGCAGGCGTTGCAACTGAACTGTGTGTGCCGGTCTTAACCTTTGGTGGTCCTGTCCTGATACAATTTGGCTTTACCTTCCTGATTCTGATCTGCACCTGCTAGCCTACTGGCAACTGCAACTTTCAGGGTTCTGTCCTTTAAACTGACCTGTGGCCAGGGTTGGTCTTCACACCATTCTAGGTAAATATAAATTCATTTGGGTTAGTCTTTGTATTGATTCTTTCTCTCTCCCCTTCCTACTGTTAAAAGGTTTGATATATATTCCCTTCTCTTACCCTCTCTTTGTTAAATGCTCAAAATCATTTTGATTTCATATCATGTTCCTTTTCTTAACCCTCCCTATTTGCTAAATGATTGAAAACTGTTTAATACATCTTTTGCATAGTTACATTCTGATATTGATTTTCATTATTGAGAGTCTTTTTGGTGCCTAATCTTTGGATCATGACCATTTAAGAAATTTAGATAAAGAGTTTAAAACTTCTAGAATCTGTGGTTATTTATGTGTGCAAATGTTATTTTTCTCTATCTATCTTCAATCTAACACCCTGATCCAATAGGTTTACAGGTACCAGCGAAAAGTATTGGTAAGTCAATGGTATAGAACCTAGTAAGTAAAATAACTGTTAGTAGAGCGAAGGTTGCCTGATTAAGTTATGAGTTATTGAATATGGGCCCAGGTGAGTATGGTACATTTAAAGTTGGGTGACCCGCGCGCTCTGTCATAATAAAAGGTTATAGATGATGAAATGACTGCACTAATCATGAAATAACAGACATAAGAGCAAGTGTCATTTGTAACAACGGAAACTGCTACATGTCTCCCAAACACAACCCCTGTCACTCAAATATTAGCCTGAAATATGTCATTGAACTGCTCTAAAGGCATCCCCAAACATCAGCCGGCCAAGTTCTCAAAAATACTAGCATTGTATTACAAAGCAAAAGTTTTTCAATACTCATGGAGAATTCTCCCCCCCCCCCCCCCCAAAATAAGATTGTCTTAGTAAGGAAAACTACCACTATCGTTTTAAAATCCCAGCTGTTCATTTGTATAACATACATGATTTGTTCCCGTATATCAGTGTGCCATTTGCATCTAGTATTCACAAGCACTACTGCAACATATGGAAAGGGGCGACCACTCGGTCCCCCCGAACGTATGGCGGAGTGCCTCGATCCCCCCGGGAAGCCATTTTTGGGCGGGAGGCGCGTCTCGGCTGGTATGCCCGAAGCGGCGTAGCCGGGGCGCGCTTTTTCCCGCCCTAGAGTGGGCTGGCCTAGACACTGACGCAGCCAGCCACGCCCTCGGGGCAGGCAGGGGCGGGTTTTCGCCCGCCCTGAAGACGGATAAAAAGGGACGCAAGACTGGAAGACGTCCTCTTGTTCTTGTGCTCTGAAGCTGCACCTCCTCGCTACACGTGAGCTCGGGACAAGAACGAAGAGCCAATTTTGAGCGTTTTGATCTTTTCTTTTGTCTTCTAGATACTTTGTCGGAGAGATGCCCAAGAAAGGCGCGAAGAGAATGACGACTGATCAGATGGGTCGGGTCCTCGTCAAGGAGATGTCCGAGATAAAGAAGCGACTGGCGGAGCGAGACGGGGAGGAGGGATCGGGGCGTCCACCGGCTGGAGGGAAACCCAAGAGGCCAAGAAGGGGTCCGGCCGGGGGAGACGTCCCGGTTCCCTCTGCCCCGCTCGAGGCGCCGACCCCGGTACCGATGGAGGGGAATCCGATCCCCGTCGTCGTCACCCCGACATCTAACGAGGATATGCCCCCCGAGCTGGCGGCACAGCTAGCAGCGTGGTTGGGCGATAGTAGTGAGGGCGCCACGGCTGCCGAGGCACAGGCGCTGATGAAACAGTTGCGTGAAAAAAGAGACGCAGCCAAGGTGCCCGCACCGGCGGCAGTGATAGACAAGCCACAAGTGACGGAAGCAGCGTCCGGTGCAGGTAAGCGGCCATTGCCGATCGCAAGGGATGAGTCAGCACCCTCTCGTAGAGAGAAATTGGGTCAACATGTTCCTTTGGCAATAAAGGAAAAGATTTGGGCGGGGGAATACGTGAACATTTTCTCCTTGCTTGTCGATCATTATGAAGTGGAGCATGTTAAGAGTCAGAAGGACCTAATGCATCCGAGTGTTTGGCGCGCGAAAATGGCCGCCTTTAAGGTAAATGAGAATATTGGCAACTGGGGCAATGCCTGGGGTATTTTTACATCGATTTTGGGGGAACGTAGGCCTGAGTTGCTACCTGAGTTTCCAATTTATCAGTCACGAATTATGGGTTACTCGACATCGTATCAAGGTAACCATTGGTTCTGTTATGACAACCTTTTCAGGAAAGAAAAGGAGCATAACAAAAGTTTAACTTGGGACTGTTATGATTCTTTGACATGGGATAAAATGAAAGAGTCAGGGATGTTGAAAATGCCGTTGGTGGGGAGCAATGTTGGTGAATACTCCCGCCAAAATGCAGGGACGCCCTTTCGGTCAGGTACGAGTACCGACGATTACTCGAGACCTGCCGGCAATACAGGGAAAAGGGGTTTCTGCTTCAATTTCAACAAAGGTAAATGTACTAGGCCTCCGGGATCCTGTAAGTTCAAACACGAATGTAGTAGTTGCGGGTCGTCCCATCCTGAGTCCTCGTGCAGAGCCAGAACGGGTGAGAATGGGGGTAGAGGAGGCGCCAAACAGGTCTAATATAGTCCGAGGGGCGCCTTTACCAACCCCGATTGATACCTTGGCGATGATTCCCTGGCTCAGTGAATACCCAGATCGTACTTCTGCTGGGGTGCTGCGGAACGGTTTTTCATATGGTTTCCGCATCCCGGTAGGGGACTTTCAGGGCGTCGGGACGTGCAGAAATCAACTTTCCGTCTTGCAGCATACAACTGTAGTGCAAGATAAGATCCGGAAAGAGGTTAACCGGGGTCGGGTCGCCGGCCCGTTTAGTGTACCCCCGGTACCGTATTTTGTCTGTTCTCCGTTAGGGGTGGTCCCGAAGAAGGACCCAGGTGAGTTTCGATTAATTCATAATCTGTCAGCTCCACATGGTCTTTCGGTGAACGATGCAATTGATCCAGAGGTATGTTCGGTGCGGTACGCATCATTTGATGAAGCAGTGGCCATTTTGAATCGCCTGGGGCCCGGGACGTTGATGGCGAAATCAGATATCGAGTCAGCGTTCCGGTTGCTCCCGGTACACCCAGACGACCAGCGTCTTCTGGGATTCATGTTTCAGGGATCATATTACTTGGATAGGTGTATGCCGATGGGATGCTCTATATCCTGTGCATATTTCGAGAAATTCAGTACTTTTCTGCAATGGGTATTCACCAAGAAGACGGGTTTCCGAAATGTAATGCATTACCTTGATGACTTTCTGTTCCTTGGGCCCGCCGGAAATCACGAATGCGCCCAGGCCTTGGCTGAATTTTGTGTGTTAATGGGTCAATTTGGCGTGCCATTGGCACCGGGTAAAACTGTGGGTCCCACGACTTGCCTCGAGTTTTTGGGGATCGAGTTGGACTCTAGTGAGGGTTGTTTTCGCTTACCAGCTACCAAAGTGTCGAAATTCAGGGCAGCCCTGCAAGTATGTATAAATGCATCTAAGGTTACGCTGAATCAGTTGCAACAATTGGTGGGGAAGTTGAATTTTGCCCTAAGGGTGATCCCAATGGCTCGCCCCTTTTCCCGTTCAATTGCCCAAGCGATGGTTGGCCTAAAGGAGGGTCATCATCGCACGAGACTGTCGGCTGAGGTCCGCCAGGACATGCGTATTTGGTTAGCATTTTTGGCGGACTTCAATGGTCGAGTCGTCTGGAACAAGCCAGCCGTGTCCTCTGAAGAGCTTGGTCTATGGACAGATTCAGCGGGGAGCATGGGCTTTGGCGCCATCTTCGGCACAAAATGGTCGGCACAAAGGTGGCCCCCATGGTGGCATGAAGAGGGGCTGACGAGTAATATTGCTTTCCTTGAACTGTTTCCCATTCTGGTGGCCCTCAGAACCTGGCCCGAAGGGTTCAAAGATCATTCTGTCGTGTTTTGGTCTGACAATATGACCGTTGTAGAATGCATCAATAGTCAGGCAGCCCGTTGTAAACTGATTTTAAGGCTGCTCAAAGAAATTGTCTTACTGTGTATGCAACTGAACGTGATATTCAGAGCAAAACATGTCCCAGGGGTGATGAATCAGGCGGCTGATGCACTGTCTCGTTTTCAAATGCAGGCTTTCTCGGGTTTCCTTCCCTCAGCGGACCCAGAGCCGGCACCCTTCCCCGAAGCTCTATGGTCTCTCGGTGCCCCGAACTTCGTCACCTCGTGGGAGAGAGTCTAGCGCCAAGGACGAGGAAGGCATATGAAGGGGCGTTTCGGGCCTATTTAGCCTTTTTGGGGACTGAGAGAGAGGGGCTTTGGGGTCAGGAGGAATGGGTAGTACATTTTCTGATGTCTTTGCGTAGGGCTGGGAAGTCGGTGGCTACGGCCCAAAGGCATCGTGCTGCCATTTCCTTTGTTGCCAGGGCCCATAATATCCAGGACCCGACAGCGTCTTTTGTGGTACAAAAGGCGCTGCGTGGGTGGCAACGCCTGGAGGGTCGCAGAGTAGATGAGAGGCGACCGATAGGTCTGGATAGGTTGTCCCAGTTGCTGGCCACACTCCCCACCACATGCTCGTCTCAGTTCGAGGCATGTTTGTTCCGAGCTGCATTTACGCTGGCATTTCACGGGGCGATGAGGATAAGTGAGCTGGTTGCAAGGAACAAACAGGATGTGGTGGGGGGTTTGTGCCGGGAACACGTTCAGATCAGGGGTGAAGCGATGATTGTCTCCTTTGTCAGGTCCAAGACCGATCAAGATGGGATGGGGGACTGCACGATCATTCGCAGGATCCCCGGGTCCTCCATGTGTCCGGTACAGTGTTTAGAAGATTACCTAGCACGAAGGGTGGCATCATGGGGGGGGACATTGTTGAGACACGCGGACGCCACCCCACTGACGAAGTTTCAGTTTCAGCGGGTGCTTGCGATGTCTATTACCGCAGCGGGCTTAGACCCGGGCGAATTCGGGACCCATTCCTTTCGAATAGGGGCTGCCACTGAAGCTACAGCCAGGGGTCTTAATGTTGAACAAGTAAAACGAGTGGGGCGTTGGTCCTCCAATTGTTATAAGAGATATGTGCGGTTGCACATGTTGTGAAGCTGTAATAATGCACTCACGCTTCTTGTCTTTTGTTTGGTTTTCAGTTGCGCAAGCCTACGAGGCAGGGCGGACTATGCAGTCGACCCAACACCAGGCCAGCGGTCAGACATCACCGGCTGTGAGAAAGGAGGTGTGGGTCGTGGGCCACTCATACGTGAGGCGTGCCGCAGACGTATTCGAAGCAGGTGACATGATTCACGTACCTGGGGAATACGGGTACAGAGTGTCCTTCTACGGAAGAGGCGGTCTCTGTATTGACCAGTTTCAAGCATTCTTTGAGGGTTTGTTAGGGCGGACGAGGTCACCGCCGTCTATAGTCATAGTACATTTAGGGGGCAATGATTTGGTCACTACCGGTAGACGACTTCTCCTAGAGGCAATGCTTTCCACTGTAAGTTGGTTGGCGAGGAAAGTTCCGGGGTGCATAATTGCGTGGTCTCATATGATCCCACGAAAAGTGTGGCGGGGGGCTATCTCGATTCCTGCTTTGAACCATTCTGTTAGAAAACTTAATAACAAAGTGAGTAGGTTGTTCCGTTCCAAGACATTGCATTCTATCTCGCATAGTTGTATTAATGATGACAGTATGTATTTGGGGGATGGTGTGCATTTGTCGCGGGTGGGGAATGAGTTACTCATAGGAGACTTCTTAGCTTGGTTAAAGACGTTAAAACATGACCTTTAGGTAGGAGTTTTGTGGGGGGTCCGGATAGCCGGTCAACTATCCGGACCTGTGGCGGTAAGGTCATGATCGGTGAGCACTAATTAGAAGATCCCTATGAGTGGGCGTCACCCAACACGGATGGGAGCGCTCGGGTGAGGTGGCCATTGGCCCCTCAATGGGGAGGCGGTCCCTTCTAAGGATGGGTCGCCGGAAGTAAAGGAAAGGCGGTCAAGGCCCCTTCCTGTGTAGGAGGGGTTACAGCCCCCTCCTGGGGAATTTCCCGGGGCCAGTGACATCTGCGACGGCAGATGCGGTAAGTTGTGTGGGGTTGGGGGGAGGTCTACGATACCTTCTAGATACCTCACACGAGTATTCAAACGACCTTTAACTGGCGTCGAGTTCTTAAGTGCCCCCGTCAAGTCAAGGGAAATTGGTAGTAGTTGCACTTGAGGTAAGCCTCCGTGCTGTCGCCCCTCCCAAGTGGGAGGGGTAAGTCTGGTTAGGGATCTTGACACCGGTTATGACCTTGCCGTTGGCCCTTAAACGTTAGGATGTACAATTTCAATATTTCTAGAGAATGTTTTGTAGGATGCTAGTTCGGCTAGGAGAACCTCTGTATTAGAGAATATGTTAAAGTTAGCCAAACAGCGCAATGTGGTAATGAAATTGTACATAACATGAAACGTTTAATGTTTTAATTTTGTTTTAATAAATACGGCCGGGAGGGTCACTCCCTCCCACTTCCAAAAACTTCAAGAACTGTTTCCGGTTTCCCTCCTTTTGGGGATTGTGTTGAGAGGGGGTGGCGGGTATCTCAGCCATATGGAAAGGGGCGACCACTCGGTCCCCCCGAACGTATGGCGGAGTGCCTCGATCCCCCCGGGAAGCCATTTTTGGGCGGGAGGCGCGTCTCGGCTGGTATGCCCGAAGCGGCGTAGCCGGGGCGCGCTTTTTCCCGCCCTAGAGTGGGCTGGCCTAGACACTGACGCAGCCAGCCACGCCCTCGGGGCAGGCAGGGGCGGGTTTTCGCCCGCCCTGAAGACGGATAAAAAGGGACGCAAGACTGGAAGACGTCCTCTTGTTCTTGTGCTCTGAAGCTGCACCTCCTCGCTACACGTGAGCTCGGGACAAGAACGAAGAGCCAATTTTGACCCACCCACCAGCCCCTGAGGACAGCCAGTTGTTTGTAATAAAGTTGATCGATAATTATGTTTCTGTTTCGTTTACAGGTTGTGATAGTATCATGTTGATGTTGATTATAATAAAGACTGGTGTATGTTGTGTAGGTTTTGCGATTAAAATGATTCGATATAGTGTTGAATTTTAAGCATGCTCTTTCGGTCGTAGTGACCAATGTTTTCGTAGGTTTTATTAGCATTGTCGTATTTATTTTTGGTAGGCGGTAAGGTCATGATCGGTGAGCACTAATTAGAAGATCCCTATGAGTGGGCGTCACCCAACACGGATGGGAGCGCTCGGGTGAGGTGGCCATTGGCCCCTCAATGGGGAGGCGGTCCCTTCTAAGGATGGGTCGCCGGAAGTAAAGGAAAGGCGGTCAAGGCCCCTTCCTGTGTAGGAGGGGTTACAGCCCCCTCCTGGGGAATTTCCCGGGGCCAGTGACATCTGCGACGGCAGATGCGGTAAGTTGTGTGGGGTTGGGGGGAGGTCTACGATACCTTCTAGATACCTCACACGAGTATTCAAACGACCTTTAACTGGCGTCGAGTTCTTAAGTGCCCCCGTCAAGTCAAGGGAAATTGGTAGTAGTTGCACTTGAGGTAAGCCTCCGTGCTGTCGCCCCTCCCAAGTGGGAGGGGTAAGTCTGGTTAGGGATCTTGACACCGGTTATGACCTTGCCGTTGGCCCTTAAACGTTAGGATGTACAATTTCAATATTTCTAGAGAATGTTTTGTAGGATGCTAGTTCGGCTAGGAGAACCTCTGTATTAGAGAATATGTTAAAGTTAGCCAAACAGCGCAATGTGGTAATGAAATTGTACATAACATGAAACGTTTAATGTTTTAATTTTGTTTTAATAAATACGGCCGGGAGGGTCACTCCCTCCCACTTCCAAAAACTTCAAGAACTGTTTCCGGTTTCCCTCCTTTTGGGGATTGTGTTGAGAGGGGGTGGCGGGTATCTCAGCCATATAACCATTCTCTGGCATTCATGAATGATCAATCAGGTTAGCATTGTTCATCATATTTTAAGAATTTCCACCACAACTTCCAGGATGGCAATAAACATGCCTAGAATGTCCACAATATGCATTGGACGGTAACCCTGAAGCTAGTGGAACTATTAGGCCAGTGATGGGTTTCTATTTTTTACATTTAAGGACAGTTTATTTAGGCAATTGCTGTTAAGCTTACACAATGAAATGATACATTACAAAACAATGTTCCATTAATTCGGCCATCAATGCACACAAAGGTTAAAGCAATGTGACAAAACATCTGAAATGAAACAGCTTTAGCTGTCTTTAAAAACAGAACTAGACTAAGATCTACGTAAATAATGCAGGCAGATTTGTTGCAATGAGTGGGCCCTTGATTCCATACTTGATAATACAATCTCAGATGTGTTCGCCTATGTCTAATCTCGTGGCAATCAACAGATGTTTAACATTAAATCGATCCCTAGTAATGAAGGGCATTTTCGATTGGACATCTTTATTTTGGTAGAGAGACAAAATATTGAAATTAAAATATCGATATATAATAATATCGATGTTTTAATTTCGATGGTATAGAATATCGATGTGCAATAATATCGATAGACAGAATATCGATGTTAAGGTAAGTAATATCGAAGTCAGTAATATCGATATCAAATATATCGAAGTTACTAATATAGAAATTTTGTTTAGTGTGGTGTATTTTTATATGTATTTTATATGTTTGTTAAACATGTTTTTAATGTATGTTTAGAAATTAGTAATTTTGTTTACATTTTGAGTTTTAGTATCAGAGCGGGTTGTGGGTTTATAGGGGAATAGGGTGGGAAGTAATTTAATTATAATTAATTAATTAATATTTTTTATATGTTTGATTAATGAATATTAATTAATTAATAATGTATTGGTAATTCATTGTTATTAATTAGTTAATTAAAATAATTAGAGTTAATGTAGTAATATTTATTATTTTTTGTTATTGTTCATTAATAAATAATTGGTAATTAACTATTATTAAGTGATTAAATGACAATTACATTTTTTATGTGATTTATTTATGTGTAGTGGGTTGTGTGCTTATTGGGGAATAGGGTGTGACATAATTAAATTAAAATAATTAAATAGATTGTATTTATTTATTGTTATCTATTAATTAATTGTTAATTGATTAATTGGTATTTTTTTATTTACTAATGTTAATTCTAAATAAGTTATTAATACATATTGTTTATTCTTGTAAATATCTTGTTAATTAATTATTAATTGGTAATGATTTATTAATTGGTAATTATTTATTAATTGGTAATTAATATGTAAGTAAAACTTTATTGTTCAGTTAATTAAAACCATAACAAATTTTCTTTACACTTGTGTCGTAATGTTAAAAAAAAAAAAAAAAAAAAATTAGTTAAGGAATACATGTTCAAAATTTACATCAAGATAAAATTCAAATACTCGTTAAAGGACAAAAAAATGAGGTTTCAGAAAATCACACTACAGTATTAGAGGTATTAGTCAGTCATCAAGCGTTTTTCAAAGGCAAGCAAAAACTTTACAACCTTACAGTTGATTTGTGTATCCGTAGAGTCCAAGCAGCCTATAATGGCTGACCTGCAGGTACGTAATCCTTTAGTCAGAAAGTGATTCTTTAAAAGAAGAGTTCGCTCTTGATTCAGCTTTGTACAATGACAAATAATGTGGATTATATCCTCTTTTTTATAATCACAGAGCCGACAGGCGATGGATCCCGTGTATTTCCAGGCTGGTGCTTCAGCCAGCATTGGATACTTTCCGAATCTTAGAGCCATAGACCTTTTTTTAGTAAAAACAGAGTATGTAGAGTCCAAGTAGAGCCCCGGAGTAAGAAGTTTGTAGCTGTTATTTGCAACCCAAGAATGTGAACGATGGGAAAAAATCTCCTTGTCAATAAGTAGAGAATGTAGTTTGGCGTCTTTGTTTATTACCTGTTTAAATGAGTTAACTGGCAGGTTTTTGTTCCATAGCTGGGCGGTGCATGTTAATGCCAGAGCTTTGGTCAGGAATTTGTTTGCCTCTGATTTGTTTCCCGTTTTAACTTCTTGCCACAAAAATGTATTTAAGTTGTTATCAGTGGCATTCATTTTAATGCGGTACCAGGTATTAATGCACGTGTATAGTCTTCCCACTGATTCGTTCATGAGACCAAATTCTAGGCGCATTTGCGCTGGTGAAGCTGTACGGGGAAGTAAAAAAATGCTCTTATAAATTTTAGTAATCAAAGTATTTAACAAAGCACCGTCCTTGCCATGCATTGCTGCACTTGCATATGTTAAGGTGGGAAGGGCTTTAGCTGCAATTACTGTTAGTAGTGGTTTAAACGAAGGGCCTTCTAGTTTATTATACAAAGAGCTAAATGCAAAGATCAAGGCTCCGGTTCGTTGCGTAAGGTAATGTTTTTGCGCTTTTAGAGTCATCTTTTCGTCAACACAATGTCCCAAATATTTATAATTTGAGACCCTTTCAAGCCTTTTACCATCTATGCGAATATTATAGTCTGTTGAGCGCCGATTAGAAATTAACATTGTTTTGGTTTTAGACAAGTTCAAAGTCAGTTTGTTTGCGGACAAAAAAAGCGAAAGTTCTGATAGTAGTCTGGTCATACCGACTCTTGTTAGGCTCATTAGTACAATGTCGTCCGCGTATGCAAGATGTGAGAGTTCAGGTTACCTAATCTCGGGGGATGAGCGTTGCAGGTGTCTAGTTTGCCGGAAAGGTCCGAAAGAAATAGGTTGAACAAGTGATATGTGTTAATTTGTTAATTTATAATTACATCATGGTAATAATATAAATTGTCATTAATTGATTAATTGATATTTATAGTAATTGTATTTTTGCATGTGTAGTGTGTTGTGTGTTAACGGGGGAGTGGTGTGGGAAGTAATTTTTACCCTCATGCTATCCAACGCTTTCCCTACTGTTGCTCCCTCTGGAGTGGAAATAGTAATTTTTACCCCTACGCTATCCAAAGCTTTCCCTACTGTTGCACCCTCTGGAGTGGGCATAGTAATTTTTACCCCTACGCTATCCAACGCTTTCCCTACTGTTGCACTCTCTGGAGTGGGAATAGTAATTTTTACCCCTACGCTATCCAACGTTTTCCCTACTGTTGCACTCTCTGGAGTGGGAATAGTAATTTTTACCCCTACGCTATCCAACGCTTTCCCTACTGCTGCACCCTCAGGAGTGGGAATAGTAATTTTTAGCCCTACGCTATCCAACGCTTTCCCTACTTTTGCACCCTTTGGAGTGGGAATAGTAATTTTTACCCCTACGCTATCCAACGCTTTCCCTACTGTTGCACTCTCTGGAGTGGGAATAGTAATTTTTACCCCTACGCTATCCAACGCTTTCCCTACTGTTGCACCCTCTGGAGTGGGAATAGTAATTTTTACCCCTACACTATCCAACGCTTTCCCTACTGTTGCACCCTCTGGAGTGGGAATAGTTATTTTTACCCCTACGCTATCCAACGTTTTTCCTACTGTTGCAATATGTGGAGTAAGTATATATATTAATTTATATGTAGAGTTTTTAATGTATTTTAAATGTATATGTATTAGTTATTATTTTTTAAATATGTTTTAATGTTTATATTTATAATTTGTTAAATTATTTGTATTTTTAAATTATTTTTACATTATTATTAACACATTTAAAAAACGATATTTATAACTTTGATATTTTTGTACTACGATATTTTTTTTCTCGATATTTTTTACCTTTATGTAGATAGAACTCTGATGTTGATATTTTTGTGTCGATATTTTTGTATGTCTATATTCTGTCTGTCATTATTATGACATAGATCACCTTTATTTTAGGTACTAAGTCACTTATGTGTCCTCCTGGATTGATCCCTACACAGAATAAAAGGATTTTATCTATCACTCTTTTCTTTGATCACTTGAATTTGAAAAAAAAAAGCCTTAACTTCTGCTTTTACCAGCCATAGGGCCTAATCAGAACCGGTTTAGATGTTGGTGGACAAAGTAAAACTAGCCTGGGTGTTGGAGGACTGTATTGTGCCGGCCCCACAGTGTACTCTAAGGGTTTGTAGAAACCACCGCCAGAGCAGTTCAGACAAAGCCATTTAAAAGTTTGGTGCGCGTCCATTACATGGATGCTTACACTAAACCTTTTAAAGTTTTTTTTTTTTTTAAACTCCCAAACTCGGGGTTTATTTTTGGAAAGGTAAATGCTGAAGATCCAACACCATGGGAATTTTTTTTCGATTGAGTGGGTAACATTTTTTTAAAACATTTTCACTGTCCCACACTGTCAGTGATATTCCTGGTGATGACGGAAAATAAAAAAAAGCCATGAGTCTGCCCATTCTAAATAGGGAGATGGTCCGATGGTTTACCTCTATTGGCTTGTTTTCCCTTCGAGCTGTTTGAGGAAGATTTACAATGGCAGAGTAAATTTTACTCAATCAGTGTAAAGTTGTTGGTCCACTCAACAACTCAAAATTGGGTGGGTGGACTAAGAGTTTGGTGTACAGGCCACTCTGGTGCTGTTGCAATGGAGTACCTTGTAAGCCAAATTCGAAATCAGACCCCGTTTAACTGGGTTGTGTCTTCCTGCTTTTACAGATGGGACTTCTGATGCCCATTCTTCCTTTTTGTCTCTGTAAAATGAGGTCTTGCTGCTATCATTTCGAGATTAGAGCAGTCCAGTGAATGTTATCTGGGTCTTCCTTCCCACTCCAGTAAACTGAAGCGATTGTGGAATACACCATGCATTTGATTTACAACTCTAGGAAATCTGAGAGAATCTCAGATGCCCGAAGGTAGCTACAAAGGCTTATTTATTCAGTGGAAAGTGCTGCAAGTAACCCACTAACTTTATATATGTGTGGCTTTTTTTTATTTATAATAAATTATCTTTATATGTTTCTGTTCATTATATTCACTTACTGCCCCTTCATTTTGAATCATGCTTGCTTTACTTATGATAAATTGCGAATCGTAGTGCCTTATGAAAGTACTTGCCTGCTTTGCTAAAAATTAAGAACCAAAGGGGATAGGTCCATAAACACGTGGTGGGGGCTAGACCCTTTATAGAATATATAACACAAATTGCCCGAACCACAAAATCTCTACAAGCTTATTAGGAGGGAAAAGATCAATTTATTGTGATCCCCCTCGACATCCTACTTAGTGTCAATATTTATTATCTTTTTCAAGTTATGGCAAACTCTATGACAGAAAACAACAATACATTAAATATTTACACACCTATATATACTTTGTACATACATGAAAAACAGATTCTTTACACAGTACAAAAAGAACATTTCTTGCATCACACATTACAAAAAACTAAGAATACATCACAAACAACATTAGAACAAACATTACAATCAAAAAATGAGAAAAATAGGAAAAACCAATCAAGGGGTAATTATAAGCAAATGAATGGCTCTTAAACAAATCAATACTGGACCAGCCGGTCCTAGTATTGTAGAGATGACATTTTATTCCATCCTATGAAAGTGCTGACGCGTTTCGAGATCAGGCACAGTGTCGCTGATCTCTCATCAGGGCTGTTTTATTCTTTGTATCTGTAAGATGCAAAGAAAATATTTTACTCATCACTCTCAAAACCAAACTTCTTTTAAGGCAATGGGCTGAGAAAGAAAATTGCTACATACCAAACTTGGTTGTAAGTAGAGCAGGGCATTAAGGCGTAAAAGATGGTGGAATAAAATGTCATCTCTACGATACTAGGACCGGCTGGTCCAGTATTGATTTGTTTAAGAACCATTCATTTGCCTATAATTCCCCCTTGATTGTTTTTTCCTACTTTTCTCATTTTTTGATTGTAATGTTTGTTCTGATGTTGTTTTGTAATGTTTGATGCAAGAAATTTTCTTTTTGTACTGTGTAAAGAATCTGTTTTTCATGTATGTACAAAGTATATATAGGTGTGTACATATTTAATGTATTGTTGTTTTCTGTCATAGAGCTTGTCATAGCTTGAAAAAGATAATAAACATTGACACTAAGTAGGATGTCGAGGGGGGTCACAATAAATTGATCTTTTCCTCCTAATAAGCTTGTAGAGATTTTGTGATTCGGGCAATTTGTGTTATATATTGCTGAAAATTAAAGCATCAGCCATGTAATACACTTCATGGTGCTAAGATGTAGTTCAGTGTAAGTTGAGCTTTACAATTACTTTACTAATTTAAAGTATGAAGATACTAAGGGCCATATGTACAAGGTCTGGCAAAAACTACTGCTGACGCTAGTTAGCTACAGTTTTCTTACCCCTGCGTACCGCTGAAATCTATCGCCTTGTTAGTGATGTATGTACAAGATGCTGCTACATGGCGATAGCTTCAGGAATCAGCAGTGAAAACTGCCGCTAACATTAGCATGATGGCGATAGGAATTCCGGCGTTAGAGGGCGAAAACCAACAAAATGCCCATTAGTGGCAAAAAAACGTACGTTAGTCAGCCCAACATCAGTTTTTTTGCCTCTATTGGAAAAAAATAGCCTATCAGTGGACTTCCACCAGAAAATAGGCAAAATAAACAATGAAATGCAGAATGGAGGAGCCAGGGCCAAGTGCAGCACACATCAACAACCCCCTCAAGCCACACAACATCCAGGATGACCAGGATGAGAGCTTTGATACCTCGCTGGACCTGCGTCTGGAGCCTGGATGCCTCACTGGACCTGCGTCTGGAGCCTGGATGCCTCGCTGGACCTGCCTCCGAAGCCTGGATGCCTTGCTGGACCTGCATCTGGAGCTTGGATGCCTCGCTGGACCTGCATCTGGAGCCTGGATGCCTCAATGGACCTGTGTTTGGAGCCTGGATGCCTCGCTGGGCCTGCGTCTGGAGCCTGGAGTGGGATGCGGAGGAGCTGTGGAGTCGAGGAACCATGGTGGTAGATATTGAGGCACATCGATCACCCGTATCTGGTTGTAAAGGCTGGCAGGTCGCATAGAGACACATCGCTTACCTGTGTTAGAAGACCGCCTTGAGCCCCTTGGAGCTATGAATGGTAGAGGCGCTCCTATGCACCAACATAGGGAGGTTTGCATTGCATACTACGATCCACCACTACACCGGGGTGCAAGGAGGGGATTACCAACTGTGGGCATCGCCTCTCCACATCACAGGCTGGATGATGTTGTGCTGGCCGGACGCTGTGAAGGGTGAGGCCCCTGAGCTGCACCGAACTTGTGTGGTAGTAGCACTGCAATTTTACCCCTAAGGGGGTCCTGTTGCATCACCTGCATTGAGAGGTTCACCAGCAGACTTGTCAGCGAATGCTGTACCCAGGCTTGTGAAATCCCACCCGACTGAGGCTCCTGCTGACTGATTCACAGATTTGGAGAGAGTGCAGTGGATAGGGCCACGGTGTCAATGTCCAGGTAAGTAGAAGGTAGGAAGCATAGCGGAGGAGACCCGAGGGTCGAGTCGCACAGGCCTAGCACCTATAGATGCACACCCCCAGTGGTGGCTTGCCCGCTATGGTGGAAGAGCGTCGCTCCACTGCTGTGAAGCAGTGGAAGATGAGGAAAAATCATCACAACTTTGTACTATGTTTCCTTGGCTGGCAGGAGCGTAGGTAGGGCTGCTCCACTCACCGAGCAGGGCAGGGGCGGAGTGGCATGCCCACTCAAGTGTGCAATAACTGTTTGCTCGGCCCACTCAGGCCGCCCACTCATGCACACTGTCCTGTTCTCAACTGCAGCCTGCATGAAGAACATGCACACCTCTCCAGCCCCCGGCTGAAAGCCTTGTCCCAGTGCCAATGACCAATCCCAACGCCGCATTGCTGCGTTCTGATAGGCTTAGGGAAGGGAGCCTGGCTGCTAGCTTCCTGTTCCTGGAAGCAGACTCAGGAACGAAGACACAGGACCTGTCCTCGAGGTAAGATTTCTCTCATTTAAATATTTACAATACCCGCTCACACACGCACCAACGTGTCCATGCCCCATCCAGTGTCCTTTCTGGGTTTTCCACCTCCCAGCTGTCCAGTCCCCCACAGCACTTCTCAATGGCAGCTGCTGTGCGGCCATGTGCAGCGGGCGTACCACTGGGGTGCCAAAGGTATCATTGAATGTATGACGCATACCATTACATCGTATTCCATTACAATGCATAATACAAGGCATATTGCAAAAGTAGGGAAGGTGTTGGATAGCAGAGATGTAAATATTACTATTCCCACTGCAGTGAGTGCAAACATAAAACTTACCCTTGCACCCCAAAGCAAGCCCTGAACCCAATAATACATCTTTGAGCTCCAAAACACACCCTAAATATCATATTTGACCCAAATGCACACCCCAATTTTCATAATTGAACACAAAACACGCCCCCAAATTTCAAATTTTACCCCATAATACACCCCAAATTTCATCTCCAACACCCAAAACCCATACCCACTTTAAAACGTAAAAATATTCCATTACTGACCTCACAATTCTTTGTAATATAATGCGATGTAAAGGCACTTGCGTTGTTGTAGTTGCATTGTAATGCCTGCGTTGTAATGGACGTCTCCCATGCCAAAGGCAAGCCATAGGCAAGCCCGTCTGCATCCGTCTGCCCCTGGAACACGCTCAGCACCAAGCACCCTTCCTTTTGGACACTCCACAGCTATGACGCCAGTACCCTCCTCGCCATCAACCCTGTACGCCACATCTCCTGCCAGGACCAACCTCTGCTCCAAACCGGACATCCCCATCACCATCACTGACGGCTACTGAATCACCTGCAAGGACAATTCCCGACCGTCGGGGAAGAGGCATTGCCATCACCTACAGATGCACACTCCGACTGACCACGCACTCTAATGACCTAACGTTGATCAAGGAACACCTGAACTTCAACTTCCAGATCTGGACCAGCCCTCGGGCCATGGACCCCCATTCTCCGATTCCATTGTAGACCTCATTGAACCCCAGGCTCTCCCATCCACTGATGACATACTACTTAGTGAACTCAAGTTCCACCTGAACAACCCCAGTGACCAGAACACCACCCCCTCCAGGGTAAGCTCCCCAACATCAGACTCAAGCAGCTAGTAACCGCAGCAAGCCACATAGCAGGACGCACGGTCGAACATGTCTCCTCCGCCAGCGGGAACTTCAATTACAGCCACACCACCAGACTATCCTGGACCGACCATCATTGGATACATCACGTCTTCACTGATGGTTTCCAACTGCGCCGACACCCTAGCACCCCTCAGGAATGGACCCGGCAAAACTAGCAACATGTTGCATGGTATTTTCAAAGTGATGCATGTAGGCATATGTGTGACCTTGTGAAGCCCTGTGCCACATCATCTCTGCATCAGGTATGATGTACGCAGGGTGTGCTTTCCCACACGACAAGGCCTCATAGGAGTGGCACATTTGTAGGACGGCACTGCGTCAGTACTTATGCCTGCCTGATGGCAGGCATAAGGGTGACACAGTGCCACAGGGATATGCTTGTGACACAACTGCAGCAGTGCGTGACTTTGGATTCCAGATGTATTTGTCATTACTTGAGTAATGGAGCCCTGTCCAGTGAATACAGCGCATCCGTGCTGTCGCAAGAAGGGTGTAGTGAAAAGTGTTGCAACGCTGTCTTGTCGCAGCGCTGCAACACTTTTCATGACTGAGGCCCAGGAATGCACACTATCTTATTGATGGTGCGCATTCCTACCCTGTAGTTTTGTTGCAGGGCAGCGCAGCAGCATTGCTTGCCGCACTTTCCAGCACCAAAATCTGCTGAAAAGAGGCCCTAGGTGTTATCTCCATTTTTAAGGCCAGCTATTTTCTCATCCTAAAAAACTGCCTCTAACTGCAGTTAGAAGCAGTTTTTGGGTCCTCCTACCTTCAAGGATTTCCTTGTACATATCGTAAAGTGGGGTTAGCGGCAGTTTTTGCACGGGAACCCTTCCCTTGCATGTCATTATCGCTAACAGAAGTGGCAATCTTTTCTATGGACGTTTTCTCTGGAAAACTGTTGGTAACAGAAGTTTTCGACAGCTTGTACATATGGCTACGTAAATATCTCTACAAAACCATTGTAAAAGTGCTGTTAAGGCAGCGTTAACTCCCTGTACTTATGCCCCTAAGTACAAGAGGCTCTAAAGTTCATGTGCTATTTATCACACCGATAAAATCGGACTTCAAGCGGGTCTTAATGTATCTGGTGCAGTAAAGAGCATTATTTTTCAAATTTCTGGGGAATAACACACCAAAATCTGCTTGTTCTGGTAAGTACCAGGCACTTGAAAGGATAAGTGCACAGGTATCCTAGCATTTATACCTAACTAGAATATGCAGCATTGAAAGGACCTTAAATTCAGTTAATCAATAAGGTGTGAGGCTTCATTTTGAAGAAGTCATATCAAATGGATTGGCAAAACGAATTTGGTATATACATACATATAGTCTTTGCAAACACATGCAATATGACAATTTATTTGAGGGCTCATTTATACATTTATATAGAGTGAACATAACCCGTGAGGGCATCAGAGCGCTTTACAGGTGGGAAAAGTAAGATACAAGTAGAAAACAAGAGAACAGTTGCATATACAAGAGATCAGAGACATTAACAAGTTGAGGAACCATGTAAGCCATTTACATGATATCCATTAGTGGATACACCTGCATGTGTTCATATGCCCTAACTTAGAAAGTCACATTGATTGTCACCAGTTCCACTGAAAGCTCTCCCTTGTAACCTCTGATACGTGTTTGCATATATTATGTGGGCACACCATGACAGATCCCTCTAGGCGCTTAGGTAAGTGGAAATATGGACCAATTTACCAGTTGTAACACAGAATGAACAAAGCTAAGATCTATGCGTCTCCCTCATCTGACCTGAAGATAATGCATTCTGGGTAAATAATAACTTGCTAAAGACCGCCATGCATTATGCACAGAATGTAAACATCATGGAATCCGACAACATATTATACAGTGCATTTTTCAGGGATCCATTAAGTATCAACTGTTTTGCTGTAGTAAGGGTTTCGTATTTACTTCTCACACACATACATTCCAGAACGTCATCTATTCACAGTCCGGAGGACCTGCCTTTTAGATGAGGCCAAATTGTGTCTCTGCAGGAGAAATATTATGATGGCATTGAAGACCTTGATGTGGCATTGCTCAGAGCCATGCTGCTCTGCTGTCTTGAATATTTTCAATGTCCTGATCTCGCTTACAAAAAGTACTGTGAACACCATCATATATACTCGCTAAACCAATTAGTTTGAGAAAAAGAAACCCCACGAGAATTCTCTGCTCGTGTTAAAGTCCTAAAGCTATTATGTTTCTTCCCAAACACCATTTACTCAAATAAACACATGAATATGTAAACTAGAAGCCGAGTAGCAAAACACTTGATAAGTGTAATACACATTGTTGCACAATAATTAAAATAAATGTATCAGCTATTGTAAATAAATAATGAAATATGTGGCCTTGGGCCTCTGCGAGCAGCCAAACAAAAATGCTAAACAGGCGGGGTCCTAACAGCACAGAAGGTGAACTGCGTGACACTGCAATGCTGGCACATCCCTTTACAATATCTGTCTGTTTATTAAAATTAGTGTGTTAAATACACTGTTAAAACGTGGTGTATGATACTATTTTCACAATTGTAAATTCAATTCCTGGAATAAAAAAAAAACAGAATCTCTGAGTTTGCATTTTATGATTAATTCTTCTGCAACATTATTTGTTTCCTGTAGTAAAACAGCTCAGCAGGGCTACAGTGTTTACAATATTTAAAGAACTTCTGGGTAAAAAAGCATTAAGTGCTTACTTCTGATAAGTGGTGTTTCAGTTAATGACAAATACATTCTCAAGAGTGGTTAAAATATGTAATGTAGGTGTTTGGGAAGGATGCTATTCCAATACAACATCAATGTGTCCTTATGGCTAGAGCGGTCGACCTTGAAGCTGGGGAACCGGGTTCGAGTCTCAGCAACGATGCTCAACATCCTGTGATTCGTGGCAAATCACTTAATCTCCCCGTGCCTAACAAAAATGAATGTGTCCTGCTGTAACTAAAACTGGTGATCATGTAAAGTGCTCTGATACCCAATGTCTTGGGTATAGTTTGCGCTATATAAAACATTTTTTTAAATGTACAGGATTTATGGACAGAGCAGCTTATAGGTACAGAGGTATGCACCAATGCCTTTAGTAGAAACCTCTGAATACAACCAATTCCAAATCAATATAGCATTCTACCAGAGAAGCAATATCAGGAGCTATGTCCAGAAGAGTGTCTGCAAGCAGGGACATTTTATGCATTGACGGGCATATTTATGACTGGGGTTGTGTTGTTCTTGCACCAGACAACATGGTACATGCATGATGCAAGTCCAAAATGTAATTAACCAAGCTACGCAAGGTGACCTTGCGTGGCCCTCAGTGCTTAATAAATCTTGAGTAACCTAATGCAGCACACATTGCTGCAGTGCGTTGGTCGGCGCAAGGAGGCTTTCCATGGGCGTTGCGTGGGTCTTCCCACGCAACATCCACATTCACAGATTCACCAAAAGTGGTAGACCTGGGAATGTGCCAAAATGCTACCCTTCCCAAGTGAGGCGCAATGAGGAGAAATATATTTATCACATAGAATGAGGAAAATGCCTCTGGAGATTGTTTTTGTGCCGGAAGGTGATCCTTCCTGCACAAAAACTATCCTCCTTACAATACAAGCACTCTTGCACCATGGAGAATGCGTACCTGCATTGGCGCTAGGCAGCCAAAATGGGCCAGCCCAGAGACAAAGACAGGAATGTGCCATAATATTTTAAATACGGCACATTCCGTCCCTTTCCTTGGCATGCAGTGCAGCAAGACCTGCTGCACTGCCTGACTTTGCCATAAATATGGCCCTGAATGAGAAAATCTTGAGCAGGGCAGTGAATTGGGAATTCAGCTTACAATACAGTGATGGCTGCAGGGTGGCTGCATGTGGATAATAAGCAACAAAGACGATATCCTATAATATAAATGGTGAGTTCATATTTTCTCCAGTTTTGCTGACTTGGCTTTGAGGTTCAGAATTGGCATTCGTGGTTGATGTCATTTTAATGCTTTAATGACATCCTGACCAGAAGTCAACTTGAAAATAGATTCTTGGGAGTGTTCTGTAGCTTTAGCAAGCAGATCAATGAATGAGAATGGCTGATATTTCGCCAGCATTTCCTAAGTAAGTACAATAAAAAATATATCTTTTGATGAAAGCAAGCAACATCAAGTTCAAGCTGTAGAAATCCTGATTCTCATATGTTCTTCATTATTGCCAAGAGATCTATAGTTTTCAACCGAGAGTTAGAATGGGTGTTTTTCTAATGCAACATCCAGGTTCTGTAAATGTGGGCATAGTGATCTCTAAGGAGATAGTACACAAAACATTTGCTTTATTAAGTTTAAAAATTCATGCAACGGGGCATTTATGCATCACCCACTACCACACTGGGGAAGTAAAGCCCCTTGCATGTGAAGGACCGGGTTTTAGAACCTAGCGGCGTCAGGGAGAACGCCTGAAACCTTTGAGTTCCCCTGTCTTGGCAAACAGAGACATGGGATACTTCTTGATGACGTCAAAGACCAAAGTTTATTGGTTGCAACCAGGGACAGAGATCTACGAAGTACACACTGGTAGTTCGTCAGAGACTGCACACTTCGGTAAACGGAGCTTGGTCTTTTATGCCAAAAATCATGCCTCAGGCAACATTACAATTTACATTTGGTGCATACTAACTGACCAATGACAACGTAGCATTTCAAAAGTAGCAAATGACGACAGTCAAAGACAATCCCATTTTCCGTTGTCCAGCCCACCAAAAACGATCGCACACATGCTTGGTTTCCTGTTCGATCAGGCCGGACAAACCCATCGTAAACCCTTCAACCCAGATCGATGAACATGTTGTAAAGGAAAGGCAAAAACAGATGGAAAGGAGATAGAGAGGTGGGAACGGTGTACCATAAACTCGGACACGTCCTGCCCTTTGATCTTTATCAGGCCAGCTGCTTAAACAAGGAACTGGCTCAGCGGGATTCGCCCCAGGCAAGGAGTCAGTTCGGCCAGGTCAACTAGAAGTCAGCTAAGGCGTACGTGTCTCAAGGGCTTTCTCAGCCGCAGTCATCGGGCCTATGTTAGGGCAACCACACAAAATGGCTGCCGGATACAAAATGGAACCCGGAGGTTCAGACTAAATCCTTGAATACAGAGTGTTCTCCTATATCGATTCATACGAAAACACTCAGACACGTTACACTCGCCATTTGCGGTCTGTCCATTTCCGACGATCTTTATGAATCGGGTCTCGGAACTATCGAACCCAATTCGGAACCAAGGAACCACAGACCCTCCTTTTGCCCTATCATAGGCAATAAACCCAGACCCATTTTAATCTGAATCCGGATCTATATTTATCAGGTCATCAATATGATGCTATAGCATCATCCTATTACTAAACATCTCTCTCTGGACAGGTTTCAGTACACACAAGGTAGCACAAAGGCCACAAATAGCAGGAGCACACTGTACACAGAGACAGAACATGAACAGGATTGCTAAGACCATCCCAATGACCATCAAAATCTTCCAACCCCAAGTGGATATCAATCCCCATAACCATCCCTTCAAAGACCAATCTCCTTTGTCCAAATGGACAGAATCTGAGATTTTGTGCAATTTGGAAATGGCCTGGAAGACTGATGGAGCGTTGTCTGGAATAAAAACACAGCAGCTTGATTGAATCAATCTACAAACTCCACCTCGATCTGCCAGGATAACGTCAAGGGCAACTCTATTTTGAAGGGCCATAAGTCTATCCGACTGCTGCTCAGCAGTCAAGTTACCAAGAGCACCGGCAGTTTCAACTATAGTGGACTCGACCACTCTCGTTAGCTGACGAATTTTCCTACTGTTAGCCATAGGTCCCCAGAACGGCAGAAAACCCTCAAAGAAATCTCCCAATTCTTGTCCTGCAGTGTCTTCTTGGCTAAAGACACCTCTAGCAATTCTCGTCTTATGGTAATCTGCCGCAGCTGTAAAAGTGGGAGGTAACAGAAAGGAAACAAAACATGTGCCCGAAAAAGTCGGGGGGCAACCATGTATACGCTTTGTCATAGCAAACAAAGTAGGTACCCTTAGCAGCTAAGAACGCTGGGGAAGACTGAGACGGAAACACGTAGGACTCAGCACAAACACTCTTCCCTAACTGAGCCTTCGGATTCTTACCATTGCCCTGCAGACAATAGTAGCCCTTATGGGGCACTATCCAGATCGGTGGAGGACTTTTCGCTCGCTGGTTAATACTTAGACTAACTCCATATCCAGTGACGTTCCAACCACTATATGGTTGCCTCTCATCTTTCGGAATAGTCTCAACTGCATTAGTCCCTTTAATCATGTCGACTATGCCTTTAGCTAAAGGACTATTCTTCGGATTGTCTTTCGGTGAACGTAGGGGGTGGACACTATGGGCATAGATGAACATGGTTCTATAAGCTCGAATCGAACCATTTAAACTGAAGGGCAAAACCAAATAAGGAATACCCTTATCGGTTGTATGAGGCATCAAACCACAAATCCAGCAGTTCGTCGTATTAATCACTAACTGGTGCTGGTGCAAAAGTTGAATGAAAGAATTGTTAGAGAATTCCAAACGTCTGACTACCTCATGTTCGGGCAAAGAATGGAAAGAATGAGAAGAAATAGTAGGTGAAGGTGAAGGTGTAGGTTGCACAATGGGATTAGACGTCGTTTTAAAAACAAATGCTAAATAACCAGCTATGAATATTACAAAACTCAATAACAAAAATAAACATGGTATCAAAAAGCATTTCTTCGACATTATTTTGCATATACGTTTTCTAAAAGTCAATGTCTGTACAGGTCTCTCCAACTCAAAGAAATCCATCCTAAACTAAATGTGCTGCCCGCGGTGGTTGGTTGATTCTGCTTGAGAGTGCCTCTGCTGCACCCAGGAAGGCTGCCTCGGGCCAACAGAACCCTCAACCTAGTGTCTCAGGCTTACACTCCCAAGACTGGTAGCAACTGCGGCCCTAGCAGCGAGAACCGGATGGCAGTTCAAGAAAAACAAAAATGAGTAGATCCTTGGTGGAGAGTTAACCTGCAAACAGTAAAAAAAATCAACTTTATTAATATTTTATTTGTCCATAATTCTCGATCTCAGATTGTATCGATCTTTTCCGGATAGTTCTTGATCAATGAACAAAAGATGAGGCTCGGTAGTGTCCAATCGCTCTGCAGGAAGTACTGACGCTTGTAAAATTTGATCGCTCTCTTTTTCTGAGCTAGTTCCAATCAAACGGGCATCGCTGAACGGTATGAACCGTGGGATTGCTTCTGTCTCAGAGTCCGCAAGACCCTCCTGGACCCACTTGTCGTAGGGCAAAGGCAAAGGTGCTTTTTTGGTGTGCAAGCCGTGGATACCGTTCCGTTTCCCCAGCACTCGAACCGCAGATCTTGTAGACAAAAGCACCTGATAGGGCCCAGTCCAGCGGGGCTGTTCGTTCTTCGTTCGCTGGAAATTTTGAACAAAAACCCACACGCCGGGCTCAATGGAGTGCCCTGGATCCTCTGTAGCTTGAGGAAGACTGTCATGTACCTGTTGGCGTAAAACACTCATTTTAGTTGTCAGTTCACGCAAATAGTCAAGCAAAACAGGGTATTCGAGGTCACTGAACCTCGTCGGTCTTGGTACGCCCCAAACATTCGCCGGGCGACCAAACACAACCTCATATGGACTCAAACCCATTCGTGAATGCACAGTTATTCGGGTGGGCAAAAGTGCTAATGGCAGGGCATCTGGCCATTGTAAACCAGTGCTCTCCTGAATTTTGGCTAATTTCAACTTAAGGGTGCCATTATAGCACTCGACTAAACCAGCTGATTGGGGATGATTTGCAGCGTGGAATTTCTGCCTAATCCCGAGACTCTCACACTCTCTTCATATCTTTACCCACAAATTCACTTCCGTTATCACTCCAGATGATTCTCAGCATTCCAAACCTCGGGAAAAATTCCTTTATCAAAACTTTTGCTGGGGACAAAGCAGTATTGTCCTTAAGGGGGTAAGCTTCTATCCATATAGAAAAATAGCAAACAACCGCTAACAAATACTTCAAGTTGTTTCATCTCTCCATATGGATAAAATCTAGCTGCAAAGCCTCGAACGGATACGTAGGAGGAGCAAAATGACCAGCTGGTGTTGGAGTTCCCTTACCAGGATTATGCATCAAACACACCATACAGTTCTTGACTAAATTCTCTGCGCATCTGGGGATTCCTACATTCTGCCAAACCGGAGCTAACAACTTGCAAATCCCTTTCACACTGATGTGTGCCATTCCATGCGCCATTGTAACAACTGGAAGCACATACGCGTTAGGCAACAACCATCTCTGATGCTCAGACAAGTCAGTCCAACACCCATTTGAGTCCAACCTACCCTTACTTTCTCTCCATTCATCCAACTCTTTCTCTGTGGCCTCACTCTGAATAACTTTCACGCTCTCAATGGTGTCTTCACACATACTCTTCTCTGGAACCCATCTCGCCGGACCCGCAACATACATTCGACTCATCACGTTACTAGCAGTTTCTTTCGCAACTTCATCCGATAACGCATTACTACGGCCTTCGTCATCCGTAGCCTTTTAATGGGCACTGCATTTCACAATCGCTACTTGCAAAGGTAACGTAAGAGATTCAAGAAGTTCATTCACCAATTGTCCATGCTGGATCTTCGTCCCATGCGATGTCAAAAATCCACGTTCACGCCACAAACGTCCAAAACTATGAGCCACACCAAACACATACTGACTATCCGTATACACATTCACTCGTTTCCCCTTCGCCAACACACATGCTCTCGTGAGTGCAATCAATTCAGCCGCTTGTGCGGAGTTATGTGGGATACGTGCAGCTTCGACGACCGTATGCAAAGTCGTCACAGCATATGCTGCAGTTGTATCACCATTCTGTAATTTAAAACACGAACCATCAACCCACAAAGCATCATCACAGTCAGGAAGAGGAGTATCCCTCAAATCTATTCTCCCTTTCGTCTCTTCTTCGGTTCTTAGAAAACAATCGTGTTGCTCTTCACTATCATCATCTGTCTCAAGCGAAATCGGCAACAATGTAGCCGGGTTCAAAGTATTGCACCTCTTGATGTGCACATGGCTCGCTAACAACGTAAGCTCATACCCTGACAACCGAGCACTAGTTAAGTGCTGTGTCTTTGTACGATTCAACAAGGTATCCACTGCATGTGGAACCATAACCACTAACGTATTGTCCATAACCAAACCCGCAGATTGTCGAATCGAAACAACCGCTGCCGCTGTGGCTCTCAAGCAACTCGGCAACGCTCTGGCTACAGGATCTAAAGTCGACGAAAAGTACGCACATGGGCGTTGCTTCCCGCCAAACTGCTGAGTCAAAACCGATAATGCACATCCCTCTCTCTCGTGGACATACAATGCGAAAGGCTTACTGTAGTCGGGAGTGCCCAACACAGGAGCCGAACACAACGCATTGCGTAATTCAGAGAAGCTCTTTTGACATTCGTCAGTCCAAGGAATAGGATTTGGAGTATCCTTAACCGTAAGGGCTATCAAAGGCTTCGCAAGCAAGGAAAAATTAGGGATCCACTGTCTACAGTACGACGTAATACCCAAAAACGCACGTACTTCTCTCTGTGTCGTAGGGACACTCATTCTCGCAATAGTCTGAATTCTTTCTGGGGTCAGTTTCCTTCCCTCCTTCGATAAGAGGTGACCTAAATAGGTAACTTCTTGGCGACAGAATTGTAATTTCGAGAGAGAAACTTTATGATGGCAATCAGATAAATGAGACAACAAGGACACAGTGGCATCCTTACAGATGTCATCCGTATCAGCAGCGACCAGCAAATCATTGACATACTGGATAAGGGCTGCACCGTCAGGAAAAACTAACAAATCAAGTTGAGTCTTCAGAGCTTGACTGTAAATCGATGGACTCTCGCAATACCCTTGAGGAGCGCGTTTAGGTTTAAAGCATTTTATTAAGGCAAAAACATAGGGAGAGGGAACAGGAGGTTAGGGTTACATACATTAAGCGAAGGAAATGAGCATGACAGTACGAGTGCGACGGTGGACTAGTCCGCTGTGGAAAAGGAAGCAACAGCAAATGTAAAAGGCTAAGTATAAGCAATACCTCCATTCTGAGCATAGTCAACACCATCAATCTGAGCAGAGAATAATAAGCTATAACACAAAGGTACCCAACCCACTATCCCCTAGAACCCCCCCCCCCCAAAACACCCCAACTCCCCCCCACCCCCGTCCAATGTACTGCTAATTACGCTACCTGCCCCCCCACCGCACCCCCCCTCTCAGAAACCCAGCCCCGCTACCCCTCCTAGTCCGCTGGAGTCACCGGTGGCGTCAACCTCAGGAGCCTGAGGTACCTCGGACAGGTGAGTTCCCTAAATTCGGTAGTTAATAGCGCACGAAAGGGTTGCCACAGCTCATCAAATTGGTCTATCTCCCCCGCTACCGTGAGTGACATTTTTTCCATACCTAGCACATGCCAGAGCCTGTGCAACCAGCCAGTGATGGAGGGGACGGTGGTAGTGCGCCAGTGGATTAGGATGTTCTGAACCGCTGAGCCCAGCGCTATCGCGATTTGCCTGCCCTTACGGGACTTCAGCGGGTACATTAGGCCATTAGGAAGGCCCAGCAATATATATGCCGGAAAGCGCGGTAATTCAATTTCAAAATGCATATCAACCTCATCAAGAACCTCCTTCCAATAAGCGGCCAACAAGGGGCAATCCCAAAGAATATGCGAAAGGGTCCCCACCTGACCACAACCTCTCCAGCACTCCTTCTCGATATTCCTGTTCATCTCATGCAATCTCTCTGGGGTGTAATACCAGTATGTGGACACCTTGGTGAACGTCTCAGTGAGGCCAGTGTGATAAGCCGAATGTCTCGCACGGTGTGCAATCTGGTCCCACTCCTTGTGGCTAAGTGTCCTACCAAATTCCCTGTGCCATCGTTCCCTGCCCGGATTATAGTAGTGAAACGGAGGGGGCTGTAAGAACTTATAGAGATCAGTGATCAGTTTAGCATCAGAGGCGCGGGTTACAAGCCACCGCTCATAAGGTGTAATCTGACGATCAGCGGTGTCTCGTACCTGGGGTTGAAGCACCCAGTGCCGGACCTGCATATATCACAGTCTATCCGACTCCGGCCGGCAGAACTCCTGTTGAAGCTGCTGAAAGGGGACCACTCCCTCCGACCCATAAATCTGAAAGAGCGCGCGGCAGCCCGCCGTCCTCCAATGGGAGAAAGCGCCCGGCTCCATCCCCGGGGAGAAATCAGGATTATCCACTATGGGCGGGCGTAAATGGCGAGGGGAACGTGGTGAGTTCCCGAACCTCGCAAACCGTGTCCCACACCCTCAGGGGAATCCGCGTGACAAAGGAAGCATAAAGGTTGGGGGGGCGGTGAATTCGGCGCAAGAATGGAACTTCCTGGAGGGTACGCCCCGCCACCGCCTGGTCCTGAAAGAGCCAGTGCTTATCGGATTCCCACCTGCTCCACTCCACAAGGTAACGCAGCTGCGCCGCCTGAAAATATTTCCGAAGGTCCGGAATACCAAGGCCCCCCGCTTCCGGGGCAAGCGTGGAGAGAACCCTCTTCATCCGCGGCTTGCGGCCTTGCCACACAAAGCGTGTGATGTCAGCTTGCGTCTGCCTGAGCCAGCCCACTGGAGGCTGGAGCGGCAAAGCTCGGAAAAGATATAGGATCTGGGGCAGAACCGTCATCTTGACCGCAGCAATCCTGCCAAGCCATGACAACAGGCCTTTACTCCAGCGGCTAAGCTCCTCCTTGATCTTTTTACCAAGAGAGGTGTAATTGGCCGTTACCATCTCTGGCAACGTCGGCGCCAACAGAATCCCCAGGTATGGCACCAGGGACGATGACCACTGCATGGGAAAGAGCCGCTGAAGGTCCCGTCTAGTATCCGCAGCCAGAGACACATCTAGAGCTACCGACTTGCCCATATTCATTTTGAAACCGGCCACTCGTGAAAAAGCATCCAACTCGTGGATACAGGCAGGAAGGGACCTCCTGGGATCGTCCAGGGTCAGCAGGACATCGTCCGCATAGAGGCTGACCGTATGAACGTACCGCCCCATCTTGATCCCGATTGCATCCGGATTCTGGCGGATCCTCTGGGCAAACGGCTCCATATAGAGAGCAAAGAGGAGTGGGGAAAGAGGGCACCCCTGCCTCGTGCCACGCTCAATAGCAAAACCACGAGAGCTGCACCCATTGACCCTCACCGTCGCTGAAGGGTACCTGTAACAATTGAAAACCATCGAGCAGAATTTATCACCGATGCCCAGTTTCTTGAGCACCTGCTCGAGGTAAGGCCAGTGAACCCTGTCGAAAGCTTTCTCGGCATCCACCGCCAGCAGCATCCGCTCGCCCGGGATCCGCGAAGCCTTCTCCAGAATGTGCATCACTCGCTTAGTATTGTCAACAGTTTGTCTGCCGGCACAAAGCCAGCCTGGTCGGCCTCAACCAGACCCGGGAGGTGCAGGGCCAGCCTGGATGCCAGAATCCCCGTGTACAACTTGAGGTCGACATTCAGGAGCGAGATGGGCCTATAGGAGCCACATAAGGCCCAATCCTTCCCAGGCTTCGGGATCACTGAGACCGTCGCTCTCAGGAGATCCGATGGGATGGCTCCCGATTCGGAGAAGGAGTTAAACAGCCGGGCGAGGATGGGGGCCACAACCGGGCAGAAGGTTTTGTAAAACAGGGACGTGTAGCCGTCTGGGCCCGGGGCATTCCCGTGCTTAAGTCTGGCTATCGCGGAGATCACCTCCTCAACGTGGATATCGCGCTCAAGATATTCCGCCTGAGCGGGGTCTAGCGCCGGAAGGGTCACAGAGTCCAGATATTCCACGGCTTCCTGCGGCGAGGAGGGCTCCCCGGCGTACAGCGCCTCATAGAAACCACAAAAGGCTTCTGCCACAGCTGCATCACCCGAGACAGCCACCCCGTCCGTTCCCAAGATTTCCTTCACTACGTTACGCTGTTGTGCGACACGGAGCCTGTGTGCCAAGAGTTTGCCACTCCTATCCCCCCCTGTGTAGAATGCATGTTTCAGACGCAACGCTGCGTATTTCGCCCTATCCATGTCCAGCGCCGACAGGAGCTTCCTGGCAGCCTTCAACTGCCTCCAAACCCTCGGAGCACCCGTACGGTGGTGGACCTGTTCAAGCTCCCGAACCTGGGAAGTCAGCTCCTCCCTCTTCCGCTGCCGCTCCCTGTTTTCTGCCGAGGAGATGGAGATGAATTCCCCCCTGAGGACCGCCTTCAGCGCCGCCCACTGTGTCGCCAGAGAGGTGTCTGAGTTGCTATTGTGTGCCTGGTAGTCCCGTATTGCCTCCTCAATATGTTTTACCACTGGTTTTTTGTGCAGAAGGGTGTCCCTAAGGCGCCACACCCCCCGGGAGGGGGAGGTCGCCGGCCACGCAAACGTAGCCACGACCGGCGCATGATCAGACAGTGTCAGGACCCCAATGTCCGCCGCCGTAGCAGCGGCACGCATCGGCCCACTAACCAAAAAGTAGTCCAGCCGTGCGTAGGTCCAGTGCGCATGCGAATAATAGGAGTAATCCCTATCTGTAGGGTGGAGGGTGCGCCAAAGGTCATGCAAATCCATGTCGGTGATTTGGGCCTTCCCGGCATGGGAAAGTTCCCCAGTCTGCGGGAATCGCTGCGCTGACCTATCCAATGCTGAATCGAAGACTATATTTAAGTCACCCCCTAGGATAACATGACCATCGGGGGAGGCAGTTACATCCACCAGCGCCGAATCCAAAAAGCGTTCTTGATGGTCATTCGGGCTATATAAGGAGCCAATAGTAAACGATGTGCCCCCCAGGCGGAGGCGGTATGCTAGAAGCCTCCCCTTCTGTTCAGCAAATTTATACAACACCTCCCCCTTGAAGGAGCTCGCCAGCAGAATAGCCACCCCCGCAGTCTTGGACGCAGCAGAGGAGAAAAACTGGGTGGGAAACCTGGCAGAGCGCATTCTGTGACAGTCACGGGGCAGCAAGTGGGTTTCTTGCAGGAGGCATATATCAGCTTGCGTCCCCTCCAGTAAAGACAAAATCGCCCTACGCTTTACAGGGTTATTCAGACCCTTAACATTAAGGGTCACCACTTTCAGGGACGACATATCTCCCAGAGTCCGGAGACGGCATGGCGCGGGCAGGCAACCGGAGGGGGAGGGGCGCAGGGCAGCAGCGCAGGACAGGCAAAATAGGACCAAGCGATAACACAGGAAACATCGGACGGTTCCTTCCCAACCCCTGAACAACTCCCAAGCCCTCCCCAAACGAACCAATGGCAACTAGCCAAATACCAACACAAACACAAACAACCCATTGTCCCAGCCAAGTCCCAAAACGGACAAGTCTGCAGAAAGTACCAAAAGTGGACGTCCAGCCACTCGCTTCCCCCGCCCCCCCCCCGACCCTCCCTCCGTACCCCGAACCTGGCACCGAAGAAGCTGTGTCCATCTCCCCCCAGAGTGAGTCTTGGCCGTCAAGGCCACACCGTTCGAGGCGGCCGAGTCCCTGGCCGCTTCTCTCAGGGCACTGGCCATGTCCGCCCTGATGGTGGGCGAGTCCGGCCGCCCAGCGCTCGCCGCCGATCTCCTTCTCGCTGACCACCGCCGTCCTCCTCTATCCGAGCGCCTCCAGGTCGGTGTTGCTCCATCCTCCTCAGTAGCCGTGAGCCCCAAGACGCAGCAAACATCCTGCAAGGAGCGCAGCTGGTGTAGTACCCCGTTCCAACGGAATATCAAACGAAAGGGATGTCCCCAGGAGTACGGTGTCTCATGCTCGCGCAGGAAATCGGTTGCAATCTTGAAGGACCTGCGCTTCTGCAATGTGATGGCAGACAGGTCCTGATACAGCGCCACAGGTCGCTCTCGGAACGTCAATGGTTGTTTCCTGCGGGCCTCGGACATGATGCGCTCCTTCACTGGAAAGTCAGGGAGGTAGGCCAAGATGTCCGGCGGAGGCGCCGCCGACTGTCGCTGTTGGCCGACTCTATGGGCCCTGTCGATGCGGATCGGGAAGTCCGCGGCCTCTCCTAGAATCTCCCGGAACAAGTCCTGCAGATAGCCCACCAGGTCCGTCCCCTCGTCTGCAGACGGTACACCCCGTACCCGTATGTTATTCCTCCTCGACCTGTTCTCCAGGTCTTCGTTGTGGGCTTGGAGTTCAACATGCTGCTTCCTGAGACGAAGAACGTCCTGTTGCAGATGGACAATTTCGTCGTCCCGCCGTTGGGCCGCCGCTTCCACCGTCTCCATCCGCTCACCAAGGCCTTCCACTTCCCTGCGGACCTCGCGGACCTCACTGGCCACCTCCTGCTTCAGCGTCTGGAAGTCCGCTTTAAGCGAGCTGAACAGTTCCTTCATGAAGGACCTCGTGACGGGGGGCTCACCTCCGGTCGGGTCCGCAGCCGCTCGGGAAGAGCCCGGAGACGGTTGCGCCCTGTCCCGCTGTTGCTGGGCCCTGCTAAGCATGTCTGGCAGGGTGCGGTCCCCCTTCCTCGATCCTCCTTTACCGGCCATTCGTGTCCCGCACGCTGTCGCACTCAGCCAAAGCAGAGACACAGGTTTTGTCGACCTACAGTGGGCTCGGCCCACGATGAGTATCCAACGATCGGTAGAGCCTCCCAGGAAGGAACTCCCGGCCAGAGAAGGGACCTGCGCCACAGATGGCAAAATGGCGGGCCAGTCTAGTCACAGAGAGCCGATCAGCGCCCAGCCAAGATTTCAACAGGGACCTCCGCCGGTGGGCCCTCGGCTGGCGCGTCCCGCAGGAAGGGGGAACCGTGCAAAAGCAGAGGTGTAGAAGACAACTTCAAGCGACACCAATGTAGAGCTGCGCCACCATCGCCGTGAGGACAAGATGGCGGTTGGGCGGGGCCGGGTAGATCGTCCAGGCCCGGCGAGGCCACCAAGGCCACTCTGGGAGCCAGGTACACAGAGGAAAGTGCTATCCAGGGCCGTCCAGCTAGAGAGGACAGGCAGTAGACCTGGCTCCGATGTGGAGCCGTGTCGCCAACAGGCCACGGGGCCGGGGTCCCCGCCCCATGAGAGGCCACAACCGCAAGTCCAAGCACCACCACGATCACACGGCAGAGTCCTTGCGCAGTGGAGTCCCACAGCCGTCGCTCCTCCGACAATCCCCACCGAGCACCAGGGCGAGCTTCAATCCAGATCGTTAGATATCAGCACCAGGCCCCAGCCGAAGCATCCGGACAGCGCCCCGCTCTGCTCTGCCTCCTGGGCGCACCTCCGTCCTGCGATCGGTCTTTTAGTGGGCTTCCGCCGGAGCGATCGGGGTCAAAGTAGCATCAATGTGTGCCCCAGGGTCTCCGCCGCCCGTCTCTCAGCCGCTGAGCTTCAGCGGGGGGAGAGAAGCTAACGAAAAAGGGCTCGGGCCTAGTCGGGCCGGAGGAGCTGCGGGAAGAAGCGTCCGCTCACCCCGCCATCTTGGCCACGCCCCCAGGAGCGCGTTTAAAGTGGAAACTTCGTCCTCCTAAAGAGAATCCAAAGATATATCTACTCTCCATGGCAATCGGAATGCTGAAGAAAGCATTCTTCAAGTCAATCACTGAAAACCAAGTGGCAGAAGCTGGAATCAATGTCAATAATGCAGTAATGTCAGGCACAACAGGAAATTGTGGAACAACAATTTTGTTCACTTCACGGAGATCGATAACAAATCTATATACAGGAGGCTGTGAAGGATCAGTCCACTTTTAAGACAGGCAAAACAGGACTATTACACACATTACCTCGCGTCTCTTCAATAACACCTTTGGCAATCAAGTCATAGATGATCGCTAAAAGTGCACGCTCACCATTACTTGAAATACGATATTGTGGAATGCGCGTTAACTTAGCTGTCAGGCTCCGTCACACTTCTCCTCGGGGCTGTGTTGAGAGACCTATACCTACACCCACGCAACCACCCCGTGGCCCTGTATATATCACAGACCAATAGGATGGTTCCGCGAGCGCAGGAAAGGAAGGGGACAGCGGGGAGGGAGATCTGAAACGACAAAGACAAGGTGTTTAGCGTCACACCCCTCCCTGTCTACTCTACAACTCTAAATCTATTTATATGGCAGACTCTTGTTCATAACTTAACACAATCCTACATGAAAAGGAAAATACATAATCTTTGTCTACAGGAGAGGGTGGTAAGGTCCTATCAGTGGTAGTAATCTGATAAGAAAAGAACAAAAGTATGCACATGAGGTATACCACAGTCTCACCAATTATCATGCATTTCTTACAACACCTCACCTACCAATATCTGATATTGTTCTGCCTTGCTCCACTTTTCCTGTATAACTAGGCACCCCCAAGTTCCTCTCCTGTACCATAAAACAAAGCACAAAGAGGTTGTCGAAAGTACAAAGAATAAACGCTATGCTGAAGGTTCACTGCACCTTTAAATCACGTTTCTTCCCGCATCCAAAATTATAAATGTATACACTCGGTAGAGTTGACACCCCCATGGTTGGAGTGATCAAGGCACTCTTCCGTAGGTACCAGTCCGATACCACCCTTGTAAATTGGGGAAATGTTTATATCACCCACAGTTCATAATCCGATAAACACAATTGTTGTTTGAACACTTCACTTCGAAATGTTGCTCTCTCAAGGTTTTCTCCTGAAAGAGAATGCAGCCGCGATTCTCTGTAACCCGGGAAAACAAACACAGGTACTTCAGTTAGGTAGTAGAGGAATGGACACACGTCGCCTCGTCCTTTTCCTGACTGAAATATAATACACAATCCACTTGTCTCTACTCCGTGTGTTTCCAGCCGGCAAACACACGGAAGCTCCTTACTCACGGTTGCCACAACGAACGGACGAACTTCTCCTCAGCTCTGCTCAGCACGGCGAATTATCGGCTCTGTTCTCCCGTGTGTCCAGGCTTAGGTTCCGGGACTGCGCGGCATCCGTCCTGCGCAGCGTAACCCTTGGCCCTATGGGAATTGAAGTTCCAAAACCTGAGGTCGCCAAACACCACGCATTGCGCGGACAGCGGCCCACAAATACCCACGCATTGCGCGGACAGTGGCCCACAAAAGACCAATTCTGACAGTAGCATGCACCTTCAGTGTCACAACATATGGGGGGATGTCTAACAGGCCCACATCATTCGGACCCGTAGCCCACAATGAATCTGGTAACGAAGACAATTCAGGTGGGAGAAAATCCTTCGATACATATATCAGAGAGATCACACTCTCACACCCAAAGTAAGGTGTACTCCTAACGGAGAACAGTACAAAGTCGCATACAATCTCTTCAACAAGTCCAGGCCTAGCAAGTTCTCATTACAACCTATAGTCAAAAGAAGGGGTGCTTCAAACCTACGAGGACCAACAGAAAGAGGCAATGGAACGGAAATCGGATTCGTAACGGGGGCGCCAGAAAAACCTATAGAAACATTATTAAAGCCAGACAAAGGTGATCCAGGGAGTTTAGAATGCATAATAGAACTCTTCGTAGCACCATTGTCTAGCAGAAAAGGCTCTGACACACCTGATGCAATCACTTCAACGAAGGGTCCACTCTGATCTACTGGAATCGAAACAACTCCCTCTCTTTGTCTATGGCTGTCCTAACAATCAGTACCTTGCGCTTTGTCGCCTTCAACATAATAATCATCCACATAGTACTGTGCTGTCCTACCAGACAAATTCTGCTGTTGGTCGAAGCTATTCATTGAAGTTTGTGGAGGCAAAGGGCGCGCGTTCTGCCCGCGACCTCTACCTCTAGGTGCTTGCTGAGAACCTCTACCTCTCACACCAGGAGCACTATTTGCACGTTGCAACAGAACCGGACAACTATTCTTATGATGGCCCTCTTCTCTACAATACGCACACTGATTAGGCCCATACGGAATACGCTGTTGAGGAACCTCGTCTCTTTGCGAGTTCCTCGAATACTGTTGAGGCTGTTGGTAATCGCGCTGATTATTAACACGGGTGGATAAGCTTGTTGTAGAAGAACTCTAGTCTTCAATTCCTTAGTCTTCTTATCCGCTTTCTCTAACTCATCCTTACGCCTATTCTCATAGTACTGAGCCGTAGCAAGAATCTGAGCCGATGTAGAAACGGGCCAAGCACTCTCGGAATCCTTCAACTTAGAACATAATTCAGGAAGAAGATTGTGCACAAATTTATCAACAAATAATCTCTGGCCACCCTCGGTAGCCATATCCTGACCACTATGATCAACAAAAGTTTCTTTGAAACGCGAGAAAAAATCCGACACAGTCTCATCTTTCTTCTGCTTACAAGCAGACAATTTATCCTAATTAACATGGACCTCCGGCATCAAAGTCTTCATGAAAGTAATAATTCTACCCGGAAGTTCAGTAATGATATTTTCAGGTTTAGCACCTCCAACTTGTCTATCATTTGCAGCAACAAGATTCACCCACGAATCACCCAATTCATTATCATGATCCGTATGTCGAATGACATTCCAGATGGGCTGTGGAACTACATTCCCGAACAACATGTCTATGTCCACCAAATTCATGACGCACGAACTCACAGTTTGCGTAAGCTCTTTATAATATCCCGCCGGATTCTTCCGCGGATCAGGTAAAGTCTGTTTAAGCGCTAAAACTTCTGCACGTTTCCATGGAACATGTACCCACACTCGCTGAAAATGCGCAACAACATGTGGATTAGCATTTGCATCAGCAGGTCTCCATACCGGAGGAACCTCTCGCATCGGATACTGACGCGCATGTCTCCTAACTGACGAATCTGGCTCAAATAGTCGTTCAGTAGGGACATCGCTTCGGAGCGACAGTAACGTCGACACCGCTTTCTTGATGTCATGTAAACTCACAATCGTTCCTTTTGCAAACTCGGAACGCAATCGAAACAATTCTGCAGGAGCTTTACCCACTTCGTCCGTCCATTGTTCATGGAGGAACGCACACATAAGCTCAAAAACATAACGTTGTTTTGGTGCTTCCCATTGTCGGAAAACATCCATAATACCCTCAAGATCGTACTGGGACTTGTACGTCACCCATCTACGCGCCATATGATCCAAAACCACTCGCTCATCTGTATCAGGCAGCTGACTACGCAGCTGTCTACGCTCACTTACAGGAGACATACCCAATTGTCCCAACCAAGGAGTCAGAAAACCAGAAAAAGCAGCAGTCATCCGCTGTCTAGGAGAAGGAGTAGTCGGAAGGACAAGAGGAGACGAAACAGTAGTAGAAGAATCCATAGTCGGAACAGGCATAGAAACAGTAGTAGCAGGAAAAGGCAAAGTTGGCGGCCCCTGAGGAGGCTGCGCCAAAGGAACAGTAGCCAACGAAGGAGCTGGCTGTGGAGGAATAACAGGAGGCAAAACAACCGGTAATTGCACAGCCACGAACGGTGGCGGTGGTGCCGTAGCATTCTGCACATAAGGTGGCGGTGAATTTAACAAATGCGACATTAAGGGATCTTTTACAAGATCCTTCTCATCTTTCTGCTCTTTAGACGGCAATACCGGGTAGCATCGGTCTACCGCTAACTTCTTCACTCTAAGCATCTGCTCACTTTCTTGCTCTTCATTATCTCTGTATGCAATGGCAGCTTGCACCATTGACATACCCTTCTTATTTTTCTTCGCTAACTTTATTTCCTTCTGTTTGGCTTCTTTGCGCCATATGCGGAAAGAGTCAAACATCGCCTGCCGGGCTTTCTTCTTAAACAACTTCACTTCAAGGTTATCTAAGAGGTCTGTCTCAAAACTACCGTAACGGGGCCACTGTAGGACACCGTCACTCTTCGTGTATTTTACCCAAATCTCATTATAGCTAATAGGACCCACGCCATGCTTCACATACTATTCGTATGTAGGAGTTCCGATCGGAGGAACCGGACACGAATCCTCTAACCGGGAATCCCTCAAAGTGCCACAACTAAACAAGTTTCTAAGACTGCTAAAACCAGGCATCTTGCACACTAGTCTAGCTTCAAACAACAAGGGGAATCTGAAAACGATAATCTTGTGAACACACAAATTCCTTGGCTTTGGGGCCTGCAGGTACCAAATCAAAGCTATCCACTAAAGGATATAAAACAAACTAAGGACTAGGAGACGCTCCGTTCATACTTAACTGAAATGTCGATGGCGTCACCAGAAGACCCGTCAATCGTCTCGCTCTACAAACGTCTAGGGCTCCAAAACAGGGCGACAGTCAGGGCAGCAGTCCTTCGTAGCCGTCGGAAAGCGGGAAACCTCGCAGCAAAGACTTTCGGACCACGACGACATACAGGGGTCGATGAAGTGGCTGGCCTTCCTCCAGAATTTTCTCACAAAGCTTCTCACGAACCTCTGGCTTGGACCGGTACCGCTGAAGTCGCCCCACTTTGGGCGCCAACTGAAGGACCGGGTTTTAGAAACCAGCGGCGTCAGGGAGAACGCCTGAAACCTTCGAGTTCCCCTGTCTTGGCAAACAGAGACACGGGATACTTCTTGATGACGTCAAAGACCAAAGTTTATTGGTTGCAACCAGAGACAGAGATCTACGAAGTAAACATGGGTAGTTCGTCAGAGACTGCACACTTCGGTAAACGAAGCTCGGTCTTTTATGCCGAAAATCATGCCTCAGGCAACATTACAATTTACATTTGGTGCATACAAACTGACCAATGACAACGTAGCATTTCAAAAGTATCAAATGACGACAGTCAAAGACAATCCCATTTTCCGTTGTCCAGCCCACCAAAAACGATCGCACACATGCTTGGTTTCCTGTTCGATCAGGCCGGACAAACCCATCGTAAACCCTTCAACCCAGATCGATGAACATGTCGTAAAGGAAAGGCAAAAACAGATGGAAAGGAGATAGAGAGGTGGGAACGGTGTACCATAAACTCGGACACGTCCTGCCCTTTGATCTTTATCAGGCCAGCTGCTTAAACAAGGAACTGGCTCAGCGGGATTCGCCCCAGGCAAGGAGTCAGTTCGGCCAGGTCAACTAGAAGTCAGCTAAGGCGTACGTGTCTCAAGGGCTTTCTCAGCCGCAGTCATCGGGCCTATGTTAGGGCAACCACACAAAATGGCTGCCGGATACAAAATGGAACCCGGAGGTTCAGACTAAATCCTTGAATACAGAGTGTTCTCCTATATCGATTCATACGAAAACACTCAGACACGTTACACTTGCCATTTGCGGTCTGTTGAGACCAAAATCGCCCATTTCCGACGATCTTTATGAATCGGGTCTCGGAACTATCGAACCCAATTCGGAACCACGGAACCACACATGGTGACGGACGAGTGCACCTACCCTGAGTGCCCCAACTGCAAAGATATCAGAATCCCTCCTGCTGATTTTTGTTGTTATAGGCAAAAGTGGATCGTGTGTGTGGCATGAAATAGGCTGTCTATCGTTGGACCTGGAGGGGCAAAGAGCTACCCTCTTGATGGTAAAATGCTACTGCCTTTCCCAGGAGCTAGGAAGTGCGAGTGTTGTGATAGCAGTCTGCAGTTCCCAGAAAGGTAGGAACAAGCCTTTTTACATGTGTCACTTAAGTGTGGCCTCCAGGCCCAGTCATGTTAAGCTACGCTGCTTTGTGCTTAACTCACCCTTGGCCTACAGCAAGTTAATATGCAGTGCTGAGCAGCATCTGTGGTTGCATGAAAGGCCTGGGTGTGTATGTACCTGTGTGTGGTACAATACTTGGAAGACTCTGGGTTCCATTTTTAGAGACCCAGGGCTGACTGGTGGAGCATGAGGACTTGAGGATTTCCTCAGACAGATTTGTGGTTTGCTGTATTCCTGAGAGCTGTGTGCGATGCACACTGGAAGAAGGAAGAGCCAGATTTGTCAGTACACTTCAAGGGATGCTCTTTGATTTGGAGAGTGATCAATCATAAAGGGCCGGGGCACATCTTTGAGAGGAGGTGGGGCTAATAAGAGAATCATGAAGAGTAGGGATAGGGCCCTTGTATACTCCTTTAATGCACATATCACTGTGGCTAAAATTCAGATGTGAAACTCTAGTCACTCCCATGCCCTGTGTGGTGGGGCTATCAGATTTGGAGTCGCTCCTGCTGTGACAGACTGTTGTCTGGAGAAGGGCACAGCAGAGAAGCGGGTTCTTCAAAAGGATTTGGAACCCAAATACAAACGTTAGAAACTCAGACCCTAAATCACATTTGGGGTCTGGAAATAGACTAAAAGACAGGGAGCTTGCAGCCCCCAATAGCGTCAACAGTCAAGCACCCTGTCAGTCTGTGGAAGAAGGAGTTCTGCAACACTTCTGCCTGTTACATTTATGTATGACAGGTTCAGTTTAGGCATCCCCTGAGTATTCCATGTACTGTGGGGCACATTTCTTGTTTCGGGGACTTAAGTCCCTGTTGTAAATGACATTTTTAAAGATATTTTCCCTTGACTTTTTGCTTTTGTCCCTCCTGGTTTTCCGCTGATCTACGCTAGCCTTGGGACTTTGAGTGTTTTGACACTGCCATTCAGTGCCAAAACGCTTGGCTTGCCGTATGCATACTGGTAAATGGTATCTACATGATTGGCTGATTTGAGTTAGCTGTAAGTCCCTTGTCCAATGGTAAGATGTACACCTAGGGCATGTAACTCAAATGCTACTAAGTTGGCCTGCAGCACTGGTGGTGCCACCCACGGACGTAGCTCTTCAAACGTACCACACATTTGCCATGCAGGGTCTGCATGTGCAGGTTACTGTTGCTGAGCTTGGCATTTAAAAGCTACTTGCCAAAGTACTGCATGTCTCTTGCTACATCTGCGAACTCCCTATGGGCAGGGTGCAGTGTAGGGAAGGGATAAGGCATTTGCATGTTTCTGCTACATGCCCTAGTAGTGGATAACATCAACTGGTTCTGTACTGTGAGGCCTGCTTCTCACGTTTATTAATATGGGGGATCTGTGGAAATTCTGTTGGACTGCCTAATCGCAGAAGAGTAGCTGTATGGCTTAATAATGGCAAGTAAGAGTGGATTTGACCTTACTAATGTGGAATTTTTTTCACTTTGGAAAGGTTGGCATTTCTATGCTTGTGGTTCTCTTGATGCCTGTCAACCGGTCTCCGATCGATATCTGGGTGCTGGGGGGACAGCTACATCTGTTCATTCCTGATCGACAGCTCTGCAGATCTCTGACTCTGAGGGGGGTTCCTTAGACCGATAAGAGTGGGCGGAATTGGCACCTGCATTCCAAGGGACAGGACCCTGGTTTGCTAAAGCTATTGATCAAGCCTCCCAGGGTAGGATAGCAGACAGGTCTACATTTAGATGAGGCCTATGCATTTCAAAGGTGGCCTTTTGAACTGATCTCATCTTTAACCCCTTCAGTGCTCATGACGAGCCCAGGCTCGTCATGCAGCGCGGTGCTCGTGTGCTCATGACGAGCCTGGGCTCGTCATGAGCCGTGGAACGTTCACACGCGGGGCTAATTTCCCCGCTGTGCTGAGCGTTCCATTGCGCGGGCGGGTTCATGACGAGCCCAGGCTCGTCATGGGCACACGAGCACCGTGCTGCATGACGAGCCTGGGCTCGTCATGAGCACAGCGGCGCCGTGCGCGCCCCCCCCCCCCGCAACGCGGGGAAATTAGCCCCGCAGTGAAGGGGTTAAAGGCCATTGTTGGTGTAACTACTGGGGCTCTGTCCGTAGGAGTTTGGAGACATGTTTGGGATTTGAACCATTCTAGGCCAGCTCAATACTGGGACATCGACAAGAGAAAGTACAGGGGAGGAGGGACTGCAATGGGATTATTTGCAGATTTGCGATAGCCTGTGGCTTGTTGTGCTCCAGCAGTGGCGTAACAAAGGCCCCCGCAGTGCAGGACACCTCGAACTCCAGACGACCCCCGTCAGCATAGTAACCTGGCCTGCGAGTTCCTTAGTGAGTCCGAAGGGGGGACATACATGTACTTTGCAGGGGAACCCCCTCCTGTTGCTCCAGGATGGATGTTATCACTTGGTTATTTTTTGCTTGGATGTTTCTGGCCTGCAGTCAATTGCCTCATGTTGTGGCTGTGGGCCCTAAGCACTCTCCAATGGCTGGTTGGCCGGCCTCCTGTCAAAAAAATCCCAGGGACAGAAATGGATCTCTCCATTTCCAGGAGATCATAAGGACTACCCAGGATGTGGTGGAAATCGATGGAAGTTATTGTCGTATGTGACAAGGACCTTCCTAATGTATGCAGTAATCACACTGTGCAGAGGAGTGTTCTCGTAAAGATCAGCAGCCTACCTGGGGTGAAGTAACATGAGAAGTTCGAGCAGTGCAGGGGATGTTTGATGAGTCTGCAGCACCCGAGCTGGAAGACTGGACTGTCTCCGAACTCCAGATGGGGAGGAGGATAGTGCTTGACATCCCTGCCTCAGTCCGAGGTCACCGGCCCCCCTCACCCCAGTCCCTCGCCACACGGTGGTAACATCGTGACTGGACCTAGGTGGTCTCATTGTGCCTTATGTGCACTCATGGCTGGCTGCCTGGAGTAACTGTGGTTAGCACCTCCACCCTGGGTGAAACATTTTTCCAAATTAGAAGCACACCAGCTTTCAGCATCACAGTCTTTTGCCTATGGGGGGATAGTGATCCCGCACTAATTAAGGTACTGTGGGTTGCCTTGCTGGCATTATACCGATGGACGAAACCATGTAATCGTTTCCATCCGCTTAGATGGTCCTGACAATCTAATCAAAGTGTCGCCAGTGGGTACAAGTGTATCATTGGTTGGTGTATATTGAGTGACTGCTGTTCTGGGGCATGAGGCGTAGGGGAGAACTGTGACTTCTTGAACATTAAAAGCTGTGGGGAGAATGCAATATTGGGACATCTAATGTTTTATGCTAATGTGTCAGCAGGAAAGTGGCTTCCCTCTGAACAAGCCTGCATCTGTGTTCTGTCATTTTGAAGTGGGCGGGATAGCTTGGTTAGTGTCATGTTTCTCCATTACTAAAGGTTTTCTACTGCTATGCAGTTGCTAGGGGTGATGTTTCTGGGGACAAGCCGTTCCATCTTTATTTTCAACTCCCTCTATTTTTCTACATTTGTGTATTTGACTCAGCAGCTACACCTTCTATCTTAGATGTGCACGTTCGGGGTTCTCTGTCTTGTGGGCTTTTTGCTTGCTTCCGGCTGCATTGGAGCTTGAGGTGGGAATGTGTCTCTTGGAAAATGGTATGGTTCCTTTTTCTTTAGGCAGCTGTGTGAGGCTCCTCAGAACACTCTTTCTTCTTGTATTCTTCAGCACCTTTAGTATACCTTCCACATATTTTCTGCATCCTTTCTTCTTAGGGTGTCACTACTGTTGTTCTTCCATTATCACTACTAGATGGTTGATTTTTGCTTCCACATTGCACTCAGGAAAGACAATCAAATCTGCTGCTTGCTCCCTTGAGGTTTTATTTTACCTCCTGCATTTGATCTGGGTGGTTTGTTTGGCTGCTGCCAGAGGCTTATGTACTGCCTGTCTATCTGCTATGTTGGATCCTCTTGTGTGGCTCTCACTATGCGTCCTTCATATTTTGGTTTTCACCTATGTTGGTTCGATTTCTTCATTCTTTCTCAATGGTTGTTAATATGACTGCCTGGCACTTTTTCCCAATGTAAGACTGAGATAAGGAAGCCAGATGAGGTGGTAATATCCCAATAACCTACCAGTAATTGCCATTATCCTGTGTTCAGGCTTCCTCATCAAAACTTCTGCCTCCCAGTGTCTCTTACTTGGAATCTACAGGAAGATCTTGGTGCTCTGCAGGAAGTTATACCTGGAAAGAAGTGTGGCATTAGAAAAATAAGGAATGCGACCTTTTCAAGTTATGGCAAGAATAGCCTGTTTCCTGGGTGTGGAGGTACCTGAAATTGACTAACAAGCTTTGTCATTGAGGGAAAAAGATTACAGTAGGTAAATAGGAAATTACTTGGTATGATAATGTGTAACTTAAGATTTCATTGTATTCGCATGCACGGAGCAAACATGGGCAATATTTCAGACAGCATCTCCAGCAACCAAGGAGCAGGCCAAAGACGATAAGATAATATAGCCTTATAGCCCGCCGTAGAGGCCCTCTCCAGCGTTAAAGGCCCCGAGCCGAAGGCGAGGGCCTTTACAAGGGAGAGGGACTTTAATAGCGGTATAGCCCATCTACGAAGGGCTATAAGGCTATTAGAACATTCTGTCACTAGAGGACAGAATGCTCTAACAAAAAAAACAAAGCCTTTTGGGAGCGTGAGAGGATTGGAATCCCCTCAGGTTCCCTGAACCCTTTGTTCACAGCCAGAGCTGTGAACAAAAAAACATTGAAATGTTGGAGCTCCAGGCTTCTACCAGCCATTATGAGCCCAGAGCACTCCATTGTTTTCAATGGAGCTCCCAGCATTCCAATGTTCTAATATATAACACCTCATGGTACTTCACAAGTAGCGGGAGAGAGGACACCATCAGCTGCCAAAGGGTCTGTTGGCACTGAAAAGTTATTGTCATGGTAATGGATGTGTATACCAGCCCTGACTGCCTAACTGTTCTATTGTCTGGATCCCTAATGCTGATTTTATTGTTATAAACTTGACTCGGATTGCAGCCTTGTTGGACCAGAAGGGGTGCCCAGAGAGCTACTCTCATAGTGGGGGTAGGCTACCAATTTAAATACATTAGGAAATGTAAAGTGCAGTACCTTAAAAACAGTGGCTCAATATGCTCTACACTATTGTGCATGTTCGTAATGCAAGCCCAATGGTGCATTGTTTTTCCAGAATCAGTGCAGCGCGGAGTTTCAATGAAGTGACAGCGAGAAGGACATTTCTTCAAGTTAATAAATTGGTGTACTATTAAATACCATGGATTGGCACAAATGAAATGGCTAAATTGTTTAGTTTGATTCATTTAGAAGTTCACCTTTAATCCGCATACTTCTTTTATGAAAATATATAGACAAAATACTGTACTCTGTGCTTAATTTGTGAAATACTGAGTGCTGGTGTTAGAAACTCTGCACAGAGAAGTTTAACGTCACTTTGCTGAATACCAAGGATGGTAGTCGTAAATCAACTGCATGTCTTTTTTTTTTCTTTTCCCTAATACCACCAAGGAGCGTCTGCAACACAAAAACACTGCACTGACTATCTATCCGCACAACCGGTCACTGCACTCGCCCTGGTCTAATTCCACCTGGACCCTCACCTTTTCCAGTAAGCTGGTGTAATCATAGGGTTGGATAGGCCACACCGAGAGAACAACACCATATTAGGAAGTCAGGCCATATAGATGAATCAGAACTTCTTGCTGATCCCTGGTCAATGCAGCAAATCCTAACTGCAGCCCTGACTCAGTCTTCCGCTAACAGAGGCAAGGGGTCCTTCGATTTCAAACTAATTTCCCTCCGGGCGATAAGATTCAGATAAAAAAGCAGTTTTCTATCAGGTTGCCTCAACGGCAAAGTTAGTGCTCCATCGTTCCCAAGTAGAATACATGTTGCTAAAAATTCTCAGATGCGGACAAGCAACAAAGATGTGGACATCATTGACTCCTATACAGCTTCACTTCACAAACTTAGGGGGAGGTTGAGGGGCGAACTTGGACATTTTTGTGGGGTCCAGTAAAAGCAATTAATGGTGGAAAAATGGTTCCTCTTCAAATTAGCAGGGTTTATAATTTAGTACAAAGTCTTTACTGAGTTCTCCCAATCTGACTCAGTGACCTCCTCTGAGAGAGTTCCTCTCCAAACAGCATAAGGGGTGATAACATTCCCTCATCTGCCCCTAAGAATCTCTCATACCACCTTGCCACCTCTTTATTCTTAGGCCTGATATCCTGGAGAGAGATCTCCATTTCATAATTGCCCCCAATATCCTTTTGTGATGCCACAAACCAGGAAGATAATGGGATGAACTTAAATCTAGACAATTCATTACTTGTTTTTGCATTTAATACTTCCCAGGGTGAACGCCTTCCGATGATACCAAATAAGACCAAGTTGTAACTCCTGCCCTTCTGAGTGGGAGGCTTAAATCATCTTTTAAACAGTCTGGGGTTCCGGGGAGTCCCAAACTGGGGCACGATCCGAATAATATCACATACACCACCTCCTCCTGACCCTATAACCAAATATCCAAAGCAGAACTCAATACCTTTAACCAAACCTTCTTGAAAAATATGGACGTACCAACCTTGTATAGAAAACCCTCCATGCTCCAAAGCCTTACCATCTCACTCAAATGTTTACCCCAAGTGGAACCATCTGTTTTTGCCAGGAGCATTCGGATATTTTTGTATTGAAAGGCAATTCAGTACCAGTGAAAATCAGGTAAAGCCAACCTCCCTTTATTCAGCTTATGTCTGAGTTTTTTCCAAGATAGCCTAGCTCTTTTAGAGGCCCAAAATAAACTCGCCACATTCCCCTGAATTTTATCAATATCCTGTTTGGGGAACCTAAGAGAGATAGCATTAAAAAGATAAGTTAATTTGGGGAGGACAACCATGTTTATCAAGTTAACAGGTCCATAAATTGTCAAGGTAAGATTTTTCCACCTACTTAAAAGGCATTCAATGTCTTTAGAGACCCTTGACAGATTAAGCAGTGGAATTTTCTCTATATCGCTTACTACTGAGATACTCAAGTATCTAAACTTAGAGCTTCTTTCCCCCTCCCAATCCGTATTGTTCCAACACATAGCCTCAGTTTTATCAGTATTAACGAAATAGCCGGAAACAGAGCCAAACTCCAAGAATAGTTGTTCTGCTCTCGCAATAGAGATCAAGGGAGTAGCTGTGTAGATTAAAAGGTCATCAGCGTAAAGCACAACTTTACAGCTATAGGACGAAGTACTAAATGGAATCACTAAGGCACCTAATCTCAACTGTTGGGCAAGCTGTTCTATGTAACTATCAAAAAGAAGAGGAGATGAACGGCAACACTGCCGTGTCCTTCTTAGTATATTAAAACTTGGGGATAGTAAACTTTTATAGAAGATCCTGGCCGAAGCCCCGGTGTAGATTGTCTTAAGTGTGTTGATACATTTGGGGCCAAATCCCATAGAGCTCAAAACCTCTGAAAGGAAGACCCAGCATACTCGGTCAAATGCTTTAGCGGCATCTAACGCTACTACAGCTAAAAGAGCAGATCGTTCTATTGCAAGGTCTATTGTAACAATTAGATGCTGGGTCTGTTCATGTATATATCTCTTAGGAATGAAGCCTTTCTGATCATGGTGGATGAACTGAGGCTCAAATTTAGCCAATCACCCCGCTGAAATACTCATAAAGATCTTATAATCCGCATTCAGCAGAGAGATTGGCCTACAAGAATCCGCCCAAGTAGGGTTCTTTCAAAGCTTCAAGATAAAGACTATAGAGACTTCTTTTCAATATTTCGGGACCTGACCACTGTGCCTATAAATAGAATTAAACAGGACTTCCAGAAATTATATCAGTTCTTCAATCAAAAGGCTGTACACTTCATTTGGCAAAGCAGCCATACCTGCAGCTTTGCCCTTCCTACCCTTATTTATACCTCAATCGAATCTCCTCCTTAGTAATTGGAGAATCAAAAACCTTACTGCTACCATCAGTCAAATTGGGGACCTGCAGCTTTCTCAACCAAGGCTTAATACACTCCACATTAGGAGAGATTTCTACCTTATATAGAGTAGAAAAGAGAGAGACTAAACCGGCCTGTATATCTTCCTGCTTCCCTGGGGTATCCCCTCTGTCATTCACGACCCGTTGTTTGATAAAATTCCTAGGCCTGTCTGTCGTGCTTTCCATGCCAGAAATGCACAGGCTTTTTCCCCATTTTAAAAAATCTGTATAGACCACGTGTCCTACTGAGCTCTACATTTTTTATCCTGATAGACCTAGTATTCTAACCTCGCGTCCTCAAGTTGCTTCCGCTACCTTGCCTGGACATCAGGGTGACACATTCTAGCTTGGAGCAGGTTGCCTTCCAGTAGGCCAACTTTATCCTTCAAGATCTTTAGGCTTAAACGTTCAGCCTTTTTTTGGGCAGAAGACCAGCTCTGCAACTCCCCTCTAAGAAAGTGCTTGAACGTATCCCAAACGACCTCCAGAGGGGCAGATCCAAGATTATCCTGAAATAACAGCCCACATACTTGCTTTAGTGCCTCCCCTTCCTCAGGGTCAAAAAGAATAGCTCTCCTTAAAGTCCACCTAGATCTCAAAGCGTTACATTATCCAACCAATGAGAGAGTCATTACCGCATGGTCCGAAATATGACCTGGTAGAAATTTATTGACGTTATTTTTTCGGCAATAGGCCAGTCCACAAAGAGGAAGTCCAGTCTAGAGAAGTGACATTGTTTTTTACCATGGAAAGCAAAACCTTGCCTAGTACCCATCTTATATCTCCAGACATCCAACAGGCCCAAATCCAGCATAGTATTTTTAATCATCCTACGAACCCGAGGGGTGTTATCATATCGACCTTTATTTGATCTATCCTGTACTGGGTCCAGCAGAACATTAAAATCTCCCCCTAATATAATAGCGGCTGTGACATCCATTAAGTTCCATCACAAGTTGGTAGATGGGAGGGATTGTCAATGTTAGGGCCATAAAAAGACTGCACAAACTAACTTAGCCCCTCCACAGTCCAAGGTAGCTATCAGCAATCTCTGAGACTTATCAGACTTAAAGGCCTTAATAACACAGCATGCTCCTTTCTTAACTATAATTGCTACCCATTGCAGTGTGCAGAATGTTCAGATACTAAGAAGCGGTCTATCCAACAACACTTAGAAAATACTGTATATCCTTCCAGGGTGTCTAGATGAGTCTCCTGAATCAAACAGATATGTCCGCTGCTCTCTTCCAAATACTTTATTACTAGCCTCTGCCTAGATTTACACCTGAGCCTGTTAACATTACAGGTTAAGATTTTTAACCCGTTAACCCCCACATCTAACCTATCAAGGGCAAAATGTACAACAGACTTGCATAGTGGTATATCTAAAGGACTAAGATGATAGAGAGAAAAAACATGTTTTCTATTTTTCCCACTGCTCCCCACTGCATGACCCCCCAACCCTTCACCCCCAGTGCCCCTCCCCCCATCTCTGGGGAACCCACCCTACTAACATAGGCATAAAGTCTAGTGGTCTCCATAGTCGGCAAAGAAAAAAAACACAGAATTGAATTCCTCAGGGCTCTCTTCACAACCCCCCTTATCCCTCATGCCTCTATTTGTTAACTCCTTTCTTTATTTCCTCAATCAGTAAATTTGTATCCTCCACAGAACAGTGTTTGTACATATGGATATTCCACATTGTGCGCAGAGAAGCAGGTTACTGTAACTGAGCTTTTGCGCCAAGCTTATTTATTCCTCCATCATTTTTCCCGGCTCCCATTGTCTTAATGAAGTGGAATGGCAGAGATCTGATCTAATTGAAAAGGAGCCTACTGAGAAAGATCCTTCTTTCAGAGCAGAGGACAAAATAACTTCCTTAACAGAATAAGTGAGGAAATTAACCAAAATTCTTCTTGGCCTTTGTCGTCCAGGATTCCTTTTGAATGTATGGCGATGTACCCACTAGATTTCATTGGAGATGTCAATATCTGGCCTGTTTTGTAGGGCTGTATCTTGTAGCAACTTTATCACAAAAGCCCTGATATCCGCACCTTCTGTGTTCTCAGGGATGTTAATAAGCCTAAGATTATTCCTCCGTCTATGGTTCTCGAGACGGTCCAGGTTTTCTTTCATTTCTTTATTTTGGTGGATTAACCTGCTACCCTCTACAGATGTCTTGTCAATGGTTTGTTTAAGCATAGGTACCTCCTGACCCAAGGCCCCCGTCCTCCGAGAAACCCCTTCAAGCTTCTGTGTCAAAGCAGCACAAGACGCCTGTATAGCAACCTGGTTGTGCTCTGAGATTGCAAATCTACTCTTCATTTCCTCCTTAAAGGCTAGAAGAATAACCACCAGTGATCTGGGCTTGCCTGAGAAGGTTGACTGACCACGGGTGTTAATAATGTAGTTTGTAAAGTCTCCTGCTGGCTGACGAGTAGGACCTCAGCTACATCCACTACCTCCAAGGCCTGAAATCTATTAGATGTAAGGATGGAAATAGATATTGAGCCTACATCTCGAGGTGTCTCTGACCGAGGAGAGTCAGTACAAGGTACCACGTTCAGGCCCTGAGTTTGACCAACTGGTGACTCCATTCTAGGAGGACCAAGAACTTCAATCGCTCCCTGCCGAACAACAGGGGATGCAAGGACCTTATAAAATAATTTCAGGGAGCGGGTAACTTTAACCATATATGTAGTAGATTTCTTCCCTCTACCCCAACTTTTAGAACTCTTGCCAACCATAGTAGTAGTGGTAGAAGACTTAATTTTCTCTACTTTCCCTCCTTCCTGTGTAATTCAGGGGTTTTACTCCACCCTTCCGTCACGGTAATTGGGTCAGAACCAGAGTGGAGAGGGGGCAAGGCTTCAAGCCCTTTGAGAGATGTTATGTAACCCCCCCTGGTGCGGAGAGTGTACCTGCACAATTTCCCAGTTGAGGTAAAGGGTCTATTCTGTATAGTCCTGCCCCTCTCTCTATGCTGCAGGATGTGCCCTCCACTAAACCTTATTAGGCTCTGTAGTCCCTTTTACAAGACCAATTTGCTCACAGATATTTACATAGATATTTACAAATGGCACCCTCTGCCTAAATGGGCAGATCGTACCACCCTTCCTTGGTACACTTGTCAACCTCTGGGCTAGGAGCAGTTCCCCAGATGAATCCAATCCATAGAGAGCTTCCCAGTAGGTGCTGCCACTACCACCATCGCCCTGGAAGCAGGAAACCACACTCCAGCAGCGCAAACTCCCAGTGACTTCCCCCCAGCAGGGAACTTGGCGCTACACCGGCAGAACAGCACAGTCAACGCCCAGCTCAAAAACTATTGAGGGGAGACATGGCTGCCACTCACACTCCCCCGTATCAGGCAAGGAAAAATGGAACGGACGGGCAATTGCAGGTATGCGAGAGGAGACGGGGGGACGAGCGCGAGAGTCCTGCTTTAACCCGTCATGCCGATGGAAGACCAGCGGTCATTAAGTGGCGTCCGCCATGTTCCCCTCCAGGTATTCTTTATCAACTTCATGCCTTATTAATACACTACCAGACACTTTCTTCTCCTTTTCCTCACTCTTTCAGGTTCCTGCTTTCTCTCTTTGTGTTTTTCAGTCTTTCTTCTTCTCCATCTTCTTGTTCTGTGTGTTTTTCCCTCAGCAATAAATGATGTGATAAAAAAAGCATTAGTTCCCCAAAACTAGTGCCTGTAGCCTCCACTGGCAACCATCGACTCAAATTGAACACTGCCTGTACTCCTTAAAGCAAAACTTAATTTTAAATTGAAACTGTAAGAGCTGGTACACATATTCATGGGCCACCTTTTCCTGAGAAAAAACGCTGGGCATTTGTTCATGTTTTGAAAGTTTGCAAAGGTAAGGAGCTGCAGGGACATAGATATCAACAGCGCAGCAGGGCAGTGGTACTGGGGCCTGCTGTCTAAGGGGGGCCAATGCACCCAAATTATAGCTACTTTTACAAACAAAAAAGAGAATGGGGGCGTTTTCCTTGCATACATATGTTCCCTTGGCATCCTTGCTAGGCCATTAAGGAGCTGGTACCTGAATCAGATTTTGTGTAAAATACTCTGCACTCTCTTTTTCAGGGATCACTACTTACCTCTGTTTACTTTAATAATAATTTAGGATTACTTTAGACAATTCTAAAATACTTTTGAAGTGATTCCTTCTTGTATTTGATGTTTTAAGTTCATATTTCACAGTTGGGAAGGACCATGGTCCTAAAGTACTGGGCACGTGACAACCAGGCCAAACGTAGTTGTTCTGGCTGAACAATAGATGGGCTTGGCAGCCTTTCAACCACTAACTGTTGTAGTGTCTTAAAAGTATTATGACGGAACCCTTTTGGCTCCTAGCAACCTCAGTAGAGATATGATGTAGGTGCCAGAGTGGAATGCAATAAAAGCTTGTTTTAGAATGTTGAGTTTGCACTTAAACACAGATGAATAAAGACGTGCTCTCCATGACAGTTTACCATGGTCCAAGCAAACTGCTTGTGCATGCCACCTGTGTAGCTGTCGAAGTACGGAATCAGTGCTATAAGTCTGTGGAGTCAAAGCACAGCTCCAGCTGCTCTAGAGCAGGTGAACAAAATGGAAGCATTCCAGAAAATCTACACGTCATTGGCCGAGAATCTGCTAGTCAGGCCATACATACAGGTACTGCGCTGCCATGTCAAATAAAGGCATACGTTATATGGAGTGTTAACGCTGAAGGGGGATACAACAAGGTTTTCAAAGAGCAGTCATGGATAATCAAAAAATACTAAGTAAAGCTGTGAACATAAGCATTGCAAGGTGAAGATAAAAAAGGTTTCATAAAATGTAGCTTGACGTTTAGAAAAGAAGAAATAGTAAAATTACCAAGACCATTAAAGAGCGTCATTGTATGGCTACACTCAGTGAAGTGGGTCAAGGAGACGTGCTCAAGATTGTGCTTACCAAGCCATCCATAACTGAAGTGGCCGGCCACCAAAACTGCTGAGTGGCCCACAGAACAACTTCACAGGTCTTCGAAGAAAAAATGGCCAGGAGTGACTCCCGGATTAGTGACATTTTTCAGATGGCAGCAAAGAAAGTCAAATTGCAAGCTATCATTAAAAATGTTCTAGAGGCCAGCACGTTACAAGTTCTCACAGATGAGTTGCCTAAACCAAGTCACAGAGATCCACCAATGGTGTCAGTAATTTCCACACAGGTCTACAATTCCTGAAACCACCAGCACCTTTCGATACCACCAAAAGGCTAAATATTTGTGATAGATGGACTGCTTGGATAGAGACATTTGATGATTTCATGGATGCACTTGAAGAGACTGATTACAAAAAGATAATCAAGTAACTCCAAAATCTTGCTGGTGATGGTGTGAAATAAGTATTAAAGAGAATACTGCTAACTGATGAAGAAATCACATACAGTTAGACTAAAGAAAGGTTAAATCTCAAGTTCAATCCAGTACCAAACGTTGACTACGAAAGATGTATTTTCAGTCAAGAATGTCCTAAAATTGGTGAAACCATTGATGAATTTGTGGAGAGACTGTATACACTCAACAAACACTGTAAGTTCAATTAATTTAACATTCAGGAAGCTATGCGTCTTAGAGTTATTGATGGATGCTTGTCAGATTCATTCAGACAATGAATGCTGAGAAAAACTCTTAGTCTGCAGTGCGTGTTAATGGCTGCCAGAGCTGAGGAGTGTGCTAAAAGACAAGCTGCTGACATTGAGGCTGGAGGTGCCCACAGTAAATCAGTAATGAATCTAAAAGTACGCCAAAGCAAAAGTCCGAAAGACACAAAGTGATGTCTGCACATAAAAAGACGTTATGTTTTAAATGTGGATTTTCTTTCCCACATAAAGGTAAATGCCCCGCCATTGGACAGATATGTAAAGGCTGTGGGAAAGAGAACCATTTTGTGATGGTCTGTAAAGTGGAGGAAAAAGTAGGTGCATCATGGTGCAAACCAAAATGGCCATCAGAACATTCTAGAAGCAGTGTTCGGCACATACTCACAGGGCCCAGCAGCAAACTCAAATGATGGAAATTAATACTGAATGAAGTTGAGCGTCACCTAAATCATCTTTAAACAGTTCTTCTGCCTCAATATTACGTGAAAGTGAGGAATAATGTATTGCCATGTCAATGTTTACCTCAGAGAAATGTGTGCTTTTCGGACTGGCTGAATGTGAGGAAAATTGTCATTCAAAGAAAAGCGAACATGCTAAAGCACCAAAATCATACAAACATTGTCTGAGGATTCCATTGAAAACAAATGGTTCCTCGATACCTTTAATCATCGACAGTGGTGCATCAATAAACATAATACCTGAAGAAAAATACAATGAATTTTCTTCATAGACCCGGCTTACGCCATCGGAAACCAAAGGGGGGCTTGGGGGAGGGCAGCCGACCCCTGGGAGGTCTCCTCCCCCGGGCGGTTTGGGAGATCTGGGTGGGGCCTCCCTTCTAGCAGTTTCCATTTGGGCTTCTTTTGGGCTATTTTTGGTTGGATTAGGAGCCCAGCCTATAAATGGACGGGGCTTCCTTTCTCGGGCACCATTTTGGGCTTAGGTGACCTGGTGGCCGGTTGTTTCCTTAGCTAGTTTTTGTGTCAGAGTTCTTGGTATTTTAGTATCTACTTTTGTAGTTATTTCTATTTGTTACCATGGCTGGAGAGGATTATCGTGTACTTGAAGCTATCTGTCTTTTCAGCGAGGCGGGTCGTTTGGACCTGGTGATAGGCGACCGGGTGCAGGCCGAGCCTCCGCGTCCTCAGCGGGAGGCATCGGTGAGGGTGTCGGCTGCGGTGGCAGCGTGTTTTTCACCCAAACGACGGAGACTGGACGGGGTAAGTGAAAGGGGCCGCTCTAGAACTAGGAGAGCGGGTGTGAGGTCACGCCGTGGGAGTGACTCATGGTCTTCTGACCCGTTGAGTAATTTGGGCCTTTCTGTGGGCGGTGTGGGTTTGGAGGGTGACTTTCAAACTGTGCCGGTGGAGGTATCAACGGTCGGTATTCGCGACAGGGCTGCCTCTGCTCCTGTTTTGCGAGGCCGTCGTGCTTCCAGACAGCGTGGTTGCACGCGCCGCACTGCTTCGGCCTCCGCGGTGGCGGTTACTGATGTCACTGGTGGAGGAGGGGCGGAGGCCATTTTGGATTTTGAGTCAATGGCGCCGCAACCGTTACAGGGCAGTCAGGTGCATGTTGTGTCCGAAGTTGTTGCTCCCCAGAGTGTTATCCGGCAGACCGTATCTACAGCGCCTGTGGTGGTTACTTCGGATATTGTGGGTGTTCCTACTATCTCACAGCCTTTGTCTTTGCTGTATGGTCCTGTTATTTCTGAGAGGTCTGGTTTGGTTGTGAGTGGTACGGATAGAGACCAAAGTAGCCCCTTGTTGTTTTCCCCTACGGTTTCCACCAGGAGGGAAGTGGTTTCGGTTTGTAGTGGTTCTCTGGGCGAGGGTGAATGGGCCCAGATGGGGGTTTTGGAGGGGGCAGGGCGTGGGGATGGGTCTTTTCATGTGGGGGATTCCTTTGGTGTGGGTCTCCCTGCAGCGAGGTTCCGTTCTTTAGGAGTTTTGGAGGGTTTGCCTTCTAGGGGGGAGGGGCGTGGAGATGCCTCTTTTCGGCAGGTTGGTGGTGAGGGTGGCTCTTTTCCTAGTGTGTCTGGTGAGCTTCAGTTTCTTGGATTGCAAGTGGGTAGGAGGGTTGGAGCGAGGGGTGCCTTGGGGGAGTCGCGGGTTCAGGATCCTATATCTCAGGGCCCTGCTTCAGAAATTATTCAGGCATTGTTGGATGTTAGTTCTGATGAAGACGTCTGCGGGCCTTCTCCTTCTCCTCCTAGGTTAAGTGCTGCGTTAAAGAGGAAAGAGGCGGTTGGTTCTGTGGTTTATAGGGAGGCTGGTCAGGGTTTTAGTGGTGGAGTCGGTGAATTGTCTTCAGTTCCTGGTGTTGTGTTTAGTAAGGGACCCGGCACAACAGTCCGGCCTTTTTCGTTGCAGGTTGGAGTTCGCCCGGGAGCAGCAATATGGCTGTGGTTCAAGTGATTAATAAACAGTCTGCTAAGGACCCTCAAATCCTGAAACTCCTTCGAGTGTTTGTGTTGGGATGTCTGAAGTATGATATTTGCTTTCGGGCCCTGCATGTGCCTGGCGTGGACAATGACATTGCGGATGCTTTGTCTCGTTCACAGTGGGAGAGATTCCGTGGGCTTGCTTTGGAGGCAGATGAGGAGCCGACTCCCATGCCGGAACAGCTGTGGACGGTAGGCAACACAGGGTTATTCAATTGGTTCTAGGCTCCCTGGCTCCTTCCACTAAATTGGCGTATGAGTTGGCCTGGAACGAGTTTTTGGCGTCGGGTGCCTGTAAGAGAGAGCTGGCTTGGCAAAGGTCTGAGGATGTTGTTCAGTTCATTTTGCGTCTCATGGACAGGGATTTATCCAGAGTTACCATTGCTGGCAAACTGGCTGGTGTTTCATTTATGGGAAAGCTGTTGTGGGGATATGCCCCGTCGGCTGGGGAGTTGGGTAGGAGAATGTTAGAAGGGTGGTCTCGGGAGCGGGGCTGTGTTCGAACCCTTCGGTCCCCTTTATTGTGGCAAACTGTTCCATGTTATTTCTGTGCTGCCAGTTGTATGTACTGATCGAGTAGAAGCTTGTTTGTTTGCCACATTGATGGTGTGGATGTTTTTTGGTGCGTTCCGGGTGTCTGAGCTGCTGGGAAATAAAGCTTCTTGAGGTCTTCTGTGGGGGGACATTCAGTTGTCGGTTAGGGGAGTCCATGTTTGGCTCTCTCATTCGAAAACGGATCAGCGAAGTTCTGGCAAAGGGGGTTGGTTGGAGGCGGTTTCCCCTCCGGAGACGTGCCCTTTACGCTGGGCTCATTGCTGGAAGGAACTGTCGGGAGGGGTTTTGGATCACTCGGTTTTTCGTCATATGAATGGTTCATTGGTGTCTAACTATCAATTGCGCATGGTACTGCGAAAAGCGCTGCGTCATATTGGCTTAGACGATACGCTGTATGGTACACACTCATTTAGGATTGGGGCGGCCACAGAGGCTTTTAATAGGGGTTGGTCGATGGAAGATATCATGGGCCTGGGGCGCTGGACTTCAAACTGCTTTCAGCGCTATGTCAGGAACGAATCTAGTGGAGCGCATGCGTTTTCTTCTGTTTTGCCTGTCTGATACTGTTTTCTTTTTCAGGTTCCGTGGCTGGTCCTCGCGCTGCTTTTCTAACGGTGTGGATCGTGGGCCATTCGTTCATTAAACGGGCGCAAGTTCAAGCTCGACAAAGTTATTTTGGAACATTGTTAGGTTTTAATGACTCCTTATTTAACATTGTGTGGAAAGGTAAAGGGGGCATGTTGTGGAAAGAATTAATCCCTGCTCTCAATTCCTGGATGGTAGGTGGGGTTTGTCCTGATGTGCTGGTTCTCCATCTGGGTGAGAACGATTTGGGATCAGTGAAGGGCGTTGTTCTTCTACGGGCAATGAAGAAAGATCTTTCTTTGATACATAAGCAGTGGTCTGGGTGTCATGTTTTATGGACAGAGTTGGTCCCCAGGAGGGTTTGGAGGAACGCTGTGAAGCCGAAGGCGGTCGATAAATCCCGTAGAAAGCTTAACTTGGAAGTTTCTAGGTTCTGTAGAGACCTAGGTTTTGGGCGTGTTGTTCACAGCGATATTAAGTATGATGCGGTGGAATTTTTTAGAGGTGATGGTGTTCATTTGTCCCGGATGGGGATGGATTTGTACCTCCTTGAGCTGCGCGAGGTCTTGTCTCGTTGTTTGGCGGTTCAGCATTTTGTTGGTGAATAGCGCGTTTGTTAGTTGTTTTGCTGTTTTTCCCTTTTCCCCCTTCCTATCCCTGGTTTTTCCCCCGTTTTGTGCTTGTGGGTGGGGGGGGCAGAAAGGTGGGGTTATTTCCCTACTCGGTCTTTCTCCCCACTGCTTTCTGGGTTGCGGTTTATTCTGTAATTGTCAGTTTTGGGCCAGGTTTGGACCCGTTAGTTGTGAAGTTGGATTTTGTCGGGGGAAGTTTTATACAGGTTGAGGTTGTGTTCAGAGATTATGGGTCGGGGGATATGGATCAGTCGGTTTGTAATTGGGGTTTTGTAATTAGGATTTGGGTAATGTGATGTTATAATGTTATTGGGGTTTTGTATGGTTTATTATGTGTTTGGGTATGTACGGGTGGGGGCGGGTGTGATGGAGGGTGAGGGGTGGGGGCGGGGTTTGGGGATTTGAAAATATAACAAACAAAATTGGTTATGGTTTTAGATTGTTAGGCTGTTGCCGAGGTTGTGTTATTTGTAAATGTGCACCTGTTCCAATAAAGCGGCCTTTTTCACACTCTATTGGTTGTAATGGTCTGCTCACTCTCCCCCACCCCTCTCTCCCAAGGGGGGCTTGGGGGAGGGCAGCCGACCCCTGGGAGGTCTCCTCCCCCGGGCGGTTTGGGAGATCTGGGTAGGGCCTCCCTTCTAGCAGTTTCCATTTGGGCTTCTTTTGGGCTATTTTTGGTTGGATTAGGAGCCCAGCCTATAAATGGGCGGGGCTTCCTTTCTCGGGCACCATTTTGGGCTTAGGTGACCTGGTGGCCGGTTGTTTCCTTAGCTAGTTTTTGTCCCTCCCTCCCTCCCTTAATTTATGGGTTCTTCCTTTCTGCTTTCCTTTCTGTTTTACTTATTTATTTGGCGGCTGATTGTAACAGGTGGACATAGGGTTTTAGCTTTGTTTCTTTTGTCGCTTGGGACAGGTGCGTGGCGGTTTATTCTGTAATTGTCAGTTTTGGGTCAGGTTTGGACCCGTTAGTTGTGAAGTTGGATTTTGTCGGGGGAAGTTTTATACAGGTTGAGGTTGTGTTCAGAGATTATGGGTCGGGGGATATGGATCAGTCGGTTTGTAATTGGGGTTTTGTAATTAGGATTTGGGTAATGTGATGTTATAATGTTATTGGGGTTTTGTATGGTTTATTATGTGTTTGGGTATGTACGGGTGGGGGCGGGTGTGATGGAGGGTGAGGGGTGGGGGCGGGGTTTGGGGATTTGAAAATATAACAAACAAAATTGGTTATGGTTTTAGATTGTTAGGCTGTTGCCGAGGTTGTGTTATTTGTAAATGTGCACCTGTTCCAATAAAGCGGCCTTTTTCACACTCTATTGGTTGTAATGGTCTGCTCACTCTCCCCCACCCCTCTCTCCCAAGGGGGGCTTGGGGGAGGGCAGCCGACCCCTGGGAGGTCTCCTCCCCCGGGCGGTTTGGGAGATCTGGGTAGGGCCTCCCTTCTAGCAGTTTCCATTTGGGCTTCTTTTGGGCTATTTTTGGTTGGATTAGGAGCCCAGCCTATAAATGGGCGGGGCTTTCTTTCTCGGGCACCATTTTGGGCTTAGGTGACCTGGTGGCCGGTTGTTTCCTTAGCTAGTTTTTGTCCCTCCCTCCCTCCCTTAATTTATGGGTTCTTCCTTTCTGCTTTCCTTTCTGTTTTACTTATTTATTTGGCGGCTGATTGTAACAGGTGGACATAGGGTTTTAGCTTTGTTTCTTTTGTCGCTTGGGACAGGTGCGTGGCGGTTTATTCTGTAATTGTCAGTTTTGGGTCAGGTTTGGACCCGTTAGTTGTGAAGTTGGATTTTGTCGGGGGAAGTTTTATACAGGTTGAGGTTGTGTTCAGAGATTATGGGTCGGGGGATATGGATCAGTCGGTTTGTAATTGGGGTTTTGTAATTAGGATTTGGGTAATGTGATGTTATAATGTTATTGGGGTTTTGTATGGTTTATTATGTGTTTGGGTATGTACGGGTGGGGGCGGGTGTGATGGAGGGTGAGGGGTGGGGGCGGGGTTTGGGGATTTGAAAATATAACAAACAAAATTGGTTATGGTTTTAGATTGTTAGGCTGTTGCCGAGGTTGTGTTATTTGTAAATGTGCACCTGTTCCAATAAAGCGGCCTTTTTCACACTCTATTGGTTGTAATGGTCTGCTCACTCTCCCCCACCCCTCTCTCCCAAGTGTATAGATGAGCTGCATCAACGCTCATAAACAGTCCAGTGAAAGTGAAGAAGATGGTTGAGTAATGTCAATGTTTAACTCAGAGAAATGTGCGCATGTCAGACTGGTTGCATGTGAGGAAAACTGTCAGTCAATGAAAAGTCGACATGCCACAGCACCAAAGTCATTCAAACATTTTCCAAAGACTACATTGAAAATGAATGGTTGCTTGATACTTTTAATCATTGATGGTGCTGCATCGATAAACATAATGCCTGAAGAGAAATACCGTGAATTTTCTCAATTTCTCAGGGTTACACAAACAAAAAACAAAGGGCATACTCAGGCTGCATCAACGTCCAAAAGAAGTCATGGTTAATTTGTAGTGACAATAAAACACAAGAAAATGTAGGTGCAACTACCCATCCATGTGCCTCGAGGTACAGCCTCAAGTACCTTTTTGCTCAGTATTAGTAGAGCTGCTGGGACTGATTTCTGTGAATTACAGCATGAATGCTCATCACGAAATCGTAAGTCACTCCCCTTCGTTGTGTGAAGATGTCCGTCCTGTTGCTCAGAGACATAGACAACTTGCTTTACATTTACAAGACACTGTTAAAAAAGAACTTTAATTGTTACTTAACCATGGCATTATTGAGCGTTTCTCTGGTCCGATCCCCTGTGTTTCGCCCATAGTGGTAGTGCCGACAAAAGACAGTAATGGAGCTGTACTCATATGCGCTGACATGCGTCAAGTGAACAAGGCAATTGAACAAGTAGAGATATCAATATAGGACTAGCTATGTTGTGTTAGAGGAAACTCAGAAGGTATATCTGTGGGCAAACCCTTAGGTTTGGTCATGAAGCCCTCACACACCAACCTAGTTGGTGTCATGCTTCATCATCGGGCCCACCACAGTGACACCGAATGTGTCCCGGGTGTGCTGCGACTCCAGATTACTGAGGAGCTGGTATTCTTACTGAGTGTGCAGTGTTGGTGAGAATGAAGGTGAAAGGTTTTAAAAGCTATACAGGTGGTCCCAGTTCCCGAGGGTAAGAGGTAAATTTAATACCTGGGCCCTTGAACAAGAACAACATCCAGGTCTACACACTGCTGTCATGATAGCACAATTAAATGGCACAAAGGTCTTCTCTAGCCTTGGTATAAATAAAGGTTATCATCAGTTAGAACTCGAAGAAGATTGCTGGCACATTACAACCTTTTCTACACATGGTGGTCTGTTTCAAAACAAGAGATTCAGCTTTGGTATATCATCGACTGCAGAACTTTTCCAGGACGTAATCTGATGTGTCATACAGCCTGTTGTGAATACATTTAATTATAGTGATGACATATTGATTTTTGGAGCTATGCACAAGGAGCACGATAAAGCTCTCACACAAGTATGGCATTTACTCACTGATGCCGGTTTGACTTTGAATGCAGGCAAGTGTGACCTCCACAAGACACAGTTAAAGTTCTTTGGCAATATCTTTTTAAATGGGGGTATGACACCTGATCTTGCCAAAGCACAAGCATTGTCAAATGCTGATCCCCCCTTAGATGTTTCTATGATATGTTCTTTTCTTACACACAAGACTTTGTTACTATAAGTGCTCCATTGCGAAAGTAACAAAGAAAAATGTTTAATTTAAGTGGTTACAAGAATGTGAGAGAAGTTTTAAGAAAATCAAATAAAGCATTGAAACTGCTGCTGAAATGACCTACTTCAATCCAAAGCTTCATTCGGAGAATGTTGTTGTTGAGGCTAGGCCAGTTGGGTTAGTCGTTATCCTCACACAGCACAGAGAACACCCAAATGCTGAAAGGCATATTGTGACATATGCCAGAAAAATGCTATTTCACTTTTGACAATTTTCATGAGTTTTGGGACATGTGAGACCATATTTTTTCACTCAAGTCCAGTAACTCTTTATAGCCTTTCCCCCATATTGATGAATACATTGTTATACTCCGTTTCTTTCTATAGAGGCAGATGTTCCCCTTCTTTTCAAAGTCCAAAGACATAGCAGCATGAGGTTTACCAGTTGCCATAAATTCCTCCCTTTCAGCCCATTTGGGTATCTGGGGTTTTCGGTTTTGTGACTTTATTTTGGAAATTCTGTCTCCTTTTCACTACTAAATTTAAAAATATCTTCTCTTATTTGTGTACTTTACATGTTAAATTGTCTTTGTGTGCATCAGCTATATCTATTGCTTCCATCGTTAGAAAATATTCACCCATAAACTTTGAATCTTTGCTAATAAGCACAGGATTAATTATTCTACGGATAGGAATATCTGCAAAAATAACATCTATGTTAGCATAATAATACTGTAATCTTTCAGTTTTATAAAACTGGATAGTTAATATGCTACAGGAAATACCATAGGCCAGGGATAAAGGATGGTAGGTAACACCTTCAGCTACTGAAGTGGGTAATTTCATACAGACATAACAGTCACTAATCTGCATAGTCTCTACATAATGCACTAATAGACTAGCAAATACATTCATATCAGTTTCGTTTCTTTTTCTAAAGTGATGTAATTCTATCTCATCTGGTGCATCTAAGTCTACTCTATCTTGTTTGTCGGGCACTATGTTTCCGTGTATACTAGTGTCATTTTGTATTATCAATACACTACAGATACATATCCTACAGCATGTCTTTATACAACTTATTTTCTAGTTCCCAGTATCTCTTTTATCAGCCATTTGTTACTAAGGAGGCTTAACCCCTCTTTGAGAATTTTACACAGAGTACACCTGTGTTCTATCTCAAGTTGGCCTCACTTCTTCAATATCTTGATCCGCAATAAATTCTTCATCAATGTCATCACTGATTACAGATTTTCAAAATCTTCAAGGATGACGTATGTCCATTCAGGGCCTTTGAATTTATTGTTCAGCTTTTTCAGGCGTCGACTTCTCCTTCTTTGATTGCTTGTAGATGGTTCAGTTTGACTTGTCACTTTATCTACTTGTTCTGGCTCTTCATCTATTGTGACTAGGCGATATTTCAGTCTTTTAACAAAACCAGGCCATTTATCACCTTTTCGGAGTCTTTTAGATGCCACTGTGCTTTCTGATTCTTCAAATGTTCTTTTGTTTTCCTTAAGTTGTAGCACAATTTGATTTTCGTCAACTTCAGGTTTCCTCTCTAACTCACCTTGTCCAGGGCTTATTTCTGTTGACTGTTCCACCTGGATGGGTTCTTCTAGACTAATCTGACCTGATTCAGGATATGACTTTATTGGGCCTGGAGATTTTTTTTCGTCCTGAACCCGTTTTACTAATCCTGTCTGGTCCTGCACAGGTCTTGCAGATTCTTGATTGTCTTCCGCCTGTGCGTTTTGACTAGTACCTATCTGTCCCTCCTCAGACAATGGAGTTCTGGTAGGGGTTTTGTTTGTCTGAGTATATTGCTCTTTCCTTAACTGGTCCGCCTCATGATTACCATTTGCTTGTATTTCTGTAATCTGAGTATGTTCTTCTATACCTATCTCGTCCTCACTATTAGTCTGATTATCTGTATATGTCTGGCTTCTTGTTCTCACTCTTATTTCAGGTATGTCAACCACTGGGATCCATTCATCCTGACTGGTGCTCGGTTGCTCTTCGTCAACTACTTCAGGATCAACTTCTTGAGACCCTTCAGCTGCAAAACCTTCAGCCTCAACTTCGTCATGTTCTAGTATCCATTTAGTGTGGCTGGCGTGGATCCAGTTGGGGATTCCCTTGCACTTTACAGCTGTGGTGGTGACTAGTATCACTTGCTCTGGCTTTCCCCACCTTGGTGCTAGGCAAGATTCCCGGGTGTGATTATTTATCACTACCCAATCTCCTGGGTTCAAATCATGTGCTGGAGTTGAATGCCTGCCTTCAGCGTCTTCCCCAACCTGGTGAGAGATAAAACGCACTTGATTAGTCAACTCTTTGTAGTACTCCAACACTAAATCATCAGATATAGTTAACAGCTGATGTCCTGGCACACATGCTTGCCTCATTGCCCTTCTCAAGAGTATCTCATGGGGACTCAAGCCTGTTTTCTTGTCTGTAATGCTTCTGAGTCCCATCAGAAACAGAGGTAAAGCATCAGGCCATTCTAGGTAAAGCATCAGGCCATTCTAATTGGGTAGATTCACACATCTTTCCAAATCCTGCTTTAATCGTGCCATTCAACTGTTCTACCACTCCAGAAGCCTCTGGACGGTATGCACAGTGCAGTTTTTGCTCAATCTTGAATGCTTCACAGATCAGACTAATTACTTCATTATTAAAATGTCTTCCTCGGTCTGATTCAATCGTTACTGGAAAACCCAATCTAGGAATGAGTTGACTTAAAAAGAGTTTGGCTACAGTTAAACTACCATTCCTGTGGGTAGGGTATGCTTCCGCCAATTTTGAAAATAGGCAGATAATGACCAAAATATACTTCAATCCTTGACATGTTAGGCATCTCGGGCAAAGACTCTCTGCTACGTTCCTGAACGTCGCATTGAACCAATACCTTCTAAACAACCTCACCATTGCATCTCTCCCTTTGTGTGTGTCCCCTTGGTTCATTCTGGTCCCTCCACTTACCCTTCAATGTAAGGACCTGACTGATCTACCGGTAAGGATGTGGAAAGTACGCAGTCCTCTTCCCCCCCTCTCAGGCACCGTCAGTAGTCTACCAACTCAAAAAATGTGTCCTGCAAAAGAAACTGTGGTGTTACCGTATTTTTCTTACCACTTCCCTCCCGAAATCCGGTGTCGACACTATATTTGGGTTGACTCACAAAATCTGGTATAGGGGCTTGAGGTATCTGATTCTGTATTACCTGTTGCGTCTGTCTCATTGACACCCCATTCTGCCTATGTGGATTTAAATTTTGATTTTGGACATTATTATTCTGTATTAATTTACACTCATTTCTTCAATGCCCCAATTTTCGGTGCAGAGAAGGAATATCGACGGAGAAATATTGTGTGACATAAATATCCCCGCAGAAATATCGAATTGAAGAAATATCGACAACAAAAATATAGTTTGACCAGAATATCGACTGACAGGTAAGTAATATCGATAACAATAATATAGTTGTAATAAATATCGTATACAAAAATATAGTTTACAAAAATATCAAATTTTTAATAATGTTATGTATTTTAGTGTTTTTAATGAGAAATGTTTGTCATTTTATTATATGTTGTAGAATTTTATTAGTCATTACTGTATTTTATGTTGAATTTTGTGTTATTAGTTCTGTAGCGGGTTGTGGGTTTATAGGGGAATGGGGTGGGAAGTAATTTAAATATATAAAATTAATTAATTAATGTGTTAATTTAATATTAATAGTTTAATAATTATTTGTTAATTAATTTCAATTAGTCAATTATTAATTAATTATGGTAATTAATTATGTTAATTGTTTAATTAATTTTAGGTGTGTGTAGTGGAGTTTATATGTGGAAATGGTGTGAAGTAATTACATTTTTAATGATTAATTAATAAATACTTTATAAATTAATTATCGTTAATTAATTATTGATTGTAAAAGAGTAAATCATTTTAGGTTTGTGTTGTGGTGTTTATAAGTGTATATGGTGTGAAAGCTGTCAATTAAATAATTAATTATTTAATTTAAAAAATACTTTAATTTTCATTAATTAAATAGTAAATATTAAATGTAATTGAGTAATTAATTTTAGGTGTGTAGGTCTTTTTTAATAATAATATATTTAAATGTATATATTAATTATGTATATATTGTAAATTAAATTTTATTAAAAAGTTGATAGTTTGTTTTTTTATTGTTTTGAGTTCCAGCGCTTTCCCTACTGTTTTACCCTGTGGAGTGGGAATAGTCATTTTCACCCCTACTCTATCCAACGCTTTCCCTACTGTTACACTCTCTGGAGTGGGAATAGTAATTTTTACCCTACGCTATCCAACGCTTTCCCTACTGTTGCAACCTCTGGAGTGGGAATTGTAATTTTTACCCCTATTCTATCCAACGCTTTCCCTACTGTTGCACCCTCTGGAGTGGGAATAGTAATTTTTACCCCTACGCTATCCAGCGCTTTACCTACTGTTGCACCTTTTGGAGTGTGAATAGTAATTTTTACCCCTACGCTATCCAACGCTTTCCCTACTGTTGCACTCACTGGAGTTGTAATAGTAATTTTTACCCCTAAGCTAACCTACGCTTTCCCTACTGTTGCACCCTTTGGAGTGGGCATAGTAATTGGTACCCCTATGCTATCCAGCGCTTTCCCTACTGTTGCACCCTTTGGAGTGGGAATAGTAATTTTTACCCCTACGCTATCCAACGCTTTCCCTACTGTTGCACCCTCTGGAGTGGGAATAGTAATTTTTACCCCTACGCTATCCAATGCTTTCCCTACTGTTGCACTCACTGGAGTTGTAATAGTAATTTTCACCCCTACGCTATCCTATGCTTTCCCTACTGTTGCACCCTCTGGAGTGGGAATAGTAATTGTTACCCCTATGCTATCCAGCGCTTTCCCTACTGTTGCACCCTTTGTAGGGGGAATAGTAATTTGTACCCCTACGCTATCCAACGCTTTCCCTACTGTTGCACCCTTTGGAGTGGGAATAGTAATTTTTACCCCTACGCTATCCAGCTCTTTCCCTACTGTTGGACCCTTTGGAGTGGGAATAGTAATTTTTACCCCTACGCTATCCAACGCTTTCCCTACTGTTGCACTCACTGGAGTTGGAATCGTAATTTTTAACCCTACGCTATCCAACGCGTTCCCTATTGTTGCACCCTCCTGGAGTGGGAATAGTAATTTTTAAAAGAGTAAATAATTTTAGGTTTGTGTTGTGGTGTTTATAAGTGTATATGGTGTGAAAGCTGTCAATTACATATTTAATTAATTAATTAAAAAAATAATTTAATTTTCATTAATTAAATAGTCAATATTAAATGTAATTGAGTAATTAATTTTAGGTGTGTAGGTCTTTGTTAATAATAATATATTTAAATGTATCTATTAATTATGTATATATTGTAAATTAAATTTTATTAAAAAGTTGATAGTTTGTTTTTTTATTGTTTCGATTTCCAGCCCTTTCCCTACTGTTTTACCCTGTGGAGTGGGAGTAGTCATTTTCACCCCTACTCTATCGAACGCTTTCCCTACTGTTACACTCTCTGGAGTTTTAATAGTAATTTTCACCCCTACGCTATCTTACGCTATCCCTACTGTTGCACCCACTGGAGTGGGAATAGTAATTGTTACCCCTATGCTATCCAGCGCTTTCCCTACTGCTGCACCCTTTGGAGTGGGAATAGTAATTTTTACCCCTACGCTATCCAGCGCTTTCCCTACTGTTGCACCCTTTGGAGGGGGAATAGTATTTTTTACCCCTACGCTATCCAACGCTTTCCCTACTGTTGCACTCACTGGAGTTGGAATCGTAATTTTTAACCCTACGCTATCCAACGCTTTCCCTACTGTTGCACTCACTGGAGTTGTAATAGTAATTTTCACCCCTACGCTATCCTATGCTTTCCCTACTGTTGCACCCTCTGGAGTGGGAATAGTAATTGTTACCCCTATGCTATCCAGCGCTTTCCCTACTGTTGCACCCTTTGGAGGGGGAATAGTAATTTTTACCCCTACGCTATCCAACGCTTTCCCTACTGTTGCACCCTTTGGAGTGGGAATAGTAATTTTTACCCCTACGCTATCCAGCGCTTTCCCTACTGTTGCACCCTTTGGAGTGGGAATAGTAATTTTTACCCCTACGCTATCCAACGCTTTCCCGACTGTTGCACTCACTGGAGTTGGAATCGTAATTTTTAACCCTACGCTATCCAACGCGTTCCCTATTGTTGCACCCTCCTGGAGTGGGAATAGTAATTTTTAAAAGAGTAAATAATTTTAGGTTTGTGTTGTGGTGTTTATAAGTGTATATGGTGTGAAAGCTGTCAATTACATATTTAATTAATTAATTAAAATAATAATTAAATTTTCATTAATTAAATAGTAAATATTAAATGTAATTGAGTAATTAATTTTAGGTGTGTAGGTCTTTGTTAATAATAATATATTTAAATGTATCTATTAATTATGTATATATTGTAAATTAAATTTTATTAAAAAGTTGATAGTTTGTTTTTTTATTGTTTTGAGTTCCAGCGCTTTCCCTACTGTTTTACCCTGTGGAGTGGGAGTAGTCATTTTCACCCCTACTCTATCGAACGCTTTCCCTACTGTTACACTCTCTGGAGTTTTAATAGTAATTTTCACCCCTACGCTATCCTACGCTATCCCTACTGTTGCACCCACTGGAGTGGGAATAGTAATTGTTACCCCTATGCTATCCAGCGCTTTCCCTACTGTGGCACCCTTTGGAGGGGGAATAGTAATTTTTACCCCTACGCTATCCAACGCTTTCCCTACTGTTGCACCCTTTGGAGTGGGAATAGTAATTTTGACCCCTACGCTATCCAGCGCTTTCCCTACTGTTGCACCCTTTGGAGGGGGAATAGTAATTTTTACCCCTACGCTATCCAACGCTTTCCCTACTGTTGCACTCACTGGAGTTGGAATCGTAATTTTTAACCCTACGCTATCCAACGCGTTCCCTACTGTTGCACCCTCCTGGAGTGGGAATAGTAATTTTTACCCCTACGCTATCCAACGCTTTCCCTACTGTTGCACCCTCTTGTGTGGGAATAGTAATTTTTACCCGTACGCTATCCAGCGCTTTCCCTACTGTTGCACCCTTTGGAGTGGGAATAGTAATTTTTACCCCTACGCTATACAACGCTTTCCCTACTGTAGCACCCTTTGGAGTCGGAATAGTAATTTTTACCCCTACGCTATCCAACGCTTTTCCTACTGTTGCACCCTCTGGAGTGGGAATAGTAATTTTTACCCCTACGCTATCCAGCTCTTTCCCTACTTTGCACTCACTGGAGTGGGAATAGTAATTTTTACCCCTTCGCTATCAAATGTTTCAACTACAAATGTTTTTATATTGTTATTAAATGTATGTATTATTATTTTTATATACTTTTATGTGTTAAATATATGTATATGTACACATTTATTAAGTTTATATTGATTAAATTAAGTTCATTTGTTATAAATAGTTAAAATATAAATGTAAACTAATTTATTTTGTTAATAATATTAATATTATTTAATTATTTAATTTAAGTTATAATATTTATTAAAGTTGATATGTTTTTACATCTATATTTTTTACATCTATATTTTTGAGTCGATATTTTTGTACTTACCTGTTTAAGTATAGGGAGTCGATATTTTTGTAATCAATATTTTTACATCTATATTTTTGTAAACTATATTTTAGTTATCGATATTTAGACAACAGAAAAAGCTCCCTCTTGACTTATAATTACTTATATCATGGGAGTTACCTCTCAAATATAGGGCATACACCAACAATGTCTACACAAAATGTAAAGTTTTTCTCATTTTATTTCATTTTACAGTAAAAAAATCTTTTTTTCCTTTTTTTTCTTTTTTTTCTATCATATTTTTCAAATACAACAGTTATAAAAATATATACACATTCTGCACAGAGGCTTCAGGAAAAACATTTTGCAACACAGTAAAGTTATGAATATATATCCTTAGTTCTTCAAATTCATGTAGAACACAAAATCAATTAAATGTGCACATCCAGGTAAAGAGCCACACATACAACACATACATACTTCCTAAACATCCATCCCATCACAAAAATAACAAAAAAAGATTTCCTATATCGTTGAATCTGTAGTCCAATTAATGACCAGAGTCATTTAGATTTAAGAAAAGAAGAAGGGTCGACACGTTTCGGTGGCAAAGCCGCAGTAGGGACCACCTTCATCAGGACCAATCAGAGGCAGTATGATATAGGATCTCTAAACCTGGGGTGCAGATCTTTCTAAGACACGTGCGAGCTTACGGAGATGCTCCGACTGGATTTCAATATTTTGGCACGATCTGGAAGTTTATCGAAATCGACACCCTGTTGCACCCCTCAATTGTGTATGGGTGCACATGTTGCAGACATACTTGCCCTAAGGGCATGTATGTCTGCAACATGTCATCGTGGAAAAGCAAAAAAAATGCTTTTTCAAAGGTTTTCATTATTTACCACCAACTTCTAGTTGGTGGTAAATAGCGAATCCTAAGATGGGAAAAGCACTCATTTGAGTGCTACCTACATTTCAGATTCGGTAATTTAACGATTTGGTATTTTTAAGAATCAGTAATTTACTGAATTCTTAAATACCGATTCAGTAAATTACTGAATCTGAAATGGTGCCACCTACATATGAAAAGCCTAATTCCGGTCGGTAACGGCCGAAATTCGGTAATTTCGGCCGTTACCGACCGGAATTAGGCTTCCTATATCTGGCCCTAAAAGAGTAATTCGAAAAAAATGTGCACACAAAACAAATACTCGAATTACTAAGGATTTTAGTATTTTATATTGAAAGAGTTTGCAAAAAACTGAAAATTTTAATGGGAAGGTTGGTGCTGCAACTCTGTGATTACTTTTTAAACGGTTACTTTTATTTCGCAGTACAAGGCTCCAGCTCCTGCCAGGGCCAGAGTGGAAACCCAAAGCAGCCCTGACAAATGTTTTCAGACCAGTCCCCATACAGTGCACACCACGTGCAGTAAGTGAGCCTGATCCCTATAAATGGGGCTTTGGGAGGTTCTCCCCCCAAGAACATTTAGGATACAATGGTGCATTCTACAACACATTTATCATTATATATTGAATTGTATTAACTTTTAAAGAAGAGTACATGATGACTTTACTATGCACCAGGATACAACAATCTGTGTTGGGGTTCTTCCAGGATTCCCTTATTATCACCCTTCAACAGTGCCTCTCATTTCTCCATAGCACATCTGTCACATGTATTTCATTTGTTATATAGCATCTCTCATACCATTGTAGGATGTCAGAGCACTTTAATCACACACATATAGAGGCAATGAATCAAACTTGTAAATCAGTGTAAAGAAAATGTTACATAAGGCAAAGGGGACTAAAATGTGCAGGATTCACATGTCATTCATACTGGTAGGCATTTGTAAAGAGTGCTTGGTCTGGAAAAGCACAAACTCAGGATTCAGAACCTAACACAGTGGTTAGCATTGGCTTTAACAATAAAAATGTATTTTCACCCAAATAAACCCCTTCAGCAGCATCAGGATAAAGAAAGACTGGGAAAAAACATAAGTTACAAACTTGTACCATGCACTGTGTAAGCAGCTCTTTGGTGACAGTTTATAGGTCACTGTGCTAGATTATGATTGTCTCTTATGAGCTGAAGAGTAACAAAAGAATCTCTGTGACAAAAGAAGTAATGCACTGACCTATGCACACAAAGTACAGTTTTTTAAAATGCATGGTACGCGTTATTTGAAATACTATCCCTCTGTGCTACATTAGATAAGTCAAACCTGCCACTGAACAAAACGCTCATCTCTTTCCAGTGGGTACACTAATCACTGGTGTTATCTTAACGCTTTTATTGTTGCTCGAAAACTGCTAGTTCTTCAAGGATTTTTGGAGTGCTTTTAAAAATGCTGCCTGAGGACCCCCTGGGAATGTGTCACGGACGCCTGGGGGTCCACGGACCCCAGTTTGGGAAACACTGCTCTACAGCATACAGCTGCCTTATCTACTTTTAAAAAAAGAAATACAAATCTGGTTCCATGGATTTCGATAAACTTCCAGATCGTGCCAAAATATTGAAATCCATTTGGAGCATCTTCGTAAGCTCACACGTGTCTTAGAAAGATCTGCACCCCAGGTTTAGAGATCCTATATCGTACTGTCTCTGATTGGTCCTGATGAAGGTGGTCCCTACTGCGGCTTTGCCACCAAAACGTGTCGACCCTTATTCTTTTCTTAAATCTAAATGACTCTGGTCATTAATTGGACTACAGATTCAACGCTATAGGAAACCTTTTTTTGTTATTTTTGTGATGGGATGGATGTTTAGGAAGTATGTATGTGTTGTATGTGTGGCTCTTTACCTGGATGTGCACATTTAATTGATTTTGTGTTCTACATGAATTTGAAGAACTAAGGATATATATTCATAACTTCACTGTGTTGCAAAATGCTTTTCCTGAAGCCTCTGTGCAGAATGTGTATATATTTTTATACCTGTTGTATTTGAAAAATATGATATAAAAAAAGAAAAAAAAGGATTTTTTTTTTTACTGTAAAATGAAATAAAATGAGAAAACATTTACATTTTGTGTAGACATTGTTGGTGTATGCCCTATATTTGAGAGGTAACTCCCATGATATAAGTAATTATAGGTCAAGAGGGAGCTTTTTCTGTTGACTTGGTATTTGTTCTCCCCTCTACTCCCTGACCTGAAAGTAACTTCCAGAGGGGTCCCCCTTTTTGTACTATTTTGTTATCGATATTTAAACATGGAACCCCAATTTTCCTCACCCATGACAAGGAAACTTTTTCTTCACCTCTTTTTTACTCATTTTTCCTCTTGGTTTGCCCCCACTTCCTTCACTTTGGCATTCCCCTATTTTCTGATTATTTGCTTGCTGACTTAACTGAAGTTCCTGTTGTTCTGCCATTTTTACTTGAACACATATTACCTTTTCATCTAATTTCTTTAGTTTATTATCACTTTCTTCTTCACTGTATTTTGCATACTTGAGAATTTCGTTGACAAGCTTAACTTGCCAGCACAATTTATGCTCTTTAATTGTTTGGGAGATTTCAGGTTTTAGTCCAGACACAAAACGATAAATAAAACATGTCTTGTCCTTATTATCAATGTTTTCTAAACCACTGTACTGTTTAAATACCTGCAAGAGGCGTTCATAATATGCATGTACAGATTCATCTTTATTTTGGGTGGTTCTATTTTAGTTCAATCAGTTTCCTTTGTGTAAGTTATCTCCTGATTGTACTTTTTCATCACATCCTCCGATGGTGCTCCTGTTTTAGGGTCTCTAGGGTATTCATCATTTGGCCAATCTACTGTAATTTTACACTCAGTCCATAAATCAGCTGGAACAACAATGTGAAATAATCCATCTAAATCTTTTAACAGTACTTTCAACACCTTCAAAAATCTTTCAACTTGTCGGTACCATTCTACAGGTTTTTCTGTAAACTTTGGGAAATCATTAGTAACTGATAAAATATCCTGTCGGAACCAAAGGACATGTACATAACCTCCTTGTGGCACTTCTCTCATTGGACACAACCTTTCAACCTTTTCAGGTACTTTTAATAAATACTCAGAAGATGTTTTATTTGCCTGTTCCCTTTCTTTTTTCTTTGTCCATCTTTCTTTCCATTTGTCCAAATCTCCCCATTTTTGCAACAACGACAACAATTCTTTTATCTCCAATTTTCAACCTGACACATTCATGTTTTCTAAATCTTTACCAGAAAATTCAGATCTATATGGCTTCTGCAAAACCTTTGATTTGACAATATCAATTCCCATTTCCAAAGCCAAATTCATTATTTTTTTATGATATATTTTTGTATTTTGAGTAATACTTCTGCATATAAACAATAATTCATCTTCATCAAATGAGTTCAGTCTGTCCAGTCCCACATTTCCCGCTACCATTTCTTCTAATTCCACCCTCAATTTGAATATGTCCAATACCTTTGACTGTGCTTTCGGCTTCTCTATGTTTCGGGTCCCTCTATTTAATTCTTCTGGACTTACTACAGTTGCATGCCTCGTTCCTGAGGATGTTACAATCTGTACCTCTTTTGAACTTGGGGGTGTAATTTTCCTGATTGAGTCAATTACCGGTTCTCGTATAGGTAAATCCATTAGGGAAATGACTGACTCACATTCAATTGCTTGTTCATGAACTATTAGGGTTTCTTTTCTTGGCTGAACTATGAGTGTAGTCAAAACAGGAGCTTTAGGCTTAGCTTTCTTATCTCCATATAAAGTGCAAGCAAGTTTCTGTACATATGAAAGCTTGCTCCATCAAATCCACCAGCTGTCACATCAAACTTAAACCTTCCTACAAAACATCCATGAAGAGAAAGGGCACAACACAAGAAATCAGACCTAGGCAGCTGAAAATCACAGCAAACACAATGTTGTGAACCCTGCGGAATAGACTGGGCAAGCTGACCGGTCTAACGGCTTTAAGAAAACACATAACTCACATAAAAAACTGAAATGGGCCATAAACAGAGTAGAGGATGATGAACCTTGGGCCAACCTACATACAGACTTAAAACGCAATGACAGCACCAGATTCTGGGCCTTTATCAACCACCTCTTCCAACCTGACCACGGAGGCATTGACTCTAATATCCCTGAAGCCACCTAGGCTCAATTTTAATAGAAGTATTTCAAACGAACAAAGACAGGCAGTCCCCAATCGGACTCTTGGGAAACTGAAGTCTAGATATTCACGAAGGGCCCAATGAGGTGGATACAGATGAAATCATAAACAGCTAGCCAAAGGGTTGAGGGAAGGACCCCAATGGCATCCCACCGGTGGTATTCAAACATGACCCAGCTCTTTGGGCAGAAACCCTAGCACCAATATTTTCAAATATCAGGAATATGGGCACCTGCCTCATGGAGGGGCTTTTACATATCACCAATTTTCAAGGGTGCTGACAGATCAATTCCAGCTAGTTATTGCGTAATTGCCTTGATTGAAAACGAGGTTAAATATTTTGCCAGGACTCTGCTCAAAGATCCTTCACTCTCGAGCTGAGTGGTCGCTCCCCTGCTTCCCTGGCGACTTGTGGTATTGTTGTTCCGCATTTACTTGAATAACTGCCTCCTATTGTTGCCTGCAGTCTGCCCTGCTTGCCGCTTTACTTTAGTAGCATTTTTAAAGTGCTATTGTAATTGTATCTGTTATTGCGCGTTTCTCCCCAAGCTCTCCGCTCTGCTGACCCCTCTGCTGCCATTTTGTTTGTTGTGGTCGCCCTCTGGAGCCCGCCCCGCCTCCCAGCTGAGCCGCCCTCCCACTGCCTACAAACAGCGCTCCGTTACCTGAACGCGCTGTGACTCGCTTCGCTCTCGAGCTGAGTGGTCGCTTCCCTGGCGACTTGTGGTATCGTTGTTCCGCATTTACTTGAATAACTGCCTCCTATTGTTGCCTGCAGTCTGCCCTGCTTGCCGCTTTACTTTAGTAGCAATTTTAAAGCGCTATTGTAATTGTATCTGTTATTGCGCGTTTCTCCCCAAGCGCTCCGCTCTGCTGACCCCTCCGCTGCCATTTTGTTTGTTGTGGTCGCCCTCTGGAGCCCGCCCCGCCTCCCAGCTGAGCCGCCCTCCCACTGCCTACAAACAGCGCTCTGTTACCTGAACGCGCTGTGACTCGCATCGCTCTCGAGCTGAGTGGTCGCTCCCCTGCTTCCCTGGCGACTTGTGGTATCGTTGTTCCGCATTTACTTGAATAACTGCCTCCTATTGTTGCCTACAGTCTGCCCTGCTTGCCGCTTTACTTTAGTAGCATTTTTAAAGCGCTATTGTAATTGTATCTGTTATTGCGAGTTTCTCCCCAAGCGCTCCGCTCTGCTGACCCCTCCGCTGCCATTTTGTTTGTTGTGGTCGCCCTCTGGAGCCCGCCCTGCCTCCCAGCTGAGCCGCCCTCGCCCCTCCCCCTCCACTACCCATATATGACAGTTGTTCCCGCGCGCAGCGTTCACGCGCAGCGATCGCGCCCCAGTCGCGCCGAAGGTGCGCCAAAGGTAAGCCCGTCTACGCCCGTCCGCGCCTGGACCGCGCCCAGCGCCATACCCCCTGGCCCTCGCATTGCCCAGCCCTCCCGCATTACCTACGATGCCCCCACCCTCCTAGCCCTTAACCCCGGCCGCTCCCCCAACTGCATCCAGGCTGCTCCTGGACACACCCATGGACCTTTCTCATGCTACTCCTGCAAATTCATCGGCACCGTCAACAACTCCGCTACGATCACCCCACAGACTCCCGACCCCAACAACCTACAATGCATCTTGCTCAACACCCGTTCGGTCCACAGGCACGCCATTGACCTATGGAATCTACTAGACACCATCTCTCCGGACGTCGCCTTCCTAACAGAAACATGGATGAACGCCTCTTCCGCCCCAGACATCACCATTGCCATCCCAGAAGGCTATAAGATCATACGCAAGGACCGTACCGGCCACACAGGAGGAGGAATCGCTATCGTCCACAAAAAATCCATCCACATCTCAACCAGCTCTGACGTCAATCTCGACAACTCTGAACACCTTCACTTCCAGATTCACACCGACCCCAAAACCACACTCAGAGGCACCCTCCTTTACAGACCTCCAGGACCCCGCGCACAATTTAGTGAAGACATCACGGATTTCATCACTCCACACGCCCTCCCATCCAAAGATTACATCCTTCTGGGAGACCTCAATTTTCACCTTGAAAAGAACAACGACCATAACTCCACCACCCTGTTGGACAACCTCGCCAACCTCGGACTTAAACAACTGGTCACTTCCCCCACCCACATCGCAGGTCACACACTCGACCCTATCTTCACCTCCAGCAACCATGTCTCCTTCAGCCACACTACGGCTCTCCTCTGGACTGACCACAGCTGCGTCCACTTTACCTACAACAAGCCCAAACCCAACAACCACCCCCAACCAACTCTGCAAAGAAACTGGAACAAAATCACCATCAACCAGATCTCCTCATCGCTTCTTCAAAAGCCCCCGCCCACTCCTCAAACCCCGACCAAGCCGCCACCAACCTCACCCTATGGTTATCCAACAGCGCCGACATCCTAGCACCACTGAAAAAACGACAAATCAAACTTGGCAGCAAGAAAGCCTCCTGGTTCAACGATGATCTTAAGAAATCCAAGAAACTCTGCCGCTCCCTGGAGAAGGCCTGGAAAAAAGACCCAACCACCAGCACCAAGGAAGCCTTCAAAAACGCCACTCGCACACACCACCAACTGATCCGAAAAGCCAAGCAAACCGCCTTCAAGGACCGACTAGATAGCAACGCCCACAACAGCAAGGAACTTTTCAACATCGTCAAGGAATTCACCAATCCCTCGGCCAACTCCAACGACATCACCCCCTCTCAAGCCCTCTGCGACTCCCTAGCCTCATTCTTCCACAACAAAATTGCAGACATCCACAACAGCTTCGACAACCAACCCGGAGACCATTCCACCCAACCATCTGCTGGACCTTCACCACCCTCGAACACCCTTAATGACTGGAACCCAATCTCCACTGAGGCCACTATCCGCCTGATGAACTCCATCCACTCAGGATCCCCCACAGACCCATGCCCTCACCACATCTTCAACAAAGCAGACTCCATCATAGCACCGCACCTCAGAGACGTCATCAACTGCTCCCTCAACTCCGCCACCTTCCCGGAAAACTGGAAACACGCAGAACTCAGCGCCCTTCTGAAAAAACCCACAGCGGACCCCACCGAACTCAAAAACTACCGTCCCATCTCGCTCCTTCCATTCCCGGCCAAAGTCATCGAGAAAGCCGTCAACAACCAGCTCGCCGCCTTCCTCGAAGCCAACAACTCCCTCGACTCCTCACAGTCTGGCTTCCGAGCCAAACACAGCACTGAAACCGCCCTCATCGCAGCAACAGATGACATTCGAACCCTACTGGACAATGGAGACACAGTCGCCCTCATCCTCCTCGACCTCTCCGCAGCCTTCGACACAGTCTGCCATAACACCCTTCTACAGCGCCTCAGAAACATCGGAATCCAAGGAAACCACTAGAATGGATCACCTCGTTCCTCACCGGAAGAACCCAGAGAGTCCGCCTTCCACCATTCAAGTCAGAGGCCACTGAAGTCATCTGCGGCGTTCCACAAGGATCTTCACTCAGCCCCACCCTTTTCAACGTATACATGAGCCCCCTCGCAACCATCGCACGCCAACACAACCTCAACATCATCTCCTACGCGGACGACACTCAACTGATCCTATCACTCACCAATGACCCTCACACCGCCAAAACTAACCTACACGAAGGAATGAAAGAAGTTGCCGAATGGATGAAACATAGCCGTCTGAAACTGAACTCTGATAAAACAGAAGTCCTTATCTTAGGTACCTCCCCCTCTGCATGGGACGATTCTTGGTGGCCAGAAGCCCTTGGAAAAGCACCCATCCCGACAGACCACGCACGGAACCTGGGCGTCATCCTGGATTCCTCACTTTCGATGTACAAACAAGTCAACGCCGTCTCTTCATCCTGCTTCAACATTCTTCGCATGCTCAAAAAAACATTTCATTGGATCCCCACCGAAACTAGGAAAACGGTCACCCACGCCCTGGTCACGAGCCGACTGGACTACGGAAACACCCTCTACGCCGGCACTACCGCTAAACTCCAGAAAAAACTCCAACGAATCCAAAACGCCTCAGCCAGGCTCATATTAGACATCCCGCGTAAAGAACATATCTCTGGTCACCTGAAAAACCTCCACTGGCTACCCGTCAATAAGAGGATCACCTTCCGTCTCCTAACCCACGCACACAAAGCACTCTACGAAATCGGACCAGAATGCCTCAACACACGACTGTCCTTCTACTCCCCCTCCCGCCAGCTACGATCATCCAACCAAGCCCTTGCCACTGTCCCCCGCATCAACAAAACCACCATGGGAGGTAGATCCTTCTCCTACCTGGCAGCTAAAACCTGGAACTCCCTTCCCACTCACCTTCGCCTTACTCAGAATCACCTAGCATTCAGAAAGCAACTTAAAACGTGGATATTTGACAAGTAATTCCCCTCCCCTCCTCAAGCGCCTTGAGACCCTCTGGGTATGTAGAGCGCTATATAAATTCTTTGACTTGACTTGACTTGACTATGGGCCTCTAGCAACCCCATCATCCATTTAACAGACAGTTTTCTAAAAAAAGTCAGGCACAACAACAAACATACTTGTAATCTCTCTCCTAATGGGGGCTGCCGGGGCACCAAAACACCACTATATGTCTGCTTCCCTGAATTCAAAGTGACCTTTAATAATGTTGAACAGGAAAGGTTGTGGCATAAGTAAGCAAGCTGGAAGCTGTAAAATACACCAAGGGCCTGTTGAAGATGCTAATCTTGCTACATAAAGAGACATGGGTGCAGGTCAAGCTAGGTGCCAGAACTCACCTTTCCAGGGAAATTCCAACTACCCAAGGCCTGAAGCAGGGATGCGTTCTGGTACTGATCATTTTTAATCTTTTACTGGTGGATCTGAATGAGCAACTGCAATCTTGCAACTTCCATGCTCCAAAATAGGAGGCACTGCAATATCTAGCTTCCTCTACACTGATGACATGGTTCTGGTCAGCTGCACTCAGGTGGGACTACAGTGGCTTCTAGATACCAAGGACATTTGCAAAGGAGTCCCATTAGTTTGAGTTTTGTGAACAAAGGAAAGCGCCAGTTTAACAGTTTGGTGGTGTTATTCCTCAGTCGCAATAGGGACTACCGTATAGTGTACTACGCTGAATTAAGAGTGTACACTCTGATTGTTTTGCTCTCAGTAGGGGAATTATGGATTTATCTACTTGTTCATGATATGTGTATGTTTTTTGATATATGTTGTATATGTTGTATATATTGTATATATGTAGTGTAGCATATATGTGAACGTGGTTTGAATGTTTTTGTAATGAAGTGTATATTGTGTATATATGAAATTGATATATGTATTAGTTTGTTGTGATTAGATTGTGTTTTGCACTGCCACCTGGCACGTACACAATTTGAAATAGTGGAAATAAATTTGCCATAATGATGAATTGGGACAATCAGGGTAATTAATTGTACTCTGTACGTAAATAAATGTTGTGATTGATCCCGTTATACCGTTTTTCTTTGACTTCAAATCGATGATGTTTTTTGCTCAGGTATATGAGGGTAATTTGGGCATGACCCCTACTGTATATGTACCTGCGAGACACCAAGGAGTCATACTCCGTGGCAAATGGCCTGACCATCAACCTTGGCAAAACAAAAACCATGGCATGCAACAATAAGAAAAACCAACACAGTCATGGTTCTGGGGAGACCCCAGGATAGAAAGTACGGATGAATACAAGTACCTAGGGGTCATCATTGATAAGAAAGGATCTTTTGCAATCCAGAAGGACATGACAGAAGGAAAGGCTTGGTTCTGGCTGTAAATCTTAAAAACTTAAAGAAAAAACAGGCTTGGCCCTCTAAGATGTCCCTACTCCAAGTAGCACAAGCAAATCTCATTCCGACAATCTTATACAGGAGTGAACTGTTAAACGGTTGGGATGACAGAGTCTTGGACATTATAATGTTACTGCCTACAGAATCATCTTCTCACTCCTGTGTCTCACCTCACCAGCGCAGATTTGGCTGGAATTTGGGGTGCAAAAATAGTTGTTAGGCAGGAGGAGGAAGTACTTATTATGCTGGAACAATATCAGGAAAGCAGAGTCAAATATACTAAACCATTCGCTATGGAAGGAGCTGCAGGATCATGATTTGATGCTGGTGAGGGCCTATCTCAGGAATCATTAGAGGTCACAGGGCTCACACAACTTTGGGACACCCCACTAGTCATTCGGTTTTCGAGCATACAGTTTGGAAGGACTTAAAGATTCACTCCGTCATTGAGGATAAGACCACGTTATCAGACAGAGTGAATGGATGGATAACACCAAGGGTCTCATTACGTTGCCAGACAGCTTCACGTCCACCCAACACCGTTGAGGAATCAGGACTGATGACTTCCGGTCGGCAGTCCCGACCACAGGATTAGAATGCGACTGCACACGGTGCAGTCACACACTCCCATTTCTCTATGGGAGCTTGTTCTGAGGTCGGAAACCGGCTGCAGCACAAGCTCCCATAGAGAAATTAGAGTTTTTGTTAATCCCTGCATCACGTGACTGGAACGGTGCCTGCCATGCAGTGCAGGGATTATCATGGGGGCACCATATATGGCCACCAGATCCTCAAATGAAGGTTTCTGTTGCATGTGGACCCTGATAGGGGCCCCAAAGTCACTTTCCGACAGGCTTTTCATGTCGGAAAGCCCAACATGAAAAGCCTCTGGGAAACCCACATCGTAATCCAGAATGCAAAAATGCCGTCCTTAAGGGATTTTGTGCCAGTTCCGACTGGCTGACAGGCTCCTTGAGCCCGTCATGAGCCAGACGGGATGACCAGCCAGTTTCAATTCCTACTGCTGTATTCATAATTTGACAGTCGGAATTAAAACATAAATAGTTGGTTAGAAAGCTTCCGACCGCATATCGGAGGCTTTTCAACTGACATCAAAATCAGGCCCTAAATATGTATAAAAACCTTGCGCCACAAAAATACTTCACCGCCGGATACCAAGCCACTATCAAGGTGCAGTTCTTAAGCTACCGGCTGGGCCTATGAGCTGCAAAAGTCAATCTTCCACCCTGGCTACGAGAATGCCTCCCTGACATCTGTCACCTTTGTGGGGGAGGGGAAGATCTCCTCCAGTTAGTCTGCACCTGTGAAGCAGTATAGGGTGAAAGAAGACAGTTACTGAAAACACCCGTAAAGCAAAGAGGAATACGCTTGCGAAGGCAGGTGGTGCTGGACTGCTTTGGTTCGGCAAATTCCTCAGTCAAACTGTCATCTTATCAAATTCATGCTGACGGTCAAGAAAACCTTGCTCCATAGCACACCCCTGGCCTGCCAGGGTAAATTCACTTCATCGTGATGGAATCATCACTCCTCAATCCTGATTACATGAGAATAACATTGGCTGAACTCTCCACACTTGCACTTTACCATATACATATCACCTGTTATAATCAGGATCAATTGATGACATATAAATTACTCCTGGGGGCACTGCGAGACTGATGCGCCGCAAAAACAATATGTAAGCATGGGCGAATTTTGCGGATCTCGCGTTCGCGAATTTTGCGGATTTACGAACTCGCAATCCGCAAAATCCGCGAATTCCCGCGAATTTGCGGATTTTTTTTTTTTTGTGTTCGCCCGTGTTTCTGCCAGTTCGCGAGGGTTTTTACAATTTCGCAATTTGCGAACTTACCTGTCGGGTCGCAAGTTTTGCGAACTTGTTGTTTCTACGTGTCCAGCCTGTTTGGGACACTCTTCTTCATCACTGCCACTCTCTGTCACCACTGCCACTCTCTGACTACTCATGCCACCCTCTGGCCCACCCATGCCACCCTCTGTTTCATCACCACACCCTCTGGTTGTCCAGTGTACATTATTTTCGGCAAAGCAAAGCACACCTTCCCTGCCTCAAGTGACCTGAATTAATTTGGGGCTGATTAATGTGTCACAGAATATTTTTTTAGCTGGCACCTGCTTCCTTAGTGCGCCCTGATTAGTGATCTTTTGCACTTGCTAAGTGCTTTCATTGTTGCAAAATTAGTTACAACACCTGCCCTGCCCCAACTGACAATAATGAATTAGGGGCTGATTAATGGATTTTAACTTCCAGCCTGGCTCCTGCTTGTCTCCCTTAGCTGTAATTCAGGACCTTTGTGGCATATGTGTAACTATTCTGAGGTTCAGAGCAGGGTCACATAATAGTTGCAACTGGCAACTGAACTCTGGAGGGGCCCCTCAGGAAGCACTACAGGAAATGGCTACTAATGATGAGCCTGAACTTTTGAACCTGGCAAGTAGTTTCAGTTTTGCTAAGATCGTATTTCTGCAATTTAGCACTTATTCGCGGGGCGCGAAGTTGTACTGGGAAGCCGCGAACTCACGCGAACAGTGCGAGCAGTGCGAGCAAAATCCGCTGCTCGCGGATTTGCGGATTTTGCGGGAGATTCGCGAATCTCGCGGATTGCGGATTTCCCAAAAATCCGCAAAATCCGCGAGCGGAACGGATTTTCCGCCCATACCTAGAGCGAACTGATTTTATCACCCCAGATCTAATAGCTGCCACAACGAAACTCAGAGAATCCATTTTGGAAGAGGTGTGGCGCCGCGGCCAGGGCGACTGACTCCGGAATCTGGGGATCATGGTTCGATCCCCGGCGCTGGCAGCAGATTGTGGCTCCATGTGACTCTAGGCAATAGCTTGCTTAATCTTCCCGAAGGCCCCCAGCACCTAGAGACCCTTACGGGTGATTGTTCGCGCTTTACAAATGTGGATTATTATTATTATTATTATTTTGGAAGCTCTAATCTCACTTTATTATTTGAAGGACCTATCAACCACGCCTGACTCACTACATGACGGCTGATACCGTGAGCTCTGAAACTGCCACCTTGCCTTAAAGGTCGATGAGGGTGCTCCTGCGGACATATCTTCAGTAACGTGGCCAAATAAGACAAATAAGCCTATTTTGCTAACTGCTGACCAGGGAGCTCACCGTCTAATCCCTGCAACGTGCCTGCTGTAAAACCCATCTCTGTCCACGCTGCACCTCGCGGTACCTGCTGCGCGGGTCCCGCATCGCCCGTCCTGCTGGGTGACCGACTGAGGAAAAGGATCATCGCTGGAGACATTTGCTGCACCTGAGGGCGGGAGAGGAACACTCCTTCAGGGCTGCGAGCGCCAGGTGAGGGACAGGGACTCCATTTCCCAGGAGTCCCTGTGTCGCCATCACCTGCACCTGGACGCTCTCCCTGCTTGCCCCGCCCCCGACCGCCGAGCTAAAGGTGCCGCCTGCCCAGGACGCTTTGGGAAACGCCTATTTTGCTAACTGCTGACCAGGGAGCTCACCGTCTAATCCCTGCAACGTGCCTGCTGTAAAACCCATCTCTGTCCACGCTGCACCTCGCGGTACCCGCTGCGCGGGTCCCGCATCGCCCGTCCTGCTGGGTGACCGACTGAGAAAAAGGATCATCGCTGGAGACATTTGCTGCACCTGAGGGCGGGAGAGGAACACTCCTTCAGGGCTGCGAGCGCCAGGTGAGGGACAGGGACTCCATTTCCCAGGAGTCCCTGTGTCGCTATCACCTGCACCTGGACGCTCTCCCTGCTTGCCCCGCCCCCGACCGCCGAGCTAAAGGTGCCGCCTGCCCAGGACGCTTTGGGAAACGCCTATTTTGCTAACTGCTGACCAGGGAGCTCACCGTCTAATCCCTGCAACGTGCCTGCTGTAAAACCCATCTCTGTCCACGCTGCATCTCGCGGTACCCACTGCGCGGGTCCCGCATCGCCCGTCCTGCTGGGTGACCGACTGAGGAAAAGGATCATCGCTGGAGACATTTGCTGCACCTGAGGGCGGGAGAGGAACACTCCTTCAGGGCTGCGAGCGCCAGGTGAGGGACAGGGACTCCATTTCCCAGGAGTCCCTGTGTCGCCATCACCTGCACCTGGACGCTCTCCCTGCTTTCCCCGCCCCGACCACCGAGCTAAAGGTGCCGCCTGCCCAGGACGCTTTGGGAAACGCCTATTTTGCTAACTGCTGACCAGGGAGCTCACCGTCTAATCTCTGCAACGTGCCTGCTGTAAAACCCATCTCTGTCCACGCTGCACCTCGCGGCACCCGCTGCGCGGGTCCTGCATCGCCTGTCCTGCTGGGTGACCGACCGAGGAAGAGGATCATCGCTGGAGACATTTGCTGCACCTGAGGGCGGGAGAGGAACACTCCTTCAGGGCTGCGAGCGCCAGGTGAGGGACAGGGACTCCATTTCCCAGGAGTCACTGTGTCGCTATCACCTGCACCTGGACGCTCTCCCTGCTTGCCCCGCCCCCGACCGCCGAGCTAAAGGTGCCGTCTGCCCAGGACGCTTTGGGAAACGCCTATTTTGCTAACTGCTGACCAGGGAGCTCACCGTCTAATCCCTGCAACGTGCCTGCTGTAAAACCCATCTCTGTCCACGCTGCACCTCGCGGTACCCACTGCGCGGGTCCCGCATCGCCCGTCCTGCTGGGTGACCGACTGAGGAAAAGGATCATCGCTGGAGACATTTGCTGCACCTGAGGGCGGGAGAGGAACACTCCTTCAGGGCTGCGAGCGCCAGGTGAGGGACATGGACTCCATTTCCCAGGAGTCCCTGTGTCGCCATCACCTGCACCTGGACGCTCTCCCTGCTTTCCCCGCCCCGACCACCGAGCTAAAGGTGCCGCCTGCCCAGGACGCTTTGGGAAACGCCTATTTTGCTAACTGCTGACCAGGGAGCTCACCGTCTAATCTCTGCAACGTGCCTGCTGTAAAACCCATCTCTGTCCACGCTGCACCTCGCGGTACCCGCTGCGCGGGTCCCGCATCGCCCGTCCTGCTGGGTGACCGACCGAGGAAGAGGATCATCGCTGGAGACATTTGCTGCACCTGAGGGCGGGAGAGGAACACTCCTTCAGGGCTGCGAGCGCCAGGTGAGGGACAGGGACTCCATTTCCCAGGAGTCCCTGTGTCGCCATCACCTGCACCTGGACGCTCTCCCTGCTTGCCCCGCCCCCAACCACCTCATCACTATATTGGGAACGGCTAACCCCCGCTACGCGGGATGCGTGCGGGACGCCCAAGCCTAAGCCCGGGCAAAGGGCGGGCCCTCTGTGGCCCTCAGAGGCCTGAGGAGCCTGAGCTGTGCCACCACCCTTGCCCGTTTTACTTTCGCCCAAGGGACTAATGGACACATAAACTGTAAGTTGTCTAAATATCCTTTCATAAGACTATGGGCTGTTAGTCACAATTATTAGTTAATCATTATTTGTACGGGATCTATTTTATTTACTGATTTGAGCACTGAGGCCGTTTAGAAATCAGTGCAGGGGAGTGCCATGAATTGCCGTGAAACCAGAAGCATGGCAGTCGCAGAAGCAAAAAAATTAACTGGGACTCTGGATGATTTTATCGTTCACACTCATGCACTGATCTATGAGGGGATAATATTAATGGACAGGAGGGTGTCGCAAGATCTGGCCATGGCCAAGAGATCTTCTTTAGGCCCAATTGCCAAGGCCTGTACGCCCAATCCCGAGACCCGTTCTAATACCCTTGCATTGGTACATAATCCTGGGGACACCGGTGAATCTGATGTCTCAAATTTACAACAGGATCTGGAAGCCACCCCTAACCTTAATTTTATAATAGAAAGTGACCCAGATAGGTCAGAGTTAGTTAACCCTACCCGGGCCAGTGATATACATCAAAAGGGTTTAAAAGAAGGGGCAATTCCCAAACAAAAGGTAAAAAAATCTACCTCCATTAAAGGGAAGAAAGCACAAACTGTCCACAAGCGTAATAATTCCACCCTAGATCCACCAACTGCAAATGTGGCAGCCTGTGTAATTGATACCGAGGGGGTACACCCGACAAACACCGGCTTGCCTTTAAGTCTTCCAGACGATACCATCATAGATAAAAGTCTGGAGGAAATCATGGAACTAAGTGGAGAAGTTACTAACTCAGTTAAACATAGTCAGGATGGGAGTGGGTCAAGTACGTTTAATAATAACAACATTTTGAACATATTAAAATCTTTACTCGAACCCATCGAGGTTAGACTGCGCCGCTTAGAAACTATCCTGTTGAGCATCCATAAGGATATTAGCGCCCCTAGCCTTACAATGAATCCTAAAACATCCCACACCACTAACACAGCCATTAAGCCTTCTACGGCTGGTAAAAAAGTCACTGTGGTCAATAATAATGTTTCTAACAACACAAGTAATACTCCCATTGTGGAAGGTACTAAATCTAAGGCCACCGAGTCAAAACAACCTGAGAACTCAACTAAATCCAAGCCACCTCCCCAGGTTAAATCAAGTGACTCTACTCCACCGACCCTAAATCCTGACCCGATACCCAGACCTAAGCCAACGGTCCGTAGAAATATTCACCTTCCCCCAGATGCCTGTCCCTACGTAGTGATCCTTACTGGGGTCAGTGAAATGTCATCTTCTGAAACTGAATCCCACCAGGCCTTAAAAAATAAAGTGTGCCATTGGCTCTCTAAAAATTATCCCCTACCGCCTAATATGCCAAGCAATATTTTAATGGTGGAAAGAACCCCATGGGTGGGAGGAAACAGAAAAAATCTACAAGGGGACTGTGTGGTGGTCACCTTCGAGAATACACAGGTGGTAGATATCAAGCTAGTACTGTTACTGCCAGGCCCCTCTCTTACTTCTACTTACCTGGGAACCAAACAGACAACAGATGGAGTTGGTTAAGGGGCCCACAGGAGTTAAAAGCAACCCAGAGGCAAAACCCCCCATGGGAGGTACACCCTATAGGCTGGGATGAAGGTGTTAACGAGGGTTGGAACCAGGCTAGGCCAAGAAGAGGAAGACCGCTTCATGGGGGATTTGCGGCAGGGCCCTATAACAGCCACCCATTCTATTATCAACAGTTTGCTCACGGATTTGATAACCTTTTTAATTTCCCCACTGCTAACCGTTATGATTGCTTGTCAACCTTAGACGGGGTCGATTGACAAATACAGGTCTCTCTAGGTACACAAAGGCCTAAAAACAACCCTACCATCTCTCTGCAAATGGATAAGAGCATTCTGGACGGGCAGATGTCCAGCTCAACTACCACCAATGGTGAGGGTGGGGGAGGTGGGGTGTCACTTAATTCAAAAACAGTTGGGCTTCGGGGGGGTAAGGATATCACTATGGCAACCTGGAGCATTGCGGGACTTAAAAACAAAGTGGATGACCCGATTTGGCGGGACTTAATAGGATTTATGGACCTAATAGCCATGCAGGAGACCTGGGACACTGAAAATTTACTGACCTTGGATGGGTTTACCACCTTTTCTATACCCGCAGTTGGATCCTCGAGGGGGCGTGCCAGAGGGGGTCTGGTAACTCTGATTTCTGCCAAAATCCTCGGGACATATACGCAAGTAGCAACTGGCTGCCCTTATTGTATTGCTGTTTTAATTTCCTACAGGAGTCACCATAATGTTTTGGTTATACATTTTTATAACTCATTTGACAGGGACAGCCCAGTTAGTAATTTGACGATGTTAAGCACTTTTCTGGTTGACTTTAAAGAGTCTGCAGAGCATGACTGCACCATTTTGTTGATGGGAGATTTTAATGTTCACGGATGTCAGGATAAATGCCCCCCCAATGTGTTATTTGGTACCCCGGACGAAGAAAATGCCCACTTTGAACATTCGGAGCAGGGCATTTTCTTGGAAATAATGTTGGCTGAACATGGGCTTATCTTGCCAAAGGGGGGTGATGGGGATATCCCTACTTTCACAGGCCATGGCAGTGGCTCCGTGATTGATTACATATTCCTCAACAGTACTAATGGAGTCCAAATTAGCAGCTACTCAGTTTTAAGGTCCCATTTTAGTGATCATAATCCTGTGGTTCTAAAAGTAAAGAACATATTTGTCATCAAGGATAGTTGTAAAAACCTGGCAGATAAACATGATTTGCGGTTAACAGATCAAGCACGCAGAATCAAATGGTGCAGGGTAATCCCAGAAGAGTTTTTTTGTAACCTATGTTATAGTAGCAGGGATGATTTGATGTTGTGCATGGATGATCGGGCTGGGGATGGTGAAGTAATGGAGGCGTATAAAAAGGTTTGCATTGATATTCTCTCCAATTTGACTGCTCATGGTAAAGGTAGAACACAAGGGAAGGAAGGTTGGTTCGACAAAAATTGTTCAGCGGCAAACCGCAAACTCAAGGCTGCCCTTAAGTCAGAACCAGTTGACAGACGGCTTGTAGCTACCCTTAGAAGAGAATACAAGACCATAATTGAAAAAAGGCGGTGTGAAATCAGAGAGGACACTTGGGCTGACCTGACCTCTACAGATGTATTAAAAAGTAGCGCCAAGTTCTGGGCGGTGGTAAACCAACCTTACTTCTCGGATTCCAGTAATAATGAACTGGATTGTGGTATCCAAGAGGAGCGATGGCACACGCACTTTAGTTCTGTTTACGAAGAAGAGACCCAGGCGGTAGAATGTATGACCGCCTTCCCCCAATCACCTTACACTTTAACTGTGAACGAGGAGGAGGTGGCAGTGGCCATTGGTATGATGGCCAGTAACAAAGCCCCTGGGCCAGATAGCGTCCCCTCTGATCTTTTCAAAGTTGATATTTTATTTTGGTCCAAAGTTTTAGCCAATGTTTTTAATAGAGTTTCTAAGACAGGTATTCCTGAGTCATGGACACAGTCGGTAATCGTACCTATTTATAAAAAAGGGGATCGGGGGGACCCTGGTAATTACCGACCTATATCCCTCATTGATTCTGCAGTCAAGGTTTTAGGGAGGGTGGTTTTAGGCAAACTGACCACTTGGTTAGAGGAAACCAACACACTTTCCCCTCTACAGTATGGATTACGAAAGGGGCGCAGTACTATCGACCAAAGCCTAAACCTACAGTTGCTCATCGGGAAGTACACCTTAGCCAAGCCAGGATCATTGTTTATTGCTTTTATGGATCTGTCCTCGGCATTCGACCGGGTAAACAGATCCAAATTGTGGGGCCAGCTCCTTAATATCGGAATAGACCCAAACATAGTTTATTTTCTAGCAGACCTCCATAGGGACCTTACTGCAACGGTCCGTTACGATAGAAAGGGGAACTGCACGGAAAAAATTAGCATTATTAATGGAGTGAGACAGGGGTGCATTCTTGCTCCCCTGCTCTTTACATTATACATCAATGACCTAGGTAAAGCTTTGGGCGTAGTTTGTAAGGATATCCCGAAGGCTGGGAAATATTTACTGCCTGCCCTACTGTATGCGGATGACGCTGCCCTCCTAGCCAGAACCGCAGTAGGACTCCAATGCCTGCTGAACTCCTTTTATGTTTTTATGGATAATCTTGACCTAAGCGTTAACTTTGGCAAGTCTCATGTCATGGTGGTAGGTCACAAAGCTAAGTCCAAAAAAATGTGATGTCATTATTTTGTAATAAACACAAGTTGTCACGAGTTTCTAGATTTCCCTATCTGGGGGTGGTCTTCGATGAGGGCTCTACGTGGCATCCCCAACTGGTGGAGAAAAAAACATCCCTGGCACGTTCAATTTCGGCAGTGCTAAGATTCTCCCGTAAACTAGGGGTGAAACCCATTGAGGCAGTACTAAAAGTATATGCTTCCAAATGTACTGCCATCGCCATGTATGGGGCCGATCTGTGGGGCTTTAAACAGGTCTCATCGCTCCAGGTCACAGAGGACAATTTTTTAAAAACACTTCTTTCCCTCCCAAAATCCACCGCAAACTACATAGTTCATCAGGAGTGCGGTGTGGGTTATTTGGAGGATAAAATTGCCATGGCCCCTTTATTAAAATGGTTGGCAGTTTGGTTAAACCCAGAGCTTGAGGTAAACCATGAAATCTTAAAAGACTGTTTAATGTTGGACTACTGGGAGAAGATCCCCTGGTTGAAGTACGTGCAACAAATGTGTGAAAAATTGGGACGACCAGAATTGTTCGATAAACCCTCAAGCCTGGTGAAAGGGGATTTGAAATGGGTCAAAAATACTTTCTTGCTGAACAGAGGAATGGACAGAGAGGGCAGGGAGCTGCTTAAACCCTCTGTTAGGTCCCACCAGCTGATTGTTTCACCTGACCCTGAACCGGAACTGTATCTTAAAGTTGTGAATAATGCCAATCATAGGTATCTGCTAACAAGGTTCCGTTTGAATAAAATTCATCTTTTGATTTCTGGCCGCCCTGTCTGGACCAGGAGCTCGAACTTAGTTCTATGCAAATGTGATGGCTGCTCAATTAAGGACACGGCTCACTTTCTGTTTTTTTGTGATTATTTCAAAGGTATTAGATTCAAATTTATTATACCACTATTAAAAGGAAAGGGTTTTAGGCAAGTGAAGCCAGCTTTGCTGTACCTCCAACTGTTGACAGAAATATGGGTTATTTTCAATGTGGCAAAATTTTTAACCATAGCTATGAGACTTGGCAAAAAGATCGCTTGGTCCTAGAGGACTCTTTATAAATATCAATTACTGTATGAAACCCCCAATAAGGTCACCAATGTGTATGCTGTTGTTTTTAAAATTCCTGCCAACATGTACTGTATATCTCAGGGGTCATCCCCTGTTTTGTATCTATGTTATATTTTATCATGGGTGGCCTGTGGACTGTTTTAATTGCTTGTACACTTTTATGGTTTTTGTGATTTAAACCGAATAAAGTATCTTTTGAACTTGAACTTTGACAAATAAGCAAAGCTGCCACAGCCCTCGGTGTACGTCACTCAAGGATCCACCCGCACAGTGGAACCCTGAGGAATCCACTATTTGTCCATCGAAATATTAATGAGCCGATGACCCAGTAGCCCAATTGATTTGAAAGAGTTTTACATTTGCAATGTGACGTCTTAAGTATGTGGTAATATTTAGTTTGATCTGGTTCAGGGAACAACGTGTACCTTGTGTTTTAAAATTGGCATTTTATTGCAATGGTTTTAAGTAACTATGCATTTAAATTATAAACTTGGTAAACTTACATATTAGGTAGGCAAGTTTAGTGTATGCAGCAGCAGGGCATATTTGAAAGACGATCACGTTTAGTGGCTTCATGTATGGTGGACTGCTCTTGAAAACGCACTGTTACATATTGTTTACCAGTCAATCTTGAGCCGCTGTGCAAGTTTGATGGTGAGGCATATGAAGCCTTTTCAGGACGTCTAATAAAGGTGAATATTCTTACTCAGAGTCCCACTATAAACTTAAAATCGCTGAAGAACATTTAGTCGAGCCTATTTCAAGGGTATTTGCCCAGTCACGCATCTTATTTAAGTATTTTGGAAAACAGCATTTGTTGGGGTTGTGTGAAGGACAATGCAAAACTCCAAAAGCTGTAACAATGTCCCTATTCCTTAAAAGGTATCTCACACGTCCTCACAGATCACACCGCATGAGTGATCCGACATTGTATGTCCTTATTTTTATGTTCAAATGGTATTATCCACTTTAACATTGCAAATATTCATCTTAGTGAATGTGGGAAATTGACAATAGTTTAGATAACACACAGGGATTAGAGGGCCACGAAACCCTTAGGAGTGTCTCTATTATTCAGCGCCTGCGCAAAGAAAAGGTAAATCATTGCATGACATACACTATCGTCCAATCCAATTACCTCTTTATCTATAATTTCGTTCCATGCAAAATGGCGCTGCCACGCCAATGTACATTTCAGACAGCAAGCATCCCTTGCTAATCAGATTGTGCCTTTAATCCATGAGTTTGAAGCCAGCAGAACAATCAAACAGTGCCGTTTGAGGAAATTGTCCTTGTCTACAATTCGTGCTGTCTGGGCGGATGAAAAAATATACTTTCATGAAATGTTCTAGCTACAGGCACAATGGCTGAGAAACGTACTATGCTGTTTTCTCTTGTGTAATCTTAAATTGTCAGGATTCTCTTGGGCCTTAACATTGTGAAAACTCGGTTACCAGATTAACTAAAGGTTTTGTGTCAGCTTTGTTTTATACTTTTATAATACAGACAACATGTAAACCCATTTTGGTATTCAAATGGCTTTTTTTTTTTTTGCTTTTTTAAAAGAAAAAAAACCTCAACACAGCGCATTGCGCTGCCTTGCCATAGCAAAAGGGAGGCATTCCATGAATGTGCCTTGGCTTTCCCTTTCATCCGCCCATAGATTTTGATGCAAACACCTATCTACAAAGACTTGTATACATTGATGTGCTCCGAAAAAGTGTGCTCACCGAAGGCTTGGCATGTGTGCTGCATTCTGCAACACACATACAAAGAGGATATCTTCAACGGATAGTATATTGTGCAGGAAGTTACCTCTTCCTGCACAAGAACTACTGTGACCACAACGTAGACACCATTGCGCTACAGCGAAAGCTTGCTTTGGCTTTAGGCAGCACAAAATGCGCCAGTACTCGGGGAGAGCAGAACTGCACAATTTCTTTGAAGATATAGTGCAGTACTGCCCTCTACAAGGGATGCACCGCAGCACAGAATCTTTGCTTGTTGCGATGCAACGCTTGTTAGTAAACCTGCCCCACAGATCTACAGTCATGCAGCATATTGCTGTATGAAAATCAGGAGCACTGCATTGGTCAACTGCTATAAACTCGTGTAGTGCTAGATTCAGCAGGAGTAGTGCATTGATGATGACTTCATCCAGGTTCATACACACAAAAGCTGCTTTAATGTGATGAAATGGTATCAGCATTTATGTAACGCTTAGTAGAGTTGAAGAGGCGCTGAAGCTCTTTGTGAATGGGCACCTTGTTAATCCGTGGAAGCCCAATGTAAGAGGTGAGTCAAATGTACGAGTTGTGCTTAGTCGTTTCTATTTGGTGCCATGCATTTGGAAATATTCTTCTCATGGAGGGTATTACAAGATTGCGCAGGTTCAAAGGTGATGCTAATTTTGTGTACTTGAGTAAATAGTATTGTTCAGCACTGCACTATAGGCCTTGAGGAACTCTGTTTTGAGTGACATTTGTACGCGACTAAACCCTTTAGTACAAATATAACCAGGAGGACAACATCGCAGGGGTAAGTCATGTAAGATGTGTAATTTTGCAGCAATTATATATCATACACAGGAATATCGCACATTATTCCACCTGCCCACTGTTTATGCCTGATTTATCTCAATGTGAAGCCAGATCATGTTGTTTTAGTTGATCTGGCTTTGCATTGAAGACTATGGGGCAGATGTATAACCCTATTTTGGGTGTGCAAACGGGTTTGCGACCCGTTTGAGCATGCAAAATACAGAAGGGCCATGTACTAACCCTATTTAGCGAGTCACAATTTATTTGTGACTCGCTAAATAGAACTAGCGACTCGCTATAAGGAAGGGGGGTCCATTCCCAATAGCGAGTCTGAGCCCTATGTATAACTGTTTTGCAACCACAATTGCGTCGAAAAACAGTCTCAGTTAATCACCCTTCTCACAAGGGTGGTAAAGCACTCGCAAAAGGGAAGGGGTTACCAGGGGAACCCTTACCCTTTGTGAACTCAGGAGAAAATATTTTTAGGGGCAGGCAGTGGTCCCAGGGACCACTACTGCCCTTTAAAATGAAACGATTTTCTTTTTAAAATGCATCCCGTTTTCTGTGGAAGACGTGGTCTATTTTGTTTGAACCACTGCTCACAAAGAAAGCAACCCAATACACGTGGCTAATGAGGACCTGAGAAAACTTGATGAGAATGAGAATTTTTTTTCTTTATCTCCCTAAAAGAACCCAAATGATCAACTAAAGAAAAGCAGACATCAACAGTATAATCTCACGAAATACAATAGGATGGGATAGCAAAGGACACAATTTGGATTTAAAAGCCTGTCTGGGCTTATTTTATCAAATAGAACTTAAGAAATCTTGGTGTATCAATAATGGTGTGCCTCAAGGGTGTAATGGATAATCAATTTACATCACAAAGGAAGGCTTGGCCCTTGTTTCGTAGTCTCACAAAAACAGGAGCATAGGGGGAATCGTAGGACAATAATTAGATTTTATGAATTCCCACTGAAGTATCGCTGTTCGGCTAGCATTTAATAAGAGTTGGTATGGGGATACCAGAGGAGTAAAATATACTTTTCCCCCCTACAAAACTGGAAGCAGAAAAAAGTCTTATCTCAAAACAGTTTGTGTACATTTAATAAAATGGCACACTCATCAGGTAGTATCCACAGTGGGAAAGTTCTTAGACAAACTTCTAATGAAAACAGGGGCATTAGCTAAATACTTTTAAGTCCTGTAGAATGTTACATTAAAGAAAGATCCATAGTCTGTGGATGTATTCAGGATCATAACTTTATTTCTTCTTCAGATCCAAGAGATAGTGTAGAGACCCCAACAGGAGCAGTTCCACTGCTCAGCCGCTCATGCCAACTGACATCTCCTTACTGTTCAACCATCCCAACATTCCAATGACATCACCAAGGGCCAAGCAGTAGAGCAGGGGTAAGCATAGGGAGGATGCACAAGACAAGTTACATTACAACACATCCCCCTTTTATCAAAATAAACAAATGAATCATAAGCACACATGCAAAATAATTCACAATGAAGTAAATTTGCAAAGATGAAAAAGCACAAAGAGAATGTTAAGAAGATTCAGAAACACAGAGCCAAATAACACAGCGATTCAACATCTAAGTTCTAAACCTTCTAACACTCCTTGAGGTTTCTTTAGTTTTTTGAAAGTCCAGTACGCATGTTCTTTTACATCGTCGCCAGTGCTACAATAAAGAAAGATCCATAGTCTGTGGATGTATTCGGGATCATAACTTTATTTCTTCTTCAGATCCAAGAGATAGTGTAGATACCCCACCAGGAGCAGTTCCACTGCTCAGCCCCTCATGCCAACTGACATCTCCTTACTGTTCAACCATCCCAACATTCCAGTGACATCACCAAGGGCTAAGCAGTAGAGCAGGGGTAAGCATAGGGAAGATGCACAGGACAAGTTACATTACAACATAGAACATAAGAGAATGAGCATTTATGGGAACATGATGACTAAGTGTCGAGAGTACACATTTACATAACTAATATTAGATCAAATATTTTTGCTAAAATTTTGGTTGTTTAGACTGTCAAAATCAGTAGACTTCTGTGACAAAGATAGACTACATGTTTGTCAGCACACTTATACTGCATAAAGGTAATGCAGAATGGATGTAAAAATTATGGAATACATATTCTTCACAAAATTGACCCTTAACCACAAACTACTGACACTGATTAACTTATGTTGATACTGGATAGGTGTACGGGTAAACACTGTAGCCTGTGAAATGGTTCCAATGGAATTGCACAAGTGAAGAAAAAGAAAAACGATTAACAGGAATATTTGTTCTATATGACCATGAACAAGAGAATAGTGTGTGTATGCTAAAACTATGGGCCTCATTCGGGAGGCCACTTGCACCATCGAAGCGTCACTTTTTTATTAGTAAGACCATGCAAGGCCACTATGTGGTGGCTTTTCATGGACTTGTAAATATGGCCCCCTTTCACTCAGTACTCTGCGCGAAAGGGGCATTCCATGGGTGTGGCTGTGCCTGTACCCATGTAGCACTCATGGAATCTGGCACATTCCCAGATATACAAGGTTTAAACCTGGAATGTGTCAGATTCCCCAGGGGAAGCGTGGTAGGCGCACAGTGGAGGAATATCTTTATTTCTCCTTGCTGTTCCTTTTTCTATTTGTGCTGAGTTCCTGCTAGTGTGAGTGTGTCTTGAATTAAGTGTAAGAATTTAATTATGTGGAGGACAGCCCTACATGATGTGGTAGAAGTCCACAAATTCTACATGTTATCGTGGGCAGCTTACCGTGTTGGTATATTGCATTTGGTTATTCACTGGTTTAGTCACTAAAGCCCTATGTGTTTAATGGTAATTTATTTGTTGAAGTGTCGCAATGCAAGATACTTTCCTTAGGTATTCAAGTAGAGACGCCTATTCTCTATCACTTAGCAGGGTCCCTGGTAGCTTTCTCAGTGGAGTTTCAAATTATTTAATGGTGGGGAAAATAGCGGAAAGACTGATCAAAAAAGCCAAGTGATGAGGTGACGCCATATGCCTATAGTGAAGAGGGTCTGCATGCAGGCATGTATTGGTGGTTCCGAGTTGGTGACGCACTATCGAGTTTGTGTTTGGGCTACCAGTATTCTTTTGTCCAGAACTCGCCTGCTGAGATGCCAGTAGATTCTAATAATACCTTGAAGGGAATTAATGCTTTGTTTTCATACTCATCTCACACTGCGGTAAGGACAGCCTTTTCACATCTAGTCATTGTTGATCTACTCAGTATTGGTGTTATTGAGCTATCAATGTGAGTAGGATATTGGGTGAATAGGTGAGAGTGTCTGGGATGTGGTGGAGAAGTTGCCAATGGCAAGATGTGCAACATTCGGCATTCAGGGCAAGCTGTTTTGTAGCTTAGTGGATTGGAGAACCCAATATTCCAGGGAAACAATCTTTCTATATGTCTTGTAGCACCTAATTCTCTTAGGTGTAGTTGGGCAAGCCATTATGATAACCATTGGGAGGGCAGGGCAGGGCAAGGCAACGCATGGTTGTCCCCAGCTCCTTATCAGTTTCCTGGAAGGAGGCCATTAATGGTCTTAAATGTGATTAATCTGAATGTATGGCAGAGTAGCTTAACAGTAAAGGAGCAAGGGGAGCATCACCATTTGTGTCAGCGCAATCCTGCCCGCTGTTGTTAGAGGCAGAGATCGCCAAAACAAAATCTGAGATTAAATCGAACGGAGGGGGAGCAGCCTGTACTGCCATCAATGACATCAGAAGTAGTGCAGTATATCCCTACCTCTAGGTATTTAAAAAGGGTCTCTTCCCATTTGGGAAGGGTTGTTGAGGTGTCATTCTATTTTGTGAGGTCCCGGGATTTCAGAGGGTCTACAATGGCTTTGTCCCAGTTGACTTTCAGGCCAGACCGTTTACCAAAGAGTTCGAGCTCTCCTGTAGTTGTTGTCAAAAGCAGTACCTTAGTTTCCTTATTCCATGGGAGCGAGTGGCCGAATCTTCTATGCAGATTATTTCCCAATTCCCAAACACCCCTACACCCGGATTTCTCCAAGCCCAGGAATGGAGGGGAAAGGGGAAGTGGATAACGAACAACAAAGAGAGACTTCCACACTGGTGCCTTCTTCGCGTACTCAAGTATGAGAGACTGGAACACCTGCAACAATTAACAGATAATTACTACAGTTCCAATAATCCTTGACTACTCTACTCTCTCTCCCTAGTTCCGTCTTTAATACCTGTTAACATGCGGAAATAGCCTCTCTCTTGTAGGAGTACTGAAAGCCTTGTCTTCAATAGGTAGCACTCAAGTTGTCGTTAATGTCTTGATAAGTTGTGTTTATTAAGGTGGTAAATCACAGTATTATTATATGCATACAAGAATACCCCAATTTACTTGTAGAGGTTCTTGATATCTTGTCTCATAGAAGCATCAACAGTCTTTCAGAGAAATGCTTCAGAACGATGTCAGCAGATGACCATAGGAAACAAAGTCTATATGAGCTGACTGAATCTCACCAGGACTTGTGACCAACCCAAAACGTAGAACTCTTAGGAATTGCGCTGGCTGGACAAAGAGCTGGAAACAGTCTGTGCAAATAGGAATTTAAACTCCTTACTGCTCACAAGGTGATTAGAAGTGGAACAGAATTCGCCACCTGAGGTCCGCTGAATATTTCCGCCTCTGAAAACTCTGCCGACTCCACAGAAAAAACTAAAAGGCAGAGTTTCGGCGGGGAATTCTGTACAGGGAACTCCGATCAGGACCGCAGCTATGACTGGCTCTGAAACACTGCCGACTCCACAGGAAATGCAGAATAGTGGAGCTGCGGCGGGAAAAGACAGAACGGGGAAACTACGAGCTTAAACTCCCCTAATGCTCACTAGAGCGACACCGGAATACCCAGAGAGGAAAACTAACTGGAGAACTGAGGAAACTAGGGACAAAAGGCAGGAGCTCGGCTCGAACAACCTGCCGCCTGAATAGTTCAGTTGAAGTGCGCCACATAGAACGCACTAGCGAAGGAAATGGCGGACTGCAGAACAAATGCTAGAGCGCTGACCTAGTCTCCAGAACGGGACAACCAGGAGGCGTGAGCCTGAGTATGGATCGAATGCCAGATTGGGAACAGCTGCACTGAGGGACATCGAACCTTGTAAATAGGAGCATTGGGGGGTCTAGCAACTGGACCTGGCATGAACCTGACAGTACCCCCCACCAAAGCCCCCTCCCTAGGTTTCAGTGGATGACTCTTATGAAATTCTGTGACCAATCTTGGAGCACGAATATTGCAACTAGGTTCCCAAGACCTTTCCTCGGGACCATAGCCCTTCCAGTCCACTAAATAGTAGACCTTACCTCTTTTTAACTTAGAGTCCAGAATTCGCTTGACCTCAAATTCCTCAGAGCTCTGCACAGTAATTGGGGCAGGTGGTTTGACCTTTCTGAGATATGGAGGGTTTCTTTTGATCAGCGAGACGTGAAAAGTTGGGTGGATCTTCAGTGTCTTAGGGAGAGCTACTCTAACACTCACGGGATTCACCATCCGGACCACTGCATAGGGACCCACAAACCTCGGTTGGAACTTTCGATTCCCTCTCAAACGCATGTGTCGAGTGGAAATCCAAACCTCTTCCGCAGGCTCAAAAATGGGACTTTCTCTTCGCTTCTTATCTGCCTGAGTCTTATATGCCTCTTTTGCCTTACAGAGATTAGAAGTAGCCTTCAGAAAAGATCTGTGTAATTCTTGAATCACCTCCTCAGCAGCAGGAACCTCAACCTCCTCCCGTCCAACTAACATATTGGGATGACGACCTGAATTCAAATAGAACGGGGAGTACCCAGTGGCTGAATGGACTGAATTGTTATAGGAAAACTCAGCAGTACTCAACAAAGTGGTCCATTCCCCTTCTTGATCCATCAGATACATCCGAAGATATTGTTCTAAATCCTGGTTCACTCTTTCCGTCTGTCCATCCGTCTCCGGATGATAACTGGTGGACAAATGGGAGTCAACCCCCAAACCCTTAAGGAAGGACTTCCAAAATCGAGAAACAAATTGTGGACCTCGACCCGAAATAACCACCCTAGGAATCCCATGCAACTTGACAATGTGCTCCACAAACAGAGGGGCCAACTGGGGCGCAGTGGGAAGGCTCTTCAAAGGAATAAAGTGACTCATCTTGGAGAATTGGTCCACTACCACCCAAATCACTGAATAACCCTGACTAGAGGGCAAGTCTACAATGAAATCCATGGATATGTTGTGCCAAGGAGAGGGGGCCACTGGTAAAGGCATAAGGAGACCCTGCGGGGATTGCCTCAAACTCATACCCTTAACACAAGACTCACAAGTGGCGATGTACTGCCTCACCTGAGCGTCCATGCCCGGCCAAATGAAGGTTCTCTTGATTAATTCCAGTGTCTTCTTAGGACCCTTATGACCTGCCAACTGATGATCGTGGAAACGCTGAATGACTTCTTTTTGCAGATTTTCACTAGGGACAAACATTTTTCCAAATAAGAATGGCTTTCCATCCTGGACTCTTCTATCTGGACCTTCAGTTTCCCAATTTGAAAATTCAATCTTGGTGAACTCTTCTCTAATCTGGTTCTCCAATTGGTCCTCAACAGTAATGGCCACAATCTTTTCTTCTGGAATGATAAATCCCTCCATCTAGGCACTACTTTCTTCTCCCATACTCAAACGTGAAAGGGCGTCTGCTTTTCCATTTGCTGAACCGGGCTTATAGGTCAAAACGAAGTCATAATCTGCGAAAAAGAGCGACCACCGCAATTGTCTGGGAGTTAACGTTCGTGCTGATTTCAAAAATTGCAGATTCCGATGATCCGTGAAAACGGTGATCACATGCCTTGCACCAAACAAATAATGTCTCCATACCTCGAAGGCCTCCTTTACGGCCAGGAGTTCTTTGTCTGCAATTGAATAATTTATCTCAGCAGGAGATAATTTGCGAGAATGATAAGCCACCGGATGGAGTTGACCCGTGTCTTTTTGGTGTTGCGACAAAATTCCTCCTATTGCCAAATTCGAGGCATCAGCCTCAATAAAAAACGGTTCCTTCAAATTGGGGTGTTGCAGAACTGGAGCTGTGACAAACGCTTCTCTTAAGAGCTGAAAGGCCTCCTCAGCTTCTCGTTCCCAACTGAATCGTACATTCTTTTTAAGTAGACGAGTAATAGGACTAACCTTTTCGGAGAAATTCTGAATGAATCGCCGATAAAAATTGGCGAATCCCAGGAAGCTCTGTATCTCTTTCACAGATCTAGGCGCTGGCCAAGATTTAATTGCCTGGAGCTTGGAATTATCCATTGATACGCCCTCAGGAGACAGTATGAAGCCCAAAAACTCCACACTTGAAGAATGAAAAACGCACTTTTCAAGCTATACACGTGGCTAATGAGGACCTGAGAAAACTTGATGAGAATGAGAATTTTTTTTCTTTATCTCCCTAAAAGAACCCAAATGATCAACTAAAGAAAAGCAGACATCAACAGTATAATCTCACGAAATACAATAGGATGGGATAGCAAAGGACACAATTTGGATTTAAAAGCCTGTCTGGGCTTATTTTATCAAATAGAACTTAAGAAATCTTGGTGTATCAATAATGGTGTGCCTCAAGGGTGTAATGGATAATCAATTTACATCACAAAGGAAGGCTTGGCCCTTGTTTCGTAGTCTCACAAAAACAGGAGCATAGGGGGAAACAGAGACAGGCCGCCCCCCTTGTTTCGTAGGACAATAATTAGATTTTATGAATTCCCACTGAAGTATCGCTGTTCGGCTAGCATTTAATAAGAGTTGGTATGGGGATACCAGAGGAGTAAAATATACTTTTCCCCCCTACAAAACTGGAAGCAGAAAAAAGTCTTATCTCAAAACAGTTTGTGTACATTTAATAAAATGGCACACTCATCAGGTAGTATCCACAGTGGGAAAGTTCTTAGACAAACTTCTAATGAAAACAGGGGCATTAGCTAAATACTTTTAAGTCCTGTAGAATGTTACATTAAAGAAAGATCCATAGTCTGTGGATGTATTCAGGATCATAACTTTATTTCTTCTTCAGATCCAAGAGATAGTGTAGAGACCCCAACAGGAGCAGTTCCACTGCTCAGCCGCTCATGCCAACTGACATCTCCTTACTGTTCAACCATCCCAACATTCCAATGACATCACCAAGGGCTAAGCAGTAGAGCAGGGGTAAGCATAGGGAAGATGCACATGACAAGTTACATTACAACATAGAACATAAGAGAATGAGCATTTATGGGAACATGATGACTAAGTGTCGAGAGTACACATTTACATAACTAATATTAGATCAAATATTTTTGCTAAAATTTTGGTTGTTTAGACTGTCAAAATCAGTAGACTTCTGTGACAAAGATAGACTACATGTTTGTCAGCACACTTATACTGCATAAAGGTAATGCAGAATGGATGTAAAAATTATGGAATACATATTCTTCACAAAATTGACCCTTAACCACAAACTACTGACACTGATTAACTTATGTTGATACTGGATAGGTGTACGGGTAAACACTGTAGCCTGTGAAATGGTTCCAATGGAATTGCACAAGTGAAGAAAAAGAAAAACGATTAACAGGAATATTTGTTCTATATGACCATGAACAAGAGAATAGTGTGTGTATGCTAAAACTATGGGCCTCATTCGGGAGGCCACTTGCACCATCGAAGCGTCACTTTTTTATTAGTAAGACCATGCAAGGCCACTATGTGGTGGCTTTTCATGGACTTGTAAATATGGCCCCCTTTCACTCAGTACTCTGCGCGAAAGGGGCATTCCATGGGTGTGGCTGTGCCTGTACCCATGTAGCACTCATGGAATCTGGCACATTCCCAGATATACAAGGTTTAAACCTGGAATGTGTCAGATTCCCCAGGGGAAGCGTGGTAGGCGCACAGTGGAGGAATATCTTTATTTCTCCTTGCTGTTCCTTTTTCTATTTGTGCTGAGTTCCTGCTAGTGTGAGTGTGTCTTGAATTAAGTGTAAGAATTTAATTATGTGGAGGACAGCCCTACATGATGTGGTAGAAGTCCACAAATTCTACATGTTATCGTGGGCAGCTTACCGTGTTGGTATATTGCATTTGGTTATTCACTGGTTTAGTCACTAAAGCCCTATGTGTTTAATGGTAATTTATTTGTTGAAGTGTCGCAATGCAAGATACTTTCCTTAGGTATTCGAGTAGAGACGCCTATTCTCTATCACTTAGCAGGGTCCCTGGTAGCTTTCTCAGTGGAGTTTCAAATTATTTAATGGTGGGGAACATAGCGGAAAGACTGATCAAAAAAGCCAAGTGATGAGGTGACGCCCTATGCCTATAGTGAAGAGGGTCTGCATGCAGGCATGTATTGGTGGTTCCGAGTTGGTGACGCACTATCGAGTTTGTGTTTGGGCTACCAGTATTCTTTTGTCCAGAACTCGCCTGCTGAGATGCCAGTAGATTCTAATAATACCTTGAAGGGAATTAATGCTTTGTTTTCATACTCATCTCACACTGCGGTAAGGACAGCCTTTTCACATCTAGTCATTGTTGATCTACTCAGTATTGGTGTTATTGAGCTATCAATGTGAGTAGGATATTGGGTGAATAGGTGAGAGTGTCTGGGATGTGGTGGAGAAGTTGCCAATGGCAAGATGTGCAACATTCGGCATTCAGGGCAAGCTGTTTTGTAGCTTAGTGGATTGGAGAACCCAATAGTCCAGGGAAACAATCTTTCTATATGTCTTGTAGCACCTAATTCTCTTAGGTGTAGTTGGGCAAGCCATTATGATAACCATTGGGAGGGCAGGGCAGGGCAAGGCAACGCATGGTTGTCCCCAGCTCCTTATCAGTTTCCTGGAAGGAGGCCATTAATGGTCTTAAATGTGATTAATCTGAATGTATGGCAGAGTAGCTTAACAGTAAAGGAGCAAGGGGAGCATCACCATTTGTGTCAGCGCAATCCTGCCCGCTGTTGTTAGAGGCAGAGATCGCCAAAACAAAATCTGAGATTAAATCGAACGGAGGGGGAGCAGCCTGTACTGCCATCAATGACATCAGAAGTAGTGCAGTATATCCCTACCTCTAGGTATTTAAAAAGGGTCTCTTCCCATTTGGGAAGGGTTGTTGAGGTGTCATTCTATTTTGTGAGGTCCCGGGATTTCAGAGGGTCTACAATGGCTTTGTCCCAGTTGACTTTCAGGCCAGACCGTTTACCAAAGAGTTCGAGCTCTCCTGTAGTTGTTGTCAAAAGCAGTACCTTAGTTTCCTTATTCCATGGGAGCGAGTGGCCGAATCTTCTATGCAGATTATTTCCCAATTCCCAAACACCCCTACACCCGGATTTCTCCAAGCCCAGGAATGGAGGGGAAAGGGGAAGTGGATAACGAACAACAAAGAGAGACTTCCACACTGGTGCCTTCTTCGCGTACTCAAGTATGAGAGACTGGAACACCTGCAACAATTAACAGATAATTACTACAGTTCCAATAATCCTTGACTACTCTACTCTCTCTCCCTAGTTCCGTCTTTAATACCTGTTAACATGCGGAAATAGCCTCTCTCTTGTAGGAGTACTGAAAGCCTTGTCTTCAATAGGTAGCACTCAAGTTGTCGTTAATGTCTTGATAAGTTGTGTTTATTAAGGTGGTAAATCACAGTATTATTATATGCATACAAGAATACCCCAATTTACTTGTAGAGGTTCTTGATATCTTGTCTCATAGAAGCATCAACAGTCTTTCAGAGAAATGCTTCAGAACGATGTCAGCAGATGACCATAGGAAACAAAGTCTATATGAGCTGACTGAATCTCACCAGGACTTGTGACCAACCCAAAACGTAGAACTCTTAGGAATTGCGCTGGCTGGACAAAGAGCTGGAAACAGTCTGTGCAAATAGGAATTTAAACTCCTTACTGCTCACAAGGTGATTAGAAGTGGAACAGAATTCGCCACCTGAGGTCCGCTGAATATTTCCGCCTCTGAAAACTCTGCCGACTCCACAGAAAAAACTAAAAGGCAGAGTTTCGGCGGGGAATTCTGTACAGGGAACTCCGATCAGGACCGCAGCTATGACTGGCTCTGAAACACTGCCGACTCCACAGGAAATGCAGAATAGTGGAGCTGCGGCGGGAAAAGACAGAACGGGGAAACTACGAGCTTAAACTCCCCTAATGCTCACTAGAGCGACACCGGAATACCCAGAGAGGAAAACTAACTGGAGAACTGAGGAAACTAGGGACAAAAGGCAGGAGCTCGGCTCGAACAACCTGCCGCCTGAATAGTTCAGTTGAAGTGCGCCACATAGAACGCACTAGCGAAGGAAATGGCGGACTGCAGAACAAACGCTAGAGCGCTGACCTAGTCTCCAGAACGGGACAACCAGGAGGCATGAGCCTGAGTATGGATCGAATGCCAGATTGGGAACAGCTGCACTGAGGGACAAGGAACCTTGTAAATAGGAGCATTGGGGGGTCTAGCAACTGGACCTGGCATGAACCTGACAGTACCCCCCACCAAAGCCCCCTCCCTAGGTTTCAGTGGATGACTCTTATGAAATTCTGTGACCAATCTTGGAGCACGAATATTGCAACTAGGTTCCCAAGACCTTTCCTCGGGACCATAGCCCTTCCAGTCCACTAAATAGTAGACCTTACCTCTTTTTAACTTAGAGTCCAGAATTCGCTTGACCTCAAATTCCTCAGAGCTCTGCACAGTAATTGGGGCAGGTGGTTTGACCTTTCTGAGATATGGAGGGTTTCTTTTGATCAGCGAGACGTGAAAAGTTGGGTGGATCTTCAGTGTCTTAGGGAGAGCTACTCTAACACTCACGGGATTCACCATCCGGACCACTGCATAGGGACCCACAAACCTCGGTTGGAACTTTCGATTCCCTCTCAAACGCATGTGTCGAGTGGAAATCCAAACCTCTTCCGCAGGCTCAAAAATGGGACTTTCTCTTCGCTTCTTATCTGCCTGAGTCTTATATGCCTCTTTTGCCTTACAGAGATTAGAAGTAGCCTTCAGAAAAGATCTGTGTAATTCTTGAATCACCTCCTCAGCAGCAGGAACCTCAACCTCCTCCCGTCCAACTAACATATTGGGATGACGACCTGAATTCAAATAGAACGGGGAGTACCCAGTGGCTGAATGGACTGAATTGTTATAGGAAAACTCAGCAGTACTCAACAAAGTGGTCCATTCCCCTTCTTGATCCATCAGATACATCCGAAGATATTGTTCTAAATCCTGGTTCACTCTTTCCGTCTGTCCATCCGTCTCCGGATGATAACTGGTGGACAAACGGGAGTCAACCCCCAAACCCTTAAGGAAGGACTTCCAAAATCGAGAAACAAATTGTGGACCTCGACCCGAAATAACCACCCTAGGAATCCCATGCAACTTGACAATGTGCTCCACAAACAGAGGGGCCAACTGGGGCGCAGTGGGAAGGCTCTTCAAAGGAATAAAGTGACTCATCTTGGAGAATTGGTCCACTACCACCCAAATCACTGAATAACCCTGACTAGAGGGCAAGTCTACAATGAAATCCATGGATATGGTGTGCCAAGGAGAGGGGGCCACTGGTAAAGGCATAAGGAGACCCTGCGGGGATTGCCTCAAACTCATACCCTTAACACAAGACTCACAAGTGGCGATGTACTGCCTCACCTGAGCGTCCATGCCCGGCCAAATGAAGGTTCTCTTGATTAATTCCAGTGTCTTCTTAGGACCCTTATGACCTGCCAACTGATGATCGTGGAAACGCTGAATGACTTCTTTTTGCAGATTTTCACTAGGGACAAACATTTTTCCAAATAAGAATGGCTTTCCATCCTGGACTCTTCTATCTGGACCTTCAGTTTCCCAATTTGAAAATTCAATCTTGGTGAACTCTTCTCTAATCTGGTTCTCCAATTGGTCCTCAACAGTAATGGCCACAATCTTTTCTTCTGGAATGATAAATCCCTCCATCTAGGCACTACTTTCTTCTCCCATACTCAAACGTGAAAGGGCGTCTGCTTTTCCATTTGCTGAACCGGGCTTATAGGTCAAAACGAAGTCATAATCTGCGAAAAAGAGCGACCACCGCAATTGTCTGGGAGTTAACGTTCGTGCTGATTTCAAAAATTGCAGATTCCGATGATCCGTGAAAACGGTGATCACATGCCTTGCACCAAACAAATAATGTCTCCATACCTCGAAGGCCTCCTTTACGGCCAGGAGTTCTTTGTCTGCAATTGAATAATTTATCTCAGCAGGAGATAGTTTGCGAGAATGATAAGCCACCGGATGGAGTTGACCCGTGTCTTTTTGGCGTTGCGACAAAATTCCTCCAATTGCCAAATTCGAGGCATCAGCCTCAATAAAAAACGGTTCCTTCAAATTGGGGTGTTGCAGAACTGGAGCTGTGACAAACGCTTCTCTTAAGAGCTGAAAGGCCTCCTCAGCTTCTCGTTCCCAACTGAATCGTACATTCTTTTTAAGTAGACGAGTAATAGGACTAACCTTTTCGGAGAAATTCTGAATGAATCGCCGATAAAAATTGGCGAATCCCAGGAAGCTCTGTATCTCTTTCACAGATCTAGGCGCTGGCCAAGATTTAATTGCCTGGAGCTTGGAATTATCCATTGATACGCCCTCAGGAGACAGTATGAAGCCCAAAAACTCCACACTTGAAGAATGAAAAACGCACTTTTCAAGCTTGACATACAGATGATTCTCCAACAGCCGCTCCAAAATTGCTCGTACATGGCAAACATGTTCCTCTAGACTGTTTGAATATATGAGGATATGATCTATGTAAACCACAGCAATTCGGTCCAAAAACTCACGAAGCACATCATTCACAAAATGCTGAAAGGCTGCGGGAGCATTGCATAGCCCAAACGGCATCACTTGGTATTCGAACAACCCAAGTCGAGTTCGGAATGCCGTCTTCCACTCCTCACCCTCCGCCATGCGCACCAAATGGTAGGCCCCCCGTAAATCCAATTTGGTATACACACAAGCATCTTTTACCTGATCGAGGAGTTCAGAAATGAGGGGTAGAGGATAACGATTCTTCTTTGTGACCAAATTCAAGGCTCTATAATCGATGCAGGTTCTCAAGGTTCCGTCCTTCTTAGGGATGAAAAACAAAGGCGACGACACAGGAGATTTTGAAGGTCGAATGAATCCACAAGCCAAATTTTGTTCAATATAATCCTTCAAATTAATGTTCTCTGGTTCCGATAAAGCATAGATTCGACTACACGGTAATGAAGCTCCCGGCTCTAATTCGATCCGACAATCATATTCCTGATGAGGGGGCAATTTTTGAGCTTCTTTTTCATTGAAAACTTCCTTCAAGTCTTGATATTCTTCTGGAATGACTGGTAGCTCCAGAGCACAAATCATCTGGACTTGATTGGACAAATTGAGTGACATGGTGGAACTAGAGGTCTCTGGAATTGACTGAAAACAGTGCTCGCTACAAAATTCTGAGTTCATGTCCACAGTGCGCCTTGACCAATCAATTCATGGGTTATGTTCGGTGAGCCAAGGCAACCCCAGTATGAGCTGAAACTGAGGTGCATCGATGAGATTAAATCGGATGAAACTCTGATGTTCTCCTGGACCAAAGACAGTTATCTCCTCAGTATCATAGGCTATTGGCCCAGAAGACAAATTGGTGCCATCTACAGCCCGAACAGGTTCTGGCCATAGCTTCTTTTCAAATTGTATTCCAATAGATTTAGCAAATTGGATGTCACAAAAATTCCCGGTCGCCCCCGAATCTAGCATCACGAGACTTCTTCCACATAAGTTTTTCCAAATAGAATCTTACTAGATAAAATCAAATGTGGGGCTGCAGACTGTAGCGTATTTGCCAAAGACTGTGGCTTGGGAGTTGTCTCTTCACTCGCTCCCACCAGTGCAACTCCGTCTACTGGTGGAGCCTGTCTTTTACCCACGAGCTGTTCTTCGGTTTCTTTGGACATTCTTTGACAAAGTGGCCTGACTGCCCACAATACATGCACAGCTTGCCCAGACGTCTCTTTTCTCTTTCCTCCTTGGTAAGAGGACCTCGGATTGTTCCAACTTGCATGGGTTCTTCATTAGAATGACTCTGACCCTCTTGATTCTTAACTAACTCTGACCTGGCTCTGTCAAAACGCGGTGGCATAGTTCTAACATCCTTCCGACGTTCATTGCGTCTTTCCGCCTGCCGTTGATCTATCTGCAAAACAAGATCAATCAGTTCTGATACCTCAGTTGGCCTCCTTGGAATCTGAGCCAATCCATCCTTTAGTTCATCCTTTAGACCTCTGTAAAAAATCGCCGCTCTCTTCGCTTCAGGCCAGCTAGTTTCAACGATCAATTTGTTAAAGTGGGCTAAATACGCCACTAGATCTCGATTCCCTTGCTTTAACTCCAATAGCTCATTATCTGTGGTTTAAGAAATAGTTCTTCGATCAAAGATGCGCAGAAATTCAGCCTTGAAATCTTCGAATTTGTACAACACTGGATCGTTACAAGCCACCAAAGGCAAAGACCATGCTGCTGCATCGCCACTCAGGTAGGACAGCACAAACGCCACTTTAGACTGATCCTCTTTAAACAATATGGGCTTGCAAAGGAAATGTAAGGAGCACTGTGTAAGAAAAATCTGTGCCTTATGTGGATCTCCCTGAAATCTCTCGGGGGGGGCCAAAGGGATAGTAGGGGACATTGCGTGCACTACCTGTGTGGTGAGCTCTGAAGAAGAAGAGGAAGAGGGAACAAAGGCTGGAGACTTAATACTCCCGAAATTAGGACGTGGGCTTTCAGATAGTTCTTCTAATCTCTGTCGCAAATAACTTGTCTCTTGATTAGATTTCCTAACCTCCTCCCTGGTTTCACTTAACTGTTTCTGTAACCCCTCCAACACTGAAGCCAAAGCCTTAACATCTAGTCCTTCTGCCATCTCGCCCAGACGGAAGGCAATTTTAGGCACTTCAATCTGTTAAAAGCAGTACCTTAGTTTCCTGATTCCGTGGGAGCGAGTGGCCAAATCTTCTATGCAGATTATTTCCCAATTCCCAAACACCCCTACACCCGGATTTCTCCAAGCCCAGGAATGGAGGGGAAAGGGGAAGTGGATAACGAACAACAAAGAGAGACTTCCACACTGGTGCCTTCTTCGCGTCCTCAAGTATGAGAGACTGGAACACCTGCAACAATTAACAGATAATTACTACAGTTCCAATAATCCTTGACTACTCTACTCTCGCTCCCTAGTTCCGTCTTTAATACCTGTTAACATGCGGAAATAGCCTCTCTCTTGTAGGAGTACTGAAAGCCTTGTCTTCAATAGGTAGCACTCAAGTTGTCGTTAATGTCTTGATAAGTTGTGTTTATTAAGGTGGTAAATCACAGTATTATTATATGCATACAATGAATACCCCAATTTACTTGTAGAGGTTCTTGATATCTTGTCTCATAGAAGCATCAACAGTCTTTCAGAGAAATACTTCAGAACGATGTCAGCAGATGACCATAGGAAACAAAGTCTATATGAGCTGACTGAATCTCACCAGGACTTGTGACCAACCCAAAACGTAGAACTCTTAGGAATTGCGCTGGCTGGACAAAGAGCTGGAAACAGTCTGTGCAAATAGGAATTTAAACTCCTTACCACTCACAAGGTGATTAGAAGCGGAACAGAATTCGCCACCTGAGGTCGGCTGAATATTTCCGCCTCTGAAAACTCTGCCGACTCCACAGAAAAAACTAAAAGGCAGAGTTTCGGCGGGGAATGCTGTACAAGGAACTCCGATCAGGACCGCAGCTATGACTGGCTCTGAAACACTGCCGACTCCACAGGAAATGCAGAATAGTGGAGCTGCGGCGGGAAAAGGCAGAACGGGGAAACTACGAGCTTAAACTCCCCTAATGCTCACTAGAGCGACACCGGAATACCCAGAGAGGAAAACTAACTGGAGAACTGAGGAAACTAGGGACAAAAGGCAGGAGCTCGGCTCGAACAACCTGCCGCCTGAATAGTTCAGTTGAAGTGCGCCACATAGAACGCACTAGCGAAGGAAATGGCGGACTGCAGAACAAACGCTAGAGCGCTGACCTAGTCTCCAGAACGGGACAACCAGGAAGCATGAGCCTGAGTATGGATCGAACGCCAGATTGGGAACAGCTGCACTGAGGGACATCGAACCTTGTAAATAGGAGCATTGGGGGGTCTAGCAACTGGACCTGGCATGAACCTGACAGTTGTGACTTTGTGCGCATTTGCATTTGGTGCATGAAGGAGGCTGTCGAACGTTTATAATGAAATTATGTGAGTGTTTTATTATTCGTATATCCCAGTGGCCACCTACTCTGCAGAGTTGAGTTGCTAAGGGGGGATACTGGGCATCCCTGTATGATTTCCCTGCTGACTCAGTATTGCTCTAAGATTGTTTGGCCTGTGCACACTCTTTCTATGGGGAGGCTGTCAAGAGTGATGGACCATTTGTGAAAGGACATACCCAAACCCATGCAACTCAAACTCTTATGGAGGAATCTCTAACTGAAAGAATCAAATGCTTTCTCTATATTGACTGCTATGACCTCTGAATAGGGCCATACAGATATGGCAGCTATGGTCATCCTAGACAACCTCACGATTTTCTGGGCTGTATCACAGGCTGGTATGAAGCTGATCTGAGCTGTGTGAACCAGACAGATTTCATGGGGTAGGAGTCAGTTGGCTAGGATTTTCCCTAGTATTTTATGATCCGCATCTAATATTGAGCAGGGAGCGGCATAATAAGAGTTCTTCTGGTGAACTGCCTGGTTTCAAGAGGGCTGCCATTAAAGCCTTGCGTATGGTGAGTGTGAATCTAGACTGTGTAAATACCTCATTGTAAAGCTTAGTGAGTTTGGGGGCTAATTGTAGTAGCAGCGGGCACATGTGAGCAGGGTAAGGTGGTGTGGGGAGCAGTTGACAGACAACGGGGTGGGTAAAAACCACTTTCCTTGTGCTCGCAGCATCTCCAACTCAGCAATGCAGTGAGCGCAAAGTAAGTGGTTTCATTAGTTTTATATTTCATTTAACCTACCCTGTCATCTGTTGACTTTCCCCCTTCCCCACCCCACTGCTCTTATCTGTGCCGGCCGCCACTGGCTAATTGATGTGCATATGTGTGATAAAACTGGAATGGCAGTCCATTTGCCCCAGGAGTTTTCCCTCCTGCTAGTAGGTATATGGCATCTTTGGCCTCTTGAGGCAAGACTGGGTGACCTAAATCCACACTATCCATCAGCAACTGTGTAGGTGAGGGACTGTTTCTAAAAAGGTATCTCTCACTGACACTGATTCAGTGTCTGCACTGGTGTATAGTTGCGTATAATACGTCAGAAATGTTTCATTTTTATAAGTTTGTGTGTGTTGGACTCGTTTATCTGGGTTAATCAGCCAGGCAAGTAATATACCAAATCTAGCACACTCTTCACGAAATGTATTCATATACACTGCATAATCTAAGCAGCATTGTTTTTGCACAAGTGTAGTGTGTTCTTCCCTTGTTTAAAGGAGGGCAGGTAGGTGTGTTGTGTTGGAAGTGGACTGCTTCTCTATTTTTTTTATGTGGTTTTCGAATGCATCAAGGTGTTGCATGATCTGCTTTTGTTTTTCCTGCCCAATTGGCAACCAAGCGTGCAGACCAAGCGTGCAGACCTATGGCTTCCCGTTACAATATATTTGGATAATTGTGTGACCCGTTCTTTCTGCCCACGACCTGCTCAGCAGGAAGTTTCCAAATCCCTCTGATACCCTTTTCATTTCCTGTATTTTTCTGCATTATTCTCTGCTTTGTCCTCATTTGCACCTGTTTATGATCTATACCTATTATACCCCTTATTTTTATTCTTTTTGCACATGATACGTCTTTTGCTATTTGATTTCTTGTAAGCATATCTTGATTACTTTTTCTTTGTTTCCCTTTCCCGCCCCGTCTTTCCCTCATCTCTTTTGCTTTATTATGTATTGATACCTTATTTTATGACCAATAAAATCTTTCTTGAACTGAAAAAAGGTGTTGCATGATATCTTTCCTTGTTCTATAGAGGTTTGTAAGAAGTGGCCTTGTGTGGTCACCTTGAAGGCCTCCCAATGTGTGGAATAGGAGCCAGTGGATCCTTCGTTCTCTGTGAAGTACTGTTATATGCTTTTTCAAAGTGATTCCAGAAGGCAGGATTCTCCAACGACCTGCTCTGGAGTTTATATGTATGGATTGGGTTATTATTGTGACACCACTTGATTCTTTCCAGTAGGTGATTGTAATTAGAGGTGGTGCGGCTGAGATATTCTGCTGCATTCATCTCTGGAAACAAACTAGGGTGCAGGAGCAAGTGGTCAAGGCACACGTATTCATCAGAGACTGTGGAATAATAAGAGTACTCCCGAGTATTTGGGAACCGATGGCACCAGGCATCAATGAAACTCCAATTATGCAAGTAGTGTCTCAGTACCATGGCAGTGATGTGTGCAGGGGTGTTAGGTAGGGGTGACGGGATTGGTCAAGGTACGTATCTAAAACTGCATTAAAGTCTACACCTACTTTGATTTGAATGCATTGTCCAGCCATGGGGTAAGCTGTGAGGAAAGAGAAGAATCAAGTTACGTCTTACCCTGGTTTTGGGCAATTATACTGCCCAGCAGTAGGGGTCTACCATCTAGCTTCCCTGATACTATAACATATCTCCCATTAGCATCCGTGTGTTTTTCACAAATTTCGAACGGGAGCCTGGGACCAATCCATGTGAGTGCTCCTTTTGCATAATAGGAGCACTCTATGTCTATAATGTGTCCCTGCCATTTATTTGTCCATGTCAAGTGGTTTTTCTGGAGCATTGCAACATGAATGCCTCTGCGCTGCAGGTATGAGTGGCTCTTATCTCCTAGCAAAGTTGGACATACCACTGATGTTCCAGGTCAGGAAGATACACTTGTTCATCTCCATTGCTTAGCTGTTCAGAGTTTAGGCTTTATGAAAAATCAAGATCCAATTCACTACTTTCCTCAAGCAGCATGCATAATCTTGCAGTAGTGTCCTTAGTGGATTTTCTAAATTCCAGGCTATCTTTTGAGTTCGAAATAACAGTAGTCAAAAGATTTCATATTAATTCAGCAGTGGTCATTGGAGAGTCTTGAACCTATCAAAATAAAGTTCTGTGCCATTCATACCTTTTCTCCTATTGTCTGACTTCTGGCTAAAACCATTCCATAAGGTTGTATGACAGAACAACGCATGCAATTACTTTGCATGCCTTAACAATAGTGTTACATCCCTGACCACGTCTTTACCACGCATGCCTTCCACAATTAATTTAATCTAAAGGAATGATTGGTAAAGGTAAATGAGTGGTAAAAGTTACATCCCAGCCCACCACCCTTCAGCTCTTAAAACAACCCGACCCAAGCCCTTAAAACACCCAAGCGACCCCAACCGTGAGCCGTAAAACCAGGCTCTTACCATAATAACTACCCCGACCCCTGCCCTTTAAACACCCCAGCCTCCCGCCCTGAACACTAAAACCAGCCCCAGCCCTAAAATATACCACCCCCCGCCCTGAGCCATAAAACTCAGCCCGCAGTCCTACCTATAAATCTGAAAAACTACTCACTGGGCCGCCGGTCCTTCCATTGTCATCCTCAGGAAGTCTCCAACACCTCCCATCCCCTGCCCACTCGCTCCAATGCTAGATCGCTGACTGCCTTTACCACACATATGCCTTTACCACCTTTACAACAGAAATCGTTGTGAAGGGATATGAGTGGTTAAGGCATATGCGTGGTAAAAGCATATGCGCGGTAAAGGCATGTGCGTGGTAAAGGCAAGCGTTGTTACACTTACGTTGTAACGGCACATGTGGTTTCAACTGTATTGGTAATGTCATTTCCCATCCCATAATGCCATATTATACACGTTTTCCACAATTACATAAAGGTATCTCAGCTGCTGGAGTGCACCCCCGCGCCCATAAGCATGCCTACATAATGTGGTACCGCCCTCTATCCACCAAAGAAAAAGCTCCTTAAACTGGTACAGATCCCATAATACCCTCTGAAACAGTCTGGCTAGGAAAAGGTCAGTTTCAACTACAGATCCACATTATAGCTTTTTTTCTACGCCAACATGAACTTCCAAAGTTTTTCAATCCTTTTTGAAATTACCCCCTTCTTCCTACTAGGAACCCTCCAGCAGAGCAGCTGACACAAAAGATCTTTGTGCTCCAAGAAATAGCCAGAAATATTGAAAAAACTCATGGAAACCATGTGCAGAATGCATATTCTTATAGTCGCAAAACCCAATCTCAGTATAGGAGATTCTTGATTGTTGAAGAATAAAAGTAGAACTTGATTTTGCTGGGTAGTGCTTGAATGTAATGACGAGCTTATATGCTGAGGTAAACATTTTTATAATGCACATTGACCAGATTCCTCTCTTAAATAAAATAGTGAATAATATGAATAGAATGTTGCAGTTGAGAAAGAGAGAAAAAGTGAAGCTTTTGAATTGCAGGTACCAGGGGCACGCTATTAAATTACAAACTAATCCTGGGTCTAGTTTGTTATAATAAACAGAAGTACTCAATTAAGCAGGAGGGACATCTGGCATTGTGCATGGTCCCTAAACCATGAGAGAATATCTCTGAATCATAAAGTGCCAGATTAAATCCTTTAAAGCTTCCAAAAGAAGTGGGAATGGCAATGATCGTTATAATATAAAGTTGAATGTAAAAGTTGGCCAGGATGTGATATATATTTTTTATGCAAATGCAAGCTTTTACCCCTTAAGATATAGATGTATAGGTATGCTCCTAACTGCGGCTGTAGCGGGCGGCGAAGCAGGGATGGGCAGCACCTCCCCCCACTCTTACCTGCGGCCCAGGGGCGGCAAAAACAGGGACCGCCACAGGCAGCCACAGGTCTTGCTACGCCGCTGAGCGCTGAGCTGCCTAGATTCAAGAGAAAGAGATCCCACTCATTCTCCTTGACTTAGAAACTCTCCAAGGATCTGAAGTTCACTACCTCCTAAGATTCGCACAAACCCTTCTCATGCTTCCTTCCAGAAGAGCATTATATCTACTTTTCTTGACAGATAACTAATGAATTGACCAGTCATTATCCCTAAATTACTCCAAGGTGTTAAACAGATGCTCTCTCTCTCTCTCTGTCTCTCTCATTCATCCAACCCTTCAACTTATCCTCCCATGTTGTATATATCCTCAAAACCGTTCTACTGTAACATGTTGTTACCTTGTATACTGAACAGCGCTCTAATACCTTCAAGTCATGTTCATGATTTATAAAATCTCTCAATGTACATACATGTTATATAATTTTGTTATATAATTTGTTAAGCGCAAACAGCTGCCCCAGCAACGGAGCGTCCCGGCGCTGACCTAACCAATACCAGAGGGGAGGGGGGGAACCAATAAAGGAATTAAATGACAGAGAAGAGATGGGTCTTAAGTGCTTTCCGGAAAGCGATCAAATTGGTTTGGGCACGGATGTGTGGAGGCAGTGAGTTCCATAGCTTAGCTCCTAGGACTTTGAAGGAACGTCCACCCTGTCTACAGAGCTTAGTTCGGGGGACCATCACGAGGTGTTGTCCCAAAGAACGCAAGTTGCGCTGGGGCGTGTATGGTGTCAAAAGTGGGCGTAGGAGTTCAGGGCAGTCGGCTTTGAGAATCTTAAAAGCCGTGGTCAGGGTTTTAAATTGGATCCGAGATTCCACAGGCAGCCAGTGCAAATTGCGAATGGTGGTTCTGGCAGAGCACCTGCGTGGGAGACCAACCACAGCTCTGCCGGCCGAGTTCTGGATACGCTGCAGTCTTGCAAGTTCAGCTTTGTTTGCTCCTAAGAGCAAAACATTGGCATAATCTAGCCGGGCAAGAATCATGGCTTGCATGATGAGTTGACGGGTTTTGGAGTTAAAGAATCCGAGTATGGGGTGGAGGCTCCTCATGAGACCCACACACGTGGCTGCCACTTTCTTTGTGTGGGACTGAAAGTTAAGTGAGGGGTCGAGCCAGACTCCTAGGTTTTTGACAACTTCTTTTGGCACGGGAGTGGGGCCAAGCACAGAGGGCCACCAATGATTGTTCCGAAGGGTGGGGTTTTTTCCCAGGAGGAGGACCTCCGTTTTCCCGGCGTTTAGCTGCAGGCAGTTGAGTGTCATCCACTGTGCGACTGCCGTGAGGCCATCTCTGAATTTGGTTGCCGAAGGTGAGGGACCTTCAGAGAGTGTGATGACCAGCTGTGTGTCGTCAGCGTACGACACCAGCGTAAGGTCCCACTCTTTTGCTACCACTGCGAGAGGCTGAACGTATAGGTTGAATAAGGATGGGCTAAGCGCCGACCCCTGGGGGACTCCTTGCCCGATGGAGTGGGGTTGAGAGATGTAGGGGGGGGCTGAAACTTGGAAGGATCTGTCCTTTAGGAAGGACTGGAACCAATCAAGGGCTAAATCGCCAATCCCAATGGCCTCAAGTCGTTTCAGCAAGATGTTGTGTGAGACCGTGTCAAAGGCCGCGCTGAGATCCAGCAGGATCAACGCGGCACTTTGACCGGCGTCTAGGATTCCTCGAAGGTGCTCCATGGTGGTTAGCAGAGCCGACTCAGTGCTGTGACCTGGTCTGAAGCCGTTTTGGGAAGGGTCCAGGACATGGTTTTGCTGCATGTGGAGGGATAGTATTTTGTTGACGTGAGCTTCAGCTAGTTTTGACGTCCAGGGGAGCAGGGAAATAGGTCGGAAATTTTCTGGTTTATTGGGATCCAATGCGGGTTTTTTTATGATGGGTGAAACCCAAGCAGATTTCCAACAAGTGGGGACCACCGCTGAGGAAAAGGAAAGGTTGAGTATTTTGGCAAGCGGGGGGAGAAAGAAGTCAAGTGATTCCAAGAATTTGGACGGTCGCATGGGGTCTGCTGGGGAACCAGACTTGACCTGTCTACATAGTTTAGCGAGGTCGTCTAGGGATATATCAGGTATTCTTAGCAGTTTTGATGTCTCTGCCGTTGAATGGGGAATGCTGTGGTGCGTAGCATCGTCCTGTGGAAAGGACGCGTAGATCTTCCTCACTTTTTCTGTGAAAAAGGTGGCAAGGTCCTCGCATTGTTTCAGGGAGGTGATGCAGGAGCCTGGATTGGGGATATTCTGGAGGTTTTGGACTAGGTTGAAGATGGTTTTGGTGGGGTTGGAACTGCATTCGATTTCCTTTGCGTAAAAAGAGGCTCGAGTAGTGCGAATCGCCTTGTGGTAGATGCGAAGTTTAGATAGATAGAGGGTTTTGTTAGTGTCTAAGTATTCTTTTCTCCACTCGCGTTCGGCTTTTTTGCACTCTTTCCGTAGCATTTTAAGTGCATCGTTGTACCATGGGTTAGAGGGGGAGCTGCGGGCTTTGGTCAATTTGGGCGGAATTAAGGCATCGAGCCCTGTGACTATCCATTCACGGAAGGCGGCGTAAACTGTATTAATATCCCTATTCTCCTCGGGGAGGTGGAATTCACCTAGATGGTTGATGAGGTCTCCGGAGATGAGTTTATGCCAAGGTCGTTTGTGGCAGGAGTTGGCCGTGCTTTTGGGGGGTGGTTTTTTTGCCATAATAGTAAGTTTGACAAGAAAGTGATCAGTCCAGCCCATGGGTTCAGGGGGATCAGCCGTGACTTCCGATAGGTTCGAGAAAACGGGATCCAGTATGTGCCCAGCGGTGTGGGTAGGGGAGTGAACCAAGGGGTTTAGCTGCAAAGCCGTGATGTCGGCTAGCAGGTTTTTGATAGTGGGGTCAGTGGTGGAGTCAAAGTGAAGATTGAGGTCACCCAGGATGGTAAAGTTGGGGGAGGAGACTGCCAAGGTGTGAGCAAGTTCCAAGAGTTCCTCAATGAACCTGGTGGAGGGGCCAGGAGGCCGATAAACGTAAAGGCCAGAGAGAGTGAATTGCGGGCAGGTGGCAATCTTGAAGCGTGCGCATTCGCAGCCCCAGATTTCTTCTTTGGTGAAGGAGCAGTTGTATATGGTTTTGTACACAACGGCTATTCCTCCGCCTCTAGAGTCTCTATTAACCAGTTTCATAGAGAAACCGTTAGGCAGCGTGAGATTTAAAATGCTGGTTTGATCGTTATGGAGCCAGGTTTCACATATGAACAGAATATCTGGATTTTCGTCCATAATGAGAGTGTTGACTTCTGCATGGTGTTTTACAAGAGATCTAACATTCAATTGCAGAACCCGGAGGGAGGGTAGTTTGGGTATCGCTGCTGTACCACTTACCAGGCAGGGCAGGGGCGTTGCAAAGTTGCAGGATTCACACTGGAGTGCAGTTTGTCCGAGGTGACCTTTGAGCTTGTTGCATATAGTTTTGGCGTTTAGTGCGTGGAGATGATTTCTGTCATAGCTGACTCGAAGTGAGGGATTTTGTGCAGGGGGACTGGCGAGAGGCGATGTCTTGGCAATGACGGGCGCAGACGGGCTTGCCTTAGGCGCTCCCGCTGCGCTCGTCCGCTGCGCTTCCTAGACAGGCACATATCAAGGAAAGGGGAGGGTGTGGCCTAAGGTAGGCGTGGCCTCGTGACCTCGCCGTCAATGGCGGCAGGCAGGTGATTCTGCCAGGAATATGTTGCAGCGAGAAGCGCTGTTCAGGGGGTTTCTGGTGCTCGTTTCTGGACAAGCCAGGTGAGTGAAAGAGGCTTAAAAACAATTATTCAGCGAAATAAGGTGACACAGAAAATACAAAATTTTTAAAATGGTGGACTCCCGGCTTCCGCCTCAGGAGTAGTCAGGTTCTGATTTTCGTGGCGCTGCGAGCGGAGTTTTATACTCGGTAGAGCGGTGGGCGTGGCCTAAGGTAGGCGTGGCCTCGAGACCTCGCCGTCAATGGCGGCAGGCAGGTGATTCTGCCAGGAATATGTTGCAGCGAGAAGCGCTGTTCAGGGGGTTTCTGGTGCTCGTTTCTGGACAGCCAGGTGAGTGAAAGAGGCTTAAAAACAATTATTCAGCGAAATAAGGTGACACAGAAAATACAAATTTTTTAAAATGGTGGACTCCCGGCTTCCGCCTCAGGAGTAGTCAGGTTCTGATTTTCGTGGCGCTGCGAGCGGAGTTTTATACTCGGTAGAGCGGTGGGCGTGGCCTAAGGTAGGCGTGGCCTCGTGACCTCGCCGTCAATGGCGGCAGGCAGGTGATTCTGCCAGGAATATGTTGCAGCGAGAAGCGCTGTTCAGGGGGTTTCTGGTGCTCGTTTCTGGACAAGCCAGGTGAGTGAAAGAGGCTTAAAAACAATTATTCAGCGAAATAAGGTGACACAGAAAATACAAAATTTTTAAAATGGTGGACTCCCGGCTTCCGCCTCAGGAGTAGTCAGGTTCTGATTTTCGTGGCGCTGCGAGCGGAGTTTTATACTCGGTAGAGCGGTGGGCGTGGCCTAAGGTAGGCGTGGCCTCGAGACCTCGCCGTCAATGGCGGCAGGCAGGTGATTCTGCCAGGAATATGTTGCAGCGAGAAGCGCTGTTCAGGGGGTTTCTGGTGCTCGTTTCTGGACAGCCAGGTGAGTGAAAGAGGCTTAAAAACAATTATTCAGCGAAATAAGGTGACACAGAAAATACAAAATTTTTAAAATGGTGGACTCCCGGCTTCCGCCTCAGGAGTAGTCAGGTAACGTTTACTCACTACAAAACCAGGTTCCGTATTACACATAGTGCTCCGGTGGTGTAACAGGCACATGAACCCGCTTTGTGCACCCTCTGTGGACTTTGGTATAAGAAGAGGCCACAGACACTTCAGAAGCCCCTTCTGGTGAGTCATTCCACCTTAATTATTATTTCAATTACACCGCAAAAGAATCGATTTGATAGTTTCTGAAACATATTATTTTTGTCTGCCTAAAGTTCTGGGTGCTTGGTGTCTTAGCAGCCATCTAAGTGATGAGACGTAGCGTTATATTGAACACCAAAGGCTGTGTTATGAAAGTGCCCTGGGGGCACAAGGGGCCTTTGCGACAGGTTTGCGAGCTCCTGGGGTACTTTGGTATTACAGAAGAGGCTGCAGACGTTTGAGTGGCTCCTTCTGTAATACGAATAGGATTGGTGCACATAAAGGGCCAGCACTATCTTCAGAGGGCGGTCCCTCATTTGCATGGAGGTGCCCCATGCAAATGAGGGAATCCCCATGCCTCTGTGCCAGCGCTGTATTACAGATGCTCTCTGGAGGCGCACTGACAGTGGTAGTGCACTGTCAGTGCACCCACTGATGGCAGCCCTCTTGAGGGAATGAAGGAGGTTCCAAGGACCACCAGACATCCCATTGCAGGTGGGTGCAGTCACTGACTGCACCTGCCTTCAAGGGGATCTCTAATCTGCACATATGATTTTCAGTGAAAGGAAAAATCTGAAGGAAATACCCATCCGTAACACTACTCCGACTACTGGAAACTTCTTAGAGATTCTCCACCAAAGTAAAAGCAAGTCCATAAACTTGTCCTCTCTACCCATTATCCCCCCCCCCCCTTTGGTATAATTATTGCAGACTTGGTTGTTACTGGAGCACTTTTGATACATTTAACAAAATATACCTGACACTCATTAATTAAAGTTGCTGAATACATATGATATATGAATACATACATATTAATCTTGTCTGATATTCTTGCTGATTAGGTTAAGCAGCCAGTAAGAAAGCACCAAATACAATTTTTTTTCTTTTTTTTTGTTAAATGAGTTTTATTAGAGAATAAAGCCCAGAAAGTACAAAAAATAGCATGTTCAAGTAGTAAAGTAAGTAAAACAACTTACAATTAATACATATGAAAAAGATGCAATTAAGCCAGAGATGAACGAAGAGTACATAACAAGGAAAAAATTTAACATTATGAAAATTGAATAGATCTTATCTGTGTAAGAAACTACAGTAAGAAATGTTATTATGAAAAGGAGAAAAGAATAAAAAGAAATGGGCAAAAGGAAGAAAATGTAGGAAAAGGAAGAGAGAAAGAGAAAAAGAGAAGAAGAAGGAAGGATAAAAGAATAGGAAAAAAGAAATTATGAAAGAGGCAAGTTAGAAGATAAATAAGTGGTGAACGGTAACCATAATAAATCAGATTTGATTTGTAGGTGGGTTGACATATAAGAAACTGAAGCAATTCTGTGTTCATCACAAATTAAATTCCACCACTGTAAGAATGATAACTTAGAATTGTCTTCCCAGCAAATTAATATAACCTTAAATGCAACAGCAATAAATAAGTCAAATAAAATAGATTTGGAGGGAACCTAGTCAAAATCAGGAGACATAGTGCCTAGAAATATTTTATGGATACTAAAAGGGAGATTATAGGAAAAAATCAATAAACATTTTGACCACATATTTTTCCAAAAAGTATTAACCTGAACACAATAAAAAAGTAAATGTAATAATGAACCTTCAGCATTAAGGCAGGACCAACAAGAGAATGAAACTAAGTGGTTGAATTTGTGAAGTGAAGAGGGAGTAATAACAACTCTATTGTAAATAAAATGTAGAGATTGTGTGATGTTTGCAGCCTTGGAGGTTCTAAAGAGTTTCTGCCATATTTTGTCCCATTGATGACTAGTCAATTTTTGAGATATGTCATGCTCCCATTCAAATTCAACCTTAGACTTAGTGCGAAGGTATGGTACATTAGATAAAGCTTTATATATGAACGAGGCACTAGGTATAATGTTAGTGGGAACATCATATAGAGGAGTGTCAGGTGAAAATGAAAGTGGGAAAGGTTGAGAGGTGAATTTCTGCAGGCAATTTTGATGAGATGGAACTAGAATATCATATTAATGAAGACATGAATCAGGTAGAATAAAAATCTCTTGTAATTGACGGAAAGGCAGAATCACTTCATTAGCAAACATTTGAGAAACATAAAAAAATGCCCTTTTCTTTCCAGTGTTTGTAATAAAACGATTTGTGACGAAATTTAATATGTCTGTTAAACCATAATGAAGAAGCTAGGAAAGATTGATATTCGTCAAAAGTTTTAAAGAAAAGTGTATGTAATAGATGATGAGAGTATTTCAAAATCGGATATTGAGAAATAAAAGTACAGTTGGACATAAATATCACATCCTGAAAAGAAAAATCATTTAACAAGGAACTTTCAACAGAAACCCAAGAAGGTTGAGATACATCTTGATAATCTTTATACAAAGCATAAAATTGGCGAATCAAAAATGCATTATGATACAATCTAAAATCTGGAAATCGTACACCCCCTTCAGATTTGGGGCGGGATAGTTTGGATAGTGCCATACGAGCACGTTTATTGTTCCAAAGAAATTTAGTACAAATAGAGTTAATGTGGGAAAAATAATAATTATGAATTTTGAAAGGTAACATTAACAAAATAAATAATATCTGGGGGACAATCATCATTTTATTTGTATCAAGTCTTCCCCACCAAAACAAAAAAAAGGGAGACCAAGATGATAACAAATTGGTTATTATCGGGCTATACCGACCGGTATTTGGATACTGAGATGTAGGGCATCTCAAAATACAGATTCGGTAATTTTACAGAATCAGTAATTTTACCGACTTGGTAATTTTACTGATTCAGTAAAATTACTGATTCGGTAAAATTACCGAATCTGTATTTTGACATGTAGGTAGCACTGTGAACAGTGCTACTGTCAAGAACGCTGTACCTGAGTCTCCTGAGTTCTGTGGGGGCGATCAGTTGAAGGTCATCTAGAAGAGAATTTCCCAATTCCCAAACACCCCTGGTCCCAGAGAACTCTGAGCCCAGGAATGAGGGGGAAAGGGGAAGTGGATAACGTACAACAGAGAGACTGCCACACCCTGGTGTCTTCAGCTTACCGGCACCTGTAAGAATAACATAACATTAATACATTCCCACAAGCTTGACCTTAGATAGCTCAGGCTATTATCGATCCAAATGCTGCTTCTCTTGTACCTGTAGTTGGTGTGGAATTTGCCTCTCTCTGGAAGAGGAGAAGAAGTAGGTATCTTGCTTCACCAATGGAAAGAGATGGAGACTGATGCGAAGACTACACTTGGTGAGTAAGAGAATATGACTACATGCGCATATAGATATCCCCCTAAACACTTCCTAGACAGTAAGTTCTGTGTAGTTAAAGGCTAAATTCAGTTCTCCAATGAATCCTCTTGGTACATAGAGTCTGGGTTGAATGTTCTTACACAACTGCTGATGTACGGGCAATAGCCACTACCCATATGCCAAGTCTTTATCAAAAGTCTTTTGAAATATGTTCTCAAGAATTCAGTGACGGAATTGGTACTTGAATTCACAACGGACTAGCTCCAAGAAACTGCTTCTCTATCAGAATTTCTTTGGAAGCAACTTGAATATCACAAAGTTCAAATGGTCAAAGGCTTACCGTTACTCTCGGACCAAGCAGCACGGCAAAACGAGAGTTGAGAGATAACGGAAACCAGACCTTATTCATGAAGGCTATTCAACTGCAGACGGGACTGCTCACGAAGAATTCGTAGCTCACTGGGTCTTCTCCAAATTCGAAAGGAATCTTGTTTTGACGAGCCGCAACAGGAATAGAGACGCCAAGGAAGAGGCTCTCTGGAACGAAACCGGCTCCCTCAAATACTTCAGTTGAAGTGCGCAGCACCAGAGCAGGGCGCGCACGAAATGGCGCAACTGCTGCAAAAGACTAGAACGCTAACCGAAGGTTGGCGTTTTCAAATAACGGAACAACTGGAAGTTCTCCACCTGAACTGCGCCACCAATTGACTCCAACTGGCAGAAGATTGGAGATGAGGTAAACTGTTACTCCGTCTTGGTGAAGTCCAGGTTCCTGCAAGCTTCGACACCAGAGCGGGCTTGACAGTACCCCCCACCAAAGCCCCCTCCCCAGGCTTCTGCTGGTAAGTCTTGTGAAAAGCAGACACCAATCTAGGAGCGTGAACATTACAGCTAGTCTCCCAAGATCTTTCCTCTGGACCGAAACCTTTCCAGTCCACTAAGTAAAACAATTTCCCTCTTTTAATCTTTGAATCTAGGATTCTCTTAACTTCAAACTCTTCCGAGGATTGGACTGGAAATGAAGTGGGTGGAGTTTCCTGTCTAAGATGGGGAGGACTTTTCCTGACCAAAGAGACATGAAAGGTTGGGTGTATTTTCATGGTTTTTGGAAGAATGATTCTGACTCTAACAGGGTTGACCATCTTATCTACAGAGAAAGGACCCACAAATCTTGGTTGAAACTTGCGATTACCACGCAAACACATATGTTTGGTGGAAACCCAAACCTGATCCCCAGGTTCAAAAATGGGGCTTTCCCTACGCTTCCGGTCTGCCTGATCCTTGTAAATGGTCTTAGCCTTGGAAAGGTTAGCTGATGCTGCCTGATAAGATTGTTGCAAATTTGATAGAACCTCCTGAACTGCTGGAACCTCAACCTCCACCTTACCAACCCACATATTAGGATGCCTGCCTGAATTCAAAAAGAATGGGGAGAAACCTGTAGCTGAATGAACTGCATTATTGTAAGCGAACTCCGCAGTACTAAGCAAAGAGGGCCACTCGCCCTCTTGATCCATTAGATACATGCAAAGATATTGCTCTAGATCCTGATTCACCCGCTCAGTCTGTCCATCAGTCTCTGGATGGAAACTGGTGGACAAACGAGAATCTACCCCAATTCCTTTCAAAAAGGTCCTCCAAAAACGGGACACAAATTGTGGCCCTCGATCGGAAATCACCACCTTAGGAATTCCATGAAGTTTTAAGATGTGCTGAACAAATAAAGTGGCCAACTGGGGAGCTGTGGGAAGGGCTTTCAAAGGAATGAAATGACTCATCTTGGTGAATTGATCCACCACCACCCAGATGACGGAGGTACCCTGACTGGAGGGCAAATCCACAATGAAATCCATAGAAATGGTATGCCAGGGGGATGGGGCTACAGGTAATGGTTGAAGGAGACCCTGTGGGGACTGCCTTAAACTCTTTCCCTTGATGCACTGCTCGCATGTGGCTACGTACTGCCTCACCTGAGTGTCCATGCCAGGCCAAATAAAATCTCTTTTCACCAACTCCAAAGTCTTTGCAAAACCCTTGTGTCCAGCCAACAAATGACCATGGGACAAGTGAATGATTTCATTTTGCAGATCTTCATTTGGAACAAATATCTTTCCATGGAGATAGGGTGTTCCCTCCTTGACCTCTCGATCTGGACCCTCGGACTTCCAGCCTTGAAACTTCTCCTTAGAAAACTCTTCGCGAATCCGTGTGCCCAAGTTATCATCTACAGAAGTGGCAATAATCTTCTCTTTTGGAATAACAAAATGCTCTTTCGGGTGTTCAGCTTCACTCCCCAATTCCAGTCGGGATAAAGCATCAGCTTTAGCATTTGCTGCTCCAGGTTTGTAGGTTAGGACAAAGTGATAGTCTGCGAAGAATAGAGACCATCTCAATTGTCGAGGAGTGAAGGTGCGAGCTGACCTTAGAAATTGTAAATTTCGATGATCAGTGAAAACCGTAATAACATGTCTGGCTCCCAATAAGTAATGTCGCCAGACCTGGAAGGCATCCTTCACTGCCAATAGTTCCTTGTCTGCTATTGAGTAGTTTATTTCTGCAGGAGACAATTTCCGAGAATGATATGCAACCGGGTGGAGCTGACCAGTATTCTTCTGTCGCTGAGACAAAATTCCCCCAAGGCCCAAATTCGAAGCATCAGCCTCCACAAAAAAATGGTTCATTCAAATCCGGATGTTGCAACACTGGAGCAGTGGTAAATGCCTCCTTCAACTGCTGGAATGCTTCCTCCGAAGCTGGTCCCCAAACGAATTTCTCGTTCTTCTTTAACAATCGAGTAATGGGACTCACTTTGCTGGAGAAATCGGGAATGAACCGCCTGTAAAAATTGGCGAAGCCTAAGAAACTCTGTATTTCTTTGACGGATGGAGGAGCAGGCCAATTCTTGATGGCTTGAAGTTTTGAGTCATCCATTGACACTCCTTCTGGGGAAAGAATGAGACCGAGGAATTCAACCTTGGACGAATGAAAGACGCATTTCTCCAACTTCACATACAGTTGATGTTCCAATAGCCGCTCCAAAATGGCACGCACATGAATCACATGTTCTTCCAAGCTGTTCGAAAAAATCAAAATATCGTCAATGTAGACGACTGCAAAACGATCTAAATACTCTCGAAGGATGTCATTCATGAAGTGCTGGAAAGCTGCCGGGGCATTACACAGCCCCACTCTTTGCCTTCTGCCATGCGAACCAAATGATATGCCCCTCGCAAATCCAATTTGGTGTAGATTCGGGCCTCTTTAACTTGATCTAGTAACTCCGAAATGAGTGGCAGAGGGTAACGGTTCTTTTTAGTGACCAAATTTAACGCTCTATAATCAATGCAGGTCCTCAAGGTCCCGTCCTTCTTAGGGATAAAAAAAAGAGGGGAAGACACTGGAGATTTAGACGGTCGAATAAAACCACTCGCCAGGTGTTGATCAATGTATTCTTTCAAATGCAAATTCTCCGGTTCTGATAAAGCATAAAGAATTCGCAGCTCACTGGGTCTTCTCCAAATTCGAAAGGAATCTTCTTTTGACGAGCCGCAACAGGAATAGAGACGCCAAGGAAGAGGCTCTCTGGAACGAAACCGGCTCCGTCAAATACTTCAGTTGAAGTGCGCAGCACCAGAGCAGCGCGCGCACGAAATGGCGGAACTGCTGCAAAAGACTAGAACGCTAACCGAAGGTTGGCGTTTTCAAATAACGGAACAACTGGAAGTTCTCCACCTGAACTGCGCCACCAATTGACTCCAACTGGCAGAAGATTGGAGATGAGGTAAACTGTTACTCCGTCTTGGTGAAGTCCAGGTTCCTGCAAGCTTCGACACCAGAGCGGGCTTGACAGCTACAAGGCTTTAAGGATTCGTTATTTACAACCAATTATTAGTTGGTGGTAAATAAGGAATTCCTATGTAAATGCATAAATGTGCATTTACACCTGTGCCATGTGTCACACATACATGCCCTTAGGGCATGTATGTATGCCACATGGCATACAAGCACTAATCAGGGGTGCAACAGGGTGTCAAAGTGACACCCTGCCACCCTTGACTTTTTCGGTATTTACCGAATCGGTAATTACTGATTCGGTAATTGACATTCATTCCTATGAGACTCCAGGCCCAAAGGAATCAATGGCAAATACCGAATTGGTAAATACAGATTCAGTAAATACCAAATCTTACCGATTCGGTATTTTTTACCGAATTTTTATCTACATAGGAGTTACCGATTCTAAAATACTGAATCCGTAAAATTCGGTATTTTAGAATCGCCAATTTCCTATTACCTACATCTAGACCCAAATTCCTAAATATTGAATTTTTTGGAGGCACCATGTAAAATTAGTAGAATCAAACATATGTTGTTAACAGGAGTCATTTAAAGGAAAAATCTCAGTTTCGGAGAAATTTAATTTGTAATCTGAAACTTGAGAAAATAATACGATTTCCTGTAGAAAATGTGGTAGAGAAGATATAGGGTCAGACATGTAAATAAGAATATCGTCTGCATAAGCAGATAGTTTAATGTGATGGGATTTTACTTTAAAACCAGAAATCTGAGAGTTATTTCTGAGTCGTTGAAGAAAAGGTTTGAGACATAAGAAAAAGAGTAGAGGGGAAAGGGGGCAACCTTGGTGTGCACCTCTTTGCAGACAAAAATAAGGGGAGAAAAGACCATTAACAAATACACACGCTTTTGGATTTGTGTATAGCAATTTAACATAAGAAATAAACTTGGGACCAAAACTAACCATTGTAAAGTATAAATCATAAAATCCCAATTGATCCGGTCAAAAGCTTTTTCAGCATCTAATGATAGAGCTGCTAAAGGGGGATGGTATTTTTTGCTGAGAGTAAGAATATTACAAAACATTCTGGCATTATCAGAGACTAAACGACCTTTGAGAAAACCAGATTGATCTAGATTAATAAGAGTAGGAATAACATTCTCCAATCTGGTGGCTAATATCTTAGCAAACATTTTACAGCCATTACTGATTAATGATATAGGGTGAAAATTCTTACAGAAGGAAGGGTCTTTATTTGTTTTGAAAATAACAATAATAACAGCTTCTAAAAAAAGAACCAGAAGCTTTAGAATTGGATAGAAAAGAATTAAAAAGTTCCAGTAATTTGTGAGCAAAAATAGAAGAAAAAGCTGAAAACAATTCTACTGAAAAACCATCAGGGCCAGGGGCTTTGGATTTTTTCAGAGACTTAAGGTCATCAGAGATTTCCTGGAGGGAGATATCATCCTCAAGAGAGGTACAGATATCAGGAGAGGAAGCAGGTTTGGGAATATTTTGAAAAAAAGATGTTAAATCTCCCTCTGTTGGGTTAGTGGTTTCTGTGTATAAGGTATTATAGTACGATTGAAAAGTAGCAATAATATCAGAGTCAGAAGAAAGTAGTTGATATTTTACTTCTGAATGTATAGGGCCAATAGTTTTGTGTTCATATTTGATTTTTAAATAGTTTGCCAACATTCTTCCAACCTTATTTTGGCCCCCATGATGTTTGGATTTGATCTTAAGGAGGACGTTACAAGCATATACTGTGGCAATTTTGTTTAGATTAGATTTGGCTTTAATTAAATCTTGTAATACGGAGGAGGATTTAGAAGAGAAGTATGTATGTTCCAAAGTTTTGATTAGACTGAGAGTTTCTTTATATTCCTTACTCAACAGTTTTGTCTTCCTAGAAGCATAGGCAATGGTAAAGGCCCTAAATGATGCTTTGAAAGTGTCCCAATTATTATGTATTGAGGTACCTACAGATTTGTTAATTTCCAAAAATTCCTTAATAAAAGTGGTCGCTTCTGTAAAAAAAATACGGTCAGATAAAAGGTAATAATTAAACCGCCAGCGACCTTGTCTGAGAGGTGTTAGGGATGTATCCATAAACGTGGAAACAAGAGCATGGTCAGAAATAAAAATGGAACAAATTTCAAAGGATTGGAGATGGGGTAATAGTGACTTGGAAACTAAAATATAGTCAATACGAGATCTTGTGTGATGAACAGGAGAGAAAAAGGTAAATTCAGAGACATCAGGATTACATGTTTTCCGGGAATCAAATAAAGGATGTGAGGAAATAGCTGATTGGAATGAATTGTAGGTTTTATCAGGTTTAAATTTATAATTTGAAAGTCTGTCAGAAAAAGGATCTAGCCAATTATTAAAATCTCCACCAAGTATCACATTAGGGTTAGATAAAGACATCAATTTCATTTTTATAGTGTGCCAGAAATCTGGGTCTGATTTCACCGGACCATAAACATTAAAAAAAAGTAATCAGTGTTTTGTTGATAAGGGCGTCAACTAACACCCAACGACCGGCAGAATCACATTCTGAGGACATTATTTGAGCATGAATAGATTTGTGAAACAATATATCGCAACCCCACCATGACGATCAATAGCTGGTGAAAAAACAATTTGATTAACCTAATAGCATTTGAGTTTTAAAGATTCAATATTGTTACAATGGGTTTCCTGTAAAAAAGCAACTTGAGCTTTAAGTTTAGCCAAATGAGACAATACCTTTTGATGTTTGACGGGATGACCTAGACCATGAACATTCCACGAGACAACATTAACCATGTAGTTGGATTAGGTAATATGGAAGAAAACAGGAACATGAGGCTGCATATTCAACATTAAAGAATCTGTGGGACCAATGAAAACAACAAGAAAGACACCAATTATTCTGTGTTGAGAAGAGAACATTACAAAGGACATGACATGTAATGAACAGTAGAATCGCTGACATAAAAGAAGAATAAAAATAGGAAGAAGAGAAAGGAGAAGAAGGATATAGAGATAAAAAAGGAAGTAAGTAGACGGATCAAAAATGAACAGTAGAATCCTCATAAATGGAAGAAAAAATAAATTAAAAAAAGGAAAGAAAGAAAGGGGGAGAAGGACAGGAAGATAGAAGAGGGAAATAAGTAGACAGATCAAGGAGGAAAATTCAGACTTGAAGAAAGAGAGAAACATGAGTTAAGAGAAGCATGGTGACTGCGAAGAACACGGACACCCATAAGAGAAAAATATCAAAAAGAAGAACCTCAAAACGAACAAAGAGAACCAACAACAAGTAAAGATTATGCAAGCCAAACATTTGAAAATAGATTAACAATCCTGAAAAGGAAAGATAAGTTAGACTTTTGTGAGCAACGTATCGATCCTGAAATAAAAGGAACATTAGTTATTAGTCTCCATGCCGTGAGATGAAATGGTATTGAGGAAAAGTTTAAGTTTTGCAAGGTCATCAAAAGAACGTGGCCGACCATCATGTGTGATTTTACAGAGGCATGGGTAAAAGAATTCCATATTTGAGGTTGAGTTGTCTCATTTGAGGACGTAAAGCAAGAAATTATTTACAAAGGGCATTTGTAGTAAGCATGGGCGGAAAATCCGTTTCGCTCGCAGATTTTGCGGATTTTCGGTAAATTCGCAATCCGCGAGATTCGCGAATCTCCCGCAAAATCCGCAAATCCGCGAGCAGCGGATTTTGCTCGCACTGCTCGCACTGTTCGCGTGAGTTCGCGGCTTCCCAATACAACTTCGCGCCCCGCGAATAAGTGCAAAATTGCAGAAATACGATCTTAGCAAAACTGAAACTAATTACCAGGTTCAAAAGTTCAGGCTCATCATTAGTAGCCATTTCCTGTAGTGCTTCCTGAGGGGCCCCTCCAGAGTTCAGTTGCCAGTTGCAACTATTATGTGACCCTGCTCTGAACCTCAGAATAGTTACACATATGCCACAAAGGTCCTGAATTACAGCTAAGGGAGACAAGCAGGAGCCAGGCTGGAAGTTCAAATCCATTAATCAGCCCCTAATTCATTATTGTCAGTTGGGGCAGGGCAGGTGTTGTAACTAATTTTGCAACAATGAAAGCACTTAGCAAGTGCAAAAGATCACTAATCAGGAAGCACTAAGGAAGCAGGTGCCAGCTAAAAAAATATTCTGTGACACATTAATCAGCCCCAAATTAATTCAGGTCACTTGAGGCAGGGAAGGTGTGCTTGCGTGTCCACAATAATGTACACTGACTGGACAACCAGAGGGTGCTGTGATGAAACAGATGGTGGCATGGGTGGGCCAGAGGGTGGCATGAGTAGTCAGAGAGTGGCAGTGGTGACAGAGAGTGGCAGTGATGAAGAAGAGTGTCCCAAACAGGCTGGACACGTAGAAACAACAAGTTCGCGAAACTTGCGACCCGACAGGTAAGTTCGCAATTTGCGAAATTGTACAAAACCCTCGCGAACTGGCAGAAACCCGCGCAAACACAAAAAAAAAAATCCGCAAATTCGCGAGAATTCGCGGATTTTGCGGATTGCGAGTTCGCAAATCCACAAAATTCGCGAACGCGAGATTCGCAAAATTCGCCCATGCTTAATTTGTAGCATTAGAGATGTCTTGAGAAATAAAGATGTTATGGCCTGACCATGTTAGACAACGTTTAAGCCTCACTGCCCTCAGGACATGCATATTTTCAGTAAATTCCAAAAAAAGCATTATAATTCCACGTGGCTTGTTTGACATGGGATGCAGACGGCCCAGGCGAACGAAACTTCTGTAGAAATGCTACCAAGTCAGTCCCTTCAATATTCTCCGGGAAGACCATAATGGCGTAGGTTATTTCTGCGATTATGATTTTCAAGGTCCTCAGTGTGAATTTTTAACTTGGGGATTTCTAGTTTAAGTAGTGGGATTTTCAAAGAAACATCTTGGATATCGCTAACCCTTTGCTCAAGTTCCAGTACTTTATCCTCCATGATGATCCATCTTTCCTCAATCTGTTTGAACTTTTCATTAGTAGTGGTCATAAAAGGCTGCAGACCACGTACCTCATCTAATATAGAGTCCAAAACAGGATTCTGTGAGGAGAGTATAGGAGAGGGTGGGTCGTTCTTATGCCTTTTTGGTTTTGTACCAGTGGAGGAGGATCTCGCAGCGTGAAGGTCGTTGGCCATAATGAACACTTAAGATGAACAAGTTCACTTATGAGGCTTATGTTGATAAAGAGTTTGGTATGTCGTATGTTGCAACAAACAACAGGACTTGTGGCCACTAAAAACTAGGCATGAGCGATTTCAACATTATATGGTCATCCAAATAAGGAAGCAAAAATTCACTATGGGGAAAAATTGACCCATAATGCCATACATTGAAGAAAAAAGCACCCGGAGAGGCAAGAACCTTTCAACACATGCACCAGGTTGATAAGGTCTGACTAATATCAAGAAAGGTTCATAGTAATTCAAAACCGACAGAAAAAACAAAGCCACTGAGAGAAAATAAAAAGTTCCATTAGAACGGGTGAAAGGAGCCATACATACTAGGAGGTTGAGGCTCACAAAGTATTATACATGAAGGGCAACTCAGCGAGGGGCAGAATATTGTTGCTTGGCATGCTGGTACACTCGTAGGTGGCAAAAGCGGCAGAAAAACAAAGACGCAAGTGCTGCGTTATAAAATGGCGGCTGCTCGCTTCGTTATGAGGAGAAATCGCCACGAATAAAATACCGGGTAACAAGACAGTAAATGTCCTTGAAAATGCCCACCGCAGACTCACCGCATTGCTATAATGCAGTGACCGCTACAGTATAGTACAATAACGGGCAAAAGAGGTACAAATAAACGACCGGAGTCCCGCGTCGGAACGGAGCTCACGCAGGGTCCGCCATGTCGCTTCAGCAGCCAAGCCACGCCCCCACAATTTTTTTTCTGATGTAAAGATTTTCATGCACCATTTCTCCAGAGAATGTGAGAGTCTCGCTGTTCGTTTTAATACTTTCAATCTAAGGTGTTATCATCAAACCTACTGGTCCTTCTCGCTTTAATTTGTCAATTTCCTGGTAGGACCTCTTTCAACTATTTTACTACTAATGGAAGTACAACAAGGTCCAAAGAAAGAAGTTTCTTTTTTAACTTCCTTTTTTTATTTCGGGTCTGTTCTGCATAAAGAACTTCAATTTCTTTCCTCAAATACTTAATGGAAGAATTTGATGGCTAGCGTGCACAAGTGATTGAAATGTAATCAATTTCAACATCCAGCCCCGTGCATGGGTGGATTTTAATAACATACTTTGACATATTCAGGGGACGTCTCTTAATTTCATCACTGTACTTTGCTAAATCTAAGAGATTGCAATTCATTTTTAAGTTTGAGTTTATTAAATAAAACAAGAAAAAGAATAGCAATACAATGAATAGAACCAATCCTTTTTAACATAAAAGTATGCATTAGAATACAAATATATAAGGATAAGGTAGTTAAGCTGTATGCAAATAGAAATATACAATAGAAATAATAAAAGGAAAGGGGGGCATAGGGATGGAAACAATATACCATTACTATTTAACAATTAAGAATAATAATACAACAATGTAAACATAACAATACCTGAATAGGAATAATGTATTATGACATAGAGGTGTTCAGAAACTTTTAAATGTGTGGGGGTGAAGCGGCATTAGGAGAAACTCCAGGTGGTTTCTTCACATCATCTGAAATGATGTTGATTTTTTACAAGGAGAGGCAGACACAGATAAATAGCAGTGGCAGCTGGTGAAGTTTGAGTGTGGTGAGGCTGGGGTTGCAAAGGTATGTGTTAACATAACATTAGGGTAGCACTGGATTTTTTTGCGAGGCCGGTTGCGATTCCCTATGCATATCTTGTTTTAAAACTTAAATAATGTATTTTCAAGAACAGTTTTTTAAAATAAAAAGAGCAAAAAACAATAGTTGTTTTTAACTTCAATTGTTCCCAGTTTAACGGAAGTCATTATTTTTACACATTTTTGTGTTGCAGCAATATATAAAGGAAATTAGCAAGGAATTGAGCACAACAATGCTGTGGTGAGCAGAAGCAGAAAAAGCTCAGTTGAAATGAAATTCTTTTAAAAGACAATTTTTAATTAGGTGGCTGTTCAAACAGCCAGGTGCCAGCATCCTGCTGACTAGTCATGGCAAATGCAAATAAAAACAATCATGCATGCTCTGCACTACAGGCGGCATAGGTAAAAGCTTCAACAGAGATATGTCAATTAATTTTACTATTGATCAAAGGTACTTCGTGGCGAAAACAAATGCAACGTCATTTGCTCCAAAAAGAGAAGGGAACTCTGCAAAGCTAATTCATTCAGTGTTTTGTTGAGTTCAGATCTAGTTGTATGACCCCCAAATCAGTTGTGAAGGAATATTTGGATGTGGAAAAAATAACAGTACATGCGTTTTAATAAGTCAGTTCTGACATTCTCTCACTGTATTTTTTTTGCAGCTTTTATAAAGGCCAAACTCCACCGAAGATACTGTTGCACTTTACATGAGTACCATTTGCACGAGACAAGGACATATTCATGTTCTATAACGACAGTGAGAGTAAGTTATTTGCCCAGATCCACAGGATGTTGAGCTGACACCAGGACTCGATCCTAGCTCACCACTGAAAAACTGGCCGCTTTGAATTTCACATTGTCTCCTGTAAAGACAATATGCCAGTCATAACATGTCACAAGCACATCTCATGGGATCATTTTGTTTACAAGGACAACCATCTACTTAAAATAGCACCCCATATTAAACTCTAAAGAATTGTAAATACGTTCCCCTCTGTATTTACAAATTACATTCATACAATAAAAATCCCTCCCTCCTGATCCTAAAAAGAAACTTTAAGAAAGTATGAAAACGATGTGTCCATTCCAGCATGCAAATATAATACATGTATACATTTTATTGAGATTATCATACAGCAGTGATGGTTGATTGAATTGCTTACTTTACTTTCTTCAAATAGGCCGGGCCCGAGCAAGTCACTTTCTCATTTCCCCAGCTGCAAAGTTTTTTTTTCTTCATTTGACTGCCAGTCTGAAAGGCATCAGTAGGACTGACTCCGTTGAATCTTCAAGTGAAGCAAGGCAAGTTCTTTCAATGCACTGGACATCTGCAGTGTCTGATGTCCACAAGGCTGCAGGTGGTGGAAAAGGAGTCCAAAAAAGTCTGCAGAGCGGGAAGCAGACACCTTGAGTCGGCGAAGTGCCTTCAAAATTCATGAAGACAAACTGCGCAGACTTTCTTGGCTTCCCGGCTGCCTGTAGCCTTAACTCCACCCTTTCCTAGCACATTACACGGTGGGGGCTACCCCAGCATGTGACGAGAGGGGAAAGGATGGGGTGACCATGTTCTCACCTTTCTGATTGACGGGAAGCCCCAGAGATACAGGGCTTCTGTGAAACACACCCAGGGCTGATTTCATCCCCAAGGCATCAGGGGGAGGAGACTGGTCGACAAGGCTTTGTCTTTGCCGAGCTGATGACCACACAGGCCTCAGGGCCGTGAAAGCTTCAGCCCGGCAAATTCTCTACACTTTGGGCACACCCAGGGGCAGCATTTTAAGGAATGCTTGCTTCTGTAATGGACGGAAGCAAGCACAGTGAGTGACAGGGTGCATGAGCCCAATAGCCAGAAAGCACAAAATGTGTGCACAATTATTTTAAAAAAAAACATTTATGTGACAACAAATTGCTTTTATTTACTCCTGTCCTTGGCAATGAAAGTAAAGGGGGCAGAGCCCCGACGCCCAAAAGCAGAAACCACAAATAGGTTGCTAATGGAAGCCATAATACATCTCTTTTAATTGCTAGGGAAATAGGGGAAAAGTAATTGGTATCTAGTCAGTGATGGAAACTAAAAGCGTTCCACCAAGACCTAAATGTAACTTTGTCTGCTGCTTCCAATTAGAAGCTATTAAATGAAAGGCAGTAGCTATCAGTAGATCTAAAAGTTTAAAACTCAATGAGGAGTGAGGCCATTGGGGTGATAATCTGCCCAAAAATAAATTTGTGAAAGAGAAAGGGATCTCAACATTAAAAATTATCTGAATTTGAGACCCAAACAGTTGCTGGAATGGATGGATGGGGGACATTCAAATAACATGTGTTTTAAATCAGCATATGGACAAGGGCAGGATCAGCAAGTAGAGGACATATCTGATGAAAAAAAGCTAGGACCAATGGTGAAAATAATACTCAGTGATAAATAAAATAAAGGGTGTGTGTGGTATTTGCAGCACGAGACGTTTTGTGAAGTTTAAACCATATTTGTCCCATAAAGTGATAGGCTAAATCTGTGAGAAATCCTTCTCCCAAGCGATTCGCTGTGGTGGGGAGGCAGACTGTGGGGCTGCGGTGGAGATTCCCCCGCCACGCCACAACTTAGGTCAGAGCACAGTTGCGCCAGATCGCGCCAGGGCCTATGGGCGGGCACCCATCATTACATGAGGCCGCACGGGGGACAGGGCCCGTGGCGAGCCTGTGAGGCACCCATGTAACAACAGTGGGCCCTTGTCTATACTATAAGGGGGCGAACCGCTAGCGACCCAGCAAAAAAAGGAAACAGGAAAAGGAAAGGAAAAGAGCCAGCCAAAAAGGAAACAGCCACCACAGAGGAGAAAGGAACCCATGCCAACCTGAGGCAGGCCACCAAACAGAAGAGCGAATGCCAACAGCCCAGAGAAGCAGCAAACGAACCCAATGGAGAGGAGAACCCTCCAACAAGGCACGCTTGGCAAGGAGCAGGGGCACCACCCGAAGGCAGTGACCCAAAGGGAGAAGTCCCTCAGCGGAAACAGAAAACACAAAACACACACCACGCAGACCACGGGAGAGGAGCAGAGAAGCGGAGCTGGGGATGAGTAAGAGGCAGCAGCGGGCCACACAATGCAAGCCACCCGACAGAGGGCCGCCAGCAATCTGGGGAAAAAAGACATGACCACCACCCCCCCACCCCCCCCCAGACCACACACCTCAGGCCGTGGGCAGAGGCCGGAGCCCAGAGCAAACACAGGCACAGAGGAGCATAGCCACAACCAACAGCGCACCCAAATCAGGCAAAGCAAGCCTGGAACAGCGCGAGGGAAGGAACTAGCAGCATGCAAACCAAGATGGAGGAGAAGAGCAGCCCCAACAGGATGCGCCCAGAGAGGAGCTGGGGAAGCAGAACACACACCCACAGAAGCACAGCCCCTGCCAAGGCACAACCCAGCAGGGCAGCAGGGCAGCAGGGCAGCAGGGCAGCAGAGCCGGGCCCGGAGACAGCAGCAAGTCCCCGGCGAGGAGCAGAGCAGCCCCAGCAGGAAGCACCCCAAGCGGAGCTGGCTGAAGGCACAGAAAACGGATGCCAGGCCCCAACCCGGAAATCCAGTGTCAAAACAGGCAGCCAAGCCGCAAGGCGGCAACCACACCCTGAACAAACCAGCAGAGGCAGCAGCCAGAGAACGCCCCACAGCCGTAGGCACAAATCCTGGCAGCAGGAGAAGGACCCAGACCACAGCAGGCAATCTGGCAGGAGGCGTCCAAAGGAGCCACGCACCCCAACACCACCAGAGCAGGGCAGCCCAAGGGAAGAGCAAAGCAACAGCACAGCGCCAGCACACAGGGAAGCCAAGAATGCCGACGGATGTAGCTCAGAGGCAGATCACATGCATCGGATGGGTTCAAACCCCGGCATCCCCAGGAGCCTCCGCAGCCCAACAACCTGAAGAGAAAGAAAGAACAGCTGCAGCAGCAGGGGCTCCATGTTGAGACGGCCACTTGTATTCCAGGACAAAAAAGGAAAACGTGCAGACTTACGAAGCCCATCCAAAACCTGCCAATACACCGGCAGTAAGCAATGAGCGACAACCCAGACTACCTTCAACGCTAAGCAGAAGAGGGGGGCACCAAACAACAAGGCCCCCACTTCCAGCTGCAGTCAAATACACCAACAGCCAAGCCCCAGAAAGACGAGCCTCCAGTAACCCAGAAGGACCCGGGAGGCCAGTTCAGCAGCCGCAAAGGGCTGCCAGAAACCACACACATGTGAACCAAAGAGCCGGCCGAGAAACCAAGCCTCCCAGCAACTCCAGCAGGCCGGGAGGCAAGGAACCAGATACCCCAACCACACAGCCAGGCAGCCGGATGGGGTAAAACAGAAATAGAAGCCACTCAAGCCCAGCAGGAGCAGCACCAGCATCCACAATCAAGTCTGTCGATAGACAGAAAATAGAACAGGTAAGTGCTGCTTAAGTGCTGCTTATGTACTCCCAGTGGGAGGGGCTGTATTAGGGTCCCAGCATGCCTCTGCTCTTTTTTTCTGTCGGGAGATGGTTATCTCCAATATGTAAATGAATGGGACGAGGACATAAGTGACCTGGGGGTAATGGCCTATGAATTTGTCAGTGTCCAACTGAACACTGTCAAAGGTATCTGAGGTGCTGAAGGGGCCAGCCCAACTGAGAAGGGTGACTAAGGTCCTTGGGGGATGTGAAGAGACAGTTTGTGGGTATGGTTAGAAAAGATGGGTGGGTAGAGACAAGTGGTCGGAGAATATTCAAAGAAGGCCAGAAGAAGGCACAACAGTATCTGAAGAGAGGCAGGGTGGGCTGAAGAGAAACACAAGAAGGTCTAAAGAGAGAAAATGGAGGGCTAAGAAGATATCTCTTTTCGACATATAATGATTTACATGGACAGAATGTGATGACTTTCACTGATAAAAATGACAAGCACAAACTGAATAATTGTGGTTATGAAATTCAGTGTTACTTTTAATCCTTTCCACAAAAATGCTAATTCTAATGTCATTAAAAAGAATGCATTCAATAAAGTTTGTTCAGCGACAGACATCACAATATGTCCCGATGGGAAAAAACGCATTAGAGAGTTTCAGCGGTAACCTTAAAAATGAAACCCAGCAAATTAACATGCCTTTCAGAAACCCATAACAATACTTAGTGGTGCCTCATTTATTCTGAGACTAATAAAAAAAGCACATTACTACAGACATTCAAATAATACCGTGCACTGGGAACATTTGCAAAGAGAAATATGAAGCCGACTTATGGTAATTTGGGAAAATAATTTTCAAAAGGAAATAGTTCTATGTGATTTTCTTTTTTTTATCTAAAACACGGTTATAGTATTCATTATTATCATTTTCAATAGAAAAAGCTGTAAAGGGAAAAACTTTAAATGTATTTTGTAATAAATGATAATGGCCCGAGCTACATATATATATGTCACCTCAGACATTTTGACGTTGGACCCTCTTGGTCTGCTGGAGCCTGAGGCCTTCTGAATGGGTCACCTTTTCTTGATATGCCATGATCTAGGAGTCTCATGGAGATGCAGCATAGCCAACATAAAGACGTTCTTCACCAGAAACCCTTATGTGTGGGTTGATAGTAAATAACATGGGGAGATGACTTTGGGTGAAATCAGAAGACTTTGGGCCTGATTGCGATGTTGGTTGGAGTTGCCTCCCACCAACACCGTTTTGGGGAAGGAACCGCCCGACCATAGGTCAGCAGTTCCGAAAAACCTATTAGGATGTAACCGCACATGGTGCAGTCGCAAACTTCAATTTTTTAATGGGAATTTTGCCTACAGCAAAAGCTCCCATTGAAAAATGGAAGCTTGTAAAAACCGCACATGGTGCAGTCGCAAACTTTAATTTTTTAATGGGAGCTTTTGCCTACAGCAAAAGCTCCCATCGAAGAATGGAAGTTTGTAAAAATACCTGCACCGTGTATAAGCAAGTATGTCATAATAAAAAATAACAAGGTTTTATATGCTATTGCTGCAAGGGGGCAAAAGGTGAAAAAACATCCCCTTGGCTCATGAGATATTTTTGCTTATTCATTCTCTGTTCCTTTTTATATTTAAGTCCCTAGAGGATGTCGGTGTGTTATCAATTATTACCAGGTTGCAGCGGGATGGTCACTTATCTGTATACAGTCTATCACAGTCAAGTGGGTACAAAGGCACAATATATACAGAATACAGAGAAAAAACGGTAAAGTATCTACTAAATATAATATAGAGATTGTCAATACCATGGTTCTGCCCAGCCTGCTCCAGTCTCGGACAGGCTCAGACGGGCCCGCCCTTGGTCCAGGCTTCGTCCGTGCTTTGTCCCACGCCGCGGGGTGAGAGGTAGCGCTATAAGCGCGGTAACCCTGCCTCCCCCTCACTCGCGGCACTCACGGCAGCTGGTGGAAGAGTAATGCACTCTGGGGGTAGTAGTCCTCCCTAGAGTATAGCCAGTAGCTTGGAGTCATTGGCGCACCCTTGGAGCCCTCAGCCCTCCACGAGGTCCTTTCTCGGAGGCAGCAGTGTCCCGCAATGAAGGTAGGCAGGGATGGCAGCAAAACAGTGTGCTGTAAAGTTTCCCAGTCTTACAGGACATGCCTCCATTTTTTCACAGCTCGTTGGCATGTTGAGTCTAGTCCTGGAACTGCACACCTGCCACTCATGCTGCCAGCCACAGGTCACGAGACCGGGGTAGTATTCGATGCCCCCTGAAGGGATTGTCCTGCTGCTCTTTTCCCGTGATGGCGTGCGGAGTTACCTGCTCAGTTACCATACTCACCTGGGCCCATAAACATACACACTTTGAACAGGTAATCCTGCTTTACCATTTGCCTATCAGGATTTTATTTACTTTAGGACTTATACCTATAAACATTGACTTACCAATCCTTGTCACCTGTATTTAAAATCCTAAGGATCAAAAGGTGTTAGAATAATAGGTAGAAAATAGCCACAGACTTAACGCTTTATCCATGCAAAGTCTTAAATGTCAGAGTCCATACAAGAGCAGTTAAAGCCTTTTCAATTAGGAAAATAATAACTAATGCAATGATATGTAGAAACATTACGAGATTTCTTTTAGACATTGGTACCTGGGAAGGGTGAAAAAGGCAAACAATACAATGACATACCACACAGATTTATATTTACCTAGAATGGTGTGAAGACCAACCCTGGCCACGGGCTGTGGCAAAAGAACAGGGCTCCCGACAAATCCGTTGCCAACAGAACAGGACAGGTACAGATCAGGTCACGGCAGGTGCAGATCAGGACAGGACAGGTGCAGATCAGGACAGGACCTCAGCTAAGTGCAACGCCAGCGGCACACCCCTCTCTCTCTCTGCGGCTAACACTTGGACCCAACTGAGTCATCGATTCTTCTCCCTCAGCAATTCACAATTCTTCTGACAGAGTGCTCGACTAGCACCTCTGCTCTCGATCTCCTCCAGCATACATTGGGTCAGTGGCAGGTCCGTGACAAGTCGGACAATCTAACTAACTAAGCCTACCTTAGTTATACCATTTTCCAGGGCAATGTACCACCCCCAGTGTTGCGAATTTGTGTATTCCTTTGGTTTGATTGGTCAGAAAGGCGAGGAGAGGTCATCACACCATACCAGTATAAGTTAATTTTCATTTAATAATGTTCATCATTGTTCCAGCCCATAATTTACTTTCCCATGCACTTTTATTCCACCCAACATTACTGTAGTAAAATGATATACAAAATATAACAAAATTGTCTGTTCCTCTGGAGAGTTCACGAGATCGGGTTCCCTGGTCCAACACAGGCAAGACTGTCCTTGCCATTAGTTCAATGTTATTGCTTGAGGACTCTTGATACTTTGACTCATGCGCTGTACCTTTTTCAAAATGGCATTTCAAGTTACTCTTCAGGCCCAAATATGAGCTAATAATAAAGTCAAAGAAAAACCACTTATCTCTACTCTAATCCCATCACTTTAATTTAACTATAGCATTAATAGGCAAGCAGAACAAACAATGTTTAGGTAAACCAGGAGTAGGTGCATTAGTATGTGAGACATGAAGTGGCCATTTTTAATACTAGTGCGCAGCTGCAAAGATTTCCCACCAAAGCGAAAGACGTCACACCATGTAGATGTAGCAGACGCATGCTCAGTAAAGTTCCCGCCTTTTCGGCGGCCATATTAGGTCACTCGAGTTACTGTTAGTAAAAGCACATAGAAAAGCTTCTCCTAGATACTAAAAGGTTGTGCAATGCAATTATTAGTAATACAAACCATGTTGATTAGTAAGTTATGCGTTATTTTAGAGGGCTGAGTACAAGCAATTTTCTTTACGTACGAAACCTTGCTGCATCACCCGAACCTGCAATTGGCCACATGAACTTTGACTTCCTCATCTGAGAGGAAAATGTGCTCCTATTCAAACACAGATTGCTCCCTGCTCCTCTGGATTTGATGGTAAGGAAAGCGATTAGAGGCGGGAATGTAGCACTCAGCATTCAGTAACATTGTGTAGCGGAAGGTGAATTGTCGTGAATCAAAATGTAGGGCAATAAAGTAGCGTATTAACTTATACTGTAAAGTAACATTGAAAAGACCTAAAACATGCCCTGTGTAACTTGAAATGAAGCAAACCCTGACAAACAATGTGTCGTATGAAATGATATAACGTATACAAAAAAGGAAGAATGGAAAAGTCCAAAAGATAATAGAGAGAGAAAAAGAAATAATAGGAAAAGGTGCAACAGAGGGAAAAAGAGGAAAAGTGAGCACAAGCAGTAGAAAACAAGATGATGGCCAGTACTGCTTTGGAACGCATAATGGAAATGCCTTATATTTGTGCGTTCCAAAGGTGTGCCAGGCATCTTTAATAATCTCGAGGGGAACTCTTCAACTTTGAAGTTGGCAAACAGGGTTCACGTCTTGGCGAGAGGATCAATATCCTGTGTTTCTAAGTAAATCACTTAATCTGTCAGTGTCTCTATGCAAGGAATGGAAATTGAGAACGGGTAATAGACTAAAATTGAAAAAGTTTGAAAATCACTGATTTTCACATTTAGCAGTAGTCTATGAACTGCAAAGGCGAGGGTCAGGGTCAAATTCAAAGTTTCAGACTGACTAGAAATAGCAGTCAGGGCCGGGTATGGCCACCTGGTTGACTCCTGTCAAGATTTTATCTTCATACTTAAAAATGTTTCTAGTTCTTTTTCTCATCCACAGTATGTGCAGCGGAGTCCTCTGAAGTTTGAGTCACAGCAGTGGTGCACAAGTGCTGTAGTCCACAGGTGATAATTAACTTATTATCCCTGGGTACACTAACGGCCACATGCATCATTGTAGGATTTTGCATTTCCTAAATTGCGAAAATTAAGGAATCGCAATTTAGGAATTGCAAAATCCTATGCATCAAGAAATCTGAAGTGTTTTTATGATTTCTTAATTTTCTGTATTTGCGATTCATTAATTGCGAATCGCAATTAAGGAATGGCATTACATTGATTCCTATGGGCCTAAAGTTACCATACTCACCTGGGCCCATAAACATACACACTTTGAACAGGTAATCCTGCTTTACCATTTGCCTATCAGGATTTTATTTACTTTAGGACTTATACCTATAAACATTGACTTACCAATCCTTGTCACCTGTATTTAAAATCCTAAGGATCAAAAGGTGTTAGAATAATAGGTAGAAAATAGCCACAGACTTAACGCTTTATCCATGCAAAGTCTTAAATGTCAGAGTCCATACAAGAGCAGTTAAAGCCTTTTCAATTAGGAAAATAATAACTAATGCAATGATATGTAGAAACATTACGAGATTTCTTTTAGACATTGGTACCTGGGAAGGGTGAAAAAGGCAAACAATACAATGACATACCACACAGATTTATATTTACCTAGAATGGTGTGAAGACCAACCCTGGCCACGGGCTGTGGCAAAAGAACAGGGCTCCCGACAAATCCGTTGCCAACAGAACAGGACAGGTACAGATCAGGTCACGGCAGGCGCAGATCAGGACAGGACAGGTGCAGATCAGGACAGGACCTCAGCTAAGTGCAACGCCAGCGGCACACCCCTCTCTCTCTCTGCGGCTAACACTTGGACCCAACTGAGTCATCGATTCTTCTCCCTCAGCAATTCACAATTCTTCTGACAGAGTGCTCGACTAGCACCTCTGCTCTCGATCTCCTCCAGCATACATTGGGTCAGTGGCAGGTCCGTGACAAGTCGGACAATCTAACTAACTAAGCCTACCTTAGTTATACCATTTTCCAGGGCAATGTACCACCCCCAGTGTTGCGAATTTGTGTATTCCTTTGGTTTGATTGGTCAGAAAGGCGAGGAGAGGTCATCACACCATACCAGTATAAGTTAATTTTCATTTAATAATGTTCATCATTGTTCCAGCCCATAATTTCATAGGAATCAATGGAAAGGCATTAGCTTTTTGCGAATTTTATTTTGCGAATGACAATCTGTTGATGCATTTTAAGGGTGCTGAGAGGGGACCCCCCCCCCCCCCTGCACCCTTGAAATGTTTTTTTAAGTGCAAGTTTCACACACACATGTCCAAAGGACATGTGTGTGTGTAACATGACACTTTCAAAAATGCTTTTTTGAGCATTTTTGAAAGATTTAGCAAATTAACACGATGGTCAACCTCGTGTTAATTTGCACCTCCTATTTCCGAATTTGCATTTTTAAAACAAATCATGCATTGCATTTAAGGAATCGCACAAATGCGATTCCTTAAATGCAATCGCATTTTTAGGAATTGCAAAAAATTGCGAGTTTTATGAAATTGTTTAATGCATCCCAAAAAGTGATTTTGGAATCGCAAACGGCCGATTTTTCCGAATCACACCGTTTGCGACTCCAAAATCACTTGATGCATGTGGGCGCTGGTATCATATACTAGGTGCTTAAAGGTAAGTTAAATATGTCAAAAAGGGATTGGCCAATTACACATATACATTTGAGAGGTCAGAGCACATGCACTATGGCCTGGACAGCAGTGCCCAGTGCCCTTCAGGGTTGATAAACCAGCAGAATCAGTCCAAAGAATTGAGCGGGGGTGATGATCATACAAAAAGATGGCACTTTTTTCACAAATGTGGGGAAAGAAATTGGAACCCTTGCTGGGACATGGCATAATTGAACGAGCAACAGGCCTGTCCCAATGGGTGTCATCCATAGTGGCTGTATTAAAGAAAAACTCTAACAAGGTACGTGTTCATGTTGAAGCAACTGTACCTAACAAAGCAATTTGAATGTAAACATTCAGGCCCAAACTTAAGCAGCATGATCAGCTGCCTCAATGACAGTAGTGTATTATTATTCATACTTGACTTATACAAGGGTTATCATCAACTTATATTAAATGCATATTCACAATACATAATGACCTTCTTTCACATCGGTCTATTCCATTATGAGCACCTAAATTTCAGATCTGCCGAAATATTTCAAGCAGAGGTAAGGATGGTCAGGAAGCTCATGATGGTCATAAGGCCACTTAAAAATGTTTAAATGCAGAAGTTATTGTCTGAGCAGGAATCTCCACAGCATGGTAAAGTGGTGAGCACCCCTGCCATGGTAACCCGACTACATGTCAAACAGATATCTTGATTTTCTTTTGGCCCCAGCATGCACAAAATCCAGCCTGCATGTTAAGGACAAGGAATGAAATTGACAACCAGACCCAGGCCTTTCTCTGAGATCACCAGAGGCACCAAAAGCATATTCTCTAGTGGACACAAGAGTACCATCTGTGTCATTTGGGATATGTACTGTGGGTGGTGGTACCACATCCCATTTTTGATCCATTGTATTGGATAGGCTTTTTTACCTGTTTAGAGTGAAGGTGGATTTATCGCAGACCCGTTCATGGAAAAGTCTGTTTTCAAGTCTTGCCCAAACTGCATATTCACTGAAATGCCTGTTTGGATGTAAAGTGACTGCATGTATGGTTATGGTGAATCATAGCATGACTCAATGTTGTTTGTGAGTGTTTAAGGTTAAAGCCAGTGGGATCCATTTTGGATTGCTCTGGGCTTGTCATGGCACAAGATGAATAGTGTGATATAGCTCCCCCATGCATTGAGAGTGTATGATCTAGAGATCCTATATTAGAGTGTGAGAACAAGATGATGTTTCTGAATGCTTTTAAATGGGATCAAATTAAAATGAAAAGTTACCTTAATGATTAGGTTAACATTTCATTTCATTTTTTTCTTTCCACTTTTTCTTCTCCCTCCTTCTTCTTTCCCCCTTTCTTTCTTTACTGATTTCTTCTTTCTTTCCTTATAAAATGATTAAAATGCGGTTGTTTTCAGCATTATAGTTATATATTTCAATTCAAGTTCTTAGGCTCATTTTTTATTATTATATGCTATGTTTACTTCACATGGTTTTTATACGTTTGTTTTTCTATCTTCTAGTTATTAGATTTGTGTATTAGTCTATGTTATCATATTTTTCAATATTGGCTTGGATTGACTTAAGGATGTTTCTTCTCATCTGTTGTAAATGCTCTTTATTCTCTTGAACCCATTCGTTGCATGTGTCGTCCAACGGCCGTCGCAAGCACTGCCTCCGTAGTGCTGCGCATGTCCGTTGGCCGATGCGGCCCCGCCCGTGCTCGTAAACGTCCGCACCGCGGTGGATTCTACGCCGCTCTTAAGGGGTTAAGAAAGCATTTCTAAACTCAAAAACCACTTCATTTTAATTTGCTCCCATTTCAAAGTGTTGTATTTACAAACAGCAGGCCTCCTGCTCCCGGTAGCCACCGTGCCATATGTATATCTGAATAATGCAGTGATTCTTTTACGGGGACGAAATTTAAAGTGCAGAAAAATGTTCCTTACTTTGAAATTTTTGCAGAACATCTTTCTGCACTTTTGATTTCTCCCATTTAAAAAAATGGTTGTATGTTTGCGCTATACATGTAAATGTGCCACATATGGCAAAAGGTATGTCCTACGCCACAAGTACATATGATACATGCTGTCATTAAACCATATACATATTTCTCATTCATACGCAAAAATGTTCATACATTCTCAAAAGCCATAGCAGCGGGCTCTATCGACATTAGCCTTAAAGTCAATGAAGCTGGGCGTGGGGTATCTGGTAACAATGCATGAATTGTTTATGTTTCAGTAGTTCACAATGATTTTCACTGATCAAAAGTAGCTCTCACTACAGAAAAGGTTAAATAGCCCTGTTCTACTACTAAAAGCAAGCCCAATCACTACCTGCTGGTGAACCCATCACCTTACACAAAGACTATGGGCCATATGTATCAAACTCTGATTTAGCAATTCTCAAATGGCGAATTTTTGCGAATCGCTATTTGAGAATCGCAAAATGCTATGTATGTAGGATTTACAAATAATTTTGCGAATCCTATATATTCCTTAATTGCGAATTGCAAATTGAGGTTCGCAATTAAGGAATACCTCCCCATTCATTCTTTATGGGCCTAGAGGTCCATAGGAATTAATGGGATGACAATCTCAATTTGCGATTTTCAATTAGAGAACCGCAAATTGAGAATGTAATTTCAAGGGTGCCAGGGTGTCAAAAGGACACCCCTGTTGTACCCCTGAAATGAGCATGTGTGCACATGTGGCACACATACATACCATAAGGGCATTTATGTGTGCCATATGGCACTTTGAAAAATGTAAAAAATTTGAATTTTTTAGAGAAATCGCAAATTACCACCAATTTGAAGTTGGTGGTAATTTGCGATTCCTTAAGGCCAAATTGCACTTTTTCTGTGCTTCTTACATTGCATTTAAGGAATAGCAATTTGCGATTGTTTAAATGCAATTGCAAAATGGGGAACCGCAAATTTTGCTATTCCTTATTTTGCGAGGCAGTTTTTCTTTCATAGATACCACTGAGCCCAATTGCGATCGCAAATGCCGAAATTCACAGATTTGGAAATGGAGGTGCAAATCCAAAGGGGCACTGCATGTGCTGCCCCCCATGCCCAAGGCAGCAGGGGCCCCTTAGTTGCCTCTCCACCACCCTTTTCATGACTGGCTCCCCACCATGGAAAGGGTGGTGGTTTGGCAACTCGGAATATGATTGACTGTGGGGGACGGCGGCGAGGGCGTGGTTGGTTGATCGGAGGTGGCGTTTTGGAGCGTAGAAGTTGAGGCGGTTGTTGAGGTAGCTCGGGCCTTGGTCGTGTAGGGCCTTGTGTGCGTGGGTGAGGAGACGGAAGGTGATTCTCTTGTTGACGGGGAGCCAGTGCAGGTCTCTCAGATGTCCGGAGATGTGGCTGCGTCGGGGGATGTCGAGGATGAGTCTGGCTGAGGCGTTCTGGATCCGCTGGAGTCTCTTCTGGAGCTTGGCGGTGGTTCCGGCGTAGAGGGCGTTGTCATAGTCCAGACGGCAGGTGACGAGGGCCTGGGTGACCCTCTTCCTGGTCTCGGTGGGGATCCACCGGAAGATCTTCCGTAGCATGTGCAGGATGTTAAAACAGGACGCGGAGACGGCGTTGACTTGTCTGGTCATGGAGAGGGAGGAGTTCAGGATGAAGCCCAGGTTGCGTGCGTGGTCTGTCGGTTTGGGTGCGGTGCCCAGGGCGGGGGGCCACCAGGAGTCGTCCCAGGCGGAGGGCGAGGAGCCCAGGATGAGGACTTCCGTCTTGTCTGAGTTCAGTTTCAGGCAGCTGGTCGTCATCCACTCGGCTACGTCTTTCATCCCTTCGTGAAGGTTGGCTCTGGCGGCGGCGGGGTCGTTGGTCAGGGAGAGGATCAGCTGGGTGTCGTCAGCGTAGGAGATGATGTTGAGGTTGTGTTGGCGTGCGATGGCCGCGAGGGGGCTCATGTAGACGTTGAAGAGGGTGGGGCTCAGCGAGGATCCTTGAGGGACGCCGCAGATGACTTCGGTGGCCTCTGACTTGTACGGTGGTAGACGGACTCTCTGTGTTCTTCCGTCGAGGAAGGAGATGATCCATTCCAGTGCCTTCTCCTGGATTCCGACGTTGCTGAGGCGCTGCACTAGGGTGCGGTGGCAGACAGTGTTGAATGCCGCGGAGAGGTCTAGGAGGATGAGGGCCGCTGTTTCTCCGTTGTCCATCAGGGCTTGGATGTCATCGGTGGCAGCGATGAGGGCGGTCTCGGTGCTGTGGTTGGCTCGGAAGCCAGACTGTGAGGGGTCGAGGGATCCATTCGTCTCGAGGAAGGCGGCCAGCTGTTTGTTGACGGTCTTCTCAATGACTTTGGCTGAAAACGGGAGGAGCGAGATGGGGCGGTAATTCTTGAGTTTGGTGGGGTTCGCTGTAGGTTTCTTGAGTAGGGCGCTGAGTTAAGCGTGTTTCCAGCTCTCCGGGAAGGTGGCGGTGTCGAAGGATGTGTTGATGATGTCCCGCAGGTAGGGTGCGATGACAGCGTCGGCTTTGTTGAAGACGTGGTGAGGGCAGGGGTCGGTTGGAGATCCGGAGTGGATGCAGTTCATCATGCGGACGGTGTCTTCGGTGCTGATCGGAGTCCAGGCGCGGAGGGTGGTGGTGGGGGGCGGTGGTTCGGTCGTGGCGTGCGTCGGTCGAGTGCTGAAGCTGTTGTGTATGTCTGCGATCTTGTTGTGGAAGTAGGAGGCGATGGAGTTGCAGAGGTCTTGCGATGGGGTGATGTCGTTGTTTCCGGCGTTGGGGTTGGAGAGCTCTTTCACGATGTTGAAGAGTTCCTTGCAGTTGTGTGCGTTGTTGTCCAGCCGGTCCTTGAATGCAGTTTTCTTGGTGGCGCGGATCAGTTGGTGGTGCTTCAGGGTGGCAAGCAGGAGGGTGGTCATGTTGTCCGGTGTTGGTTCCCTTCTCCAGGCTTTCTCGAGGGCTCAGCAGTTCTTCTTGGAGCTCTTGAGTTCGTCGGTGAACCATGGGGCCATCTTGCTGCCGTGTCTGCTGGGCGGGGTCCTCAGTGGGGCGAGTTCGTCCGCGCAGTTGCTGATCCACTTCATGAGGTTGTCAGCGGCCTGGCTGGGGTTCGCTGAGCTGGCGGGAGGGTGCTGGCTCAGGGAAGCGGCGAGCTGGTCGGCTGTGATCTTGTTCCAGCTTCTTCGAGCAACCTGTTGTTGGTGGTGGTGGATCGTCGTTCTTTTGAAGGTGAAGTGGACGCAGCTGTGGTCCGTCCAGTGGAGTCCGGTGGCGTGGCTGAAGGCGATGTCTTTGCTGGACGAGAAGACGGCGTCGAGTGTGTGTCCGGCGAGGTGGGTGGGGGTGGACACCAGCTGCTTGAGACCGAGGTTGGCGAGGTTGTCGAGCAGGGTGATGGTGTTGCGGTCGTTGTTGTTCTCCAGGTGGAAGTTGATGTCTCCCAGGAGGATGTAGTCAGCGGAAGGGAGGGCATGCGTGCAGATGAAGTCGGCGATGTCCTCGCTGCATTGAGTGCGTGGTCCCGGGGGTCGGTAGATCAGGGTGCCTCTGAGGGTGGTTTTGGGGTCCGTGTGGATCTGGAAGTGCAGGTGTTCGGCGGTTGTCAGGGTGTCGTCGGTGTTGGTCGTGATGCGGATGGTGTCCCTGCAGATGATGGTGATGCCTCCTCCTGTGTTGTTGATGCGGTCCCTTCGGGTGATCTTGTAGCCCTCCGGGATGGCGATGTCTGGCGCTGAGGAGTCGTTCATCCAGGTTTCCGTGAGGAAGGCGACGTCAGGGGCTGTGGTGTCGAGGAGGTTCCAGAGTTCGATGGCGTGTCTGTGGACGGAGCGGGTGTTGAGGAGGATGCACTTCAGGTGGTTGCTGCTGGTGTTCGGCTTGGCGGGTGTTGGTGCGGGACAGGTCCGGATGCAGGTGAACTTGCAGGAGTGGCAGCTGAAGGGTCCGTGGGTTCGTCTCGGGGTGGCTCGGTAGCATCCCAGGATTCGGCCGGTGTTGAGTGCGTTGAGGGTGGCGGCGTTGTAGGTCCGGCGGGTGGGCTGGTGTCTGCGGGGGCCAGGGGTCCTGGCACTGGGCGCGGTCCAGGCGCGGACGGGCGCAGACGGGCTTACCTTTGGTGCACCTTCGGCGCTCAATCGGTGCTCCCGCTGCGCGCGTCCGCTGCGCGGTCGCTCTGGGGCGTCATAAGAAGGGAGCCGTGAGGGAGGGTCAGCTGGGGGCGGGGAGAGTCTTAGCCAATCGGCTGGCGAAGGGCGGGTCTGCAGGCAGGCAGCGGCGGCAGGAAAACCGGGTGCTGGCTTCTCTGGCGGCCCTGCGGCGGCTGGGGCGCCGGGAGCAGGCGTCGATGGAGATCGGGCGTCACAGGCAGCAGGAGGGCACAGGAGCGGGGATCGTGGGGCGACCAGGCCGGTAAGGGCGCAGTGGTAGCTCCTGAGCGGGAGTAGAGGGTCCCCTTAAGAAGGGAGCCGTGAGGGAGGGTCAGCTGGGGGCGGGAGCGTCTTAGCCAATCGGCTGGCGGGGTGGCGGGTCTGCAGGCAGGCAGCGGCGGCGGGAAAACCGAGTGCGGGCTTCTCTGGCGGCCCTGCGGTGGCTGGGGCGCCGGGAGCAGGCGTCGATGGAGATCGGGCGTCACAGGCAGCAGGAGGGCACAGGAGCAGGAGCGGGGATCGTGGGGCGACCAGGCCGGTAAGGGCGCAGTGGTAGCTGGATCCTGATCCTGAATCCTGGTGGGGGAGGTGGTCCTGTGGCGATCCGATCGCCACACTCAGAATGCTGGGCACAGTGCTGCAGTGTGGCAGTGGTCAAACCGCCACCACAGGTTTCTCCCTCCTAGGGACCGCCAAACTCGTAATAAGGCCCTATGTTTGCTCTCCAGCCGGAAAATAATAAGTGTAACCTGTCCGACAATTTAGACTGTGGATGCACATCCCCAGTCCGGAAATCATGTGCAAGCGCAGAACCAAACTTTCTGACTTTGTTACAGTTCCATACTGCTTTACCAACCAAAGACAGGGGTCTGTGGCATATTAAGTGAAGAATAGCTACGATCTAGGACTGGATCACTGATAGACAGTCTTACACAGGTATGAGAACATCACCTCAAATCCATGCATTGCACTGAAGAGCTGTGGGAGTCGTCTGTTTCAGGGGCATACGCCAAGCTGCTGAGTCTGGAGAGATATACTGCAGTGAATATGTGCCCCAAGAATGCCTGAGGGTCACCTAGCCTTCTTACATGCCCAAGACAAGCCAACATGAATCTGAAACTAACCAGGTTATCTGTTCCAACGACTGCCACAGAGGAAGATCCTAGGACCTGTGCAAACTGTATTTGCTGCATCCTAAGGAGTGTGATCCTGAAACCGGTATTAGATGAAGGAACAAACAATCCATGAGTGCTGGACCTGCCCAATAGGAGTACCTTGACCATGGTGTGTAGTTCCCATTAGTCTGAGGTGAAGAGAAGAAGGTGAACCATCTGAACCTCTATGGTCACACCTATGATTGCTCGCACCATGCAATGAAGCCTGCACACCTGCGCTTGATGATCCAGGGTATACTTCACTCAAGTAATGCTTATGGCTGAACATATCATTGAGTGAAAACATGACTACCAGATGCTGAGGTTTTCTTGAGAATATTGCACTCCACTTAAGAGAACTACCCAGTCAAAGCATATTTACTCAACTATGGGTCCCAGAATTTAGGAAAGCTGCTCCATTGCACCAGAGTGAACTGTCCAACTATGCTAATAGTCTGAATCTATTTAGAATACCTTTTCCTTATGTATCGTATTGAGGTGTGAAGTAATTAAAGTATTTATCTTTTCTTAAAAGAAAAGCTTTGCACAGGACAGTCACATATTGTGTATTTTATTTTACTTCAGTGCAGACTCTCAGCACTCCACATTACCTCCCTGACTTGCCTTGGCCAGCCTGGCCCTTGCACCCAGAGAGCCACGTTTGTTAACAGTGTACTTGGGCCAGATTGTTGCTCCACAGTTGAATGACTCCCAGAACAACAAAGGGAAATTACGTTAACCCCCAAAAGTGTGGCTAGATAGGTCTTTCATGCACTGTGGGAGGGCCAGGCTCTGTACTGTGGGAGAGCCAGGCTCTGAACCCGGACTATAATCCGCAAATCTTCCCTTCCTGAGACATAAAAAGGTGACCTAACCTCCTAAATCTGTCTAAAAAAGAAAAGTAGGATAATGGGGTAAGACAAAGCAAGAGAGTAACACACTACATATTTGAAGGGCCTGTCACAGGAGAAACACTCTCAATACCCGAAGTGGATGACATTGTAGTACAAAATCTCAGAGTCAGAGCTGAACGCTCAGGTACTCTAGAGATGATGATGGTATCAAGCCCCGAAGGCACCAGGAACAAATCAGAGATCTGGAAACAAATATTAGTTCTTAACCCTCAGCTTGTGAACCAGCATTTAAGAACCAGTGCCCCAGTCTCCAGTCCCTCCTGATCTACTAGCCTCAACCAAGACGTGCACTTGTATATCCTTCCCAGCATCTTCCTCGATGCAATCTTGACATGTGGCCCCAAACTGGGTCTTACCAAGATACATGTTATACCTGCTGCTCAGTCAGTGTCACTGGGGTTGTGGAATGTTGGGGTGTGATGATGGTGATGCTGTGGAATGTTGGATGAGTGAGAGAGTCAGTTGGAGAATGGGCTGAGCTTCAAGAAGGCTGCTCCTGTACTTGTATTTGCTTTAATACATGAAAAGCATGATATAGTACTGATCCCTGTTTGCGTATGCCTATATTGGGGAGCCCTTACACTCAACTAAACTGTGAATGGGACAAGTAAGAGCTAACACTCTTGGGCAACATGTGTTCTACTTAAGATATAAGAACTAACCCACACAAGGCGCACAGGGCCAGGCACCCTGCCGAATCCGCACTGTATGTGACTACTTCCCCTATCACATACAGCACAGACGATCTGAGAGCCTTTAATCACAACCCCTCATGCAACGGCGCCCATTGGAACGTCTTAGACTCCACTTCACGAATCTGTCCGGGATGTCTCTTTAAATTCAATCCCTCTGATCCCCTCTCCTTTCCCCAGTTTAACACAGCAGGCGAGACACCTATTCAGGCCGCTCTTATCAATGCCCGCTCCCTATCAAAGCACTCTGAAGAAGTGCATGAATTCATCATCGACAAGGACCTTGATATCCTATTCGTTACGGAGACGTGGCTGAATGAGAGCTGCGCCCCAGTGGTCGAGCTGGCTGTCCCCAGAGGGTTTAAGATCACCAGACTGGACCGTAATAAAGGTAGGGGAGGAGGTTTAGCTGTGACTTACAAGGAGAAGTGGTCACTGAGGAAAGAATGCACAGGGAAGATTGAGGACGGGGAAGCTTTGGAATTCTCCCTAGCACTGTCCCCCCAATTCACCTTAGGGGGCCTATTGATTTATCACCCACCGGGTCCCCTGGGCACTTTTATCAAATCCCTGGAGGAGGTCGTTATCCAAAGAGCGCTCAGATTCCCACACTTCCTAATGTTGGGAGACTTTAACTTACATATGGATACGAGCCTTGCTCCTGGAGTAAAATATCTGGCAGAGATTTGTAGTCTTGCCCAGATGGTTCAACAGGTACGATCTGCCACTCATGTAGGGGGTCATTGCTTGGATCTGGTATACTCTAACTTCAACATCTCTGCCAATCCTCCCTACCCTATCACATGGTCAGACCATTTCCCAGTTCTCTTTTCTTGGGATATTAACAACACTTGTGTGCTGCCCACATCCAAGCCTGGGGAACTCCCTAGAAGAATTAATATTCTGGACTTAGTGGAGGCCCTTACCCACACCACCCCAATGAAAGCACAAAATTTGGACGAAGCCGTAGACAATTTTTCATCCTGGTTAGACTCTTCCATTAGGTCACTACCAGAGCATAAAGGAAAATACAACCGCAGGGCCACCCCCACATCCCCTTGGTACAATTAAAGATTTTAAAAGTAGGATGTAAGGCGCGAGAGTGAGTATGGAGAAGGAATTATTGTCCCATTGCTAAATCAGAACTCCGTGCAGCCCAAAAAAACTACTACGCAGCAATTAAGACAGCCAAGGGGGAATTCTACGCGGCTAGAATTCTTAAAGCTAAGAACAACAGCCGAGAAATTTTCTCCATAGTCAAAAGCTTCACAACCCCGGTAGCAGAGAAGATGTCAGTCCCAATCTCTACAGATTGGTGTGAGCAACTATCCACCTTTTTCATTGAGAAAATACAAAAAATTCAAGATAGTTTGAAGCCTTCCGATCAGCCACCTTCCCAGCTTACCGATCAATTTTTAATCAACCGAACACCTTCACCCTCACTATGCCAAGTAACAAAGGTCAAAGCTGAGATGACTAAATTTACTTATGTTGAGGAGATGGATGTGATGACCATATTAAAGGCTCTAAAGTCGGGATCCCCAGCAGATCCTTGCCCGGCGAGAGTCCTGAGCGGAGTGGCCGAAGTAATTAGCCCCATGGTCACTGCCCTGGTCAATGAGTCACTAGCTTCAGGAACTGTGCCCTCCAAGTGGAAACAAGCCAAGCTCCTCCCGCTGATAAAAAAAAACCACTGCAGATCCGTTAATAACATCTAACTACCGACCCATATCCCTTCTCCCAGCCCTTGCCAAAGTATGCGAGAAGGCCGCATTTCGGCAACTGGAGAGGTTCGTGGAAGCCTCAGGGGCACTTCACCTAGCCCAATCAGGGTTCCGTACCTCTTTTAGTACCGAAACTGCACTTGTGGAGATGGCAGAGGCCATCAGGGAGTGCCTAGACGGAGGCGGCAGAGCGGCTCTAATCTTATTGGACCTCTCTGCTGCGTTCGACACGGTGCCCCACCTCCAGCTTCTGTCTAGGCTGGAGGATATTGGCATCTCGGGCACAGCACTAGGATGGATCAGGTCTTTTCTATCTGACCGGTCCCAACAAATCTGGCTTCCTCCCTATCACTCTTCTAACCGCAGGGTAGAGACTGGAGTACCACAAGGGTCGACCTTGAGTCCCCTTCTATTTAATGTTTATTTAACACCTCTGATTCGGCTGGCAGAGAGCTTGGGAGCTAAGATTATGGCATACGCCGACGACACCCAACTTCTCTTCACATGGAATAAGGAGAACATCTGTACTTCAGGAGTCCGCCAATGCCTATCCTCTGTATTTGCTTGGCTAGCAAGAGCATGCCTCAAATGTAACGAGGACAAATTAGAAATCCTGCTCTATGGCCAATTTCCTACTGACTTTAAGAAGTCCATTTGGCCCAGTGAATCTACTTGTCCCACAGGAGAAGGTGGGATAGCAAAAAATCTGGGAATCTGGTTCAGAGCCGACCTCTGTTTTCGTGACCAGATCTCGAGACTGGCTGGGACTTGCTTTGGAACCCTGACCACTTTTCGTAGATTCTTTCCCCTTCTCCCACAAACGGCCAAAGAAACGGTAGCCAGAGCTTTGGTGCTCTCCCGTCTGGACTACTCGAACGCACTTTACATCGGGGAACCTGACTTTTTAATTAGAAAGCTTCAGGTAGTCCAGAATGCAACGGTGAGACTCATCTATAACATCCAGAGGAGACTCAGCGTTCGCAAACAATTGAAGGAGCTTCACTGGCTTCCAGTGGCCCAAAGAGTGCGCTTTAAAACTCTGGTCCTCGTTTATAAAGCCCTGCACGGACCATGCCCACCCTACCTTGCCAAAAGATTTACCTTCTACCTACCGACTCGTCAGCTGTGTGTTTTGCCTCCAGAAAGCAGGTGGTCGTCCCCAGATTCAAAAGAGTTCGCCTGGGGGGACAATCTCTGATGGTAAGGGGAGCTCAGATGTGGAACGCCCTTCCTGATGCTCCAAGACATACTCCCAACCTGACCAATTTTTAAAAACTGTTAAGAACTCACCTCTTTATAGACCATGAATAGCTGCTGCCCTAATCACTCTGATTCAGTTTCTCTCCCGCGCCAGGACAGTCTCGACTAACGGAGCGCGTTATAAATCAATATATAACATATAACATAACATAAAAGAAAGCACCAGGCTAGTTGATTTTCCTGACAGTTGATATTTCCTGGGAATGCCCAACTACTACTCCAATGGCCCGATGTAGGTAAAAGTCATTTACCGATTTTAAAATACCGATTTTTCCCGAATCGGTATTCTGAAATCGGTAAATGAGATGTAGAGAAAAAAAATTGGTAAAATACTGATTCGGTAAAAATCGGTATCGTGTTTCGATACTTACCGATTCGGTAATTACCGAATCGGTAGATACCGAATTGGTAATGGCAATACAACCCTATGGGCCAAAAGGACCATAGGAATGCATTGGAAATACTGAATCGGTATTTACCGAATCGGAAAATACCTAATCGGCAAATACCGAATCGGCAAATGCCGAATCGGTAAATACGGAATCGGTAAATACGGAATCGGCAAGCAAGTAAAAGTGAAACCAATGAAAACAGCCAATGAGGTGGAACCACCCTCCCCCACTCTACCAGGGAGTGGCTACCCAGGCAGGTGCAACTCATTAGAACTTTCTGGAGAGGCAGCCAGAGCTTATCAGTGAGAGGGAGCAGCAGAGAGAGTGGTAGCTGATTTTGCAGACTGTGGAAATGGCAAGCAGCACAGAGAGCCAGAAGGATGAAAGGAAGCGCAAAGTGAAGTTTAGCAGCATGGAGCTGCAAGTACTGGTGGAGGAGGGGGTGAGGGTCCACAGACAGCTCTTTGGGAGGCAGTCCCTCACAGTCCCAGAGTCTACCAAGAGGAAACTGTGGAGTGCCATAAGTGAGAGGGTCAATGCTGTTGGTGTGACCCCCAGGAGCCTGGAGGACCTCAAGAAGAGGTTTTATGGCATCCTGAGCCTCACCAAGAGGAAATTGTCAGAGCTCCACAAGCAGGCAGGTCTGACCGGTGGAGGCAGGAACCCCGCGCCCCCCCTGACTGACCTGGAGGAACTGGTGGCCACAACCATCGAGACGGAAAGTGTTGTGGGAGTAGGGGACATGGACAGCTCAGCCAGAGCTACAGCAAAAGGTAAGAAGCATGCGCAGCATGACACACCCAACCAGACACCTCCCCTTTAGCCTCAATGTACAGCAAAACCCCAGTCCAGTACTGCTAGCACCATACATGAGCAATGCATTATGGGAAATGTAGTCAGCTAATGTAAGACCATTTGTCAGTGCACATTAATTTGCAAGGCACTTTAAAAAATAATCAGAGTAATGAAAGTGACATGTGCAATGCTTTTATTGTAGTGACTGTAAGACATTTGCACTCAGTTCACAAATGCTTCTTTATACCTAGGGGCAACATCAGGCAGTGGAGCATCAGCTGCACAAGCGACAGCTCCAGCGACGGCGGAGAGTGTGGTGGCAGGGCCAAGCACCATGGATGCCTCGCAGGAGGAGGAGGACAGCAGTGCGATGGTCAATGAGGACGACCCTGTACATTTCCCCACTCCCCCCAACTATCACAATCCCCCCCATTGCAGTTCTCACCTGAGAACTCCCCCTCACGGTCCCAGCTAGCGCCTGCCACATCACCAGCTGGGAGGAGTATTGTGGCCCCAATGACAATCATGGCGGGAGCTGCGGGTCAGGCACCAGCACCCACACCAGCGACACCTGTAGCACAGCAGTCCACCCAGCAGGCCAGCACCAATCGCCGCCGCCCACGCACTCACAGCAGTGCATGTCCATCAGGAGAGGGCACAGTGTTCCAAGGCCTTGAGGGGAGCATGGTGCGCATCCAGCGCATCCAGGCAAAATCCATCCTGGCATGCCACCGCCAATTGCGTGCACACAACCTGCAAATGGTAGAAATGGCAAAGGGCTTTGGTGAGTTGGTGGCAAGCAACAAGGAGGTGGCTCAAACAAACAGAGACATTGCCCCAGGAATGGCACGCATTTCGACCGCCATCACACAGCTTTGTGCCAAGATGGCAACAACTGAGCACACAAGGCGCAGGGATGCCCATGTCCAAAACAGGGCAATGAACCGGCTTGCCGCCATGGCGTCCCAGCTATGCCGCCGAGGTGTAAATATGCAGGAGAGCCTGACACAAAACACTGCGGAGGTGACCAGGGGCATGGCCAGGATCACCAGTGCCATGGAGGCCCTGATCATATCTAATACAGTGGCCAATCCTGCCCTGGACGTGGCTGAGGACAGCAGCAGCTGCAGCAGCCCGGCTAGCGCTGTATTGGAGCCGCGCAGGAGCACCAGGTGCTCCGCAGAGGCAGCAGGCCATGCTGAAGGGGGTGAGCAGCATCCCAGTGGCACTGTGAAGCGCAGCAGGAAATGACTCTGCCGGCGTGGGTGAGGCAACCCGGGGCATTTCCAGTCCCCACCTTTCATTTCATAATTTCATTTGTTGCACATCAGTGCTTGAACGTTGTGCCAACATTAAAACATTATTTTTTCACATCTATTACCTGTCTGTTCATCTGTACTCACTCAGAAATAGTTTTCAGTTATCTCCTCATGTCTGTATCTGCCATCACTTGGTGTAGACACTCCAGCAGGTAGTGTTTGTGGCACAGCAATGTCGTCGTCATGGTCCTCGTAGTCTGACAACTCTACCTCAGTGCCCTTCTTCACCGCAAGGTTGTGCAACATTGCACAGGCAGCTATTATCTTACAGCAGGTGATGGGGGTATACTGCCTTGCACCTCCACTCTTGTGCAAGCATCTGAACCTGCTTTTCCAGATGCCAATGGTCCGTTCTACTACATTCCTTGTGCTTTTGTGGGCCCGGTTATACCTCCTTTGGCTGGGTGTAGAGGGGTTGAGGTAGGGGGTGAGTATGAATGAGCGGAGGGCATATGCACTGTCGCCTAGAAGGAAAAGGGGTAACATTACTCACATGCATACATGTACTTCACAGTGCTATTTTTGTTATGGGGGTCTGATGATGTGTCTCACCTAGGAGGTATCCTTCACCAAATTCCCCTGCCGTCAGCCGTGCATAGATGCCGCTGTTTTGAAATATGTAGGAGTCGTGGGTACTCCCTGGGAATTTTGCCACCAGGTCTATGATGGCACACTTTGCATTGCAAATCACCTGCACATTGATGGTGTGCGTAGACTTCCTATTGCGGTATATGTATTCTGTGTCAGCAGGGGGGCAAATCGGAATGTGCGTGCCATCAATGCAGCCAATGATGTGGGGGAATCGTGCCATCTGGTAAAAGTCTGCTTTTGTTTGTACCAGTTCCGCATGGGTTGCAGGGAAAGAAATGTATTGGTCCATCCTCTGTATCATGGCGTCAAGGAATTTGTGGAAAATCCTTGACAGGCTGCTCTGGGTCACCCCTCCTACCGCAGCAACTGCACTTTGATAGCTGCCAGACGCAAGCAGGTGTAGGCTGCATAGCACCTGCACGTGTGGTGGGATGGCGTGTGCCCTTGGGGTGGTGTGGTCCAACAGTGGTTGTAGGTCCCGATGAGCTCCAAAATGGTGTCTGAGTCCAGCCTGTACCTCTGTAGGATCTCTGCCTCTGTGAGCATGAACAGGGTTATCCTCTGTCTGTAGACCTGCTCCTCTCTCTGCCATTCCCTCTCTCCTTCCTGCTGTAGCCGTAGCCATCTTGCAATGACATAAAATGCCGCCATCCTGCAAGTTGCATTGCATTTTGGGTCTAATTTTATAGGTTGCAGTTGGTTACCACCTGATTCCAATCCATGGTAAATACCGATTTTCAAATACCGATTTTGAGCCTAAATCGGTATTTCTGTGCTTCCCTACATCTCTATCTGAGTTTTTGCCTGTCCGAATAGGTAATTTACCGATTCGGTAACTCTACAGAATCGGTAGATTGTCCGATTCGGTATATTTACCGATTCGGTAACTCTACCGAATCGGTAAATGGTCCGAATCGGTATATTTACCGATTCGGTATGTTAGCGATTCGGTAATTTACCGATGCAGTGTATTTCCGAATCGGTATTTTACCGATTCGGTATCTCTACCGATTCGGTGAAATTACCGATTCAGCCGGTTTTCTGGCTCCTACATCCCGATGGCTCGATACCGCTCGGTAACGGCCGAAAATCGGTATTTTCGGCCGTTACCGATCGGTATTGGGCCACCTACATCGGGCCCCAAGTATATTATATATAAGACATTGCCACCACCAATGCAACCACTCAGAGAACCGATTAAGTGGCATCATCTATATAGGAGCACTGATGCACATTTGTGACCTGAAAGGTTGCTGGTGGCTGACTAGAAATAGCTAATTAGAAGTTTTCTTATATAAGGAATTGTGATGTTTTACTTAATTTTTCACTAAGAATCGCAATTTGGAAATCACAGTTCCTACTTTTTGTACATCAGGCCCAAATACTTTGAGAACTGCCTCCTTATTTATGGTCTAACAGAAATTAACATCACAGGAACATTTCCTTACTTCATCTTGAATTGGGATCCTTAGACAATCCTGTTGACTAACCACTATCTTAGAAAGGGCTTGACCACTTCATTCTAGAAATCATGGTGTTCACTTGGGAAATGAAGAAGAAGGCCACGGCGGTTATCTTTCCTCCAGCACAACATCCTGTGATCCTGCTGACACCATTTGTATCAGGAAATCAACACCCTTCATGTAACAGTCCTCAAGGGAGAGGATGTGGCCTAATGGCTAGAGCAGTCAACCATCGAAGCTGGGGAACAGGGTTTGAGTCTCGACAGTGACGCTCAACATCCTGTGATTTTGGCAAATCCTTTAACCTCCCTGTGCCTAACAAAATTATTGTGTCTGTCTGTAACTCAACTGGGGAGATATCAGGGCAGGGCTGGAAGCAGAGAAGCTCACAATTTCAGAACATACTGCTCCACAACATGAACAATGCTTCTTCCATTATGGCGCACAGGGGCCTCCGGCAAGCTCTCAACTCAATTTCATAACAGATGGAACACTCAATTACATAGGCTTTGCTCCCACTGCTGGGGTGACATACACATAACTACCAAATATCCTGTACCCACCCTCCAATTGCACAATCACCTACTGTATAATGAAATAGAAATGTTCTTTTATTGCAGGGGGCAGGTATGTCGTTACAATGCATACTTTTACAACGCCTACCTTTACAACGCATTTTTTACACCGCAACATCCATTACAACGCATTCCATTACAATGCATGCCATTACAACGAATTCTTTGAAAACTACCTTTACAACGCATTCCACTACAACGCATACTACATTTACAACGCATACCATTACAAGGCATACCAGTACATTGCATGTATGGTAAGTATTGGAAAGTGTAGGTGTAAAAATTACTATTCTAACTCCAGGGGGTTGAGCAGTAGGGTAAGTGTTGGATAGTGTAGGGGTAAAAATTACTATTCTAACTCCAGCGGGTGCAACAGTAGGGTAAGTATTGGATAGTTTAGGGGTAAAAATTACTATTCTAACTCCAGGGGGTGCAACAGTAGGGTAAGTGTTGGATAGTGTAGGTATGCGTTGTAATGGTATGCATTGTAATGACTGCGTTGTAATGACATGCATTGTAGTGGTATGCGTTGTAGTGACATGTGTTGTAATGGTCGCGTTGTAATGGTATGCGTTGTAATGGATGTTGCGTTGTAAAAGTTTCATTGTAAAGGTAGTGCGTTGTAAAAGTTGCGTTGTAAGTGTTGTTTCCCTTGCAGGGGTGATCACTCACTGTCCTCAATATAACTCTGAAATCCTGGATGAATCTCTAAAATTGAAGTACTTCCTGCATAGCTCAGTCACTGGACTTCAATAATATAATTAGTTGCCCAACACATTCAGCCAGCTACATAATTCACCTAGTACTCACTGGATATCGAAACCTTTAATATATGAGCATTCCTACAGTTCTGATAGGACCCTTACTGTCCTACCCTTACCAGATGACCACTCGGTATGCACTGGAGTAAAAGATGGTGGAGCACGGCAGTCTAGAGTCCTCGCCCTCAATTTCACTGCTGCAGTCCTTCTAGCATAAGCACAAACGTTCAAGTCCAGTCCTGAGGGTGTCAGGTGTTTTTTCTTAATTTGATAAATGAACCTGCACTGGAGGCACTTAATGAGGACTAATAAAGTAACCAAGTCCCTTTCGTATAAGAGGGCCCCAACAACATAAGGAATTGTGATTCCTAAATAGCGATTTTTAAGGAATTGCTATTTAGGAATCTCACTTCCTTATGCATGTAGGAGTCACATTACATTTTGAGATTACTAAACATTACTAAATAGCAATTCACAAATTGCGAAGCGCTATTAGGTAATGTCACTCCATTCATTCCTGTGGGCCTACAGGCACATAGAAATTAATGGGAATGCTTTCGCACATTGCAATAACCAAATTGGTTATCGCAAATTGCAAATTCAATTCCAAGGGTGGCAGGGGCCCTATAGCTCCCTTGATGCACCCCCCAAATAAGTAAGTGTGCACATGCAGCGCACACACATGCCTTAAGGGCATGTGTGTGCGCCATATGTCACATTGAAAAATTCACTTTTGTATTATGCGCAAATTACCATCAACTTGATGGTAATAGCATTTCCTAAATGCACAGTTTGCATTTAGGAAAGGCTTGATGCATCGCATTTAGGGAATCGCAACTTGTGATTCCCTAAATGCAGTTGCAATTTCGGTAATCGCATAAAATTGTGATTACCTAATTTGGCGAATTGAAAGCCTTTGATGCATCAGAAAAGGCCTTTTTGCCCTCGCAAACATTCTGCAAATTGGTCCGTTTGCGTGGGCAAACATGCTTGATGCATGTGGCTCCATATTGCCAAAAACGTCCTAAAAATTCCCAATAAATGCATTGCATATATTTCACATGGATGGAGTTAGGAAAACTTACATATGTTACTAGTACATGAGAGCACTAAGTATGTGCATGCACAGTGGACCATGTCTACCTTATGTATGTACGTTATGTAAGATTCACAATAGAATACCTAATTACCATCAATTTCAATTCAATTGTAAACGTGCAATTTTGGAAAATACATAAAAAAGCATTTTTCAAAATGCCATGTGGCACTCACATGCCCCTAGGGCATGTGTGTGCCTAACATGTGCCCCTTTTTTGTTAGGCCGCTTCAGGGGGCCTTAAGCCCCTGTGCACCCTTGTCTTTGCGTAGCCTAATTTGCGATTTCCAAATAGGTAATCGCAATTTAGGTAATGCAAGTCCATTCGCACCCATGGGCCTTGTGGCCCATTGGAGCAAATGGAATCACTATTGCAAATAGCGATTCCCTAATTACGTTTGCGATTTAAAAAAAATTGCTATTAGGAAATTGCTACATTCATTATGTTTTGTTACATCACATTTAGCGATTACCTATTTGCAATTCAGTAAAAATCTCTAATAGGTAATTGCAAATTGTGAGTTTCATACATGTGGCCCAAAGAAGAAAACTCACAGGTACATAGTTTTCAACTCTAACTCATCACCTTTGTGAAATATGGTGTCTATAGCTAGGAACATCAGCCCAGCATTGCTGCAGTAAGTAGACTTGACTGTTCTTACTTGGATGAGCTTCATATCACCCGACTTTTCAGATTATTTGGGGTTTGATTAGATAGGTTTCTGAAGGATTCCAATGTTCGGCAGACAAAATTCTCATGGCATGTTGAAGCAAAACTTAACATTTTTAAAATAATGACTAAAATATTTATTTCAACAAGTTAAGGGGCTGGGGTACTTACACTTTCCGAATTTTAAATCGTTCGCAAAAGGGGTTGGAAAGCAATGTAAAATGTACTAAAGACATAAGCAAAAGAAATGGTTATTTTAGAACACCAAACTGTAAAAATGTGAATCCTTACTTAAATAACAATTCGTAAATAGCAATGTTCTACTTTAGAATGGCAAAAGGTATGTAGTAAGCACTAGCAAATGGTGAGTAGATAAAAAAAAACCTTTGCCTGTGCAATTGACCACCAACTGGAAGCAGGTTAAACGTATTTGCAAGCTAAAACAAGCACTGGTAAAGCCAATAGGTCTGCTTTGGCAAGCTTATGCAATGGCCATTTATTATTTTTGGTCTCGCATAGGCAAAGCAGGCGCTGCATCTACGAGGCATCAAGTAGTCAGTATAAGGGGTGAAACTCCACCCATTGCGTTTATATTTGTTATTTAGCTTGCAATTGGTTAAATCTGGCATTGCTATTTTTATGTAGCTCATTGATTGGCTGGTGGTCTGAAATGTACTTCCTTTCTGCTTCCGTTCTGCAGGAAGCTGTCAGGAACTGCCAAGGCGCCTGCCTAAAATGTAAAAACTACAACTCCCAGAAGTCCTGGAGGTGGGCGTGGTCCTATAAAGGCTGGGTGGGCCCAGTCCACTTTGTTCGTGATTTTGTTACTAACAGTGCTTTTGGTTTTCAGTCGCTGGTTACTGGCATTCGTCTTCTCCCTGTTTCCAGCAGAGAGAAGCCTTTGTTCGTTCTTTGGTTGCTACCGGCGTGTGAAAGAGGGGACGCGCTTTTGAGTACTTCCTGCTGACTCGGGTTCTTCCGAGTAGCGCGTGTGTTTTGGATTCTAGCTGCAAAGTCTTAATGCGTTCCTGGTAGACGGTACATATCGGCGTGTGGAGGAGCGGAGATCTAGAAGAGGAAGAGCGGACCCTTAGCAGCTCATTCAAGTACTGTGAGTTTAAAAAGCAGCGCGTGGCGTTTAACGCGTTACTTGTGTGCAACTGATCTGCTATTGTCAATGAGCAAGAGAAAGACTCCGGATTAAGAGACTGGCACGGCGGTGCTCAGCATTGGTGTTTATTTTGTTAAAGAGAGAGTGGAGTGTAGTGGAGATATCTTTTCTACTCACTACCGCTACGAAGAAAGGCACTAGTGTCTAGAGGGTTAAGTGCCAAAGCGGAAGGTTGTGGGGTTCTACACCTTGCCGTGTTTGGAGCATGCTTCATTGAGGATACGGTGGATTAACATATTGGAGAGCGGAAGACTGTAGTAGGAGGCTACGTCTTGCCGTTTCTATTTAGGATCCTATTTGTACATATTCTAAGAAATACTTTTGTCTTTTCAAGTAACAGACCTTTTGATTGAATTCACGTGGGATTGTGGTGTGATACACATTTATCTTAGGACATTGAACTAACCAAGGCGGGGTACGTTACAAACAGAAATGAGAAATTCTTACAAGTGTTCTCTGTAGTATATGAGTTAACCTGATATTTGTGTTCCTTAGGGACTAGAGGTTCTGTTATTCGACACATGATACAACAGGGAGGAGGTGGAGTACACTTTCTTCACAAAGGTGAATCATTTGATCTATTTAGCGAGAATGAAATGAGTGTAGGGTTTACCTGTGAACATTTGTAACCTGTGTACTTGTTTTCTTGTCTTTCAGCCATCCCTTCCCTGCAGTCCCCTTCCGTCCCCTCCTTGTTCTGTTTATTTTTTCCCTCGCCCTATCCCTCGAACACACTGTGTTTTAAGCAACAGTGTGTTGATGAGGTCGGGAGGTGGAGTTTTATGTGCACCAACCGGATCCTGCAGCGTGGAGTCTGACAGAAGCAGCACGGGCCAACTACAGTTTATTTCCGCTGCTGCCTGTTGTCTATTCCCTTAGGGACTACTTTTTTTTTAATTCTCGCTCAGCGCACCATGCCCGCTTTCACTTTCAAAGCAGGGACCATGGCGGCCGTCGTCGTGACTGTGCACCCGCCCTTGCGCTCCCACTTAGGGTAACTAAAATTCACGACAGTTAAGCGGTTAAGTGTCTCCCCTCCACTTAGGACTAGAACTGTCTGAGCTGACGAGGATCAGTTTCCTTGAAGAAAATACTCAGTCGAGAATTTCAGCACTCGTCCTCGTGAAATGCATCATCCCGAGCAAACATTGAGCTAGGTGCCTGGACCGCGCGCCACGGTGGCCCGGCTAATCGCCCACTGCACTGATATGGATTGGAGGCGAGGGAAAGTTAAGGTTCGTCCCCCCACAGCCATAGGATAGAACGACTCCACTCACCTACAATAAGTTGGCCAACGGTGGGAGTACATGCTGTAATGTCACAATTGCGGTAGCCTTTCGACAATTGTTTCTAATGTGGCAGTCTTTCTTTTTTTATTTATTGGTTTTCCTTTAACAAAAAATGACAATCGTCTGAGAGGCATGCTGTATTAGAGTATGGCCTTGAACCTCCGCCCACTCTCCGTCTATAATTTTCATTGGCTTGTGTCATTGTCCTTTGTAAATGCTGGCTTTTGATTTGTTAATAGGTTTGTTAGTCCCTCCTCAGTACCGCCATGTCTTTATTTTTCACCTCCCATGGTATGTCTTATTTAGTTTAGAAGCACTATTTTCTGTAATGAGTTTCTCCTACTGCAGGTTCTACATGCAACATTCAGCGCGCCATGCGCGTTCTCACTTTCCAAGAAGCCCGGGACAATGGTGGCTGCTTCTTTAAAATGAAATAGGTTTTGCATTTACAAGAGTTTGAGACATTTGCATTGTAAATGACAATGCCTTCTATTTATGTTAATTATCAAAACAGATAAATAAAAGGCATTGTCATTAACAATGCCCGTAGAATAAACTCTTGCAAATGAGAGACCTATTGCATTGCAAATGCTTGTAATTACATGCATGTGCCACAAAAATAAAAATAAAACTTACTGCTGCCTAATTATGATGGCAAATGCTTAAAATAAAATAAAACAATTAAGAAAGTATCAACCATCACATACAATTGTAATAAAACAGAATGCGTGCTTCCTAGTAGACACCAAGAGCAAGTAGAGATACCCTTTTTCTTTGTAATGAACATCACAGGAAAACATGATTTTAATGGGCACCAGCAAAAGTCAGTATTTTCAGTAAAGGTCTGTTAGTTTAAACAAGAGCTACTTAAAATAATAAAAAAGGATAAAGGATGGAAAGAAAAGAAGATCCGTAAAGTAAAGTATTAGCCCACCAGCCCTACCACTGAAGTACACTTATTTTTTGACAGATGTGCACATGTGAGCAAGCAAAATGCTGCTACTCACAGAAAAGAGAGCCAATGGCAGAAGTAGGCTGACACATTGCCCCATGATACATGCAGTTGTTGTTGGTTGTAAAATGTAAATGACAGTAACACAGTGAGTGTGATTGGTGTCAGCCTGATTATATCAGTGTGACAGAGCAAGCGTGATAGTGTAAATGTGATGTGTGGTAAGGCTGATAGTACAAGTGCAACAGCAGTCTGTGGCAGTGGGGGCCTACATGGCTCTCGGGTGGGGGGGCAGGCGTGGGGGGAGGTCGCGCGGGGTCATGCACCGGGGGGTCACACATGGTGTGAATATTAAAATAACATTACAAAAATAAACATACCTTGCCGCTGGGTCCTGCGTCTCTGCTCCTGCTGTCCTCATGGAACTTGAGGAACAGGAAGCAGCCCCCACTGACAAATCACAACACTGCAATGCAGCGTTGTTATTAATAGGCACCCAGGCTCCCTGACCAGTCACAGCGCTTCAGTGCAGCGTTGTGATTGGTTTGAGTGTCCTGGTTGGATGTTCAGCCAGGGAATGGGGACCTGGGCATGTTCTCCACGCAGCCTGCATGGAGAATGGAGAATGTGAGCATAACTAGTTTGGGTGGCTCGAGAGGGCCAATCAAACTGTCATTGTGCACTTAAGAATGGGCAAACCACTCCTCCCCTCCTCCGAGAGCAGAGCAGCCCTGCCCACCCGCCCGCCAAGGAAACATAAAATGAAAAATCTAAATGTTATTATCATTTTATATTTCCTTTACTTTTCTCTGCTCAAAAGCAGTGGGGCGACGCTATAGTGGAGGAGCCGCCACTGGTCTGTGATTGTGTGTCTCTATGATCATGTAATGGTAAGTGTGATTTAGTGAGTCTAATGCAGTGAGTGAGATGCAATAACGGCAATGCAGTAAGCGCAACAGAAGTCAGTGATAATGCATATGTGATAGTGTAACTGTGGCAAGCGTGATGTGATAAAGGCCAAGTTGCAAGTGCAAAGCCAGTCAATGTGCTGGTGTCATATGCATGTGATGGTCTAAGACAGTAATGGTGGTGTGATGTGATGAGTATGACAGCAGTGAGTGTGATTGTGTGATGTTATAATGTAATCTGAGGGTGATGGGATATATAATATGAGCAAGTGGCTGCAAACACTGTTCCCCACAGGGCACTGCGCACAGATGAAAGCCCTGTAGAGCTCTGACACTATTCTTTTTCTAAATAATCTGATTTGAACTTTAGAGAGTTAAGAAAGTCACTGAATGTGTAACAGTACCACCTGGTAACGACAGTGTAATGAAAGGTGATGCGCTGTAAAAGCATCATCTTTCCTTTGAAAGTGTGCAGAAACTACACATATCAATATGTTCATCATTGCCAGGGAGCACTTTGCGCCCAGGTTCGATCTTACACCTCAGGTTGGTATACCAATAAAACATTGAACGAATTATGACTTCAGTGGAAAGACCCTTTTGTGCACACTTAAAGATAGTGCTACCCCCTTTTTGGTAAATCTTAGCTAACGGTAAACAAATGACCTGGATTGTCAACTATGCTATTACACTTAGCTGAATTATTGTGATCTTGGCCAAATAACACAATCATTTTGTGCATCAGTGCCCTTACCACATATTGTTTGCTGTGGGTGGAAAACTGGGTTTACATGGTACATAAAATAGACCTGTGAGTTGTCTTTTTGATACTGCATGAGTAACTTCTGTTGTCTGTGTAAAATAAAGCAGAAATATAAATTATGAGTCTGATAACTAAGTTAAAAGGTTAGCTATCCCATTTCCGTGATACAAAATGCATGAAGTAACTGGCGAATAAAATTAAAAAATCAATGGGAAGTAGATTGCAAATCATTGCTAGACATGGACCGAGTACAATACGCTGCACCTTACAAAACTTTCTTGTTTTCATTCAGGTCTGATGAATTATGAAAGTCATTTATGCTCTGCAGTTTGTTTTGTGTGTATTTTAATTGATGACTCAAAGGCTCAATAATAATAAATCAAGTCTAGAGTTATGTCAGCGAATGAACAGATGTTTGCCAGGGTTTCTGCATAAAGAGACAGCGGGAAGCCTCCGAGTTCAGTGTGTGTTTTTCTGTCTAATGAAGGGGGAGAGGGCTGTGAAGGTGGAGTTTAAGGCACATTTCCAGCAAAGCAGCTCTGCGTGTCCGCAGACTTTCTTACCAAAAAGTCGAGCTTGTTGCGTCCTCCTAGCCCCGGAGCATGCAAATTAATATACCACATATGCAGCTCTGTAACAGATGTCTTTATTCCACAGCATGCTACCACACATGGCACACTTATTATATAACCGTTAGCAACCACACCTTAACGCCTCCCAGTAAGTTAGGTGATCCCTCTGTAGAGTTCATCCAGAGCCACAAAGACCCATAGCACAGATAGGGGTGTATTCACAAGAATGAGTGCTAAACATCACCAAAAAATTACAACTCACCTTTAAACATCACATCCTATCGCGGGAAAATAACCATGTGTTAATGTGGAATTCACAACAAGGCGGTAGCATGATAGTCTGCCTAAACCGTGGCCAATGTCCGCGATACAACCACCTCGATGGAGATAAAAACACAAACCACAACACAAAAAAACATGCGAAGAGCACATTCGCGATGAGGAAAGCAGGGATAAGACCGCCAGACCCACATCACACACGGCAGGCGGGAAAAAAAGAGACAATCCAAACAGAAAAGAACAGCCAAGCACAATGGAGGCAACCCGAGCCAGCATGCAACCCCGCCAGCCCCATTGGCAACAAAACATTGTACATGGCAGGCCATCTTGGACAAGGTAAATGTAGTCTGAGAGCGGAGGTTGACCATGGAAGAAAAACAGAACATCTGGAATGATGAGAAACGCACAAACAATCAGAAACATGCCGAAAACAAGAAGGCAGCAATGCACACCTGAGGTGGGAGGCCAGCGCCACACCAGGAGCTGGATAACATAGTGGAAATGGTTTCCACCACATCAGTCTGTAGACAGTGGCAGGACTCAGGGACCGGAAACTGCTCAAAACAGGCACAGCAGCAACAGGAAGAGGAACCAGCACAATGGCACACATGCTCAATTAAGCACAGTACAACTGTATACAAACCATGCCCAAGAGTAACAACACCAACCAAGAGCATTAGTCACACAACCCGGCAACATCACACCACTGAACAAGCACAGAAGTGAAAACCACACTGCCTGAAAGGGAGATGGGTGAGCCAAATCAGAGCTGAAGGAACATCTCACACACAATGCAGCACACACACATAGGAAGCAGAGCACCCCAACCTCGAACACAATGTGGCACAAACACCAACATTTGCACAACCAGACACAGGACACCCGCCTGGTGCCGGTAAACGGCCATACTCATCTGGCTAAGCACGAAATAGGGACATGACAATGTACAAGTGCAAACCCACAGTCCTGATGGGGTAGCAATGCACGTATGGCAGGAAGCCAGAGAAAGTGAAAGTGAAAGTGCAGAAACCTTATCAACAAGTGTGTGTCTGTATGGCTAAGAGAAGTGCCATGATATGCAGACCAATGCAGCAGCAAGTCTGAATGAGCAACGTAGGAAAGCACCCAATGCAACCTCGTGGGAGTCCATCACCAATACAAGTCAGTGCCAACCCGCGTCAGTTGTCCGTGCATGGATCATGAGTCCAGGCCAATGCAGCCTTGTCCTCTGTCATCTTTAGACATGTGACCAGATTCACAACATGCAACCAGGTGACACATGCAATGGGTCACATCCAGTTGTGGCTGCAGGTACCTTGTCACTCGTCCATGAACCAGAGTGCAACTGCGTAGGCCAACATCTCCATTAAGTGATCGTCGTCCACCACATCTGACATGTCACCAACGTAATCCATCAGCTGACCCAGACAGATGTGCTGACTCCAACCACTGGCCCCAATGTGCACCAAAGCCCAATCGGGTAGTGGATCAATGTGCTCACTGCACATGAGGACTCGTGCAATCTCCCAGGTCTAGTGTCCAGTATGCATGCCAAACATCAATGCATGCCATAAACGGGAATCACAGTGACACTCCTGGTGGTGTGCCAACAGTGGGCACACACACACGTCATGATCCAAGTCAGCTACTGTTACGTTGGAGAGGCAGACATCCAATCGAATAAGCATGAGCGACAATGCAACACAGGCTGAACACAGTTGACGTCCGCAAGGCGGAAGCTCAGCTGGTAACTTATCCGCGAGACGGCCAACGGCAGTGCCCCCAGTACATGCGGTACAAAAGGGGGTGGTGATGGACGGAGCATCTGAATCAATCAAACACTCACATCCAGTCAAAAGATCTGGGTTTAATCCATCACCGTTCTTTAGCCCACTCTGCCACCCCAGTTCAGACATGGCTATTTGCAAATCAGTCTGACCCTGTGCCTCATGGGAACAGTCCAGCCCGAACTGCCAAGCCATGTCTTCCCTTCACAGGAAACAAGCTTCCAAGGACCAGTTTCTGGCATTCCAGCCGTCTTCACCCCGGCTTGCTTGAATCCAGTGGCAAAGTGAGCAAGGGACTCACGTCTGAGCATACCCTGCCACACTTATGGCGGCCAAAAGCGGCACAAAAGGGGGTGGTGATGGACGGAGCATCTGAATCAATCAAACACTCACACCCAGTCAAAAGATCTGGGTTTAATCCATCACCATTCTTTAGCCCACTCTGCCACCCCAGTTCAGACATGGCTATATGCAAATCAGTCTGACCCTGTGCCTCATGGGAACAGTCCAGCCTGAACTGCTAAGCCATGTCTTCCCTGGACTGGAAACAAGCTTCCGAGGACCGGTTTCTGGCCTTCCAGCCGTCTTCAGCCCGGCTTGCTTGAATCCAGTGGCAAAGTGAGCAAGGGACTCACGTCTGAGCATACCCTGCCACACTTATGGCGGCCAAAAGCGGTACAAAAGGGGGTGGTGATGGACGGAGCATCTGAATCAATCAAACACTCACACCCAGTCAAAAGATCTGGGTTTAATCCATCAGCGTTCTTTAGCCCACTCTGCCACCCCAGTTCAGAGATGGCTATTTGCAAATCAGTCTGACCCTGTGCCTCATGGGAACAGTCCAGCCCGAACTGCCAAGCCATGTCTTCCCTTCACCGGAAACAAGCTTCCAAGGACCAGTTTCTGGCATTCCAGCCGTCTTCACCCCGGCTTGCTTGAATCCAGTGGCAAAGTGAGCAAGGGACTCACGTCTGAGCATACCCTGCCACACTTATGGCGGCCAAAAGCGGCACAAAAGGGGGTGGTGATGGACGGAGCATCTGAATCAATCAAACACTCACACCCAGTCAAAAGATCTGGGTTTAATCCATCACCATTCGTTAGCCCACTCTGCCACCCCAGTTCAGACATGGCTATATGCAAATCAGTCTGACCCTGTGCCTCATGGGAACAGTCCAGCCTGAACTGCTAAGCCATGTCTTCCCTGGACTGGAAACAAGCTTCCGAGGACCGGTTTCTGGCATTCCAGCCGTCTTCAGCCCGGCTTGCTTGAATCCAGTGGCAAAGTGAGCAAGGGACTCACGTCTGAGCATACCCTGCCACACTTATGGCGGCCAAAAGCGGTACAAAAAGGGGTGGTGATGGACGGAGCATCTGAATCAATCAAACACTCACACCCAGTCAAAAGATCTGGGTTTAATCCATCAGCGTTCTTTAGCCCACTCTGCCACCCCAGTTCAGACATGGCTATATGCAAATTAGTCTGACCCTGTGCCTCATGGGAGCAGTCCAGCTAGAACTGCCAAGCCATGTGTTCCCCGGACCAGAAACAAGCTTCCGGGGACCGGTTTCTGGCATTCCAGCCGTCTTCAGCCCGGCTTGCTTGAATCCATTGGCAAAGTGAGCAAGTACATGCAGCAGACGTGCATGGTACAGGTCTACGTGACTGGATCCGAGCATGTGTCCGGGATGTTCTGCCATTGCAGTCAGTGGCTCTGCTAGAAGCGGCACTGGCTTGCCCTATGCCAGTCCTGTGGATGAAATGGCACAGCTCGGTGCAATGAGCAGTGTCCGTGTGCAACAGGTGCAGGCCTGGGGTGGGAGTACGTGTGAAGGCCATTTCACACACGCCAACTACGACCAAGGACTACTGCATGTGGGTTGTGTACACGTTGGTCTCACTTCGGGCAGTGCGTAGTGTGGGAGTCGCAAGCAAATGCTATTGTATCTGTGAGGGGGTGCTGGCCACATGCCAGTTCCAGCTCGGAGCTGCAGATGTGCTACCGCCTGATAGTTTAGACAAGGGACCTTTCATCCCTGAAGTAACTTCACCATCTGCATGCATACGGGAGATGCACAGGGCCTGGCATCAGTGTGGTGGGATGTCTGTGACCCTGGGAACACCGTGAAGGTGTGCAGCCACATGAGTGTAGGCCAATGGACCAGACAGGGCAGACACAGGTGTACAGCCCACGGCTGGCTTTGATTGCACTGCCAAGGAGGCCAGGCAACTGACTCATGCATCCGCAGGGCTGATACACATAACAATTGGCATGTATGTGCCAAGACCTCGAGCGGTTTTGCGCTCTTACATGTCCCCGTACCTGTGGGTCCATCCTCCTGGTGCATGCCACATTGCAACATCGACTACTGTGGCCCTGGTGGCTACTACACCCCAACACGAGACACACTTACTGCACTTCCTGCCCATGGCCAGGTCTGAGCCAGGCCCTGCTCCCCCTGCCGAATCAGAACACCCCTGAGCTGACCTGACATATGCCAGACCAGCACAAGCCACTTGTGCATGCAGGGGGGGTGCGTACAAAGCTACATGTCCAGGCTCACTGCCAATGCTGAGGTGACATGGTAACGTCCGCTGAAGACAGCACACTGTGATGTTGCAGAGCCCATGCCCAACTTGCTGACACAATGACCTTACGGACACACTTGCTCAGATGGTATGAATGGCTACTGGCACGTGCGCACGGCCACATTTATTAGCAGGCACACATACTGAGTGACACCTGTGTTGGATGTGTGTGGGGTGTATGCAAACCAGCCGGCAAGGGCTGCCTGGTGCAGTTAGAAATCGACAACAGTGTACGTCGCAAAGGACACAACAGTCAACCACAAAGGCCCCATGACTTGTGCTGCACAGAGTTAGTGGCCCCAGATGCACAGCTGCCTGCACGGGCCTACCGCCATGGGACGCTGACTTGCGGGGCACTGGGGCAGGGTCACAAGTGCAGAGCAGGTTTCCGTAGATGTAAAAGGAGCATGTCATGGAGTGTCTCAGTGATCAGTGGGAGGTGTAACCCCAGGGCATGATGCAGAGGGCAGGACTAGGCTGAAACAGTCACTATGGTGGAGATGAATGGAACAGACACATGTCAGACAACTAGTCCGGTCCAGCCAAATGAAGATGCAGGAAACCACCAGGCCATGGACTCAGACGCCACCAAGGTCCAATCAGATGGTGCCCATGACTCATTGTGCACAAAGTTAGTGGCACCAGTGCTGTTAGGGGATGTCTCCTTCGATGAGGCGTGTCCAATGGTGTGGACTCCTCCACACCTTACCCAAGGTACAGTTCCACATGAGTGACCTACTGGACCACAGTGTAAGCTTAAGGCAGCGGTCAGTACAGGCCATTCACTGAGTGTGGCCGGCTTAGGTTGGATGGCCCCACCAGCCTGCGTAGTTCAGGTTCAGTGCCACCACGGGACGCGGACTTGTGGTGAACAGGGTTGATGGCGCCAGGTCAGTCACTGATAGTGTTTGATCACCTCAGTGACTATGATCCGGCTTTTGTCCGGACTGAGCCACATCTTCCTCTTACTCCTCTCCATGCATTCACTGGTGTGGACTCTACCATTCATGATTCGTGACTAAGTGCTGGATGTGGGATCTACTGGTCCACAGGGTAGGCCTGAGCCCTCATCCATGTGTGGCCGGCTGACATTGAACAGGGTTAGTGGCACCTTCTGTGGCCGACTGGCATTGAACAGGGTTAGTGGCACCTCATGTGGCTGGCTGGCGTTGAACAGGGTTAGTGGCACCACATGTCGCAGCCCTGCCACATGGAATTATGCCTACTGATCGACGGGAGTCTGGTGCTATGGCCGCTGCCACAGACTTGGGGTCACTACCATTCATAACTCAGGACACAGTTCCACATCTGAGAGCTACAGGGCTGAAGGAGAGGTTGCTCGACTGGTGTTTGGAGCTTGCACTGGCACATGGTGGGGTTTCTTTGACACATGCCGGTGTAGGCAGGTGAGCGGAGCCTCGTTTGTGCACTTCGGCAAGCATGACGGGTCTGGGGACCAGCGGCCTGGGGTGCAGCAGGCACTCAGGGACACAGGCCCCACCGCGCTCAGCGCGGGACTCGTGGCGGGCTGAGAGGAGCTGCCCTGGCTGACGTGTGGCCCATTCCAAATGAGAACCAAGACCAGTGCAATACGCTTTTTGTTCACACCCCTATGCAGGTCTGGCGTACACAGGCCCAACACACGTAACCTGCAACATTTCCGCGTTCTTCCCCAAAGCCTGTGGGAACATGGTAGTGTCCACTGAGCACTACACTCCATGCACCAGCAGTTCCTCTCCACATGCCCATTTCCGTGGTTTGCACCCTGTGGTCTGTCTGGCACCTTCACGTCACACCTGCGATTGGGTAGGTTCATATTCCTTAATCACTTGCCGCTCTCGCACATGCCTGCTCCATGCCTCTCCTCACATCCTGCTATTGTGTGTCTGTGGATCCATGCTGTGGCTGGGTTGTGGGCATGGCAAGGCCAGATTCCCAATGGAGATGTGTTGTCATGTCTGGTCGGTTGGAATGCTGTTGTGTGTCATGTTGGATGTAGTTGTGCTGGTGCCCATTGGCAGTGTCATGAGTTTCATGACTGTAGGTGGCAGGTGCATTTCATGTGGGTCTGCCGTCTTTGTGTACGCTGCCTCTGTGATGCTCTGGGGGGGGGGGGGGGGGGGGCAGAACTGCTCCTGGGAGTGGTGGCGGGCCTGGGGTGGTTTCGGTGGGTGTTGTGGCTTTCATGGGTTTTTGCGGTGCATGGTCATTGTCTCCATGGCATCTGTGGGTCTTCAGGTGTGGCTCTTGGCTGGGCTCCTTTTTATGCTGCAGGTAGAAATCCTGCTTTACACCAGCAATAGGCAGGTGTTAATTCCCTGCTGCTACATCGGCTTATCGCCTGTTTTTGTTTCACATCGCAGATCTGGCAGTTCGTTGTGAAAGTGGTGTGGTTGTTTCGTGTGTTTTTGAACAGGAACACCTACTCTGCATCTCATTAGGGTTAATTGGTGGTGTCCACCGTGGAGATAAATTTTGGGGCATTCATCGAGGGAACACAGGCGATGTCTGAAGTTTCTACCAGTTTGTCAATGGGGTGTTAAATCTGTCTCCACTTTTGATGCATTAAGGTGGGGATAAATCGGAGTTGAGTCCTTGTGAATATACCCCATAGTCTCACAACACTGCATCTCCCCCTTTGTTGAATAAAAAGTACAATCATTTGTTAAGGCGCTCACACTAGTCGGCCAAATCGAGTAGTATGAGGTAGTTAAGATACACTCAAATTGTGAACTGATAGCACAGGTTCTGATACCTGATGTGGGCTATTAGGCGTGGTCTCCTCATCCATGATTGCAGGAGCTGACAAACATTGAGGTAAGTGTTTAAAGTGTGGTGAATACCATGTGGTGGACTTTACGGGACGATGCATCTTCACCCTGTGTTGAAACTCTCAGAGGATGGACAGCAAACGAAGTGTCTGTCTTTCACTTTAATTTCTGCTCATCCAGGTTCCAGTCACCTTCATCGCAGAATGTTTCCAGAGGCCGTCGATGCTGATCGGCATATGGTTTCATTTTACCCCTTCAAGAAGTGTCTGTAACATGAACCTTATCAGCTATCATGGATCGATTGGCTGTCCACTATGGCAGTTAGGTTTAAATAGCTCTCCCAAATAGCAAGATGGATAGATTCGCACTATTTGAGGAGTTGAACGATAAATACAGAGGTCTTGTCACTGGTCCTGGTTTAGCATGATTCCTTCCATTCATGCAGGTTGAACTACTGTTTTGAGGGTACCCACAATGCCATTGGTGTACTCTTCTGATGCTTGACATTGAATCTGACTAGAAACTCCTTGAATTCATTGCTATTGAATGGCAGACCATTACCAGATTGCGAATGGTGAAGATACCCCATGCTGCAAAGATGTCAACCAGCCGCAAGATGACCTTGTCATGAGTTGTTTAAGATAACTCCTCAACTAAATGAAAGCATGAATACTGATCAATGGCTGCCTAGGGGGCCACAGAAATCAACTGCAACTCTTTTCCAGGTATGTGCAGGAAGCTTAGACATTCTCCGGACATCTGCGAGACCTTCACTGGCTCCCCGTCAACAAAAGAATCACCTTCCGCCTCCTCACCCACGCACACAAAGCCCTACACGACCAAGGCCCGAGCTACCTCAACAGCCGAGTCAACTTCTACGCTCCCAAACGCCACCTCCGATCAGCCAACCACGCCCTCGCCGCCGTCCCCCGCATCCGAAGAGCGACTACAGGAGGAAGGTCCTTCTCCCACCTGGCCGCCAAGACCTGGAACTCCCTCCCGACCGACCTGCGCCTGACCCAAGACCACCTCTCCTTCAGGAAGAAGCTGAAGACCTGGCTGTTCGAGCAGTAGCGGCTCCCCCCCCCCCAGCGCCTTGAGACCCCACGGGTATGTAGCGCGCTTTTTAAGTGTCACTGATTGATTGATTGATTGACATTGTCAATGGATGTTGTGTCAATCTGGGGGAAGGCAGTTGCAAAGATGGCACTCTTTTATTTCTCTCTCAACTTGCACGGCTAGGCGTGGATCCACACTCAGGGCCAGATTTACAAGCCGCTTGCTCAACTTTCGCGTCACTTTTAACATGGGAAAAGTGACGTAAAAGTGGTGCAAGGTGCAAGGTGCTTGTAAATCTTCCCCTCAGTCTCCTAGGGATCTTATGGTGGGTACAACGCCACAATGTCCGTCATGGACTAGTATAATGACTTGCTGTCTTAGGCTGTCAGGTATGATGATTCTCGTGCCACTCAATATAGCACCTTCCCTGGTAACAGAAAGCTCATCCTGTACATTTTTTAATTTGTTTAATTCAAAATAGTCAGAAAAAGGTCGAGTGGTCTTTTTCCATGATTGAGCTACAATGATATCTTTGAGCATAAGCATGTTGTTGTCAGCATTAGTAGCAGCAATAATCTGTTCAAAGGATAGGGCTGCTAGCATGCTGGACCTCACAATGAAGTTGATGTACTCTTCTGCCATTTCGAATGTCTAACTGTGATGATGTACCAGTACTCATGAAAAGTAATCAGCAGAGTTCTGATCTTTACCTAGCTTGTGTACAATTACATATTCATACTCTTGCAGCTACAACCGTCACCTCTCAATGTGAGGGGGCATCTTGGCTTTCAGGTTTTCAAAAATAGTTAGCAGCGCTTGGTGGTCTGCAAATACAGTGAAATGTTTTCTGAATAGAAACACATGAAAATGTTCATAGGCCCAGACTACAGCTAGTCCCTCCTTCTCCGGCTGAGAATAGACATCCTTGTAACTGTAGAAACTAACCTGAGTCCTGTTGTTTCCAGAACGCTAATCTTCGTCTCCACCCGGCCTCCCTGTGTCCCTGGAGGGATTGACCGCCCTGCCGCAGCTTAACAACTTGCAGCACCCGCTTCGCGGGTGCCGCTGCGCGGTGAGTGGCATGGGGTTGAGGCTGTAGGAGTGCTTGTGCTGTTGGCCCGAGGTAGAAGGAGGGAGCACCGCAAGACCATCGAGGGAGCGCGCCGCAGGGACTCGTAAGACCAGGAGTCCCTGCGCTGCACAGGTGTGCACGGCCGCGCCACCAGGAAGACACGCCCCCCGACTGACCAGGTCACAAAAGCGGGAAATCGCCCAGCTTGCAGCGGGATCCTTGTAACTGTAGAAACTAACCTGAGTCCTGTTGTTTCCAGAACGCTAATCTTCGTCTCCACCCGGCCTCCCTGTGTCCCTGGAGGGATTGACCGCCCTGGCGCAGCTGAACAACTTGCAGCACCCGCTTAGCGGGTCCGCTGCGCGGGTGCCGCTGCGCGGTGAGTGGCGTGGGGTTGAGGCTGGAGGAGTGCTTGTGCTGTTGGCCCGAGGTAGAAGGAGGGAGCACCGCGAGACCATCGAGGGAGCGCGCCGCAGGGACTCGTAAGACCAGGAGTCCCTGCGCTGCACAGGTGTGCACGGCCGCGCACCCAGGAAGACATGCCCCCGACTGACCAGGTCACAAAAGCGGGAAATCGCCCAGCTTGCAGCGGGATCCTTGTAACTGTAGAAACTAACCTGAGTCCTGTTGTTTCCAGAACGCTAATCTTTGTCTCCACTCGGCCTCCCTGTGTCCCTGGAGGGATTGACCGCCCTGCCGCAGCTTCACAACTTGCAGCACCCGCTTCGCGGGTGCCGCTGCGCGGTGAGTGGCGTGGGGTTGAGGCTAGATGAGTGCTTGTGCTGTTGGCCCGAGGTAGAAGGAGGGAGCACCGCGAGACCATCGAGGGAGCGCGCCGCAGGGACTCGTAAGACCAGGAGTCCCTGCGCTGCACAGGTGTGCACGGCCCGCCCCCCAGGAAGACACGCCCCGACTGCAACACCTCCATAACTACAACGGTCTACTGCTCAGCGGGACGCGAGCAGGACGCCGAGCGAAGCCCGGGCAAAGGGCGGGCACTCTGTGGCCCTCAGAGGCCTGAGGAGCCTGGCCTGGGCCACAAACCCTGGCCGGATTCCCCTAGCTCCTTTTTGCTTCCACTGTTAGGAAACGTTTGTTATGAACTGTCGGGAAACCAGAAGCATGGCTGCCGCAGGAGCTAAAAAACTTACTGGAACTCTGGATGATTTTATCACCCGTACCCATGCACTAATTGATGAGGGAATAATACTAATGGATAGGAGAGTTTCCCAAGACCTGGCCTTGGCCAAGCGATCTTCTCTGGGCCTTATTGCCCAGGCACAGACGCCTAATACCGATTCTCGGTCGAACATCCAGGCCCTAGTACATAGCACCGGGGTGACTGGGGACCCTGATATTTTAAACACTCAACATGACCTGGAGGCCTCTCCTAACCTTAACCTCTTAACAGAAAGTGGAGCGCAACAAAATGAGTCAAACTCCCCTAACACGACTACCGCTATAAACGAAAGGGGTCGGATAGAAGGGGCAATCCCTAAGCAAAACGAAAGGTTAATAAACCATCCATTCCTAAAGGGAAGAAGGTTCAAATTGCCCCCAACGATCATAAGGTCACTTCCGATCCCTCTATCATGGATAATTCCTTAGTAGTCGTAGCCATTCCCACAGGGGGACCGCATTCCATCAAGAATGGTCTACCCTTGAGCCTCCCAGACGACACTATTATCGACCATAGTCTGGAGGAAATTCTGGAGTTGAGTGGGGAAGTTGGTAACCTAGCAAAACCATCACAGGAGGGGAACGGTTTAAACACAGACAATACTTCTATTTTTAATATGCTAAAAGTATGGTTAGAACCTATAGAGGTTAGACTACGCTGCCTGGAAACCATCCTAAATAATATACATAAGGATATAAGTGCTCCTAGTTTTACTCTGAATAACAAGACAGCCCAGGTTACCAATCCACCTAAAACGGCCAACAAGCCATCTGTGGCTGATAACAGAGTCTTGGAGACCAAAAATGCTGCACCCAAGAAAACAAATAACACCCCAAACCAGGACTGCACTAAAACTAAGCTCTCTGTAACAGACCAAACGCAGAAAACAACCAAAATTAATCCAACCCCTCAGGCCACATCGAGCGATTGCATCCCACAGTCCTTAAATCTTGATGCACCCGCCATAGACAAGGGCAAGGTTCGCAGAAATATCCATCTCCCTCCTGATGCTTGTCCCTATGTGGTTATTCTTACCGGCGTTACTGAAATCCCTCCAACAGAGGTTGAATCTTATCAGGCTCTAAAAAACAAAGTATGCCACTGGCTATCCAAAAACCATCCCCTCCCGCCAAACATACCGAGCAACATCTTAATGGTAGAGAGAACTCCGTGGGTGGGAGGTAACAGAAAAAACCTACAAGGGGACTGCGTAGTGGTCACCTTCGAGAATACGGAGGTGGTACATTTCATATATAGCAGTGGACCCCCTAGATATCAGGCAAGCACTGTGACTGCTAGACCTCTTTCCTACTTCTATCTACCAGCAAATCAAGCCGATAATCGATGGAGCTGGTTAAAGGGACCACATGATTTCAAACCTAGACAGAGAGTCACCCCCCATGGGAAATTGAACACCATGTATGGGAGGAGGGGGGGGACGCGGGATGGAATCTGGTAAGGAGAAGAAGAGGCAGACCGCGCCAAGGAGGTCCCTTTGTTGGCCCACATCACACTCAACCTGACTATTATCATCAGTTTGTAAATGGGCAAGACAATCCTTTCCACTTTCCAACGGCTAATCGCTTCGAATGCCTGTCATCCACAGACTGGGTTGACTGACAAACACAGGATTCCCCAATCGGTCGGAGCTATCAGATCACTCCTAACCATCCACGAAGGGACATCACTACGAAGGATCTGCAAAAATTAAATTCAGCTCCAATGTCTGACGAAGGCCCTGCTGCGGGCGAGACCCGGGGAATGCTTACCCTGCCCAATCATGATTCACTATACTGCAAACTTCTTACCTGGAACGTGGCGGGAATAACTGCTAAGGCCTCAGACCCTATATGGCAGGGGATCGTAAAACAATACGACATCTTGGCATTCCAAGAAACATGGGATACTACTACAAGCTTCTCATTGGATGGTTTCTGTAGTTTTTCTACCCCAGCAGTTGCGGGCGTAAGAGGGAGAGCCAAGGGTGGCCTACTTACATTGTGCTCTCTGAATTTGGTGGGAGTTTTCAAAAAACTAGATTCCGCACCCACGAATACGCTAGTTGTGGAGTGGACCATATTGGATTCACATATTTTTCTGCTTATTAATTTTTACAATTCCAAGGAGCTTTCCTGTGTGAATGAGCATTTGACCTCCCTGTTAGACTTTTTGTCAGTCTATAGACAAGATTGCACTTCCATCCCAGAGATGGTTATCCTGGGTGATTTTAATATTCACCCCTGTGAGGGGGACTGCTACAATGATAGATATGGGGGATTACCAGCTGAGGGCATTCCCCACTTTGAACACACGAAGGAGGGTGAGGGCCTTGAGACTTTCCTTGCGAACTTAAATCTATTCGAACCAGACCAGGGAAAAAACGAGCCTAGAGCGCCTACTTTTATCGGGAGAGACGCCAACACCCTCATAGACTATATTTTTGTATCAACCGGGGTCTTAGTAAAGGCACGTGAGTATAGGGTTGCATCTGCTAGCTTTAGTGATCATCATCCTGTCCTCCTAATGCTGGACCTAGACTGTTTCTGGATTGGTAGAGTGTCAGGTGTGGCAGCTTCGAGAGATCTGGCAAGTAAGGACCAGGGAAGGCGTCTAAAATGGGAGAAGATTGTCCCCGACCAATTATTCCAAATATTAGCCCAAGAGACCGAGGCGAATATGGCAGTTTGCTTAGATCCCTCCGCCTTGGGCTCTGATGTAGTGGCCGCCTATGTGGACATATGTGCAAGGATCTCTAAGAACCTGGAGTCAAGGTCTGGTGCGCAAGGCAGTAAGAAAATTCACAAATGGTTTAACAAAGAATGCTCGTTAAAGCACAGTGCCCTGTTGAAAGCACTAAAACATAAACCCAGAGACAGGTCATTAGTGGCAAACCTAAGGAAAGAATGCAAAACTGCAGTTATTAAACGCAAGACCCAAATCAAGGAGGAAGCCTGGGATAGCTTACTAGCCATTGATGTATTGAGAGACAGCAAAAAGTTTTGGGCCATTGTTAACCAGCCTTTTTTTTCCGAGGATGGGAAAACTGACATGGACTGTGTGATTGAAGACGATAGATGGCTCTGCCACTTCAAACAGATTTACGAATCCACGGTACCAATCTCCCCAGTTAGTGCCCACGGTCCATCCAATTTGGCTATGGAATTTAACACCACTGAGGTAGAAAGGGCGATCAAAAACACAAGTAAACACAAGGCCCCTGGACCTGATGGGCTCCCTGCAGATCTCTACATCCAGTATCCGCAATTTTGGTCAAAAATATTAACCAATGTCTTTAATGCGATACCATCAGCTGGTTTCCCTTCTTCCTGGTCCACCTCTATTATTGTTCCCATTTTCAAGAAGGGGAACAGGGGGGACCCTGCCTGCTATAGGCCAATCTCCCTGCTGGACTCTGCCGTTAAGATCTTGGGCAGAGTCGTCCTCCAAAGACTTGGGGATTGGCTTGAGGAGAGCGGGATCCTCTCTGATTTGCAGTATGGTTTTAGAGCACATAGGGGGACCATGGACCAATGCTTAAACCTTCACCTTATTATCAGCAAATACACTGTGGTGAAGGGGGGGCTTCTTTATTTGGGTTTTATGGATTTATCTTCTGCTTTTGACTTGGTTAATCGTTCAAAACTGTGGATTATTTTACGAGATTTGGGTTTGGACACCACCTTGGTTAATTTTTTGCACGATCTCCATCAAAATTTGTTTGCCTCAGTCAGGGTAACAAGGGAAGGAAGATGTACTGCGAAGTTTCGGTCAGGGAGAGGGGTCAGACAAGGCTGCATTCTGGCCCCTCTCCTTTTCACACTGTACATCAACTCCCTGGGGAAATCCCTGAACTCAGCTACTTTGGACGTGCCGAGTATGGGTGGGTCACCTATCCCGGTCCTTCTATACGCGGACGACGCCGTCCTCATAGCTCGTACAGGTACGGGCCTGCAAAGACTATTAGATCACTTCGGTGGTTTTATGGAAGCCCTGGATCTAACGATTAATACAGCAAAATCTCATGTCATGGTCACAGGTTCACGGAAGAAAAACATGAAGCTTAGGTCCTTTAGTTGCAACAATTCTCCAATCTCGAGGGTACCCTTCTTTTGTTATTTAGGCGTCACCTTTGACGAAAGAGGAACTTGGGGAGCCCAGCTGAAACTAAAGGAGAATGGAGTCAGTAGATCTACCGCAGCTCTCATGCATTTTTCCAAAAGACTTGGTTCGAGACCCATGGAGGCCATGACTCGCATCTATAGATCCAAATGTGTGGCAATTGCATCTTACGGTGCAGACATTTGGGGCTTTGTCTCAGCTCCAGGTATTCAAATTGAAGAAAACAACTTTATACGAGCCTTGTTGTCACTCCCGAAATCATCTCCCACATATTCAATACATAATGAAATGGGCTTGGAATACGTCACTGATCTCCTAAAAATGTCTCCACTGTTATGCTGGATTAAAACTTGGACAAATGAGGAGATCACATTGAATCACTGCATTCTCAAAGACTGTATGGCTCTGGATAAAGCGGACAGCATACCCTGGCTGGCGTATGTTAGAGCGGCATGCGCGAGGCTAGGGCGCCCGGACATGTACTCTTTACCACAGAGCCTCAAGAAAGAGGATGTAAGGTGGGTCAAGCAGCATTTTCGAAATGTGTTGGAGACAGAGAGGGAAGCGGTTGAGCTTAGTAAGCCAATGGTGAGGTTATTATACCAACTTTCGTCGTCCATGGCTATGGAACCTTATCTAAAATACGTAACCAAACCATACCACCGTTTCCTATTAATAAGGTTCAGGTTCAACCAGATACATCTTGTGCTTGGCTCATATACAAAGTGGGGTACTCCAGAAAATACCCCACCCTGCACCTGTGACTGCTTTTCCACCCAGGATACTCTCCATTTAGTTATGCTTTGCGAACATTACCTGGTGGCCCGCAAAAAAATCCTTTTCCCAATTCTGAAAGACATAAACTTTGCCCAGGTGAGGCCGGCCCTCCTATACCTACAGATGCTGAACTCGGTGCAGGTCACATATGGTGTAGCTTGTTTTTTGGTAGCAGCCGCCAGACAAAACAAAACAAAACTCTCTCAGTTAAATAACCACCAAAACCTGACACTTTGTTCGGGGGGAATGTGTTAAACATACTGGAAAGTGGTGTTTTAGGCGTTTTCTTTAGGTTGTTTAGTATCCATTCCCTATATCTTCCTTTTTAAAATCGTTTTCATTAATAATTTCTTTCCCTTTTAAATATCTTTTAATGAATTTACTTAGGATTTGCAATCACGTCTAAACTTGTTTAGTTGTAATTTTATTTTTGTATTATGAACTATGTATTGCTTTTATGGTTTTGACTAATCGAAATAACGTTTTTTTTGACTGACTGACTGACATGTTCTCTGCGAATTTGAATGACCTTTATGGTGAGCAAATATAGCCCCCAGGCTCACCGCACTCGCATCAACTGTGATCTCAAAACATAACTTTGGGGTCAAAATAGGCCATTCTCATTTCTGCATATTCAGTCATATGTTTTGTTCTTATGAAATTTTGATCACGTTCAGGAGACCACTCGGGAAAGTGTCAAAGCCCAGCTCACCTGAGTTTCAGTTCAGTTCTTATGGAGGTTGAAGACAATCCGACCCCACCCTGAAACTGCTTGTTCCAGCACACTAGTTTTAAAACAGTGCACTAAGAACCAGAAGCTCAAGGGAAGGGGGGAAGTGGATAAAATAAAAAAAGAGAGGCAACACCGTTCTTGCGTTCCAACTGTAGAAGAGCTGCTGAAATCTGAGGCCCTCTCTGACTTCTGTAAAAACTGGTGCCTAATGAAACATAAACAAATAACAGATAAGTGCAACCTATCCCTTAATGTGTTCCTGACTAAACCTTAATCTTATTAGAAATTCTCTTCTAAAAGTACCTCTTGGATCCTGGTCTCAAGCTTCCAGGTTTGGAATGTGTTACTGTTCTGGGATGTGCTTTCTATTACTGTAAAACTTCTGTAAAATCAAACGAATATCATTATCAGAATTACCAACGTCTAACATTCACCTTAATATAACTAAAGCCTAAATTCTTAATAGCAGACTCACATTTCACACATTTCCAGACGTTTTATAAAACAAATACTGTACTTTTACATCAAAATACAGCAGGTAATTTGTGCAAGTCCTTGATTTACTGTTTGCCTTCCTGTCAATGGTTTCCTCTGTTCGATTCTTAAAAAAGTTCCATGTAAAACAATGTTTATTTCACAAAGTTCCACAGAGTATTCTTGTAACAAAGGGTTTGAACCACAAAGTTCGTGGGAGATATCTTGTTCCAAATTGTCTTTACATGAATCCAGAAATCGCCGATAAAGTTCTTTCAGGTAATAAAAGGTTTTACACTTACTTGTTGCTGAAACGGGATACTGATCAGTCTAACCTTGACCTCTTTCTCTTTTGAAGGCCGATTGCAGTGGACAGAAGATGGGCTGAGGCAAGAAGTAGCCTGAAACCAGAAGAAGGAAGAGCCAGAAGCTGCACCCGTTGAAGTCAATGAAGATCTGGAGGGAGCAGGAGTGCCAGCCCCAAAGGGTCTGTTCTCAGGTAAGTGGGAGGTAGACGAGCACAAGCACTGGGTGAAGCTCAGTGGCTGCCTTTTATAGACAGGGCTGGGTGTGGTTCGAAGAGCTGAGTGTGGTTCGATAAACTGGGTGTGGTTCTCACAAGCAGGTGTGCAGAGCTTCAGTTATTATGCTAATGAGTTGAAGTAACACATAGCCTAGGGAGGAGTGTTCTAAATAAGCCTTGGTAATCCATTGAGCAACATACACAGAAGTCTTAGGGAGGGGCTGAGATAACAAGAAAGGCTTTCAGTAGTATGTTTAAAGAGAGCTATTACAGAGACCACTAGTGCAATGAGAGGGGACATGCTCTTTGTTGTGCACAAACCCTAATAGTCGCCCCCCTCAAAGGCCCTCCTACTGGACGGGGTTTCCCTGGATTTTTTTAGATAAAACTGTCTAATCAACCGTGGGGCATGTACATAGGACGCTGGTTCCCAGGAATTCTCAGTTTCGTCATATCCTTTCCATTCTACTAAATAAAACAGACGTCCATGAATTCTTTTTGCGTCTTTTATGCTTTTCACTTCATATTCTAGATTTCCCTTAATTGGTATGGGTGGAGGTGGTGGTTCGGGTCGGGTATTTGGGTTGTACGGCTTAAGCAAGGACACATGGAATGTAGCATGTACTGGGTATTCTTTTAGTAAGTCCAATTTTACTGTTACCGGGTTTACTATGGCAGTTATACTAAAGGGTCCAATGAAACGTGGTTGCAGCTTTCGGGATCCCTCTATATTTAGGTTCTTTGTGGAGAGCCATACTTTGTCACCGATTTTATACATTGGGGCCTCAGATCTGTGTTTGTCTGCTTGTCTTTTCATGCTTTCTTTGTACTTTAATAAATGTTTCCTGGCCTTGTCTTGTATGTCACCTAATCTCGTTAGTCTATCTCTTACTGTAGGCAACAGGGAATCTTCTAATAAAATAGGTATAGCTCTCGGATGATACCCCTGCATGAAATAGAATGGTGAGCAAAGTAGAGCTGCATGCTCAGTATTATTATAAACAAACTCCGCTACAGGGAGAGCTTCCAACCATTCACTAGAATAATCAGCCAATAAACAACGTAGTGTTTGAAGTAAGGTTGGTTCAGTCATTCAGTTTGTCCATCTGTTTCTGGATAGAAAGCAGTGGATAATGCCACATCTATTTTCAGTTTTTGCATAATTTTTTCCAAAATCTATAGTTGAACTGGCTACCTCGGTCTGACTCCACTTTACTTGGCAAACCATGTAAATGCACAATTTCTCTTATAAAAATATTGGCAAATTCTGCCGCAGTTGGATATTTCCGTAATGGTACAAAATGTGACATTTTAGACAAAAAATCCACTATCACTATTACTGTTGTGAAGGATTTTACTGGTGGTAAACCTACAATAAAGTCTACACTCACAGTGTGCCAAGGTTGTTTGGGTGATGGCATTGGTATTAACAAACTGTCAGGGGCCTTATGAGAAGATTTATGTCTTGCACAAACTGGACAGGTAGTGACAAATTGCTTAATGTCCTTACTCATATTGTCCCACCAAAAGTGTTTTTCGCACATTTTCCAGGGTTTTTACCCAGCCAGGATGACCTGCCAAAGGTGAGGCGTGATGCCAAATTATAACCTGTGTTTGTAATTCTATGGTGGGCACTAGCGGCATGTTGTCGTGATACAATAAACCTTGTTGTATTGAGTTATGGGAAACCAATCTTGAGGTGCCATTTGCATGTGTGCATTATATAGATCTATGATTAAATCCTTGTGTTCTACTGGTGCCAAAGGTTTTTGTGGAGGAATAATGGGTTCTCCTATTTTGTCTTGTTTCATGTCTGAGGTATGTCCGTATCTAGATAACACATCAGATTGAATTTGTTGTGCACCTGGTCTATAGTTTATAACGAAGTCAAATGTACTAAAAAATGTAACCAGCACATCTGATGTGGAGTTAATGCTTTTAGAGATCCAAAGAACTGTAGGTTCTTATGATCAGAAAAGATGGTAACAGGGTACTTGGCTCCCATTAAATGGTGCCTCCATTCAGAAAAGGCTACTTTGATAGCTAATAGTTCTCTTTCGGCCACAGTGTAATTTTGTTCAGCTGGTAATAACTTTTTAGAATAGAAGGCTATAGGATGTAATTGGCCATCTATTGCATCTCGTTGAGAGAGAATTCCTCCAAAAGCTACATGTGAAGCATCCGCTTCGACAAATAATGGCAAGTCAGGATCAGGATGTTTCAGAATTGGGGCTGAAGTGAACTTTTGTTTCAGGAGTTGAAAGGCGTGAGCCGCCTCATCAGACCAAAGAAATGGTTGCCCTTTACGCAACAAGGTGGTTATTGGGGCCGCAAGGTCTGCAAAATGAGAAATAAACCTCCTATAAAAATTGGCGAAACCCAGAAATTTCTGAACATCCTTCACAGATGATGGTTCTGGCCAATCAGTAATAGCGCTAATTTTCTTTTCATCCATAATTATTCCTTCAGGTGACAGGCAGTATCCTAAAAAGTCCACTTTGCTGACATTAAAAGTAAATTTTTCTAATTTAGCAAAGAGATGATTTTCTTTTAAATTTGCACGAACATATTGGGTATGTTCTTCCGGGTTCTTAGAGTAAATGAGGATGTCGTCTAAGTATACTATGATACAAACGTCCAGGAATTCGTGTAGGACCTCATTTATAATGAATTGAAAGACCGCATTACTGTGTACTCAAATAGACCAAACTTTGTCTTGAAAGCTGTCTTCAACTCATCCCCCCCCCTTTTATTTGGACCAGGTGGTAAGCTCTCTGCAGATCTAGTTTAGTGTATACAGTAGAATGTCTTAATTGATCCAACAACAGAGGTATTAGAGGAAGAGGATATTTATTTTTTATTGTAGCCTTATTTAGTCCTCTATAGTCGATACACGCGCGCAGAGATTTATCCGGCTTCGGGATAAAAAAAAGTGTAGATGACACTGGAGATGTGGAATGTCGGATGGACCCAGACTGTAGTAGGTCATCTAGGTAGGTTCTTAAATATTTGGTCTCTTCGTCAGTCAAAGCATATACTCTGTTATTAGGTAAAGGTGCCCCTGGGCTGAGATCTATAGGGCAGTCATATGACCGATGTGGGGGTAACACACTAGCCTTCACTGGATCAAAAACGTCTTTAAAGTCAGAATATTCAGGAGGGAGACTTGGTTCGTCTTGTGTAACATTAGCACAGTGTATTACTGAGCTCTGTTCTGTGCCTTTTTCTTGATAGCAATTGGTTCTACAGAATGAGTAATCCAAAGTAACTGTTCTGTTCACCCAATCAATTTTTGGGTTATGAGTTGTTAACCAGGTGTAATGACCAGATTCTCAGACCAGATAGAACCAGCTCACTGAGCAACACCAACCTGGCCAAAACGTAACCACCTCCCTCCTCAGGACCCATCTATCCAGGCACCTGGGTACCTACCTGAGGATGGGGAACTCGCAATATACAAGCTCATATCATTAGAAACACCACTAAATCTATAGGGTTACTAGGAATACTCACTGATTATTAAGGACCTCCATGCCCTACACCAGACTCATACCTCATAGTCACGCGACCACATGGGTCCAGACTAATCTACCCTGGGGCAGTTCAGATTATTTACCATTACACACTGATTACCCTCAGTGCTCACTCGACACGCAATCCGGCGTGCCATACACACTGATCACCCTCAGTGCTCACTCGACACGCAATCCGGCGTGTCATATACACTGGGCTGCAGCCCCAGTGCTCTCTCTCTTTATCCGGTCCACAATCCGGCGGACCTAAACACTGGTCTCCCTCCCAGTGCTCGCTTACTTACAGCCCGATCCACAATCCGGCGGATCTATGCACCAGTCTCCCACCTGGTGTTCTCATTAACGCCACTTACCAATGACGACCACTTTCCTATGAATACCTTCAGCTCTCTCTCTATGTTGGGAAGTCTCTCTCACTATTCACTAAGGGTTCGCTACTACAATAATATTATGGGATGGCCGAATTACTTAGTGTCTGAATATTTCCCTAGCTCAAGGGCTCCTCTCTCTCCCTAATTATTCAGTGGCTACTTACTGGATCAGGGGCAGCATCTGTTCTGGCTGTAACACCTGACTAGAAGGAAAGGTTACCTGTGCTTTAAGAACAATAGACACACACTGTATGATTACCTGATTTAAACGCTCTCTATCATATGAATAACACATGCACACTAGTTCACTAAGAACTGGGGTATCTTTATTACAATGACAATAGAATACACATACACAGATCTGCGGGGTCTCTATAACTAACAGGAACTTTAACACACCGCTGAAAGAAAAGGATTAGACATACAATATAACAGGGACAATGTTATCTGCGGGGTCTCTGTGACTAACAGGAACATTTAACACACCGCTGAAAGAAAAGGGATTAGACATACAATAGCCTAGGGAATAAAGACAAGATTAAGGTGTAAGTGTAAAGTAAGCTGATTCAGACTACCTCACCTATTAGAAGGAAGATTTATCTCTCTGGTAGGATCAGGGCTCTCTGTCTCTCCCTCCGTCACCACAGCTTCACGCCTCTGACTCAACTGCTTCAGCTGACAGCCTCAACTCCTCCATCTGCTTTAATGCATTCTGATAAAATGGCAGTCCCAGCTGATAGTTCCAACTTTGTTATGACTGCTCTCTCCAGCTTCAGCAATCATCTGCCTTCTTTCTCCATTCCAGAACTGAACTGCACTGTGCAGCTCCAGCAAACATCCTACTCTCCACTCTTCAAGAACCAAACTGACCACTCTTCCTCTTCTGCACTACGCTAATATGGAATCCTCTCCTCTAGTGGAAAGTTCCAGCCAGTAGCCTCCTCCCACCAGGTCCATGCACCGGGCTCCTTGCTCTAGACGCTCCCACAGTGATCAGCTGCTTGTTTCGTCTAGAGACCTGAGCCCAGGGACACTTCTTGATTAGATTTAGCTCTGGACGGTTCTCTCCGGTTCGCTTAGGGCGAACAACAGCTCAAAACCAAAATATTACCTTTCCCCTTTCAAGCATCTCAGCTCTGCAGGGATAGAAAGCAAAATGGAGTCTCTCTAGTTCTGGGCCTTGTAGACCTGAGAAGGATGAAATATCCCTTAGCTCTGTCAGAGTACCTACACAAACCATACCAATGTGTAATATAAAGTCAGGACCACAGGATCCACCCTCTACTATAGGCAAAATAATGAAAGAACACATAACTATGCTAAAGCCAATAGGCAATACATGGATTAGAGTCAAGAATAAGGGATCTATCATCATATAAAGCAGCTATCCTCTTCTAGGTCTGGAAAAAGGGCTTAAAAGGGCCAACACAAGGTAAGAATACAGCCTATAGGTGTGAGCAAGTTTAAAGTCTTCATCACTCCGAAATAGAGCCAAAAAACCGGTCAAGACATTCCACCCTAGACTTTATCTTGCGAACATCTTTAAACAACAACAAACAAATAAACAAACATCAACACAATCTATCAACAAAACCAAAAACTATAAAACTCCCTAAAAGAAATGACAACTTAAGGAAATTCCACCTAAAACTTGATGTAGGGAATACAAATCTAACAACCAACTGAGAACAAATCAAAGCACCCTTGACCTGAATGCTGAAACATAACTAAGATTGATCTGATAACAACAGAAACCAACCAAAGCACCCTCGAACTAAATGTGCCTCAACTTCTAGTGATAACTGATGAATTCTATTGATGTAGGGACATGTTTGTGGAATGAAAACAGCAAGGGGCCTAAATGGGGCCTACCTACTTCGGTCAACTTAAGAACTAAATGTACCTGAACTTCTAATGATAAAACAACAAAGGGCCTAAATGAGGCCTACCTACTTTGGTCAACTTAAAAACTAAATGTGCCTCAACTTCTAATGATAAAACAACAAAGGGCCTAAATGAGGCCCACCTACTTCGGTCAACTTAAGCTAATGATAACTCATAAAATCTATTGGTGAAGGGCCATTTGTGTGGAATAAAAATAACAATGGGCCTAAATGAGGCCTACCTACTTTGGTCAACTTAAGAAAGAATTTGGTGAAATCTGACAAATAAACATGACAAAGGGTCCTCAAGGTCTGGGCAAACATTATTAATAGATTTAGGACATAACCTGACTAAAAGACACACCTCCCAGGACAACTTAAAGTCTAGGGTAACCACCCTTGGAACTAATCCCACTGTTCTAATTAAGAGTTGATGAATCAAAGTGAAAGGGTAATAACAGGAAAATAAAGATAACCCCATTCCTACAAAGTAGCTGGTGTAGCACTATGCATATCAAGCAATAAGTCAAAGAAAATTATCTAAGTGTGGTGCATATCTAAAAGATACATTTGAACCATGCCAAAGGCAATAGGTAAAGATCAAACAGTTTGCACCTAGTTCCTCACTGTATCACACTGTGGAACACATGTGTGCACCATCATTACTATCTCTTTCATTGGCAAGACTGTTTTGCAGAAAACAGGAAAACTATGAAATAGGTGAAAGATAAACAAGTGTCATTCATGTGGCACTGCATAAACATCAAAACCATGAACAGGACTGTGAGACTCTTTTGTAAGTGGGGCCTGTATATGGTAACTGCAAAAGTGGAATAATGTTCATCTGAAATAGAAACATGGGAAAAATGACTCCTTCTGTTGGAAACATAATTATAACCAAATAAAAATGTGTTCTTCAGCATATCATCATTAGGGATCATAGCACATGACTCGTGCAATACTGTAATTTAGGGTTCAAGGCAGTCAATTGTGGAAAGACAGTCTGTTGATTCATCAGTGTAGGTCACCACCCTTCATCTTCATCTTCATCTGTATCCGGTGCCAAGGAAGCACTTCCTCCGATCTGGTCATTAGTCACCAGCTTCCGCCGTTCATCCGCCACCAATCCGGTCTGGTCTGGTTCCATATTCCAAAAACAACAAACTAACATAAAAAATGAAAACAATAAAGTAAAATAACAAAGGGAGTGGGAGGGGGGTGGGCCGACGCACACACCAAACACCACAACCCAACAACCTGAAACGAAAAAACAAGTATCATTAATCTAGCAAAAATACATTTACCATTTAAAAAGCACCCCAAGTGCTTTTTATTGTCGAAAGAAACCTCCTAATTTATAAAAGTAATTCTTCTAAATTCAAGGAATGATTTAAATCATATTCTTTTAAATTTGTTTGAGCAAAATCCAATTTTGTCATACACAGCCAGAAGGTCTGGGGCCTAGCTACTCCTTACTAATCTGAGAAACAGCCCCTCCCTTCAGAAAGATGTTCGCGCTCAGAGTTTTGAATCCGCTCCAAAAATAAGCAGGAGCCGAGCTACAGTGCGATGTAATTTTGAATCACTGCCAAATGCTGATCTCATTGCAAGAGCAAGGCTACTGCCAACCATTCTGTCCAAGCATCTCGAATCTCTAGTCAGGGAAGCTCACTTAGGCCTACTGTATTTATCTAACTCCAAGGGCCAAGCGTCTGCCAATTATTCTGCATGTGCAAGGATCCCTTATCTGAAGTCAATGAAGCTGTCTGCGCCGACAGCAAGGAAGAGCGACTTGACCCCCCTTACATAAACATTTCTCCGCGGAAAGAAATTGGAACATAGCCAAGAATAACAAGCTGGCTCTCTCTGCTCCCAGAAGCTACCCATGGCCTCCACCCTTTCAAGACTCAGAGCGCGAACAGATACAGGGCTCATATCAGTCAAGGTCAAAGCAGATGCCTTGAAACTGAAAACATTACAGCTTTTCCCAGGGCAGAAGCAATGAACATTATTTTCCAACTTAACTGAAGCAGATTTAAAGACATATTTTTTATAACTAAGTGACATGCTAGCATTTAAAAATAATTATGTCACGAAATACTGTTACTAGCTGAAAGGGAAAAAATAATTAGAACAACATTGCATGCAAACACATTTCATTCTTCTTTTTGAAAATAACATGTGAAATTAAACAAGGGGCAACATGTAATTTTGCATTGCAGAACCAAGAATTCATCATTTAGTGTGCAAGCTTTTTTATTCTACTTATGAAAAGGGCCAGATTCAACATTTATTTTTCAAATAGCCATTTTTTCCAACTGAGTGGGTTAACTTTCACACGCTATTCTAAAGGGCAGCTTGCATTGGAAAAAATAATAATCATGTATATTTTCTAGAACACATTTGTTTTAAAAGCACACAGTTGCATTTCACTAATTAAAAGCACATTCTATGATGGGTCTGTTTTATTTTGTTCACAACCGCGAAAGCATCAATTAAAGCACCCTCCGTGCAAACCCTTATCTCAATCCGACTGGTTGATTTACAACTTTCCGACCTCTGAGTCAGACACATTAAATCATGTGTTCCAAGGCAAACCCACACAAATTCGTGGACGCATTTCAAATAGAATGTTAAATGAACACAGCTTTTCTCTCTATGCAAGATGTTACCATTCTGTCAGCAAGCTGACAAAGCACATAGGCAGAACCCAGCAACCAATGAAAGTCAAATCAAACCATCATTCATCCAAACAATCACTGACTTTTAGTGTCAGCTCACATAACCATGCATGTTAAACAGCATGTTAAAATAAATACTGCCGTCTCAATCCAAGATATCAACCCTTTGGCAGCTCAAACACAATCATTCCCCAATGTCTGCAGTACATGGGAAATTCAAGAACTTATCACTCCACGTTTTCAAATAACACGCGCGCACATCCACAAAACTTTTTCCCCAAGCATTTGAAAGAGATCCAGCTCTCTCCTGCCTAACGCAACAATAGCATGCTCTGTACAAGCCATATACACATGGCGCTATTCACAAGCCATATTTACAAGAAAGTCAACAAGTCCAAAAAAATGACATGCTCTTCACAAGGAATATATTCAAGGCGCAATTCACAAGGAACACAGCAAGTCAAAATGAGAACAAACTCCTCACAAGCCATATTTACAAGGAGCTATTTACAAGGAACTCCACAAGTCATATTACATTGAACACATTTCACATTGCACAGCATAAGCAAATGCAGCAAGCAATTAAATGGGCAATTTAAAAGCATTTTTCACACACATTTGTACAATCGGACCATCACAAAGATGTAATTGGCTCCCTCATGTAATGTCACCCTTTAAGCCTGACAGTTCAAACACCAAGATGAAAAGCATTTCTTCCACCCTGCATAAGTCAAATGCCATGATGTACTGCAATCTCCTTACACTCCAACTGTTCAAGCCCATAGGCCAATTTTCGTGCCAAGTGCAAACCATCAAGATAAAAACCAATACAGCGCACACAGGCTTCGTAAACGGTTCATTGACGCCAGATGTAATGACCAGATTCTCAGACCAGATAGAACCAGCTCACTGAGCAACACCAACCTGGCCAAAACGTACCCACCTCCCTCCTCAGGACCCATCTATCCAGGCACCTGGGTACCTACCTGAGGATGGGGAACTCGCAATATACAAGCTCATATCATTAGAAACATCACTAAATCTATAGGGTTACTAGGAATACTCACTGATTATTAAGGACCTCCATGCCCTACACCACACTCATACCTCATAGTCTCGCGACCACATGGGTCCAGACTAATCTACCCTGGGGCAGTTCTGATTATTTACCATTACACACTGATTACCCTCAGTGCTCACTCGACACGCAATCCGGTGTGCCATACACACTGATCACCCTCAGTGCTCACTCGACACGCAATCCGGCGTGTCATATACACTGGTCTGCAGCCCCAGTGCTCTCTCTCTTTATCCGGTCCACAATCCGGCGGACCTAAACACTGGTCTCCCTCCCAGTGCTCGCTTACTTACAACCCGATCCACAATCCGGCGGATCTATGCACCAGTCTCCCACCTGGTGTTCTCATTAACGCCACTTACCAATGACGACCACTTTCCTATGAATACCTTCAGCTCTCTCTCTATGTTGGGAAGTCTCTCACTATTCACTAAGGGTTCGCTACTACAATAATATTATGGGATGGCCGAATTACTTAGTGTCTGAATATTTCCCTAGCTCAAGGGCTCCTCTCTCTCCCTAATTATTCAGTGGCTACTTACCGGATCAGGGGCAGCATCTGTTCTGGCTGTAACACCTGACTAGAAGGAAAGGTTACCTGTGCTTTAAGAACAATAGACACACACTGTATGATTACCTGATTTAAACGCTCTCTTTCATAAGAACAGCACATGCACACTAGTTCACTAAGAACTGGGGTATCTTTATTACAATAACAATAGAATACACATACACAGATCTGCGGGGTCTCTATAACTAACAGGAACTTTAACACACCGCTGAAAGAAAAGGGATTAGACATACAATAGCCTAAGGAATAAAGACAAGATTAAGGTGTAAGTGTAAAGTAAGCTGATTCAGACTACCTCACCTATTAGAAGGAAGATTTATCTCTCTGGTAGGATCAGGGCTCTCTGTCTCTCCCTCCGTCACCACAGCTTCATGCCTCTGACTCAACTGTTTCAGCTGACAGCCTCAACTCCTCCATCTGCTTTAATGCATTCTGATAAAATGGCAGTCCCAGCTGATATTTCCAACTTTGTTATGACTGCTCTCTCCAGCTTCAGCAATCATCTGCCTTCTTTCTCCATTCCAGAACTGAACTGTACTCTGCAGCTCCAGCAAACATCCTACTCTCCACTCTTCAAGAACCAAACTGACCACTCCTCCTCTTCTGCACTTCGCTAATATGGAATCCTCTCCTCTAGTGGAAAGTTCCAGCCAGTAGCCTCCTCCCACCAGGTCCATGCACCGGGCTCCTTGCTCTAGACGCTACCACAGTCATCAGCTGCTTGTTTCGTCTAGAGACCTGAGCCCAGGGACACTTTTTGATTAGATTCAGCTCTGGCCGGTTCTCTCCGGTTCGCTTAGGGCGAACAACAGCTCAAAACCAAAATATTACCTTTCCCCTTCAAGCATCTCAGCTCTGCAGGGATAGAAAGCAAAATGGAGTCTCTCTAGTTCTGGGCCTTGTAGGCCTGAGAAGGATGAAATAACCCTTAGCTCTGTCAGAGTACCTACACAAACCATACCAATGTGTAATATAAAGTCAGGACCACAGGATCCACCCTCTACTATAGGCAAAATAATGAAAGAACACATAACTATGCTAAAGCCAATAGGCAGTAGATGGATTAGAGTCAAGAATAAGGGATCTATCATCATATAAAGCAGCTATCCTCTTCTAGGTCTGGAAAAAGGGCTTAAAAGGGCCAACACAAGGTAAGAATACAGCCTATAGGTGTGAGCAAGTTTAAAGTCTTCATCACTTCGAAATAGAGCCAAAAAACCGGTCAAGACACCAGGGTACCCCGAGAATCAAGCCAAAATTAGGGGTATCTATCAGATCAAAGCTAATCATCTTGGTGTGCCCGTTTTGACAGACCATAACAAGGGGACTTGTTTGTTTTGTGACTAATACAGAGGTCAATTCTGACCCATCCACTGCACATACTGCTTCTAGACAAGGCTTTAGGCAAATAGGAAGACCTAATCTGTTAGCTAACTTATTATCCACAAAATTTCCTGTTGCTCCTGAGTCCAGTAGGGCAGGGAGAGAATGTCTAGCTTGGGTAGTAACAATTAAAACGATCAGAATTATGAAATGTCTAGGTATGTGCGGTACCATGAAGGCTGCAGAATTAGAGGTTTGATTAAGATGTTTCCTCAAACAAGTAACCTCCCCCCTTGTCGAGCTTAATCGTTTCCCGACTCAGTTGAGGAGATAAAGGAAACAGTACCCTTTCGTGAAGTTTTAGGTTTCACTGGACATTTTCTGTCAAAATGTCCAGCCTTGCCACAATATAAACATAATTGAAGTTTTCTCCTTCTTTCTTTTTCCTCTGACGTGAGTGGACCTCTGAGTGTCCCTATTTGCATAGGCTCAGGTTCAGGGAGTTTATTATCTGTGTCTTTCTTCTCAGTCTAATAAAAGTTAACCGCGATTCTAGTTTGGATTTATCTCCCTTTCTTTCTCCTAGTCTGTGTTCCAATTTCACGACTAAATCTACAAAGTCAGAATAGTCTCTGGCAAATCAACTATATGAGCCAGCACGTCTTTTAACTCGTCTCTCAAACCTTTTTAAAAAAGGGAGACAAGCTTTTCTTCTGGCCAACATGTCTCGGTGAGTAAACAATTAAAATTAGTGAGATAGGACAATAAATCCTTGTTACCTTGATAAAGATTTAAAAGCTCATTATCGCTTGCCTGCATAAACGTGTATTTTGCAAAAAGAATGGTCATAGTACGTTTAAATTGATTCCAAATATGGAGGATGGGATCATCTCTATCCATGAAAGGAATTGACCAATTGGCTGCTGTACCGCCCAAATAAGACAAGACAAATGCCACTTTCGTAGCATCAGTAGGGAACTGTTGTGGTTTACAAACGAAGTGTAATTGACATTGATTGATAAAAACATGGAATTTGTTACTATCTCCATGAAAACGTTCAGGTGCTGCTAAAGGCACAGCATTAGGAACATTAACAGTAACCTCAACTGGGGGGGGGGAAGTTGCATGGTTTGCTCGTGCCCCTGTCTCTGATGAGGTTTTAAACAAAGGCGTAAAAGCTGTGTTCCACTGAGATTCCCTAGGTTTATACCTGCTTAAATCCTGTTTTAAAAAGGTGTTTTCCAACTTTAATTTCTCTATTTCCTCTTGCATATGTTGCAAGATGCCAGACACTGATTCATTATGGGCCAAGTCCTCGTTTAGGGCCTGCGCCATATCTGTGGCGTCAATGCCCTCTGTTTCTTCCCCGGCATGCATCGTCCAACAGAACTGAATATTTTAAAGGCTTGTGCTTCTGTCAAAGCCCAGCTCACCTGAGTTTCTGTTCAGTTCTGATGGGGGTTGAAGACAGACCGACCCCACCCTGAAACTGCCTGTTCCAGCACACTAGTTTTAAAACGGTGCACTAAGAACCAGAAGCTCAAGGGAAGGGGGAAGTGGATAAAATTAAAAAAGAGAGACAACACCGTTCTTGCGTTTCCACTGTAGAAGAGCTACTAAAATATGCGGCCCTCTCTGACTTCTGTAGAAACTGGTGCCTAATGAAACATAAATAAAGAACGGATAAGTGCAACCTATCCCTAAATGTGTTCCTGACTAAACCTTAATCTTATTAGAAATTCTCTTCTAAAAGTACCTCTTGGATCCTGGTCTCAAGCTTCCAGGTTTGGAATGTGTTACTGTTCTGGGATGTGCTTTCTATTACTGTAAAACTTCTGTAAAATCAAACTAATATCATTATCAGAATTACCAATGTCTAAGAATCACCTTAATATAACTAAAGCCTACATTCTTAATAGCAAACTCACTTTTCACACATTTCCAGACTTTTTATAAAACAAATACTGTACTTTTACATCAAAATACAGCAGGTAATTTGTGCAAGTTCTTGATTTACTGTTTGCCTTGCTGTCAATGGTTGCTCTGTTCGATTCTTAAAAAAGTTCCATGAAAAACAATGTTTATTTCACAAAGTTCCACAGAGTATTCTTGTAACAAAGGGTTTGAACCACAAAGTTCGTGGGAGATATCTTGTTCCAAATTGTCTTTACATGAATCCAGAAATCGCCAATAAAGTTCTTTCAGGTAATAAAAGGTTTTGCACCAACTTGTTGCTAAAAAAGGGATACTGATCAATCTAACCTTGACCTCTTTCTCTTTTGCAGGTCGATTGCAGTAGACAGAAGAGGGGCTGAGGCAAGAAGTAGCCGCAAACCAGAAGAAGGAAGAGCCAGGTGCCGCGCCCGTTGAAGTCAATGAAGGTCTGGAGATAGCAGGAGTGCCAGCGTTGAAGGATCTGTACTCATGTAAGTGGGAGGTAGACGAGCACAAGCACTGGGTGAGGCTCAGGGGCTGCCTTTTATAGACAGGGCTGGGTGTGGTTCGAAGAGCTGGGTGTGGTTCTAAGAACTGGGTGTGGTTCTCACAAGCAGGTGTGCAGAGCTTCAGTTATTATGCTAATGAGTTGAAGTAACACATGGCCTAGGGAGGAGTGTTCTAAATAAGCTTTGGTAAAAGCAAGGTCCAATGTTTTCTAAATAAGCCTTGGTAAAAGCAAGGTCCAATGTTGAAACAACTTTAAACAAGGTCAAGGTGCACCACTTCAATGTTTCCAGAAACTGTTAGCTTTGACAAGGTTAACAGAAAAAATCACATTAGTTGTTACTTGTATTCTTTAAAAATTCTTTTATTCAATTCAGTCGAAAGTGAAAAACACGCACAGGAGCTACAGCCGACGCGTTTCGTCCTCTTGGGACTTCTTCAGGGCTGTTTACAAAAAATGACAATACAAAAACATACAGTTAAAATTTACATTAAAAATGATGCAATTACGCTCATACAAAAGATTCCAGGCTTCATAAACAATACTTTACAAAAATTGAAACTTAGTGCAGGAATTGTATACAAATTGCCAACAACAATTGGAAGTAAATGCCTTAATTAAGTTACAAAAATACATTTTGAAATTACTCTCAACTAAGAACAGCATATTCTAAGTCATTGCATATTGTTCTCCATATAGGTCTGCCCCTCTTTGGTCTGTCCACCTCACCTCCAAGATAAAAAGAAGAACATCCTATGTATATAAGGAGTGGGAGCCCCAGCATAAAAAATTAACAAAAGAGGAGAGTAATCAGTAGTTATTAAGCGAGGTTTAGCGCTATAATGAAGACATACCGAAATCAATCTCAAGATAATGTTCTTGGGTCTTCTCCCGTGATTATTGGGTACGTAGGTATATCCGTGACGTGCTAATATGCTGAATGGGGCATCTAAAGATGATTGATCGAAAAACATTAGTGAGGTCAAGTGACAGCCAACTAATGAGAGGAGCATTCTAAGCGACTCGAAAACTTCCAATAGCTATGGATGATTGCGAGTGAAAACTATGACCTACCCTGTTTGACAAGCAGTTCTCAGTGGAGGAATCTAATCACTCAGAGCCGTTCTTGTTATTAGGCGGTGTATATCTGTTTATAGTCACATTCAGCCAATATATTCCTACAATGAGAAGTATTTCAGTCTTGTGCATACAATTCTCCCATGAGACAAACAAGGTTTTTTTAGAGAGATTCTCCTAGGTGACAGCTCTGCAGAGGTCATACGTTAATGGCTTGTAGGGAGGAAAGGCTAGTCGGTTGAGCATGAGCCACAGACATAAATATTTTATAATACTTTTTTCCTAAAAATACGAATAGCTAATTGTTTGCACATAAGCAATAATTAGGAGCAATGTGGAAACAAGACAGCAATGTCCAAACTTGAGAATACATTGAGCAACATACACAGAAGTCTTAGGGAGGGGCTGAGATAACAAGAAAGGCTTTCAGTAGTATGTTTAAAGAGAGCTATTACAGAGACCACTAGTGCAATGAGAGGGGACATGCTCTTTGCTGTGCACAAACCCTAACAGAAAGGGGCATTTATTTTTGTCAAGTCTCTCAATGGGGCTCTCTAAGTAGCAAAGTCACAAACGTACCTTGAGCAATAACTGACCATGTCTAAGAAGGATTGCATCATAGTAGCGTCTTGTGGGGGGAAAGCAGCTGATAGTGCTTGCACTTTATTTGGGTCCGTAGTCATTCTCCCATCAGAGAACATGTGCCCAAAGAACTTAATGTTTAAGCAACAAAATGGCTGTCGGGTAGAACAAGAATAGAATTGGGGAACTATTAATTCAATCAAAACACAGGAGACGGCTCTCTAACATACATAGAATGACTTCTTAGCATTTAATTAATAAGACATGGGATTAAAGATTTGTGCAATGTTATTTATATCAGAATTACTCCATTCAATGATATATCCATTACATATGTAGACTGTCAAAACAAAAACAAAAAACATCAATATAAAGTGTGAATGGGTGACATAAGTGCATGGTGCTTAAACGGTGAACATCATATACAATGAAAGCAGTTCCATATTTACAAGTTGTGGGGTAGGCCAGATATCGAATTCAGTCCAGAGATTCCTACCTTTACTAGTATAGAATCCTGGTGGTACTGGACCTAGAAAAAGCGTATGGTGTTGATATTGTAAAAACAGTCCTGTGTGCAGGCCGGAGGTCTCAGCCTAGTGTAGATGGGCGCAATGGCCAATTATCTATAAGCAGGATCAGGCTATGATCGTTCTGTGAGAGACGATGGTCAGACGTACCATCTATCTACTGCGGTTGGTCAGACTGACCGCAGCAGATGGATGGCACGTCTGACCATGAATCAAAAAAGTAGCAATGAATCTACAGTTGTCTTCCAACTCAAGTGGATGGTATCCTTTTTTCAGGTCAATATAGGAGAAGACATTGGCTCTGTTCCGCTGCATGATCATATCCGCAATGTGTGGACCAGGATGTCTTTCCCTCTCAATTGCTGTGTTTGCCTGGAGCATATCAACACAGGACGCCTTCACTGTCCTTTTTTGACAACATCACTTTGGGTAAGACCCAGGGCATAGGATCAGTGGAGTGCTCAATGAAGTCATGATTCAACAGCATTTTCAGGTCTTTCTCAAAGGTTTCTTGCAAGTGAAATGCGGTGCCGCTTAGCAACAGGGCTAATTTCCTCATTTATATAAACCTGCACTTTCATTTTCTTAAGCCTTCTCACGCAATGAAACGATGACGGAACTGACTCACAATTTTGGGCCAGTGTCCAAATGAATTCTGTTGTTTTGTTTGTTGGTTTGTCTTGTCCTTTGATCATCTCGACAAGCAGCCAAACCTATATGTGCATGTTGTTCTTCAGTTGATACAATCATTTTACATACATCTTCCTCACTAGCACTTGATAATGACATTGAAGAGCCTTTGTATAAGGAACCTGATGATGATCAACTTTGTCAGGTGTCTACTTGTCAAAACCAATGTTGCTTTTTGGCCTTGTGGCTATTGCTAGAGGGTTTCTGGAACCTTCTAGCATCCGTTTTCGCTTCTCTCTGTGACGCAGTTGGTTTTTCTTATGACTTGCAAACTCTTATGTAGTGGATTTCTTTCCCACTACCTTTGCAAGTCTGTCCTATGGTTCGTCATTTACCTTCACGGGTAAACAAAAACCCACATCAGAAACACAACTTTCTGTTCTGTGGAAACATTGACTTGCATGCACCTACATTGTACTTGTGCTTGCTTTTTGTGTCCAATACTGATTCACTTTTCACAGTTGCTTTTACTCATATCAGCATCTTGTCAATCTGCTTTTCATCGGCCAATGCACTCATTAGTACTTACTCTAAACTGAGCTTTTCTCTCAACATGCATCTCCTGAATGAGTCTGAAAAACAGTCCTCAATGAGTCTGTGTCTTTTGACTTCTTCATCATTAAACTCATAAAATTGGCAGTGTTTGATGACCACGTCAAGTCTCTCAACAAACTCCTCCATCGTTTCACCAACTTGCTTTATCTCTTGTTTGAAAATGTACCTTTCATAGTCAACTTTCAACATCAGATTAATCCTCATATTTTTTTGATTTGACAGTACGATATTGCATCAGTCTGCAAGATTTTCTTCAGCACCACTTTTACTCCATCGCCAATGAGGTTCTTTAAGTATTTTATTGATTTTCTTATCATTTACTTCTTCCAGGGATTTAATGAAATCATCAAAGGTCTTGATCAATGCAGTCCATCTGGCGCCAATATTCTACATTTTGGCAGTGTCATATGGCGGTGGCGGTTTCAGGAATGCAGCTGTTGTATATTTTGAGCTCCCTTCTGCAGCCATTGAAAAATCTCACTTTTCTGATGGCTTTCGTTGCACTGCATGGCAGTGGCTGCAGTGCACGCATCGCCCCTCAACCGGGCCAGGGTTGTCTGACCTGATTTGAGGTCTTGTAGCACTTTCCTAGCTCATTCTGATACGTATGTTTGTACTTTTGCATTTGGTTATCACTGCCTCTAGCGTTTGCTTTGAATGGATGATTACTCTGTGCTATGGCACAGATTAGTATCTCTTCTTTCAGCCTTCCCAGTGGGTTCTGGTAGGCTTTCTGATGGTGCCCCTCCGCAAGGTCTTCACCTTCTTTGAGGGCCATGTCTGGGGTGGAGTGGGGCTTCAACTCCTCTTACGCCAACTTCAAACTGCTTTTCATAGATTTGGGCCCATGTGGCATGCACAAGCAGTTTGCTGTACCATTGCAAACTCTCAATGAGAGCAGTCTTGTTTCTTCAGTGCACTTATTCCCTACCTGCTGCCAGAATTAGTGCCCTCACTAGCCCAGAAACATGCAAATGAATACGCCACTCACAGAGCGCTGTGACAGGTGCCTTTATTCCACAGCATACGATTATCCACTGCACTCTCATTACACCATAACCATCAGTAACCACACCTTAACACCACCCAGTAAGTTAGGTAATTCCTCTGTAGAGTCTGTCCAGAATCACAAGGGTCTTAGCGCACAGATGGGCATATTTGCAAGCCCTTATTTCCACAGAAACATCACTTTTTATGACGTTACTGTGGCGATAAACACTTCACCTTATTTACAAGGCAGTCTTTAGCCACTTAATGTGACTTAATGCCACCTTGTAACTAAGGCCCCCTTTCAGGCTATACTTAGCGTGAAAGGGGTGTACAATGGGCGTTGGGGTGGGCGTTACGTCACAACATCCATTGATTTCGACGCTGCCCCCTATTTACAAGGGTGGCATAAATTGGAGGCGGTACAAAAGGGGGTGGTGATGGACGGAGCATCTGAATCAATCAAACACTCACACCCAGTCAAAAGATCTGGGTTTAATCCATCACCGTTCTTTAGCCCACTCTGCCACCCCAGTTCAGACATGGCTATATGCAAATGAGTCTGACCCTGTGCCTCATGGGAACATTCCAGCCTGAACTGCCATGTCTTCCCTGGACCGGAAACAAGCTTCCGAGGACCGGTTTCTGGCATTCCAGCCGTCTTCAGCAAATAGGAGGCAGCACCAAAATTAAAACCAGGGTACCCTGGTCTTAACATGGCAAAAAGAGAACTGCTAAAAAAAGTTTAAAAAGACAGACCTGGAGAATGAATATGACAGAGGTAAGTGGAATTAAGTTACTCCTTCGTCTGCAGATGCAGGAAGGTAGTAGTAGAAAAAACGGTCTTCTACCTCCATTATGTTTACATATTCAGACAACATATAGAAATATACATGATAGCTATAGCTGTTCACACTCTCATACTGTAGGAGTAGCGAAACCTTACTCTTGGGCAAGCAAAATCTGTCTGCAGGGTTACGGATGAAACTGGTTGAAACGTGCGGATTATCCCTTCCTTGCAAGTAAACACCCAACCTCCATTCAAACGCAGAAACAGAAATTGAAACTGCCAGACTTACAATCAAATGTTTGCAGCGTGACTGTGCCTAAATATGATCAAGGAAACCTCTTATGAAGTGTTAGTGCTCTAGTTTTCACACAAATGTATCTATACTATCTAAAAATCTACCAGGATTTTTATCCTGCTTTAACTGAAGGCATACATGAGCTATAGCTCTCTGACAGTTGCTATGGCAAGTTAGTTTCAGCCTGCCATGGGTTTTCACTGTCCCAGTGAATGCGTATTATCAATCCACTTATTGGTATCACAGTAGTTGCTGGAGTGATAGAACTTTCATCGATATCTGGGTTTGTATGATGCTTGTATGATTGGGAGTGTGAATCTCTGGTCTGGTCTTCCTCTTCTTCTGAAGCCCCAGACACCTCAAACCTAGGCTACTTGAGGAAATAGCAGATGTTGGCTCCTTTTCCTACCCTTCGTACCTTGCCCTTTTGGTATGGTATTGTATCCGATTTGGGAGAACAGTACAGTTGACAACAGTGTTTGTGAGAAGGATAACCTAGCAGAGTTCTCTCCAGCATTCTTCAAGACAAGACTTGCAGACGTATTTCTTGATGTGGATGCAGTCACCAGGCTTCAAGTCAGGCCCTGTAGACTCTCGCGCAGCTGGAGTAGCAACGTTCAACTGATGAGAGATAAAACACAACACGTCAGACAATCCTTTGCAGTACTCGAGGGCGATGTCATCTGTGATATTCACAAGAGTAGCTGCTGGGACAGGAGGTATTTGCATGGCTCTCCCCATCAACACTTCATGTGGAGACAATCCGGTTCTTTTACAAGGGGTACTTTGGATACTCATGAGCACTGAAGGAAGGCTGACAGGCCATTTAATAGGCATGGATGTGCAAGGTTTAGCTAACTCACCTTTGAGTGTCCCATTTAGTCTTTCTACGATTCCTGATGCTTCCAGTGTGTTGCTACAGTGCAATCTTTGGTCAATTCCTAGTGCAGTACATACTAAGTGCATGTCCTCACTTTTAAAGTGAGTTTCTTGATCCGATTTGAGATGAACTGGCATGCTGAATCAAGGTATTTACTCCTGCAGCAATAGTTTGCCAACTGTTACTCTGTCACATCTTCAATGGGATATGCCCCTCCCCCAGTGAGAACAGACACACAGTGATGAAGATGTACCTCAACTGATTACACTGTGGAATTTCCAAGAAATCAATCTAAAGATGGTTGAAAGGCCCATTAGGTTTTCCAATGTGACTCATGATTACCACAGCTCTTTTTCTCACATTTTTCTTTTGACAGGTCATGGACACAAATCTTCTGCCATTATTCTAAAACAAAGATTAAACCAATATGAGCAGAAAGTAGATTACATGATGTCTATTCCTACATGAGTTGGACCATGCATGTGCCTAAACATCGCAGGCAGGAGGGAATGATGAAGAACCAGTTTTCCCTTGTTGGACACCCACATATCAATGGCATCTTTCACACATACCACCCTTTCCTAATTGGCCTTTTCTATCCATGGGCCAGTGTGTTGCAATTCCCTTAACTCGTTTGAGGTGTGTACAGTATTCAATAACATATTGGACACAGTCTCTCCCTCTGTATTTACATGATTCATCAAGGGATTTACTTACATCCTCTAGCGCCAACCTCTTGCTCCCCCCGAAGGCCTATCTGATGTTCAAGCTCTGAAAAACCACTACTTTACCTCTATAACCACAGTCATAGACACAGTTGTTCCCCAACAACTGAAGAGGCTCTCCTCAAAAGACTCCAAACCATGGTATGATGGAAGACTCAATGAGGACAGATGCTCCCTAAAATTAATTGAATGCCAATGGAGATCATCACCATCCCCTCACCACCTTAAGCTATTAGGAACTGCCAGAACCTCCTACTATAGAAATATCAGAAGATCTAAAGCAATCTTTTTCAGCCACCAATTAGACCAAGCCAAAAATTGACCCAAAAAACTATTTGAAGTAGTCAAAGGACAATCTAAAGGCTTACCCTACTTCCCCCCCTCCCCCACATTGATCCAAGCGCACTACTCAGCTGCGAAGAATTTGCCTCATTCTTCACTGAGAAGACAGAAAACATAAAGATAGACCTGCTTAAGGCCTTAGTAACTCACACTGACACCAACAAGGGCACCCCACCTCCCTCTCTAGCATCCCCTGATGCTGAATGCTGAATGGTCCTCCTTCAATACTTATACAGAAGATGCAATATTAAGCGTTCTCACATCATTGAACCTCTCCGACCACTTCACTGATCCGTTTCCTGCAAACTACCTAAAAGAGTTCATATCGCTGCTATTACCACTATGTACCAAGATTATCAATACCTTTCTGCTTCAAGCACTCATTCCAGAAAACCTTTAATCTGGGCAGGTGTCCCCATCCTAAAGAAACGAACAGCAGACCACATGGATTTAAACAATTACCCCCCAATCTCTAACATGCCAACTCTGGCCAAACTCCTAGAAAAATGCGTACAGGTCCAGCTAGGAAACCACATCGACCATTTCAACCTACTCAACCAATACCAATCCGGCTTTCGCGCAGAGCACAGTACTGAGTCAGCCATGACCCACATAGTAGATGATGCACTAAAAATCCTAGATCAAAACAAAGCTTGTCTGCTAATCCTGCTTGATCTATCTTCGGCATTTGACACCATCAAACATGACAATCTTCTGGACCTTCTGAAATATAGAATGGGCTTATCAGGATCAGTTCTAAATTGGTTCACCTCTTTCCTCCAAAATAGATCCCAAAGATTCCAGGTCAATCAATCCTTATCTATGCCGTCCCAGTCGCATTTGGAGTACCACAGGGATCATCCCTCTCACCTACACTTTTTAACCCTTTCATGGAACCACTCACCGATATTCTCAGCTCCTCAAACATCCAATATCACATGTACGCAGACGATACACAACTATACTTAAAAATCACTTCTCTAGAGGACATCAAATCTCTCAACTCTACAAAAAACCCAGATTTGGCTAGCGGAAAACCACCTGAGACTTAATACCCTCAAGACTGCATTCTTCCTAATCGCTCTATCCAACCAAACAACCATCATTGAAGAATGGCTTCAACAACTAACAGTGCTTAACTGCCAACCTCATAATATTGACTCAGTAAAATCATTGGGGTTAACACTCAACAGAAATCTAAACATGCAGAAATACATCAGTGCCACAACAAAAGGAGCAAACATTCAGATGAACACCTTGAGAAAATTAAAGCCCTTCCTTCCTGCAAATGACTTCAAACTGGCAGTTCATGCGGTAATAATTCACAAGACTAGACTATGGTAGAGCAACGCTTTGCGGTCTTCCCAGATCGACAACGGCCCCTCTAAGAGCCTCATTGAACTCAGCGGCCAGGCTTATCATGGGCTCGAAAAGAAATTGTCGCTTTACCCCCGACCTCAGAACTCTTAACTGGCTTCCATTCGAAGCAAGATTTTAACAAAAAATTGCCTGCATGACTCACAAAGCCCTACCTCACAATACTCTGAGTTACTTGGCCCGAAACTTGTGCTCTGTTGTGGCAATAGCTTTTCTTGAAGTTCCAGCAATCTTCTTCTGAAACCACAACATTTTGCCAAAAAGAAAACATACAACTGTGCCTTCTCTGGAATCGCTCCCAGGATATGTATCACACTACCCCCTGAAACTACATGGAATCCCTCTTCTCCCTCTTTTAAGAATGAAGTAAAGTCTCTACTCTTAAGGAAATTTAAATGAACAATTTCTCTAATTCACACTACAGTTGTTTGTATATTAAGACTTAATTATGACCTTCACTTTTTTTTTGTTTCTTATTTCTACCCCTGTAAAGCACTCTAATACCTGCAAGGGTCTTGTGTGCTCTATATAAAATCTTCAAAATAAATGCAAATAAATGAGATGGAAGGTACTAGGCTCAAGAGTGCAGTATCGAGCAACTCCGTCTGCATAATGATTGCCTCTGGTGACAAAGTCACTGCCACTCTTGTGTGCAGCACATTTCACAACAGCAATTTTCTTTGGCATTTACAGAGCATTTAGCAAATCTGAAACATACAGGCCATTTCAGATGGGTAGCCAGCCAAAGTCTGAAATCCTCATTTCAACCATAACTGCCCAAAATCAAGCACAACTTTAAACCATACTGGCTGTCAGTATAAATGAGGACTCACAAGCCTTCTGAGGTACAGCAAGCTTGGGTAAGGGCAAATAATTCAACTACTTGTGCAGAATTTACATGGCACAAGAAAGAAGCTTCCAGTACTCCACTCAGCGTACATATGGCATGAGCAGCTCCCAGGATGCCACGTCTGTTTCTCAAACAAGACCCATCAACAAAGAGGGTGTGGTCAGATTCAGGAAGGGAATCAACCAGTATGTTGGGCCTTGGTTTTGTGCACAACTCAGTTACAGTGACATAGTCATGGTCTAAGTCACCCTAATTATCTCCCTCCGGAGTATGTAATAGAGAAACAGGGTTTAGTGTGTTACATCTCCGAAATTGGAAACATTTTCAGCAGCCAAAATGATTCTCTCATAGCAGGTTAGGTGGATATTTGTCAAGTGCTGAGTTTCTGTACCAGTCATGAGAATCTTGATAGAATGTGGCACCATCACAATTAAAGGGTAGTCCATCACGATCCCCTCAGTTTGTTGTATGCTAAGGCTAACTGCTGCAACTGAATTGAGGCAATCCGCACCGCTGCGGCCCCTGCATCAAGAGTTGCTGAAAAATAGCCGATGGGACGCTTTTGCGTAATCTGGCATTCCAAGAGCAAGTGTGCTGCAAAGCAAATGTTTTCACTCCTGGGTGGCTTCCATGCTTTCATCATCCTTTGGCACTGTGTCATTGACATCAGTGTGTATTAGCCTTATCAAAGGCTTCACCACAAAGGATAGGTTTGGGACCCATTGTCGGCAGTTGCCAACCATACCCAAAAATATCCTCACCTTTCTCGGAGTAGTTAGGAACTTCATTTTAAGAACAGTTTCTGTGCATTCGTGAGGCACTCGCCTCACTCCCTTTTCCCAGATACATGACTTCCATCTGGCAGTATTAGAATTTCTCAGGCAAGACCTTATGACCGTTTTCAACAAAATGGTTGAGTAAGGATATAGAGTCCTGTTTGCAAGCCTCCTTCGTCATTGAGGTGATTAGGAGTGCATCTATGTATTTAATTAATGTTGATCTACATAGCAACTGCAGGGACTCTAGGTTATTTTTAAGACACTAGTAGAAATAGGATGGGCTTTCTGTATACCCTGTGGGGCACAACACCACACAAGGGTCTTTGCTTGGAACTGGAACGCAAAGAGGAACTTACTCTCTTCGTGTACCGGAACCGAGAAGAATGCATGAAAAAGAGCAATGACCGTAAATCACCCAGCTTCTGGAGGAATTTGGAATAGGATCAGGCCAGGGCTCTGTACCACAGGATTCTCTTTTTATGTGACTTGGGTAAGGTAATGACTGGGTAGTTACATGGACTCCCAATAATTTCCTTCAGGATGCTTTGTTCTGTCATGCAGTGATGTAGCTAGACCTTTGGCCACCCATGGTGGTCTCTAGTTTACCTCCCCGTGGACACATTGGAGAGTGAGGGAGGCTGCAGATCCCAAAACTCATGCCACCCGGGGCAGACTGTCCCTCCTTGCTACGCCACTGCTATCATGCTCTCAATGACAGGGGTGATTCCTGCAATCGCTTCTTGGTTAATTTTCTATGGATGAGTCTGGGGTAAACTGCATTGGGTCTGAGGGTAATCTTTAAGGGCTTAACACCTTTCAATAATCAAATCTCCTTTCCTGTAGAATCCCAGACCTCTTCCTCAACAGTCTCTCAAGTCTATTGGCAAGTCCCCTGTAGTCATGACCGTATATAGCCTGACAACAGGCTCCAGAGACTGTAATTTGAACTTGGCATCAGCCACTTGGTTTCAATTCCGATCCCATCCTGCGTGCAATATATGCCAACATATGATGCAGTTGAGTTTGCAACGGAGATCACCACCTAGGAGCCTTATAGAACTGGAATCATAGATCACAAATTGGTGTTGCTCTCTAATGTCTCCTATTTTAACTGGCACTCAGGCAGTAACTTGGTTTGTACTGATTTCTAAGGCCTACTACTTAAACTTATTTTCCAGAGAGGGGTAGGTTAGCAACCTCAACAGTTCTAACCATCGAACAAGTGGCTCCTGTGTCTATTAGGAAATATACAGGATGTCTGTTGATCTCTCCTTCCTTATACCATCTAGCCTGATCCACTTCTAGGACTGTGCTAATAGCGCACTCCACCTCCCTCTCAGGCTCTGCCAATGGTCCTGATCTATGGAAGTTTCAAACATTATGAGAACTTAGCATCTTTGCAGCATCATTGGATTTTGGGGGTACCCCATGAATTGGCTGAAGAGGTTGACTATCTCTGTGCTTCTGCATTGGGTTGAAGATGTTGAACAAAACTCCTGATTTTGTAACTATTTGGGTGGTCATAGGAAGTCTTAGGGGCATATTTACAAGGAAATGTTGGAGTGTGCAGCTGCGCCAAATTTGGCAGCACCACGCTACAACCTTTCCAAAATGCAGGGATGCACCATATTTACAACAATACAGCACAGCCCTGTGTTTTCCCTGGCACTGTCAGTGAAATTAGCTTCATAAATCCAACGCAGATACCCTTGCAAAATGGAATCAGGGAATGATTGTTTATGCGCAGGAAGGTGTCCCTTCCTACATATAAACAATCAATAATGGTGAGTTGTTGCTGGAAGGGTCACCTTCTTACACATAAACAATTGTTAATCGTGTTTGCTCTTTCCATGTGTGCAATTGAATGCAACACACATAGAAAAAACGAGGATAAATAAAAGTATTTCTCCTTGTTTGGCTACTCCAACGCCTGCTATTACATGGTGTTAGTTTTTGATGCTGCCTCAGATGTACACATCCTTGTACATATGGGGCAGCATCAAAAGGCAATGGGTGTTGTGGTGGAATACCCACAGCAACACCCATTGCATTCCCCTTTCATGCCAACGGATGCTTGTAAAGGGGCTGTATTTCCAAGGTGGTGTTAAGCAACAAAAGGGGCTTAAAGCTGCTTTGTAAATATGGAGAAGGACTTAGCGCCTCCAGAACATCTATAAAAGTGACGATCTGATTGTGTTATCCCCTTGTAATATACCATTAACTATTAGAGAAAGCTCTTCCTGTCCCGCTGATAACATCCCTTCGGAATCTGTCATAATTTGGTCTGGATTGTACCTGCACTCCCATTTCCAATGCCCTACCCTGTTGCAAATGTGGCACTGAGTAACCTTCTTTAGGGCACTTACGTTTGCTCCCACTGCGTTCCCATACCTCTCCCTCTTCCAGGGGTATTCCCACCGCAATGTGGAGTAACTACTTGCTTTATCATTCCAAAACTGGGATATAATCTGGGCCCTTTAAGTGGGATCTTAAATCCTTTAGTCCCTACATACTGGGCCACTATGTTTGGGCAATCATAAACTTCTCCTCTCTTTAAGCCCCTTCCTTTTTGCCTGTAGTGTCTTAGTGCATTATTTAGCATACTACAGGATCTCCTCAACAGGCTTGCTCTACCAGCAAAGGAAACCTTGGATAATTTGATTGCTGATCTCTGGTCTTACTCCATATACAAAAGAAGCTGCAAATCCTCCCATGTTCTCCCCTAATGGGTCATACATCCCACTGTGCTCCCTATACACCTGCATCAATCTCTCAAATTAAACGTTCACTGATTCCTTGGCCTCTTGAGAGGTTCAGTTAACCTTAGGCCAATTAATAGGCCGATTAATCTCTCTTTGGGACCTTCATCTTTTGATGCCTTATGACGTCATCATATTTGGTCTTAACAATGGGTGAACAGGCATTCCTCCCTGTCACCAGAGGTCGTTCTTGTGTAAGCCACTCAACAGCTGTCTTGAATTCAGCCCACAGACCCTTTAGGGCCGCTACCTCACATAACAAATCTACCTCCCCCCACAAAACCTTGGAGATGGTTGCAATTAGGTCCATCTGGGTGTAAAATTTTCAGGATTCTCTCTAAGCTTTGAAAGGGATTTGGGAAAATTGGAAAGATCTGATAGTAATCATGAGTAATGTACATACGCTCCTCCTGGCACTTCGCGCGAGGGGAATTCTTTACCTATCCTCCAACAGATGTTTCCTCTTCTCTTTTGCTTTACCTTAACCTTCTCTGTCTTAGACCACAACACTCTGAGCTTTTCTGTGTCATTGCATTCCCCAATGTTTTTGATCAACTCCCACACGTGTTCTCAGCCCTCTCAACTTCAACATCCGTAATTCTTTCTCCTTCATTTCCATCCTATCATTCTTCCGCAACTTCTTTTGCTTGGTTATATGAATGCCACAGTCATACACCACCTTCTCCATTCTGTCATGTGCCTCTGTTGACACTCTTGTTGCTTCTTTACTCATGTAAAGCAACTCATTCTCCCCATAATGTACTAGGTGGTCAATATCCATATTTCCTTTCACAATATTCTTAAATTCTGTTAATAGCTGCATGAGATGCCTTCGTGGGGCGATTTGACATGCACCTGGTGAGCTAACTGACAAATCTTTGGTGGTCATTTGACCTACTATTTCACTAGTGACTGCATTCCCTTCTTGGTAAGGAACTATTGCCATGCTTCCTGTGCTCAGTGCTGGATCCTGAGGTAAACTCTGGACAAGCTGCCTTTGGACAGAACTAACAGATGCCCCATCAAGGCAAATTATACTTTGCAAAGACAGGGTACTGAGTGCAACGGACACAGTGGCCTGAGTAAAAGTTGGAAATATTGTCTCGGTATAACTTGGGGGATTGCGAACGTCTGCTGATGGTCCTGCAACTATCTGTGTCTTGGGTGACACTGGCGCAGCATTATATGGGAGTGGTCTTGTACTGAGGAGCTCTTCTTTGAGGGCATCTTACTCCTCCCTCTCTGTGTCTGAGTCCTTATTTGACTTTTCCTTTTCCTCATTCTCTAGCAGAGGATAGTCTCCAATGGGCTCAATTACTTCCTTCCTCCACTTTCTCTGCTTTTCCTCATCCTGGTCCCCTCTCCATGAATGAGCCTTACCACATATTTCAAATTCAAACTTCTTACTTTTCTTTTCATTTGCCATTTGTTCCCAAAAATGTAATGCCTCAAATTGGGTAGGCCTAGGTTCTTGCTTTAAATCATACATTCTTCTTCTCAAATTCCCTAGCCAAAGGATATGCTAAGTTCTGCTCAATGGGAATCAAAGCTCCCCATCTTTGAATGTATATTTGTGCTATTGGTTAAGCCACATGCATGTGTGTAACCCTTTCTTTGCTGCTATTTCTCTAGGTGGAGTACCTTTGGGGGGAACCTCTCTTCTGTATTTTCCTCCTTTTCCTTTTTTTACAAGGAATTTACCATAGTAACATGAATCTCTATCAATCCCGGTTCAAATTATCACTTCTGTGGCATCAGTAATCGCTCTATCCGTCCACTAATCCCTGTGCGTCTCTGTCAAACATCACCCTATCACAGAACGTCTTCCCATGTGGCAGCCGATCCCTGTGCAGCTCCTTCTAAGTCCCTGTACAATGATTGCATCATTTGCCTACTTCAATTACACAAAGGTTTCTATAACAATAAGAATGCTACCTAGTTCCGTATAATAGTGAACTCTAAACCTGCGAAAGTCACTACACTCAGCATGTCCACTTCCCATGCGCTAAGAGCTAACTGCCTCCAAGCTTAGTTAGTACATTTATGCAGGAGAAAATTCAATTTCTACGTTGGTTTGACTATAGCTCCTCACAGTACACCTCTTTGTAGGAGGGATGGGTGGAAATAAGGCTTCGAAGGCTTCGTTGATTTACTGATCTTGGAAATGTAGTGGTATCACAGAACCTAAATACAGACATATGTGATAATAGATGTTGTTCCTCCAAGCTGGGAACAGGTGATGACATAGGTGGTTTGGTTTTTCTCCCCTTCTCCGCAGGTCTTCTGAGAAGGTTGTCACCTCCAGCATCTTCAGGGAAAGCAGGTAAAGTGGCGTTAAGTATTATGACCTTACTTATGTGTTTGTTTCTCCCTTCATTGTATCACCTGTGAATTTCTACCTAGGCCCAATGTAACCAGGTTATGGGATTGCCCCACTCCAGAGTTGATGTGAACACCCCTTTCACAAGTTGCAAACCATGTGCCTACTTTTTTTATATTGTGAGACCAAGGGGATCCGGGCATTTTGGTGAACAGCATCCTTACATCACCCAAAACTTAACAATTAGTCTTCCCAGCACCCTTATTTAATAAAAGTGTTCCCCTCTTCATGTTTTTGGGAGCTCCCCTTTCTCTGGTAACTCACTGCACTACCACAACTCCCCTGAATTGTGGCTAGCATGTAGGTGTCCTCCGGCAGTATCCACCACTCCTCTGTCCATGGCTCCCGGGAATCCTCTAATGAGGCAGCGTCACTCACTCTGTCTCCCGACTCTCCTGAGGTGTCCCCCATGCACTCCCAACAATCGGGATCCACTCCTCCTCCGGTGCGCTCTGAGAGTCTTCCTCACGCATCCTCCATCTCTGTGGAGTGGCTCTAGAAAATTGGCTGTGAACCCTCCCAGTGGTCCTTCCTTCCTTTTGGAGACATTGCTTTCCCCCTACCCCAAGAATGATAAGTCCTCTTTCAGCATCTGTGGTGCTTTCATTTGTCCCCTTTCCTAATGACCTTTTCCGCTTTCTCTTTCCAACTTTGATAGCAGTTCCTGCATCAGAGGATCAAATGTTGCAAATGGGAAGGGGGTTTTCCACAATCTTCTTACAGGCAAGTGTACCAGTTCAATATTCAACTTAAGGTACCTCTTTTCAAAGTTTGTGAACATCATCAGAACAACAATAATTATTGGGCCAACAAATCTGACAATCAGAGCCCCTCACTTTGCACCACAACTAACTACTCCCAACATGCACTGCTCCGCACGTACTTCATTTTTCATTTTGCATGCAACTCGTATTCATACTCACATCATTGTTCTTCTTCAGCCATTTCGTCTCACTGGAACCGGGATCGGATTGGGACTGGGTCAATATGCATCTTGGAGTGAACTGTGGACCATAAAGGTACAGTGCTTGGTTCTACAGCCCATTAATTTATCAGTTTATTTGTCAGCTCTAATTGGAACCATCAACTCTGCAGCCAGATCTGTCAATGCACCATTTAGTCTCAAATTCTAGCTTATTGGATGCACCAATGGCTTGGGCAGGGAGCAGTGTAGTCCAGAGTCGGACTTTGATGCTCCCCGACTGGAAACGTCACTATTTCTAGTTAGGCAAATTCACATGAATATTCTGAAAAAAATCTCTTAAGAAGGACTGTCAAGGGCTGTAATTTCAGAACTTTATATAAAGAATGAATAGGTAGATTACAATATACATGCCATAAGCAAGTTTAGCAGCAAAGCTTACAAATAATACGTACAAAGAACTCTGTACAGTTCTAAGTGAAATTCGGCATAAATTCACCTTCTAAAGGTGGAGAAGTGGGGTTCTCTTGGTTACAGAAATCCACATGCCTTTATAGAACTTTAGACATAGACTTCCATACATTCTATGGGAATACATGGGTCTCAGGTTTTGTACCAATAGAGAACTAGCTGGAATAATTGTATTACTACAGAATGCATTCAAATATCAGCTTGTTGTAGTTTTACATTGGCACTTTGGGGCATATGTATGAAGCTAATTTTTGGTCGCAAACGCTGCAAATCGCTAAAAAGAGCGTTTGCGACCAACAATTTGCATTTTCCAATGTATGAAGCAAAAAAACATCGCAATTTAAGGAATCGCGATAAAAGCGATTCCTTAAATAGCTTGAGCCAGATTTCTGCGAATCCCCTTGCGATTCCTTATTCTGCGGTCATGCAGTTAGCGAAATTCGCAAATAATGAAATCGCAAATAAGGAATCGCAATGGAATGTATCAAAAATTCGCAATTTGCGAATCATGCAAAATAGAAATTTAAGAAATCGCTATTACCACCAAGTGGGAGCAGGTGGTAACCAGGTGCAAAGTATATAAGGAATCCCACAATGCAACAGACTTTTTTCCACAATGGCTGGGCTGTACGTCATTGCGAGGAGGCGAAGACTGAGAGCTGTTGCGCAGAGGAGGAGGCACCAGGAGAGGATGTTCCGTGAGCGCATCACCATCTTCCAGCGCACAGAGGAGGACATCTACACCCATTACAGACTTGGGGAAGACAGTATACTGGATTTAATTGAAGAGCTTAGACCCTATCTAGAACACCCCACACGCAGGACACAAGCCATCCCCACTCACATCCAGGTCCTGTGTTCACTACACCTGCTGGCCTCAGGTAGCTTTCAGGGGGTGATAGCCTCAGTAGGAGGGGTGTCACAAAGTGCCCTGTCATGCTTTTTCCATGCATTCCTCGATGCCATGGTACAGAGAATGCAACACCACATACACTTCCCCAGCACCCCACAGGAACTAGCCCAGACCAAGCTGGTCTTCTACAGCATTGCCCAATTCATAGGATGTATCAATGGGACACATATCGCTATTTCACCCCCCTCACACAATGAGTACATTTACAGGAACCGGAAATGCTACCATTCACTTAACATACAGGTGGTGTGTGATGCGAAAAAACATCATAACTGACATAGTTGCAAAGTATCCTGGCAGCACACAAGACACGTTTATTTTCCAACACAGTGGGCTATACCGTAGACTCTCCAGAGGTGAATTTGGCGAGGGATACTTACTAGGTAAATGCTTTAAGACATAGGGCATATTACTAATGACTACCATGTGCATTACAGTGACTAACCATTTCCATATCTACCCATAGGTGACAGTGCCTATGCAGTCCGGGACTTCATCTTGACACCCTACCTCAATCCTGCAACTGTTGGTGAGCGGAGATTCAATTGGGCACACATTAGCACAAGAGGCACCATTGAAAGAACATTTGGCATACTGAAGAGCAGATTTCGCTGCATCCATAAAAGCGGAGGAGCGCTCCAATACAGCCCAGAAACATGCTGCAAAATGGTGGTAGCATGTGCCATGCGGCACAACATCGCCACAAGGAAAGGCACGGCAGTGGAGTTGAGCGATACAGAATCCTCTGATGTGGAGGGGCCTGGACCTGGACGCATGGCAGCTGGTGTCGCTGGTGCTGCAGCTGGCCGCCAGAGGCGTGATGAGATCATGCGCAACTACTTCTAGGTAAGAAATAATGACACAATGACAACTCCAATGGGTGTAACTGTGTTTAGTTAGCATGATGAACAATGCCACATAACCTCTGTGGCAACTACTCACCCTCCAAATGAAATGCACATGTTACAGTCACAGTGCAAAATATAAACTTGTGTGAGCGCAAAGTCAACCTAATTGTGCGTAGCAGGCCTATTGCTCCTGCCACTACGGCACCTCTCCTGGATGGGTGGTGGGTTGTTGTTTCTCCGCACAGACTGGGTGTCCTCCTCACTTGGAGTCAGTACTCCACGGCCAGCTGTACGGAGGGCCCGCAGCTCGTCCACAGCAGATGTTGCCTGCACAACTGCAGTGGCGATGTCTTGCATGCCATGTAAGAATTCACGCTGCATGAGAATGCTGCGTCTGGATGAAACGTTGATGGCAGAGGCCAATCTATTGATGGCCCATGTATAACGCTCCATGCGGTCCTGCTCCCTGCGTCGTGCAGCACGTTCTGCACACAGCTCCCCACGTAGCTCTTGCGCGGCGCACCTCACCTCTCCTTGTATGCCCCTGAGCCCTGCCCTCATCTCTCGCTGTAACGACTTGATGTTTTTCGCTTGCAGGCACTGCACCTGGAGCATGTTTAATTCCAAGCCTGCAAAGACAGTATCCTCTTCCTGTTCCGCAAAGCTGCTGGCTCTGCGTTCTCTGCGCCTGCCTGTGCCCTGTAGACGTTGGGTGTCCTGAGGCCTGGACTCCTGCTGTGGCTGTGTATCTTGGGACTGTACATTGACATTATTGTCCTCTGCCTCGTCCTCCATTGGTGGCAGTGGCCTCACTATGTGCCGCCTCTGTCTTTTGGGAGGATTGCCAGGGCTGTCCTCCCCATCTGTATCTGGCACCTGCCCTGCATCTCCGGAGTCTGGGTCATCCCTCACTGTTCCACTACCTCTGGGCTGTGTAGTTGCTGTTGCTGTGGACAGAACAGTACACAATAATTATGTTTCCTTATTTGCTATTTTCAAATAAATTGTATAAACATTTGGGTATGCATTACTCATTCTTGTACCTTTTCTGACCTGCACATGCCTATTTTGCCTAGCGTGACTACTTAACACAACTTAGCAGTACTTTTGACTACATCTGCCATAATGCATTGCTGTAACTGCCTTAGTAACTGCTTTGGGTTTGAATGTTCTTCCCCTACCCTCTGGATTGCTGCAGGTGGTCTGGGGGGTGGGGGTTGGGTTATGATGGCATGATTCTTACCTGGTGTGGATGCTTGTTGGTCTGAGCTGTCTAGGTCAGCCACGCCCATCACGCTCTCTGGTAAGAGAGTACCTTCCACAAGTTCCTCCAGTGGTGTTGATTCTGGCACAGTTGATGTCCCTCCACCGGTGAGCTGTGACTGCTCCATCCTGGCAGCTAGCTTTTCTTTGGAGCGCTGGCGCAGGTCGTACCAGCGCTTGCCTAGTACACTCCTGTGTGTGACTCCCAGGGCATTTACTTTTGCCTGTATGTCAGCCAAAATCCTTCTTTTCCTGGTCTCTGGCACCTTCAGGGAACTTTTTCCAAAGAGGAAATCATGGTTAGGCACCATCTCCTGTATGAGGGTCTCTATTTCAGCCTCTGAAAACTTAATTTTCCTCTACCTGGCACATGCTGCTTCCTGCTGCGGTGTCCCAGCCATTTGCTTGTTGCCACTTTCTGCCATTGTGTGCCTGGAGCAGTCTTCAGTCTCCATCTCTCCCTCTCTGTGAGTCTCCCTCATCAAACACTGTTGCAGCATGGGTAGTCTGTTACTTCCTGGTGGTGATGTCATCAGAGTGCACCAGTATTCCGATTGGCTGTTTAGCAAAAATCGCAAAATTGCGATTTTTCCTGTTAAGGAATCTTAATTTGCGATTTTTTGGCCGTTAAGGAATCGCTTTTCTACTTCTCGTAGATAATTAGCGATTTTTACCGAATCACTAATTATTTGCGATTTATTTGATACATATCGATTTGCGATTCGGTAAAAATCGCTAATTCCGAATCACAAATCGTGTCCTACATAAATATGGCCCTTTGTCATTCTCACAGCTTTAGTTAACAGATGCATTGTTTTAGCAAGTGCCTGGGATGGTTGAAATCATCCTTGGTTCGGTACAGTGAGAAAATTTCTCTGAGACCACTGTCTGCTTAGTCATGTGGACACTAGATATACTTTATCTAGAACCGAAATAAGCTATTACAATCAAGTGGTGTATCGTAACATTGAGGCAAGATGAATGATAGAGTAAACACACTCTAATGTTAGCATAAGCTCAGTTTGTAATGTTCTTTATTGACAGAAAATCAACTTCCACACCAACTATCTACTGATCTATTTAACCCTCAATTCTTTAAATAAAGCAGCGTTGTCTGTATCTCTGTGATGTTGTTTTGTTATAGAAACATACACAAAGTGTAAATATGCCCTCTAACATCACCTCTACTAGTGTCACTGTCAGGAATCTGGCTATTAGGGAAAGTATGACCTATGGATTGGAGGAAATACAGCATGGTTTTGGGCATATGTTTGCTCCTATTCGTGTGTGGACCAGTTAATGGCATACATATTGTTTGACAAAATTTATAGGAATTTGGTGTGTGAGCAGCATAGAGCTCTTGAAGCTGATTGAGGTCTGAGTTTATGTACTTCACTGTTATCCTTGCCATAGTAATCTTCTAGACATCTCAGAATGAGGTTTGGTGACACTGTGTCGCTTTTACCAGTCCCCAGTGGTTGGGGTAGATATTATATGGATCCATAAAAGGCTGATATTTTACCAGTCGACAGGAGCTGGAATAGAGGTTTTATTGGTTTGTGGATGACTAATGCAATCTGGAAGTCTTCAGAGATCTTACTATTCTTTATGGCCATATTTGAGACCACAGCTATTTAGGCCACACCCTGAAACTGCCTCAATACTTTGCATTGAGAATCCTAAAGGAGAGCTGATTTTTGCTGTAGAGTAGGCTATCTTAAGAGAAGCGTCTCATCCAGAGACCACACTGACAATTCTGAAATACTAAACAAATAAGTAGTGAATTGGATCTTTCAAGTCCTCATAGATACTTATCAACGGAAAACAGGGGTCCAGAGCGAATCCCTCATGCTTCACGGCTGAGCACCACCGCCCCTTCCATCATCCGGTACGGTTCCAGGTCACGACGTGGAGCCTCAGCGGTAGTGCGCCCTTTTTTCCCGGAAATGGCCCCTGCGGAGGTCTGAAGTTTATGGACTCAAAGCTCCTTTTGGATGGAAGAGGGTCCCAGAGGCAGTGGCTCAACATCCCAGGCCACGAGAATCCTAGGTCAGAAAGAGTGCAAGTACAGGTTTTAAAGGGTACGCCAGCCGCCCCGGCTCTCTGGTGGCGCACACTGCTCTAATACTCTAGGCCTTCTAAAGGTATTCAACTCAAGTCTACAAAAGAATGACTTGAAGGGCAGGAAGCCCTTTTATTCCATTGCTGCCAGGGAGCTGTTATGCTATAATAAGCAAGAAATAAGCACCTGGGTGAAAAGAAGTTGCAGGTAGCAGCATTCTGATCTCTGCAAGATCCCGTGGATGGATATTTTTGCATTTGCTTGAAAGACTAAGGAGTGGTCTGAAGGGAGTGTTGCTCTAACTTGAGGGAGTTATTCGAATTTGGAAGAAGCATTGGACTGCCATGATTCCAGGTGGGACAGAAAGGGCTCTCTGTTTAATCTTGGTTTTCGGAAAAGCACTAGGTGTTCTGCCTAGTTGGGGTCACTTGTAGAGTTCATGAAGACACTGCAAAAAGTATGCAGAACTACTCTAAGGCGTCAGGTGCAGACACCAACCCTGAGGCTGCAGTTTTGGTACAAAGGGCAACAAAAGTGTAGGTCAGGCAGCAGCATGAGCAATTCCTAACTCTCTCTAACGTAAAGACCAGATGATTGCTACAAAAGCAGGCCTAGGTTCAGGTAACATTGAGGATAGTTTGACTTTCCCAGACACTGCTGAGCATTCTGATTCTGAGCCTCCAGGTGCTCTTTCCCAACTGCATCATACACATTTGCAGGACATAGGGGTGTTTACTTCTAAACAGGAAGCTGGGGGGGACTCAGCCGAGCCATCTGTGCATCACAAATGGAATTTGGAGCAGCTCACGGCTACAGTCAAGGTATATGCCTTGTTTCAGATATCATAGTCTACAGTCACTGCGTATGTACTAGAAAACCCTCAGGCATCAATGTTGTCATTTCCCCTGGTGCCACCTGCCTCGGTCCTAGCAGGCAAACAGGAAATACAGCAATTATCTCCACAGGGTCCTCAGGCGGCTGCATTTAGATTTTTGAAACTGAAAGCTTTGAAAGAGCAATTTGTTAGGGCAGTGAGTGGTATTCTGGGGGCCTGGACTCAGCAATAAGCCTTACAGCAGGGTACTGAAACCCCAGCTCTGCAACTGGAAGTGAAAAATATGCTCAATCTTATGCTCGAGGAAATTAGGGATTTGAAAGTATCACAAGCACTCAAAACCACTGCCCTACATGTCAGACTCAATAAAATTGAGGAATCGATAGCACAACTCCCAGAAAGGCTAACACAGGCTGAATTCAGGATTTCAGAGTTAGAGGACCTACTCATATGACCCAAAAGGAAATTGGCCAATTTCATAAACAGCAGTCCTTGTTGTAAAATATGATTGAAGAGCTAGAAAACCATTCATGCTGTTCCAATCTGTGAGGTTCAACAAATGATTCCCTGGGTTGATGCATTCATTAAGTCCCATGTTTTGCCAGGATTCTCCGGGGATTTAACCTTAACTTGAGCCCATCTTGTTCCTGCACAACGTTCTGCTACCTCAAAACTTTCACAAACATTTCTTGTAAATTTTGAGGATTATCGAATTAAAGAGCAGGTACTGTCAAAGATAATACAGCAGAAACAGTTTTCTTCACCGGAAGTACCACTGTTTGAAATCTTTTCTGATCTGTCTGCTGTTGCAGCCAGACACCGAAAGGACTTCATCTATATAAAGCGCAAGGGGTACAGGCTAGTATTGAACAACAATCAAAATTGAAGGTTCTCCTGAAAGGGCAATTCCATCTGTTCTTCAATGTTTCTGAGGCTCAGGAGCTTTTGCAATACATTTTTCAAGTGTCTTAATAGTGATATCTTTGTTGCTTTTCTTCCTTTTTTTGGGCTGCATGATACATGTAATCAATCTTGTTATGGTATCTTTTAGATTGTGGATAGGGTGGGGGATATGCAAGGGTGCAATGTCATGGCACCAGTATTAGATAGGTTCACACTGGGAAGGGTATGGTGGGCTCTTTCATCTCACTAGGGTTCATTTTTATTTTGGTATTCTGTTTTTTCCCTACATGGCTCATCTCGGGACATGGGGGGGGGGGTCATCGGTGGGGGGTTTGGGGAAGGAGTAGGGTATATTTGGAAATAATGAGTAGATCTACCTTATGCTCATATAAAAACAAACAAAACGTTGAGCAGATATACTTCATGTACATTGTGTTAAAAAAATAAAAACAAAGTTTATAAAATCAAAATTCTATCCTGCAACGTTAATGGGTTGGTGAATAGACAAAAGTGAGAGGCGATGATTACTTACTTTAATCCGGAAGTATTATTACTCCAAGAGACTCATCTTAAGGATTCTGTTCTCTTTTTCCCTACATGGCTCATCTCGGGACATGGGGGGGTCATAGGTGGGGGGTTTGGGGAAGGAGTAGGTTATATTTGGAAATAATGAGTAGATTTACCTTATGCTCATATAAAAACAAACAAAACGTTGAGCAGATATACTTCATGTACATTGTGTTAAAAAAATAAAAACAAAGTTTATAAAATCAAAATTCTATCCTGCAACGTTAATGGGTTGGTGAATAGACAAAAGTGAGAGGCGATGATTACCTACTTTAATACGGAAGTATTATTACTCCAAGAGACTCATCTTAAGGATAAGAACCAAAGTTTGTTGTACCAAGTCAGTACATTCACGCTGTGTACGCCTCAGCCGGTCTGGCAGTAAGGGGCGTTGCGATTTATTTGGGTAGAGCCCTAGATTGGGTTCTAAGTGAAATAAAAAAGGACCGCAGGGTCGCTGGTAAGCATGGGTGAATTTTGCGAATTCGCAATTCGCGAATTTGCATATTTGCGAATTGGCAATCTGCAAAATTCACGAATTGGCAGAATTTTTTTGTTTTTGCGTGTTCGCGGGTGTTCGCGAGGCGCTTTGCGTGTTCGCGGGTGTTCGCGAGGCGCTTTGCAATTTCGCGAGGTGTTTTTTTTGCCTGCTTAATCACTGCCACCCTCTCGTTTTTTATGCCCATCTGCCCTCTGTACCACTCGTTTCTGTGCCCTTCTGCCCTCTGCCCCACTCATTTTTGGACCCCTTCTGCCCTCTGTCCCACTTTTGTGCCCTTCTGCCCTCAGCCCCACTTAGAATGGCGCCGGCAAGCTGCCAGCGCCATTCTAAAATAGCTAGAAATAGCTTCAACAGGAAGCACTAATAGATAAAGTAAAGCAGGTTCTCCAGTTGAAGGTCAAATTAAGTTACACAATCATTAATCACCCCAAGTTTGGGATGATTAATGATTGTGTAACTGAATTTGAGCATCACCTGCTTTACTTTATCTATTAGAGCTTCCTGTTGAGGCTGACTTTTGTAACTATTTTAGAATGGCTCTGGCAGCTTGCCGGCGCCATTCTAAAAGAGTTACAAAAGTCAGCTTGAACTTTTGACCCAATCCGTTCCGTTCGCGGATTTTGCGGGAAATTCGGGAATCTCGCGGATTGCGAATTTACCGAAAATCCGCGACCGGAACGGATTTTCCGCCCATGCTTAGTCGCTGGCTTTGGGTAAAGGTTTTGGTTAATGGGTCTTTAATTAACCTGGTAAATTACTATGCCCCAGTGACTGATGTACCAGAGCCTCTAAAGAAGATTTATAAAATTGCATTAGATGCAGTCGAACTGATTATTTTGGGGGGAGATTTTAATTTTATTCAGGATCTTAGGCAGAATACTTCCAATAAAACAAAACAATAACTAAAACCTTGAACTTATAAGGTTATCAATACCTTGAAGGAAGATCTTCTTTTGATTGCTCCATGGTGGGCTGACCACCCCATGGTTGCACAACTGGCTAGTTTCTCTAGTAGGTATCATACTGCTTCCAGCATCAAATATTTCTTAATTTCATATTTGGTAATAAGGGCTGGTTCCGTTATTTGGGCCAATTAATTTTTTGATCACGCCCTCATCTCCGTGACTATTCACGTTAGGGCTAATCACAACACCAGGCCCAGTTGGCAGCTGGACCATTCTTTGCTAGCAGACAAACAATGGGTCTGTGAGATGAGGGAATTTATTAAGAAATTTTTCCAAATAAAGCAGTTTACATGTTCTCTTTTTTCGATATGAGAGGTATTTAAAGCTACTGCCAGGGGGCATATTGTTTAATATATGGCATTCCGACATAAAGAGCATCGTCCAAAATTCACTAAGCTACAAGCTGCTGTAGATCAGAAATCACAAGAAAACAGATACTCCTCTGCCTTCAAAAAAGCAAAACAGGTGTTGAGGGATTTTGTTATACTACAGGAAATCTCTATCTCTAGAGCTTATCAGCAGAAATTATATGAAGAGAGTCAACAGATCAAGAGGTGTTTAGCCTGATCTGTGCTGCAAAAACAGGAGTCTGCATATGTAAGGAAATTGAAGAACCCTGTCTCCAGTAATTTAGTTACAGATAAAGATCAGGTATCTAAGGTTTTCCTTTATCATTATAAGTCTGTATACGAGACCAGCTATTCCACCTCTCCAGTAAGTATAGAGCAGTACTTTTAGTCTGTTTAAGCTCCATCTATTAAGCCTAGCCAGGCGCACAATTAATGGAAACTATTACAGTTAATGTCTGTGGTAATACTGCAGGTAATGATGGCTTTCTAGACAAAGTTTATAAAAACATTTGCTGGAGAACTACTCCCTTTCTTGACCAATCTATTTCATAATATTAAAGATGGGGGTCAATTATCCTCTTATTTTGGGGAATCTACAATTTTTGGCTTCCTAAAGACAGGAAAAAATCCTACAGAGGTTAACTCGTATAGACCCATAAGATTGCTCAGCGTCAATTATAAGCTACTGATGAAGCTGTGGGCCATTTGGACTACCCAGCTGGCTCAGGCTCTAATCCATAGAGATCAAGCAGGTTTTGTTGCAGGGCGATTAATGGCTGCCAATACGAGTTACCTACTTCAGGGAATGGATTATTTTCTCAGATAAGTGGAAATTGAGCGCAGGACCAAATACCACAGCTACCCCATCACCAAATCAGGTGATTTGCTTGACAGGAAATCTTGATGTCACCAATATGCATTTTGGGGTCTGTTGCATCACAGTTGCTAGACTGAGCCACACAAGTGGGGTACAGTTTTTGATGTGAAAAAGTGTGGGAATGCTGGGTGGTAGAAATGTAGTAGATCCCAGCAGATTCCAGCAGTTTCCATTACAGAAATGTGAGGAGATGTCTGATTTTTGGTAAAGTTTGAAATTTGCAGGGCACTGTGTGTAAGATAACGTCATCGGATCCACACATTGTACACCATTCAGGACCCCCCCTGGGTATCTATTTTTCAAATAGGTCTAGGTTTGGTAGGGTTTCTTGGGTGTCCGCCAGGGTCAAATTCCTCAGCTACTGTAATTGCCACAACAGGTCATTTTTTTGACAGGAACTACTGATGGCTCTACATTGCATTTTCAGGCCTGTTGTGTTGCACGCCTAAGCCTATACCAACCAAGCCACACAAGTGGGATAGTGGTTTTACTGGGACAAGAGTGGGAACAAAGAAATACATAACATTTATCACTTTGAATTGAACTTCTCATCATTATTAACTTCCACTTGTAAATTAGTATGCAAGAAAGATCACATTTTGCAAATTGTCTCTGAACTGCATGAGGGAATTGGCACCCCCAAATTCAGATGTGTACAAATACCCACTACTCCCAAATTTTGTATTATATGTCAATTTAGAAGAAACAATAGGTTTCCTAAATACCCATTTTTCAATCATTACATTTTAGCATACGAATTGCTGAGCGATCAGTGCCCAATGAAACATCTGCATGTCAGTTGTTGGCTCTGTGTAGTGCTTGTTTCTGGACAGTATATACTCCTGCAACCAAAAGGGTCTGACAGATGTAATGGTAGAGGCCATCGTGGCAAAAAACTACAGATGTAAACGTTGTATCCAGTTCCTATTTTTTCCTTCTTTTTCATAATTTTTTATTTCAACAACCAGTTTTCTTTCGAACAGCATGCTCAATCTACACAAATGAACCCTTGCTGAACTCAGAATGTTGTCTATATTTCAGAAATGTATAGGTTTTTGGGTGCTTTCATGGGTGTCACAGCTGTTTCCACCACAAACTGCACGTATGCTAAAACTGGAAAAAATTACTAGCAGTTAGAAAAATGCACTATGGTACAAATAGTTTTCCTTTACACGTATGTTCATTCCTGGAAGCTAAAAAGATTGTGATTTTAGCACAGCATACCATTTTTTATGCTATTTTAGAGGGAAAGTATACTTTCTTGCATAACACGTTTTTTACTTTTTCCAACAAAACCTATGGGCATATTACCAAGCAATAGCGATAATTATTGCTATTGCTTGGTTAGAGACAAAAATGTATCGCCGACCTGCTGCAAATTTTATCACAGATAAACCTTGGTATTACCAAGGATTATCGCAAATGCAATAAAAATCGGCCGCAATGCATGAATATCGCTGAAAAGTCAGTGCCAATAAATCACATTTTGTGACTCGGTAACCAGTGATTGCAACTTTTAAGATCAAAAATGCAGTGTAGGGTTTGTACATGTGGATTTACGATTTTCACATTGTTAATCGATAAAACAAACTAATTGGGAATTTCTGACTTCAGTGTAGACAGATCAGGCCCTAGTTGCCTGGTGGGAGAGGCCAAATCCCTCCACACACATATTTTGCATAGGATTCACTGCCCACTCACTCACTGCCTCCAGCATCTGCCCAACCACCTGCTTTGCACATAGCCAACACAAAGCAAAAGAAGCTCTATACTCACAACTGCACAAGATATTCCATCTGCTTTGGCAATGGCATGTATAAATCATGGGTGTACCTTGGTTTGGAAATGTGAAGTTAATCTACAGGCTATCCTGGGTGACATTAAAAGCAGAATAACAAAATGATCCCCAATCTGATTGTCATATAAGCTTACTGTCTACAGAATAAACATCCACCAGGAAATGTTATCATCACCTAATGCTGTGTCCCCTCACTATGATGGCCCTGGCTCTTTCCCGTAAATTCTATTAAAATGTTAGCAAAACATTTTCAATATTTCGTTAGGTAGGAAAACAATTTAGGATATCGTTAAAAATCAAGAAAACTCTCAAAATAAATATTTAGTCAGTGTGATCTTGCATCTTGGGTCAGTGACAGCACTCAGCCTTTGTGAAGAGCCAAAAGCCACAATGGGTTCCTGCATCTCCTTTTCCTAACAAGCCTCCTCGGATCACAATAGTAGACTTTTATCTCCCTCCTTTTCTGCTTCAGGTTTAGGCTTCTGTTTTTATTCTTGAGTAATTCCTTAATTTTACATCAAGAAAAATATACATATTTGTTATTTCACATAACATAAATTGCCACCAGTGTTTTTATATTTTCTTTCCAAATCTCCTATTCAATTCCTAGGCACGCCAAATTGGAATGGATGAACATCTACCTCAATAAAAATGAAATGTCATCTTTGGTTTAATAAAATGTGAGTCCAAGGGAACCCGGGACTAAGCTATGCACAGCTTAAAGGGCACTAAGGCCTGAATATGATAAACAAACTTTTCACAAATAGTAAACTTAAGTTTTTTACTTTCATAGTTGCACAAGAATCACAGTATAATGAATCGTTCAAGCAAAAACCACAAAATAAAGCTTTTCAAAATCCTAATACATTAAGTTTCAAAATATTCAAAGAAGGGGCACATAGAATAATTTCAATTTAAATGCCAAAAAACATTCGTCAACAACCCAATGCATTTCGGGTTCAACCTGAACCCTTCGTCAGGGGTATAAGTGTGACAAAAAACAAATATTAGTTCAATTCCAAGTCTTCGGAGTCAGTCAGGTAGCGAATCTACAAAAGATATATATGTAGTTGCCTAATTTATAGCAATCATAAAATACAGTACAAAGGATAATCAGCAATTGTCTTATGGCTGTAAGTATTTCCAATCCTCAAAACGACACCACCAGAGCAAAAAGATAATAAATAGATTATAAATAAAGCAGTCATAAAGAGAATAGTAAGGTGAAGTCAAAAACATAGAACACCATGACAATGTGTTATGTGATGGGTCTAACATCCAAGAATGAAAAGAGAAGAACCAAACCAAGTAATAGCGTGAAGACTATGAAATATCCCTCGTGAGTGTATGACCATACACCACACATGTTTGTACCTTCTGTGGTCCAACCTGACCCAAAACGCAGAATTAGCGTGTTATCGAAATAAGTTGTGAGTCAAAAAGGATGCTGAAAGTGAATGGGAAATGTATGAATGTGCAGTAATCTTGATGCATCCAACAACTGAAAAGAACTATCTCACTAAAGATAATATACCCAGGTTTCCAAGGGATGAAGTTCAGAACATAGCGAAAATCATGATGAACTTCGTGAGTTACTAAAATAAAAATTACGTAATTCAGTGAGATCCGGCCAATATAATAAACCAATTGCTCCAAGTTAAAAACGGGACAGGGGTCTCCATCTTACCTAAAGGTGAACGAACAATCACCCCCTCGGAGTTCTCACTGTGCGTGGTCCAAAGACGATCTAAAATAAACATGCAAAGTACTCGGTGTCAATATAAACGCTAAGTCCAATGGTGAAACGTTTTCATGGCCGCACTAAGATCATCCTTACCTCCTATGGCAAGAGTGCCGTGAAAAACGGGTGTCCGTGGCTCCTATCATGTTTGCGGCAAGCGGAAAACAGCCGCCATAAGTATTGCAAACGTTTCGGCGTGAGTACGACACGCTGCTCCTGCGTGACTAAACATCAATGACGGACTGAACCCGGTAACTCCCCTCATCTAAAATGGCGCTCAAGATCGGGACAAGTACAGTCAACACAAGCCAAATAATGCAAAATGAAACAGGGAAAGTTAGGGAAAGAGAAGAAGAAGAGTAAAAAGAATTTCTAAACTGATAAAAGAGAAAGGAAAAAGAAACAATGATAATGATAACAGATAATGTCGTTAAGAAGTGTGTAAATCACCTCTCACAATCTATAATTACAGAAAGCACAAGAGTTCATAATGGTCATTAAGACCCACTGGGATTATGGTCCCTAATTTTTTGATCCATTGTGTTTCTTTGCATGATAATGTGGTGTTCATGTCCAACCCTGTGTGTGGTTGGATGTGTTCAAGTATGGTGAACCTCAATTGCGGAATGGTATGTGCAGCATTATTCCAGTGAGCTGCCAGTGAAGAGTTCATGTTTTTGTTACGGATCCGGCTCTTGTGTTCCACTATACTGGTTTAGATTTTTCTGCTGGTCCTGTCCACGTAAATCAATCCACATGGACATTTTATTGCGTAAATCACATTTTCTGTTGTACAGTCTGAAGTATGTCTGAGGGTTATTGCCTTGCCGGTTTGGGGGTGTCAAAATTTCTTCCCAATAATTACGTTCCCACATTGTCCGCAATTATGGCATTTTCTCATGCCCTTGAATTCTCCCAATTTGTCTGTACTTGATGTTTATGTTTTTAAAAGTTCCCGAAGATTCTGAGCGCGAGTATGGGCAAATAATGGTGTTCCAGTGAAGACTCCATGGAAATCTGGTTCGTTGTCAATCAATACCCATCTATTGCGAATGATCGCTTTTATTTTGGAGGCTTGTGTGGAGTATTTTACAACGAACACCTCTTTTTTAGCGTGCAGTCTATTTTGTTTCTGCAATAAATCCTCTCTTTTTTTGTTGGACACAGTCCTTCTGGTTTCATTCAAAATGATGTCCGGGTACTCTCTTAGTCTATATCTTCTCTCCTTTTTGTCCATCTGTTGTTCACAGATATCTTCATTCGATGTTATTCGTTTCATTCTCATCAACTGAGAGGTTTGCATGTTTATTTTAGATCGTCTTTGGACCACACACAGTGAGAACTCCGAGGGGGTGATTGTTCTTTCACCTTTAGGTAAGACGGAGACCCCTGTCCCATTTTTAACTTTGAGCAATTTGCTTATTATATCGACCAGATCTCACTGAATTACGTAATTTTTATTTTAGAAACTGACGAAGGTCATCATGATTTTGGCTACATACTGAACTTCATCCCTTGGAAACCGGGGTATGTTATCTTTAGTTAGATAGTTCTTTTCAGTTGTTGGATGCATCAAGATTACTGCACATTCATACATTTCCCATTCACTTTCAGCATCCTTTTTGACTCACAACTTATTTCGATAACACGCTAATTCTGCGTTTTGGGTCAGGTTGGACCACAGAAGGTACAAACATGTGTGGTGTATTGTCATATCACTCACGAAGGATATTTCATAGTCTTCACGCTATTACTTGGTTTGGTTCTTCTCTTTTCATTCTTGGATGTTAGACCCATCACATAACACATTGTCACGGTGTTCTATGTTTTTGACTTCACCTTACTATTCTCTTTATGACTGCTTTATTTATAATCTATTTATTATCTTTTTGCTCTGGTGGTGTCGTTTTGAGGATTGTAAATACTTACGGCCATAAGACAATTGCTGATTATCATTTGTACTGTATTTTATGATTGCTATAACTGAGGCAACTACATATATATCTTTTGTAGATTCGCTACCTGACTGACTCAGAAGACTTGGAATTGAACTAATATTTGTTTTTTGTCACACTTATACCCCAGACGAAGGGTTCAGGTTCAACCCGAAATGCATTGGGTCGTTGATGAAGGTTTTTTGGCATTTAAATTGAAATTATTCTATATGCCCCTTCTTTGAATCTTGTGAAACTTAACGTATTAGGATTTTGAAAAGCTTTATTTTGTGGTTTTTGCTTGTACGATTCATTATACTGTGATTCTTGTGCAACTATGAAAGTAAAAAACTTAAGTTTACTATTTGTCGAAAGTTTGTTTATCATATTCAAGCCTTAGTGCCCTTTAAGCTGTGCATAGCTTAGTCCCGGGTTCCCTTGGACTCACATTTTATTTTTCATACCCAGGAGATAGGTACCCTCTCCCACAGCACTGCACACATACATAATAGATAAAATTGCATTTATACACCATTCTAGTTTGATTGAGACGGTGTGCAGACCCACCAATATTTTCAAGTTTTTAATCTTTGGCTTAATGTCATGAATATTCGTTTAAGCAGTCTTTTGCAATTAGTAGGGTTGTTTTTTACATAGTTGGATACAGTTGATTTCAGTCGTATATCATGGGGTGTCTGTCGGATTTCACCAGCATTTTTTACACACACAGACAAAAAAAGCACACACACGCACTCCCTCTCTGTTTTGAAATACTTCTATAATATTGATTGTTTTACAAAATATTGTGTTTTGTCTCATTTAATGGTATCCCTTACATCGTCATTTGTCTCCCTTTTCATGCACCCAGATTGTGGTATAAGGTATTTTAACATTATATACCAGTGTGATTGACGGAAAATATGAAGCTAACTCCCCCTCTTAATAACCAAGCCACACCCCTGCCCTGCAATATGGAAAGCATTGATTCTCTTTCTTTAAGTTTCTCTTATTTACTACATTTTATCTTCTTCTGTATCTCTTTCATTTGTTTTACTTTATGAAGAAGGCTCACTATGTAAACAATACTCAAATAAAAAAAAGGATTTCATGTGAGCAAGTAACTCAAAACGTGCCCACAAGCACACTGCTGACAAACACTGCTCACAGACTTTTCAGCCTCCCTTTAACAAGCAGACACAATTTCACCTTCACCAAGAGCAGTTCCTCGAAGACTGTTCCTCAGCTTTTGAGAACATTTGTGCAAAATTCTGCAACTTTGATTCTTTTCTGAAGTCGGGGAGATGTACAAGCCCTTGCAGCCTCTGCATCCTAGTGGGAATTTCACGGACCCCTCACCACATTCTACAGGGGGCTCCATCATTTTGTGTTACGACACTGTTTTAATGTTCATGACCCTTCCAAAGCGTGATGCTCATAGGGTTTAAAAAAAACAATGCAACAGAGGGCCGTTGAGGGTAGTAGGTGTACTCAGTGGCGTAGCGTGGGGGTCACAGGAGTAGTTGCCCCCGGTGAAAAATTCTTAGAGGGAGCACAATGTAAAAGAAAAAAAAATCACACTACTAATATTTTAGCTTTTAAAATTGTGCTCCAGGAAGTGCCAATACTTGCCTTGTCGCGGTGCAGGTGAACCACACCACGTCGCTGGTTGTACTGCCAATCAGCAGCTGCCTCCTACCCCTAATCTAAATACCTCTTCCAAGGGCAAAGTTCGAAGTGCTTACCCTAGCGCTAAACAGTTGGTCCCTTAATGTCCTGCTACAAAAAGACAAAGTAATAGTGTGTGAAGATCATCTTGTATTTTTAGCATTAAACATTTCTTATGAGACTGTAGATGCAGTACTTTAGTTTGCAATGAATCACAGAATGCATTAGAAATTGATCTATATGTATTAATGCAAATGCAATAGTGCAATAGCTGAGACATACCTGAACCCCAAGTACAACGTATGCAAAAAAAAAGGTAAAAATTAACTTGAGCATGACTTCAAAAAAATGAGATATTTAGAAATATGATGATGTTTGCCTATCTGGTTATTTGTGTTTTGTAACATCCTAAAATCTGGTGAATTGGGTAATTAGCTGCTCTGCTTAGGTTGGGGATATATAATTGGGGGCATATTTACAAGTCCCCATCGCCACAGGAACGTCACTTTCATCGACCTTCCTGTGGCGATAGGGTCTCCGCCTTATTTACAAGGCAGCATTCAGCCACTTAATGTGGCTTAACGCCGCCTTGTAAATACGGCACCCTTTCCCGCTACACTTAGTGTGAAAGAAGTGGGCATTGCGTTTTGCTGTGTGCATTCCACTAAATACCCATTGATTTTGACGCTGCCCCCTATTTACATGGGACACCTCCCTGCACATAAACAATCATTCTTTCAACGCAGGCACTCTTGCACTATAGTGCAAAGGTGTCTACGTTGGCGCTAGGCAGCTGAGTTCAGCACTAGGTAGCAGAGTTTAGCGCCATGGCTAGTTAAAACGCAGGGATGCACCATATTGTTGTCAATATCCCATTTTCAGAATGGCTGAGCACGGCGCTACCTATTTTGGCTTCACGCCGTGTTCTGCCATTCTTTTGTAAGCATGCCTCTTGACTTCTTAAAACAAGGTAGGTCGAGTGCCTATATGTCAATCCTGTTGCACACATCTAACCGGAATTTCCCTTACTGTATGCATTAATCTCACATTTACTCTTAAATATTCTGTTCTCTGACCATTAGTTCATGCATGATGATGAAATAGTAGCTGGCAGATGCACCTATTTAAGTGAGAGGATCATTGCTCTGCACTCAGCGTCATTCATTCTCCCATGCAGGGGAAATGAGTTTCACTTGTAATTGGCTAATCAAGAAAACCTTGTCGCGCTGAGCGGTGATGCTAATCAGGATGAGTAGTGATGGCATTAAGCAAAGGAGGACAATGAAGCTTGTGGGATTGAGATCAAAGTTGGAATACATTTATAGAATCCAAATTAAATCAAAGAACACTGCTAAAAATAGGTTGACACAGATTCAGAAATGAACATTGAATGTTTCCTTCATGTACAGGGCTAAACCCTGGTTCAAATATCTTTAGTTGTAAAGGTCTCTCTATTACAAAAGAGTATTATTAGAAGATATTCGCTTAACGTGCATCTACAAATGCAGAAAAGATTTAAACAAAGGGAGGTTTTGGGGGTATGGTCTGTCCCAATGATAGTATTCAGCTCACTAGCAAATGAGGGTGCTGGCATGTACCCTACAGCCTCCATTCACTTGATTCAGCACATATGTAAATTGATACTTGTATAGCACACTACTCACCCGCAAGGGTCTCAAGGCGCTTGTACGAATACCACTGTGGAACCCATCCTGGCTTTCCCTGTGAGGCATCCACTCCTGGGCACCCCCAAGGTGGAGGTCAAGCATCCGTAGCGTTGTGGGGGCCGTTGTGGAGATTAAGCAAGCTATTGCCCAGAGTTGCAGAGTAAGAATCCATGATTGGAATAGGCACCGAGGCGAGAATTATCAGGTCCATGGAATTTAGAGCCCAAGACCCGCCGAGGCAGGGAATTGAACCCTGGTCCCGGGCTAGACCTCTGCATCTGGGTCTGCCGCTCTAATCATTGAGCCACACTTCTCCACATGGAGTGACATTGAAAGAATGTACCACGTAAATCAATCCTGAGCCAGGGGAATCTGCCAACTTGCTGTAAAGTTGTGCACACAGGCACAGCTGCACCTCATTCGCTTTCACCTTTTCAATAGTATTGACATGGATTCTAGAACTAGCTTATGAGGAGGTGGAAGGCTGACCGATGAGTCACTTACCTAAGGTGACCAAGCATACCAGATTTGCTTGGATAGCCCTACATTTTCACCATCTCTCCTTGTTAATTATACAAATTTGGCACTTGTTTTTGACGAAATCCGACTGAACACAGAAGAAGGAGGCAAGCTTACTTGTTTTCCAGTGAAGAATTCGTGGCTGCTAGCAGAATGCAGTTTAAATAACATAAAGGATGCATGCTGTATGAAAGAGTTGCCATTCATTTCTCTTCATACCTCATTGTGTTTTTTATGGTAGTGAGAGGTGTAAATTAAGACATTGTGTGCCCTTGGGTTGATGCAATGCTGTAATCATATATCCCTGTTTGTGGAATGTCCTGGTTTTTGTTTTTCAAAATCCGCCACCTTACACCTATACAAACCCATCAAACGTGGGTACTTCGCCCTCATTATTGGGGATTTGGTGTAGGACAGCACAGTAAGTCAACTTGCTGGGATGCCCTACTCAAAGTAAAAAGGGCAGCAATGCAGCATATTTATCCAATATGGTGAATTCCTGTCCTTTCCCTCTACACTGACGCTATTTCTACAGCCTAGCACCAACGCAGGCACATTTGCAGCATGGCACAAGGGTACCTGTGTTGTTGGCAGGATTGCTTTGGGCAGGAAGGAGCACATTCCTGCACCAAAACAATCCTGAGAGGCATTTTACTCTTTCCATGTGTGCTTCAGAAAGCAGCACACATTGAAAGAGCAAGAAAGCGGAGAAATAAATATATTTCTCCTTGTTACGTTTTCTATCAAATTGTGCTTACTCAAAGTCAAAAAGGTTTTATTTCGATAAAAATTATCATAAAAGCTTCACAATAAAAATACACAAGTTCATTTGATTTAAAAAAGAAGAAGAAAAATACAACAATTTAATTACATTTGACTTTAAAAATCATGATTTTCAGATAAAAGAAGCATATCATAGGCGATTAGTTAAAAAAGAATTAAACATTTTCTTTAAGCCTTTTACTTCTAATGCACCAGGCCCATGATAAAAATTTAGAGAGTCTGACATTAAGATGCGTAGTGCCTCAACGTGGTGCCTAGTCCCCAGCAAACGGCACAATTGCTTAAGCCATTTTCTTCTTGGTCGGGCATACTCCTGGCACTCAAATATAAAATGTGCCACTGTCTCTTGTCTAAATGTACACGCGGGGCAAAACGCTGTGGTCTGTGCTGGCGGTTTCCACCGAGATGTAAAGGCATGCAGGGGAAGAGTTCCAGTTCTAAATTTGAAATAAAGGGTCCTATCAAATGGTTTCTCAATGATATCTAAATAGAGTTCCCGAATTGGTAAGTCCTTGAATTTCAAAAAATCCTCCGTCAGTCTGCCCAATGTACGGTTAGTACTCCGTTGAGTCAGAATCCAGTTCCAATACAGACTCTTGAGTGTTGCCTTTGGTGGAGAGGACCTATTAGCCCAGGCTTCACTTAGGCCCAAGTTGCACAAGAGGGATTTCATGTCTCTTAACCATTTAATTGTGTGCCATCCTGGTAATGACATAATTTCAGAGAGCCCTTTCGCATATTTGGCAAGCTCCGGGACTCGCCACAGGCGGGCCAATAAGAGTAAGGGCCGGAACTTAGCTAGATCTCCAATAGAACGACAGCCTAAGTCAAGCATTAATGGGGCCATGGGAGTACCTTGAGGAAGTGACATGATGGCCCTACAGAACTTCCTCTCAGATCTTGACAATTCATTGATATTGCATGAACCCCATAGCTTTGCCCCGTAGAGAGCAGAGCTAACTCCCCTTGCTGTGTAGATTTCGATAACAGGGGCCATAGGTCTTATAGCGCAAGAGCGCTGCTCCTTCAGGAGAGCCCCTGTTACCCTCTTATGGGCTAGCAGCATTTTATCTAAGTGAGGGGCCCATTGCATACTGTGCGACAAACGGATGCCTAGGTAATCAAATACGTCTACCCTCCCCAAAGGTACAGCATTCAGCTTAGGGGGACGTGCAGGTTTTTTGGGGGGATTCATCACAAGATATTTTGTTTTGTCGGTATTGGTTACTAGGCCCCGTTCTGCACGAAAGGTCTGGAAGTTGTTAAGAAGTTTTTGAAGACCCATTGGGGATTTAGATAGCAAGAGCGTATCGTCGGCAAAGAGAAGGGTGGGGATACGCTCCCCCGCCAGGGATGGTTCATCTGAAGGATCTTTCAGCAGATGCTCGACCACTCCGTTGATATACAGGGAGAAAAGGGTGGGAGCTAAAACACATCCCTGGCGAACCCCTCTCTCCACCGGGATACTGCTGGTTTTTTCCCCCTCTGTACTCCATCTTATCTGGGCAAAGCTATTTTCATGAAGCCTTACAAGTAACGATAGAATGTAATGCGGTATCCCCATGTCAGTAAGGACTCTCCAGAGGGTCTCCCTAGGTACAAGGTCAAAGGCAGTCTTTAAATCGATAAATGCGAGATAAAGACTGCCTTTGCCTATGACCACCACCTTCCAGTACACTAACATCAGTCTAAAGGCTTGTTCTATTGTGCCAGTGCCAACTCTAAATCCTGCCTGGTAATCAGAGAGGATGTTATTATCGTTAATCCATTCCAATATTCTAACCGACATTACCTTAGCGACTATCTTTTGGCTTATGTCCAACAAGCTTATAGGTCTATAGTTGGACGGGTCGTCCCTGGCACCTTTTTGAAAATAGGGACGACCTCCGCCCCTTTCCAGGATGTGGGAATCGGTGCACCCCTACAGATGGCAGTAAGCAGGCAATGAATGAATTTCCCCCATTTCGGGATGTCTGAGCGCAATAAGTCCCCGGGAATACCACCCAGACCGGCCGCCTTTTGGGGCATGATGGTACTAATGGCATACTCTACTTCTTTTATTGAGAAGTCTGAATCCATTAGATCTTACTACATTGCTTGCACTAACTCAATAACTCTGTGACTTAATTTGTGAGCTGCAAACATTGAAAACACTGAACTGTGGTTGACACTCGGGGGCATATTTATTTAAAAGTGTCAAGCATGGTGTTACACCAAATTTGGCCACATAACGCTCATACAATTTGAAAATACAGTGATGAGCAGTATTTTAAAAAAAGTACTGCACACCCCTGCATTTACCTTAGTGCTAGAGCTAAAAAAGCTGCCTAGAACCGGTCCTAGGAAGCTTGTTTCCGGCCCAGGGAAGGCATGGCTTGGCTGTTCGGGCTGGACTGTTCCAATGAGGCACAGGGTCAGACTGATTTGCATATGGCCATGTCTGAACTGGGGTGGCAGAGTGGGCTAAAGAATGGTGATGGATTAAACCCAGATCTGTTAACTGGGTGTGGGTGTTTGATTGGTTCAGATTCTCCGTCCATCACCACCCCCTTTTGTACCGCTTTGTTCGCCATAAGTTGGCAGGGTATGCTCAGACGTGAGTCCCTTGCTCACTTTGCCACTGGATTCAAGCAAGCCTGGCTGAAAACTGCTGTAATGCCATAAACCGGTCCTAGGAAGCTTGTTTCCGGCCCAGGGAAGGCATGGCTTGGCAGTTCGGGCTGGACTGTTCCCATGAGGCACAGGGTCAGACTGATTTGCATATGGCCATGTCTGAACTGGGGTGGCAGATTGGGCTAAAGAACGGTGATGGATTAAACCCAGATCAGTTGACTCGGTGTGAGTGTTTGATTGGTTCAGATGCTCTGTCCATCACCACCTCCTTTTGTACCGCTTTGTTTGCCATAAGTTGGCAGGGTATGCTCAGACGTGAGTCCCTTGCTCACTGGATTCAAGCTATCCTGGCTGAAGACGGCTGTAATTGCAAAAATAACAGTTGATGGACAGAATGCAGAACAATGTCCTACATTCACCCCAGTACAGAGATCTGGGCCTAAATCCATCGTTTTTTGCCCTTCACACCACCCCAGTTCAGACATGGCCATATGCAAATCAGCCTTGACCCTGTGCCTCATGGGAACAGTCCAGCTCGAACTGCCAAGCCATGTCTTTTCTGGACCGGAATCAAGCATCCTAGGACCGGTTTCTGGCTATCAGCCGTCTTCAGCCAGGATAGCTCGACTCTGGTGGTGTGGAGATCATGGGACTCACGTCTGAGCATACCCATCCCACTCGGGGTGACAATTGCCAAAATAACAGTTGATGTACAGAATGCAGAACAATGTCATAGATTCACCCAGTACAGAGATCTGGGCCTAAATCCATCGTTTTTTGCACTCCACACCACCCCAGTTCAGACATGGCCATATGCTGCAAAACAGCCTTGACCCTGTGCCTCATGGGAACAGTCCAACCCAAACTGCCAAGCAATGTCTTTCCTGGACCGGAATCAAGCATCCTAGGACCGGTTTCTGGCTATCAGCCGTCTTCAGCCAGGATAGCTCGACTTCGGTGGTGTGGAGAGCATAGGACTCACGTCGGAGCATACCCATCCCATTCGGAGTGACAATTGCAAAAATAACAGTTGATGGACAGAATGCAGAACAATGTCATACATTCACTCCAGTACAGAGATCTGGGCCTAAATCCATCGTTTCTTTGCACTCCACTCCACACCACCCCAGTACAGACATTACCATATGCAAATCAGCCTTGACCCTGTGCCTCATTGGAACAGTCCAGGCCGAACTGCCAAGCCATGTCTTTCCTCGACCGGAATCAAGCATCCTAGGACCGGTTTCTGGCTATCAGCCATCTTCAGCCAGGATAGCTCGACTCCGGTGGTGTGGAGAGCATGGGACTCACGTCTGAGCATACCCATCCCTCTCGGGGTGACAATTGCAAAAATAGCAGTTGATGGACAGAATTCAGAACAATGTCATACATTCACCTCAGTACATAAATCTGGGCCTAAATCCATCGTCTTTTGCACTCCACACCATCCCAGTCCAGACATGGCCATATGCAAAACAGCCTTGACCCTGTGGCTCATGGGAACAATCCAGCCCGAACTGCCAAGCCATGTCTTTCCTGGACCGGAATCAAGCATCCTAGGACCGGTTTCTGGCTATTAGCCATCTTCAGCCAGGATAGCTTGACTCCGGTGGTGTGGAGAGCATGGGACTCACGTCTGAGCATACCCATCCCACTCGGGGTGACAATTGCAAAAATAACAGTTGATGGACAGAATGCAGAACAATGTCATACATTCGATCCAGTGCAGAGATCTGGGCTTAAATCCATAGTTTTTTTGCACTCCACACCTCCCCAGTTCAGACATGGCCATATGCAAATCAGCCTTGACCCTGTGCCTCATGGGAACAGTCCAGCCCGAACTGCCAAGCCATGTCTTTCCTGGACCGGAATCAAGCATCCTAGGACCGGTTTCTGGATATCAGCCGTCTTCAGCCAGGATAGCTCGACTCCGGTGGTGTGGAGAGCATGGGACTCACGTCTGAGCATACCCATCCCACTCGGGGTGACAATTACAAAAATAACAGTTGATGGACAAAATGCAGAACAATGTCATACATTCACCCCAGTACAGAGATCTGGGCCTAAATACATCGTTTTTTTAAACTCCAGACCACCCAAGTTCAGACATGGCCATGTGCAAATCAGCCTTGACACTGTGCCTCATGGGAACAGTCCAACCCTAACTGCCAAGCCACGTCTTTCCTGGACCGGAATCAAGCATCCTAGGACCGGTTTCTGGCTATCAGCCGTCTTCAGCCAGGATAGCTCGACTCCGGTGGTGTGGAGAGCATGGGACTAACGTCTGAGCATACCCATCCCATTCGGGGTGACAATTGCAAAAATAACAGTTGATGGACAGAATGCAGAACAATGTCATACATTCACCCCAGTACAGAGATCTGGACCTAAATCTATGGTTTTTTTGCACTCCACACCACCCCAGTTCAGACATGGCCATATGCAAATCAGCTTCGACCCTGTGCCTCATGGGAACAGTCCAACTGCCAAGCCATGTCTTTCCTGGACCGGAATCAAGCATCCTAGGACCGGTTTCTGGCTATCAGCCGTCTTCAGCCAGGATAGCTCGACTCCGATGGTGTGGAGAGCATGGGACTCACGTCTGAGCATACCCATCCCACTCGGGGTGACAATTGCAAAAATAACAGTTGATGGACAGAATTCAGAACAATGTCATACATTCACCTCAGTACATACATCTGGGCCTAAATCCATCGTTTTTTGCACTCCACACCATCCCAGTCCAGACATGGCCATATGCAAAACAGCCTTGACCCTGTGCCTCATGGGAACAGTCCAGCCCGAACTGCCAAGCCATGTCTTTCCTGGACCGGAATCAAGCATCCTAGGACCGGTTTCTGGCTATCAGCCATCTTCAGCCAGGATAGCTTGACTCCGGTGGTGTGGAGAGCATGGGACTCACGTCTGAGCATACCCATCCCACTCGGGGTGACAATTGCAAAAATAACAGTTGATGGACAGAATGCAGAACAATGTCATACATTCGATCCAGTACAGAGATCTGGGCTTAAATCCATCGTTTTTTTGCACTCCACACCTCCCCAGTTCAGACATGGCCATCTGCAAATCAGCCTTGACCCTGTGCCTCATGGGAACAGTCCAGCCCGAACTGCCAAGCCATGTCTTTCCTGGACCGGAATCAAGCATCCTAGGACCGGTTTCTGGATATCAGCCGTCTTCAGCCAGGATAGCTCGACTCCGGTGGTGTGGAGAGCCTGGGACTCACGTCTGAGCATACCCATCCCACTCGGGGTGACAATTACAAAAATAACAGTTGATGGACAAAATGCAGAACAATGTCATACATTCACCCCAGTACAGAGATCTGGGCCTAAATACATCGTTTTTTTAAACTCCAGACCACCCCAGTTCAGACATGGCCATGTGCAAATCAGCCTTGACACTGTGCCTCATGGGAACAGTCCAACCCTAACTGCCAAGCCACGTCTTTCCTGGACCGGAATCAAGCATCCTAGGACCGGTTTCTGGCTATCAGCCGTCTTCAGCCAGGATAGCTCGACTCCGGTGGTGTGGAGAGCATGGGACTAACGTCTGAGCATACCCATCCCATTCGGGGTGACAATTGCAAAAATAACAGTTGATGGACAGAATGCAGAACAATGTCATACATTCACCCCAGTACAGAGATCTCGACCTAAATCTATGGTTTTTTTGCACTCCACACCACCCCAGTTCAGACATGGCCATATGCAAATCAGCTTCGACCCTGTGCCTCATGGGAACAGTCCAGCCCGATCTGCCAAGCCATGTCTTTCCTGGACCGGAATCAAGCATCCTAGGACCGGTTTCTGGCTATCAGCAGTCTTCAGCCAGGATAGCTCGACTCCAGTAGTGTGGAGAGCATGGGACTCACGTCTGAGCATACCCATCCGACTCGGGGTGACAGTTGCAAAAATAACAGTTGATGGACAGAATGCAGAACAATGTCATACATTCACCCCAGTACAGAGATCTGGGCCTAAATCCATTTTTTTTTTGCACTCCACACCACCCCAGCTCAGACATGGACATATGCAAATCAGCCTTGACCCTGTGCCTCATGGGAACATTCCAGCCCGAACTGCCAAGCCATGTCTTTCCTGGACTGGAATCAAGCATCCTAGGACCGGTTTCTGGCTATCAGCCGTCTTCAGCCAGGATAGCTCGACTCCGGTGGTGTGGAGAGCATGGGACTCACGTCTGAGCATACCCATCCCACTCGGGGTGACAATTGCCAAAATAACAGTTGATGTACAGAATGCAGAACAATGTCATAGATTCACCCCAGTACAGAGATCTGGGCCTAAATCCATCGTTTTTTGAACTCCACACCACCCCAGTTCAGACATGGCCATATGCTGCAAAACAGCCTTGACCCTGTGCCTCATGGGAACAGTCCAACCCAAACTGCCAAGCCATGTCTTTCCTGTTCTGGAATCAAGCATCCTAGGACCAGTTTCTGGCTATCAGCCGTCTTCAGCCAGGATAGCTCGACTTCGGTGGTGTGGAGAGCATAGGACTCACGTCTGAGCATACCCATCCCACTCGGGGTGACAATTGCAAAAATAACAGTTGATGGACAGAATGCAGAACAATGTCAAACATTCACCCCAGTACAGAGATCTGGGCCTAAATCCATGGTTTTTCTGCACTCCACACCACCCCAGCTCAGACATGGCCATATGCAAATCAGCCTTGACCCTGTGCCTCATGGGAACATTCCAGCCCGAACTTCCAAGCCATGTCTTTCCTGGACCGAAATCAAGCATCCTAGGACCGGTTTCTGGCTATCAGCCGTCTTCAGCCAGATTAGCTCGACTCCGGTGGAGAGCATGGGAATCACGTCTAAACATACCCATCCCACTCGGGGTGACAATTGCAAAAATAACAGTTGATTGACAGAATGCAGAACAATGTCATACATTCACTCCAGTACAGAGATCTGGCTGTAATGCCAGGCTGTCAGCCGTCTTCAGCCAGGATAGCTCGACTTCGGTGGTGTGGAGAGCATGGGACTCACGTCTGAGCATACCCATCCCACTCGGGGTGACAATTGCAAAAATAACAGTTGATGGACAGAATGCAGAACAATGTCATACATTCACCCCAGTACAGAGATCTGGCTGTATTGCCAGAAACCTGTCCTAGGAAGCTTGTGTGCTCATTGACATGTATATATTTTTGCAGCCTTGAAAAAGTCCAAAGGACAAAACACGTCTCTAGTCTTTACTTGCAATGATTTAGCATCACTATATGGACTACTAATGTATGCTTCAGTACTTATTGTTGTATGACTATGATTGAGTATTTGGAGGATGACAATTGGCAATTTTGATATCTTCCCGCAGTTTTGTGGCCTCACTAAAGGTTCCTGTGCAACAGTTGATCTGATGTGCTCACTCCCTATGTCAGCTGTGTCTTTATGCTCCGTAGCTGCAGGCCTTACATTTACAGAATTTGTTGGACCTGCCTGGCTGACACTCTCTTTGGGGTCATCGATAGGGATGTGTAAAAATTCTGGACAATCCCCTTCTGAATGCTCACTTTCTTTATGAGGTTTTTCATTTTAAAAGGGATCTGGAATACTTTAGTGATTTACACTTGGTTGTACTTTGGCTATATTTGTAACATTTGCTATTATTGTTTTCCTTCTGTTTGTTTGCTATGTTTTTAGACACTATACTTGCCATAATACAATTTGAAAATACATGGACTACGACTATCTATACTACTATTATAAAGTGAGAACTGGGAACCTTTGAGGCGGGTAAACTCCGGAACCACAGTGCCAATTCAAACACCCAATACATCATTGGAATTGTCAGGGTAAGCAGATGGACCTAGGCTATATATGTCAAAAAAATATATGTTATAAGGGCAAGGTAACTTTTTTAGAAAAGTAGTCCCTTCGAAGTAGCGCCAGCTAACGGCGTGCATGCTGACATCACGGGTCGGCGGCCAGGAGCGCCGAAGCCGGAAGCAACACCCTGCGAGGGCCGGAGCGATCACGCCATGCTCAGCGGGGCCCGTCGAGAGTTGGCAGAAATGTACAAAAAAGTAAGAATCTCTTCACATGGAAAAGAATGTTGCGTAAATAGCAATGCAGACATTCTGGAGTCTTTTGGGAAGACTCCAGAATTGGATGGATGACCATAACATACTGACCCCCCTCCAAGCGGGATTTAGATCTAAAACCTCAACCGTAGATCAGTTGTTTAGACTCCAACTGATCTATTGGAAAACTATTATCTTGGAGGGAGGGTCACTCTACTTAACATTCGTTGGCCTTAATTCCGCATTCGATTTGGTAGACCGAGACCAGCTGTTGGGCCTCCTGCTAGAAATGGGGGCACCTGTCTATCTTTGCCAACAGTTAAAAAACCTCAATGAAGGCACTTTTGCTAACATTAGGTTTGGGAATAGAAGGGATCTTGAGGTTCCGTGATTCTTAACCCGTTCAATAAAGGTCATCGTATTAAGACGATTTTGGTATCAGCGGACGGCAAATAACGAGTGCGGTATGTACGAGTGTTTTCGTCATGATCGATTGATGGATACACTGTGTATTCAGGGATTTCGTTTGAACCTTCGGGTTCCATTTTGTGTATGGCAGCCATTTTGTGGTTGCCCTCACATAGGCCGATGACTATGGCCGAGCGAGTCTTTGGGACACGTACACCTTTAGCTGACTTTTGTGTGACCTGAATGAACTGACTCCCTTGCCCGAGGCTAATCTCGTTGAGCCAGTTGCTTGTTAGGCAGCTGGTCAGATAGAGATCAAAGAGCAGGACATTGCTGAGTTTATGGTACACGCACACAACCTTCTATCTTACTTCTCATCTGTTTCTGTTCCTTCCTTTATGGCTTATTTGTGGTTTGGGTTGAGGTCTTTTTATTATGGGTTCGTTTGGCCTGTCCGAGCAAGAATGTTGGTTTTTGCCTTGTCATTGATGGTGGGCTGGACAATTGAAAGTGCGCTTGTCGTTATGCGATACCTTTGAAATGTCACTGTGTGATTGGTCAGTTTGTAAATAATTCACGCTAGCCAGGAATGTGATTTTTGGCATAAAAGACGATGTCTCGCTCTATGAAATTGTGCAGTCTCTAGCGAACCACCCGTGTTGTGCTTCGTAGACCTCTGTTCCTGGTTGCAGCCAATAAATTTGATTTTTGACGTCACAGAGAAGTGTCCCGTGTCTCTGTATGCCAAGACAGGTGAACTCGGAGACTTCGGGCGTTTCCGCTGACGCCGCTGGGTTCTAAAACCCGGTTCTTCAGTTGGCGCCCAACGTAGGGCGACTTCAGCGGTACCGGTCCAAACCCGACGATCGTGAGGAGCTTCGTGTGAAAATTCTGGAGGAAGGCCTGCCACTTCATCGACCCCTGTATGTTGTCGTGGCCCGAAAGTCTTTGCTGCGAGGTTCCCCGCTTTCCGACGGCTACGAAGGACTGCTGCCCTGACTGTCGCCCTGTCTTGGAGCCTTTTGATGATTTGTAAAGCGAGACGATAGACAGGTCTTCTGGCGACGTCATCGATATTTCAGTTAAGTATGAGCAGAGCGTCTCCCAGTTCTTAGTTTTGTTTTGGGTATCCCCTTGGGATCTTTGATTTGGGACTTGCAAGCTCCAAAGCAGAGGGACTCGTGTATTCGCGAGGCTATCGTATTTCGATATTCCCATGAAGTTTGAAGCTAGACTAGTGAGCGAAGATGCCTGGTCTTAACAGACTTGGAAAGATATTTTGTTGTGGTTGTAATAGGGATTCCCGATTGGAGGACTCGTGTCCGGTGCCTCCGATTGGAACTCCGACCTATGAGCTCTATTTAAAACATGGGGTGGGCCCCATCACGTATAATGAAGTATGGATTAGATATACTAGGAAGGACGGTGTCCTAAAATGGCCCCAATATGGTAGCTATGACACGGAGATTTTAGATAATCTAGAGGTTAAACTGTTCAAGAAGAAAGCCCGGCCGGCGATGTTTGACTCTTTCCACCTATGGCAAAAGGAAGCCACACAGAAAGAAATTAAGTTAGCGAAGAAAAATAAGAGAGAAAGAGGTATTTCGATGGTACAAGCTGCTATACAGTTTAGGGATACCGAAGAAGAACAAGAGAGTGAACAGTTGCACAGGCAACGTAAACTGGCGATTGATAAGTGCTATCCAGCTTTGCCATCTCATCAGCAGGATACAGCGAAGGACCTTGAAAAAGATCCTTTGATGTCACATCTATGAGTTCGCCACCCCTTATGTGCAGAGTGCTACAGCACCCCCGCAACCTTTAGTTGCGCAATCTCCGGTTGCTTTGCCACCTGTTAATCCACAACAACCAGCTCCTCTTCAGTTGGCTCCTATTCCTTTGGCGCAGCCTTCTCAAGGGCCGCCGACTTTGCTACCTGTTTCGTCTCCTACTCCTATGCCTGTATTGTCTACTCCTTCTGCTACTGCTCCTATGCATACTTCTGCTCATCCCGTTTTTCCTCCTGTTCTTTCGTCACCTTCTCTTTTTGTTCGACAAAGAATGACCGATACTGTTACTGGTCTCTTTTCTCCTCTCTTTGGGTCATTGGGTATGACCCCTGTTTCAGAGCGTAAACAATTGCGTAGCCAATTGCCTGGTCCCGATGAGCGGACAGTGTTGGATCATTTAGCGCGTAAATGGGTTACTTATCCTTTGAAGTTTAATTTTGAGTGTGTTATGGATGTTTTCCGTCAATGGGAATCACCGACGCAGAGATATGTTTTTGGGACAATGTGTACTTTCCTTCGTGAAGAATGGGAAGATGGTGATTTGGGACAGACTCTGCCTGAGTTGTTCCGTGTACAGTCTGAGTTTGTGAAGGGAACTATAGTGGGTGTTGACGTTGAGAGAGCAGTTGCGACATTGTTGTCCTTTAGGAGTGAGTCTCCTTCTCAGCGACTGTTTGAGCCTGATCCTTCAGTTAGGAGAAAAGTGCGACAATATCCAATGAGATAGGCTCCTCCGGTGTGGAAAGAAGCAGTTCAGGCCAATGCTAATGCTGGTATTGTAGCTGCGCCGGCTCATTTTCAGCATGTTTGGGTACATGTTCCATGGAAGCGAGCTGAAGTTTTGGCCCTTAAGCAGACTTTGCCTGATCCACGTAAAAATCCTGCAGGGTACTACAAGGAATTATCTCAGACTGCAGACTTGTGCACTATGAATTTAGCCGACATAGACATGTTGTTTGGAAATGTAGTTCCACAGCCTTTATGGGGACTGATTCGTCATACGGATCATGCGCAGGAGTTAGGTGATACATGGGCTAATATTGGTGCTTCAGATGGCCGACAAGTTGGTGGTGCTTTTAGTTGCAGAACTCCCTGGTAGGATTATTAATTACATGAAGACTTTGATGCCTGCTATGCGTGTGAACTGGGACAAATTGTCTGCGTGTAAGCAGAAGAAAGACGAAAGTGTGTCTGACTTTTTCACTAGGTTCGAAGAGACTTTTATCGACCATAGTGGTCAGGACATGAGTACGGAAGGTGGTCAACGGTTGTTCGTTGACAAGTTTGTGCATAATTTGCTTCCTGATTTGTGCACCAAATTGAAGGATTCTGAGACTTCTTGGGCCGTTTCTTCGTCAGCGCAGATTTTGGCTACTGCACAGTACTACGAAAATAGGGATAAGGATGAAAAAGATAGAGCCGACAAGAAGACTAAAGAATTAAAGATGAAGGTTCTTCTGCAGCAAGCGTATCCGCCTCGTAATAATCAACGCGATTATCAGCAACCTCAGCAGTATCAGAGAAACTCGCAAAGGTTTGAGTCTTCTCAACAGCGTTTTCCTGTAGGCCCTAATCAGTGTGCGTATTGTAAGGAAGAGGGTAATATCAAGAGTAGTTGTCCGGTTCTGTTACAGCGTACGAATGGTGCTTCTGGTGTGAGAGGTCGAGGTGTTCAGCAAGCTCCTAGAGGTAGAGGTCGTGGTCAGAATGCGCGTCCCTTGCCTCCACAGAATTCAATGAATAGCTTTGATCAGCAGAATGGTGCGTCTGGTAGGACGGCTCAGTACTATGTGGACGATTACTATGTTGAAGGTGAGAATATGGATGGTAATGATTGCTAGGACAGCCATAGACAAAGAGAGGGAGTTGTTTCAGTTCCAGTAGATCAGAGTGGACCTTATGTTAAAGTGATTGCATCAGGTGTGTCAGAGCCTTTTCTGTTGGATACTGGTGCTGCGAAGGGTTCTATTATGCACTCTAAACTCCCTGGCGCACCTTTATCTGGCTTAACAAATGTTTCAGTAGGTTTTTCTGGCGCCCCGGTTACTAATCCGATTTCTACTCCTTTGTCTATTTCTGTTGGACCTTGTGAATTCGAAGCACCCCTTATTCTGACGTCAGGTTGTGGTGAGAATTTGTTGGGATTAGACTTATTGAAAAGATTGTATGCGACGCTACATTGTTCTCCTTCAGGAGTACAGCTTACATTGGGTAAGAGAGTGATCGCTCCGATGTATTTATCTAAGGATCGTCTTCCAGCTGATTTGTCTTCTCTCCCTGATTCTCTTTGTGCTACTGGTCCTAATGATGTGGGTCTTTTGGAGATCCCGCCGTATGTTGTGACGCTGAAAGCGAATGCTAGATTGCCACGTATTCCCCAATATCGGATTTCTAGTGATGGTGAAAGAGCACTTTTGGCGATCATCTATGATCTGATTGAGAAAGGTGTGATTGAGGAAACGAGAGGTAATGTGTGCAATAGTCCGGTTTTGCCTTTTCTGAAAAGAACTGATTCTTCGCAACATCCTATATGCAGGTTTGTGATCGATCTCCGCAAGGTGAATAAGATTGTTGTTCCACAATTTCCTGTTGTGCCAGATATCACTGCTTTATTGACTTTGATTTCAGCTTCTGCTATGTGGTTTTCGGTGATTGACTTGAAGAATGCTTTCTTCAGCATCCCGATTGCCGAGGAGAGTAGGGATATTTTTGGCTTCTCTTTAGGAGGCCGAAGTTTCCGGTTTAAGCGCGCTCCTCAAGGTTATTGTGAGAGTCCATCGATCTATAGTCAGGCTTTGAAAACTCAGCTTGATTCGATTGTCTTACCTGATGGTGCTGCCCTTATTCAGTATGTCGACGATTTGTTAGTTGCTGCCGATAATGAAGAGATTTGTAAAGAGACTACTTTGTCGTTGTTGCGTCATTTGTCTGACTTCCAACATAAGGTGTCTCTTTCGAAGTTGCAATATTGTCGACAAGAGGTAACCTACTTAGGTCACCTCTTATCGAAGGAGGGAAGAAGGTTGACCCCAGAAAGAATTCAAGCTATTGCGAGAATGAGTGTGCCAACGACACAGAGAGAAGTGCGTGCTTTTCTGGGTATTACATCATACTGTAGACAGTGGATCCCTAATTTTTCTTTGCTTGCGAAACCTTTGATAGCTCTTACTGTTAAGGATACTCCAAATCCTATTCCTTGGACTGACGAATGTCAGAAGAGCTTTTCAGAATTGCACGATGCGTTGTGTTCGGCTCCTGTGTTGGGTACTCCCGACTACAGTAAGCCTTTTACACTCTATGTCCACGAGAGAAAGGGATGTGCATTGTCAGTTTTGACACAACAGTTCGGCGATAAGCAACGTCCATGTGCGTATTTTTCATCGACTTTGGATCCGGTAGCTAGAGCGTTGCCGAGTTCTTTGAGAGCTACAGCAGCAGCAGCTGTCTCTATTCGACAGTCTGCTGGTTTGGTGATGGATAATACGTTGATTGTGATGGTTCCACATGCAGTGGATACCTTGTTGAATCGCACCAAGACACAGCACTTAACTAGTGCTAGGTTGTCGGGTTACGAATTGACACTCTTAGCGAGTCATGTGCACATAAAGAGATGCAACACGTTGAATCCAGCTACGTTGTTGCCGATTTCAGTTGATACAGATGTTACTGAACAGCATGATTTCTTCCTTAGGACAGAGGAAGAAACGAAAGGGAGAATAGACCTTAGGGGCACTCCTCTTGCAGAGTGTGATGGTACCTTATGGGTTGATGGTTTGTGCTTTAAGCTTCCGAATGGTGATACGACTGCGGCATATGCTGTTACGACTTTGCATACGATTGTTGAAGCTGCACGTATCCCACATAATTCAGCGCAAGCAGCAGAATTGATTGCATTGACAAGAGCGTGTGTGTTGTCGAAATGGGAAACTAGTGACTGTTTACACTGATAGCCAGTATGCGTTTGGTGTAGCTCATAGTTTTGGACGTTTGTGGAAAGAACGTGGGTTCCTGACTTCGCATGGAACTAAGATTCAGCATGGTCAGTTGGTGAATGAACTTCTTGAGTCACTTACTTTGCCGTTGCAAGTTGCGATCGTGAAATGCAGTGCGCATAAGAAAATTACTGATGATGTTGGTCGTGGTAATGCGTTTGCAGACGAAGTCGCGAAAGAAACTGCAAGAGATGTAATGAGTCGAATGTATGTTGCGGGTCCGGCGAGATGGGTTCCGGATAGAAGTATGTGTGAAGATACGATTGAGAGTGTGAAGTCCATTCAAGCTGAAGCTACAGAGTAAGAGTTGAATGAATGTAGAGAAAGTAAGGGTAAATTGGAATCGAATGGTTGTTGGGTTGAGTTGTCAGAGCATCAGCGATGGTTGTTACCTGATGCGTATGCACTTCCAGTGGTTACGATGGCTCTTGGAATGGCTCATATCAGTGTGAAAGGGATTTGCAAGTTGTTAGCTCCAGTATGGCAAAATGCTGGAATTCCTAAGTGTGCAGAGAATTTGGTTAAGAACTGTATGGTTTGTTTGATGTACAATCCTGGAAAGGGAACTCCAACTCCAGCTGGTCATTTTGCTCCTCCGACGTATCCGTTTAAGGTTTTGCAGCTAGATTTCATCCACATGGAGAGGTGCAACAACTTAAAGCGCTTAAGCGCTGGGATGCCCCTGGGTAGCCAGCGCTATACAATTCTGTACTCATTCATTAAAGTATGTGCTCGTGGTTGTTTGTGCCTTTTCTAGATGGGTAGAAGCATACCCTTTGAAAGATAATACTGTCTTGTCCACAGCTAAAGCCCTTGTCAAGGAATTTTTCCCTAGGTTTGGTTTGCCGAGAATGGTCTGGAGTGACAATGGGAGTGAATTTGTGGGTCAAGTGATGAAGAGAGTGTGTGATGGTTTAGGAATCCGCCAAACAGTTCACGCTGCAAATCATCCCCAATCAGCTGGTCTGGTAGAATTCTATAATGGCACCCTTAAGCTAAAACTAGCCAAGATTCAGGCGAGCTCTGGTCTACAATGGCCTGATGCTTTGCCGTTGTTTTTAGGACACAAGGGAACCCAGTAGGGGACCTTCGGACCGTGGGTTATTTAACTTATTTCAAAGAACAGGGGTCCTAAGGAGTCAAGATATAACAGAAAATAGCAATATAGACTGCAATAAGAACTATATTTTTGAAACACGTCCAGCCGGGCGTAAGTTTATTCATAAGATAACAAGAAGTTGTTGGCCCAAAAGGAGGCCAAAAATAGTGGCAAGATAGGGTACAGTCCTGTACCTATCCCAAGAGGTTTACGAAAGAATAAACCAAGAAAAGGGGGATAGAAAAAGGAAAACACTTTTCAGGCAAAGCAAGAAGTTTTTGAGCCAATAGGTGACTTGTAATTAAAGTAAATACAGTTACAACAAATTCACCCTGCAGTGCCAACAATTTCAAATACACATATTAAATAATATGGTACACTGCTTATTGCGTCGACGTTTCGATCCCTAAGGGCTCATAGTACAATGGGATCATCATCAGGACTATTTATACAGTTATTGCCTGCATTACATAAAGCCTGTAGAAGAAAAGAGGGGAGATAAAAGACAATTTTTAGGCCTAGGCCCACAGAAACGAAAAACCAGACAATATTTGACAGGGCACGATTAAAAGTTAAAAAACAGCCATTACTTGAACTCGCCGGTTCTTTGCTGATGTGTTTGTGATTTAAGAAATTCATTTTGTACTGGTGAAAAAGTGCGTAAAAAACGGCGCAGTGACATCGGTGTCATTCATCACGACTTGTGCTGTATCGACGGTGACATTAGGGTCGCTTTTGTTACCTTGTCGTGCTTTGTGAATAAGTGACATAGTGAGTGAAAAAAGATCGTTTTTAGGACACAAGGGAACCCAGTAGGGGACCTTCGGACCGTGGGTTATTTAACTTATTTCAAAGAACAGGGGTCCTAAGGAGTCAAGATATAACAGAAAATAGCAATATAGACTGCAATAAGAACTATATTTTTGAAACACGTCCAGCCGGGCGTAAGTTTATTCATAAGATAACAAGAAGTTGTTGGCCCAAAAGGAGGCCAAAAATAGTGGCAAGATAGGGTACAGTCCTGTACCTATCCCAAGAGGTTTACGAAAGAATAAACCAAGAAAAGGGGGATAGAAAAAGGAAAACACTTTTCAGGCAAAGCAAGAAGTTTTTGAGCCAATAGGTGACTTGTAATTAAAGTAAATACAGTTACAACAAATTCACCCTGCAGTGCCAACAATTTCAAATACACATATTAAATAATATGGTACACTGCTTATTGCGTCGACGTTTCGATCCCTAAGGGCTCATAGTACAATGGGATCATCATCAGGACTATTTATACAGTTATTGCCTGCATTACATAAAGCCTGTAGAAGAAAAGAGGGGAGATAAAAGACAATTTTTAGGCCTAGGCCCACAGCCCAATGTTTTGAGTTTAAAGGCTCTATTTCCTTGAAACCAACACTGAAAACTGGGTGGAAATCCTTTTTATACAGAGGCGGTCAATTATTTTTAGCCAATATTGCACAACCCCTAAAGCATGCATAACCTTAATGGGCAGCTTCCAGCTACTCAAGCATACCTTGTAGCAATTGGCAGCATGCCACTCGCAACCTGGCGGCAAGCAGCATGCTTCACAAGGAAGAAACCCTGGCCCCTAATGAGCCGAGCCGATCCCACTCTGAAATATGATTGCTATTAGGCACTTTTTTCACTCACTATGTCACTTATTCACAAAGCACGACAAGGTAACAAAAGCGACCCTAATGTCACCGTCGATACAGCACAAGTCGTGATGAATGACACCGATGTCACTGCGCCGTTTTTTACGCACTTTTTCACCAGTACAAAATGAATTTCTTAAATCACAAACACATCAGCAAAGAACCGGCGAGTTCAAGTAATGGCTGTTTTTTAACTTTTAATCGTGCCCTGTCAAATATTGTCTGGTTTTTCGTTTCTGTGGGCCTAGGCCTAAAAATTGTCTTTTATCTCCCCTCTTTTCTTCTACAGGCTTTATGTAATGCAGGCAATAACTGTATAAATAGTCCTGATGATGATCCCATTGTACTATGAGCCCTTAGGGATCGAAACGTCGACGCAATAAGCAGTGTACCATATTATTTAATATGTGTATTTGAAATTGTTGGCACTGCAGGGTGAATTTGTTGTAACTGTATTTACTTTAATTACAAGTCACCTATTGGCTCAAAAACTTCTTGCTTTGCCTGAAAAGTGTTGTCCTTTTTCTATCCCCCTTTTCTTGGTTTATTCTTTCGTAAACCTCTTGGGATAGGTACAGGACTGTACCCTATCTTGCCACTATTTTTGGCCTCCTTTTGGGCCAACAACTTCTTGTTATCTTATGAATAAACTTACGCCCGGCTGGACGTGTTTCAAAAATATAGTTCTTATTGCAGTCTATATTGCTATTTTCTGTTATATCTTGACTCCTTAGGACCCCTGTTCTTTGAAATATGATGCTTTGCCGTTAGCACTTTTGTCAACGAGAATGACTGTACATTCACGAACGAGACTTAGTCCGTACGAAGTGGTATTTGGTCGCCCGGCAAATATTTGGGGAGTGCCGGCCGACAAAATTTAGCGAGATAGAGCACCCTGTATTACTTGATTACCTTTATGAATTGACGGCTAAATTGCGTGTTTTGCACCAACAGGTTCATGATACACTGCCACAAGCATCTGAAGATCCAGGACATGCTATCGAACCTGGCTCCTTGATCCTTATAAAGAACTTCCAGCGGACCAAGAACGATCAGCCCCGCTGGATTGGACCCTACTTGGTGCTTTTGTCCACGCGTTCAGCAGTGCGAGTGCGCGGTAAAAAGAACTGGATCAACGGCATGCATTGTAAGAGGGCCCCTTTGCCTCTGCCGTACAACCGGTGGGTCCAGGAAGGTATTCCAGATTCTGAAATTGAAACCGTGCCTCGTTTTTTGCCTTTTAGCGACGCACGTTTGATTGGAACGAACACTAAACGAGAAAGCGACGATCTTCTTCAAGAAGCTGTGCCTCCTTCGAATCGTTTGGACACTTCTGAACCTGAACTTTTGTTTCGAGATCAGACATTGCCTGGTAAAGACCGTTATGATTTGCGACCAAGAGTCGTGGGACTAATAAAGAAATAAATTCTTTCTTTGCTATTTTTTAAGGTTAAGCTCTCCTCTGAGGAACTGTTTTGATCGATTTTTGTTTTTCGAACCGCCATCCGGGTTCAGCTGTAAGGTCGCGGTGCAAAGTCTTTGGAGTGCAAGCCGAAGACACTAGGTCGACGGTTCTGGTTGGTCTAAGGTCGTTCCCTGGACTGACAGACGCATTCCTTAGCACGGAACTCCCTACCGCCGCGAACAGCACAATTAGAGGATGGAGTTTTTCGAGATGGAGAGACCTGTTGAAAGAATGAGCTTCAAGAGCAAAATATGTACTGTAATGAATAGAAAGGGTTTTTTAATATTATGTCTGTTGATGTTGTTTAGTTTAATGATGTTTTTGATGGGATATATTATATTCTCTTTTCAAGTGACATTTGCACCTACTGCACAACCTATGCCTCCCCCTACTGTTTCCTCGCATTCTTTTCACCCTTTGCCTGAACATGAGTCCATTAGGAGAATGGAATTCGCTAATAATTCCTTCGTTCAGCTTCTGCACCAACACCAGCTAGTAGCAAACACGACTAATTGTTGGGTGTGTGGTCTTATGCCCCATACTACCGATAAAGGTATTCCTTACCTGGTTCTGCCATTTAGCTACAATGGTTCAGTGTGGGCATACAGAACGATGTTCATCTATGCTCGTGAAGTTTACCCCCTACGTTCTGTGAAGGATAGTCTGAAGACTAGTGCTCTGGTCAAGGGTATAGTCGACACGATTAGAGGAATTAGTTCCTATGAGACTATCCCGAGAGATGAGACACTAGCATACATTGGATGGAACGTTACTGGATATGGAGTTAGTCTGAGTGAGAACCAGCGAGCGAAAAGATCCTCTCCGATTTGGATTGTACCCCATCAGGGTCATTATTGTCTGCAAGGTAATGGCAAGAATCTGAGAGCTCAGTTAGGGAAGAGTGTCTGCACTGAGACGTATGTTTTTGTGTCCCAGACTTCCCCATCGTTTCTAGCAGCTAAGGGTACCTATTTTGTCTGTTACGATAGAGCGTATACATGGTTGCCCCCTGATTTCTCAGGCACATGTTTTGTCTCGTTCCTGTTGCCTCCGACGTATACAGCTGCGGCAGATTGCCACAAGACGAGAGTTATTAGAGGTGTCTTCAGTCAGGAAGATACTGCAGGACAAGAATTGTAAGATTTCTTGAAGGGTTTTCTGCCGTTTTGGGGACCTATGGCTAACAGCAGGAACATTCGACAGTTGACGAGAGTGGTTGAGTCCACCATAGTTGAGACTACCGGTGCCCTTAGTAATTTGACTGCTGAGCTCCAGTCGGATCGCCTTATGACTCTTCAGAACAGAGTTGCATTAGATGTCATACTTGCAGATAGAGGAGGGGTGTGTAAATAGATTCAATCGAGCTGCTGCGTTTTCATTCCAGACAACGCTCCGACAGTTTTCCAAGCCATTTCCAAGCTACATAAGATCTCCGAGTCTGTATATACGGACGAAGGAGATTGGTCGTTAATTGGATGGTTTTGGGGATTGTTATCCACCTAGGGATGGAAGATTCTAATGGTCATTGGGATGATCTTAGCTATCCTTTTCCTGTTCTGTCTTTGTGTACAGTGTGCTCCTCCTATGTGTGGCCATTGTGCTACTTGGTGTGCAAGGAGACCTGTCCAGAGAGAGTTACTAAGTAATAAGATGATGCTACAGCAACATCTTGACGATCTGATGAACATAGACCTGGATTCAGACTGACATGAGTTTGGGTTTATTGCCTATGTAAGGGCAAAAGGAGGGTCTGAGGTTCCGTTATTCTGAACCTGTTCAATAAAGGTCGTCGTATCAAGACGATTTTGGAATCAGCGGGCCGCAAATAACGAGTGCGGTATGTACGAGTGTTTTCGTCATGATCGATTGATGGATGCACTGTGTATTCAGGGATTTCGTTTGAACCTTCGGGTTCCATTTTGTGTACGGCAGCAATTTTGTGGTTGCCCTTACATAGGCCGATGACTACGGCCGAGCGAGTCTTTGGGACACGTACACCTTTAGCTGACTTTTCTGTGACCTGAACGAACTGACTACCTTGCCGAGGCTAATCTCGTTGAGCCAGTTCCTTGTTAGGCAGCTGGTCAGATAGAGATCAAAGAGCAGGACATTGCTGAGTTTATGGTGCATGCACACACCCTTCTATCTTACTTCTCATCTGTTTCTGTTCCTTCCTTTATGGCTTATTTATGGTTTGGGTTGAGGTCTTTTTATTATGGGTTTGTTTGGCCTGTCCGAGCAAGAATGTTAGTTTTTGCCTTGTCATTGATGGTGGGCTGGACAATTGAAAGTGGGCTTGTCGTTATGCGATACCTGTGAAATGTCACTGTGTGATTGGTCAGTTTGTAACTAATTGAAGCTAGCCAGGAATGTGATTTTTGGCATAAAAGACGATGTCTCGCTCTATGAAATTGTGCAGTCTCTAGCGAACCACCCGTGTTGTGCTTCGTAGACCTCTGTTCCTGGTTGCAGCCAATAAATTTGATCTTTGACGTCACCGAGAAGTGTCCCGTGTCTCTGTATGCCAAGACAGGTGAACTCGAAGACTTCGGGCGTTTCCCCTGGCGCCGCAGGGATCTAAAACCCGGTTCCTCAATCTCTCAGCTCCAATCCCCGTAGAAAAGGGAGTAAGACAAGGTTGCGTCCTTGCCCCAACACTCTTTTCCCTTTTTCTAAATGGGATAATTGTGGATCTCTTAGCAGGTAAGGACAATGATTCTGCTAAACTTGCTAACTGCAAAATTCCAGCACTAATGTTTGCGAATGACACGCTGCCCCTATCCAAAACACCTATGGGGATGCAGCGTGTCCTAGAGACATTTAGCTCGTTTTGTAAGAAAAGAAACCTTGAGGTGAACTTAAACAAAACTAAGTATATGGCTCCATGCAGGTACTACAAATTGCCCACACCCTAAAATGGATTCAATTGCCCTTGAGAGAGTGCCTGTTTTTGACAATCTGGGGCTTACTCTACATGATACTATGGACTGGGGGCCAAAGATCTGCAAGACGAACTTAAACCTCATCCAGGTTAGCGGGGGGATTTGAAAAATTCACAGGAGTTGTGCAGTAAATGTTATTGGCCCCCGTTGTAGAAATGTATAAAGTTCAAGCAAGGGGTGCCTCTTTGTATTGTGCGGAATTATGGGGCCACTCCCAGATTAAAACCCTGACCGCGACTGAGAATAACTTTTTAAGGCAACTCTTCATAATAGTACCCCTTTAATCCCCTTACGGATGGACCTTGGTATCTTCCCCATTGCCGAAGTGATTGCCTCTTGCCCATTACTTTATCGGCGACAGCTATGGAGTACTCCTGAGCTGGCCAACTATAGAGAGGAATTACAATCAGTTATGCTCACTCTGGGGGCAGGGAAAATCCCTTGGTTATCCTATATTCGGAACACTTTCCGTCAAATTGGAAGGAGTGATTTGTGGTCTTCACCTGAGGAATCATGTCCTGCCACCTCTAAACAGTCTCTAAACTCTGCTATCAAAGAATACCATCTTATGTCTACTTATAAGGTGACACAGACATCAAGTTTAACTACTAGGTTTCTGGATGTTAAGTCACTCTATAAAATGGAGCCGGCCTTAGACCTCATTCAACCATTTCTAGCAAAGAAATTGTTTCTCCAACTTCGACACGGGTCGCTCCTGCTATATGCATTTTCTAATATTTGGCCTGGAGCTAACAAACTATTACGTCCCGGGTGCAATGAGACCAAAGAAACAAAGGCCCCTGTGATCTTCTTTTGCCCTGCATATGAGGCAGCAAGATAGAAGTGGGTCCTCCAACTCTGCAGGAATTTAGGAATCAGAAACTTTAGTGAGGTTCTTAGGCTATTTAGTATGATACACACCCAGTTTTTGTTGCTGCTATAACAAAGTTTCTCTTTGCAATGTGGTGTTAGCGCAGATGTTTAGTGAAAAGTTAAGGTTGTGAAACGTAATGATGCTTCCTATTTAATACTGTTCTCCCAGATCTTAAATGTTATTAACTGATGCTTATTTTTTAATCATGTCTTTTAGCTTACCTATTTATATTTTTAAATGAAATGGCCCACATTATGTTTTCCCCCCACAAGATGTGATCTGTTGCCCTAAACTACCATTTGTTTTTCTGCCTATAGCACCTTAAGATCCCCAGGATAAATGTAGTAGCAATTTGTTCCCAATCCCCACCGCTTTTAACTTTAGTAGGCTATTTTACTCTGTGATATCACTATTGAAATTGTGCTTTTATGGCAGTAATTGCTGAAATAAAGTTTATATTGACTTGACTTCCCACAATTCACTATTTGACTTACCATGTAAGGTTCAGGATGGTCCGACGTGTCAATTTTTACCAAATCCACTGATGGCTTCTGACACCGGTGTGTGCTTTGCACCGGTGTGTGCTTTTCACAAGTTCCTCAATGGCAGTTGGTGAGGGGATCCTGGAAGGGGGGGGGGGCACCTCCTGCTTTGCTTGCCTCATGTAGACAGCTTACCACCTTCTTCTTGGTATGTGATCCGAGATTGTAACATCTCTTGCATATCTCCTCTCTCAATCTCTGGGTTCCTTCTTCCGCATTGATCATTTCCTGCATCTCCTTCCAGATCTTCTTCTTCTGGAATTCAAGCACTGTCAGGGATGACTTCCTTAACAGTTGGTCATGGTGCCCAACCCATGCCTCTATGAGCATTTCGAATTCTTTTTCTAAGAACTTAACTTCCTTTTTTTGGTTCCTGCATCCGTATCTCTGTCCTTCCATGACATTTTGGCTTCAGAATAGAGTGGGTGGAAAACACACACTTGGATTTCAAGGTGACCCTCCTAAGGAGCTCCAGCACCAATACTCTCCTATTTTAAACAGAGGCCTACTTCCTGCTTCTGATGTCATCATTCAATGCCAAATGTGAAGGTTGCTATTTGCAACTGCATTAGCTATTTAGGGAATCACTAAATTCAACTTCCTAAATACTCAGCCAACTAAATAAGGAATAATTATTTTTTCAGCGATTCATTACTTACATATGATGTGCGATTACCAAATTGCAATTCACACGGATTCACTTTGTGGTATCCGCTGTTTGATACATTTCAACATATGGCCACAACAGAATGCATGGAATATGCATTTCGGCTGCCAATCCTGCTACTTTTTGTCTCTATGGATTGTATAATTTTGTGCTTTTTCACTCTGTCAATTTCTGTGTATATTTGCCCTTTATTTTGCATCACCATATCTGAATTGTTTTATCTTATTCTGGTTCTAGAAAACATATATTAGCAAATGTGCTTCATTGAACTGCTTGAAAACAGAGTTTATATAGTGTTTGATTATGATCTGAGTGTGTACTAATCTTGACTGTAATAAGATTCCTGTGAACTTGGACTATTGTTATTCTTTTAACCAAACTAAATTCTTATAACAGAAAGTTTTTATTCATAATTTGAAATAATTGAATGCCGTTCTTCTCTCACTATTGCCGCCTGTCCACAGCACCATGTTAACAACCTGGTCCAGCAATTAACTTTATCTTCTAGAAAACCTTTAAAATAGCCAGATATCTCCCTTTGCAGAAAACAACAAACAGGATCTTGAAATATTTTTATTTGGCATTGTTCCATGTCCTTGGTGTTAAGTAAAATGGTACTTGTTGTAAACATCTTTTACTACAAAATTTTAAAAGCACATTTGTAGAGGTGGTAATGTCTGACAAGAATATTTGTCTATATTTAAGTACACAGACTTATGTAGATCTACAGCAACAACACAACACCATATTACTGTAGCATGCCACATTAATAGCAAAACTCCACAACAACCTAACATCATATTACATTAACACACTGCAAAAATATCAGTAGACTATTATTATTATTATTTAGTCTTGCAGATCGCTCAGTGACCCCAAGGGGTTTCCCGGTATGGGGTAAAGGGAGGATAGATTGAGCCCACAGATTTAGAACATGCAGGTTTTGGGGAACGTGGTCAGAGAGGTACAGCTTCACAGAGATTCCAGTAGGGTATTCCATAACTTCGGTCCCAGGTATGCAAAAGACTGACCTCCATTGGGGGTCAAGACCACTAATTGCAAGGGATTCATCAACACCCTGAAGAAGGCCTTATTGACCCGTTGGGGCTAATGTGAGAGGCAGAAACATGTTGGTTTTTGCAGCTGGGATATAGGGGCATTTACCCCTTCTACTTATCCCTACAGGAATTTTTAACCCTGCCAAGGGGACCCGAGAATAAAGGTAATCATATGATATCTCCTTAGACAGTTGTAATCTTTTTTCCTGCATTTTATGATCACTTCTTGAGGGAATACATTTTCCCAGCACTTTATCTTTTTACTCTCCTTGAAACTTTCTCCCTCACCACTTTACTCTTTTCCCAAAAGATTGCACTCCGTCCAGTGTTTTGGTCTGCACCTGGACGTCTGCAGTGGGCCAATGATGAAGCATGCCACTGCATAGTGGGTGAGGGCAGTATTAAGAAAGATTTCTTTTTTCCCTTTGTCTTTTTCTCCCGTTGCACGAGCTAGATATACTCTGTAGTTAGAACAGGAAGTAGGAAACTGAGGATTCCGAATTATGTTCACACTTTTTTACCCAGACTTTTAGTATTTCTTCTAGTCCTTCTCTCTTTAGTGAGTAATGAAGTTGACTATCAGCCACCTTTTTAACAAAGCGGTATGCCAGCTCTTTGCATTATAACAGCAAAGCACACCAATGCAATACACCAATACAATCATGTTCTTCGATGTGGAAGCCTACTATTTAATAATTAATTTCTTATTTTTGTGTAGTTTCTTTCACAACAGTAAGACAGCACTTATACAACACAACACAATTCACAACAAATTGCAACTTAACAATACATTACTACAACTCCAAATCACAATACACCACCACAAACCAACACAAGAGCACACATTGCAGATTGGAATTGTGGTCTTATCGTATTGTCGTTGTGCTTTTGTTCTGCGTAGCTCTGTGGCTCATTCTTTTGCCACTGTAAAGTGTATGATTGTGTTTTTGCATATTTTGTTGCTAAAGGGTGTTGAGTTGTGTTATTATCTATTGATTAAAAGTATTACTGTGTTATGCTGTGTAATGCCATTGTGCTGTTTTATGCTACATTGTTGTCTTGCGTTTTTCTGCTGTTTTTAGGTTAGACTGTCTTACTGTTGTAATGGTAGTTTGATGTTTTTTTTCCATTGTGTTGTATTTTGTTGTGGTGTTATGTGGTTTTTATGCTATCGTGATTTCTTATTACAATATTTGTTAGCTTGTGCTGTACTGTGATTGTTGTGCTGCTATCTGTTTTGATTGTTTTATTGTGCTGAATTTTGCCAAGTTATGTTTTTGTTCTATTATTTTGATTTGTTATGTTATTTTGTTGTATTCTATAGTTACTTATAAGATGTCAATAAATTATGTTACATTTCTAGCCAACAGCAGCACATCCCTTTAAATGTCTAGTCATAAATAACCATTTACTAGTCTCAAAAGGGTAACATGCAATAGAGTCAGCTCATTAAATGGGTCAGGCACCTTTTGTGCCCAAAAAGTGCCAAAGACCATGCCCTAAATACTATTGATTCTCAAAATCAATGGATATGTTATCTTGTTACTATGTTGCACTCTCGCTAGTTTTTTATTTTGCTATATTCAGCACCAATCTGTTTGGCCTCTTCATTTCATTTAATTTTTCTTGGATGTAAACCTGCATTATTAGAGAATTTCTAATTTGGCAACGTTGCTTTGTTGAAACTCTGGCAAGCTAAATGAAGAAATACATTTGTGTGTATACTAAAATAAGTCAAACGTATGTTGTGTTTATACACAATACACAACGTATATGCAGAGTAGAAAGAAAAATTTAGAAATCTTCTGGACAAAGACTTGATAATCCCTTCTTATCTAGTAGCAGATGAATGTATATGCTATATCATAAAATTGAAGGACACATCTGTCTGGAGTATGGAGTTCTGATGAGGGAGGGAACGGATGGGAAAAGATTCTACTTGAACACTTCACTGTGTAACTGATCAATGTCTACATGTCAAATCGTAATGCAGGACAAATCATTAAAAAAATTCCTAAATATGTCAGAAATTTTGATTATTTTAAGGAACTTTAATTTACTCCTCGTTTTTTCGCTACCTCGAGTACTCCAAACTCAACATTGGTTGTGGAGAAAGGAATACTCATATAGACCAAATGCAATAGTATGTAAAGGGTTGTAAGGAGGTTAGTTTGTAGCTCTAGTATGCACAAGTCATATTCTTCTATGCGGAAGCCTACTATTTAATAATTATTCAGAAAAGGGGGTGGTGATGAACAGAGTGTCTGAATTAGCGGGCCACTCTTACCCAGTCCAAAGATTAGGGCTTGCTCCATCACCTTTATTTATCTCACTGCACCATCCCAGCTCACAACCTGGCTATATGCAAATCATTCTGTCCCTGGCCCAGTGCATCATGGGAACAGGGCAGACTAAACTACCAAGCCAATTCTTCACCAGAAAGGAGACAAGCTACCGGGGACCGGTTTCTGGCATTTCAGCCGTCTTCAGCCCGGCTTGCTTGAATCCTGATGGTGCAGTGAGAAAGGGACTCATGTCTGAATATACCCTGCCACACCTATAGTGGCCAAAAACGATTCAGAAAAGGGGGTGGTGATGAACAGAGTGTCTGAATTAAGCAGACCACTCTTACGCAGTCCAAAGATCAGGACTTAAAGTCCTCTAGTCATTCGGTTATAAGCACTCCGGTTTAGTCTTTACCGGCGCAGCTGCTCGTGAGGTAGCTGCTAGCGGACTGGTTCTGTATTCACCAGAGCGTTTACTCGGGAAACAGCTGCGGGCAAATAGCTATTTGCCAGAACGACTAGAGCACTTTAAGTTACCGTGATTCCAGGTGACACTCGTGTACTTGGAAGCGAGGACTGTCGTGCATATATTCGTCTTGAGAAAGACCCGCTGCGACCAACAAGTTGGCGCTTAACAGGGTCGAAACGTCGACATTTCCCTACAGGCCCCATAGCTCCAGAACTTCATCGAATTAAAAGAAATTTAAAAGAGTTCAGGAAGTTTATATTAGTGGTTTGGCCTTCGTGAAACAAGAATTTTGCAGTCTTTTGTATATTTGTATAGATTGTTTATTTTGAATGTATTAACCTTGTATATATCGTCTTTGTCACGTGATCACTACTCACTGTTTTCACTGTGTTTGCACTGTATTGTAGATATTGACAGTCACTTTATAGAAACGATTTTTTGTAAAAGTGTGACTTATACAAACATATAAAGAGAATATTTAGTCACTCACAGGTTTTCTTTTCAATGATTGTAAGAAGCTGCCTGCTTTTTTCCTTTTCAGAGGGGGTCTGAATTGTGTTTTTTTGGTTTGTAAATCATATAAGAAGAAAAACTCTTGGATAAATAATTGTTGTTCGCACCAGACAGAACCAACTTATTTTGAACTATCAGGTAAAATGTAGCATTTTTTGCAAAGCTCTTCATGGCAGCTGCTCTAGGAATCAAAAGATGCACATTCTTTGTTATCTAGCTACTCCGTGACCTAGAGCCAGATAGTTGAATTCTCAAATGATCTAAGTCTGCTATTTTTTCCAATTTTTCTCCCTCTAGCCTCACCACCCCAAGAAACTTTCGGAGAGGGTTTATTACTATGAATTTTGGGGCATATTACCAAGGAGTGTGTTGGAAAACGCACAACGCACATTCCCGTATCACCGGCTATCGCCAGATTTCATCGCCGTTTTAGCGCGCAATTATAAATGCGCATCAGGTAGGCGAATTGAAATCCGGCGATAGTTGGCGATATGGCACATTAGCGCATGAAAACAAACGTTGTTTTCATGCGCTAATGTGGGCCTTGATAATATGGGGGGGTGGATTCAGCTTTATGATCCACACCCCCATGTTATAAATGCCTAACGCCTGGTCAGAGCAGGTGTTGGGAGACCTGCGATAAAGGAGTTTATCGCAGGTCTTTTCCTCCGAACGCCTGCCTTGGTGATAGGGTGTTCCCACCTCCAACCACATTTTTCATGTGGCTGGACGTGGGAACACCCACTTTGCATGTCATTAGCAATGTTTATCGCCGACATGCAAAGTGGGCTTGGGCCAGGCTTTAAAATGCCCTTGTTAATAGGGCTCTAGCAGTATTACCGCTTTCTCGGCACAATTCGCCGAAAAAGCTGCGATACTTGCCCTTGGTATTATGCCCCTTAGTTTTGCTGGTAGTGAGGGCTAGGCCATTTTTATTGCAGAAAAGATTGAATCTGACAAGCAGGTCTTCCAGATCCTTAGGAGTTTTCAACACCAAAAAAGCGTTGTCTGCAAACAATAATGCATGTATCTTTATGTCACCCAGGACCAGAGAATCATTTTCTCAGTCCATCACGAACTCAACGCACTTGTTTATAAGTAGTAGGAAATGAGTTGGGGCTAAGAAGCATCCCTGTCTGACACCCTGGTCGACAGGTATGCAGTCTGTTATTTCTCCATTTGGACCCCATATAATTTGGTTGGAGTTCCAAGTGTGAAGTCGCACTATGATTTCAAGTAAACTAGAAGGAAGGCCCAGGTCCCTCAAGACATTTCAAAGTCTATTTCTTGTTCCCAAATCAAATGCCACCTTGAAGTCCACAAACGCTACACATAAAGGATGCCTCCATTAATCTCCACAGTTTTCCATCTCCGCATTATACATCTGAAAACTTGGTAGACAGTGCTAGTTTTTGGCCACAAACCTGCTTGAAATTGGAATAGAATGTTATAGATGGTCTTCTATCCAAGAAATAAAGTGGGCTAGAATCTGTTTTTGAAAAAAATTCTTTGGGCTGTTTCGATCAAACTGATTATTGGCTGGGTCGCATTTCAAGCCTTTCATGTAGACCGGAGCTCTTTCTGCACTCCTCCATGAGTGGTGAGTTGGCACACCAGCCAAAATGGTGTTAAAACTCTATTTAAATATGGCACCCAAATGTACAGCTTGGATTTGTACAGCTCCACAGGAATCTTATCAGGGCCTGGGGCCTTGCAGGCTGTCATCTCGCAGATAGCTTGCAGGGTTTCCTCAAGTGTGAAGGACAGTATGTGATTTGTTGAGCCCCTACAAAGTCAACTGATTGAAAATGTAGGTCTGCAGTCAGCTTCTCCTAGTCCGCTGTGTCAGGGTCAGCATTAGTGGCACTCACTATGCCATACAGAGATTGATAGTGGGCTACCCAACACTTTTATAGGATATTGAATTCCAGGTACCCCGAAATCCTTTTACCTCCATGGCTCAGTAGGTGCCAAAAAGATGCCTGGTTCCTGTTCCGGAGAGCATCTACTATGTCACCCAAATAGAAGAGTCCCATGAAATATTAACCTGTCTAATAGTCTCTTTGTATCAAGCCCTAGCTACTTGCATTTGGGTTTGAGAACCATTAATAATGCTTTCTATCATGGCAGATTTAGCTGCTCTGGATTCCCTATCATGCCAGGAAGGGTGATCTCTAGGTCAAGAGTTGCATCTGGGGATAGATTTAGTAAATAATTTTTTCCTCAGTGTCTCAAAACAATTATCATGTAAACTCATGATATCTAGCAGAGGAAGATCAGGATCACTTAGTGCAGTTAAGGCAGAGTTTAGGGTAAGACACAGTTGGCCAAGTGTGGTGTTATTGGCAAAAGTAGTATCCCATTTCACGTTCCTCCTCTTGCTGCTGGTACTTAGGTCCCTGTTAGGCATACCATAGCCAAATGCAGCTGGCCCTAGACTACCCTGGAGGGTTAGGAGCAAAAGGAAATGGTCGCCATATCAATGAGGGCTGACCATGCATAAATATTGAGGAGCAAGTAATCAATGTTGCTCCTGTACTCTCCCCTCTTAAATATGGTCTTCCTGGTTACATCTGATGGGGAACGGTCATTGCAAGCTCTCAAACAGCATGACAGAGAGCGGTCCATCATTTGTAATGCAGCTTTGGAATTGTTTGTTATACAGGGGCCTAGTTGCTGGGGAATACCCTATTGCTGGTCTTCCTCACCCACTAAGTCCATAATTAAGGCTGAGGGCTCAAAGCGAGTGTTGCAGTCACATTTGACTATAATTGCCATAGTTCTGCTATCCATTACTAAACCATCTCTCAACTGGGTTATAACCACTGATTCCACACTTTGTGAGGTTTTCCTCTGTGGTAATGCCAGATTGCTATAAAGGTAGGAGAGTGTCAAGAGCTGGTGTGGTTTTAGCTGGAATGGGTGATTGTGCAAATGAGACAAAATCCTTCACTAATTGGCAGTAACGAAAGTTAACAACAACACAATCCCCATCAAAACACTTCTGATGCGTCTCCATCCACCCAACCCTTCGGGCAATCAAAATAATATTAACAAGGCAGATAGGGTAAGGAAGTAAGGGAACAAGCAGACATCCCTGTTTCACTCTGCTCTATTTCACTCTGCTTACAGTACCAAGTTTTCTGCTAAGTGAACATTTTTGATTTAACCCGACCTGAGTAATTGTGCCTTAGTACAGTATTTCTATCAGAGATATTAGAGCAGGATCTAAGCCCACCTCTTTTAGCTTTTCCATAGCCTGTGCCTGGGTATTATATCAAAGGCTATGTGAAATCCAGGTATGCTACATAGACTGGCATTTTCATGGATGTGCTGTATTTATGAATGATATGAAAAAGGGTATATATTTGGTTAACCATAGACAGTCCTTCTCTGAAGCCCCCTTGGATTGGAGTTAGTATTTTATCTTTTTTGAGTTGTATTTATTTTCTTTCAAAGTTTATTGCATGATTAATAAAAACCTTTGCCATCAAAAATACATAAAACATTCAACGTGATTTCTGGCTTAAGTGAAATAAAAAACTCATGAAAACCGGGAGCCCTCCTCATGATATAATCCTATAAAGTGTCTATGTGGCAATATATAAAAAAGTATTAAGTATTTAATCAGATAAAAAGGCGTTATAATTTCATGTTAAAACATGGCAGAGTTTGCCACTGGCAAATCTTAATTCATTCCATATTATACTGTTGAGCATGTCCGTCAATGCTGATCTGATCTCATGACACAACCTGATAAGTATTGGGAATTTGTTTACAGAAAACTATACAGCAATGTTGATTTAACAAATTGAGCAATATGATTTTGGGTTGTTTTTTGGGCCCATTTTGTGAAAGGGTACTATGATACTGTTTTGCCAAGATTTGGGAAATATTTTTGTAGTGTCATTCTCGATTATAGATTTTTTATTAGAATCAGTTGCTACCGTTTCGCATTTTGCTTGAAGACTTTAGCTGATAATATGTTTGGCCCTAGTGCCTTTTACTTTGCCTGTTTATTAAGAGCTGATATTAGTTGTTCTTCCATGAAGATCTTTTTACACTGGGATCTCTTCTCTGTTTTGCCTGTTTCTCTAATCATTTCTTTAGTTGAAGGGTAGTTCTGTTTTTGACCATAACAGTGGTCAATCAGATGGAACACCATAGAGAAGTCCTTTATCCAGATATCTTCCTTGCAGATGGCCTTGAGTAGAATTATTTTTATTTCTAACCTTATTCTAATTTTTGACCAGAAAGTCTGTAGAACTTTTTCAAGTGTGGCATTTTCCAAAGATATCCATTTGTTCTTTATAGCCTCTGTTTTTTATTTGATCAACAATTTCTTAAGTACTTCTGATGTTTTTGATTTCAACCTGTGCTCCTTTTGACTGCTGAAGGATTTTTCTTCCGTCTTTTAACTGTCTTCCATTCTTTATCGAACCGACCTATGTTTTCACTGCGCCTTGTTGTTTGTGGAAAACCTTCTTGACACTAAGGGTAATAATGACCGCATAAGCTCCTGGTAGAACAATGGCCATATTCCTTGTATATTTATTTCGTACTTCAGCTTGGCGAGTAGTTTGTTTATATCCAAACTATTTTGTCATCCTTTTATGTTGGATTCCAAATCCTCATTCAGTCTATTTCTTATTTAAACATCGGATTTCCATTCAATGGTTAGGTCATGATTCTCCAAATGGTCATCAGAGATATTTCCTTTAACATTCAGCGATAAAGCTTTATGGTCACTTTTCATAAAATGTTTGGTTTTTCAAATTTGGTTGAGTCCTTGAATTTGACAAGAATGTAATCAATGACTATTTCAGCCACTATCGGTTAGTATATCATGATGCAGATGTCTGCATTTTCCTATGAGTTTCAGGTGAAGATGAGGCCTTCTTCACAACAAAATGTTCGGGAAACATCCTTTACAACGCAACTTTTACCACGCAGTGCCTTTACGACGCAACTTTTACAACGCAAATCATTACAACGCATTGCGCTGGGGGGCGCTCTAGGATAGGGAATAAGTTTAATTTACTATCCAACACCTTCCCTAGTGTCCACGGGGACTGGAGTTGGAATAGTAAATTAAATTATTCACTATCCAGCACCCCAAAGCGCTATGCTTTGTAAAGGTTTGCGTTGTAAAAACCGCGTTGTTAAGGCATGCGTGGTAAAAGCATGCGTTGTAACGTCATACATCCAAATGTTCCCAGTCTTTTGCCTCTTTCATCAATTGTGGGGAATTTGTGTTGAATAGATGGAATGCTGAAAGCTGAATTTATTCCCATCTTTCATCTGAGCCATTTCTCCATTCTTCTATTTTGCAGTTGAAGTCTCCACAGGCGACAATAATTGTTTTTGACTTTGTTAGTTTTGATCGTGCTTCACTGATGCAGGTAAGAAGATTTGTAAATTCCTTCAATTTCTGCTTCTGTGCATAAATGTTTATTATTCTCAGTATAGACCTGTCTAATAGTGTAATGTCACACATCTGCATATTCTCAGACAGATTATCCCTTGCTTTGACTTTTGCACAATTCTCACTTTGCAAGGGAGGTTGGAAGGACTTCACCATTACTTGTGCCTTTCAGTTGTTTTACACATTTTCTATGGTTGATATAGCCCAGAACGTCTCAATCTGTTATTAGCCAAGTTTATTGTAGGACTAGGTTTCGTAACTTGTTAGGAATTTCCTTAAGCCAGAGTCCTTATGTTTTGATGGATGCCAGCCATGTACCATGATAAGAGTGTGCTTCTGTTCTCTAAGTGCAACTTAAAGTCAATCTTGATTTAGTATATGTGGTATCACAGATCCAGAGCTGGGGTTCTGTTTTGGTGTGTTCATATGTTTCTTGTTTTCTTCCATGTTAGTCTTTGGGTTTAAACTATACAAGTTTTCAGGTGTTGATGGTATAATAGTCCCTTTTGCCACACTACCTCACTACCCAGTGAGGTAGTGTGGCTCACTGGTTAGAGGCGGCAGACCCGAGAGCAGAGGACGGCCCGGGACCAGGGTTCGATTCCCGGCGCGGCAGGTTTCTGGACCAGGGTCAGCGGACTCGATAATTCTCTCGCCTCGGTGCCCACTCTGATCAGCGATCACACTCGGCAACTCTGGGCATTAGCTTGCCTCATCCTCACTAACGGCCCCACCAGACCGACGGGGATGCCTGGTCTCACCCTGGAGATACCCATTAAGGGACCATCTCTCAGGGAAGCCAGGAAGGGTTTCGCAGCGGTCGAAGCGCCTTGGGACCCTCCAGGTAAGTAGTGCGCTATATAAATGCCTATACCTACCTACCTACCTACCTTGTCCCTTCTTTAGCAATTATCATTTCATATTTCAAAATGAAGATGTTTCAAGCTTCTTGGGGACTTTTTATCTCCTTATCCCAGATCATGTTCCCATTTCTTTCTGTCCATCATTCGTGTACTCTTCCGCACACAGGTATTATTTTCCAATTTTTATCCTATTCTCTGAAAATGGCTTCATGAATAGGGGTAATTTCAGCATGAATTCAATCAAGTTTGAGCACCCAATGCCCACAAGGATCTTGCCTTCCTTGCCACTTTGTCTTTGTTTTACAGTTTCATCGTTTGCAGATCATTCTTTTTAACAGTCCCCTCCCCAAATCTCTCGGTCAACCACTTGTAGATTTTGGTTTTAAGTGAGAGGATGCTTTCATTTGCCAGTATTTTCACTATGTTAGTTATGGTGAAGTTATGTCTAATCTTGTAAGGAGTGTGCTGATCTTCCATTTCAGTTGTGATAATGTTTATTAGGCATATGTTTTCTAAATCAAACTATTTTCTGGCTATTGAATTAGTCCGTTAAAGTCATTGACGTACAAGGCTGCTTTGTCTTCATTTTCCTTTACAGCCCCTTCTATTTGGCACCCCCTTTATTGTGTATTTAAGGATCAGAATATAAATCAGGTGATTTGATTTTTATATTTTTCGTTGTAAAGTCATGTTGGATTGACTTCTTTCTTTCCATATATCTGTGTCACTTGTCTCTTGGTCTGCAACATATAATTTGCATAATGCGTTCGATTTGCAATCTATGAGTGTCCGGCCTTTCTGGCAACGTTGCAACACGTGCATTGTTCATTTTGCCGCGTCCTTTTAGATTTAGCTCTGATATAGATTACCCTAAGTTCCTCACTTATTCGTTAAGGTTTAAGATGTTTGGAATTAAGTAAGAGCATATGAAATGAGTTTAGTTAATTTTATTTAAATAATTGCTAAGTTACTTAAAACCATTGCAATAAAAGTTATACATATAAATACACAAATACATGATGTGCATTAAATTAGTAATTCTGAAATTAAATCATTACATTCGCATTTACAATTATCGAGTAGTAAGAAAGAAGGTGGAAATCAGTGCTTTAGTAAACAGTAAGTGCTATTTTAGCAGATTAGGGGCCCGATGTAGGTGGCCCAAATAATGGTCGGTAATACCGAAAATAGGTAGATTTCAGTATTACCGACTGGTATATAGCAATCCCCAATGTAGGAAAGGAATCGGTAATAAGGAATCGGTAAATACCGATTCCTTATTACCAATTTCTAATTACCGATTTGGATTTACCGAACACCCAAATACCGAATCGGTAAATAAGAAACGGTAAAAATGATAAAAGAGATGTAGAAAAATTCGGTAATACCGAATTTCCTACAATTCAGTATTTAAGAGTCTGTAATTACCACTGACTGAAAGCAGGTGGTAATCAGGTGGACTGTATTTAAACAGCCCCAAAATGCAACAGTGTGACCACTATGGCGGCCCTCTATGTTATTGCAAGGCGGCTACGGCTACAGGGGGCAAGAATGAGGATCTGGAGACGGGAGGAGCCTGTTTACAGACAGCGCATCACACTCTTCCAACTGACTGAGGCAGAGATCCATGAAAGGTACAGGCTACACCCCCACACCATCCTGGACCTGATAAGGGACCTGCACCCCCTCCTGGAGCATCCAACACCAAGGGCACACGCTATACCACCACATGTGCAGGTGCTCTGTAGCCTACACCTACTTGCATCTGGCAGTTACCAGGGGGTGATAGCTGCGGTAGGTGGGGTGTCATAGAGTTGCCTGTCCCGTTTCTTTAACAAATTCCTGGATGCCATGATGCAGAGAATGCATCACTACATAAGCTTCCCAATCACACAGGCTGAACTGCTGAAAACCAAGACAGACTTTTACCAAAAGGCACAGTTCCTGCATGTTATAGGGTGCATTGATGGGACCCACATTACAATCTGCCCACCTGCAGCCACTGAGTATATCTACCGAAACAGAAAATCCACCAACTCCATTAATGTGCAGATAATCTGCGATGCAGACAACTTAATCACCGACATTGTGGCCAAATTTCCTGGGAGCACCCACGACTCATACATTTTCCAGAACAGTGGGATCTACACACGCCTGGCTGCGGGAGAATTTGGAGAAGGATACCTGCTAGGTAAATCACTGTGACACATCCTGATGTATACTGCAGATGAATGTGTTGGTGACTGTTATTAATGGCACTGTCTTCCCCACCTAGGTGATTGCGCTTATGCTGTGCGGTCATTCATCCTCACTCCTTACCTAAACCCATCGACCCCAAGTGAGAGACGATACAATGTGGTGCACAAATCAACACGCAACATTCTGGAGCGCACATTGGACTATTGAAAAGCAGGTTCCGCTGCCTCCACAAATGCGGAGGTCCACGTCAGTCCATCATGCCCTCAGCCATTTTCCTTCATGCCCTCAGCCAGTGTTGTGTTCATTGAGCAGATGCCCTTCTCTATGTTCTGCATGTTTGCAGTCACGTGTCTCATCTGCTCCTGTACTGATTGTATTGCTTTCCATTGCAGGCACTGAACCTTTAACATGTTCGCCTCCAGACCTGCAAACACACCATGCTCCTCACCCTGCAAAGGTGGACTGGGTTCCCTACCCCTGCGACGTCTGCCACTTGTGTGTGATCGCTTTGTGGGGGGACTGTGATCCTGCATTATTGCAATCCACTGGCACTGTTGACTGTTCTCCACCCCTGCTGTCTTCCAAGGACAACTCCGTCTCTTGGAGTCTGGCAACTGCATGCCTCCTGGGTCTTGTTACTGCTGGTGGTGACGCTGCTGGTGATGCACTTGATGGTGGTGATGCAGGTGGTGGTGGTGATGCCGGTGGTGGTGGTGATGCTGGCAGTGGTGGTGATGCCGGCGGTGGTGGTGATGCCGGTGATGATGGTGATGCCGGTGGTGGTGATGCCAGTGGTGGTGGTGGTGGTGTGGTGTGCCCTGAAGTTGAAATGGCCTCCTCCGTTCTATCCCTCTGGGGTGCCCTTCCTGCCTTGTCATGTGCAGACCTGTGCGATGTCTCACCTGTGGACACAAATTGTACATTAGCTCACTAGTCTGGCAGCACTTCGTAACAATAATACATTTTCATATCTGCCAATCTATCTGACTGTCCTCTGCTTGCTTATCACTGATGTGTGTCACATGCCTTTGTGTACAGTGGGATGACTGTTATGATAGGTGTTACACTGACTACATCTCCCATAATGCATTGCTGGAGTTTACTAATACATGTACTGGAGTGGGATTCACGCTGCCTCATTGGGGAATGGGGTCAGGGAGTGGGGGGCACAGCTTGGTGTGCATGCATTTTACCTTGTTTGTTGTCAGCTCTGGCTGAGCTGTCTGCATCCCCGATTCCGCTGACGCTGTCAGGCTCAATGGTGGACTCCACCAGCTGTTCCAGTGCAGTCAGTGCAGGTGCCCTATTTCTTCCTCCTCCTGTCAGGCTGGCTTGTTTTTTCCTTTCAGCCATCTTCTTCTTTGTGAGGCTCCCGACATCATACCACCTTTTTTTAGTACCTCTATTTCACTGTGGGTCACTCCAATCGCATTCACATGTTCCTGTATTCCAAGCCATATTTTTCTTTTCTCGTATTCTGGCACTTGCAGTGACTGTTTCCCAAACAGCTTTGTGTGTTCTCTAACCACCTCCATAATCAGGATCTGCAGCTCCCTTTTGCTAAATTTTAGCTTTCTTTTCCTTTCTGTACCTTCATTTTCAGTCTCCCTGTTGGCCATTATGCAGTTTGTATCAGGAAAAGTTCTTACAGTTGCTCCTGTGTTCTCCTCTGCACTCCCTGCCTCTCCAGAAGATTCTGATTCAGTGCACCTGCATGGGTGTGGCCACTTCCTTTTTGGGAGGTGGTGTGGATGCACAGGATTAGCTGATTCCTCAATTGCAGCAAATTTGAATTACCGAATCGGTATTTACCGATTCGGTAATACAGATTCTGTAATACCGATCGGTTTTAAGGATACGGTATTGTTTTTTCTGAATTTTACTGAATCTGTAATAAATACCGAATTTTACCTACATCGGAAATTCCGAATTCTTAATACCTAATCGGTAAAATTCGGTATTAAGAATTCAGTATTTCACATTTACCTACATACGGCCCTAGATGTTGTCACGTAGGTCAATGTCACGTAAAGGGAAAAATTGTTTTTCTTTTTTTGTAGTTTAGTTTTAGGTATATTTACAGCTCTTGGATTTTCATTGAGAAGATTTTGTTCAAGAATAAAACAGTTCAGCCCGGTATTGCCTTGGTGGAGGGTCATATTGTTCCCTTAGAAGTGATATAACTATTTAAACAGCAGTTTTCGTCAGTAGCGCTGCACAAATTGTATTTTCTGTAATCTTTGCTCCACCTTTAACAACAATTTGACAAAGCTGCAGTTTAACTGTGAGTCTCCTAGATCGAATCAGGCTAAAATTGACTGCCTTCTTGTTCCAATTACCCTTTTTTGAAATACCCTGATTATAGGTGTTTCCTTTCCGGCTGAAAAATGTTGCAGGAACACCCTACGTGCAACAGATCTTCCTTATTGGTCCCACAGAGTCGGCTAGTAACAGGGAGATTTCACATCAGCCAGGCTGCCATATGCTCTTTAACTGTTAATACCCCCAGCCAGTATTTTAGAAACTGCAGCTTGATAAAAGCTGGGTAACCAATGGCAATGTAATTTTGAAGGGCACTAGACTTATAGGTATTTGTTGTCTTCCACCCATGTGCTCATTTTTGCTAGTGTGGCTTTATTCTCTATTACAGATTGAATTTTAAGTGACTTCTTGACCAAACGCTTGAAGGTCTGTAAATTGGTTTGCGTTTCCTAAAGTTCTGCGAGGCCTGTAAGGATGAGAGACTCTTGCAGATACACTTTTGCCGGTGACGTGTTGCGGTGTTGTAGTTTGTCCCATTCAGTGTGTTGGGTTTAGCTTTCCTAATCTTGTTCCAGCATATTATGTATGATCAGAAATTAATTCTGTTATGATCTGTTCTATTTTTTTAATTGTCGGTCCTCCCTATGTATTTGTATTGGATCACTGACATAATATCGAGGGACAAAATATAGACTACTAAAAATATCGATGCCAAAATATCGACAGACAAAATATTGAAATCCTATCTACAAACAGGTAAGTACAAAATTATCGACTCCAAAATATCGTTTAAAAATACATACTTTGTAAAAATATCGAATTTCTTAAAAATAATGTAAAATTAAAAAAATATTAAAAATAAATAACTAAATTATACTTAATAATACTTAAATAACGTTAACATTATTAAATAATTAATTTAAGTTATAAAAAAAATTATTAAATTTTATTTGTTAAAACATATATATATATTAACACAATATTATTAAAAAATATACAATATTATTACCGTAGGATAGCAGGAGTGTAAAAATTACTATTCCCACTCCAGAGAGTGCAACAGTAGGGAAAGCGTTGGATAGCGTAGGGGTAAAAATTACTATTCCCACTCCAGAGAGTGCAACAGTAGGGAAAGTATTGGATAGCGTAGGGGTAAAAATTACTATTCCCACTCCAGAGAGTGCAACAGTAGGAAAAGCGTTGGATAGCGTAGGGGTAAAAATTACTATTCCCACTCCAGTGAGTGCAACAGTAGGGAAAGCGTTGGATAGCGTAGGGGTAAAAATTACTATTCCCACTCCAGTGAGTGCAACAGTAGGGAAAGCGTTGGATAGCGTAGGGGTAAAAATTACTATTCCCACTCCAAAGAGTGAAACAGTAGGGAAAGCTTTGGATAGCGTAGGGGTAAAAATTACTATTCCCACTCCAGTGAGTGCAACAGTAGGGAAAGCGTTGGATAGCGTAAGGGTAAGAATTACTATTCCCACTCCAGAGAGTGCAACAGTAGGGAAAGCATTGGATAGCGTAGGGGTTTAAATTACTATTCCCACTCCAGAGAGTGCAACATTAGGGAAAGCGTTGGATAGCGTAGGGGTAAAAATTAAAATTCCCACTCCAGTGAGTGCAACAGTAGGGAAAGTAAATACTTCATATATTATTTAAAAAAAATATATATTAATATCTATAAAAGATTAATTAAAAGTAATTACCAATTTAATATAATATAATAATTAATAAATTAAAGATACAAATTAAAAATCATAATTACAATTAGTTACCTATTAATACAAATGAATTACAAATTAACAATAAATTAATTAGCAATTAAAAATTAATTAACAATTAATTCAAAATAAATACAAATAAATAAATTAAATTATTTAATTAATTATAATTAAATTACTTCCCACCCTATTCCCCTATAAACCCACAACCAGCTACAGAAAATAAATTTGTAAAATTAACATAATTATCAATTAATCAATTAAATAAAATTAATTGGCAATTAAAATTTAATTAATTACCAAATAAAAAATAATTAACAATTAATTTAAAAAATACCGAAAAATACATTTACATATTTAATTAATTATTATTAAATTACTTCCCACCCTATTCCCCTATAAACCCACATCCCGCTACAGAATTAAATTACGCAAAAATTAAATAACATAACATTCATTAATTAAAATAAATTATAACATAAATACACACTTTTCACACATATAATAACATAAAAAACACTATAAAAAATTCGATATTATTAAAAATTCGATAATTTTAATAACCTATATTATATACTTCGATAGTTTGACTTTCTATATTTTTAAAATTCGATATTACATTACTTACCTTAAAAACGATATTTTTTATGACTATTCTGTCCATTCGATATTTTGTCCATTCTATATTGTGAAGTCTATATTTTGTCCATTCGATATTTTGGAGTCCATATTTTGTCTGTTTACCATTTGTATTATAGGCTGTGATCTCTGGATCTGTGCTTTTATGGATATTTATTGTATCCGAATAAAGGGTTTGAAATGAAATTAAATTATGTATGCACCGAGTATGGCTATTGATTGGGGGCCGATTCGCACTCGTGAGGTGCACTGAGGGGGACATCAAGGCTCACCTGCTCACCTGAAATCTTGGAAGGCAGCATAACATCGCTGGGGCCCTGACGCTGTGGTTGCCCCCGCCGCCGAGCTGGTGACATCGCTCGGCCGTGGAGTGAGGTAAACTACAGCTCCCAGCCTGCCTTGGGAGGACTGCACCGCCCACTTCCTTCACAGCACGCCTGGAGGCGCTTAAATCCCGACAGCTTCCACGGAGGAGCGGGGGCCGATTCGCACTCGTGAGGTGCATGGAGGGGGACATCAAGGCTCACCTGCTCACCTGAAATCTTGGAAGGCAGCATAACATCGCTGGGGCCCTGACGCTGTGGTTGCCCCCGCCGCCGAGCTGGTGACATCGCTCGGCCGCGGAGTGGGGTAAACTACAGCTCCCAGCCTGCCTTGGGAGGACTGCACCGCCCACTTCCTTCACAGCACGCCTGGAGGCGCTTAAATCCCGACAGCTTCCACGGAGGAGCGGGGGCCGATTCGCACTCGTGAGGTGCATGGAGGGGGACATCAAGGCTCACCTGCTCACCTGAAATCTTGGAAGGCAGCATAACATCGCTGGGGCCCTGACGCTGTGGTTGCCCCCGCCGCCGAGCTGGTGACATCGCTCGGCCGCGGAGTGGGGTAAACTACAGCTCCCAGCCTGCCTTGGGAGGACTGCACCGCCCACTTCCTCCACAGCATGCCTGGAGGCGCTTAAATCCCGACAGCTTCCACGGAGGAGCGGGGGCCGTTTCGCACTCGTGAGGTGCACGGAGGGGGACATCAAGGCTCACCTGCTCACCTGAAATCTTGGAAGGCAGCATAACATCGCTGGGGCACTGACGCTGTGGTTGCTCCCGCCGCCGAGCTGGTGACATCGCTCGGCCGCGGAGTGGGGTAAACTACAGCTCCCAGCCTGCCTTGGGAGGACTGCACCGCCCACTTCCTCCACAGCACGCCTGGAGGCGCTTAAATCCCGACAGCTTCCACGGAGGAGCGGGGGCCGATTCGCATTCATGAGGTGCACGGAGGGGGACACCAAGGCTCACCTGCTCACCTGAAATCTTGGAAGGCAGCATAACATCGCTGGGGCCCTGACGCTGTGGTTGCCCCCGCCGCCGAGCTGGTGACATCGCTCGGCCGCGGAGTGAGGTAAACTACAGCTCCCAGCCTGCCTTGGGAGGACTGCAGCGCCCACTTCCTTCACAGCGCGCATGGAGGCGCTTAAATCCCGACAGCTTCCTCCGCATCGCGGACGCGTGCGGACAGCGCCGGGCAGAGCCCGGGCAGAGGGCGGGCCGTCTGTGGCCGTCCGGGGCAGGAGGAGGCAGGGCAGGGCCATACCCTTAACATCTGCAGCTACAAATGGTTAAGTGAAAGAAAGCACCGACTACGGAGGAGGGCGGAAAAAATGCCAAAGTTCCAAGACATTCAAATTCCATCATGTCATACCATTCTTCGGCTGTGGGGGCCCTTACGAAGGAGATCGCAAACGCTGAGCATGAACTGGGCTTGTCAAACCCTTCCCCCACAATCACTATTACACCTAATCCTCTGGAGTTAGATGACACAGTACCAACTGATAATCCACCCTTACCTCTGGAACCAGTGGTGACTATTGTAAACCCCCCCCCTCTATGCCCCATAATCAACGATATTGCCCCAACATCGCCCATTAGGCCCATTAGGCAGAACTCTCAGTCAGTAACCCAACCAGCAAGGCGGAAGACGGGGAAGAACGCCAACATGATGGGCATACCTAGCACACCACCTGACCTCCTGGGAGATAAACTGGAGGTGCTTTTTGTTGCTAGGATCGAACCCCTACTCCTTGGCATCGCGAAGGACATTGTGGACATGCTAAATACCTGTCTAGAAGGACTTTTAAAGAAATGTTCCTTAATAGATAGACTTGTTATTATCCAACCCCTCCACATAGATGCGCTTGATAGAGGGCCGTTCATGCAGGGAGACGGGAGCATGGAGGTGTCTGGTAATAGGGCAATGGTACAGGCATCTAGTGGGGTGTTGCCTTCTGAGAATAGTTCACGGGCCACTAAAGCACCACTTCTTGGTAAAGAGGCTAGCGCCACAAACATGGCGGACCTGACACGCTCTCTGCACCAGCCAAGTTTACCTGCTCACAGGAAGGTTATGCCTAGTGAATACAAACTTAACTTACCACCTGAAGCATCCCCAGTAGTTGCAGTTTTTATAGGGATACCCCCACTTATGGAGGGTGAGGTGGAATCAACCCCGGACCTTATGGTTAAGGCTAACAGGTGGTGCTCAGACACATGTAGCGGGGAGAACATTGCGGACATGATTATCCATGCAAGGAGGGTGGGTTGGATCGGTAAACAACTAAAAAACACTCAAGGGGACTGCGTGGTAATTAATTTTAGCAGGGACAACCTGGCAGATAGATTATTCTGGGATGGTTCTGCCATATCACCAAGGGACCATCTGAGACCCGTCCCCTTGGGCTTTTTATACCCACCCTCAGTCCATATTAAGCAGACAAATCGCTACCCAGTGAGATGGTTGGGTTGGAGGCCATCACAGGAAGAGGGTAGTGCCTATGGATCCACAAACTTACAACCCCTAAGGCAGTGGTTCCCAAACTTTTTTAACCCGTGGCTCCCTTGACCTGATTGGCAGTTGGCCGTGGCTCCCCACCATTTTTTTACCGGTGGGCGGGTGGGGGGGATGGAAGCAAGACCTCGGGAAGACTTCCTGTTGGCTTCCTTAAATTAATTGGGATGCAATGAAGGAATTAGGGATAAAAAGGATAGCAGCTGCACTCTTGAATGTTGGTGTTGGAGGCCCTCCTCCACCTGCAGGTTTCACCTGCGCCTCATCCCTTGTGGTCCAGTGGACCTCTGTCTCCATTCTCTTGCTCCTCTTTTTCTCTCCTTTTTCACTCGTTTTTTTCCTTACTTCTATCTCCCCCTTCACTCTCCTTCTGGGTCTTTCCTCCACTTTCTGTCGTTTCCCCCTCATTTCAAGCTCCCGCTTTCACTCTCCTGTTTCCTCTGTGTCTTTCCTCCACTCTTTTTTGCACTTTTTCTGTCGTTTCTCCCTCATTTCAAGCTCCCCCCATCACTCTCCTTCTGTGTCTTTCCTCGTTTTTTTTACCTTTATCTCGGCTATATATCGTTTTCTCTAGTCTAGAATCTTTCTTGCATATATCTCTTTTTATTTCGTGACGTATCCCAAATACACGCAGTACACTTTTTTCATTCGCACACCTGACAATATGACTTTTACTGGTTTACATAAACATTGAAGGCCCTTTGAATAAAACAGAATTATATTTATTTATTTATAAAGTTTTATATAGCGCAAACAAGATCCCAAAGGATATCAGAGCGCTTTACAATATGATGGGAGGAAGAACATAAATGGAGTGTCACTTGAAGTTGCTGATTGTACTTTTTTACTCTGGGCTTTAAGTGCTAAAGGTAGACTGCAATATCAAGGGTGTAACAAAGGCATTAAAATTCCTAGCAGGATTCCTGAATTTAAACAAGCATTGGCAAAGACGATATGTCTCTGGGGCCTATTGTCTTTGCCAATGTGTAGCTGTTCCCAGAGTGCACTGCTTGCTGGTGATCCCATTTGTACAACCTTCCTACTGATGCTTCCCAACCACCACAGTCGGGCCACATGGGCCTGGTGTCTAGAAAGCACCAGCAAGTGCATTCTGTAGATTGCTTTCATATCAATATTACCTTAGCCATTTTTGTACACACCCTGTAAAGTTGTATTTAAAAGATTTGACCGTTGTTACTTGTTTAAGTGACTATCAATGCACAGTTTGCAACAAACTTTGCCCGCAACTCCACCTATAAATTATGAAGATGAGGGTCTTCTTGTATGCACTCCTTTTTTTTAAGCTCAGTTTTATTCTTTTTAACTAATTTGCGTGCTCCCAAGGCTGCACTTGTCCGCTCCCAGTTGCGATTCAACATAAATAAATATCATCCTGTTTGTTTGTCATGAGGCACGGCTGTTGAGGGCCGAAGCTCAACAAATCCTTAATGTTTATCCAAAATTATTCCAACCACGCTCAGCAATGTTAGTATTGAGTGGTGTTCAATTTCCTCATGCAATCTTGAATTGTTTCAATGTCTTCAATGAAACTTTCTAAAAATGCTATTATACATTCTTCAAATTTTGAAACACCAAAGCAATCCAGGTAAACCGAATCCTTCCTCTCACTGGGATTATAGAAAGTTGCCAGATTCTGCATCTGGTGACAGTGGGCCACGACTTCAATTCCCTTATGGATGGTATTATAGAAATACCCCATGAGGAAGTATCGATTTAAAAAAATCATGTGAACTACCATGCTTGCATAATTTCTTTAATTTTGCATGATTTACACGACATAAAAATGCATACATTTTACAGTGTCCTAGTTACAAACCTTCAAAGGGTCTGGGAGCTTTTCTGATTTCCAGCCCATCCCCTTCTATAGCCTCTCCACCCTTTTCACTACCATACCCACTTCCCCGGCTAGTGCATCACAACAGACCCTACCCGCACTCGCATCCCTCCTTCCCGTCTATAAGCTTCCTCGCGAGAAGCCGACAATCCAACAGCTGTATCAAGCATTAAAATGTTCGACTCCGACAGAACTCTAGAGAGGTTTGGATAGAACAGGAGAGCCAGGCCAGGCGGCTAAGTATAGCACAGTGAGATCTGGATTCACATTCTAATCCTCTTTCTGATCAGACGAGGAGATGTGTCGACTTCCAAAACAGCAGCGAGGCGATTCCTTATGTTTTTGACACCTGATTGATTCCGGTCTTTCCCACATCGTGCGCGGTGCCCCTGGCTACTAATAACGGCGCACCAGGGCGCCGCGGCGCACAGTTTGGGAACCACAGCCCTAAGGCGATCCATTGCCCCGCTAGTACCCCCTCCCCGGGTTCACCAGAGTGCAGCTGATGGCTGCGGGTTGGTCACGAGTAATCGTTTGGGGGTGGCAACCCAAATGAGGACGCGGTGTGTAAAATGCTTAGTTGGAATGTGGCAGGAATCAGTTCTAAAAGAGGTGATAACGAGTGGACTAGATTTGTCTCTGGGCATAATGTTATTGCCCTACAAGAAACATGGGACACCGCCTCTAGCTTCTGGTTGGACGGGTTTACTAGCTTTGTTGTGGCTGCCACCCCCAGCAATGCTGGTAGAGCTAGGGGAGGCCTTTTAACCTTATTCCCATTAGAACTCAAAGGGTCTCTAAGACAGATCAAAAATGTATCCCCAAATATTTTAATTGTTGAAAGGGAAATTAGTCCCACTAGGAGTACATTATATATAAACTTTTACAATTCATGGAATAGGGATATTGGTGAAAACAACATCGCTACCCTAGATTCCTTTTTAAATTCAGTCAGTCGTAATATACATACTAATTTTGAGTGCGTGCTATTGGGCGATTTTAACATTCATCCTTGCAAACTCATGTGTGGCCCAAGTAACCATGAGGGGGTAGTAGGACTAGAGGGACCTCATTTTGAGCATACCATACCGGGTGAGGAGCTGGAAGATTTACTGGCCAACTTCAACTTTTTAGAACCAATGTCTGCAGAAGGGGGGATTAGAACACCTACCTATAAGGGGACAGTCCCTGGAACAATTATTGACTATATATTTGTAACCCCAGGTATCCTAAACAGGGTTATTTCCTATCGTACAGTCCCCTCTCTACATAATGACCATAATCATGTACTACTCGAGGTTGCTTGGGAAGATTTCATGGGGCCGATGCCGGGGCAAGTGAAAACAGGGCACATTTTACGTCCAGTGGACCAGGGAAGAAGGCTCAAGTGGGCAAATGTGGTCCCGGAAAATTTTTACGCTGAAATTTTTCCGAAAATTGAGGACCAGGTGGTGACCTGCCAGAACCCAAGCGCCCTAGATAGCGAAATAATGGGGGCCTTCCAAGCTATTTGTGGCCAAATCTCGCTGGACCTTACGGTTAAATCAAGGCAGGGCGTCATCACCCAGCGCCGCTGGTTTGACGCAACATGCTCGAAAGGACATAAATCTTTAATGGCAGCTCTCAAGGCAAAACCTAGGGTGAGGGCAGATATTGCCATATTGAGGAAGGAATACAAGCGAGCAATTAAGGCTAGACAGGACAAAATCAAGAACGAAGCTTGGGAGAATTTACTCTGCACAGACGTCCTGCGGGACAGCAGGCAATTCTGGGCCATAATCAACCAGCCCTTCTTCTCCGATTCAACCAATTCCGTCATGGATTGTGTCATCCCGGACGACAAATGGCTGGCTCACTTTAGATCAGTGTATGGAGATACTGACACGGACTGTCAAGTGAGCAACTTGACGGTCCCTGAGGCTCCCCCCATATGTTTCAATAGGGTCGAGGTCGAGAAAGCAATACTGGCCACCACTAAGAATAAAGCCCCTGGCCCCGACGGGGTGCCAGCTGATTTTTACATACACTCGCCAAAGTTATGGGCTGGAGTCCTGGCCAATGTATTTACCGCTGCTAATGGCAACCCTTTACCACCTACCTGGGTAACTTCCACCATTGTTCCCATTTTTAAGAAGAGTCACCGTGATGACCCAGGGTGCTATAGGCCCATATCCCTTTTGGACTCTGCAATCAAGATCTGAGGCAGAGTCCTTTTGGTCAAGTTGAGGGATAGTATTGAGAGATACGGGGGGTTGGCTGACATCCAGTACGGGTTTAGGGAGAAGAGAGGAACATTAGAGCAGTGCTCCAACTTACACCTGTTGATCTCGAAGTATACGGTGGCCAAGGAGGGGTCATTATTCCTTGCGTTTATGGACCTCTCCTCGGCCTTCGACTTGGTGAACAGGTCCAAGTTGTGGGCCATTCTTCTGAGGATTGGGATTGATGAGGCACTGGTCAGGTATATGGCTTCACTTCATCAAGAGCTATTTGGAGTTGTGCGGGTCACAAATGAGGGAAGGTGCACGCCCCGTTTCAACTCCATGCGCGGGGTCAGGCAGGGTTGTATACTGGCCCCCCTGCTTTTTACAATTTATATTAATGGCCTGGGTACCCACTTGGAAGACGTGGATGGAGACGTCCCGCGTGCAGGAGTAGCTAAGATCCCCGCTCTCCTGTACGCGGGCGACTCGGTGCTGATAGCTCGCACTGGCGTCTGTCTCCAACGGCTCCTGGACACCTTTGGTACCTTCATGGACCAACTGGACCTGAAGGTAAACACGAATAAGTCACACACAATGGTTGTCGGGCGCCACAGAAATAAGGGTATATCTAAAACTTTCAAGTGCAAGGGTGAAGTTGTTACTAGAGTCCCGGCTTTCCCTTACCTGGGGGTGCTTTTTGATGAAAGGGGTTCTTGGGGCCGCCAAGTCAAGGCAAAAAGCCTGGCGGTGGCTAGGTCATCAGCGGCTCTTATGGGCTTTGTAAATAGGTTGGGCGCCAGACCGATGGAAGCCCTTTTAATGGTTTATAATAGTAAATGTATCTCACTGGCAATTTATGGCTCACCCCTTTGGGGTTATGTACATCTTGAACCAATACAGAAGGCAGAAAATAGATTTTTACGTTCCCTTTTGTCCGTCCCACAGTCCACACCAACTTTCTCCATACATGCGGAGGTGGGCTTGGATTATGTCACCGATAGGCTTAACATGGCACCTTTAATCTTTTGGCTAAAGACGTGGCTCAATAAGGAATTAACTCTGAACCACATGATTATGAACGATGTCATGTCTCTAGACCACCTCAAAAGGGTACCATGGATGGCCTATCTAAAGAAGTCTTTCATAGAACTGGGTCGCCCTGAGCTCTTTACATCCCCTTCGGGTATTAAGAAACAGGATGTAGACATAGTTAAGAAGCAGTTCATGATTAGGGCAAGAGTGGGGCTAAGGGAAAGGGAACTGCAGAAGCCGGCTGTGAGAAGACATTATCTGTTAGTAAACTCCATTGCACTTGAACCTTACCTTAGTTTTGTCACTAGGCCATTCCACAGGTTTCTCCTGACCAAGTTCAGATTTAACCTGATACATTTTTATTTGGTTAGCTTTAAAACATGGGATAATCCAGAGTCAGCCCCCCCCCCTGCACCTGTGATAACTTTTCTGTTCAAGACACCTTGCATTTTGTTATATTTTGTGTTTTTTTTACAGAGATTAAAAAAAACATTTGTTACCTGTTTTAAGGGAGGCTGGTTTCTCCCAGGTGAGACCAGCTTTGATTTACCTCCAATCATTGAGTAACATTCGTATCACATTTTGCATGGCAAACTTTTAAGTGGCGGCGGCTAGAACTAAACCACGTAAGACAGTATTGGGCTTTTCCCAATGAGCTTTATTTTATTAATTTTTTAATTTTTTTTTTTTTTTTATATAGCCCAAATAAAATAACTTTATCACATGTATTTGATTAGTATGAAATTGTACAATAGATTTTTATCTGTATAAAAATGTTTTTATCTCTTTGTATCATTTTTAACTAAATCGAATAAAGATTTCTTGACTGACTGAATGTTTTAGCAATCCAAATTCTAATCTTATCAGTAAGCTTGAGTGATTGTGGAGTCTAGGGTGCTGGTGTCCTGCCCTCTCAATGCTTCACTTCCATATGAGATTGTTGGAAGGAGCTTTGCCCTTACAACTTCCAGGAGTGGCTTCAGAGAGGGACTAGCAAGCTTTTTCTTCAAGTTTTTAAATGTCATGGCCAGACCAGGCCTTTCTTTTGTATTGCAACCTTCTGTGTTAAAAAGCTACCTTTGTTATCAATAGTTACCCCAAGGTACTTATATTCATCCACCCTTTCGAGATGTGTTTCACCCAAAAACCAGGCCTGCGCTCATTAGCTCTTGATGCTATAACTCATGGTTTTCATTTTGTCCAAGTTGATCGACAGGCCGTTGGCCAGGGAGTACACCATCATAGTGTCAAGCAGTCATTGAAGTCCCACCCAAGTGCGGCTGACCAGCACGTCATTGGCGTATAAAAAACTTGATATTGTTTTTCTACCTAATTTAGGAGCATGAGGATTACATGATTTTAGTGGTTCCATCAAATCTGCCAAAGTTGGTACCAGAACGCATACTTTTTTTAGGCCTTGAGTGGTTGGGATTTTTCGAGAGAGATGCATGCCTGCTCCTATTTTAATTTGAACCCACGTATCGCTAAGCAACATTATCAACATATTGAAACGGTATTGCGGTATATTCCAGTGTGTTAACTTCCGCCATAACTTCCCACGATCCACACAGTTGCATTCTGCTTTAAAATCGATATAACTACAGTATAGCAGTGTTTTGGAAGCACAGGTAGCATCCATAAGTAAAGAGATTGCTAAGATGTTTGTAATCGTGCCAGATGACTTTAAAAACCCGGTCTAATTATATGGTATGATGGTGTTGTTATAAGACCATGATGTTAGCTCATCAAGTACAACTTCGGTAAAGTATTTAGCCTCAACACCAATCAGAGTTATAAGACAATAGTTTGCTGGAACAGATCTGTCCCCTCCTTAAAAAATGGGGAATATAGTCTGAGTAATAAATTCTTTATTGTATAGTTAATAAAAACCTTTACAATATGAAATGCAATATTATTTTAAAATATATAGAAACATACTTTCTTATGCAGGTGTTAAAACAACCGTTAATTAAAATGGTGAAGAGCACTGGTGGTCTTGATGTCCTAATAAGTCAAAGAGCTGGTACAATATTCGGAAAATACGAATTAAGAGTTCAAGAGAATCAAGTTTGTATTAGCTCTTTGCAAGGTTTTTTTTTCAAAATTAATAACAAATTTAATTGTTCGGCAAATGAATTGTGAGTCCACTGAGTCCAACGCCTGTAGAATCGCTGAGCGGCATGTGCGAATTCCTTTTTCATTAAATTTTGCCTTTAGTAAGCTCCAGCGTTCACTATCCAATGCAGGACAAATGCAGATCAAGTGGATAATGTCTTGTACAGCAGCACCACATAGGTTATACTCCTTTGGGCCTGGTGTCCTCCAGCCAGGTTGGTCGGCATTTGTTGGCAATTTGCCCATACGTATGTTTAGGTATTTTAGTTTAAAATGTGATGGAAAGGCAAGCCCTAGATAGGCTGCAGGTGCCGGCTTTTTGTAGGATTGTATTATCATCCAAGCGTGTGAGCGATGTCTTAGAGTTGTTTTATCATCGATCAACGAATGCAAGTTAGCTGCCTTTTTTACAGCCTGCATGAATAAAGATACTGGTAGCTTCCTTTTCCACAATGATGCCAACTCAGTGATTTCAAGGGAGGAGTTTAGGTACTTCGCATACTGAGAATTGGGATTGCTTTGCATGGCTTCCCAAATGGCGAAGGTAATTTCTGTTTCGCGGTTCAACCAGATGCTATACCAAAATTTGACTGTCTCATATTTTTTGTGCAATGTTTGGGACTGCAAGCCAAATTCGAGCCGAACCTGTGCGGGTGAGGCGTCACATGGTAAGCTGAATACACGTTTATACACTCTTGTTTGAATTTTAACTAAGAGAGGTGCACTCCTTCCACAATGTACCACACTGCCATAAGCTATTGTTGGAAGTAGCTTGGCTTTGATGACTGTTAGGAGGGGAGTGAACAAAGGGCCTTTTAGCTGCTTAGATAAACTGCTGAATGCGTGTAGTAGGGCTGTTACTTTCTTCTCGATGGCATCAAAATGCGTGGAAAAGGTGAACCGTCTGTCCAGATATATCCCCAGGTACTTGAAGCTTTCCACTACTTCCAGATTCTTATTGTCGATTGTGAAGTTCAGCGGTTTTATACGGCGATGAGTTATCATCATGACCTTTGTTTTCTTACTGTTTATTTCCAAAAGGTTCTGTTTGGTGTATTCAGCCAGTTCTTGCATGAGACGTTGCAGTCCTATTTTTGTCTGGCTGAAGAGAACAACGTCATCGGCATAGGAAAGATGCGTGAGGGACAATTTTCCTAGCCGTGGAGGGTGTGCATTGATCCCGTCTAGCCTTGGTGTCAGATCGGCCATGAATAAGTTAAACAGATGAGGGGCCAAGACGCAGCCTTGCTTTAATCCTTTGCAAGTTCTGATCTTCCGCGTAAGCCGATGGCCATTATCAATCTTTACCTGCATCCAGGTGTTGGTGTATAAGTCCATTATTGGATTTAAGATTGCATCCAGCAGGCCCTGCTGCTTTAGTTTGGCCCAAAGTAATTGTCGGCTAATACGGTCGAAGGCCGCCTTGAAGTCCACAAAGCATAAGTTTAATGCTTGACGATTTTGCAGGCTTTTTTCAGCTATCAGGCTTATTGCTATGGTGTTTGCCATGGTGCCTATGCCCCAACGAAACCCTGACTGATTTACAGGGATTTTGTTGTTATCATCGGACCATTTTGTGAGGTCGGTTAACACCAGTGATGCGTAATACTTGGCCTCGGCGTCAATGAGCGCTATCAGGCGGTAATTTGCAGGATTTTTTCGATCACCGCCTTTATATATTGGGTTGATGATCGCCCCTCTCCAGCTTTCCGGGATCCGACTGGTGATGTTTATCGTCCGGAACAGTTTGTTGAAGTTACTGGCCCAAAAGTGGGGATCTGCCTTATAGATTGCCTGGGAGACGCCATTCGGTCCTGGTGCACTGTCTTGCCTGCTTTTCTTTATTATTGGTAGTATTTCTACTTCCTCATGTGGTCGTGGTATGTGGTCTGGTCCTTTCTGTTTGTTATACGAGATGTTTATCAGATCGAAAACCGTTGTCAACGGAGTCTCTAAGTTAGGTGTTTTAAATACGGGGATTACTGTTGATGACGGAGATGTCATGGAGTTTATTGAAAAGGTGTCAATTAGATGCGCACCCATGCCATTTCTGTGATGCAGGTCGTGCTTATAGTGTTTGCGGGTCTGTTCAATGAGTTTACTTGCGACCAGAATGATCTGGAGTCGGGTTTTTATGAGATGATTAATATTTTTGTCCAGAAGTTGGTAACCTCTTTTTTTTTCTCGTTCCAAATTTGTGTCTTGTATAGTTTCTTTATGAAACGTACATCCTGCCATACCTTGGATTGTGGGCTGTGACCTTGTGCTCTCCTCAGGGACTGTCGCAGACGCCTTCTCAAAGAGCATGTTATCTGGCTGAGATGGCTGTTATTCTTTTCGTTGTGCCTTGTTTTGACGTTGACTCCAGTCTTCGGTAATTTATTCACAAAGGCAGTCCATGTTTCAACGGTCAATTCATTATCCGGGGTAAGCATTTGTATTAGGTTCTTTGCATCCAAAGCTATTTGCGGTAGTGTGACACTCATCCACCTTAAGCGTTTCAAATTTATTGTTGACATTTCCGCTGCTAGTATTGGGACATTTAGAGGTTTGGGAGGAGTTAGTTTGATTTCAATATGCTGAGCCGAGTGATCACTATCTGGAGAGCATATGATTTGAAACTTTTTGTTTAATCCAAGGAGTGGGAGGGAGACTATGGTGTAATCCAGAATTGTACTTGAACTAGGACCAATATAGGTACTATTGGCAGGTCTGTCCTGTTTTATTCTCCCGTTTAACACTTGCATCCTTTGCTGCTCGAGCTCCCACATCAGCTGCCGGCCCACTTTGTCCATTCTCTTCACGTACGGGATCACCTGTGTTTCGACGGCTCAGAGTTCGTTAGCCGTAACAATGTTGTCTTCGTCTTCATGGGGATGTATTAGGTTGGCATTAAAATCACCTGTGAGAATTATCTCCCAAGTTGGCTCTTTAAGGCAGAATCCTGATATAACACCGCTAACTTTTTTGAAAAGCTCTTGTTTTACTTTGGTTTTTGGGTGGGCGTATATAATAATGAGGATGACAGTTCCGATGCCAACCATTGGTCCCATTTCCAATTTGATTATTTGCATGTCTGCGGTGGATGCGGATAATTGGGAGGACTTAATGTTTAGTGCGGTGGAAATGTAAACCGACAGACCCCCCTTTGCTCGCCCGTAGTGCTGAGTTCGAGTAGCACTAACGTGAAAACCTATTCTGCCTGGGATATCGACTGGAGCAGTTATCCATGTTTCCTGTAATGCAATGATTTCATAGGTGTCCCAGGAATCCGTTTTTCTTTTATCACTAACGATGTCTTTTGCTCCAGCGATATTCCAAGATAGAACTTTTACGGGGCTTTGATCCATTTTGCCCCCCTGGGTATTATTTCAGACTTCTCTTATTCCACGATTTGATCTGAACTGATGTTCAGATTTCGAGTTTTCCGCACCCCTGGCACCTTGCAGTACCGAGTATGTTGATCGTTTTACCAGTGAACTGTTATCTCTTGTGGTGTGTTTCATTAAAAGGGGGGTCGGGTAACCTGGTGTTACCTCTGCTTTCAGAGTGATTCCCCACTCATCGAATTTAGTGGTTTCATGGAGTATCTCCTTGGCGATTTCTGCGTTCCTCCAGGTTGTTAGGGTGCCTTCCTTTACCGTATTGTTACCGGGGTTTACAAATTCTATTGATAATAGATCATCCGATGTTATATGATTAAGGGTCAGAATTGCGGACGTCAAATGTAGGATGTTTCCTCTGTTTCGGTAATCTTGCGGGCCTTGTGTTTTGTAATTTGGAATGAAGAGAATCCTTCCTTTTGTGTTCGATTTTATATCTTGCATTAGCTCGGGAGTGGGCAGTGCCTGATCATTTGTCCAATGTCTCGTTATTTTGTTTTTTTCTTTATCCCTTGCGTCGTTGAGTGAATTTTTCGCGTTGTGCTTATTGTCATCCCTCCCTGTTTGCTCAGGGGGCTCGTTTACTTTTGCGATTACTTTCGGGTTTACTCTTTTCGGGCCACGCAACCCAAATGCGTGTTCGTTGATGGTTGTCGCATGGAGTAGACCTGTCCTTATTTCTATTTCCGGGCTGCCAATTGGTTGTAGGCCATCATGATCCGTGATTATCTTGACTAACAGTTGATCTTGCAGACTCTTGTCAGCTTTAGCTGTGACACGCCTTTGGTTTTTGATGTCCCTTCTATTAAGAGTTGTAATGGGGCTGAACGTTGTATGCAGGATAAGGGATACTTTTTGTTTATTGTTGTCGGCTTTGGCGGTTACCTCCCTTAGGTGTCCCTGCTTCCCCATCAGACTCGAGCTGTGCTCCTGAGCCCTTATGGTCTGTTCATGATCCGGCTGAAAAGTCCGGTCTGTTTGTATTAATATGTTTCCATTATTTTTGGATTGGCCCTTTGTGCTCCCTACTATTCTGTTTGGTTGTGTAGGTTCGTAATCAGCACTCTCAAGGCTCCAGTTTGCGCTACTCTTTTCTATGGAGTGAGTCGCGAGTTCGTCATTATTGCATTCATCTATGCATGTTAGTGTGTTTGATCTTAGGGCGTGGGCTGTCCCAATAAGATGTGCTTCCATAACGGTTGGCTGTTGTTCTTCCTCATTGGTGCTTTGAATCTGGAATTTTCTTGGATTCTTGGTCGTTGTATTTGACTGATATTCTCCCTTTTCTGTTTGGATTTCAAGTTTTGTTAGGGTTTTGGGGAGATTGAAGATTGGGTAATTGGTCAAGGCCTGCTTGTTGGCGGGTCTACTGTTTACATGTTGGTTTCTGATTTTTCTTGCACGCTTTCTCTGTCGTTTGGTTAAAACTTGTTGTTGATTGTTTGTGATTTTTATCTGCTCCTGTCTTGGTTGTTCTTTTACGGTCAACCGGTGACTATAGATAATCTGGTCCAGGGGTTTAACCCCTGGCGGTGTTCGTTCTTCAGTTAGTTCTCCGGTTTTTATTTTTAATGGCTTTTTTTGCTTGGAATTTGAGTCTATTGTTTGTTGTGTGGTTTCTATAAGGAGATTTTCACTCCTCGTTTCTGGTTTAGCTGTATCTTCATTAGATGTGGCTTTATGATGATCACGGGTGATGGTGTCTCTTTCATCAAATGTGCTGTTGGGGCCTTGATTTGCACGTTTGCATTCCTGTAAAATGTTTTTGAGTATTGTCGGTAGATCCCTTAATTTTTCTAGTATGGGGGTATATGTACAATCTGAAGACTGGGCCCGAGGATTATTCTGGTCCTGAAGGGTTGCAAATGTGTTTGCCATGGCATCTAGTTTTTTGTTTATGTCAGAAATATGCTCGGCGATTATACTCATGAGGTTTATTTGGATATCGAGTTTATCGGACTGCATATTCAGCGTTTTGATTGATGTTTCTAGTATTTTCCCTAGAGCACCATGTAGTTTAATTATGGATTCTAAGTTTTGATTAGGACCATGCTTTTCTGCTTGTTGGCACTGGTTGACCTTGTGATTAGGTGTGTTAGCTGTGCAGTTTGAGTGTTCCTCGACATTTTCCCCTGCCATGTCGACTCAGTGTTCCGCTTTTAAGTTAGTCAGGAGACATGTTTTTCCAATAACTTTTGGGAGTACTGAGTCGGACAATTCCAACGCACTTGATATTTCTATTATTGTTGTGTCCTGTCGAGATACTTGGTTTATTTTTTTGAATGGATCCGTGGGTACGTGTGCTTCCTGATCCGACCCACTTGATATCTCGATTAGGTTTTCCTTTGCTGGTTCCAAAATCAGTTGTTTGGTTGTGTGACAGCCAACTAGGGTTATTTCTTGCACATCATTGGATGTGATTACGAACTTGTTGAATGGTTTCGTTTGCTTGAGGTCGATTTCTCTTATGTTCTTGATTTGTTTGTCATTGGCTGAAATTGTGCTTTGGACTTGTAAAATTTCCTTATTAACGAGGGGGGTTTGGGACTCCAACCAGGAATTGCACACCTCATCCTTTTTCTTGGGGTCGAACTTAACTTGATTTAGTCGTGACTCTTGTCTGGGTGTCGAGTGATTATTTGGTTGTTCTTTGTACGCTGCATATAAATTGCTGGTATTAAGGCATCCCTGGTCATTGCCTGTGCCTGAGCCTGGAGGGCTATCGGCCCCTAGTTGGTCCAGATTTGTGTCGTTTGTTGATAGTGCTGGGGATGTGATTATCCTTATTGCTCTAATATGACTTGTGTGCATTATGCCATTTTCTAATGGATTTTCTGTAGTACTGTCCGTGATCCTATCAGTAGAGCCTAGCGGTGTTTTATACTTTACTTGATCTAGCGCCTGGTCATGGTCTCCAATTTCCATGTGCACTTGGGCTTGTGTTTGAATCGTGTACTTGTTGTTGCCCTGGCTTGTTGGCCTGTTAGCCTCTTGGGCTGTTGGCATACACCTGCCTGGTTCTTCTATTTCAATGCCATTTGCTGTGCTAATATTTGGATGAAGTGAGGGGGTTGATGCAACTACCGACTGCGTGGTTACTTTACTCGGTGTCAGTGGTTTTTGAAGTCCATTAGGAGTTGCTGGCATTGTGTAGATTACTGCGACGGGGTCTTTCAGAAATGAGAATTTGCCAGTGGGATTCATGGAACCGAATATCGAGTAGATTGGTGGTATTAGTGAGGTTGAGGGTGAATTAACTGCATTGTTCTTGGAGTTATTGATCGCTAATTTGATTTTAGATTTCCGTTTCGTAGGTTGTGGTGGATTCCTTCGTGTCCTACCCGACCTCATTGTTCCAAGGAGAACTGACGTCACACGCCTTTTACTGCCTTTGAAGCCAATTGGGCTGAAGTGGTGAAGTGAGGTTGTCCGGACTACATTTTTTTTTTTCTACAGGGCCAGCCTGCCTCTGCCCTGGGGAGAGTGTCTCCTGATTTATATGATGTTAGATGGTCCAATTGACTAGATCAAAATCAGCTTGACTTATTTGTTTGTTTGGCTTGGGTTGGATGGATCAAATGGTTGAATTGTCACTTAATTAGGTGTTTTTTTTTTTGGCTGCTCACCTACTCCTCCTCCTCTTAGCTGATCTTCGAGATGCAGGAGATGTAGGAGGTCTCGTGTGGGGAGGAGAGAGTGCTGGGCAAAACTGCCTCTTCGTCCTGTACACACTAGAGAATGACGGAGATGGCGAAAGAAAAGTAGCAAGGCGGGCATGGGCTGGGATGGACTGTGGCCCCGGACAGCTCGACTCAATACGAGCTCCCACCGCTCTCACCACCCGCCGCCTCTGCCTCTGCCCCCCCTTGCCTCTCCTCACCGCCTTACTCAGCTGCGCGTGCTGTTTACCGCCGCCGCCACCGCCTCTGTCACTGGGTCACTGGGTGCGTTGCCGGCGCTGAGTGAGTCTCCGGGGCTCCAGGTCAGGTTCAAGCTCAGCCCCCGCTCAGTTCCAGCCCGGCTCGGCTCAGGCTCAGGCACCTCGGGCTCCCAGCTCCTCTCCGGCTCCTCTCGCGGCTCTCTCGCCACTCGCCACTTGCGGCTTGCGTTCACCACTGCTCAACAGCGCCGCCTGCACTTCCGCAAGTCCTCAATATAGTCGAACCATTCCTAGATGCAGGGACAATTCGATTATTTCTGACCTCTGAAAATACTGGGGCTAAGATTCCTACTAAGAGATCTGGGTCATATTTAAATACCGCTGGAGGTATGCTGTTTGGGCCCTGGCGCCTTCTTTTCATCTTGTCACTGTTTGATTTTTAATGCTATATGCATTGACCTTGGGCAGTCCCTCATGTCGTATATTTGTTAGAGTATCCCAGATTCCAGTCTGAAGGTTATCTGTAGAGTTGTCATTAAACTGATTTTTTTAGGTAGTAAACCTATGAAGCCTTAGTAATATATGAGTTTATACCTCTATTGTCTGGTTTATGAATTTGATTAGCTGTAGTCCAGAATCTAGTGCTGTTGTTATATGTCATATCAGTATGTAATTTAGCCCACAATTCATTGTCCTGGTCTCTCTGTATTTTCCATCTTCACTACTTTATCACTTTTTTATTTGACCTTAAGGCTGCGAAAGCAGTTAAATCACCTCAATTTTTCCTTAGAATTCAGAGTGTTTTATATATTCTGGTTTTATATTGCCTGAATCTAGAGTTGTGTGTTGCACTGGCACCTCTTTGTATACTTTATTATCACATTTGGGTTTGTTTGCTTTGTCGTGGTTTTCCTGTAGTGTTCCAATAAGAGTTTCCCACGTATTTACCGCCGTAGTTGCATTACCTAAAATTTCTTGAAATGTGTCCCTTACGGTTACATGCAGTTGAGTAAGACCGACTGGTGTGCTCTTAATGCGTATGTAATTTGTTAGGTAGATTTTGTCAGTTGTCTCCCTTACATGATTTGGGGTAGTATGTATGGTGAAAATGTGATTTCTTGCGGAAGATGGTCACTGCTGAATCTGTATGTGATTTGAAATGAGCAAAAACATTGAAATATGTACAGGCTTACAAAGGTGTAGCACAAACAAATACTGGTTTTGCTGGAGTGAAATGTGGCATTCAGCGGATTATCTGTTTGGAACCTGCCCTTCGGTGCCCTAAGGCTTTAAGTGTTCGAGGTCGTCCAGTAATCGACTCACAATTTTCATTTGGTGCCCAGATGTAGTGCTGCCCTGGTCGGGTGTTTCCCAAAGTGCTGTTTGGTATATTGGTCTATTGTTAAGTCGCCTGCAGAAAGTGCCCATTAAATATAGATTAAAGTCCCCGGATATAACAAAGTGTGTTGATTTGTCCTCCAGCAGCAATCTCGTTAATTCTTGCACTACATGTTTACTGTCATTGAATTTGTTTTTAGAATGAATATATTTATATTAATAAAAATTACGTCAGTAGCGACGCCTTTAATGTTGATGGGGCATTTTGTTGCATTAATTCCTCTGCCCTTAATGTCTATGGCTGTAGCAGAGGCTACGCTGGCCATTGAAATATAATTTTCTAGCCCCCCTGTTTTACAGCTGGAGTAAAAAAGCTAATATAGCCTTGGATTTATTCAGGTTCGACCAGCCAGGTTTGCTGGCGAAAAATAATATAACAGGGTAGTAGGTAGTTATACAGTTCTGGATCGGTTAGTTTTGTATGCAGGCTGTTTATATTCCAGGAAAACATGCAAAGTGGTCTAGGATTAGGTCCAACTTGATTGTTCTGAGCTGTGTATAGTCATGGTAGCATTTGAGAAAATCTTGCTGTTCTGACTCCTGTGCATCCTTGTGATCTTTGCCGGACGGCTTGCTCTGTCTCCCCATGAGATTTATATAATAAGTATTTTTTTCCATGTAGCCCCAGGTGTTTTTTTCTTGCAGCATGTCTGATCTCACTTTTTGGCTTTGGGGAAAAGGGGCAAGGGGTATCCAGTCATTTGACAAAGGATAACCTTTATTCCCAATTTTTTTAGAACTGGACCGTCTCCAAGAATTATTTTTGTAATGTTAGTTGTGAACCATATGGTCTTAGTTACTTCCCATCTAAGCGCTACATCTGAGCTTTCAAATTGTATTGCCACAAGGTCTTATAATGTAGGTCGCTTAGTCTTAGCATAGTTGCCAGTAGTCGAAGGATGTTGTCCCAGTTTAGAACGTTGTGTCTACTTCTGGAGGCATACTCCAAGATCAGGATTAGAACCGGGGTGTTGTCCAGTTCACACTCTGTGGTGATCTGGAAGTTTTCCAGATTAAATCTGGCAGTGTCCTGTACTAGGGAACTTAGGGTGCCTTCTTGCGAGGACGTAGTGGATGCAATAATTTTCTCAGAGCCCGGGGAAGTGCATTAATTTGGATGCTGATAGAAGATGTCAAAACTGAGCCCCCAGTTAGATTTGTAGATAGGAACTTATCGATTTGAGGTATACAATTGGTCTATGTTGAAGTGTTGTTTCCAGGTCTTGTAGTAGGCAACCATTCTTCTATACTGTTTCTATTTGTCAGATTATGATTTGAGGCCCTGATCATTGAAGATAATGTGGTGAAGTCCTCTGGGCCCACCGTTTGGGTTGTCATAGACTTCTTCAAGATGATATTTGGCGCCTGTGGTAGTTCTTGAGTTTCCCCCAGTGTGCTCGCCATTGTCGAAGTTTGGCTGGACTCAGCGGACTGTTTGCACAGTTCTGGGTGATTCAGATCTAGATGGGGCTGTGCTACAATTTGCTCATTCCCTGGTATGGTCAAGGTTGCAGTTTGCATGACTTTTTCCTCCAATCTTGTTGTTAAATCAAAGAGGATAGAATTGCACTTGGCTGTCAGTTTTTTTATTCCATCCCTTTCTTTTTTGAGCCCGTCCGTATTTAGCATTATCCTTTTAAAATTTCTGGTCCGACTTGCCCAGTGAGGTATTTCGTACACTGGCTGCTGTGATATGAATTTCCCTTGGCGCACTCTTGTTGGGTTTTGGCTCGATGCTTGGTTGATGCAGTTGGTTGTTGGGTCGGCTGGTGTCACTTACAGGTAATGCAGGACTTGAACGATCACGTGATTTTGTTGACTTTTGGACTGATGTCTCTAGTTGATTTTCGTTTTAGGGCTGTATGCTTTGTTTCAGATTAATTAGTTGATTGCTTAACATTATGGAGATTGTTGCTAGCTTGTCAGCAATTTGTGTGCAGTGATACTTTATTTGGGAGAAGGAGGTGTTGTCCTGCACCCTTTTTATTAGGGAGTTCAGCTCTCCTAGTTTGCCGTCAATCCTTGCTACGTAAATTGCAATAGTATTTAATAGCGAGAGTTGGATATTCCTCTTATTTGACTGCAGCTGCAGTTCTTCTGCTGATAGCTAGACCATATTCAAGAGGGATGCCCAAGCGATGAATGAGGTAGTATTTTGTTCTCCACTTTAATTTGTTTTCCTCTCATCATGATTGTGTCCACGGCTGGATGTCTTGTTCGGGGCCTGCGTGTAAGCTGCAAGGATTTCATTCCATTCTGGTGTTTTTAAATATGAGAGTGGGGGGGCGCTAGAGGGTGCACGGCAAGATGGCCGCACTTCTGTGAGGCTCTGCCAGACCTTGCCAACATCCGTCCAAAATCCCCACCATCCATTGACTACTATCTTCTAATTGCTGGCAGACTATGCCCTGTTGCCTGTAGCGCTGTGTGGAGCTATCTGTGGGCACCGGCGATTTTGTATATCGGAGACCGAAGTCCTAGCTTTCGCGCCGCGAGGCCCCTGTAAAATGGCGGACTGCACTGGCCTGGGTGCATAGACTCCCCTGGCGGCTGGCAGATGGGGCGGTAGTGTGGCTGCACGCTATCAAAGAAGCCGGAGCGGTTGCGGACGAGAGGTGCAGCTGAACTGATCCTGCTGAGGCTCCGGAGGTGTGCGGCAGAGATTAGAGAGGCTGTGCAGACCAGGCTGTGAACAAGTGAACGGAGGATCGTGGGAGCACCCGACAGGAGCCGCTGACAACGACGGAGCACCTGCTCTTGCCTGCTGCTGCGGGATCGCTACTCTTCCTGAGTTGGCTGCGGTGATTGGGGCCGGGATCCGGAGGCGGCCGGGGCTGCGGAGGCGGCCGGGGCTGCGGAGGCGGCGTGTGGCCGGGCCTGGGTCACGGCTAAGCGAGCTGTGGTTGGCGAGGGTGAGTGCGGGCGGTGGCGGTATGTTGAGCGGAGGCTGATGGGGATCGGGACTGCTGGCGGGTCCGAGGAGTTCGGCAGGGCGCTCTAGTTACGGAGGTGCCGGTGTGAGGCTCTTGGCGGGTGGGCCGCAAATCCCCGGCCTCCGTTAGCGAGTCACTCTGCACTACGTGAACTCAACTCGGCGGGCCAAAGCGGTACAGCCGCCCAGGACACGTGTTGGGCTCTGATGAATGCTCCTAAATAACGGCGGACATTATTGGTGGCACACATGATCGGGCGGCTCAGCACTGCTCTCGAAGGCAAGAGGCATAATCGGTGTGCGCTAGCTCTGGGGTTCTGGTGACACAGCGTAGTAGGCGGGAAGCTGTACCCTGCATTTCACCGCCGCTGCACTACTCTGACCCTTACATCGCTGAGAGGCCTACAAGCAGGCATAGGCGGACTGCATTAATTCTCCATATCAAGGGTGCCCTGCTCACATCTGCTGACAATTAGTACTGTCCCTCGCAAAATGGGCAGGACGGAGAGAAATCAGCCTAAGCTAACGTTTGAAGGACGCAAACAATCACTGTCCACGACGCAGGCCGCATCAGATACTGAGACTGCGGGCGGTGGGGGGCTCCCCAAATTTGGAGGCCATGCTGATAGCTATGCTAAAGACGTTGCAATCCATTGAGGGCACTATGGAGGCGGTTAACCATGGGCTCGACCATATGTCCACGCAACTGGAGAGACAGAACGCGCGAATGGGTGAGGTGGAGCAAAGGGTTTCCGCCACAGAGGATGGTCTCACGACAGTCACAGATAAGGTGCTCAATATGGAACGGGTCCTCTCGCTCATCCAAGCAAAGAATGGGGATTTGGAGGCGCGGTCCCGGCGCAATAACATTTGCGGCACGGGGCTGCCTGAGTCCACGAATGTGGGCAACATGGAAGAATTTATGGAGCGCCTGATTGTGGATATCTTTGGGGCTGACCATCTATCTCACATGTTTATTGTGGAGCGCGCTCATCGCTCCCTAGCTGCGAGGCCGGTGCCAGGCGCGCCTCCGCGCCCCATTATAGCCCGCATCCTGAATTATAGGGACAGGGATGTTATTTTGAGATTGGCACGCGAGAAAGAAACTATTGCTTATCAAGGAAACAAGTTGGCATTTTTTCCGGACTTTACTGTGGCAGTTCAGGCTGCGTGGAGGGAATTCAGCAATGTGAAGCAATTTCTCCGAAAAGAAGATGTACCGTACGCCATGTTGTACCCGGCCCAGCTACGGATAGGAGCACCTTCAGATAATAAGATTTTCACCTTACCAAAAACTGCGATGGAGTACGCCAAGAAACTGAAAAGGCAGAAGCGAGGATCGGCTGGAGCACAGGAGGGAGAGGATGTGAGGTATGAGGACAGTTGAATATTGCACCGATAATAACGTGATGGATAGATTAGCTGGCATACTGATCTGTCATGCATTGTGGTTATAAAGTGCCCTGTTGATTGGGTCTGGGGGACATGGTTGAGCTGATATATTCAGTTGCGATTCTGATCTAGATTAATTGGGTCGTCCTCCTGTACATGTACTATTGAGGGTAACAGGGGTTATGATGCAATGTTTATTTGTGCTTACTTAACTGTTTGGATGTCTTGGAGCGGGGGGTGGGCCATGGTTCCTCCAGTTGTGACAATCAAGAGCTTATTAATGTAACAGGATGCAGGTCACCAGTTGAGGCAATGGATGTCATTACTTGATGCTTGGTCACCTCCTGTTTTTTTTTTACGGGAGGCTTGTGCATCTACGCCCCTTCATATGGGTGTACCCCAAAGGTTGAACGAGGTTGGTAGAGGGGGGTTGGGGAGGGTTGGGGATGGCTTTGGCAGGTTGGGGGTGCTGAAGTGGGTGGTGGGTTGGTGGGGATGAAAAATGGAATTGGGATTTGGTCCTTTTCACTTAGTTGGGGACAGGGGAGGGTATGCGAGTGCAGCTGTGTAAATTGTGAGTTTAAGTTTAGTTATTGGTCATTGAGGGTGCAATGCTCACCTCTCTATCGCAGGTTACAATTGAATTATCTATCTACATATCACGAGTGGCACATCAGTGAGTCCAATGGATAAAGCTGGCAAGATTACTTGGCTCACATGGAATGTACGGGGGTTGAATAGGCCACAAAAGACCAGACAGGTACTAGCGTACTTAAATAGGCATAACGTGCAGGTGGCGTTTTTACAAGAAACGCATCTCAATGGACATGCAGCGGAAACTGTGGCTAAACAGTGGGCGGGGACTCGGCTGGCGACTGCATACTCGTCATATGCCCGTGGCGTCATGGTGCTGATCAGGAAGAATGTTCCCTTTGTGAGTATGTATGTGGAAATTGATAAGGAGGGTAGATACATTATTTTTCATGGCAAACTTTGTGGCACGCTAATCACAATGGTCAATGTCTATGGACCAAATATGGATGATCCTGAGTTTTATGTCACTCTATGGAATAAGGTTTATGCATTGCCACCTTCTGCCATTGTATGTGGGGGTGATTTGAATGTAACTTTGGACCGAGAAATGGATCGGAAGGCTGATCGAATGTACCCGAACAAAAAAGCGATTGTAGCTGGGCGAGATGGTATGCGTGAGCTTGGCTTAGTGTATATATGGCGACTTAGGCACCCTGGCGTGAAGGAGGGGACCTGCTACACCTCTGCACATGATACCTGGTCCCGCCTGGACTATTGGCTGTTGACGAAGGATGTCAGTGGATGGGTAATGAAGGTGGCACATCTACCTCGTACATTGTCTGATCATGCGCCTGTAGTGATGGAGTTGGTGTTGCCGATGCATGCGCCTGCGCCGTTCTCATGGAGATTGAGGCCTGCGGCACTGTTAGATCAGGTGTTTTGTTAAGGCTTGCGTGAGGTGATTGAGGATTACTTTGACAAGAATGTTGGCTCCGTGGATGATGTGGGCACAGTTTGGGAGGCATTCAAAGTCACTGTGCGCGGGGCATGCATAGGTTTGCAGGCTGGAGTGCTTAAATCATTGAGGGACTCTATGGATAGACTAGAGCGTGACTTGCTGGGTCTGGAACGTCAATATGAACGACAGCCAGCGGAATCCACCTTGGCTAGTATCCATCTGAAAGTTACCGAATACAATGAGCTAGCGGAACAGGAGGTGAGACATCTGACTAAGCGCACTAAGGCACGATATTATGGCGAAGGGGGGCGCCCGGGGCGTGGTCTGGTGGACAGAATTAGGGAACCATGGGCTAAGCATTGTGGAGTGCAGGAAATTAGGGATGGGGACAGATCTGTGACTGATGCGGATGGCATTTTGGATCACTTCGTACAATATTATACACAAATGTATAAACATCGGGAGAAGGCTGGGGACGACGAGATAGCACAATATCTGGATGATGTGGCATTGGTCTGGCTGTCGAAGGGGCAACAGGACTTTTTGATGCACCATATAACGGAAGGGGACTCCGGGAGGCAATCGCTGCACTACCAAACGGGAAGGCGGCGGGCACTGACGGTCTCCCGTCTGAATTTTATAAAGAATATATAGATTTGCTCTTGCCTCATCTGGCGACAATGTTTGCTGAGGCACTGGATCCGGGACAACTACCGGCAACGTTTCGTGAGGCCCTTATTGTGGCCCTTCCGAAACCAGGCAAGTCACTGGATAACTGTGAGTCATATCGACCACTTTCATTGATGAACACAGATGTAAAAATACTCGCCAAGGTGTTGGCAACGCGCCTGCGCCTGTTGCTACCAGTTATGGTGTTGCCGGACCAATCGGGGTTTTTTCCTTTGTGCTCCACGGCTCACAATCTGAGAGCACTATTTGCGGTATTACATTTGCTCAAGCCAGATCTTGCAGCAGCAGCAGTGCTGCTGGATGCTGCCAAAGCGTTTGATTCCATAGCTTGGCGCTACATGTTTGCGGTGCTTCATTGAATGGGTGTACCTTTCCTCTTTACGTCTTGGATCAAACTGCTTTATGCAGACCTGGTGGCCCGGGTGCGAGTCAATGGGTGGGTGTCGGCTGCCTTACCCATCCGGAGAGGCACGAGGCAGGGGTGCCCACTCTCACCTCTGCTCTCTGCTGTTTGCCATTATTTTGGAACCATTGGCATGTATACTGCGGCAACGACATGCAGCTTCGGCGCTACGTTTTCACCACAGGCCACTCGCAGTGTCTATGTACGCAGATGATATGGTTCTATACGTGAGGGAGCCGGACAGGTATCTGGAAGGGGTGATCCGGGAGTACATCCGTTTCGAACAATTTTCAGGCTTAGCTATTACTTGGGACAAGTCTGTGATTCTACCGCTGACGGACTGTACAAAACTCTTCGAGCTGGAGTTCCCATTGGCATGGGCCACAGAACCTGTTCGGTACTTGGGGGTCTGGGTGCATAGGGACCCCCAAGAAATAATTCGGGCCAACTATGGGGTGGCGGTTTCGAAACTAGAGGACCAAGGGGCCCGTTGGGCGCGACTGCCCTTATCGTTCACCGACCGGGTTGCCCTGATCAAAATGGTGTTGTTGCCTAAGTTTTTGTATCTTTTTGTTAACATTCCACTCGCCCTGTTGACCCATTTTTTTAACTTACTTCGGTCTTTACTGATCACACTAGCCTGGGGGGGCAAGAAACCGCAGGTGGGATGGGACACTCTGACCAAGCCCTATGAGATGGGCGGGTTTTCGGTACCAGACATGCGTCTGTATTATCTGTGTGCCCAAGCGCACTTTGCTTCCTACTGGATTTCGGCGCCACCATACACACCGCATGTAGCAGTTGAGGCAGGTGCGGTTCATCCGTTGCCTCTTAAAGCCATGATTGTGAACCCACACTCCGTATATGAGAAGGATGAGGTGGATACAGTGCAATGCACTGCTAAAGATTGGTATGAATTGGGGAGACGGGCGGGACGCCTACCGCTGTATGCGCCTGCCATGACTCTATTGCATCATGCTCAGATTTCGGTGTCGAGTGAAGTGGGAGCGGTACAGATATTGCAAGCTGCTGGACTGCAGGTTATAGGGGATGTATTTCCCGCAGGTAAATTCCTCACACTACAAAGTTTCCTGGATCACGGGGGGGATATCACTATGGCTACCTTTACATATGCCAGGCTACGAGCTGCGGTGTGCGGTTTATAGCCGACCTTTCCTGAGGAACCGGTTGCACTGGGGCCACTGCAGCTGCTGTACACTACGAACACTCGTACGAAACTGGTTTCCCGGTTGTATCATGCCTCGCAGATGGATGAAGGGGAAGTGAATGTGACCTCTAGGGGTAAATGGGATATCTGTCTTCCGGAGCCCTTGACGGATGAAGAATGGACTGAGTGCTGCTCTATGACTGGCAGTTTTGCTGCTAACGGTAATTTTAAGCTTATACACTATAAGTTCCTTTATCAGTGGTGCTACACCCCTGCGCAACTTCATAAATATGGACTGCGCGACTCTGCTGGCTGTGTGAGTTGTGGGATGGATGATGCCGACTTTGTGCACTTGGCCTGGACTTGCAATCGTGTATCTGTGTTTTGGATGGGAGTGACTGCCGAGCTGTCTGAGATGACGACTGTTCCCATTGCCTGTGACCCACAAGTGTGTTTACTTGGGATTGTGTCAGGAGTACCGGCAGGGGTGCGAAGATTGGTGGTCCTGTCCTTACAACTTGCCAAAAGAAGGTTGGCTATGTGCTGGGACAGGAGGTGTGCGCCTGACGTTAAGCTTTGGTTGCAGGACCAGGCATACTGCCGTGATCAGTTGACATGCTATCATTAAGAACTGCCTACGGCCTCGAGGCCGCGAGACATTTGGGGCCCTTACACTGCCTATATGCTGACCAAGTTGGCTGATGAATGATACCGGCTGTTAAATGTCTACACCTATGTATTTAATTGGAATTGCGCCACTGACGCTACGGGCATTGCACTCTACGTTGGTTGTCTTTGTGGTATTCCATGTGTGGCCATATATGTATGTCGTCGATCAGGTCATTTGCCTTGGAATGCTGATGTTGTATCTTCTAACGTTATGTAACTGTGATGCCTTAACTGATTTATTGTTCTTTGTTTTCATCATTTCTGTATAACTGTAACACACGCATCCCGGCTGCACTCGGGAATTTGAGTTGTTTTTTTCCTTTGTTGTGTTTTGAAAACTGATAAATAAATATATAAAAAAAATATATATATATATATATATATATATGAGAGTGGCTCACTGTCTTTTTCTTCTTGGATCACAGAGGGTGCTGTCAGTAATGTATCTGTGCTTCCCTTTCGGGGGCTAGGTTTCAGGGTGCTGTTGAAATTCCCTACGCTGACAGTTGTTGTTTGACAACACTCGAACATCTTGTTTAGAAGGAGGGTGCCTTGTGTTCTACTGCTTACTTGCAAGCAGGGAATGCTCCTATTTAGATCTCCTTGGCCGTTTTGTAAGAAGTCCAGCTTAGGTTCTTTCCTTCCTATATGTTTTTACCAAATTACAGCTTTCCCCATTTATGATTTGCTCAGAGTTTATAAAGGAGTTTGGCAGTTGAAAAAGAGGAGAAGTTTGCTGGAGAATAAGGTATGGAGATAAAGGTGGCGATATCGCATTGGTTGGAGTCGTAGAGAGTAATGAAGGTAGTAAGCCAGTAAGTTTATTGTTGCTTGAAAATAGCACTGCTCCAGCATTTTAAAATAAAAAAAGGCAAATTATGTAAAAAGATTTGTCTGGTTTGGGCAGGCTGCATGTTTAGAATCTTGGTGATTCCCATTTATTTCTTGTCTTCCAATTTTATGCACATGATTTGATAGATCTATTAAGGGTCCTTCACTGATTTGGAGGTTTGATTTTACTTTGCATTTTGCTTCTTGTGTGTTCTTTGCCTTAGCCGGTGTACTATTTTCCCTTGTTTTTTTACCTGACTTCTTCATTTTTACCGTCAGTGCTGGTTCATCCATGGGCTTTTCTGTTCTCATGTTTAGGAAACTCCTATCTACTTAAGTGTGAAGGTTTGCATTCCAGGGACTTAGATGGTAAGTTTGGTTTTTGTCAGGTGGGTGCAAGCCTGCTATTTTGGCCTCCGAGGTCTGAGGATCTTACTGTTGTCCCAGGAGGAGAAGGTGAATTTGTGTTTTCCTGTGCTGTTGTCCCTCTTTTTAGTATATGACAGATCTATGATCTTTGATAGCTGCCTCTGGCTTGGTCTTGACCTGATGCTAGATATCTTGACAGCTACTCAGCCACCTCTGTTGAGTGATCAAATGCAGATACGCCCGGGTACATCGATTGAATCGAAGCAGCAGTTTCAAAATTGGCCCTCTCAAACTCATAGAACTAATCCGGCAACTCTCTGATAGGCAGGAGAAGCTTTGGAGAAGAAACTATAATTCAACTATGTGATTTGGTGATCCTGTTGAGTTCTGGAGATGGACTCCTTTTGTCTCTTCCTTGCCGTTTGTCTTTTTGCTTTTTATTTCTACTTTTTAAAGTTGCATTAATTGGCTTTATTGGCTATTTTACACATGTAAGATCCAGAGGGCTCAGGTGGTATAATTTCACTTCTGGCAGGTTCATCTTGTACAGCAGGACTGGCTCCACTGGCTCACCAGCGGCAAAAGGAAAAAATAGTGACAGGTGAGTACAACCATTGTTACTATAAATTCCCTACACACCACAGTGAGGTTTGTGAATTTAGAACTATTTATGTACTCGGAACGGTCATGGGCTATCCTGATATCTTCAACAAAACTCGCTAGAATGAGTGCTCCTTGAGACAGATTGATAGAGCCAAAAGTGAGCACTACACGATGTAACGCTTTCCCTGAACTCTCTCCTGCTATGCTCCCTCCCTTACCTGCCTGGTCATCCCATGCATTCAAGCAGATACACATCTGAGTAGGCCATACTCCTCCTGAAATGTGTCTGCCATTCGCGTCCCACTGTTGGTGTCCCATCTTCTCTACAGCGATGCCCTTGTCCTGGCTGACCTCTACTAGGTTAGCCCCGTTTACCCTCTGAGTCGTAGGCTCCCTTTAAGCCACTCTGGTCCTTATTCTCCGACTCACCTTCAATAGCCTTCCTCACTGCATCCTCCGAAATGCTGCAGGCACCTCCTTCCGGTCTTCTTCATGGAATGTAGAGTAGTCTTCTGCTCAGGGGTGAGCTGGTAAATGGCTAGTAAGAGAGATAAGGCAGGTGGAGACGGGTAGGCAGGCCTGGTGCAGTGACATGAACACAGTGCGGCAATCAGGTGATGGCGAGTAGTAGACTTGTTCCCTCTCAGCCCGCACCACACCTCGACCAGGCGAAGCGGCTATGACCCCTTTACTTCAAAGGAATGGAAGTTTCAGTGGGTGTAATGCTCTGTGATGAGGATGGTGCCACAGATCTCGCCTCCTCACTCTCTCAGAAGCCCTCAGGCCCCCTACTCAAGTAATCCCCACGCTTGGTCCTCAGTGCGGCAAGTTCTGTGCTTTGCTTCTCTCACCAGCTCTCTGACTTCCTCAGCATCTGTTGTTAGTAGCACACAAAGGTAGGGGGCAGGACAATGAGGGATGAAAATTGCTTTAGAAGCAACCAAAAAAAACTGGCTTCAATCAGCTTTACAGAAATTCAGTTGTTTGATAACTGTCTAAATCTGCCCTAGCTCCGGGTCATGGCTTTACTTCTTTTTGGCAACTGTTTGTTTGTTTCCTGGTCAGTTGACTTTTTCTCAGACTTACAAGTTAATTGTCCCTATATTTTGGTTCCCAGCTTGACAACTAGCGTGTTCTTGATTGCAGATCGGCTCACATGCATAGCACATGTTGTTATCTTCATCACTTTCTGTGTGGGTCTGTTCATGTTGCACTTTTTTCTACTGAAGCTTGTCGTTGTATGCCTTTGATTTTGTAGACGTTTTTGTGCTTGTAACTTGCACTGCTCAGTTCCTTTTATTCCAATTTTCACCTTCTGATGTAGATCAGTCTGATTCTTAGGTATATTTTAATGTTATTCGGGGATGACTGCATTGTTTCAAATTGTTATGCCACATTTCAAAACTTTCTGTGTTGCTGAGGTGTTAATTCGATATTCTTTAGAAGAATTTAGGGGCATATTACCAACAACTAGCGATAATTTTTGTCTCTAACTTGTTTAGAGACAAAAATTATCGCCACACATCGGCGATTTTTATCGCAGATAAACCTTGCTATTAGCAAGGTTTATCGCAAATGCGATAAAAAACGGCCGCAATGCATGAATATCGCTGAAAAGTCAGCGATATTCATGCATTATCGAGCAAATGCTCTTAGTCATGTTATCCACCTCCCATTGGATAACATGGCTAAGAACTGCTCAGGGCAGGTGTTAGCTTTTGGAGATATTCGTGCTTAGCGCGAATATCTCCAAAAGTTGGTAATAGGAGATAGCGATGTTAGCGACTGTTTCCAGTCTCTAACATCTTGGCACGCCCACTTTGCATGTCATTAGTGATAAATATCACTGACATGCAAAGCGGGGCCCAAGATGGTCGCTATCTCCTATTAGCTGTCGCTAACTGGTGTTAGCGACAGCTTGGTAATAGGGAGATAATTTTATCTCCGCTTTCTTGGCTTTTAAAGCCAAAAAAGCGGAGATAAACCCCCTTGATAATATGCCCCACAGTCTCTACTTTCTCCCTACTCTTGCTGCTCTTTTCATGACAGAATTTACCTCATCAGGTTTCTGCCCTCCACGCCCTTGGAGGGGGAATTGATTTAGCATTTTCTTTTCCAGTTATTTTTAGTTGATGTTCCTGTGCTTTCTGTGTCTCTTACTTTTGCCTCCCTTGTAAAGCCATGGTTGTTTTTTTCTGCCAGTGACTGAATATTTTGGTCGCTGTTAGTTCATATATACCATTCATGTCCTATAATTTCTTCATTGAAGTCCAGTTTCATCAATGTCTTAGCACATTTTATTATTTCTTGCCCTGAACATGGTTTGCAAAGCTAAATATGCCTATTGGGGTTCTATTTAGGTGACCTATTTCCCCTAGTGAAGGGCATTTTAATGGGGTTTGCTTGGTGTGGTTCTTTTTCAACTGACCTCCAAAGTTTTGGTGTAAACCAGTGAGGGTTAGGGCTCAGCAGATTTGCAGACCATTGCTTTCACTATGGTCCACCTTGACTCTGGTTTAGTTGTGGTTCTCTACTTTTGCATACATTCTTTTCGTGATCCATAGTAGTAGGTTATTGGCTGCCGGAGTTGGGAAACTCAACCAGGTTTCTTCCATGACTAATGCCTTAGTTGTAGTTATTAAACATTTTTTTAAAGTTTCTTCAGTGTCCTTCTTCGCTGCCAATATCACCTTATCTTATCAAACTTAATTTTGATGTTTTTGTTTGTCCATAGGCCTCGGCGCAACTCCCATAGTGGGAGTCTACCCTCGCGGCTTTCTGTTCCTTAGATAAATATCTGGGTACCTTAGTTTGTACTGTTCATTTACTGCTGTTTGCCTCAGGTGTCTTGTAATTTGCCTTCCCTCCCATTTGATTGAACTGGTGCTTGATCTCTGGTTCTTCCATGTCAGGTAAGCTGATTCCTGTATGCTATGCAAATTTTATGGTGTTTTATGTCTTGGTTTTTGTACTGATTTACATCCTCTTGGTGGTGCAGCAGGAACAATTGAATTAGTGGTTATTGGGTCAGGATGGGTCATAGGAACACTGTCCTAGTAGCATTGCAAGGTACAACCTCTTGAATTAAGGTGCTAGCTCGATTCACCCTGATGGTAGCACTTAAGCAGGTTTTTTCTTTCTAAAGTGCTAGGCAGAACAGCCTCCAATGTCTGTACCGATTTTGTCCTAGTTGGGTTATTTGGGTTATTCAGGCGAGTGCAGCTTCAAGAGGTTAGACAGCTTACTGATTTTATTAAATCTGGCTTTCAAACTGGAAGATCCCAGGTTTCTGAAAGCTGAAAGCTCTCTGGCTGTCTTCTTACTACAAAGTTATTCTTAGTCAGGGCGGGCTTTAGCGCTGATGGCGCCCAGTCTGACAATGTTTGTTAACGCCCCCTAATGACTACCTCTGCCATGGATTCCCCTACTACCACCCTTTAACAGTGCCCCTCAAGTCTCCATAACCCCTCTCTCAGATGCATTTAATTTGTTTTAAAGCATCATTTATACCAGTGTAGGGTTTCAGAGCACTTTTCATCAGACACACTATACAGAGACAATCAATCACAGGTGTGTAAATCAGTGCATAGGAAATGTGTAAGACAGAGGACCATAAGCTGTAGGAGTCACATGTCACCCATACTGGTAGACAGTACAGTTTAATAGTACTTGGTCTGGAGAATCACAAACTCAGAACTTAAAACGTGACACCATGGCATGAGGTTCTCTTTAATAATCAGAATTGATTTCTATCCGAATAAACCCTTTTTTCAACATTAGGACAAAAGTGAAAATAGCATAATGCTCTAATTTATACTTTCTAGTTTGCATGCAGCTCTTTGATAGTGGGTAATAGCACACTGTTCTATGTTAGGATTTTTAACTGCAAGTAACAAAAGGATCTCTGTGACAAAAGCAGAAACCCACTGAACCATGGGCCAGATGCATCAAAGGGTTCTGCCCATTCTGTGTCTATGGGAAAATGTGTTCATGCATATGGCCCTATTTACATTATATTCACTTTGTGATTGGCATGGTACACGTTCTTTGTAGCAGGCATATTAACCCACTGCACTACATTACCATTAGTCAAAACTTCCACTAGACTAACCCTTGATCTCTCTCTAGGAAGAACATTATTCACCAGAGCTGTCTGGATATTTATATTGTTGCCCGAAACTTGCTGAAGGCCAGGAAGGAGGCAGCAGGTGCGTTCAAACCATAATATACTTGCAAACATGGCCCCCCATCCACAGTCAGCGCCCGATGCAGTTGTACCTGTCGCACTGCGCCTAGAGCCGACCCTCCTTTTAGTCCATGTGCTGCAGTACTAGCTGAAGATGCAAAAAAATCCACAGTAATGTCGAAAGAAGTGACAAAGAAAGAACTGGAGTTTGTCAAAGCACAAGCAGAAGCTGACATATCCTGATTGCAGAAAACACCGGAATTTAAGAATATAGCATCATTTCGGTGGATTGATAAAACACTCATGCTCATCATAGTCACTATGGAAATGAAAGAAAGCTGTAACAGCTACTGCCGATTGTAGGCCTACGGCTAAGAACACACACATAGGAAGGGGCTCTGGTCTTCTGTGAGAAACCTGCCAGGTAACAACTTTGCAAATAGTTCGGAAAAGGGAGTTCTCTGGTAAGTAATGCCACCACGTCAGTGTCAGGTGATGCCTTATTGTGCATGCGCAGCCCAGCTGCAGCAGGATTAGGGAAGGACGATATATCTGCCACGTCAAAAGGAGTATGACCACCACCTTTGCTTTGGCCTTGGACTCTGGGCTGGTTAGGAATCACAGAAGCCGGGATGGCAACACCAACATGGTGATTTGAATGGCGATAATGTCACGAGGGTAAGGACCTCGTTATAAGACAGCTACCATAAATACCCGTTGATAAAGAGCCGAGGGTTGAAATGCCTAGGGCAGGGATCTTCAAACAGTGGGGCGAACCCCCCAGGGGGAGCCTCGAGTGATCCGAGGGGGGAGGTGCACCAGATTCTGGCCAAAAGAAACATTATGCTGATAACAGTGTTTTGTTGTAAACTGAAAAAAAGGAGCTGCATTAATCTGCTCTGTATTGGGCCATCACTAACATCTTTTGTCATTTATATCCTAGCTAGATAAATGTGTCAAAAGGGAAGGGATTCCAAATATTCATCAACACCCCTCCTCCCCAACCCCATTTCTAATAATCCTGCTGTTGATACTTTTACATGTTAGTAACGCCTGCCTGACCAGAATAGTATATTCGGCAATCATGTATTCGATTTCATTTTTACAACGGTAACCAAACATATTTGCTGTGTTTGAATAAGTCTAGACATACTTGAACATTGCCAATTTAAGAGAATAATTGTGAAAAAATCGAAGGGTGGCCCTACTTATTATTTTTTCACTGGTGGGGGGGTGGGGCATTAAAATGTTTGAAGACCACTGGCCTAGGGGCTTTGAATGGAAATAGATTATAATCCATTGAAATAAAGAAAATTAAAATCATGAATCTGCAGTCAAATGAAAGAAGGAAAGTAAATGATTAATAATGCGTGATCAACAAAAAAATATTAGGAAAGATTTTCTTATTATAGTTTGGTAATGACTTTCAAGTAACTGTAATCAAGTATACTAATTAAAAATACATTAGAGTACTGTGGTGCCCACACTATTGCAGAGTCTCCCCCTCAAGAATCTTTTAAATGAAATAAAATGTCATGATAATGACGTAATCAGCACAAAGAAAGCTCAGCTGCAAAAGGTCTCACCATTTTGGAAAGTATCCTGAAATCAATAGCATCACAAATGTCAGAAAATACGATTTTCATACCTCGGATAACAATTTCACAACACTTGGGTGGTCATTTTGATGGGGGGCAGACTTTGTCCGCCCGCCATCCCGACGTAAAAAGGGACAGCCCACCATAAGAGAAGGGGTCCCGTGGGGGCCGTTAGGATGCACCCTCCACACTGGCGGGCGCATCCCGCATTTCTGACATTGCGGCGGGTGGTGCTGAAAGCACCGCCCAAGGTAATGCTAAAAATGCACGTCATGCAATCCAATGTACAACGTGACAGGCACTGCGCGGTGCCTGCCACATTGTACATTGAAATGCAGGGGGGTACCATAGGTACCCCCCATGTGCACCCCCCACCCCTCAAGATTCGTTGCCGCAATGGTAATGCATGTGTCTGTTCATATCATAATATGGATGGCGGTGCCTACCAGACACCGCCACCATATTAAACTCTTTTCCGCCCGGTCGACTTGTGGTCCCGCCGCCATAGTACTATGTCGGGGGTAAATGGGGGGCGGGCGGGGACAGATGTCGGGTGGATCGTCACCGCCCACATGGCAGTGGCTATCTGCCCGACATCCTAATGGGGCCCTTGGCATGAAATTAACAATAAAGGCATTCTAAAGTGAAAATCAGACCCATTCACTTCCACGATATACACGGGAGTCGCAATGGTGACAGCAATTCTGGCCATTTGAACTTTGGAGCGGCAATTATTTGCGCTCCGCTTCCTGGTACTTACCAGTCTCCACTACATTTGTTTGTTAACTACTTTTACCGGATTTAACTACAGCCGGGACGGAAGTAAAACCGGCGGAGAGCTTCTGTCTACATTTCATTAAGCTGCCTGTTCGAGCCCTGATGAAGTCTAGGGTAACTTCCTGACGAAACACACGTTGGCTGGGCACCAAGAGTAAACCTTAACTGTAGAATTACTTCAATCAACATTTTTCATTGTGCTTGTGCTTGTGTTGTGTGATTTTCTATTGCGTACAGTATTTATACTATTAACCCAAGAACGTGTGCACAGATATATTTGTATATACAGACCCATTCAGATGTTGCCATCACTTTTGGATCTAGAAAACAGTTGACAAAGTACAAAGACCAACAGTACTAAGACAGTCCATCCCTTTTGTGCTCATTTATGGGACTCTATGCTCTGAGTTTCAAGATATCAAATATGCATTCAGTAATATATATATATATATATATATATATATATATATATATATATATATATATATATATATATATATATATATATATATATATATATCCACGAAATCCACGTTCGAATTCCCACAAAGGTGCGGCATCCTCCCACACCTTAGAGAGACGCAGACACGGTCCAGTTTTGTGCAGTCAATTTATTGCGAGCAGGCACAACGCATATATATATATATATGGTCGAGCAAATTCTGCAAGCTCTTTGGTGAGGGCTCACCGCAGCCTCTTCACCTCCGGTTTGTTTATGGCTCCCAAGCAAGGATTGAAGACTTCATCTTTCGTTAAAAGAATGTCTGACGCGTTTTGGGGCCGAAAACCCACCCCTTCTTCATGGACTTAGGAAAGGAAGACACCAGGCTCAGCTCGCGTTTCACGAATGCATTTTATTCGGGAAGAAGGCGTCGTCCACCCTGAATGGGTGGAGTTACGACATCTGGAATCTTGGAAGTTGTAGTCCTGCGAGTCGAGTAGTTTGTTGAACCCTTGAGTAGGTTGGCATTTCCTTGCATTAATGATGTCATTAATAGCCTTGAGTAGGAGGGGAGGGCAGGCTTCAATGATTAAGAAACCATGCTGCTTAGAGCCATCAATGGATATCTTTCAGACTTATTCAGAAGACGCATGTTGAAAGAGACACCAAGTTTAGATAAAGTGCTAATGGAGGCAAGGGCAGAAGAATGTGCAGAGAGACATGCCACTGATATGGAAGCTGGTATAGCACAAGATTAAACAGCATTGATCATGAAAAGCAGGCATACGCACAAGGTAGATGCACACAAGTTGACATCTACAGAGAAGAAAAACTTTTTTTTTTTTCGATGTGGATTTTCATTTCCCCATGAAGGTGAATGTCTGGCCATGGAACAAACATGCAAAGACTGCAGGAAAGAAAACCACTTTGTAACAGTCTGCAAAGCGAAAGGGGAAACAAATGTGTCACAGTGAGAAGAGAAAATGGGCACCAGAAGGTTCTAGAAGTATTCACCCATGCCCAAAAGACTAGAAAGTAATATCAGTTACAACAAGTAGAAACCAGACAAAGGTGATCATCATCAAGTTCACCTTACAAAGGTTCTTCAACATCATTATTAAGTGCCAGAGAGGAAGTTGGATGTGTGCTGAGGCACAAGTAGGTTTGGCTGCTTGCAAGAAAAAACAGAACACAAAGGCAAACCATCAAATAAAACAACTTAATTCATTTATACACTATACACTGTCCCAAGATTGCAATATAAGTCAAAAATTGCTCCACAACCTTTATCATAGACAGTCGTACATAGATTAACATCATGCCAGTTGAAAAGTTCAATAGATTGTCTTTGGTGCTACACCTCAATCCATCAAACACACTGGTATTCATGTGGGAAACTTCTAAACCATTGCAGAGACAGGGGTCATTCACAGAGACAATGCCTGGAAACGTCAATCCACGTTTTTCAAGGAACTTCTTCCAACGCATTTCTACTCAGTTTCGCTATGGCTCCTGATATGGGACTGATATATCTCAATTACAACCTCCAGGCTCAACCTGAAATTGTGAGTCAGTTCTCGTCTTTGTCTCATGGCAACTTCACATTAATGAAGATATACACCCTGCTGCCCAGTAGCACAGCAGAGTTGCTTTTGACTTGCAAGAAGCCATTGAGGAAGAGCTAGAAGCACTGTTGAAGCATGACATCATTGAGCGCTCCACTGGTCCTACACCATGGGTCTCTCCCATAACATTATTGTACCAAATGACAGTGGATGTGCAGTGCTCATCTGTGTTGATATGCGCCAAGCCAAAAAAAGCAATAGAGAAAGAAAGACATTCTGGTAACCACATAGCGGACATGATCATGCAACTGAACAGTGCCAAAATCTACCAATTTCTTGACCTGCATAAGGGATATCATCAACTCAAGTTTGAAGAGATTTGTAGGTACGTCACTACATTTTTAGCTCATATTGGTTTGTTCAGATACAAAAGGTTGAATTTGGGAGTGTCATTAACTGCAGAAATATTTCAGGATGTTATATGTTGAATAATTTAACTTGGAATGCATGCTTTTAATTACAGTGATGACATCGTTGTATTTGGGCCAACGCAATAAAAGCATTCTGAGGCACTTACACAAGTATGTCAGTTACATGCTGATGCAGTTCTCACTCTGAATGCAGCAAAGTGTGAAGTTTCACAACACCAACCTCACTTTCTTTAGCCACATATTCTCTGATGGGGGAATGACTCCTGACCCAGATAAAGTGAAAGCACTGTCAGCTGCTTGCCCGCCACAAGATGGTACCGTGATGCGATTCTTCTTATGCATGGTCTGTTATTGCTCAGAGTACATTTGTGACTTTGCTACTGTTAGTGCCTCTTTAAGAGACTTGACAAAATGAAATATCCATTTCCAGTGTTCGGCTGAATGTGCTAAAAGCTTCAAAAGAATAAAATATGTGTTTGAGAATGCAGGCGAGATAGCCTTTTTTTACCCCAAGTTACATATTAAGATCACAGTAGATGCGAGCCCGGTTGGGCTGGCATCATTCCTTGTCCAACATAATGGTCATCCGAATGTTCAGAGACACATTGTGGCCTATGCTAGTCAGAGCATGGCTGACACAGAACTGGCCTATTCTCAGCCAGAGAAGGAGAGTCTGGCTGTAGTGTGGGACTGCGAACATTTTCATTGATTTCTATACGGTAAACAATACACTATCTTTACAGATCATTAAGCGCTGCTCACCATGTTCAGAAACCCGAAAGCCAAGATGCCTCCTTGCATTGAGAGGGGGGGGAGTGCAACTGGAAGAGTACAACCATGCAATTGTGCACTAGCCGTGTAAAGATCGGAACCCTGTTGATTACTTTTGACGAGTAACTTCACTATGTGGTCCTGCTCACCAGCAGCCCTATCCATTGAACAGAATATTGCTGCTACCAATGCCAACAGGAACATGCTTATCCTCAAAGTTTCCTTTCAACTCAAGCATGGAAGAAGAATGCTTGACCTGTTGCCGATAATGTTCAATTAATAAAATTCTGAAGTGTACAGGATGAACTGTCCATTACCAGGGAAGGTGTTCTGCTCAAGAATTGTCATGCCTGAGAGCCTAAGACAGTAAGTTATTGAACTAGCCCATGAAGAACATAGTGGCATTGTAGAGAACCAAAAGAGCCCTAAGAGGCCAGGGGTGGTTGCAGTACCTAGATGAGCGAGTGGAGCGGGAACTAAAAGAATATCATCTTTGCAACTGTCTTTCCCTAAAAGTGAAGCAGTAGCCATTGACAATGTCTGACCTCCTTGTGCATGCTTGGGAAAGAGTTGCAGTTCATTTCTTTGTGCCTTTAGGAAACAGACAACATGGCAGAAAGAATGTGCAGAGAGACATGCCACTGATATGGATCAAGGGATGAGTATGGACATCATTATATAAGCAAGCCTTTGTTAATAAAGAGGCTGTTTTGAATTACTCTTCGCAATTTTTATAGTTAGTCCTGTGTTCCGCTGTCAGTTACATGGTGCTCCTGCTATGCTAGGATTGAATAGAGATACAGTGAATAGTAGGTTATCATGTACATTTTTTTTCTTTCCCTACGTTTCCTCACAGAGCGGTGCCTCCATTGTCCTTAGCCGCGGCCAGATGAGGTGAGGTCTTATCCTCATATAAGACAGGTAAGCATGTATTATACGCATTGAAAAAATGGCACAATTAATTTTTTTGACTGGCCATTATAGTAGTAATTCTTGTTGTGGGTCCTGAAGTACTTTATGAGATCGTACCAATCTTACATTGTAGATCATTGTACATTACTCGCTTGCAGAAATTATCAACGGTCCGCCTCTTACAGAGGATCTGTTACCCCTGATTACAGGTGAAGAGGTTGTATTAGTTCCAACCCCTTTATACACATATTTTCTCTCTATATATATATATCACTTTCTTGCAGTAGCAACATTTCTGTGGTCCTGAAGTAGGCATAGGATAACATGTCAATTTTTTGCTGAAACATGTTGACCCTTCACATCTAGACAGTCATTTGTTAAAAACTGTCATTTGCACTGTTTTTAGGTTTGATCTTTGAGAGATATTCATAAACGTTTTTGTCTCTCATCAGTTAATTTTAACTCACTTTTCACAAACACTTTTGCACTGCACTTAGTATTCCCACACAAATCAACTATTCACTTTTGAAGGTCCAATCATAGCATGATTTATCGGTGTAATTTATATAGCTATATAAAACATCCGCAAGCTCCCCTTTCCTTTTGAAAGGGTCGCAGCCCTTAGTGCCACTAGTGTGACACTAGGAGGAGACTCAGATGATGAAGCATGTCACCATTGGTGAGGGATGGGAATCTGTCCTATTATAAGATTTTTCCTTTAGTATTCTGCAAGAGTTACATAGGCCTATGGTTACGGTTTTGAGGCATTTTGTGGTTCCACTTGCTTGTATAGGGGATATTGTTGTTGTGTATTTAACATCTCATGGTAGTCATAGATGAGAATTCACACTTTCCTTTACTAGATACGTTATCATCAACAAACCATGACAAGGTCATCGAGCAGCTGAATGACATCTTTGCAACGTGGGTTATCCCTGCCATTCTCAAATCTGATGTTGGTATGCCATTCAATAGCAAAGAATTCAAGGCGTTTCTCTGACTAAATGTCAAGCATCCAAAGAGTACAGTGCTGAAGAATGATTCATGAGGAAAAGTAACATGACTGTTGTTTGTAAAATTTTTTAACACAGGAGGAGATGTAGTGTGGTGAGACTGTGCACTAGGACCCTTGGGGTTCTGGGCAGACTCAACAGAGGTTGTGTGGTATTAATGGTTATGACGTAATGAGAGTGTATTGTGTGTTTTTATGCTGAGGAACAAAGACATCTGTTACAGGCCTCCTTGTGTGGCATACTCAATTGCATGCTCCAGGGCTGGGGAGGACACTCCGCTAAAGGGGCTCCTCTTTTCCAGAGGTTCTAGACTGGTGTTTAGCCCCTCCCATGCTGTTGACGAACCCCAGCCGTCACGCTCCGCAGTGCTCATGTGCGGATGACGGCTGGGGTTCGTCACGGCCCCGCCCTGTTCTTTTGTTTACCGCACAGCGTAAAAATCACGGCTGCATGGAAGGGGTTAGACAGCCACAGGAATAACAGATAGGTAAGTTCACAAGTCTTGCAAAGCAATTAAGACATTTATGCCTGGGCCTTGCTTATTTATCAGACATGTCCATGAAGGCTGTCGAAACCTACTGAGGAGTGGGAGTTTATGAACTTTTATTAAGAATGGGGGCCGCAGCCATGACATACTATTGTAGTTGAAGTTTTCAATGCTGCACAAGGACCAATGTGCATCTCCTTGCATAGCATTGTAAAACAAAAGTACACAATGCAGTGTCTTGTCATTTGTTGCATTACACTGCATCAGGTAGACATTGCATGGTTGGAGCATGAGCATTCCCATGCGTACACCAATGTATTTTGACACAAACTCAGATTTAGTAACATCATGTTTGTGCCACAATGGTACACCTACCCAAGAGGAGAATAACGAGGACAAATATATTTATTTTTCCTTGTCACTTCCTCTTTCCATATGTGATGCATTTTGCAGCACACATATAAAGAGGCATATGCCTCTAAGGGTTATTTTTGTACAGGAAAGTATCCCTTCTCCTAACGCAGGCATCCTTGCACCAGGGAGCAGGGGTACCTGCAATGGTGCCAGCATAATGAGAGAGCAGAACTGTGCCATATCCTGGTAGATATGGTGCTGTTCTGCTCTCCCCTTTCATTAACACAGCACAGCAAGTTGCTTACTGCATTATGTTGCATGACATGTTAGTAACTCTGCCACAGGATATTGTGCCTTCCATCTTCTTCTTAAGTCCACAACACTGGACATGCTCATCTCCTGACAGTCACATCATATCATGCTATAAACCTTTCTCCATGTTGAGTTCTAGAGTGAATAATTCAAGCTTATGTTTGATGGCCGTCATTATCAAATCCTACCTGCACTTCACCTCTTGAGCACTCACCACGGTCAGTATCTGTGAAATTTGTATAACAAAGTCACATAATACTGTAAGGGCATTTGTGATATAAGAATATCTTACTCAGGAATTTATCCCATCGAATTCACATGGTAGCGTAAGCACATCTGTATGCACGTCGTTGCAATATGACTGTTTAACTTCATATTTTGCACAGTCCCAGGAGCAGGTGGTGTTCACTGCTTGTTTGCTGTTGGAAAAACTTTAAGAGGGAAACATAGAAGATAGGAGAAATGCACAGCGAGCATAGAATTTCGAATTTGATAGTTACTGGTTTGTCCACCTGGAAAATTTAATATGGACCAATATAGTGCAGTCTAAATTTCCATGACCTGTGAGCCACGAGTCTTGGTCGTGAACAATACTTGTTATTTAGTGTGTATGCTGAGCCTCGAAATTCAGGGCCATATGTATCATCAAACTATTTTGCATTTCCTAAATAGTGAATTTTAAGGAATCGCTATTTAGGAAATGCAAAATGGTATGTATGAACAAAATCGCATTTTATTTGCGATTCCTTAAGCTTCCTTATTTGCGAATTCGCATTTTGCGAATTCGCAATTAAGGAATAATTTCCAATGCATTCCTATGGGCCAGGAGGCCCATAAGAATGAATGCAAAATAATTCTCAAATTGCGAATTCGCAATTTGCTAATCGCAATTTGAGAATTATTGCAAGGATGCAGGGGTGTCTCAAGGATAGCCTGCTGCACCCCTGAAAAGAACATGTGTGTGCATATGGCGCACATACATGCCCTATGGGCATGTGTGTGCATCATATGCCACCTTTAAAAATGCCAATTTGTGCATTTCTGGAAGAATTCACAAGTTACCATCAACTTAAAGTTGGTGGTAATTTGCGAATTCTTAAACAAAATTCGCAAGCTAAAATTGCTACATACATAGCATTTAAGGAATCGCAAATTTGCTATTCCCTAAATGCTATGGAAAAATAAGGAATCGCACAAGTTTGCAATTCCTTATTTTGGGAATGTTTCATACATTCCAAAACGTGCAAAACAGCCGTTTGCGAGTCGCAAAGGCCGAAATTCTGCGAATTCCGGCCTTTGCGATTCAAAAACGGCTTGATACATATGGCCCTCAGTGGCTCAGTAAGAAAATTGTATGGCAGATTTACCAGGATTCGGCTTCAGGAGAGCATCACTTTTGTGGTGCAGCCCGACGCAGAAATCCTTTTTGGGATTATTAAGCCATGCAAAATCACTTTGCATGGTTTAGTAAATACTGTGGGGCTCATTTACAAACCCCATGCGTCGCCGGAACATCACTGTTAATGATGCTCCAGCGGCATAGACTGCATAGATATGGTGTGAGGCAACACATTGCAAGTTGCCGCTTTGCCTCACACTGCAATAGGGAGGCATGCCATCAGCATTACGGAGAGTGTTTCCATGTAACACCCATGGCATTTGACACATTCCCAGATTTACAACATGCTGTAAACCTGGAAATGCCTAGGTCTCCCCAGGGGTGGCATAAAGATTGTTTTAGTGAAGGAAGGTGTCCTTTCCTGTACGAAAACAGCCTGTTTTCAATGCAGGCACCCTTGCACCATGCACAGTGAAAAGATACAGCAAACATCCTGCCCTTTTCTTTTGACGAAGAGTAGTGCAGCAAATTGACGTGCAGCGCTGCCCTGTGTCAAATTGTTGTAAATAAGTCCCAAAGTAAAGCAAGGCACCCCACAGTGTTACTTTGCGGTGGGTAGGCATTACACGGGACAAGGGTGCCTGTGCTGGTGCTAGGCAGGACACAGTGCGACAGCGCTGAGAAAGACCAAACATGCACAGTATTTTAGTTTATTTGGTGCATTTCTGTTCACTCCTTTTCACGCTACGCTGTGCAGTAAGTTGCCTTGCTGTGTTCTGAGAAAAAATTGTAAATCTGGCCCTTGGTTCAGGTAAAATGGCCTCCTTGTTACTATTATATGACTTTGTACATTGATTTGCTTCATGTTTGGATGTTAATCTAAATCATAATAGAAAGATGACACCAATAGTGAAGTGTGCACTGCATTATCATAAGTGAACTCTTCAGTCCGTAATGACTCAGCTTAGCCGATATAATTGTACAACAGAAAACACTACTGCCCTTGTAGAAGTGAAGGATTGTTTTAAGAAAACAGTGTCTAATGTAGGTTTGGTTTAGTTAGCATAATTAGGCAGTATTAATAATTGGAGCAAAGAGCATTTTTATGTGTTGTGCATAGGTGCCCGCATTCATGATATGCCTCACTTCTTTTCATAAATAATCAAAATTCAGCTTCCACCCATGGTCTCTGTCCCTTTGTGAAAAAGCAGGTTATGTTTCACTTCTAAGGAAGGAATTTACTTGTATTTCAACAGTTCCAGGCTATCAGGTAATCTATTTGTTTTTGAATGGGCAGAAGCAGCTCTTTTGTTCTTTTGTGTGTTTGCATACCATTTCTCCTGTGTCACAAATTACGAATTTATTGTAATGAAAATAATGCTCAAGTATGTGTTATTATGACATTAATAAGGTTCTTTTGCTTTCTGTAAAAATATACTGAGAACTGGAAAATGAGCGTTTTCTTAATTGTTTTGTCTGAGCATCGAAACACGGGATTCTCCATTTCCTGCCTATTGACACTCCTTAATTGATTAAGGATGGAACGTCAACAGTTTTGGTGTCAGAACGAGGGCAATATCTAATTAGTGTTAATTACAGCTAATTAGAAGGCTAATTAGTGGATAATTAGGACCTCAAGATGGAGAATCATGAATGCAGGGAAGTGGTGGTTCATTCTCCCAAGTCTGGTGAAGGTGATCTGGTGGTGCAGAACAGAAGGTTGGATTGGTGCACATTAACCCCTTCACAGCGACGGCAATTTCACCGCAGTGCTAGGGGGTGTCGCACGGCTCACCTGCGCTTGTGACGGAACCGCTCCGTCACGCGCCTCGGTTGAGTTGTGCTAGTGATGGAACGGTTCCGTCACGAACGCGCCCGCTCAATAGAACGCGCCGCGCAGGCGCAAAATCAGCGCCGCGCAAGCGCGTCGAGCGGGCCGTGATGGAACCGTTCCGTCACTAGCACAGCTCATCGAGGCGCGTGACAGAACGGTTCCGTCATAAGCGCCGAAGGGGTTAATAGGGTAGTATGTCTTCCATGGTATGATTCACAACAGGTGTTTGTGCATTTTGAAGATTGGCTCGTGCTGTGTTATGGTATTGTGTATTGTGTACTGTGTCATACATGGTATGTGACGTATTATAATCTCTTGATAAAGGTGAATTATTTACAATTGTTGATAATGTATTTGCTGTGTTACTAGGTGGCATATTTAATAACTGTTCAGGTAATTCAGGTCAGCAAGCAAATTTGCAGCACTGAGTTGCGTGAAATAGAGGGAGAAGAAATATGCCATATCTACTCAAATATGGTGCTCGCCTGCTTCCTACTAGCAGCAGCGCACTGTGTGCTGACTAGAGTAAATGTAGGCATCCTTGCACCTGCAAGGGCACCTAAATTACAGTGGGATTATTTTGTGCACCGTTGTGTTATATTTCTTTACAAAACCATGCAAGGTGGCGCAAATTATCAATTGCATGGCTTTGTAAATATGAATGAAAAAATTGCATTGAATTGCGCCACCTTACTTGACACAAGGACAAAACAACATCTTGGTAAATGTGGCCTTGTGTAATTTATGGGAAGATTTTTGGGAGAACTTGAGTTAGGTATAGTGTCTATGGGAGGTTCATAGTGGCACCAATGTTTTTGATTTAATTAATTCCTTAATCGTTTACTAGTGAGTGAGTCCCAATTAAGAGTGGATTCTGTGCGCATGGATGAGCTATACTGATTCCAATTTGCAGGTCAAAGCCTACCTAAACATGTATATGATTGGATATGAATGAATTCATATAAATTTATAAAGCGCTAACTAAGCCCAAGGGTGTCAAGGCACTACAGAGGACTGATCAAATTCTCATACTGAAGTCTGTGTAAAAAGCCAGGGTTCAAGGCCTTGCGAAAAAGAGAGTGTGACACAAGACCAGACAAACCCTCGGGGAGAGAGTTCCACAACCTAGCAGTGGCAGTGGAAAAGCCCCTGCCTCCTCATCTAACCCTTTTATACCTGGGAACTACTAGCAAATTCTTACTAGCAGACCTATGCTGCTTGGTTGGGGCATAGCGCTGGAACATCGCTTTAATGACGTCAGGGCCTAGGCCGTAGTAGGCATTATGATTCAGGCAAAGAGATTTGTAGATAATTCTTCGATCCAGAGGTAGCCAGTGCAATGAGATGAGGGAAGCTGAGACTGAGTGGTACTTCAGCAAATCCATCACCAGCCTCGCTGCAGCATTCTGAACTAACTGTAGCCATCGCACCAAACCCCTGTTAATGCCCAGATAGAGGGCATTACAATAATCAAGTCCAGACATTATCAAGGCAATCACTGCCTGCTTTTGTGATGCAAACAAGAGAAACTGGGAGATTTTTCTAAGAAGCCTGATTATCCCAAAACAGGTGGGCACTGTTCTGCTAATCTGTAGGTTCAGGGACAAGGATGTGTCCACTATAACCCCCATATTTCTCCCATCAGGCCACCTGTCATTCAACCAGATGTTGTGTTTAAGTGTAAGATAGTTTTCAACCATCCAGGATGAGACTGACTGCATGCAGTTTTTGAAATTTGCAGCAGATTCCCTAATGCTGTTGGTAATGGACACCATCATTTTTGTGTCATCAGCATAAGACAACACCTTAAATCCTAAGGATCTCACAACCTTAGCCAGTGGGGCAACATAGATACTGAAAAGTGTTGGGCTTCGAGAGGAGCCCTGCGGAACTCCACATATCAAAGGGTTAGAAGCTGAGTAGAATTGGCCCATTTTCACTACCTGTGCCCGCTCTCTAAGGAAGGAGGCTAAAAGCCCAAGGGCCGTGCCCCGGATCCCTATCTCCTTGAATCATTTCAACAGCCTCAAAGTAGTCAGGGTATCAAAAGCTGCGGTAAGGTCAAGAAGAACCAGCAGGGTAGTATGCCCTGCATCAACCTGGACCTAGATGTTGTCAAAAACCGCTGTTAACTCTGATCCAGTGCTATGATGGCTTCTAAAGCCATGCTGCGAGCCATCAAGCAGCTGGTAGTCCAGTAGGTAGGAGCTAAGGTGAGAGTTCAGGTATCTTTCCATGATCTTGCCTGGGACCAGTAGCAGAGAAATGGGGCGATAGTTTTTTGATTCCGTAGGATCCTGAGAAGGCTTTTTTAAAAGCGGTTTGACCACAGCGGATTTCCAAGGGGTAGGGTGCTGCCCCTCTTAAATAGCTATATTTAGCACTGAGTTGAGGTGGGGGACAATGACTTCACTTCCTATTTTTAAAACCTTTAGGGGGCAGGCATCCAAGGGAGACCCAGAGGTAACTCCTTTTAGCAGGCGGTCCGTCATTTCAAGTGAAATGCAAGGGAAGGTGAGTAGCCTCGGTTCATCTTCCATGGTTACTGAGACATCAGAGTTTATTTTAAGAAGAGCTGATATAGCAATTTCAGCATTATTGTCCTCCAAGGTGGAATATAGATCTGTGATTTTAGTACGGAAAAAATCTGCCATTCTGTCAGAGAGGTCTTGAGAGAAATCAGACGAATCAGCAACAGGAGGGGAAATAAGAGATGATAACATTAAAAAGCTCTCTAGAAGATTTAAATGATTCAGTAACCTTAGAATAGTACAGTCTTTTTTCCTCAGTAATGGACGCTTTATTTTCCCTCAAGCACTGTTTAAGTAGCTCTCTGCCCGCCTGCACTAAATCTGTGCGCCATATACTTTCCTTTTTGCGGCATGATTGTCTCAACTTTCTGAGTCTGTCAGAATACCATGGAGCGGAGGGTTTTTTCCTCGCTACATAAGGTTTTGTAACGGGTGTCAAAGTATCTATGGCTCCTAGCAACCATTTAGAAAGTTCATCTGCTGCTAAATTAGCATCCAAGTGCTCTGAAAACTTAAAGTTCATAAAATAAATAGCAAGAGCCTCCTTACTGATACGGCTCAGATTTCTCTTTTCCTCCCTTATCCTTTTGCCAGCTACGACAGTGCTTAAAGCTAAGTTCTGAATCTAAGTTCTGAAGTAGTTTGACTCTGCCCTCACCAAAGGTGGCAGACCAGGCGGGGAGGATGCTGTTACTGCATCCGATAGACTTGATGAGCGCATTACTAATGCCCTGGACGGCATAGCCCCTCTCTGCCAAAAAAAAACCTGTAGTACTGAAGGACTGGGTTTTTCTAAGACCCAGCGGTGCCAGGGATAACACCTAAAACCTTCGTGGGTAACCTGTTCCGGCGTACAAATGACAGAGACACGGGACACTTCCTTCGGCGTCAAAGATTCGAGGTTTATTACTGCAGGGAACACAGAAGTCACAAGAAGTACAACACGTGTAGGTTCGAGGAGGCTGCTTCGAATTGTATCTGTGGATCGCTCTTTTTATGCAGTTTTTAGTCATAGGATAACATGATAGACAAAAGATTACAACCCGGTTCCCACAGTAAATGTCATAGGGGGTCGCTTTCATGTATTCAGGGTCCGGAACATAATTACAGTAGCATTTGGCAGTTCCCAACTGTAAAAGTACATCTTCCCACCATTAGTACATTCCGTTCGGCTGTAAACGAATCAGGGAAGAGACAGAAACAGGTGCAGAGGAAGACGAGGATAGCGAACAGATCGAAGAGAGTGTAAAAGGGGTGGTATCAGGAAACACGATTTGCAGGGATCAAAGGAGACGTGCCTAATGAATGCACAACTGAGACAATAGACCGGCACGGCAAGATGAGCCTCGAGCGGGGCCATCTGCCTTACAGTGTCATCCCCCTCATCATAAAGACACCCTCAAAGGAACACGTGTCTTCCGCAAGAGTTTGGGAATCCCAGGGTCACGAAGCGGACAGCGTCCGTTCGCTGGCTACTTGAGGGCAAGAAACAAAATGGATGCCGTATCTAAAATGGAACCCGTGGGTTCAGATGAAGAAACCCACGAAACAAACGAACGGTTTAGGCTAGCACAGCGAAAACGCGTACACCCACTAAACTCGTCATTTGGGGTTCATAGATACCAGACTCGACCATATTCGGGCAAGTCGAAAACACCACTTACGATTGTCACGGAACCTCAGATGCTCCTTTTGCCCTCATGTAGGCAAGCACTAGTCGGAATCAGAATCGATCTCGATATTCATCAGACCATCCAGATGCTGTTGCAACATAATTCTATCCATCAGGTTCTGCAGTTGCAACATAATTCTATCCAAGGTTGAGGGCATTTATCAATCTTTGGCCTCCCTTCCACCTCCAATTGATCTCTCTCAACCCGGTTCTTTCTGCAATGCTTCCGTCTCCCCTACTGAGTTCATTCACAACTGGACACCATTTGATGACTCCTCCTTCCTGTCTTGTTTAAAAAGCATCAGGTCAAGTTCCCCGCGGGACCCAGTCCCTATGAAGATACTGAAACAACTTGACCTTGAACCACGGAGATTCCTAATGAGGCTACTTAACATCTCTCTCACTGAATCTCGGGTGGAACAGGACTGGAAACATGCCATGGTCGTCCCCCTGCTAAAAAAATCTGGTGCTGACATCACAAATCTTGCCAACTTCAGGCCTATATCCCTGCTGCCAGCCTGTTCCAAAATATTGGAGCGCCATGTTAACACCCAGCTCAATGAGTTTGTTGAAAACGTGGGATATCTTCATCCATCCCAATCAGGCTTTCGCGCTAATTATTCCACAGAATCCGCACTCCTTGAGGTGACTGAGCGACTCAAACACGGTATCGATAGCGGTGAGACATTTGCGCTTATTCTTCTTGATTTAAGCGCTGCTTTCGATACCGTGTCCCATTCCATCTTATTGGAGTCTCTCTGCTCCCTTGGTGTTGTTGGACCAGCGCTTGCCTGGGTGGCCTCATTTCTCAATGAGTGCACCTTTCAGGTTTTCTCAAACAAAGCTGAATCTGCGATTCACTCCTCTGCTTACGGCGTCCCTCAAGGGTCTATATTGAGCCCTCTGTTGTTCAATATTTACATCAGACCACTTGCTTCTATCGTAGAGGACGCCGGTCTGTCTATATACTCATATGCAGACGACACGCAGATTGTGTTTTCTTTGTCTAGCAGCAGGGCTCAGGACACTTCTGCCCTTAAAACTGGCCTTTCTCGTGTTGCAGCTTGGATGCAAGCGCATCTGCTAAAGCTCAACGGTGACAAGACCGAGGTGATCATACTAGGCAAACATAAAGATCTGTGGGGCTCTAGACACTGGCCCAGTGATATGGGTCCGCTGCCTACCCCCGTGCCTGTTGCTCGTAACCTCGTTGTCCTGATCGACGATAAACTCTCGATGAGGCAGCAGGCAACTAAGGTCGCTGCAATCTGTTTTAATACTCTACGCTGGCTGCAGAAGATCATATGGATGTTGCCTGAGTCCACTCGAAGAACTGTCGTACAAGCCCTTGTGATGTCCCGCATCGACTATGGCAATGTGCTCTATCTAGGAGCAGATAAAGCCACAATCAATAAACTCCAGGTTGTACAGAACTCAGCTGCTCGCCTGCTGCGCAATGTTCCACGTAGAACGTCCGCAATGCAAGCTTTGCGTGACCTTCACTGGTTAAAAATTTCTGATCGTGTGGTCTTCAAAACTTTGTGCTTCCTATTTAAGATTTGTCAGGGTTTTGCTCCCATCTACCTGCACAATCTTGCCCAGCCATATCAGCCTGGCCGCTCTCTTAGGTCATCCAACAATGGCAATCTTGTGATTCCTAGAATCCGACTGGCAAAAATGGGAGGCCGTTCATTCGCATATCTAGGACCTAAGATGTGGAATGCTCTCCCGTTGGCGCTAAAAACAGAAACTAGTCTTCTTGCTTTCCGCAAAAAATTGAAGACTCTTCTGTTCTAAGTTCTTCAGTTCTGTTTTTCTTTTCTTTCAGCAATTGCTTGTTTTCTTCTTCAGTCTGTCCCTGGCGCCGGGAAACCCATTGCGGGTAGCTGTGCGCAATACAAGTTCAATAAATAAATAAATCAGCGTTCCTTTGGTAACAGGCGGCCGCCTTATACACGTCGTAGCACAGAGGCCACATAAGGCAGGACCACACTGGACACAAAGACAACACGTGAACAGGAATGCTACAACAACCCCAATGATCATCAGAATCTTCCAACCCCAAGTCTACATTAGGCCCCAAAACCACGCTAGTAGCGTCCAATCCCCTACGTCAACGTGTATGATCTCGGAGATCTTATGCAACTTCAAGATGGCTTGATAGACAGTTGGAGCGTTGTCAGGAATGAAAATACAGCAGCTCGAATGGATCACCTTACATACTCCACCTCTATCTGCTAAAACGACGTCTAAAACCATACGATTTTGTAACGTCATAAGCCTGTCCGCCTGAAGCTCTGCTGTGATATTTCCAAGGGCACTCGCAGTGATATTAGCGGTCGATTCCACCACTCGAGTCAACTGTCTCAGGTTCCTACTATTGACCATAGGTCCCCAAAACGGAAAGAAACCCTTAAAGAAGTCTCCTGCTTCTTGACAGGCAGTGTCCTCTTTGCTAATCACGCCTCTCACAACTCTGGTCTTGTGATAATCGGAGGCAACTGTAAAAGTCGGTGGCAGCAAATTTGCAATATAACAGGTGCCCGAGAAGTCAAGGGGCAACCACGTATATGCACGGTCGTAACAGACAATGTACGTACCCTTGGCAGTCAGGAGAACAGGGGAAGAGAGCATTGGTAAAACATACGTTTCAGTGCAAGCACTATCCCCTAGATGAGCTATCGGGCTTCGGCCACGACCTTTCAAACAGAAATTACCAAGGTGGGGTACGATCCATATTGGAGATGAACTTTTGAGCTGTCTATCACCCACGAGCACACTATACTCGGCCTCACTCAGATCCCTATAGGCTCGCACCTCTTCCTCTGGGATGAGCGATGGATCATAGATATCCCTATCTAAATCAGCAATCGCTATTGCCAAAGACTTATGTGGTACGGGCCGGGACCAAAGTGTGGAGAACGTGGCTCTCGATTGGGGTAAGAATCTAGTGCGCTTCGAAACATTGTTTGGAATGCTCGAGCTGAACCCTGGAACTGTAAGGAAGGACCAAGTACGGAATTCCCTTATCGGTGGTATGTGGCATTAACCCACACACCCAACAATTGGTAGTGTTCATCACCAATTGATGCTGATGAAGGAGCTGAACGAAGGAATTGTTCATGAATTCCGCACGTCTAACCTGCTCGTGTTGGGGTAAGATGTGGAAGGAATGAGGAGAAACAGTGGAGATAGGTTTAGGTTCAGAAGAAGGGGTAGGTGAGGCAGAAGGCAACAATGATTGTATCATATAATGCACCCCACCCACCAATAACGAAGAAACAGTTAGGAATAGAAGGAACACCTGAAATATGAAGCATTTTGTACGTGCAATTCTATGCAGTTCGAATCTTTGAGCTTGAGCCTTTTCCAATTCTGACAGCTTCGAGAAAGCCATCCTCTAAAACCGTCCCCAACGTTCTTGACGCACTTCGTTCTGTGTAGCAATAGTCAATCCCCAGGAGTTCCTAGGAATCGACGGTCTCCAACCTAGTGTCAGGACCTACTAACCAGAAGGAAGTACCCGCACGGCCCTACGGTCTACCCGGATGTAAGGTACTTTAATCAGACAGTATATACAAAATCTCCTAGCTGTAGAAACAAATACACATATGCAGAAAAAGACTTAAAATTTACAAAATCACAGTTATTCAAAAATGTTTGAAGTGGTAATGGGGTAACGTGAATGTCAGGGGAGAAAGCAAAAATATTTTTTATTTGTCTCTGGTGTTGGAACGGAGAAAATATCTGCTTCTCCCAGGACGTGTCTGATCTTCAAACAGTTGGTCCGATGATAAAACAGAATCCCGTCGACCAGACAATTGTTCAGATCTTGAGTTCTTTGATGACAAATGTTCAACAATGTCGTCCGGCTGCACTGAGGTATCTCCGACAGGCTGAGCGTCGCTGAATGGGACAAAGTTCGGTACAACCTCAGCTTCAGACGAGGCGATGCCCTTCCTCACCCACGAGTCCGCTGGCAAAGGTATAGGTACCCTCTTGGTGTGGGTGGCATGCACCCAGTGCTTGCGCCCCTCCAAACGAACAGCAGTCCTCGTGGCAAGGAGCACCTGATAGGGTCCGGTGAATCTTGGCTCAAGATTTCGTTTTTGGCCAAAATTCCTCGTAACCACCCAGTCTCCGGGCTGGAGCTGGTGGCCTGGACCCTCCGTCTGCGTCGGTAGTGCTTCAAAGACCTGTTGGTGAATTAACCTCAGTTTAGCAGTCAGATCATGAAGATAATCGATCAACATTGGGTACTCAAGATCAGCGAACACACTGGGTCTAGGGACCCCCCAAATATTGGCAGGACGGCCAAACACAATCTCATATGGGCTAAGCCCTACTCGAGAGTGTACAGTCGCCCTAGTAGACAAAAGAGCTAAGGGCAAAGCGTCAGGCCACGAGAGGCCAGTTGTAGCCTGAATCTTTGCGATTTTCAATTTGAGAGTTCCATTGTATCCCTCAACCAAACCTGCTGACTGGGGATGATTGGCGCTGTGGAATTTTTGTGTAATTCCAAGGCCCTTACACACACTCTTCATCACACTCCCCACAAACTCACTTCCGTTATCAGACCACACAATCCGTGGCATTCCATACCGAGGAAAGTATTCCTTCAGCAGGACTTTCGCGGTGGACAGGGCAGTTTTGTCTTTAAGAGGGTAGGCTTCGATCCATCGGGAGAATGCGCAAACCACAACTAAAACGTATTTTAGGTTATTGCATCGCTCCATATGGATGAAGTCTAACTGGATCACCTCAAAGGGACATGAAGGAGGAGCAAAATGGCCAGGGGTTGTAGGAGTTCCCTTACCAGGATTGTACATCATACATATCATACAATTCTTGACCAATCTCTCAGCACACTTAGCGATACCATCATTCTTCCATACAGGGGACAACAACTTACAAATACCTTTCGCACTAATATGTGACAAGCCGTGTGCCATCGTCACAACAGCTAGCACATACGCATCCGGCAACATCCACCTCTTATTCTCCGACAAATCAATCCAACAGCCATTCGCATCCAGCTTTCCCGTACTCTCTTTCCATTTAGTCTTTTCAGTCTCGGTGGCCTCATTCTGAATCGCTTTCACACTCTCAATAGTGTCCTCGCACATACCAGTTTCTGTAGGCCACCTTACCGAACTCGTCACATACATTCTAGTTGTAAGATTCCTTGCAGTCTCCTTAGCAACTTCATCAGCGAACGCATTGCCACGACCAACATCATCCGTCACCTTACGGTGTGCACTACATTTAATAATCCCCACCTGCTTGGGCAATGTAAGTGCATCCAAAAGATCATTCACAAGCTGTCCATGCTGAATCTTTGTACCATGCGATGTCATAAAACCTCTCTCTCTCCACAAACGTCCAAAACTGTGCGCAACACCAAACGCATACTGGCTGTCTGTAAACACATTCACCCGTTTCCCTTTCGACAAAACACACGCTCTGGTCAAGGCAATCAGCTCTGCCGCCTGTGCAGAATTCTGATTCAATCTCGCAGTCTCCACAACCGTACTCAACGTCACCACAGCATACGCAGTCGTCACGTCACCATTCGGCAACTTAAAACACGAACCATCCACATACAAGGTACAATCGGGGTCTTCCAATGGAGTGTTTTTCAGGTCAACACGACCTTTTGTTTCCTCCTCAGTTCGTAAGTAGCAGTCATGGGGTGCTACCTCATCTGATTCCATATTGATTGGCAACAAAGTCGCCGGGTTTAGGACGTTACAGCGCTTTATATGAATGTGACTTGCCAGAAGCGTCAGCTCATAACCAGACAACCTTGCACTAGTCAGATGTTGGGTTTTCGTACGATTCAAGAGAGTGTCAACTGCATGCGGAACCATCACCGTAAGCATATTATCCATGACCAATCCTGCAGATTGTCGGATGGACACCGCAGCTGCCGCTGTTGCTCTCAAACAACTCGACAATGCTCTAGCTACTGGGTCCAAGGTCGAGGAAAAATATGCACATGGACGCTGCTTACCACCGAATTGTTGTATCAAAACACTCAACGCACAACCTTCCCTCTCGTGAACGTATAGTGTAAACGGCTTACTGTAGTCAGGAGTACCTAACACAGGGGCCGAACACAACGCATCACGCAGTTTAGAGAAACTTTTCTGACATTCTTCCGTCCATGGTAAAGGAGTTGGAACATCCTTGCACGTAAGAGCCACCAATGGTTTCGCTAGCAATGAAAAATTTGGAATCCATTGCCTGCAGTATGACGTGATACCTAAAAAGGCACGCACATCTCTCTGAGTTGTTGGCACAGTCATTCGAGCAATCGCTGCAATTCTCTCTGGGGTCAACCGTCTTCCCTCCTTTGACAATAAGTGACCTAGATAGGTTACTTCTTGGCAACAATATTGCCGTTTAGAAGGTGACACCTTGTGATGTAAGTCACAGAGATGTTGCACCAACGACACTGTAGCAATTTTGCAAATGTCCCGAGTGTCCGCAGCCGCCAATAAGTCATCGACATATTGGATCAAGGCCGCACCAGCCGGCAACACAAACGCGTCAAGTTGGCTCTTCAAGGCTTGGCTGTATATCGATGGACTCTCACAGTAGCCCTGAGGAACGCGTTTAAACCTAAAGCTGCGGCCACCGAGAGAGAAACCGAAAAGGTCCCTACTCTCCTCAGCAATCGGAATGCTAAAGAAAGCATTCTTCAAATCGATCACTGAGAACCAGGACGCAGATGCTGGAATCAGAGTCAGTAAAGCCGTAATGTCGGGCACCACAGGGAACTGAAGAATCACAATTTTATTCACCTCCCGTAAATCGATGACAAAACGATAAACAGGAGGCTTAGATGGATCAGTGCATTTCAGAATGGGCAGCACAGGGCTATTACACACGTTTCCCCGAGTCTCCTCGATAACATCTTTTTCGATCAAATCGTAGATGATCGCTAACAGCGCTCGCTCACCATCAAGGGAGATACGATACTGGGGAATACGTGGTAAACGCACATTGGATTTCAAGTGAACAACATAAGGGGAGATGTCAAGCAGGCCCACGTCATTGGGACCTGTTGCCCACAAAGATGCAGGAAGAGAACTCATTTCCGGTGGGAGCTTATCGATGGACAAATACATGGGAGAGACAACTCGCTCACCCAATGTAAGTTTTACTCCCGCAGGAGAACAATACAAAGTCGCATACAGACGTTTCAGCAAATCCAGGCCCAAAAGATTTTCACCACAACCAGTAGTCAAAATCAAAGGAGCTTGCAGCTCACGAGGCCCAATTGTAAGGGGCAAAGGGCGTGAAACCGGATTGCTAACAGGGGCGCCAGAGAATCCAACGGAAACATTTGTTAAGCCAGACAAAGGTGCGCCAGGGAGTTTCGAATGCATGATGGAACTTTTCGCTGCACCAGTGTCCAACAGAAAAGGCTCAACTACGCCCAAGGTGGCAACTGCGACATAAGGCCCTCTCTGATCAACCGGAACTGATACTACTCCCTCTACTTGTCTATGGCTGTCCTAGTAATTACCGTCGTCAGTACCCTGATCGAGGTAATAATCATCCACATTGTACTGTGCGGATCTGCCTTGCGACGATCCACGCTGATCGAAACAATTATTAGAATCGGAAGAATTGTTAGAACGATCATTTTGAACACCGCGACCTCTACCTCGTGAGGCCTGTTGAGGACCACTACGGCCTCCTCTAGATGAATTACCACTATTCCAATCACGCAAAACTGGACAATCGAATTTCAAATGACCCTCACCCCTACAATAGGCACACTGATTGTACCCCAGCATAGATCTCTGTGAAGAGGAGTCATTCCGTGATTGTGACCTATTGGACTGAGACTGCGATCAATTCCACTGCTGCGAATCATTCTGATTCGAACGCGGAGGATACGCTTGTTGCAACAACACTTTCGTTTTGAGCTCTTTCGTCTTTTTGTCCGCACGATCACTTTCCTCTTTCTCTCTATTCTCATAATATTGGGCCGTAGCCAATATCTGAGCAGAGGTGGAAACAGCCCACGCACTCTCTGAATTCTTTAATTTGTTGCTTAGGTCCGGCAACAAATTTGACACGAATTTGTCCACGAACAACCTCTGACCTCCCTCAGTACCCATATCTTGACCACTGTGATCAATGAATGCCTCCTCAAATCTTGTAAAGAAATCAGAGACACTCTCATCCTTCTCAGCGCTGCGAGGCCTCCGGGCAGTTATGCGCTATATAAATGGAATTTTTCATTTAATTTCATTTCATTTTTGCTTGCAAGCGGACAATTTGTCCCAATTAACTTTCATAGCTGGCATAAGCTTTTTCATAAGAGTAATTATTCTCTGAGGCAAAGCCGTAATTAACTGTTCAGGCTTAGCCCCACCAACTTGCAAACCATCCGCGGCTCTAAGTGCAGCCCAGTCACCCCCTAATTCAGCTGCATGATCTTCCTGACGAATCTTTGCCCATACCGGTTGCGGTACGACATTGCCGAATAGCATATCGATGTCGACAAGATTCATTATCGTAGCATCCACTAGCTGCGACAATTCTTTATAGTACCCTGCAGGATTTTTGCGAGGGTCAGGCAAAGATTGCTTCACCTGCAAGACTTCCGATCGCTTCCACGGAAGATGTATCCACACTCTCTGGAAGTGTGGCAGGATCGGCGGGGCAGCACCAGGGTTACCTGGCATGTACACTGGGGGAACTTCGTGCATGGGAAACTGACCAGGCGCTGCTGTCAGTTCCTCAGTTTCGTCTTTAAACAATGCTCGAGGCATTATAGCAGGACGAAAAGATAGCAACTGCTCGACAGCACGTCGAACATTGCTACCCACCATTATTCCGCTCGCAAACTGAAGCTGAAGGTCAGTTAGAGCAGCCAATACATCATCAGCCGCATCAACTGATATCTGATCACGTAAGAGCTTGCACATTTCTTCAAAGACGAATCTTTGTGTCGGCTCATTGAATTGAGAAAACGTATCGACAACCACACGTGGAGGATTCCTAAGGGGATATCTAATCCAATTTGTCGCCATATTATATAGCGTGTCACGTTCCCTACCACCAGAAAGCTGACTTCGTCTTTGGGAAGCATCAGAACCAGCGGACCCAAGAATCGGTCCAAGAGAAGTGAAGAAGTTAGCAGCAACAGAAGGGACACGACGTCGAGCAGACGGGGTAGAAGAGTAAAGCAACAGGGTAACAAGAGAAGTGTCAGAAACAGAAGGAACAGCAGGGGTAACCACAACAGTAGAAGTAGCGGGAACAGGAGTATGAGAAGGTATAGACGGAGGAGCAGTATGAACAGGAGCAGGTAGAGGAACAGGAGCAGGTTGAGGAACAAGAACAGGTTGAGGAACAGGAGGAACCACAGGAACGGTGGTATTCTGTGCATACGGAGGTGGCGACTTCAATAGATAGGACAACAAAGGGTCCTCTACTACTTCCTCTCCCTTCTTATCCGTACCCGTCGGCAAAGCGGGGTAACACTTATCGACTGTCATGCGCTGCAATCTATCAAAAACTTCCTTTTCCTTCTTCTCCTTGTCTCGCTGAAATTGCTCTGCATTTCTCACTGTTGTAACGATCCCTTCTCTCTTATTACGTTTAAGCTGCTTGATTTCTTTCTGCTTGGCTTCTTTACGCCACAACCGAAAGGAATCAAACATGGCCGGCCTTGCTTTTCTTTGGAACAATTTATCTTCAAGATTATCTAAAATCGGGGCCTCAAAACTACCATGAGGTGGCCAACTAAGGACACCGTCATTTTTGGTGTAGCGAACCCAACACTCATTAAATGTAATTGGACCCAAACCATGTCGACTATATAATTCGTAAGTTGGAGTTCCAACCGGAGGTATCGGACACGAGTCCTCCAGCCGGGAATCCGCACCACAACCTCTGAAGCAACTGAACAAAGTACTACGGCCAGGCATCGTGCACACTAACCGAGTTTCACAAACGTCAAGGGTTATAGGATTACAATGTTCCTGCAAAAGTGCAAAAACCCTCGGTTTTTGGCGACTGCAGACGTCAAATAGCACAACAAAGAACAAAATACCAAGAACCACAAATGCAATGGAACCATGCAACAACTAAGCACCCACAACAACGAAGGACTCTGGGAGCGGCCCACAAATACTTAACTCAAAGATCAGTGGCGTCACCAGGAAGGCCCGTCAATCGTCTCGCTGTACCAAGGTCTACGCCAGGCGCCAAAACAGGTCTACAGTCAGGGCAGCAGTCCGTCGCAGCCGTCAGGAGGCGGGGATATTCGTGGGAAAAGTCGTCGGGCCACTTGTTTCGACAACAGGATCGATGAAGCGGGGTGCACCTTCCCTCGGAGATTTCACACGAAGTTCCTCACGATCGTCGGGCTTTGGACCGGTACCGCTGATGCAGCCCTACGTTGGGCGCCAACTGAAGGACTGGGTTTTTCTAAGACCCAGCGGTGCCAGGGATAACACCTAAAACCTTTGTGGGTAACCTGTTCCGGCGTACAAATGACAGAGACACGGGACACTTCCTTCGGCGTCAAAGATTCGAGGTTTATTACTGCAGGGAACACAGAAGTCACAAGAAGTACAACACTTGTAGGTTCGAGGAGGCTGCTTCGAATTGTATCTGTGGATCGCTCTTTTTATGCAGTTTTTAGTCATAGGATAACATGATAGACAAAAGATTACAACCCGGTTCCCACAGTAAATGTCATAGGGGGTCGCTTTCATGTATTCAGGGTCCGGAACATAATTACAGAAGCATTTGGCAGTTCCCAACTGTAAAAGTACATCTTCCCACCATTAGTACATTCCGTTCGGCTGTAAACGAATCAGGGAAGAGACAGAAACAGGTGCAGAGGAAGACAAGGATAGCGAACAGATCGAAGAGAGTGTAAAAGGGGTGGTATCAGGAAACACGATTTGCAGGGATCAAAGGAGACGTGCCTAATGAATGCACAACTGAGACAATAGACCGGCACGGTAAGATGAGCCTCGAGCGGGGCCATCTGCCTTACAGTGTCATCCCCCTCATCATAAAGACACCCTCAAAGGAACACGTGTCTTCCGCAAGAGTTTGGGAATCCCAGGGTCACGAAGCGGACAGCGTCCGTTCGCTGGCTACTTGAGGGCAAGAAGCAAAATGGATGCCGTATCTAAAATGGAACCCGTGGGTTCAGATGAAGAAACCCACGAAACAAATGAACGGTTTAGGCTAGCACAGCGAAAACGCGTACACCCACTAAACTCGTCATTTGCGGTTCATAGATACCAGACTCGACCATATTCGGGCAAGTCGAAAACACCACTTACGATTGTCATGGAACCTTAGTAGTAGACCTCATAAATCTGCCCCTTGGTTTAGCGAAGAACTTCGCCTAGTTAAAGCTGAATGTAAGAAACTAGAAAGGCAATGGAGGGTGGCTTATCTTGACCGAGCCAAACTGAGATATATAGGCAGACGCAGGGAATATCATAACCTAATCAGGCGCGCCAAAACTAATTACTTCTCAGGTAGGATTGGAGAAGCTCATAACTCCACCAAGGAGCTATTTAAAATCTATAAAGCAATATCTGTATGTAGCTCATCTGTTGACCCTTCCTTGGTCTCAGTTGAGTCCTGTAATCGTATTGCCACCTACTTCTCTGACAAAGTGGCCACTATCTATTCCGCTTTCACAGGGGGAAAGGAAAAGGCAACAGAGTTCAGTGAAAACTTACAGTTAGACGAAGGCGTAAATAGGTTAGGCAATTTCACCATTCCACCCTCTAATGAGCTTCAGTGAATCTGTCGCTCTATCAAATCAGGGTCCCCCCGTGATCCGGCCTCACCGAAACCTCTTGGAGAGAGTATTGAAATCCTCGAACCTTACATCAGAGATGTTCTAGATCTCTCCTTCAGGACCGGCATTGTACCTCAAAAGTGGAAGAAAGCAATTGTGCTCCCGCTTAAAAAAAAAACAACCTTAGTTGGGACAGGATGGAGAACCTGAGACCTATCTCCCTTCTCCCTTACATGGCCAAAGTGGCAGAAAAGGTGGTCAATCTCCAACTTATGACTTTCGTGGATGAATCCAATCTTCTTCATCCCACTCAGTTTGGATTTGCCTCATGCCACTCCACGGAGTCTGCGTTGCTCATGGCCACCGAGACCATCAGGCAAGGGGTAGATGAGGGACATACTATGGCTCTCATCTTGCTCGACCTAAGTGCCGCCTTTGACACTGTAGCACATTCCATCTTTTTTTTTTTTTTTTAAAAGACCTTTATTGAAAGCAAAGCCATTGACATCACCAAGTCTCAACAGTTTCGCATCGCACTGTACCACACAACGCAAGGAACATGTGAGCAATAATCAAGTAGAACTGTACACAGCCTTGTTGCCGGCATCCCGGAGGCCCGGCGGCGATGTAAAATGCCGTTATTCCAGTATAACCAAGTGCGATGCTCCTTCATGTGCAGCTTATTAGAACAGTGTGTCAACTGGCAATCCCCAAAAGTAATCGCGGCAAGAAGGTCTTGTGTCGAAATTAGGTCAATGGAACTACCCCAACTACATCCCAACCCCCTCCCCCCTGAGTGTGGCTGTGGAACTACTAACCCCATCCAGTCATGAATACCTCAAGGTGTGCCTGCCATGTGTCCTGTGTCATCCCATCGTAAGTGAATTGCCCCCCCCAGAGCTACCCCCAACCGAACCCAAGAGTCAAGAACCTCAGTGTGGCCCCGCCCGTCCCGTCCCTCGCCCCATCCCACTCCCCTCGGGGAAAGAGTCACATGCACTCAAATCACTATTCCAACACCCGGTCATGGAGATCAACTACTTCGGAGGTGTCAGAGTGACCACCCTCCCCCTTTTGCAGGTGTTCCTTGTAAAGGTCCCAGAAATTCTTTGGCCTACTCTTGGGCGGTAACAAGTCGCTGTACAGTTCTGTTTGAGTGCAACAATATTGTAGGTCCCTTAGCCATCTCGTTTTGGCAGGTAGGGGTCCACGCATCCAACAGGCCGCAACCACTCTCCTGGCCAACAGTAGGGCCATATCGACCAGCCGGCGCAGAGAAGGGGCCAACGGCTTAGAGTAACCAAGGAGCGCCAGCGCAGGAGTGCGCGGCAGGGTCTCCCCCAAAATCTGGTCAAGTTCCGCAAACACCTCCCCCCAGAAAGCTTGTACACCGGGGCAAAGCCACGCCAAATGAAAGAAGTCAGCAACCAATGTTCGGCAGCGTTCACACTCCGCAGAGGGGCGGAGGCCATAGCGGTGCAGTCGTTCGGGGGTATAGTACACCCGCTGGAGGAATTTGAAATGCACCAGCCTGTGCCTGGCATTCAGGGAGATCTTGCGCGTGCTGGAGCAGCAGTATCACCACATGACGTAGTCTATGGGGGTTTGCAAATCGTCCTGCCAGGCCACTCTATCTTTAGAGGGTTGTGGGCGCTGATGCGCCACTCCCAACCTGTTGACCTGTGAAATCAGCTTTGCAGGTGATTTAGATTTAATGATATGGGTCAGTTCCGGGATCTCCTCAGGCTCCTCCACGGAAGAGCCCAGGACCTCTCGGAACGCAGAGCGGAGTCTGTGAAATTGGAATTTCTGCAGCAAGGAAGGGCCCGATTCTGTGGGTGTAAGCTGATCCCAGGTTTTCAAAGTGCTTTCGGAGAACAAATCCTCCATCTTCACTATGCCGAGAGCACGCAAGGCCTCGACCACTCCTCTCTCGCCCAATGGGTCCAGCCAGAGGGCCCATTCCACAGGCATCAATGGGGAGTACAAAAGGGCGCAGCCGCGAGAACGCATCAGGGAGTGCCAAGCATGATTGGTCGCTTTAAGAGAGTCCATCCGGCCGATCGATCGATCTGTTGGAAGGCAGATAGTGGCAGGCAGAGGGAGCGGGTCTGCAAACAACCGTTCCAGAATGAGGTGCGGCGTACGTGCGTCACCGTGAATCCACGAGTGCAGGTGTGAAGCCTGCGCAACTCGGTTGTAGCGCTCTAGATCCGGAGCCCCCAAGCCCCCCATCTCACAGGGGAGAGTCAGAGTCGCCCATCGTACTCTCGGTTGCTTGTCGCCCCAGGCCAATCGGATCATGACTTGCGTAAGTTGTCGAAAAAATGATCTCGACAGAACCACTAGTTAGTTAAGGAAAAGGAACAGGAATCGGGGAAGCACTATCATTTTCATAATAGCGATCCTGCCCAGAAGGGAGAGCGGGAGTCTGACCCAGGCATCGACATCGTCAACCAATTTATTGTATGCAACTCCGTAGTTATCCCTAACCAGGACCTCAGGATCAGTATGCAGGCGGATACCCAAGTACCGGACTGAGTCGGTGGACCACTGTAGTGGGTACTCCATATCAAAGGGTTGCGTCACCGGGGTGAGAGGAAAAGCGATGGACTTGTCCCAGTTCACCTTCAAGCCCGAGAGCGATCCAAAGCGGACCACCTCCCTAAGAACCGCCGACAGGTTAGCTTCCGGGTTCCGGACGTACAGTAAGGTGTCGTCAGCATACGTCGATATCCCTATTTTATAAGTGGGAAAGCTTATACCCTCCAGACTGTGGTACTCCCATATAGCACAAGCGAGGGGTTCCGCGACCAGTGCATAGAGCAACGGCGACAGAGGGCAACCCTGCCGAGTGCCCCTGCCAATGCATATCGGCTCCGACACCCTGTCTCCCAACCGCAGTCTGGCAGACGGCCGATGGTACAGCGCCCCAATTCTCTGCAGAAACGGTTCGCCCAGGCCCAGCTTTCGCAGTACTCTAACCATGAAAGGCCACTCGATCGAGTCGAACGCCTTTTCCATGTCAAGGAATATAGCCAGCGCACTGTTCTCCTGTTTGACATGCTGCATCGTGCCCAGCACCGTGCGTATATTGTAGGTTAAATTCCTGCATGGGACAAATCCGGACTGCTCCGGGGCGACAAGCTCTGGTACCAACAAAGCCAGCCGGTTGGCTAAGACTTTGGCATAGATCTTTGCATCTACGTTCAGCAGGCTTAGTGGCCTGTACGAGCCGCAAAGGTCCGGAGGTTTCCCTGGCTTAGGTATAGTGATCAGCAACGCCTCACGCATGATGACTGGCATCTCACCATCCTCGCAGATAGCATCAAAGAGGGCGACCAAGTGCGGGAGCAGAATATCTTTGAAGGCTTTATAAAAGCCAACCGTGAGTCCGTCGCAACCCGGCGCACTCCCCGATTTCATGCTCGCAAGAGCCTCTAGGATTTCGTCCTCATGGAAGATTGCCATCAAAAACTCCCTATCCGAGTTCTTGAGGAATGGCATGGCAATGTGATCCAAATAATCGTCCATTTCGCTCTCCACACCCTGCGTCTTGGACTGATACAGTTCGGAATAATAGCGTCTAAAGGTCCCTAGTATCTGCTCCTCTTCCATGACTGTATCACCCTCCGGGGTCCTTAGCTCCTCAACAACCAGAGGCCTCCGAGAGCCCCGGACCATGCGAGCCAACAAGGCATTTGGCCTATGCCCCTCACCATACACTCGGGCAGTGGCATATTTGCCCATATAAAGAATCTCTCTATCCGCCAGAGTCTGATACTCCGACAGGAGTTGGGTGAGCGCTGGGCAATCTGCAGTACTAAGAGTCAATAATTGTCGATTCTCCAGTTCCGCTATCCTGGTCTCAAGAGCAGTGAGTTCCCGCCTGATGGAGCGTAGCACACTGGAGTGCTTAGACATAGCCATTCCTCTGATGAACACTTTGAACGCCTCCCAGACCGTAAAAAAGTCTTCAACCGAGCCTAGGTTCATAGCGAAATATTGTTCTATGTCTTCCGCAAGCTCCCCCCGGAAGGCATCGTCTAGCAGAGCGAAAGGAGGGAACCTCCAGGTGAAGGCTGGTATCCCCTTCCTGGCAGTGGAGAGGTGTAATAGAATGGGGGAGTGGTCCGATAGTGTGCGTGGGAGAACCTCGCACGCGCTGATACCACCAAGGACCGGAGGAGATGCTAACCAATAATCTATCCTAGTGTGCACGTTGTGAAAGGCCGAGTAGTGCGTGAAGCCGCCTTTCGTGGGGTGCTTGTCTCTCCAGACATCCACTAAGTCTAATTTGGTCAACTCGGCTTTCATATATGTGGCTGAAGCCACCGGGCGCCGAGCAGGGCCCGCGGAGCGGTCCCTGGAGGGGTCAAACACAAAATTAAAATCCCCTCCCCACAACATCCCAGGCTGAGCGTGTGACCTGCAATGGGCAGACAGAGTCGCATAGAATTCAGGGTGATCATAATTGGGGCCATAAACATTTACTACCAGCAGGTCAAGTCCCATACCCACACATCTAGCTAGGACATATCTGCCCTCAGTGTCTGCATGCACCGGGATCAATTTCAGTTGTGATGTAGGATTGACCCAGGTTAACACCCCCCAGGCGTGTGTCGTGAAGCCTGCTGCAACTATATTCCCCGCCAACCCCCTAGATTGCAACATCCTGCTGTTGAGTGGCAAGTGTGTTTCCTGCAACAAGGCCAGATCGACATGATGTCTATGGAGGTAGCCGAGGACCTTCCTCAACTTACGAAAGTCGTTCAGGCCCCGAACATTCCAGGTCAACAATTTAAGCTTATGCGGGGTACATGTGGGAACATTCAGTGCATCATTAGACATTGCATGGGCTTATGAACCATTTTAGCATCAGGGATGGGCAAAACAGAACACAGCAGTACACTCGCCCCCATATTACCAGCCGGCATTTCCTAACAGGTACAGTTCCACGAGGCAGTCCACGCTCAATACACACAAACCCCTCAAACACCCCAAGGCAAAACCCCCCTCAACAGCCCAGTCCCCAGACCCCACCCCCCATTCCCCCACCCACCCACAGCCGACCACCCCCAACCAGGTCAGACAGGTCCCAAAACTTCCCCCCATCAAACCCAAAACAGCAGAGTGCTCGTCAGTTCGATACTCAACTCCCTGGAGAGTCGCACAACCAAAGGCACCGGGGCAAAGCGCGCCAGAATAGTACAACACCACAAACTGTCCCAATGATATTGTTCAGATCGGCACCCCGTCCCTGCCCCACTTGTGGTCCAGTGCCCATCGGGAAGCAAGTATAACAGCCCCCCCCACCCTACCAATCCCCCAACAATGCAACAGTGTCCAGATCCCCCCCCCCTATCAGTACTCAACGACCTCCCCACCATTAATCCCTTAAGCACATGTCCGAACATAGTGGCCGCTGCCCCTCCAAATAGTACTGGCAGCACTCATGTAAGCCAGACTTACCGCCCCTTGTGGGGTGGTGCAGCGTTACCAAACAGCAGGAACGTGTCCATCCACGGTAGGAAGAGCCAAATGTTCCGGCAGAGCCCCTCTAGTCTTGTTCTTCCAGGTTTGATGCTGAGTCTTCCTGACTCTGCCTAGCCTCCTTTCGCTCCCGTGTCCATACCTTCAGGGATTTTTGGAGTTCTTTGGGATCCGTGAAGAAATATGATCGTCCTCCTGTGTTAATGCGAAGCTTGGCAGGGTACAGCATCGCGTAGTCAAGGCCCAGAGTACGCAGTTGTTTTTTATACGGCGCAAACTGTCATCTCTCCTCTTGCACTTTGGCCGTAAAGTCCGGGTAGAGGGAGATGTCCATACCCTCATGTTGGAGCTTACCCTTCTCCCTCGCCAAGCGTAAAGCAATGTCCCTGTCGCGGTAATTAAGGAGCTTCGCGATGATGGGGCGAGGCGGCGCGCCTGGTTGCGGTTGTGGGCCCAACGTACGGTGAGCCCGTTCCACGATGAACATGGGGGAAAAAGCCTCCTCCCCGAGTAGTAATTTCAGCAGTTTTTCGACATAGAGCTCCATCTTTCCAGTTTGCGTCGTTTCCGCCACACCTGTTATACGGATGTTGGACCTGCGTGAGCGCGCCTCCAAATCCTCCGTTTTATCACGGATAACCTGCAAAAGTCTACCAAACTGCTTCCTATCTTTGTCCCACTCGGTCTGGGCTTCCTCAGCTTCGGTGAGTCGACGTTCCGCCATGTCCAGGCGCTCCGCATGTTTATCCACTCGCTCCGCCATGCGGTCCATGCGGTCCATGCGGTATGACAGAGCATCTATTTTAGAGCCCACAGACGCAATGCTGTCCTGGATGCCCTTTTCCATGGCTGCCAGCATGTCCCGGAGCTCTGTAGGCGCTGGGGCAGTTGCAGTGGCCCCCTTCGGGGATGTCTCCGGGGCCGTCGCATCAGGTCCCTTCGTTCTGCGCCGATCAAAGGAGAGCTTCGCCTGAGTGGCGTCGTTTTTCCCCATTCTCTGCTCCTGCCGCAGTGGGACCCAGGACCAAGAGGCGCCTCGCTGTCCGCAGGCCGCAAGGGTAGTACTGGAGACACACCAGTCAGCGATCCACAGCCACTAGACACTGGGTCTGTGCCAGAGGCCCGATGCGGCCAAGATGGCGTCCGTTATGGTGGACGAACAGTCTCCAATCACTCCTGCAGTACCCACATTCACTCGACACTGGGTATTATTAGTTCTACAAAGTCAGCACCGGGCATCGTCGTGCTTCTGTGGCGTGGGGACACGGGGACTGTAGGGCGCCGCAAGGAGAATCCGATCCCGTGACCGTCCCGAAATGGCGTCTGCTCCGCCTCGTGGTTCGGGTGCTCAGTGTCCGCTCTGCTGGTGGCCCCCCGCCTGGGAGGACAGGTCGTTCTAATGTGTGGCAATCGCAGACAAAAGGGGGACGCTCCGGCGAAGGAAAAATCCAAGTGTTAGTCTGGCCGTAGACCAGTCCGCCCACGCCTGACTCTGAGGCCGCACGTCAGGTGACGTCGCCCGGCCTTCTCTCCAGGATAGCACGCGGCTTCAGGTCCAGTTCTCCTCCGCCGAGTCGCAAGGATCCGCTCTCCAAACCACTCAGAGAGGCTCGCCAGCCAATGTCCAAAAGGCACCCAACAGAATCTAGGGATGTCGGAGGGTGCAGGAGAGCCCGCTATGGTAGATTGGACACGTTTTAGGATGAATTAACAGGATTATTCCAGGGCTAAGGCGAGGAGCCGAGAGCTCACGCGTCCGCCATCGACGCCGGCTAGCTCCGCCCCCCTAGCACATTCCATCTTGCTACAGTGTCTTACCAATGGCGGAATAAATGGGGTGGCACTCAGATGGATACAGTTCTTCTTGACGGAGAGGGGCTTTCAGGTTAGACAGGGAGAACACTACTCTCGGGTGTTCAATCTCGATCAAGGGGTTCCCCAGGGCTCTGCCCTAAGCCCCACCCTGTTTAACCTTTACACCTCCCCTATAGCCACTATTGTGGAAAGGTATGACATCCAACTAGTATCTTACGCCGACGACACACAGCTGGTCATCTCTCTGTCACGGGCACCCAGAATTGCGGCAGTCAACTTCAGTGCTTGCATGCAGGAGCTTGCCTCCTGGATGTCTAACAACTGCCTGAAGTTGAATGGTTCCAAGACTGAAGTGCTCATGGTGGGGGGGGCCCGTCTGTGTGGTCCCCGGCATGGTACTATTTGACTCCGATTTGTCATTTGCTCCCCAGATTAATCAGGTAGTTGGAATGTGCTTCGGGATACTCAAGACCTTACGTAAGGTTCTTGACCTGCTCCCTGTTGGTGCCAGACAGACTCTTGTGCATGCCTTGGTCACATCGAGACTCGACTATGCCAATCTCTTATATCTGGGCATCACAGCCAGAAGTCTCAACCGTCTCCAAGTATTGCAAAACGCCACAGCCCGGTTGGTGATAAGGCTTCCTAGGAGAACGCCCTCTAAAGCCGCTCTGAGGTCCCTTCACTGGCTTCCGATCCGTGAAAGGATTACCTTCAAAACTTTATGCATATGTCATCGCATCTTTGGAGGTAGAGCACCCGCCCCCCTCAACCGTCTCATCACCCCTTATAGACCAGAGCGAATGCTTAGATCCTCTGGCACTGGTCTGGCTGCTGTCCCCAAAATCCGTAAAGCTTGTATGGGGGGCAGATCGTTCAGACTCCTCGCAGCCAAGAACTGGAACCTGCTCCCCACTGAACTTCGCCTTGAACCCTCTGAGACCAAATTTCGCAGAGCCCTCAAAACCCATCTTTTTTGCCTAGCACTGCCCTAACCTTCCAACTCTCCCACATGCTCACTCTCAGCGCGGGGACACGCCGGAGAGCGTAACTAAGCGCTTTATAAAATTCCAAAATAAATAAATTGAAGCACTACCTCTCATGCTTTGAGTTTTATTGTTTGCTATTGTTTGGTTTATTAACTATGGTGCTTGAAGATATTGTTTTATGATTACAATAGTGTTTGATTGTGTGGCATAGTGTCATATCTATTTGAAATTACAATGGATTCAAATCTGGGCAAATCATAAATAGAACTCCCTGACAGAACTGCTAACTCCCCCACCAGTAGAAAGTGCTGCTCATGAGATGCGTGTTCTGGCATTCATATGTGCTTTTAGCTTAAAGAGTGCCACACATCTACTGCAAATACAAAAAGCTGCAATTTCCTAAGAATGGCACATTTGAATTGAAGAAACTTATTACTTGAAACATAGATTGTTTGCCAATAAACCGTAAAGACTTGGGCAGTTGAAGCATTGATTGAATGGGATTTGGTAGACAGTAAAAGGGTGAAAGAGAAAATATTGAAAGATCAGGTTGGTAAGACTGCACATGATTGGATGGATACTAGGTTGTGCTTGCTGAAATAGGCATATTGTACTGAAGTGTTGTCAAAAGGAGAGCATTTCTAGTGAATTCCAATGATACATTAAAGGACATATCAAAATAAATTAATAATAAAAAATGAGAAAAAGAGTGATACACATGAGGAGGAGGATTTGATGAATGGTCTGTTTACTGTGACTACCCTACCACCTTATAATAAGGTTAGTGAATTGGAGTTGGGTATGGAGATTGGAATTTCAATATCAGAGTTTTCACTGAAGAGCGGAACAACAGTTGCTCAGGATCGTGCTTCACCAAGAAATTCCAATTTTTAACAATGTATTGATTTAAAAGATGATAAAAATAGGGTTCTGAAATTGACATTTAGTGAATTGGTGGGCTTAAATTTGGAAGCAGGAAACCATGTTTATGATGCACATGAGAAACCTGAAAGAGTGGCAAATGAGATGGATGTAGATTTGAACAAAGGAAGAATTTGTAAGTCCCATTTAATACAACAAAGAAAATGAGATGTGAAAAGAAAGGTTTATGTAGTCGGGAACTTACTTAGGAAGAATGCGGAATTGATTCGAGATTTGGAGAATGAGGAAATATACAGGTGTGAATAGATTTTACAGCCATTGAAGAATGAAGGAAAGATAGTTATGAGTGATGCTAATTTGGATACTTGGAAAAAAGAATTTCCCTTGAGAGAAGTGCCAGGAGGATTCTATGTTCATGTACTTTGGAGGAGTTAGGATTTACAGACTTTTACACAGATTTTCTACAGCTTACAGAAGAACCTGAGAAATGGTAGAATGAAGTTAACACAATTTTAACAGTTTTTAAGATATTACAGGAAAACCTGAATGTAGTATTTTCAATCATATCATAGTATTTGTGGCTTGAATGTGAAGCTTGAATGTGAAGCAGTTATGAAGTGCCCAGAGGAAGAACCACATAGGAGTCCACCTAGTTATAAGCCTTTATCAGTGGTAATGAAACAATATGTTGAGGTAATTGAGCATTTGAAGGCAAAGATTCAACCAAGCATGTTAACTGGTCAAAAAGCATGGAAAAGACAAAAAATGCAGAAGAGTTAGTTCATGCATATTTTAAGAGAATAATGCAGATTTACAGACAATTCAATGGAATGAAAGATCCACCAAAGGAAGGCACATCTGGTTATGCTATAGCTTTTGTGTTGGGTTTATTTCTGGAGTTGAGTTATCCACTTCAGCCTGATGAGTTGGCAACCAGAGTCTCTGGACAAAATCTTGGCTTATTCAAAATACTGCACTGATTATTGTGAGACTAAAACGAAACCATTGATAGAGAAATTGATGTTGGCACAGAAGGAATTCTTTCAGCAAGGAGGTCTACATTGGTACCTTAAGGAGGTGGTACTCAGTTATATAATCCTCCAACAAGTGGAGGAGGTTTTTGAGGTAGGGGTAAAGGATTCAATAATAACGCTAACAATAGTATGGTGAGATTTCTAGCTTATTACTTTTGAGGTAAAGTAAGCCTTTAGAAAAATATTGTGGAGTCATATGCTAATGACACACAAATAGCGCCTAAAATGAACCCAATGCAGCAAAATATGATTCCCATGGCACAGAAGGAGATGAGTAAGTCAGTGTTTGCAGCTTTAATGGTTTCAATGCATAATGCACAGAATACAGGCACATTCTACAAAACTATCCCAGTAGTTCCACCTCTTCCACCTTAGATACAAAATAAATCAACAGAATTTCCACAGAATTTCCCATTTCAACAAAATGCCTCAAGTGAGAAAATTATTGATTTGTTACTGCAGTTTTGGCTACCCTTCTGTAAGGACTAGGTCAGACACAATAATGATGCCTGATACCGGAGCAGAATTACATGCTTGGTGCAATCCTAGAGGTAGAACGAAATGGTCCATTTGTTGAAGGAGAAGTTAATGGTCATCCTGAATCAATTTTTGGTTGATACGGGTGTCACCATATCCACAGTTGGATGGGTAGATGTTCCTAACCCACCCTTCTCACAAAATAAAACTCTAGACTCTAAGTAGTAGGCATTCAAATAAACAAGTGCCTAGCCAACAAATTGTCAGCAAAAGTTCCAGTAAAACCAATATCAGACATAAATGAACATGAATTCATATTTAGTGAAACCAGTCCAGTAAGTCTGTTGGAGCACGACCTATTGTGTAAATTAAATTGTGCAAATTATTGAACATAGGATGTAGTGTACAATCAAATGAAACTTCCTAATTTTGATTTCAATATGAAATCAAAAGAAATGAAAAGTGTAATATTGCCATGTAGGGAACAAGGTTTTTAGTTGAGGGTGTGTGTAGCCTTATCAAGTAACAACCACAATCCCTGCCAGGGTGAACCACAAAAGTCACTAACTTATGATGGACCAACTCACAAAGGTAATTTGAGACGAAATCCTAACTTTATGACTTATGGTATTTACAGAAGGCATTTAGAAGTACTAAAGTTAGGATTTTGTCTCAGTCAATCTTAAATTTTGGTCGTAAATTAAACTTAAGACAAACTTAAGTTTAACTGTGACAAAAAACCTAACTTTACGAGAAGGATTTTGTGTCACTTAAACCTAAATTTGTCTTAAGTTTAACTTAAGACCAAAACGTTGTTTAACTGGGACAAAATCCTAACATTAGTACTCCTAAATGCCTTCTGTGAATACCGTAAGTCATAAAGTTAGGATTTTATCTCAGATTACATTTGTGAATGGGGCCCACTGTATTTAACCCGCTGGTAGCTTGGCACAAAAGGAGTCAGGTTTAACTTGGAGGCATTGTGTTAAGTATTAATCCAGCACCCAAACAGTAATAAAGTGGAAATACAACACAAGAAAAATTCCACACAATTTAGGAGAATAGGGAAAATGTTAATAAATCATTAGAAACTAGAACAAAAAAGTCAAATTCTTAGAACCAGAGTTATGAAGAGTTTTAGTAAAAGCTAGTGCCTAAAAGATCAAAGTATCAACCATAGACATCTAGTTGCAGGAGACCTGGGCAAAGTCGAAAGTTATGGCTATCTGAGATACACAAGGTGGATTGAGGCCATCATACTTACTTTTGAATGTAGTAAAGCTTTAGAAGAAAAATGTCTGAAAAGGTAAAGGTCTGTGGGTCAGGCAGCTGGCAGTGTACAAGGAGGAGGCATTGTCAGCTGTTAGCTGCTGGACAACAATGTGGTAAACATTCCTACATTCGTACTTAGTCTCTTTTTTGGAAGTCAAAAATCTCCAGCGGAGTGAAGCTGCAGGCTGTAGATGATGAGAGTTCCAGGAGGCCAGAGACTTGCCTGAAGAGGAGTAGCTAAACCAGATTTATTGCTGCAGAGAACAACATAGCTGTAGCTACTACGAAGCCAGGTAGACCGTGACTGGGATCAACGAGCGATTATGTCCCGGTCCCCTCCCGGTTCTCCGAGCACTTTTTGCTGGAAACTTTTTGAGTGGCAGGTTTTTTTTTTTGGAGTAACTTTAGTACCACTTCCAAGAGTCCAGGACTGGCTGGCCACCATTTGGCATGCAGCATTGGACATTAGCTTTGAAGCTCCGCCCATATTTTTAATTGCCTTGTGTCATTTTTCTTTGTAAACGCTAGATACCGAGTTGTTATTAGACTTTTTAGTCCCTCCTTGGTACCGCCTTGTCTGCAATTGGTACCTCCCATAACAAGTGGACATTTTACTTGTCTTGCTACCCGGTCTGCTTCATCTTGGCTGTGAGCACTATTTTGTTTAATAATTTGCCCCAATCCACTCACTATGTCACAGCAGGCCACCCCCTTTTATTTTATTTACTAATGGTGTTCCGCTTTAACTATAGCAGCTGTGTTGATTTATTTATTTTAGCGACATGGTCCGCATTAAGGTATAGCGGGCGCGCTTACTTATGTTTTTTGTTTGTTTACTGCCGCCCATACGGCGCTTTTACATTCATGGAGGCCGAGACCCTTTCTTTGGACACACCGCGCCTAAAGAAGGGTGCATGGCCGCTATTAAAGTGAAAGGGTGGCATGGGCGCTTTCACAAAAAAAATCTGTTTGTCAACTTGACAAGCAGATGCTTTTTTTGTCAAAGCACCCCATGCCGTGGTTTCACTTTGATGTCGGTTGCCCCTTTCTTTAGACATGACTTGTCTAAAGAACGGGCGTGGTCTCCATTAATGTAAAAGCGCAGCATGGGCGCTAGTAACCAAATAAATATTTGCTATGCAATAGGGCTCACATTTGTGAGAGTTTAAGCTATTGCATTGCTAATAGCTCAAACTCTCGTAAATGAGAGACCTATTGCATTACAAATGCTTGTTTCTCTTAGTCATGGACAACGGGGAAAGCCTGACTGAATCACAGCTGTGACAGGGGGAAACCTCAACAGGACCCGGGTCCGTTGGAGACACACCTGGGATATGCTAGTTCCAGACAGCTTTCTCGTCTGTGCGTCGGCGTCATAGACAGTACTGCTCAACTCACTGTCAGTTGGCAGATCGCATCTCTAGGGCCCATTACTGGCCCCACTCAGGTTCTCCAGGTAAGCAGGCTTCGGGGTCTTTGTGCGGTCTTCCGAGCAGCCAACTCAGGCCCCAAGCAATGCCGGGGGCTGTCTGGAACTGCCACGAGAAGAAGGAGAGCTCACCTGCACCTCCTAGACCGCCACTCCTACGGCCGGGTGTGTTCAAGGCACAGGGGCAGTGTTGCAACCCAGATCTGGGAAAGGGGCCTCCTTCATGCTGCACACCCTCTCAAGACCCACAGGTGTTGGTGGGGGTGAGCTCAAGGGCAATGCGGTGCCTATGCCAGGCTAGATGCAACACTCCTCGGGCAAAGCAGGACGCTCAGGGGAAGCTGCAAAGCTGCACCACACGGCTGATAGAAGTGCACCGCCTCATCACCCAGGTCCATGCCAGTGTCCCATGGCCTCTGTGCACTGCAGTTGCACAACCAATCTTGTTGTCGACTAGGTGCTGAATCTTCTGTCATCAGCTCCCAGGGCAGTTGTGGGCATCCATCATCAGTTGGAGGTTATGTATTTGGCGGGTGAGGACTCTGATTCATCCTGTATAGGTGGTAAGGACGGAGCTCCATTTAGGCACGTCCTAACCTGACACCATCTTTGGCCATGCTCCCTGTGACATGTTAAAACGGCTACGTAAGTAGGTGGCCCAATAGGTGCTTCAAGCCCACCAGTAGCATTTAATTTGAATGCCATGGGCATATGTTGTACCACTTTTCTAGGGACTTATGAGTAAATTAAATGTTCCAAGTGTGTGTAAGCCAATTTTACCATGTTTAGAGGAGTGAGCACAAGCCCTTAAGCACTGGTAAGCAGCCCTAATGCACCAACAAAAATGGGTACAGAAAACAGGAAGGGAAAAAGCTAAAAGTTTGTCAGAAGTCCATCCTAAGGGCTGTCAGCGTAAAGGGAGATTTGGGATTTTATTGGAACAGATGTTGGGCTCATAAAATGTGCAAAACCAGTGCAGGTTCCTATAAAGTCAAATTCTGTGTATACATGCATTTCCCAATACATACTTTCTCGTGAAGCTAAGGAAGGGAATACACCGCTAATTGAAAAGATTGTGCAGCAGGGAATTCTAAAAGAATCAATAATCAATAATGGGTTTAAACATGTCTAACTAGAAATGAAGGCTAGCTACAGATTTGAGAAACATCAATGAGACTGTAGTCCCATGTTTGCAAATGGCACCAAATCCAGCAGTGTTTTTATTTCATATTCCAGCAGATGCAGAAAGGTTCACAGTGACTGATTTGTTTTCTGCATGTTCCTCCATTCCTGTACATGAGAATAGCCAGGTGCTGGGTTGGGAAAGAATCCCACTAGGGAAAACTGAGGGCCCTTCTGTCTTCTCCCAGGTACTAAGATTTGAAATATTTCAAATTACATTGCGAGTGAATTTTGGTGCAATACATAAAGATTAGATAACCGCTGTGAAACCAAAAGAGGACTGCAAAACCAAAAGTGGGCTGTAAGTTGGACACCATTGTATTATTGAATCATTTGTCTCATAATGGCCATAGGATTTCTACGTCTATGCGACAGTATTGCCACACAGAAGTAACCTCTTTGGGATATCATATTCAGAAAGGAGTGAAGAAGGTGTCTATGAAGAAAATCTCTGGGAATCTAAGAATGAATCCACCAACAACACAAGGAGAAGGTAAGGCGTTCCTGGGAATGGTTGACTATTGTTGTCAGTGGATACCCAACATACTTTGATTCCAAAACCATTACAGAGAATGACTTATAGTGATGTCATAGCTGTGGTACCTTGGAATGAGGAATGCATGAAAGCCTGCTTTGTTTACGTTATCCTCTTGATTATGAAACATAATTTTAGTCATTTTGTCATGAAAAAGATGGGTGCTCACTTTCTATTTTTACACTAATACACGCCAATGCAAAGAAGCCTATTGCTTGTTTTTCTGGAACCTTTGATCCAGTTGCTGGTGCACTAAGAAATCTGTAGGCTCAACAGCAATTGTGAATCAATTGTTGTGGGTCACAGGTTGAACATGTTTGTGTCTCATTCAGTGGAGACGCTTGAGATCCCAGTATCTAACAAACAGTAGATTGACTAAATATAAGCAACTCTCCATTGCCAAGAGATGCAAGTGGTGATGAGATGAATGATATTTATCATGATTGCATTGATGTAACAGAATTATATACCAATCCAAATCCTAATATTCAAGATGTACCACTTGTTTTGACAGATTTGGTTTTATTTGTGTATGTTGAATGTTTGACAGACTTCCATGGAAGTTTATAAGCTTCATATGCAGTTTGGGCATTGAAACGTATCATAGAAGCATTATACTTGTGCAATGAAACTTTGGTACAAGTGCCTGAACTGATTACCATTACCAGAGCTTGGTGCATAAAAAAGAAATTGAGTTTTTTATTCTACACCAATAGTCAGTATTGTTTTGGAGTGGTGCATGATCAAGGCAAGTTGTGGTCACAGTGGGGTTTTATAACATCTGCTGGGACACCAACACGAAATGGACCACACATTTTTGATTTGCTCTATGCTTTGAAAGTGCAAAAGAAAATAACTGCAGTAAAACGTTCAGCCATAGAAATGGTTGTGACAATTGGTAATAACTTTGCTGATGTGGTTGCTAAGTACTGTTCTATGAAGAGTATTACGTCCAATGAAAATAACTGAAAAGTCAGAACCTGTGGAAAATGCAAATGTATTTGCTTTTGTATCACCTGACAACTTGAGAGAAGTACCCTGTGAGATGCCAGATGAGGAGAAGAAAAAGTGAGACAAGGCAGGATGCACATTAGACCAAGACAGTTTGTGAAGACACACTGATGAGAGGTGTATCTTGCCATATTCACTGCCACTGCAGATGGTGAGATTACTGCATGGAACTATATGTGTTGGACATGATTGGATGGTGAACGTTTTCAATGTGTACTGGTTTAATCCTAATTACGAAACTTTTAAGAGAATTTGTGTCAGAAATGTGTACTATATCAACAAAATACGTGGGAAAGAACAATTGTGTAACAATGAGCCTTGTAGGAAAAAAAGCAGTCCCCTTCACATGGTTATAGGTCAACTTTGTAGAAATGCCACCATCCAATACCCAAATTGTAATTTTAGGTATTATTTGTCTGTTCTCAAAATGGATTGAGGCATACCCAACAGTGAGGTGTAATGCACTAGGAGCTGTCAAACTATTACTGAGAGAGTTAATCACTACGTTAGGTTTGGAATGCCAGTTTCAGTTGAGACAGAAAAGGGAACACATTTTAAAAATAACATCATGAAGCTTTTGTGTTTTGCTTTAAAAATCGATCAGAAGTTAAATTGTAGTTATGGAGTGCTAGAAGAATAAGTCGGTGAAAGTGTGTGCTTTAACTTCTAAGCATGAGATGTACTCCCAACAAAAAAACATGTTTGACTGCCTACACAATGTTTATGGGAAGGACCATGAGGATTACTGGAACATCATCTGCAGCTCTTGTGAATATTACTGATGATTTTAGATTGGATTAAAGCTGATATCTACCAGGTAAACTATGCTATATCTCACCAGGTGCAATTTTCTTCACCTTCTGCAAGTAAATTGTTTCATAATCTGCAGCCCTCCAAATGAATCAATCCTCATCAAATAGCATGTGAGAATATTATGTCTTCAGTCAAGGTGGAAGATCCCACATCAGGTGATTTTGGTGACAAATACAGGTGTGAATTGTTAAGGTTTGCCGTTTTGGATCATTGCATCTCACAACAGGAGAGTGTATGGTACTGGTGAAGAAATCGGGAGACAATCGTTTGACGCACAAAGTCAAAATAAAATTTGAGATGTGGATATGAGTGGGGACAAAAGCAAGATCAAAACAAGGAAAAACCAATTAAATGAAAAACAAACAAGTCCAGCAAATGATACTCTAGCAAACCAAGTAATTCGTAGTGATAAAGGTGCAGATCAAAGAAATGAAGAAGATGGAAGTTAGATTGCAGCTGATCTGCTTATAAATGTGAAAGAGAGGAGAGTGTTGCAAAGCATATCTAAGCAAAGTGCTACAAAATCAGCTACAGCAGTGAAAGATAGTGCTGACAAAGAATTTGAGCTGAACACTGGAGAATCATCATATGAGAAGTTTGTAAAAGTCGTGGAATAGAAGAACAACAAGAGAGAGAAAACCAAGCAAGAAGTGCACAACTTTTGAATGGGAATATCTGACAAATACTTAACTGGGTAAAAGAGACTTTTGGCCTGATTTAGAAACCAGCAGCTGGGTTACTCTGTCACAATGGTGACGGATATCCCATCCACCAAAATATAAATCTCATAGGATATAATAGTATTTATATTTCGGAGGACGGGATATCCATCACTGTTGTGATGGAGGAATCCGTCTGCCGAGATCTAAAACAGGCCTTTAGTCTTGAAAAGTCTTTGATTTGTATTTGAACATACTCAAGAACCATTGTGAAGTGAAATGACAAATGAATTGTGAAATTATTAAAGATAAACAGGCTGTCTGATGACAAAGTAATCCTTTGCACTGTATTTTTGAAAAACGTAATTTTTCCTTATTAATCTTTAGAACTTTTGTTTCTAATAGGTATGAGTTTTCAGGAGAACTGACAATTGTTGAATTTTTGCAACTTTTCTTTAAAAATAAAATGTATTTTGAAAGATTATGTTAAAAAGGACTTAAGAAAGTGACTTCAAAAAAGGAGATGATTTGTATGTCTTGCATATTTCAGCTATACTAATTTGTATACTAGTGCACACATATCCCCCCAGTGGGTATCTTATAGCCTATAGGGTAACGTTTGGCTCAATATTTCTGAATACTTGTTAGGGGTTTTAGATGTAATTTCAGGGAGAAGAAGAGCCAGGCAATGAGACTACTGATGAATGGAGAGATTACGCTTGATGAAACAGAAGAAAACATTCTATGATTAACTCCGAGTGTTGCAGAAGGACATTCCTTCAAGACCAAGAATGATGACAGATTGTAATAATGTGATCATGTGAAAATTTAATTTAGAGGTGGGAATCGTAGAAGTGAAATATTTTATTAGAAAATAGTGCCCAAGATAGGTCTGGTTAGTTAGCATAATTAAGCTGCATTAACAAGAGTGTTTGTCACATTGCAGAAAAGTTGATGTTTTTTGTTGTGCAAGATCTACCAGCGTTCATGTAACTTATCTTTGGCTTCCTCTGAAAGGGATGTACTTGTAACAGCATTGTAAGGCACTGAACTAAAGTCTGTCATTATGACTGTGCAGAAGCAGTTCTTTCATTCTCTTGTGTTTTGCATTAATAAAAAGTACGATTTCTTTTGTGTAACAAATTATGTATTTAACACCCAATAAAAATAATGAATAAGTATGCGCTATTACAAAATGAATAATGTGATTAATGTTGAACCAGAAACGTATTTAGTGCTGCCTTCCTAGATGAAATCATGCTATGAATTTGTGTCTTTTTGTTGGTGCATAACATTATCAAAGCAAGCTTTTTGGCAAACCACCAGGCTTTAGATATCTTTTTTTAAGCTGCCGGACGTTTCTTCTTTTTGAAAGAAGTGTAGATTTGTGTGATCCTTTCTGTATCTACTATTTACCATTACTAATTTGAATGCTTGCCAGGTGTGCTGTGCTTGTTTACATTCTTAAAGGCACATTGCAATTTGCATTTATATTGATTTTGGTTTTATGCTAATTCCCTTGACTCTAAAGACTTTTGCTATCTGTAATTATATTATTATTTGAAAAAATCCGCAAATTCTGTGACATGGAAACGTTATTTTGTGCTGGTTTTCATAATCCAGTTGTCTGAGCATTTAAGTTTAGGATTCTCCCTTTCTTGCCTATCAGCCCTCTTTGATTATATAATATTTTATTACATTATTAATCATGATATATGACTAATAATTATATTATATATATTATATCCTCATATATTATATATATATATACATTACCTACTGGCGGTCGCCAGTAGGTAGTTATAGTTAGGATTTTTTTTCAATGTTAAATCTCAAAATTCTATTTGGAATAACTTTGGTGCCGGTTGACGAATCTGACTGAAAATTTCCTTAAAATGACCTCGCGGCGTTCCGGTCCTTCCCTGAAAGTTTGGGGGGATTCGTCAAGCGGTGGCCGAGATAAAAGGGGGTCGATTTCACTTTTAGCCCGAACGGCTGAATGGATCTCCACCAAACTTGGCAAAATTGTGGGGACTGGTAGCCCGATGTGCCTTTGCTATGTCTCATGATGTGTGCTCCAGTGGTCTTTGAGTAATTGTCACAAGGATAGTGTCATCAGTGATGTCATGAGTGATGTCACTGACCATGTCATGAGTGATGTAATATGTGATTTCATCAGCAGTGCATTACACGCGCAAGTTATAGTGAGTCCAACTAACTATAACGTGGAATTTCATTGGTTTTATGTCAGTAAAATTTCCAGCTAACTATAACTGGTGTGAAACCTATGGTTTTTTCAGTGAATTTATTAGGTTTTTTTAATGCTAATTCCTAACTATAACTGGTGTGAAACCTATGGTTTTTTCAGTGAATATATATATATCAGACAAAGAACGCCCATTAGAGGAGCCTCAGCGGAACGTTGACAGCCTTTATTTGTAGGATTGCAGCAGTATGACACAAACAGACTGTCTCTCCAATTAATGTCAACGCCCAACGCGTTTCGAACAGCGAGTGTTCTTGTTCACGGGCACAGGAAGCAGTGATGGCAGCGTTAATGGGGAAAGCACCTTGATAAGTACAACTGGCTCCTCCTCATACATGGAGTGCTGCAAAGCATGCTGGAGCTGGTAGTTCCACATAGTGTTGCCCTTGTGGGTGCTTTCGCCATCTGCAAAGTAATCCAAATAAAATCCTTAGTAGGCAGAAGATAAACTCCTTGTTCGCTGCACTGTTCAATTACAGATATATAGATGTTATAATAGATTATTTATTATATATATTCAGACAAGTGCAGGAAGGACTGAGTTCATAGATGTCAGAATTATAAACTTAGTGGAATTTACAGCATTTGTTAATTGCAGGTGCAATAAATCCCACACCCACACATCGTTCACAGCTAAAACGTGCTGATGTTTACACAGGGACAGTTAGCATTACTGAATACAATGAAGTCAGCATCCATTCAAATTTCCACAGGTACACATTGGCATGTCAAATCTGCTACTATTGACTAGGGTAAAATACCATGACATACAGATTTTCATGATTCCTGGGCCACAAATTACATGCTGCATCCATTTTCAAAGGCTTCATTTGTAACATGCGATGATTATTGCATCTAATAAATACCGAACCCCTGGCTATTGGAATCTATTGATCCCAGGAGCACTAGCTAAGGGTTTAGTGGACCCTTTATGTCTACCCATCTGTCTGTGGGTTGTAGCCAATTGAATAGACCCTTATTGATTATTAACACTATATTCAAAAAGAAGATGCTTGCTAAATATTTCAATAGGGGTAAATCTATTAGTAGCACAGAATGTGCTGCTTTGGTGAGCAGACCGCCAACAAAACAACACAATAGTTGTAAGTCATTTTCTGGAGTTGTGCAATACTATTATAAAATTCACAGAAATTGTGTGTGGTGTTTAATGAAGTATTGGAATGGGTATTGGTAAATCTCAAGAAAGTGTGCTTTCAGTATATGTATTCTTTTCTGGTCACCTGGATAACTGACAAGGGTACATTGAGATATAAGAATACAAGTGCTACTGGAGATCTTTTGTTGGCAGAAGGAAATCTGGTCCATTATACAGCAGTCCATCACTGTTATAAGGCAATGTGTATCATTTAACTTCTAGATCATGGGCAGTAGTCTGTTGTTTTAGGTTACACCTAGGATCTCTTAATGTATGACTAGTTGCAAAATATACGTTTTCAGAACATTTTGGCAGTCGAATTGTAATACCATCATTTCAGAGTTCTCAGACTATCGAGTATATTCTTGATGATTCAGTAACTTAAATCACTGAGCTATGTAAATGTCATCAGTGTATTCAAGTGCTCCAATTACAGTCTTCCTCTTAGATTCTTCTTGGGGGAAACAGATGCTGAAATTTCACTCTTATCTTGAAAGCACCACTAAGTTTTCCCAGACACTTCCTGATTTTCAGTGAAACTCTGTGCTCAGTTCAATCTAGCTTAACATGCCATTTCACTGAATTAGACATTTGGATTGAGGGACCAGTTGACTCTCTAACTGGCAGATGCATCAACATAGCCCTTTGCTATTCCTAAATAGCGATTTTTAAGGAATCGCTATTTAGGAATAGCAAAGGGCTATGCATGTAGGAATTGCTATTAAAATAGCGATTCCTTAACATTCCTTAATTGCTACTCGCAAATTGCTAGTCGCAATTAAGGAATGCTGTCCCATTCATTCCTATGGGCCTACACGCCCATAGGAATGTATTGGAGATTGCAGGAGCAATTAGCGAGTACCAGTAGGAATTCGCAAATTGCCCATGCAATTTCAAGGGTGCAAGGGTGTCAAAATGACACCCTGTTGCACCCCTTAAATTGATCTATGCACATATGTTGCACACACACATGCTCTAAGGGCATGTGTGTGCGCAACATGAAACTTTGAAAAATGCACAAAAGTGGTTTCATGGTAATTTGCTCCCCCTATTAGCAAATTCGCTATTTTATTTACTTTCTTGCATTGCATTTAAGGAATCTCAATTTGGGATTCCTTAAATGCAATCGCAATTTAGGGAATCTCAATTTAGAGATTCCTTAAATTGGGATTTTTGCATTTGGGATGATGCATCCCAAATGCAAAAATACCGGGAGCAAAGGTGCAGATTCTGAGAATCTTCCCATTTGCTCCCAGTATTTACTTTGATGCATCTGCCAGTAAGTGAGGGAATTGAATGTAGTATAAAAGGAAAGCTGTACTCACAGTGTTGGGGGTTGATTACCTGAAAGGTCTGGGGCAGGCCTGGCAAAGTGGAATGCTCACTGTATCAATCAGCAAATGAGTATTTGAACACCTCTTTCCATTTAGGAAGTGCAAATTATTGTGCATAGCATATGTGCAGTCCAAGATGAAGGTTGATTATTATGGGCACATGCATCATTGCGAAAGAATGCGATTTCTTATTAGCGAATCACAAATAAGAAATCGCAATATCGGATGCATCATGAAATTCGCATATTTTATGCGAATCAGTAAAAATCGCAATTTTTACTGAATCGCTTAAAATATGACGAATTCTAAAGTGCGAATTTGCATTTTGCGACATCGCAAAATGCGAAATCGCACACATGATGCATCTCAATGAAGCTGCTGCCAGTGAGCCAGGAACACAATTAAGTACACCTGATGCACCATTTCAAATGCCTCAGAGTGTACTGGCAGTTGAAGCTGTGGCTGTTGGAGGTGGAGGAGCCTGTCTATGTGTCCCACTGCAATGGATCCTGGGAATGCCTCAGAGGATAGCAACTGTAGGAAAAGAAAGGTCAAATTCAGTGACCTGGAGTTGGAGATCCTAATAGAGGAGGTGACAGCTAGGCAAGATCAACTTTTTGGCAAAATGTCCCTAAAAGTGCCAGAAGGAGTTAAAAGGAAGCTGTGGCTGGCTATCCAAGCCAAAGTCAACGCTGTTGGAGTGGCACATAGGGACATACCAAATCTGCAGAAAAGGTGGTATGATTTGCGCAGTCGCGCAAAAGATAAAATGGCGACGCGAATGAAGATGGCCAAGAAGACTGGTGGGGGACCTCCAAAAGACAAGCAAAACACACCCCTGGATGATCTTGTGGAAGGGACACTTACTACAGAGGCAGTCATTGGCTTATTGGATATTGACACATCTGACCTACCCGGAACCTCTCAAGGTAAGAGTGACTCATGTCATTTTTATTAACATCTTTGCCCTTGAAAGACAATAGTAAATGATCTACAATTTCTTCTTCCCTAAAATCGTTCGAACTAAATTAAATCCTGGAGTTTTGTGACAGAAGCAGCAATGCATTGTGGTACTTGTAGTGTTAGTGAATAGGTTTACCACAAAATTAAAATCTTGCTCCACATACTGAAAGCACATACTAATACAGTTTTAAAAGACACTTTTAAAAGAAAATGGAAACTTGTCTTACTTTTTCAGGAGTGATTTATTGCAGTAATGTAATAAACAGTTCCAAACACACAAAGTAAAGTAAATTTTCAAAATTCTTCCCTTAATAGATGCTGATCTGGATACCCATTTTATAGACTTTGCAGAGTCCTTCACAGATGATTTACTTAATTCAATTGATAATAACTCTGAGGCTTCATCACCAATAGTGCAGAGATCCAATGCACGTCAAAGAATACGCCAGCTGCCAGATTCAGACAGTGAAGTTCCTCAAATTTAAAATGTTGTAGTCCAAGAGGCTCCCCAAAACCCAACTCCAGTGCAAACACAAGGTCACAGACGCCATAGACTGCAGCAGTTTTTCAGGTGCAGGAGACGTCAGGGTCAGCATAGATCCAATAATGAGGAGGACACCAGTGCCAGTGCTGTGGAACTCAAACTCCTCAAAATTCAACGCCTACAAGGAAAGGATATTCGTGTTATCAAAAGTAAAATAAGTGGCATGACTGATGATGTGAGTGGCATTAACAGAAGTCTAATGGAGATATCTGCGCACATGGATAATGCTAATGAAATGACTGCTCAGAAGTTAGACAAAATTGCAACATCCTTGGACAAAATGTGCGCTAAAATGCATGCTCAATCTATGATGCACTTAAAAAGGGCTAATCAGACAGTTTTGTCTATTCATACTTGTAGTAGGGTGATGAATAAAATGTGCATGCAGACTGCACAGCTGATTAGAAATACAGTAGCAATGCAGAAGGGCCTTAGACAATGTTGTTCAGAAATTTCAAAAGGTATGTCATCATTCATGTCTGCTAAAGAAAAATTGCGTAATGTGTCAACCTTTGATATGTCTGTTGGGGAGGACTGTACTCCAAGTAATGATGATGTACCAATGGAGGGGAGTTCTGGGAAAAATTTAGAACGCCGTAGTATGAGGAAAAAGGTTAAAGGTACAATAATGCACAAGGCAAATGTTAATGTAATAAATGAAACCTTAAGGGTCAGAGGGAGAAAGAAGTAGGTTGCTTACAAAATTGAGTATTGCCCAATTCATTAAACATGTACTTGAGTTTCTACTTATTATGAAAGTTGCATCCAAAAATATATTGATTTCAACATGACTTACAATGGTGTTGGCCTAGATGTGAAAATCACTTTTTTTGACAACATTAATAAAAACGATTGCAAACTTATGGCATTGTCTTTGGCTTACCTGTATTAAAAGTAATGTTGTGTGATCTCAGCCCGCCTTCTCCTTTCCTCTGCAGCGTCAGGACCATGTACTCTGGCTTGGGGTTGTGGGGGTTGATTGTCATTGTTGGGCATTTCTTCTTCAAAATCCAATTCAAGGCCTCTCTTAGTTGCAACGTTGTGCAGCATGGCACAAGCAGCTACAATTTTACAGCACACTTCTGGGCGATATTGTAAGGAGCCTCCTGTTTTGTGAAGTATGAAAAATCTTGATTTCATCACTCCAAAAGTTCTTTCAATGACATTTCGTGTTGATATGTGGGCTTGGTTAAAAAGTTGCTCTTTACGAGTAGTTGGAGTCAGATAGGGAGTGAGTATGAATGATCTAATTCCATAAGCACTATCACCTATAGGTAATGATGACACAAAGTAGTAATTAGTAGAGGGAATCTAAGATAATTCAGTAACCATTGATAAGTTTAAAGTAAAGGACTTCTTACCTAGCAAATAACCATCACCAAAATCTCCAGCCAGCAGCCTTCCATGAATGCCACTTTGCTTGAAAATGTAGGAATCATGGGCACTACCAGGAAAGCTGGTTACCAGGTCAGTAATAATAGTTTTGGCATTACAAATGGCTTGAATATTTAGGGAATGGTAACATTTTCTATTGCGAAAAATGTACTCATTGTGTGAAGGAGGACAAATAGGAATATGTGTGCCATCTATGCAGCCAATCACATGTGGAAAATGTGCCAAATTATAGAAATCTAACTTTGTTTGTAGTAAATCTTGTGCACTACTTGGAAATTTAATGTAATGCCTTATCCTATGAAGCATAGCATCTAGAAAATTGTTAAAAAATCTAGACAGTGAACTCTGGGACACACCACCAGCAATGGCTATGACACCTTGGAATGAACCTGAGGCAAGAAGGTGAAGTGAGCAAAGCACCTGAACATGTGTGGGAATGGCTTGGGTCCTACGAGTATGCTTTTGTAAATATGGGTCTAAATCAGCTATCAATTCCATGATGGAATCACCATTGAGCCTGTACTTGTCATATATCTCAGGATCACTCTGGCCCAATAAAGTGATGCGCAACCTAAATATCCTATCACTGATCATTCTCCTCCTAGCTGCAGCTCTCAATCTCCGCCTACGTCCAAATATATTGACTGCAGCCATAGCAAATGGTTCTGACATCCATTGGTGTTCCCCTTATATGCCTTTGCTATCACTGTCACCTGTTGTCCATTTGCGAATAAAAATACCACCACCTCAGACCACTTCTTATTTTAAGAAATGCTATTTGCGATTTTGACAAAAAATGCAAATAGCGATTTTTGATGCATGCACAATTTCTTAACAGAAATGCGATTTCCAATTTTTGCGATTTTTTTTGCGATTCGCACATGATATAGCGATTCCTAAAATTGCGATTATTGAACGAATTTTGATGCATCCCAAACCCTTGATTTGCATTCGCAAACGGCCGACTTCTGCGATTCGTACCGTTTGCGAATGCAAAAACCAATGATGCATGTGCCCGTTAGTGTTTTGAGATGCAACCAGTAAGTTATGCTAATTTCATAAACTTAAGAACAGTTTATGCATTTGTTCTTAGCATTAAATCAATCAGGTGCAAAACCGAAGTAGGCTAAAAGCACCAAAAATAGCTTCTCTGATTTATAGGGGAAATAATTTTCAAGTTGCAGCCTCCCTGTTTAATATTTTTTAGGCAGGTCATTTTGCAACCTCTGCAAATATGCAACTGTTAATGCAACCTATTTGTATATAGGTCACTTCACAAATTGCATGCCCATTTGCAAACCAGTCTGTGTGCAAATTGCACATCATCGTTTGAGAACGGGTCTACATACTCCAGAACCAGTGCTGGAAAGTAGGGGGATCCCATAGGCTCCCAGTTCCTGCATCTATTTCTGGGCCAGATCTGGGAAAGGGCCGACCAAGGGAAATATGCTGAATTTGTCTTGTTGTAATTTTCTGACACAGGGTTACAATTCAGCAGCACCCACACATTGTCTGCATTTCATTTGGCGCAGCAGCCTTAAAGCAAGGAGAGGGCTTTCTATTTTCATTTTCAGCTGGCCCAAAACAAAGCCCATATTCAAAGGGCTAAAAGTCCTTCTTTTGTTCATGCATCACCCTGATTGTGAGCTATATGGAACCTATTTCCTAGGTGCCAATGCAATGGAAGGAAACAAAGATACTGAACCTATCACTTCACAAGTAATTTAAAGAAACTATGACTTGAAAGTATTTTTTTTTACTCTGTTTAGCATCCTAAGTAAGAAATGTGCATGTACTGTAAGAATGCAAGATTTATATGTGTGTATGAGTATACACAAATAATGATTCAAATGGCACATGCTAATTTTTTAATTAGTTCTTTTATATTGCTACTCATCCCAGCACAGGTTGTCAGAGTAATTTACAACACAGAGTGAGGCACAATAATTATACAAATGTGTAAATCAATGTACAGGATTGTTGCAGACGATGAAGCTTATCAGGGGTAGGGATCACATATTGACATACTTGTAGACATTAAGGAGTTGATTACGAGTCAGGCATTCCACGGACCACCATACTCATGGGAGCGTGCCGGTGGCCGTCTCTCCACAGCCCTATTATAAGATGGGCGTGTAGGACCCCCACAGCCCTGCCGCAGCCGCCAGGGAACTTCCATTCCCTAGCAATGCTGCAGCGGTCAGGAGGCATCCATATGCTTGGTGAGACCGCCGTGGTCCGCCAAGCCAATATAAACTTTCCTATCCACCAGGGTTTACATGATGGGTTCCTCCTCCTTGTGTACCCTGGCAAAGAGGAAGCAAAAGGGTCCCTACAGGGAGCCCTGGTGCCTCTGCTCCCTGTGGATGCAAACAGGGGAGGGGGCAAGGCATGTGCCACCCTGTGTGTATGCACAACAGTTCCTGCACGGGATGGACTTTGCAGTCCATGCCACGCAGGAACAGTTTTTGGCATTCCCATTGTGGCGCCTGTTTTTAACGGCTCTGCTTTAGGAATGCCAAATAAAAGCCCGCCAGACACAAGTTACACTCGTAATCTGATGTGCACCCTCACCTTGGGTTTGGCAGTGCGGCAGCAGGGCAGGCCTGGCGCAGCTGTGCCAAACTCGTAATCGTGCCCTATGTGTTCTGTGAAGGGTTGGGAGAAACAGGAAGTCAGAATGTAAAATGTAATGCAGTGATTGTAGTTGTCTGTGCTGACAAGATTCTATTACTTCTCAAAGGAAACCTTCTTTGCAATCTTAGCATAATAACAGTTTAAGATAAAAATAATAGGGATATAAACCCACGATTTACAGTTTGCATGCATCTTCATGATACCTGTAAATAGATCACTGTGGTGTATTAGAATGATCACAAAATAATGAACTGGAACCAACAAAATATTCTCAGAGTCAAAAGCAGTAGCCTACTTACCTATCTACATAAAGTACAAATCTGTGATCTGCATGCTACATAATATGCTTTGCAGCAAGCACATTAACCCTCCATGCGACTTTAAGAGTAAAAAAATAGATGGACAACACTCAGAATTCTACCAGAACCACAAGAGTTATCTTACTGCTGTTTTAAACCCCTCTAAATTGCTGTTCAGGCAAATATCTCTGAGGCAGGTGTCTTGACCAGTAAGAATTTTTAAAATGCAGCCTCATTGTGGCTAATTAACTGAACTAAAACAGATTTGCAGTCACATAGTCCATGTTATCAATTTCCTTGAGGCACATCTTATTTTTGTTTTTAAAAAAATCTACACCATGACTGTGAGATCAGCCCCTCGTGACTCCTCCTCTTTACACTGCCACAAAGTGTGCCCCAATTTATGGGTCCTGGCGTAAATTTATTCTAATTCCAGCACTGTTTGGACCCTTAGCTGTCGCTCTGAGCCTCAATTTTGAGTTAATACTGATAAAAGTCTCCTAGCACAGAAACGAAAAGAATAAATACAGAAAAGAAAGTTGGGGTTCAAATTCCTGCTACTAAATGGTTCTTTCTGAGGTATGTCCCAAAACTCTGTATGAATCTAGGAACAATCTACATTTAACCAAAACATATTCAGCAAAGCTCCTGCTCTTCATTATTGATGTAGAAATGATAATTAAGGGTATAACCTTTTCTGGGAGTTGCACGGTTTCTGACGCTCTCAAGCTAATCTCTCCCTCGCATTGAGTAAATTTTCAAAAGCAGAAAATTTTGGGAAATGTCTAGTAAACATGCTTCACTGATTTTGAATCAAGAGATCAAATTGACTACACAAATGGTCATTTGTATTAATCTATCCAGACTAGTTGACTCCTTTAGAGTTTGGTGGAGTGCGAACTCTGCCTTGAATTGGGCTGGCTCATTCTCTTCCAAACTGATAGTTACTTCACACTTTTAGGGGTATGGGAAATGCTAGGGTTTCTGAGAACATAAACTAAACTGACTTGGCTTTCAAAATCTCTTGGCCAAGAGACCCATCTGCAGAAGATCTGCCAGGTGAAAATGACAGATGACTGCCCCAATGGGTCTCCAATGCAGGAAACAGTTTAAGACTCACCTCTTTAAAAAAAACTTTATCACAATGTATTATCAGTCCAACAACTAGCTACCTCTTCTATCACTTGTAGACTTTATGCTTGCCTTTGACCCTGTACAGGTAACTCTACGGCCTTTTGGGTTAGGTTTGTGAAATAGAAATACCACATACATACATATGCACATACATACCCATCCTATTTAGGGTGGAGCATCCTTCACAGAGTTTTCCTGCCCAGGACAGCCACACTTGGCATGGTGGCCCCAGGCAGGAAAAGTGAGAAATGCTGGTAATGTTCAGTGGGAAAACTTGCTGTACTTTCGAAACACTTGATTTGTGCTTTTCTTTTGCTTTTTACACACAGCCTCTGCTTTGTGGGTTTGTTTTACAAGAGATTACCATATGGGCTGCATCAACACAGTAGACTGCTAAGGATTCAGTTCTAATAAAAGTGCATTTGCAAAAGAGGCGAATGCTGGTTCATTGCAGACCCTGACAGGAAATGTGTGTGTTCTCATTAGGTTGAGATCTGCAGCCTTGTACATGTTCTAGTAGAAAGAATCCCTCCTTCCCTTCTTTGTACCCCAGGACAGGGAGAAAAAAGGGCTATTAACACTTGTTGAGGCCTGGTGGCTCTGTATTGACCTGCTGCAGAAACTATTTACGTTTGAAATATGCTTCACACTTTTGAGCCCAAGAAACTCTTTATTCATTCAATTTATTATGGGCTACTAGGAAGCTCACAGACATTTCTCAAAATATATTTGCGATCATGCGAATAGGATAAATCTAGAAATGAGAAGTAGGGAAAGTGAGGGGATGTGAGATGGCAGAATAAAAGTGCTCAATATCAGTTGTTATACAAGTATATATTATGGAGTAGCTTTGGGAATGTTTTCAAGGGCCCTTGATGGATTTATATTTTCCAGCTGTCACACTTTACATATTTGTTATCTTAAAATGGCAAACTGTGTTTCATCAGTAGGTTCTTCCAGTTCCACTGCAGAATGGGGCAGGCTTCCACCTGTGTATTACACAAGAGCACTGTGTAGTATCTAAACACAAAATGATAGATTATATGAATTGGAGTTGGTTCTAGTCAAGTGAAAATATCTGTCTGGTAGGAAAAACTGTGTTTTAATCAGTCCTCCAGGTAGTATGATCAGAACATGGGAAAAAAGGTAGAAAGTATCCTCAGGTTTAACAATCCTGCTTTCTTTCCTAAAACTAGGTCTACATGTTTCTGCCACCATTCCCTGTAGCTTTTATCAGGACCGTGAATCTCATTCCAGAGACCACTCCTTATTTTTACATTAATAAAAATGTAAAATGTAATACCATCACACACTCTGCATGCAAATATATACCATACACTTACTTGGTGTTTGTTCTAACATATCTAAAATATAAAAAAGGAGAATTATCTTGCCATGGTAAAGGTCACTGTGTAAGGTCTGTCTGCCCAGCAGCGGTGCAGCAATCGTAAACACTGGTTGCATTAAAATGTATTACAACGTTTACAACTGGTGCAAAATGCGGCAGCAAGGCTGATCAAACACATACCGCTCAAACAACATACCTCGCCACATCTGTAGGAGCTGCACTGGTTACCAGTGAAAAGCAGAATTGAGTTTAAGGCTCTAACACTTGCCTACCGTGCTTTGCAGGGCAACTGCCCACACTATCTCAAACTAAGACTCCCTCGCTACAAACAGACACGATCCCTGCGAGCAAATGCGCAAAATGTACTCCTTGTCCCACGCGTCCCAAGAGGGGAACATCCTTTACAACGCAACTTTTACCACGCAGTGCCTTTACGACGCAACTTTTACAACGCAAACCATTACAACGCATTGCGCTGGGGGGCGCTCTAGGATAGGGAATAGGTTTAATGTACTATCCAACACCTTCCCTACTATCCACGGGGACTGGAGTTGGAATAGTAAATTAAACTATTCACTATCCAGCGCCCCAAAGCACTATGCGTTGTAAAGACATGCATTGTAAAAACCGCGTTGTAAAGGCATGCGTGGTAAAAGCATGCGTTGTAACGTCATACATCCGTCTCAAGAGTTCGGCTTGGAGGGAGGACGTTCTCAGCCGCAACAGCCAGATTGTGGAATGCCCTTCCACAGGAACTGCGCAATGCGAGCTCAGAAGCGTGTTTCAGGAAACAGTTGAAAACCTGGCTTTTTAATCACTAAACTTCTTTAGTGGCACTTGATTCACGGTCCCCCGCCCCACTGTGTTCACTAAGCGCCGGGACACCTTCATGGGAGGTAGCTGTTGCGCTATATAAACGTCAGTATTATTATTATTATTATTATTATTATTATTATTATTATTATTATTATTATTATTATTATTATTATTATAATATTGTGGTTTTTGCCAAGTACTAAAAAGGAGCATCCACAATGCTGGGTGAAATGAAGAAAATATATGGATAAGTGTAATACACTCACTGAACCTGACCCATGTGATTGAATATTCACATTAAACATATTACATGCATCCTGGACAGAACATACATAAAGAAAACACTACATACATAAAGAAACACTGATCGTGCTTCATAGGTGCCATGGTGACGAGTCAAGCCTGTTTTCACACTCTGTGTATAAAGAGGGAGGCAAATTAATTACTAAGTATAAATAAGTGTGATCCTGCAACAAACTATGCCGTACTTACTTTGTCACGGTCTCACCTGGTTTAATAACCTATAATCTCTTCGCCAGTAACTGAATGTTAACTGGCGAGCCCACTTTCCAGGCTTTTCAACACTGTGTCTAGCAGTGTGCACTTATTGCACATGTGTCCCACCAAGCCTGCTGGGTACCAGTAGTCTAGACCACGCACCCTGCGGTAATGGTGGGTGTGTTTAGAACTATTTCTTGGTTCTAAAATTAATTCACTATTCTTGCTCTCACTGCACTAATAGAAGGTTAAAGACTGGTGTCTTACTTTGGAAGGTTTGATTTAGATCGAAAAATGAGCGGATTTTGGCCAAAACTGAACAAAGTATATGGCCTGGTACCTGAGGTCACCAGGACTCTAGCACGCACTACAATAAATTCAAATTCTCCAATAGTACATTCAAGTCTAATTTTATCAAATTATCAAAGGTAAAGCATCACAAGTTCATATTGTTGTCATTCATAATTATATACGCAATAGACAAATTAAGTTTCCATTGTATCATCGTATACGCAAATCATACTAAATAGTAAATACAGTAAAAACCTAATGCATTTCGGGGCTGAGGCCCCTTCGTCAGGGGTCTGTTTTAGAGGAAAGAGAAAAGAAAAAGAAACTCAGTTACTCTTGATGCTTGTGAGGAATATGAAGCTTCTACATCTTATGCAACTTAACGGTTCTTACCACGAGTGTAGGGTCCTGGTGACCTCAGGTACCAGGCCATATACTTTATCATTGTACAGTGGGCAGGCACTAATCTAGCGCAGCAGACATATCGCATAAACACTCAAAACATTGATTAAGTAGAGTGCAGTACCCGTACTCATTCATCAAAACTGAATAAAAGAACTAGGGGCTAGATGTAGGTAATTTTATTTTACCACTTCTTAAATACCGAATTTTACCAATTCGGTATTTAAGAAGTGGTAAAATAGAGGGGGGGGATGTAGGTATTACAGAATCGGTAAATACCGAATCGTTAAGATTCGGTATTTACCGATTCTGTAAATACCGATTCGGTAATGCCCATTGATTCCCATGGGCATTGAAGCCCATAGGAATCAATGGGCATTACCGAATCGGTATTTATCAATTCGGTAAATACCGATTCCAGCAAGGGTGCAGGGGGTGTCACTTTGACACCCTCTAGCACCCCAAATACAGGCATGTGTGCCATGTGGCACACAGACATGCCCTAAGGGCATGTCTGTCTGTCACATGGCATAGGTGTGCATGCACACATGTGCATGCACACCTGGATTCGGTATTTTACCACCCAATTGGATTGGGTGGTAAAATACCGAATCTGAAAGGTCTTTGAGACTCAGAAGAGTCCCACCTACATCTAGAAGTTACCGAATCGGTAAAAATACAGATTCGGTATTTTACCGATTCGGTAAATTTACAGAATCGGTAAAATTGGCCCCCTACATCCCAAAAACCCATTTACCGGTCGGTAACGGCCGAAATCGTCCGTTACCGGCCGGTAAATGGCCACCTACATCGGGCCCTAGATCTGCACTTTTTTGTTGAAAATGCTACCCACTTTAAAATCATACGATCATTAGCTTTCGCCTGCACAGCGCTTATACTGTGCTTGTGAAATCTATTGTTATAAATATACACTTAAAAGGGTCTAAATCCTGCCCCCTCTTTTTCCTGGCTTTTCATTGGTTCCTGTATTTGCCACTAACTCTTTCTCGGTTTCTATTGTATTTAGCATATTTTCCTTCACTTACCAATACTTGTTCCTCGTCTCTTCTGTTAGCAGTTTCCAGTAGCAAAAATACTGTTAGCATTCGCTTTGGTGGAACTATTTTTTTCATAAAGTTTTGGCTTTTTCTGCTTTTTGGTCTTGCAAAAGATTTATACAGCAGCACTTTATTTGCTGAGACTCACAGGAAAATGGCTACCAATACTTGCGCCGGGATCACAGCACTCAAATTGGCAGCTGTGACTGCTGCGCCAAATCCTCTCCACCCACTCCCATGATACTTGTTATTCATGCCACTTTAATGCTTTCACGTTAGATTCATTTGGAATATTTCCCAAAATGAAATTTGCAATATTCCACTAAGAAACATTAGCCGCCGCAGCACATTGTGTAAACGGTTTACTGCCTACTGAGAGCAGCACTACATCGTTATTTTGTGGACCACCACAGAGAACTTAGCTGATAGACTGAGAGGTGCATTACAGTGACAGAGCATCTGAGGCTCAGCTGCTTCAACTTCCGTGTATACTACTATTATGAGTTAACTGCCTGGGCGGCTGCTGTGGGAACACGGCATTTCTCTTGCCATTTCAAGGACCAGTTCACACCTCTGCAGCTGGACCCTTCTGTCCACCCCGCTCCCACCACCTTCCAGGCTTTGTGTGTCTGCATTGAGCAGATCCCTGGAGTCGAGTCCGAAAGCCGCGGCCTGCTGCCTTTAAATTGCTCTCAGTTTGCCAGCATCACGGTCTCACAGAGGGTGCCTCTATCCTTCCCCTGATGCTGACGCTCTGACAACCCACCCGCCGCATTCTACAGCCACCCTGTGTGTACTGTCAGTCACTGCTGTGCTCATTACTGTGTGTTATGTACAGATTGTGCTGCAAGGTCCGTCATTGTGACTCGCACGGGGGCAGTGCAGTGTTTCATGAGGTTACATTTGGGCCTTCCTAGGTGAGGCCACACTGCTGCTGCTACTGGATGTGACGTTAAATCAACCATGGTTTGATAACGATGGATTTGGGCCCGGATCTTTTGACTGGGGGAGTGTGTGACATTGATCCACATTCAGTCCATCACTTGTTGTTTTTGCAATTGCCGCCCTAAGTGTGCTGGGGATGCCCAGACGTGGGTCCCAGGCACTCCACACCACTTGGAGTCAAGCTAGCCGGGCTGATGAGAGGTGTTACCTCGAAACCGGTCCGGTCCTCGGATGCTTGATTCCGTTCTGGGAAGGACATGGCTTTTGTAGTTCGGACTGGACTGTTCCCATGGGGCAACAGGGTCAGAGCTGGTTTGCATATCGCCATTGTCTAACCCAGGGTGGTGTGGAGTGCAAAAAAATGATGGATTTGGGCCCAGATCTTTTGACTGGGGGAGTGTGTCACATTGATCCACATTCAGTCCATCACTTGTTGTTTTTGCAATTGCCGCCCTAAGTGCGCTGGGGATGCCCAGACGTGGGTCCCAGGCACTCCACACCACTTGGAGTCAAGCTAGCCGGGCTGATGAGAGGTGTTACCTCGAAACCGGTCCGGTCCTCGGATGCTTGATTCCGTTCTGGGAAGGACATGGCTTTTGTAGTTCGGACTGGACTGTTCCCATGGGGCAACAGGGTCAGAGCTGATTTGCATATCGCCATTGTCTAACCCAGGGTGGTGTGGAGTGCAAAAAAATGATGGATTTGGGCCCAGATCTTTTGACTGGGGGAGTGTGTGACATTGATCCACATTCAGTCCATCACTTGTTGTTTTTGCAATTGCCGCCCTAAGTGCGCTGGGGATGCCCAGACGTGGGTCCCAGGCACTTCACACCACTTGGAGTCAAGCTAGCCGGGCTGATGAGAGGTGTTACCTCGAAACCGGTCCGGTCCTCGGATGCTTGATTCCGTTCTGGGAAGGACATGGCTTTTGTAGTTCGGACTGGACTGTTCCCATGGGGCAACAGGGTCAGAGCTGATTTGCATATCGCCATTGTCTAACCCAGGGTGGTGTGGAGTGCAAAAAAACGATGGATTTGGGCCCAGATCTTTTGACTGGGGGAGTGTGTGACATTGATCCACATTCAGTCCATCACTTGTTGTTTTTGCAATTGCCGCCCTAAGTGCGCTGGGGATGCCCAGACGTGGGTCCCAGGCACTCCACACTACTTGGAGTCAAGCTAGCCGGGCTGATGAGAGGTGTTACCTCGAAACCGGTCCGGTCCTCGGATGCTTGATTCCGTTCTGGGAAGGACATGGCTTTTGTATTTCGGGCTGGACTGTTCCCATGGGGCAACAGGGTCAGAGCTGATTTGCATATCGCCATTGTCTAACCCAGGGTGGTGTGGAGTGCAAAAAAACGATGGATTTGGGCCCAGATCTTTTGACTGGGGGAGTGTGTGACATTGATCCACATTCAGTCCATCACTTGTTGTTTTTGCAATTGCCGCCCTAAGTGCGCTGGGGATGCCCAGACGTGGGTCCCAGGCACTCCACACCACTTGGAGTCAAGCTAGCCGGGCTGATGAGAGGTGTTACCTCGAAACCGGTCCGGTCCTCGGATGCTTGATTCCGTTCTGGGAAGGACATGGCTTTTGTATTTCGGACTGGACTGTTCCCATGGGGCAACAGGGTCAGAGCTGATTTGCATATCGCCATTGTCTAACCCAGGGTGGTGTGGAGTGCAAATAAACGATGGATTTGGGCCCAGATCTTTTGACTGGGGGAGTATGTGACATTGATCCACATTCAGTCCATCACTTGTTGTTTTTGGAATTGCCGCCCTAAGTGCGCTGGGGATGCCCAGACGTGGGTCCCAGGCACTCCACACCACTTGGAGTCAAGCTAGCCGGGCTGATGAGAGGTGTTACCTCGAAACCGGTCCGGTCCTCGGATGCTTGATTCCGTTCTGGGAAGGACATGGCTTTTGTAGTTCGGACTGGACTGTTCCCATGGGGCAACAGGGTCAGAGCTGATTTGCATATCGCCATTGTCTAACCCAGGGTGGTGTGGAGTGCAAAAAAACTATGGATTTGGGCCCAGATCTTTTGACTGGGGGAGTGTGTGACATTGATCCACATTCAGTCCATCACTTGTTGTTTTTGCAATTGCCGCCCTAAGTGCGCTGGGGATGCCCAGACGTGGGTCCCAGGCACTCCACATCACTTGGAGTCAAGCTAGCCGGGCTGATGAGAGGTGTTACCTCGAAACCGGTCCGGTCCTCGGATGCTTGATTCCGTTCTGGGAAGGACATGGCTTTTGTAGTTCGGACTGGACTGTTCCCATGGGGCAACAGGGTCAGAGCTGATTTGCATATCGCCATTGTCTAACCCAGGGTGGTGTGGAGTGCAAAAAAACGATGGATTTGGGCCCAGATCTTTTGACTGGGGGAGTGTGTGACATTGATCCACATTCAGTCCATCACTTGTTGTTTTTGCAATTGTCGCCCTAAGTGCGCTGGGGATGCCCAGACGTGGGTCCCAGGCACTCCACATCACTTGGAGTCAAGCTAGCCGGGCTGATGAGAGGTGTTACCTCGAAACCGGTCCGGTCCTCGGATGCTTGATTCCGTTCTGGGAAGGACATGGCTTTTGTAGTTTGGACTGGACTGTTCCCATGGGGCAACAGGGTCAGAGCTGATTTGCATATCGCCATTGTCTAACCCAGGGTGGTGTGGAGTGCAAAAAAACGATGGATTTGGGCCCAGATCTTTTGACTGGGGGAGTGTGTGACATTGATCCACATTCAGTCCATCACTTGTTGTTTTTGCAATGGTTTGATAACAGCAGGGCTTGCTACCTTAACCCCTTCGCTGCGGTGGCTATTCCGCCGCAGCGCTAAGGGGGTGGGGCGGCCGCGCGGTGGTTCCGTGCTTGTGACGGAACAGCTCCGTCACGGCTCACGGGTGAGCTGTGCTTGTGACGGAACGGTTCCGTCACGGCCCCGCACGCTCTTCAGAACGCTCAGCGCAGGCGTGGAACCGTTCCATCACCAGCACAGCCCACCTGTGGCTCGTGACGGAACGGTTCCGTCACAAGCGTGGAAGAGGTTAAAGCCTATCTGTTTGTTTATTGTGGCAACAGTGGCATGTTGTACAGTTCGTACTCGGTGATGCATCTAAGTGCTAAAAGGTGCCCCCTTGTGGCAGGGCAAGGCAGGAACGAGCTTGGCACCAACTTGGGGTTCCGAGGCTTTCATCGCTCCCACTCAAGGTGAATGGTTGATGGGTACAAGTACAGTCAGGCTGGAGACAGAAAAAGTACTCTGAGATCCCATACACTGGGGGTCAAGTAGTGTCAGCACCTAGGGGGTGCAGTGACAAGATGCAGAGTCTGAGAGTCAAAGCTATGCCCCAAAAACATTGGCAACAAGAAGACATGCTGCAGACAGGCCCTCTGCATGCAGATCATATGCCTGCATTTCCACCCTAAGGCAAGCTGCTCCTACCCATGGCCACCTGAAGATATGTTTTTTGTTTTTGTAGCAGCTGTACGTACATCGGGCAATAAACACATTCTCAGGCCAAAATGGGGTAAAAGGGCGCTTTATTGGACAGGTAAGCAGTTTCATGTAATACAGATATGCAAGAATTAAAGGCCTCATTAATACAGAGTCATATTCTATCACCCCCGCCCTTAACCATTCCCCACAACAAAGTTCCCCAAGATTGTTCTAGCTGATCCTCCTCACCAACCCCTATCTTTTGTCTCCTGCCTACCTCCTGCCTCATACCTCGCTCCCCTGTTTCCTTCTGTCCGAAGCTAGTCTGAATGCCCCCAACCCTTCCTGCCTGTCTCGATCTCCTAAAATTCTGCCACCTGGAAAAAACCTGCAATAGGAGTTTTTTCTGTCCTCCCCTTTATCTTTTAGAATCTTTCAATTGCTATAAAAAACTTCTTTCAGTTTGCTAACTTCCATACCTCCTGGGGAACCTCGGTCCTCTGCAGATCTGCTCCGGGCGCCAAACCAAGGAATTTCTGCCACTGAAAACTAGATAACGGATCTGCAATGTTATTGTCAGCTCTAGGTATGTGCCTTACTTTAAAAACTTTTGTTATGCATTAAGTAGCCTAGCATGAATCTTTGTAGCACTTTCAGTAAACTCTTCTCTTTTGCCCTCTGACCATTTATCAGATTGACCACTGTCCTGTTATCCACATTAAACAGTACTGTCTTGTTAGCCAGACTCTTACCCCACACAACTAGAGCTACTATCAATGGGAAAAATTCCAGAAAGGCTATGTTTTTTGCCTCAGATACTCAACTGGCTGGCCACTTCTCAGCATGCCATTTTCCATCCCAAAAAAGACCAAAGCCATTTGCACCTGAAGCATCAGAAAATAACTGTACCTGCCAAATGAAGACTTCCTCCAGCGACCAAATCATGTCACCATTGAAAGCTCGTAAAAATAGGATCCTAACCTCAAAATCTGCCCTCATGCTATCTGATATCCTGATCCTGTGATGTGGCAACTAGACACCAGACATGGCAAAGCCTAATCGTCTACAGAAACTTCTGCCTGTGAGCTAAAAAACGGTGTTGGATCTAGCCCTGATCTCTTGACTGGGTGAGAGTATTCTGTTTAATTCAGAGACTCTGTCCCTCACCACCCCTTGTTGTAAATATTTTTGTCCACCCTAAGCGTGGAAGGGTATACTCAGATGTGAGTCCCTTGCTCATTGCACCATCAGGATTCAAGCAAGCCGGGCCGAAGAGGCTGAAATGCCAGAAACCGGTCCCCGGTAGCTTGTTTCCTTCCCAGTGTAAGAATTGGCTTTTGTAGTTTGGTTTGCCCTGTTCCCATCATGCACTGGGACAGGAACAGACTAATTTGCATACAGCCGGGTACTGAAACTGGGATGGTGCAGTGAGCTAAAAAACGGTGTTGGATCTAGCCCTGATCTCTTGACTGGGTGAGAATATTCTGTTTAATTCAGAGACTCTGTCCCTCACCACCCCTTGTTGTAAATATTTTTGTCCACCCTAAGCGTGGAAGGGTATACTCAGATGTGAGTCCCTTGCTCATTGCACCATCAGGATTCAAGCAAGCCGGGCCGAAGAGGCTGAAATGCCAGAAACCGGTCCCCGGTAGCTTGTTTCCTTCCCAGTGTAAGAATTGGCTTTTGTAGTTTGGTTTGCCCTGTTCCCATCATGCACTGGGACAGGAACAGACTAATTTGCATACAGCCGGGTTCTGAAACTGGGATGGTGCAGTGAGCTAAAAAACGGTGTTGGATCTAGCCCTGATCTCTTGACTGGGTGAGAGTATTCTGTTTAATTCAGAGACTCTGTCCCTCACCACCCCTTGTTGTAAATATATGCTCTTACCACATGGCACGAAAAAATTGAGATTGCCCAATAAGCATTGCACCTCGTTCGTTCAGTGTCATCTTATGAGATAATCTAGCCTGCTCTAACAAAGCTGTAATTTCCAATACTTTTGTGTGCGGCAGTCTGGCTTCCATCTTTACTGTATCTAATTCTATGCCTAGATAAGTCAAGCAACAGCTAGGTCCTTCTGTTTTTTCAGCTGCCAACGGCCCACTCTGGTCCCTTGCTACGATTTCAAAATCCTGTAAAGCTTTCATGCACTGCTGCGAGCCTGCAGCCCCCATGAATAGAAAATCATCTATGTAATGCTTCACCTCCAAATGACCAGTTTTGAAAATGAAAAACCATTGCAGGAAAGTACTGAAAGTCTTGAATAAACTGCAAGAAATGGTACAACCCATAGGTAGTACTTTGTCAACAAAAAATTGTCCTTTGAAATAGATACCAAGCAATGAAAAGTCTGATGGGTGCACCGGCAATAGCCTAAAAGCAGATTTAATGTCGCATTTTGCCAGTTCGGTATTAGCACCCATTTTATGTATCATACTCAAGGCGTTGTCTACAGAGGCAAATGTAACCATAGTATCCTCTTTAGCAATAAATTCATTTATAGACCAACCTTGCGGCCAAGATGAATGTTGAATGATTCTAAATTCACCTACTTTTTTCTTAGGAATGACTCCAAGGGGGGATATACTGAGGTTTCCTAAGGGCCAGTTCTCAATTGGTCCTGTCCACCTTCATTAACTTCTGACAATAATTTGTCTTTGATCAATTGAGGATATTGGTTGACAGACTTTACTTTTTTTGCAAAACTGCAGCATCTAGGCCATTGATAACCTAACCTGAACCCTTCTTTGAAGCCCCATTCCAATTTGGAAGCATCATTTGAATTAAGATAAAACTTCAACCAGAAAGGCAACCATTTCACATTAATTTGTGTAAAAACCCTTGTGTCCAGGTTGAAATGCGAAACCTGTCCCCCTGCCGTGGCCAAACCCACTCCAGTTGCTCTGATCCCCAAAGCATTGCAATATGGTGTGTTTGCCACCGCATCTAGAGCATTTGTGTTAATATTTGCTGGGGTTCTTTTGGCAATAACCCCTGTTGAAATTCCAATAGGCACCTGACATGACTCCCTGAGATTTATTCCAGATCCCCTCCTCCACCCACCCCCCGCCCCAAGGTGGGTCTGCCAAGAAAAGGCTGATGAGCTGCCGCCAAACCGTTTGCTGTATGCAGTGAACGGGGAGGCCTCTGAGAATACATCTATTGAACCCAGAGCTCGTTGTCTACTGCACCCCATGGCTTTTCAGTAATAAGTACCAATCTAGCTCTAAACTCTTTATTGTAATGAAGCCAAGCAAAACCACCAAATTCAGTATATGCTTTCCTTATTGTGTCTAGGTATTTCAATATTGCCACAGATCTGTCTGGAAACTTTTCACAATATCCGCTAGCGAAAATAAGGAAAGCTAAAGTCCATGAATCAATATTCGTAGGTACCCTCTGCCTCTTTGCTAGCTCCCATGCCTCCTCTCTGGAACCCTCTTTTGACTGAATTCCCCTGTGGAGTAATTTGAAACCATCTATGAACTCCCCTTTCCAAATTTTATCTTTAGTGCTCTTGCTTAAGTGTGAACCTAAAGGCATAGATAAACCTGTATAAGGTAAACACTTTCAAGGCGTTAAAATTGATTTTTCACAATCATTCTTGCTATCTGATTCACTACTGTCTTTCTTATTATCTTTTACAGTATTAGAATGTTCTGTATCTGCCTGGTTTGAGAAATCTTTTGAAAATTGCTCATTTTTATTTTTATCGTCAGTACCCACATATTTATCAATGCATACTTTCCTATTGACTGCCGTTTTGTGAACCTCACCTGATCTTGAGGATTTTTCAAAAGATGTCGTTCTTTTCTTCGTTCCCCCCTCTTGACATTTTTTCTTTATGATCGTTCTGCACCATTCCCTTTTTATTTCATTATCTTGTTATATTATATTCCAGATTTTGGACAATATCTTACACCCCGACTGCGTCAAAAACTCCATCCCCCCCTCTCAGTCCCTTTGTGACAATCTTGCTCAGTTTTTCACTGATAAAATTGAGACCATCATTAATAACCTGGCAACACCCCCGCCTTCCACTCTCTCCACCCTCCCCGAAATCATCGCCACTAACCCTGATTCTCTGAGGCCAACCTGTTTTCCACGAACAAATTGCTGGCTTTCCCTCTTATTTCTCAAGTAGAATTTGAAACAGTCGCACAGGACATTACTTCCGGATCCCAACTTGACCCTCTGCCACCGAAAATATGGAAAGCCTGTGGGCACCAACTATTTCACACCCTTCGGTTGATATGCAACCAATCCCTGAGCTGTGGCGTCGTTCCCCGCTCTTGGAAGCAAGCGCTTATTACCCCGCTGCTAAAGAAACCCACGCTCAATCCAGACTGTCTGTCCAACTTCCGTCCCATATCACTCTTGCCCTTCCCAGTGAAGGTGCTCGAACGCTGGGTCAGTAAATGCCTCTCAACCCACCTTGAGCAGCACCATTTTTTGGACGAATTCCAATTTGGGTTTCGCCCAGCCCATGGCACTGAAACCGCGGTGCTCACGGCCATGGAGGAGCTCCGAATGCGCGCAGACAGGGGCCAAGCTGTGGCCCTCATTTTACTTGACTTGTCTGCCGCATTCGATACTGTCAATCACAGAATCCTGCTCCAGCGGTTGAGAGCGGCAGGGATTGACGGCACGGCCCTTATCTGGTTCCACTCCTACCTCAGCGACAGAAAACAAGCTGTCTCCCTTCCCCCTTTTCAATCGGTCTTCTCCCCGGTCCCACACGGTGTCCCCCAGGGTTCCTCTATCAGTCCGATTCTTTTTAACGTTTACTTAAAACCTCTGGTCACGTTAATCAAGTCACACAACATGACCACAGTAAACTATGCGGACGACACACAGCTCCTTCTCTCGTGGGAAGGCGAAGACTCCATCTCCTTACAAGCCTTCCATGACTGCCTACGAGACACGGCACGCTGGCTGCACCAGAACTCACTTCAGTTCAACTCCTCAAAGACTGAGGTGATGTACTGCCCTGCGAGTCGCATACCCCGCCCTCTGCCCGCTGAGTTCTGGCCCCCGGAGAACTCCAACAACCCCCCACCAGTTACCACCGTCCGCAACCTGGGCGTCATGCTCAACCATCAATTGAGCATGGAGACTCAGGTCTCAAGAACAGTCGCAACCTGCACCGGCCTTATGCGCTCACTGCGCAAAGTCTTGCCTCTGCTCCCATCCTCCGCCAGAGCACTAGTAGTCAGGTGTACTATTCTTAGTCGCCTTGACTACTGCAACGCCCTGCTGCTTGAATCTCCGGCGACACTACTGGACAGACTCCAACGAGTCCAGTCAGCAGCAGCCAAACTGGCTCTGGGATGGACCAGGAGATTCTCGGCCACTGCCGCACTGGCCGAGTTACATTGGCTGCCTTTGAGGCAACGCATTGCCTTCAAGGCCCTTTGTTTGGTCTTCAAGGCACTGCATGGAACAGGACCCAGACCTCTCCAACGTCTATTCTCCTGGTATACCCCCACCAGAACACTTAGGTCCACTACTGCTTGCCTCGCGAGAGTGCCCAGATGTAAGAAGGCCAGGATGGGAGGAAGATCGTTCAGAGTAGCTGCAGCCAAGCTATGGAACAGTCTACCTGCCGAAATTCGCCATATCCCTCATCTCCTCCCATTCAGGAAACGTATCAAAACTTGGCTCTTTCCCCTGTCCCTATAAAAAAAAAAATAACCGGCCTTTTTCAGCTCCCCCCCGTCAATAAACCACAGGAGTATCTATCAGCGCCAGGATACCTGCCAGGTGACAGTCGCGCTTTATAAATATTTTAAATAAATAATAAATAAATTGTGAAAAATAATCTCTGGACAAGATTTTAGCATTCCCCCCACCCCCTGTCCCCCATTTGACTTTTTTGCAAACTTAAAATTTTCCTTGTCATCCTCGATTTCGCCTTCCTCCAAATATTCAGAATCATCGTCACCCCATTCCCCCTTTTCGTCCACCACCCCTCTGTATGAACCCCTTTTTTCTACCCTAATACCTCCAGGATATTCCCCATCCCCCACACCTCCATCGTATACTTTCCTACTTTCCAATTTATCGTAGTAGAACGTGGTGCTGCTCTCTCCTGTTCTATTGTTGTAGGAAAATTTGCTTCAAAATTGTTTCCCTTCTCTCTTACGTTGATGCAGGACGCTAGCGACGTGTCCAAAACTTCTATACTGACCTTTATTTTGTTTGGCAGCATTTCTCCCACGTTGGTCTGTGAGCCGCCAAAACTAACAGACACAGGAGCTCTTTTGTTCTTTAAACAAGTTAATCTCTTTCCATTGTTAATTTCTTTGGGGACCAAAATCCACTCCCCCCAGCTTCTGACTCACTGTCAAAATTATCGGGAGCGTTGCTTTTATTTTTTGGTTCCTGACAAGTACTTTCTTTTTCTACGTCTATGTATTTTTATTTATTTATTTATTTATTTATGTGTTTTATAAGCGCCAACTTGACCCATTAGGGTATCAGAGCCCTTTACAGGAAAACATAGTCATGCACAGAGTAGGTATAGCATTATCCAGTTACGGATCGAAAGAAGGAGGAGAGGACAGGGTGCAGGGTACATAAGGGAGAAAGGGCACGTATTTACAGAATAAAATAATCAAAATAATCAAGATGAGATAACATATTTACAGATTACGTTAACCAATGTTCGCGGCAAGGCCGCAAGCGTCTGACGGGGTAAGCTAGCTAATCTGAAGGGAGACAATAGATGGCTATAGATCAAGGCTGTGGTGGTGGTGGAGGCAAAGTTTAAACGAGATATTTGCTCATGAGGAATGATTTGGCATCCTTTTTGAAGCGAGTCAGAGAGGGTACTCTTCTGATCTCAGGTGGGAGAGAGTTCCATATTCTTGGGTCAGCCCCGGAGAAAGCCCGGTTGTAGGTTTTTTTTTCGGAAAGCGTGCAGGTTGGAGCAGGAGGTCTCTGGCAGATCGGGAGTTTCTGATTCCTCCGGAAATCACAAGTTTCTGCCTCAGATATGCAGGGGAGTTAGAATATAAGGCCTTGTGCGTGATGCATGCTACTTTGAGCTGTATTCTTGCCTCCAGGGGAAGCCAGTTTAGAGCTTTCAAGTGTGGGGAAATGTGTTCGTATTTCCTCGTGCCGGTGATTAGTCTGGTGGCGTGTTCAGGCAGGCTTTTAGAGGTGCCAGGGAGATCTTGGGTAGACCCGAGACCCGAGAGGGTAGAGCAGCCGTATTCCAGTCTAGAGATGACAAGTGCTTGGATTGCCATTTTTAGGTCGAGAGTATTGAGGAAGGGTTTCAGTTTCCTAAGATAGCTCAAGTGGAATCTGGCTGATTTGGCCATTGAATTGATGTGGTCCCGCCTGTTCAGATTGCTGTCGAGGGTGATTCTCAGGGATTTGGCCGAATCCACGATGGTTGGTGGGCAATTCAGGGCTGTGATAGCCTTAATCCATGATTGAATTTCAAGGTTGGTGTTAGGCGGGCGATCAGGAAAAATTCTGTTTTCTTTATGTTGAGTTTGAGTTGATTGGATGTGAGCCATGGGACATTGAGTTTCAAGGCTTCATTCAGGGAGAAGATCTCTTCGAGAGATGAGGTTTTGATGTAGATCTGAGTGTCATCAGCGTACATATGATAGGAGATATTAGCAGTGCGTAGTACTTCGGTAAGCGGTTCCAGGTAAAGATTGAAGAGGGTGGGGGAAAGTGTTGATCCTTGAGGGACTCAAACCGTGACAGGGGATGGTGCCGATAGGTTGCCGTTGACAAGGAATCTCTGGGACAAGTTATGGAGGAAGGATCTGAACCACTCTAGAACAGTGCCATTCGAACCCATCCTGAATTTGAGGTGCTTAAGTAACTTTTCATGGTTGACCGTGTCCAAGGCCGATGATAGGTCCAGGAGGATTAGGAGACAGGTTTTGCCTTGGTCAAGGGCTTGGAGAGCATCATCAATGATGTGGAGCATAGTGGTTTTAGTGCTGTGCCCTGGTCTAAATCCAGATTGGAAGTCATCAAGCAGGTGGAAGTTGTTGATGAGTTGACTTAGCTGCTGTTGCACACATTTCTCCTTCACTTTGGCTTAGAGGGGGATGTTGGAGATGGGTCTGAAGTTTTCAGGGAGGTTGGATCCTGTGATGGCTTTTTCGGAAAGGGGAGGACTTGGCCGGCTTTTAGAGAGTCAGGCATCGTTCCTTGCCTGAGAGAGGTGTTAATTATTGTAGTCCAGCTGGGAATAATGGATTGGGCGATGGCAGCTAGGCAGTTGGAAGGAAGCGGGTCATTAAAATGGATATTAGGGTTTAGGGAAGATAGGATTTTGGACACATTGTCATCATCATAGAGTTTGTAATCAGTCCAGTGAGCATGGTTTTTGGGTGAAGCCTGTGGGGGCGATGTGTCTGGAAAATGCGGGTCGAGAGGTGTTTGGGGGTATGTGATGTAGTTGAGTTCATTTCCGAGGGCTGAGATTTTGGCAGTGAAGAAGGAGGAGAATTCCTATGAGGATATACGAGACTAGGGAGTTTTCTTTTGAAGTTTTGGCCAATTTGTTAGATTGGTGTTCGACCAGTTCGAAGAGCTTTTGGGGTCTGTTCTTGGCCTTCTCTAGTGCAGTTCTGAAGAAGTCTTTTTTGGACTTGAGTATGTTCCTGTTGTAGGCATTTCTGGCCTGGTGGAGGAGTTTTAGATGGGCGGCAGAGGGGTGCTGCCTCCAGGATCTTTCAGCTTGTCGGAAGACTCTCCTCTCATTGTTAAGGGATCTCGTGAACCAGGGGTTTCTGTCTTTGATTTGGGTTCTTTTCAACTTTAGTGGGGCTAGATCATCCAGGATGTTTGAGAGAGAAGCAGAATACTGATCATTGAGGTCGCTGATTGTTTTGATATGAGAGGTGGGGAGGTCGGATTTGCAGCGAGCCTCAAGTTCTCTGCGGTCTAGGTTCTTAGTGTCTCTGATCCAGCGTTTAGGAATCACTGGTTATGATGCCCTAGTCTTGTGGGTGCCAGGTAGGAGAAAGGTGATGGCATGGTGGTCAGACCAGTCGCATAGATCTGTAGAGATGAGCTTGACTATTGATTCTTTGGAGATAATCCAGTCAAGGGTGGCTCCTTTTGAAAGAGTTGGAAGTGAGCAGGCTTGGGTCAGGGCTTGATCGGCCAGGAGGTCCTTGACGGTGTTGACATGTGAATCCTTTCTGTCATTCCAGTGCAAGTTAAAGTCACCAAGGAAAATATCATTGGCCATATTGGAACTCTTAGCTGTGATGATTTCCATAAGGTGGTCGGTGAAGGATTGACTCATGCCTGGGAGGTGGTAAAAGACGTGCAGGTTGCATAGTAGAGTAGAGTTGCTGTGAATAGCGAGTATTCTCAGGACTCAGTGGTGTCCGCTAGAAGTTCTGTGACCAGAAGATTATAGCGGTAGATGCAGGCAATGCCTCCTCCTTTCTTGTCAGATTGTCAGTCTAGCCTAGCGATGTTGTAGTCAGGAGGGACTAGGAGGTCCAGATATGGAGATGAGGATTCATTGAGCCATGATTCTGTAAGGATCACTAAGTCGAGATTTTGTAAGAGGATGAGATCAGCAATGTCCGCTGCATGCTTAGCTGCTGACCAGCAATTAATTAAAAGACCGGTAGGGAGGAATTGGAAGGAGGTTCTAAAGTCTGGGCAGACAGGTGAACAGGCACTAGATTACTCTTGACCGCCATTCTGTTGCGGAGGGTAGCTGGTCTGTTGGGGTTGATGGTGACCATGCAGATGGCATGTTCGGCACTTGCGTCTAATGGAGGTGGGATTGCTAATGTGGAGTTGTAGTCTCGGAGGGTAGCAAGAATTTCCATTTCAGTGAGATCTAGTTGATTTGGAGTGTCAAAGGTGGAGTTGTAGGATAGGACAAGAGTACGGATTTCTTCCTCTGATAGGTGGTGTGGGTGCTTGCAGGGGCGAAGATGTCTCAAGGGTAGCGGAATAGGTTGTTTAGTGAGCTCTGTCAAGTGTGAGGAGGTGACGTTTGGCAGGGGCATGAAGTTGGCGAGGGAGAATTCAGCGAGGTGGAGGAGGTTCATTAGCTCAAGGATAGAAATATGTATGCCCTGGGTGAGTTTGGTAGCTCTGGCGTGCAGAGAACCAATGTCCCTATAAGAAGGAGGTGCTGGAGGGCAGGGGGCAATGGTTCAGGAGCAGTTCTGAAAGCGTGAGTAGGTGAAAGGGGGAAGGACTAGAATGGCCTGTGTTGTAAGCCATAGGATCTGTGATGGAGCCCCTTTGCGTGTTGGATTGAGGGCAGGAAGGGCAAGCAGCACTAGAATCTGAAGACTTGGGGGCGTAACAGTGACATAGTCTACTTGAGTAGAGAGGGGGCCAAAAGTCTTGGAGTGATTCTGCTGGCGAGGCCGGGAGATGTGCTGGATTGTTTCGGGTGGTCAATGATGGGAGACCTAAGGGGGGTTAGAGGGTGGCTGGCCATGCTGTACGGGCTGGGTGAGGACTCAGCAGTGTGGGAAAGGTAAGCGCGACCTGTATCGTAGTTCAAAGAGGGCGTACAGGTGACATGGTCTCCTTGGGGAGCTAGTAGGGAGGGGAACACTGGTCTAGAAGTAATTCTGTTGAAAGAGCCGGGAGACTTGCTAGAGATGTTAGAGTGATCAGTGATGGAGGATCTTAGAGAGGTGTGTGGGTGGTTAGCCTCGTTGGGTGGGCTGGACATGGGCTCATCAGGGCGAGAGTTAGGTACCCTGCTAGTATTGAGCATGAGGTTTCTGAGGTGGGTAATAAGGTCTGCAAATTTATTCAGGTTTTTGGGCGAGGCTTGGATCAAAACAAAGCCGTTTTTATAGAGTGATGGTGAATTCAGCTCGCAGCATTGGGAAGGGTGCCATAGTTAGTTTAGTGCCATACGGAATGTTCTTATTAGCACATACATTGCAGTGGTGCACAAAGGTGTTGCGCCAGGCAGATGTTCTTCTAGAATAGAAGATGAGGTCATTCATGACTGTGCCGATGTCTGCGCTGTTACGTAGGTCAGAGATCAGTGTCTCAGGGAGTCTTTTCAGGGTGGAGTGTTTGAAGGATTTTGTGGTGGTTTTGGAGAAGGTTGGGGGGTAGATTAGAGTGGAAGAATTTTCCCCCATAGCGGACAGGCCAGGCCTTGCCATGTTGGCTCAGGTAGATTGCTCGAGCACCAATAGGGATAGCTAGGCAGCAAGGGTGGCTGCCCACCGTGTGGGAGCCAGAGTTATACTGTGACAGCGCCACAGGGGAGTGCACTATTAGTATAGGAGTCTGGTTGGCAGCTCTAGAGAGAATAGCTGTCGAGAGTGCGGATAGGTGGTTGGTCGATCTTGAGATATAGCTGGTGAGGGTGAGGATAATCACTTTTTATTAGGAGCGCAGTAATTTCATGGTCAGGGAATTTAAGGTGAGTGGAGTGTCTTCATACCATTGCCATTTTAGGGTCAGGCAAGATGCAGTCTGCTGGTGAAATGGTTACTGTGAAAATAATTACAGAACCTCACTGCTCAGAATGATTATGAGCAGTCTGATTATGAAGAGCAGCCTTCATAGCTTAAGTGAAGTTCTCTTGCACCAAGAAGAGAGGGCAGTGTCCCCGAAGTTTACCGGGGGGCCGCCATCTTGGGATCAGGCAGCCTTCTGTCCCTGCAATTATTCTTATTTCAACAAATGCAAGGCTTGTAGCGTGTAGATCTTTGAGGGAAACACAATGTTCCTCAATTACCTTTGAGCTTGGCATAGTTATGTTATTGTTTGTCAGAACTGGCTGTAACACCCTATCACCAGCCTCATAGAACCCATGGGTGTGAGAGAGCGTAAATTTGAATAGAAATTATGTATAGGCCGTATTTACAAGCACATCGTATAAGATAGGAAGGAAACGTATATTGTAATGTGAAGTGACACTTATAGCATAAAGTTAACTGATGTAATCAACGTAAATATAGGAAATGTAACTATATTCACTTTAGAACATGTATTAGATTTAGAAGGCCCGTATACGTAGTAGGCTAATATAGAGATGATGTAGAAATGCTTACGAAATGTAGAACGTGCAAAGTAGAATTCATGTACGTGTGAAACTTTAAACGGAGAAGCGGCGAGAAATGTAACGTGGAGAAGTGCGCAGAAAGTATACATACGACGATGTAACGAATAAGCATATAACTTCGTACTCTATATATTATATATATATATATATTCTATGTAAAATGTATTCAAGTATAATCAAGACTTTATCTATATAAATGTGTGTTAAAGGTTATACTGTGTAGAAGGCTTTTTGTAGAAATGTTAGAAAGGTTTAGGTCATTTGTGATTCTAACCTGACTGACCAAGGGTTAGCAGGAGCACAGTCCAATGTATATAATTTAGCGGACTTACAGGAGTCGTAAATAGCTTGAGGTGGACGTGAGAGCCAAGAAGTCTAGCACTTGTTAGATTTAAAGTGACAACGCTGGACAAGGTTTATTGCCTGAACGTGATGAGAAGCGCTTGGAATTTGAGAGTTGTTTTGAGAAGTCCATTCACAGGACCTAGAAGGGTCAACATCATAGTCGTAGTTTAAAGTTCTGTTGACGATGTTGACTTGTGCTCTGAAATGTCAATTATAATATTGAATGAAGTCACCAATAAGAAGATGAAGATGACATCTAAAGAAGAAAGGTCAACTTAACGGACGGCGAAAGAGATGAACCAATGGAAGAAGCCAGAAGCTGACATCATCGGGGAAAGTCCGTGGTGGGCGTCAAGGGGCGTTCCACCCACACTGTGATTGTGTATTTTAGGGACAGCACCCCGGGGATAAGGTGGCGAATTGCTCAGAAGGAACAGCGAAGGCGAGGGCGAACAGCTCAGAGCAGAAGTCATCATAGAGAGCAAGAGCGTAGATGACTTGAGCAGATGCGCTGAGAGAGATCAGAGAGCAAGAGAGCAGTAGGCCGAGGACCCTTAGAAGAGCGGATGGGTAGGCAGAGAGGGTACTGCTTCTTAATCTTAAGTTACCTTTAGAGGCTAAGAGAGTTTGATCTTCTTTGGGAGTCAAACTGCTGACACCTTTTTAGGTTAGGAATTGGCGAAGTAGGGATGTCACTTAGCATAGAGTAGGGACAGAGATAACGTGATACTTTTCTTTTTCTGTAGATGACGCCAAGGAACCACTTCACATCGAAGCTTTAAATTGCTGAATGTGGAATTGATTTGTATTCTTTTGTATACTTTGATCCCGAGAGGATTGTATTTGCATTTAACTTTGACTTTTATATAAAACTTTCAAACTTTATCAGTTGTAAGTGGTTCTTCCGAGTGGCGTCAGTTAATGGGGTTTGTCTAACCTATACAGGGGTTGTCTTTTACTCAATGACAGATACTAGCGGTCCAAAATAGATGAATGAGATACGTTATTAAATTAATCACAAATTGATATCAAAATCTCATTCCCCGCAGTTGGTAGCAGAGAAATGATGGTTATCTTCTTGAGGAAGACGACCTAGGCCAGGTTTAGTTTACCCCAAGGTCCCTAGTCATCGACGACCAGAAGAAGAATTGCAGCCGAAGACGGTGCTGACGGTGCGACGAGAGAAAAGCAGCAGAGTCGGTCGAGAGTGAGTATAAGGGTCATGCGTTGTAAGATTGCGGTGTTTTATGTTGTTCCTGTGTTGTAATGTCAAGCGGAGTTGAATGCCTGTAGTGTGATTGAGGGAAGGTTGTGAGCGCAAGCAACCGGATGAAATCTTAAGCTCCAGGGAAGGACTTAAGTGGTTCGGGTGTATCGAACACCCAGAGTAATTTGTCTACCATTGAAAGGGGGTCATGAGGTACCATTGATTTCCCGACAGACCGATGATAGGGGGAGCGTAAGAGTGAGTGAATGAGTAACGGACGCTGGTCGTACGTTTACTGTGTGTAAGTAACCTATCAGTTGAGGCGATCGTCTGACCGTAAGAGGGAAGACGTTTCGTCAGTTGAGGTGACAATTACAGTTAGACTGTGGCCGTACAGTCAGAGAAAAGTGATCGCTTGGACGGAAGTAGTCATTTTTCAATGTATGAATGAAAACGCATGCGAAATCGTGAGACGAGTTGAGAAAGAAGGAGAATTGCTGCAAGAGGGAACGAGTGACGTCAGCATAGAACCGCGCTGAGATTGGTTAGTTTGTCAGACGTCAGCGAAGAGTCGCACTGAGATAGGCCGATTAGCGAGAGCCGCGTAGGGATTGGTTGTTGGTTGTCATCGGGACGTAAACAAGGAAGAGTAAGAGGAAAATTGTAAAGTATCGAAAATGAAGTGTTTTAAGAGTTTAAGAGCACTCTTTAGGAGAAATAGAAGAAACTTATATGCCGGAGAAGAAGCTCCACCAGAAGGCACACCAGCTTATTATATGGCAGTGAATGTAGGCTTGCACTCGATATTATGGATTTCCGAATGGAACAAGCTAACTGAAGGGAGTAAGGAACTGACGTTTCCGAGATTTGGAACATTTAAGCTAGATGTGTTGAACGAACTAAAAGCGGTAATGCTTGCAACAAGACCTCTACCGAGGCCAACACAGTTCGAAGCGCTTAGTGTATGGTTTAGAACAGCACACGAAAAGAGCGTAAAAAGGCGCCAGGAAAGAGTGAGACGATCAGTAAAGGCAGTACAGGATGCCAAATGGGATGAGGAAGCTAAGAAATGGAGAGTACAAAAGATAGAAGCAGACAAATTGTTCACCATGATAGAAGCCACGGGAGAAAAGAAACCTCTAGAGGAAGAAGAGGAAAGCGAGACAGAAGAGGATTTGATAGAGAGGCTATTGACAGATAGACCACCTCCGTACAGCGGAGGGGCCGCAAGTCCTATATTACCACAAGAGGACGGAGCTAGATGGGGGGAATACAAATCGATCCCAGTAACAGAGTGGGATGCCAAGAAAGAGGAGGAAATACCTCAATCTAGTTCCGAACAGAGAGTAGTGGGAAGATTCGTGGTCCAGAAAATGCCAGAAATGCAACATGCAAGGTCTTACCAAATGCCGGATGCCCTACAAGTACCGGTTACCATAGGCCCTATTGTGTCAATCTACAACCCAGAAGGGGTCCAGCAGGAGGAACAGGCACGATGGGACAGGGACAGGGCAGAGATGGAGAATAGGGATCAGAGGCAGATATTAGCACCGATGAGTCGGAGTACTCCATTAGATGCAGCAACAGGTCCCTGGGTAGAACAAGGGCGTCAAAGAGGGCCAATGGACTTAAGGGGACCAAAACCGAAAACCCATAAGGAATTAAGGGAATACCTGAAGGAATGGGATACTGCTGAAGAGGCTCGGAATAAAAGTTTAGAAACAGGAGCAGAGTGGAGAGACCAGGATAACAGGATCCTCTCTCATTGTGGAGCTGGCGAAAGCAGCCCGGAGTGGGAGAGAGGGAGTCAGGAAAGCAGAGGAAATAATTGTCCTACTATCAACGGCAATAGGCAAATGTGCGACGACAGGAGTACAGGGTGTGGCGAAGTGCCTCGCGTCACCTTTAGTGAAGGAGAACGAAGGACGCAGGAGTACCGTAACACTTTCAGATGCACTCACCATACCCCGGGTGAAACAGTGCAACATTGGAATCACGGGAACATGGAGAGTCGTGAAGGGTCTCGCCATGCATCCGGTGAGCGCGAGCAAAGTCATGAGAATATAGGGAGTCGCGAAACGTCTCGCCATACTTCTGGTGATCAAGAACGAGATCGCGGGAGCATGGGGAGCCAGGAAGGACCTTATCGTTTATTGAGCGACACCAGACAGCAAGCGAGTTACAGTGGTTTAGAACAGAACGGTGGATCCTATCTCGTATCTGGAGAAACCGAGCCGAAACGACGAAGTGTAGGGATGGGGGATGGAGTAATGTTCCACCACACCCCACGGGAAGATGGAAAGGCTTGGGATCTAGAGAGGTGGGAACAAAGGGATGGAAAGAGAACTCCTCATAACTCACCTGTGCTCAGGCGTAGGGCGCATAGTGGAGATAAGAGAGGTATGAGCGAACCACCTAGGACTGACATACTGAGAGCCGAAATAAAAGCCAGACGGATCGATGTAATGAGTTTGAAGTCAGACTTAGATGAAATAATTGACGGCACAGTGGCAATAGAAAGGTTAGAATTGTACGCACCAGATGAAATATTGTTCTTAGCCAAGGATGTTACTCGGAAAGCGAGGTCAGCTCATGAAAATTTATCGAATTTGGCAAATAGGTATATGATAGACCTGTCACGAACCAAAGCGTTACAGCCCAATCATAGGCTGAATTGCACAGACCTAGATCTGGACGAACGTAGAACGATTGGATTAAGAGTACACATACGAGAACTAGTCATGTGTATCAGAATATGGAGAGATCTGGATAGATGGGAGGAAAAATGGTCTAAGAGGGGATCTGTTAGAAGAAGTACAATTGCGAAGTCCCAAGATACAGACCTAATGCGAATGGAAGCTTTCCCTTTGCGAGAAATCGCGAACGGAAACTACGTTCATGTACCCTGGAGTAGCGGGGATTTGGCGGCATTTACCAATTCCTTCCCAAAGCTTAGAGAAAATCCCGTCGAGTGGTACAAACAGGTAGAAAGATTCGTGAAGATCTCGAAGGTACTGTGGATCGATTTGAACACATTGTTCGATATCGTAGTACCCGGAGATTTGTGGACGGCATGCAAGCTCAGTGTTGAATGGCCCGCTTGCGAGCCTCCGAGAGATATTCGGACAAATGGTCCATCAGACAGAGTCATGGAAAAATACGAAAGAGTAATAACATGGCTGAAAGAGAAAGTGCCAGTACAAGACATAGATTGGGTTAAGATAGATCGAACAACTCAGGAAAAGCATTTAAACAATACAGTGGGTTAGACGTAATGGATCCTAAGGACATAGGACAGTTTGTGTCGAAGTTTGTTTTAGGATTAAGACCAGACATAAGCCTGATGATACAACAGCATCTGATTTGTTGGCAGAACAAACCTTTAGACGAAATTTTGAGGTATGCAAGGTACTGTAGCGATGAAATAGATTCGAAAGCGAAGAAACTGAAGGAAAAGTTAATGCTGGTACAAATGCAAGCAGCTGGAAAGGGTGGACAGCGGCAACAGGGAATAGGAACGCAAGCAAAGAAGCAGAATAATCAGAGCAGAGATGAGGAAGAAAGATCGAGACCGAGAATGGATATTGCGACACTGAAAAAGACAACGAGGTGTCATCAGTGTAACGAAGTGGGACATTGGAGACGCGAGTGTCCTTATAATGTTGAGACAGGGGAATTAGAACAAGAGGAGGAAGAGGTACAGAATAACGTGGTTAAGGGAGCCGCAGCCCCGAAGGGAAAGTTTATCAAAGGGGGGACTCAGACTCCTCGAGCCCCGTTTCCTCAACCACCTCGCATCACAAACGGAGGGAAAACCTATAGACAAATGCCATTGTTTGTAGGAGGAGAGGAATGCTATTACGTTGATCCTCTTACAGGGCAACGAGTAAACAGGGAGGAAGACTGTACTCTAGGAGCAGCCTTGGAAGTAGATCAGAGAGGACCATACGTAGAGGCTGAAGTAGCTGGATGTCCTACAACCTTATTGGTAGATACGGGTGCTACTCGATCTACGTTGAGATCAGCGGTAGTCCCAGGTTTGCCAATATCGGGAGAAACGATTCAGGTGGTAGGAGTCGCAAACAAGAGGATGACTAATCCTCTGACCGAACCAGTGTCAGTAAAGATAGGGAATTACAGTGACGAACATCAGTTTGTGATCTGTGATTCTAGCCCTGTGTGTTTGCTAGGAAGAGATCTATTGTGTAAACTCAATTGCACAATACATTGTACACCTGAAGGAGTAGAAGTGCAGACGAATGATGAGGATGCCGATTTTAAAATTGTAAACTTGCAAGAGTGCGTGGAACTATATCCTACCTTAACAGTGGAGGAACTTCCACAGGATTTGACAGAGAAAGTGTCAGCTGAGGTGTGGGATTTTACTGGAGAAGAAATAGGACTGATTAAAGGAGTAGAACCAGTAAAAATCTTGGTAAGACCCAATGCGGAGTATCCAAGAACCCCACAATACAAGTTGACTCCAGAGACGATTGCAGGAATAAAGCCTGTGATCGAATACATGATTAAACAGGGAATACTGAAGGAGATCGTGGGAAGTCCATGTAATTCCCCGATTATGGGTTTGCAGAAGCCTAGTGGAAAATACAGAATAGTGCAGGATCTTCGGAAGATTAATAATATTGTTGTCTCATGTTGTCCAGTGGTACCGAATCCATCAGTGATATTATTTCAGATACCGTTCCAAGCTGAATGGTTTACCGTGATAGATTTGTGTCAGGCTTTCTTTTCAATTCCTTTAGATGAAGAGAGCCAGTATCTTTTCGCTTTTAAGCTGGAAGATCGCGTCTTAACGTGGTGTCGTATCCCTCAGGGGTATCCAGAAAGCCCATCGATCTTTAACCAGTTATTAAAAAGAAATCTTGAAAGTCTAGTACTGCCCAAGAATTCGGTTCTAGTCCAGTACATAGACGACCTCCTAGTTGCGTCAGAAACTGAGGAAGCTTGCAGAGAAGACACCATAACCTTGTTAAATCACTTGGCCGAGAACGGACACAAGGTGTCTCCAAGTAAATTGCAATATTGTAAGACTGAAGTGCAATACTTGGGCCATAGGATTGAAAAGGGAAAGCGGAAGGTGTCTCCAGACAGAATAGAGGCGATCATGAAAATGAATGCGCCTACAACACAAAGAGAAGTCAGGATGTTTCTAGGTATGGTCGGTTACTGTCGGCAGTGGATAGCCAACTTCTCACTGAAGGCAAAACCGTTATTACAACTGACGCACAAAGGAGTAAGTGATCCGGTACCATGGGACAAAGATTGTTTGATGGCGTTTTTGCAGCTGAGGGAGGACTTATGTCGTGCCCCGGCTTTAGGAATGCCTGATTACACAAAACCATTTTTGCTTTACTGTTGCGAAAGAGAGGGATGCGCGTTAGCAGTTTTGGCCCAGATACATGGAGATGCGCGTAGACCAGTAGCGTATTTTTCGGCTACATTAGATCCAGTAGCCGCAGCGTTGCCCGGATGTCTCAAATCCGTAGCTGCAACGGGTGTCAGCATTGAACGATCTGAAAGCGTAGTCATGGGTCATCAGTTAGAGGTGTATGTACCACATTCTGTAGAACTGTTAATGACCAGGACTAAGACTCAGCATCTGACAAATAGCAGGCTCACACGCTACGAGCAAGTCATACTGGCTGCCGAGAATGTGACCCTAAAGAGATGCTCTGTCTTGAATCCTGCAACTTTGATGCCACTTCCGAATGAGGTGGATGATGAAATTTGTACAGATCATGACTGCCTTGATGTGACTGAACTATGCACCAAACCGAGACCCGATATTGTGGATGAACCATTGACGGACCCAGATGAAATTTTCTTTGTTGACGGTTCATGTGTAAGAGACAATGTCGGTCAGCTGAGAGCAGCTTATGCAGTTTGCACAATTACGAGAGTAATAGAAGCCGCTTGCCTGGAAGGAGTACACTCCGCTCAGGTAGCTGAAATTGTTGCTTTGACTCGTGCTTGCTTAGCGGGCGACAAACTTCGAGTCACCATATACACCGATAGCCAGTATGGTTTCGGGGTAGTTCACGATTACGGGCAGTTATGGTCTCAAAGAGGTTACATGACCTCCTCGGGTTCTCCCATTAGGAATGGAGAATTCGTGAGACTTTTGTTAGAGGCATTACAAGGTCCAACAGCTATAGCAGTGGTCAAATGTGCAGCGCATACGAAGAACATTGACTTTGTTTCATTAGGTAACCGCTATGCGGATGAAGTAGCGCGTTACTGCGCAGAACAGGGATATTCTCACACTGATGTAAAAGTGGGGGGAATCCAGGAAAGAACTGAATTGACTATGTTGTTAGATACTGTAGATACGTGGGATGAATTAAGAAGTGTTCAGGAAAATGCACCAGATGATGAGAAAAAGAGTTGGGAAACAGCTGGTTGTTCTAGAAGTGAAATGAATTTCTGGATATCTGCAGATGGGAGAGCAGTTTTACCAAATGAACTTGTTAGTCCAATGGCGAGGAAATTGCATGGATCAGCACACATAGGAAGAGATGCTATGGTGAGAGTATTCAGACAAACGTGGTTTAATCCCAAATTTAGAGTAGCGGCAGAAGCTGTGTGTCAGAGATGTACGATTTGTCAGCAACTAAATGTGGGCAAGAGAACACCAGTTACATTGAGTCACATTGGGAGGTCTGGGGGGCCTTTCAATAGGATGCAGCTTGATTTTATAGAAATGCCTAAATGCAATAGACTCAGATACGTCTTAGTGATTGTTTGCATATTTTCTAGATGGGTTGAGGCTTACCCTACACGTAGGTGCGATACACTTACAGTAGCAAAATTGTTACTTAGAGAGTTAATACCGAGGTTTGGGGTGCCATCCTCTTTGGAATCGGACAGAGGAACTCATTTTAACAGCGAAATAGTGAAGATGCTATGTTCAGCTTTGAATATCGATCAGAAGTTACACTGCAGCTATCGACCAGAAGCTTCAGGGATTGTAGAGCAAATAAACAGCACAATCAAGTCCAGACTTGCCAAAGTTTGTTCAGCAACGTCCCTGAGTTGGCCAGACGCACTTCCAGTGGTTCTTATGAGCATACGTAGCACACCGGATAGGAAAACAGGTCTCTCTCCTCATGAAGTGCTAATGGGGAGAGCCATGAGATTGCCATCGGTTCCGACTGCAGCTCTAGTGAACATCACAGACGATTTGATCTTGGACTACTGTAAGGGACTATCTGATGCCGTTAATTCTGTGTCCCTCCAGGTCCAGGCTGCAGAGGTTCCATCAGCACAAGATTTGTGCCATGACCTGAGTCCGGGAGACTGGGTCCTGGTGAAGAAGCATGTCAGGAAGAACTGCTTAGACGTGCGCTGGAGAGGACCGTTTCAAGTTATACTTGTGACGAATACTGCAGTAAAGTGTGGAGGACTGCCAAACTGGATACATGCCTCACACACCCGAAGAGTGCCAACACCTCTAGAAGAAACAGCTCCTCTCTCGGATGAGAATCCAGCGGAAAGTGGAGAAGCCATAGAGGGGGAAAGCCAAGCTGTGGAGGTGAGCGAAGAGGCTGAGATTGAGACAGAACAGGTCGACGAAGGTCAGGACACCAGTGAGACCGAAGTCGCCTCGGGAGAAGAAAGTAATTGGGAGTCCGACACAGATATCGAACAAACTGAGAGTGACCAAGAGACTGGTCCAAGAACAAGGAGCAGAAGGACAAAGAGAGACGAAGCCAGTTGGCCGGAGAGAAAGAAAAGGCCAAGCTCAGAAGAAAAGCAAGAAAGAACTCTTGTCCCGATCGCAGAAGAGTCGGATCAGGAGGAGGAAACTACAGACTCAGGAACTGAAAGCCCAAGGAGATCGAGGAGGGTACGTGTGCCCTGCAGAAGGTACGCCACCCCAGAGTGGACTTATCTAGCAGATGTCTTGGGGACAGAAATCTGGGAGAGTGAAGAAAGTGAAAGTAATCGATCACGATCCATTTGTGGCAGTGGAGATATGGATGTTGACGCCTGGACTCGAGACTGAGGGATTACTGACTTTCACACTTCCCATACCCCCATATTTGAGTCAAATTCAAGATCTAGTGCTAAATAGATTACAATTTCCAACATTTGGCCAGCAAATGCCAGAAGAAGAAGAAAAAGTTATTCGTTTTGAATTATTAGAAATTGTTGTGAAAGCTGCAGGTGCGAGAATAATTGTGGATGCATAAAGACTTTGTATATAAGCTATAAAGAAGAAGATAACCTAGCGCCGAGTGGAAAGAAGAATAAAATTAGAGATTACATTTAGTGGACGGAGAAGGGTTAGGGTTGTCTGTTGCTAAAAGAGAAAAAGACATTGTTGCGAAAAAGAGACTTTGTTAATAAAAAGCACTTTACGGACTGAGAAAGCAAATAAAGCAAACAAAGACTGCAGAAGGAAACACTTTTTCGCAAAAGAAGGAGCTACGCTGTTTTGATAACATGGAGAACGGCAACCCAAACCGAAAAGCTAGATGTATAATAGGTACACTAATAGCAGTAGTAATTTTTCTCATAATTACAGTAGTGACAATATCATACATAATAGGACAGGAAAGCGATAAAGAAACAGCAAATGTAAAGCCTATAACGACTTTGAGACCTGCTCTTGTGGGGAAAAAGGAGGAGAGCAACGTTATACGTGAAAAGGCGTTATTGGCAGATGAAGCTCGTAGGTTACACGTAGACAAGTCACAGGGAAACTTTAGGTCAAACGCATATGCTAAACTATTGTACGAGTATATCGATGCCATGGAGGCCAAAGATTGCTACGTTTGTATGCAATTGCCGGCTTCTGTAGACGAAGGCATTAGATATCATCATCTCCCATTGACTTATGGGATAACATGTAGTTTACTGCTTAGTATATTTTATGGTAGGGAAGGATTTGAGTACTACTTTTCAAATTATGATTCGGTACTGCCTGAAGTTCCGAATTATAAGCAAATGAATAAGTGGGACTATTACAAAAAGGAGGATAGACTAGCTAAATTCTTTCTTCCTTGGGATACACTAGATACATCATATGCACACAGAAATAATCTAACTTGCAAGGTATCAGAGGTAGAGAAGAAGTTCATAGGACAAGTAGATGATAGATACAGAAGGCAGAAGATTCTAAAAATGTCAGGACAGTGGAAAACGGATTGGACCGAAGAAGAGAAGGCACATAAAAAGAAGGGTAGCAATGGTCCAATAGCATTGGATAGAACGCAGAAAGGAAAGTTATGTTTAACTCGAAGCAAAACGTATTACGAGAGTGTATTTGTAGGTGAAGTGAATTGCGAACATGCTTTTCGTTTAGAGTACTATACGAAAGATTTTATGAAAGGAATGCAAGCTATTCCGAATGTGTATTTTGTATGTGGAAGAAATGCCTATGTAAAACTACCTGACAATTGGTATGGTTCGTGTTACTTGGCAATTGTCTTCCCCAAAATATATCATGCAAAGGATGTAGCGATAATAGAAGGAAAGGCTTCGAGGAGAGCGAAAAGGGAAGTAGGAGATGCAGAAGTAGTAGGAGATGTATTTGGAGCGATGTTTCCTATGTTAGGTTTAATACTTAACGATGTTAAGATCAGGAGACTGGCTACAGTTGTGGATAGATTATCTGCAAACACTGCAAGGTCATTAATGTTGGTAGAAGGTGAGATGCAGTCGATTAGAGCAATGGTTCTTCAGAACCGACTTGCTTTAGATGTACTGCTAGCAAAAGAAGGCGGAGTTTGTAAGGCTTTGAAGGTCCAGGAATGTTGTACTTATATTCCTGATAATTCAAAACCACTTGAGAAAGTCATACGGAACATTACACAGATTCATCAAGAGATCGAAGATTTATCAAAAATAAATGTTTGGGAAAAAGTTGGTCATGGAGTAGGAAAGGTTGGGAGTTGGTTTGCCAACCTTGGTAAAAGTATAGTATGGTACATAATAAAGCCTGTATTGATAGTATTAATTTGTATAATTACATTGTTAGGTTTAGTAAAATTGTATAAATGGTATAGGTCGAACCGGTTACAACGAACAATAAGAGAGCAAGAAAGGAGATTAGCTGCTTTACAAGATCAACAGTATAAAAGTTTAAGAGCTCTCGAAACGATGAAAAGAGGGAATATTGTAACTAGTTCTGTTTAGAGATGTTATTCAAATTGGATTTAGTGATGACTCCTAGAAGTCATCAAAGGGGGGACTGAGAGAGCGTAAATTTGAATAGAAATTATGTATAGGCCGTATTTACAAGCACATCGTATAAGATAGGAAGGAAACGTATATTGTAATGTGAAGTGACACTTATAGCATAAAGTTAACTGATGTAATCAACGTAAATATAGGAAATGTAACTATATTCACTTTAGAACATGTATTAGATTTAGAAGGCCCGTATACGTAGTAGGCTAATATAGAGATGATGTAGAAATGCTTACGAAATGTAGAACGTGCAAAGTAGAATTCATGTACGTGTGAAACTTTAAACGGAGAAACGGCGAGAAATGTAACGTGGAGAAGTGCGCAGAAAGTATACATACGACGATGTAACGAATAAGCATATAACTTCGTACTCTATATATTATATATATATATATATATTCTATGTAAAATGTATTCAAGTATAATCAAGACTTTATCTATATAAATGTGTGTTAAAGGTTATACTGTGTAGAAGGCTTTTTGTAGAAATGTTAGAAAGGTTTAGGTCATTTGTGATTCTAACCTGACTGACCAAGGGTTAGCAGGAGCACAGTCCAATGTATATAATTTAGCGGACTTACAGGAGTCGTAAATAGCTTGAGGTGGACGTGAGAGCCAAGAAGTCTAGCACTTGTTAGATTTAAGGTGACAACGCTGGACAAGGTTTATTGCCTGAACGTGATGAGAAGCGCTTGGAATTTGAGAGTTGTTTTGAGAAGTCCATTCACAGGACCTAGAAGGGTCAACATCATAGTCGTAGTTTAAAGTTCTGTTGACGATGTTGACTTGTGCTCTGAAATGTCAATTATAATATTGAATGAAGTCACCAATAAGAAGATGAAGATGACATCTAAAGAAGAAAGGTCAACTTAACGGACGGCGAAAGAGATGAAGCAATGGAAGAAGCCAGAAGCTGACATCATCGGGGAAAGTCCGTGGTGGGCGTCAAGGGGCGTTCCACCCACACTGTGATTGTGTATTTTAGGGACAGCACCCCGGGGATAAGGTAGCGAATTGCTCAGAAGGAACAGCGAAGGCGAGGGCGAACAGCTCAGAGCAGAAGTCATCATAGAGAGCAAGAGCGTAGATGACTTGAGCAGATGCGCTGAGAGAGATCAGAGAGCAAGAGAGCAGTAGGCCGAGGACCCTTAGAAGAGCGGATGGGTAGGCAGAGAGGGTACTGCTTCTTAATCTTAAGTTACCTTTAGAGGCTAAGAGAGTTTGATCTTCTTTGGGAGTCAAACTGCTGACACCTTTTTAGGTTAGGAATTGGCGAAGTAGGGATGTCACTTAGCATAGAGTAGGGACAGAGATAACGTGATACTTTTCTTTTTCTGTAGATGACGCCAAGGAACCACTTCACATCGAAGCTTTAAATTGCTGAATGTGGAATTGATTTGTATTCTTTTGTATACTTTGATCCCGAGAGGATTGTATTTGCATTTAACTTTGACTTTTATATAAAACTTTCAAACTTTATCAGTTGTAAGTGGTTCTTCCGAGTGGCGTCAGTTAATGGGGTTTGTCTAACCTATACAGGGGTTGTCTTTTACTCAATGACAGATACTAGCGGTCCAAAATAGATGAATGAGATACGTTATTAAATTAATCACAAATTGATATCAAAATCTCATTCCCCGCAGGTGAAAGGCTTCTTTCCACAGACTGTGACAATTTAGCGTTAACCCTATTTTGCCATCTTTTCCCGAAAATATGTATATCCTTTTTATCACTAATTCCACTCAGCCTGTGCATCAGAGAAATACTGATTATGCAAAACTTTGCTACTGGGGGAGAAACCGAGCTATTTCAACTCTACAAACGTTCCCTTTAATTTGCCTGGCTCCTTTAAGAAACCTTTTCCTTGAAGCAGCAGAGCTCTGCACAGCACATGTGCCAGCTCTGCCACTCCCTCTCCTCATTGTACTGAAGAGACCTTGTGGGGCAGACGTGAGTAAAGACTGCTGGCTCAAATTTACTTTATGCATGCCTAATTTGCTCGAGGCTCTCTGGCTTCCAGCCAGATAGTCTTCACTTGAAACGCAGACAGCAACTGAAGCTGACACACCAGTTGCTGCTGTCCTCCTTTTCTTTTCAAGCCCAACCCACGCCTGGGACAAAACACCAGGTAATATTAAGTCTTCACTCCCAGCCTCGCAAATAGTACGCAAGGCTTCCCTCACAGTAGTAGCCGCTTCTGCCATTGCGCTGCAAAGGGGGCAATTAAAAACGATAAGTGCCTCAGGTAAATAAATATTTTCCCCCTGAGCAAAAAATGAGCGCCTACCTCAGCCCTCACGGACCACTGCTGCACGTTCTAAAACCTGCGCTTTAACCGGATAGCACTAAGCGACGCCATCCAATCAGTATCCAACCTGTCCTCGGACTGTGCTAACTACCTGAAGCTGCCCGGGGGTGGACATTCACGAATGCCACCCCTAGGAGCCCTCATTTTTAAATGGGAAGCATTTTTAGCACCATAACTTTTTAAAATAAAATATATCAAGTTATACATGCTCATTGCACATAGACGTGGTCATGATCTTCTTCCATCTCAAGCTCACAGCTATACTCAACTGCTGCTAAATAAAAATTATTGTCTACAATTGCACATTGAATCAAACCCTTGTTTGTTACAGTTGGGTCCCATAGTGCAATGCCATTTCTGGTTCTTTTCTCCAGTTTTAAGATCTCCTTAGAGTTTCTTGTTGCTCAAATAGGTGTAATTTCTGATATTTACATATTTCCCTTGTCTTCATTGCTTGATGTTGCTTGCTAGAAAGAGTCACTCATAGTCATTGAATGTCACTCATAAATACACTGAAATTATGAAAATGTCACACATAAGGAATCTGCAACCTTGGCAGCTATGCTTCCTCACTGCCTCTGGAATGCTAAAGCCCTGCGTCACCAGCCTTCCTCAAGTCTGCTTCAAGAAGCGATGGGCTGCATTGCTTAATTCTTCATGATAGTGTAGTTTAGGGCCATCCCTGATCCTCAGCTCTAGTTTGTATTAAAGTTACCATTGTATTTTAGACAAATGGCTTCCCCATTGTGCCGTACTGTGTGCAAACGCAAAACTGGAAACCCTTCGGAGCCCCGCTTTGCAGGGCAGAACTGCCCTTACATTGTTTTTACTCCTACAAGCAATGCCCAGTTATATATACAGGGGAGTATAGCAGCGCTCAGCACATTTTAAACACTTTATACACTTACGCCTTTTTGTTTTAGAGTCACAGACAGATAGCGGCCTTTGCCCAAAATCACACAACATGGAGAAATTGCGGTTGCACACCCAGTTTTATATATTAATTGTTCTCTTGCCCATTTTCTTGCCATGCTCTTGCACCAGGTCCTCACTGACGCTGTTAGCCACGGAGACACCTGCTATTCTGTGGGCATATTCAAAGACACACCATTCACTGTAAGGCAACGCCTTGACTATGCGTTTGGGATTTCAAATATTTGATAGAAAAGCATTGCTGCATGTCATGTCATTGCATTTAAAAAAAAATCTTTTTATTAAGACAACAAGCTCCAAAACAGTTGCACACTGTTCAGCATCTGATAATAAGTGGACATACAGAAGGTAAAATCATGCATAGAATCTTCTCGAACAATTCGACCTGCATACAAAGACTAGGATACATACACAATGCTAGCCAGTTACAGAAACAGACTGAGTATCCATCAAATCCCCCCTGTACATTCTCCACGCTATCCATATTTTCTCCCACTTCTTGGGACACCCTCTACTTTTATATATCACTTTTTCAGCCCTTTGGCACCAATCTAGATCTTGTCCCCAATCTTCCACTGTTGGCAACACATTACTACCCCATAGTCTCGCTATATTTCTTTTGGCGACCATACTCGCTAATGCCAGCCAGACCTTGTCCCACTTAGGCCAAGTGATGCCACTTGTCACTCCCAAGATGTGCCATCGGGCCTCCAATGGGACCTCAGTGCCGACCACTTCAGACATTATGTCCGCCAGTCTGGACCAGTATGCCCGGATCCTAGCGCAGTCCCACAAAATGTGGAAGAAGGTGCCCACCTCTCCACAACCCCTTAGACAGAACTGTGAGTCAACATAACCTATACAGTATTGTGTCATGCGCGGGGTGTAGGAGCGGTGCAGGATGCGCAGCTGAACAAGCCTAAACCGGGCACGAATCACCACCTCCCGGAGACTCTGTAGGGCCTCCCTCCAATCATCTTCCTCCAACAACCCAACCTTGGACTCCCATTTTTCATGCAAAGGCCCCAAGGGATCGGCCAGGTTATTGATGAGCTTTTTGTACATGAGGGAAATGGCTTTATCTATCATCGGATCCAACAATAATCTATCTTCCAGTGGGGCATATTCTGGTAAATGTTCCCTTTGGTGTAGATGTTGATAGATGGCATGTCTAAGCTGCTGGTAGTGAAGGAACTCCCCTTTCCCCATTTAGAATTCTGCCTGAAGGGTAGTAAACTCTAGCATGTCCCCTCTTTTCCATACATCACCCAACACATCAATGCCAATTAGGCTCCATTTGCGAAGGCCCTTCAATTTTGCAATCTCTGGGAGATAATTCCCAGCCCACAGCTTGGTTTGTGCTGTAAGCTTCGCCTCCCAACCCAGCAGTTTTGTCGCCCGCTTCCACGACTCCACAACCGCGGCCGTTTGAGGTGGCAGAGGCTAACAGCATCTGCCCTTGCGATAAAGAGCGGCCAAGTATGTACCACTTCCTAAGACCATGCAGTCCACTCTATACGCCGGCTCATCCATAGGGGCGAACACCCACCCGTTGATGTTGACTAACTGTGCCACCCAATAGTAAAGCCTAACGTCAGGGACTGCAAGCCCTCCCACATATACCCCCCGCTGGAGCTTTTTCAGAGCAATTGTCGGGCATCCCCCTCCCCAAAGAAGTGTACGCTGCTCCAAGTCGATCGTCCGAAAGACCTTCTCTGGGACTGGAAAGGGAGTACTTTGCAAAGCATAGAGTAGATGAGGAAGGGCCATCATTTTAAATGGGACAGCGTGTCCCATCAAGGAGAGCGGGAGAGTTCTCCAATGTTCGACATCCCCTCGTAGCCGCTCCAGTTGAGCATATACTTTCAAACACATGAAATCCTCCTCCGACTTCGTAATCCAGATACCCAAGTATTGGAAGGTCTCTTTCCATACCAGCCCCCGACATTCTACAGCTAAGTTCGGCGAGGTCCTGCCATTAGATGACCCAGGGACTTGTCCCAGTTAATGTGATACCCAGAGCACTCACCAAACATACGCAGGATCTGCATGAGTCTCTGACCTTTGGACATAGATTAGAACGTCATCAGCGTATAGTGATATATGCTCTTCCCAGCCGCCCCCCAGGTCAATACCCCACACCATGGGATCAGTCCGCACCCAAGCCGCCAACGGCTCCAAGGCCAAGGCGAATAATGTCGGGAAAGCAGACAGCTCTGCCTCGTGCCCCGCCCCAATTGAAACTCCCTGCAGGGGGCACCGTTAACACGGACCCTCGCAAGCGGTGCATTGTACAACAATCGTACCCATGCTCGAAAGTTATCGCCAAAACCCAGTTTGGCCAAGACTGTATATATATATTGCCATTCCATACTGTCAAAGGCCATATGGGCATCCAGTGACAGTAGGGCCACCGGTACATTCGGGCGGTTACACACCGCTTGAAGCACCCCAAATAAGCGTCGCAAGTTGAGCCTCGTGTTTCTATGTGGCATAAAGGCCGATTGATCTGGGTGGATCAAAGATTGAATGACCGCCCCCAGTCTGGAGGCTAGGATTTTGCCTAGGACCTTGGTTTCGTAGTTAAGGAGTGAGATGGGCCTGTAGGAGCTGCACAAATCCTGCGATTTGCCAGACTTATGTATCACCACTATCATTGCAGATCTAAGATCCTTCGGGAGTAGCCCTTCCTGTTTGGCCTCATTAAACATCTTTAACATATGCGTCACTCAACTGATCCTTTCTCTCACCAAGGACCCCAGCACCGCCAAAACTAACCTACACGAAGGAATGAAAGAAGTTGCTGAATGGATGAAACACAGCCGTCTGAAACTGAACTCAGATAAAACAGAAGTCCTCATCCTAGGTACATCCCCCTCTGCATGGGACGACTCTTGGTGGCCGGAAGCCCTTGGAAAAGCACCCATCCCGACAGACCACGCACGGAACCTAGGCGTTATCCTGGATTCTTTACTTTCAATGAACAGACAAGTCAGCGCCGTATCCTCATCATGCTTCAACATTCTTCGCATGCTCAAAAAAACATTTCGCTGGATCCCCTCCGAAACCAGGAAAACAGTCACCCATGCTCTGGTCACGAGCCGACTGGACTACGGAAACACCCTCTACGCAGGCACTACCACTAAACTCCAAAAGAAACTCCAACGAATCCAAAACGCCTCAGCCAGAATCATATTAGACATCCCACGCAACGAACACATCTCTGGTCACCTGAAAGACCTCCACTGGCTACCCGTCAATAAGAGAATCACTTTCCGACTGCTAACCCACGCACACAAATCACTTTACGACATCGGACCAGAATGCCTCAACTCAAGACTGTCCTTCTACACCCCCTCCCGCCAACTACGCTCCTCCAGCCAAGTCCTCGCCACTGTACCTCGCATCAACAAGACCACCATGGGAGGCAGATCCTTCTCTTACCTGGCTGCTAAAACATGGAACTCACTCCCCACTCGCCTTACCCAGAACCACCTAGCTTTCAGAAAGCAACTTAAAACGTGGATATTTGACAAGTAATCCTCCTCCCCCTCCTTAGCGCCTTGAGACCCTCTGGGTATGTAGTGCGCTATATAAATTATCTGACTTGACTTGACTTGACTTCTCGACACACATCCGAATGCCTCCGCCGGGGACCCATTGGGACCCGGCGCCTTCCCCGCCTGCAAGTCTCCCATGGCAGCCTCTACCTCCTTCACCGTAATGTCTGACTCCAGGATATCCCTATCTTCAGGATCTAGTGTAGGCAGATGTATGTCACGCGAGAATTCATCACACTCCCATTCCCGTCTCCCAGTGTGCAGTTGATAGATAGCTTCATAGTAATGCGCAGACGCCTCTGTTATGTCTACACTTGTGGCTCGTGTAGTCCCGTCTGTTGTTCGGATCCAGTTACCCAATTACGGTCTCTGCCGCGCTTCTCAAGCCAGGCTATCATCTTATTTGCTTTATCCCCCAAGTCATAAACGTGCCTCTGCGTAGCAATAGTGCGCGATCTCGCCTGGTCAGTCATCACATCCTTCAGTTCTTTTTCTATGAGTCGCAGCTTATGACTGAGTTCCTGCTCCTGCTCCTGTGTCTCCCCCCTAGCGCACTCTAAGGCGTGAAACTCTGTTTCCAGTCTATCAATTTGTGCATACTTTTCCTTTCTGCGTTTCCCCATCTCCGCCTGCACAAAATCCCTGGCCACAGTCTTATAACCCTCCCAGAGGGTACACTGAGATCTAACGGAGCCCACATTCTCCTCAAAATATTGGTCCACTCGCTCCCCGAATCGTTCCTGAAACTCCTGGTCCTTGAACAGGAAAACATCCAGCCTGGGGGGAGTAGACCAGCCCCTCTGGGGACCCCCTAGCTGTACCCCCACCGAGGAATGATCGGATATACCTCTGGCTTTATGAAAACTATTATGAAAGAGGCCCATGTGACCCACCTGCGTAAAGAGGTAATCGATCCTGGACCCAGAGCTATGCGCTGCAGAGATATGCGTGTATTGTCTAAGGTGGGAGTTATGCGCCCTACATAGGTCCGCCAAACCCATTGCATGCACAAAGTCCCCGAGATGACGCAACCCCCCTGGTTGGGCAGAGCCATGGACCTATCAATGTCCCTAGCCATCACATCATTCATATCCCCCCCCCATGATCAGGACCCCCACTGGCATGTCCAATAACAGTTTTTCAATATCTGGGAGAGTGGTGCTGTGTAATTTTGGGGGAATGTAAAAAGAGCAGAGATTCATCGTACGACCCTCCCACCGCCCAGAAACCGCTGCATAGCGCCCCTAAGGGTCCAGCCACTTACCTCCAATCACCAATGGAAGAGAATTTTTCGCAAGGATCCCGGTACCCCTGGAGCCACTAGTGAAGCCTGCATGGGCCTGTAGTGTGTATCCAAATCTGTTAAGGGTCTTATAATGATTACCTATCAGGTGTGTCTCCTGGAGGAAGACTATGTCTGGGGCGTGCCTGTGGAGATATTGGAGGATCATGGTGCACTTTATCTTATTCTGCAGGCCATTAATGTTCCAAGACATTATATTAACTCTCTGTCCCCTCGGTGTATGCATCATAAACAGCTAGTAGAAAGAGCCTTAGAGGTGGTTGCCCACCCTCACCACCATCCGCCACCCACATGCCCACCATTAGTGCCATCGGAGCCAAAAGAACAGTATCTTGCACAAACCAAAATACAAAAAACAAACATTCAACTTTCCTCCCACAACCTCCTGTGCCCTCCCCCTCCCTGCTACCCTGCTTCTCAGGTCAACATGACCCAACTTACCCCAACAAGCAGAGCGCCTGTTGCCCATAAAACGAAAACTCAGGGGGTGGGTGCTGCAACCGGTTGGGCATCCTGAGGGTCTCACCCAGCCCACAACTTTATAGATCTAGCAGCTATAACATCCCTTCCTAGGGGAGACAGGACAGGAAGCATAGGTAGTACAACTGGATACATGGATTAACATCTCCTCCCCCAATTGTAACATGTCCGCGTATCAAGTCTGATAGGGATCAAACGTCCCTTCTGTCAGTTATTCAGGTTAGGTTCCCCAAATTACATCAGTGTCCCAGCAGTTTTAAACACAGAAGAAACAGCCTACTTTACGTGCGTTCCAACTTGGCCCCCCAGGCCAGGGCGTCCTCCTCATCCTCATCCAATGTCCGGTGAGGCAGACAGGCTCCGCGACCTGGACCCACCAGGCGTACGATGTCCGCCTCGCAGCCGTCGCTCCCTCTCTGTCGAATCCGTGGAAGAGATGTCGGGGAGCGTACTGCAGTATTCCTCCAGCTGTCTCCCGGTCATGAACAATCAGGTTGCTTCACGTTCTCCTCCAGCCAAGCATGGACGTCCTCTGGGGACGTGAAGAAGAAGGATTTCCCATGTGAAAGAAGCTTGAGGCGTGCTGGGAAGATCATATATTTAGTGCCACAATCCCGAAGCTCCCTCTTGACTCCATCAAATGAGAGGCGCTCCTGTTGGACCCTGAGGGTAAAATCGGGAAAAAATTGGATGGTGGCATTGTCAATCCGGAGGTCTCCATGTTGTCGGGTGGCCTGCAAGATGGCGTCTCGGTCCCTATAATTAAGGATCCGGACAATAATCATTCTCGGGGGCACCGGGACGTGGTGGAGGAATTGGTGCCCTGTGCGCTCTTTCAATGACAAAAAACTTGGAGTGTCTTTTGGGCTTCAGGTGGTTCAAGATAATGTCCTCAAGGAACAGGTCAACACTCGGCCCTTTCAATTTTCTCAGGCACTCCCACCACTCGAATATTATTCCTGCGGGCCATCCCTTCCTGGTCCTCCAGTCTGGCAACTGTTTGCTTCTGCTGGTGGGTCAGCTGCTGGACCTTTTCTTTCAACATTTTGGTGGTGCGCTGAAGCTCGGCAATAGCCGCGGCGTTCTGAGTGGCTTTCTCCAGGTCTTATTTAGGTCCGCCTGCTGAAGAGCCATTTCAATAGTGACTTTATCAATTTTAGTCTCCAACGTTGTACCTAAAGTTTGTATGGCCTGCATGATGGAGGCTAGGGACGGCTCCGCCGCGTTGACCGACCCCTCAGAGGAGGCCTCCTCCGCTCCTCCTGACGATGCCGTATATTTGTCCATTGTGTTCGTTTGCGTGGTGGTGGACTTCTTAGGTTTCATTATTGTCTCTATACCGGCCCTCGAGATGATGGAGGGAACACACGACTCACTGTGTCCACTATGCACCTGCTATCGCCCCGTCGGGCTGCCCACCTATTTCTTCCGGAACTGGCTATCCTGATCCGGGAGTACGTCTGCCTGGATAGGACCGTGGTTCACGGCAGGATAGTCTGTCCCCCAGGTCCACAAGCGCTTAATCACAGACTGTTGTTCCGCCGCCCCCGGTGCCATTTCACAGACACCAGTGCGCGTGGCTCCCGCCTCCCGGTGCGCCAATATCCACCATTTAGTGAGCCTCTTTCCTTGTTCCAACTAGGCAGTGCGCCGACCGCCCCGGGGCTCGTCCTCCCAGGGAAGCAGGTGTCGCAAGGGGGCCCTCCCAACGCCCCGCAGCGACTCACCCTGAGGATGCGGAGAACCGGGGTCCACAACTCCGCTTCAGTAGTGACCAGATGCTCTCTCCAGCTCCCCGGTGCTACGCGCCAACCAGGCACAGCCCACTTCACCACTCTCGGCCGCTTCAGGCCTCTGCACTCCGTCACCACAAGGGGGGACAAAACCCCTCTAGGATCGCCACAGTAGCCAGCCCGGGGATGCCAGGGTAGATAACAGGCCTCGAGTCTTCTTCCCCTCAATGCGTGCATCCCGCAACGAGGTATTCGACCTCCACGCGGGAGCTCAGCACACCTCCGTACATAGCAGGCACTTTCCAGGCGGGCCCCGCCTCGTTAGGCTACGAGGCCTCCTCGCTCCCAAGGATCCGGTGCTGACTCGCCGCGACCGCACCCGGCCCTCGCTGGCACCCAAGGCCGCTGCTCCGCTCCCCATACTTGCTGCGGGTAGGCCGCAGAGGGCCTCCCCTCTGCCTGTCCACTTTACGATGCTGCCCGCGGTCGGAGAGGGATCGGAGCAACTCTCTCCGGCTCCGAAGCACCTCCACCAGCGGAATCTGTGGTTTTTGGAAACCGCGCAGCTGGATAAATTCAGGATTTTTGGGGCCTACAGCTCGCCCTCAGCAGCGCCGCGATACTATGTGGCCATCTTGGTTGCCGCCAGGCCACGCCCCCCATTGCATTTTTTTAAAACTTTAATTTATATTGTACAGCAGCTCAACTGCTCTGCAATACAAAAAAACATAGACAAACTCAATTGAATCCACGTAGGGGAAACCTATTGGCTTCGCCAATGCTTGTTTTTATATAAAGGCTCTATATGCATGTATGTGCACATTCTGGTGGAATGTTAAGCCAATGTATTTGGTGGACAATCAAACATTTAAAAAATTGAAAAACTGACCCAAAATAGACACAGGGCAATAATGGTAAATATCTGTATAAAACTGATCCTTTTCTCATCCCACAAAGTGTCAGTGTGAAAAATCTTTCCTTGTGTGACAGACCCAAAATTTGGTATGCATATCTAATTTTTCTCCTAATCCCGTCTTTATGATGGGGACTGTGATTTCAGTGGGATATTGTCAGTTGTTTCTGGATAAAAAAATGTGCTGGCATATGCCCTGAATTTACCCCATGTGATGTTATCATTCAGGCCCTCACTGTGCATGTTCAACTTAAAAACCCAGCATTGTTCCTTCTTTAATAGTTTCCTTTCATAGTTTGTTGTCTCAGACATGTGTTTTAGAACCACCCATTGGTAATTGGATACTGTATGTAATTTTTCCATAAAGTTTACAGACGTCTTGGTCATAGTCTGGCCACATCTCAGGTTGCTGCGATGCTCGCTGATCCTGGTTTTGACCTTTTGTGTTGTCATTCCTATGTAACATAAATGGCATAGGCAAGTGATCATGTATACTTCTCTGGTGGTGTTACAGCTAGTGAACTGTCTTAGTTCCCATTTCTTTTCATTCTCACTTTTGTGATAACCACTGTACACGGAAGTCGGAAAGCCAGAAAGAGATAGCTGTGGTTACTGAATTTGCACATATCTGATTTACCTGTGTGTTACTAAGAATTAGCAGACGTTTAAACATTTAAAATCAAACATTTAAAAAATTGAAAAACTGACCCAAAATAGACACAGGGCAATAATGGTAAATATCTGTATAAAACTGATCCTTTTCTCATCCCACAAAGTGTCAGTGTGAAAAATCTTTCCTTGTGTGACAGACCCAAAATTTGGTATGCATATCTAATTTTTCTCCTAATCCCGTCTTTATGATGGGGACTGTGATTTCAGTGGGATATTGTCAGTTGTTTCTGGATAAAAAAATGTGCTGGCATATGCCCTGAATTTACCCCATGTGATGTTATCATTCAGGCCCTCACTGTGCATGTTCAACTTAAAAACCCAGCATTGTTCCTTCTTTAATAGTTTCCTTTCATAGTTTGTTGTCTCAGACATGTGTTTTAGAACCACCCATTGGTAATTGGATACTGTATGTAATTTTTCCATAAAGTTTACAGACGTCTTGGTCATAGTCTGGCCACATCTCAGGTTGCTGCGATGCTCGCTGATCCTGGTTTTGACCTTTTGTGTTGTCATTCCTATGTAACATAAATGGCATAGGCAAGTGATCATGTATACTTCTCTGGTGGTGTTACAGCTAGTGAACTGTCTTAGTTCCCATTTCTTTTCATTCTCACTTTTGTGATAACCACTGTACACGGAAGTCGGAAAGCCAGAAAGAGATAGCTGTGGTTACTGAATTTGCACATATCTGATTTACCTGTGTGTTACTAAGAATTAGCAGACGTTTTCGACAAGGAAAAGTCATCAACTCTCCTTTTTCATCGAGCATATGATTATCGAATTGCCTTAGTTACTGGAGCGCAAATTCCATGCAGTAGAAGCTGTGCGTTGACAGAAAACGAAATCATTTACCTCCAGGAATATCTGGATGAAATGCCCCAAAAAAGTGTTTATTGGACCATTTCGCTCGCCAGCTTTCTCTCCACTTTTTTTTACTAAAAACGGAGGGTGGTCTTCGGTGTTGCATTGACTATAGATCCCACAATGACATTACGATAAATAATAGATATGCTCTGCCCTTAATTCAGACGCTTCTTGATCAAGTAAAATATGCATAAATGTTTACCAAATTGGATTTAAGCGGGGCATACCATATGCTGTGAGAACTGGAAGGAGATGATTGGAAAACTGCTTTTTGCAATAAATGTGGGCTATATGAATACCTAGTTATGCCTTTCGGCCTCTGTAATGTGCCTGCTGCCTTCCAATTCTTAATAATTAAGTTGTGAGGGCATACTTGGAGGTTTGTGCAATTGCAAACATAGATGATGTTTTAATCATCTTCCAAAGGAGAACATACAAAAAATGACATGGCAGTTTAGAGAAACTAAAAGACAATACGCTTTATGTGAAATTGGACAAATGTGAATTCAATGTGTTGGAGGTTACCTTTTTGGGATTTTTGTTATCGACAGAAGGAGTGACAATGAGTCATCAAAAGGTATCAGCCATTACTTGAAGGACGTCACCCCATTCGGTCAAAGAAGTGCAAAGCTTTTTAGGGTTTGTCAATTTTTATCAACGCTTCATTGACAATTTTTCAGCTGTGGCGTCTCCCATTACTAAGCTGCTGCTAAAGGGAGTAAAGTTTCAGTGTTTTATTGAAGTTCGGAAGCTTTTCAGGATCTGAAATAGGAATTTACTAGTGCTCCCATGTTGAAAAACCAGATCTTTCCCAACCATACATCGTAGAGGCAGACGCATCTGAAGTAGCAATAGGGTGGTTCTGTCCCAAGAGACAAGGAGTCCTGTTGTTTGCATCCTGTTGCATTCTATTCCCATAAATTAAGTCTCACAGAAAAGAATTATTCAGTGAGAGACAGAGAACGTTGTTCCACAAAAAAGGCTTTTGAACAGTGACATCAGCATTTGTTCGGAGCCTTACACACCGGTAAAGTCCTCACATATCACAGAAATCTGCAGTTTCTAAAATCAGTTTGTGCTTTGTCTATGAGGCAATTATACTGGACTCAATTTGTTAGTGATTTTGATTTTATAATCCAATTCCAGGCATGGGCGGAAACATGGAAAGGCTGACGCTCTCTCACGTTTTGGGTATGACTCTCTTGAAACTCCTCTTCATCTTCCAACTATAATCGCCAAAGAATTTATTTCAGGTGTATTGCATTTTGAAGAACAGATAACTAATAAAGTCTTGAAAGCCCAACAATCCAAGGAGTTAGAAGTCCTTGAACAACCACATAAGGGACCGAAAGTATAGAATTTGCTATACATACAAGAGGGTTTAGTTATCCCCACAATACCCCCACAAAAACAAGCTTTGGACTGGTGCCATTCACACATACTCATTGGTCATCCACGGAATAAAAATACTATAGAACTCCTTAGAATGTATTTCTGGTGGCCCATGCTTTTAAATGATGATACACATTATGTACAAAGATGCAATACATGCACACAAAGAGTTCACATCAGCCGCATGCAGGTTTGATAATTCCTATGCCCACACCTCCTGCTCCTTGGCACTCTATCTCCATAGACTTTATTGTGGAGTTACCTAAAACTGAACAAGGCTTCACCATTGTCTTGGTGGTAGTTGATATGATGACCAAAATGTCCCATTGCATTCCCTTGAAAGGGTTGCCTAAATCCAAAGAATTGTCCATGATGTTTTTACAGCACACTGTGCAGTTACATGGTCTCCCATCTGTTGTAGTGTCTGACCAGGATTTCCAGTTTGTTTCTAAGTTCTGAAAAGGGTTATGTGCCAAATTGAAATTTGATATCCACTTATCATCGATTCATCACTCCCAAACAGATAGTGAAACAAAGAGAGTGAACCAATGCCTTGAGCAATATTTGCGGTGTCAGTTATTGCACTCTTCCTCTGATTAGAATACATGTTTATAGGTGGCTAAATTTGCTTTTAACAGCAGCATGCATTCTTCAGCTATGTTTTCTCCTTTTTACTGCAACTATGATTTCATCCTCGTCTGTTGCTTCTGCACCCTCCTCTCACTACCACAGTTCCAGTAGCACAAGATTTAGTTGATCGCATACAGGTGATACAAAAAACTGCTCAGGTCAAACTGGATAAAGCCAAAACTGTGTACAAGAAGAATGAGGATTTGCATCACCATCCTAGTCCTAGCTATTCCATTGGGGATATGGTATAGTTGTCCACACACCATATTGCAAAGAAAGGCACATACAAATTAAAACCACATTCTATTGGCCTTTATTAGATTCTCAAGATAATCAATCTTGTCATGTAATTGGAATTGCCTCCTGCCCTGAAGACACATCCTGTATTTCATGTTTTTCTGTTGAAACCTGTTGTTGCTGGAACTTAGTGCTCGGTCAAACCGTTACCTGTGTTGCTAAATAATGAGTCAGAATATGAGGTGGAAGCTATTTTGGACTCTAGGAGCATGCACAGGAGGCTACAATACTTGGGGCATTGGAAGTGGTGTGGGCCTGAGGGTTGTTGGTGGGAGTCTGCTGGTCACTTTCATACCCCTCATTTGCTGTGGCTTTTTCACAGGAGGTTCCCTCAACAACTAAACCTGTTGGGGTTTTTTGGGGGATGTACTGTCCTGTTTGCCGTGAGCCCAACCGCAGATGCGGCAGGGGCGGAGCACTTCTGGCATAAAGCCATCCTTCCCAGGAAAAGTATTGCTTCACGTTCTATTTGTAGCATCAGCAATCTCTGCCGTCGGGTCACTTCCCTTTCTGCTTCTGGGGCATTTGCATGTTGCGTCCTCACCTCTGGTGAGGCTTCTGTTAGTCAGCTTTCGCCTCTGGCTTCTCGCTTCCTCCTTGGCTTGCCCTGCTCCATCTCAAATACCTGGATTCCTGTGCAGCACCAACACAGACTTAAAGACAACACTTAAAGGATCAAAATACTTCCCAGAACCATGGTGGTAACGTGCTCTGTGCAATGATTGTTGTAGCATATATATTTACAAGTGCTTATAGCTATCTGCATTGTTCGTTTTGAGTACAAAAATTCCAATTTTTGCCACAGTGATGCTCATTCTAAAGAAATAAGATAAAGATCACAAAACGTTAGCTCTATGTTTCAGCCGTACTAAGGCGTAGTGTCGTCCTCTGCCTCGCAGACTCCAGACGCGGCGGCGGGCGGAGATTAAGAGAGAGCGCTGCGCGCGGCACCGGTGCATGCGCAATGCGCATCATGGTGCAGAGTGTATTTTTAATAAATAATAAATAATTAGTCCTCGCTAGAAATAAATGTGGGTGACATGGACACGGACGGCAACTGCATTTTATGCAGGCAGATAGATAGTTGTGCTTGTTTGCTGGGTCACGCTGCCCTCAGTGTCCAAAATGGCCCCCCAGCCTCAAAACCGGCCCCCCAGCAACAAAACCGCCCCCCACCCCATCCAGCCTACCGGGGGATTGCCCGGTGCCCGACATTACCAGTCCGGCCCTGCTAAGAAACGTTGCATAGAGATACTAAAAGGTCCTACATATTTTTGTGCTAGTTTTGTTTTTTGACTATGTTACTAGAACTATAAAAATACAAGATTATTTTGTCTAATAATATTTTTATCAGGCTTTGGATATTCTACGTTTGCTTCAGTTCAAGTTTTGCGATTGGGCCTTAGTTAATTTCCGCTACAGAAAGCTTTTAGTTATGCATATAAACACATACATACACATAAGAATAATGGTTTTATAGATATTCTGTCCCTTTTTTCATACCTATACTTTCCCTTTCTTGCATGGATTGCATAGCACTCCCATGTATGCAGTCACTTACCTAATTTACGCAAGAGGGGAATTATACAGGTATTACTATATACGTACAGATTCAAGTAAGAACAGTTGCATATTGTATAAATAGGGATTGACACAGACACTGATTCTCCTGTTCTTTTCTTTATATACAGGAGCAGCTAGAGAATTCTGGGCACCCTATGCTATCCTGCGCTGCCACCGAGGGACCTGTGTCTTTTCTCTGCACATGTCATCTTCCCCATTTCACGTGGATTAGCTTTGACTCTTGTTGGGCATTTTTGGTGGTTGGTGAAGAATACCTTTCTATCGCTCCTGCGGAAATACAGGTGAGAATTGACATTTGTTTTCTCCAAGTAATGCAAATGTCTAAATGGAAATTGGCAAATGTTTGATAGATTATTCACCAGACTATATCATAGTCAGAGGTGATCTAACTGCTGATTCCCATCATAGGATGATAAAAATAAAGAACAATTGCTCTGCCAGCCTCAGAAACTGCCCAAACAAGGCACGTTTTTCAAAGAATTTCGAGGAGCACTAAAGTAGTTCAATAAAGAGCTTTTGGTGGACTTCTGTCAGTAAAGTTCAATGTATAGAAGCCATCTTTTACAAAATCACTGAGTCATGAAACTGCACTTAGTTTTTAAAAATTAACAGGCACATGCATCAATGTTAAAGATTGCAATTCCTTATTTGCGATTTATAAGGAATCGCACTAAAGAATCGCAAAACGCGATGCAACAAAAAAATTGCGATAAATTAAAGAATCGCTAAAAATCGCACATATAATAGCGATTTCCGTAATTGCGAACTTGCTATTACCAATTTCGCTTTTTGATGCATCTTGATGATATCAGAACCAGGAAGTGAGCAGCACAAGCCTCATTTTCAGTGCACAGTCTCAGGGAGAGGAGGGAGCTGGCTCTAGGAGCTGAACAGGAGTGGGACAGAGACATTGGAAACACCTGGAATTTCAAGAAAATGGAAGCTTCACAAACAGCAGAGGACAGCTAAACAGGCAGGAAGAGGAAAATTAAGTTTTCTGAAAAAGAAATTGACACCCTCATTGAGGAAGTAGTCCATAACCATGATAAGCTATTTGGCAAATTATTATTAAAAGTGGCAAAGCAGGAGAAAATAAATATATGGATCCGGATCCAAAACAGGGTGTATGCCATTGGGGTGACACACCGCACAATTGAAGAGTTGAAAAAACGATGGTACAACTTGCACAGTCAGGCTAAGGTGCGCATTGTTGACCGGCTTAAGGAGGCAATGAAGACAGGAGGGGAAACACCGACAGACACTGGGAACACTCCCATGGAGGACTTGGTTGAATCCACAATCCAGCCTGAACCTGTTGTTGGTGTGACACAGCTAGACACGTCAGGAGCCGCAAGCACATCTGAAGGTAAGATGAATACATGTTACCATTGTCCTAAATTATAAAGGTAGAACATAACCTCAGTACAACACAAGTGCACACTTAAAACATCCAGTACACAATGTATTCATAAATGGAGGTGCATTATGGGAAATGTAGTCAGGTCAAGCAGTTACAATGACAAGCACACAAATATGAGATAAACAACTCAAAATAGTGTAATATATTCTCAATTTAATAACAAAGCAAAACATAGATTACTTTGATATGACATCATAGACATTAACTTATATTTAAGTCCGTCGGTGCACTCTATTTTCACTTGTATTTTCTGAGTTAATTATTTTTGATCTTTGTGCAGCTCCTTCCCAGTGTTTTGTCTGGAAACACTATATTAATATTTTGTCACAAGGAAGGGTGGAGAATTCCACCCTTGGTGGGTATGTGCACATGTACAATGACTATTTGTAGTCTTATCCAATTCTTCTTTTTTAAGAAATTATTGTTCCACTCTTTGTACACTTTTTAAGAACGATTTTTATTTCATAATTCCTTTATCTTCTCAAATTGTTTATATATCATTAGTATTTCAATACGGCTTCATGAGTTCCACATATACCCTATGCACTTCGGGTCATATGGGACCCTTCATCAGGGGTCTATAAACGAAACAGAAAAGGAAACTTAGGCTAGCTCTACAGCACATAATTCACAATTAGAATTCACCAGTAATAAATCATAAAAAGTATAAGCATATTCTCAGTTCATTGATACACATATATACATTCTAAAGAGGACTACATGGTTGTATAATGGTAAAATCATGTTTCTCTAATTGTTTTAGATTAGTACTGTTGTTCCTGTCTGACCTGTGATGACTATCTACTACTCTGAATTTTTGGTGACGTTACATGTATGACACTGTGTTCATGCAAAAAGGGATCGAATTTAATGTGACCAGCGTAATCTTAAAACCCTATGTTAACTGTGTGCTTCCGTGTTTCCAATAGTGAAAGAAATAAAGTCGGCGTTTTTAAAAAATAAAACATAAAGGTTTAACCCCTTCCATGCGGCAGAGATTCCCCTGGTGTGCTGTAAACAGCACGAACAGGGGCGGGCCGTGACGAACCCCAGCCGTCATCAGCACACGAGCACCGTAGTGCATGACGGCTGGGGTTCGTCATCAGAATGGAAGGGGTTAAAGGCATTTAGTTGCTTAGTTACTAATGGTTTTTAAATGGACGCATACTCTCACTGGTTTGCATCGTCTTGGTACAACTGTTGGATTCTAAACTAATTAAGCGCTTTTAAATGCCATACGTAAGATTACCGATAAGAGAAATTGCGTCTTACGTGAATATACATGAAGTCAGTCTCCCTGTTCCTGAAGGGTTCGCCGCTCTGTAACCAATCGCGGTTCAAAAAGAATCTCTTACATTGCTCGTTATGAGCTCTCTCTTCATATTGGTGTGAGTAGTCATGTGATCGCGACTACGATAGGTTCATTATTTTACTTGTTTTAATGTGTCTATGCTCATTCTAAATACCAAACTATTAATTGTGATTTATTTAGCCGAGATTTACATTATATATCTCGAATTCAACTTTTAAAAGATAAGTATGTTTATGCCCTAAATCTGATCGTATTATTATTTTAATAAGTAGGCCGACGGTCTATACATGTTAATTTAATTACATGAGCCTAATATAATCTCAAAAAGCGGAGGAGTAGACAGTTAACTGTATAATGACAAGTGTCAGCCATGTTGGAATGGGCTAAAATAGGATAGTATTCTAGTATGCTTCTGAAAGCTAATCCTATGTGTGTGTGACAGCCAATTTATGTCCGTTACCCTTATTCAGTGTCTCAAGTCAGAATACTATGAATATACTGTTATACAACTTCAATGGGTGTAGGCTTATAAAACGCTCTTATTACTGTTTTATAGAAAACATGTTAATTCTGTCCTGTCATTTAGTCCTTGTGGGTGGAGACTTCTCATTTTGCAAATCCAATAATATTCCGCTCGTAGTCTTTTTTTGTGTAGATCCGTGTCATTTTGTGGTTTAATGACTGCTAATATAGTAGATCTGAGTTGTGTGATATTATGTCCAGCTTCCATCTAATGGGAGGCCACTGTTGATTTCTGATTTTTTTGACAAATATTACTTTTGTGCTCTGTGATCCTTATTTTTATCTTTCTCTCCGTTTGCCCAACATAGAGTTTTCCACATGGACATTTTATGCCATATATGACGTTCTTAGTGTCACACGTGCTGAAGTGTAGCAGAGTGATGTTTTTCCCTGTCATTGGATGAGTAAATGTTTGGCCTATAATCACGTTATTACAATGAATACAATTTTCACATTTTTGCATTCCTTTGTATCTCTCATTCTCATCTTTCCTTTTTTGTTTCTTGAGTAGTTCCTTAATGTTTTTTTGATCTGCTGTAGGCGAAGGTTATTTGTTCCGCAAATAGAAGTTTCAGATCTGGTTCTTTTGTGATCTGTGACCCGTGCTTTCTCATGATTCTAGTTATTTGTTGCGGTTGCATTGAATGTTTCAAGACATAGATTACTGTGATATGACATCATAGACATTAAATAATGCTGTTTTCCACTATTTAACCTCACAGATGCAGAATGTGTAGAAGCTGAGGCTAGTGATTTCCAGGATATACAGGACACCAGCGCAGTTGAACATATGGACACACCGGTTTTGGCAACAAATCCATCACATGCCCCAAACTCACGCAGGGCAACTGTACCACCAATGGTCACCATGGATTCTGATGATGAGGCTAATGCAACACCTGAGGCCAGCCATGGCCAAGCCACTCCCATCCCAAATCCACAAACACAGGTCCGCAGAAGCAATGTCAGAGTCTGGTGTAGAAGAGCTAGATCACTCAGAACACAGCAGGAGGAGAAACCAAATGATGCCTGGGGTGGTCTTGAGGGACAGATGCTCCGTATGCAGTGCCTGCGGACCAAGAACACACGTTCAGTACAGATATAAATTGGGAAGATGGCAGCCAACATTGCAGTACTGTCCGATAGTGTGCAGCAACTGACCAAGGTTATGCAGGAGGGACATGTATCCCAGAAAAGACACCATCGTCAACTAATGCAGCACCTCAAAATCTATGCTAAATCAAACAATAGGTTTGCCACAACAACTGCGCTGCTGGCACGTAGGTCTGTGACTATGGAAACAGAAATGTGCCATTGGAGCGGAGATGTGGCTAGAGCACTGGACCAGGTGACCAATGCATTGGAATTGATGAATGCTTCCACAATTGCGGCAACATGTCCACGCAGGAAGAGGGTAGTGAGGGGGCCTCAAGCATGAGTAGTGTAGCTATGCCAGTTGCCACTGCAGGAAGATGCACACACGCAGCAGTACCCCTCCGCTTCCAACATGAGGGATGAAGATCCTGGCTCTGACAGGCGTCTGGGTGTTCGTGAGAGAAAGCGCTAGACTGCCATGTAGAATAACATTCCGATACGGTGATGTAACCATTGTTGTAATCTGACCTTTTGACTGACTAATAAGTCATTATTCATTTTCAATCCATGTGTGTCCATTACTTAGAATCCTGTGCCACAGGTCACAATAAAAGTATGCTTCAACACTCATGTCATAATTTATTCAATTAAAGATTACTTTGATTGCAATATAAACTTTTTGTGTTATCATTACTCACCTCAGAAATAATTTTTTGTGATGTCCAATCTTCTCCTGCGCCCTTCTGCTGCGCTTGCCCCTTGTGCTGCACTCTGGTGTGGCACTTGCTGGTTCCCATCCTCCAAGTCGCTGTCAGACACAGCGATTTCCATTCCTCCCTTTGTCACAATATTGTGCAGCATGGCACATGCTGCTACTATCTTGCAGCATTGTTCAGGGTTGTACTGAAGTGCTCCACCGGTCTTATGGAGACATCTGAATCGGCTCTTCAGCAGCCCAAATGTGCACTCTATGATGTTCCTTGTTGAAATATGTGCTGCATTGTACCTCTGTTGATTGGCAAATGTGGGATTGAGGTAAGGCGTCATAAGGTTATTACCCAAGGCGTATGCGCTGTCACCTACATGTAAGTAAGTAAAGTGTCAGTGGCAGTTTGGCATTGACATACGTACAATGTTATATTTAATTTATAGAGCGCGCATCTACTCGAAAGTGTCCCGGCGCTTACTTCAGAAAAGAAAGAAATGCACACCCATCAGGTTAAAAAAGCAGCGTTTAATTTTTTTTCTTGAACAACAGTGGATCCTGGATTCCCCGCAGAGCCAGGGGCAGCATATTCCAGGACAGGCCTGCTTTACGCACAAAAGAATTCCAGCCAAGTCGCTGGCACTTAAACTTCGGCGTCTGCATCAGCAACTGAGCAGAAGAGGCTGATCAGAATGACTGTGAGAATCAATTACACATATTTACCAAGCAGATGTCCATCTCCAAATTCTCCCCTGACAAGACAGGTGTGTATGCCACTTTACTTTAATAGAACAGAGGTAGTTAGGGTCACAGGGATAATTTTTATGACCACTCAACACTATATTCCCCGAAAATAACTAAGCAAAATACAAATAATAGTGGAGGGTCAAAGGTTTGAATTTTTCTGAAGAAACGACTATGTGTGAGAGTCAGTGGCAATAGTCCACTAATCTGGGTACATCATTCGTGGTTATTGAAAAATACCCATCAGTAGCTCTTCCTTGGCGCCCTTTTCATTATATGGGTTCCTTCCAACCATGAAGGATAGTATTTTGATATGGTCAATTGGGACAGCATAAGGACCAGTGATGATGTAACCGGGTCACAGGGAGCTTCTGAAAAGCAGTGCGGGGGGGTGTGTGTGTTTAAGCGTGCAAAAAGTGCAGGGTAGTGACATTAAAATTAGATAACCATGAGGAAAAATTATTTATTAGAGACCTCAGTGTTTCTAAGATTTTAAAACGTGCGAAATTGGTAGTTTCACCTAATAGCTACCAACAGGTTGGTCGACATGACATGTTTCAGCAGAATTTTTGGATCACAGAGGTATCTACTGCATTCCTCAGGACCTGTATCGCTACTGCTAGTAGTGTATTATAAAATATATAAGAAAAGGAAATCTTTCACCTGGGTACTAATGAAGGATCATTCTCCCAGCTAGGAAATCCAGTGTGAGACAAACATAGTCGAAAAAAGAACAGAAAAAAACAACAATTAGTATATCTACAATATCCAGAGCATTGGCATGGTATATCATATCAATAAAGAGAACCACATCTGTAATCCTCTTCGTAGTACTTTGATTCCTACTATCAACCACCATACCTCGAAGTGATATGTGGTAAGACTCTCACTTACCATATTGTACAGGAGAGTACTGCCTCACCTCACCTGGCTCACAGCTCAGGTAATTGAAGCACCGCTCTAAAATGAAAGGAAAAATATACAAAGACACGTCAGCATCCGCTGACTTCACACATAATCACAACTAATTCCAGCGTGCATGCGGGTTCAAAAAGCCGATGTGCCCCGTTTAGGGCCTCGGCAGAATTAAATACCATTGTAAATGCCAATCCTTAGTTAGTGGATAGGAATGTCTCTTGTTAGTTATTTTGAAAACCAAGACGGTGAAATTTAGAAACGGCATCTAAGTGTTTCCAAAACCACCGCTTGGTCGTGACTTATGAGAAGTGAGTCTGAGAGAACATGCGCGGCATGTGTAGGTATCTCTTAATCTTTTTGGACTCACGTTAGGAAAGAACACGCACTAGGTCTCTGCCCCACGCATACGGCGTGGGACAGTGTTCATCGCCATGTGTATTCCGCCGCTTTTGGTGAAAGGGAAACACATGCGCCTCCGCTCACTCAGCGTTTAAATACTACAGATCGGGCGGGTGCAAGCTCTCACCTTCAGTGCTGTCCTGCTCCTCTACTCTGTACCAGTCTCGGAAGAGCTCGCACATATGATTATGGTAAACTAGTGTACTCGCTAGCAGACAGGCAAAGAGCCATCGTCTCTTACCTGTCCGTCGGTACTTCCAGCGTCCCTCTGGCTGTAAGGGGAGGTAACGCGCGTTGTTAGGAGCAACAATTATGCTTCCCTCGTTAGGCGTGTCCCGTCACGCCCACTGCCCTAAGGATTATGGGGCATGTAGTTCTAAGGCATAGGTGCCTGTTTATTCGCGTAATCTGTTGCGCTAGCAATGTAATAGTCAGATATACAAGCATACGAACCAGTAGGCACTGCAAAATAATATTACTCTTATAGAGTTGGGAGTGCTAACAGGCTTCGCCAACAAAGAGATCTACAAAGTCAATTGTTTATGGAGTATTTAATGTAATAGTTCATAGGGTGGAAGGCAAAGTTTTAACTAATCAGACTCATCTCAGTGTGAAAGATCTTACATGATGTAGATATCGTCAAAAGGAGAGGGCAAACATGGCCTCTTATCCTGGTCAGAACTAATGCCAAAACCCTGGATGGCTTAGTGTATTCTAAATGTACCATCACACTAATATAGTGGATTGAAGATCAGAGTGACATCCACGGTATGTCATCATTCAGCCCATCTTTGTCTGAGTTCAGGGTATATACCCATTTCTGTTCTTTTTTGAACAAAAACCTGTTTATGTCTGTCACATGATTGGGTATAGGTGGTTGTTCAAGCACAGTCCAACGAAAATCGTTTGGGCCATGTCCCACCTCCAAAAAATGGTTGGTCATTTTGGTAGACTGTTTGCGACACCTAATAGTGCTCCTGTGTTCGGAAATGCGTGTCTTCACTTTCCTTGTCGTCATCCCCACATATTTATACTCACAGGGGCAGACTATTAGGTAGATGACATTTAGACTGTTACAGTTGGTAAAACGCCTTTGTTCCCACAGACGCCCACCCCCAATGTCGATGGTTGTGGATTTGGAAGTCAGCGGACATGCAGCACAACTCCCACAGGGATGGTGCCCTGTCACGGCTGGCATGTCCCAGAGTGTTCCTACTGCTCTGGGGGTCACCGATCTCGGTCTGGTATGGACCAGTTGGTCCTTCAGATTTCTACCCCTTTTAAAAGCAAACAAAGGGGGAGGCAGGCTGTCATTGCCCGTATTCAGAATACTCCAATGCTTCTTTATGATCTTTTGAATCTGATTGGAGCGAGTGCCAAACGTATTGACACAGGTGATCCGGGGTTCTTGTGTTTTGGGTATCGATGGCTCAAGAAGACTTTCACGGTTGTTGTTGAAAGCCCTCTTTTTTGATCTTCGTATCAGATGTTTAGGGTACTTTTTCTCAAGTAGATTGTTCTCCAATACTCTGGCATGGTTGTCGAAGCTCTCCTTGGTGGAACAATTCCTCTGTATTCTCAGGAATTGTCCGTAAGGCAAGTTGTCTCTCAGAGCTTTAGGGTGACAGCTCTCATAGCTCAGTAGAGAATTTTTTGCCATCGGTTTCCGGTAGAGTTCGGATTGGAGACCTGTTGAGGTCACATTGATCTTAAGGTCCAGAAAGGCCAGGTGTGTTTTGCTGTACTCAACTGTGAACCGAAGGAATGCATTTCTGCTATTCAGCCATACGTGGAAGGTTTTCAGGTCATCCACAGTGCCGCGCCAGATCACAAGGACGTCATCAATATACCGTTTCCATAGACGTAACGAGGCTAGGAAAGGATTGGTTTCAGTGAGGATGACTTCTTCTTCGAACCGGTGGACGTAAAGGTTCGCCAGGCTCGGGGCAAAAACACTGCCCATGCTGGTCCCAGAGACCTGTAGGTACATGGAGTCCTCGAATTGGAAGTAATTTTCGGTCATTGCTAGGGTGGCCAAAGTCATAATGAAAGAGACCGGAGTGATTGAGTCTAGATCACGTGTTCGTAGCAGGGTCTCAACAACATCAAGGGTCTCCCTTTGAGGAATTGATGTGTAGAGAGATTCTACGTCGAACGATACCAGTAGATCCAGGTTGGCATCAAACTCACTATCTGGTAGAATCTTCAGAACATCCTTCGTGTCTTGTAGGTATGTAGGCATATTATGGACCATGGGTCTCAAAAAATGGTCTACATAAGTAGAGAGGGGTTCGAGCAGTGACCCAATGCCCGATATTATTGGACGTCCAGGCGGGGGCCTTTGAGGTTTGTGTACTTTAGGTAGCACGTAAACGTATGGGATAACAGGATGTGACATTTGTAGATATGATGCCTCCTTTGATGTTATCCATCCTTCAGAAAGTGCTTCTTCCACGTATTGTTTTATGGCCAAAGACAATCTAGCGGTGGGATCCTCAGTGAGTTTACGATATGATCTCACATCGTTGAGTTGTCGAATACATTCCTCGCGGTAGGTGGTGGTGTCTAGGACCACTATAGCTCCGCCCTTGTCGGCAGGTTTGATCACTATCGAGGAGTCCTCTTTAAGGTTTTTCAGAGCTATCTGTTCTTTTTTCGGGAAATTGACAAAAGGCTTACAGTCCTGTTGCAGCAAATTCTTTACATCACTACCCACTGCTTCTTAGCTGGAAGTCCTGTGGTGGGTGGATTGAAAGTGGAGGGTTTTTTTAAACCTGTGTTGTGGTCCATCAGTGATGTATTACCTCCCTCTTCATTGTCTTTGGCGAAGAAGAAGTGCAAACGGATTTTCCTAAAGAATTTGCCCATCTCGATTTGGGTCTGGAATGGGTCGCCGATGTTGGTTGCTACAAAACCCAGTCCTCTATTGAGCATTTTTAGCTCCGTCTCAGAGAGTGTTCTTGAACTGAGATTTATCACGAGGTCGTTCCTGATGTTGTCGCTTGGTCCTGTGGTATCTGTTTCCCGTTCCGGAGGCCCATTGACTGAGGTGCAAGGTTCCATTGCACTTGGTTCTGCTGCTGTCCTCTCCTCCTCCCTCTCTGTCTCCCCCTGCCATATCCTAAAAAAGACTGGGAATTGAAATCAGGGAAGAATTGTTGGGGACCAAAGGGCATCATCTGTTGTGGGAAAGGGGCCCCCTGAGACCAGGGGTTGGGTTGCCACCATGGTGGAAACTGGGGTTGGATATAGTTCTGACCAGGTCCTCTCCAGTTCCTTCGATTGCCTCTCCCTCGGCCTTTATTGTTGGTGTTGTTACCTAGGCTGGACGAATCTGAATCACTAGATCCATCGCCAGAGCTGGAAGTACCATAGCTTGACCCTCCTTTGTGACCCTTAGAGTTATACACTGGGGGGACAAAGGAGTCGCTGGTATAGGGATAGATTTTCTCAGTGGCAAATTTTTCTATATCTTTTTTACACTTCTCTTCAGAAAAATTCAAACCTTTGACCCTCCACTATTATTTGTATTTTGCTTAGTGTATGCCACTTTGCCTGAATATATAAGTATCATATGCACTCCCTGGAAATTGCGCAACAATGTCAGTTATTATGTTTTTGGCATTGCAAACAACCTGAATATTGAGGGAATGGTAACATTTCTTATTTCTAAATAAATATTCCTGTGCTGCAGGGGGACATATTGCCACGTGGGTGCAATCAATACAACCAAAACATGTGGAAAGTGAGCTATCTGGTAAAACTCCTGTTTAGTTTTCGCAAGGTCATGCGCTGTGGTAGGGAAATTGATGTGTGACCCGATCCCGGCCATAATGGCATCAAGCAATGCTTTGAATGTTCTTGAAAGTGCGCTTTGCAACACACCTCCAGCTGCAGCAATGACCCCCTGAAAACTGCCTGACGCAAGTAGGTGTAGGCAACATAGGACCTGCATATGCGTTGGGATAGCATTGGTCCTACGTGTCTATCGTTGCAGAATGGGATCCAATTCATTGATTAGATCATGGATCATTGCTGCATTAAGCCTATACATATCGTATATCTCATCCTCTTGCTGTCCAACAAAGTTATGCGGACTCTGAAAATGCGCTCATTTATTTGCCTCCGTCTGTGTCCAGCAGCCTGCAGCCTCATCCTCCTCGCCATCAGGTAAATCCCTGCCATTGTGAAATGTGGTAGCTTATTCTGAGTGTGTTTAAATAATTTTAAGTGGATTTTCAGCTGTATCTGATTTGCACTCATGATTACCATTTGGTTGTGATCCTTCTTATTTAGCTCTTGCAAAATTGCGATTTTCTGTGAAATCGCAATTTGCGAGTTTTCATGCACATATTTTGCGAATCTTTATTTGCGATTCTCTATTTAGGAGATGCAACACAGAATCGCCATAAAATTCACAGAATTTTTACCGACTATGTTTGCGAAAACTTATGTTTCGCAAATATACAGTTATGCTAGCTGCTAAAGGAATACAAGGTAAAGCCCTGAACTGGCTGGAGTCTTTTCTATCGAATAGATCCCAGTCCATCTGTTTAGGAAACTTTACCTCCACTCCTCGGAAGATCAAATACGGGGTGCCTCAAGGAGCAACATTGAGCCCAACATTGTTCAATGTTTATGTCTCTTCATTGGCGTCTATAGGCAAAAAATGGGGTATCAATATCTGCTCTTACGCCGAAGATACTCAGCTGGTGGTAACCCTAATGGTGAAATGGACGCCACAAATAGACTGCATAACTGCTTGTCAGAGCTATCCAACTGGATGCACGGTCACTACTTGAAACTAAATGCTGACAAGTCAGAAATCCTCCTTTTCGGCGGAGCTAAACAGCTTTGGGACAATTCCTGGTGGCCAAATACCTTAGGCACTCCACCAAACCCAACCTTGTCCGCCAGAAACTTGGGAATCCATATGGACACTACATTATCTATGAAGCATCATGTTACCACAATATCTGGTAAAGGATTTTCCATACTAAAAATGCTGAAACGTGTCTTTCCCTGGTTTCCATTGGAATGCAGACAGATCCTAGTCCAGTCCCTACTAGTTAGTAGGCTGGACTATGGTAATTCGCTATTTGTTGGTATGGCGGATTACTTATTTTCAAAACTACAACTGGTCCAGAATGCGGCAGCTAAAGCTGTCTGCGATAAGAAAAAGTATGATTCGGCCACCAACTGCTTGAGAGCGTTACACTGGCTGCCTATGAGGCAAAGAGCATCTTTCAAAATGTTATGCATTGCTCATAAAACTTTGCATAATACTGGTCCTTACATTCTGCGGAATAGAATCAAGCTCTATGCACCAGCTCGGAACTTACGTTCACAAGCCACAGCCAAAGCAGTCACCACACGAATCAAACTATCCAGGATGGGTGGACGTGCCTTTTCGCACCTTGCCGCCAAGTGTTGGAATTACTTGCTCATCGACCTCCGACGTACGGATTGTTACCTCACCTTTAAGAAAAAATTAAAAACTGCATTATTCCCTATAATATAATAAACAGTAGTCTCTGGTAATTGCTCATGGGTTACTGCTCAATTTCAGCGCCGTGATATCCTTGTCGGATGAGTGTTGCGCTTTAGAAGTACATATAACAATAACAATAACAACAATACAGTTGATGCATTGCTACACTGTATTTTGCAATTGTAAAAGCCATTTTTTTGTGATTCGCTAATTTTGAGAATTTTTAAACGCTTGATGCATGTGCCTGATAGTGAACAAACTGAAAGGTAGGCTCACATGAATTTGCCCAGTTAAGGCAACTATTGAACTCTAGCCGTGACTCCTGACAAAGAGAAAAGACATTCTCAATGTAACAGCACCAGCGGCAGATCAGTGCATCTGCCCATAAGTTTTAACACAAAAGCCAATCTACTAAGAAAGCCAGATGGGTCGTGGTATCAAAAATCTCACATCTCTTTTATATAGGCGTTAAAAATGTGTTTATTTCTCAAAAACATGCATTACATGTGTTTAGCAGTACTGATATGAAATGTGGGGTACTCTCCAGAGCTGCAAGGGGTTGGTTCCCTAACTCCTGATGCAAAGACTTAGTTCAACACGCCAACATTGAATTAGGGAAACCGTTTGGATACAGCCCTTACACCAATCATCTGAGCAACCTTGCACAAGCAGTGTTTTCAGGTTATTAGTCATGTTCATGTTTCAGAGACACAAGGGCAATTCAAACAGTTTTTTGTATGTGAGCAACACACTCAAAGAAGGCACCAACAAACAGGGACATGTAGATTGAAATGTTTATTTTAAAATCATCAGTTTAGTACATGAAATGTGAACTTTGACCACACAGAATGTAAACATTAGACCAGTAAAGCATGTTATCATCAGCGAAAACGAGCAAAATATTCCTAGCATTTAAATGAGCTGTTCCAATTTTCCTAACATCCTAACGCTATCTCTACGCGCTATACTATGTCGCAGCTACCGCATTAAGTAGCGAAACATGCCTTTTGAGTTTCTCTAAAATTGATCGCACAGCATACCTTTGAACAGCTAGTTCAGCTGTTCCTTATCAAAGATCAGCTGTGGGAGTTCGAATATATGCATTATGTGAGCTGTGCTGTGCTGACACCTTCAGCACAAGAAACAAAAGTGAGGTGCCAGTGCTGATATGGATAATTTTAATCAAACAAATGACCAAACAGAACTTGAAAGAATATTCAAGAACGGGAGTTACTACTTAATAGTTTTTTATTTTAGCATTATTAGAAAAACAGAAAACGTATATTTTTTTCATTTTTTACAAGGGGACATATTTACAAAAGGACACACAAGACTTGGGGAAGTGACTACTATTCATCATTCATACAATGTTCCAGACATATCACCGGCATTCAAAACACATTCACACCACTCAGGAAAGGGGACTATAAAGAACATAAGCTACAGTCTTAAAATATGTACAATCTATACTACAAGAGAAACAAAAAGCCACAGTCTGCGGACACAGTTTTACAAAAATGTACAATCCTAATTAGATCTACAAAAAGAAACTTTTTACTAAAAAAACTTGGTATTGTACTAGCGACTAGGCAAAAAATAACTGGATACTCTTGTCGCTCTCGCAGACACAATGTGGCAAGGGCCTACGCGTTTCGAATCCCACTGGTTTTCCTGGGATTCTCTTCAGGGCCTTATGTAGTATCTATATAGCGAAGAAAAAATAAGACAGAGGAAAAAAGACAGGTTAAGGACATGGTTTTGCAAGATTTAGTGACACAAGGTAAAAAGACCAGTCATCAAAAGACAAGACAAAGTGCCGACACATAACGCCCACATCTTACCACTGAGTGAGAATGCCAGTTGTGGAGGGAGATCGGGAGGAAATGACTAACTCAATTGTCTTTATCTAAAAATTCAAGAGCATACATTGGAGTTAAACATGTTAGAGTGTTGGTGAAGGAGGTTCCTTTGATGATCTGAATAACTACTTGCCTGGTATGCACACTGTGCAGGTCTTTATCTTAGAAATGGAAGCCAGGTGGGATCTCAATGTTAAAGAGAAGACGGAGCGTAAAGGTTCTACCTGTTTAGGAAATAGAAATTTTTAGACTAAGCTTAACTAGTCATTAGATGAAAAGGCAAAGTTTAGAGTCCTGCTTACCAGATGGAAGGGATAGTCGGCATTGCTCCAGACGGCAGAATAGATTTATTCATTTATAGAAACTGTCTGCGAAATTGAAAAAACGAAGATTATTCAAACGCACAGGGGGGTGTATTAGTTAAGGTAACATAGCAGACAGCTATTACCTAAGCCGGTCTGGGTCCATCAAGAAAAAGGATGGAAAATGCCAGGGCGGTGGGACGGATTTTGGATCTGGGAAAGAAAAAAAAAAAGAAAAAAAGCTGTTTGGTGTGGGATCAATCGTCAGAAACGTTATGAAAGATTGCTGCCATGTTATTAAGCTTACCGCTTTTGTTAAAAAACGGGCAGTATGGCGGGCGAAAGAGAATCCAATGTGCAATTGCCTGAAAAAATATTATAAAATGTAGAGATTAGCAGAGGGCGGTGAGCTTGCCATGAAGCTAGGAAATGTATAAGGAATAGAACTTACCGCCTAGTAAGTAAACAAAGGCTCTACGAAGTTAGAGCCAACAAACAAATATGAATTGCTTTGAAGTGTGGCTAAGAAAAAAAGAGAAAATATCGCCAGGTTAGCAATAAGAGAGAAGATATGGGGAAGAAGCGGTGAAAGATGAAGGGGCCAACTTACTTATTTAGCATGGAAACGACCGTCGGACCGCTAGCGTTACAGTCGGCACTGCTCCCCGGCGCATGCGTGTGGCAGACCGGGAAACACTGCTTTCGGGATTTTATATGATTCAAGGGCGCGCTTTGATAATCAAAGCGAAAGCCCGGACTGGAGTCGTAGGCGTGATTCAAGGGTGACTTGCGAGTCAAGGGAGATGGGATGCTCAAGTCTGTCTAACATGGGAGCACTACCTGAATAGATCCGCAGTTTTAAACACAATATCTGCGGAACGCAGAATGGAAGGTTCATAGCGGGTACATATCGAGTAGCCGAAACGGGAAGCGGAGCACTAAGCTGAGAGGAGCAAAGATCCTCAAGTGGTCTAGCTGAAAGGGCCAAAGATATATAGCCAAACTTGGTAAGGTAACATGGCAGCGTGTACAGGCGCCTAGTATGTAAGTAAAATTCACACGTGGTTGGGCTTATGGATGTATGAACAACAAAAGCCTTATACATCACAACACGCGGAGTAAGGGGCATGTCGACTATGGTGTTCTCCGCATAGCAAAGGGTCATTAGAGCACTTTGTGCACCTATTTACCAGGACAAGGGGACCTCAAAAGTTGGAATACTGTTATCACAGTTTAAGGATTTCGCTCAATTCATTGAGACCGGACGTAGCTGTGTCAAATTTGACAATGAGGTAGGCCTCTCTTTTGGACAATTGTAGGTTCATGTCACCTCCACGAAGATCTTTTTCAATTTGCGATATCACCGTCCATCTAAGGTCACTGATCTTGTGTTGCATTTTTGTCCAATGTTGTACCAATGGTGCGCTTTCAACTTTGTTTCTCAGTCTCGATTTATGTTGAGAAATGCGTTGACGCACTTCTTGGTTAGTTTTTCCTATGTACAGGAGTTGACGAGGACATATTATGCCATATACAACAAACTTAGTTTTGCAATTGCTAAATGAGTTGTGTTTCCAAGAGATTCCATTATGTTGAAAAAGGGAACCTTCAACTGTGGACTCACAACAAAGACAAGTTCCACATTTGTGGTGTCCCATCACCGGGGGCATTCCCATCATTTGGCGTAATGTGGGCGGCTTTGGTGCTGGCATTGCCGCACGGACAATGTGGTTGGCAATGTTATTTTCTTTCTTGAAAGCGAACAGGGGAAAGTCTTGGAGGTTTTCATCCAAGTTCTTAACTAGATGCCAATTTTGTCTTATGACCCGTTTGAGCTAGTTTGTATTGGGACAAAAGGTAGTGACACATACCTGTCGCTTTACATCAGGTTTCTCTTTCCGTTCTAGTAATGTTTCTCGTGGGGTCCACTGGGCTTGCTTCTTACAATTCCTCACTAACTTCTTAGGGTAACCTCTGTCACAAAGCTTTGATATCAATTCATCTGAATGGAAATAAAAGTCTTCGTTATACGTGCAGTTTCGGCGAACCCGCAAAAACTGACCTTAAGGGAGATTTTCTTTGAGGCTTCGGGGATGGTTGCTGTCAAACATTAGGGATTTATTTCGGTCAGTGGGTTTTGTAAACAACGTGGTAGCCAGTTTACCTTCTTTCGGAAAGACCTCAACGTCAAGAAATGAAATTCTACTACTCTAATTCTACCTATTGAAACAGAAGTAATTCTTCTTCAATGCAAAAGAAGCAAGATCAAGCAGAAATTTGGTTGGTACTCGCATTGGGCGGGGTCTCAAGTTTAAAAAATAGGACAATACTGCGACTGATTCATCCTGGGGAATCTGTGTGTACAGGGATGTCACGTCTAAGGTGACTAGAGTGGCCCTATGTTCACAGTAGTTGACATTAGACACATTAGTTTCAATAGGGAATGCTACTTCCAAGTGAAAGGGGTAGCCATGGGCTGCCCCTTCGCGCCGGAATTGGCAGTGCTCTTTATGTCAATGTATGAGAACACCTATATACATAACAACAACCCATTCCATCAATACATCGGAGCATGGCTACGATTTATTGACGATGTGTTCATGATATGGACAGGAGACAGTGACACCTTGTCCCTGTTCCATCAATGGCTAAACTCCAGGACTGCTGACATAAAATTCAGCTTGACTCAGTCTACGAGTAGAATTTCATTTCTTGACGTTGAGGTCTTTCCAAAAGAAGGTAAACTGGCTACCACGTTGTTTACAAAACCCACTGACCGAAATAAATCCCTAATGTTTGACAGCAACCATCCCCGAAGCCTCAAAGAAAATCTCCCTTACGGTCAGTTTTTGCGGGTTCGCCGCAACTGCACGTATCACGAAGACTTTCATTTCCATTCAGATAAATTGATATCAAAGCTTTGTGACAGAGGTTACCCTAAAAAGTTAGTGAGGAATTGTAAGAAGCGAGCCCAGTGGACCCCACGAGAAACATTACTAGAACGGAAAGAGAAGCCTGATGTAAAGCGACAGGTATGTGTCACTACCTTTTGTCCCAATGCAAACCAGCTCAAACGGGTCATAAGACAAAATTGGCATCTAGTTAAGAACTTGGATGAAAACCTCCAAGACTTTCCCCTGTTCGCTTTCAAGAAAGAAAATAACATTGCCAACCACATTGTCCGTGCGGCAATGCCAGCACCAAAGCCGCCCACATTACGCCAAATGATGGGAATGCCCCCGGTGATGGGACACCACAAATGTGGAACTTGTCTTTGTTGTGAGTCCACAGTTGAAGGTTCCCTTTTTCAACATAATGGAATCTCTTGGAAACACAACTCATTTAGCAATTGCAAAACTAAGTTTGTTGTATATGGCATAATATGTCCTTGTCAACTCCTGTACATAGGAAAAACCAACCAAGAAGTGCGTCAACGCATTTCTCAACATAAATCGAGACTGAGAAACAAAGTTGAAAGCGCACCATTGGTATAACATTGGACACAAATGCAACACAAGATCAGTGACCTTAGATGGACGGTGATATCGCGAATTGAAAAAGATCCTCGTGGAGGTGACATGAACCTACAATTGTCCAAAAGAGAGGCCTACCTCATTGTCAAATTTGACACAGCTACGTCCGGTCTCAATGAATTGAGCGAAATCTTTAAACTGTGATAACAGTATTCCAACTTTTGAGGCTCCCTTGTCCTGGCAAATAGGTGCACAAAGTGCTCTAATGACCCTTTGCTATGCGCAGACCACCATAGTCGACATGCCCCTTACTCCGCGTGTTGTGATGTGTAAGGCTTTTGTTGTTCATACCTGCGTAAGCCCAACCACGTGTGAATTTTACTTACATACTAGGCACCTGTACACGCTGCCATGTTACCTTACCAAGTTTGGCTATATATCTTTGGCTCTTTCAGCTAGACCACTTGAGGATCTTTGCTCCTCTCAGCTTAGTGCTCCGCTTCCCGTTTCGGCTACTCGATATGTACCCGCTATGAACCTTCCATTCTGCGTTCCGCAGATATTGTGTTTAAAACTGCGGATCTATTCAGGTAGTGCTCCCATGTTAGACAGACTTGAACATCCCGTCTCCCTTGACTCGCAAGTCACCCTTGAATCACGCCTACGACTCCAGTCCGGGCGTTCGCTTTGATTTCCAAAGCGTGCCCTTGAATCATATAAAATCCCGAAAGCAGTGTTTCCCGGTCTGCCACACGCATGCGCCGGGGAGCAGTGCTGACTGTAACGCTAGCGGTCCGACGGTCGTTTCCATGCTAAATAAGAAAGTTGGCCCCTTCATCTTTCACCGCTTCTTCCCCCATATATTCTCTCTTATTGCTAACCTGGCGATATTTTCTCTTTTTTCTTAGCCACACTTCAAAGCAATTCATATTTGTTTGTTGGCTCTAACTTCGTAGAGCCTTTGTTTACTTACTAAGCGGTAAGTTCTATTCCTTATACATTTCCTAGTTTCATGGCAAGCTCACCGCCCTCTGCTAATCTCTACATTTTATAATATTTTTTCAGGCAATTGCACATTGGATTCTCTTTCGCCCGCCATACTGCCCGTTTTTTAACAAAAGCGGTAAGCTTAATAACATGGCAGCAATCTTTCATAACGTTTCTGACGATTGATCCCACACCAAACAGCTTTTTTTCTTTTTTTTCTTCTTTCTCAGATCCAAAATCCGTCCCACCGCCCTGGCATTTTCCATCCTTTTTCTTGATGGACCCAGACCGGCTTAGGTAATAGCTGTCTGCTATGTTACCTTAACTAATACACCCCCCTGTGCGTTTGTATAATCTTCGTTTTTTCAATTTCGCAGACAGTTACTATAAATGAATAAATCTATTCTGCCGTCTGGAGCAATGCCGGCTATCCCTTCCATCTGGTAAGCAGGACTCTAAACTTTGCCTTTTCATCTAATGACTAGTTAAGCTTAGTCTAAAGATTTCTATTTCCTAAACAGGTAGAACCTTTACGCTCCGTCTTCTCTTTAACATTGAGATCCCACCTGGCTTCCATTTCTAAGATAAAGACCTGCACAGTGTGCATACCAGGCAAGTAGTTATTCAGATCATCAAAAGAACCTCCTTCACCAACACTCTAACATGTTTAACTCCAATGTATGCTCTTGAATTTTTAGATAAAGACAATTGAGTTTGTCATTTCCTCCCGATCTCCCTCCACAACTGGCATTCTCACTCAGTGGTAAGATGTGGGCGTTATGTGTCGGCACTTTGTCTTGTCTCTTGATGACTGGTCTTTTTACCTTGTGTCACTAAATCTTGCAAAACCATATCCTGAACCTGTCTTTTTTCCTCTGTCTTATTTTTTCTTCGCTATATAGATACTACATAAGGCCCTGAAGAGAATCCCAGGAAAACCAGTGGGATTCGAAACGCGTAGGCCCTTGCCACATTGTGTCTCCGAGAGCGACAAGAGTATCCAGTTATTTTTTGCCTAGTCGCTAGTACAATACCAAGTTTCTTTAGTAAAAAGTTTCTTTTTGTAGATCTAATTAGGATTGTACAATATAAAAATTAACTGTCTTTCCATTTTTGTAAAACTGTGTCCGCAGACTGTGTCTTTTTGTTTCTCTTGTAGTATAGATTGTACATATTTTAAGACTGTAGCTTATGTTCTTTATAGTCCCCTTTCCTGAGTGGTGTGAATGTGTTTTGAATGCCTGTGATATGTCTGGAACATTGTATGACTGATGAATAGTAGTCACTTCCCCAAGTCTTGTGTGTCCTTTTGTAAATATGTCCCCTTGTAAAAAATGAAAAGAATATACGTTTTCTGTTTTTCTAATAATGCTAACATAAAAAACTATTAAGTAGTAACTCCCGTTCTTGAATATTCTTTCAAGTTCTGTTTGGTCATTTGTTTGATTAAAATTATCCATATCAGCACTGGCACCTCACTTTTGTTTCTTGGTAGTCTGGCTCAGCCTTGCTGATTAGAGCCACCCCTTAGTTGTTTCTCCGACACCTTCAGCACAGCACAGCTCCCAGAATCTGAAATCAGCTCTTGGACAGACAGAAGCTGAACCTGCAATCTTGCGTGATCTGTGGCGCTAATTCTAGTGCAAAGAACCCTCCTAAACAATGATCAAATCCTGAGGTTTAAATTAGGTGTGACCCTAGCTTCTCTCTCATGTTTTCAATAATAGAACAGATCTCAGAGATACTGTATATCTTACCGGACATGGGGGCATATGCATCAAAATCCGTTATTGTGATTCTCACATAGCGATTTTTTGAGAATCGCTATTTGAGAATCGCAAAACGGGATGTATTTAAAAATTTGCAAATATTTTGTAATTCCTTAGTATTCCTTAATTGCGATTAGCAAATTGCGAAATTGCAGTTAAGGAATACCTTCCCATTCATTCCTATGGGCCAGGAGGCCCATAGGAATGCATGGGAAGTCATTCTCAATTTGCAATTCGCAATTAGAGAATCGCAAATTGAGAATAGTTTCATAAGGACACCCTAATGCACCCCTGAAATGAGCATGTGTGCGCATATAGCGCACATACATGCCCTAGGGGCATGTATGTGCGCCACATGGCACTTTGAAAAATACCAAAAAGTGCACTTTTCAAAGAAATCGTACAAATTGGGTGCTTGTTACATAGCATTTAAGGAATCGCAATTTGTGATTCCTTAAATGCTTACTCAAAATTAAGGAATCGCAAAATGAGCGATTCCTTAATAATGCGATGCGAAAAAGGCTCATACATCGCGTTTTGCGATTTTGTATTCGCAAATGCTGTTTTTTTTGCGAATCGCAGCGTTTGCGAATTCAAAATCGTTTGATACATATGCCCCTAAGTTTTCATAGCGAAAAGTATGTTTGATATATCCATCTGATTAACTTTAAGTAATGTGCCATGCTGTTAATGGTGAAAGTGACAAAACATGTCAGCTTAGACACTGCCATTTTTATTACAGATAACAGACTATCAGCCGGCCATGAAGCAAAAATAAGCTAACTCCAACAAAGACTATCATGGTATTCACAACAGTGCACAGTATACATCCAGTGCATCAGATCCTTCTTAGTTTGTCCAGGCTTAGGTATTTGTATTGGAACAGTATTTCCAGCACAAATCCTGTGCTGGATAGTGCACACTAATCTCTCCCACATGGAGTGAAGCTGTGTGCCATACAATGCAGACAGCTTGTGCTTCAATGGCGTGGATAGCAGCAGGAAAATCATAGTAAATATGACTCTGAGCTGCGTTTTCTCACTTGCTCTATTCTATCAAATATTACAACCAGAGGTGCACTACATTCAAAATATTTACAATGATTATGAGAAATGACATTTGTGCAAAAAGAAATTCGTTAATCCATAATTGATCTTAAGTTATTGATGCGTAACACGTTTCATCAAAAAAAACAATGGACTTCTTCAGGGGGGCATTATGACAAATGTACAATATATATAAATATACATTTAACATACAATAACAGTTATTTCTATATTTCCTAAACAATGACAGGGACAGCAATACATAGTGACATTTGGACAAGCATGGCTTAAAGTCTAGTTTGACAATAGAATATATGTACCATAAAAGTAACAATAGAAAACAAATACTGTACTTGGAACCGAATCATGCACCTAAAGTGACAATCAAAAAACCTGGGTCTTTACATTCACCCACAGTGCTGTTCATAAAGCCAATCAGTAGCAGATGTAATTGGCAAAAAAAGTGTGTGGTAAACAGGCAAAAAAAACAGGTACTTAAAAGAGTGAGTACCCAAACATATGAAAGGGTATTAGATATGTAAAGCCAAGTGGATAAGAATGAACTAGGAACATGAGAGCGAGTGGTAATGTGAATATGGACCATATGATGTACAGTATGTAATGCATCTAGGTCAGCACAATAATCTGTGTAGTGAAATAACCACAATAGTCCGTCTGGGAGAAGTAAAAGTAAGTATAAGAATACAGAGCAATCAATCAATCAATCATGACATTTGTATAGCGCGCTACTCACCCGGAAGGGTCTCAAGGCGCTGGGGGAGAGGGATCTGCTACTGCTCGAAAAGCCAGGTCTTGAGTAGCTTCCTGAAGGTTAGGTGGTCCTGGGTTCGCCGAAGGTGGATGGGGAGGGAGTTCCATGTCTTGGCTGCCAGGTGTGAGAAGGATCTTCCTCCGGCCGTGGCTCTGCAGATGCGTGGAACGGCGGCCAGGGCGAGGCTGTTCGACCGTAGCTGGCGGGTGGGCGTGTAGAAGGTCAGGCGGTTGTTGAGGTACTTGGGCCTTGGTCGTGGAGAGCCTTGTGTGCGTGGGTGAGGAGTCTGAACGTGATCCTCTTGCTGACGGGGAGCCAGTGCAGGTCTCTCAGGTGGCCGGAGATGTGGCTGAGACGGGGAATGTCCAGGATGAGTCGTGCGGAGGCGTTCTGGATGCGTTGTCTTTTCTGAAGTTTGGCTGTGGTTCCGGCGTAGAGGGTGTTTCCGTAGTCCAGTCGGCTGGTGACGAGTGCCTGGGTGACCGTCTTCCTGGTTTCGATGGGGATCCATCGGAAGATCTTTCGGAGCATACGCAGGGTGTTGAAGCACGATGATGAGACAGCGTTGACTTGTCTGTTCATCGAGAGGGAGGAGTCCAGGATGAAGCCCAGGTTGCGTGCGTGGTCCGTTGGCTTGGGAGTGGTGCCCAGAGCAGGGGGCCACCAGGAGTCATCCCAGGCGGAGGGTGATGACCCCAGGATGAGGACTTCTGTCTTGTCTGAGTTCAGTTTCAGGCGGCTGTTCTTCATCCACTCAGCGACGTCTTTCATCCCTTCATGTAGGCTGGTTCTGGCGGTGGCTGGGTCGTTGGTGAGGGAGAGGATCAGCTGGGTGTCGTCGGCGTAGGAGATGATGTTGAGGTTGTGTTGGGGTGCGATGGCTGCGAGGGGGCTCATGTAGACGTTGAAGAGGGTGGGGCTGAGTGATGATCCCTGTGGTATGCCGCAGATGACTTCTGTGGCCTCGGATCTGAACGGGGGGAGTCGGACTCTCTGGGTTCTTCCGGCGAAGAACGAGATGATCCACTCCAGTGCCTTCTCTTGGATTCCGACGTTGCTGAGGCATTGCACTAGGGTGCGGTGGCAGACAGTGTCGAACGCTGCGGAGAGGTCCAGGACGATGAGGGCCGCTATTTCCCCGTTGTCGAGCAGGGATCTGATGTTGTCGGTGGCTGCGATGAGAGCGGTCTCGGTGCTGTGGTTGGCTCGGAAGCCGGACTGCGAGTGGTCGAGGGATCCGTTTGTCTCGAGGAAGGCGGCAAGCTGTCTGTTGATGGTCTTCTCGATGACTTTGGCAGGAAAAGGGAGGAGCGAGATGGGGCGGAAGTTCTTGAGGTCGGTGGGGTCCGCTGTTGGTTTCTTCAGGAGAGCGCTGAGTTCGGCGTGCTTCCAGCTTTCTGGGTAGATGGCGGTGTTGAAGGAGGTGTTGATGATGTCCCGGAGATGGGGTGCGATGATGGAGTCGGCCTTGTTGAAGACGTGGTGGGGGCAGGGGTCGGTAGGGGATCCGGAGTGGATGGTGTTCATCGTGCGGGTGGTGTCTTTGGTGCTGATCGGGGTCCAGGCTCAGAGGGTGGTCGTGGGGGGCGTTGGTTTGGTGGTTGGGTGCGTGGTTGGTGCGCCAAAGCTGTTGTGTATTTCGGCGATCTTGCGGTGAAAGAACGAGGCGAGTGAGTCGCAGAGGTCTTGCGAGGGAGTGATGTCGTTGTTTCCGGCGCTGGGGTTGGAGAGCTCTTGCAATACAAGATACGGTGTCAGTCCTATTGTCATAGGGAGGAAGAAGGGATGGGAGAGAGGAGGTGGATGTACGTTGGGGACTGCGATATGTAACTAGCAGAATCAATAGAAATATATACCCGATGGTAAAAAGAACAAGAAGTCATAAAATAAATGATAATCTGCCCCAGTGTGGTATTGGCAAGTATAAGAATCCTGTGTTCCGAGTATTAATTAAACAAAAGGCATATCAGCCCCATGTAGGACACCTGCCAATGTAATTAAATAATATAAACCACATATAGATACACCCATTCAAAAGCAGGTGGGCATTTATCAAACATTATCCACACCAGCATATGGGTATGTGTTGTAATGTATCTGCCAAAACTATTGACATGGGACTTAGATGGTTCATCATGATGGAGCGTCATGTTATTCGGAAAATTGTAGGGGTGCACCATAATTACATATGGTGAGCACCCACACATATAAAGGAATGTATTAAAGTGAAAGCATTAGAAATGTGGTACTAAAAACAGAATGTATTGGAGTTAATAGAAATGTTATTCATGAAGATCAATGTCGTGTGTAACTGAAAGTGTGTTAAGATGATGCATAACAACATAGTTCACATAAGGAGATGCAATAGGTTTAAACGTGCATCATGTTAAGGTCTACGCATGTAGTTTGCTTATTATGTACGTAGGTAATTGAATCAATGCTTATAAAATGACTTAAAAATGTGTGTTTAAATGTTTAAAAGCCTGGTTTATTCTTTTTGCTTTGCAATGCAAGGCCTATTCCTCATTTTTTCAGTTAGCTGAATATCGTAGGCCCGAAATGTATTTTTCCTTGGAAAGGCTCTTCTTAGTCGAATGTAGTTAATAGATTTTGTGTGCATGCAAAGATATTCTGTTCACATGCTTCGTGTTGCAGGTGCAAGGACATACATCTCGTTAGGCAGAATAACCCTTTGTTTTAGGAGTTAGGATGGTAGAAGAAGCCACCATGGGAGTGTACGGTAATGCAGATATGATACTTTTGGCGAAGAAGGTGCCTGGGACCCAAGGACACTCAAACTGTTTTGGACGAAGTCAGAGTTTTGATGGAAAAGTACAGAAAGGAGACCTGTCTGAAGGGGCGTGCAAGGGGAGTGTTCTACTGTTTTGTGATTTTGTATTAGGGATAGTGCCCCGAGGTAGGAGATTTAGAACAAGTGAGAGAGGGTGACTGAGAAAGGGTAGAATAGGAGAAGGAGCATCTTAGAACAAGCTCAAGTGAGTGTACTTCTAAGGAAGTCCTCACTGCTGACACCTTTTTCCCCTCTACCTGGAATGAGACAAAGTAGGGATGTCACTTTAGTGATAGTGTAAGGACAGATTAATTAATTTTTCTTTTTAGGTGAATGAATACCAGGATAGAGGTTGGAGCTGTAATCACGTGTCTGATGCTGTTAGAATTAACTATCCTCCTCATTCTGAGTTGGATGAGACTTCTGTGTAGGATTATGTTTGTATTAGTGCCCATTTGTTTTCTTAACGTCGTGATGAGGTGCTTCTATGTGCAGTTATTTTTGGCTTTGTAATAAATCCCCTAACAATTGATTTATTAGTCAGTCATCCTTTGAGTCTGAATTATTTTGCTCATTTGAAATTTACAAGTGAAATGGCATTTCTCCCTTTTACACTTCTTAGCAGATAAAAAGATCTAGTTAGTCGAGGATTCTTAAATTTGGTAAGATCAGGTTAAAGATAAGGTAAGAATCCGGCGTTATCAGTTGGTAGCAGAGACGAATGGTTATCTCTAGAGTAAGGGGAGATCTAGATTAGGATAAGAGATTCCCAAGACCATAAAGTTCAGGCGATGGTTGCCCAGCGGATCGTCGGCAGAGGACGGTCGCGTTTGATGGGAACTGACAGAGAGGGACAGCACGACAAAAGCAGCAGTTCTTAGGAGAGTGAGTATGAACAGGGTTATGTGTTGTTAGATTGCGGTGTTGTTTTGATGGTGTGATGTATTGCGGAGTTAGAGTGAGTGTTGAGTGATTGTGAGATCAGGCTGTGAGCGCAGGCAGCCCGGGAAATCTTAGACTTAATGAGTAGCCTGAGGGATTGTGGTGTAGAAGACACCCAGAGAGTAATTGTCGACTATCGATTGGGGAGTCGTGCAATGTCTTCGACTACCCGGACCGAGATAGGGGGAGCGAATGTGTGAGTGATTGAGTGACCGACGCTGGATGTAGGTTGCTGTATGTGGAAAATCGAGCATTTTAAACCTATCAGTGGAGGCGATTATCCGGTCGAACGGACAGTTGCCAGATGGAGGTGGACAATTACAGGAGATTGTGGACAGACAGTCAGATAAGTAACTTGTTTGGTTGTTTCGTGGGCAAACTGGTATTTCAGAGTATGAAAGGGATTTGTGAGTGCGAGAAAATTGTGAAGGAGGGGAACAGATGCGAGTGGAGGAAAAGTGACATCAAAGGGTGCCGCGGTGTGATAGGTTGGTTGGTGTGAAGCCACGCTGGTATTGGTGGATTGTCATCAGGAAGTAAGGTGAGCTACGAAAGGAGGAAACTGATTCCATTATGAAGTGCTTTAAAGTTTTACGAGATATGTGTGGAGGAGATAAAAGGGTGGTTACTCGAGGAGGAGAAGAAGCTCCGCCCAAGGATACCCCAGCTCATTACATGGGTACAAATGTAGAATTGCATACTATACTTTGGCTCGAGAATTGGTGCAAATTGACAGAAGGAAATGAAGAATTGACTTTTCCTCGATGTGGTACCTTTTAGATTGGAAGTGTTGCATCGCTTGGAAACAATTATGGCTTCTTTGCGACCTTTACCTAGAGCAACACAGTTTGAAGCATTACATGCATGGATTAGGGCAGCCCAGGAGAGAAAGAGAGAGCAAAGTCAGGAAAGAGTGAAAAGGTCCCTCAGGGCGTTTCAAGATGCGAAATGGGACGCATTGGAGAAAAGATGGAGAGTACAGACTATCAAGGGGTATAAATGTGTTCCCATTGCGGTAAAAGACAAGAGATGCACAAAAGAAGAGTGCGGAGGAAAGCAACAGTGATAATGATGATAGCTTGATAGAAAGGTTGCTATCAGAGAGACCGCCTCCGTATAACCCAGCATCAGAAGAGGGAAAGTCAGCACCAACAGAGCAAGTGGGTGAATTGTAGATTCCACCTAGTGTAGGAATAGTTGGGAAACTCTCAACCGGAGGGATGGGAACGCAGACCCCAGTCAGCACGGAGGTAAAGGGAGTCACAGATGTTAAGAGGTTGCCAGATGCTCTTACGTTCCCAGTCACCATTGGTCCCATAGTGTCGGTGTATGATCCAGGTCAGGCGAGAATTGGAAGTTAACCACAGTCAGTAGTAGGAGAGAGAATTAATGCTGAAGTGAATGGCACAGTGACTGGGATAGCTCAATCGCCGAGGCCCAAAAAATCGAGTACGCCATTGCCAGCCACTGAGGACTCATCAAGGGGACTGTTGGAGATAAGGAGGGTGAGGCCGAAATCACTTGCCGATTCGAGATCAGATCTAAGAATGTGGGAGCCAACAGTGAGGAATAGGAATGACAGGACGACAGAAGGTGACAGGAACAGGCCAGTCTTTACGGAAACAGTTGAAGGGAATAGATGTAGAGAACGGAGCAGTGGAAATGAAGAATTCAGTGGTACATCAAGTCAAGGGACTCTGAAAGCGGTTGTAAGGGCAAAGATGCTGGATGTAGTGCGACTGAAGGCAGAGGTAGATGAGATAATAGAGGGGAACTTGCCTCTTGAGAGAGTGGAGCATTATGAACCAGATGAGTTACTGTTTGTAGCAAAGGATGTGACTCGTAAAGTAAGGTGGGCACATCAGAAACTGTCTGACTTAGCGAAGAGGTATGAGGTGACTTTGTCCAAAACAAAGGTGTTACAAGGGGTCACAGGTTGCAGTACAGTAGATTGAGGACTCATATTCGAGAGCTGGTTGAGGGATCCGCGGCTGGACAATGCTCGATAAGTAGGAAGAAAGATGATCCAAAAAGAAAAGTGTTAAAAGGAGCGTAGGAGAGACGCTGCCTCCAGGGGAGGGATGCTAGGAGTAGAGAATTCCCCTTTGCAAAAGGTAGCTAGTGGAGGATACGTGCATGTGCCTTGGAGTAGAGGTGACTTGGCGACGTTCACAAATGACTTCCCTAAGCTGAGGAAGAAGCCAGTTGAATGGTACAAACAAGTTGATCGCTTTGTTAAAATTTCGAAGGTGCTGTGGATTGATTTGAACACGTTATTTGACATTGTAGTTCAGAGCGATTTGTGGGTAGCTTGTAAAGCTGCTATTGATTGGCCTACTTCTGAACAGATAGGGATCCTGTTACGAATGGTCCTTCACCTATTGTTATGAAGAAGTTTGAACAAGTGATCACATGCTGAAATCCTAAATAGCGCCATAGGATATCGATCTAGTCAAGATAGATAGAACAGTTCAGGAACCTAAGGAGACAGTACATGAGTATTATGAAAGACTTTTGCAAGTCTTTAAACAGTACAGTGGGCTAGACACTTTAGACCCAAAGATATGGGAAAGTTTGTTTTGGGTCTGAGATCAGAGATTAGCCTTATGATTCAGCAGCACTTAATCTGTTGGCAGAACAAGCCAGTGGATGAGATACTCAGATATGCCAGATACTGAAGTGATGAAGTGACTCAAAACATAGGAAGCTTAAAAATAAGCTGATGTTAGTCCAGATGCAAGCTGCTGTTAAGGGACTCCAGATGCAGCCAAATGGAGGTACGTTAGGGAGAAAACAGGGATGCTATCAGGGAGGAACTCAGAATAGTCAGGACCAGGGAAAGGGAAAATCAGTAGACCCCAAAATGGGAATGTATGTGGTGACACTGAAAACGACCACCGCATGTCATCATTGTCAACAGATCGGGCACTGGAAAAGTGAGTGTCCATTGTACCCAGCAAATAAGCTGCAGCAGGAGATAGATACGGTGCAGGTGCCTGAAATGGTTAATACTGTAACGAGGCCAAGATCGATAAAAGGGGGACATTGGTTCCACAAGCACAGGTTCCCCAGCCGCCGAGAATCCCGCAGGGGACTCAGACGTACCAGCAGATGCCTCTCTTTGATGGGTTTGACGGTTTCAATCCCGACCCGTTGGGCTCACGGTGCCTGAGGGGGGAGGAAGAGTGCACTCTTGGGGCAGTCTTGAGGTAGACCAGATGGGGCTGTTTGTAGAAGCTGATATTAATGGTCATCCTAGTCTTTTTGGTTGACACTGGTGCTACCTGTTCGACTGTTAGATCTGCAGTAGTTCCCATCCTACCCCTCTCCGGAAAATCAATCCAAGTTGTAGGAGTGGCGAGCAAGAAAATGACCAGTCCGTTGACTGAGCCAATACCTGTAAGAATAGGGACCTTCCGAGATAGACATCAATTTGTGGTATGCGACTCAAGCCCAGTCTACCTGTTAGGAAGGGATCTGTTGTGTAAGCTCAACTGCACTATTTATTGCACCCCCAAGGGAGTGGAATTGCAGAACAATGGCGATGATGCAACCTTTAAGGTTGCAAACCAGCACTTGTGCATCGAAATGTACCCTGTGGTAACTGTGGAAGAGCTACCACTCGACTTAAGAGAGTCAGTCTCGTTAAAGGTGTGGGACTTCACAGGAGAGGATATTAGACTGATCAAGGGAGTTGAGCCAGTTAAGGTCCAGGTCAAACAGAATGTGGAGTTTCCAAGAACCCATCAGTATAATCTGTCACCAGAAACAATTGCTGGGATAAAACCTGTAATCGGCTCTATGATCAAGCAGTGAATCCTGAAGGAGATAATGGGCAGTCCATGCAACTCACCTATTATGAGATTACAGAAACTGAGGGAGAAATTCAGGATTGTGCAAGACCTGTGAAAGGTCAATGCAATAGTTGTTCCATGTTGTTTGGTGGTACCAAATCCATCAGTGATATTTCAAATTTCATGCAAAGCAGAGGGGTTCACTGTGATTGATCTGTGTCAAGCCTTCTTTTCGATATCACTTCATGAGGAGAGCAAATTTATTTTTGCCTTTAATCTGTAAAACAGTGTGTTAACATGGTATCGTATCCCTCAAGGGTATACAGAGAGTCCAGTGATCTTTAATCAGATCTTGAACAAGAATCTTGAGAGTCTCCTGTTGCCGCAGAACTCTGTTCTCATGTAATACATTGACAAACTCTTGGTCGCGTCAGAGATGGAAGATGCTTGCAGGATAGACTCGATTGCCTTATTGAATCATCTAGCAGAGAATGGAGTATCCAAATAAATTACAGTATTGTCTGAACAAGACGCAATATTTGGGTCACCGGAGAGAGAAAGGCAAGAGTAAGGTTTCACCTGATCGAATTGAGATAATCATGAGAATGACTGTGCCTACCACTCAGAGGGAGGTCTGAATGTTCAGAGGGATGGTTGGATGCTGCCTCCAATGGATCCCCAACTTTTCTCTGAAAGCGAAGCCTTTGCAAAGGCTGACGCACAAGGATGTGAGTGATCCGGTACCATGGAACAATGACTGTATGAAGGCGTTTTTGGAGTTGAGAGAGGACCTATGTTGTGCTCAGGCTCTGAGAATGCCTGACTGCAATGAGCCTTTTTCATTGTTTTGTTGTGAACGAGAAGGTTGTGTAGTAACAGTTTTGACTCAGGATCATGGAGGTGTCCGTAGACCAGTTGCCTATTTCTCAGCTACTTTAGATCCAGTAGCTTCAGTGTTGCCCGGATGTCTGAAGTCTGTTGCGGCAACAAGTTTCAGTATTGAAAGGTGTGAAAGCATTGTGATGGGGCATTCTCTAATTGTGTACGTTCTGCATTCTGTTGAATTGCTCATAACGAGGACAAAAACCCAGCACCTAACTAACAGTAGACTCACACGCTACGAGCAGGTTATACTTGCTGCGGAGAATGTGACTCTGAGAAGGTGTTGTATTCTGATCCCAGCCACATTGATGCCATTCCCAAAAACGATTGATGAAGATTGTGAGGACCATGACTGTCTCTATGTGACTGAACTTTGTACCAAACCGAGATCTGACATTGTTGATGAACCACTGTCTGACCTTGATGAGATTTTCTTTGTTGATGGTTCATGTTTAAGAGACAGTGTCAGTCAGTTGAGGGCAGCATTTGCTGTATGTACCATCACAGGAGGGGTTGAAGCTGCTTGTCTAGAGGGAGTATACTCCGCACAGATAGCCAAAATCATTGCTTTGACTCATGCCTGTCTGGCAGCTGATCAATGTCGAATCACCATTTACACTTATATACAGTACCGGTTTGGTGTGGTTCATGACTTTGGACAACTATGGTCACAGTGAGGCTTCATGACATCTTCTGGATCTATTCAGAACGGGTAGTTTGAGAGGCTACTATTGGATGCCTTGCAGCTCCCGCAGGAGATAGCTGTGGTGAAATGCGCTGCATATGGGAAGGGGATGGATTTTGTCTCACTTGGAAATAAATAAGCTGATGAAGTTGCACGTTTTCGTGCTAAACAAGGTTGTATTTTCACTGGAGATTAAACAAGAGAGAGTCAAGAAAGAACCGAGTTCAACATGATTTTAGCCATGTCAGACACTTGGGATGAACTCAAGTGCCTCCAGGGTGCAGTTTCTGAGCAGGAGAAAAGTGTGTGGATTAAGTCTGGATGTGAAAAAGGGAATGTTGACATTTGGGTTTCGAGTGATGGTTGAGCAGTGTTACCTGATGATTTATTTAATCCAATGGCAAGACAAATTCATGGTGCGGTACATTTAGGTAGACATGCAATGGTGCGAGCATTCAGACAGACATGGTACAATCCACAATTTCGTGCAGTTGCAGAAGCTGTATGTCAGAGGTGTGTCACTTACCAACAAATGTATGCTGGAAAGAAGACTGTGGTTACCCTGAGTCACATTGGGAGGTCGGGAGGCCCTTTCAATAGGATGCAGTTGGATTCATTGAGATGCCTAAGTACAATGGGGTACATTTTAGTAGTGGTATGTGTGTTCTTGAGGTGGGTGGAGGCTTACCCAACACGGAGGTGTGACACTCTCACATTAGCTAAGCTGTTGCAGTGAGAGCCGATACCTAGATTTGGTTTTCTGACCTCTTTGGAATCAGATAGAGAAACACACTTCCAAGGTGAGATCATGAAGATGCTTTGCAAAGCTTTGAACTTAGACCAGAGACTCCATTGTAGTTATTGACCAGACCTCTTGGGGCACGTTAACACACCCTCACTTTCCCTTACGGAGAATAGCTTCATCAGACTGATCCTGCAACTCCCCATTAGTACTCCCTTAATTCCCCTAAGGTTCGATTTGGGATTAGTCCCCATACAGGATATTATTTTGAACCGTCCACTCCTATACTGGAGAAGGCTAGAGAGCTCCAGAAAGGACTTACGTGACCTCCTGTCTGTAAGTGGAGCGGGAAAGATCCCATGGCTGAGTTATATTAAACATCTTACTCTAGCACTTGGAATGGGGGATCTGTGGACGTCCCCAGAGGCGGCATGCACCCAGATTTCTAAAAAATCTTTGAATCTGGCCTTAAAGCAACATCGCCATGCTAGTATAATTACAAATCAATCACTGGGCAGGCTAACAGAGTACTTTCTCGATCACAAGGTACTCCCAGGATTCGAGAAATTCCTGGATGATATCCAGCCTTCGCTGGCCAAGAAGCTGTACATCCAATTCAGGCATGGCTCCCTTCCGCTTAGGGGTCTCACCCATAGGTGGACTGGGAGAATACAATCAGTGAATACTTGCCCCGGGTACAGGGCTGCATAGGAGACAGATCAGCACGTTCTGCTCTTCTGCCCCTCGTACCGCGGCGCGAGGGCCAAATGGATAGTTCAGTTCTGCAGGTCCATGGGTCTTAGAGACTTTAGGGCAGTACTGAGAATCCTAAGAACGGACACTACGGCCTTGGCAGTATTTGCAACATCAAGGTTTCATATATCCATGTGGTACACTAGATGTGCAATTCTAAAAAGGAGTCCAAAACCATTGCTTAATAGCTAAGGGTTTTTCTCCCTGACCTTGGCAAAGGTACCCACCATGTGGGGCCCTATTTTTTATCCATTGTTTGTTATTATGAGATGGGTGTATTGCTTTGTATTTTTTCCGGTCTTGTACATTCTGTGGCACAGTTTCTATTGTGGAGTTTTTAAATAGTTTTGTAAACTCTTTTTTTTTAAACTAGACTATGAAATTTGTAAATTGTCTTTTTATGGTTTTTAACCGAAATAAAAGCTTTGACTGACTGTTATTGACCAGAAGCTTCTGGAATAGTGGTGAAAGTTAATGGGACTTTGAAAGCTCGAATGATGAAAGTGTGTTCGTCTATGTCTCTGAAATGGCCTGATGCTTTGCCATTGGTACTAATGAGTGTTCGCAGTACACCAGACAGGAAAACAGGTCTTTCACCCCACAAAGTATTAATGGGGAGGGCAATGAGGTTACCAGCAGTGCCATTGACAGCCTTAATAAACATCACAGATAATCTTGTCATTGATTATTGCAAGGGACTCGCTGATGTGGTCCATTTTGTGTCTCATCAAGTGCAGGCTGCTGCTGTTCCAGCTTCAAGCGACCTTTGCCACAACCCGTATCCAGTGGATTGGGTGCTTGCCTGAAAGCACGTGAGGAAGAGTTGCTTGGATGTTCACTGGCAAAGCCCTTACCATGTAATCTTGGCGACGAACACTACAGTGAAGTGTGGAGGACTCCAAAATTGGGTGCACGCTTCTCACACCCGCAGAGTTTCAGCACCCTTGGAAGAAACAGCTCCTTTCCCAAATGAAAATCCAGCTGAGGTGGCAGGGTCACTGGAGGGGACAAGCCAAGCTATGAGGGTTGCTGAAGAAGCTGGTTGCGCACCAGGCCAAGCTGAGAAGGGTCACAATAACAGCAACACGTATACTGCTTCAGAGACTGGAAGTTGCTGTGAGAGTGGTCCAGAATCAGACTCAGCAGAAGGGAATGGCACGCAGGTTGAGCGAGAAGAAAGCAGAAAAACTCAAAACACAGATGAAGTGAGGCAGAGGCAATGTAATCTTCGTCTGGTTTCCAAGAGGAATCTTGCTCCTGTGTCTGAAGGCTCTGAGTCAGAAGAGAGTGAAGAAGGGCAAGCTTGTGGAAGTTTGAAAAGATCAAGACGAACAAGAGTGCCTAACCAGAGATACGCAGCTCTGGAGTGGTCATACGTCGTGACTGATTCCAGGAGCATGGTGTTCCGTGATGCTGAGGGCAGTGACAGTGGTCAGCAACAGTCCTAACGTGAAAATAGACGTGGTGTTGTTGTTTCCAGGACTTGAAATCGAAGGAGTACTGACTATCACGGTTCAGAATCTTCCAGTTTTGAGCAGAATTCCCAACTGATTTTGAACAGGTTTGCGCTTCCTACGTTTGTTCATAAAGCTCCATCTCACAAAGTGATTGTCCTTCATCTTGAACTTTTGCAGCATGTTCTAGAGATAATTGGAGCAAATGTTATTTTGGATTATAGGTAAAATTCATTGTGAATAAATTTAACAAAGATAACCTAGGTCCTAGTGGAAGAAGAACACATTTAGGGACTCTCCGTAGAGGAAGGAGAAGGGTTAAGGAAGTCTTTTTCGGACTGTGAACTTGAAAAGGGGACTTCTAGCCTTCCCTGAGTGTTGTTCAAACTGGTTTGCAAGCAACTGCGGGAGGAGAAAAGAGACTCCTGAGTATTCGTTGCTGGAACTGGGAACTTTGAGAACTTTCTAAGATCATGGAGGCTGGAAATCCAAATCGTAGGTCCAAATGTGTAATAGGTGCACTTGTAGGTGGAGGGATAGTTTCTATAATTCTAGTGGTCGTAGTCTCATATTTAGTTCCACATGAGCAGGCAGTGAAGGTTCAGGCAGACCCTACACCTACCACTTCGAGCCGGAAAGAGGTCACCATAGGAGCTGACAGAGCTTTGCTACTAAAAGAGAGTCGTAGATTTCCTGCAGATCTTTCAAGAGGTGATTTTAGGCTTAATGCGTACGCTAGGCTGTTATATGAGTACATCGGTGCCATGGATGCGAAAGATTGTTATGTGTGTATGCAGTTACCTGCTTCAGGGGACGAGGGTATTCACTATCATCACCTTCCACTGACTTATGGTATTTCATGTAGCTTGTTGCTTAGTATCTTTAATGGAAGAGATCAGTTTGAGTATTTCTTTTCTAATTATAATGCAGTTCTTCCTGAAGTACCAACTTACAAGTATTTGAATAAGTATGATGATTACAAATCAGAATTGGATACAGCTTTATGACCATAGGCATAACCTGACCTATTCATTAACTAATGTAGAGAAAAAGTTCATAAATCAGGTAGAAGATAGATATAGAAAACTAACACAGTTACGAGATTCAGGGGAGGGTGAGATAGATTGGACTGATGAAGAGAGATTGCATAAGTCAAAAGGGAGTTATGGCCCTATAGCGCTAGATAAAGAACAGAGAGGGTAGTTATGTATAAGACGTTACCAGACTTATTATGAAAATGTTCCCGTGGGACAGACTACGTGTGATCATGTTTTCACTTTGGAAGATTCTCCAAAAGACTTTTTGCAGGGGTCTGAACAAGTGATACCAACTGTGTATTATGTGTGTGGAACAAATACTTATGTTAATTTGCCTGCCAAGTGGTACAGTACGTGTTATTTGGTGACCATTTTACCAAAAATCTATCATGCAGAAGATTTGGAACTGCTAGAGGGAGGGAAGCATTTGAGAGTGAAAAGAGGTGAAAGTGCTGGAGCAATAGTTGGAGACATTTTTGGTGCAATGATACCAAGTTTGGGTGTGATCTTGAATGATATGAAGATTAGAAGGTTGGTGACGGCGGTTGATGAGTTGTCAATGAACGCAGCCAAATCGCTGGTGCTGGTGGAAGGAGAGATGTTGTCGATAAGGACCATGGTTTTCCAAAATCGTCCTGATTAAGATGACCTTTTAGCAAAAGAGGGCAGAGTCTGTCAGATGTTGAAAGTGCAGGAGTGCTGTAATTATATTCCAAATACCATCAAGGATCTGGAGAAATATATAAGTAACATCACTATGATTCATCATGAAATTGAGTATTTGACTGAAGAAGGAGTTTGGGAGAAGGTAGGCAAAGGGTTTGGTCGAGTGGGAACTTGGTTTGCGAATTTGGGAAGAGGTTTCCTTGGTTATGTCTTGAAACCTCTTATTATAATTGTGGTTTGTGTGGTCTGTTTGTGGGGTCTTGTAAGAGCTTGCAAGTGGTATTAGGCCAGTGAGAGATCCCTTAGAGCACAACAGAGAAAAATGGAAAGACTGCAGGACAGTCACTATCAGAACCTTAAGAATATAGAAAGACACAGACGAGAAGGAATGGCAACAAGTTCTTTTTAGGTCGGTTCTTTCTCCAAGGAAGTTGTGTGGAGGTGTGCTGAACCTAGTCATCACAGGGGGGAACTGATAGAGTGTCACGTTATTTTGAAAATTGTAGGGGTGCACCATAATCGCAGATAATCACAGATAGTCAGCACCCACATATATGAAGGAATATATTAACATGTAGGCATTAGAAATGTGGTGCTAAAACAGTATTGTCATGAAGCATAGACCCCTTCAGAAAAACCCACCCCTTTCCCGTGCACCCAGCACGCTACAATAATTTATTTATTTATTTATTTTGGAATTTTGTAAAGCGCATGGTTACGCGCTCCAGCGTGTCCCCACGCTGAGAGAGAGCCTGTAAGAGGGATAGGAAGTTACAGTAGTGCTAGGCGGAAAAGGTGGGTTTTGAGGGCTTTACGAAATTTGGTCTCAGAGGGTTCGAGGCACAATTCAGCTGGAAGCAGGTTCCAGTGCTTGGCTGCAAGGAGCCTGAAAGATCTGCCCCCCATCCGAGCTTTACGGATTCTGGGGACAACAGCCAGACCCATGCCAGAGGATCTGAGCATCCGCTCTGGTCTATAGGGGGTGATGAGGCTGTTCAAAGAGCCGGGTGCTCTACCTCCAAAGATGCGATGGCACATGCATAAAGCTTTGAAGGTAATCCTTTCACGGATTGGTAGCCAGTGAAGGGACCTCAAGGCGGCTTTAGAGGGTGCTCTCCTAGGAAGCCTCAGCACCAGCCGGGCTGTGGCGTTTTGCAGTACTTGGAGACGGTTGAGACTTTTAGCCGTAATACCCAGATATAATAGGTTGGCATAGTCAAGTCTCGATGTAACCAAGGCATGCACAAGAGTTTGTCTAGCACCGACCGGCAGTAGGTCAAGGACCTTTCGTAGGCTCTTAAGTATGCCGAAACACATACCAACCACCCGATTTACCTGGGGAGCGAAAGACAGATCAGAGTCGAATAGAACCCCAAGATTTTTCGCCTGTTGACCCGGCACGGGGGTTGAGCCTAGACAGTCAGGCCACCATGCTGAGGACCACACAGACGCCCCCCCCCCCCCCCCCCATCACGAGCACTTCCGTTTTGGACCCATTCATCTTCAGGCAGTTGTTAGACATCCAGGAGGCAAGCTCCTGCATGCACGCACTGAAGTTGAGTGCCGCGGGTTCGGGTGCCCGTGACAGAGAGATGACCAGCTGTGTGTCGTCAGCGTACGATACCAGTTGGATACCATAACTTTCTACAATGGTGGCAACAGGGGAGGCGTAAAGGTTAAACAGGGTGGGGCTGAGGGCAGAGCCCTGGGGAACCCCTTGATCAAGATTGAACACACGGGAGTAGTGTTCTCCCTGTCTGACCTGAAAGCCCCTCTCAGTCAGGAAGGAATGCATCCAACTGAGTGCCACCCCATTTACTCCACCATTGTTAAGACACGGTAGCAAGGTGGAGTGTGCTACAGTGTCGAATGCGGCACTTAGGTCGAGTAAGATGAGAGCCATGGTATGCCCCTCATCTACTCCTTGCCTAATGGTCTCAGTTGCCAGAAGCATCGCAGACTCCGTTGAGTGGCGTGCTCGAAATCCAAACTGAGTCGGATGGAGAAGGTTGGCTTCTTCCACAAAAGTCATAAGTTGGAGATTGGCCACCTTCTCTGCCACTTTGGCCATGTAGGGAAGAAGGGAAATAGGCCGAAGATTGTCTAGCCTATCCCAACTGAGATTAGGTTTTTTTTGGAGCGGGAGCACAATCGCTTGCTTCCACTTTTTGGGTACGGTGCCGGTTTTAAAAGAAAGATCCAGAACATCTCTGATGTAAGGCTCCAAAGCTTCCATACTCCCTCCAAGGAGTTTCGGTGAGGCCGGATCACGGGGGGAACCTGACTTAATCGAGCGGCAGATTTGCTGAAGCTCATTAGATGGTGGAGTGACAAATTTGCCTAGCCTATTTACGCCCTCATCTAATGATGAGTTTTCACTGAACTCTATTGCCTTCTCCTTTCCCCCTGTGAAGGCCGAACAGATAGTGGCCACTTTGTCGAAGAAGTAGGTGGCAATGCGGTTACAGGATTCCACTGAAACCAAGGAGGGATCAACAGATGAGCTGCATAAAGAAATGTCTTTATAGATTTTAAAAAGCTCCTTAGTGGAGTTATGAGCTTCACCAATCCTACCTGAGAAATAGTTAGTTTTGGCGCGCCTAATTAGATTGTGGTATTCCCTGCGTTTGCCTATATATCTCAATTTAGCTTGGTCGAGGTAGGCCATCCTCCATTGCCTTTCTAATTGCTTACATTCAGTTTTGGCTAGGCGAAGTTCAGCATTAAACCAGGGGGCAGATTTGAGAGGTCTACTCCCGGGTTTCTTGTAGCACAGAGGGGCTATGCTGTCTAAGGCGTTGGTAATGCGCTCATCAAGTCTATCGGATGCTGTAGCAACATCCTCCCCTCCTGGGCTGCCACTATTGGTGAGGGCGGAATCAAACCCAGCCTTAGAGAAAGCAGTCCATCTGCGACTCAGATATTTAGTGTGATTGTGTACTTTAAATCATGACTTTCCTTTTGTATTGTAACATAAGACTATTTCTATAATTCATGACTTTCCTTTTGTTTTAGTTACTATTTTATATTGCCTTGCTTTTCTTGCATCCCAGTGAGATCGGAAAGATCCTCGTTCAGTGTAATTAAAGTGAACCTTTGCCTGTGCACAGCCTGGGAGTGCAAAATGCCAGCCACCATGCAGGTAAGAGCGCTGTGTTCAAGTCCCAGCCTTGCACCCACGCACGTTGTCTGTGCGCGGCTGGGTGCGGCTGGGTGCGGTTTCCTATTTAAACCGCGCCCAACCTTCCAGAAGACGCTTTGCCTTTCGCCCAGCGTTGAGGAAGGATCGCGCTTGGAGCCTCGCAAGTACTCTTCAAAGGAACGGATGGAAAACCGGCAATCAACGATCACCGAAGCGTTTCATCCTCGAAAGGAAAGCTAAGTGCAAACCTTTATTTCTTTCATCAAGGCGCCCTTCGGAAGAAAGGTCAAGAGTAATTTTTGGACAATAAACTTTCTCTGAGAAATAACTGAAGGTTACTTGGAACTTCTAATTGAGAACATTGTGTTTAAAGGCAAACCTGTATTACAAGAAATATTGTGATAATTAGGTTTCTTGGTGTTCGCAATTGCTTGGTGCTTAAAGTAGATTGCTTGGTAGAATTATCGTAAATGCGCTCTAGTTATTCTATGAATAGTGTAAAACCTCATCTTAGTTTTTATTTTCGAAAAGATACCTAAAAGTCTGTGATGTAAAAGAAAGATACCTTTTGGAATGTTTTAGCATTTTGTATCAGTTCTTTTCAGCCTAAAAAAGAATCCCTAATTGGAAGGTGACCAACAAGAAAATATACAGTAAGTGAATGTCTAGGAGTTTAGTGTTCTTGAGGAAAGAATTTGAGAAATACTTTCTAATTTCGGTTTCTTATTTCTAAACCCCCAAAAGGTCATTTTTCAAGAAAAGACTGCGCTAGACAGACAACAAGAAGTATCTGACGCCTTGACCATCACGACAAGACAAGTGAAAGAAATACTGGACGAAGACAAGACAACTCTGATCGCAGGTAGGCGCTTAGGCAAACAAAACACTCACTCTTACAACAGTGGGAGGGGGTAGGTAGGGAAGGCTAGTGTTTTAGATCATAGGGTAGTTAAGAAAAGATCAGAGGTAGCTCTTGAGTAATATTATTATTATTGCATTTCTTATATAGCGCCAGAATCAACCCCCGAAGGGGTATCTCCGCGCTTGCCTTGGGAACCCGTCCTGGCTTTTCCCTGTGAGATAGCCCCTACAGGGCATCCCCAAGGTGAAAGCTAGGCATCCCGCCGCGGGGGGCCGTTGTGGAGATTAAGCAAGCTTAATGCCCAGAGTTGCAGAGTGTGAACCCATGATTAGGTCAGGCACCGAAGCGAGAATTATCGAGTCCATGGACATTTGAGCTCAAGACCCTGCCGCGTCGGGAATCGAACCCTGGTCCTGGGTCTGACCTCTGCTTCAGGGTCTGCCTGCTCTAACCAGTGAGCCACACTTCTCCACATCTCCAATATCTTGGTACTTGTTGATTCGCAGGTCGACAGCAAGAACAAACCAACAACTCAACGTCCACGTCCAGTACCGGCCCTCTTCCCTAATTTCTAGTTTAAGTCTTGCTGTGAATAGTATTTCAGTAAGGTTTTAGTTAGTAGTTTGGGAAGTTGGTCCCTTGCGTCTCTGCGAAATCTTCTACGTCTTCCACGAGGCTTCAGCTTCAAGACAAGGTAAGGAACGACGTAGCCAGTCTTGACAGAGGGCAAAGCCCACGAGAATCATTTCGCCCAGACGCAATGGATCAAGTGACCTTACAAGATCTTGCAACCATCTTGGAAGATTTAAGACAGGAAAATATAGCCTTACGTAGGGACATGTCTACCCTCCAAGATGCAATTCAGACTTCAGCAACCTATCAGCGGACCTCTTTGGATTCGGGGTCTCAAACTCAGTTTCAAGTAGTAACGCCAGTTCCAACGCCCTTAGCACAGCCTGAGAGGTTTTATGGGGACTGTAATAAGTTCTCAGTATTTTTACAGCAGTGTCATTTACATTTCATAGTTAAAACTTCAGCATTTCCTGATGATTCGTCCAAGGTAGCATTTATGTTATCTTATTTAGGTGGTGACGCAGCTCTTTGGTCAGTCTCTTTGGTAGAAAACGATGGCCGAATACTATATAATTTTAAGGATTTTGAGCGTGCATTAAATAAGATGTTTGCTAAGCATGTATTTGTTCAATCCGCGGATAATGAACTTCTTAGTTTAAAACAGGGATCCTCCGATCTGCTTCATTACATCTCATTGTTTAATCGCCTGGCTTTAGAAGCTGATTGGCCGTATGACAAAAGAGTTTCAATTTTTTACAGGGGGTTAAAAGACGAGCTGAAGGACATGATTACTCAAATTTTAGAACCTCCAGATGACATCAGTAAGTTCATAGATCTAGTAGTAAAATTAAACCACTGTTTGTCTGAAAGAAGAGGAGAAAAGGGAAAGTCCGAACACAAATTAGTTTTCTTGAAAGAAAAGACGTCTAGAGAGGTGTGTCCCAGAGTTGATCCTGCAGAACCAATGCAAATAGGTACCATTCGAGGCCCAATTTCTAAAGAGGAAAAAGAAAAGAGACGAATATTGAACCAATGCCTTTACTGCGGTAAGACGGGACATTTTGTCAAAGAATGTCCGGCACGGCCTAATAAGGTTAAGACTAAGACCTCTGAGATAGCTATCACCCAAGAAGCTTCGGGAAACGAGAGTGCTCGGTAAGGATAGAGGCCAGTTTATCGAGTAAAGATCCCAGTTTGGCCTCTACTCTTCCACCTCTAGGGTGTAAGCATTTCAGTATATTAGTAGAATTAAAAGGGCCTGCTCCAGCCTCTTACTCTAGAAAAGTAGAAGCAATAATTGATTCAGGAGCTACAGGTAATTTTATCGATACACACTTTTTTCAGAAATTAGGATTTAATTCAGTCCTTAAGGAACATCCAGAAATAGTTAGAGCTATAGATGGCAAGGAACTGTCATCTGGTCCAATCAATAGGCAATCTGAATTATTAGAAATGGATTGTTCATATGTTCACAGGGAGAAAATTGATGCTCCTCAATTCAAATTATTCTTGGAATTCCTTGGTTGATTCAACACAACCCTCTTATCGACTGGGTATCTAAGACAGTGACCTTTAAATATTCTCATTGTTCACAACATTGTTTTCTGCTAGAAAAGAAGGAAGACGTAATCCAGGGTTTTGACTTTAGAACAGAAGCAGCACCAAATGTTTTAGTCTTAGATGGAGTACCTACAGAATACTCAGATCTTCTAAACGTTTTTGACAAAAAGAGGGCAAACACACTACCACCACACAGGGACTTTGACTGCAGAATAGATCTGGTACCTGGAGCCACCCTGCCCTGTAGTAGGATATACGCCCTAACCGAAAAGGAGAACGTACACCTTAGAGAGTATCTTGGTGAATACCTTGCAAATGGCTTCATATGACATTCCAAATCATCAGTGTCATCTTCTCTTTTTTTCCTTCCGAAAAAAAGAGGGGAATTGCGCACGTGCATAGATTATAGAGCCCTGAATAATATAACCATTAAGAATAGGTATCCTCTGCCTCTCATTCCCACACTTTTGGACCAGATAAAAAAGGCAACTATTTATACTAAGTTGGATCTGCGTGGAGCGTACCATCTTGTATGAGTACGAAAGGGAGACGAGTGGAAGACGGCCTTTCGCACCAAGTTTGGTCTCTTTGAGTACCAAGTAATGCCTTTCGGACTCTGCAACGCTCCAGCAGCCTTTCAATTTTTTTATAAATGAGGTTTTGCACGAATTCATAGATGTATGCTGTGTACTATACATAGATGATATTCTCATATACTCCAACTCAGAGGAAGAACATGTGCAGAAAGTTCGTGCCATTCTCCAAAAACTTCTTTCAAATTCTCTTTACGTAAAACTCAAAAAAGAGTCTGTTTCACGTGTCTAAGGTGGATTTTCTTGGTTATGTCATCAGTCCCATGGGAATCGAGATAGATCCTAACAAGGTTAATGCAGTCAGTTCCTGGCCAAGTCCTACTACTGTGAAACAAATTCAAAGCTTCCTAGGATTTGCGAATTTTTACCGCTGATTTATACAAGACTTTTCACAAATAATAACTCCCATTACTAAGTTGTTAAGAAAAGGCGTAAAATTCCTTTGATCAGCCCCTGCAGAAGAAGCTTTTCAAGAGCTAAAGAAGAGATTCAAGTCAGCTCCAGTTTTGTCCCATCCTGATCCTAGTCAACCTTTCATAATAGAAGCTGACGCTTCACAGTTTGCTTTGGGTGGCATATTATCTCAAAGAGATCTTGATGCAGGTCAAATGCACCCAATAGCCTATTATTCCAGAAAATTGTCTGAAGCTGAACAAAATTATGCAATCGCAGACAAAGAACTATTGGCAATAAAGGCAGTATTTGGAGAATGGCGTCACTATTTGCTTGGAGCTCGTCATCCTGTAACCAGATACACTGATCACAGAAATCTTCAGGCTTTAAAATATGTAAAAGCTCTTTCTGCGAGACAGTTACGATGGTCATTATTCTTCAATGATTATAACTTTGTAATCACTTATCAACCTCGGAAAGAGAATCTAAAAGCTGACGCCTTATCCCGAATTGGGGATAAAGGTCCTGATCAACCAGATAAAATACTTCCTGTAATCCCTACTTCTTGTTTTCAGGCCAGTTTATCCATTTGTGATATAATTACCGAAATAAAAAAGGCTTTGAAAGTAAAGAATTTTGATCTGTGGAAATAAGAACATCCTTTCCTTCAGGAAAAAGACAAATTGATGCTGGTTTATGATCTTATTTTTGTACCTACTGAATCACTTAGAAAAGATATAATTCATCTTCATCACGATACTCCTTTAAATGCTCATCCCAGTATCATGAAAACCTATGAGCTCATCAAAAGAGATTTCTGGTGGCCTTCGATGTTCCAAGACATTCAACAATTTGTAGAGACATGTAGCATCTGTATTCAAAACAAAGTCTCTCATCAAGCTCCTAGTGGTTTTTTGATGCCACTTCCTATTCCACTTCTGCCGTGGCATACGATATCTTTAGACTTCATTGTTGAACTGCCTGAAACCAAGAAGGGATTTACAACAATTTTAACTGTGGTAGATCAATTCTCTCGAATGGCTCATTTCATTCCCCTAAAAGGACTTCCCTCTGCTATGGAACTTGCCCATCTAATAATGACACATATCATTCGTTTACATGGCATTCCATCTGTGGTAATTTCGGATAGAGGATCTCAATTTATATCTCGTGTTTGGCGCAATTTAAGTTCTTTGCTTAACATGGAGGTGAAACTGTCTTCCAGTTACCACCCTCAAACAGATGGTTTAACAGAATGAACCAACCAGACCATTGAACAATTCCTTCGTTGCATGCTGCCTGGAGTATCAGAAGAATGGTCTGATCTTTTAAGTCCTTTAGAATTCGCCTATAACAACCTGGAACATTCCTCAATCAAAATGTCTCCATTCTTTTGTAATTACGGCTTTCATCCCAAAAGTATTCCTAAGCTTACTGACAAGATTGAGTCTGTACCAGCAGTTTCTGAATATGTTTCTAAACTTTTTGCAATCCAAGAAGAAGCTAGATATAATTTAGCTAAGGCAAAAGAAACTCAAAAAGGTGCAACCGATAAACATAGATCCAAACAACCTGAATATAAGATAGGAGACAAGGCATGGTTAAGTACCAAGAATCTAAAACTAAAAGGAAATAAGAAATTTAACCCTAGATTCATAGGTCCTTTTCCAATAGAAAAGGTCATCAACCCTGTTTGTGTAAAATTAGATCTTCCCCGAAAATATTTGATACATCCAGTTTTCCATGTTTCTTTGGTGAAACCTTTCCATTCCCAAACCCGCCTGATTCAATCACCTCCCTCCATTGAAATTGAGGGATATCCAGAATTCGAGGTAAAATCAATCTTAGATTCTAAAAGAGTCAGAGGAAAACTTTTCTATCTAGTCGATTGGAAAAGATATGGCCCAGAGGAAAGATCATGGGAACCTTTGGAACACCTAAAAAATGCTCCGAAAGTAATTAGGACTTTTCATCTTCGACACCCTGACAAACCAAAACCTATATCTACAGTCCTTGGGGGGTTCTTGAGGAGGGAGTACTGTCATGAAGCATAGACCCCTTCAGAAAAACCCACTCCTTTCCCATGCAGCCAGCACGCTATAATAATCAGTGTGATTGTGTACTATAAATCATGACTTTCCTTTTGTATTGCAACATAAGACTATTTCTATAATTCATGACTTTCCTTTTGTTTTAGTTACTATTTTATATTGCCTTGCTTTTCTTGCTTCCCAGTGAGATCGGAAAGATCCTCGTTCAGTGTAATTAAAGTGAGCCTTTGCCTGTGCACAGCCTGGGAGTGCAAAATGCCAGCCACCATGCAGGTAAGAGCCCTGTGTTCAAGTCCCGGCGTTGCACGCACGCACGTTGTCTGTGCGCGGCTGGGTGCGGCTGGGTGCGGTCCCCTATTTAAACCGCACCCAACCTTCCAAAAGACGCTTTGCCTTCCGCCCAGCGTTGAGGAAGGATCGCGATTGGAGCCTCGCAAGTACTCTTCAAAGGAACGATGGAAAACTGGCAATCAACGATCACCGAAGCGTTTCATCCTCGAAAGGAAAGCTAAGTGCAAACCTTTATTTCTTTCATCAAGGCGCCCTTCGCAAGAAAGGTCAAGAGTAATTTTTGGACAAACTTTCTCTGAGAAAAAACGAAAGGTTACTAAAGGCAAACCTGTATTACAAGAAATATTGTGATAATTAGGTTTCTTGGTGTTTGCAATTGCTTGGCGCTTAAAGTAGATTGCTTGGTAGAATTATCGTAAATGCGCTCTAGTTATTCTATGAATAGTGTAAAACCTCATCTTAGTTTTTATTTTCGAAAAGATACCTAAAAGTCTGTGATGTAAAAGAAAGATACCTTTTGGAATGTTTTAGCATTTTGTAACAGTTCTTTTCAGCCTAAAAAAAAATCCCTAATTGGAAGGTGACCAACAAGAAAATATACAGTAAGTGAATGTCTAGGAGTTTAGTGTTCTTGAGGAAAGAATTTGAGAAATACTTTCTAATTTAGGTTTCTTATTTCTAAACCCCCAAAAGGTCATTTTTCAAGAAAAGACTGCGCTAGACAGACAACAAGAAGTATCTGATGTCTTGACCATCACGACAAGACAAGACAAAGAAATACTGGACGAAGACAAGACAACTCTGATCGCAGGTAGGCGCTTAGGCAAACAAAACACTCACTCTTACAACAGTGGGAGGGGGTAGGTAGGGAAGGCTAGTGTTTTAGATCATAGGGTAGTTAAGAAAAGATCAGAGGTAGCTCTTGAGTAATATCTTGGTACATGTTGATTCACAGGTCGACAGCAAGAACAAACCAACAACGCAACGTCCACGTCCAGTACCGGCCCTTTTCCCTAACTTCTAGTTTAAGTCTTGCTGTGAATAGTATTTCAGTAAGGTTTTAGTTAGTAGTTTGGGAAGTTGGTCCCTTGCGTCTCTGCGAAATCTTCTACGTCTTCCACGAGGCTTCAGCTTCAAGACAAGGTAAGGGACGACGTAGTAAGTAAGTAAGTAAGTAAATTTCTTTATTGTTCGGTTAATTAAAACCATTACAATGTATGATATGGTACAGCATTTAAAACAGAATTCTTAAAATATTAGCAAGGAAATAAATAGGAAAAGGAAAGGAGTTAAAAGAAAGGTTTACGTTATAAAAGGTTTGCGATACAAGGAGTCCGGCCAGTCATAGCAGGATTTGGTGTGATACAGATTTATCTATCAACAGTGATCTTAAGTCTTGATGGGGGTCCGGCAAGCAGCAGCTTGCCTTGTTTTGTCTGCGAAGCTGTCCAGGAATTTTACTAGTCTACAGATCATTTGGGTGTCCGCTGAGCATAAGGCTTGGACTATCGCGGACCGGCAGGTACGGACTCCTAGCTCATTGAGTTTGTCCTTGAGCCAGTGCCGCCGTCCGTAGTACATAGCTGGGCACATGCAGACTATGTGTGTAAAGTCTTGGTTACCTGCACCGCAGAGATCGCATTCAGTTGTTACTTGTGGTCTCCATCTAGGTTGGTCTAGTTGTGTGGGTAAAATGCCCAGCCTTAAATGGAGGAATTTACGTTTAAGGTTCAACGAGAATGCCGTGTCTAGATAAGGGGCTGGCGCTGGCTTTGTGTACAATTTAATAGTCATCCAGGCATGGGACCGGGTACTGAAAATTATTTTGTCGTTGAGGAACGAGTGCTTCTTGGCAGTCCTTTTGACTACCTGGTTAAATAAAGGGGCTGGGAGTTTTGTTTCCCACAATGCTCCGAGCTCAGTTTCCTCCAGTGAGAGCTTTAAATATTTTGAGTACTCAGAGTTCGGGCTTGTCTGGATCGCTCCCCAAAGTGCATCATTCATTTTATTCTCCTTGTTCCTCCAGACGTAGTACCAAAATTTAATGGCCTCATATTTTTTCAGTAAGACTTGGGATTGTAGACCAAATTCAAGTCTGACTTGTGCTGGGGAAGAATTATTCGGTAAGAAGAAGACCCGCTTGTAGACTTTAGTTTGTATTTTCTCCAGGAGGGTGGCGCTTTTCCCATGGTGCAAAATGCTCCCGTACGCTATTGTAGGCAGTAATTTGGCTTTCATTACAATTAGCAGGGGGGAGACAAGAGGGCCCTTTAGCTCAGCTGCCAAGTTAGTGAAGGCATGCAATAATGCTGCCCCCTTTCTTTCCATGGCTTTGAAGTGCACCAGGAAATTTAAATGCTTGTCTAGGTGTACCCCCAGATATTTATAGTCATTGACGGATTCCAGCTAGTCGTTGTTTATTTGAAAAATTGGCGGATTTTTGCGTCGGCGTGATATGAGCATTGTCTTTGTTTTCTTAATGTTTATGGTTAACAGGTTCCTTTTTGTGTAGGTGGACAAGTCGTCTAACAGACGTTGGAGGCCGATTCTTGTCTGGCTCAGGAGTACCACGTCGTCCGCATACGATAAGTGCGTTAGGCGAAGGGTGCCTAACTTGGGAGGATGTGCGTTAACCTTGTCCAGACTTTCTGCCAGATCGCTCATAAATAAATTAAATAGGTGTGGGGCCAAGACGCATCCTTGCTTTAGGCCGTCAACGGTGTAGATCTTCCTGGTCAGACATCGTCCATTGTCGACTTTTGCCTGCAGTCTTGACAAGTATGTATTGGAGTTAATAGAAATGTAATTACGTTATTCATAAAGATCAATGTTGTGTTTAACCGAAAGTGTGTTTAGATGATGAATAACAAAATAGTTCATATAAGGAGATGCAATAGGTTTAAACGTGTATCATATTAAGGTCTGCACGTGTAGTTTGCTTATTATGAACATAGGTAATTGAATCAATGCTTATAAAATGACTTCGAAATGTGTTTAAATGTGTACTGACCTGGTTGATTCTTTTTGCTTTGCAATGCGAAGCCTATTTGTGATTTATTATGTTAGCTGAATATCGTAGGCCCGAAATGTATTTTTACTTGGAAAGGCTCTTCTTAGTCGAATGTAGTTAGTAGATTTTGTGTGCATGCAAGGATATTCTGTTCACATGCTTCTTGTTGCAGGTGCAAGGACACACATCTCGTTAGGCAGAATAACCCGTTGTTTTAGGAGTTCGGATGGTAGAAGAAGCCAAAAAACTAAAACACACTATATAGCCTGTAGTCTTAGAAAAAGGCAACACATGAAAAAACCAAACCAAGACTTCTCAAAAAAATACAACAAATTTGTATGGATTCCCATCACTCACAATTCCAGGTGACATGCTTCATCATCTGGGGCTGGTAGTAAACGCCCCCCCTAGAACACCATCTAAACCTCTCTTGGAGAAATTGCATTGGCCCTCAGTCTGTAACAGGGTAAAATTTAAAATCTGTTGTTTAATACACAAGAGCCTAAATGGACTAGGGCCCTTACACTGGAGAGATAAATTCATTCCATACAACCCGGTTCGGTCTCTTAGGTCCAGTAACCAGCTTCTCCTGAGAGTGCCAGCTGTGAGAAGGGTCAGACTGGGTGGCAAGGCCTTATCTGTAGTTGGCCCGACTCTATGGAACAAGCTTCCCCTTGAGCTGAGGCAATGTTCTGAACATCTGAGCTTCAGGAAGAACCTCAAAACATTCTTGTTTCAAAACTAATTTGCTATCCACTGACTGCTGGACCATGCTTCTGGTGTTTTGGGCGCAGAGACACTCCGGAAGGAGTCGATTCAAGAGCGTTATAAACCCGCAAATAAATCGCCATCCCTAAATGTATATTGGTCAACATGTTTCAGCACTAAGTGGTGAAAAAAACACCAGTGCTTTCATCAGGACCTAAGCAATAATAGAACTGCTACAGCAAATAGTGAAAAAATTAAATAAATACTGGAAAAGGATACTCAGTGGAATAGTCTTTATACAGTAACAATTCCTTCAACCTCTTGAAAAATCTAAAAAGAAAAAAGAGGTATATAGAACAGAGAGTCTTGGAAGGAAAAAACATTAGTGCCTTAATAATCAGGTAGTCAAAATTAACCATCCCATATACCCAATCAATGGGTTTACAACAATACCCCCTTACCTCAAGAGTATGGAGGAAAGGCCTCACCCCACCTGGCAACAAGCTCAGGACAAAGGAGGCACCGCTCTAGGAAGAAAACATAGCACTAAATATCAATTCTGTTGGTAAGAAATTCTTTCTAAACATTTAAAACCACAGCGTTGTATGCCCACGGGATCCAGAGGAGCCCCTACCACTCAGTGATACTCATAGCTCTTTATCAACCCCTTTGATTGAAATCGGGGGATTTTTATTAGTACATATATTCTGAACGTCCATGTCAACATATTAGATCATCTTGTGCATTCTAAAAGGGATTTATTCCCAATTGTTCATGTACTCCCTTTTAAACATGTTCTCGCCTCAATGTTAAAAAGGCATCATTGCTCGTTATTTTCTTACAGCCCGGATCCTTAATACTGCTGCAAAAATAGCAGCAGGCGTGTATTGACATTGTTCAAAACAAGGAGAATTATCAGCCCCAAGCATAATGTTAACACATTGTCAAACCGGGCATTTGTTGGCGAGTGAAAGTTCTAATTGTATTCGCACCATCTTAGAGAATTAAAGTTCGATATAAGCTAGGGTTTACATCCCATTCGCATACTTTCTGCAATCACTCTTAAAGTACTCATGTACGATGTTGGCTCACCCTACCTTTCCGTCGGTACCTCAGGCTATCATCTAAGCCGTCGGGGAGGTAGCCGACTACCGGGAAAGCTTCTGTTTATAGTAGCACTGAAAGTCTCAATGCGTAGTCTTGCGAGATGCGAGAATTCGATCGGCTCTCTCGTAATCATGCGACAAACTACAAAAGCACCCAAGAGGTTCATGGGATATGTAGTTTATGGGCTTTAATGGTGTATTTGGCAATGTGTGTATTGCGAGAAAGTTTACATGCCGCAACTGGAATTAAGTCTACATAGATGCCAAATGGAAGTAAACATTATCAGATCTCGGTGGTTTGGGATAATGTTAACTGGACATTTAAAATGACATAACAAATGGCATGAAAACATGATTAGAAAAATTGTTATAAATAGTGCCAGATCAGTTTCGCATCACAGCTAGAACTAGATCTATATATAAATGTGGTTACTATGAGATCAAATCTATTTGTAGACAATATTCTCTGGTCAATAAGAGATGGTGTGAAAAAATGGTGTGAAGAAACATGATGGCATATATAGTTACATATAGACTTCACATCACAATATATATATTTTTTCATTCTCAATATATATGCGTTAGTAGTCGTGATGGCTACTCAGATTATTATGGGGATTTCTAACAGAAATGGCCTCTAACTATCATAGGGTGGACCAAGGAATTGAATCATTCAGCCCCTCTGTGTCGCTCTTGAGTCTAAAAACCCACTTTTGCTCTTTCAATAAAAGGAACTTTGAGATGTTTGTAACATGTTGTGGGATAAATGGCTGCTCCAGTACGGTCCATTCCATATCTTCTGGACGGTGTTTTTTTTCTAGGTAATGAGAAGTCAGACGTGTAGCCTGTTTTTTCATCTTATGGTACCCATATGTTCCATAATTCGCAGTTTAACCTTACGCGAGGTCATCCCCACGTACCTCATGTTACAAGGACAGACAATCAAATAGACCACCTTTTCACTGTTGCAATTCGTGAAACTTTTTGTGCCAATGTCCACTGTTTTTGATTTCTTTGTCAATGGACAGACTTTACATAGTCCACAAGGAAAATGCCCCTGTACAGGGGGTAAGTCTCACATGGTATTTTGAGTTTGTGAAGTGAGGCTGCGAGGTCTAGTATGTACAAGTTTGTCACGCAGATTGCTCTTCCGTTTAAAAGCAAAAAGGGGTTCTGGCAACTTTTCTCCCCCAACATTCAGTATCTTCCAATGGCGACAGATAGGCTTCTTTATCTCATAGGACTCGGTGCTGTAGGTGTTGACAAAGGTCAATCTAGGGTTAGTCTCCTTTTTGGTGTTTATTTCTAAAAGACAGTCGCGATTGTTATTAACAGCGCGTTTTGCTGCGCGGCGTACCAATTTAGCTGGATAGTCTGTTTGTAAGAGATTCGATGTTAGTTTTTAAGCATGTTTATGAAAGCTATCTTTGGTCGAACAGTTCCTACGCAGTCGCAAAAACTGACCGATTGGGAGATTCTCTTTCAGAGCTACTGGGTGATGGCTTTTGAAACTTGATAATGAGTTCCTGGCCATAGGTTTGATATAAAGGTCTGTCTCTAGGCCATTAGGTGATGCAACAATAAGCAGATCCAGAAATGCTAGTCTGCCCTTATCTATTTCAACAGTAAATTTCAGGAAATTGTTACGACTGTTGAGCCAATCCAGAAAGGCATTAACATTGGCTACTTCCCCTCGCCAGACAACCAGGATATCGTCTATGTACCTCTTCCATAGACGTATCGATTCTCGGTAGGGGTTGTTTTCGCTCAGTACGAGTTCTTGTTCAAATCCATGAACATAAAGGTTCGCCAAACTTGGGACAAAAATGCTTCCCATACTTGTACCACTGATTTGGAGATATGTAGTGTCCTCAAATTAAAAAAAAATGTTCTTCATGGCGATCTGAGCTAGTGCCATGATGAAATGTACGGGCGTAATAGATTCTAAGTCCTGTTTTTCCAGCAGTCGATTGATTGTATCTAATGTCTCATCTTGAGGGATCGAAGTGTATAACGACTCCACGTCGAATGAGACAAGTAGATCAGTGTTGTGGTTGAACTCAACGTCAGGTAGTACCCGCAGGACATCCTTAGTGTCCTGAAGGAATGTGGGCATTTCTCACACCATAGGATTGAGGAAACAATCCACAAAAGTGGACAAGGGTTCAAGTAACGACCCGATTCCTGCACTGTTTTTAATGATTGTACGTTTCAGACAAGAATAAACTCGGTGTCTGATAACGCTTCAATTTTAGTATTCTCTCTATATATATCTTTTGCACTGCATCACTCTTCCCATACACTTCATTAACAACACCTGCTCACATCTGTATTAACGAACTTCGAAAACATCCTTGGGCTCCTCCATCATTAGGGTGGAGTGTTAGCCCTGTTAAAGGAGACCAAGATGATGAAGCATGTCACCTGGAATGGTGAGTGATGGGAATCCATACAAATTTGTTGTATTTTTTTGAGAAGTCTTGGTTTGGTTTTTTCATGTGTTGCCGATTCTGAGACTACGGGCTATATAGTGTGTTTTAGTTTCCAGTTCGTGGGGCTGCATATCCCGTTTAGTCTTTAAACTCCAGGCCTCTGACTCTAATCAAATATTTAGTGTATTCTGGTAGAAGAAGCCGCCATGGGAGTGTACAGGAATGCAGATATGATACTTTCGTCGGAGAAGGTGCCTGGGACCCAAGGGTACTCAAAAGGTTTCTGACAAAGTCAGAGTTTTGATGGAAAAGTATGGAAAGGAGACCTGTTCGAAGGGACGTGGAAGGGGAGTGTTCTACTGTTTTGTGATATTGTATTAGGAATAGTGCCCCTAGAGAGGAGAGTCAGAACGAGTGAGAGAGAGTGACTGAGAAAGGGTAGGATAGGAGAAGGAGCATCTTAGAACAAGCTCAAGTGAGTGTACTTCTGAGGAGGTACTCACTGCTGACACCTCTTTCCTTTCTTGCCTGGAATGATGCAAAGTAGGGATGTCACTTTAGTGATAGTGTAGGGACAGATTAATTAATTTTCCTTTTTAGATGAATGAATATTAGGATGGAGGTTGGAGCTGTAATCACTTGTCTGATGCTGTTAGTAATAACTATCCTCCTCATTATGAGTCGGATGAGACTTCTCCGTAGGATTATGTTTGTATTAGTGTCAATTTATTTTCTAAACCTTGTGATGAGGTGCTTGTATGTGCAGTTATTTTTGGCTTTGTAATAAATCCCTTAACATTTGATTTAGTAGTCAGTGATCCTTTGAGTCTGAATTATTTTGGTCATTTGAAATTTACAAGTGAAATGGCATTTCTCCCCTTTACACTTCTTAGCAGATAAAAAGATCCAGTTAGTCGAGGATTCATAAATTTGGTAAGATCAGGTTAAAGATAAGGTAAGAATCTGGTGTTATCAATCATCAACTTCGTTGGTGGCTGTGGGGATTACCTTATGGTCATGTGTAATCCCCTTTACATAACCATAGTGTATCGAAAACATAGAAGATGATTCAGTGCTATGGGGGCTATGTTATAATTAATACATATTGTCGAATCTGAAAAATGTCAAGGTAACTATGTGAATCGCGTTTCAATTATCCATTCATACTTTCCAAAAGAGGGCAGTGTGTAAAAATCCTAAATCAAACCCCAGCTACTTGCTGATGGGCAATCAACAAGGAAATCTAACCGCAAACACATTAGACAACATTTATATGACTTGACCCAATTCCAGTAATTCCAGCAAGATAGAATCAGAGTTCTTTCTCCTAGTGAGTATCATCCAGGTCTCTGCTGAGATTACTGCAATTGGTTCCATTGTAGTGGAAACAGAGTATTGCTACAGGTTTTGAGCACCAAGTCGGAGAGAGCAGATCCATATGCCCGAGGGCTGGCGCTTAAAAACTAAATGCAGCACATACCTATTACACGTTAGTGATCCGAATACGGCCCGTGTAAGATTCAATTTCAACATGTCGACCTTCTTGGAAGAGTGGTGATCGTACATTAAGTTCATGTATAGACAGTCAGTTGTGAGATGGGAACAGGTAATGCTAACTATTTTGGATACTCAATAGTGTATTTTAATGTGAAAAATGAGAGAGATCGTCATGTTGAGGGTTTTTAATTTCTTTAGTTTAGTCATATTAGAGTGTTTATAAAGTTAGCATAGTGTGGCTAACTTTTGCGCCCAGATTTTCGTATTTGCGGCCTACTAATATACGCCTCCAGTATAGAAGGCCTGTTTGACTAAGGTACCTCCAGCTTGAATTGTGTAATCACTGTTTTCCTGTATTTGTATTATTGGTATGCAACCTACTGAGTTATCCTTTCAGTATAGAAGCTTGCTCCCTTGACTCCTCTCTGCCTCCTGGAGCAATACCCCCTCCCTTTGGCTCTGCTGCAAAAGCAGACAGAATTACCTTGGTGCACAGATAGTGTGCTCAGCCCCAGAATCGAAACTTACCAACTGTTTTGGTTTGTGTAACTGGTCCCAACTGAAAATTTCCTGCCTGGGCATGTCTGGGCGGAGTGGAAAAGCTTACTGTGCTTTCCCCTGTGTCCTGAATTCAGTCCCCCTCAGGGGCCATCTTAGAGTGCAGGTCTGACTGGGGCTCTCTCTGCAGAGATTTACTAATAAAGCTGGTTTGTATTCTCTACTTCCTTGATGCCTCTTTATTTGGAAAGGCACAGAGGGGGTTATTGTGAGAACCCGTGTGGCCTTAGAGTTGCCACATCCTTCAGATGGCGCCCGAACAGGAACTCCACATTAGGGCCCCCTTATCTGTAATCAGATTGTAGGGGGCGGGGTGGTACTTGGTCAGACAGGCGGATCCCGCCCCCTATGTACAAGACCGAGTTTGGATCTTGCAGCTGCTCCGCCTCCCCGATCAAGCGGACATCCCGGCTAGTGGCCCTTGGCTGGAGTCCTCAAGGCGAAACCTTGGAGCTGACCGTTTTGTCCAAAGAGTCGGCAGTTGAGAATATCCAGCGACCTGGTGCACCATGTATGTGACTTGTATCTGGGAAAAGGGGAACCAGTCTTGGTTTGATACTGGCTAACGAGCCGTGCTTTGGTTTGACATCAGCCTACGGGCGGTGTCCTGGTTTGACACGAGCCGACGGGCCTTGCCTTGTTGACACAAGTTTGCGAACCGTACCTTGGTTTGACATCAGCCGGTGGGCTGTGTCTTGGTTTTGGTCGGTTTACGGACGCTTGAGAGACACGGAGTGCTTGTGAGTGGCCTGCCGGGCCAATTGGGAATTGGACTCACTAAAATGTCCAGGACCGCTCACCAGTTCTCTGCCAGGCCAATCGGGAATAGGACTCGCTAAAAGGTCTTGGGCAGGCTAATCGGGAATTGACTCGCTAAAAGGTCTGGGGCTGAGACCTGTCCTCTTGTTTTGGTACAGTCACTGGACTGTCTTGGGTGCATTTTCTGAACTGCCAACTTGAGTGACATGAGTTGACGGGCTGTGTCTTGGTGAGGTATAACGTTTTGGTTTGGTACTTGGTGGGGGGTCTGCGGACTCTTATAACAGCCAGTGGGGAAGTGTGGCTCAATGGTTAGAGCGGCAGACCCTGATGCAGAGGTCTGGCCCGAACCAGGGTTCAATTCCCGCCTCAGGCAGGTCTTGGGCTAAATTTCTCCGGACCCGACAATTTTCGTCTTGGTGCCTATTCTAATCATGGGTCCCACGCTGCAACTCTGGGCAATAGCTTGCTTAATCTCCACAACAGTGCCAGGATGCCTGGCCTCACCTTGGGGGGCCCAGGAGTGGGAACTTCACATGGAAAGGCCAGGAGGGGTTCCAGAGTGGTATGTGTACAGCGCCGTGATACCCCTTGGGGTGATTGTGCGCTATATAAGCACTACAACATTTACATACCTTTTGGAATAAGTATGATTTTTAGGAACTGTTATTCAAGGGTGTTGAAATTGTGTGAGCCAAACTGCACCACCAGGTGGGTATGGGTCGGCAAACCCTTGGTAAGACACAGAGTGTTTGCAGACAGTCTACCAGGCTGGCCAGAAGTGCGGCTCCTTCCTGGCAAAAGCTGTGACCGTTGCTCTTGTTTCTGTAACTTTTCAGGAGTACTGACGAACATCATTTGAACCCTATTGTCTTAGAATAGGAATTCTTTCATTTATGGAACGCGCTGCTTGCAAATTATAAAGCTTTGTGCTAACTTAATTTTCTGTTATCAATTCTGTAACCTGATCTGTCATCTGTTGTTATGATTGTGCTGCTAGATGGAGTAAAAGGGAGTGAAGGAGTCATTTCCTTTGCTCTGATTGTTGGATTTAAAATATTATTTCCCTTGCTCAGGTTTATTAAGTTGTAAAGTTAGTATTCATGGCACCATCTTGTTATCGCCTGCCATTCTGCTCTGTGGTTGAAAATAAGTTTCTCTGCATTTTACTTTCTCTGCTAGGAAAATGCTAGGATGTGGGATACGTTGTCAGTGCTTCTGCATGTCTTTCCTATGCCCCAGAGGCTTGCTTATGACAGGGAAAATTGTTAGAAAGAAACTTGATTATGGGACTGAAGCCCATGATACAGAAGCTTGTTACCCTGAATCCTCCCCCCCCCACCCCCCACTTCTCCCTCCCCTGGTTTTGCTGTGCAGAGCAACCTTGGCACACAGATAGTGTGCTCAGACTCAGACCATTCAGACTTGAAGGTCACCAACTGCCTCTGCTGTGTGAAACATGCCCCGCAGCTGCATTTTTCCAGCTTAGGCATGTCTTGGGAGGGGGTAAGGTGATGTGAAGATGGGATGCTGGTGGATTTCATAGGCCTTGTTGAGGGGCTGCTACATCTTGTGATTGTGTTCAGAATGTGTGACTGACCTGTGTACAGTTCGAAGGCAAAATGAGAAAGTGAATTTTTAGTTGTCTGTTACTCTGGCTAAGTTAATGTTTCTCTTGCCGCCCAATTTGTTTTTTCTGTCGCTGATTTAAAGAGCATTCTTTGGTAGCATTGTTTGTAAAAATTATGATAGTTCTATTGTTTGGGATGGCATTTGCTGATAAGGGATATTGGTTCTGCTGCATTTTTAGGGGCCATGCAGAATGGCAGGGCATGTATGCACAGTCTAAAGAACATAAGGTAGTTATTTGCACATAGTTTTAGGTACAGCAATACGTTGCAGGGTTGTACAGTCCAATAGCGTTAGACATAATTTTCTTGGCGTGAAATCCCCAAGCCATTTAATACACCCCCCCCCCCCCCATATTGGTGCAGTGCTGATTTTCGTTTTTTGTGCTAAGGTTAGATGTTTTGACATTTTCCCACTGCAGGTCAGTGTTACAGTGCAAATGTTTCTGTGTAAATAGATATTGTGCTAGGTTCTCCCTGATTGGCATAGTAATTGGTGTTTTTTACAAGTGGATCCCGAGTGCAGTGCACTGATTGTACCAGAACAGATCAATAAAAAGCAACGAGTAAGTCAGCAGCGTTGATTGTGTCGCCCACAAGAGCAGCCCAGAAAATATATGTATATATAAAAGGCTGGGTCTGGTGGCTCAGTGGACTAATGCATCCACTGCAGGGGCCTGTGTTCGACTTCATGGTCACAGGTTCAAACCCTGGTGGGTTCACTCAGCCTTTTATTCATCTGAGGTTGATAAAATGAGTACCATTGATTTGGGGAAATATGTTATTCGGCACCAAGATACCTGTAGTGGTGAATTTGCGCTTTACAAATACACATGTTATGATATGTTATGTTTGCTACCACAGTGCCTGTGCGCAGTTTGTTCAGGGCCTACCTGCTGGGTGGTGTGTGATGTGTGTATTCTGAGCTGATTCTGTATGCTGCAGTGTGCTAATGCTCGCTCTTGTGTGTTGGTGTGTTTAGCGTGTCCTAGTGGTGAAAAGGATGTTATTTCTTTTTCCTTTTAAATGGGGTAGGTATATAATTAAAAGGATGAGATAGATATTACGAATGAGCTCAAAGTTGCTACTATATTTTCCATTATGGATAAGTTTTAAAACATGTATTTGAAGTAGGCACTTTTGGTAAGTGGCTGCTGTTTGTCCGACATTTTTGTGTGCGTTTCTATCCTTTTGTAGTTTGAATTGTTTGGTTTCAGTGTGCAAGAAGAAGAGGATGTCCATTTGATGTAGTGTCCTGTGATGATGTCTTCCTTGTGTTATTGTGAGTGCTGGCACAAGCTTGTGCCCAGCTGCCAAGAAGGTGAATATTGTCGACAGGAGGCAACCTACTTAGGTCACCTACTGTCAAAAAGGGGAAAGGGAAACTAGCTCCTGGGCAAATTAAGAGTAAGCAAATTAACATTACATGAGGTGCATGGCATGCATGAAAGTAATACATTGCGTTTTTCTTTGGTTTTGTGCTTGGTATATGTGTTGTGTCCTTTTTTTTCCTTGGCTTACATGCTTATTATGTGTATTATTGTGTAGTGTTCTGCATGGTAAGTAAGCAGGGCAGCTTACTATGGTGTGCTTTCTCTCTATATCTCTCTCTCTTGAGCCTGCCTGAGCTGTCTAGGAATGACCATGGGACAATCGGGGGAGCTCGCTTTAGTCATTCATCTCACAGTATGCTATGAAAACGTTTTGAATGTATAGAGACACAGCACCTCACCAGTGCACGTCTGAATTGGCTATTAGATAACACTGTTTGAGCACATTTTCAGGATTAACAAAATGAATAAAAAAATGTGCCATGTTACTGCCCCTCTTTTCTATAAACTGATGAAGGATGAGGATCAAAGGACGGGTGGGCAGACTAAGACTGATGTTTCCCTTATCTGACCCTAAAAGGGGAACCAGATGTTGGTGGTCTTTTGTTGGAAAATTTCCCAGGTGGCAACACCATTATTGCTTATGTTATTTCAACATTACACAGAGTATGCTGAGGTATCATGAGCCCCTTATCAGTTGGTCTGAGTAAGTGAGCTGACAGCTTTTATTGGAGTAGGTGACTAGATTTGTTTTCACTGTATTTGATGGTACATAACACAGATCATGAATTGTAGGATGCACAGAGTTCACAATGTTAGATATACAATACAGATCTCTGTTACCTTCACAGTTTTAGGGTTTCCTAATTCATATAACATGGGAGCATGGTCATAAGGAAAAATATAGTTGTTCTTATGTAAGAAAATTACTTCTAGAAGTGTTCGCAGTTCTGTGCAGTTCAGAAGAACAATAAAATAATACAGAAATGTAAGGATTCAGAGTATGTCCATATTGTTTTTCTTTTTCCCTCAGAATTTAGTAAATTAATACAGACCTCCCTCGCTGCTTGGGATTGGGAGAGATATTGAAATGGTTTAATGTTTTACCCTTACCAGTTCACTAAAAGTCCAGTTTATACCTGCTAATATGTTCAGGACGTGATTAGATAGATAAAATGGTTCTTGGGTGTCCTGTTAATGTATGGGGTGTTGTCCCGAGACTAAAAACATTTTGGTTGATTGATTATTTGTATGCCTTGTCTAAAGATCTCTGTTCTGTTCACCAATAGATATCTGCTGCCCTACAACCATTTCCAGAGGGGCGGGACATCAGATCCAGCCTGGAACACAGAGAGAAACCAGCTTGGAGTTGTGGTGAAGGGAAGAAGTGTGTATCCCTGCCATTGCCATACAATTTGTGGGTGAAAGACGGAATCGTGGACCAGGAGAGTCTTGTTCCTTTTTTCTGATGCCCGGTTGAGCTGGGCACAGACCGACAAAGAAGGTGAAGAAGATGTGCTAGATGATTATGAACATTGGTGTATTTTAATGTATTCGGACTGTGTCACTGTTGAGGAATAGTGGTACCCCAAGAGTATATGCCTAGACCAGTTGAAAAAGATGGTGCCTTGCATCAAGAAGATTATATGTCTGATGATATACTTGTACTAGCGATTTGAGTGACCATTCAGTTCCTACTGGATAGCCAATAAAGGCTTCCCTAAAGTTAGCCCAAAATCTGCTAAAAGGAGGGTCGCTGAGGGTTTTTAATTTCTTTAGTCTAGTCATATCAGAGTGTTTATAAAGTTAGCATAGTGTGGCTAACTAGGGCACACAGATTTTCGTATTTGCGGCCTACTAATATACGCCTGCAGTATAGAAGGCATGTTTGACTAAGGTACCTCCAGTTTGAATTGTGTAATCACTGTATCCTGTATCTAACTTAGGTATGCCCTCATCCCTTATTAAGTTAATTCGCGCCCTCTATTCTGACACTTGGTGCAGAGTTCTACTTGGAGGTGAACGTGGTGTATCTAAATTAATCCCCACTGCCAACGGGTTGAAGCAAGGTTGCCTTTTGGCTCCACTGCTATTTTCTTTATATACAGTTGACTTACCCATCACTCTTTCTGCTTGCACCGGCATTTCCCCGTCCTTGGGTGGAGTTGCAATTGCATGTCTTATGTATGCAGACGACATCCTGATTTTGGATCTCACGCCAAAGGGCCTGAACAATCGGTTGCATGCACTCTCTGATTATGCTGAAAGCCATTTCTTATCAATAAACACGGCAAAAAGCAAGGTGATTTGTTTCTCCGGTAGAAAGAAGCCTAAATGCCCTAACTATCCATGGGTTGCGGGGGGGGAAAAAACTGGAATGTGTGAAATCTTATACCTTCCTAGGCAAAATTGTCACCTATAACTTAAGTGACAAACAACACATTGACACTAACTCTCGGAAGGCTATTTCGCAGGGAAAGAGTTTAGTTTCCCTGTATAAAGCCACAGGTAGAAGGCATTTTTCTATTCTTTTAGATGTTTTCAGAGCGAAAGTTCCGGCCTCCCTGTTATACGGAATTGAGTTAGTTGATCTTAAAAAGTGGAGTTTTTTAAACTCTGCGGAAGGGAAATTTTACGTAGTTTAATTTCGGTAGGTACAGCAAATTCAACTGCCTCCTTGAGACAGGAACTGGGTTTACGAAGCAGCTGGGTTCAAGGTCTGGCAAGTATCATACGTTGGGTAGTAGCTCTATCCAAAGGTGAACCTAATACCTTAAGAGATCTTATAAAAAATGAATTATTAGGATCTTTTAATGACTTCTCACTGATTGTAAAAAACTTCAGATTTGCTGTGTTACAATTGAAATTGGACGAGGAGAATTTATTCTCATTGTCCTCTCTTCAATTAAAAACTGTTCTGAGGTCAGCATCCTGGGAATTGGGATATTATCAGGATAGAGATCTCTGTCTAGCGAAAAAAGGTTGTACGCCTGTTGTTGAATCTTATACCCTGCGGAAAGCTCAACCGTATATGCATTGGAACATCTCCCATGGTGCCAGGCGCCTGGTATTTTTACTAAGACATAATATGCTTCCGCTGAAAGTTCTACATGCCAGCTGGTTTGGTCATTCGGCATGCTGTGATCTTTGTCAATTGTATGATCAGGACTTAGATCACGTCATGTTTGTTTGTCCTACGCTGATGTCTTGCAGGCGTAGATGGTTAAGACCAATTTGCTTACAACTTAACATATTATCTGCTTCTTCGTTTAAGGCAGCCTTGATTAACCCACCTAATGAAATGTTTGCTTTTAAACTGTACAACTTTTTTAAATGTTTTTTGGACCTGTATTAAGAAGTCTTTTGTAATTGTGATGGAATAATATTTTACGTATTTCTTGTTTTGTATGTACATGTTGTTTTATGTGGACCTCATAAAGAGTTCCTTATCATAATAAAATAAACTTGAAACTTGTATCCTGTATTTGTATTCATGTTATGCAACCCACTGAGTTATCCTTGTCATTCACAAGCTTCAGTATAGAAGCTTGCTCCCCTGACTCCTCTCTGCCTCCTGTAGCAATGCCCCCCTCCCTTTGGCTCTGCTGCGAAAGCAGACAGAATGACCTTGGTGCACAGATAGTGTGTTCAGCCCCAGAATCAAAACTTACCAACTGTCTTGGTTTGTGTAACAGGTCCCAACTGGAAATTTCCAGTCTGGGCATGTCTGGGATGAGTGGAAAAGCTTATTGTGTGTTCCCCTGTGTCCTGAATTCAGCCCCCCTCAGCGTCAATCTTAGAGTGCAGGTCTGACTAGGGCTTTCTCTGCAGAGATTTACTAATAAAGCTGGTTTGTATTCTCTTCTCTACTGCTTCACTGCCACTTTATTTGGGAAGGCATAGAAGGGGTTATGGTGAGAACCCACGTAACCCTAGAGTTGCCACGTCCTTCAATGTAGGCATGTCTTTCCGATAGTTTTGGCATTTCTGAGTCTCTGTAGAATTTCAAGGCTGATTGAAGACAAGATAATACCAGTCTACCCCCACGTTTGAAATCAACATTCCATATTAACTAATAATTTTAATAGTTACCCTAACACAGTGTTAATATGGAATTGGACAATAAATAGGGCAAAGCTTGAGGAGAAGAAAGTAAAGACGAAGGTGTCATTCTTAAGCCACTCCTCAATATTTGGTAACATAAGAATCATTCAACTTTGACCAATAATATACTGATGGCCCTACACAGGGTAAGTGTGTAAACAGAGATCAATTTACAATAAGTAAAGTAAGCATAAGGAAAATATAATAGAGATAAAGGTATAATCCTTGCTCCACTACCTGTGTGTTATTGAATAAGAAGTGTTACCCCTAGGTTTGCATGAGCCATCTCACAGTAATTGACCTAAAAGGAACCAACAATAATTATGTATTGAGAATGGTTAGTCAATCAAACAATTGTGAAGCCGTGTTAATACAAATTGTTTTGTACATCTTACACATAATGATTAGCCTTTGACATATCCAAAATTCCAAACAGCACTTTGCAATCAACATTGAAAATGACTTTAATGAAATGGGACATGTTACCGATAAAGGGTTTAGTAAAATACTCATAGGAAATAGTGTAATCCATGTTCTGTGTTACGTCCCCTTTCAATGCAGCGTAGGCGGCATATCCATGCAGCCTCCCTTGGTTCTCAATGCCAGCTCCTAGCACCCCCTCGGGTCTTGGGGGATATGATCTATACCATGAGACCAAATTCCTTGTGATGTTCCCCCATGTGGAATGTCATTGGATATCTCAGGTCAGTCTTCTTAATTGCCCTGAGGTATTCCTGAATATGCACTTTTAAAGATTTCCCTGTGCTACCCACATATATTTTGTTGCACCTACATCCAATAATGTAAACCACAAATTTGGCTTTGCAACTGATGTGGTGTCTGATGTCTTATTGCTTGTCAGAATTGTATCGAAATTGTTTGGTTTTATTATTTCCTGAAGGACATATATTACCCTCTTGGCAAGTATAGAAACCATGTACTATCAGTGGTTGCCATGTGCTCTTTTTTCCCAGTGTTCATGTAACTGGGGCAAAGCCTGTTTATTATGGTCTTCCCCCTATGATAAGTCACTTTGGGAGATGTGGTTATATTGTCTCTGAGCCTTAGCACCTCACTAAGTAAGCCCCGACGTGTCCTTATAATTTTATATACGTTATCACTATGAGTAGTGTACTATGTATAAATGCAAGATGTCTATGTGTATCCTTTCTTTTTTTCTTTTTCAAATTGGGTCTTTTAACTGGTGTGTCCTGTCTGGTGATCTTCCCAGTTCTTGCCTCTGCCTTGGTTAGAGTTCCACGTTATACCCTCTGTTCTTAAATCTGTCTTTTATGTGTGTAATATTAGCTTCAAATGTGTCACGTGAGTGCAATTTCGCTTGATGCATACCATTTTACCAAATGGTATGTTCTTAATAACAGACATAGGTTAAGCACTTTTTGAATGCAGAGTGCTATTGCATGCAGCTGGTTTTCTGAACATTGTTTTCTGTATGGTGTTATTCTCCATGTAAAATGGTAGGTCAAGGAACGCAATCTCTGTACTGCTGTACTTGAGAGTCAACCTAACACTGTAGGGGTTGTCATTAGGGAAAGAGTGGAACTCCATCAATTGATCCACTGAACCTTTTCAATAATGAAGATCACTTATGGATTTACGAATTTCTGTGTGGATAAATGTAATTTCTCATAATAATTGTAAATATTTTTTATGTGGTGCACCTCTGGTCGTAATGTTTGATATGTTGTGGAGATATATGTTTTGAGTTTTACACTTTCATGGCTCATCTTTTTGACTCAAATACCTTCATGAAGTGGTAGGTTGTAACATTTTTAGGTTACACCTGCACAGTGAAATCTCTTATATTTAATATATCTTAAAAGGGAGCTCTTATCAGTTTCCCTGACTGAAGTACTGTGTTGATCCACTTTTGGGTGAAACATTTGTTTTGTTTACTGCACGCATTGAAACCATGTTGCACATTTTGTTTACTTTCCCTGGCTGCATGCATTGAAACTGTACTTTACATATTTCTGACTCCAGAATTATTATTTCAGCGCACATTTTGATGCAAATTTGCTTTAATATATTTAGGAAAATGGATCGCAATGTGCTGTAAAAGTGGCAGTGCAGGCAGTAAGGGGGCATGGTCAACCAAGATGGCCGTGCAAAAGTGACCTGCAACGGCTCCGTGGCGGATATATAAAAAACAGAAGATATCGATCGACTTATGCAATGAAAAAGGGTGATTCTTACCCGGCATCAAATGCTTAGTGGTCGAAAAGCGTCTGGGGCAGCAAAACCAATGAGGCAACGGACAGATGGAGGCAGATTGAAGGCGAACAGACACCAGGCATGCAGAGGCGTAGCTAGAGCTTGTGGCGCCCGGGGCTATCCCTCAAATTGCCGCCCCTTGGGGCGGGGGAGGGCATTGCTGGGGAAAAAGGACGGCGAGCACTTGAAAGAGGTCTGAGAGACACGTAGTATCACCGCTAATAGTTACCTCGATCATGCAAGTTACATGCACATACATGACACGGTCCAAGGCAACATAGTTAAATACACTGGTGACTGGCAGTGACTGGCAGTACAAAAGAGAACACATGGACTGCATGATCTATCTGGGGACTCAGAAAAAACGTGTGTGACATCCATCAGAGAGCTGCGTGAACAATTACCTGATAATCCCCTCAGCACAATGCAAACATGCACATACATGACACTGTTCAGGGATCCATCATCTACAGCTGACATTAAATGACCATTCATCATGGTCCCCCCATTAAAGCAGTGCACTTTGTGATCTGCATGGTACATGTTCTTTGCAGCAGGCAAATTAACCCTCTGTGCTACCTTTCCAGAAGTCAACCCTTCCACTAGACAAAACTCTAATCTCTCTCTAGGAAGAACATTAATCACCGAAGTTATCATGACATTTTGATTGTTTCTGAAAATTGCTGGAGGCCAGGAAGGAGGCAGCAATTAAAAAAAAAACATAATATACTGGCAAACACTACGCACCCACCCAAAATACCGGTAACACATCAGAGATTGCTCATATCAGCACTGCAGGCCCTGTGCTCTTCCACCCAAGGAGGTCTTGCTGTTCCTCTCCCTGAATGGCTATAAGGAACTGGTGCAAATACATGGAAATTATTTAATGTTTACCTCTCAAAATGGGTTAGAAATGACCACCAACACCCAATGCCTAAATAGTTCTACAACACAGCTACGTGTAATATGCGTTACCTGCCTGCACAGTGGCTTCTCTTTCAAAATCCCTGTGCCAGTTCAGGCCTCATGCAGGAAGAGGAAGTCTGCAACACCTGCAGATCTGTTTTTCAACTTATTAACAATGGGATGTTCACAGATCTGCTTCCGCCACACTCAGGCCCTACCCCAAATTCTAATTTTGTTCATGTCAGCTCTCTATTTGCAATTCACTTAGTGCACACACATCTCAAGGTGTTCACCCACAGATTTTTGTTATGTATTTGCATATCCTATGTTTGTTCCCACTCTGCATTATTGGAGACAAAATGTGAATGTTTATGGTTTTGGTCTTGTGTTTGATCGCATGGGAGAACATGGAATAGCAGTGGGGACTGGTGGAATTTGCAAGTGGTCAGGCGTAAGCATAATTGAGTTTTTGCGAGCATAGCAAGGGAGTGTGATGGTTACAAGGGGAGATTTGGGGGTTCTCTCCCCCAATTATTTTTTATTTTTGGTACATTTCAGTGCAGTTTTCAGCACTATTTTTGTCATAAATGGGCCTGTGTTGCTCCAACTGTGAACTGAACTTATTGAAATATAATTATTTGTTTATAAGGCTGTGTGTCTGTGCTTTGAACCTCATTGTACACTTGGAGAGATTCAATTAATCAATGAAATTTTTTTAAATGTGTAGAATGGAAATTTTACCATATTTGTTCCACTATTTTCAGCAGTTGGGATATTCTGAGACAATTACACACAAGGTACTTAGGGGTCTAGGAGCTGAAACCAGAAAAGTGTTTGCTACAATAAAACCTATGTCTAGTTAGTACTATAGGCATATAAACAATAACAGACCGAATCGCCAATAAATGAAACACCTGTAATCGTGAGTCACCCCAGTTGTTTTGGATTCCCATCAAAGTCTTACAAGATCAATATTATCATTTGGTAATCCCTGGCGGGTATTGTGTCTCCAGACCATTGAGATCACAAGCATACCCTCTCGGATGGTTCGGGGTAGCGACCACAATCACATAGGTATCACAAATGCTGTTGATTCAGATGGGAAAAGTGCAGTGCAGAAAGGAATAAGTGGTGATTTAAAATAGGATAGGGAACTAACAGAAAAAAAATTTTAATAAGCGTTGGCCCCTTCCTGATTAAAAACAAGAACAGACTGGTAAAACTATCGCATTGATAACAAATATCTGCGAGGAGACCAACATGTTTCAGCCTGGGAGGGAGTGACCTCGGGCTTTCTTCAGGGTCTCTGTTCTAGATGGTGCTACTGCCTGTATAAGTGTAATAAAGTGTGAAAAATTATACAAAAAAACACACAAGTGAAAAGAGCCAGAAAAGGATATAGTGTTCCTTCTTCTGTGCGTACTCCTCTTCGGAAGCAGGTACTCGGTTACTGTAGTAGGGGGACAAACATACAAGTGAAACACTTTCAGCAACCCTGGTCTGAGTATTACCAAGCAACGAGTCAAGAACTTTGTCAACCTGTGATACTCACCCAGTACTTCCGGGGAGTGGACCTCACCTCTTCCTGGACCTGGCTCAGGATTTGTGAGACCCCGCTCTACGGGAACAGAAACCGACCTCATGGTTATGGTTATGGAGGGATCAGGTAGATCTACTCTCAAACATACTACATGAAGTCAAACATGTTCTGGACGTAGAGTATACTGTCGTACACCAAAACGCGCTCTCGTGTTAGTGCCCCTCGTTGCACCCACCCGCCACGAGTCCAAAGGGACTCGAGAGATGTTCTATTGACAATGCTATGGGATGATGTCAAACGTAGCTCGCCGAGGGTGCTAGCGGAGCTATCGTCTTACCTGTCCGTCGTTGTCTCGAGCTGTGACTGAGTCAGGGGGAGGCTCAGAACAGTGTGCGTCATTCTTACTTGAGTGGTTAGAGAAAAAGTTCCCAACCAATCAGCCAGAGACACAACGACGTAATCTCATACTGAGGCTCGAACTACTCGATGACGTCATACTCAACATTCGGGTAGTTCTAATGATTTGCAAAGGACCCCATGGTTGTTCAGTGGCTGGTCAAGAATGCCTGGTGGGGAAATTAGGAAAGACTGAACCATGGGATGTCGTCATTCAGTCCGTGTTGATCAGTACCCAATTTGTACACCCATCTTTGCTCTTTGCGAAATAGGAAGTTGGACACATCGCTTACATGGGTAGGGATGTGTGGTTTTTCAAGGACATGCCAATGGAAATCGTTTTCACTGTGATTATGCTCGATAAAGTGTTTGGTAAGTTTCGAGATATCTTTTTTACAGCGGAATGTACTTTTATGTTCCTGCATTCTCACTCTAACCTTCCTGGTGGTCATGCCAACATATCGTTCGTTACAGATGCATGTGAGGAGGTAGATAAGGTTGTTGCTGTTGCAATTGGAGAATTGCCTCAACTCCCAGGGTCGATCTGTCCCGATATCCACACTAGTGATCTTAAAGGTGAGTGGGCAGACAGAACAGTTGCCACAAGGGTGGTGGCCTGTAACAGGTGGCAGGTCCCAGAGGGTGCCCACTTCTCTCTTGGCAGTGGTTTTGGGACGGGTGTGTACCAGACGATCCCTTAAGTTTTTTGAGCGTTTGAACGCAAATAGGGGGAATTCAAGTTTGTCCTTCCCGCTATTTAGAATGCGCCAGTGCTTCTTGATGATTCTCTGAACCTTATTGGACTTGGTGTTGTAAGTGCTCACGAGTGTGAGTCGTTCTGTCGGTGGTTTGGCAGGTTTAGGTTCCAGTAGTGCAGCCCGGTGGTTGTTGGCTGCTCTTTTGCACGAGCGATTCACCAGTCTTTTAGGGTAATGCCGTGACAGAAGCTGATTGGATAGTTCACCGGCATGTCGTTCAAAGCTTTCTGTGGTGGAGCAGTTCCTACGGACTCGTAGGAATTGCCCAAATGGGAGATTATCCCTTAGGGCCTTGGGATGTTGACTCTCATACAATAGGAGGGAGTTGCGTGCCATTGGTTTGCGGTAGAGTTCGCTCTGTAGGCCATTCGCTGTACAGTAGATGGAAAGATCCAGAAAGGCTACTCTTTCTTTACTTATTTCTATAGTGAAACGAAGGTAGTCATTCTGATGATTGAGCCATTCATGGAATTGTAGAATGGATTCTTGGGACCCTCTCCACACTAACAGGACATCGTCTATATATCTCTTCCACCAGATAATAGACGTGAAATGTGGGTTGCTTGCATGTAATACCGTGGTTTGTTCAAATTTGTGAACATACAGGTTCGCCAGGGACGGGGCAAAAATACTTCCCATGCTGGTTCCAGAGATTTGGTGGTATATTCGGTCTTCAAACATGAAGAAATTTTCTTTCATTGCTATAGTAGCAAGTGACATGATAAAGGGTACAGGAGTGATAGAGTCAAGCTCAGATTCCTCTAGGATGGTGCGGACGGTGTCTAGAGTGGCATCCTGGGGGATCGAGGTGTATAATGACTCTATGTCCAATGAGACCAGGTAGTCAGTCTCTTGGCGAAAGTCAATTTCCGGGATTACCCGTAGGACATCAGTGGTGTCCTTCAGATACGTTGGCATGGTGTGCACCAGAGGTTTGAGGAAATGATCCGCAAATGCAGATAGAGGTTCCAGTAAGGACCCTTGCCCTGAAATGATCGGTCTGCCAGGAGGAGGTCTTTGTGGTTTATGTACCTTGGGCAGAGTATAGAAGTATGGCATAGTGGGATTTTTGGCCTGTAGGAACTGAGCCTCTAGGTTGGTTATCCAGCCCTCAGCCAAAGCTTCCTCTACTAGATTCTTGATTTGGTTCATCAACCCTGGAGTGGGGTCGCTGGTCAGTGGTTCGTAGGCTGTGCGAATGCTCAGTTGGCGTGAGCATTCCATTCTGTAAGTTTCAACGTCTTGGACCACGATGGAACCCCCTTTATCGGCGGGCTTCACGACTATGGTGTCATCTTGGCAAAGGGAGTTCAGTGCCTTTCTTTCCGCTGCAGATAAGTTGTTGTAACCTGAGCGGGTCGAGTATTGGATTTGGTCAATATCATTTTTCACAGCTATCTCGAATGCGAGAAGCTGGGGGGGTATAGCATGAGTGGGAGGGAGGAAGGTTGATTTGTTCCTGAGACCTGTGTTATTATCAGGTTCGATGCGGGTGTCATCGCTATTTTTCGGTTTGAAAAAGTAGTGGAGCCTAAGTTTACGAAAAAACTGAGCTAACTCGATTTGGAGTAGGAACGGGTCTCCCTCATCTGTGGTTACAAAACCAAGCCCTTTATTAAGGACTGCTTCTTCCAAAACTGTGAGAGTACGTTGGCTAAGGTTGACTACCAGGCTCTCACTGGTGGTATTGGTTACTCTTGGGCACCCCTCCTTGTGTGGCTCCTGGTCCCTGCATGTGGGCCTGCTGTGTCCTCCCATTGGACCTGAGGTTGTCCCTGTGACGGTCTTCTTTTGCCCCGTGACCGTCTGGGGCCACGCGCTAAAAAAGGCTGGTTATTAAAATTAGGGAAACCTTGAAATGGGGCCATGGGTGGTTGGAAGGTGCCAGGGAAGCCCCAGGGTCCTGGTGGCCACCATGGCTGGTTGGGCATGTTGTATTGACCCCTCTGGTTCTGATATCTTCCGCCCCCTCTACCCCGATTTGGGCCAGCATTAGGTGGCTGATTAGTGGTATCTGAGTCGCTGCCAGTGTCAGAGCTGGATCCAGAGTAGTTGGAACCATACCTCCTCCCATTCTTGGTAAAGTCGGGAGCTTTGTAGTTATCGCTGGTGTAAGGGTACACCGTTTCTAGTTTGAATTTGGCTAAGTCTTTCTTGAATTTCTCAAGTTTAGTTTGTAATATAGACTCAGCAAATTCTTTGTTAATTCTGTCAGACTCGTCTTTATTATTCTTCAAGTTGGCGGTGACCGCAGTTTTTATCTGCCCTTCAAGGACCTGTATCTCTACTAGTATGGCGTCTGCTACCCGTTTAGCTGTACTGATTATTAAGATAAGCCAATCACGGGTGCAGCGCCAGGCAATCAAAGACCAGTCACCCAGAAATGTCTTATCAGTAAGAAAAAGACGAGGGGCATTAGTTACTATCAGCCCCGGTGGTGCACAGCTTGCTCTCATGTACTCAGCCATGATAATCCCGTGAGTCTCTGTACGTGAGTGTGATTTCTTCATGGCTAGCAGTTTGGTCCAGTCGTCAGTCTTGTTAACTGTGGGTGTGGGAAGAGTGTCCAGAATGCTTGGCATGTTATCGAGTATTGATTTGTACATAGCATCATCATAGGCTAAACCATGGCGTTCTTCCATGGTGGTAGTGTGGGTAGGAGCTAAAAGAGCACCGTGAGGAAAACGCAGGTGTATGACAGGTTAGTGCTATTCTTATTTATAGAATAGATCTGCTCTCAAATAATGTGAGCACTCAATGTAGCCCGCAGCTGCACGCTGCTCAAGGTCATAACAAAACAAACAGTAGGGGAGGGCTAGAGGGACGTTTAAAGACCGGCAGAACCACCGACAGAACGACTCACACTCGTGAGCACTTACAACACCAAGTCCAATAAGGTTCAGAGAATCATCAAGAAGCACTGGCGCATTCTAAATAGCGGGAAGGACAAACTTGAATTCCCCCTATTTGCGTTCAAACGCTCAAAAAACTTAAGGGATCGTCTGGTACACACCCGTCCCAAAACCACTGCCAAGAGAGAAGTGGGCACCCTCTGAGACCTGCCACCTGTTACAGGCCACCACCCTTGTGGCAACTGTTCTGTCTGCCCACTCACCTTTAAGATCACTAGTGTGGATATCGGGACAGATCGACCCTGGGAGTTGAGGCAATTCTCCAATTGCAACAGCAACAACCTTATCTACCTCCTCACATGCATCTGTAACGAACGATATGTTGGCATGACCACCAGGAAGGTTAGAGTGAGAATGCAGGAACATAAAAGTACATTCCGCTGTAAAAAAGATATCTCGAAACTTACCAAACACTTTATCGAGCATAATCACAGTGAAAACGATTTCCATTGGCATGTCCTTGAAAAACCACACATCCCTACCCATGTAAGCGATGTGTCCAACTTCCTATTTCGCAAAGAGCAAAGATGGGTGTACAAATTGGGTACTGATCAACACGGACTGAATGACGACATCCCATAGTTCAGTCTTTCCTAATTTCCCCACCAGGCATTCTTGACCAGCCACTGAACAACCATGGGGTCCTTTGCAAATCATTAGAACTACCCGAATGTTGAGTATGACGTCATCGAGTAGTTCGAGCCTCAGTATGAGATTACGTCGTTGTGTCTCTGGCTGATTGGTTGGGAACTTTTTCTCTAACCACTCAAGTAAGAATGACGCACACTGTTCTGAGCCTCCCCCTGACTCAGTCACAGCTCGAGACAACGACGGACAGGTAAGACGATAGCTCCGCTAGCACCCTCGGCGAGCTACGTTTGACATCATCCCATAGCATTGTCAATAGAACATCTCTCGAGTCCCTTTGGACTCGTGGCGGGTGGGTGCAACGAGGGGCACTAACACGAGAGCGCGTTTTGGTGTACGACAGTATACTCTACGTCCAGAACATGTTTGACTTCATGTAGTATGTTTGAGAGTAGATCTACCTGATCCCTCCATAACCATAACCATGAGGTCGGTTTCTGTTCCCGTAGAGCGGGGTCTCACAAATCCTGAGCCAGGTCCAGGAAGAGGTGAGGTCCACTCCCCGGAAGTACTGGGTGAGTATCACAGGTTGACAAAGTTCTTGACTCGTTGCTTGGTAATACTCAGACCAGGGTTGCTGAAAGTGTTTCACTTGTATGTTTGTCCCCCTACTACAGTAACCGAGTACCTGCTTCCGAAGAGGAGTACGCACAGAAGAAGGAACACTATATCCTTTTCTGGCTCTTTTCACTTGTGTGTTTTTTTGTATAATTTTTCACACTTTATTACACTTATACAGGCAGTAGCACCATCTAGAACAGAGACCCTGAAGAAAGCCCGAGGTCACTCCCTCCCAGGCTGAAACATGTTGGTCTCCTCGCAGATATTTGTTATCAATGCGATAGTTTTACCAGTCTGTTCTTGTTTTTAATCAGGAAGGGGCCAACGCTTATTAAAAAAAAAATTCTGTTAGTTCCCAATCCTATTTTAAATCACCACTTATTCCTTTCTGCACTGCACTTTTCCCATCTGAATCAACAGCATTTGTGATACCTATGTGATTGTGGTCGCTACCCCGAACCATCCGAGAGGGTATGCTTGTGATCTCAATGGTCTGGAGACACAATACCCGCCAGGGATTACCAAATGATAATATTGATCTTGTAAGACTTTGATGGGAATCCAAAACAACTGGGGTGACTCACGATTACAGGTGTTTCATTTATTGGCGATTCGGTCTGTTATTGTTTATATGCCTATAGTACTAACTAGACATAGGTTTTATTGTAGCAAACACTTTTCTGGTTTCAGCTCCTAGACCCCTAAGTACCTTGTGTGTAATTGAGTCCTTTGGGGACATTACTTAGGCACCGGTCTTTAAACGTCCCTCTAGCCCTCCCCTACTGTTTGTTTTGTTATGACCTTGAGCAGCGTGCAGCTGCGGGCTACATTGAGTGCTCACATTATTTGAGAGCAGATCTATTCTATAAATAAGAATAGCACTAACCTGTCATACACCTGCGTTTTCCTCACGGTGCTCTTTTAGCTCCTACCCACACTACCACCATGGAAGAACGCCATGGTTTAGCCTATGATGATGCTATGTACAAATCAATACTCGATAACATGCCAAGCATTCTGGACACTCTTCCCACACCCACAGTTAACAAAACTGACGACTGGACCAAACTGCTAGCCATGAAGAAATCACACTCACGTACAGAGACTCACGGGATTATCATGGCTGAGTACATGAGAGCAAGCTGTGCACCACCGGGGCTGATAGTAACTAATGCCCCTCGTCTTTTTCTTACTGATAAGACATTTCTGGGTGACTGGTCTTTGATTGCCTGGCGCTGCACCCGTGATTGGCTTATCTTAATAATCAGTACAGCTAAACGGGTAGCAGACGCCATACTAGTAGAGATACAGGTCCTTGAAGGGCAGATAAAAACTGCGGTCACCGCCAACTTGAAGAATAATAAAGACAAGTCTGACAGAATTAACAAAGAATTTGCTGAGTCTATATTACAAACTAAACTTGAGAAATTCAAGAAAGACTTAGCCAAATTCAAACTAGAAACGGTGTACCCTTACACCAGCGATAACTACAAAGCTCCCGACTTTACCAAGAATGGGAGGAGGTATGGTTCCAACTACTCTGGATCCAGCTCTGACACTGGCAGCGACTCAGATACCACTAATCAGCCACCTAATGCTGGCCCAAATCGGGGTAGAGGGGGCGGAAGATATCAGAACCAGAGGGGTCAATACAACATGCCCAACCAGCCATGGTGGCCACCAGGACCCTGGGGCTTCCCTGGCACCTTCCAACCACCCATGGCCCCATTTCAAGGTTTCCCTAATTTTAATAACCAGCCTTTTTTAGCGCGTGGCCCCAGACGGTCACGGGGCAAAAGAAGACCGTCACAGGGACAACCTCAGGTCCAATGGGAGGACACAGCAGGCCCACATGCAGGGACCAGGAGCCACACAAGGAGGGGTGCCCAAGAGTAACCAATACCACCAGTGAGAGCCTGGTAGTCAACCTTAGCCAACGTACTCTCACAGTTTTGGAAGAAGCAGTCCTTAATAAAGGGCTTGGTTTTGTAACCACAGATGAGGGAGACCCGTTCCTACTCCAAATCGAGTTAGCTCAGTTTTTTCGTAAACTTAGGCTCCACTACTTTTTCAAACCGAAAAATAGCGATGACACCCGCATCGAACCTGATAATAACACAGGTCTCAGGAACAAATCAACCTTCCTCCCTCCCACTCATGCTATACCCCCCCAGCTTCTCGCATTCGAGATAGCTGTGAAAAATGATATTGACCAAATCCAATACTCGACCCGCTCAGGTTACAACAACTTATCTGCAGCGGAAAGAAAGGCACTGAACTCCCTTTGCCAAGATGACACCATAGTCGTGAAGCCCGCCGATAAAGGGGGTTCCATCGTGGTCCAAGACGTTGAAACTTACAGAATGGAATGCTCACGCCAACTGAGCATTCGCACAGCCTACGAACCACTGACCAGCGACCCCACTCCAGGGTTGATGAACCAAATCAAGAATCTAGTAGAGGAAGCTTTGGCTGAGGGCTGGATAACCAACCTAGAGGCTCAGTTCCTACAGGCCAAAAATCCCACTATGCCATACTTCTATACTCTGCCCAAGGTACATAAACCACAAAGACCTCCTCCTGGCAGACCGATCATTTCAGGGCAAGGGTCCTTACTGGAACCTCTATCTGCATTTGCGGATCATTTCCTCAAACCTCTGGTGCACACCATGCCAACGTATCTGAAGGACACCACTGATGTCCTACGGGTAATCCCGGAAATTGACTTTCGCCAAGAGACTGACTACCTGGTCTCATTGGACATAGAGTCATTATACACCTCGATCCCCCAGGATGCCACTCTAGACACCGTCCGCACCATCCTAGAGGAATCTGAGCTTGACTCTATCACTCCTGTACCCTTTATCATGTCACTTGCTACTATAGCAATGAAAGAAAATTTCTTCATGTTTGAAGACCGAATATACCACCAAATCTCTGGAACCAGCATGGGAAGTATTTTTGCCCCGTCCCTGGCGAACCTGTATGTTCACAAATTTGAACAAACCACGGTATTACATGCAAGCAACCCACATTTCACGTCTATTATCTGGTGGAAGAGATATATAGACGATGTCCTGTTAGTGTGGAGAGGGTCCCAAGAATCCATTCTACAATTCCATGAATGGCTCAATCATCAGAATGACTACCTTCGTTTCACTATAGAAATAAGTAAAGAAAGAGTAGCCTTTCTGGATCTTTCCATCTACTGTACAGCGAATGGCCTACAGAGCAAACTCTACCGCAAACCAATGGCACGCAACTCCCTCCTATTGTATGAGAGTCAACATCCCAAGGCCCTAAGGGATAATCTCCCATTTGGGCAATTCCTACGAGTCCGTAGGAACTGCTCCACCACAGAAAGCTTTGAACGACATGCCGGTGAACTATCCAATCAGCTTCTGTCACGGCATTACCCTAAAAGACTGGTGAATCGCTCATGCAAAAGAGCAGCCAACAACCACCGGGCTGCGCTACTGGAACCTAAACCTGCCAAACCACCGACAGAACGACTCACACTCGTGAGCACTTACAACACCAAGTCCAATAAGGTTCAGAGAATCATCAAGAAGCAATGGCGCATTCTAAATAGCGGGAAGGACAAACTTGAATTCCCCCTATTTGCGTTCAAACGCTCAAAAAACTTAAGGGATCGTCTGGTACACACCCGTCCCAAAACCACTGCCAAGAGAGAAGTGGGCACCCTCTGGGACCTGCCACCTGTTACAGGCCACCACCCTTGTGGCAACTGTTCTGTCTGCCCACTCACCTTTAAGATCACTAGTGTGGATATCGGGACAGATCGACCCTGGGAGTTGAGGCAATTCTCCAATTGCAACAGCAACAACCTTATCTACCTCCTCACATGCATCTGTAACGAACGATATGTTGGCATGACCACCAGGAAGGTTAGAGTGAGAATGCAGGAACATAAAAGTACATTCCACTGTAAAAAAAGATATCTCGAAACTTACCAAACACTTTATCGAGCATAATCACAGTGAAAACGATTTCCATTGGCATGTCCTTGAAAAACCACACATCCCTACCCATGTAAGCGATGTGTCCAACTTCCTATTTCGCAAAGAGCAAAGATGGGTGTACAAATTGGGTACTGATCAACACGGACTGAATGACGACATCCCATGGTTCAGTCTTTCCTAATTTCCCCACCAGGCATTCTTGACCAGCCACTGAACAACCATGGGGTCCTTTGCAAATCATAAGAACTACCCGAATGTTGAGTATGACGTCATCGAGTAGTTCGAGCCTCAGTATGAGATTACGTCGTTGTGTCTCTGGCTGATTGGTTGGGAACTTTTTCTCTAACCACTCAAGTAAGAATGACGCACACTGTTCTGAGCCTCCCCCTGACTCAGTCACAGCTCGAGACAACGACGGACAGGTAAGACGATAGCTCCGCTAGCACCCTCGGCGAGCTACGTTTGACATCATCCCATAGCATTGTCAATAGAACATCTCTCGAGTCCCTTTGGACTCGTGGCGGGTGGGTGCAACGAGGGGCACTAACACGAGAGCGCGTTTTGGTGTACGACAGTATACTCTACGTCCAGAACATGTTTGACTTCATGTAGTATGTTTGAGAGTAGATCTACCTGATCCCTCCATAACCATAACCATGAGGTCGGTTTCTGTTCCCGTAGAGCGGGGTCTCACAAATCCTGAGCCAGGTCCAGGAAGAGGTGAGGTCCACTCCCCGGAAGTACTGGGTGAGTATCACAGGTTGACAAAGTTCTTGACTCGTTGCTTGGTAATACTCAGACCAGGGTTGCTGAAAGTGTTTCACTTGTATGTTTGTCCCCCTACTACAGTAACCGAGTACCTGCTTCCGAAGAGGAGTACGCACAGAAGAAGGAACACTATATCCTTTTCTGGCTCTTTTCACTTGTGTGTTTTTTTGTATAATTTTTCACACTTTATTACACTTATACAGGCAGTAGCACCATCTAGAACAGAGACCCTGAAGAAAGCCCGAGGTCACTCCCTCCCAGGCTGAAACATGTTGGTCTCCTCGCAGATATTTGTTATCAATGCGATAGTTTTACCAGTCTGTTCTTGTTTTTAATCAGGAAGGGGCCAACGCTTATTAAAAAAAAAAATTTTTAGTTCCCTATCCTATTTTAAATCACCACTTATTCCTTTCTGCACTGCACTTTTCCCATCTGAATCAACAGCATTTGTGATACCTATGTGATTGTGGTCGCTACCCCGAACCATCCGAGAGGGTATGCTTGTGATCTCAATGGTCTGGAGACACAATACCCGCCAGGGATTACCAAATGATAATATTGATCTTGTAAGACTTTGATGGGAATCCAAAACAACTGGGGTGACTCACGATTACAGGTGTTTCATTTATTGGCGATTCGGTCTGTTATTGTTTATATGCCTATAGTACTAACTAGACATAGGTTTTATTGTAGCAAACACTTTTCTGGTTTCAGCTCCTAGACCCCTAAGTACCTTGTGTGTAATTGAGTCCTTTGGGGACATTACTTAGGCACCGGTCTTTAAACGTCCCTCTAGCCCTCCCCTACTGTTTGTTTTGTTATATTCTGAGACAAGGCAGCAACCATAAAAAGTGTGTGAAATTCAGGCTGCTACTTCAAGTTTATTCTGGTATTTCTGGCTCCCCACAGACGCAGCTTTAGATTTGTCACAAAAGGCAAAGGATTGGATAAATGCTTCAAAGCATTATTGTTCCAACAACGAAAGATGAGAGTTTGACAGGATCGTGCCCAATAAGTTACATTGCACAAACCCGTTTTTCAGGCACAGCAAGATTAAGTGATTTGTTCAGAATCACAGGATACTAGGCCGATGCAGAGACTCGCACCTAGTTCCCTAGTCCCAAATTCTGCAGCTGTGGCCTAACACACATTCTCTGCTAGCGTTGTTGAATGCCTGGTCAGTCATGCCTCTAGTAGATGCTGGTTTGCATGGACCACACCCATGCCGCTTACTGAAGAGCATCAGCTAGGTTTCACAAATCACTGCACAAGTATCTGAATAAATGGCAGGACCATGGAATACAGGAGTGGCAACTGCACACGCAAACAATACACCAGACAAGCATTTGTGACCAGGATTTGAATTTCAGTCTGTAAATATAACCTGCCATTTTACTGCCACAAACATTTTGTGACAAAATGGTCATCTTTTCATCCTTTCCCAAAGTGGAAGCTATCATTCCTTAAATGTGATTGCACCATTCTTTTGTAGAAGGACTGCTATAGCTCCAATCACACATTATCAGACCTTTACAACTCAGCCACTGCATCTTGTGCAGGGCACTTCCAGAACCTCTCAGCATTACTAGTAATGTGCTGGATTAATATGTCATGGTGTACATGTAAGAAAAGCAAGCAACTTAATAAACTAATTAACAGTATGCACACCTCTGAGTATGATAAAGTAAAACCTATCCAAGCAAGTTTGCATGTTTTGGTTCAAAAGTGAGACGTTTCTGAAAGTGACCATTTATCTAGCGCATACCTTCTAATTAGGCAACTTGGTTTCCTGACACAGAACGTACGCGTTGGATACACTGCCATTTTACAGAAGCATCAGTCAGGTAGGCAGAATTTAGAATGCTGAGAAACGTGTGCCAACTGCTACTGCTACAGAATGGGAGGGAGGAAAATACTGCTGTGAAAGGAAAAAGAGAAAGACTTTAAAGACAAGGAAAAGAACAAGTTAAGGAAAGAGCCGAGGGTGAACTTTGAAGGATGTTCAGCTACTGGAGTACATACCCATCTGTCTTCTTGTACTGAGGTCGGTTCAGTTGGTGTTGCAGTCGGGCTACTGCACACCAGTAGTCCGCTTCTCTGAAAAATGCTGCTCGCCGGCTCCAATGCTAAGACAGATACATGAGGCGCAGAAGCATGCGCAAAGTGTATCTGTTTACATAACGTGACTCAGCCTCACAGAGACATGAGTCGAGTCTCATGACTCTGTGATGTATGTCAGGCCCTCTTACAAAGGCTGTAAACCCTCCCTTTCCCAGCTCGTCACGTTGACAAGTTGGGAAAGGGAGGGGTTATCGAGAGGCGGCTTTGTAATTGACAAAAGCAGCCCCAGGAGTACAGGGCTGATACCGTACACGCCCGGGGCTACACTAAAAAGACGATGCTGCATCGCGTCACAACTGGGCAGGACCCTAAGTATTGCAGACCCGGGCTGCCAGCATGTCAACTCACAGGCTGCTTGAAACACACCACCATATAGCTGGCACATGCGCAAAAGTGCATGCGCCTGATTAAAACTGCTTGGCTGCCTGACGTCCGTTTAAGCGAATGGACGAGGCAAGCCAAGGCAGGTATGCCAGTATTAGAAAGTAAAACGGATGGATTATAACTACTTCTTGCAATTACAATCTATAACGCTGGTATCTAGAAGGGCGCAGCCCCTCCACCCAGCTACAGAAACCGCCACTTATCCGCCCCCAAAATAGTGCCGCCTGGGGTGGACCGCCCCCAACGCCCCCCCACCCCTAGCTGCACCACTGCCCCGCCAAAAAAACATTTAAACCAGGGTCACAAATCTGCCCCATAGATTATGCCTTTACCACACCCTGGAATTTTAGATTAATTTCGGGATTCAGGATTGTGAATAGAGAAGGAAGTGACCATAACGCGGTAGCCTTGGAGATCTCGGATCTGCACTTTGAATCTGGCCCTAAGGTAATGGTGCAAGAGGTGGACTATCCCAGACACACCACAACTAGGCTCACGGAAGAATATATAGCCAGATTAATAAAACTACAACAGAACCTAGACCTGAAGACAGCTAGGGGTTGAAACCTTGAATGGTATATAGGAAAAATTGAGGAGGTGGTTCAAACGCTTAGTAAAGGACTAAATAATATAACTAGAGGCAAAAATAAAAACAAAGTGCAAGGTTTGAAAACAGAGAAACCCGCGGGATGGTTTACAAGGGAATGTCAGGAGAAAAAAAGGGAAGTTAGGAGATTGACCCGTCGCTACCAGTTAAAGAGAGACCAGGATACCGTAAACATCCTAGTGGGCCTAAAGAGAGAATATAACATGCTTATCAGAAGGGCAAAAAGGGAATTTAAAGAAGAATGCTGGCTAAAATTACTGGAGGCAATTGAAACCAAGAACTTGCGCCATTTCTGGCAGTTAGTCCACTCAGCAGCAGATCACCAACCAGGGAAAATGAATTGCATAGTAGAAGAGGCAGCATGGGAGGAGTATCTACAAGATTTGTATAGCCCAGGGAAAGACAGGGAAGAAAATCTGTACACAGACTGGAGCGGTCTGGTAGCAGATATCAAACCCGTTTTTTCTGTCCAAGAGGTTAAAAAGACGATAAAGGGTTTGAACCTCACAAGAGCGGCAGGCCCAGTTAACCTCCCGGCTCAGATAATTAAAACCCATGTAGATTGGTGGACGGAATTTTATGCAAATAAGTTTGAAGTCATTCTAGACACTGGTAAACTCCCCGATAACTGGAAGGGAGCTATAATAAGGCCCATCCATAAGAAAGGGGAGATGAACAACCCGAAAAATTATAGATTAATTAATCTATTGGATATTGGGGAGAAGATATTCGCGAAAATAGTGCTGGGCAAACTAAAGGACTGGGTAGAAGAGAACTCAATTATCCCAGTAGAACAGGGGGGTTTCAAAGAAGGGCACTCTACCGTGGATCACTGCTACGCTCTGTGGGCCCTTGCCCGGAAGTCGATAGAACAAAAGGGGAACCTGTTTTGTTGTTTTGTCGACTTCCGGGCAGCCTTTGATTCGGTGGATCGGGGGAAACTATGGGTGTGCCTGATCAAATATGAAATACCGGCATGCTTACTTGAAATCCTGAAAGAATTGCATAGAGGAAATTGGGCCCAAGTCATTAAAGATACACAAGGGGCACTGACAAAGAAAATTGAAATAGGGAATGGGCTGAGACAGGGCTGCGTCTTAGCTCCGCTCCTCTTTTCAATATTTCTAGCAGACCTGCCAGCGGCCCTAGAAGTGGAAAGAAGTGCGAGCCCGAGAATGAATAATAGAAAGGTCTCATGTCTGCTGTATGCAGATGACCTTGTGATCACTGACCTGACAGAGATCGGGCTTCAAAGAAAACTAAACGCATTCCTTGGTTATTGCAAAGATAAAATGCTGGTAGTAAATATGGAAAAAACAAATATCATGCACTTTGGAAAAGGGACCAAGAATTTTAGCTAGTACCTAGATAAAATAAAATTAGAAACGGTAAAAGAATATAAATACCTTGGTCTTTGGTTTGAATCCTCTTTAAAATGGGACATACACTTGGAACACCAAAACGCAAAAACATCTTCCGTCATTTGTGGCCGGAAAAAATTCAATAAAAACTATGGGGATATGTCACATAAACCGATGCTAAAAGCATACGAAGCCATGATACCGCCCCAAGTACTGTATGGTGCAGAGGTGCTCCTTTTAAGCGGTAAGGGAGCATGGGACCAGGAGGAAGGTAAGGCCCTAAAAATGTTACTGTCACTGCCAAAGTCTTCAATGATACAGGCAATCAGACTGGAAACAGATATGATTGGATGGAATACTCAGGCTAAAATGGCGATGGTAAGATTCTGGAGACGCCAATCCCTGGGGGAAGGGGAAAAAGTCTCACATTGGTGTAGCGAGGAAATCCGCCAGAGTAACCTAAGGTGGGCTTTAGAGGCAAAAAGGAAAATAAAGGAAATAATTGGGAATTTAAAAGTAGGAGTAAACCAAAATTCTCTAGATGTAGAGTTCACGAAGAGTGCACTTAGAGCACAAGGAAGGGAGTACTCCAGAAGGCAGGATATAGGATACCTAAGAAATAAAAAATCAGTCCTAAATATGATAGAATTTTGGGAAACTGAGACTGGGTATCCGTACTTAGAAACCCTGCCAAACTACGGATTTAGGTGGGAGATACTGAAAATCCGAATTGGTACCATTTCTTGGTTAATGGAGGGGAGAGTTAAGGCAGAAATGTTATATCCAGATGGTACATGTAAATGTGGCTTGGGGGTCAAGTGTGAAATGTTGCACATACTACTTGACTGCTTGACATGTCTAGAAGTAAGAAAACGGTAATTACGACCTTTATTTATAAAATATGGCATAAAACAACGTGTACAAGCAACGAACTTACTGTTAGGAATGGAAAATTTGGATATAGCAATTGCACTTGGGTACTATCTGAAAGGGGTTAACCGCTTAGCTCAGGAACAGCAAAAGAAAGCAAATTGAGGAACCTATTTGTATTTATTGCCAGAAGTTAGTAAAAGTAAATATACGAGGGACTGCAAGCCCATAAGATAACAGTTAGTTCTGTAATGAGAAACGTTTGGAAAGTGCCTCACTTTTAAATGTAATAATTTTCAGTTTTATTATGTATAGCACGTTTAAAAAAAAATTACGATTTTATCCATGTACTACCCATAGAATGTCTTTTTTAAAAAAAAAATTGTTTAACAAATAGGAAGCGGCATAGAGTATAATAGCCTGGTTTTATAAATTCTGTACGGTCTTTTGATATTGATGTGCAGCATGTGTTTATCCAATCTCATTGTTTAAAGACTATGGTCTAAATAAACAGAGTTTCTCTCTCTCTCTCACTGCAGGCATGCCTTACGTTCAAGAAAGTCCACAGCTGTGGCAGAGGAACTCCCGGCCGGTGATGTGGGAGAGGTCCGGAGGGGATATTGACTGAGGCGGCTCCCCCGCCCAGCAGCAGAGAAACTGGAAACAGTGGAGAGCACCCCCGGAGAGGCAGTGAGTGGGGGAGAATGGCAGCCATATGGCAGACATAACAGACCCCAACAGCTAGTGAGTAGAGAGGGGGCTGTGGAAGGCACACAAAGCACCCAAGCACTCCAGAAGGCTGTGGGGGTTTGGCGACGAGGAGGGCAGGACAGAAGGATGGGAGAACAACAATCAACTCCTAAATTAAAAATATCTTCATGTCTGACCTTAAGATGGCACTGATATGAGACGTACACTTTACAGGCAATAGCCGATCCACAGAACCGTGTTTCAGACACCCATGGCGGACAACGCGACCCACAAGATATAGTGCATGGAAGCCTCACGACCAGCAAATATGCCTACAGAGCCTCAGGGGAAACACAAAGCTCATTCAGCTCCATGATATGGGATATAAGAAGCACACAGATTACCAAGAAGCAACGGCAGAGTGGGGGGGGGGGCTCCACAGGGATGACCAGAAAGAAGACCAGCACCCACAGCCAGAAGAGGGGCAGAAGGCACCAATGATTATTGGTGAACTACCCGAACCTAGGTCCTATTGTGCATCCCGCCTAGCACGACCCAACCAGGGGCTCTGGGAAGGCATAGCAAACGCTCATCTGGAAACAACGACCACACAACAGACTCTGATTGCAACCAAATAACGGGGCACGACAGGGAGCTCCCTTTTACTGCCTAAAAAAAAACAGAACAATAGAGTATCCACGTACTTCACCCCAATGTGCTCCCAAGACACACAATCAACTGCAGACGGGGGACCAGGAATGGCGCTAATGAAATAGGACCTCCTGACCTCGCTCAAGGAGTTCAAGCACGAATTGCGGGAGGAACTCAAGGCAGACATGACAAACTCCCTTGAAACACTGCGGACAGACCTTAGCGGTCAACTCACTATGCTCCAGCAAGATATCGATTCTGTGGGAGCCAGAATGCTGGATGTGGAGGCTAAAGCCACAGACTTGTAATGTGAGCTGGAGCAAATAACATCCACCACAAAGGAGCTACAGATGCAACTACAAGAGGTACGCCTAAAAAAACGAGAATCTGGAGAACATGTCAAGGAGGGAGAACATAAGAGTATGGAAGCTGGCAGAAGGAGCCGAGGGCCTGGACATCAAGGCCTTATTATCTGGTCTCTTATCAGAGACACCAGCAGCACCAACTATTAAAATCAAATTTGAAAGAGTGCATAGAGTGGGAAGACCGCACCAGGATGGGAAGACCCGACCACACAATGTGCTGGCGAAGCTACACTCTTTTAAATCAAAAGAAGCAATCGTACAGGCCACTAGGAAAAAAGATATAGTGGAATTCCAGGGATCGAGATGTGACCTCTACCAGGATATTGCCACAGCTACCCTAATTCAACAACGTCAATTTAGAACAATCACCGTCAAATTGAGGCAGGAGAACATTAAATACAGATGGACGTATGCTTTTGGCTTGGATTTTGAATTTCGCAAGGAAGCTCGCCACATAACTGACATCAAGGAAGCATACACAAGGAAGAATGCCACTGAGACAGCCGAGATCAAAGCTTAAATACCCCCCCAGGTACAAGGAATGGAAACACCTGGAACAGGCCTTGATCGCTCAGAACACAGAAGAAACAAAAGGTGTCAGAATCCTCCTAACAAATAGACCAAGAACTTCCCCAACCAGAAGGGGGACCTCAAAACCATCAAATGTGTCAATGGGTCTGCAAACTCTTCCCAGAGTGAGACAACAAGTTGCATACAAATGAAACAGTTTGTGTTCCAGACTTATGGTTAATTCATAACATACTCTCACCCTTCAGAAGCGGAACACTTAGGTATACACCTCTAAAATGCCTCATCAAGACCGAATAAGGATAAATGATCATCTCTTCAGAATGTGCACACCAAAAGATATCGCGCCGGTGAACACTGGTCCAAATCACCTCCGAGGTACATCCGTAATTTCAGGAATGGACTAATTTGGGGACCCGTTGTCCCATTGTTAAGTATTATAATGTTTGATTCCTATTCTTGCTTTCTTCTATTACGGTTTCTTCTCTTTTTTTGTTTTTTCTCAAAGACCTGGGTGATGGGGGACCCAGGACTATACAAGCATAGGACAGAGCTCGCTGAGGACAGCTCACAGTATCGGGAGAGGGAGTGGGAAGCTGGAAAGGGAGAGAAGGGGAGAAATAAGAGTTGTAAAAAGGGGTTCCACAAGCAAGCACGAATGCACACATCTCCGTAATGGTTCTCACCACACTATCATGGGATGTGAGGGAAATGAATGCCCCCTCCAAACACCAGAAGATCTGGAAATACTTTACTGATCAACACTATGACTTAATTATGCTTCAGGAGGCTCATCTTTAGAGGGCAGAAGACCACAGATTAGAACATAAGGCATACCCGTTAATATAAAAATTCTCCTCATTCACAAAACATAATGGATATGAACTTCTGTTCCACTCTCGTCTAAAATTTCAACCTGAAGATTATAAAGCAGATAAGGAGGGGAGGGTAATTATAGTACGAGGTAGGATCCGGGGTAAACAATGCACCATCGCCTCAGTATACGCACCTAATACTAATCAGACGAGGTTCTTATGCAACACACTATCCCTGCTGGGGGGTTTTGCCATGGGAGATATAATTGTGATGGGGACATCAACCTTACCTGGAAATCAAGGACTGACAGCACGCACCCCAGCAGGTCACCCAGAGGGAGCTTCCCCACGCAAGTGAAACAGGACATTCAGGAAATGGGCCTACAAGACATTTGGAGGGAAGTTAATCCCGAAGACAAAGACTACACTTTCTTCTCTCACATCCACTACACTAACTCTAGACTCACTAAATTTGTATGAGTCAGACCTTAAACAAGCACGTCAGGGACGCTTCCATACATCCCATTGTAATCTCGGACCATGCACTGGTATCGATCTCTCTAGATTGGGACAGTCCTGTACCGACTTTCAGAAGATGGTTCTTCCCCAAGGCATTGGCTCGAGACAAAACATTAAGAGGGGCACTCACAGCACCCATCAGGGAGTTCTTCCAATTAAATGACCCTCAAGACATGTCATGGGGTACAATGTGGGATGGTTTTAAGGCATTAGTGAGGGGCCAATGCATAACACTGATGGTGGCCCTCAACAAACAAAGAACTGAGGAAAGGATTACTCTAGAGACAGAACTTAAGCCCCATAGATTGGCTTATTTTAGCTGATATCTTCCATAACTGGGACATATTGACCTTCGTGCATGCTCTGTCCTACCATGACGTAAATATGACGTTGGGGATTACGGTGAGGAGAAGGAGGGCAGCCCGGAGATGCCGCCATAAAGGTAAGTGGGCTTTTATTTTACTTTAATTGTAATTTTTATTTAAAAATATTTATTGCAAGGGTTGGGAGGCGGGAGGGTCCAGGGCTGAACTCTACTCCGTGGTGGAGTGAGAAGTTTTTGCAGACTTCGCGTTCTTCATGGAACGCAGAATATGCAAAAATCCGCAAACTCGTAGCCCAGGGTTGCTCCTAGGTCTCAGAGTCATCAACGACAGCAGATCAAGCCATAATGTGGCTCTGCCTGGGGGCATCCAAGACAGCCATAGCGGCGGCATAGAAAAAGAAAGAGGTACCAGCCTTGACGCAATGGCACGCATGCTTATGGCAGGCACTTTCTATGGTTGGCATGTGCAACATCTTTAGAGACGAATACAGTGCCTAATTTGAGCCAGTGGTTTCCGGTGCGCCCACTTGTCAGCTACCTATCCAAGCTATCCGTAAACCACCTGCTCCTCAAGAATCAGGGCACTACGCATCCTCCAATTCTGAAACAGACCACCACTGTTACAAAAGTCCTCGTACCAATTACAGACACTCCCAACGTCACACAGATTCTTAAAAGCATTGAAGTTTACATTTTTCATTTATCTTGCTCTATTTATTCTCTTTTTGTATTTTATCTTTAGTTCTCTCTCTGATGCGCCTTCCACCCTGGCAAACCTATGGGACTGCCACAATGGCAACGATTCGGGGAGGACATAGCTTCACGATACGTGAGAGAAATTAAGGGGGGTGGCTTAACTTTGGGGGGAAAAGTGAAACAAGTTGTATAATTCATGGGAATACTTGTCTTCGCAGTTAAAGGGAAGATTCTCCAACTTGCATGTCTGATTCTGTACCACCAAATAGCTTCACGAAGATGAAAGAATGTATGGCTATGTCTGTGATGTACGAAAAGTTAGGATATTAAAAAACAAGTTTGACAAAAAATAAAGTTGCAGTGCAACTTGTAATCTGAAAGAAACATTAATTGCAGGGCGCACATTGGGGCATATTACCAACAACTAGCGATAATTATCGCTATGTTGGTTTAGCGGCGATATTCTTATCAAGGTATATCTCCTAAGCGATGAAAATCGGCCGAAATGCATGAATATCGCTGAAAAGTCAGCGATATTCATGCATTACCAAGCTAATGCTCTTAGCCATGTTATCCACCTACCATTGGATAACATGGCTAAGAACTGCTATGGGGCAGGTGTTAGCTTTTGGAGATATTTGCGCTTAACGCGAATATCTCCAAAAGTTGGTAATAGGAGATAGCGATGTTAGCGACTGTTTCCAGTCGCTAACATCTTGGCACGCCCACTTTGCATGTCATTAGTGATAAATATCACTGACATGCAAAGCGGGGCCCAAGATGGCCGCCATCTCCTACTAGCTGTTGCTAACTGGTGTTAGCGACAGCTAGGTAATAGGGAGATAATTTTATCTCCGCTTTCTTGGCTTTTAGAGTAAAAAAAGCGGAGATAAACCCCCTTGATAATATGCCCCATTTTTCTTTCAGATTACAAGTTGCTCTGGCACTTTTACGTCACTTTGCGATCCATTTTCCTTTATATATTAAAGCAGGTTTGCACTATGGTAAAGAGGAAGCTGCATTCCCGTACAACATTTTATACTTATAAACCATGCGCAAAAATGGCACAAAATCTGTATTAAACATGGTTTTAATGCTCACGTTTTTACAGCCAATGTGTGATTCAAACAAAGATAATGATACCAATGTTCTTATAAAAAATTACAAATACTGAAAGGACTGGGCACCGATTATTCTTTCAAAACGAAATCATGTTCTGCCACTTTTACATTCCACTCTGATCCATTTTACAAAACATATTAAAGCAGATTTTCACCAAAAAGAAATGCAAGCAGCAATTCTGCACATATTTTGATACTAATTCCCCTGTACAGAGCTATTCACGTAGCTGGGAGAAATTAACAAAGAAAATATCCATTTGCATTTCAGCCTCACTTGAACATATAGAGATTTGGGGCAATTGGCAGTGTTTAAGGCCTTTGCACTATAAAGACTTGCCAAACTGATGATGGTCACGTAAAGACCTTTGACATTAAAGAGCCAGCCAGTCAGGCTACTACATTCTTGCAACAGTAGGGCATATGTACAAGGAGTTAACGTCGCATTAGCGTCACCTTTCCGACGGTTTTGCAGCAAGATTTTTGTCGCCTTATGTACAAGCTGCTGCTAACCTCTGTTAGCGGCAGTTTATAAAGAGCACCACTTCTGCTAGTGATAATGACATGCAAGGGAGGCGTTCCTATGCAAAAACGGCCCCTAACCCCACTTAGCGATATGTGCAAGGGGATTCCTTAAGTTTGGTGGACCAACAAAACGGCCTCTAACTGCAGTTAGTGGCAGTTTTTTTAAGACCCGAAAATAGCTGGTCTAAATAATGGAGATAACCCTTCGGGCCTCATTTCAGCAGGTTTTCTTGCTGGACAGTGCTGCAAGCGATGTTGCTGCGCTGCCTTGCGTCAAAACTACAGGGCAGGACTGTGCACCATCAATGAGATAGTGCACATTCCTGGGCCTCACTCATGAAAAGTGTTGGAGCGCTGCGACAAGACAGCTTTGCAACACTTTTCACTAACCCCTTCTTGCGACACCACAGATGTGCTGTATTTACTCGACAGCGCTCCATGACGCAAGTAATGACAGAAACGTCTGGAATCCTGACGTATCTGTGCTAAAGTCACCCATTGCTGCAGTTTAGTCACTGGAGATTCTCAAAGGATGAGGAAATAACCCATCAGTCACCATTCGGATCCGCCCTTCATCATTTGGGATTTTATCCGAACCACCCGTCTGAGAAAATCAGTGTCACACTCAGAGGTCAACCCGGTGGTTAGGGGGTTCCTCAGAGGGTATGAACACTAACAGTGTGGTTTACCACTCGATGGTAATGAGTGGACAAATACATGGGACTGGGGTGTGCAGTGCGAAGAAAAGTGAGTGGAAAAAAGGAGAAACCAAGAAAAAATAGTGTATTAAAATTGGTTTAGAATAGGCACAAGACGATATTTATTCTGTGCGTGCCTTAAGCACCAAGATTAAAATTATGTGCGACCTAAAGCAGTCTGATTATGTAGACTGCCTGAGGTTGGGATGGCCAACATGTTTCTGCAATGTACGGACTGCTACGTCCTTGCATTCATCAGGACCAAAAAACTGAACAATTTGAGCTACTGCACCGTGTGAAAATAATAATAAGTGAAGTGAATAAAAGTGACACTAGGAAATGTAAAACAAGTGCTTACAGTCACCTGAATATTCCGCGTGCCCTTACAGTCAGTGTCAATCACTGTGGAAAGAAGAAGGGGATAGGGGTATGGGTATAACTATCAATAACTCATGGGTTTCAAATTAAGTCCATAGTCTATGGATCAAGCAAAAAATCACACTACAGAAGTTGATCAAAACGCTCTTAATCAAAGAGCCAGTTGTTTATGCTTTTGGGAAGAGATTTCAAATGCCCAAAAAATCATGTGGTCCTTACCTTGATCTGTAAGGTAGACCGACCTCACCCCACCTGGCAGCGGCTCAGGGAAAAATGAAGCACCGCTCTAAAAAACATGCATGCCACATGTCAATAACAGTATGCACAAGACAAACAGAACACACCTCCATGCCAGTAGCAGGTTTGCAAATGGGACTTGCATCTCTCGTTATTAATGCTCGCATTTCTCGTTATTAGCGTTTTTCCAATAAGTTTCCATGAAATAACTCACTCGCAAGCACGAAAATCGTGTCACAGAGGGGCAACTTAGCGGAAAGCGGAGGTGCTACATGGCTAAATAATGAAAGGGCTCGCCTTACCTCTCCGTCGGTACTCCGTGGCCGGCGTCCTGGCCGGCTGGGGAGGTACCGAACGGGAGGCGCGAGGCTAGTTTTAACACGCGCTGCCATAGGTCGCGTAATCACGTGCTCCGCGCGGCCGCGCGACGTGATTGGTTTGGGCCAAAATGCCAAAAGCGCGCTCATTGGCTCACCTGTCTTGGACCGGTGGATGGGTGTAACCAGACCACAAGGACGAGAAGTAAACAATAACACAAGCCGAAGGGATAACGAGCGAGGCAGTAGAGTTGCTGCTGGGCAGGAAACACACAATCATAGATCGTACAGAGTCTCTAGAGGATATAATGCAACTAGGGTGTCAACAGTCCGGGTGGTATTTATAATCAAACGAAGGCAGAAAAAAGTGCTCTGCTGCTCAATAGAAGTGTCAGAGAGTATGGTTGGAGTGATTACGAAAACAACCAAGAAGTGAAAAGTATAAGAGAGAATGCATCACACACAGTGTGAAGAATAGGGCCAATTTGTTTTTCAGCAAAAAAGGGGGATTCAGCTGTTCATATTGTTATATCAATAACAATAGATCCAAGAGTTACACGTAGGTATGTTGCCTACAGTATAAACAAAGGGCCTCTATTATAACTGAGTGAGAGGATATATGTTTTACTGGCAGTGTTGTTATCTCAGTGGTGATCAGTTCGCAGTGAAGAACAAGATAAAGGAAAGTTAGAGTGTGGACCAGGGAATATCATCGTTCAAACCCTCTTTATGTGTCTTGAGTTTAAGTACCCATTTTTGCTCTTTTTTCATTAGGTACTTAGCCACATCCGCTGAGTGAGTTGGAATAAATGGTTGTTCCAATACGGTCCAATGGAATTCCGTGGCTAGATGTTTTGCCTCCAAGAAATGTGCAGTCAATTTGGTCGCTTGTCTAGCACAGCGAATGGTGCTCTTGTGTTCCGATATCCGTATTCGGACCTTCCGTGTGGTCATGCCCACATACTTCAAACCACACGGGCAGGTGATCAGATAGATCACGTGATCGCTGTTGCATGTGGTGAATTTAATCTGCTTCCAGGGTCTTGGAGTGCCAATATCAATCTGTAGTGATTTCGTAGACTGGGCACACACCTGGCAGTTGCCACAGGGATGATGTCCCTGAACAGGAGGGAGATTCCACAGTGAACCTACCGCTCTAGGGGGGTCTTCACGTGGTCTGGTGTGCACCAGTCTATCTCTAAGATTGGGGCCCCTTTTGAAAGAAACCATGGGGCGCGGGAGGGTTAGACGGCCTGAGTTCAGTATTGGCCAGTGTTTTTTGACCATACTCTGGATACTGTTTGAAAGATTTCCAAAAGTATGCACAAAGGTGAGGCGATCCAACGTAGCCTTGGGAGGTCTCGGTTCCAACAGGGCTTCACGATTGTTATTCACTGCCCTTTTTAAGGACCTACGTACAAGTCGAGGGGGGTATTTTCGAGCAACCAGCTGCGTGCTCAATTCATCAGAATGTTTATCAAAGGCTGCCTTAGTTGAGCAGTTCCTATGTACCCGTAGGAACTGGCTGAAAGGAAGGCTCTCCCTTAATGCTTTTGGGTGGTTACTGTCAAACAGTAACAAGGAGTTCCTCGCAGTGGGCTTCCTGTAAAGTTCGGTTTGCAGCCCTTCAGGTCTAGCAGTGATGAGAAGGTCAAGAAAAGCCAATTCATGTCTAACGATTTCGACAGTGAACTTGAGATGGTTATTTCTGCTGTTAAGCCAGCCTAGGAATTCCAAACAACTGTCGCTAGAGCCTCTCCACACAACAAAGACGTCATCAATATACCTTTTCCAGGTCTTAAGGTTATCGATGAAGGGATTCAGGTCATTCAGTACATGATTTTGCTCGAATGAATGAACATAAAGATTTGCTAAGCTGGGGGCATAAACGCTCCCCATGCTGGTGCCCGATGTTTGCAAATAAACCTGTTCCTCGAATAGGAAGAAATTTTGTTTCATGGCCAAGGTGGCACAGGCCATTATAAACTGGACAGGAGTAATACTGTTCAGTTCCCTGGAGTCAAGTAGTTGGTGCACAACATCCAGTGTCTCATCCTGCGGGATGGAAGTATAGAGTGCCTCCACGTCAAAAGAGACTAGGAGGTCCGTATCCATATCAAATTCGATGTCAGGTATGAGTCTTAACAAATCAGTGGTGTCTTTGAGATAGGTGGGCATCTCCTGCACCATCAGTCTTAAAAAGTGATCCACAAAGGTGGATAAAGGTTCCAAGGCTGATCCTATCCCAGAAATTATGGGGCGTCCTGGAGGCGGTCGAAGCTCTTTGTGAACCTTTGGTAAGGTGTAGAAGTATGGCATCTTCGGGTGTTCGGTACATAGATACAAGGCTTCAGCTGGTGTGACCCATCCCTCAGAGGAGGCTTCTTCAACCAGTGTTTTGATGTTGCATTTCAATTCATCGGTAGGATCGTGATTCAAAGGAGAGTAGGCATTTCGCATGTTCAATTGTCTGAGACACTCAGCTCGGTATACTTCAGTATCCAGTATGACAATTGACCCACCCTTGTCGGCTGGCTTTATTGTTAGGTCCTTATTCTCAGTCAGAGATTTAAGTGCTAGATGGTATGGTTTGGGCAAGTTGTGAAAGACTCTGTGTCGGGCAGTAAAGAGGTCATCCATCTCTTTCTCAAGTGCCTGTTCATAGGCCAAGACTTGGGGAGGCAGTAAGTGAGTGGGAGGAGTGAAAGTTGACTTGCATTTAAATCCTGTATTGACATCATCTTCGCTCTGTAAGGAGGATTCTTTATCTGCTAAGAAGAAATGCAGTCTAATCTTCCTTAGGAACCTCGCAAGCTCCAAGCGGGTTTCACACTCATCATTCTGATGGGTAGGCACAAAGCCCAGTCCTTTGTTAAGGGTTGCTTCCTCAATGGGAGTTAGAATATGTCTACTCAAGTTCATAACTATACTGGGGCTGCACTGCTCTGTCCGGCCTCCTTGTTCTTGGACGTGAATAGGGCCAATTTGTTTTTCAGCAAAAAAGGGGGATTCAGCTGTTCATATTGTTATATCAATAACAATAGATCCAAGAGTTACACGTAGGTATGTTGCCTACAGTATAAACAAAGGGCCTCTATTATAACTGAGTGAGAGGATATATGTTTTACTGGCAGTGTTGTTATCTCAGTGGTGATCAGTTCGCAGTGAAGAACAAGATAAAGGAAAGCTAGAGTGTGGACCAGGGAATATCATCGTTCAAACCCTCTTTATGTGTCTTGAGTTTCAGTACCCATTTTTGCTCTTTTTTCATTAGGTACTTAGCCACATCCGCTGTGTGAGTTGGAATAAATGGTTGTTCCAATACGGTCCAATGGAATTCCGTGGCTAGATGTTTTGCCTCCAAGAAATGTGCAGTCAATTTGGTCGCTTGTCTAGCACAGCGAATGGTGCTCTTGTGTTCCGATATCCGTATTCGGACCTTCCGTGTGGTCATGCCCACATACTTCAAACCACACCGGCAGGTGATCAGATAGATCACGTGATCGCTGTTGTATGTGGTGAATTTAAACTGCTTCCAGGGTCTTGGTCTTCCCCTGAGCCGCTGCCTGGTGGGGTGAGGTCGGTCTACCTTACAGATCAAGGTAAGGACCCGAAATAACCCATCAGTCACCATTCGGATCCGCACTTCATCATTTGGGATTTTATTCGAACCACCCGTCTGAGAAAATCAGTGTCACACTCAGAGGTCAACCCGATGGTTAGGGGGTTCCTCAGAGGGTATGAACACTAACAGTGTGGTTTACCACTCGATGGTAATGAGTGTACAAATACATGGGACTGGGGTGTGCAGTGCGAAGAAAAGTGAGTGGAAAAAAGGAGAAACCAAGAAAAAATAGTGTATTAAAATTGGTTTAGAATAGGCACAAGACGATATTTATTCTGTGCGTGCCTTCAGCACCAAGATTAAAATTATGTGCGACCTAAAGCAGTCTGATTATGTAGACTGCCTGAGGTTGGGATGGACAACATGTTTCTGCAATGTACGGACTGCTACGTCCTTGCATTCATCAGGACCAAAAAACTGAACAATTTGAGCTACTGCACCGTGTGAAAATAATAATAAGTGAAGTGAATAAAAGTGACACTAGGAAATGTAAAACAAGTCCTTACAGTCACCTGAATATTCCGCGTGCCCTTATAGTCAGTGTCAATCACTGTGGAAAGAAGAAGGGGATAGGGGTATGGGTATAACTATCAATAACTCATGGGTTTCAAATTAAGTCCATAGTCTATGGATCAAGCAAAAAATCACACTACAGAAGTTGATCAAAACGCTCTTAATCAAAGAGCCAGTTGTTTATGCTTTTGGGAAGAGATTTCAAATGCCCAAAAAATCATGTGGTCCTTACCTTGATCTGTAAGGTAGACCGACCTCACCCCACCAGGCAGCGGCTCAGGGGAAGACCAAGACCCTGGAAGCAGTTTAAATTCACCACATGCAACAGCGATCACGTGATCTGATCACCTGCCCGTGTGGTTTGAAGTATGTGGGCATGACCACACGGAAGGTCCGAATACGGATATCGGAACACAAGAGCACCATTCGCTGTGCTAGACAAGCGACCAAATTGACTGCACATTTCTTGGAGGCAAAACATCTAGCCACGGAATTCCATTGGACCGTATTGGAACAACCATTTATTCCAACTCACACAGCGGATGTGGCTAAGTACCTAATGAAAAAAGAGCAAAAATGGGTACTGAAACTCAAGACACATAAAGAGGGTTTGAACGATGATATTCCCTGGTCCACACTCTAGCTTTCCTTTATCTTGTTCTTCACTGCGAACTGATCACCACTGAGATAACAACACTGCCAGTAAAACATATATCCTCTCACTCAGTTATAATAGAGGCCCTTTGTTTATACTGTAGGCAACATACCTACGTGTAACTCTTGGATCTATTGTTATTGATATAACAATATGAACAGCTGAATCCCCCTTTTTTGCTGAAAAACAAATTGGCCCTATTCTTCACACTGTGTGTGATGCATTCTCTCTTATACTTTTCACTTCTTGGTTGTTTTCGTAATCACTCCAACCATACTCTCTGACACTTCTATTGAGCAGCAGAGCACTTTTTTCTGCCTTCGTTTGATTATAAATACCACCCGGACTGTTGACTCCCTAGTTGCATTATATCCTCTAGAGACTCTGTACGATCTATGATTGTGTGTTTCCTGCCCAGCAGCTACTCTACTGCCTCGCTCGTTATCCCTTTGGCTTGTGTTATTGTTTACTTCTCGTACTTGTGGTCTGGTTACACCCATCCACCGGCCCAAGACAGGTGAGCCAATGAGCGCGCTTTTGGCATTTTGGCCCAAACCAATCACGTTGCGCGGCCGCGCAGAGCACGTGATTACGCGACCTATGGCAGCACGTGTTAAAACTAGCCTCGCGCCTCCCGTTCGGTACCTCCCCAGTCGGCCAGGACGCCGGCCACGGAGTACCGACGGAGAGGTAAGGCGAGCCCTTTCATTATTTAGCCATGTAGCACCTCCGCTTTCCGCTAAGTTGCCCCTCTGTGACACGATTTTCGTGCTTGCGAGTGAGTTATTTCATGGAAACTTATTGGAAAAACGCTAATAACGAGAAATGCGAGCATTAATAACGAGAGATGCAAGTCCCATTTGCAAACCTGCTACTGGCATGGAGGTGTGTTCTGTTTGTCTTGTGCATACTGTTATTGACATGTGGCATGCATGTTTTTTAGAGCGGTGCTTCATCTTCCCCTTAGCCGCTGCCAGGTGGGGTGAGGTCGGTCTACCTTACAGATCAAGGTAAGGACCACATGATTTTTTGGGCATTTGAAATCTCTTCCCAAAAGCATAAACAACTGGCTCTTTGATTAAGAGCGTTTTGATCAACTTCTGTAGTGTGATTTTTTGCTTGATCCATAGACTATGGACTTAATTTGAAACCCATGAGTTATTGATAGTTATACCCATACCCCTATCCCCTTCTTCTTTCCACAGTGATTGACACTGACTGTAAGGGCACGTGGAATATTCAGGTGACTGTAAGCACTTGTTTTACATTTCCTAGTGTCACTTTTATTTACTTCACTTATTATTATTTTCACACGGTGCAGTAGCTCAAATTGTTCAGTTTTTTGGTCCTGATGAATGCAAGGACGTAGCAGTCCGTACATTGCAGAAACATGTTGGCCATCCGACCCAACCTCAGGCAGTCTACATAATCAGACTGCTTTAGGTCGCACATAATTTTAATCTTGGTGCTTAAGGCACGCACAGAATAAATATCGTCTTGTGCCTATTCTAAACCAATTTTAATACACTATTTTTTCTTGGGTTCTCCTTTTTTCCACTCACTTTTCTTCGCACTGCACACCCCAGTCCCATGTATTTGTCCACTCATTACCATCGAGTGGTAAACCACACTGTTAGTGTTCATACCCTCTGAGGAACCCCCTAACCACCGGGTTGACCTCTGAGTGTGACACTGATTTTCTCAGACGGGTGGTTCGGATAAAATCCCAAATGATGAAGGGCGGATCCGAATGGTGACTGATGGGTTATTTCCTCATCCTTTGAGAATCTCCTGTGTTGCATTGTTTTAGCGGTGCGGGTGATTTGGGTTACTTCTTTATACTCCTGGGCGTTTTTCTTTGAGACCCTCTGGTATCTAGTGTTATTTACAAGTTCTCTGGGGATTGAATCCAGATTGTGGTCTATAAACTTCCCCTAGGTCCTCCCCCATCGTAGTGTATTTGCAGTTTAGTCACAACCATGACACAGCTCCAGAAATGCATGGGGCAAGCCTATCCCTGTGGTACTGCGTCTCCCTTACGCCTGCCATCATGCTGGCGTAAGGTACTGATGTAGTGCCATTCTTGAGGGGTGTCAGTTGCGCGCTTAGGTGTCATCGTCTGTAAGCGCTGGCGGAGTGGTGGTGCTGAGGGAGTTGACAAGACATACTTCAGTGGCCTTGATCCAGCTGGCAGGGGGATGTTGATGGCGGCTGTATAAGGTGGGCATGGTGAAGACGTGATATATACAATGATGGTCGGTCCAGGAGAGTCCGGTAGTGCGGCTGTCGTTGAAGGTCCACATGGTAGAGGAGATTTGCTCGACCTTGTGTCCTGCTATGTGGCTTGCTGCAGTGACTAGCTGCTTGAGTCTGTTGTTGAGGAGCTACCCCAGGAGCGGGTAGAGTTCTGGTCTCTGGAGTTGTCCAGGTGGAACTTGATTTGGTCAAGTAGGATGTCGTCGGTGGATGGGAGAGCCTGGTGTGCAATGCAGTCTACAATGATATCGGAGAATTGGTGACCATGCCCGGGGGGCCTGCAGAAGAGGGTGCCGCAGAGGATGGGGTTGGTCCTGATCTGGTAGTTGAGGTGTTCCATGGTCACCGTTGGGCTATTAGAGTGCGTGTTCAGTCGGAGTGTGCTTCTGTAGGTGATGGCAATGCCTCCTCCTGGATGGTCGGGGTGGTACTTGCAGGTGATTTAGTAGCCGTCAGTGATGGCGATGTTCGGTCCAGAGCAGATGTTGTCCCTGGCAGGTGATGTTGCATCCAGGGTTGAGGGCGAGGAGGGTTCTGGCACCGTAGGGGTGGAGTGTCTGAGAGGAAGAGTCCTCGGTGCTGAGCGCGGTCCAGGGGCAGACGGACGCAGACGGGCTTGCCTATGGCTTGCCTTTGGCACGGGAGACGCCCAATACACCACAGGCATTACATCTTAATGTGTGGTGTTTTATGGGGTAAAATGTGAAAATTGGGGTGTGTTTCGGGGTCAGTCATGAAAATTGGGGTGCGCATTTAGGTCAAATATGAAATTTGGGGTGTGCATTTGGGTCAAATATGAAATTTGGGGTGTGCATTTGAGTCAAATATGATTTTTAGGGTATGTTTTGGGGGCTCAAGGATGAATTCTAGGGTTCAGGGTTTGCTTTGGGGTGCAAGGGTCAGTTTTAGGGTTGCACCGACTGAAATGGGAATAGTAATGTTTACATCTTCGCAATCCAACACCTTCCCTACTGTTGTAATATGCCTAGTATTAGTATGCATTGTAATAGAATGCGATATAATGGTTGAAACTCCATATATACCTTTGGCACACCATTGGTACGCCTGATGCGCATGGCTGCACAGTTGCCACCATTGAGAAGTGCTGTGGAGGGACTGGACAGCTGGGAGGTGGGAAACACCGGAAAGAACAGTGGATGGGGCGTGGATGCAGAGGTGTGTGTGTGGGCAGGTGTTGTAAATATTTAGATGAGAGAAATCTTACCCAAAGGCTGGGTCCCGTGTCTTAGTTGCTCCTGCTCTGCTGAGTCTGCTTCCAGGAACAGGGTGTAGGAAGCCAGGCACACTCCCCTAAGCCAATCACGATGCTGCAATGCGGCATTGGGATTGGTCATTGGCGCTGGGACGAGTCGTTCAGCCAGGGGCTGGAGGTGTTGGCATGTTCTTCATACAGGCTGTAATGCAGCCAGCATTGCGAACAGGTCAGTGCGCATGACTGCTTTGTGAGGCCTGAGCAGGCTGATCAAACAGTCACTGCACACTTGAATGGGAGCATGCCACTCCGCCCCTGCCCTGCTCCGTGAGTGGAGCAGCCCTACCCACCCTCCCGCCCACATAGGAAACATGTCACAATAACATCAGGAAGTTATCATCATGTGATGATTGTTCCTATTCTTGCACTGCTTAGACGCAGTGGGGGGGACGCTCTTCCGCCATATCAGATGAATCAACACTAGGGGTGTGTTTTCTACTGGTGCTAGGCCTAGGCGACTCGGCCCCTGGGCTTTCTCCGCTACGTGTCCTACCTTCTCCTTACATGGACATTGAGACAGTGGTGCAATCCGCTAAACTCTCTCCAATCTGTGACTCACCTAGTAGGAGGCTCAGCCAGGTGGGGTTTCACAAGCATGGATACAGCAGTCGCCGCCAAGTCCGCCGGTGAACCTCCAGATGCAGTTGATGCAGCAGGGCCCCCTTAGGCGTTAACTTACAGCGTTCTGCAAAACAAGTTTGGTGCAGCTCTTAGGCCGCATCCTCCACAGCGTCCAGCCAGTGCAACCTCATTCAAGCAAGCCGGGCCGACGACGGCTGAAATGCCAGAAACCAGTCCCCGGTAGCTTGTCTCCTTTCTGGTGAAGAATTGGCTTGGTAGTTTAGTCTGCCCTGTTCCCATGATGCACTGGGCCAGGGACAGACTGATTTGCATATAGCCAGGTTCTGAACTGGGATGGTGCAGTGAGATAAATAACGGTGATGGATCAAGCCCTGATCTTTGGACTGGGTAAGAGTGGTCTGTTTAATTCAGACACTCTGTTCATCACCACCCCCTTTTCTGAATAGTGCAACCTCATCCGGCATGTGATGCCGAGAGGTGCCGCCCACCGTTAGTAATCCTCTCTGTGCATCCCGATGTAGAGGTGGATCATAGTATGTGATGCAGACTTCCCTACGGGGTGTGCAGAAGCGCCTCCACCATTCACAGCTACAAGGGGCGCGAGGCGGTCTTCTCACACACGTCAGCAACGTGCCTCCATGCGACCGGCCAGACTTCACCACCAGGTACAGGCAATCGTCACACCTCAATGTCCACCACCACGGCTCATCGACTCCACAGCTCCTCCGCATCCCACTCCAGGCTCCAGACCGAGGTCCACCGAGGCATCCAGGCTCTAGATGCAGGCCCAGTGAAGCATTCAGGCTCCAGATGCAGGTCCAGCAAGGCATCCAGGCTCCAGACGCAGGTCCAGTGATGCATCCAGGCCCTCATCCTGGTCATCCTGGATGTTGGGGGGTGCTTGAGGGTGTTGTTGATGTGTGCTGCACTTGGGTATGGCTGCTCCATTCTACATTTCATTTTTTTGTGCCTTTTGTCTATTGGAGGTCGACTGTTAGGCAATTTTTTCCACTAGAGGCAAAATAAAACTCACGTTTTGCTGCCAAGGGCCTTTTGTTGGTTTTCGCCCACTAACGCCAGAATTCCTATCGTCATCACACTAATGTTAGTGGCAGTTTTCATAGCTGATCCCTGAAGCTATCACCATGTAACGACATCTTGTAGATATGTCGCTAACAAGGCGATAGTTTTCAGCGGTACACAGCGGTAAGAAAACTGCCGCTAACTAGTGTTAGTGGTAGTTTTCCCTAGTCTTTGTACATATGCGTTATGATTTGGGCTTCCGGGGCTCTTTCAATGCATGCTTATTACTATTAAAAGTAGCACAGGAATATTACTTTTTAAAAACTCAGTGAAATCTTGCTTTAATATGTCACACAGCCGTTCTATAATCTGAGCTATCTTACTCCATGGTGGAGTAATGCCAGAACGTTGCTTCAAGAAAGTGAGCTTTAAAAATCATGCCCTTGTTTTATTAAATGGTATGGGCCCTTTTTATGTGTGGCTTATGAGTATTATAAGTTGTACGGCAATGCTGCTTAATTGTTTGTTAATGAAAACCTGATTTAATATGTTGGGCAAAATGGATTTGAAAGTGACGTAAAAGTGCCAGTGCAACTTGTAATTTAAAAGAAAAATTTGTGCTCTGCAATTGCTGTTTCCTATAGCATTTTGTTCTTAAATACAGAGGAATTAAGTTATTAACAGACAGTTTGTAATCCTTTTATTTAAGTTTCAAATCCACTTCTATTACGGGATGTGTATAAATATATTCATTAATCGTTGGAACTACGGATAGCTAGCTACTTATATAATGTTGCGTGCTATTTGTTTGATGCATGGGGTGCTCCTAGCAGCAGGCGCTCAATCCACTAAAATAGCTCTCTCAGTGGTGATGTAATGAAGATGTATGTTTATCTTTTTCTGAAGGATACCCTTCCTTCTAAGAACATGGTTATTAAAAACAAGTCTCCCTTTTATGAGTATAAAACGTCGTAAAGGAATCCAGCTTCCTTTTTGTCATAACTACACCTTACTATACTCTACTTCAATGCCATATAAAAGTCAGGTACTACATTAAGGTTGTAATTCCTTTAGTTATTACTTCAACATTCATCACAACCAAAACAACTAATAATAGTTTTACAACTATTAGCAATCCGGTTACAGATCAGCATAAACTAACAAAAAATTTAAAAATAAGGGTTATACAAAGATGTCAGAATGATGTACAGGTGAGCACTAGAACCGTGCACTGGACGCAAGTGGAGGGAGCTAGCCACCGGACACCACATCTGGTCAGGGAAGGGGGCGGGCGTTAGCATACATTCCCAGGAAGAGGAAGTTAGGGCCTGCGTTAAATGCAAGGCTGTACATTGAATAAAAAAGAATTGCAGATACATGCGTTGTGGCTGCTCTTTGGGTGTTGGGTGCAGAGCAGGACATGACATTTGGCCACGAAGGTGGGATCTACAGACAGGCACCAAACGCAAGTGCACCATGTCTCTCCTACAAGCACAAATCAAGATGGTGCCAGGAGCCCACCCTGGTCCATCTGTGGAAGAAAAGAAGCAATTTCAGGAGCCAACCCCGGTTGCACAAATCAAAACTGTGTCAGGAGCCCATCCTGGTCAAACTGTCCAAGCCAAAGAAGAAGTTACATCAGGAGTCTACCCCGGTCACACAAATCAAAACGGACCCTGGAGCCCATCTTGGACCATCTGCCCAAGTAAAAGAAGAAGTGATGGTGGGAGCCCACCCAGGTCGCACAGCGTGGAGTAAGCAGCGGAGTGAATAAGGTAAGCTATGCAGCGCGCTGTCCAATAAAGAAAAAATAACACTCCCTGGGCCTCCCAACAGCAAGATGTGCACACCGTTTATGGCTACAGCCACTTGCGGACAGAGCCGCCCGAGTCTCCTGCGAGGATTTCAATCACAAACTGAAATCTCACAAGATCTCGGCGGCCATTGCAAGGTCAGGCGCAGCAACCAATAGCAAGGCACAAAGCACTGGCAAGCATTTTGGGGTCAGGCAAGGAAAAAACACAAAAGAAGGCCAAATTTCGCGAGATCTCAGCGGCCATTTTAGAACCAATCGGAGGAGCCAATTAACAAGGAGAAAGCCCCAGCAGCCATCTTAATGTCAGGCACAGTACTGTGTGAACAAATGCGAGTACAGAGGAAACCGAACAAAAAGGCCCACCGGAAAGTAAATAAAGAAAACAGATCTACACAACCATAGCAAAGACAGAGGAACGAAATGAAAGCACAACTACAAGCGCAATTTTCCACAGGCCACTTCCTTTTGACCTCTCTGACTCTCAGACAAAAGGCACTCGCTGGGAGAAATGGATCAGACAGTTTGGACGGTACATGTGGGCCACATGCAAACAAAACACAGATGAACAAAATGGGATCTGTTTTTAAACTTCATGGAAGATGAGGTTGAAGATCTGCTCGTAACATTCCTGCCAGAGGCAATCACCACAAACAAAGGCCTAATAAAGTGTCACCTCAACAGATTTGACCCCCAGGGGTATATAGACATTGAATGATACACATTCAACAGAGCATGCCGAGTGGCAGAGGAGTCCCTTGATGACTTTGCGATCAAATTGCACAAACTGGTCACATACTGCGGATTTGATCAATTCAACAATGAGGAAGCAATACGACCGCAGATAATCGAGAGCTGTCAGTCAGTTAACTTTCAGACAAGAATATAACAGGAACCATACACATTGGACGAGATACAGGCAATATCTCGCACAGAGGCCAGAGCCACAGCCCATGTCAGGCAGATGGAAAATGGGAGAGTGCAGGCGATGGAGCAAGCCAATCATATGGCTGAGAAGGCTAGGAGGCATGACAAAACACCACTGCCATGGAAGCAGACACAAGATAGGACTTGATATTTTTGCGGACTGGAATTCCTGTATATTGGTGTCTGCACTGTCATGGGACACAAAAGATAAAAATGCAATTGTGAAAACCACTTTGCGAGTGTCTGCATGGAGGATCAGTTCAAAGCGGAGCGAGGGCAACCAGCTAATCAACAATGTCAAGCCGATACGCACAGCACATGGACATACAAAACCGCAGCCAGTCAGCTAACTCTGATGGAGCAAATGCTTGTGAGATCACAGAACAGCTATACCTAATGTCAGAGATTCTAGCACAACGTTGCACTCCAAAATAGATCCAGCTCATGGACAAACCACAGATACAGAAGACAGCGACAGTCGACATTAAGGTTGAATATCACACAATGAGCTTTGTACTAAGTACGCGAAGTTACCCATGCTGTCGTACATGGGTGCAGCCATCTTGTTTTCAGTGTTCGCGTTGCGTATTTCCGTTTCCAGGCGCCAGTTGCATGCTCGCGTTGTGCATTTCCTACGTGCGGGACGCAATTACGTGTTCGCGTCCGTTTTTGCGTGCTCGCGGGGGAAATATCACACAAACTTACACAGGCGACCGCAATGGGCGCGGCCATCTTGTGTTTCATTCATTGTTATGGTTCTGAGCTTGCTTTTTTAATCCTCCCTTAATATTTGCAATCCTTTGTTTCTTTTGAACTTTGTTTTAATTTTTTTTACTCATTATCTATCTGCTCACTCACTCCTGACCAAAAACCACAGAGTCTATGTAAGTTTTAAAGCTTTATTAAAAGTAAAACAAGTAGCTCTGTGTGTACTCTGTAAAAATTTTAATTGTGCATTATATAAAAACATTTATTAAAATCAATTTCATATAACAAAATGAAAAATCTTGCTCTTGTTCGTAGAAGGGAAGCTTCTGTCTGTTATGAGAAAAAGGTGCGTGTTAAAAAGCAAGCATTCATCAGTTGTGTCAAATAGTGTAGCATCACATGTTATGGCTAAGCATGAATAAAAAACACCCTTCCCTGAAGAAAGGGAAATTTTTAGTTTAGACTTGAGAGTCACAAATTATTAAATTTGTTTATGTAGTACTAGTAACTTTTTTTCATTCCTAGACAAAATAGGGAGTGGTGTATATGGCATCTAAAAATATTAAATGTTTTTTCTAGGTGTAACACCATCGGCACAGCCAACCACCAGTGCCGGGGCCAGCGCGGAGGTGGGCACTCCAGTGTCAGATGCGGTTGCCACAGCCAGCAGGAACTGCTGTGGGGGACGCCACGGTAGTGGTGGGCATTGGTAAGCTATTCTATTCCTTACTTATTGAAATTGCAGAGTGGGCTCTCTGCAGGGGTGTATATGTTGTACAGTACAAGTACACTTTACTGTTAAGAAGACTTACAAATTTAGAACTAAGTTTTTGTCAACCAGGTAGAAGACAGTCACCCTTGACTTCTCATTAGCAATAGCGGCTGGAGTTGACGAGTAACCAATGGCCTCCTCTAAATTTGACTGCAACTCAGCTGTGAAAGTTTTATCGAGAAGCCAAGTCAGATCAGAAATGAACTTGATGGATGGGATGAACGAAAAGGGAAAGAAGGGTGTAAGGAAGGACGAGCGAGTGAAAATTAATGACTGGCAAAGAATGATATTTGTTTTTGAATGCTGCCCGAGGTGGCTGGGAATCTGATGCATGGTCTGTTGAAGGCTGAAGCAAGGATGGGTGGAAGGAGAAAGAAAAGAGGTCTTCCTGGGTGGGTGAAACAGAAACTGTATGTGTGCGCAATATATCCTTTGGTTCAAATTCAAATGCAAGTCAAGCACGGATGCATGGCTGGCGTTTTACAAAAAAAAAAGCAAAAGGTTGTTTTTCGGTGGGAAAAAGTAAGGTTTGTCCAGTTGAGAGTCAGACATTAAGTAGAATGATTGACATTTACTTTGAATGGATGGATGCCTGCCTGCCTGGATGATATCTTCCTCATAGTTAGCATAGGTGCATGTAGACAGAGTAGACGGTCACTGGATGAAGAGTGTTACTTTGAGCAGCATGTAACACTGCACATCCGTGCCAGAGTAGCAAAGTCGAGGAAAGTAGAAGTTGTAATTTGTCAGAATACTACCATGACTAGTAACAGTACTTTGCAAGCATAGCATATATCCGGTGATTACGGCGACCACTCACTCACTACTCTGTTAATAATTTTTTTTACAACTCTGTCATTCATGTGTGGCCTAACGGTGTTCACTCAATCAAAAACAAAGCACCTAAATGTCATCCCATATGTAAGCAAATATCCTGTGAAGGGATAGATGATCATATTATTCATCTTTTTCATTTTCCTTTTGGAGTAGTCAGGGGCAGGGTGAAAGTTAAATTAATTAAGCAGTAGCCCATGTAACAGAGTATGGCCAGTGCAACCCGTAATAGAAAAGTGAGAGCTTCACCACCTGCATGTACTGAACTGGTAACAGTAACGCAAGTCTGTGTCATCATGGATTGCGTCTGTTTTTTTCGGGTGTAAGTTGGCTGCGCTGGCATTATGCCGGCTTCCACAAGTTTACGTACCAATTTCGCTAAACAAGAGAGAAGAAGAAGACTGGTGTACTGTCTGAGTCTAATGTAGTGAGTCCATATATTGCTAGTAGAATTCCTGAAACTCCCACTAATGTTAGAGCAGAGGGCGACGAAGTGGGAGGTTAGATAGATACGTGCCACAAATGTTGTGTACTGTGCTTGCAAGTTGCTAGTGCTACTGTGACACAACTTTCTGCTGAATTATTTTGTGTTAATCTTAAAGAGATTTGGTTACATTATGTTTTTCTTCCTTTAAATAGATGCTCCTTCCAAACTAACAAGGAAGGAGTTGGCTAGACGGGCCCAGCAACGGAAGCTGGAGGCAATTGTCGCTGAATATCGGTGGCTGGTTGCCCAAGAGGAGGGGGACACGCAGTCGCAGTCGACTTCAACATCCACTACAGCTGCGTCTTCCTCCGCCCACCCTGGGTCATCCAGTCAGCGCAAGCCTTCAGCTGTACGGAGCCGTGGTCCCGCAGCCACCCTCCACCACAAAGCAGCAAAAAAATCAGCTGCCCCCCACAGCAGGTACAAGGTTCGTCTGCACCGCTTGACCTTCAGAGTGTCCAACCTTGAGCAGGAGGTGGCGAGGTGGAAAACCCTGCTCAAGGACCTCTGCAGAGAGCATCGTGAGCACCTGGCCAAAGGACCCTGCCAGCGGAAGTAGAGGAGAGACTGTCCCTTGTCCCTTTTTTAAAGACGTTTGGGGGGGGTGGGAATTGGGGGTTCGGGTTTTTGGACTTTGGGGACTGATTTGATTCATGGACATTGGTTGGGATTAGGGAGGGGGTGGGTTGGGTCTTCTTGTGGGATAGTTTATTTTTGTTAGGGCTCCAATAATGATTTATTTCCCTACTTAAACATAGCATATGCGTTTTTTTTTTACTGTTTTGTGGGGGAGGCGGGGGGGTTAACTGTACGTTTGTTTTCCTGAAACTTAACTGGCTGGTTGATTCAAATTGTCTAATCGCCCAAATTTGTACAAAAGTGCCACTGACAGAGTTAGTGAATTCAATTGTCCTACTACTTTACTAGTACTACCTTCAGTCTCTCCTCTCCTCTTACTCCATTATTCTTCCTCCCCCAAAATGCTTATCTTACCTGTGATTCGTGTTTGAGAATAGGGCTAGGCACAGGGCTGGGTGCATGGCAAATGGCGATTAAGGTTGGCTATGGAATCCTGGACAGATGAAATGTCATTGTTGTGGTGGTGGTAGTAGTAGTGGTACACACTGGCAGTAGTAGCATATGAAAAAAAAGGAAATGAAACATTGAGTGGCCTGAGCGTAGCATTAGAACAGTACGATAGATAGTACAGTACACAGTAAAAATAAATCCTCGGATTCCTTCACCATCCTTGAAATTGATTTTCTGTTGCTTTGACCTTATCCTCCCCAGCAAGTGTGCGGAATTATTGTTGTCATTTAGTCACACCTCAATGAAAACCACACAGCCCGGGGTAAGAGGGTTAGGGTTTGAAAATGGATGGGAATGTGGGTTTTTGGGAAAGTTTTGTGGAGAGAGGAAAAAAAACAGCATGTACAAACAACAAATGAAGAAAAACAAATCTTTGGATACGAAGATATCCATAAATATTTTAAGGGACATAAAGGAAGTGCACTACTGCATGCATGAAGTTGTTTGCTAAATGGATGGTTATGTTACTGAAAAGTAGTACTTACTACAACTTACTAACTATGAAGAAACATTATTTGACAGTACAGGGCTGCAGTAATTACGCAATTTCACTTGCCTATCTGCCCTCAGAGAGAATAAGCACTTAGTACATTAAATTAGTTTTAAAAATAGCAAGAAACGTATCAAATAGCTGGAGGGATGAATTTGAAGCAGAGAGCCAACAAACGCACAGAGTCACACTCATAGAAGTTCACAACAATAACATTATTTTAAAGATTAGGAGAAGTGAAGAGGATACTATAACTGTATGTTGTAGTTGTCCATTTTCAATTTGGGAAATTGCATACATCCAGCCATTCCTCTTATTCGCAGTACTCCTCCATTTTGTAAGACGCTCCATCGATCAATCTTGGTGATCAGACAGACACACTGTCCACTGCCTGCCTGGCATATGCGGAATTGCGGATCGCTAATGGTAAGCCTGAGTTCATTGTTTTTCCCATCGCACAGAGTAAAAGCTGGACTGTAATTGTTGATGGAAAAACAGGAAGTGATGTTAAAAAACACCACGGAGAAAAAAATATAAGGTACGGTGTGGAGTGCAAAAATAACACTTTCAGTTTCAAAGGCGGCAGTAGTATTACATACAAGCATCATTTCTAAAGTGCATACCCTGAGTCTCCTTTTCAAGGATAGTAATTAGCACACAGCACAGCAGGCAAACTCAATGTTGTTCATGCAGTCGCAGTCAACACACACAGTGAGTCCAAGGACATTTTGCATATTAAAAAATGCAACGTAGTGGCCCCTGCAGTAGAAGTACAATTTGAATCAAACAAGGTAAAAAAAACAGAGTAGACTTGAGTTACATTTAGTGTGTAAAAAATTAATTAATAACAGAAGACATATGATGATTCATTTCATGCACAACAAACAAAGAGCAATTGCTTTCATCAGAGCCAGACAGCCAGTGCTGTCCACTGCATGCCATCTAATTATTCATTACCTGTTCCACTTTTCGTCCGCATCTTGTTCTTAAAGTGAAGGCCCACAGGGCAGCCTCTTGTGTCAATTTCAGAAGTCACTGTCAGCAATCAGCAATCAGCATATAGTCAGTAATTCCAGTCCCACTTCTTTTGAGGGGACTCATCTACGAAGCAACAGTTTCTTCATTCTGCGTAACCCAGCCATCTGCCTTGAGAGAAAAGGATAGGTGGAGTCTGGAGGAGGAGGATAAAGGAGCATGACTGAGTTGTGAACTTGTGAACTTCAAGATTGCAGACAGCGGCACCTTCAATAAGGAAATAAGACAAAGACAGTGCTGCTGATGGATTTGTTGTGATTAGAGTTTTGTTGTGGTAAAAGTTGCAAAACAAAGAAAGACACACAGGAGTAAAAGTGAATAAGGAGTCAGGACAAAAAAAAAAGGAAGTCAGTTTCAGGCCTAGGTGTCAGGGAAGTAGAGCTCTGTGAATTGAGGCGGGAGTAGGTCAGCTAGCAGAGAAGAACTTCCGTCACCTAAGTCGGTGTCCTCTTCTTCCTGCGTGGATTCACGTATTTTGTAATCTGGTAATCTGGTGGTATGAAGTGCTGATTCATCTTGATCATTGTTAACCTCTCCACATTTTTGGGTCCTTTTTGAAGTTACAATGGCACCAGCAGCATTGAAAACATGTTCAGAAGACACGCTTGCGAGTGGGCAATACAAATAATTTAGAGCCAGCTTGGTGATCAGTGGCCATTGACCCCTTTTCCCAAACCAATACAGCAATGGGTTGTGATCAATGTAGACCTCTGTTGGGTCATCCAGATAGGCCTGCACAATCCACTCAAGGTCATCCAGGGCTGTTCCACTTTGCGTTGCCTTTGCATCAGCACTGGAATGAGCAAACCCATGATGAGTTATCCAATCCGCTTCCAACAATATTATGGCTGGACCTGGTGCAGGTGAGGATGATGATACAGTTGCAGGTGTAGGTAACGGCTGTGAGGGAAAGTGACTGCCTTCGGCCACGGAAGTGGACCTTGACGCCGAATGGCCTGCTGCTTCAGTAGTACTTGTGGTGGTTCAATTTCCTGCCGCTCTTTTTCGAACCGAGTGGCTGACAGAGCTAGCCAATGTTTGTACTTTGAAACATCTGTTTCAGTAAAAGGAATTAATGCTTTGCTGGCCAATGCCTTTTTGTAACGTGGATCCAGAATAGTGGCACAAATGTAATGTTGTTCTGTATGTATTTTTTTAAGCCTTTCATTGTCAACTAGGCGGGTTAATAAGCTCTCCGCCAATGGATATGCGTCTTGCTTGTCAGTATCATCTTTGAACTTTGAATTCACCGCCTTCAGTTGGTGCTCTAGAATGTGCAAAAATGGGATAGCTTTGCCCAAAGTACAGTCCTCCCTGCTGACTTCACGCGTGAAGCCCTCAAAAGGAAGAAGCATGTCTGTCAGGTTTTTAACTAGGTCCTATTCCCCCAACTCTAGCCTCATGACTTTCATAGAAGAACCCAGTGCAAAGACATACTCATTGATTACCAAGCACTGCTCAGACAGACGCTCAAGCATGTAGAAGGTTGAGTTCCAACGTGTTACCACCTCCTGGATGAGTTCTCTGACTAGCACTCTACAGTCATGTTGAAGTTTCCTCAGCTGCTTCCGGGCCTTAAAAGAATGGCTGAAATGTGTGCAGATTCTACGGCAGGTGGTCAGTAACTTGCTGACTGTGTTTTCTTTTTTCAAGAAATCTTGAACAACAATGTTAATACTGTGCGCCAAACACTGCACTCTGAAATAGCTACCATCATTCATGGCCCTAACTATATTACTGCCATTATCCGTGGAAACATAACCAATCATGCGCTTTCTTGGATGCAGCCATTCAAAGGCATTACAGTTAAACTCCTCCAAAATATTTACTGCAGTATGAGATTTCTCCATGGCAAACATGGCTACTGTTACATGTTTCCGACTAGCTTGAAAAATTGTGGCAGTCTCAACATCTGCAGACAGCTTGTCTCTAACCCCTGCAAAAGAGACCCAGTGTGCTGTGATGCACATGTAATCAAGGGCTTGGCAACTGGTCCACATGTCTGTTGTCAGGTGGATAGTGTGAACAGCACTCTTCTGCAAAGCTGCCCCAATCACCCCCAGCACATCTTGATGTAGAGCTGGAACCGCAACTCTGGCAAAATAGGACCGGCTAGGAACCTTCCATTTAGGGAAGACTGTTGCCACAAATTCTCGAAAAACCCACCCCTTCCACGAAAGAAAAAGGGAGAAGGTCCAGCGCTAACATTTTAGCCAGCATTGCATTATAAAGACGTGCCGTTGGGTGGTTGCGTTCTAATGGCGTCTTCGACCAAAACATGCTTTTAATGGTGGTCTGGACCGTTTTCTAACGTGATGATGATGATCCAGACTTCTGCAACCCAGTTAGGCTCATTGATGTCCTTTTTTGCATTGGTGCCTCTCCCAGACTCTTAGTGTGCCTCATAGATGTTGCTGGGGTAGAGGGTGTGGGCACTACCACTGCAGTGCTGCTGCCAGAGGTACGGTGTGTACCAGAAAAAATGTCTGTCGCTCCTCCACTTCCCCCCTGCACGATCATCAGACCCTCGTCATCATCAGATGCAATATCAATGGATACATTTGGATTTGTTGTACTTTTGGCTTCCCGGATCTTACTTAGGTGCGCCTCCCACTGGATAGTGTGGTGTTTTTGGAGATGACCTCTCTGGCCTCAGGTACCATAGTTGGTACCTAGCTTAGCCCGACTAACTACAGTTTTACGAATCGAACAAACAACTAGGTTTTCCACCTTTTTGCTAATACTAAAGAAGTCCCAAACTGGGGAGTTTAGATTTCTGGTGGTGGTGGTGGAGGTGCTACTTTCAATGCCAGATGAAGTGGAGGATGGGCGTGGCTGAATCTGACTCTGTTGTGCACTTACAGTTACAGCACCACTACTTGAGGTAACGGAGTTCGAGCTGGATGGAGGTCCCTGTCTTCTGAAGAGAAAATATGGCAGCTGTAGGCCGTTTTGGTGTAGTAGTTACCTGTGTTGGTGGTGGTACCAGTGCCACGCCGCCCACATCCCGCTCAGCAGCAATTCGGGATAGGGTAAAAATGTCTGTCTGCTGCATGCCCGCTGGGGCTGGAGTGACGACTGTGATGACTGGGTCATCATTGTCAGACTGTTCATCAGCAGCAGAATACACAACTTCTTGCACTTCTTGCTCGTCGTCATCACCCATAAGTGAAAGCCTTGCGGGAACCTTCCTTTTAGGCTTAGCTACCTTTGTCGGCTCATGGCGTGCCTCCCTCTCAGACTGCATTGGTGGGTTCCAATCAAGATCTAGATCATCAGAAGGAAGAGGGCTTGAAGAATAACTTGTACTAGCCCTCCTTGACCTTTATCTTGCTGGGGATCTGGAAGACAATAGATCATCAGGAGGAGTGGCTTGATCGGATGATACCTCCGCTTGAATCAAGATTTACTGATGTGCCCCTACTTCTGGAGGAACAAGCATTGTGGGCAGTTGTGCCTCTCCATGCGCCTCTCCAGGCGCCTCTACTTGCGCCTCTCCATGCACCTCTACTTGCACCTCTACTTGCACCTCTACTTGCATCACTCCTTGCGCCACTCCTTGCACCTCTCCTTGCGCCTCTCCTTGCGCCTCTCCTTGCGCCTCTCCTTGTTTGATATGTGGTTGTCGTTGCGGCTGTGGTTGAACACTCGTCAGATGAGTTACACCCTCCGTTGATTGGATGCTACTTCTTGCGATGAGTCACTGGCAACATCACTGGTCGATGGTGATTGAGCAATTAAAGTGGCTGCCTCTGCGTCACTCATGGCCTTGGGCCTAACTTGGCGTGGTGGTACTGAGACCAATGAAGCTGAGGTGCTGCTCCCCGCTTGGTCCCCGGTAGACACCGCTGCTGCAGGCGTAGTATTTTTTCCCCAGAAAAGTGTCTGTTGGCACACCAGTCTCCTTGGTAAGTGGCGCCACTTGCTTCTTCTGCTACTTCTTTCTGGCAACTTTCTTTGTAGAGGAGCTACGGCCACCTTTCTTTGGTCCCAACTTCTTCAGATGTCAGAACAGCAGGCCGCAGTTGCACAAGTTGCAGAGTTGTCTGTGGCCACACGTGATGTCACGTGACGTTGTGCTGCACACACCGCAGCAGGACTTCTTCCTGGCACTGATGATGAACGATGGGGATGATTTGTGGTTCTCTTTGTACACCTAAAAGCAAAGGAAGCCAGAGGAACATCAGTTAAATAAATGTTGCATATGTCGTGCTTCAATTAATATTTACAACTAGGCATTTATTATTATTACAACACACCCAAAAACCGAAGGACCAAAAATAAAAATTGCAATTATTTCTAATCAAAAATGGATGTTTACATTAATAGAAGAGATATCACACAGAGAGAGTTGTTTCATGCACCACTGAGTACCCCTGGGCATAATGGATGAAAGGAGGCAGACTGGGTGCAGGCATATGCACAAAGCACACTGCCTGGCTTCAAATATGGCCCCTTAACCCCCAACCACATGGCTAGGCCTGGATCAGGCCTCAAAATGGCCCCCACCCACATGGCCAGGCCTCCAAATGGCCCCCACCCACATGGCAAGGCCCCAACAACACCCCAAAAAATCGAAAAAACACACTAAAATCACCACAATCCAATGCCATCCATGCCCTAAATAATGTTTAAATTCAAGAGACCCCACAGAAAGACTTGGTCCATGCACCACTGAGTACCCCTGGGCATAATGAATGAAGGCAAGGCAGACTGGGTGCAGGCCTATGGCACAAAGCACACTGCCTGGCTTTAAATTGGCCCCTTGACCCCCAACCACATGGCCAGGCCCAAACAACACCCCAAAAAATTGAAAAACACACACAAATCACCACAATCTAATGCCATTCATGCCCTAAATGATGTTTAAATTCAAGAGACCCCACAGAAAGACTTGGTCCATGCACCACTGAGTACCCCTGGGCATAATGGACGAAAGCAAGGCAGACTGGGTGCAGGCCTATGGCACAGAGCACACTCCTGGCTTCAAAATGGCCCCTTGACTCCCACCCACATGGCCAGGCCCTGGACCAGGCCTCAAAATGCCCCCCACCCACATGGCCAGGCCCTGGACCAGGCCTCAAAATGGCCCCCAACCATATGGCCAGGCCCCAACAACACCCCAAAAAATTGAAAACCCCACACATAAAAAATCACCACAATCCAATGCCATCCATGCCCTAAATGATGTTTAAATTCAAGAGACCCCACAGAAAGACTTGGTCCATGCACCACAGGAGTACCCCTGGGCATAATGTATGAACACAAGGCAGACTGGGTGCAGGGCTATGGCACAAAGCACACTGCCTGGCTTCAAAATGGTCCCTTGACCCCTACCCACATGGCCAGGCTCTGGACCAGGCCCCAAAATGACCCCCACCCACATGACCAGGCCCTGGATCTCAAAATGGCCCCGACCCACATGGCCAGGCCCCAAAAACACCCCAAAAAATCGAAAAACACACAAAAAGCACCCCAATCCAATGCCATCCATGCCCTAAATGATGTTTAAATTCAAGAGACCCCACAGAAAGACTTGGTCCATGCACCACTGAGTAGCCCTGGGGATAATGGATGAAAGCAAGGCAGACTGGGCGCAGGCCTTTGGCACAAATCACACTGCCAGGCTTCAAAATGGCCCCTTGACCCCCACCCACATGACCAGGCCCTTCTTGCCATGGGCCAGGCCTCAAAATGGCCCCCACCCATATGGCCAGGCCCCTACACCCCAAAAAATAACAAAAAAAACACACAAAAATCACCACAATCCAATGCCATCCATTCCCTAAATGTTGTTTAAATTCACTAGACCCCACAGAAAGACTTGGTCCATGCACCACAGGAGTACCCCTGGGCATAATGGATGAAAGCAAGGAAGACTGGGTGCAGGGCTATGGCACAAAGCACACTGCCTCGCTTCAAAATGGCCCCTTGACCCCCACCCAATGGCCAGGCTCTGGACCAGGCCTCAAAATGGCCCCCACCCACATGGCCAGGCCCTGGACTAGGCCTCAAAATGGCCCCCACCCACATGGCCAGGCCCCAACAACACCCCAAAAAATCGAAAAACATACAAAAGTCACCCCAATCCAATGCCATCCATGCCCTAAATGATGTTTAAATTCAAGAGACCCCACAGAAAGACTTGGTCCATGCACCACTGAGTACCCCTGGGCATAATGGATGAAGGCAAGGCAGACTGGGTGCAGGCCTATGGCACAAAGCAGACCGCCAGGCTTCAAAATGGTCCCTTGACCCCCGCACACATGGCCAGGCCCTGCCTGCCCTGAACCAGGTCTCAAAATGGCCCCCACCCACATGGCCATGCCCCAACAACACCCCAAAAAATAGAAAAACACACTAAAATCAGCACAATCCAATGCCATCCATGCCCTAAATGATGTTTAAATTCAAGACACCCCACAGAAAGATTTGGTCCATGCACCACTGACTACCCCCTGGGCCTACTGGCTGATGTGGCTTTACACGCAACCTCAAAAGTTTAAAAAAAATCCACATAAAACAGTGAGCTATTCAATACCATGACATAAATGATATTTAAGTTCATCAAAACTCACGGGAACAGTTGTATCATGCACCCATGACTAACCCTGGGCCGACTGGATACTGTTCCTACCCACAATATATATTTTTTTAAGTTGTGAAAAAGCTTAAAAATTGTAGTTGCAGCTACTGCAATGCCCCAAACTAACAACACCAACTTACTTGTAAAATCTCAAATCCAAAAGTAATCCAAAAGTCAGCCAAACAAAAAGTCCTCAAATACAAATATCCACCAGCAGCCACAAAAAGTAATCCTTCCAGCTCCAGATCCAAATGAAAAGTGACCAGGACATGGACAAAGCACTGGGAGGAGCCTGCTGGACAGGAACAGGAAGTTGGAGACTCTGGGGCACTTCCTTCTTGCACCCCCCCCCCCAAAAAATGGACTCCTTGCACAGCCAAATTTGAATCTGAGGCGTTATTCTGATACAAATCATAATTTTCAGAAGGTTTATGGCGCAGCGCACTCAAACTGGGAGGAAAAACAACTCGGCGAACTCAGAATCACGGTAAGTCAATGCCACGCGCGCGAGATTGTATTTTTGAAGCGCGACCAAGCAAAAAAATCCACCAGCTTGCGAATTTTTTTACAAGTTTCCGCGATTCGCGGACCGCGAAATTGCCAAAAATTCACAAATTCCGAGAGCGGAACGGGTTTTCAGCCCACACTTACTTTGTACTATACTGTGGTGCAACATGCAACATAATGTGCATATAGAATATTAGAAGAAGAAACATAAGCCACCGCTGTCACCCTCCACCATTGATGTCTTCACATGGGGTTCAAGGAAACCAGTGGTCAACATAGGGAAATTTGCAGAGATACTAACCTACAAGGCACCGTCTGAAAAAGAATAAGTACATGTCTTACGCGGAGACATCCCTGCACCATGTCTACTAAGCAATGTCACAGCTCAGGTGATGGGCCTCAAAGCCATGACATATCACATGTCGGAGCAGCACATCATTCTGAGGAAACACCCTGCAATACTACAAGGACTAGGGAAACTGACAAACATACAAATAACACTGCATACCAACGAAGCCCTCAAGCCAGTAGCTCAACATCACAGAAGAGTGCCGGTGCACCTACAATCACAGGTGTAAGATGAATTAAGCCTACTAACACAAGACATCATAGAGCCAGCGGATGGACCAACCCCATGAGTATCTCTGATAGTAGGGGTACCGAAGAAAGACTCAACATAAATATGCATCTGTGTTGACATGCGCATACCAAACACAGCAATTGAAAGAGAAAGGCTCCCAGTGCCTCACTTGAACGACATGATCAGCTGTTTCACCAGAGCCTGCATATACTCAAAATCAGATCTGTTCAAAGGGTAACATCAATTGGAGTTTGATCCGCAATCAAGTTAGATGACGACATTTTCAAAACACATGGTCTTTTTTGCTACACACAACTAAGTTTTGGAATTTCATCTGCAGCGAAGATCTTTCAAGAAACGGTGAGGCAAGTGCCTGTAAAAAAACAGCATAAACTACAGTGACAACATCCTTGTATTCAGTCACTCGAATGAGGAGCACCACAAGGCCCTACGAGAAGTCTGCAGCCAGATACAACTCGCTGGCCTGACTCTGAATGAGGACAAATGCGAACTGGGGAAGGGAGAACTAGTGCTCTTTGTCCACATTTTTTCACGGAAAAGAAGGAGACCACACCCCAGCAAGGTAGAAACCCTGCAAAAAACAAGGCCTCCAGCAGACGTAGCGGAAGTGAGATTATTTCTTTGGATGGCGAGCTACCGTGCTAGCTACTTTAAGGACTTTGCTACAGTGAGTACCCGACTTTGTGAATTATCAAAACAGGGCCAGTCCTTTCTCCGGAATGCGACAGGGCTTTTAAAGACATCAGGCATGCAGTCACAGCAGTGGACCACCTTGCCTACTTCGACACATCCCTATGCACCAAGCTCACTGTTGACGCCAGCACGGTGGGGCTAGGAGCCATTCTTGAACAACACATGCCAGGAAGAGATTGTCATCTTTGCAAGCAGGAGCTTGTCAGATGTAGAAAGGGGCATACTCGCAACCAGAAAAGGAGAGGCTAGCAGTAGTGCGGCCTTGTGAACACTACCACATGTTCATCTATGGGAAGCCATTCACCATTTTGACAGACCACCAAGCACTAGTGGAGATATATGGAAACCCCAATGCAAAAATTCCACCGTACATAGAAAGATGGGGAATACGCCTCATGGACTATGCCTTCATAATAGTGGGCAAACCAGGAAAAGAGCATAACCCTGCAAATTACATGTCACGGCATCCCCTAACACGTGCACCAGAGACCACGTCCATGGCTGGGGAGTACCTCAACTTTGTGCTGCGACATAACACACTTGCCCCAATAGCAATTGATGAACTGTTGCAAGAGCCAATGGATAATGCCAGGCTACAAGCAGTCAAAAGCACAACACAGCAACATAGGTGGAGACATGTAAACAACAGCAGCCCATTGAGTGTAGGAGTAAGAAGGGAAGGAATGCTGGTGTTTAAACAAATATGAGAGGAGCTGTCTGAAACTGAATGAGGAATTTTACTTGGAGGACCAAGGATAGTGATACCAGATACCAGATACACTACAGTGGTAGACCGTAAGCCTGGCCCATGAGTCCCATAGGGGCATAGTGACAACAAACGAAATGCTAGGAGAAAAGGTATGGTTTCCGGGACTTGATAATTTGGTGAACACAATGGTGAACTGTCACTTATGCCAGATAACTGGAAGGCCAGCAAAGCCAGAATAACTATGCTTGTCTTCCCCCCAGGCAGTGTGGATGACAATGGCTGCTGACTTCTATTGATCGCTGGAAGCCGGGGGCTACCTGCTAGCAGTCATCGATGAATACACATGGTTCCCCATAGTACACAAGTGCAATCAACATCAGCAACAGTGACCTTACCAATACTAGATGACATATTTGCAGGCTGTGGCACCCCAAAGACACTGAAGACAGATAATGGAACACCATTTTCAGGTGAAGAATTTTGCAGGTTCATGGTGTACCTGGGAATACATCACAGGATAATAACACCTTTGTGGCCACAAGCAAACAGCATGGAAGAAAGGTTCATGGGCATCATTAAAAAGTCCATCCAAATGCGAAATTGGCGCAGATCTCAGTGGGCCAAGCATTGTGCCAAATACTGCGAGAATACTGCAGCACCCCACACAGTTCCAGGAGAAGATGCCCAGCAGAATTGGTGCTGGAGAGAACAAGAAGAACGAGGTTGCCTCAACTGGAGGTAAAAGCACCCTCTGAACACAGCAACATTGCTAAAAGAGATCAAGAGGCATAGATGAAGATGAAACAGAATGCAGATGCATGGCTTCATGCCAGAGCATCTGCATTGAAGCAAGGTGGCCTAGTACTAGTGTGCCAATGCCAATCATGGAAGTCAGACAGTTGCTTCTCGAATGAACCTCTAACGATAACAAACATGAAAGGGCCCATGATAACAGCAACATCAGGACCTTACTACATCACCAGAAATAGCGCTCACACTTCAAAAGACTCAGAACATCAGATGATAGGGAAGGAGAGTCAGTGCCAAGGAACAATGCACCGTCAATAAAAGATGAAGTAGAGGAAAACTTGGAAGGAGTACCTCTCAGCAGCAAAGAACTAGACAGAGCTGGAGATACAGGGTGGGAACCAAGTGAAGAAACAGAAATGTCCTGCCCAAATAGAGTGTGCACAAGACCAGAAAAGCTCATTGAGGAATTATGATGATGGGACAGAAGGCTGCCAACTTTATAGACGAAGCAAAAAACTATCATCGCTGTTGTCAGGACAATTAGTGTGTTTTTGGTTTGTGACTGGGTTTTTCTTTTCTTCTCTTTTTGTTATACCTCTTTCGCTCGTCTCCTCCTTTCTTGTTTTCATGCCCTTGGTTTCTTTTCCACAAAAGGGGGAGATGTTGGAGTGATGTGCAGGTGGGCACCAGGACCCTGCCCTGGATACAAGAGGAAGGAACTAGCCACCGGACACTACTTCCAGTCAGGGAAGGGAGACGGGGCATTAGCATACATTCCCAGGAAGAGGTAGGTAGTGCCTGTGAGCACTGTGAAGCTGTACAGTAAATAAAGAAAAATTGCACATACCTGCGTTGTGGGTGCTACATGGGTGTTGTGTGCAGAGCGGGACACTACAAAAGGCGAGACCTTTTGGCTTTGCCAATGCTTGTTTAAGCTGTCCGTGTTAGAAAACCCTACTTGGTATTCTTTATATGTTGCACAGCGTGGCGTGACCATTTGAACGTCACCGGCCTCCTGGCCGGATGCTATGAGAAGTGGGCAAGGAGAGAATTGTAGGGATCCGCCTAACGCGGTAAGGTCACTCACCATATTGTGAAGTTCAACACCATGAGATTTTTTAATTTGTTAATTCAAAATTGTAATAGATAGATTTTATTTTTATTTAAAAAAATATTACTGTTGCTAAATTTCATAAAATGTGATGGATTTTTTACTTTACGTGGGTGCTCCAACTCCCTAATCTGGATCGATTGCACTGTTCTTTTGGTTTGTCATATGTCAAAGTGGTTGGGGCTGACTTTACCACCACATTTATACTGAGACCCATTCAACAAGTCAGCAAAATGCAATTTAAGGCGGTTGGTTATTTTCTCTGATGAAGTGAAAAGGTGTGCAGATTATACTTTATACACTGTCAAGTAAACGTTTGTGCTTCCACCACAATGTGAGGATGCTAAGTTTTTACGCTCATACAGTATGAGCTTTATGTAGAATGAGCTGAAAATATATTAGTTTTGATATATCATATTAAAAAACTCAGCTTGTCATTATCAACCAACAGCTTCAAGAAAAGTTGAGCTTTTGAAATTGTTATCTCAGCACAACCAATTTCAAAATTGTATATCATGAAACCATGCTGCATGTTTTTGATGAAATTATGTGCATATATTAGAATCTAATTTAGTGTGCACTTTGTTTAATAAGTATACCCCCGAGAGCAGATAAACTGCAAAGGAGGAAGGGGAAGATTCTGGACCACCTGCTCCATTCACAGTACACATTTTGGCTGCCATTTTCTTGTTGCTGATTAAAACATACTTGATTGCAGCACAATGAATGCAATGTTTACATTCTTCAAACAGTCAATAAACCCTGCAAGATCATTTCCGACTGATCTTTTTATGTTTACATCTGTTACTCTTTTCCCTGGTGCTATCTTGTATCTGGAATTGTTTTGCAGATAATTGCTGTCCTTTGGCTGTCCATAACTCTCCTCTTTCCTCCTATGATTGTCTCGTAGAGGAAAATGTATGTGTTTTCATTCTCTTTTCATCAGATCTTACTGAAAAGAAATGAAGTGCAAAGTTTTAAATTACGGCGTCAAGAAAAAGAAATCCCTAAAACGGAGTCAGCGTTTTGAAAGACTTGCCATTGTACCAAAAGTCATAGTAAATGGAGAAATTCCATTGCATGCTTGTTCACATAAACTGACTTTACTGTCACATCAGCTGCCCTTTAAATCCCATAATGTGGGCCATTTTAAGACTAAAGCATGTTATTTGACAGTGCACAAAAACAACTGCTGAAACTAGCAAAAGCACATGTTACACAACAGTCAGAATGGTCAAATCATAGTTGTTGCAAAACAGTCCACTTGGGTTGCAAGAGGCAGGAGGAGAAAAGCAATTTCACCCCCTAGGTAGCTTTTTCAGTTTTCTATCAGCTCACTAATCTCGCAGAAAATGTCCTGATTACTTACTGGTAATCCTCATTACTCTTTGTCCTACTAGTCCTTGACCCAGTCATAAATGATGAGGTAGTATCCAATCAGATGTGTAAGCAAGTACACTGTATCTGTGGCAGAGAATGGGGGAAAGAGACTCTCTAGTGTAAGGTTGTACCTAACCCAACCATGAATGTAGGGAAAAACACTATTTTGTTTTTATTACCCTCACACACCCTAGTGGTGTCATGCTTCATCATCAGGTCACCCTGACCCCTAAAAGTCAATGTGGGCTCACAGTGTTGGGAGATCTTTGGATACACAGGAAGAGAGGGGGTTCTAAAGATAAAATACCTCAGGCAGATCCCATTTTCCCTTTATTCTTGGGTCTGTCTGGGTAAATAAAAATAATTAAAAATGGGTCTTATTGGAATATTATGGTCCTAAGAACCTAGTGCCGACATGTTTCAGTCAAATGTGGCCATAAAGGAAGGTCCAGGACTTTCTTCAGGGCAAGATTGACCCCCTATGTGAGGGAACTGAAGGGATGGGGGGTCCCTATCCTATCAGATTGGTAAGGGCAGAGTAGCTGCTCCTCGTGGAATGTAAAATGTAGTGTTCGTCAAACAACCAAACAACATGTAACATACATTTACAAACAACATTGCTGCTGTGTTTTATACTAAAAGTGATCTAAAGTGAGTACCATGTAAGTGAGCATGCCCAAACATGAAGTGCATGCCTCTGTATAGAGGTGTCTGACCCCTCACTGTGCCACTCAGTTTCATTCCACTGTAACATATTGTTTATTATGTGACAGAAGTATTGTTCTAGTGGCAAATTTAATCGCATTCTAACACAAATTGCGTGGTAGTCCGATACTTATAAACATAAAAGTAGCATGCATCAATCTGAAAAAAGTCTCAATTGCAACAACTCTCATAAAACCAAGTGAAACTATTCTCAAGAAAAAACGCCACTGTGGATATGTACATACTGCTCAAACGTATAACTCATGCACATTGCTTAGTTCAGTAATACTTTACCCAATTAGGGAAGTTGACCGATTCACACAGGACAGGTACGATAATGTGGGTGGTCCTGGGAGTTATGAAGAGAATAAGGAGAGAATCAATCTAAATATAGATTGTCATAGGGCGGCGTGCTCGTGGTGCGGGAGCGATCGGGAGTAGTGGCGGTGAAGGAAACTTACTTCAATTGAAGGTCTCACCCAGCATCTCAACCTAGTAGGTCCCGGTCCTCGGCTATCACAGCCTGAGTTGCCGGTATTAAAGTTAAATATAGCAGCGCTGAAAGCGACTGGAGCTCCAATGTGCCGGTACCGGCAGGAAGTGATGTCACCGTCAGCACGTCCAGGAAGGAAGTGCTAGAATAGGATTTGTAGTTTTTCAGGGTTTTTAAGTTCACGTTAAATGAAAAGTGATCGGGAGAATTATAAATTGGAAATCGGGCTCAAAACGTGATTGCACTGGGCTCATCACCGTGCGTGCGATACTGGTGACATATAACCAGGAAGGTGACTCGTTCAATTGGAGTTTTTTTTGTGATTTGAATTATACTTAGGGAGGACATACTCCGGTAATTACTACCTCTCCAACCCCCTGGGCATCTGGATTTCTCCAGTATCCACACATGTTTATATAGTATCCAATCAGAGACAGGAAACAAACAGGAAACACTTTCTGAACCCACCAAACTTCCTGCTAAGGACTATAATACAATAGCCATACTTTAACACTTCTTGAATTACCAAACTATACAAAGGGCTTTAATACAGGGAGGGTGGGTGGAAAGTATGACTGGATTGAGGACGAGTAGGACCAACAATAATGAGGATTACCGGTAAGTAATTAGAGCATTACCTCTACGTCCCTTGTCCCTGACCCAGTCATAACTGATGAGGAATACCAAAGCAGACAAATATAATAGAAGACCTTTGAAATACCATCTGAAACAAAGAACCACACTGGGTAGAAGCACACCACAGTGAAGTTAATGCAACATCCAAGAACAATTCATACAAGATAATGAGACTCCAAAACCAGCAAAACCCCACTCCCAAAATTCAAACGGTAATGCCTCATAAATGTATGTTTAGAAGCCCAAGTCCTAGCCCAACAGATTTCCTCCAAGAGCATACCTTTAAAAGTGGCTCATCAGACCGCAACACCTCTAGTAGGCCTGGCATGAACATTGGAAGGAAACGGCAAGGCGGCGCCTTGATATGCCAAAGAGATGGTGTTCTTAATCCAAAGCCCCAGGATCATCTTAAAGGCAGCATTCCCATGCCTGCAAGACCAAAAGTCACATATAAACCGTCAGAAGAAAGGAATGCAGCAGACCTTTAAACATATACGGATAAGGCACGCTTCACATCGAGGGTGTGGAACAGGTGTTCCTCATGAGAAGAATGAGAGGGCAGAGATAAGGCAACACCAGTTCCTGAGAGGTATGAAACTTAGAACGAACCTTGGGAAGAACCCAGGATTCAACTGCAACACCAGAGTATCCTCCATGAACTGCAGAAATGGAGGGGAACACCTCAAAGCAGAAAGCTTGCCCAACCGCCTTACCGACGTGACAGTAACCAGGAAAGCCACTTTAAAAGACAAAAACTTCAGATCCACAGAAGCCAAGGGCTCAAAAGAAAAGGACTAAAGAGCACTAAGGACCAGAGAAATATCCAATGCCGGTACAGAAGAGCGGACAGCAAGGGAAGCAAGAGAAAAACTCAGTAACAAACAGAACTGAAAAAGAGCACTTGTGGGCCCATTTTCTTTGCATTAATATTATACTTTGCTTTATCTGTTTGTAATACGTTAAACATTATCAGCACATCATTTGGAGAAAAACCATTGATCCAGGTGACATTAGGAGAGTGCAATGCATCCATTTTTCTTACGTCCATTGCTGACTCAATTGCGGTTCAGGCATATATCACATCAGGGAAGGAAGTTTTTTGTTTTGCAGTTTTAATATAGCACAAACCTGACCCGAAGGCATTGGAGCACTTTCCACGAGCACCAGTTACATTACTCAATCATTTCATTTGTATTAGGCACTGGAAGATAGAGGGGCAGATTTACAATAACTGGCGCATCCCCAGGGATGAGCCAGTTATAGTGCGCCGCAGCTCCGCCACCCATGGTGCGCCGCATTTACAATGCGGCGCACCATGGGGCAAAAATGGCACAGATGCGCGATGCTTCTGTGCCGTAAAGGTGACGCATTGCTGGAGTTGTGTCACAAGCACGACGCAGTTCCAACAAGGCTCGGGGGAGCCCTATCTGCCCAATGCTGCGTCAAGCCTTACGCCTGCTTCAAGCAGGCGAAGTGTTTTGACGCAGCATTGGCCTAAAAGTGACTGAGTGAAATCTTGTAGATTTCACTCAGCCACTTTTGCGAGGCGCACCTGCCCCGGAACGCCCACCCTGCGCCGGAACACCCACATGTGGCGCAGGGCTTTACAACGTGACGCATCTGCCTAGATGCGTCACGTTGTAAATAGGTCGCAAGGATGCGCCACGTTTACGCCACCGTTGCATGACGCAAATGTGGCGCAAGTCGAACATAAATCTGCCCCTAAGTAATTTGCCCACAATCACAAGATGTTGAGCAGACACCTAGACTTGAACCTGGTTCTCTAGTTCTAACTTGGCTGCTCTGGCCATTAAGCCACATCATTGTGCCAGCATAAAAAAAAAATTATATAACGCAAACTCGGCCCGTAGAAATTGAAGTGCTTTCATGAGCACCACTTACATTACATAAGGACACATTCATTTTTAGATTTCGCCTGCATAGCACTTGTGATGACATTGCAAAGTCTTTTGTGTAAAAAAAAAAAACTTGCAAAGGGCTTAGAACCCACCCCTTACTTATTTCAACTTACCATTGGTTTATTCCAACGTCACTCTCACTTTGCACTCCATGTATTCTCTGTTAGGGACATGGAAAGGAGGGTTATAAGTTAGCTGTAACTTTCTGAAATCAGGATTCCTTCTTTCACCACATTGGCCCTTCTACTTTCACCCTCTGGTTCTCTGACCACTTCAGTCTCTGATTTAACTCCCCCTCCACACCTCTGACTTCTATTTCTTCTTCTCTGTAATCTGTTTAATCACTTGTCCACTGTTGTGCTCTTGACCCATGTACTTTTATGTCTCATGACCCATCCCTTTTCAGGCTCCTCCTCTTTCATTGTGTTTATCGTCTTTATATCCTTATCTTTATTTAATAATTTGGTAGCCCTGTGTTATCTGTCTTGGACCCTTCCTCATCATCTCTTTTAATCTCCCACTAACTATTTTTATTCTTTCTCCCCTTTCAGCCTCTGGCACTCGTCTCTTACTACCTGTCTCTCCTCTGAATGCCACTCAACAACCACAATAATAACACAGTAAACAACATACGTAGGAGGAGCCACCTGTTGAATAAATATTCAGCATATGAAGATTGACATAGCTGATAGATTTTGCATAGGCAAAGCATATTGGCGTTGCCAATGCTTGTTTATTTTTGCCACAGACGCTAAAGTGTGGTGCTTGCAATCAGAGAGGAAGGTGAGTCCATGCTGAGACTTGTTCTTGGTTCTCTAGATACAAAGGGCCTTATTTACTACATTTTGACACACGGCAGCGCAGCAAGCCTTCCAGCTGTGTTGCACAGCGTAAAAATAAAATGGCAGGCATACGCCTTATATACAAGATATGGCGTATTACTGTCCTTCTCCCCTGTGCCGGCGCACAAACAGCAACCGTGCACCATGGAGCAAGGGTGCCTACATTGCAGGGATGATTCCTGTTGTGCAGGAAGGGACACCTTCTTGCACAAAAACAATCATTAATGCAGATGCAGCCCACATAGAAAGAGCAAAAAACACGGGAAAATCAAAGTATTCTTCCTCGTTGCGCCACTCCTATGCCTCTGAAGCATAGGTTTCTGACGCATTCCAAGGTTTACAACACTTTGTAAATCTGGGAATGTGTCAGGTTTCATGGATGTTGCATGGGAACACCCACAGCAAAACCCATGGAACGCCGCTTTCACGCAGGGTAATGCCTGAAAGGGGCCCAAATTTACAAGGCCATGAAAAGTCACGCAGGGTGACTTTACATGGCCTTGTAAATATGGCCAAGCTCATTGGGCTGCCAGTGCTTCTAAAAATGTGACACACTGGCTGTGCAAAGGGCTTGTAAATGAGGCACAAAGTCAGCATCTCTGGCCAATCACCATAGGCCAAATCTTCTCACCTTTGAGTCCCTTCTATGACCGCAATGCTCGAGTGATAGGTGAAGGTTGATTTCCTGAATAACCTCTGCCAATACAGTCTTTAACACATTTAAAGACAACTTGAAGAATTAAGGGAAAAGCTCTAGATACTTTTTAAATACATCTGTGCCAACCATTTATTTTTCTTTATTTGTTGCTGTGAATGTCCAGTTTAGTATTCAGGAATGTCCTTCTATGGGGAATCGGCTGCAGGACAGTCCCTTCACCCAGAACACTAAAAGCCTTATGTAACTCAAAAGTTGGGATAGCTCTCTCAAGTGGGAGTTTTGCTTAGCAGGCATGACTCCGGGGCATATTCACTTGCCACAAAGTTAAATGGTTTAAACAATGTTACATAGAAATGATTATAGTGGACACATTTGCTGCTGCTTCAACAGAAGGCACACAGAGGCTTATCTGGCCTGATTTTTGTTCAATTTCTGTGAAACATTTTTATAACAATTTAACTTTATGGTACATGAAAATCGCACAGCGAGCAATTGTGCCTTTTGTCACACGCCTTTGATGTTTCTAATTTGTTGTTTAACTGAAATAGATGGCAGGGGTTGATAGTGCAACCCCTGCCTTTCTCGGTCCTGAAGCAGCTATGGTGCATCCACAATGCACACTTCCAGGACTCTACCCCACAACAGTATTAGTGGGAGTGCAGAGCCATGTTTCAGTCACCTCGCTGAGAGTTATACGACTGCAGCAGGGTTGGGAGGGGACAGGGCAATGTGCATGGCGACAGGTGCTGCAGTCCCAGGCAAGAGCATGGCCTTACATTACACCACTATGGCGCTGTATGTGTTACACCTGACTGTTGAGCCAGTGTAAAGGGGCCCAAACAGGAAAAGCATCTTCTCCAGATTTCCTGTTAACATATTTGTAGATACATGACTGGCATGCATTTATTAGTCATTTTTCAAGCTTCTGGTCCTCGTTTAGAGTTTGGAAGGAACTGAAATTCCTCCAATTTTGGAGGAAACTAATAATGCACCAACTGAATTTCACAACTATAGGGTTATTCTTTGGTGCCTGGAGTGTTTTTAAAGGGATGGGGAGCAAGACCAAATCATGACTTTGCCTATGAAAGCAAACCTGGGTGTCCCAATTAGGAGTGTCTCGGCCCAAGAATTAGATTTTTAAACACCGAGTTTACTGATGCCATTTCCAGCTCAACTTCTGTAATTAATTTCCCAAAAAGCAATAGTTTTACAAGCATTTTGGTAGTTACTGTGAGTCTGCTTGTTTGTATGTGTTAGTGTATGTGTGTGTATTTGCACTTGTGTGTTTATTTGTGTATCACTGTGTCTATATGTATGAGTGTAGATATGTATGTGTGTGCTGGTTGTTTGCATCATTGTGCTTTTGTGCCGGTGTATCTATTTGTATCTGTTTCAGAATATGTAGGTGTTTCTTTGTCTCCACATGTTGGCGTGCTCGTGTCTGTGTATGTGTCTGTACATATACTTCTGTCCATATATCTGTGAGTCTAGACATGGGAATTTTTGGGGGCAAATTAGCTAAATTCTTACTTTACAGTGAACGTTTTTTTTTTTAACATAAAAAAGAAACATTTCCATTGTTCGTGTCCAGAGCAGATGTTGGTCTTTGGTGCACCGGCGAATGAGCATGCTGAGTACCATCAGGATGACAATGTCTGTGTGTTTAAAAGCCTCTTCCAAGTTGTAAAAATTTCACAAATTCAAAATGTAGGCTTTTTCATTTAGTTGATCTGCTAAGTTGAGTAGTTCCATTTAAAAACCTGTGTCTGAAATACTCACACGGGGCCCTCCAAGCAGCACCTTATCACTGTATATGTGATATTTCCCAGGTAGTTGGATCTTTATAGGGAATATACGCATACCTTATGATCACTCGGAGGGTTGAGGGTTTGCTGCAGAGATCAGAAAGAAGACTGCATTAAGGAACACCCGACCTAATAGCTACACACCAGTGGCATAACAATAGCCCCCACAAAGTGTGGCCAGCATGGTTGGCGGGTGGAGAGCGGGGAGATCGTCAAGGGATCACACGGGGGTCGCAGGGGAATCGCATGAGGGTCACGAGGGAATCACACATGGGGTTACGGGGGAATCGCACAGAGGGTCACAATTGGATAAATTAAAATTAAAAATAAATACACTTAAGTTGTCGCGTGCCGGGTCCCGCAGTTCTGCTCCTACTCTCCTCGAGCACATTGGGGAACATGAAGAAAGGCCCCACAAACCATTCACAATGCTACGGTACAGCATTGTAATTGGTGAGCATCCAGGCTCCCCTGACCAATCACAACGCTGCAGCAGCGTTGTGATTGGTTTTGAGCGGCCTCGTTTGACGTTCAAACAGGGAACTGGGGCCTGGTTGAAAGCCTGGTTTGGGCAGCCCGAGAGGGCTGACTAAACAGTCATTTTAGACTTGAGTGGGCAAACCACTGCACCTCTGCCCAGTTCAAAGAGCAGAGCAGCCCCGCCCACTCACCCTCCTGCAAATCAGCAAGAAGCAGCCTAAAATTATAATAATGTAAAGGTATTATCAATTTAGGTTTTTGCTTCCCACTGCTTTAAAGCGGCGAGGCAAACCTCCTCCGCCATAGCGGAGGAGCCACTTCTGGGCCCCACAGCCAGGGTTTCCAGATTGGGCTAGATCACGCACAATTGGGCTATATTTTTCCCGGTTGTGCTGTAAAATATTGGTTTGTGCTAGTTGCCAGGTTTTGGGTTGTTTTATAAATTACTTTGTGCTTTTTTTTTACTTATTAGGCTAGAAATTTGTTGGTAAAAGTATCAGTCTTTTATCTGTTCTAACTGTTCTCCTTTCGCTGCCAATCAATCAATCAGGGAATTTGTAAAGCGTGCTACTCACCCGTTAGGGTCTCAAGGCAAGGCACTGGAGGGGGGGGGGATCTGCTACTGTTCAAAGAGCCAGGTCTTGAGCTGTTTCCTGAAGGAGAGATGGTCCTGGGTCAGTCGTAGGTGGGTGGAGAGGGAGTTCCATGTCTTGGCCGCCAGTTAGGAGAAGGATCTTCCCCCGGTGGTGGTTCTGTGAATGCGTGGGACGGTGGCGAGTGCGAGGCTGGCGGATCGGAGCTGGCGGGTGGGTGTGTAGAATGTGAGGCGGTTGTTGAGGTTTTTGGGCCCAATGTCATGGAGAGCCTTGTGTGCGTGGGTGAGGAGTCTGAACGTGATCCTCTTGCTGACGGGGAGTCAGTGCAGGTTTCTCAGGACAGGAAGCGGGAAAAGGCGGACACGGGGTACAGAATGCAAAAAGGGGCAACAAAGGATAACAGGGCACAAAAGTCACGGGGTACAGAATGGAAAGAGGGGCAACAGAGGACACAGGGCACGGGGTACAAGAAAGCAAAAGGGGCAACAGAGGGCACAAGGAGACAAGAGTCACGGGGTACAGAATGCAGAGGGGCAACAAAGGACACAAGAGCACAGAAGGTGCAGGATGGAGTTTCGCCGAGGAGGAAGGCCGGCTCTCACGGGCGGCAGTGGCAGCGAGTCACCGGACACCCAGGGGGCTGCGTGGCGGTGAGGGGAGCGACCTGCCTGAAAACAGCGACAGAGTGCCTCTGCCTGCCCTGCCTAACTCTGGACCTGATATATATACTGTTATACTTTTCATGTACAGTTATGAAGCTAATGATTATTGCAGCAATTTGAATTCAAGTGGCAGTGTGAGTGGTCAAGAAACACTTGATAGGATTTTATGTGATTCAGATTGCCCTCTTAGAAAAAACAAAAGAGGTTAAAACATTATTCTTATACCCTTTTAGGAAAGAATATTCTCTGTCACTGCTGTGCTATACTCTCTTTTGAAGCCTTTTTAGGTGTCAGATTTACTCTACACAACACAGTCAAAGAATTCTTTATCAACCCTAGCTCCCAAAGATCCACCCCTAGTCTTCTGACCACCATCTGTTTTATCACAATTTGGCTGTTGTGCACTGTGCAATAATCACCATTATATAAGAGGGAGTATCTTCTAATCGAACACAATGCAAAGATGAACAGGCTAAAATGAGTTTAGCGTCTTCAGTCGAATTCCTGCCAAAAGACATGCACCAAAGAAATTAGAAATTAGAAAGTAAATGAAATGGCAAAATGGAGCAAATTGTATCATTGATTGCACTTAAAGTACCAATAAAAAAAAAATATATATATATATATACAATCTTGACTGTGCAGTCTTTTTCTGTTCAAAATATTTTATTAAATGTTATGATAAGATGACTTACCATACAAAAAGGAGGACCCGAAAAGGTACATACAGGATTATTAAACCAGTAACAATGACGAGGAATTTACCTGTAGAATGAAAGTTATGTGAGATACTCAAAATAAAAGGAAAAGTAAAGAAAACTTAAATATAAATAAAACCAAATAGAGCTACTAACTCACAATTCAATCAATGAAAATATAAACACCTGTAGTCTGTATAATAAAAAAATATCTTATAAGTATAATCATCACTTGGTTTCAAAAATAAGTGAGAAAAAGAGATAGTATGAACAACACTTGTAAGAGGTAAATTAGCTGGTTGTCTAGCCAAAATTATTATTGACCACCATGTATGAACTGCTCATAAAGAAGCATTTTTCCAGTTCGTGGTAATTGATTTTAAAGCAGCAGATAAAAAAAAGTCTAGTAGTTTGTTATGTAAATCTGACATATTTGGTGATAATGAAATAGATTTGTCAATCAACATTTCATAAGAAAGATTATCAGAAATGTAGAAAATGCTCATAATGGTAAGACAGGCTTTTTTTCCCAAAACTTAGAAACAATAGGGCAATCATACAACAAATGTCTGAGAGGACCAGGATTCAAATTACAATGCCAACAATTTGGAGAATCTAAATGCTTAGAGTTGTATAATTTGAATGGGGTCCAGAAACCATTCAAATGTATGAATGAGTTGGTTTGGTATAAAGTAACAGGGAGCCAACCAGAAATATTAGTCATCCATATTTTCTTCCATATAGCCTGGGAAACAGATATGTCGAGCTCATTGTTACGAAAAGTAGAAGAAAGAGAGTTAATATTTTCCTCTGCTAAATTATTACATTTTTTGTAAAACTTTGAAACAGCTTGTGGGGATGCAGCTACCATTAGAATATACATTTCTAAATCAGAGGTTTCAAACTGAGGTAAATTGTTAGGAGAGTTAAGAATGGTATTACACAGAAGTTATTTTTATAACTATCTGAGGAAGTTAAAAAAAGTTTTGTTGCAATCCAGCAAAAGTAAAAAAAAAGTATTATTATGATATGTATATCTTTAGTAAAACAATATCTGCTTTCATCGAAGATTGCCAAAGTTGTGTGGTTAAAGCTAGGTTTAATAATGGATTTTACCACAATGACAGATTTAAAGTAGCTGAAATAGGAGATTGAAAAAGAGAGTCTAAATGCTTCAAAACTAGTTTTGTGGATTTAAAAATAGCGGATAGTTTTAATAAGGTGTTAGAATTGGACTAAGGGGCCGATTACGATGGCGGTGAGACCGCCATCAACAGCTCGCAGGTGGTGGTCTGACCACCATTGTAAGCAAGTTTCCCACCCTCTATATTACAATCGTGGGCGGTTTGTTGGCAGTCGAAAAGACCGATTGCCACGCATCCCATGGGCTCCTTGGGCCCGCGGTGCATCGGAGGGAGTTGCATTGCCTATAATAATGGCGGAGCCTGCCAGGCACTGCTGTAGGGATTACAATATCCCTTTTTGCCTGCCTTTTCATGGCAGGTAACCCACCATAAAATGACAGATGGAAAGGGACTTCGGAAGCCCATAGCGGGCCCCCCATGCCCCAAGCTGTTGGATGTGGGGTGTACCTATCCCATTTTTGCCTTGCGGCATGTGCTGCAGTCAGCAGCACACCCCCACAATGCAAAATATAGGCACTGCGACCGCCGTGGTGGCTGTCACTTTGTAATGCCTCTGTTGGGACAGTGACAGCCTGTCAGGCGGTCCCGTTTATGATAGGGTGGTGGGTGGATGAACGTCCGCCAGCCATCCAAATCAGCCCCATAGTTATTAAAGCAGGTAAAAGGAAAGGTAGATCAATCCTTGTTCAATAAGAAGCCACAAGGTGACTTAGATAGATCTGTAGAATTGAACTAAAAACCCCATTAATCTTTGCAATGTTAATTTTTTTATAACATAAATGGGGAGTTTTGTTAATCCAAATGAATGAGTTCATCAATATGTTTATAAATTTGAAGAGGTAATTGACTAGGCAACATAGATAAGAAGCAAAGGGGTTTTGGAGCAAGTACCATGTGTATAGATTCAATTTTGTCCCACCAAGATAGATGTACAGAGGACTGCATAGTAAAAACTTCTGTGGTGCAAACCTCCTTTAGTGATCATAATTCATTGCTGGTGATTTTAAACTTTGCTTCTAGTCCAATTTTTATGAATTTAAATGGGGCAAGGGATATCACACCCTCAATTGAAGGTCTTCGATTAAAATGGAGGGGAATTGATTGTGGGGCCATTCTAGACAGTGTACAAACGACACACCCACATCTGATAAAATCTTGCCTGTCCCCTAGTGGAAACCATGATAAATTAATCGCAGATTTTGAAGTATTATGTCATACCATTAAAACCCTCCTGTCAGTCCCACTTCCCAAGGAACGCAAAGAGCCAAGGTGGTTTGACTCATATTGCTCCTTGGCCAACAGAGAGTTAAGAAAGGCACTCTCTGCCAAACCATGGTGCAAAGTTGTTGTTCAAGCCGCCAGGAAAAATTATAAAGAGAAAATATCGGTTAGGAAGGCTAACTTGCTGTCCGATCACTGGGACTCTTTGTTAATCAGTGCGAATTTGGGTGGCAGTGGCCCATTTTGGTCCGCTGTCAGGAAAACGAGGGAAATGGGAAAAGAGCTCACCCAAATTAGCTGTAATATAACAAGTGCAGTATGGGAGAGCCACTTCTCCAAAATGTATGCAGCCCCTTCTGATGAGTATTTTCCCTCTAATTCAGGTCAATTGGATGGCTTAAAGATTTTGGACCATGAAGTTAAAATAGCCATAAGAGAGAGTTTAGGAAACAAGGCACCTGGACCAGATGGTCTCCCCATCGATATCATTAAACATAATGTCGACTTGTGGACACCTATACTTCTCAACATCTTCAATAGTCTCCCACAAGCAGCCATGCCGGCTACTTGGGCTACTAGTATTATTGTCCCAATCTATAAAAAGGGAGACAGGTCAGATCCAGCGAACTATCGTCCCATCTCCCTTTTGGATAACACCCTAAAAGTCCTAGGACGTATAATTTACAACAGGGTATTGGAATGGGCGGTTGACACTGACTTTTTAGATTCCTGTCAGATGGGGTTTAGGAGTGGGGTAGGAACAGTGGAGCAATGTTTAAATTTGAAATTGATAATTGATAAATATTGCGTTGCCCGCTCATCCCCTACCTACCTCGCTTTTATGGATCTTTCATCCGCTTTCGATCTTGTGAATAGATCCAAGCTCTGGTCAATTCTCTCATCCAATGGTCTTGATGACACTCTCGTTAGATTTCTAGCCTATCTCCATACTGACCTGAAAGCACGGGTACGTATTGGGATGGGTGGAGAGGTCTCGGGAGCCATTGAGATAGGGAGGGGGGTGAGACAGGGGTGCGTTTTAGCACCCCTGTTGTTCATCATCTATATCAATGGTTTATCCAACTGCCTGAAAAAAGCCACTTCAGATGTCCCAATGATTCTAGGTAATCCCTTACCCGTGCTTTTATACGCAGACGATGCGGTGCTTATGGCCCGCACCCCTAATGCTCTTCGTCTGCTGGCACACAGTTTTGTAAATTTTATGGAGGGTCTGGACTTGAAGGTAAATTTCAAAAAATCTTTTATCATGTCCTGTGGCCCGGGCAAAAGGAAACTCAACACAATCCGAATAGGCACAGATAAACTAGAATCTGTTCCTAAATTTCCCTATTTAGGGTTGTTTTTCGCTGCGAACAGCTCGTGGAGTGGGCATTTGGCCCACGCCACGAGCAAGTTCTCGAAAGCCATCAATTCTGTGTTGAGCCTCCCTCACCCAAAGAAAATTGGTGCCACTAAGGCTATTTTAAAGATTTTTAAACTGCAGTGCTCACTTGTCGCTACGTATGGAGCAGAGGTATGGGGGTCGGGAAGCAGTACTTGTATTCAAAGAGAGGAAAACCGCTTTTGCAGAAAAGTGTTGGGCGCACCGATTTCCTCATCTGATTTTATTTGTCATAAAGAACTAAATCTTCTCTATATAAGTGATTTTATTAGAGCAAGACCAGCTCTTTTCTGGATTAGAATCTGGAGGACTGATACTGCTGTCCTCACACAAAATATCATTAAGGACTGCCTAAATTGCGAACATGGCATGAAGATTCCCTGGTTCACAGAAGTTTCTAAATAACTTAACGAAGTTGATAGAGGTACTTTGTTCACCGATCCAATGTCAATCGAACCAAAGGACAAAGTTGAGGTTCAAAATGCACTTTATGCACTTTACAGAAATGGTCGCCCAGGAAGAGAATCCCAGAAATCAAGCGTTATGAAATATATAGGAAATGGACTGTGTAGGCAAACTCTCCCGCCCTATCTCTCCCTCCCTATGTCCAGCTGGGAGCGATCTCTATTGTTTCGTTTAAGGGCAGGAACTGTTACATTTTTGCTGTCCTTTCCTATGGGGTATCGACATAGTGCTGATCTCTCTCCATGTCCCTGTGATGGTGTGAGTACACAAGATGATCTGCATTTTTTATTTTTCTGCAAATTTTATCTGAGATTCATCAAATGGTTTTTACCTCCCTATTTTAAAAAATACAGACCTCTCACACTCAAAGAATCTTATATAATGCTGCTTACTTTGGACACTGATGAACTGACCTTTCGCACTAGCACTTTTTTAAGATCGGCTATACGAGCGCGTAAGACGATGGAAAATCCCTGAAATTAGAAACTAGTCATAATGGTGTAACTATGTATATAATATAATGAAATGAAAATTATTGTGTAGTTATTGTATGAATTTTTATGATATTATGGAATGTTTTTCTGTATAAATTCTTTTTATTTTTCTGTATGTAGTATATTTCAATGAATTATTGCTGTAATCGGTACTTTTATGAATTTTATGAAATTCGAATAAAGGTCTTTTGAACTTGAATTTACAGAGGACTGCATAGGAAATTTATTTTAAATATGAGTAAGAATGTAATCACAATTCAAAGTAATTGATTGTTTAATAAAGTGAGATAATAGGATAACTATATATTTAAGTTTTTCTTTTTGCCATATTGTATAATTTTTAGGGAGCAGTGAAGGTTCAAATGGCAAAACCTCTGTTTTACTATTGTTTAATGTGTATCCTGAAACTTGAGAGTAAATTTTAATTAAGTTTAGCAGACGTGGAATGGAGAAGGCTGATTTACTAATATACGAAAGAACATCATCAGGATAAGCTGCAGTTTTTATAGTGATATTATTAACAATAAGACGTTCTATTTGATAAGAATTCTTGATAGCAGAGAGCAGTGGCTCAATAGCAAGGAGAAAAAGCAATGGTGATAGGGGATATCCTTGTCTAGTTCCTCTAAAGAAATTCAAAGTGTTAGAAATTTGGCCATTAATGAAATGTCTGGCAGATGGACCTGAATACAGTGCTGATATCATGCAAATAAATGAACTGACAAAATTAAATGCAGACAAGGTAATAAATAAATAATGCCAGTGGACTTTATCAAAAGCTTTTTTAGCATCAAGTGCCAGGACTCTAGAGGGAAGAGAAAAAGATGGATTAGCTTCAATCTCATGGAATTGTTATCTAGTGCTATTAGCAGAGTGTCAAAGTTTCATGAAACCAGATTGGTCAACATGAATACCAGTATAAAGAATAGAGGATAATCTGGCAGCTAGAACTTTTGCATAAAGTTTATAGTTCTGATTAATTAAATAAAGAGATCTGATGAAAGTTTGAAACTTTGGTGAGATCTTTGTTGGGTTTCGGGAGAACAATTATCAAGGCTTCAATGAAACAGCCAGAATTTATTTCCAAAATATTAAAGTGTGTAAATAGTTTAAGTAGATTAAATACAGGGTGAGGAGAAAATTCTTTATAAAATTCAGCTGGAATACCATCTTGACCAGGAGAATTAGGGCGGCTATTAGGATGGCGCACGGACCTGCGTCCGTCCGCCACCCCTGAGGTGGAGGGACCGTCCGCAGGGGCAGCGGCGTTCCCTCCCTCGGAATTAGGATGTGAATGCCACCCTGGCAGTCACATCCCGTATACTTAACATTGCGGCGGGTGCTGCTTGAAGCAGCACCCGTCGCAAGGTTAAATATGCATGTTTTCCCTTTGCATGCACATAGCGGCAGGCACCGCGCGGTGCCTGCCGCTTTGTGCATGCAAAGACAGGTGTGCACCCCCCCTTCACCCGAGGGGCCCACAAAGGGCCGCCAAAGAAAAGACCGTATGCCTTTTTGTGGCGGCATTGCCGCTGCGGAAAGGCATGTCCCAATGCAAATCCTAATATGGCTGGCGGTGTCTGATAGACACCACCACCATATTAAGCTTTTGCGCCGCGGTCGGAAGGCGACCGCGGCGGGAAAGCGGTGGACGGTCTCCCCGTCTGCCGATGACCCCCCAGCCACCCTAATGTGGAGGAGAGTCTTTGAAGGCACCGCAGCAGTGATTCCGCATCCTCCGGGCCGGCGGTGGCTTCCGCCGCCCCGGAGGATGCGGAATGACCACAATCCTAATCAGCCCCTAAGTGATTTTAGGGATTTAATGGCTGACTCATTCTCTTTTCAAGAGATCCGGAAATCAAATTTAGCTCAAACTAATTGAGAAATTGTAGCTAAACTACAGGACTCTAAAAATGTATCAAAAGTATGGGTATCAATAGGTGGAGGATTACTGTATAAAGTGGAATAATAATCCAGAAAGTCATTAACAATTTCTTTGTGAGTTAATTTAACTTTCCCATTTGGACCATCAATTACATTGATTTGGTTTAGATCTCTATTAATATGAGAATAACTTGCTAAGAGCCTTCCAGATTAGTTAGCACTGAAACAGAATGTATTTAGCTTTATTATTAGGAATTTGAATGCCAGCCTTTCTGCTTAAGAAAGAGTTTAATTCATAACAGTGTTTTTGGAGGTGTACTTTATAAGTGAGATCATTGGAAGTAATAAAGAGGTGTTCATACTTGGCTATGTGTTCATCCTACACTTTAGGTTTAGAATTAAATGATTTATTATCATGTGCCACAATAGATATAGTTACACGTCTGATGTTGGACGTTTAATGCATCACAATGGTTGGCATATGAAGTAGAACCTTTTGGATTAAATAAATTACATTTTTGGTTTATTATTGTTGTTGAGAGCAACTTTAACAATAATACGCCATCTTTGTTGAGAATTCTGAGGGCAATCTATTTATAAAACTAATCAAAGCATGATCAGAAATATCAATATTGTTAATTGCGGTATCAGAAGTTGAAGTGATTAAATGAAGGGAGGTTAATAAATATTCTATTCAGGAATAAGAATTATGAGGATTAGAAAGAAAAGTGAAATTATTATCTGTTGGGTGATGTAAGTGCCAAATATATCCAAAGTTGGTAGTTTTAAAAAAGGCTTTGAGAGTGTAAAATGTTTTAGGTGGACAATATTTAGCCATAGATGTTCTGTTTAACATAGGTAACATATTCAAATAAAATCTCCTCCAATAATAAATGGTACATTTCCTAATTTTAGCACTCCTGATATAAAAAGGAACCAAAATTTAGGATTGCCAGTTGTTGGCCCATAAACATTAATTCAATGTAAAATCATATTCTCTATTATGATTTTATATACAATATCGACCATAAGCATCAGAATGTTTATTTAATATCTGGAGCTGACTGTTTTTGGAGAAAAGAATAGCAACTCAATTTTTTTCTGTTTGTTTGGCAAAGTCATAATGGATGAAAATGTTGTTACCATTGACCAGGAGAGACAAAATATCTCTTGCCGCTTAATGGTTCATCACCAAATGATACTTTAGAGATCAATTGACAAAGTTTGGTGTGACTTGGATTGCTGTGTGAAGGATTTCTATTGGGTTTATCAATTTCCAATTTTGTGAATTTTAAATGCAGAAGACCAGGTAAAAAGTTCTTTGGATAACGTCTAAAGTCATTGCCTCTCATGTCTTCTAGTAAATGAAAAATGTGCAAAATATATTGTCGGTTACAATTTTCTAAATCCACGAAGGGATTGCTCATCAGAACAGCCGTGGCAGTAATTGGCATAATATTATCAATTTTTGTTTTGTTATCCTGAATTTTTATTGCGTTGTCTGAAACGTCTTTGTGAATGTTCTTAATGTCTATGACAATATAATTAGGAAGTTTCATTAGCATCCACAATTTTTAATTTGAATGAGGGGGTGCATTTTGCTTGCTTGCGCTTGGTATTATTAACAACATGGACATTTTTCCCCTCCATATTCAGTAAGATATTGTAAAAAGACTTTTAAAAAAGCAAAAGAAAAAGATGCAGAAAGGAATAAATAAAAGTCACTGCAATCGCAGTAGGTGCAGCAGCTGAAAACAGCTGTTGGAGTGGTCTATGCCTCAGCCGCACCCTTTTCTTGAAGCAGCTCTACCCTCCTGACAGGAACTACGGCAGCAGTGTAGAAGAGCAGACCAGGCAGCTGGTAAAAGAGCAGTCTGGGAGTAAAACTCAATAAAACCATCAGCAAAGCAATCCAAGTGAAGCGTTGATAAAACAAACACCAGCAGGTAAAGAAAAAAAGGCAAAACTAGCCTGAAGTATGACAAATAATCGTCTATCAGGGAAGGCAACATGGAAGCAGCCATCTTGCTTCAAGTTATGCAGTCTTTACTGTGATTTGCCTTTACCATGCAGTCTTTCCCAAGCATGTGACTTTAATATGCATGGCTTTATCAAGCAAAAACACTTGCCTTTACCACTCATGTTTTTATTGCCATGCCTTCACCACACATATTAGTAAGTACTGGTAGTTATTTGTACGTATAAGTTAGTACTTTCAAATATTTTCAAAGTCATTATTTTAAAAAATAAAATAGGGAATTATTTTAATAGATTTAAAAATATTGGATAAAATGCAGAATAGGTTTTAGGCAAGGGAGGCAAGGGGTATTGGATGTGGAAGTGGATTAATACTCAGGTGCGACCTATTAATGCTTGGGTATTAATATTTATTACATTTTTAACATTAATTTAATGAATTTAATGAATAGTAAAATCAAATACAATTGTATGATCAGTTTTGGCCACAGGATGCTGAGAGATATAAGGGCACTGGGTGGAGAAGTGTATTAATACACAGGTATTGACATTATTAATACCCTGGCATTAATATCTAGGAATGACTTAATCTTAAATTTAGCAATTAATGTAATCATATATGAATAGTTTTAGGTACATGATGGAAGGGATATAGGGTTATTGGGTGAGGAATTAAATTAATACTTAAGAAGTAACTATAAACACTTGGGTATTTATTTTGTTGAAATGATTAAATACATTATACATTATATACATTATATATATCTGTACAGTAAGTTTTAGGGACAGAATGCAGGGGATATAGTATTATGTGGGTAAGTTAGTTAATACCTAGGTATTAACTATTACTTTTCTGGTATTAATATTTAATAAACAAATAAGCTTTAGGCCAAGGATGCAAGGGATATAGAGGTAGTCGGTGGGTACGTTTTCTAACACTCAGGTATGACTTATTAATACGTGGTTATTAATATTTATTATATTTTTTAACATGCATTCAATGAATAAGTAGATCAAATACAAGTGTCTGATCAGTTTTGGGCATAGGATGCAAGTCCTATATGGTCACTAGGTGGAGAAGTGCATTAATACCCAAGTATTAACATTAATTCATACTCTGGCATTAATATCTAGGAATTACTTAATCTTAAATGTAGTAATTAATTACATCATATACGGTTGTATAGATAGTTTTAGGTATGGGAATTAAGGGATATAAGGCTATTGGGTGAGAAAGTCAATTAATACTTGAGAAGTAATTGTTAATACTCACATATTACTTTTTTCAATTTTTAAATAAATTATATATATATGTTTACATTAAGTATTAGGGACATAATGCAGGAGTTGCAGGAGTATTGTGTGGGGAAGTTGATTAATACCCAGGTATTAACTATTATCATTACATTTTAAAAATGAGCTTTAGGCTGAGAATGCAATGGAAATAGAGGTATTAGGTTGGTAAGTATTTTATTACTGTGATACTAATATTTGAGAATGAAAATAAATTTAGTGATTACAATTTTATACATTATTTTAGTTACGCCTATAAGGGATATAGGGGTATTGGTTTAGGTACTATAGTAATACTCTGGTATTTTTTTATATATGCATTTTTTAAATAAATATATTAAGTAATTAGGAAACAAATAATCAATATTTAATACTATATTAAATAAAAAGTATTAAAGTTATTTAATCTATTTATTTTACTAAATATAACTTCATTAAAACCATTTTAAAAAATAAAATACTGCAAAAAATTCATTTTACCTTTGAACATTTTTAATAAAATAAGAAATATTTTTAAAATGTATTGAAATTCATTATAAATATTAAAGTATATACCTTTATTTAACACAGTAAAATAGTTTTGTAAATTTGAAAACAGGGAAATTTGGATGATGAATGGTACCTGTAAATTTATGCTTCCTCTATTCACCCAAATTCACACCATACCTTCTAAAATTACTATTCCATTGATTTATGCTTAAACTTTCCGAAAATAAATCCTCTGGCTATGGTGAATTTTGACAGTTTCCATCCTCGCCACCTGAGGGAGAATCTGCCATACGGGCAGTTCCTTCACCTACGCCGGAACTGCAGTGATCTAGCCAAATACAAAACTCAGGCTAAGGACCTCAGCACTAAACTGAGACAAAGAAAATACCCTAATCATGTGATTCTCAAGGCTATGAAAAGAGCTAGGAATAACAATCGTGAAGCCCTGTTGGAAGATAAACCTGAAAAAGACGACAAACTGAGCAGAACAGTCTGTGTCACCACTTATAGTCCAATAACTAACCAAGTAGCCAAACTGGTCAACCAACATTGGCGCACACTTACAAGTGGCTCACTGAATCTGGAAAAACCGCTGTTTGCCCACAGACGTGGGAGGAACCTAAAGGACATGCTCGTCCATACAAGACCCCCTACACACAGAGTGGAACAAACAAGGTTACAAGGAATACAGGGCCATCACCCGTGTGGCAATTGTAACAGCTGTCACCTCACTAAGAAAATTCAGACTCTAATCTTCACTAATGGTACCAGTTGGGAACAACGTACTTTCACCAACTGTAACAGCAAAAATGTAGTGTACCTAGTCACATGCCCCTGCAAAAAGGAATATGTGGGAATGACAACGTGAACAAGTCAGAATAAGGATTAATGAGCACAAAAGTAACATTAGATGCAATAAATCAACCACTAGAATGGCAGCTCATTTCCTTGAATACCAACATTGTGTGAATGAGTTACAGTGGACAGTGATTGAGCAGCTACCCACAGAGACAGGGCTATTTGAAAAAGAACAGCGGTGGGTGTTCCGCCTTGGGACTGACACCTCTGGACTCAATGACTCCATTCCTTGGAGCCAGCTACGTTGATAACACAGTGACACGTGGCTCACCTTGTTTGTAGCACGGTCTCTTGGTAACCTCTATGTCTTAATATTATTCAACTTGGACAGCCAGTATATGAATTGTACACAGGGTGTGTTTTAAAATCTGGCAAACCCTAATGTTGATGGCACAGCCCCTATCGAATAACAGGTTGCAGAATGCAACATTCCTTTATTCTGCATGCGCGCTTTCAGCCCCGGGCGCTACCTCTTTGAATCAACTCTCCCCCTAATTAGTGCTGTCAGTGTCACTTTTTAGAAATATGGGCGCGCGGTCATTTCTTGGCCTTAGTTCCAATAATTTGCCTCGTTTCCCCGGCTTTATTTAAACCTAAGCCGGTGACTTTTTCCGCTTCCCAAGTGTTGCCCATGCGCATTGAATCCGCGCTAACTTCTAGCGCATGCGCGTCTCTGTAAAAATCCCAGGTAATACGCATGCGCAGATCTGCCTGCGCTGACACCCAACGCGTGCGCATCTCCCTCCCGCACCGCACCCGGCCCAACGCGCAACACCGGATCTGGTGTACCAACAATCTCCGTATTTGGGCATACATCCGAACTTAATTAACCAATCTTCCTCCCCTTATTAACAGTCCGGGAGTATAAATAGAAAATCGTCAACCCCACTCCACACTTCACCGGAGCAGCGTTGAGGGGAAGGCAGGCGATTTGACCATGCAGTAATCGTGAGTCAGGTCACAAGATCTAGGAGGAGCATTGTGTACTTTTTAGTCTTCTGCTGACCTTACCACTATACAACCTAAAACCCACCTTTAATATCCTTTAGGTTGCTTTACTGAGCAGTGAGGAAGGAATCCCCCAATACCACGCTTAGGCTCATGAGGTCATCATACTTTGAACTATAAGTAAGCCTTCATTTAACAACTCTCTCCCCCACCTTAGCCATACCTGGGAGAAAACTATTTATACTGTAGATGTATGTCTGTGTTTTTCTGTGTGTCCTTTTCAATGTCTTCTTTTACAGGGTCTCTGAACCTCACTTTGGGTTCTGTTTTTACCCTCATTCACTAGGAAAGCATTTTTCTTTCCGCAGTTCCTGGACATCCGACTATGATGTTTATTATGTTTCTTTATTCCACAGGTTCTCTTCAACGCCAATTGGGCGCAACTGAGCTTACTCATATAAACAACATTGATAGGTACATTTCACCTTGTTTATATATTTTTGTAGAATACACTTTAACATTACATGTGAGTAAGGTGAGGATAAACGTGCATATCCTTGTCCTGAAGAAGGAGTCTTTTTGTACTCCGAAACATGTTAACACTTTTAATGGTTGATATACCCTAATACGTATAGAATCAACCACACTCTGCACCTTTTTAATAATACCAGCCGAGGACATAATAAGTAATTTTTTCCTACGAGCCAGGTATTTCTTAAACTCACTTTTTTCACCTCACCTCACTAACTCACATTTTCTCCCTAAACACACACCCTCACATAGTTCACTACCAAGTGCTCCTACGCAGTTGTTAGTCGTAGCACGCCGCATTCCGTAGAGGGGTGCGAAGGCCCCGATGATGAAGCATGACACCAAGGGGCCTGTTGGTGTGTGAGGGGCATTTAAACAACACTGTGTGCTCCCCATCACATTAGGGACCACCACCACTTTCTGAGTGGATTCCATTTTGTTTAATCATATTGCTAAGGGAGACTGAATCCACTTGTTCTCTCTCTCTCCCCCCTCTTTGTTGTATTCAAGTTATGGTGAATTTTTGTCAATTATAAAATTAAAAACAATGTATAAAAGTCCTATGAAAATTAAGATTGATTTTGAATTACAAATGATTAATGCAATTGTAAAACTCTATCCCATTACCCAAATTCAAGGATGTTTTTTCACTTTTCCCAGGCATATTGGAAATAAATACAAAAAATATCCTTAGCTGAGGATTATATGGCAAGCAGTATATTACAATTTCAACTTATAAAATTAACAGCTTTGTGTTGTGTACCTGAATGTGTGAATGTCTTCTACACTGCAACTGTACAATCAGAATATTTTACAAAAAACAACGATAAACTGGCCCCTCTTCTACATTATTTTGAAGGTACATGGATTGGCCTTCTAAGCAGGTCAGGTCATAGAAGAAACCCATGTTTTACCATTGAACAGATGAACTGTTACTTGTCCTGCTTATAAGCAGGTAGAAAACAAGCAATGCAATTGAGGGTTGGCTTAACTCCTTCAACAAAGCAATTGATAAACTTCATCCCAAACTCTATCATTTCCTGGATTTTTTTGTAAGGGATCGAAGTTATCAGGAAATAATATGTGCACAATCTTTACAAGGTAGTTTGAATCCTCAAGTTTCTAAGAAAAGCAAATAAATGTCAGAACTACTATTGGCAAAATTCAAACAGTTCCCTTTATTAGGAGCTTCAGACTATCTAGAAAACACTGCAAACATACTACATTAATTCAATCAATAACAGTTCTTTTAAAGCGTGACTACGCACCCATAAGGGTCTCAAGGTGCTGAGGGAGAGGATCTGGTGTTCAGTCAAAGAGCCAGGTCTTAAGGTCCTTTCTGAATTGAGGCAGAGATGGAGATTGCCTGAGATGCAGAAGTAGGGAGTTCCAGGTCTTTGCAGCGAGGTAGGAGAAAGATCTTCCTCTAGCAGTGGTCCTGTGGATCTGGGGGATCGTGTGCCGGCCTGATGGATGGAACAGAGATGTCTGGTGGGAGTGTGGAAGGAGAGGCAGTGGTTGAGGTATGTGGGCCCGGCATTGTGGAGGGCTTTGTAGGCATGTGTGAGGAGTTTGTAGGTGATCCTTTTGTTGACTGGGAGCCAGTGGAGGACTCTCAGGTGTTCAGTGATGTGGCTGCAGTGGGGGATGTTAAGGATGAGTCTGGCAGAGGTGTTTTGGATGTTTTGTAGGTTCTTTTGGAGTTTTTGCGATATAGAGTGTGTTGCTGTAGTCGCATCTGCTGCTGACAAGTGTGTGGGTGACCATTTTCCCGCACTTAGTGGGGATCCTCTTGAACATTTTCTGGAGCAGGCAGCGCATGTGGAAGCAGGAGGATGAGACTAAACATAGTAATTTATTGCAGTGAATTACTCTCCTGTTTTTAATCAAACTCCTAATTAAATTGGCCTTTTTGATACTTGTCCCTTTTTTTTTAAATTTAAACATTAACGTCCTACCTAGCGATGTCTTTTTTTCCAGCTACTGGTGATATTTGTCCAGACTTCAGAATCCATCTACGTTGTACCAAAAAAGAACTATTCATCCTATTCCTAGGAAACCAAAAATTTGTTTTTAAGAGTAAAAATCAACATCGATTAGCTCAACAAAAACTTTCAAGTCCATCGAAATTGACATCTGCAAACCAAAAATTAATCCGAATCCAAGGACACCCCGAAATTTCTTTTTTCCATTAAAGAAAATGTCATACATAAGCAAAAGAAATGTAGAATAATAATTTGTTGTCCCTAGAAATTGTCACCTGTCTTCTTTGTTTCAAATTGTACACCTATGCAAAAAACTCAACTCAAGAAATTCTAAAATAGCTAATTAAAAAGTATATAATCTTAAAACAAAGTATTTTGTATTTTAAAAATTCTTGTTTTTAAATCTTTTTTTATTTTAAATACATCTGCCCCAGCCTGTGCATACGAAAGCACCCTGTTTGGGGATATAAAACGTGTTTAAAATAACGTAACATCAAAAAAATGACATTTTCCTTTTATATGAGAAGGCATAGCATTTTGATGCTTTTGCAGATCTACCAATCAAGGTAACTCTGAGAGTGCGCAAAAATTCATAGGTGGATGCCTATGAAAACCCATGGAATACCTCCCTGAGGCAGCAACTTGCGCTGCTTTGCATTACTCCAAATTTACCAAGCCACGCATAGGGGGCGTGTGTGCCTTGGTAAATCTCATTCCATATTTTGCTTCACCCTATATCCCCTTACATGGCATAAGGGGATGTAAAACCTTTGATAAATATGTCACTTAGCCACCTCTCTTCCGCTCTCCTTACAATGAAGTTCCTTACCTGTAACAAATACATAAATTAACTCATCTTACCCGACCCAGCTCATCCATATTTGCAATCTTGACTGTAATGCTCTACAGACTGCAGAAACACATGCACGAGCAGGAACATAACCCCGAAATGTAAAACCGGAAAAAAGACTCTTTTTCCAATTGTATGGAAAAGTGTGGGAAAATATTGTTAAAAATGTTTTACACAACTAAGTTACTGTGTTAAATAAAGTTATATATTTTAATATGTAAAAGGAATTTCAATACATTTTACACATATTTCTTATTTGTATAACAACTTTAAAAGTTAAAATCAATATTTTATTTTTTTAAATGTCTTCTATTAAGCTTTTTTAATTAAATAGATTGATTAACTTTAATACGTTTTGCTTAATATAGTGCTACATTTTACCTTTGTCCAGACAAAAGGGAGCAATCTGTATAAGTCAAAGCAATACCTCTCTGAAGAGCTCTAATGAAAAAGTGAAACACGTGTCAGGGGTTGTTTTTATTCATTTCAGGTTTGCTTGGTAGGTATTTTACCAATTCAAAGCTGTAATACTGTGCCAGGAGTGGTAACCTGCTTTAGTCATTTTTACAGGCTGGCATGGACAGCACTGTGCTCGTCCTATGCTTAAAGACTTTGCTGTAGAAAAGTGTTTGTCCCTTTCTATCTCAGCGTGGAAATGGCACTGTGCTAATCCTATGCTTAAAGACTTTGAAAGAATAGCAGACATTTGAGGAGAGCAGATCTAGAGTGCCACTGCTGTTGAGGGTGCTATACAGGAACTGCTTTCCACCTAAACTTTAGAACTACGGAGAGTTTTCATCTTCTTTTTTGCATAATGTATGCGTCACTCTATGGCTAAAAAGATATTGTTTAGATATATAGATAGATAGATAGATAAATGTATCAATAGTTACACAGTGGCAGTCAACACTGTGTAGTTATAGTTAGGACCAGGTTTCCAATTTATTTTTTGCATTGATAATAACTTTAGGGCTGTTAAACAAATGTTCACAACATTTTCTTAAAAACAAGTATATCCTCCACCTCTGCTACTTCCTGGAAAGTTTCTGAGTGATCTAGGGGTGTAAAAAGGGATGGTCCCAAAATACAATTACCTCATTGAATTTTGATTTATGAACAGCACTACAGTCAAATCAGTTGAACTGATTTAAACAAAATTTAGCAGAAATCTAGATCTTGACCCAGAAAGCATGCTTTTTATGATTTGGTGTGAATCAGTTCAGTTGTTTTTGAGAAATTAAGGCTCAAAGTTTACAAATATTTGGACACATTTGGAAATTACCTCATCCTCTTAAGAGTGGCCGGCGGGCTTCCATCTGTAAATATATCTAAATGCACATTATGTTTGTGAAAAAACCTGTTGTAAGCAAGTGCAAGCAATTAACCCAGTATTACCATTTGATTGAGATCTGAAGATGTCGAAACGCGTTATGGAGGCTTGCTGTTTCAAACTCTTGAATGAATGAAATATTTCTACCTGAAACTAGCTGGTGGGCTCGTATTACACTTTCAGGAGAAGGAGAGTGTTCATGCTTTGGAATATTGAGCTCCGAACCGAGAGGCTGGGCATTCCTTCACATCAAATGTGCATTTGGATATATGTACGGAGCTGACGAAATGGTGGGAGAAAAAATCTTTAGAAAAATAAAAAGAAGTGGATAGGATACCACGAGTTTTAAGGGTGTTGATAGTGCCATCATTGGAGAACACTAAAACGCTTATATTGAAGGAGTGGACCACCACTAACCTAGAAGCCTCCATGAACATGGTATCCATCCTTATCAAATATGCGGAAATTGATAGGATTGAGATTCCAAAGGAAATTGACAACATCAACCAGTTACTGGAAGCGCATGAAGAAAAAGATCCAATTAAAAAGGGAAGAGAAGAAATTGATGTACACTTAAAAAAGCATGAAGAGACAATAAAGGCTTGTAAAATATTCAAATTCGCCCGTGACAAGCGAGATTACGAAATGGTGTTTACATTCTCGAGTAAATTTGACACAGTGAAGAGGCAAGCTCTCGCTTCAAAAACCTCCGGTATCTCTGCATTCAGTCAACCAGTGATTGAATTATCAAACACAGATATCAGTTCTGCGAGCAGTAGCACTGATTCAGATGACAGCAGGGCAAGCAACATGCAGGCACAGCTGCCCACTAACTTCTCGCCATCAAAAGAATTGGGTAGTTTAATCCAAGATCGCCGCCAAACATTGCAGCCATGCAACCCTGTGAAGAAAGCCGGCGAAGGTGAAACAAGCGCAGGCAACAGAGCTGCAAACTCAGGAGGCAACAGCAGAGGGAGAGGGGAGAGAGCAAAGAGATGACCTCAAAAATGAATAATGCCAAAAATCCAGACAATACTATCATCAACTTCTCGGTTATAGAGCTCACAGTTGCATAATTACAATTGCTTTCATTGGGACTGTCTTTTTGCCCTGTGAATAGTTTCAAATATGTGCAAACCCGAGTGGATGTATTCAAGTTTATCCGCAAACTCCTCAAACATTTCAAATTGAGTAAAGCAAATGAAGCTGCCTCTCAAATTGCACTACATGACTTGACTAGTTGGACCCTTCTAGTATCTGATATAAACGTAGTCAAATCCATGCACTCGTTGGCCCAAAATGATGAAAACATCACTAGCTCTGCACAAGAGGAGCTTCAAGAAATGGGCATGCGAGGTAATAGTCCTTAACCTAGCCCTTTTCGCCCACCTTCGCCCTTTATCCCCCTGATGCCTGAAGACGCAATTGTCACATTTAGAAATTGTGTCATTGAAGATCTAAAGAAACTTAATCAAAAGGTTTTGTATAAACAAAAACACAGAAAATATTCAAAAATACAATATACCAACCTTGTGTGCAAGTTACAAGATAACGGCAATGTGATTATCAATAAGGCAGATAAAGGGGGTAACATTCTGTTATAGCCTAGGGACCTCTACTTGAAGGAAGCACAACGTCACCTTAACGATACCTCTTATTATAGAAAAGCCACTTTTAATTACCTCAGGTTAATCAAAGACTCAATATTTAAAGAACTAGCCCAATGGAAGCGAATCGGGTTACTAAGTAAAAAAATCGAATACTGCTTTTTAAAGAATGATCACCCTATAACACCCGTACTCTATTTCATTCCCAAAGTTCACAAGAACATTACACCAATACCTGGGAGAACAATAATATTGGCTCAGAAAGGCCTTTTAGAGCCCATGTCGAAATATGTGGACTATTTTTTGCATGACTTGGTGGAGAAACTTCCTTCCTTCTTTAGTTTATTGTAATGGACATTTGCTCACTATATACGAGTATTAATCACTCTGATGGGCTGGAAGCAGGGAAGTATTTTATAGGCCAACGAAGTATTGAGTTTTACCAACACAATGCCATGCTTCTGAAAATGATTGAGCTATGCCTCATGAATAATTATTTCATATTTAACAAAAAGGTCCATCAAGAGCTATGTGCTGTGGCGATGGGGGCATGCTTCTCTCCCAGCTATGTGTGCTTGCACATTTGCTGGTGGGAGGCGCATGTCCTCGGAAACACCCAAAAGGAACTGTATGATGCTCATATACTTCATAGGTGGCGATTTATAGACAATGTTTGTGTGACTTGGAAAGGATCTATTGAATCGGCCAAGTGTTTTGTTGACACATCATTAACAACAATGTTTTGAATTTCACTGCCAACATAAGTAATCAATGCGTACAGTTATTAGATGTGAAGCTGTGTGTTGAAAACGACGCTATACACACTAAACTCCACAGAAAGAGCACAGCTGACAACTCTGTACTCCATGCAGCAGCTCCCACCCCAACCATCTTATCAGAAGCATTCCATATGGGGAGTTTTTAAGAATAAGGAGAATCTGTAGCTCTGAAAAAGTCTAGTGTTCATGGGTACAAAACAAAAGATTTGAAGGCTGCTTTGGTGAGGCCCAACAGCCATTGTAGAGAGGAATGTTTACGAAACACCAGTATTAACACCACTCCTACCAATCCTGGGATTTCAAATAATCTGTCTAAATTGAGTAATCAGTGAGACTGATAACCACCTATAGTAGCCAGGAAAAGCAAGTAAGGAAAATCATATATAAAAACCGGCCAATAGTAATGACAGACTTGACTTTGTCTCAAACTTTGCCAGAACGTCCATCTTTAACGTTCAGACGTGCGCCATCGATGAGGGACGCACTTGTTAAAACAAGCCCTGAGGTGATTGCTTCAAGTAACTGGCTATCCAAAAAGACAGGTTTCTTCAAATGCAGCTCATGCCGAGTTTGAAAATTTGGAAAAAATACAACTGAATACACTACTGCTTTTGAGCCAAAACCCATCAAGATTAAATGGATGTTTACATGTAGAACTGAATTTGCAGTATACGTATTATAATGCTCATGCTATCTAAAATATGTAGGCAGCACTAAGCTGCAAGTTTTCAATCGAATACTTCAACACATTCGTGCAGTAGTTAATTCAGACTCTAGTTACCCTGTCGCTCGTCATTTTAAACTTGTACATAACAACAATTTTAATGACTTGAGCTACTTTGTAATAGATTCAGTACCTAAGTCGCTCAGAGGAGGTAACAGAGAAGGGAAACTTCGTCAGGTAGAGTCCCAATATATTTTAACACTAGACACCAAGATGCTGAATGGCCCCAACACAGGAGAGGACATGCATCATTTTTTATAAGTTGGTGTTACTGTGACTTTATGGTGTTCCGTTAGATATTGTAAGAGTTTGGCTTTTAGATTTCAGTTGTTTAGCCCAGTTTTTAACCTGGTTTTTAAACTAGTTTTACCTGGTTTTTACCCAGCTGTACCTGGTCTTACATGGTTTTAGCTGGTTTTAGACAGGTTTTAAGCTGTATCATAAGCCCTCTTGTATCCTTATTCTGTAGGCATTCTGCACTTTTCATGCTGAGCAGTTTTTGACATCCAATAATATTCACTAGTATCTTGTTTCGAATTTTGCACTGGCATTGCATCTTTGTGTATTTTATACTAGTCGCATTTTCTGGTTGGAATTATTTGTATATACACACTTATTTGCCATGATTTTGCACTTTGACAAATGTTTACAGTGAACCTGCTCTTTAACGTACCTATGAATAAGGCGTACCTCAGGCTTCTGTTGTTTATTCGCTTGTTGTCAACTATGATGGCTAATAGCTGACAACACACGTTGATTCTGTTATTTTTGCACTCACACTTTATTGGACTGCACTTCTCTCTTTTGTTACGAGCTACCAAGTATGACATTAGCACTGATTTTTAACGTGTACTCAAAAACATATTCATTTTGAGTAACTTACTAATTTTGGTATTCACAGAAGGCACTTACTCATTGATGAGTAAGTGTCTTCTGTGAATACCAAAATGAGTAAGTGCCATCTGTGAATACCAAAATGAGTAAGTGCCTTCTGTGAATGCCAAAATGAGTAAGTGCCATCTGTGAATACCAAAATGAGTATGTGCCTTCTGTGAATACCAAAATGTTAGTAAGTTTAGGATTTTGTCTTAAGTTAGTTCTGTGAATCGGGCCCATGGCATTTAGAAAGGCCCATTCAGCACGCAATTTTGAATGAGGAGACCCGGTCCCCGTAATTAACAACCGCCTGTAACATGAACACTGTATATTATGGATGTCAACAATTTGCATGGGTATAATGAGTTGAGCAATATGTTTTGAGGTCCATTGACACATTTTGTGAATTTCTGCAATACAGATGGTATCAACTGCTTGTTGTATAATGGCTGACACTTGAGTTAGTTATTTATGTAATATTGCACTGTAGTTCATAATTGATGTTTTAACTCACATAGCTGCCACATGAAATTACAGCAGTATAAAAGGTTGCTTTGTAATCAAGTTTGCTGACATTGACAAAGGCAAGGATTCCAAAATGGGTTTGTCAGTTTTTTGGTTGCTGAAATAAAGGATTATTGAATAAACAGCCAGTGAGAACATGGCTATCCTGTGTGGAGGATTTTGGTGTGTACACAAGACCGTCCTGCCGAGACCGTCCTCGTGACCTGTAGCACCCGCTGCGCTGAGAACGTCGGCTTTGCTGTAGAAAGTAAACATATATATATATATATATATATATATATATTACCTACTGGCGGTCGCCAGTAGGTAGTTATAGTTAGGATTTTTTTCAATGTTAAATCTCAAAATTCTATTTGGAATAACTTTGGCACCGGTTGACGAATCTGCCTGAAAATTTCCTGAAAATGGCCTCGCGGCGCCCCGGTCCTTCCCTGAAAGTTTGGGGGGGATTCGTCAAGCGGGGGCCAAGATAAAAGGGGGGTCCCAAAACGCGTTTTCCCCATGTTAATTTCCATAGGGCGGTCGATTTCACTTTTAGCCCGAACGGCTGAATGGATTTCCACCAAACTTGGCAAAATTGTAGGGACTGGTAGCCCGATGTGCCTTTGCTATGTCTCAAGATATGTGCTCCACTGGATTTTGAGTAATTTACGTTCAAAAAAATATATATATCTATAGCAGCGCACCGGTACGCGCACCGGTGCGCGTACCGTGCACGCCACGCGACTTGCGTGAGGAAAGCTGATTGGCTCTCGGGTATCTGTAAACATTCTAAACAGTCCGGAGCGGCCGCCATCTTGTGTCTCGGTAAAATCGAGACACAAGAGGTGGCCAAAACAAAGAGGGAAATGACCATAAGGGGGCAGAGTAGACCCCCCCTTGACCCCCTAGGTTTGATGTGGGGGCCATAAAAGGGCCCCGCGGGGCAAAAAAAAAAAAAATGTTTTGTTGTTTTTTTATACATACACATACATATATAAATGCATATGCATATATATATGCATATATGTGTATATGTGTGCGTGTAGAGAGAGGTAGAGAGGTAGAGGTGTAGAGGTAGAGAGGTAGAGAGGTAGCGGTAGAGAGGTAGAGATTAGTAGAGAGAGAAGAAGAGAGAGGTAGAGAGGTAGAGAGTAGAGAGTGAGTAATAGAGAGTAGAGAGTGAGTAGTAGAGAGTAGTAGAGAGCAGTAGAGAGAGTAGCAGAGAGTGAGTAGTAGAGAGTAGTAGAGTGAAGAGTAGAGTGAGTAGTAGAGAGTAGTAGAGAGTGAGTAGTAGTGAGTGAGTAGTAGAGAGTAGTAGTGAGTAGTAAAGAGTGAGTAGTAGGGAGAGAGTAGTAGAGAGTGAGTAGTAGAGAGTAGTAGATAGTGAGTAGTAGGGAGTAGCGAGTAGCGAGTAGTAGGGAGTGAGTAGTAGAGAGAGAGTAGTAGAGAGTAGTAGAGTAGTAGAGAATGAGTAGTAGACAGTGAGTATTTGAGAGTAGTGGAGTCAGAGAGAGTAAGTAGTAGAGAGTAGTGGAGAATATTCCAAAGTTTGGCACAGCACCACTTTCACAATGAGTCCAATGAAATCATATCACTTAGAGTCCTTATTGAAGCGCTGAATCTTGGTGTATATTCAAATGCTTTTATTTTCCTTAAGTTTATGTACCACAGCCAGCCGAAAGGTTTCGTTCTGTACAACAGAACTTCTTCAGGGCGTTCTTATTTCCTTCAAGTTATGTCGGTATCCCGTTGTCATATAACTAGATATTTCTTCCAAATGTTAGACGAGACATAAGTATATTCTTATTAAAAGTGACTAGGTATCAATTTTACCCACACAATTCGGGCAGACTTGAGTAATTTATAGCATCCTCAAAGTCAGTCTTTCAAAAATTCCAAAGTATAGGACATGATAATCCAAATCCAAATGTTTCTCAAGAAAAGTCATTTACAATCGTTCGGAATATCGGTGTTTGGGCAGATATGATCCAGGGACCCCCAGTATGCAAGGGGAATTAGTCCCCCCTCTGCAAAGGCGCCAGTGGCCTGCATTGCAGAGAGGTGTAACAAGGGTGTGGCCTCATTACACTTCTCTGCAATGCAGCTCCCTCGCGCATACTGGAGGCTCCTGGTGGACTAGTTGACCCCAGGGACCCCCAGTATGCAAGGGGAATTAGTTCCCCCTCTGCAAACGCGGCAGTGGGCTGCGTTGCAGAGAGGTGTAACAAGGGGCATAGTCTCATTACACCTCTGCAATGCAGCCCCAGGCGCATACTGGAGGTTCCAGGTGGGCTAATTGGCCCCCAGGGGCCCCCAGTATGCAAGGGGAATTAGTTTCCCCTCTTCAAACATGCACGGGGGCTGCGTTGCAGAGAGGTGTAAAAAGGGTTGTGGCTTCATTACACCTCTCTGCAATGCAGTCCCCTGGCGCATACTGGAGATTCCTGGTGGGCTTTCAGGTCTTATATAGTTAGGAATTAGCATTAAAAAAACCTTTGAAATTCACTGAAAAAACCACAGGTTTCACACCAGTTATAGTTAGGAATTAGCATTTAAAAAACCTTTGAAATTCACTGAAAAAACCATAGGTTTCACACCAGTTATAGTTAGGAATTAGCATTTAAAAAACCTATTAAATTCACTGACAAAACCAGTTATAGTTAGCTGGAAATTTTACTGATATAAAACCAATGAAATTCCACGTTATAGTTAGTTGGACTCACTATAACTTGCGCGTGCAATGCACTGCTGATGACGTCACATATTACATCACTCATGACATGGTCAGTGACATCACTCATGACATCACTATATGAATATATATATATATATATATATATATATATATATATATATATATATATATTCACTGAAAAAAACATAGGTTTCAGGCCTTATATAGTTAGGAATTAGCATATAAAAAACCTTTGAAATTCACTGAAAAAACCATAGGTTTCGGGCCTTATATAGTTAGGAATTAGCATTTAAAAAACCATTGAAATTGCTCCTATATAGTTAGTTGTACTAACTATATTTTGCGCACCCGCAATCCACTGCTGATGATGTCACATATTACATCATTCATGACATGGTCAGTGTTTGACAGCTTCCAGGAGGCGGGAGCTGTCAAACAGCTCCCGCTTGCTGGAAGCAGAGTTTTCATTTTTGTTCCTGCCCGCAGACATGCAAGCAGGGAAAGAGATATAAACATTGCCCTCACATAAAGGGAGCTACATTTCCAGCAGTTCCCTGCATGCAAGAGCAATGCTGGCTCAGGCAGGAGGCAGGGAGCCTGCTGGGACCGTGACCTTGCAACTTCACTGTGGTCTCTCAGCACACCTGGTGCCTTGGCCAAGCAGCCCCCAACCCCAATAAATGATGGGTGAGCCCTGAGGGATGGCCCTAAATTGGCCTGGGGAGTGCAGCCCTCATCCCTGTTAAGTTAGTTTTTTCAGGGTCATTTTGGCCCTAACACTCATTTCTAGAAATGAAACCTCAACGGGAGACATTTACAAATATAAACATTGCAGGTACCCCCGTTGAAGCTTCACTTCTGTAAAGGGTTCATGATCCTAGCTCCTCGACTTGGCGAAGGCAAAGCAAGTGAGTTTTCTTGACAATTCCATATTGAAAGATGATCTAAAGTGCTTCATGGCGGTGATTGCATCGTTGCTCTATTGAAGCGCAATCTTTATGCAGCTGTTAAATGTGGGTTCTTTGTTGTCCTGTCCTGGTGAGAACAGAGTTCATGCTTCACCCTTTAAGTTACTATGAGTATACAAATGTGCAAATAACTTGGAAGCTTCGCCAATTTGGCCCTGCCCATCTCAGTAGTATGTAAAGGTCTTCCCGTCTTTTGCCAGGATGATGGACAACTTAACAAGCACCCCCCTCAACGCGTTTCCTCTGATTTTGGTGAGCAGTTCCTGATGCAGAGGAATATCAGGACATATTCACCAAACAAAAGAGGACTTGCTTAATATAGTTAGGAGTAAAGACCCTTGTTTGAGGGAGATTTACCTCTTTGTAGTTTCATTGTCATCCCTATAGGAGGATGCATGTTATCACATATTTCTGGATAAAAATGCACCAGGAATGATCACATTGCCAAAACGCACACAAGGTCACTGGTGACATTTTGTCGTGCTCCATTACGCAGCTGTAGTGTAGAGTATGTATTAGACATTTACCCAAGGAGGTAGCACCTAATATTTAACCAGTTGAGAGTACTGCACTTGGGTAGATATTTTGTGCAAAACTGCGGACTCTTGTTAGATAAAAGGGCAGGTGTGATTCCTTTATGGCTGAGTGACTCACACTGCTATTGACATACCCACACAGTCACTTAGACACCCACTCATATACTGAGGCACTCACTCACCCACTCACAAACACACATCCACTCACACAGCCACTCAAAGACCCACTCAGATCCTCAAACACATACACCCACTTACAGACCCACTCAGACACTCATGCACCTATTCACAGATCCATACAGCCACTCACACAGTCCCTCACAAACCCACTCAGAGTCACTCAGAGACTAAGGCACCCACTCCAGGCCTACTCAGACACTCATGTACTTACTCACAGACTGACTCACACTCATGGAGGCACTTGCACACCCGCTCAGACACTCTCACACCCACTCACAGACCCACTCAGACACTCACTCAGAGACTCATGCACCCACTCATATACCACTCAGAAACTCACGCACACACTCACCACAGATCCACTCAGACACTCACTCAGACACTCGCTCTCAAAGGTTACAGGTTACATTTAGGAAATAAAGTTTACAAATCCTTAGAAATTCACTTAAAAAACAAAAGGTTACAGGGACGTTATAGTTAGGCTCAGATTTCACTTGTACAAAACCATAGAAATTCAGCAGTGATAGTTACCTGCGCTAACTATAAATTACCCCTTACAATGCACTGCTTCTGACCTTGCAAGTTACATCACTCATGACATGGGCAGTGACATCACTGATGACATCATCCACAGAACCACTTACAAACCCACTCATACACTTGTACAACCTCTCATACACCCACTCACGCACACACATAACCACTCACGTACCCATTCAGAGACCCATACAAGTACTCACACAACCACTCATTCATCCATAGAGCCAATTGCTCACTCATACGACCATTCCCACAACCACTCACCAACCCATTCAGCTAGTCATACAACTAGTCACTCACCCATACAGCTACCTACACAGCCACACACTCACACATGCAGCTACTCACATTTACACCTATGCAGCCACTCACTCACCCATCCAGCCTCTCAACACAGTCACTCACTCACCCATTCAACCACTCACTCACATACCCAAACAACCACTTACATACCCATTCACACATCCATGCCAAGCACTCACACATCCACTCACTCACTCATATAGCCATTCAGATACCTACTCCCTCACCCATACAACCACTCACACATACAATTAGAGCACAAGACTTGGCAGGGTTAGCCTTGTGCAACGCCACCTTTTAACAGTAAGTTCTACGGTAAATTGCTCCAGGGAACAAGGGAATACGGCCACTAACGTCCCCTAACCTCCTCTGTGTTAACACAAAGAATACCAGAAAAAAAGACTTATTGTCCCTGAGCACAGTGTAAAATATTAAATCATTAGAGAAAAGAGAGGCCAAATCATGTTCTTTTCCATATCAGAGTTTCATTATGTCTGTTCCTTTTATTTTATTTTATTTTCTCTTCACAAACTTGAGATTTCCATCAAGCTGTCAGTCTTCATACAATGTTCATTAAGATAGTACAAAATGTAGCCAAAAGAAAGCAAAGCCAACACGTGTTTCGTCATGGAAAACAATCACCCATTGACTTCTTCAGGGCATAAGTGACTCCTCACAAAGTCAAGAACCACATTCCAGGTATGGCCTGTCTATGGTCCAATACTCTAGCTGAAGCTCTAAATTTCTCAAACTAGCAAATCTCCATCCATCATAGATACGTTCAATATCTCCATATGATTCACGAGTCCGTGATGATTCAAAAGAAATTGTATAGAAAGTCTCTGGGAGAGTACTCCCATCGTCGTCTCTTTGAGTTTCTCGAGTTGTGGCTACATTTTGTACGATCTTAATGAACATTGTATGAAGACTGACAGCTTTTTTTCACTCACACATGCATTCACCCACCCATACAGCAAGTCACTCACCCATCTAGCCAGTCACTCACCCATACAGCTACTTACACACCCACTTATACACCCATACAGTCACTCACACACCCATAAAACCACTCAGACACCCACTCCCATATGGATACACACAGTAATACAGCCACTCATGTAATATATGTTAGCAGTAGTATCACTCATTAGTAGTACACCCAGTATATTCATGTAACTTTTGTAGTCGCTTAGTATATATGTTTCACACCCATAAACTCTTAGAAAACACTTGCACTCACTGGGTGATGTCATCAGTGCTGTCATCAGTGATTTCATTGGAGATGTCACCAGTGATGTCACTGACCATGTGATGAGTGATGTAATATGTGAGGCCATAGGCAGAGCGTAAGTTATAGTTAGGTCAGGTAACTATAACTGCAGAATTTCTATGGTTTTGTACCAGTTAAAATATGAGCCTAACTACAACGGCCCTGGAACCTTTGTTTTTTTCTAGCGAATATATAGGTCCAACAAGGAAGACAGACACTTTGGATGCATGTGTAAATCGATGCATTGCTTGGCATCAGCCAAAATGGAACACATTTCAGCAGAGAACTGCCTTTGTCAACATAATCTGTGCCATTTTGATCACTTGTTATCTAGTCACATGTCCACAATGTCATGGTAAACATAGAAAACATCAAATAACATAAAAAACAGAGTAACCTGGACATACATTGCATAATTTGAAAACATTTTAAAGGTATGTATTTGACATTATGGCATAACTCACCATGATGTCTCGAGCACAGTTACATTCCAATTGATGTTTGTGGAGTACGCTGCTATTGCCCATATTGGCTCTTTAAATAAACACATTGATGTGGATGGGATGTGTACTCCCCGCTGTCACGTGTATGCACTATATCCTTCATATCACAATTACCATATTCAAACAAAAATTAAGTAGTAAATGTAAGGCTACCATCAATTACAGACAGAAAAATAGACAATCTGAGTTCCAATACAATGAGGCCACTCAAATGTCCTCTTCGTCATACCATACTACATGACACATATACAGGTACATATTCAGCCCAAGTGGACACCAGTAAATGTGGCAACCACATATTCACGAACTCATGCTCACTAAGCCTGGAACACCCCAACACCTGCGTACAGGCCAAAATAACCAATGGGTGCTGACAACCTCATGGGAGTCCATCTAAAATGAGAAGCATCCGTGTAGCCCATAAACTTTGTAAATGAAAATCCTAGAACCAGGGGTGGTTGTGCCACATAGTTTAATAGCACAAGTTCCTTTAGTCCACAAGGGGCCTGCCCTAGATATCATAAGCTCCTTCACATCCAAAAAGTTATCCTTAACAGTAGGCAGCAGAAAGCATGCTCATCATAGTATCCCACGAGGATACATAATAGATAAAAGAATATGTTAGTGTTCTCTCATTACTGTAGACATTGGCCTATTATAAATGCACATAGAATTCCTCATCACAGTGCAACCCCTTAGGTTCCTTACTGTCCAGTGCTAATATGTATCTTGATTCTAATATTCTACATTTCTTCTCTCTGTTTTCCCCTCTCACCTCCATGTGGATACCAACAATGATAGTGTACTTCAAATCCTTATCCTCCCCTCCATGCACAGAGTGAAAGTGCCTAGCTATGAGATAAGAGGTGTCAAGGTACTTAGTAGCCCTCAAATGCTGTAAGATCCTCTTGTGTGTTGTAGGGTCGTACTCCCTACATAGATTTCGGGGCAAGTGCACTTGAGGATATAAATCACATATTCATTTTTACATATAAAGTGACCCTTGATCCGGTGGACATCCCTGCCAAACATGTTGATTTCAGTTACGTTTTCACAATTTTTGCAAGTTTTGCATTTCATGCATCTAGTAAAGCCATCTTTGGGTTTAAGCCATATCCTTCTCTCCTTCCTGACATTGCTCTTTACTTGGGTATATCTTACAGATTTTGCTCTCCTGACAATGCTGACTCCCCAGGGGAATCATGGAAACAGAACTAGAAGTCTTTCATTTGGTAACTAATGCATACCCAAAGAGAGGCACAAGAATACTCAAATTGGCATTTCAATATTTATTGAAGCAATAAGATTCGTTTGTAAAATAAGTGAGCTGCAATAATTAATAGAAGGAAAAAGGGTAATCAGCATCACAAGAATGGTAAAGAAAATAAACAATTCAACCATTATGCTGCTACATATGCTTGCGTATAAGTACAGTTATAGTCATTCTACTACCTAGAGCTCTTTATCCTAGTGTACCTAGGTTGGAGAATCTGCCAGAATACTCGTAGGGTGATCTAGCTCCCCAGTTACCTGTGGGTACGTTTAAATTAGGAGCTCGTCTTGCAGTAGGGGCTGGGCACCATCCTTCTTTGGAAGTAAACAGGATTCAGTTGAGTTGGAAATCTGGGATTGGGTGATCTCGGCAGTGTCAGCTAAATGCTCCTCGACAGCGTCAGCATAATGCTCCAACTAGCCAAAGTAGTGACGTTGTTTAAATAAACTTCACCCATGTTGCCATGCCAAAGTCCCAGTCAGGCTATCATTATTGATTCTATCCTGACAAAGAGGTTGCTGTGTGAACAATAATAAACAAAATCAAGGCTCTGATAATATGCCTATGAAGATGTGTAAATGTAAGCAAAGTTATTTCATAGAACATAATCCATATAAGCACGCAAGAAAATGTGTGTTGAATATCAAGGTTCAAGAAAAGATGTCAATTTCCAACATGAGGATGTAAAATAGTATTGTTTCTGCTGGGGCCTAACGTGACCACATGATAGTACCATCATCACTCAATCTTTATTTCGGCCATTGGCCATCAAAGATATACAGTAAAACATGTATAGTCACTATAAAATCAACATACATAATCAATCACAATATAAAACCTTGAAATTACATACTAATAAAACTGTGTTAAAAACTGTAAACCTTAAGATTAAGAGGGAGCTTGCATCTTCAGAATACGGGTACGAGTGTGCCAGACCTTAGTGAGGAACTTTGCTAGTACAAATACAGTTAGACTAGAGGCATCAGTTTTTAGGATTCTATACATTGGGAGGTACTCCCTACAACCCAGATTTCTGATCAATGGTAGAAGCCAGTATTTCCTCGCTGCCTTGTAAGCTGGGCAAAACAGGACCACGTGTAGATCACTTTCCTCTGCCGCAGTGCAAGCCGGGCACTGCTTGGTGGAGGGAGGTGATGACCAGGAACTGGTAAAGGATCGTAAAGGCAGTGTGCCGTATCTCCATTGGAGAAACAGCTTCCTGGCCAGCACGGGAGAGATGGCATCTAAAACTCTCTCCTGCCTGTACGAGTCCTTGCTTTGCAAAAAGACAGAAGTTAGTGACCCTTCACACTGATTGTCTAAGGCCGTGGCTAATTTATGTTCATAATAAGCGCTAGCCAGACCTCTCCTTGAGATATTTAATGAGGCATTAGCAGGGTTAGACCAAAGGTCGGGGAGCCCCAGTGCCGTACAGGAATTTTGGATGTATTTTATCCAGGGGATCGATAGCGCTTTCGGGTGGGTCAATAGCTCCATTAATTCCGCCCTATAGGCGAAAAGTTTGTTGCTACTCCACAGCCTTTGCCAGAAGGCTATGGGTCTCAAGCCTAGTTCGTCAGCTATGGGGCGCAAACCCAGATCTAGCCTCAGGGGGAGGAGCGGGGTGCTGGGCGGAAGTGCGACTATCTGTCTGATGAATTTATTCTCTGTTAAGGACAGACTACGACAAGATGTGTGTCCCCACAATTCCGCCCCATACATAGTAGCACCCCTGGCTTGCGCCTTGTAGATCTGGATGAGCGGCCCCAGTGGTCGGTATGTGGAACCATTTAACATCCGCGCGATACCCCCTGTGGTCTGTATCAATTTTAGATTGGCCCTGCTCTGGTGTGATCCCCAAGACATAGTTTCATTGAGAGTTACGCCAAGTTCCTCAACATCTAGGAATTCCGCTTCCATATCACTTATGTTGCTGGTGAATCTTGAATTCAAATCATTGGTGTTAATATCAGAAACAAACATAAGGGCTGAGTTCATGTCTTCTCTCTGGATTACAAAAATACCATCTATGAACCTTACCCACTTGGAGATGTGTTCCTTCCATTTGTAAAGGTGAGGGCTACTGAGCACCTGCTCCTCCCACCAGCCCATGTGGAGACTAGTATAACTGGTGGTGAAGCATGCCCATCGCCGACCCCCGCTATTGTTCATATATATCATGGATAAAAAAGAATACGTTATGTTTGAGGCACCAGTGAATCATGTTCAACAGCCCTGAGCCCATCAGTATGGTGAAGGCATGTGTATAAGGACACCAGATCTAGCACCATGAGCACCGAATCCTCATCCCAGCTGATATCAAAGACTCTTTTCAAGAAATCAGTAGTGTTTTTCATATGGGATGGGAAGTTCTACAAAAAGGGCCATAACAAATGGTCTATGTTCCTGGAAATGTTTTCAAATAACAACTCTTGGGCTGCAATAATGGGTCACCCCAGAGGTGTGTGTGTGTGTGTGTATATATATATATAGCAGCCGTACATGGGATCGAGGACGGGCCCACTTGTGGAGTCCATACAGGACTTGATTGTGTGCTTTCCGCACTACACTTCCCAGAAGTCTCATTGGAGCCTCCCATCGGCGGGTGAGTTATATGTAATTGGAGAAGTGTAGCTGGTGCGCACACCGCTTCCGTTAAAGCTCCTGAAGAGAAGCAGATGGAGCTTCGAAATGAGTTGGGCAGATCCATTACGGAGCGGCGTCTACAAGCGGATCCCCGTCCTCACCTACACATAAATAAAGCTGCTGCTTGCGTGCTACTCAAAGGTGGACAACCTGGGAGCGAGAATCTATATGCGGCAGTCCAGTCGCAGAGTATGCACCACCCCGTTAACGTGGGGGTCACGGCAGTGAAGTAGCAGCCGTACATGGTATCGAGGACGGGCCCACTTGTGGAGTCCTTACAGGACTTGATTGGGTGCTTTCCGCACTACACTTCCCAGAAGTCTCATTGGAGCCTCCCATCGGCGGGTGAGTTATATGAAATTGGAGAAGTGTAGCGGGTGCGCACACCGCTTCCGTTAAAGCCCCTGAAGAGAAGCAGATGGAGCATCGAAACGCGTCGGGCAGATCCATTACGGAGAGGCGTCTACAAGCGGATCCCCGTCCTCACCTACACATAAATAAAGCTGCTGCTCGCATGCTACTCAAAGGTGGACAACCTGGGAGTGAGAATCTATATGCGGCAGTCCAGCCGCAGAGTATGCACCACCCCGTTAACGTGGGGGTCACGGCAGTGAAGTAGCAGCCGTACATGGGATCGAGGACGGGCCCACTTGTGGAGTCCATACAGGACTTGATTGTGTGCTTTCCGCACTACACTTCCCAGAAGTCTCTTTGGAGCCTCCCATCGGCGGGTGAGTTATATGAAATTGGAGAAGTGTAGCGGGTGCGCACACCGCTTCCGTTAAAGCCCCTGAAGAGAAGCAGATGGAGCTTCGAAACGCGTCGGGCAGATCCATTACGGAGCGGCGTCTACAAGCGGATCCCCGTCCTCACCTACACATAAATAAAGCTGCTGCTCGCGTGCTACTCAAAGGTGGACAACCTGGGAGCGAGAATCTATATGCGGCAGTCCAGCCGCAGAGTATGCACCATCCCGTTAACGTGGGGGTCACAGCAGTGAAGTAGCAGCCGTACATGGGATCGAGGACGGGGCCACTTGTGGAGTCCATACAGGACTTGATTGTGTGCTTTCCGCACTACACTTCCCAGAAGTCTCATTGGAGCCTCCCATCGGCGAGTGAGTTATATGAAATTCGAGAAGTGTAGCGGGTGCGCACACCGCTTCCGTTAAAGCCCAGAAGAGAAGCAGATGGAGCTTCGAAACGCGTCGGGCAGATCCATTATGGAGCGGCATCTACAAGCGGATCCCCGTCCTCACCTACACATAAATAAAGCTGCTGCTGCTCGCGTGCTACTCAAAGGTGGACAACCTGGGTGCGAGAATCTATATGCGGCAGTCCAGCCGCAGAGTATTCACCACCCTGTTAACGTGGGGGTCACAGCAGTGAAGTAGCAGCCGTACATGGGATCGAGGACGGGCCCACTTGTGGAGTGCATACAGGACTTGATTGTGTGCTTTCCGCACTACACTTCCCAGAAGTCTCATTGGAGCCTCCCATCGGCGAGTGAGTTATATGAAATTGGAGAAGTGTAGCGGGTGCGCACACCGCTTCTGTTAAAGCCCCTGAAGAGAAGCAGATGGAGCTTCGAAACGCGTCGGGCAGATCCATTACGGAGCGGCGTCTACAAGCGGATCCCCGTCCTCACCTACACATAAATAAAGCTGCTGCTCACGTGCTACTCAAAGGTGGACAACCTGGGAGCGAGAATCCATATGCGGCAGTCCAGCCGCAGAGTATGCACCACCCCGTTAACGTGGGGGTCACGGCAGTGAAGTAGCAGCCGTACATGGGATCGAGGACGGGCCCACTTGTGGAGTCCATACAGGACTTGATTGTGTGCTTTCCGCACTACACTTCCCAGAAGTCTCATTGGAGCATCCCATCGGCGGGTGAGTTATATGAAATTGGAGAAGTGTAGCGGGTGCGCACACCGCTTCCGTTAAAGCCCCTGAAGAGAAGCAGATGGAGCTTCGAAACGCGTCGGGCAGATCCATTACGGAGCGGCGTCTACAAGCGGATCACGTCCTCACCTACACATAAATAAAGCTGCTGCTCGCGTGCTACTCAAAGGTGGACAACCTGGGAGCGAGAATCTATATGCGGCAGTCCAGCCGCAGAGTATGCACCACCCCGTTAACGTGGGGGTCACGGCAGTGAAGTAGCAGCCGTACATGGGATCGAGGACGGGCCCACTTGTGGAGTCCATACAGGACTTGATTGTGTGCTTTCCGCACTACACTTCCCAGGAAGTCTCATTGGAGCCTCCCATCGGCGGGTGAGTTATATGAAATTGGAGAAGTGTAGCGGGTGCGCACACCGCTTCCGTTAAAGCCCCTGAAGAGAAGCAGATGGAGCTTCGAAACGCGTTGGGCAGATCCATTACGGAGCAACGTCTACAAGCGGATCCCCGTCCTCACCTACACATAAATAAAGCTGCTGCTCGCGTGCTACTCAAAGGTGGACAACCTGGGAGCGAGAATCTATATGCGGCAGTCCAGCCGCAGAGTATGTACCACCCCGTTAACGTGGGGGTCACGGCAGTGAAGTAGCAGCCGTACATGGGATCGAGGACGGGCCCACTTGTTGAGTCCATACAGGACTTGATTGTGTGCTTTCCGCACTACACTTCCCAGAAGTCTCATTGGAGCCTCCCATCGGCGGTTGAGTTATATGAAATTGGAGAAGTTTAGCGGGTGCACACTCCGCTTCCGTTAAAGCCCCTGAAGAGAAGCAGATGGAGCTTCGAAACGCGTCGGGCAGATCCATTACGGAGCGGCGTCTACAAGCGGATCCCCGTCCTCACCTACACATAAATAAAGCTGCTGCTCGCGTGCTACTCAAAGGTGGACAACCTGAGAGCAAGAATCTATATGCGGCAGTCCAGCCGCAGAGTATGCACCACCCCGTTAACGTGGGGGTCACGGCAGTGAAGTAGCAGCCGTACATGGGATCGAGGACGGGCCCACTTGTGGAGTCCATACAGGACTTGATTGTGTGCTTTCCGCACTACACTTCCCAGAAGTCTGATTGGAGCCTCCCATCGGCGGGTGAGCTATATGAAATTGGAGAAGTGTAGCGGGTGCGCACACCTCTTCTGTTAAAGCCCCTGATGAGAAGCAGATGGAGCTTCGAAACGCGTCGGGCAGATCCATTACGGAGCGGCGTCTACAAGCGGATCCCCGTCCTCACCTACACATAAATAAAGCTGCTGCTCGCGTGCTACTCAAAGGTGGACAACCTGGGAGCGAGAATCTATATGCGGCAGTCCAGCCGCAGAGTATGCACCACCCCGTTAACGTGGGGGTCACGGCAGTGAAGTAGCAGCCGTACATGGGATCGAGGACGGGCCCACTTGTGGAGTCCATACAGAACTTGCTTGTGTGCTTTCCGCACTACACTTCCCAGAAGTCTCATTGGAGCCTCCCATCGGCGGGTGAGTTATATGAAATTGGAGAAGTGTAGCGGGTGCGCACACCGCTTCCGTTAAAGCCCCTGAAGAGAAGCAGATGGAGCTTCGAAACGCATCGGGCAGATCCATTACGGAGCGGCGTCTACAAGCGGATCCCCGTCCTCACCTACACATAAATAAAGCTGCTGCTCGCGTGCTACTCAAAGGTGGACAACCTGGGAGCGAGAATATATATATATATATATATATATATATATATATATATATATTCTACTCCTCCTTCTCCAGATAAGAACTGCCACCTTCCAAAACAGCGGGCGTCTCGTCTCACACGGGACCTCCGGAGTGGGTGTTTGGAAAGCACGTCTAAATTTGTTGATTCTTTTCTTTTCCCTTTGGTTAAACAACTTCCCTCTTTTACTCAAGACTCTAGCGATTTCTTAAGAAAAATCTATGACATTCCTTGGGAACCAGATCTTTTACTGGTAACGATTGACGTTTCTACGCTTTATACAAGTATAAGGCATGAGGACGGCCTTCGCGCAGTAAAACACTTCTTAAAGGAAAGACCCATTAAACTGTGGCTCCATACACAAATGATCCTGACTATGATTATGACCTGTTTGAATTGCAATTATTTCCTGTTTGAGTCTGCCCTGTATAAACAGGTGTGTGGGACCGCGATGGGCACCTGCTTCGCCCCCAGCTATGCAAATTTGCATATGGGCTGGTGGGAGGAGCAGGTGGTCCAAGCGGACTTCCACAAAGAGTGGGGAGAGAACATCCTCCACTGGAGCAGGTACATTGACGACCTGTTCGTCATATGGAAAGGCTCGCAACTCAGTGCACAAAACTTTATTGATAAATTACAGAATAATAACCTTAATCTAAAGTTTACAAGTAACATCAGTGCCACATCCCTGACGTTCCTAGACCTTACCATTTTTGTCAAAAATGGGAAATTGCATTCAAACCTATACAGGAAGCCCACAGCAGGGAACACGTTGCTCCATGCAACAAGTTTCCATCCAACCAACTTGGTCAGAAGCATTCCGTATGGGGAAAGCTTAAGAGCCATTAGAAACTGTAGCGACCCAGAATGTCTAGAGAAAGAACTGTTAACCCTTAACACTCGGTTCTCAGAGCGAGGATACACTCAAGAAAACATCAAAGGGTGTATTAAAAAGGCAAAGAAACGCAGTAGGGAAGAAATCCTGTTCAACCAACATATACAAAAAACTACTAAGCAGAGTGAAGGAAACCAGGCCAGAATGATAACAACTTACAGTAAAAAGCACGCTGACGTGAGAAAAATCCTGAATCGACATTGGCACCACGTGGCTAATGACCCACTTTTGCAAGACCTAGTCCCCATAAAACCGGCCATTACATTCAGGAAAGCCAGATCCTTAAAACAAATGCTGGTGTCTAACATGCTGCCCCCTAAACCCAAAGCGAAGGGAGCAGGATCAGACTGGCTAAAGAGGAAACCAGGTTTTATTAAATGCACTAAGTGCAAGGCTTGCAAACTGGGAGTTAATACCAACTCATACCAAGGGGGCCTGTCCAAGAGACTATACGTTCCACACTGTACAGTGAACTGTATATAATCATGAAATGTTTTTAAACCAGGGCACTTTCACTCTTCTTTAATTTTCGATTTCTTTTCTTTTCTTTCACTTAATCTTCCTTTTCTTTCACTTCTTTGCCCGCACTACAGACACTAGTAGTAATATCGCCCACTGGGGCAATACCTCTGTAAACAATGACGAAATGTAATCAATTTAATGCTTTAGTGATTTGCACACAGTCTATGCCCACTATGGGCTTAATGGTAAACCTTCATGCAACGCTTATTTTAGACGCAACTACTTCTACATGCACTATGCAAGTATTGTGTTAAAATGTATTTATACCTTAATGGATTATAAGGCTGAATTTATTATTATTCAAATGAGGTTGTTTATTCAATAACTGTGCGAAAAGGTTCTTACACTGATGAATGTGAATCGAGCCATTTAGATTGAATGCAAAACTACGAGTCTGTTGTCACTATCAGTTGATCTGTAGTTCGAATCACGTGACTGTTTGGTTGCACGAGTTTTCGTTAAAAAACGTTTGTTACTTATTGAAGTATCGGTGAACAAGCCTGCTGGTCAGGCGAAACGCGTCCGAGGGCGACAGTGAAATAAATCACTTTGGTCTGCACAAGTCTCGTCTCTGGTAGTTTACTGCCTGGGAGGTGAAATATATATATATATATATATATATATATATATATATATATATATATATATATATTTATATATATATATATCACTGAATAGGACGTTATAGTTAGTTAGACATTTCACTCATACAAAGACATAGAAATTCCCCCGTTATAGTTAGTTGAGGTGACTACAACTCGCGCCACTGCAATCCCCTGCTGATGACGTCACATATTACATCATTCATGACATGGTGAGTGACATCACTGATCACATCACTGATCACATCTCAAATTACATCGCTGTTGACATCATCCATGTGAAAATGTGATGCATCTTCTCACGCCTTAATATAACCTTTGATACACCGTTTCCAAAATACAGAATGCCATTTTTGAAACCATTGACACACCAATAACAGTTACTACATATGTAGTCAGTGATTTTTAGGTCTACACATACATCCACCCATTCATCGATAGAATTACTTATACATGCAGTCAATCATCAATACACCACTATCATATGCACTCATACACCTACATAGACACTCATACACCAGCACTCATCCACAGTTACTCACACACCTAGTCAGTCAGGCAAAGAATCAGCCACACTTCCATTTACTGACCTATACAGTTGTACCCACACCACCTCACTTATTCAAACATATACTAACACATACTTACTCTATTATACAACCACTGATACAAGTACACACTCATCCATACAGCCAGTTTCACAATCACTGACTCTCACATATAGTCATTTTTATACACCAACTCTTACATACACTGCCTTTTACATATGTACTTAGTTGGACATGTACCACTGAGACATCCATTAACTCACCAACAGACTCATACACACACTCACCCACCCATGCAATTGTTTTCACATGCACTCCTAAACTCATACACCCTGTCAATGAACCACTGACACAACTATGCACAGAGTCACACACCCCCTACCCAACCACACACAGACTCAGTCTTCCATACAAATACTCAGGCAACTAATCAATAATTCATATAGACACTCATGTAGCTACTGACCAATTGATGCAGCAGGTTATACAACAACAGACAGACTGATACAGACATTCACACAGTTTAGTCACTAACACATTTATTTAGTGAGACGCATTTAATCACTCACTTAAACAGTCAATCACATACCTACTAAATACTCCATCCAGACACTTATACATCCACTCATTCTTCAATACAGATTGGTATATGTATAATACATTTTTAAATTTTAAAGAAAAACACAGTCAGTGGATGATGTCATCAGTGATGTCATTTGAGATGTTATCAGTGATGTCATCAGTGATGTCACTAACAATGTCATGAATGATGTAATATGTGACGTCATCAGCAGTGTATTGCGGGGGTGTGAGTTTTATTTAGCTCAACTAACTATAACAGGGGAATTTCTATGGTTTTGTATGAGAGAAATGTCCAACTAACTATAACATCCCTTAAACCTATAGTTTTTTCAGTGAATTTCAAAGGTTTTTTAAATGCTAATTTGTAACTATCGTCCTTGAAACCTATGGTTTTTTCAGTGACTTTCAAAGGTTTTTTAAATGCTAATTTGTAACTATAACGTCCTTGAAACCTATGGTTTTTTCAGCGAATTTCAAAGTTTTTTTAAATGCTAATTTGTAACTATAACGTCCTTGATACCTATGGTTTTTTTCAGTGGATTTCAAAGGTTTTTTTAAATGCTAATTTGTAACTATAACATCCGTGAAACCTACACATTTCGACAGTGTATTTCATAAATGTTTCATCTTTTGTTCCATAAACCAACACTGAAGACAGCAGGGCTCACAATTCACATCAAGTCACAATAGAAGATGATGCAGTGCATTAGGCAAGAGACATTGCTCCCAGTGCCGCCCCCCTGGACCACGCATCATCGCTGACTGTGTACATGCTCAATGCTTCTGATGCCCCTACCTCACTGCAACACAACTCATGCACCCTTTCTGATACAATATTTTGTGTATAATTTCATATCTGCTGTCCTTCCTTAGTGTATCACAAGTCATGAAGCCTTTACGATAGATACTTTTCTGTATGATTTCATAGCTGGTACCCGTACCTTAGTGCAACACAAATCATTGACCCTTTATGATTGAATCTCTTTGTCTGATCCAATGAGTCGAGCGCAAGTGCCCGCTTCCTGTTCCACTATCTATCTGTGTCCGTGTGTTTATTATGTATGCAAAATGCTGCCCCTAGGCCCTACCACATTACATACTGGTCTGGACAGTGTATGCAACCATCTTACCTTTGACAGTGGTGGAAAACTTTAGTTATGTAACTTTGTCTTGATCATTGTACAAGTACGTATGTAGAGACTGCATCATTACAGTACTGTAAGGAGAGTGTATACTGAATTTATAAGTGCGTGAAGATCGTTGCAGTGATTGTAGAAGTACATAAATTGGAGCAGCCTGATTAGGACAACAACCTTGTCTCTAATTGGCAGAGCTCCATGTGCCAAAAACTGAAACTTCAACTTTCCATGGCCCTGTATTGCTACAGCTGCAACACTCCACTGAATGTGCAAACAACATTTATATCTACACAGATGTCTCATGTCCACCATCTTTCTTGTGTGGAACTATGGATGAATATAGGGTCAGTAATTCCCCGTACCTGCCATGTTGGCCGTATTGTGGGACTTGGCTCACAGAGTGACACTTTGGCTTTTGCAACACGGGTGACGGTAGCACTCCAACACGGACACCCGCATTGCCACAACCACTTCCTCAAGGCTGATATACACCTACACCACACCCTTTCAGCAAAGGCGTCACAGGACTACCGTACTAATATAAAAAAACAGGCGGATGTGCTCTACGCCATTTTAAAGTTTAGAGTGCATGGCCTCACTTCTCACTGAGTTAGTTGCACCGCACGCACTGAGCGGGTGTACAACCTGCGATCATGATAAGTGCACTAGTATGTCCTCTGCCAAGGCGATATCAAGACTCAGTTCCAAATGTGAAACCTGTTAGCTTGCAGAACGGAGCTGCATGATGTAAAGGTTGCCATGATCGCAAAAAGGTGAGCAGTAAGGCCTTGTTGCGCAGCATCCGGCAGATACCTGTGAGCGGCGGGAGTGGATGGGGTACAGCAGCCTGATTGCAGAAAGACGGCAGAGCGATTTAACCGTATGCACTCGTATATACTCTGTCACAGCATCGGATTGGTAAGGCGAGCACTGGTGCAATGCCCAAGGGGCCAGTGCTGAGTTCCAACTGCCGGATGCATTTTGTAACAGTCTGAGGGGAAGATTTGGGCGATGTCGCTGTTGTTTGGCTACAGCCAGCAGCCCAGTGGGTGTCTGAATGGCCTTTTTGAAGGCAGATGGGCGTCATTACCTCACATTTAACAACAGGCAGAAGTATCACTTTCTTTCTCTCGCAGGGCCGTCCATTAATGTATGCTTACCTAGCAGGGCAGGGGTCTAAGCAGAAGTTGCCTCACTTATTTTTAAGACACCAGTGTACATAAATCTGTGCATTTTTTTGTATCTCCCCCACCCCTCCTTTTTTAAATAAAATGTCGCCGAAGCAGTGTTTTGAAGAAAGGCAATATCCACATGTGGCCCACTTTTTTTTAGCGTGCCCGTGCAGATTTTGGATTCTAATCCAACCCTGCTCCGTCATTACTAATTCTGTACTATCTTTCAGATGTGGGAGCTTGAGAGTTCCACTAGGTCGCGGCATGTAGTTGGAGATAGAGCGGTGGCGTTAAGGTAAGCTGTGACGGTTTTGTACACAGTGTGGGCACTCAGTGTCCCTCCTCATCTCTTCCTTTCTCTCTCTCACACTCTTTCTATCTCCCTCTTCCTCTTACAGTTTGTCACTTTCTCTGTCTCTCTCTCTTCTTCTCTCTATGTGTCTCTCACTCTTCCTCTGTTTCTCTGTTCCTCTTTCTCACACTCTTTTTCTCTCTTCCTCTCTCACTCTTTCTCTCTCTCTCTTCGTCTTTCTCACTCTTTCTCTCTGTCTTCTTCTCACTTTCTTTCTTTTTCTCTCTCTCTTTCTCTCACTCTCACTGTTTCTCTCTGCCTTCTGCTCACTCTTTCTTTCTTTCTCTCTCTCTACCTATCTCTTTTGATGGACGCATGACGCACAATCTTATCTTGCTTTGTATCTAACAGGAATCATGAAACCGCATTCACCCCGCCCCCCCAACACCACCAAAGTGAACACGTGAAAAATCTGCGATGATGCGTGGCCATCCTGAACGAACGACAAAGTTGCTTTAGCACGTGGTGGACCCTCACACACACACACCCATGGCACAAGGTGAGCAGAGAGACTTCTTTCCGCAGCAGCGGGCAGTTACTTCTGGGCGGTGGAAGTGGATAGTGTACATCAGTCTAGGCGCGCAAGAGCGCACAGACACCTCCGAACAGTGGGAGTGGATGGGGTGCACCAGCCTCATTGAGCATTAGCGAAACAAAGAATTACGTATACAGTTGTATGTACTCTGCAATTTCTAATTCTATACTATCTTTCAGATCACTAAACTTGAAGGTTGCACTATCTCCCGGCATGTGGTTGGAGACACAAGGGTGGCACAAAGGTGAGCTGCGAAGATTTTCTCCAGTGTCAACACTACCTCTCCATCTCTTCCTTTCTCTCTCTCACACTTTTTCTTTTTCTCTGTCTCATTCTTTCTTACTCTCCTCCTCTATCCCACTCTTTATCTCTCTCTCTCTTACTCTCTCTCACACTGTTTCTCTCTTTATCTCTCTCTTCCTATCTCTCACGCTGTTTCTCTCGTTGTCTTCCTCTCTGTCCCCCTGTTTCCCTCTTTGGCTGGCTTCCTCTCTCTCACTTTTTCTCTCTTCCTCTCTCTCTCTTTCTCTCTCTCTTCCTCTCTCTCACTCTTTCTCTCTGTCTTCCTCTCTCACTCTTTCTTTCTGTCTTCCTCTCTCTCACACTGATTCTCTCTTTCTCTCTTACTTGTATCTCACTCTTTCTCTCTTTCTATTTCTTCCTCTCTCTCACACTGTTTGTCTTTTTCTTGTAGCTCACTCTTTCTCTCTTACTCTCTCTTTCTCTTTCTTTGTCTGTTATCCTCTCTCTCACACTGTTTCTCTTTCTTGTATCTTACTATTTCTCTCTTTCTCTCTCTCACTCTTACTCTGTCTTACTCTCTCTCACTCTTTCTCTCTTCCTCTTCCTCTCTCTTACTTTCTCTCTCTCTCTATCTCCTTTGCTAGACTCATGATGCACCATCTTATCTTTCTTTTTGTCTTGCAGGCTGTGAATCACAAATGGACCAGCGATGACACGCCACGGCAGTACATAGTTGTTGTTTTGTTTAAATAAAATGTTTTACATGTAAATCTATACATGACTAAGATTCTTATTTGTCCAACCGCAGAGGGACACTTCCGGGTCCAAGAAGGCTGTTGGGGTATGCTGGTGATGTGGGAAGAGGGTGTGTTACCTGCTAATGTTGGGAGATGCAGCGTGAAAGGGGTATCTCTCAGAGAAAGAACTCCATTACGTTTTCAGAAATGCCTCGGACAGATGCCAGCTGACAGACTGAATCACGAAATGGCTTTTCAATACTCATGTAGTGTGACTTATGAACAGTTCGTACCCAGGCTCGCAGAGGGACAGATGCAGTCCGTGGGCTCGACTCACAGAGGGAGAACTATGGGCTGTCCGCTCCCAAAGAAACAGCAGCGTATTAGCATGCAGAGGTGGAGACACAGCAGCGTAGTAGCGTAGTAGCTCGCAAAGGTAGAGAGCTGCGAGCCAACGCACTGGCTTCTAAAGGCATAGCTGGGAAGTGGTGATGTTGGGCAGAGGGAGCATGAAGGGGGTATCTCGCAGAGAGAGACCTGCGGTATATTTCCAGTCTTGACTTCACAGATACAACTGCAGCCCCAAGAAGTCCCACCGGAACAGCTGCTACCCCACCACTAGTTCACAGAGGTAGACATACGGGCCGAATATGGTTGTTGAGGGTATGCTGATGATATGGGACCAGGGTGCATTACCTACTGATATGGGGAGAAGCAGCGTGAAAGGGATATCTCTCACAGACGGAGCTCTGGTATGTTTTCTGAGTTGCCTCGGACAGATGTAAGCTGACGGACTCAATCACAAAATGAATTTTCAATGCTCATAAAGTGTGACTTATCAACAGTTCCCACCCAGTCTCGCAAAGGGACACCTGCGCCCCACAGCAACGTACTAGCTTGCAAACATAGAGAGGTGGGAGCCAAAGAACGGGCTTCTGAAGCCATAGCCGCAACCTAGTGATATCAGGAGAGGCAGCGTGAAAGGCATATCTCACACAAATGCCAGTGTTGCCTCTCAGAGGTAAAACTGCGGACCCGATGGCTTCTACACGGACACATGCGAGCTAACGGAGTAAATAACAAAATAGCTACCAACACTTCCTGCTTTTAACAGTTCACAGCCAATGAGCTGCATGCTCATGCTTGTAACCCCTCAGCCAATCATATGTCAGAATTCTCAAATATAGATTTTTTTTAAATTTGATATTTCGTAAAAACTACTGAACATATTTACACAATTTAAACAAAAGCGTGCTTTCTGGACCATCACCTTTCTCCCTACCAAATATGCCGCAATTCCGTTCAGCAGTTTAACCTGTTGTCTTCTGTAAAGTTGTGTATCGAAACTGCATGGAGAAAACACGTTTTGGGACTCCCTTTTTTCTCACCCCTCCTACACCATTCACCCCCAAACTTTCAATATAGGACCTAATCAAAAAAAGAGAAACTTTTTTGATAATTTGATAAAGATTCATCAAACGACGCCAAAGTTATAAGCACATGTAGGTCTCCAGGACGGGGGCAGCGCAGACCCCCTCCCAACATGAGTGAAGCCCCCGGTCTGTGCGAACCCCAGTGGGACACTGCAACCCCTGCGACCCCCTGCTATTATTTTTTAACAAAAGCCCCTGGAACCTGGTCAACCGAAGGGCCTCATTAAATTAAAACGAGCAACCCCATCGCAAATTACGCAGATTTAAAAAAATATATATACTTTTTGGGGCCCTGAGCAGGCCTAGGGGGTCAGGGTGTTTATAACCTGTCTCTTCCCTTATTTAATACCTTTGTTTCTCCATTTTGGGTGACTCACTTCTACCGAACCACAAGATGGCTGCCAACGCTTCCTGGTTTGGAGTGTTGGCAGCCAATCATAGTGAAGCTCGCGCACGCGACTAAGGTTGTGCCCAGATATTGAAACTTTTATTTTTCTAATTTCTCAGGAACTACTGAACGGATTTACAACATTTAGAAAATGGTCGCTCTCTGACCCACACACTACCTTCGTGCCAAATTTGGGGTAATTCTGTTCAGTAGTTTCAGCTGTAGCCTTGCACAAAGTTTCCTCTGAGAAATTTATTTTTTTGACTCTTATTTTTATAATTTCTCAAAAACTGCTGAAACGATTTACACCATTTAAAACAAGGTTGCTTTCTGAACCAACATCTACCTTTCTGTCAAATTTGGGGTAATTCCGTTCTGTAGTTCGGGCTGTAGCTCGTCTCAAAATTTCCTATGGAAATTAAAATGAGGAAAACGCGTTTTGGGACCCCCCTTTTTTCTCAGCCCCGCTTGACGAATCACCCCCAAACTTTCAGGATAGGAGCTGACCTGGATAGACTTTTTTTGGGAGAATTTCGCAAAGATTCGTCAAATGATGTCAAAGTTATTAGCAAATCAAAAAATTATTTTCCTATGGAAAATAGGTTGTAACTATAACTACCTACTGGCGATCGCCAGTAGGTAATATATATAACCTACTTGCAGTTGCCAGTAGGTAGTTATATTTTGGACCTAGTTTCCTTAGGAAAAGTGTTTCTTTTCCCCATGCAGCTTCCCATAGGGATTTTGACACGATTACAGCCCAAACAGCTGAACGGAATTGCAATCAATTTGATTGATGTATATCTAGGTACGCCGAGCCTCCGAGGATCTGACAGATCTCATTACGAGATCTGATAGGCTACCACCACTTCAATCAGTAAGTTGTGGCAGCCATCTTGCGACTCAGGACTCAGCATGTGTCCCCAAAAAAGAGAAGGGGGCAGGGTAGGAATACCCTGTCCCCTAGGTCTGGAGATGGGGTCCCACAGGCACCCCCGCCTGGGGCCCAAAATGGAGTTTTTTTTAAATTTTGTTACAAATTAATCTGCTGCAAAATGTAAAAAAAAACAACTGCGGTCTTCCAAGCTTGTTTTTTCACAATGCCCCCTGGGTGGGCCAGGTCCAAGGAGGATTATGGGCAATATAATTGGGGTGAGGGGGCACAAGTGGCACCCCTCCCCAGGATGATATCCTTATAGATAATTGGAAGGGGGGCACTCGACTACTCCTCCAGGGCCAGTTTTGTCCCTGGGAACCCTATCCCTATGGGGCCCGGATGTCTTGATTATGGGAGGGGGACCACGCAGCTCCCCTCCTCAGACAGATTTCGTCTTTGGGGACCCCATCCCCTGGGGCTCAGTCACAATTTGAAAAGGGAAGGGAAACCTGTGTTTGCTCTCGCTTGGTGGGAGCAATTTCAAAGCACCCGCCAAGTGAAAACAAACATGAAGTCTGTACCCAGCTGTCAGGAGTTTTAAAAATGCTCCCGTCCGCTGGGAGCGGACTTCGGATCTGTTTCCCTGACTGCAGTCATATGGACATGAAAACAAATCCGAATATTGCTGCCGCCCAGAGGGAGCAGCATTTTTACCTGCTCCCTGCAGGCGGGAGCAATGCCGACTCCAGCTAAATGCGGGAAGCCGGCTGGGGCCTTGGGGATCCCCCCACAGCCCCCAACAAGGAGATGGTGGGTGCCCTGGTTGAGTTCCAGAGCACCCACCCTTAGATAGCTGGGCCTCAGAGGATGGGTCCCCGTAGCCAAAATCAGCCCAAGAAGGGGTGCCACTTGGGGCCCCTACCCCTATGCTAATTGGCTAGACCCCAGTGCATTGGGTCCCCGGGGGCAATAACAATCCTTGACTAGGCCCTGGGGGATGGGGTCCCCGGGGTCGAAATCGGCCCTGGCAGGGGGTCTGCATGCCCCCTACCCCTTTACTAGTTGTCTGGACCCCAGGGGAGGCGCCCTCCCCTTTAGCATTTTGTCAGGCCCCGGGGATGGGGTCCCCGGGGCTATTTCGGACTACGGAGAGGGGCTGCATTCTCCCCTTTCCATTTAGAAAAGGTGCTGGGCCCTGGTAAAGGGGGTCCCCGGGTCAGAGATCAACCCAGGAAAGGGGGCTGTATGCACCCCTACCCCATAATTACAATGGCCAGGCCTTGTGACAAGCCCCTCGTTGCGCATAGCATGCCCCTCTCCCTGCTCACAATATGCAGGGGCCCTTGGAGATGGGCACCCAGGGGTGAAAGCGGCCCGGCGAGTGGCGCTGTGTGCCCCCTTCCCCCATAAATACAGTGGCCAGGCCTTGTGGCCAGACCCTCGTTGTGCCAGGCCAAAGGATGCTCATGTGTGAGGCTGGCTGCAAGTGGGGGAAGTGCGCAGGGCCTGGTGCTTGGATTAACGTATGGTAATTAGATATAACTTTACGTTTTAAAAAAACTAGAAATTCACAAAAAAAAACAAAAGGTTACAAGGTTGTTATAGCTAGTAAATAGCATTAAAAAAACAAAAGGTTACAGAGACCCCATTGTTAGGTTCAGATTTTACACACACTAAACCATAAAGTAACAATAGCTTGCGCCCCCGCCATGCCCAATGTTGTCATCAATCATGTAATTTTAGATGTTGCAGGGGTGTTATCATTTATGTCATAGAGCATGTAATGACTGATGTAATATGTGAGGTAATTAGAAGTTATAGGGCATGAGTTATCATTACTTGAGATAAATGCAACTGGTTTATTTATGTGGTTTTGTTAGTTTAAAACAATATGTTTTAACTGACATTTTGACCTAATGATAACTTCCCTTTAAACTCTGTTTTTTCAGTGAATTCCTATGGTGTTTGTTAATGTAAAGTAAGGTTTTAGTACCATAACGAACTGTAACGTCCCTTTAACATTTGTTTTTTGCACTGAATTTCTAGGGTTTTTTTTAAACGTAAAGTAATACTTTATTAGCATACGTAACACCAACCCACCCTGCGGGCACCCATCCCCACACCACACATGGCCCTTGGCCGTGTTCCACGTGGGATTGGCTGAAAGGCCTGGCTGTGGCCAGGCCATGCACCCAATCGCTGGTGAGGGCATTGGGTACAGGGGTTGGGGCCTAAACTAACCGTGGGCGGAATTGCATAAAAAACTGTGGGATTCGCACTGAGCTAGTCATTATGCATTAATGCCACAACAGAACAAAAGTCAATATTTCTCATGTCACTGAAAAATCCCTACTGAAATGCAAAAGCGGTGACTCATCCATGAGCCTGGAAACCTCGCTCAATGAGGAGCTTCCTTAATTAGTGGCGTAAACAGGAAGCTAACTTCAATACGCCCTGAAGGCTGCGCTTTATATTCCATCGGCACCCCGAAGAGTAACCTGCTTTAAGTATGAGAATAGGATGATGTGCTGTAGGAATTGAGAATTTTTTGTAAAAAAGAAGAGAGGAACCCACACTTCAATGTGTTTTTCACCGTTCGATTTTAGATGAAAAGATAAACAAAGCTTAATATGTTTACCAAGGCGATTATTTACGCCGTTTTTATTCTTCAATTTTTGTAGAAAAAAGCTTGGCATGTGCAGAGAATTTACACTGTCATTTACGTACTGGCCAACAAGGTTGAGGTGACTAAACCACAAAAAAAAAAAATTTACAAACATAAACAATATGAAAGCATATAGCTAGTGATAACAAAAGGTTTTTTCTGTTTGCAACAAGGTAAATAACAAAGTGAAAATGTGTCAAAAAAGGGGAAGGAGAGATGTCAAGATATTCTTTCAATAACATCAGTAAACGTAATTTAGCAAACTTATTTTCATCAAGAAGCAATTATTGCACAAAAAGCAGCCTTTCAATGGAGCGGCATGAACACAAAATAACCTCTCGGAAACAATGTTTTTAAGGTTATAGATTCCTAAGTGTTTTGTACATATTTCCAAACTTAGGACATAATCCTGTTCGCCTACGCGTTTCGAGTTTGTGGAGTTTCTTCACAAACTCTCTTCAGGGCCAAATGAATTCTTTCCCCTGTTCCTTGACCTATTAGTGGAAACACAAGCAATTGTGTACACTCATTAAAATTGGCTCACCTAAGCCTACTCATACCTTCTCATCTGTGCAACTTTAAAAAGAAACGTACCTCAGGGGACTTGAGGTAAATTTGGTTGATCCAGAGTATTAAAATGGGATTTCTCGGGTCAGTGCGTTTTCTGAAAAGACACAAGATGTTGTGTCAGGAGCTGCTCTGTTTAGAAACCATTATCCGACTCATTATTGCGGTAGAAATTGCCAATCGTGTCCTACCTGAATTTGTGGCTCGGAGGAATTACAGTGGACGCTGCAAATTTTTGTTTGGAGGTGGACGTTTAACCGTTTCCAAATCTTCTTTATGCGCTGAGGGTCCTCGGGCGGGCCGGTCCCATTTTGGTTTTTAGTGAATGAATCTGCAGGGAAGAGAGGAGCAGCGAGCGCCAAACGTTTAGACGCACTCGTTCGCTGGTTTGTGGTTAGCGCGGCTTGTGGGGGCTGGGCGCTTACAGTGTCTGAAGGAAGCGCGCGCGTCAGTGCTTTGCCGGTTTGTTCATTTCAGGGCAGTTAACTAATAACTATGTGGCTCGCAGTCTGGTTGTACCATTTTGCAGCCAAGTAACAACACGTACCTGCTGATGTGTCAGCGTGTTCCACTTCCTCATTCCATCAGTTGGAGTGAATGGCAAACAGTTCCAACAGTCTCTCTGAGAGGCTCACTGTTATGAGGCCAATCACAGGAGGGCTAGTTTGAACGCCAACTGTGGTGCATTATGGGACCTGAAGTCAAAATTGAATGTGGGTCAATTTCAGAGTCTTGAGATTTCACTTATTGAATTCAGGCCCGTGTTGATGGTATCAAAGCGGAGTATCAGGTACGCCTCTTTGCGCAAAAGTGCCTGCTCCGCATTAGGCGATCTATGTTGTGGATCTAATCCAGACAGGACCGTCCATTTGAAGTCTGTTTCTTTGTGGCTGGCAGCCAGAAAATGCTCCACCATTGGGGCATTCTGCACTTTTTTCTTTAGCCTCGAGCGGTGTTGTGTTATCCTGACATTTATTTGTTGGCACGTTTTCCCTATGTACAATTTATTGCACGCACACAAAATCCCATGGATAACATTTTTACTCTTACAGTTTGTATGCAAACTGTGTCTCCATTTGATGCCATTGTGGCAAAATTCATCTCCTTCTACAACATTATTGCAGGCCACACAAGTACCACATTTATGGTGGCCTGTAATGGGTTTAAGGTTCCATCTGGAAATGAGATCACTCTTTGGTTTTTGTATGTAGCTGTCAGCTCTAATGATCTGTTGGCCGACGCTCGGATTTTTCTTCATTGCAAAAATCGGCTTTTGTAAAGGGAATTCCATTCCCTCCAACATGTGCCAATTGCGCAAAATAATTTGGCGAAACTTATTAGTGTGAGCCCCATAGGTAGTCACACAGACTAGTTGCTCCAACTCTTTCTTATTTTTGATTTTAAGCAAATCTTCTCTTGGAGTGAAGCGTGCTCTTTTTTTGGAGTGTTTCAGTAGTTTCTGGGGATAACCCCTTTTGTTTAGTTCTTGGCAGAAGGTGTCTGCGTGTGTATTGAAATCTTAGAGTTCAGAACAATTGCGCCTGATTCTCAGTAGTTGGCCATAAGGGAGGTTCTGTTTTAAACACTATGGATGGGCACTCTTATAATGTAAGATAGTGTTTTTATCTGTTGCCTTCTTAAATAGAGTGGTGGTGAACTTATTTCCCTGGGTACAGACTGCCACATCAAGAAACGTCATTTTTTGATTACTGAAATTAATAGAGAATGTGATATCAGGGTGTCTCGAGTTAAGCCATTCATGGAAGGCTATAAGCTCTGTCTGGCTCCCGTGCCACAGGAGCCAGACGTCGTCAATATACCTCAACCACTGTCTGATGTTTGTACTGTAGGGGTTGTCCTTATAAATGAACTTTTCTTCGTATTGGGACATATACAACACGGCCATTTCTGGTGCGTATGGACATCCCATAGCTGTGCCTTTGACTTGGATGAAGAATTCGTTCTCAAATTTGAAATAGTTGCTTTTCAGTGTAATGCGGGCCAGAGCTAGAATAAAGGCAGTTGGGACTCTGTGGGGTCTTGTGCGTTGTTCTAAATAAAATTCCATCACCTCAAGGGCCTCATCTTGCGGAATTTGAGTATAAAGTGAGGTGACGTCCAACGTTACCATTAGTTGTGTTTCAGAGTCAAAGGTCATGTCCTGGAGTTTATTGATGAAGTCAATGGTATCTCTCAGATACGATTTGACTTCAGGCAAGAAAGGCTTCAAGAAGAAATCAATATACTTTGAAGCAGGCTCTAGGGCTGAGTCGCACCCGGAGACAATTGGTCTCCCGGGGGGTGTTGTACTGTTTTTATGAATCTTCGGTAAGAAGTAAAGGACAGGTGTTCTAGGTGATTTTTTGTTTAAGAATTCGAACTCCTTTTGACCCAGGAATCCATTCTCTAGTGCCTCGTTAGTGATTCGGGCAATTCTATCTTGGATTTCTGGTACCGGGTCCTCTTTTACCGCTCGGTACCACTCTTGATTATCAACATGTGTCCTTCCTTCTGAGAGATACATAGGGCGAGGCCAGACTACCACTGCACCGCCCTTGTCAGCCTGTTTAATGATAATAGATGGATCTGATTTCAAGTCTTTTATAGCCTTAAGCTGACCCTTACTGATATTATGGTGAATGAATGTTTTGCTCTTCTCTAGTTTTGTTAACGATGACAAGACAGCTTGTTCAAAAGCATACACCTGTTTAGGAATATTTGTGGTGGGCAAAAATTTCGATTTAACTCTGAGACCCGTGGTTTCACAACTTGTAGTGGCTTCTGCACCAGCGAAATAAGTTTTTAACCTAATTTTGCGGCAAAAATCCAGCGCCTCAAGTTTGAGTTTAGTGAAGTCTGTTCGTCGGTTTGGTACGAATTTGAGACCCAAATTTAAGATGGTGCTTTCATCTGAGGTGAGGGTTCTGTCTGAGAGGTTAACTATTGTAGATGTGTCTAGTTCTTGTAATACCTGTTCCTCGTTCGCATTTCCCATGGTTCTTTGAAGCGGACGTTTTGCTGTCCGCCCCGTCCTAAAAAAGGTTGATTTGAGCCCTTTTTGTTTTGCTGACCTTGATTGGAGTCAGCAGAAGATCCTGACGATGAGGTCGAAGAAAAGGTGGTAAATCTTGATCTCGACCCTCCCTGATATGAATTTAAAGCTCGTTTAGAGTCAATAGTAGTGTAGTAATCCTCTTTCAGGAATGGGTAAACTTGTTCTATTTTGAACGACTTTGAATCTTTTTCAAATTGAGCAGTTTTAGTATTGATGGTGATATCTTTGAAAGTTTGAATTTCCTTTTCAATTTTCTCCAATAGATTCTTAGCCTCTAGTTCAGTTTTATTGTCAGCTATTGCTTTTAGGAGTTCTTCAATTTCTTTCTCTTCCTCACTGCATGAAAGTTGGGCGGGCTCTATTGTGTGGACCATGAGGTCCCTGCTACATTTGGTGTTAATATAGCTAAAACCTTTTTTATACTCAGTATCTTCAACGAAGATCACTGGTATATTTTTTACTTGTAGGCCCCAAGGTATTGTACCGGCCTGCAAATGTTGTAGAAGGAAATATCCGTGTAACTCTGTCCTTATATGTTTCTTCTGGAGACGAGTTAATTTCTCTGCTTCATTTTGATGTTTCGCAGTAGTACTGAGAGAAAGACCTGAGAAGGGTTTGGAAGCAATCAAATTTTTTATGTGGCTTTCCTAAATGACAACGTTTCATTCTCTGACATATTTCGACAAGGAAGGATTCCTTGTCATAGAGTTAATCAAACCAATAGTATCCAAGAGACAAAAATTGTCTCAGTCCTGACTCGCTCGGGTAACAACCCGCCCTAACACTGTCTAACAAAAAGGAGTTTGGCCCATGAGGACAGAAGTGGGGTAAGGGCCCAAATACTTTGTAAAAAAGAAGAGAGGAACCCACACTTCAATGTGTTTTTCACCGTTCGATTTTAGATGAAAAGATAAACAAAGCTTAATATGTTTACCAAGGCGATTATTTACGCCGTTTTTATTCTTCAATTTTTGTAGAAAAAAGCTTGGCATGTGCAGAGAATTTACACTGTCATTTACGTACTGGCCAACAAGGTTGAGGTGACTAAACCACAAAAAACATAAATTTACAAACATAAACAATATGAAAGCATATAGCTAGTGATAACAAAAGGTTTTTTCTGTTTGCAACAAGGTAAATAACAAAGTGAAAATGTGTCAAAAAAGGGGAAGGAGAGATGTCAAGATATTCTTTCAATAACATCAGTAAACGTAATTTAGCAAACTTATTTTCATCAAGAAGCAATTATTGCACAAAAAGCAGCCTTTCAATGGAGCGGCATGAACACAAAATAACCTCTCGGAAACAATGTTTTTAAGGTTATAGATTCCTAAGTGTTTTGTACATATTTCCAAACTTAGGACATAATCCTGTTCGCCTACGCGTTTCGAGTTTGTGGAGTTTCTTCACAAACTCTCTTCAGGGCCAAATGAATTCTTTCCACTGTTCCTTGACCTATTAGTGGAAACACAAGCAATTGTGTACACTCATTAAAATTGGCTCACCTAAGCCTACTCATACCTTCTCATCTGTGCAACTTTAAAAAGAAACGTACCTCAGGGGACTTGAGGTAAATTTGGTTGATCCAGAGTATTAAAATGGGATTTCTCGGGTCAGTGTGTTTTCTGAAAAGACACAAGATGTTGTGTCAGGAGCTGCTCTGTTTAGAAACCATTATCCGACTCATTATTGCGGTAGAAATTGCCAATCGTGTCCCACCTGAATTTGTGGCTCGGAGGAATTACAGTGGACGCTGCAAATTTTTGTTTGGAGGTGGACGTTTAACCGTTTCCAAATCTTCTTTATGCGCTGAGGGTCCTCTGGCGGGCCGGTCCCATTTTGGTTTTTAGTGAATGAATCTGCAGGGAAGAGAGGAGCAGCGAGCGCCAAACGTTTAGACGCACTCGTTCGCTGGTTTGTGGTTAGCGCGGCTTGTGGGGGCTGGGCGCTTACAGTGTCTGAAGGAAGCGCGCGCGTCAGTGCTTTGCCGGTTTGTTCATTTCAGGACAGTTAACTAATAACTATGTGGCTCGCAGTCTGGTTGTACCATTTTGCAGCCAAGTAACAACACGTACCTGCTGATGTGTCAGCGTGTTCCACTTCCTCATTCCATCAGTTGGAGTGAATGGCAAACAGTTCCAACAGTCTCTCTGAGAGGCTCACTGTTATGAGGCCAATCACAGGAGGGCTAGTTTGAACGCCAACTGTGGTGCATTATGGGACCTGAAGTCAAAATTGAATGTGGGTCAATTTCAGAGTCTTGAGATTTCACTTATTGAATTCAGGCCCGTGTTGATGGTATCAAAGCGGAGTATCAGGTACGCCTCTTTGCGCAAAAGTGCCTGCTCCGCATTAGGCGATCTATGTTGTGGATCTAATCCAGACAGGACCGTCCATTTGAAGTCTGTTTCTTTGTGGCTGGCAGCCAGAAAATGCTCCACCATTGGGGCATTCTGCACTTTTTTCTTTAGTCTCGAGCGGTGTTGTGTTATCCTGACATTTATTTGTTGGCACGTTTTCCCTATGTACAATTTATTGCACGCACACAAAATCCCATAGATAACATTTTTACTCTTACAGTTTGTATGCAAACTGTGTCTCCATTTGATGCCATTGTGGCAAAATTCATCTCCTTCTACAACATTATTGCAGGCCACACAAGTAACACATTTATGGTGGCCTGTAATGGGTTTAAGGTTCCATCTGGAAATGAGATCACTCTTTGGTTTTTGTATGTAGCTGTCAGCTCTAATGATCTGTTGGCCGACGCTCGGATTTTTCTTCATTGCAAAAATCGGCTTTTGTAAAGGGAATTCCATTCCCTCCAACATGTGCCAATTGCGCAAAATAATTTGGCGAAACTTATTAGTGTGAGCCCCATAGGTAGTCACACAGACTAGTTGCTCCAACTCTTTCTTATTTTTGATTTTAAGCAAATCTTCTCTTGGAGTGAAGCGTGCTCTTTTTTTGGAGTGTTTCAGTAGTTTCTGGGGATAACCCCTTTTGTTTAGTTCTTGGCAGAAGGTGTCTGCGTGTGTATTGAAATCTTCGAGTTCAGAACAATTGCGCCTGATTCTCAGTAGTTGGCCATAAGGGAGGTTCTGTTTTAAACACTGTGGATGGGCACTCTTATAATGTAAGATAGTGTTTTTATCTGTTGCCTTCTTAAATAGAGTGGTGGTGAACTTATTTCCCTGGGTACAGACTGCCACATCAAGAAACGTCATTTTTTGATTACTGAAATTAATAGAGAATGTGATATCAGGGTGTCTCGAGTTAAGCCATTCATGGAAGGCTATAAGCTCTGTCTGGCTCCCCTGCCACAGGAGCCAGACGTCGTCAATATACCTCAACCACTGTCTGATGTTTGTACTGTAGGGGTTGTCCTTATAAATGAACTTTTCTTCGTATTGGGACATATACAACACGGCCATTTCTGGTGCGTATGGACATCCCATAGCTGTGCCTTTGACTTGGATGAAGAATTCGTTCTCAAATTTGAAATAGTTGCTTTTCAGTGTAATGCGGGCCAGAGCTAGAATAAAGGCAGTTGGGACTCTGTGGGGTCTTGTGCGTTGTTCTAAATAAAATTCCATCACCTCAAGGGCCTCATCTTGCGGAATTTGAGTATAAAGTGAGGTGACGTCCAACGTTACCATTAGTTGTGTTTCAGAGTCAAAGGTCATGTCCTGGAGTTTATTGATGAAGTCAATGGTATCTCTCAGATACGATTTGACTTCAGGCAAGAAAGGCTTCAAGAAGAAATCAATATACTTGGAAGCAGGCTCTAGGGCTGAGTCGCACCCGGAGACAATTGGTCTCCCGGGGGGTGTTGTACTGTTTTTATGAATCTTCGGTAAGAAGTAAAGGACAGGTGTTCTAGGTGATTTTTTGTTTAAGAATTCGAACTCCTTTTGACCCAGGAATCCATTCTCTAGTGCCTCGTTAGTGATTCGGGCAATTCTATCTTGGATTTCTGGTACCGGGTCCTCTTTTACCGCTCGGTACCACTCTTGATTATCAACATGTGTCCTTCCTTCTAAGAGATACATAGGGCGAGGCCAGACTACCACTGCACCGCCCTTGTCAGCCTGTTTAATGATAATAGATGGATCTGATTTCAAGTCTTTTATAGCCTTAAGCTGACCCTTACTGATATTATGGTGAATGAATGTTTTGCTCTTCTCTAGTTTTGTTAACGATGACAAGACCGCTTGTTCAAAAGCATACACCTGTTTAGGAATATTTGTGGTGGGCAAAAATTTCGATTTAACTCTGAGACCCGTGGTTTCACAACTTCTGCACCAGCGAAATAAGTTTTTAACCTAATTTTGCGGCAAAAATCCAGCGCCTCAAGTTTGAGTTTAGTGAAGTCTGTTCGTCGGTTCGGTACGAATTTGAGACCCAAATTTAAGATGGTGCTTTCATCTGAGGTGAGGGTTCTGTCTGAGAGGTTAACTATTGTAGATGTGTCTAGTTCTTGTAATACCTGTTCCTCGTTCGCATTTCCCATGGTTCTTTGAAGCGGACGTTTTGCTGTCCGCCCCGTCCTAAAAAAGGTTGATTTGAGCCCTTTTTGTTTTGCTGACCTTGATTGGAGTCAGCAGAAGATCCTGACGATGAGGTCGAAGAAAAGGTGGTAAATCTTGACCTCGACCGTCCCTGATATGAATTTAAAGCTCGTTTAGAGTCAATAGTAGTGTAGTAATCCTCTTTCAGGAATGGGTAAACTTGTTCTATTTTGAACGACTTTGAATCTTTAAGTTTGCTAAATTACGTTTACTGATGTTATTGAAAGAATATCTTGACATCTCTCCTTCCCCTTTTTTGACACATTTTCACTTTGTTATTTACCTTGTTGCAAACAGAAAAAACCTTTTGTTATCACTAGCTATATGCTTTCATATTGTTTATGTTTGTAAATTTATGTTTTTTGTGGTTTAGTCACCTCAACCTTGTTGGCCAGTACGTAAATGACAGTGTAAATTCTCTGCACATGCCAAGCTTTTTTCTACAAAAATTGAAGAATAAAAACGGCGTAAATAATCGCCTTGGTAAACATATTAAGCTTTGTTTATCTTTTCATCTAAAATCGAACGGTGAAAAACACATTGAAGTGTGGGTTCCTCTCTTCTTTTTTACAAAGTATTTGGGCCCTTACCCCACTTCTGTCCGCATGGGCCAAACTCCTTTTTGTTAGACAGACGTAGGAATTGAGAATGTCAGCCAACACTAGTATTGCCAACTCAAATTCCCCTGGTATGAACTTGCTGCAGCCGTGGGTCCACTGCCAGTCATCTTACCCTCCGATAACTGTCCCTGCCCACATGCCAGCAAGCCTAGCATTGCTTTGCTCTGCTCTGCCATGCACTGCCTGGCCTCTGTCTAGTGGCGCTGCTGGAGGCTGTGGAGTCCAGACAGGCAATCCTCATAGAGTCAAGCCCTAACCTTGCCTGGGAGTTGACAGGGCTTGTTGAAGGCACACTCATCTCGCAGCCTTCTGCGTTGCTCCTTGGCCTGGCGACTGTGACACTCGCTTGGGTCAGTCACCTTCCTTTGTTGGTAGCAGCACCTAAGGGCTCTAGGTGAGTCCCTCCTGCTCTGCAAAGTAGGACGTGAACCACACTGCTTCCTGCTCCATTTCCGGTGCCAGTGCACGTGATGGCCTCAGTTTCACCCGGAGCTCCTTAAAAAAAACTAGGCAAAACTCTGCTCCGCTGGTGGTAGACGGTGTTGTCTGAAATCCGCTCTCCAAGAAAAGCGCCAGACTGGAAAAAACCTGCAAACTCCACCAGGGGAGCGGAGTATACCTCCCATGCTTAGACCAAGCCCCCGGTGGGGTATATAATGTTTCAAGATAAAGGGTCATATAAGTAGGGCAGACCTATTGACTTTGTCAAGGGTCGAAACACCAAACTATAAGGCTAACTTAAGCCAGAATGGAACAGGCTGGGGGTTCGGTCCTGCAGGCATGCCATTACTGCTGCTTTGTCCTTAGATAATATTATTTTAAGCATAAATTTGGCCAAATTTATTCAGCAAGTATACCGTAACCTAGATAAAATGGACACTGCTGAGGTCTCTGCTCATCGCTAAATCTGAATATGCATTCTAATAGAACTTGCAAAGACCGGAAGGGCTAATCTTCAATTTGTAACGTTTTAACTGGCATGCTTTAAGCCACATTTTATTGTTTGCTTCTCTTTTAATCATTCTTTTACTTCATAAAATTGTATATAATGTGATTTGTGCGACCTTTTAAAGATATGTTTTATATCTAAATAAAGGAATTATTATTATTATTATTTACAAGATGGTGGTAGACGGTGTTGTCCGAAATCCGCTCTCCAAGAAAAGCGCCAGACTGGAAAAAACCTGCAAACTCCACCAGGGCAGCGGAGTATACCTCCCATGCTTAGACCAAGCCCCCGGTGGGGTATATAATGTTTCAAGATAAAGGGTCATATAAGTAGGGCAGACCTATTGACTTTGTCAAGGGTCGAAACACCAAACTATAAAAAGTGAGCCTATTGGCTTAATGAAGAGATCAGCATATCAACATACATACAACACATCCTTTGTCTTTTTCAAAAAATCACCAATGTTTATAATCAAATCATATTTCATTAATTCACACAGGGCAATGTTCGACAAAACTGACTGTCATTAATAAAATCAAAATGTGTTTGAGTTTAAAAAAAGAAAATGAAATGCTGCAGAGTGTAGCCATAGAACCAACTACAAAGGGGGATCTGCACTGTAGCTGAAGAGCATAGTGTTTCAGCTAAGAGTGGTTTACAAAATATGGTGATCTCTCGTTGGGTTATAGATTTAATGACCACAAAGACTTGGGGCACATTTACAAGCCCCTTGCGCCACTTTTGCGTCACTTTTCCCATGTTAAAAGTGACGCAAAAAGTGGCGCAAGGGGCTTGTAAATCTGCCCCTTACTGTGTTTTTCAATGTTGCTGGGGACTGTTGTACAGAATGCAACCCGACCACAGCCCCACCTTAGAGGAAAACTACTAGGCTCCCCAAAATATATTAAAAAAATCCCTCTCAGAGCATTATGGGGAACTCTGCAAAGAGCAGCTCCTGTCCACCTGGGGCACCCTACAACATTTTGTACAAAATTGGGCCACTGTGGGAGCCCCAGGACCCCCAGGGCCCACCGGCTTCCTGCAAACGCAGGAGCCAGCCATTCAAATAAAAATACTGGTGTGACCTGGTGCACACCCATGGCACCTTGCAGTATTGTGCACATTAGAGGCTGTGGGTGGAGCCCAAAAGGCCCCACAGCCCTGCTGGCTCCCCTGCCTGCACCCATCCCGGGTGCAGGGCAGGGTGCAGGGCGTGCCGGCATTGCTCCTACCTCATGGGAGCAGTTAACTTTTGCTACCACTGGGCAGGAGCAATATTGTACTTTTCTCTATGCACAAGAGCAGGGGCTGGGAAAAGCTATTGTGCTCCCTCCCGGTGGTAACAGCTTTCTGAGCCCACTGAGAAGGAGCACATCAGACTTCCTTGCTCATGCTCTCGTGGGCAGGAAAATCACAGTGACCTGAGGGCAGGGATCCCAGGACACCCTACAAGAGATGGCCCAGGTGGATGGGATCCATGGACCAAACAATGGCTTGGGGCAGGAGGACACAAGCCTCCCTCCTTTTTACTTATCAGCTTCTAGGGATGGGGTCCGCAGGACTTTAAAGAGGCTTGGCAAAGGGGCAGGACCCTTCCCCTTAAAAATGAAGTAGACACCATGGGATGGGGTTCCTATGACCGCAAGTAGGCTTGGGGCGGGGTGGATGTAGCGTCTTCCCCAGCCCAGACCATGCATATGAACACTTCACACTCGGAGCTCTGTAACACACATCTTTATTCTTCAACATATGATCACGCTGTGCGTGCATTGCATCATAACTTTCATAAACACACCTTAACACCTCCCTTCAAACTACTTAATTCCTGTTTAGAGCCCGGCCAGAGCAGCAAGATTCCGGGCACCCATAATATCAAGGACGCTACATCTCCCTCTTTGTTAAATGAAAAGGACAAACATTAGCATCATATTTTCTCAATGAGTCGCCAGGCATAAAAGTGACGCAAAATGGTGCAAAATCTTTTTTTCCTAATTTACTTTAGAGCTGGAAATAACGTAAAAGTAATTTGCATTACTTTTCGACATGGGGTCGTGTCATGGGTGGTGCATGGGTGTTCCCATGCAACCACCCAAGGTTTCTCACACTAAACCTAATTTACTAAACATAGTAGATTGGGATTAGCGTGAGAAAACTGCACCCTTTTAAACTAGGCTCAAGGAAGGAGAAATGCTTTAATTTCTCCTTCCTTTTCTGACTTTGCACGCGTGCTGCATGCATACAAAGTGGGAAAATCTTTCCGTCGCGTCTAGACATAGCCTTCCTGTACAAAACATATGTCAGACTCACACCCACTCCCTAGAGCTATGGTGCTAAGGTGGTGTGTGACGCACAACAGCTGTTATCGGCAAAGGCACAAGGGAAAGGCGAGGAGAGAGCCATATCTTTAAAAATATGACACTCTCCTGCTCCTTCCCCTCCTGCGCAATGCAGTGCTGCCTCGCAGGAGGCTGCGTTGCGTTGCGTGGAGATTTTGTAAATCTTCCCCTCAGTCTCTTAGGGCTCTTTTGGTGGCAACAATGCCACATTATCCTTGATGGGCTAGCTCAATGATTTTCTGTCTCAGGCTCTCAGGTTTGCAGATTCTAAAGCCTCTCAATATTATACCTTCTGGGTTGACGGATAGCTCATCCAGTACATTTTTTAAATTAAACATCATCAGCAAAGGGTTGAATACTTTTCTTCCAAAATTGCATTGTAATGAGATCTTTGAGGATGAGCATGTCTTTATATGAATTGGTAGTAGCAATAATCTGTTCAATGGATAGAGCTGCTAGTGTGCCGGACCTCACAATGAATTTGAGATACTCTTCATCCGCTTTGGATGTCGAACTGTGGCTTTGTAGCGAAACTCGTGAAAAGTAGTCAGCAGCGTAGGTCTTTTCCCGGCTTATGCACAATCACACAGTTGACCTCTCGCAGTCGCAATCCCCACTTCTCAATGTGAGGGGGCATCTTAGCTTTTAGTTTTCTAAAGATAGTGAGTAACACCTGCTGGTCTGCGATGATAGTGAAACGTTTCCCATATTAAAACACATAAACATGTGCGCAGGCCCACACTACAGCCAGAGTCTTACTGAGAAGTTTTCGTTTTAAGTGTCAGTTTTCTTCCATGCAATACAGTCTAAGAATTCTTTATCAACCCTGGATCTCAAAGGCCCTCCCCTAGGTTCTTCACCACCACCTGTTTTGCCACAATTGGGCTGTTTGTGCTCTATGCAATAATCAAATTTATATGGGAGGCAGGACGTGCTAATTGTGCATGGTGCAAACATAAACAGGCTAAGATGGATTCAAATTATGCAGGCAAATGCCTGCCAAATGACACGTACCAAAGAAATTAGAATTTAAAAAGTAAATGAAAGTGGGCAAATTGTATCATTAATTAAAGTAGCACAAACCATAATTAAAGCATAAAGAGCTTGCCAAAAAATGAGAACCTCTGTCAGAAGGGTGTAAAAAGCATAAGGATTTCTTGCACTTTAGTATGTTGTATGTTTGCAACAGAAAAGTTTGAAGTCTGCAGTGCTCAAAAATTATTTTCTGGTCGGGGTTCCTGCAAAAGATGGTGACAGAGTGACTGCACTCTCTCCGTTGGTGGCCGCTTCAGAACACTGAGGACCTCTAGCACCACAGTCTGCAGTAGAGACTCGCTGGTGCTTGACTTTGGAGAGCCGTGGGAGGTTCCTGGGCGAATCTTGCATAGCTGCAGTGCAGCCTAGCAAGCCGACATTGGAAGACAGGGCAGGGCTCCTGGGACAGCAACTCTGCGGACAAGAACCAGAGAGGGCCGCATGGATTGACTCCTGCCCAGGCTGCCTGACAGAAGGTAAAGATGACAAATCTGCTGGATCCCACATCTGTGATGCCTCTTCCCGCCTTCAAGTGCCACATACCTAAGGATAGTAACTCTAGAATCTGTATTGGCTCCCCGAGCCCACCACTTCCATTGACCAAAGCCTCCTTTTTCCAAGGGTCAATAGCAGTCAGCAGACTGTCTCCTGGTACAAATAGACCAATGAACAAAGTAAGGCCATGCATCTTTGGTGGGTTGCCATGGGGCACTCCCCCTACCCCGCAAAGCTCACATACAACTTCTGGACCTAGTGGGAAATAAACTCAGTACACTAAGTCCCTGAGACTCCATGAGTCCCTGCAGATGGAATAGCTCCCGAGTCTCTACCGGTATAAGACATCTGAGCAAGAGTCAGGCTAAATAATGTCCACCTCTAAGCAAAAAAGAGGTGCCAACCTAAAGGATTTACTGACCAACGCTGCAGCACAAAGAACGGACAATGGACGAAATTCAAAAATGGATAGGGATGGAAGGCAGGAGCCCTCGCCACATTGACCAATGCAGCCCACAACAGAGACCCCTCTCAAACGTTCCTTAATGGAGGAACTCTTTGACATGCTACATGGTGATATTGCAGCATTAAGGGATGATGTTGCTAAAGAAATTAAAAGTGAAATGTGACTTGGGGGATCTTGAACAAGTTTTCACTCTAGGAATGGCTGGGGATTCAAGAAAGGAAGAACTTGAGGCTAGTTGTAGGGAGGTTGTGGAACTTCTTTACCGAAACATCGAACTCCTGGGACACCTGGAAAATTTGGAAGATCAGACCTGCAGGTGGGACATATGCATTAAAGGCATTCTCAGCACGGTAGAGGTGGAAACACTAGAGGCCTATGCGAATCACCTCTTTAATCACATTCTGCCAGGCCTAACTATCTCTGACAACTAGAACACACTTATCAAGTAGGGAGGCCTACTGACTCTTGAAGGATCCCATCGGATGTGCTCACCTGTGTCCACTATTTTAAACAAAAAGAACAATCATGGCCGCTGCTCGAGATGTCAGAAAATTCACCTTTGAGGGTGCCACACTGTACCTTTCTTAGGGCCTCTTTCCGATTACGTAGCAGAGGAGAAGGCACTTCCATGCAGTCATGGCTCACCTCACAGAGAAATGGATTAAATATTGATGGGGATTTCAGTTTGGCCTCACCTTCACTTGGGCTGGAGTAACCCACATAGTACGCACCCTATCAGAGGCATGTGTGAACCTGGACCTGCCCAGCTTACTGGGAGAACCTTCATCTGGCACCAACACTCACAAAACAACAATGGCAGGATGGCACGATAGAGGGACACAGACAATGATTCCGAGCCGTCAAGCTGTACTTCAATCCTATCAGGATGAGATACGGAGCAAAGGGAAAGCCATCCTATACACTTTATTAGCAAAGGAGAAGGTGTGGGAGACTGACAAGAAGCAGAACTGGGACTATTCACAGGCTTGCCCATCAGGGAGATTTTTGATACTAGTGTATGAATGGGGTGGGGGCAGGTGGGGGTGAGGAACCGAGAGAGTCTCTTTCACGGAGAGAAGTGGTATGGAGCCAGAAGAACTGATACAGTGGCTGTACCCTGAAAATAGTATTGTTACGATGTACACCGGAGGGTGAACCTTGACGAAAATGTCACACATGGTCCGGAAAAGACATCTACACACTATCATTTTAATTAAAAGGAAGAATATTACAACCAAAAAAGTGGATACCTGCGTATACATTACTGCTGCTACACATGGTCAAGATTTTAAGCTTAAATGTTAGTGGCCTAAATGATACTGCAAAGGGACTTGCCCTATTTTCTTTTTTGAGAAAATCAGTCTGCGATATCTGCCACCTACAAGAAACTTAGGGCCATATGTAACATACAAATTCACATTCGCAAAGGCCGAAATTCGCAGAATTTCGGCCTTTGCAAATGCCAATTTTCTAAATGGGATGTATGAATGAAAATCCGGTGCAGAATAAGGAATCGCAAAATTTGTGTTTCCTTATTTTGCAATTTCACTTAAGGAATCGCAAATTTTGCGATTCCTTAAATGCAATGTATGAAGCTAAAAAAAATTGCTAATTGTCCCTAAGGAATCGCAAATTACCACCAAATTCAAGTTGGTGGTAATTTGCGAATTTCTTGAAAAATGCCCATTTTGGCATTTTTCTAAGTGCCATGTGACGCACATACATGCCCTTAGGGCATGTATGTGCACCACATGTGCACCCATACTTATTTCAGGGGTGCAACAGGGTGTCTTTTGGACACCCCTGCACCCTTGAAATTATTCTCAATTTGCGATTAGCAAATTGCGAATCGCAAATTGAGAATAAATTCAAATTCCAGGAGGCACATAGAAATAAATGGGAAAGTATTCCTTAATTGCGAATTCGCAATTTGCGAATTCGCAATTAAGGAATATCAAGAAATCGCTAAAAAATTGCAATTTTCTTGATACATACCAATTAGCGATTCTGAAATAGCGATTTCTTAAAAATCGCTATTACAGAATCGCTAATTGGTATCTTGATACATATGGCCCTTACTTTGTAAAGGGAGATTGACTGTGACTCCAGTCTTGTTGTCCCACCGACAATTCCTCTCATCTGACCTAAAAAGACAGGTGGAGTGGCTATCCTCCTTGCCAATAAATTCAAAGGGAAAGTGCTGGGAACACATACAGAATTATCAGGTTGCCTGTTGGTGCTTTGTATCATAGTAGACACCACCTTTACATTAGGTTCCATCAATGCACTGAACGCCGACCAGGAAAAATGTATCAGAACGTCTCTGTCCCAGATACTGACATCCCCAGACTGGGACATCCGAATTGGGGAGGGGGGTCCCAACATAGTTATGGACACCTTGCAGAACAGGTCTGCACAGCAAGTGGGCAAGCCAGAGGCTCTGTCCAAGGGAAGTTTAGACTTGTCAAGGGAATTGAGGCTAGTGAACAACCCCACACAAAGGGATTATACCTTCTACTCAGCATCGCAACAGACATACGCTAGATTGGACCACTTTATCTGCACCACTTCCATGCTGGTGAGAACACTATACACAACTATTGAAACATTTGCACTCTCTTACTACTCGCCCATTGTGATTGCATTGAAGGATTCCCAGGATGATCCATCGATACGGGCATGGACACTAAATGACAAGCTACTGAAACATGACATAGAAGTAGAACTATGCTGGAAAATGGCCCTCTCAGAAGGGTCTTCTCAAACGTTTTGGCTTCCTCCTTCTCTTATTGCTGAAATCTTCTTGTCGGCTTTAGGACGCTGAGAACTTTACGACCGCTGACCAGTTCTAAAGTGCATGTGCACTCTCCTCTAAACATGCCATAATTGGTTTACACCTGTTTGGCATATCTACTTTACAAGTAAGACCCTTGTAAAGTGGTATACCATATACTCACAGCCTGTAAAGTAAATGCTACTAGTGGGCCTGCAACACTAATTGTTCCACCTACACAAGTAGCCGGGTAAACATGTCTCAGTCCTGACACTGCAAAGCCTCTGTGTGCTGTATTACTGCCATTTCAACTTGGCATTTAAAACCCTTTACCAAACCTTAAACTCCTCTTTTATCACACATACGTTACCCCTAATGTAGGCCCTAAGTAAGTAAGAGTGTGCTGTGTAAGTAAAAGGTAGGACATGTACCTTTAAGTGTTGCATTTCCTGGTAGTTAAAAACACCTAAAAAAAAAATTCACTACTGTAAGGCCTACTCGGCTCATAGGTTAACATTCGGAATTCCTCAATACACTTTTAAGCTGTAATTCCTGATTAGAAAGGAGTGCTGTATCATGTTTAATATATTTGGAAAGGTATTGATAAATTCTCTTTACTGGTAAAGATGGATTTAACATTACTGTTTTAGAAATGCCACTTCTAGAAAGCGGACATTTCTCTGCACTTACAGCACTTTGTGTCTGCAGCCTCTTTCCAGTACATATCTTTGTGCATTCTTTCTAGGCAGCCACAAACACAGTACGGTAAGGTGTGTCTGAGTAGTCATCTGCATTCTGATGGCTCTTCCTAGGCAAGAATAGAGGGAAGAGCTAACACTTACTCATGAATAGGCAGGGTCCTGTCTCCACACAAAGGACTGATTATCCCCTACAGTTAGTCTGGAGCCAGGACAGGGAAGAAAGGGCTTCTGTGCACTTCAAATACCCTTCTGTGAAGTCACCCCCATTGTAAAGGCACAGCTAGGTATTCCTATTGGGGCTCTAACCCCACCACATCAGACACTTTTGGGCCTGTAACAGAACTCTGTCAGAAGAATTGCTATGCTGCATCAGTGACTGACACTGCTGGAATGCTGATCTGGAAGACCTGCTTTTCTGCTGTGCTACCCTGCTGCTCCCCGGCCCTGCTCAGAGAGAACTGGACCCTGCCTTGCAATCAAGATGATCTCCAGGGGTTATTGGCTTGCCTCTTGTTGCTTGAGACTCAGGGCTATCAAAGTCTCTACCCCTGCTCCTGAGCCTGGTTCCTTGGAAGTAGAATAGATACTTGCACCAGAGAAATCAACACGTCTCCAGTCTGAATGTAGCAGAACTGGTGTATCAACCCTGTTGCATGAGTAGAATTGGTGCATCACTCTCAGAACCAACCAATCGCCTTAAGAGCCTGATGCATCGGAACCGCGCATCACCGCCTCAGCAGTGTTGTGAGATCAACGCATCCCCTCTACTGTGTGGACAACATGCATCACACTTTGGAACCAATGCATCTCGGTGCTTCATCTTTTGGACTGAGGCATCACACCACTGCATGGAGAAAATCAACGCATCACCTCAACTGCAGGCTCAACTTCAACACATCGCTCGTCTGTACCCCTCACTTGCTGTTGTTACCAGGATCAAGTTACTGTGTTCACCGGGCCAGAGGGGTTCTTGTCCCTACCCTGAGCTCCATTGTTGTCACCTGACCTGTTGACTTTTCCCCAGTCCAGCATGACCAGATAATCCCCATTGACACTTATTTCTAAGTGCTAGAACTCTTTTTATTCTTTAAAAATTCATATCTCCACTTCTACTTATTGGATTTTTGTCATGTTGGTCTTGATTTATTTATACAAGTATTGTCTATCTTGTGGGGAGTATTTGTGTGGTATTTTCATTGTGTTACTGTGTGTTAGGTTTACACAAATACTTTACACATTGCCTCTTTAGATTAGGCTCATTGCTCTGTGTCAAGCTACCAGAGGGTGAGCACAGTTAATCTCTGAGTGCTTAGTGCATATCTGACTTACCCTGACTATGATTATTGTTCCTGCTTGGGCATGGTGCATAACTCTTCCAACCAGAAACTTAAATTTGTAACAAACAGGTGAAACGAGTCGCCTCAGACTATCTTTAAAGCAATGACTCAACCGTAACCACCCTGCTTCCACTTCAGTCGGACACGCTAAAGGCAGTAATATGCTGTGAATTTCTCTCCCAAGTGATCCGATACAACAAAGAGCGGCGAGACAAAAGAAAGGCACTAGAACATAATGTCAGGCACTTAGTTGCTAGTTCTGCGGCTTTTTTGAAAGGATTCTGTGGATTTTGCATCTGACTCGATAAGGACTCTAGTAACAACTTGAAGTACTGCACGCATGTGAATGTCTTGTCAGCCTCAAGACAAATCCACAGTAATAAAAATATACACACACAAACACAGAAAGAGAGGCAGTCAGTCAGACAGACGGACAGACAGATATTTAATCCAATATCTTTATCTATTGCTTTGCTCCACTGATATTGACATTCTGCTTTTTCCTATAAGAGCAAACATCATATTGCTTGGACTTTAACCCCTTCGACGCTGATGACGAGCTGGGCTTGTCATGGCGTAGCCTCCTCGCACGCTGATGACGAGCCCAGCTCGTCACGTAAAGTGCGTTTCCGCAAAACCCAGCGTGCGAGCGGAATTCCGCTAGCGCGCACAGTGTTAATATAAGCAACTGCGATTAATGTTACACATGTATAGTGCCACTCATAAAACAATTTGTTCGAATAAAGTTGAAGGCACCAGAATTGACCAGTGACAGCTAGTATGTATGTATAATAGAATTTCATCACAAGTGTTCCATGATAATCAAGATATTTATTGAAAGTTACTAGCATCATGTTAAAAAAAATCATAATACAAATATATACATTTAAATGTCTCTTAGTCACCCTTTTTAGCTATCGCCCTGCCACATTGTCATTCATATTTATGCTCTATTGTGTCACATCGCAGAAGGTAGATTAATGGGGCAGTCCACTTTAACTACTAGATATATTTATTTTGAGTAATTGCATTTTTAGTACAAAACATAACCTTCAAGGGCAGATAACTGAAGACACGTATATTTACGTGTGACTGTCAGTACCACTGTATAGTAGGGTGTCATCACTTGGTTAAAAATGAGGACTCTCCCGGATCCTCGGCTTGCTTGAAAGAAAAATTGGCAACCCCGTTAAAAACAGCAGGGCTTTCGGTGTGGGGCGACCGGTCTTCTGATGGTTTACTTTTATCCTGGGCTCTACTTGACCATATAGCAGGGGGCAATATGTCTAGGTTTAAATATCTACAATTGCAGAGCTGGTCTCTGAACCTCAAAACACATATTGGTAAAGGTAACACTTTAGAGGAGCAATTGGTATCGAGACCGACAGGGAAGAAAGAGGTGTCCTTTTTCTATTGGGCCATTGAGGAAGCCATAGGTGGTGACTTTAAGCTAGCTGAAGAGTTGTGGGAAGGTTCTTTACCAGGCAAAGACTGGGAAAACCTGTGGCAAATCTCCTTCAATACTTTGTTCACAGTTGTAAAGCCAGCCTGGTTTAGAAGAAACCACTACTATACAGCCCACAGAGCTTATGTATCCCCCTCTAGACTTTCTAAAATTGTAAAAGGCCCCCCTGTCAGCTGCAAGAAATGTAACCTGGTAAACGCCTCAGACATACATACGTTTAAAGATTGCCCAGCTATTTCTGAATTTTGGGAGAAAGTAGGGGCAGCTCTAGTTGATATTGTGGGCGTCCCAGCCCAAATTTTTCTTGCCCCGATTATTTTGGCATAGCTAGCGAAGTTACAGGCCCCGCTAGGGGGTTCCTGTTCTATGCAATCTTGCTGGCCAGAAGAGAAATATGCAGGAGATGGGTAGAGTCCACACCCCCCACATATTCAGATTGACTGTCCTCCTTATATAAGACCTCTAAGACTGATTTGGCCAGACTACAGAATAGTAGAAAGAAAATAATATGGGACTATCTGCTCAATTGGTCTCCCTTACAACTATAGTTATTCTTTGATTCTACTCACATATTAGGGGGGTTGCAGTTGTTGAGTTTATCATTTTTTGGAATTATTTTTGTTTCTGATCCCATGATTATGCCTCCCAGGAACCTCTCGGGCTGGACTGTCTGGACTGTGCTAGGTCTTTCAGGTTTCTTCTCTCCTGTTGGCCAACAGCTACAGACAGCGGTTAAGATCATAAGAGAATGACCACCTTCTCCTTCGAAAACAGAGGTCATCAATATCACCTTTTGGGTTCTGTCAACTTACCGATAGGCAGGTGGTATCAACTCCGGTGCCTACGTCTCTCGAAAGTGAGTAACAGCAAGGACATCTACTTGGTTAGTCGTTTGGGGTCAGAGGCAAATGAGGATTAATAGAAAAAAAATGTAAAATGAGGACGTTTATTCAGGTCTGCAATAATGCCCCATAAGCACCAACCACTTTGGTATACGTATTTATCCTATGGAAAAAAAACACAAATCATTAAAATAGTAACAGTTTATATGCAAAGTTATATGTTGAAGCCTCATCCCCTCAGCTTTATGAAGGTTATTTGAAGCACTTCCATCTGTCTCTAGCAGGATACCTAGTAACCACTTAAGGTACTGCTGCTTAATTAAAGGATTTTAGACTTCTAACTCAAGAGGGACCTCTTTTAGCAACTTCAGATACTGGAGGTTTGTGGAGACTTTAGTTGGATCTGACCACAGGGACACCTAGTAACCACTTTAAGCACTATTAGGTACTGTATTTCTTCAATACCACTGGCAGAGTTTTATCCGTTAGTGTACTATATTTTCCTTTGTAAATGCCACACATCCACCACAGATTATATCATTTATTGTAACCTTCTATTTTGATTTAGCTTTTCATGAAAAACAAAAGAAACTACAGAACAGATGATGTGTTGATACACAAATGTTCCCCATTAAGACCCCGCCACACAAAACGACCTCAACATCCTTCCCCTCTCAATTCAATTATCCCAGTAAGGATCACACTGTGTTTAATGGAAGTTTTATATACCTTCAGCAGATGTGTAAATATGTAAATTCTAGTGTAATATCATAGCTTGAGGGTTATCAGTCTATCAGTTAGTACGATCTATTCTTCGTAATGCAGGGTTTCTTGCCCTCCCATATGTATTGTATTGCGATTTATATAGCGCACATATTGCCCGAAGGCATCAAGGCGCTTGCCTTGGGAACCCGTCCTGGTATTCCCCTGTGAGATAACCCCAGCAGGGTATCCACAAGGTGAAAGCCAGGCATCCCGCCGCGAGGGGCCGTAGTGGAGATTAAGCAAGCTATTGCCCAGAGTCGCAGAGTGTGAACCCGTGAGTCGAGTAGGCTCCGGAACGAGAATTATCGAGTCCGTGGAATTTTTGAGCCCAAGACCCGCTGAGGCGGGGAATTGAACCCTGGTCCAGGACCTATCTCAGCTTCCGGGTCTGCCGCCTCTAACCCCTGAGCCACACTTCTCCACATCATCAACTGATCGATAAGTTGTTGCAGTTTGTCCAACGTTCCTGGAGGCGTGATCAGGTGTACTGTTTGCATCAGGTAGAGGATCTTCGGAAGCAGCTAGCGTTCTCTTAATGACTTCGATTTTTATTTGATTTGACTTCTATGCAGCCCAGCCACAACAGACCACCCATCTGCCAGCTCTGTAGGTCAGTACATGTGGTATTGACTAACTCAGCATAATTTATCTAGACAATCTTCTATGTGAATGGGCAGATCTTTATGCCCAGATAGAGTATATACATCTGTGAACACTGTAATGGGTAGGATCGTTCGATTTAAGATGAATATGGGGCGATATGACGAGCATCGTACAGGGTCCTTTCCGGGTTTAAGAACAACTGGTTAACCTGCTTCTTTCATGATGGACGTGAGTGTTCCTGATTTCACAAATTCATTGTAAAGGTGTTTCAGGATTAGTGGTGGGTGGAATCTTTTGATGTGCCTACGGAATTGGAGGAATTTGGCGACTCCACTTCACTCTTGTAATGTGAATGTCAGGCCAAAATCCACCAATCACAGTGGTGGGACTGAGGATGAGGACCTCTGTCAGGCAGAGGCGTTTTGGATGCATTGTAGTCGTCGTAGGTGTTTGGCAGGGATTCCTGTGTAGAGTGCGTTGCCGTAGTCCAGTCTGCTGCTGACGAGGGCTTGGGTCACTGTTCTTCTTGTTTCGGTCGGGATCCATTTGTAGATCCTGCGTAACATGCGGAGGGTGTTGTAGCAGGCTGAGGAGACAGCGTTGACCTGCTTCGACGTGGAGAGGGAGGAGTCGAGGATGAACCCTTGGTTACGTGCGTGGTCCATGGGTGTCGGTGCTGTTCCCAGTGTGGTCGGCCACCAGGAGTCATCCCAGGCAGAGAGGGTGGGGCCGAGGATGAGGACCTCTGTCTTGTCTGAGTTCAGTTTCAGATGGCTGCTCCTCATCCACTCGGCGACGGCCTTCGTTCCCTCGTGGAGGTTGGTTTTGGCATTGTGCGGGTCCTTGGTGAGGGAGAGGATGAGCTGGGTGTCGTCGGCGTAGGAGATGATGTTCAGGTCGTGCTGGCGGGCCACTTGTGAGAGGGGGGCCATGTAGACGTTGAACAGGGTCGGGCTGAGGGATGAGCCCTGGGGTACGCCGCAGATGATGTCAGTGGCTTCAGATCGGAAGGGTGGGAGGCGGACTCTCTGGGTTCTGCCGGAGAGGAAGGACGTGGTCCAGTCCAGGGCCTTTTCTCAGATTCCGGCTTCTTGCAGGCGTGTCTTTAGTGTGTGGTGGCAGACCGTGTCGAAGGCAGCTGACAGGTCGTGGAGGATGAGGGTTGATGTCTCACCGTGGTCGAGTTGGCGCCTGATGTTGTCTGTAGAGGCGATAAGGGCTGTCTCGGTGCTGTGGTTTCATTTGAATCCGGACTGAGACGGGATCTAGGATGTTGTTGCCCTCGAGGTGGCGGGTCAGTTGCATGTTGGCGATTTTCTCGATGACCTTCATTGGGAAGGGGAGCAGGGAGATTGGCCGGAAGTTCTTGAGGTCCTTAGGGTCCACCTTGGGTTTCTTGAGGAGGGCGTTGATTTCGGCGTGCTTCCAGCTTTCCGGGAATGTCGCTGTTTCGAATAAGATGTTGATGACCTTCCGTAGTTGGGGTGCGATGGGTGTGTCCGCTTTGTTGAATATGTGGTTTGGGCAGGGGTCCGATGGTGATCCTGAGTGGATGGAGTTCATGGCCTTGCGCGTCTCGTCGTCGTTGACGTTGGACCAGAAGGTCAGGTGGTTGGTGCTGGTGGTGTTCGAGGGGGTGATGGAGTCTGGCGTTCATTCACTATGTTAAAGAGCTCTTTGCTGTTGTGTGCGTTGTTGTCCAGGCGGGCATTGAAGGAGGACCTCTTGGCTGTTCTTATGAGGTGGTGATGTCTGCGGATGGCGTCCCTGTGGGCTGCTTGGCTGCCAGTGTGTGTTTGTGGACCTATTTCTTCTGCAGTTTCCAGCATGTGCGTTTGGAGGTCTGGAGCTCCTCTGTAAACCAGGTGGCTTTCTTGCTGGTGTGGTTGTTGGAGGGTTCCTGAGCGGGGTGAGGGTGTTGGCGCAGTCATCGATCCACTGTATGAGGTTGCTGGCAGCAGCGTCTGGGTCGGTGGGGTTGGTGGGATGGTTCTGGGCGAGGGTAGAAGTCAGCTGGTCTTCGTTGACTTTGCTCCAGCAGCGGCGGGCACCTGTTGGGTTCGGTGGTATGTGGTTGGTTATTGGAAGGTGAAATGGATGCAGCGGTGGTCGGTCCAGTGGAGTTCGGTGGTGTCGTTTAGGTGACGTGGGTGCTTGTGGCGAAGACGGGGTCAAGCGTGTGGCCGGCAGCGGGGGTGGGTGCGGTGACGAGTTGTCTGAAACCGAGGTTGGTGAGGTTGTCGATGAGGGTGGCAGAGTTGGCATCATTGTTGTTCTGGAGGTGGAAGTTCAGGTCCCCTAGGAGGATGTAGTCCGTGGAGGTGAGTGCGTAGGTGCTGGCGAGGTCGGCAATGGAGTTGCGGAACTGAGCTCGTGGGTCCGGGGGGTCTGTAGACAAGTGTTCCTCTGAGGGTGGTGTTGGGGTCGATGTGGATCCGGAAGTGCAGGTTTTTCCACGGTTACATGATAGCCCGGCACACTTTATATACAACTTGTAACAAATTCAGAAAGCAGTTCAAAGGATTTTGTTCCATAGACGAGTCGATGTTCGATTTCAGTTTATTCTTTATTCTTTAAAAACTTTTGAAAGCACCACTTTTGAAACCGCCAACGCGTTCCGTCCCTTCCAGGGACTTCTTCAGGGCTACAAAAGTACATATAAAAAAGACTATTTACAATTCATCCATAGCAATGTCAAGACAAAGCACACACATCGACTTTTTCAGAAATAACCAATAGGTTTCTAATGTTAAGAGTCTTCTTTCTTGCTGGGACAGGCTTATTACAATCACATCCCATTACAATTACTTTTATTGTTGCCTAAGTGTTGGACCCATACCCAACATTGATGTTCCAAAAGGGAAGAGAGGGGGAGGAAAAATTTCAACTATTTACAACATAAGTTCATCAAAGCAGTTGAATAAAAGCACATACCTCAAAAAGTTAACACAAAGTGTTCGATTTGACAATCATTTATATGTTCACAACAGGTAATTCTGTAAGATGAAGAAAGAATATATATGCAGCTAATTAATTTAAAATAAGACTTATTAGAGATGTTTACACCTGCACATCTAGATTGTGATTTACTTACTTTGAAACTTAGTTTAATGCACATCCCCATGTATAGAAAATAGTTTTAGGCAAGAAAAAGGTCTTTAATAGGGAACAGAATCCTAGAAGGAATAACATTTAATGCATATTACTTCATTGAACAAAGCCATATCGGCCAAATTAATATTGAGAACATGGCATGTGCATCATCAATTCAGATTTATGTTATTCTCAGATATATTTGATAAGTATATCAGCTAAATTGGGAATAACTGTCCTTTTCAATGAAGGAACTAACATTTAAGTTTATAAACACAATGTCTCAGAAAGATGCAAATCGATTCTAACATAAATCTGAATTGATGATGCACATGCCATGTTCTGCATATTGTTGAATGCTAGGTTCTTTGAATCAGCTTCTAAATTTGGGAAGTATAGGGAATTCTGCTTCCAGCCCGTGGTTTGCACCTTTTGCCATTAATACTGACAGTGATTACAAGACTAGTGTAGGCAATTTATGCTTTGATTCCCATTTTTTGTTCTTTTGTTCGGTTTTTCCGCGGTGTCGAGGGTGTTGTATGCGTGTGTGTAGCACGGGAGGGTGGACTTGTGGATGATTGCTAGACTTCCTCCAGTTCCGTTGGTGGGGTCCCTACGGGTGATCTTGTAGCTGTCCGGGAAGGCTATGGGGATGTCGGGCGCCGAGGAGTCGTTCCACCAGGTCTCGGTCAGGAAGGCAACGTCTGGGGTGGAGGTGTCGAGCAGGTCCCAGAGCTCGACAGCATGTTTGCCTGCAGAGCGGGTGTTGAGGAGGATGCAGCAAAGATGGTTGGGTCCTGTCCTTGGAGGTTTGGTGGTTCTGTTGCAGGTGAAGTTGCAGGCTCGTCAAGAGAAAGGTCCATGCGTGCGCTTCGGAGCGGCCTGGAAGCATCAGTTGTTACGGCCGGTGTTGAGGGCGAGGAGAGTGCTGGCATTGTATCGGATTCTGGCATTGTGGTGTGTGCGTGGTCCAGGGGTTCTGGCGCTGGGTGTGGTCGGGCGCAGACGGGCTTGCCTCTAGCGCGCCTATGGGCGTGCCAGCGGCGGGGCCGCGCAGCAGCTGCCATATAAGGCAGATAGGGAGGGTGGAGCAGCCGGGAGGCGGGACGGGGTGGCGAGGGGGCGGGGCCGCAGGGGAGCAGCGGCGGGAACGGGCTACTACACAGGAGGAGCGGCATCAGCGAGGGAGGCGCTGGGACACAGGTGGCGCTGTGCAGCAGAAGGGAAGCGACCTGTCCTGCAAGCAGGGTCAGGGGTCACTCCTGCTGTCTCGCAGCAGCCGCCATTTAAGGCAGGTAGGGAGGGAGGAGCTGCTGGGAGTCTGCAGCGGGGTGGCGATGGGGCGGGCCGCAGGGGAGCAGCGGCGGGAACGGGCTGCTACACAGGAGGAGCGGCACAAAAGGGGGTGGTGATGGACGGAGCATCTGAACCAATCAAACACTCACACCCAGTCAACAGATCTGGGTTTAATACGTCACCACTCTTTAGCCCACTCTGCCACCCCAGTTCATACATGGCCATATGCAAATCAGTCTGACCCTGTGCCTCATGGGAACCGTCCAGCTCGAACTGCAAAGCCATGCCTTCCCTGGACCGGATTCAATCTTCCTAGGACCGGTTTCTGGCATTATAACCATTTTCTGCCAAGCTTGCTTGAATCCAGTTGCAAAGTGAGCAAGGGACTCACGTCTGAGCATACCCTGCCAACTTATGGTGAACAAAGCGGTACAAAAGGGCGTGGTGATGGACGGAGCATCTGAACCAATCAAACACTCACACCCAGTCAACAGATCTGGTTTTAATCCATTACCGTTCTTTAGCCCACTCAGAAACCGGTCCTAGGAAGCTTGTTTCTGGTCCTGGGAAGGCATGGCTTGGCAGTTCAGACTGGACTGTTCCCATGAGGCACAGGGTCAGACTGATTTGCATATGGCCATGTCTGAACTGGGGTGGCAGAGTGGGCTAAAGAACGGTGATGGATTAAACCCAGATCTGTTGACTGGGTGTGAGTGTTTGATTGGTTCAGACGCTCCGTCCATCACCACCCTCTTTTACACAGGAGGAGCGGCATCAGAGAGGGAGGCGCTGGGACACTGGTGGAGCTGTGCGGCAGCAGGGGAGCAACCTGTCCTGCAACCAGGGTCAGGGGTCACTCCTGCTGTCGTGCAGAGGCTGCAATTTAAGGCGGGTAGGGAGGGAGGAGCAGCTGGGAGGCGGGAGCGGGGTGGCAAGGGGGTGGGGCCACAGGGGAGCAGCGGCAGGAATGGGCTGCTACACAGGAGGAGCGGCATCAGCAAGGGAGGGGCTGGGACACAGGTGGAGCTGTGCGGCAGTAGGGGAGCGACCTGTCCTGCAAGCAGGGTCAGGGGTCACTCCTGCTGTCACGCAGCGGCTGCAATTTAAGGCGGGTAGGGAGGGAGGACCAGCTGGGAGACAGGAGCGGGGTGGCAAGGGGGCGGGGCAGCAGGGGAGCAGTGGCGGGAATGGGCTGCTACACAGGAGGAGCGGTGTCAGCGAGGGAGGCGCTGGGACACAGGTGGAGCTATGCGGCAGCAGGGGAGCGACCTGTCCCGCAAGCAGGGTCAGGGGTCACTCCTGCTGTCATGCAGCAGCCGCAATTTAAGGTGGGTAGGGAGGGAGGAGCAGCTGGGAGGCAGGAGCGGGTGGCAAGGGGGCGGGCCGCAGGGGAGCAGCGGGGAGCAGCAGCGGAATGGGCGGCTACACAGGAGAAGCGGCGTCAGCGAGGGAGGCGCTGGGACACAGGTGGAGCTGTGCTGCAGCAGGGGAGCGACCTGTCCTGCAAGCAGGGTCAGGGGTCCTCTACTGGATGCAAACGGTACCCCAGACTCCGCCTCCAGAAACACTGGACAAACTGCAACAACTTATTGATCAGTTGATATGGGAGGGCAAGAACCCTGCATTGGGAAGTTGAGATTGTACCAGCTGATAGACTGATAACCCTCAAGCTACAATATTACACTAGAGTCCACAGATTTACACATCTGCACAAGGTATATGAAACTTCCATTGAACACAGTGTGATTCTTAGTGTGATAACTGAATTGAGAGGGTAAAGGTGTTGAGGTGGTTTTGTTTGGTGGGGGCACTTTCTGTCTGGAAACATCATCTGTTCTGTAGTTTCTTTTTCATGAAAACCTCAATAAAAATATCAGGTAACTATAAATAATATATTCTGTGGTAGATTGTGTGGCATTTAGAAAGGAAAATATATTAATCTAATGGCTACATCTCTGCCAGTGGTATTGAAGGAATACAGTACCTAGTAGTACTTAAAGTGGTTACTATGTGTCCCTCTGGTCAGATCAAGCTGAAGTTCTCACAAACCTCCAGTACCTCAAGTCGTATAAAAAGAGTTCACTCTTGAGTTAGAAGCCCTAGCTTGAAAATTCTTTCATGAAGCAGCAATACCTTAAGCGGTTACTAGGTTTTCCTGCTAGAGACAGATGGAAGTACTTCAAATAACCTTCATAAAGGTGAGGGGATAAGGGTTCAACATATACCTTTGCATATACACTTTTACTTTGTTAATGATTTGTGTTTTTTTTCCATAGGATGAATAAATATGCCAAAGTGGTTGGTGTTTATGGGGCAATATTGCAGACCAGAATAAACGTCCTCATTTGTATCAAAGTAAGTGATGACATTCTACTATACATCTGTACTGGCAGTCGCAGGTAAATATAAGTGTCTTCAATTATCTGCCCTTGAAGGTTATGTTTTGTACTAAACATGCAATTACTCAAAATAAATGTATCTAGTAGATAAAGTGGACTGACCCATTGATCTAGCTTCTGTGATATGGCGCAACAAAGTATGAATATGAATGGCAATGTGGCAGCACAATAGTTAAAGAGGGTGACTAAGAGACTTTTAAATGTATATATTTGTATTATGATTTTTTTAAACATGATGCTGGTAACTTTCAATACATATCTTGATTATCATGAAACACTTGTGATAACCTTCTAGTATACATACATACTAGCTGTCACTGGTCAATTCTAATTCCATCAACCTTATTCTGAGTAAATTGTGTTTTGATTGGCACTGTACATGTGTAACATTAATCGCAGTTGCTTATGTTAAAGCACAAGCCCTATGATATATGCTCTGGTAGAAAGAAGCAGAATGTCAATATCAGTGGGGCAAAACAATAGATAAAGATATTTTATGAAAGATTCTTATCTATCTATTGATCTATCTATTGATCTATCTATCTATCTGTCCGTCTGTCTGTCTGCCTGCATGTGTGCATGTGTGTTTCTTACTGTGGATTTTTCTTGAGGCTGACAAGACATTCACATACCTGCAGTACTTCAAGTTGTTACCCTCAAGGCAGATGCAAAATCCTCAAAATCCTTTCAAAAATCTGCAAAACTTCAAGTGGGTACTAGGTGTAAGTGCTTAATTTGAACCGGTAGTTTACGGTTCTCAACACCGGCACTTAATTTACAAGACCAGCACATTTCATGAGCACCAGTTAAGAACACATTACTTTTTGGTAGGCAGGAAGCGATTAAGGGGCACATGCATCAACATAGACAATAGCGTTTCTTTAATTGTGATAATTAAGGAATCACAATTAAAGAATTGATATTGCCTAGGCATGTAGGAATCGCAAACAAATTTGCCATTCCTACAAATTCCCCATTTGTGACTCGCAAAGTGCGAGTCCCAATTACGGAATTGATTTCCATTCATTACTAAGGGCCCAGAGGCCCATAGGAATTAAAGGGAATTGCGTGTGCAATTTGTGAGTACCCAATTGGAACTCGCAAATTGCGCATGCAATTTCATGGATGCAAGGGTGCCAAAAGGATACCCTGTTGCACTCCTGAAATTGTTAAGTGAACACATGTTGCACACACACATGCCCCAAGGGCATGTGTGTCTGTAACCTGGAACTTTGAAAAATGCACTTAAGTTTTTGTAAAATACCATCAAGTTTCATTTGACAGTAATTTGCGTCCCCTAATGACAAAATTGCTATTTTCAATGGCATCATGCATTGCATTTGAGGAAGCGCAATTTGCGATTCCTTAAAGGCAATCGCAATTTAAGCAATCACAAATTTTGCGATTACTTAAATTGCGATGTTTGTATTTGGGATGATGCATCCCAAATGCAAAAATACCAGTTGCAAAGGGGCTGATTCTGAGAATCTGCCCGTTTGCGACCGGTTTGTACTTTGATGCATGTGGCCCTAAGTGATTCGCCCAGAATCAGAGGATGTTGAACCCACGCTGAGGCTCGAACCTGATTCCCCAGCTCCGAAGTCGGCAGCTCTGGCAATTACGCCATATCCCCTCCCCTCTTTCAAGGTTAGTAACTGGTTCTATTTTAGGCAGCTCTAACCGGAGAAATGGGCTGGTGTAAGCTGCCTCCTGGTGAGAGCCCTGGCACTTATTTTTTTACAAATTAACCACTGTTAGGTGTCCCTCTTGAGTCAGAACCAACTGAAATCTCCACTACCCTGAAGTACCTTGAATCGTTACTATCTGTCGCTCTCAAGTCAGATGCCAATGATTGGAATTCAGAAGAAAGTGTTTCAAATAACATTCACATCGCTGAGGTGGGATATATTCAACATATAAATCTGCATATAAATGTTAGCTGATTTAATGAATCATGCTTGTTTTCCATGAGATAAACAAATAGCTGAGAGTGCTTTATGATAATGAGGCAATTTTGGAGATTATAACAAATTTCTTAAGACCGGTTTTGGTCTAGTTGGGCCCCTTCAGTCGATGGACTGGGATGTGTCTGCAAGTTATTATCAGTGGCTGAGATTCATTCAAGCATTACATCCATCACTTTTTTTCAACGTGACTCCCTAAGTGAGAAGAATATGCCCAGATGTAGGTCCTGCTCATTCGGCACTGGAACCAAGCTCTACTCCTCTGAACAGTCCCAACTAGGCCGAAACCAGTCTTGGGTTGCTTGTGTTCTGGTTCAGAGAAGATCTGAGCTGGGAGTTCAGGCTGGACTGTTCCTGTTGGAGCAGTACGAAGGTTGACTTGCATATGGTTGAGTCTAATTTGAGGTGGTATTATGGGCAAAAGTCTTTGGACTGGGCTGCGGCCCCAAGTAATTACCAGAGGCTGATATTAATTAAAACATTCTATCCATCAATTTTTTTATTTCTCCTGCGTTCCAGGCATCACTCTCTTCTTGCTTGGGCTATGGAAATGCCCTATTGAAGTATTTTCTTAACCGCTTGCAAAATATTCAGAATGATGTGGGCATCTGCTTTTTAATGTTCCACATTGCACATCTGCCAAGTGTTTCTAGACAAGCTCCCCTGTTTGTCCATTGAAAGTGAATTGTCTTTAAATCTGAGTGTATCATACATACTGATATCTTGGGGACCAGTCCTGTCTATCTTAGATCTCCTCTTCGGCCTTACATCCAACCCCAGGCCATGAGATATTCTTCTATACAACACAGAGAATACCCAAAACAAAGCTCCCCAGAGCTGGGGGCTGCTCCTTTTCTTTTATGGGTCATACCCTCTGAAATAAGCTGCCTCGTCTGCTCTTGCTACTGAATAATAATCTGGTTTTAAAAAGACTGAAAACATACCTATTCATAAAGCCTATTTAGATTCCTTGATGGATACCTCTAGGCACGGTTGCGCTCAATACATAGTTTCATCATTCATTCATTGGAGAAGATGTTTAGAAATTAAATTCTTGCCATATGGACTTTCCATCTAGAGACAGATTAATGGCAACAATTTCATCACCCAATAGATTAAGATTATAGCACACTGATTTACTGTTCTCGTACAAGAGCAGAACATGGTTAAACTTATAGCCGCAACTGCCTAATAGACTAAACATGTCAATACACTACACTCACAAGGGCATGTTCTTGGTTAGTTGCTTTAGAGCAGTGGTGTGGTGCTGCAAGGATGAACCAGTTTCAAGCCAACTAACGTATGATACTGGGGAACCAGGTTCGAGTCTCAGCATCGGCTCAACATCCTGTGATTGTGGACAAATCTCTTAATCTCCCTGTGCCGAAAAATAAAAAATGTGACCTTGTGTAGTATACCTAGGGCCTCATTTATGAGGAATTGGCATAGGGCAGCTCCGCAAGTCTTCTTGCTGTGCTGCCCTACGCCAATGTGAAAGGGCAGGAATGCACCATATTTATGAAATACAGTGCAGTCCTGTCCTTTCCCCCTGTGCTGGTGCACTATTTGCTGTCTAGTGCCTATGTAGGCACCAATGGTTAATTTGTAAAAAACATAAGCTCCTCTCATCATGAGCCAGCTTGCACCAGCTCATTTCTCCTGTTAGCACCACCTAAAACAGAACCAACAACTAACCATGAAAATGGGGAGAGGTGTGGCATAATGGCCAGAGCTGCCAAATTCAGAACTGGCGAACCAGGTTTGTAGCTGGGGAACCAGATTTGAGTCTCAGCATAGGCTACACATCTTGTGATTCAGGGCACATCACTTAATCTCCCCGTGCCTACCATAAATGAATGTGTCCTTAACTGGTGCTCATGAAAAGTGCTGGTGTTGATGATTAAGTGCCGGTGCTGAGCACCTGAAACCACAACCTCAAATTAAGCACTGATAGGCACCCTTGCACGGTGCCTCCATTGCAGGCAGGATTGTTTTTGTGCAGGAAGGAGCATCTTCATGCACAAAAACAATTCAAAGAGGTGTTTTCCTCTTTCTATGTGTGCTGCAGCAGCACACATGGAAAAAGAAAAAAATGAGAACAAAAATCCTTGTTATGCTTGCTCAGGGGAGGCGTAAAGGTTATGGAGCTGCCCCAGGTTTACATCATTAGGTAAATCTGGGATCGTGTCAAAATTCATCTGTGTTGCATAGAAAAACGCACTGCAACGCCCATGAAACGCCTCCTTGATGCAGAGTAAGCAAGGCAGCGATTTGTGCTGTTCTGTCTTACTCCATCAGTATGAGGCCATGTAAAGCGGCTTTGCGTCACCTCATAGATCTGATTGAGATTTACATCACCAGAAAAACAGTGACGCTCCAGCGGCGCAAGCCTCTCATAAATAAGCCCCCTAGTGCTCATGTGAAGCGCACTAATGCCTTCAAGTCGAGTTCTTGCTGTAAAACTGCAAACAAAAAAATTGACCAATGGAAAAAAAGAATACGAATTGTACATTCTTCCCGGTCAAAGTGTGAAATGAACTACTTAAAAATAAATGCAAGTTTTTCTTATTCAAAAACAAAGCCTAGGCACCTTTGAATTCAAATATGCAACTTACTTTACAAACACTAAGATGCACCGTACTGCATGGATAATTACGTCATTATTATATTTTATTCGGATTGAGAGGCATCACATATAAGGGCTTTTCCATTACAAAAATTCGCAAAAGAAGGCTTGGTGGCATCAGGGCAAGGCTCACACTAGAGGGTTGCTCTGTTTTTCTCGGTATCCTAAATATTTGTATCATGCTTCCATCTTTTTTCAGTGGGGTTAATATTCAAATTACATAGTCTGGAAATACAGAAGAAGCACGTGGATTCTTGTGTGTCACTCTGTTCTAAAACATCAAGGGGATTATTTTTCTTTCTTTGTTGATCAACCATGATTGACTTCATGTTTGAAACATTTTCTCCTATTCAGTTTTCTATACTCCTCGATGTATAATTTTTTGGTTCTTTTGATGTTATTGAACTGTTTCGCACATAAAACACTTCTTTCAGTTCGTGAAAGACATTAATTCAACACTTCATTCCTTTTGAGAGTATTACCTATTGTTGGACCACTAGTAATTCTCTAGCTAGTAAAACTCTAGCTCATACATATAAATGGATTTGTTTACAGTACATTGTCTTAAAGATACATGAAGGTGCAAATATGTCCACCAATCAAATATACTAGACGGCCAGCTATAAGCAGAGATATTTCATATCACTGTAGGACCGACTGGTACACTTTGGCCAACCTACGGGTGACACTGACTCTAAAGTTGATCCACTGGCAGCAAGCACTGATTTCATCAAAAGTGGGTGATAGTCAATCTCAAGTAAAAAATGCTGTTGCCAGTTTTCATGCAGAATTCACGTTTACGGATCTAGTCAATAAATAAAACTAGATAAATTAACACAAAGAAAAAAGTCCTGGCTGCACTCCAACACACAAAACAAATTCACAAACTACAGTCATTTGGGCTAATTAGGGGACATCTGAGTTAAAAAAGATAATGATCAATTCATGTAGCCAAAATATGGGCATTTGTGCAGAATATTTCATAATGTGTAATCGTGTAGCTTGTACAACTAGATCAGCTTATCATGCTCTATGTTTTAGTTCTCATTGTCAACATCATATCTACTTAATATGTTTTATGTGTGTAACCATCTAGGATCTGCATGTCAAAGAGCAAATGTGTCCAAATTTTTGATGGAAGTCCTCTTCAGCTCGCACAAGAGCTTCTTCGTCAATGTAGACAGCGGCTCTCTTTGACGCCACAAAATACTGGACCTTCCTGAGGGACCATCCCATGATGTACATGAGAAAGCCACACACCGCGGCGGTGGACCGGCCCACTCCAGCATTGCAGTGAATGTAGACAGTGTGGCCGTTCTCTAGCAGCCCATGCAAGAGGTGGACAGCCTGAGGTAACATCCGCACTCTACCTAGAAACACAACAATAGACAATATTTTAAATTAACCATTGTGCTATATATAAGATCAGCATTTAAAATACACACACTTTCCCCTGAAAGGAAGTCACAATATGAATTTGTGTGGCATATTTTTGGGAAATTCATGAGTTAGTCAAAATATGTCAGCTATTAGTCATACTTACTTACAGGGAAATGGTTCAGAACCAGGCCTGGTAAATTTATGCATCTAAAAACTTACTCTTACATATCATATAATATTAAAAGGGAATGGTATTCATGGGATTCATGGAGCATCCTACTTAAGCTTGAAAACGTGAACAATATGATTCCTAGATAGAGTGGTCCTAATTTTTCATATAAAACATATACATGTTTCAAAAACCTAATAAAAACTTTTCTGAAATTAAAAAAACATATACATATTTTGCAAAAATCTTATTTAGATACTTTATTTGATGTAAAAAAAATTCTTACAAAAATTAAAATAATTGTGCATTTTTGCTATAATTGTCTAGAGATGGTGGCGAGGATGCACATGAAGATGGCTACACCTTAAGGGAGCTTAAGGGAGCTCAGGCTGCCACTGCTGCTATCGCAACTAAACCCCCGTCACACATGAACTAGACATGGAGAGCCCAGGTCTTCACCATGGGGCACTCCTCCTTTGCCAGGGGGCACTCATTTGAATCTGTGCAGAGGTTGCCTTCTTTTGCAAATCCCAGCACATTGACAAGGAAGGACGCTATGTGCTCCGAGCCGGTACCCTGGACTGGGACCCACTGGGACTGGGTTACGCCCCCATTGTCAATCAGCCATCATTTCTGGAATCCCTGGCCCCATACTTGGGTATGTCCATGCTGGCGGCTAAGATACTGGGAGGCGATTTCAACTGTTTGAACAGATCCTCCCCCTACTACTTGACTCGCCCGTCTGGAAGCTGGCCCCCATTTTCCAGCAATTGCTGATGGATTGAGACCTCTGGGATGTTCGGCGACTTCATCATTACCAAAGACTTCACCATTTTAGGTGATTTCAATTTCCATTTGGATAACATCTTTGACAAAGATTCAATGGCCCTGATGGACCTAGTGACAGCTGCAGGCTTAGAGCAGATTGTAGTATGACCCACTCACATTGCTGGCCACCTTTTGGACGCTGTTTTTTCGGATTGATCCTTTTTGAAATTCAGCACCAACCTACAGCTTCACTGGTCAGATCATTCTGCAGTGATGCTAACTCTCAACCTGCCGCTTTCAACTGACCCCAAGCACGGTCCATCAAGTAGTCATAAAAGCTACTTGTGGCAGCGGTTTGATCAAACTGAATTTACAAATCAACTGAGTCAGAGTAAAACCTGCCTCTCTAGAGATCCAGAAGTAGCTTCTTCACAATACCACAACTGGATCTCAGCAGAAGCACATAGCATTATCTCCTAGAGAGCAGGGAAAATGATTAGGACGGCACCTACTGAACCTTGGTTCTCTGAAGAACTAAGCTCTTCAAGAAGACTCTGTCGTAGTCAGGAAAGATGTTTGAGCAAACATTACGACCCTAGAGAAAAAGAAAGATACAAGCTAAGACTCGCTCAACGTAAAGAACTGATCAAAAATACTAAAATCAGCTATTTCTCAGAGAGAATAGAAGGTGCACAAAACAATTCCAAAGAGCTTTTTGCAACAGGTTTAAAACTTAGCCATATGCAGGAGTCCAGTCAAAGCACAATAGATCAAACTTTCTGTGATAATCTGGCTTCCTACTTCTATGATAAAGTCTCTTCAATCTATAACACCTTTACAGCACAGTCAGTAACTTCCCAGAATGTTCAGGCTTCGCCAACTGATATAGTAGACCCTTGCTTAGACTTGCCCATATTAGCCTATGAACATAATCCGCTTCATTTCTCAACTTTTAAATTAATTTCTGAGGAACAAACGGTAAACATCCGTGTAGAAAATAAGTCAGGATAGCCGCTGGATCCATGTCCTCCCAGAGTAAGTCATGTGTTAGTGGAGACAATCCGGTCCTATCATGGAGGTTCTTAACACCGCTGTTGAAACAGCAACCTTTCCCCTGCTATGGAAAAAGACATCTATTTTACCTTTATTAAAAAAACTAATTTGGATGAAACAGATGTGGGAAATTATCTCCCTATTTCCCGCCTACCTCTACTGGGGAAAATTCTTGAAAAACATTTGAATCAGGAATTAGTTACCTTTATTGGGAACAATCAGGTGTTGGATCTCACCCAGCATGGCTTTAGAGCCCAACACAGCACTGAATTGGCTTGAACACAGCTACTGAGGAAATTAGACTGGCAGTTGACAAGGGAGGATCGGCAGCCCTAAAACTGCTAGCTTTGTCAGCTGCCTTTGATATGGTAGAGCACGGCACTTTACAACATCAACTTCAAGATGCAGGGGTAGGAGGCCCAGCCTTGGCACTCCTTAAGTCCTTCTTGCTTGGTCAGGAGCAATTTGTTGAAGTCGGAGGTTTTAAATCGAAATGTTTTAGACTCCCTTGTGGGGTGCCCCAGGGCTCCATTTTAAGCCCCACCATTTTCAACATTTATGCTGCTCCCCTGGCACGTATGATCAAAACCCATGGTTTTGAACTGGTATCATACGCAGATGATACGCAGATTATTATATCGATTTCAAGCAAAAATGATGGTACAGCTCTGAACTTCAAGGAATGCATGAGATGTGTCAGCGAATGGATGGCTGAAAATTGCCTCAAGTTGAACTCAAATAAAACAGAGGTTCTACTCTTTGCCAAAGACACAGGATTTTGGTCCTCAGAATGGTGGATATCCGAATTAGGGACTGTTCCCATCCCAGTCACCAAGGCCAAAATCCTTGGTCATTATGGAATCCACTTAATCCTTCTCCCAGCATGTAAAAACACTTACTACTTCCTTCTATTATACTTTGAAAATCCTGAGAAAAGTCCTTTCATTCATACCTACAAATCTGCAGAGAATGGTGGTGTCAGCGTTGGTGTTCTCGAAACTCGATCACTGTAACAGGTTACTGGTTGGAGTAAATAAAGCGGTAGTGGCTAAGTTGCAGGTACTTCAAAACTCTGCTGCAAGACTGCTTTTTGGACTAGCCAAATATTCATCGGCTAAACATGCTCTCAACACTCTGCATTGGTTACCAATGGCAAAGCGCTTCAGGTTTAACGCCTTATTTATTGCCTTTACGGCACTACAAAATTCATGTCCCAGTTACCTGATAAAGAGCTTTAAATGGCATACCCCAGCACACACACTTCAGTTGGCTTTACTGAAGCTGGTGACAGAGCCTACTTTCCATCTCCAAAGATGGGGTGGTAAAAGCTTCCTCAGCATCACTACAAGATGGTGGAATAAGCTTCCATTTTATCTAAAGAATGCCTCTGATCTATTGTATATTGAGTGGCTGTATGGGTGAGTGTGCAGGCGTATAAGTGGTTGAATGGATGTGTGAATGGGTATGTAAATGGTTGTGTGGGTGTGTTAGTGGTGGTATGTGTGAGTGAGTGGCTGTGTTCAGAGGAACTTATGGGTGAGTGGGTGGGTGTGTGAGTGGCTGTATGGGTAAATAAGTGGGTGTGTGAGTAGATGTATTTGTGAGCGTGTGGCTGTTTGAGTGAGTTAGTGGTTATATAAATGGCTGTATGAGTGAGTGAATGAGTGGGTCTGTGAGTGGCTGTATGGATGAATAAGTGGGTGTATGAGTAGATGTACGTGTGTGTGTGTGGCTGTATAGTTGAGTGAGTGATTGTGTGAGTTTCTGTATGCTTGAGTGAGTGGTTGGATGAGTGGCTACATGAGTGAGTGGGTGGGTGTATGAGAAGTTGTATGGGTCTGGGAATGGGTTTGTGAGTGGTTGTGGTGGTGTATGAGAGGCTGTATGGGGGTGTGAGAAGTAGTGAATGGTTCTGTGGATGATATCATCTCTGTACTAGGGTGAATGTATGGCATTGTTTTGCATTCTGTCCGTCAATTGTTCTTTCTGTAATCATCAATGAGGTTATCAGTGATGCCATTTGAGATGTCATCAGTGATGTCACTGACCATGTCATGAGTGATGTAATATGTGAGGTCACAAGCAGTGCATTGCAAGGGCGTAAGTTATAGTTAGCTAAGGTAACTATAACTGCTGAATGTCTATGGTTTTGTGTGTGTGAAATCTGAGCCTAACATTAACATCCCTATAACCTTTGTTTTTTTCAGTGAATTTCTAAGGTTTTTTAAATGTATTAATTTATTTGATTATAACATTTATAAAGTGCATGAATCACCCCAACTGGGGTATCTCCGCACTGGATAGCTTTGGACAACCAAAAAAGGAAGATCAAAACAGTGAGGTTTTTATTAGTTTTCTGAAGGACAGGTAGTTGGTGCAGAGACGTAAGTGGATGGGCAATTGAATCCAGAGAAATGGAGCCAAGTAGAAGGATTCACCCCCTAATCTGTCCTGTTTTATGCGGGGTATCAGGTGGAAATCTTTGGACCCTGAGCGCAGGGTCCTAGTGGGAGTGTATATAACCATCTTGTCCGTCATATATCTAGGTCCCATGTTGTTTAGGGCTTTAAATACCATGCAGCAAATCTGAAGTTGATTCTTTTATGTATCAGTAGCCAGTTTAGTTTATGTAGAAGGGGAAGTGAAGCTGTTCTGGGAGGGGCATTGTTCACTAAATGGGCTGCTGTGTTCTGGACTACTCGCAGCTTGTTTAAGGAAGATTACTTAGCTGATTTCAACAGAGCATTGCAGTAGTCCAGACGGCTTAGGACCAATGCTTGTATCAGGGTTTTTAGTGTGGACAAAGGGAGTGGGGGAAATACTCTGCGGAGGAGGCTTAGTGCATGAAAGCAGGTCCTAGCAGTAGAGGTGGCATGCTCCTCCAAGCTTAACTTCTGCTCAATTTGGACCCCCAAGTTCTTAACCACTTGTTTTGGGGACGGTGCCGGGCCCAGATCTTCTGGCCACCAGTTAGGTGACCACCTTGTTAGAGCTTTTTTAAATAACACGATCTCTGTTTTCTCCACATTCAGCTGAAGGAAGTTGTTATGAAATTCTATTTAATAACTATAACTTCCCTGTAACCTCCATTTTATTCAGTGAAATTCAACTTTTTAATGTTATTTCCTAACTTTAACGTCCCTGTAACCTTTGTTTTTTTGTGAATTTCAAAGTTTTTTATAAATGGTATTTCCTAAAAGTAAGCCATAACCTTTGAGAATAGGTGTGCGAGTGGCTGTATGGATCTGTAAGTGTGTGTGTGAGTATCTGTATGGGTCAGTGGCTGGGTGTGTGAGTAACTGTATGGGTCAGTGACTGAGTTGCTGTATGGTTCTGTGAGAGGGTGCATGAGTGGATGTATGGATGTATGTAGCTGTGTGGGTGTGTGGGTTTGTGAGTGGCTGCATGGGTCTGAGTGGGTGTGTGAATGGCTGTATGGGTCTGTAAGTAGGTGTGTATGTGACTGTATTGGTCTGTGAGTAGGTGTGTGAGTGGTTATGCGGGTGTGTGATTGGGAGTGTGATAGACTGTATGGGTCTGTGAATGGGTATGTGAGTGGTTTGTAGGTATGTGAGTGACTGTATGGGTGTTTGAGTGGCTGTGTGGGTCTGAGTGGATGTGAGAGTGGCTGAGTGGGTATTTGAGTGTCTGTGTCAGTAGCTGTGTGAGTGACTGGGTCAGAACAGCCCCTCACCTGCCCCTTTATCCGACAAGAGTCCAGTTTTGCACAAAATTACTACCCAACTGGAGTACTTTCCACTGGTTAATTAGTAAGTGCTAACTTGTTGGGTAAATATCTAGTGCATATTCTACGCTACTGCTGCCTAATGTACCAGGTAGAAATGTTTCCAGTGACCTTCTGTGTGTTTAATTTCAGCAATGTGATTGTTCCTCATGCGTCTTCTTCCAGAAATCTGTGATAACATGAATACTCCTACAGGGAAGATGACGAGACTACAAAGAGGTGAATCTCCACCAAACAAAGGTACTTCCTCTTAACTATATAAAGTAAGTGCTTCTTTGCGTGGTTGAGATGTCCTCATACTCACAGCATCAAGAAGGCATCACCAAAATTGGTGGGGAATGCGCTGGGGGACCTTTTGGTACGCTGACCATCATACTTGCAAATGGCGGGAAGACCTGTGCATACTACTAAGGTGTACAGGGCAGGGATAAACTAGCGAGGCTTCTAGGTGATTTTACACATTTGGATACTCATAGTAATTTAAAGGGAGAACCAAGGACTCTGTTCTCACCAGGAAAGGACAAGAAAAACCCCAGTTATCACTTTCACAAAAGCGAAGGGGGCAACGCGGCCCCTACCCGTCATGATTTTGACCCGGGAACCCCATCCACCAGGGCCCGCCTCAATGCCCCCTTGGTCCCTGCTGGCTTCCTGCCTCCAGCGAGAGCCGGCATTGATCCCTCATGCAGGAAGCATAAAAAAGTGCTGCTCCCTGTGTGCAGGAGCAATTCTTTTATCCGTTTTCCTGACCCTTTGACAGCGGGCAGGAAAACAGAAGAAAAGTCTGCTCCAAGTGAGCAGGAGCAGTTTTCCTGCTCCTGCCTGCTGAGAGTGGACTTTCTATTTGCTATTGCTTGATGGGAGCTGTCATAGCTCCTACCAAGGGACAGCAAAGTGCTATGTGCGAGGGAGGGCACCTTGGGATATGGAGAGCAGGCTTTGGGGTATGGTGGTCCATAGGGGCCTTTAATTGCTCCAGGAGGGGGGATACAGTGCCCCTCTTATTTCTTATTGCAGGGTATACCCCAGGGATGTAGTCCTTCCCTGGGCTGAAACAGCTCAGGAGGGGGGTCGCATGGTCCCTCCCTGTTCTAAAATTGTCCTAGCGCCAGGAAGTTTGTGGTCCCCGGGTCCATGCTGCCCTGTCCCCCTTTTGGCTAAATTGGCCTGGTCCCAGGGAGGTGGTGGTCTCTGAGGCCATAAAGTGCCCTGGAGGGAGGGGTCGATTTTGCCCCCCGCCAGTATTTTATTGCTTTATTGTTGGCATTTCCCCAGGTGGCCACAGGATGAGGGGCTGCGTGCACCCACCTCCTCCACTGTCATATTTATAAAACCCCCTGGGACATGGCCCACCCGGGGTCTCAACCAGAAACAAGTGGGGAAGAAGCAATTGTTTTTTTTTCTTCAATTTTGCCTTGAATTCACAGCTCAACCTGAAATTGTGCTGTAAAATTGAGAATAAAATGCTTTTTTGCCCTTGCGTTGTCCCTGGGGGACCCCACCACTACACCTAGGGGTCAGGGTATTCCTACCCTGCACCCTTATCTTTTATTTTTACTTTTTTAGGGACTCAGTCCCAAAATGGCTACCAACGCATCCTGGTTAAAGTGTTGGCAGCCAATCAGATCTCAGCACAAGATTTCTATGATCCGCGGAGGGTTTGTGTGCCTAGAAATCTATATCTTTCTTCTTTAATAACTCTGCAACTAGAGAACAGATTTACATCAAATAACAAAATGGGTTCTTTCTGGGCCAACAGCTACATCATTCCCAAATTTAGTGTAATTCCGTCCAGCATTTCGGGCTGTAGTCGTGTTCGAAACCCCAGTGGGAAATTGCATGGGAAACACACTTTTTTTTACCTCCCTAGTATTCTCGGCCCTCACTTGAACGATCACCCCAAAACATTCCACAAACAACTAGACACAGGAGCGCACTTTATTTGGAAAGTTTTGTGCAGATTTGTCCAATGGCCCTAAAGGTATGAGCAAACCAAAAACCCTCTTGCTTTCAAAACTAGATCCTAACTATAACTACTAATTGGTGATATATATTAATCAGTTAGGTCTGTGATCTTTAGAAAATGTTTTTTCAGTTTGCTAATAACTTTGGAAACCCTAGAGCCAGCTTCACTGGGTGTCCCAGAGAGCCCATCCCCAAGATACAGTTTTCCTGCCCACAAGAGTGCAGGCAGGGAAAACTTGAGTGTTCCCATATGGCGGGAACTGCAAAACTGTTACCACCAGATGGGTGAGAACAGTTGTTTCCCTGCCCAAACTCTTGTGGGTAGGGAAACTCAGGACAAGATGTACGACCATTGGCAATTGCGACTCACAATTTAGGCCAAATTGCGAGTCGTAATTTGCGAGTCGCAATTGCTAATGTGCAACAGTGTCTGAGACTCATGCATGTTAATGAGGCTGTTGCAATTTGCAAACCTATTGGGAATGGCTGTCACTCCCAGGGATGGTGGCCTGCTGGGGACAGCAGACCTCCATGTCTGGAACTGCTTTTAAATAAAGCAGTTTTTTTTTAATGCAGCCTGTTTTCCTTAAAGGAAAATGGAAATGGGATGCATTAAAAAAAAAAGAAATTAAACGTTTTTGTTTAATTTTTAAGCATAGCTAGTGGTCCCTGGGACCACTGCCTGCTCTGAAAAAATGTTTGCGGTCACAAAACATTCTTACATAGGGTTCAGACTCGCTATTAGGAAGGGACGCCCTTGGATCACCCTTTCCTTATAGCGAGTCGCTAACCCTATTTTGCGAGTCGCTATTTAATTAGCTACTTGCAAAATTGGGTTAGTACATGGGCCACAGGTTTTTTGCATGTGCAAACGGGTCTAAAACCCATTTGTGCATGCAAAAATCCATCGTACATCTGGCCCTCAGTTTGCTCCTGCCTAGTGGGAGCTGTCAAAAATACATGGTCCCGCGTACATCCAGGAAGGGTGCATTGCGGGAGCCTGCAGGTCCATGGGGACGTGGTGCTCCACTGTGGCCCCAAAGTTCTTTGTTGTGGGTGCTCAGGGTGGGCCCTGGGCAATCACATTAAGACACAGAGTATAGGGTCCACTGTTTCAAAAGTGCTGCAGGGAGTGCAGCAGACTCCAAGCAACATTAGAAAAAAAATACAGGAAGACTTCTGGGTCATTGAATTCATGGCTCCAGGAAAACTCACCATATTTTTCAAAACCTCTCGTAGCTGTAGCGCTGTACTCTTCAGCTTGAGTGCAAGGCCCTCTAGGGGATGTTTTTATGATTACGTTTTGCAGGCTGAAAAATGTTAAAAGAAAGACTCAAAGACATTTTAGCTTTATCTTTAAAAAAACTAAAAAAATTCCAATGTCTCTGACTCTCTTTCAACATTTTCTAGCACATAAAAATCCAATAATAAAAACTATGTGACAATCAAGAGTCACAGGAATATTGATTTTATTTTTTTATTAAACATTTTTATAATAATCACTATTATTAAACATTGCATTGTGTTAATAACTAAATATGCGTGAGTTTGTTAGAAAGATGATAGATCTGATAGCTCTGCTTTATATAGACTGATATGTTCACACCTTGATATAGCCAATAGGCCCGCTTTTTATATTTTGGTATTGTGACTCTTCCACTAAGTAAGTAAGCCTACGAATTTGCTGCAAATTTAAACACAAATGTTTTGGTCACAGCAAGGATACATCTGGGGCCCCAGCATCAGGCCTAGGGTTCAGGGTATTCCTACCCTGACCCCTATGTCTTTTCTTCTGCTTTTTTTGGGACTCAGGACTGAGTCCTGAGTCCTAAGATGGCTGCCACCAATTCTTGGTTGATGTGATTGGTAGGATCCCCATCAGATCTCAGCAGGAGATCTCTCATCTCTCTTGTGATGCTGCGCAGGATGAAATATACAATTTTTTTTAGCATAAACTGCTCAAAAACTACTTAACAGATTTATAACAAGTCACAAAAGGCATTCTTTCTGGATGAAGATCTTGCTTCTTCTAAATTTGGTGTATATCTATTCAGTGGTTTAGGCTGGAGCTGTTTCTTAATGAATAGGGAAATGTGCTTTGGATCACCTCCCCTTTTCTCAGCCTCTGATTGATGGATCACCCTGGAACGTTCCGTGCGTATACTGGTCTAAAGTAGCACTTTTTGGGGAAAGTTTTGTGGAGATTCATCAAACAACACTTAAGTTATTAGCAACACAAAAAAGGCAATTCCTAAGAAAATACAATCCTAACTATAATTACTAAGTGACAACCGCCATGTATATTCAATGAAAAAAGCAAAGGTTAAATCTCTCTTATAGGTAGGAACACTTTATTCATTCTTTCTATACAAACGAAACCTAAAGAACACAAACATTACAAATTCTTAAGTTATAGTTATACCTTAAATTTGTGCACCAGCTTTGAACTACTATAACGTTATCGATTCTTTACATACAAACAAAAATTAAAATAGACAAAAATTATGAATTCAAACATACTTATCATTATAAAATGTAAGCAATGCCTTCAAATTATTTTAACTTGTGCACCTCCATGCATAGTGTATTGAACGCGGTAGCCATACTACATTAACTATAACTCGTGCCTTTCTCCATGCACTGCTTTATCCTTATATAATATATTAGTTCTAACATCTAAAATAATAGCATTTATAACACTTATAACATCACAAATCACATCATTTGTGGGAACACAGTGCATGTTAGAGTGACAAGTTATAGTTAATGTAGAGTGGCTACTGAGTTCAATACACTGTATATGGAAGCGTGCAAGTTAAAATAATTTGAAGATGTATTGCAAATTATAAATTAAATGCGTAAGTATTGTTAGACCTGGTATCCTTGAAGTGGTTTTCCCCCTAACTTTTTGCCTTCAACCCTCCTGCAAAGAATAGGAGTTGTGTGCAGTGGAATAGTGGCCAATAGAGTGGTGTCTAGTGAGTAGTATATCCTGAAGTGCGGTACAGCATTGTGGCATACATTGCAAAAGTATACAGTGGAGTAGAGTGGCATAGATAGGAATAGTGTTGAGTTTAGTGATGTAGAAAGGAGTGCCGTGGAGCGGCATACAGTGGAGTGTCAGAGTGGAGTGGTGTAGAGAGGGAATTGCGTTAAGTGTAGAGGTGTGGAGTGTAGAGGCATACAGTGGAATAGCGTACAGTGGAGCAGCATAGAGTAAAGTGCTGCACAGTGGAGTGGTGTATACTGGAGTGACAAAGAGTGCATGGCAAAGAGTGGAATAGCATAGAGGGGAGTGGGGTAGACTGCAGAGCGTTAGAGTGTAATGGCATACCATTTAATAGTGTAGAGTGGAGTGGCATAGAGTGGAGTAGAGAGGAATAGCATAGAGTTTAGTGGCTTAGAGTGGCGTGGTATACAGTGGAGTAGCGTAGGCTGGAGTGGTGTAGTGTGGGATAGCATTGATTGTAGTGGTGTACTTGTAGTGGTGTACAGTGGAGTGGCATACAGTGGAATAGGGTAAAGTGGAGTGGTGTAGAACAGCATACTGATTTTGCATATAGTGGAGTGCTAGAGAATGTAGTTGCAAACACTGGAAGAGTTTATAGCTGAGTGGCATACTCTGGAGTGGTGTAAATTGGAGTGGCATTAAGTGGTTTAGCATAGAGTCTAGTGGCATAGAGGGGAGTAACATACAATACAATAGAGTAGAGTGGAAAGGGGTGTAGTAGAGTGGAATGCCATGCAGTGAAACAGTGTACAGAGGATTGGCTTAAAGTATAGTGGCATACAGTGGAATAGCGTAGAGAGGAGTTGCGTACAGTGTGGTGGCATTAAGTGGAGTGGCATACAGTGGAATAGCGTAGATTGGTGTGGCACGGAGTGTAGTGTAGTAGAGTTGAATAGCGTGGAGTGGAGTGGCATAAACTAGAGTGGTGAAGATTGCAGTAATGTACACTGGAGTGCCGTTCAGTAAAATTGCAAACAGTGAATTGGCTTAAAGTGGAGTGGCGTACAGTAAAATAGCGTAGAGTGGAGTGGCATACAGTGGAATAGCGTACACTAGAGTGGTGTAGAGTGTAATGTAGTAGAGGAGAATTGCATGGAGTGGAGACGCATACAGTATAGTGGCATAGAGTACGGTAGCATACAGCAGACTACCTTACAGTGGTGAGGCGTAGAGTAGAGTTGTGTAGAGTGGAGTGGAGTGGCGTACAGTAGACTAGCGTAAAGTGTAGTGAAGTAGAATGTAGTTGCATAAGGTGGAATAGCGTATACTGAATTGGCGTACAGTGGAGTGGGGTACAGTGGAGTGACACAGGCTGGAGTGGCGTACAGTGAAATGGCATAGAGTGGATTGGTGGGAAGTGGAGTGGAGTAGACTGGAGTGGGTACAGCGGAGTTTGGCAGAGTAGAATAGCATACAGTGGAGTGGTGAAGAGTGTGGTGGCATACAGTGGAATAGTGTACAGCTAAGGATGATTTAGAAAAGGATATCTCGCTAGAGGTCTTGGGAACTCTACATGAGTTGGCATTAGGGAAGACTGCTGGCCCAGATGAGATCCCCCTGGAAGTGTATAGGATATTGCAAACACAGATCGCCCCTCTTTTACTTGACCTTTTTAAGGGCATACACTATAGTGGACATCATCCAGAATCTTGGAAAGAAATGGACAGCATTATCTTTCCTAAGAAAGGAAAACCAACAGATAATCCAGCCTCATATTGGCTGATATCCCTAATTAACTCAGATACTAAAAACTATTTGAAGATATTGGCCTCTCGGTTAGGGAGGATTATAGGACGTCTGGTCTCCCCCTGGCAGCATGGGTTTATTCCAGGAAAGGAAACAACGGATCACATCCGGAGTGCTATATCATTATTTGACATCATGGCTGGGACGGGGGTACAGATGGCTCGATGCCGAGAAGGCATTTGATCAGGTCTCCTGGAGGCTCTTGTGGGGATACTGGAACTAAAAGGTTTTGGACCGCAATTTATAAAGGCAATTAAAGCTATGTATTCCGACCCAAGAGCCCGATTACAAGTGATGGGGAGCGAATCAGGAAAAATAATGATATCCAGGGGAACTAGACAAGGATGCTCCTGTTCACCCATTTTATTCGCATTGTATATCAACCCCTTGGTGGAAAAACTTCTGCAGTTCCAGGAGATCAAACCAGTGATAAGTAGGGGGCACAAGACCAGGGTATTAGCGTATGCCGATGATGTTCCAGTGATAACTTCTGACCCAAAAGAGGGATATTTAGGGATATTGTTTGTATAGCTGAGGGATATGGTCATGTTTTAGGCTATGCACTGAATAAGGGGTAGACAGTTGTTATTTGCACTGAGAATACTGTTTTTAATGATTCTCGACGAGCTGAGTCAACAGTTTACCTCGGAGTTCGTATCAGCCCGAAGGTGCATAAAATTGTGAAAATTAATTCTGACCCCCCGTTAAAGATAATTTCTGTGGAGTTAAAAAGAGTTAATGGATTGCACCTATCTTGGAAGAGGGAACTTTTTAAAAATGACTATGCTACCCAAGATCTTATACCTATTTTGTGCAATCCCATTAGCGGTGGATGAGCAGATATTGAAGACTTTGGAGGCTACCTTTTCTAATTTCATCTGGCAATAATGGAAAGTGAGAAGGTCACTTAAATATCTAGCTCTCCCTCAGGATAGAAGGGGACTTTCAATCCCTAACATTACATTATACTATTGGGCAACTCTTCTGCACCAGATGACCTCCCGGTTTGTGACAGAAAGGGTCAGGGAGGCTTAAAGTGCAGGCAGAATACTAATAGTATATGAGCTCGCCATAGGGAAGGAGGCCTGGGGCTGTTGTTAAGAAAAATGGGACAGAGTTATTATAAAAAGGTTTACTTCAAGTTTGTAGATAGTGCGTGGAGAATATGGAAAAGAGTGTCAAAACATATGGCGATACCTAAGTTTTGTCAATATACTCCCCTGTGGCAATCCTCTCTCTTCCCATCCCTCTCTTACGATGCTATGGGAAGGCATGGGAGGAGCTAGATGTGGCTACAATTGGAGCTCTCTATGGGGAGAGGAAATCTTCCACTTTTTCAGGATGCAGCAAGAATTTGGGATCCCAAATAATCATTATTTGAAATATCTGCAGGTTAGGAGTATCCTTACCATATGTAGACCGGCAGTAAATCTGGATAGGATACCAAAATATTTTATAGCCTGTTGATAGATGAACTACCAGATGATTTAGAAAAGACTGAGACAGGCTGGGCAAGGAAGCTGAACAACGCAGATGTGGATATTTACAAGATACTATTATTAGCTGCGAAAATACTTTTATCTACTTGTTTAACCTGTTCGATGTCTCAGACGGCCCCTGGCCGTCCGACGTCACGGTGGGCATGTGCGGAGGATTGCAAGGGCTCGTCCGAACCACGCTCACTCCTTATTTCACCCACACTGTGGCTGAATTAATGCTGCGGTCAACGGGTTAAAGGCTCAATTGTATAAAACGGTATTTAATTTGTATTTTATTCCGGCTAAATTATTTGAGTGGGGAAAAAGAGCAGATGATAGGTGTCCTAGATGCGGGGTCTGACCGGCCACATTGATTCACATGTTTTATGAATGTGATATACTATCTCCTTTAAAGAATTGGTTACTCAACTTCTGGCAAAATATGTTTGGACTGATGCTTAAATTAACCCCTACCATCTTGCTCCTGGGATATGATAGGCATCCGCAGAAATGTTTCCGGGGGGACAACATTTTAACTTCATCACCATCCTCCGACATGATTGAGCACAAGTATTAAATACATTTAAAAAAATCTAATAAGACAAAGAGATTAAATAAACAAAGAAATCCATAGGGGGAAGAGAAAACTCTTGTGAGGCAGACAACCTGGCAAGTAATAAAACAGAGGGAAAACTAAAAATGACCGGAAAAAAACAAAAACATTCTAAATCAGGTTGATGCGGTTCTAGAGCATGGGTACTCACAAACTTTCTCTCTGGGGCCAAATTTACAGTGTGGTTTGTGGCTGAGGGCTGCACTGGTGGGGGCGGGGTCAGGGAGGGAGGGGGTGGGGCTACAGCAACAAAAAAACTATGACCATGAGGTTGAACGCAGGTCCCTGCAGCGGACGCCTTCATCTGCTGAGCCACCAGACCCGGCATACATACATCTTTCTTTCTCTCTCTCTCTCTCGGTCTGTCTCTCTGTCTCCCTCCCTCTCTCTGTCTCCTTCCCTCTCTCTCTGTCTCCCTCCCTCTTTCTATCTCTCTCTCTCTCTCTCCCTCTCCCTCTCTCTGACTCCCTCTGTCTCACTCACTCTGTCTATCTCTCTCACTCTCCCTCTCTCTCTCTCCCCCTCCCTCTCTCCCTCTCTCTCTCTCTCCCTCTCTCTCCCTCTGTCCCTCTCCCTCTGTCTCTCCTCCCTCTCCCTCTGACTCCATCCCTCTCTCTGTCTCCCTCCCTCTCTCTCCCTCTCCCTCTCTCTCCCTCCCTCCATCTCTCTCCCTCCCTCCCTCTCTCTCCCTCTGTCTCTCTCCCTCTGTCTCTCTCCCTCTCTCTCTCCTCCCTCTCTCTCCATCCCTCTCTCCATCCCTCTCTCTCCATCCATCTCTCTGTCTCCCTCACTCTCTCTACCTCTCCCTCCCTCCGTCTCTCTCGCTCCATCTCCCTCCCTCCCTCCCTCTTTCTCCCTCCCTCCCTCTCTCTCCCTCCCTCTCTATCCCTCCCTCTCTACCCCTCCCTTTCCATCCCTCTCTATTCCTCCCTTTCTCTCCCTCCCTCTCTCTCCCTCCTTCTGTCTGTCTGTCTCCCTCCCTCTGTCTGTCTGTCTCCGTCCCTCTGTCTGTCTCCCTCCCTCTGTCTGTCTTTCAACCTCCCTCTGTCTGTCTGTCGCCCTCCCTCTGTCTGTCTGTCACCCTCCCTCTGTCTGTCGCCTTCCCTCTGTCTGTCGCCCTCCCTCTGTCAGTCACCCTCCCTCTGTCTGTCACCCTCCCTCTGTCTCCATCCCTCTGTCTCCCTCCCTCTCATTGTCCCACAGTCTCACTCCCTTTGTCTCACTCCCTTTGTCTCACGCCCTTTGTCTGTCACCCTCTGTCTGTCTGTCGCCCTCTGTCTGTCTGTCGCCCTCTGTCTGTCTGTCGCCCTCTGTCTCCCTCCCTCTGTCTCCCTGTCTCTCTCTCTGTCTCACTCCCTCTGTCTCCCTCCCTCTGTCTCCCTCCCTCTGCCTCCCTCCCTCTGTCTCCCTCTCTCTGTCTCCCTCTCTCTGTCTCCCTCCCTCTGTCTCCCTCCCTCTGTCTCCCTCCCTCTGTCTCCCTCCCTCTGTCTGTCGCCCCCTGTCCGTCGCCCTCTGTCTGTTGCCCTCTGTCTGTCACCCTCTGTCTCCCTTCCTCTGTCTGTGTCCCTACCTCTGCCTCCCCTCCTCTGCCTCCCTCCCCCTGCCGCCCTCCCCCTGCCTCCCTCTATCTCCCTCCCTCTATCTCCCTCCCTCTGTCTCCCTCCCTCTGTCTCCCTCCCTCTCTGTCTCCCTCTCTCTCTATCTCCCTCCCTCTCTGTCTCCCTCTCTCTATGTCTCCCTCTCTCTATGTCTCCCTCTCTCTATGTCTCCCTATCTCTATGTCTCCCTCTCTCTATGTCTCCCTCTGCCTCCCTCTGTCTCCCTCCCTCTGTCTTCCTCTCTCTCTGTTTCCCTCTCTCTGTCTCCCTCCCTCTGTCTGTCTCCCTCCCTCTGTTTGTCTCCCTTTCATCTGTTTGTCTCTGACTGTTTCCCTTTATCTGTCTCCCTGTCTGTGTCCCTCCCTCTGTCGCCCCCTTCTTCTTTCTGTTGCCCTGTCTCCCTCCCTCTCTCTCTCTCTCTCTCTCTCTCTCTCTCTCTCCCTCTGGCCCCCGCCCTATCTGTCCCCTGCCGTATCTGTGTCGATCTCTCTCTGTCTCCCTCTCTCTGTCTCCCTCAGTCTCCCTCCCTCAGTCTCCCTCCCTCTGTCTCCCTCCTTCTGTCTCCCTCCCTCTGTCTCCGTCTGCCTCCCTCCTCTGCCTCCCTCCCTCTGTCTCCCTCTGTCTCTCTCCCTTGTGTGTCCCTCCCTCCCTGTCTCCCTCCCTCTGTCTCCCTCCCTCTGTCTCCCTCCCTCTGTCACCCTCTCTCTGTCTCCCTCGCTCTGTCTTCCTCGCTCTGTCTTCCTCACTCTGTCTTCCTCGCTCTGTATTCCTCGCTCTGTCTTAATCTCTCTGGCTTCCTCTCTCTGTCCTTCTCTCTGTCTTCCTCTCTCTGTGTTTCCCTCTCTCACTGTCTCCCTCCCTCTGTCTGTCTCTCTCCCGGTCTGTCTCCCTCCCTCTATCGTCCCCCTCCCTCTGTCTGTTGCCCTCTGTCTCTCTCTCCCTCTGTCCCCAGCCCTATCTGTCCCCCGCCCTATCTGTCTCCCTCTCTCTCTGTCTCCCTCTGTCTGTCTCTGTCTCGCAGTCTCCCTCCCTCAGTCTCCCTCCCTCAGTTTCCGTCCCTCAGTCTCCGTCCCTCAGTCTCCGTCCCTCAGTCCCCGTCCCTCTGTCCCCCTCCCTCTCTGTCTCCCTCTCTCTCGGTCTCCCTCTCTCTCGGTCTCCCTCTCTCAGTATTTCTCTCTCTCGGTCTCCCTCTCTTTCCCTCCTCGTCTCCCTCTCTTTCCCTCTCTCTCGTCTCTCTACCTCTGTCTGTCTCTGTGTGTCTTCCACCCTGTATCTCCCTCTATCTGTCTCCCTGTCTGTCTGTCTCCCTCTCTATGTCGCCCCTTCCCTCTGTTGCCCCCTTCCCTCTGTCTGTCTCCTTCTGTCTGTCACCCTCTGTCTCCCTGCCTCATTGTGCTCATCTATAATAATGTCCCTCCCTCGCCTCTTTCACTATCTTCTCTCGTCAATTATTTCTCACTCTTTCATCTCCCCCTCTCCGTTTGTCTCTACTCCCCACTCCGTCTCTTATTTTTCCTTTTGGCTCTGTCTCTCTCTTTTATCTCTCCTCTGCTCTTACGTCTCCCTTAGCCTCAACATGGAGGGTTAGTTACATTTTTCCACTACAACATTGTCAAAATCGAATTTTCATTTTTTTCCATTTTAAGTCATATTGTTCTTTAAATGTAGTTATTTTGGTCCTTAGTGGTTTTTTTCCGGAGTATTTCCACTCTTAGCTGTATTAGCACTCTCCCCATTGCACAAATTCATAACAATGAAACTTTCAATTTCAATCCGGTCTGTCACTTCACAGTTTTTAAACTAAGAATGTTGGCACTAACCCCGCTCCCCAAACGACGCCCCCACTCACGCCCCTTAGCTTTGTATATGATCATTGTGGCCTGCTGTGAGGGACTAAAGCTCACGGCCCCTGCTAATTGTGCTGTTTGAAAGCATCAGCAGCTCCCCAAGAACTCAACGTCATCTCCTGAGGCCTGGGATGGGGGGAGATGCTCCATGCTGTGTCTCCTCGGCCGGCCCATTGTCATACTGCCCATGACAATGGAACGGCTGCCTCTGTGACCTGCTGGGGCTCACACTCGGGCTGTACTGTAGCAGACTTTCAGGTGTCGCCCCAGTAGGAAAGTCGGCCCAGGTATATGGGCCCATCCTCTAGAACCGGGCCTGGATCCAGGGGGGGCAAGCCCCCCCGCTTGCCCCCCCCCTGCGGACACCCATGAGCTCGCTGAAGCTTGAAACTGCACAGCAATATTGCATATTAGTGGGAAGAGCAATATTTTGGATAATGTTTGCTGCTAGAGGGAAGGATGTAGAGCACCGACATTTCAGATGTGGCTAGCTAGACTTCTTGGAATATATAATCAGGAGAAGGCCTTGTATGCATGTTGGGGCAGGCAGGCCACAATCCGTGGGGGGGGGACCTCTGGGTACATGTCTCAAAATGGTGTAAATAAGCCAGGGGGTCCTAAAGCATGAGGATAGGAGATCAAGAGTGGTGAAGGCAGGCTTCTCCGCAGATAGGTTTCTTACAGGCTGGAAAACGGTGGCTATAAGGGTTCTATTCCCAATATAAATGAATTATAATGTGTGTTTTAACACGGTCTTAAAATCGCTCTAATTATAAACTGGATATGCTATAGTTAGCAACTGCTCTTATTTTGGATTAGCTTATATGTGGTGTTTGTTTATTTTGGATTAGCTTATATGTGGTGTTTGTCTCTCTAAATCATATAATTGTATTTTTGCACAACCCTAGTAGATTTGCTATGATCACCTATGATCTATCGATATCTATACAAAGTGATTTATTGCTTTTTTGCACAATCCTACTAGAAACAGGATGTAAAGATCTCTTTTTCTGTAAGAAGGACCTGAGATGTTTTTTAAGGCTGGTGCCAACTTTCGTTAGCTTTAAATTGCATATACTGTACTTAGCAATCGCTACAACAGAGCTGCTCTTTGCTTTGTTGTCTTTTATTTAAGCAATCTATTTGTATTTTGTTATCAGAACTGTTTCTATTTTTCATGATCTATTGATAAGTATTCTTGTATGTGACGTTATTTGGGTATGAATAAAAAAATTATAAAAAGTAAAAAAGGAATAGTGTACAGTGGTGTAGAATTGAGTGAACTGGTGCAGAGTCGAGTTGCATAGTGTGGAATAGAGTACAGTAGAGTTGGATAGAATCAAATGGTGTACAATGGAGTGGCATAGAGTGGAATGAGGTATAGTGTAGTGGTGTAGAGTGGAATTGCATACAGTGGAGTGGTGTAGAGTGCAGTGTAGAATAGAGTGTCATACAGTGGAATAGGAAAGAGTTCAGTGTTGCAGAGTAGAGCTGTGTATAGTGGAATAGTGTAGAGTGGAGTAGCGTACAGCGGAGTGGTGTACAGTGGAGTGGTATCGAATGTAGTAGCATAGACCGTAATAGCATGGACTGTAGTGGCATAGAGTGGAGTGCCGTAGAGTGAAGTGGCATACAGTGGAGTAGGTTACAGTGGAGTGGTGTAGAGGGCAATAACGTGAGTGTAGTGGCATATAGTGAAGTAACATAGAGTGGGGTGCCATATAGTGAAATAGCATAGGGTGGAGGGGTGTATAGTAGAGTTGTATAGAGTGGAATAGTGTTGCGTGAGTAGAATATAGAGGAGGGGTTTTCAGTGTAGTGGCGTACAGTATCATTGAATTGAGTGGCATAGAGTGGAATAGCATACATTGGGGTGGTTTAGAGTGTAGTGGCATTGAGTGGTGTGGTATACAGTGGATTAACATAGAGTTGAGTAGTGTACAGTGTATTGACAAATGGAGTGGCAGAGTTGAGTGGCGCAGAGTGGGATGGCATAGAGTGGCGTGGCGTAGAGTGGGGTGTGATACTTTAAACAGACCTAGCATGAAAGGGGCAAACGAATGTGGATGTAATGTGTCAGGAATATAAATTATGAGGTATAAATGCTAATTTTTGTTAGTAAGTGTAAATAGTGTAAGTTATGTTAAAGTTATGAGAGTTAAAATACTTAGTAATATGTTGTGCCGTGGTATACCATGGTAGCTTCACAGAATACTGCGGTATATGCTGATAAGAAGGTGGTATCTGATTGACTAATGTCTGTCTTTACATAATGTATACGGCAGCCATGTAGTTTTCGGCATACTTTCGCTGTGTTCTGGGTTAGGGCCTTATATATAGGTTTTAGGTTTTATCATTGTTCCCTACCTATGACCACTTTATGAAACTGATAATAGAGAAACGTATTTATAATATTCTGGATATTGTTCCAGCAATTTAGGACGTACTAAGCATTTAAATAAAAAAAAAATTAGGTTGCACAGTTCTCGAGGTATTACTGAGGTACTCTGTAGACTTTTTTTTTAAGTTCAAGAAAATTTTATTTGGTAGTAATAAGAGAAAGAACCAGGTGTCAAAATACAGTACAGTGGAATATTAACTTAAAGACTATGAGCAGAATAAAACAATCATACAAATGCAAATATTATGAGAGAATAAATGTGGGTGCTAGATAAAAGAAAAGGAGAAGGTAAAGAGAAGGCATGTTAAGCAATAAACATGAGAAGCATGAAAACATTGGAAAGGAGTAAAAAAAGTGGTACAATGGAGAAAAAGTGGAATGCATCGAGCAATTAAGGAGGTTTAAGGACTTCCTGTTGTGGAGGCGGTGGGTGGAACAAGCGTTTACTACATGAGTCCAAATAAAGCGTGACAGGAGTCCATAAGTCCATGCGTTTAGTAGCCATACATGCCGGAAAAACATGAGCAGTGTCAAGTCTATGGTTATGGCAGACATTAAACCACCACGCCTTAAAGGAAATTTTGGAGAAGTCTTTCCAGTTGACCGTTATTTGTTGGAAGGCAGCGGCAAGTAGTAAGTCAACAATCTGAGGTTTTAGATCAACGTTTTCCCAGCAAGGAGAGAGGCTACCCATGAAGACATGTGTGTGAGAAAAAGGGATAGAAGTGTGGAAAATTAGATTAATTTGAGCCCAAACCTGTAACCAAAAACTACGGACATGAGTGCACAAAAATAACATGTGAAATAAATTAGCTTGTGGTGATGAACAAGACCAGCAAGTGTGGGGGGTGTTAGGAAAGCGTTTGTGAAGGTCAAAGGGTGTAAAGAGGAGTCTGTTGTAAATAAAAAACAAAGTCTGCGTAAGGGTTGCTGCTCTCGAGGATTTACGAAGCTTGGACTAGATTTTGTCCCAAAAGGAAACTGACCAGGAGACAGACAAATCGTGCTCCCAAAAATCCTCCACTTTAGATTTAGGTCTGGGAGACTCACCAGTATGAAGGTACTTGTAGATAGCAGCAGCCTTTGGTGTAGTGCGTAAAAAGGAGTGAAGTGAGGAAGGGAGAGTGGATGAAGCAGGGGAAGGGCAGAGCTGAGAGAGGCCATTGTAGTTTGTTAGGACTGTATCCTTAAGCAATTGATAGTTGCGAGCAAAGGAGGTAGGTAAGTTATAAAGGGAGCGAAGAGTATCAAAAGGTAAGAAAGAGGAGTGAGAAAAGAGTTGGGAAATCCACTGCAGACCTCGAGTATGCCAAGATTTCCAAAAGAAGGGTCTGTTGCGGATGAGCAAGGAAGTGTTATGCCATATGGGGGAGGAAAGAAAATCAGCAATGGTTGTGGGAGGAGAGTGAGTGGAAGACAGGAGCAATTTAGTAGTAAACTTATGAATCGGAGTGGAGATAGAGGCGGGTTTGCGAGAGAAGGAGAGATATTCGGCAAAAGAGAAGGGAGAAAGAAGGAGACGCTCAAATTTAGTCCATAGAGGACACGGAGTGTCAGGGTCCTGTAACCAAAAAGAGGCTTGTCGTAGTTGGAACGCCTTATGGTAAGCAGGAAAGTCAGGAAAGTTAACCCCACCCTCTGACTTAGGACGAATCAGACGTGCCAAAGACATTCGAGGTTTCTTTTTATTCCAAAGAAAGGACGTTAGAGTGGAGTTGATCCTTTTGAAAAATTTAGAAGGGATGGGGACTGGAATATTAGAGAGGGTATAAAGGACAATGGGAGATAGCATCATTTTAATGGTGTCAAGGCGACCCCACCAGGATAGATAAAGAGGATGCCATTTGGATGTAAGATCCGTCAATTTATGAATGCATTTGGACATACACAGGGAAACAGTATCTGGGATGGTAGGGGTAATGTGCATTCCAAGGTATTTAATATTAGAGGGCTTCCATGTAAAATTAGAGGCGGCAAAATCAGGTTTAAATGTGAATTTAGTTAAGGGGAGGATCTCACATTTATCGTTATTAAGTTTATAGCCAGATATTTGGGAGTAGGCATGGACTTCAGTGAGGAAGGCGGGAATTGAGACAGTGGGATTGGAAACAAAAAGAAGGATGTCATCCGCGTAAGCGGCTAGTTTGATGTGGGAGTCTGACAATTGGAAACCTTGGATGGAGGGGTTTTGACGGAGTTTAGAAAGGAAGGGTTCTAAGGCCAAATTAAAGAGAAAGGGAGATAAGGGGCATCCTTGACGAACACCTCTTTTCAAATCAAAAAAAGAGGATATTTGACCATTGGCACAGACCGCTGCACGCGGGTTAGAATAAAGTAGTGAAATTAAAGATATAAAAACAGGACCAAAACCAAACCAACGGAGGGTGTGAAAAAGATAGGTCCATTCAACCCTATCAAACGCTTTTTCAGCATCCAGGGCAATGGCCGCAAGGGGATGGGGTAAAAGGCGAGATTTAGAGAGAATATTGAAGAGAAGTCTGGTGTTATCAGTAATAAAGCGACCCTTAACAAAGCCCGACTGTTCTTCACCCAAGAGATCTGGAAGAAGAAGATTGAGACATGCCGCGAGAGACTTCGCAAATATTTTATAATCAATATTAACCAAAGAGATTGGTCTATAGTTTTTACAATGTTGAGGATCTTTCCCCTCCTTGGGTATGAGGCAAATATGAGCATCTGAAAAAGAGCCTGAAGAGGAACCAAAGGAGAGGAAAGCGCCAATAAGGGAATGGAGTTTTGGGATAAGAAACTTTGAAAAGTGAAGAAAAAATTCCACAGTGAGGCCGTCCGGCCCAGGAGCCTTGTCTTTTTGGAGAGTTTGAAGTGCTTTGAGCAATTCTTGTTGAGATATATCAAGCTCTAAGTGAGAAAGGTCAAGTGGAAAGTGAGTTGGTTTTTGAATAGTGGAAAAAAATGTGTCTAGAGAGTGAGAAGAGGGCTGAGTTTCAGAAGAGTATAGGGTTTTGTAAAAGGTAGAAAATTCAGTGAGGATATCTGCGTCTGTGTGTTTGAGATTAGAATTAGCGTCGTAGATTGATTCAATATTTAATTTATTTTGCTTAACTTTTAGATAATTAGCTAAGATCTTGCCAGCCTTATTTTTGCCCCCATAGAACTTGGCACTTGATTTCAGTAGATACAAGGATGCATCGTCCGTGGATTTTTTGTTGAATTTCATTTTAGCGTTAACCAAGGCGGTTAGAGTTTCCTGTGAGCGGGAAGTAAAATAAGAATGCTCCAATTTCTTAATATCCAGAAGGATAGCCTTTGTAAAGTCGCGAGCAGCTCTCCGTTTTTTTGCAACATAGCCAATGATGAAGTCTCTTGCTGCCGCCTTAAAGGCATCCCAAATGGTGTGCTTGGGGACAGGGGAATTGTCATTTAAGGAGAAAAATTCATGTGAGAAGGTAGTGAAGGAGGTGGTAAATTTAGGGTCTAAAAGAAGAGAATTGTTAAAACGCCAACGTTTAGGACCAACTGATTTGGGTAAGATGTCCAATTGAACTAATGTGGGGGCATGGTCGGAAAGTAAAATCGGACCAATTTCAGCATGGGTGAGAGTTTGAACAATGTTGTGGGTAACAAAAATGTAGTCGATTCGGGATTGGGAATGATGGCAAGGAGAATAAAAAGTAAATTCTGAAGGTCTGGGTTACATAGACGCCAAGCGTCAGTAAGTTTATGCTGGGAGATAGTTTGAGAGAAGGATTTATGAGACTTATTAGGGATGAAGTGTGCTTTGGAATTTCTATCTAGAAAGGGATCCAGGGGCTGGTTGCAATCTCCTGCCAAAATAAAATTATCATCAATAAATCTGGTAATATGCTGGGAAAATGAATGCCAAAAAGTAGGATCACCAGTGGGAGGGGCATAAACATTTAGAAGTGAGATTGGAACATTCTTGACAGAGAGTTTAGCATACGTCCAACGGCCGTCAGCATCCGATTCCTGAGCGAGCAGGGAATGAGAAAGAGCTTTATGACATAGAATGGCCACACCATTACGTTTACCATCCCCAGGAGAGTAGTAAACATCACCCACCCAACTTCTCTTCAGTTTAACAGATTCTTAAGCAGATAAATGGGTTTCTTGCAAAAAAGCAATATCCACATTCAAACGTGCAAGGTGAGATAGAATTCTTTGTCGTTTGATAGGAGAATTAACGCCCTTAACATTCCATGTGATTACTTTCAAAGACATATCATATAAGAAAGGAGAAAAATATCAGGAGAAAGAAAAAAGATGCGAGGAGAACCCAGAGAGGGAGAAAAACCAAAGAGAGTAAGAGAGTCGGCAAAAGGCAATGCAATATAATAGTAAACAGGAGGATGAAGGAGGAGGAAAAAGAGTGAAGGAGATAGAAATAGAATCAGTTGACGTGAAAAATAGAAGAAGGTAGTCCAAGAAATAGCGATAATGATAGGAAGGAATTGATAGTAGAAGAGTTGTCGAAAAACAAGAGAGGGAGACACCTGTGGAACAAGGGAAACTAGTGAACTTGAGAGAGAGAAAAATGCAATGAGGAAAGCGAACATCCGGGGGGAAAGGGAAAACATACTTACGGAGGGTAGAGGCGGGGAGGAATGATCACCAGGGAGAGGAGACGAGAAAAAATGAATGAGAGGGGAGCGCCAGGCAGAGGAAGCAAGCGTCGAATGCAAGCGAACCAACAAGTCGAGGGGAAAACGCCATACACATTATGAAACCTGCAAGGAAGAGGAAGGAAAAACAAAAATGAGTAAGACGAATGAGGGAAGAAGAAAACAGAACAGTAATAAATGACAAAAAGGTGTATAAAAGATAGTAGTGAGCAATACTTAACCATTCAACCGGGATGCAAGAGAAATGGGGAAGAGTGAAGAGAGGAACATAGAAACTGAAGTCGCTGGAAAACCCAGCAGAGGCAAACAGTAATGCAGTCAGCAACAGATATTAAACATGCAGATTAATGAAAACAACGAAGCCACATCTTGCAAAAATCATGGAAGGAAAGCTGACGAAGAACTAGAAAAGTCCATATCAGATGCTTGTGTTGCGTTCAAAAAACTTCGGAGACGAACAGGATCCTCGTAAGTCGTTGTCTTGTTTTTGTAAGTAACTCTGAATAGGAGAGGATGAAAGAGGCCGTATCTGGCTCCAATGGCACGAAGTTCTGGTCGCATATCCAAAAAGGCCTTGCGGCGACTGGCTGTGGTCTTGGCGTAGTCCTGCGCGAAGAAAAGGTTGGAACCTGACCATTGAAGACGAGGTGAGGCACGGGCCGCTGAGATGACTTTGAGTAGGTCAGTATATTCTAAAAAGTACATGATGACACCTCTTGGCCGTGAAGAGGGGGAAGAAGTAGAAGGGAGGCGACCTAGCCTATGTGCACGCTGGATATTAAGCGTTGTACCTCCAGGCAGATGAAGAAGCTTGGGTAGAAATGATTTGAAAAAGGCAATGGGGTCAGTCCCCTCACAATTGTCCGCCAGGCCGTAGAGTCGAAGGTTATTGCGTCTGTTTCGGTTCTCCAATTCTTCAACTTGTTTTTGGAGGGAGGAAATCTGAGACTGCATGTGTGACACCTTGGAGGATGACTCTTGAAGAGATGTGAGAGAATGTTCTACAGTAGTCACTCTAGCATCCATCTGAGACCAATTATCAGTAAGAACCTGCAATTTAGAATTAGTCTCTTCCATAAATGGCCTAAGGGCACGGATCTCTTCCAATAGCAACTCCATGGAGACAGCCGATGTGGATCCAGTCGGTGATGGAGGGTCTTTTTTGAGGCGTTTCGTGGTCACTTTCCCTGGAGGTTGGACAGGCCGTTCCGTGTTAGACTGTGACATCTGGGTGGCGAGCGCTTGGGAGGCCTCAAGGTGCGCCAATGCAGAGAAGACTTTCGAGTTTTTAATAAAAACACGACGTGGAGTCTTGGGAGTGCGAGGGATTGCCCTTCTTTCCATAAAAAAGAGTTATTGTTAGGGAGGAAGAAAGTCCAGTGGTAATCAGTGCGTGTCCGCGGATATCTCAGAGTATGCGCAGGAACTCTTGAGTGAAGAAAGGTTCGCAAACTCCCAAAAAATAGGAAGAGAAAGGAAGAGAAGGCTGTCTGTTCTGAGTTCAGGAGTGCCAAAGAATTAGAAAGATCTTTGGAGTAGCATTCATGCAATTAGTTGAAGGAGGTGACACATTGATGGATGAAGCAAAAAATCAACATGACGATGAAATGCTGATAAGTGGCGCAGTATGAAGCAAAAGAAGCCCTTCAGGCGAAGCGCAATGTGTATGCAAGCTGCACACATAAAGGTGAATGTGACAGCATATTGCGGAAAAGCGCCACCAATTGTAAGTAAACATATGCAGGAAAGTGTAATAGATTACTGCGCTTGTAATAGAGAATATGCTGAAGCTGCGCTTACATGCAAGTTATGTGAGGAAGGCTCAGTGACACAAAATGGCCACCGATTTCATAATGTCTCAAAACGCGAGTAAAACTCACTAAGAAGCAGCGTTCTTCAAAGACATGCGGCAGTATTGCAAATCTGAAGGTAATAGCTCACCGGGAGCAGTTGGTGTGAGGTGAAGCTTCTTGGTTGGCAGGCATGACCTGCGAGCGGATGCTCCGTAGTGTACGCTGTGAAGAGCCAAAATGGCGGTCGCGGCTGTCAGAGAGCCGTGTCCGCCAAAAAGTTGAAGAAAACGGGTGTTCCGCCGCTCGGTTGCTGCCACATTTAGGAACACGATGTTGTCCCTGAAGTCCAGTCGGGGAAGATGAAGTTTGCAGGCGCCGGGAGTTGAGAGAAAGCAGCGAAGTCCCCTGTCGACCCGGAGCGCTCACATCAGAGCCGCCGTCCTCGCCGGGCGCCAAGCCACGCCCCCCTCCGTAGACTTTTTTTGAAGATGTGAATATGTTAAAAATGTAAAATACACTGTAGTATATATTTGCAAATATAGTGTAGCACAGTGTATATTGAACTTTGTAACATAACATGTGTATTTATTTTAAGTACTGCGGTACTTCCGCAGACCTCCGCATTCTTTTATCAAATTGGAGAAAGGGCCAACCCAAAGATGTGATTGATGGGCAAAGGGTGTTCCTGCCATTTGAGCAATTTGACGATGAATATGCAGCTGTGCCCTCTTGTAAGCGACACCAAAAGCGATATAATTTAATGTTGGGGTACCTTCTGACGTCACACGCCATATATCATTGCTCGTGCACTGCTTTATCTTGCTAGGGTGCTGAGTTTTATATTCGGAACCTATAAAGAAGTTATGCACGTAATTGGCCAGCATCTCCGAAACTGCTGACTCCGTCTCAATGCCCTTTCCCTGATTCCATTTCAGAGACGTAAGTGAATTACCTCCGTGCGTGAGGTCCATTTCCGCGCTGCCTGAATATTCAGAGCCGTAGGAATTCTCACAGAGATGAACCTTCCAGAACATAATTAGGTGCGTAGGTTATCAGGTACAGGGCTGAAATGAGTGTCCTCGTAAATGAGAAGACAGAACATGGCATGCTGGTTTGCAAGTACTTAATAGGTGTTTTGTTCGCTCAGATTAAAGGCAAATGCCACCAGACAAAATGCATGAGAAAACTGATCGATGCAGAAATTGATCTACCTTCAGTGCCTCGTTACAAGTAATGACAGTTCTGGAAACTAAGGGGATTTAGTCGTGTTAACTTTTAATACTGTGTTGACAAGATGCCGCAGGCAGGCGCTTTGGAAGGCACTGTCTTCCAATGAACACTTTGCGAGCACTTTATAGTCTTAACAGAAATAGAAATGTTTTGCCAAGAAACAGCAGCTCCTCCTAAGTCATGGTTAGTTGATAGTAAAATATGGATTTGATGTCTAATATAATAATATTAATAATTTCGGTTTTGTAGAAGAACATTTCTATATAAAAAAAACACAACTGGCAATACAAAACATTCACCTAGGCAAAAACTGATTTAAAGTTCCCAAACGTCATATGCGTTTAGAACGGAGCCACCATTAATTACAATGTTTGTGACAGTGTAAATAAACCGGGAAGGTTTAAGGCATGGGCAGAGTGTGCTCTGGCCCAGGGACCCAGCTTTGTTCTGTAGAGCCTTGCCATAATTACCTTGATTAATTCTTAAACAGATTGTTTTAAATACCGTTTCCTCTTTAATGTATATTTTTAATGTGGGTGATGTGTAAGAGTCTATTGCAGACGTTTTGCAGAGAAATGTTGTTTCTTGCAATATTCATTAATAAAAGTTTCTTTAGGTCAAAACAGGACTTCAAATATGAGAAATTGAAGGGTATCACAGATATTATTTGCTGCTGCTGTTAATATTGAAAATGCATGTCACTATTCCCGAATATTAGATACAAACACATTTAGAATTTGGACGAGTGTGTCTTTGCACTGTCATTGACCTGACCCAAGACTGCATGAAAGAGCTGAAACTGGATAATAAACTTAAAGCTGTTCCAAATAGGGAGCCCCAAAATAAGGGGCAGATTAGGATTGCAGTTTTTCCGCATCCTCCGGGCCGGCGGAAGCCAACGCCGGCCCGGAGGATGCGGAAACAGCACAGCGGACCCACTAAAGACCCACCGCCACATTAGGATGGCTGGTGGGTCCTGGTTTCTGTCCGCAGCTTTCCCGCCACGGTTGGCTTACTACCGCGGCGGAAAAGACCTAATATGGTGGCGGTGTCTCTCAGACACCGCCAGCCATATTAGGATGCCCAAAAAGAAATGCTTTTCCACGGCGGGTTTTCCGCCGTGGAAAAGCATACGAGCTTCACTGCTGGGGCCCGTTGCGGGCCCCTTGAGTGAAGGGGGGTGGGGGTGCACATGGGGGGTACCTATGGTACCCCCCTGCATTTGTATGCAGTAATCGGCAGGCACGCGCGGACCCTGCCGCTTTCTGCATACAAATGCAATGTATGCATTTTTAACATTGCGGCGGGTGCAGCTTGAAGCGGCACCCGCCGCAATGTTAAAAATAGAGGATGTAACCGCCAGGGTGGCGGTCACATCCTAATTGGACAGGAGGGAACTCCGCAGGCCATGCGGAGGTTCCCTCCTCCTCGATGGTCGCGGACGGACTCAAGTCCGTGTGCGATCATAATGAGCCCCATAGTTTTGCCCAGGGTCCCAAAAATCCTTAAGATACCCCTGTATATAATGGACGGAGAGGCTATGTCAGAAGGAACCTATTCAAATGAGTCTTTGAAAAAAAAACAATAATTAAACGGGGAGGGGCAGCCAATTATCTTTCTCAAGAAAGAAAAAGTGATAGAGGTGGTGGAGGCGTGCGTGGTTAAATGGGCACAGTACAAGCAGTAATGACACTGGCAGACCTGAGTTTAGTCGTCAGTAAAAGCAATAAATGCATTCGTAGATCTGAATTTATATGCCACCGGGCCAGTCGGTCCACCTGGCAGGTTAATCCAGTCTGAGCAAACACAGGCAGCATGGCAACCTAAGGCTTAAATGCTCACACACATATAAAGAAGCCGTTATAGTCCACTGAGCATTGACAAATGTTGCCTCACTGTAGGGGTATGAAAATGCATCAAATGCATTTTTCTAATGTTTCTGCAAAGGGATAATCAAATGCTTATGCATTTGGCCTGTGTTATACTCAACCCCAAGCTGTGGTGCATCCCGTCTGTGGAACCTGTGTGGTTCTGGAAGCTTATGCAGTGTGACATGTATACATTTTATTTTCAGTTAGTTCCACTAGCAGACTTTGAATACCTCGACCCTATTTATTATTCTTTGAACATTTACAGCGTTTTGCTGCCTTTCGGCTAGGTTTGCACAATAGAAATATCATATACTTACGTGCATATCAGAGTAAAGGGGCACATTCCAATCCCTATGCAAACAGGAGTTTGCCAAGGGTCTAGAATTCTCAGTCATGCAGTATTTACGGTATGGGGTTTTCAAATAGTGGTGAGGTATCTACCACATGGAGTAACTAACGCTCTCCCCAAATTTCCCCAATACATTTTGTCAGGAAAGACCTAATGAAATTGAATAGGATGGAAGGGCTAGTAAAAATTCAAAACCTGTAGAATCAGGCACAGAAAATAGCAAGTTTGAGTGTTAAGCCACTTATTTCCCTCCAGCCAGTAAATACCCCATCATTGGATAAAAATATATATATTGGGTACAATAAATACCAACCCCTCCTCCAACCATCCGATAATAAGAGCAATATACGCGACTAACATAGCATGAACTCTTCTTTGCTGTTACAGTCATTCAACCTAGAAATTCAATTGGCTGTTGGGTAATAGTTAAACGGTAAGGTGCATCTTTTGCACCAGTCTGTTACCCCAAATGATGACCTAACAAATGGCAAGGTGGCTGTCAGAATATCTATGTGTGTGTGGCGGATGTATTTAAAAACTATAGCTTGCAAATACATTTAAATAGTGTTCAATTGGTGTTCTTCTTTATTCCTTATGAATATTGTTTTTCTTTGGAAGGGTTATTTGCCATGGAGTGTAGTCTTTCTAAATTCATTTGGAAATCTATGATGGAACCTCCCAAAAAAGCACAATGAACATCAATCGCTGATTTTAAGGATGGCTTATATCTTTCCAATCGGGATACATCTCTAGCTCTGCAGCCCGTGTTTTTTTACACTGTCTCAGCATCTCAATGCACCACTGGAGTATTGCCTTGATTGTCTTTATTGTTCTTGCCCACATTGCCTCTGCTCATTTATTTTCTTCCCTTGCTGGATGTAGTCTCAACTTACTTGCAATGGTTACCCACATTTGCTTTACATCTCTGAATTCCAAAGGCCACTGTTTCTTAGGCAGGGATCTCTGGGTTAAATTATTTTTATAGTGTTTTCAGCCATCAATCATCACACAGAAAATACTTATTTAACTGATTTCCACAAATGACGAAGGTCACATAAAGCTGATGCAGCATAACTCACCTTTCCATAGTTTAGTTTATCACATGCTTCAATTCTCCCCTGGCATAGTAGTGCATTTGTGTAAATATGCCCCTGCAATTCCATTACTTTTCTAGCCTCTGCAGGACATGATTGTGGTCCTTTATATCACAGGTGGCTGATGGGTTGAATTAGAATTAGACCTTTAGGTAATCCCGTGTCAAAAACACAGAAGATTCTCTATAATGTCACCTTATATGAACTCATTGCAACTTAGGGGACTGAAGGTCGCTGTTTTAGCTTAGTCTCAAAGACAACAAGTAAGCACCCCTTCCAATATTTTACTTTGGTTTTGGGGCAGTAGTTGAAAAGCACTTTAGATTCTGCTGTAGGTTTCATCAGCAAGAAGATCAGTGTAACATGCCTTAAGTTGCTCTTGACTCTATCTTGCTGGAGAGATAACTTCCAAGAGTGCACTGTGTTAGTTACTGTATGTGGTATTTAGCAGAGCCAGTCAAGAAAGGTACAATTGGGAGCCTGGAATTGTTTTCCTTCTGTATCTTGGCTGGATTTGCCTTAGACAATCAATTAATAGACAGGAGCCCCTCAATACCAAGGGGATGGGGTTATCAGAACCAAAGATATTAACTAGGTACAAATTGAGGTTGATATGATAGCTAATGGGTATAGTAAACAGTGTTGATTGACCTTCCTACTATGTACTTTTATAGATTTTTAGCCCATCACAGTTTGAGATTCTCCATATGTGGTTAGTCTCTCTTTTGAGATTTGAGGAGGTTTTTTAATCATTGGAGCGGAAGATCCTGTTTTATTCATAGCATCATTAGAGATAATGCGATGATAAATCTTTTAACTGAAGTTATCATTTACCAAAGTGAGGTGTAGCTGAAAGATATGTTGGAAGATGGGTCTTCCTAGGATTCAATTCTGACAGTTGGTGTTTGTAAACATTAAGGAAAATACATATCGGTTTGGTCCAGAAGAAGGTGGATTTTATCTATATCTCCCACCGAAACATGTCAACAATGTCATTTTTAAGATTATCTACAAGCACTGGCTATCGTGTGTATACAAATAAAATTGTGTAAATGTCAAATGACAGAAACGTAGATGTGTATGTAACCAATACATACTGATCAGTCTGCCATAGGTCTTCATTTCAAATTTGGAATAATATGGATGTATGATTTGACCAGATTTAAAATATACATATATTGCTTAGGTACCTTCTTTTGTGAATGAGGAGTGTTTGTTGAGTGGATGATATCTCTGAAGTGTAATTAGTGGATTGAGGGGAATGTATCGACTTTCAGATTTATTTTAGAGCAAGAGGTCAGGGATGCCTAAACTTTGGGGGCACTAGGATGCCCAAATAAGATTACAGATGTTCATTGTATTAGACTTAAAATAAGAGCTAACATTCTTGAAATGCTGATGGTTTCTTACTAGCTAAACTTTCCGTCATCTTGCATTTTGAACTGCTTGGTCTATTAGTTAGCCGCATAACATATTATGGTGGCTGTCTGGGTCACTTCAACACATGAAATTGAGGACAATATCAAACCTCCCTCCAGATGTACAGAGACACGTGGAAGTACACAGGAATTATAACAAGCCAAATGGTGATAGGTTCACTCAGGGCTGGACACCCAGCATGTTGTTAGCTGCCTTATGGAGTATCTGTAAATAGCAAGGTGGGATTCTCTAAGAGCATTATGGCAAGACTATCACCTAACAATTATATTAAAAGATCTGAGTACCATCTTCGCACTAGATATGACTCTGAAAAGACAGTGAACACCATAATACACTTCCCGTGATCCCAAGGAGGAAGCACAGACCAACAGAGCCAGCTGAACCATATGTAAAAGAACCAAAATGAAAGACGCAAAGAGCAAAGGAAAGTCTCCCTCTGAAAATGTACCAAAAAAAAGAGGTGGGGAGAAAATTGAAAAAAGGTGCAGGAGAAGGCTGGGTGCCACCTGGTACAAAGTATGAGCAGCAAGAGCAAACAATTAGTAGGTGAATGTTTGTTTTGAACCCTTCTTCTTGTACTGCCTGCCTTCATGACGCTGAGGAAATCCACTGAATGCACTCCTATCTTGAACTCGTACATCGTCAATACCAATCTCTATATAGTTTATATGTCCATATCTAGCATAGCCACCATGGGAGATTGCCATGCTGAATCCGAGAAAACCAAACCCTCTCCTCTATGTAGAATGCCACAGTGAGCATGTTAGAAAATGTCTTACTGACGTGGTCACACTTCTTGCATAACACAAGTCCTGACAGTGGCATACCGCGATTTTATGACTCTACATACTCCTAGATAATTATTCCTCGTGTGGGATTGGCAAAGATTTTTCAGTGAAATAGAGGAATTTCTTCCATCGACATCAAGTTTGGTTCTTCTTACCTTGTTATGTTCTTATGTTGGCATGGCCCGCAAAGAAAAATGTATTGGCTGAACTAAGATTTTGCTGTTTTTGGTTGGCTGGGGATATCCCACCAAGCAACCTCCTTAAACCTAGACATTCTCAGAAATTACCTCTAACATGTTTAATCTACTAGTTCCTGAATATGGCTCTATAATACAACATGAAGACACAAATGAAACTGAAAACAGATGAACTGTAATTTTCATGAAATCCTGAACTTGCCCTTTTATGATTCCTATGCTTTGTCTGACTTTGAAGATGTTTTCAGTACTATTCAGTTATTGTCATCGAAAATATTATTTTTTAAATATCTTTATTTGCATTTTGTTCTTTTTTTTTGTTTTCAAATTACAGATAACTATATACATATATGAATGCAGGGGTCATTTTGACTACATCAATCGTGATAGATAGTGCCATTCTGACTGCTGAGATATGTCAGAATGGGCACGATATCAGTTCCCTGTAGTGGGAAAAGGACTGCCTATTATGAACTTCGTGCACTGCATCGCGTTCAAATGTCCCAAAAGGTGTATTTTTATGTCCATTGGGATAGCAAGATACATATCTCACTTTCCGCGATGTATCCCCGCACCCAGATGGCATTTTGCATGAAAGTCTGTACTTGAACATGCAATTGGGAAGAAAGAATATAGCAAAATATGAAACAATTTATAATCAAACAAACAAACAAGGTCATCATCTAATTGCGATGCCTGGGTCAATGTGTATGAGGTACAGGTATTGCCTTCCCAACACGTCCGTGCAGATATTATATCCCTTCTTTGATGTTCATGCCTCCAGAGTGCAGCTCATTTTCCCATGTCAGAACGTGATCTAGCCTGATATTTTCATCTAAATCATGATCCCTTCATAAAATATGTCATCCACTTAATGTCTTTCCAACAGCCCACAAAGCTACCTTATTACTTATCTTCCACTCGTAGAAACAGTTGAAATCTTACCGAAGCCTGCTCTATTTTCAATCACAATAAAATCTACATAATTATCTTTATTATTTATCCAACTAAAATGTTCATAGTACTTACACTGACCTCACTGGATTCATCAAACAACATATCTATTCTCAAGAATATTAACATTCTGACCATCTCACTCAAGGGTTATGTGAAACATATCAAATCCTTACATTATCTTTTAGAAATGTGTTTGCGTCATTATGAGCTTATGTGGCTTTTTCACAATCTGACATCCTAAACACAAAACTCAAATTTTCAGGCAAAAATCCATGCTTCACTATACAACTTCTGTACCCTCTTCTCTACAATTAAACAATGTACTAATCCTATTGCTGCCACTTTGTCTTTTGCCTGCTAGATTTATTATTAATCTTTTAATATTTTCTCTGACAAAGTTCTATAATTCCAGAGGAAAATTCTAACCTTGGCCATCATTTTGCTTGCCTAACTTCACCTCTTTTCCTCTATCAATGCACTGCTTAGACCACCACTTACCATTGATCACTACATAATCAGCTGTACCTGTTATCTTTTAAATCTTTACCTAAAAACTGACAAAATTGCCCCCGCCTCAAGAAAGCTCAATCTTGATTCTAATGGCTGTCAGCAATGCTAACAAAAATGAGACACTATTTAGTACACATGGGAATTTGTGTTAAAATCATAGATTTGTTTTCATTTCTTCTGTTGGGGAGATAGTCATTTTTGCAAATCGAACATTCTTGGTTACACCCTCACTCTTTATCTTGTGTAGTATTTCTAGATTCAATCTATATGCCTCCATTTTTCAAACTACACATGGAAGAACTGGAAATGATTAAAGAAGATTAAGGCATCCAGTACAAAAATGAACTGACCTGATCTCTCATGCTGACATGTCTAATCTGCTATCAAAGATGTGATCTTGATGATGGGCACCACTGCCCTGATGATTTGTGTGGCCTGTGGATGGAGGAGAAGGGCTATAGTGGAGAAGATGGTGACAAGGGATCTTACTTGTTGTGTCCTCCCCAGCCTGGGTAGTCACCAATGGCTACACCATACACAGAGCTTAGTATTACATGTCTTTATTCATCTGCGTGTAACCACAAACACAACATTCTAAAACTACATTTACTTCACTACGCTCTAACACTAACATCACATTTCTAGTGTTTATCAGGAGCCAAAGGGGTTCTGTCATTGCTATCTCATACAAAACTAAATCTCCCCCTCTGTTAACTAAAAGATTACAATGTTTTACAAATATATACACAATTATAGCTCTTCAATGAGTCTTTGTGGTGCTCTGATCACACGTTCTGATCGTGTCTTCAGAAATAGGGGACAAGCAGTAGAAGTGTCCGTTATCTAATTGGCGATGTAGGAACAACAGCAGTCAGGGGGTTTTCCTTTGTCCTTTAAGACCAAGTCTCTACATTGACATCAGTGCCTGACTAGCGATGAGCCACAAGTCAGAAATTATAGAAATCTCATGTAATGGACTTTCCAGGATGTCCTTTGTTTTCGTTTCCTAGACTGATGGACAAGCATTCAATCTCCTTAGGGAATGTAGTGTGTTTTGTATGTTGGCGCTTGCCTGTGTAGGCCATAGTTTTCCTTTTACGAACAAAGTTTTTTATACAGGTTTCTTCCTCATTACTTGATTTTCTGCGGTCCATTGAGGTAAATTGGTCTTCATGGCTCTCCCAAACATCAAGGTTACAGGATTCTCATCTGTGTGCGAATGAGGGGCCGAACAGTAAGCTTAAAGATTAGAATTTAAGCCAGTTTTAAGGTAAAGCTTCTACAATACAGCACAATGGACTTCTTTCCTAAGAGTGCTCATGAAACATTTGACAAGGCCATTGGCCTGTGGCCAATGAGGTGTGCTCTTCTGATGCTTCACATTAAGATGGCTGAGAACGTCTCTGAATTCTTGACTGTTGAAAGGTGGGCCGTTGTCAGATTTTATGATCGCAGGAACACCCCGTAGTGAAGATGCTGTCTAATCGCTCAATGGCTCTTTTTTGAGTGATAGATGAGAGATCTGCTATCAATAGAAACAGGAGAATTCCTCAACTTAACCATCAAGTGATGTCCATTGTCATGAGGACAGAAGAAGTCAACGGAAATTATTTCCCATACATGCTTTGGCAAATCTGACATTTTGAAAGTGTGTTGACTGGTTTTCAATGATAAACAGTTATATAGATGACAGACCTTCTCCTTCAACTCTTTCATCAAGATGCGGAAACCAGACTCAGTCTTGGAGAGCTTGTTTTGTGGCAACGGTTCCACAATGTCCTTCATGGGCCACTTCAATTATCTCTTTTCTCTTTTCGCAGACTGTCCAAATAATAATTCTTGAACCTCTCAGGATAATGCCTTCTTGAGTAATTGACAGTTCGTCTTTGACATTTTTAAACTTCTGGCACTCACTGTGACTGGTAAGAGGTTGAGTGTGCTGGTTAAAGACTGATGCATAATCATTTTTTTTAGTTTTAACATGTCACTATCTTGACTCGTGGCAGTAACAATTTCTTCCAGAGAAATGGTAGCTGGTATGCTTGATTTCACAATGAAATTTATGTAGGCTTATTCTATCTTGGAAGGGGTAACATGGCACTGTAGAGGCACTTGCAAGTAGAGGTCTGCATGGTTTTGATCTTTCCCTGGATAGAGCACAAACATGTAGTTGTATTCCTGTAATTGTGGACCCCAACTTTCAATGCGAGGAGCCATCTTTGCCTTTGGATTGCCAAATATGGTCACCAATGCTTGATGATCTGTCACAAGCATGAAAGGCTTTCCAAATAAGAATACATGGAAATGTTCACAAGCCCACACCACTGCTAAAAATAAGCATGTTCAGTTTGGGACAAGCGTCTGCTTACTTATGCCACAATATCTCTTCAAACATTTGGGTATCCGCTGTGCTGTGCAAGGATTGCGCCTAACCTGATCAGGCTAGCTTCAACAACAAATCTCAGTATGAATTTTTGAATCCAAGTATGTCATTTCAATAGCATTATCAACACTTGTTTGATTTTCTTAAAGTTTTGCTCCAATTTATGTGACCAATGAAATGATTTTGTCAAATCTCTTAACTGAGCACCTACAGTGGCAAAGTCTCGTATATATCTAGAACAGTAGCTGGTCATGCCCAGGAATGAGCATAACATGGTAACATCTTGTAGGGCACTGGCAGTTGACAACACCTGCACTTTAGCGTGATCGGGTGTCACACCTGCATCAGAAAAAATATGGCCAAAGAATTAAAATGTTGTCTTATGGAACTCACTTTTCTCAGCGTTCACAGTGAAAACTGCACCAGCGAGCAAACAACACACTTGCATGAAAGCTTTATCGTGTTCCTTTTGTATAGCTTTGAAGACCAATATCTCATTACTATAATTGAAAGCATTCTTGACAGGCTGTATGTTATGTCGAATGGCATCTTAAAAAAACTCTGCAGCTGATGACACAACGAAACGTAGTCTTTTATAACAGAATAGACCAACATATGTAGAAAAGTTTGTAATGTAGCTGCAATTCTCCTGGAGTTCCAACTAATGATATCCTTTATTCAAATCAAAGCAAAAGACGACCTTTGCACCATTCAATTGAGTTATCATGTCAGCAATTTGCAGACCTTGATGTCATTCTCTGTAAATTAACTTAATAGCTTGACGCATAGCAACACAGATGCGTAAAGCTCCTTCACTGACCTTTTTGGGTACCACCACTATGAGAGAAACCCATGGCACTGGACTAGTGGAGCGCTCAATGATATCATGTTTGAGTAAGGATTCAAGCTCTTTTTCAACAGCTTCCTGTAAATGAAATGGAATTCGTCTACGTCTTTGAGCAATAGGACGGACATCCTCATTAATGTGTAATTGTACCTTCATTGTCTTGAGGTTTTTTCTAGTCCAGGAAACAACAAAGGGAACTGACTTACTATTTTGCGATGAGCATTAATGTTCAATCAGTCAGTCAATCAATCAGTCTTGTATAGCACAGCTTGTCACCCCGAAGGGTCTCCAAGCACTGGTGGGCTGTGCGATCCTCGGTCAAAGAGCCTAGTCTTGAGCTGCGTCTTGAAGCTCTTCAGAGAAGGGGTGGTGCGAAGGTGGAAAGGGAGGTAGTTCCAGAGGCAATATAGGAGAAGGAGCGGCTATGGCGGATGTGGGTAATGTTGGCCAAGTAGAGTGGAGGATCGGAGATTCCTATTCAGTCAGTTGAATGTTAGGCGGTTGTTGATGTAGGCGGTCCAGACATGTGGAGGGCTATGTAGGCGTGAGTGAGAAGCTGGTTCTTCTGGGCTGGTCTGGAGACACTTGTTTGGTGTTTCCAGCTTAGAGTGTGTTACTGTAGTCGAGCTAATGGCAATGGCTATCTATCTGGAAGAGATGGGGATCCATCGGAAGATCTTGCGGAGCATGCAGAGGGCGAAAAAGCAGGCAGAGCAGACAGCTTTGATCTGCTGCTTCACTGTCAGGTTGGTGTTTAGGAGGATTCTGAGGTTGCGGGCTGGTAAGGGTGGTTGAGAGGCCGAGTGTGGTGGGCCACTGTGTGTAGTCCCATGGGGAGGGCTTCTTTCCAAAGATGGTGGTATACATGTTGTGGTTCACTGATATCAGTCTGATATCAGCAGCTGTGCTGAAGCTGAATAAACCGGCGCTTAACGTCATACCTTGAAGCACATGAATAAATGCTTGACATTTGTTTTCTTGTGTTTCATTGTTGCTACAAATGAACCTTGCATTTGTAATAGTGTTGATGCAGCCCATGTAGCAGCCCATGTATACACTTTGGTTTTAGATGGCGTAAGTTATGTCAACGGAGATAGTTCACTGCATCTCCCCTCAGGCATAATGTTTATCGAGTCACCACTGTCAATAATAAAGGGTATTGGGGAACCGTTTACCTTTAGTTTAATTTTCGGACAGTGTTTGAAAGACTTTGGCGCTTTTTCATGTCACATTTTCTTTGACCTGAATTTTTCTTCACATGCAGCCAGTCCAACATGGGCACATTTTTCTGCAGTAAACATTGACATTGCTCTACCATCTTCTTCACTTTGATGTTTATTTAGATGCAGTCTTACTTAGTTGGTGTTGACTTGCCTAAACTGGGGTGGTGATTTGGCCTTGTGGGGGTGCATTGAACATTGCTGATGGAACATTCAGGCGGTAATATTGTCTTCGTGCTGTGACATACATAATTCTTCCTTCCCCTAGAAACTGTTCAAAATGGTTCTCCTTTCCACAGCCTTTGCAGATCTGTCTAATGGTGGGACATTTACATCTGTGTGTAAACGGAAATCCACACCTGAAGCACAACTTCTTTTTCCATGTAAGACATCACTATGTGTTTTTAGGCCTTGTACTTTTGCTTTCTTGTCATGGGCATGACTGACTCACTCTGGGCCCCTCCGTCTTCCATGTCCATAGAATATTGTTCAGTACACACTTCAGCTCTGGCAGCCATGAGAACTCACTCCAGACTAAGAGTATCTCTCAGCATTTATCACCCAAATGAATTTGTCAGACATCCGTCAATAACTCTGAGACATATACCTTCCTCATTATTAAATTAATTGAAGTTAAAATGTTTGATGGGCGAATCTAGTCACGCGATATGTTCTTCAATAGATTCACCAACTTTCTGTTGTGCTTTACTGAAAATGTATCTTTGGTAATCTACATTTTGCATTCGCTTGAACTTGACATTCAAGGCTGCTTTGATTTGACAGTATGTAATTTCATCAGCTCGTGGCATTTTCGTGATGACTTATTTTACACCTACACCAGCAAGATTCCTAAGGAATTCGATAATCTTCTTGTTATCTGCTTCTTCTATCGCATCAATGAAATCATCAATTATCTTCCCATCAGTCCATCTGTCACCAATATTTTGCCTTTTGGTGCTATCGAATGGTGGTGATGGTGGTTTCAAAAAGGCGGTGGCAATGTACCCATTTATGAGATTGACTGATACTGAGAGTAGAGTTCTCACCGGCACAGTTTGCTGTCCACTAAGATCCCCTTCATCTTGAAGGCCCTGTGCTGTGCCAGCCTCTGTTTGACTTCGGAGGAGCTACATTTTCTGTTTCTGCTCCAGTCTAAACAACAGTAGGGAGAGTTGTGAAGAAGTAGAAGACCAGGTAGTGCAGGATAGGTTCCTTATTAAGATGCAAGTAATGAAAGATCTCATCCACAGCAGACCAAGGCATCAACTGAGACAGTCTTGGATTCATTAGAACATCATTAGAACATCCTCAAGTATACATCATGACATTCTACATTTAACATTCTACTATTGCTAATACCTAGAAGGGAAAGATACCACACACCTGGATACCACACACCTTCCCCTGAAACCCAAAACAGAAATACGACTATAAAGCTGTTCAAAACCATAAGAGGAAACCAAAAATAAATAAATTAAAAAATATATATATATATATATATTTCAAAACATAATCACAAAGAGCTGCAGGAGCCCTAGTCGCACAAGCACTTTTCCTAACGGGAGTGCAAACTACAGACGAACCACAGCTGTTTCTAGAATTGGGAGAAATGTCAGTATTGTTCGATTGATTAACTTTTAATGTCAAACCAGAAACAGGAGCAACACGATTCAAATTCCATATGCGCCAGTCATTTAGTTTAACAGCATTACGAAAGAGTTTTGTGACATGAAAAGGAGAGGAGAACTTTGGTCCAGAGGACTTAAGAGGGAGACGAACTCTCACCCGATCACCAACTGAAACATTTGTGTGAACAACAGCATGTCTGATGTCAAAGTTCACTTTCCTATTAGTAGACTTAACCTTTTGTTTGATCAAACCTAATACCAGAACATTCCATCTGTGTTGCTCCTCCTAGCTTGTTCTTTCCTTCAACAATGTTACTAGGTATAATGTGCTTTGAAAGGTGGTCCTCGATTATAACAAAAAAAGAAAACCTTTTTAAACACTCAATGGCTTCAAAGGATACCTTCAGTGCTCATGTCTTGTGTAGGGATCCATATGTATGCTATGCCTGCATCTCTATACAGCTTCATCATGGTTTCAGGGCTCATGGGCTCTGGATAGTAGTTGCAGCCCGAAGAGTTCTGAATGATATCCCAGTCGGTCTGGAAGTTCATCACCGCTGTTACTCCTAGTTCATGCTTCAGCTTCACAGTTACATGTTCCAACTGCCGAGGGCAACTACCCAGCCAGATGTTTGGTAGGATTCTAGAAACAGAAAAGTTGTAAGATTGTTAATTTTATCATTCAATCCTACAGTCACATTTTATGATCATTTAGATATAGCATGACCCTAGATCTAAAGTCCAGAATTAAACTTTTTATTGCGAAAAGAACTGTTGTGGGAGGTACTCTCTGTTAGGGAGTCCAGTTGAAACTAGAATGTGTAGGAGCATGAATGTAGAGGTATGTAGTTGGTACAGCACGGTTCTTTTTATGCCACCCCAATTTAACATGTACATTATATTTATTTACAACGTGAGTCACAGAGAGAAAACTTGCCGCCTGATTCATCAAGCTAAATTGCACTCACAAAGGGCAAGATTCTCAGAATCTTGCCTTTTGCGAGTGCAATTTTTGCATTTGGGATTCATCATCCCAAATGCAAATTTCGCTATTTAAGAATTCGCACATTTGCGAAGAATTGAATTTAAGGAATCTCTATTTGAGATTCCTTAAATGCAATTCATGAAGCATTTTAAAATTGCGAAATGGCAATTTTGGGCCGCTATTTACCGAGAGGTCAAACCTCTCGGTAAATAGCAAAAACTTAGAAAAATGCATTTAAATGCATTTTTCTAAGTTGCATGTTACACACACACATGTCCTTTAGACATGTGTGTGCGCAACACCAATGTAGATTACATTTCAGGGGCGCTACAGGGTGTCCTTTGGACACCCCTGCACCCTTGAAATCGCATCCTTATTTGCGATTAGCTAATTGCTAATCGCAAATAAGGAATAACTCCCCATGCATAGGAATGCATGGGGAGTTATTCCTTATTAGCGATTAGCAATTAGCTAATCGCAAATAAGGAACATGTAGGAATTGCAATAATTATTGCAATTCCTACATGAATCCCGTTTTGCAAGTCCTTAATAGCGATTCGTTATGAATCGCTATTAGGGGCTCGCAAAACGGGAGAATGATGAATCAGGCTGATAATTTTGTAAAAATACACACATTTGTTCTCATTTGGCAAATCTATGATTAGAACCCAGGAATCCCAGTGGAAGGTAAGCAACTAATCCATAAAACCAAATCTATATGAGCTGATTAAGTGTGCAAGAAAAATGAGTCACAGATTTCTGCTGTCTATCACTGAATTTTTCATGGCTAGGGTTATGAAAGTGAATTCCTCTGACTGAAAAAGTAACCAGAGACATGAAGGAAACCTCTAAATAGACAGCAAGCATCCCCTTAATTACCTTACATTTTCTGTGGAGAGGAATGTGTAGCTGGAATGTTTGGGCAAATTTGTTGCGTTGCATTTTTTTGCGGTGGTGAAGTCTTTTATTTGTTGTGTTTTTCAGCGGCATTGTAGCATAGTGTTATTGTTCTACTGCAATATGGTTGCTGTGTAGAGTGCTTTTGTGACTGTTTTGTTATGATGCCTCTTGTTTTGTAGTGTTTTTTCCTTGTTTAGTGTGTTTGTGCTGTGTTCTGTTGTTTACGTTAGAGATGTCAACAAATGCCGCTACATTTCGAATTAAAAGCGGCATATTTCTTTAGAGATCCAATGACAAACAACAATTTATCGCTGACTAAGGTAGCAATATAACCGCTGCATTCAAATACGAGAACTTTCAGCTCTGTAATGTATTAGTAATATTATTTAGAGCGATACAGTAAACGTGTCTCTGCGTTCCTCAGAGACGCGTGGGGCAAAGGCTTTACGTGACAGCACTTCCAAAACACTCCATCTCAACCTAAAAAAACTTCAACTTTTCAGAGATTCGAATTCTATTTTTATTTCCTAGATACCGGGACTAAGACACTTTGGCCCAAAACCTTGTGCGACACCATTTACTTTCTTTGGCAGAAATACAAAAAAATCAGGAGTTTTTTCTATAATTTTCCTGTGCTAGCCATCAAGTGGTGTAATAAAGTAACTTGTCACAGCAGTACAGTGGTGCATTTAGAAAGGCGGTGATTTTTATTTTGTTTATTTTATGTATTTATCATTATTATTCAGCATGTGAACCACAAACGGACCTTACAGAGCCATGATGGCAGGGTGGAAGGAGGATGAAACGAGTGAGATGCAGGACTTTTGCTTTCCAGGGAATACAACAGAGGAGGGGCATTAATAAAAAACATCATAAGTGAATCCAACAGGTGAAGGCTTTAAAGGCCACCAAAAAGGGAGTAGCTAAGAGAAAACATCCTATACAATGAATGTGCCATTCGTAGGCATCTGACAAGCAGGCGTACATTGTACAAGAGGAAAGTCACAAGAAGCCAGCTAAGGTCTGCAGAGTCCAGCCCACACAATTAATGGAAATAGTGTATCTTCAGGCCTCTTCTGAATAATACACACTTCGGGGTTCACCATGGCTGACACCAGTTGCGGCTGCTGGCAATAAAAAGAGGCAGGGTGTGGGGCAGCAACGGGGGTATGAATTAACTACCTGATGCTGCCGGTCGCCTTGCGCCTCGGTGCTCCTCTCCTTCCTGCTCTCAGCGCAGTGCCTGGGACACCTTCAGAGACTCCATATCCAATTCCTGCGCTGCTCTCATGCTGCATGAGAGGAGCATGGGGATTGGCCTGAGCGGGTTGGTTTAACGCTCGCTCAGGCACAGGTAGTGTGTGCCGTTTCTCCACCCGGCTGTGGAACACAGATGGTTGGAGAAACCTAACTGTGCATGTCTAAGATTGGCTCCCTCTAGCTGCCAAACACACACAAGGGTCAAAAAAGAAAAATGGTATACTGTGGGAACAAATTATCTAACACAAGTTTAACATTGTGAATACTCAAATTAACTGTAGATGATGGCCGTGCACTGCGCATTTATGTGTGCGGTTTAAGGCGTACTTCGGGCTCCTTAGGGTTACTCCCCGCTCAGGAGTATATAACAATAATTGAAGACAGCACTGGCACTAAATGTGCAAGTGTCACCTAGGGCACTGAAAAATTGGTGCTGAGAAATCCAGCTTATGTGTAATCGATAAAGTTTTTCAATAAGAGTTTTTTTTCCAAATAAAGTTTTTTACACTTTGAATCTTCTTAAGTATTTTATTCATACTTTTGTGATTTGTTCAATGTAATATCGTAATCACATTCATTGATTGTCCATCAATATATCCAACTTTCTTATTTTTTATGAATGAAAACCACATTCCTTCCAATGCATTTCGTCTGAGGGGCCTTTATCGGGGAAGTCTGTGAAACAAGAAATGTATCCATCACTACTTTTCTCTAACACAAGAAAATGTCGATATAATATACAACACAGTGTCTTTATCCAACCTATATGTTCTAACTAAATAACATTAAGTTCGGGCATGTATGCTCATAATCTGAGCCAGTAAGCAACTGACGCAGGGCTTATTAACCCATAACTAAACATGTAACATTTCTTTATGTTTGGGTACGAACGCTCATAGTTTAACATCAACCGTTACTGAGCACGCTTCACTTGATACAACTTTACACGTTAATGCGTTTTAAAATGAATGATTCTCATTGCAACATTGTGAAACCCCATAGGGAGGGTTGTCACATAAAACAGAATCTTCTAATATGGGTAGACATGTGCTTGCTTATAAGTGTTTGTACTGTATTGAAATTTGACACTTGTTATTTAGTTAGAACATATAGGTTGGATAAAGACACTGTGTTGTATATTATATCGACATTTTCTTGTGTTAGAGAAAAGTAGTGATGGATACATTTCTTGTTTCACAGACTTCCCCGATGAAGGCCCCTCGGCCGAAATGCATTGGAAGGAATGTGGTTTTCATTCATAAAAAATAAGAAAGTTGGATATATTGATGGACAATCAATGAATGTGATTACGATATTACATTGAACAAATCACAAAAGTATGAATAAAATACTTAAGAAGATTCAAAGTGTAAAAAACTTTTATTTGGAAAAAAAACTCTTATTGAATACTCAAATTAGTCACAGGTATATCTATTTATCATCAATCATGGTTTAGTCATTAGAATAGGAACAAGCTCAATGGATCATATTATCGGGATACAGGGGACCAACATACAAATTAACATATTATCATACATAAACATATTGACACATTAATGACAAAAAACATAAACAAAAGGCACTCAATCATCTTCTTGGAATCTTGTAGACAAACAAATGCAAATATAGGAATTTTTAAACTTCGCTTCAGTCTTCCAATACTTTTAAATGTGCATGGCTGTCTCCAGAAATGAACACCAGGGGCGGCCTTAGGCATGTGCAAGCTGTGCACCTGCACAGGGCCACCAAACCCCAGGGGCCACCACGTCAATATATATCCTTAATATAATAATCTTCTGGGGATGGATGCATATTTGCGTGGCGGCCCCTGGCAGGGATTTGGCGGCCTCTGGCTCTGTTCCACTTCCAAACACCCTGACCCCACCCCTCTTCACTGGCCTCCATGCTCCGCTTCACCCGGACCCCCTTTTCCGGGGCCCCCTACCTACGCTCCCTGCCCAGGGCTGCCATGAGCCTAGAGCCGCCTCTGTGAACACACATTCCACATTAGGATGTAGTCTTTCAAGAACAACACACCTTGAGGACAGACTTCTCTCACTATTCCTTTAGTGCGTGTCCCAATGATATATTAATGTGTTTCAATTTCATGGGCGCTTCCAAAAGAAAAAGTTGGCGCTTTTCGTCCCTTTCACCTGTGGGCCTCGTCAGGGCAATGGAAGTGTAGAAGTACTACAGCCATGTCACCATCAAAGCATTCAGCCCAGAAACTTGGAGTGAAAGCAACGTATTATCAAGAGGCACGGCGTTGGTAAGCATTTGCGCTTGTAGCCTAGTCGCGAAGGCAACAACCGCCTGCCATTAGTAGGAAACTCCGGAAACTCTTCAGAGTGGGATGAGGAATGCTGCCAGCCAGTCAGCATTCACTGAGGTGGCCGTCACGTAATGGACACACATAAGTGCCCACATTCCTGTGAGTCGCTAAAGAACATTAATGTTAATCATCACTCAACAGCAATAGGGTGCCCAGTTTTGATGCTAGCTAATGCAATATTTTAATATCCAGCCCACCCCTAGCAAGGGGACCAGAGTTCAAAAAGCTGACTCCTACTGAATGTGAGTATTATCCTAGGAATGCCCTGCACTCATGGAATGCCTGTGATCCACATCCCCCTGCAAAGCAGTTTGAGACAGCTTTTTGTGGCCCACTGTACATTATTCTGCACAGTATCACACTATGGAACACATGCATCAACCTTTTTACCGATTGCAAACGGGCCGATTCTGTGAATCGGCCCACTTGCGACCGGTAAAATGCCATTTGTGATGCATCAATCCAAAATAGATTTGTAAAGTAAGTATTTGGAAATTTACGATTACCTATTTTGCAACTACTGATTGTGCCTTTCCATTTGGGGAATCCCAATTTGCGATTCCCTAAGTGCAATGCAAGAAGCATTTTCAAAATGTGACTTTGCATTAAGGAATCGCAAATTAACATCAACTTCAAGTTGATGTTAATTTGGAAATCCTTAGAAAAATGCACAAAAATGAATTTTTTTGAGTGCCATGTGGCGCATACACATGCCCTTAGGGCATTTGTGTGCACAACATGTGCACACTTACCTGTTTGGGGGTGCATCACAGGGGCCTAAGACCCCCTAGCATCCGTATAATTGCATTTGCAATTTGCGATTACCTATTGGGTAATCGCAAATTGTGACTGCTTTCCCATTTGTTCCTATGGGCATCTAGGCCCATAGGAAGGAAATGGAATGTATTCCCTAGCGATTTGCTATTAGGGAATGTGTAGGAATCGCTACTTTTTTTTGCGATTCCCACATGCATAAGGAATTGCAACTCCTAAATAACGATTCCTCAAAAATGCAATTCCTTATCTTGATTCTTGTCCCCCTATGTGCCTAGATCAGATACCACAACGCAACTCAAAGCTTTCTGGACCTCTCCACTACAGAGTTACAGGTATGGTGTGAGGTGCTCATTGCTGCTGAGGCATAAAGGGGGCTAATATGTGTGTCTGAATCAAGGAAATCTGCCTGGTCGGTGATTATATATAGCGGAGATCGGAAATCTAGTTAGGGTATTTTTGGTGGAGGGACAACTTCCATAAACCAATCAACCATGAAGGTCATTAAAGCACAAACTCAATCCATAGATTTTTTTGTTTTTTTAGATCTTCAGTAAAAAGGATAAACTAAAGATCATAGGTCTCTATACAGCTAAAGAAAAAACTTTGGATCCAACCCTTCCCCTAAGCCTCCATTGTCCGGAAAAAAAGAGAGAACTGATGAAGTCTAAACAATACCCATAAATGGGTAACCAACACATTTTTGTTAAAAGGATTTATCATGATTAAATATACGGAAGAGTTTTTCCTCAAATCTCATTCAATGATTGAGTTGGATTTACTGAAAAAAATCACAAATTATGCCTGTGTAACTTATGCTAGAGCAGAAATCAGTTTAAATAAAACTCCAGTTTACCATCACAAGCATACAAGGCTGAGCCCCACTTATGGTGCTGTGGTCCAACAGGTCAATGGACCTTGGCAGTTGTAGCTGAGAAGATCAGGAAGAAATAAATCATCACATCGATAATAATCACAATTTCTAGTTCAGGTAATAATGAGAATTTTCAAAGATTTTTAAGTTTTAATTTTCAAAGTTTAGTAGATTGTTTTTAATCAGAATCATTAGTTTTATTCGTTTTAACCTCAACATATTCAAGCTTTTATAGAATCGATAAGGAAATGATAGGTAAGTCAATGAAAATACAATGCATTAATCATGTTCCATAAAGGAAGAAATCCCTATTCTGAGAATGGGGCGAAAAGTGTTAACAGAAACTCAGAAAGAGTTCAAGTTCAAAAGAGAGTGAGATCAAGCATAAAGATAGAAAATATATCCAAAGGTCATCAATTGGTCACAGCAGTACTTCCTATAAAGAGACGTTCATGAAACTCAGTAGAGTCCCAAAGCAAAGGTAGTAAGACAAGAGAAATATGCAATAGCAGTACCAACTGCAATCAATAGGATGGCAGGAGAGTGGGGGAATGGCATGGAAAAGCATGAAAAAGCATGTGTGAGAGTGTTAACCTACTCTAAGAGCACGTACTATTATAAACAGTCAAAACCTAATGTTGCATCTTTTCGTCCAATCATCTTTCAGGGTTCTTCCTGGGAACAGGTTCATGCTCCATTTTCTCATGCAAACACAATAGTACGCAGACAGTAATATCCTCTGAGTGTGCAAATGTGTTATTTTAATCTAAACTACACATGAAGCTTCTTCATTCTCAACATCCTTTACCACGAATGTAACTACATTTCTAACCTTCTAATGAAACAAATGATATATTAGCTAACAATTGGCTATGTTAAAGTAAAAACGTCTGCAGTAACGAAAGAACATTATCTTCATGAGTTCATCCTCATGGAATAAAACAAGTATGTTAAAAGAGGTCAAGTTCAGTTTATGTAGTAGTAGTAATATACTTTATTCGGTAGCCAAGTACCATCAAAGTGTACATGTGCAAAACATTGCGAAAATACATTAAAAAAGAATTTTCAGACATGTCACAACACAATACATTTAAAAACAATACTGCTCAGAATTCATTTTCTTTAGCCATTACCTATGTGCAAAATAAGAGCAAAAGTCAAGCCGAGCTATGTGCAAATTAAGCAACGAGTACATAAAAACACATAAACATTATCTTTTAACTCTCTATATAAAAAGAATATTGTCAGACTAAAACAGTAGTTAAAAAATTTGACCTAGTCACTTGAAGGCGCAATCAGTAGTCTGCTACGTTTGTGCCAGACTGCCTGTAAAAATGTGCTCATAGCACTGACTATTACTGGGGTGGCGTCACTCAAGCATTTTGAATTCCTATTTATTCAAGAAGAAATATTTGGTAGAGCTATATGAAACACCTAGTTCATAAAAACATGATCATGTCCGGAATTACATTTTTATTGTGTGCGCATTTAGTCAAACCACTTTCTAAGCAATGCTACTTCAGTTTTGAGAGTAGTATGTGTAACTGTGGTTAGTTACTACATTTTGCACATTTTCAATTGCATTTTGTTCATTTAAGTCTATCACAAATATATTTTAACTATTTTATTTAGCATTTTGGTAAAAATGCCTCTTCAATCCCCCTAATGGTTATCTTGTTCTCATCTTCAGTTGTATCTTCTCTATTTCTTTCATTTATATGATCATTAAATCCTATCTCTCTCTATTCTTTCACTCATTTTCCTGTTTGTTAATGAAATATCTACAGCCTTTGAAAATATTATTATTGCATATAAATAACTTTGGGGATTCCTCCTCCTGCAGTGGCAAACCAATTTGCAATGGTGGAAACTCCTTTTCCAAAGTTTTCTAAAACTCTCTAATGGTTCTATGTCAGGTTTCAAATCAAATATGTTCTTTGCAAATTCTTGTATTTTGCTAATGGTATAAAGGCATAGCGATGCTGAACCTTCAACCCCTTCGATGCTCATGACGAGCTCAGCTCGTCATGCAGTACACTGCTCGAGTGCTCATGACGAGCTGAGCTTGTCATGAACAATGAGAGTAAAAGAGAGTCAGCACAGAGGGGGGATTGCTGCAGCACTGATGGTGTTAACATCTTGCAGACGCCGTCTTTCTCTGCAAGCAAAATATCTCAAGGCAAGAGATTTTGCAGAACCATGAATCTAATAGCTACTCATTCTGAGTTCACAAATAAACAAGCTCCAGAATTGTGGGTTGCCAGCTGTTCAACAACTTTTGAAAGCTTTCTAGTCTTTTCATCATTTATTATGGCTCCTACCGGTGGTATAATTGTGCCAAAAATATCTCCCACTAATTAAGTTCCATCTTGTACAATACAGGTGTGTCTGTGGGATCGTGTCATTGTTAAAGCATTTACCTGAGAGATATCTTTATTGTTTAGTTATTTAATACCTTTACAATGACATAGATCAGTTGCATAGCAGCTAGCATTTAAAATTGCATAGCAAAATAAATACATAATACCATACACTGACAATGAAGGCAAATTTTTAAATTGGTCATGATGGTGTTTTTTAGTCTGCTAAAAATATACGGGCCTACTTAAATGTCTGTCTACAGGCTTAGACCGAACTGATTAGACTTTGCTTTATAAATCTTGATTATAGTTCGATGTAGGTGAAGGTGGCCTGCACAATTGAGTATGACTCGCATCAGGGGAATCAGACCATGTTTAGTTTACCATGGTGCCCTCGTCTGGGGTCTTTCATGAACTTTGTGGATCCACGAGGCTGGGATTGGTCATCCCAACAAATATGCTCCAAGTATGGCCCCTGGTCATGTTTAACCTTGAGCACTTTTGAACAGCTCAAGGAGGCACGAATTCCCAGATTGTTATTAACTTAAACGAACATGGTTTTAATTGAAGATTCATTTCCATGTGCTGTGACGCCTCTGTCAGACTTCTCACTCTCCTCCCACTATGTTTGTAAATGTTTATTTACTAATTGGAGAAACTGTGTTGCCCTACAAGCAAGCTGAAACAACTTTCTATTCAAAAGTGTCATCATGGCAGTTCGACAGGATCTTATCTAAAGGGACTGGAGTGCTGGTAATAATAGTTGCCATCTTAACGGGCGAACAGCGGGCAGATGCACAAGAGATGTAATATAGTTTCTTTGGAAGTGCTGCATAGCCTGCAAAGGAGGTTCAGCCAGGTTTCTTTGCACAATGGGACCTGGTCTTCTGTTGAGAAAGCTACCAGACAAATAGGAAGAAGAGAATGTTGTATTGATGGGGATATAGGACTTGTGAGATAGGGTTGTGGGCTCCAACTCTCTTATGAATGCAGTACCATCGATCCATTATATTTCCCTCCCAATTCAGCTTTATCGAGTACCCAGGCTTCTATTTCAGATGCTTTGTTGGTGATTTTTGTAAAGGCAGAGAAACTGATGTTATGGACCATTACTTCGTTCAGTTTGTGAGAGTTTAGCGCCTGTTGAAGCTCTGTTGGCCAATCGTTCTTTGGCTTGTTCTTTATTTCTGTCCAGCATAGGGCAGCCAATGATTCTGGCTGTGCTGCTCTCAATCTCCAGCACAGTTTGATGAGCGCTGCCATTCTAACCAGAGATTGTTGAAATAGGCCAAATTCCAATTGCACCTGTTCCTGAAAGGTGAATCGCGGGAGGCGAAAGATACATTTAAACAGAGTGGATTGCTGTTGGTTCAAAGTAATCGTTTCCTTTCCCTTTAAACGTTCTGAACTGTAAGTGAGAGTAGGTAAAACCTGGCTGCGATTACTTGTAAAAGGTGAGAATGGGAAGCGCACCCCAATTTTGTTCATAGTGTATTCAGTACGAATAGAAATGTATTCGCCTGGGCCCATCTCTGAACTAGATGTTCTTTATATTTGCATTTGGGATCCAGGACCACTCCTAGATATTTGATCTGACCAGCTCTAATTTATTCCCTGCTACCATCCACCTGAACTTCACGTTGTGAGTGAGTCCATTTGCAGAAAAAACAGATCACCATTGTTTTATTGTAGTTTAATCACAAACCAAGCTCCTTCGTATCTTCGTATACTTTGTATACAGGCGCTGGAGACCGATTGGTGTCTGGCTGCATAGGTCTATGTCATCCACATATTGTAAGCACCTCACTAGACGATTTGCTAGCTTGGGCTGGTCCCTTTAAGGTTCCGACAGCCGATCATCAAGGTCTGTCATGTAGATATTAAATAAGCTCGGGCGAGAAGGCACCCTTGTTTTAAACCTATGTATGTAGGGATCTTCCCTGTTGTCCTATCACTTTGCCTAGTTTAACACAGACCCATGTCTCCGAGTAAAAGTTAACTATGGCCTCAAGTAGCTTGGGGGAATGCCTCATATAACCATCTTTGACCATAGACACTCTCTTTGAACCATGTTAAAAGCCTCTTTCCAAATCGACGAAACAGGTGTACAATTTAGTGTCTTTGAACAAAGCTTGTTCGACAAGCAGGATACAGGCCAAAACATTACTCATTGGGCTGGTACCCAGTCTGAAGCCAGTTTGTCAGATTGGGATGATGTTCTTCTCCGTGGCACATGTCTCACGATCTAAAAGGAGATAGGAAGCATACAATTTGGCTTCGACGTCAATGAGTGCGATCAGACGGTAGTTCGCCAGGTCTGATCTACTGACTGCTTTGAAGATTGGGTGGGGGATACTACCTCTCCATTGTGCGGGTATGCTGTTAGTTATGAAGGTGTGTGTGGTATCTTCCACTCCTTACACCCCCCTCCCCGGCTGCTCTGCATGTGATGGAACTGCTCGCGGTGCCATCACTTAGAATGTCACAGCAACCAGGGTTCCAAGGCGAGCACCGTGGTGACATAGTGAAGCTGCTACCTGTTGTGGCTGTTGCTGTGGCTGAGGTCGCTGGATTACCCTTATTACTTTATGCGTGAATAAATAAGTTATTACTTCCATCCTGCTCATGTCTGTCATCAATGACCATCACTACACTGGCTACTAGGGTCAACCAGGGACAGCGACCTAAACACGCTTGTGAGGTAAAGAAGCACTGTGGAGCCAGTGAAGAGTGAAGAAAAGAAACTCCAGAGGCACACGACAGGAAGAGTGTAAAACGAGCGGCTGGTGGAAAGAAGCAGCGGTGAGTCGTGCTCAGCTGGCAGCGAGAGTGTGGAAGGTACCAGGCGCGACCATCGGAAATTGACCGGCATGTGTGGAGCTGGCAGCGCTCGGTTGTGTGGCAGTGGTGTGAAGCGGCGGTGAGCCGTGCTCTCTGTAAAGAACACCAGCCGCGACAATCGGGAAAGAGGAGGTGGCGCGGAATACCAGAAGTGCCTGCGGTGTGCGAAGCGCCTTACGCATCTAACCGGCAGGTGGAGAGCTGGCGGCGCGTGGCTGCGTGGCAGGTGACCAGCGGTAAGTCGCAGCTTGACTACCCATTCGGGTGACTGTCACAAGCGGGACCACGTCAAGGCGTGGGAACAAGGGCTCCTGGAATGCTGGCATAAAGGTGACCGGTGGGGTGTGAGGCACGTGAGAGAGCGCTGCGGCTAGGTACCTTGGACTAGTGTTAACCCCGGGTAGTACATCTGTGTCGTGACGTGACTTCAGCAATAACCCTCCTTCGTGCACCTTGTGGGCTAACTTGCGCTTCCCCTGCGACTTTGGTGCCATCTGATCGATGGGGAAATAGACCTTGGTGTAACAGCCCTGCTGCTTTGTGAGGAAGGGAAGTGAAGTGGGGTGGCCGTCCAGTGACTGGGGACGTTCCGTGTTACGATAGACAATTGACACGCTTTCAAGTACATATATTCTCTTCAGTGGGAGCAGACTTTGGCGCCACAGTGCCACCCGGTGGTTAAAGAAAAAAAAAGGAAAAAAGAAAGGTTTTTAACAATACCACCAGAATTGCTACAGTGTTGGTTGATTTAGCCAAGACTTTTCATTGTGAACTGTACATGCAATACACCCTGCTCCTGTATACAGGTTACTTGACACTTCATCACATCCCTTTTGAATCCATAAGTGTTCATCCCCTTCTAATTTTGGGAGGGCCCCCTGGAACACTGACAGCATGCAGAGTGTAACAGCTCCACCCTTTTTCCTAACTAACCCTAGGGAACCTGCAATACAATGGAAAAAATGGAAAAAGTGTTTTTAAATTATGCTACTGTGTGTGGCCCAAATCTTGGGTTAGAAAGGAAAGTAGCCCTATTGTCATACTACTTAGGAGTAGAGGGGGAAGAAGTTTTGGATCACCTCCCAGATCTAGGGGCGCAGGAAGCAAGGGGTCAGAATGAGCTGGAAGTCAGCCTGAAGAAATTAGATTTTCACTACCTCCCAAAGACTAGTACCATAATGGAGAGATACCATTTTGGAAAAAGAGTACAGAAGTAAGGGGAATCTGTTGAAGATTTTGTGTCTGATCTACGCAAACTACCCACGACTGCAAGTTTGGTGGCGCAAGTGAAGAGAGGATCAGGGACCAGTTTGTGCTAGCGTGTAGGATGGAACGAGTATGTGAGGAGTTGTGATTGAAAGATGACCCAACCCTGAGGGAAGTCTTAATAGTTGCTAAACAGGTAGAACACATGCTGCAGTGCGTCAGCGAAATCAAACAGGACAGTGGGGAGAAAAGAAGCGAAGACAAACCCAAAGTAAGCAAAGTCGTGACTGAATGTGAGGCTGTGTCTGTGGTCAAAGGTCAGAAAATAGTAGGTAAGGAGCAGAAAGAGAGCAAAATGGGATGGTCATTCAACGGTACCTGTTATAGATGCGGGAAGCAGGGGCACATGGCCAATGGCAAAGAGTGCCCTGCCCCAAAATTCACATGCAACAAATGCGACAGGAAAGGGCATTTCAGGGAATACTGCAGGAGTGGACAGGGATTTAGCAAACAGAGCAAGGACAGGACAAACACAGTATGTGACAAAATAGTTGTGCAAGTAGGTGAAGGTCAGATCTGCAGTCCCAAAGAAACAGTATGTGACGAAATTGTCGTACAAGTAGGTGAAGGTCAGGTCTGCAGCCCTAAAGACACCATAAAAGTAAAGGGTGCTGAAGTAGAGGAGTTGTTTGATTCCTGTTCAAGAATAACTATCATCAGTGCAAAGGAATTTTCACGGGTGTCCAAGGGGAGGATTAGTTTGAGAAGACTGGATGTAAGACCCGGGGGGTATGCTGGTCGCCCTATCTCTATGAAGGGGTATTTCTGTGACACAATTGAATACAGGGGCAGGACAACAGTGTCCAAGGTCTATGTGCCTACTGTCAGCGATAACATCTTGGGCTGGCAGGCACAGAAGGAGTTGGGGGTCTATCTTAATCCCAATAGCAATCCCCAAATCTTAGTACAAGAAGTACAAGAGGCAAAGGAAGATTTGGTGTCAGAGTTCAAAGAAGTATTTAGTGAAGAACTTGGGTGTTTGAAGAATTACTGCCACAAGATCAAACTGAAAGGAAACGCTAAACCTGTAGTAGCCAAAGTAAGGAAGCTACCCATTGCTATCCAAGAAGTGGTGAAGACTGAACTCGAGAAACTGTGCAAAGCAGGAGTCATCAAACCGGTGGAAGCAACAGAATGGCTGGTCCCAATTGTAGCAGCCCAAAAAAAGGATGGGTCGGTCCGGCTGTGCATTGACCTTAGGGCCTTGAACAAAGAGGTTGTGGTTGACCGGTTCCCACTGCCCAACATCACCCAGATGATGAGCATGCTAGAGGGCGCAAGAGTATTCTCCACACTTGACCTTACCTCAGCTTATTTTCAGATCAATCTGCACGAAGAGCCGCAAGAACTCACAGCATTTGTGACACCTATGGGCGCATTGAAGTTTAAGAGGATGCCTTTCGGTCTGGTATCAGCGGCAGCTGTGTTCCAGAGACTCATGGGGAACATCTTGAAAGAGATCCCTGGCGTTCTATGTTACCAGGATGATGTGCTGGTATTCGCAAAAGACCATGAGGAACACAACAAGAGACTGAGACAAGTGCTGGCCAGGTTTAGGTCGCAAGGATTAACAGTGAGAAGAGAAAAGTGCGTGTTTGGCTGCAAGGAACTGGATTTTTTGGGACACAGGGTAACTGCAGAAGGAATCCGTCCGAAAACAGAGCTCCAGAACACCATTATGAACTTGGTGCCCCCGAAGAGCAAGGACGAAATCAAGTCCTTCATGGGAATGCTGGAGTTCTACAGCAAATTCATACGGAACTTTGCAGGAAGGACATATGCTATGCGGCAGTTGTTAAAAAAGGATACAGTGTTCAGCTGGAGTGATGGATGTCAAAGAGAGTTCGAGGACGTGAAAAATGCACTTGCAGAAGCACCCAGCCTCAAGTCTTTCATACCCAATCGTGCGACTGTAGTCACCACCGACGCAAGCGCAAAGAGGCTAGGGGCGGTCCTCACCCAAGTAGGCACAAGCGGAGAAGAAACGATAGCCTTCGCCTCAAGATCCCTACAGAAGTCAGAGAGCAATTACTCTGTGATTGAAAAAGAGGCCTTGGCAGTATTCTGGGCATTGGGCAAATTCAGGGACTTCCTGTGGGGCACAAAGTTCATTCTTCGTACGGACCACAAGCCATTGGTAGAGGTTTTTGGTAAGAAGGGCCTGGATGCGATCTCTAGCAGGATCAGACGTTGGGTCGTAGGACTCCAGGAATACACATTCTGCGTTGAATATGTCCCTGGAACACGTAACTTTGCAGCAGATTGCTTGTCACTTCTGGTGAAGGAAAAAGACGTGAACGAAATGGAAGACCAAGAGGAAGAAGAAATTGAAGACTATCAAAAGGAAAATGTGTGCACAATAATTCAGAGAGCAGTAGGAGAAGAAACATGGAAAGGATCACTAAAGTCAGACGAGGTCTTGGATGAGGTGTGCAAAAGAGTAAAAAGCAGATGGAAACCTGAAGATAAACGGGACAATGCTCTATGGCCATTCTGGGTAGTCAAGGATGAGCTGTCCGTAGTCGACGAATGTCTGTTCAGGGGGACGAGGCTGGTACCTCCCATGGCATTGAGAGAAAATCTGGTGGATATGGCTCATGAGGGCCACCTGGGCATCACAAAGACCAAACAAAGATTGAGAGAAGACTACTGGTGGCCGCTCATGGACCTTGCCATTGAAAGAAAAGTAAGAGACTGTGTCCCGTGCAGCATCAGCGACAAAGTGTTGAGACAACAGACGCCTCCAATGGTGTGCAGGCCACCACCATCAGGACCTTGGGAAGAGTTGGCGTTGGACATTGTTGGCCCACTGATGGGAGAAGCGCGCACGCCGTACATTCTGGTGCTCATGGATCTGTACTCCAGGTGGCCGGAAGTGAAGTTTGCAAGCGAAATCACAACAAAGCCCGTCGTTGAGTTCCTTCAAGATTTATTCAGTAGAGAGGGACTACCCAGCAGTCTACTCACGGACAATGGGGTGCAACTGTGTTCGAGAGAGATGGAAGACTTCCTTGAAGAGAGGGGAATCACACACAAACGTTGTGCCCTATACCACCCTGAGACCAATGGCATGGTCAAGCGTTTCAGCAAGACCCTCAAAGAGAGCATTCAGCTAGCCAAGACCAGCGGCTTGAACTGGAAGGAAGAAGTATGGAGACGGATAGAAGCATACAGGTTTACCCTGCACCAAACAATGGGAGTCACCCCATTTGAGTTGCTCCGAGCAAGAATAGCCAACACCAAACTATCGCCAGGCTGGATGGGGTGGCACATGGGATGGTCGGACCACTCAAAAGAAACAAAGGGGTTAGAAAGACAGAGGGAAGCAATGGTTGAGAGGAAAGAAAGGTTCAACAGGCTCCACTCTACACAGGAGGCTGGGTTCAAAGTAGGAGATGACATTAAGATCAGAACACCCACAGGCAGGGCAAGTTGGTCTGGATGCTGTAGGCCCACCAAGATCACTAAATTGTTTAGGAATGCTGTCAAAACCCAGGAAGGAAAGATCTGGAACCTGGAAAGAGTAGTGAGATATCACCCCCCGGGCAGGATTCCTGTAGGGAAAGAGGGCGTGTAGGCAATTCCGAGGGGAATGTGGGTCCCCCTCCCAGGGAACAGAGGACGGTCCCTCACCAGGGTGGAAGGACAAGCCGGAGAGTGACCAGACCACCCAGACATTTGGCACAGTATGTGATGATGTAAATTCTGTTGTACACCTGTTTTCTGATGTTTCATTTCAGATGCCTCATTCCGTAGGGAAGGGGGATGTGTGGTATCTTTCACTCCTTACACCCCCATCCCCGGCTGCTCTGCATGTAATGGAACTGCTCGCGGTGACATCACTTAGAATGTCACCGCGACCAGGGTTCCAAAGCGAGCGCTGTGGTGACAGAGTGAAGCTGCCACCTGTTGTGGCTGTTGCTGTGGCTGAGGTCGCTGGATTACCCTTATTACTTTATGCGTGAATAAATACGTTATTACTTCCATCCTGCTCGTGTCTGTCATCAATGACCATCACTACAGTGTGGTTGAACAAAGTGGTAAGGTAAAGGCCCAGAATGGTTGATCAAGATTGAATAGAGCACTTGGAAGACCATTTATGCCAGGAGCCCGTCTTCTCTCAGTCTTTTTAAGGTGTTCCAGACTTGTGATTCATTCAGCCATTGTTCCTCAAGCTGATTGTCAGGATGCCTATTTATCTGAGTTTTTAGACCTTGGAAATATTTGAAAGTTAATACTTGTGAGTTGGAAGATTCCAGGTGTATTGTCCAGTCTGCCTCTGAGATATTTGCATTGTGGTGACGGAAGCTGCCATTAGCTACAATGTTAATTTCTACCCAGAATTGTTTGTTGTTCTTTGTTTTAATCATGTCCAGGTGTTTGATTGGTGTGTTTTTTTTTTGCTGACCAGATGTTCTTTATATAGAGGCCCCTTAAAATTGTGATTTGTTGTTCCGCGTTTGGGCTGTGTATTGAATCTTCTTTCCGGAGTTTTTTAATCTCCTTATTTAATTTCCTTTGTTTCCCTAGGAGTGATTTTGTGAACCAGGCTGCAGCTTTTCTGTAAATAGTTTGAAGGTAAAAACGATGAGCCTAAAAATTATCAAGGAGTTGCGTTATTTTGAATTCCCTTTTGCCACGGAGGCCGTGCTTTATTGTCACGTGTACCTACAGTGTGACTGATAATGAACTCCATTATTGTGGATGCCTCCGTGCAGTTCCAAGTGAGCCTATTCAGGTTGTATCCACTTGGAAGGGCCCTTAAATTGTTGCTTTGTGAGGCTCTTGACAGATGGATGGTGATCACGACGAGTTGAGGAAAATGGTCGCTCTCCAGTCGTGGTTTTATTTTGTAACCTCAGATCAAGTGAAACAGCTCAGCATCTACGAGAGTGTAATCTAAAATGCTGCTGGAATGGTTTGAGACTCTAGTAGTGGATGCTGGTTGGTCTTGGGGCAAAAGGTCATTAGGAATGAGCAAGCCTTTATTCATTATTCCAGCAATGCTTGTTCTGCCTTGGCAAACTAATCTGTAGTGGTTGGCTATTACCGGGGGAATGCTGTTTCTAACTGGGTACATGGATTGAGTGTGATGAATTGTGCCTGTTAGGAGTAGCGATATGTTGAAATCACCTAAAAAGACAAAGGGGGTCTGTGGATAAGTGTATTGCAATGATTTGAGTAGAGAGTTTAGAGACTCTATTTTTTCTATTTTTTGCTACTTGGAAGGGAGAAAGTACACATTGCAAATTTAAAAGGGACTTTATCAGATTTGGTTGAGTGGTTTGAGTTGTGCTGAACTGATAGTTTGACGCATTCAACTCATGTCTGGCCTAGATCGATCGATTCTTGTTGGCATCTTAGGTGGGATACATTAAATGTTGATTAGTTAATGGAAGCTCTGCCTTGTTTTTTGGTTTTAGTCGCTTATAGATGGTGCTCCTTAAAGCCTGGAAGTGGTGTTTGAAAAACAGCCCAGGTTTCCTGTAGTAATAAAATGTAGAACTCTTGGAGAAAATAAATGAAATCAATATCGTCCACCTTGCAGCTGAGGTTTTTCTATTCCAGGAGTTTTAGATTGATGTTGCTTGAGTCCGTTTGTTGGCATATTCATGTGACTCTCCTTGATATTGCCAAATCGCATGCTGTGTGTGGAGACACTTGTCTCATGTGGCTTAGGGCACCTGGAGTTGATGAGTTCTGAATACTTAGGTATGAGAAACTATTCTGCCTGTGGCTACCCTTAGTACCCCACTAATGGAGGTGTTGCTATTTTGTGACTGTTTTGGCTTGGGGCAAAGTGGGTCTGGATACTGCTCTATCTTCTTGGTCTTTACTTCAATACCCCATTTCGAGAAGCGGTCCCTGTGATTCCATACTTCCATGTCGATGTTTGGATTGCTCCAGGAAACCACCATAACTTCTCTGCCTGGAGACGTCAAGTCAGGTGTGAACTTGATGCTTTCTATATGTTGAGTTCCGAAATGGCTTAAAGTGTCAATTGGGCTGGCTAGTTTCAGTACAGCACTTCTGTTTAGTATATTGTGCCGTCCTCTGGACTTGCAGCGAGGGATCATTGGCAACATTACTTGTTCTTCCCAATTTGTCAGGTCAAGATGTGTGTGATTTTTTTACTCTGCTTTTAGTTCCCACTTGATTAGATGTTAGGTTATAATACACTTGCAGTTGATCTGTAGTGTTTGTAGGCTAAAAGGCTATTGTGTTACGGGCCAAGCTGGGGCCCTGTGTTGCTGGAACATTCGTTGGGCTCATTTGTAACCCGACGGTTGGTCTAAACTGAGGTATATGAATAATTTGCTCAAGAATCCATTCTTGGGCCTCCATTTTACTGTTGTGTGTAGTTATTTTTGCTAAATAGCGGCCGTATTTGTTTTTATCTGGGTCAACAAGGGTTGTTGGTACAATGTTCGTGTGTCTTGGTTTGCTTTGCGATGGCTCAGCTGGAGCATACACTTGCCTTTGCTGGCTCACGTTTGCATGAGGAATATTGCAATTTACTGTGTCCTGCTCTTGCATAGGACAACGATCGTGAGGAGATTGTTGTGAAGGGCCAGCTAGAGAGCCATGTTGATTGCTTAGTGGGTTGCATGGAGAATTTGGAACCACAACCTTGATTGCTGCTCTAAGTGCCTTATTTCCATTTACTATCATTTTGTCATCTGTTGTGTCTTGATCCTGTGAAAGATAAACCTCTGAGGAGTGGGAGAGTACTGACCTTCTGTTAACTTTGACAATCAGGAGACCGTTTGATCCTGGGAGTAAGTATGGAGGAGAGTTTGGACCTAGTCTTGTTGATTTAACAGCTTCTTGTTCCTCGATTTCCTAAGACGTTTGCGCTCCCTTTTTGAAAGAGTGGGCTGTGGCCATGCGCCTGTAGGTTTTTTTCAATTGCTATAGGCAATGAATTTCCACTTGTCCAGTTGAGAGGTACAATTGTGGTAAACCAGTGGTCTTTTGGTGTTGGAGGTTTGGTCTTGGACCCTGACTTGTATTCATATGTAGTTGTGTCCTTCTGGTGGGGAATGGTGACCAATTAGTTCGCCTAATGGTGGACTGATAGTCTGATTGAGGCAAGGAAGGCTGTGATTTTACTTCTGCTAGTATTTCCGTCAAAATGATGGGGATGGCTTTTAATAAATCAAAGGTGGTGGCGCATTGACATGTGTGATATGATGTGCTGGCATAATTTTGGACTCGCTTAATCAATCCATTTAATTCCTTGCGGTTCTTTTCAATGCTTGCTACATGCATGGCTAACGTGTTCAATAAATCTACTTGGATCACTAAATTATTGGAATAGAAAGCTAGGGCAGAGGATATTGTCTCCATTGTGTTTAAGAGTGGGGCCCATAATGGAAATGAGTATGGTGTGGGTTGTCTGTAACGTGGGGCTGACAGTTGTTATATTTTGGAGAGAAGATGTCTGATGGGGTTGCTAGATTGACCTCGGGAATTAACTTTTCCGGGGGGCAGTGGACTAAAGTGGCGTCATGATTTCCATGCTGAAGCTTTATTGGTGAAAGTGAAAAATTGAAGCCATGGATCGGTCTGAGATTCACTGTAGTATTTGATTAGACTGTTTCTTTTTCCTTTGTCACCTTTTTAATTTCCTAAAATGGACTAGGTAATATTTTTTGCGACTTTACTGATATTCCTGGGGGTTTGTCCAGTGAGCTGGTTTCTTGTCTGTTAGTAGTCCTGCATACAGTAGTTTGGGAGTTTAATTTAGTCACCCAGCCTCCACCTATAGTAGTCTCCATCGAATGGTGGTTTAAAGAATCCCTGATTTGCTGTTGTGTCTCGGGTGCCTTCTTTCCAAACGGCTCAGACTGAGTGAGGCTCACCAGGAAGATCGCAGGCCACACCCAGACCTAGCCGGGCTGCCTTGGCGAGTTGCCTGGGGCTCACTCACAGAGGGAGTCAGCTACGGCTCCCGAGGTCAGGGCTGCCCAGGGGTCGGTGTGGCTTGGTGTGGACAGGTGTGCTGGCATCCCAGCGCCCCTATGCTATATATGTGATACATCTGAGAAGACAATACAACTAAATAGCAAATACTCTCCCATCAGCAGACAACTGGAAATAAGCATTCTGTCGACAAACAAAATAAACACCTGGAATGGCTATTTCTTCTCCCTTTAAATTTTGCCATGTACCTCCCATAATTTCAAATGTGTGTTTGCAACTACTAATTCCCACATGTTTGGTTCTACTTTGTGTTCTTGTTTTGTAAACACAGATTTTCCTTCCTGTCTCCAATCTAGTTTTACCTTTGGATCAACCATTTTCTTTTTAAACTCATCTTCTTTCTTCCAAACATTTTTCCAAACATCTTCCTTTCTATTCTTAGTGTAATGTGTTTCTTCCTTCTAATGTCATAATGAATACTTTCTCTAAAGACCTTCTTAAGCAGGTTAGACTGCTTACATAAGCCTTGACATTATCTATAGGCTTGGATGGTCTAAAATATTACCAAGCTGTGTCCATTTCTTTTCCTTGCAATGGTTCTCTAGAAAGCACTAAATCATATTTTGAGAAAACATATTTAGTTTTCTCACCTATATCTTAATGTAAGCAAAATACTACATGTGATGGCGTATGTAAATGGTGCATGGAGATTAGTAACCTCTTCAGCAGCTGAAGACGGTAATATCAATTTGTAATCATCTGTTTTGTAGTTTACAAATGATGCTTTCCTTCGCTCTTCATCTGCTGAGTGTATAAATGTTACAGTTACATTCGTAGATTTAATATCCTTATCAGATGTAAAATAGAACCCTACTAATACTATTGCAATTACTAATGCTGCTACTAGAAAGACAATACCCATAATAAATTTGAATCTATTTCTAAAGCAACCAGTTTGTCTATAGTCAGATTGTTTAAGCAAACGTGTACAGATAATATTTCAGCTCGGATTTTTCTAAAGCAGTTTTCTTAAGCAGTTTTCTTTAAGCAGTCTTGTTTGCACAGTCTTTTATTTTCAGATAATATTTGTATAGTTAATCTCAACCCTACTCTGTGTTCTTATGAAATGTTATCCCGACTTTTCTACTTCAACCTTGAGCATGTGACTCTTCTTCTCCCATTATTTGTTCCTTCACTTGGATCTTCTGTTTGTTCTGCTGTTGTTTCAACTCTTTTCTCAAGTTGAGGTTTGACCTCTTCTTTTTCATCAGAGACTTCAATGCCACTTTGTGAAATCATAGGAACTTGCGTTGGTGCGACTGTCTGTGAATCTTCACCGCTTGTTTCTCCTTGTTGTGGTGAATTTTGAAATACAACTCCTTGCAGTTGTTCAGCTTGCTATGATGTAATCAGCTGTGCCATATCTACATTCAGGCTCAAAGAACACAAGTTCTTCATGTGGCTCTCTGACTCTTCAAGTGTTCAAAGCATGCGCCCAGATTGGTATTCCGGCACACTTAACAGCTGTGTTCATTATTAAAATCACCTGGAAGGGGCCTTTCCATCCTGGTTTCAGACAACTCTTCCAAATCTGCTTCTTGATCACCACCCAAACTCCAGGAATGAGGTTCTGGCACTGTTCTTAATGCAGGTCTAGTGTGACAGCTTCAACCCGGTGAGAAACAAAACACACCACATCATCCAATCCTTTGCAGTAATTGAGTATCATGCTATCTGTGATGCTCACAAGTGCATTTGCTGGCACAGCAGGCAGTCTCATTGTATTCCTCTTAAGATCTCATGAGGGGATAACCCGGTCTTTCTGTCTGGGATACTTTGGATACTCATTAACACCAAAGGTAAATAATTAAAATCACTTCAGTGATGTAGAAGGACAATTGTTTGCCAGTCAGCACTTTATGGTACCACTAAGCTGTGTGACGTTACCAGAAGCTTCAGATCGATACCTATCAGTAAGTTCCACAATCTAACTCCAGATAAACAGCATTTTGTATCTTGCTATTAACTCTCTCAAAAACAGTTTAGCTACAGTAAGACTGTTGTTTCTCCTTGTTGGGTAGGCTTCCACCCTCCTAGTGAACATGCACACTACAACCAGGACATATCTCAACCTATTGCAAACAAGCATCTCGATAAAGTCCTTCTGCATTCTGTTAAAGGTACCACCTGATCTTCCTATGTGACTCCGTGTGATGGGTAATCTTTTCCCTACATTAAATTGTTGACATGTTACACAACAATGGCACACTTCTTCTGCAGGCATCCTTCTGGGATTCAACCAATTTTGCCTGAACAACCTGACCATTGTACCTCTCCTTCCATGTGTGTATCCATGGAAGTGATGTATCATTGGAAACAGAAAGCTATCATGCCACACTGTTGTCTTATCAGTTGACATCCAGATGATATTTGCGTTTTTCTCACTACATGCTCTGATCCAAAAATGCTGCTCTGCTTCTGAAACATCTTTCTGTTCTCTTTTGAGTTCCTCCCATGTGTCAGCTACTGACATCAACATTGAAAAGATAGTGTCTTCTTCAGATACACGTGTGAAAACACCAACTCCATTAAATGTGCAGGCCACTAATGCACAATACCACGCAACTTCGTCAGCATATCTGTTCCCAAATGCAATGTAACCATTGCCACTTCGGTGAGCTGCACATTTAAATCAATCAATCAAGGTTTTTGTTAAGCACCACTAATCACCCGTGAGGGTCTCAAGGTGCTGGGGGGAGGGTCTGCAGTTCAGTTGAAAAGCCAGGTCTTGAGGTCCTTCCTGAATTGAGGCACTGACATTAATTGCTTGAGATGCAGAAGCGCGGAACTACCACAACTTTTGGGGGCAACTGGAGTACCTCAAACAAGTTCCTCGAATGCTCACCGTTTCGTATTGACGTTCCAGAGGATGTCATGAAACCTCTCTTTGACCATTATTGGCCACAGTCATGGACCACACCAAAGCTGTACTGAATATCTGCAAATATATTCACTTTCAATTGGGCTGTCAATCTGCAAGCTCTTGTAAGGGCAATCATTCTGCAGCTTTTGCTAAGGTAATACCTCAACGCCATGAAGCTTCTACAATATCATTAATAGTACAAGCAGCATAAGTTGCTCTTATGGTCCCTTCATTGTGTCCCAGACATGAACTATCGACAAAGAATATATAATCAGGGGTCTTTCAGGAGTATACCTTTATTTGTCTCGCCTTGGCTTGCTGCATACATTTGTGCAATCTAGACAATCAGAATCAGAATAAACTTTATTCAATATAAATAAATAGACCATAGAAGTACAATAAAAGAAATAAATGAAAATACAATTAATATCAAAGTGACTTTTAAAATACATTATATAGAAATTTCTCATTCAGTACTATCATGCCTGACGTACCCCTATCAATGACTTTCAAATAACAATGTTATATTTTAACTGAAAGTGAGAGGAAAGGGAGGCGGGCAAAATCCTCAACTAAGGGTCTGCTAACTGCTCCTGCCAACCTAATTGTCAAGTCCAATCTGATGTCTAGACAATCATGTTCAACTTCACAGCGTTCAGGAATTCAAAACTTTACATCTTTTCAAAGACACATTGTCAATAGGATTTGTTGTTCATATTTGGTAAGCCTATTTCGGGTCATGTGCTGGGTTTTAATTCAGGTGAGCAATATCTAAGGAAGGGACCATAACAGTTAAAGGATGTCCCATCACTATGCTCTCACTCCTTTTGATACAGACACCAGCAGTGTTGAGCGCTTTAAGGCAGCCATGCAGTCCTGCGGGTACATGGTCAAGGGTAGTAAAGAAATAAGCCACATGTCTTGAAGCATCTCCATGCATTTGAGTAAGCACTTAGAAAGTGCAGCCCTCCCTCTCAGTGCAAAACAATGTAAACATCTTATTGTTATCACGCATTCCTAGTGCCTGGGCAAAACAGAGACTTACCCTCAACTCTAGAAATGCCTTTTTAACAATTGCTGTCCCATAGAAACAGATCAAGCACATCTTTGTGTGTTAGCCTCAGTAAAGGCTTAGCCATTCGAGAAAATATAGGTATCCACTGCCTGCAGTGCCAATCATTCATAAAAACATCCTGACTTCTCTCTGTGTTCGAGGTGGATTCATGTGAAGAATCGCCTCCATGCTCTCTGGTGACACTATTCTCGCACCTTTCTCAATGGTATGTTCCAAGTACTGGACTTCTTTTTGACCTTATTGCAGTTTACCTGGAGACACTTTGGGGCTGATTCCGTTTGGGAAAAAAGCGTCCGTCCGAATCGTATCCGGAGGCCTCTCCGTACGAATCGTACCAGTCCGTCCGAATCACGTAGTAGGATCCGTATCTCGTCAATCCGTCTGAATCATCTCGAACTGTACGAATTGCAAGGAAGAAACCGTACGACACGGACCCATCCCTCAGCCCGACGCTGTTCAACGTCTATATGGCCCCCCTCGCACAAGTGGCCCGCCATCACAACCTCTACATCATCTCCTACGCTGACGACACCCAGCTCATCCTCTCCCTCACCAAGGACCCACACACTGCCAAAACAAACCTCCATGAGGGAATGAAGGCAGTCACCGACTGGATGAGGAGCAGCCGTCTGAAACTGAACTCGGACAAGACGGAGGTACTCATCCTCTGACCCACCCCCTCAGCATGGGACGACTCCTGGTGGCCGACCACACTGGGAACAGCACCGACACCCACCGACCATGCACGCAACCTAGGATTCATCCTCGACTCTTCCCTCTCCATGTCTAAGCAGGTCAATGCCGTCTCCTCCTCCTGCTACAACACCGTCCGCACGCTCCGGGAATAACGGTGACACAGGCCCTCGTCAGCAGCAGACTGGACAACGGCAACGCACTCTATGCAGGAATCCCAGCCAAACACCTTTGACAACTACAACGCATCCAAAACGCCTCCGCCCGACTGATCGTCAACGTCCCCACCGCAGCCACATCACCCCCCACCTGAGAGACCTACACTGGCTCCCCATCGACAAGAGGATCACCTTCAAGCTCCTCACCCACGCACACAAAGCACTCCACAACGCTGGACCAGCCTACCTGAACAGCAGACTCAGCTTCTACACCCCACCTGCTAGCTCCGCTCTGCCAGCCTCACCCTCGCCGCTGTCCCCCGCATCCAACGAACGACCTCTGGTGGCAGATCCTTCTCCTACCTCGCCGCCAAGACCTGGAACACCCTCCCTACCCACCTACGGCAGACCCAAGACCTACTTTCCTTCAGAAGACTCCTCAAGACCTGGCTCTTCGAGCAGTAGTGGCACCCCCCTCCCCTCAGCGCCTTGAGATCCTCACGGGTAAGTAGCACGCTTTACAAGTACTCTGATTGATTGATTGATTGACCCTCAGAGTGAACCGTACAATTCGTAAACATGCTGTACGCCCGACGAGTACAAACCGGACCGGGGTATGAGGACGCGATTTATACGGTCCATGTCAGGTAAGGCCGATTCGTACGGACAACCACACAATCACATACACACCGTATGGTGCGTACACCCCATGATCGCAGGGGTATGGTGCGTACCCCTGCAAACATGGGGTGTACGCATCGTACCACATCATGCTAGGGTGTACGCACCATACACCCAGCGATCATGGGGTATGGTGCGTACACCCCATGATCGCAGGGGTACGCACCGTACCCCTGCAGACATGGGGTATACGTACCGCACCCGGGGGGGGGGGTCCATCTCTGTTTCGAGGCAAACTCTGCTTCTCCGGAATGTTTTGGACTCCCGTAAAAAAAGTGTTGTACGGTGCGTACCCGACATGAATCGTACTTGCTGGGTTGGGGAAACCAGCTTCAAACTGTATGGATGTCACGTACAGCGAGTTCCGAGGGAGAATAGTACGGAGATTAGAGTCGGATGGTCTCTGTACGATTCGTATGGAGTCCTGCTCCTGGTACGAATCGTACTTCATCGTACGTACAGGGACGTTGCAGGGTACGATTCGTACGGGAAAAACGCTCCGTACGGCTATTCGGAGTGGTTTTTCCCAATTCGGAATCAGCCCCTTTGTGTCCATTCTGGGCCACATGTTTCAATAAAGCAATTGTATCATGGTTACAAGCTTCATGTGTCTCTCATGCCACAAGTAGGTCATCAATGTATTGCACAAGAACTGAGTTGAATGCCATCTATAATGACTCCAGATTCTATATCAAGATCGAGTTGAAAACAGAAGGACTCTCTGTTTACCCTTGTGGTACTCAGCACCATGACAAAACTCTCTCCTATATCAAAAAGGAAAATAGAAACTGTGAATCTTCATGCAATGGCACTGAGTAAAAAGCCAGGCAGAGGTCCACGACAGTAAACTACTCTGCAGTACATGGAATCTGCAAAATAATGGTGGCTAGATTCAGTACCATGGGACAACAACGTTATTACTCTTTGGGAGATCCTGCACAATCCTATATTCACCATTGGACTTCTGTAAACCCATGATGGGAGAGTTGTATATGCATATACTCCCAATGAGTTCATATAAAATCCTTTTTCTCAGCATACCTATGGGGACGGCTCCTGCAATTGTTTCTGATGTCATAATGTATGGTGGTGTACTTGGATACACCGCATTTCGTTTCAGTGTGACTATGACAGGTTCTACACATTTAATCAGTCTGATATCTTTCCCTGTGAAATCCCACACTTCTGGGATCACTGTATCTTTCAACAGTTTTCACTGGGAATAACCCTGTAGCTGTGTCTTGTCAAGCCACTTTCAATTCAACATATTCATCATGTGTTTGGAATTCTACACCATCTGGTGTACAATAAATTGTGCAATTTCACTTACACACCAAATCTCTTCCTAACAGATTTACGGAACTTGAATCACAAATAGCTAATTGGTGTTTTTCCTCAAATGGCCCTATTTTTACAGGGACTTCTTCTGAAACTTGGTTTGTGATCTGTTTATTTGAAACTCTTACAACTTAGATCTTCTTTCCGGAGAGGGATAGGTCTGGGACTTCCGCTGTTCTCATAGTGCATTTGGTAGCACCATGTCAATAAAGAATGACAAGGGATGGCCATATAGTTCTCTCTCCACAAATAATCTACTCTGGTCTATTTCTAAGACTGCGCCAAGCATGCAATCTTCCTCCCCATCAGGCACCGTCATTGAGATTTGTCGAAGCTGAAATCACAATTATCAAACACAGGAAACTGTTGAAGTCTGTTCTGATTATGGTTCTGGAATTGGTTTAAATTTGCTTTAGGCAACTGGTTCAAATTTAATATGGGGTTTCCCTTATTATTTGGGACCATCGGTTCTTGTGGAACTTTCATTGTTGGGACCTGTTTCTAAATTGGCACTTGCATTTGCTGAACTGGCATGTTTTGCATCTGCATTTGATTTCCTTCCTGCATTTGCATTTGCAAATTTCCATTTGCTCTGTCTGCTGAGGGATTAAGTCTGCACTACCGCTTCCAATGCCAAATCATTTTCTTCAGTGTTGCAACACTCATACCAGTATTCGGATCAACCAGAAAATCACTATGTATACCAAACTCCCCTTGAGTACCTTGTACTCCAGCTTGTCAAATAATGCCTTGCATAGCACCTTGATTTCCTGCAAAGGCCTGATTCTGAAAATCTTTCTGAGCAAACATTGACTGGGCTTACATAAACTCTACCTAGCTCATCACTACAATATTTTGCATATCTCAGGATTTCATGTACTAACTTTGTTTGTCAACAAAGTTTACTCTGCTGTATGTGCATACTTATTTCTAATCTTCACCCAATTACAAACTGGGACATGCAGGATCCCACATCACTATGTTTGGGATACGCTCTCCCAACTCCGTTGTTGAAACACCAGTAACAACTATTCATAGTAATCATGCTCCGATTCCTTTGGCTCTTGTGAGGTTCTTTTAAACTTAACCCAAACAATGTCTTTCGGAGGCACCTTGCCTTTCAGGAAAGTATCACTGCTTCATATTTCTCTATGACAACAGAAGATGGTGCATTCGTGTAACCATCTCTCGTTGGCTCTTTAAGTGGCCATTGTACAACAACCTTGCATTCAGCCCACAAATCATTTGGCATTACAATGTCAAAGAATGTATTCAAATTAATCCACAACACTTTTGAAAATTTTGACGAATCTGTCGATCTGATTTTACCACTGTACAGGCCTGTCTCAAAATTTGAAAAATTATTCGTAAATGTTTCAAGAACACCTCTGCTCCATGGTACATCATCATATTCTCTTTGTGCTATTTCCCTTAGAGGGTAAGCTGAAGCTCCCTCCTTATCCTGAGAACCTGTTGATGACTTTTTATTTTACTTCAATAGATGCTGGGTGCACTGCGTGATTCATAAATCTATTTTTTAAGGTTTACGTGCTCCTGGGTATCACTCCCCACTCAGGAGTGTCAAGATACTAGAATGATGAGCAGATCCAATAGTTTGGTCTGTCTCCCTGGGCACTGTGTTTGCTGAATACTCAGCAAACACGGTCCCCAGGGAGACAGACCAAACTATTGGACTTTTTATTTTATCCATCTACCTCTGATAGTTTCTTTTTTTTTCATGTGTCTTTGACCATTTACTTACAATTCTTTCGAAGTCACTATATTTACAAATGCATTTCACTAATTCATGTATGTGCAATTGCATTCCTAAATAATGCATTGTTTCAATAGCTTCATCATCCAAATTAACTCTGTAACTTCTCTGTAAAGGAAAACTTTTCGAAAGATCAACATCATATTTTCAAGCAAATCAGTTAACTTATCATGTCTAATTGCTGCACGTTTCATAATGTCTTTACTCAGGTGCATCAATTATTTTTCCTGATACTGGTTTAAATGTTCAAATTCTAAGCATCCCCTAATAACCTCCTCTAATTCCACTTTTATTTTTGGACACATCAAGTAGTCTCTTCCTTACAGGTTCTGGGGTAACATGTTGTTCTGTTCTCACTGTCTTTTACAAACCAGCAGCTTCCTCAAACCAAGGTGGAAAAATACAATCTTCAAATAAATTGGTCTCTCCCATGGCTATTGATGTCGTAAAGACAAACCTTCCCACTTTTCTCAGTGACTGAAGCATTTATTGTGGATTCCAGGCAACAATCAGTAAATTCTGTGATGTAGTAACAAACCCTGTTACTCTCCTAGTAGCTCCATGAACTGCTGCATTTGAAATGACACGAGCCAGACTAGTTATTGTTTGAGTCTCTAAAGGCTATACTGTCAAAACCCTAGTAATGAGTGCTGGTACAGTTACAATTGAAGCAGTAGCACCTAGAGGCATTACCATAGATATATTCTCAATTCATGCAAGCACTATACTTTTTTCAGTTCGAATCATATTCGGATCTACAGGAGCAGTAGCCACTGTTACATCAGTGGTTGAAATACTCTCAGCATTTATTACAGGGTTCACATAAGGGGGTAAACATGTGGCTAACCTTGCATTCAATATATCATACCCTGAATCACTATCAGTATCTGACTTTGTCTCATCATTGTTTTATTCTTTTTTTTATTTATCAAGTGTTTTGGTAGTAATAGCTGGGTATAGTCTAGTTCCCTTGACTATGGCTTTCCTCCATCTCTGTTGTTCCTGATCCCATCAAGCATCTGCATATTTACGCTAATTTAGTCTTCTTCTGCTATTTCTCTCTTTCCTATTTGGTGTCGTCATTTCCCACATATTTTATGCTTCGTACTGAGCAGGTTTGGGTGGTGGTTTCATTTCGTACAGCTTCTCTTCAAATTTGTCAAGCATTCTCAACTGAAATGACCATAACTTGGAAAAATCAATGGACCCTTTTTTCAGTGATCTTGTACCACTGACCAAGCCACAAACATATATGCAATCTCAATTTTGTTGTCATATAATGTGCAGGTGTACCCTCGAAAGGCAGCCTGCACCATCCCATATCGAAATTGTAACACCACCTCTCACAAAGTTCTTAAACCCTTTAAGACTTTTAATGCTTCTCAAAAAATTCAACAATAAATGATTTATTTCAGTAATACAATTCACATTCAATGTTTTGATTGTTTTCCATAATTGTCACATATTTTTCTCTAATCTTATCACAGTTTTAATTCTTGAAGGCTCATTAACCAGTCTAAGTGCAGTATTCATGCAACAACTGACCTATCTCAGTGCGGCGCTCTGTGTTGCCATCAACCAATCACAACACAACAATACACCAAACAACTAATCTCAGCACGGCACACCATGACATATAATAACACTCCTTGCAACGGTTCACCGTCCTTTACAGTTTTTCTCATACACACTATTCTACAATCTTAGTCAAACATAAATAAACAAATCTTAGTCTGCTTCACTAAAGAAAATGGAAAGGCAACTTAACAATCAAACTAATAAGGGTGTTATACCTCTCGACTTTTCACACAAAACGATTTTTCACACAAGTGAATGAAATTTCGACCAGCGGGAAATCACTTTAATCATTGTAGCTTCACCATTTGTGCAATTTCCTTCTGCCACCATCAATTACATCAATATCAATTCTTGTATAACGAAGTTACCAGGCATGAAATCTGCCTGTAACCTTATGGCAGTTAAACTACTGCATGAATAAGTTGTGCTCCTGGCACCGGGGGAAATGTCCCCTTTGTGCTCCATTTTTGTCCCTGATTTGGGATGTATTTCACTTGTTCAAAAAGTTTCTTCAAAAAATTCAAACTTGTGAAATCTATAAATGTAATTCATCTGAGTGACAATTTGATTCAAAGCATTCCAAATACATGCTGGATACACCTGGAATGCTTTGAATCAAATTGTCATTCAAATTAATTCAATTTGAAGAACCTAAGCTCGATTTTGCAAGTTTTAATTATTTGAAGAATCTACTTGAACAATTGAAATACATCCCAAAGCAAGGAAAAACGTGGTGCACAAAGGGGAGGCACCACCCCAGTGCAGAGAGCGAAACTTATTAATTTACTTATGCCTAGGATCTTAAGGCGATATCCTACTGCACACAATTAAACTCAAAAGTTGAAATTATCTTTAATCACGAACCAGGAGTGCATTACCTACCAATTGAGATAAACTACTGTCCCTTAGGCGGTAGCCTATACCGTCCTCCCCCTCCTGAATTTTATTCACATAAGGTTATAGGCAGATTTTACCCTGTTAACTTCAATATACAATAATAACAAAGACGAATAAATAAAGTACAAGGGATATGACCTACAAAAGGTCAAGGCCAAGAACCCATTGGGAAAAATGGCTGAAACAAGTCAACCACTTGTGCATGATGCAAAAGACGGGCAATGCCTCAATTCCTCTCTTCACATTGGAATTCACTTCTTGAGGATATGAGGTAATTTTATTTTCATGGCACAGATCCCACCAATATCTTCTTGCAGATACTTTCCCTCACGATGGAGATGTTACTCACCTGGAGAAGTGAGTACCCAGCGGAACCCAATGATAACGCTACCCAATAAGTGCCCCAGAGGATACTATATATACCACTTGAGGGTTTTTGTGCTAGCATTCGAGAGACTCTGGTATTAACACTGGCGCAGTTTACTTTTCATTTGATTTATGAAAGTACAAAAATATAGCGACAGTCCTATCAGTGTCACTGCAACTATGCGATTCACCAGCCTGGTTTCAACAAAAACAATTCTACCTTAAGTGGATCAAAAGCTACTAAATTACAAAATCACGCAACCCAAATGTGTTTATTCAACCCACGTAGATCAACACAAATTCTGATTTCCCTTCCACCATTCCTTTTGGGTCAAAACTATGGGCGCAAGCCACTCTGAGTACTCTATTTCTTCAATCACTCCTTGCTCCAACAATGTATAGAGTTCTCATTCGAGAGAGTCTAACATCAAATGAGGAACTTTCCTAATATTTGACATGATCGGCACTTAACCATTCTTCAACACAAGCTTATGCTCAAAATTCCTAAGTAGTCCCAGCTCACTAACAAACACGTTAGGACATTTTGAGCATATTTCATCAGGCAAACTATCTGCTGACAACAACTGCACTGTTTCTTGAGTACTGGGATTCAGAGCTATCCCCATGTCTCTCCGATGTCTCCAATTGAACAGATTGTCACTCCTCCTGGCCACATATACTTTCCCCACAGTTTTGTGGTCAGAAAACTGAATCTTGATTACTGGATATCCAAGGACATCTACCTTCATTCCCCCATATCCCTCCGGATTGATATCTGGTAGCTCAAACTTGTCCATATTCAACACTGCTTCCCAATTTTTTCCATCTACAATAATTTCACACTCTGGTATTTCCAAGGGATCACCACCAACCAATCCATCATCCATCAAACTCAAAACACATGTTTTTCTACACAGTTCACCCGTTGTGTTTTAGCCCCACAACACACACAAGCATAATATCCTTTCTTGCCGCATTCTTTACAAATGGTATGCCTTGCAAAATATCGGGGACTAATGGAACGGTTATGTTCACTGCCACATCTATAATGTTTTATATCAAAACCCAAGATTCATATCCTCACTGTGAAAAGATGTACTAGATTCCAGATTACAAATTCTTATCAACATCTCTAGTCTTAGTATCTGGATGCCTGTCAACCTCTCTATCCATATATAACATTCTATTCTTCTGGATAGTTCCATCAATTTCATGAGTATATTTCTTCTCTCATCTCACGCACCACATACTGGTATTCTCTATGCTATCTACTATAGCCATGCCTCTTTCAAATCAGGTTGTTTTGTGAGCAGTCTTTCCTGGACCTTGATACTATTGGTACATGTAACAATTTGATGTTTAACCAAAGAGTCAGTAAGTTGTGAAGCCAAATATTTCTCAGGCAACATCACCAACATATCGTACAAATAGTGTGGCTCACCCTCCACTTGACCAATAACAATCTCACCCAAACTCTCAGACACATTTCTGGCCTCAATTTCTCAAATTATGCAACAATATAGCTTGGTTCCTTATTGCATAAACCTTTTTGCCTCCAATTGCAAGTAAATAAGAGTAAAAAAACTGTTCCATCTCTCCCGCAGTAAGATAGGTTCACCTTTGTCAGACAGAAATTGAGGGGGCTGAGACATATTGGCAACCACCAAGATGGCCCTTGGTTAATTAAATATGGCAGTTGCTGTATAAAGGTATATGCTGTATAATCTGTACTGTTACTTGTATATCCATTTAACAAGGTATGCATGGTGATAAATTGTAAATACTATAATATCTCTGCTCTGGTAAGTCAAACTGTCCCAAATGTGGTGCTGCCCGGTCACACAACGTCTCACAAAATGCATTGTAATGGTGCCAATAAAATCCTACACATAATATCATAGAAAACAACTACTATGCCCCAAATATGCGCACTGTTAAATCGTCCGTCACAGTGTTTCCAAGGGTATATCTTCTCCCAGGTTAGATAACACCTGTTAGCCTTGCATTTATCTGTCACATGAGAAAGCTGGTGGTCTTGCGACTGTCCCCAGCAGACCTTCGCCACCAGTGTTAAATTCCAAAAGACTCCATTGTAGGTTTCATTCTGGATTTATGTGTTGTATACAGCAATAGACCACCGACCTGCAGTGCCAGCTCCAAAGTCAGCAAAATTACTGACACTAATTCAAACTTCAGAACATAGCCAGCGAACAGAGCGCGTTTTGCTGTCATGGATGACAGGTAACATTCCACTAACTTTGCAACCTACGCCACCACAGTCCCATATCATAATGTACATTATAAATCTGTTCAATATCGAAATAAGTTACTTTGAAATAAACAATGATTAACAGTGTTTCCCTGCCAGAATCAGAGCGACCGATTCTCAATGGCACTCTCCGAGAACCCTTTCTCCATAGGTCCAGTAAGCTTCTTGCACCACAGGAACTCAGATGATCTAAAATACTGCCCATGTTTCAACCCAGCACAAACCATCCCAAAGGAGAGCAGCTTAAAGTTAAGAGTAAGGAGCTTTCTCTGAAATTCAGTCTGCATCTTAGTCCGCAAACAAAACCAATATAAAACAAATGTTGGGCATGAGTGTGCAGTGCAAATCCACAGACTCTGTGATAGTGTGGCAGAGGTTGGCTTTAATGCAACAGGTTTACATTACAAACAAAGTCTCCAGGCAAATCGCCATATACGCTACTGCCACTTCACTATACATCATTAGTCACTTATCTCTGCACCTCCCCATCCCTAAACGCCATCCCAAAAACCTCTGAAGTAAACTGCCTGCCATGGTACCTCTAACTTTCCTTGTGAACTTTATTAAATGCAACTTCCTGGCTTCTGAAAACTGGCTACCTACCCCTTCCTCCTTTTAAGCTGCTTGACCTACCCCAAAAGGCAATTCTAATGTTATGTAGCCTCAAACATCTCATTCAAATGCATGCAACACTTGCCCAACAGCCAAAACCAATTGCAATCCTCTCACCAACTAGTGCACCAGACCCATGTAAGCCGGTTACCATTTGACACCCATCAACCCCCAATAAGAGGGTGGGCGAAGTAGTTCAAAATGACACCTTCGTCCTAGTCCAAGCTACCTTGTCACCTTTCCTAGAAGGAATGACGTGCTGGCTAACAGCTCCCAGGATGCCTCATCCCCACTACTCTGGATTCTCTGCCTGTCCAATCACGGGGCAGTCCTTCTGGACTACTCCCATGCCCAAAACACCCAGGGAGCATATCTCTCCCTGGTAAACTCCCCCTCCCCTCCCCCAAGCCTGCATTGTCAAATTTAGTAGGTCTGCCATAAACGATAAGTCACGCAAATACACATATGCATATAAATGCTGTTTGCACATTTTAGCAGAATGAAGCCAGAGCTACTGGATTTGTCAATGTTTATTTGAATTGAGTGAAGAGAGCAAGACAGATGAATGTTGTGTGTGTATGTATTGTATAATTAAAGTTTTTCTTTGGATACAGTTATAATATAAAGCTACAATGTTTTCCAACTTTAAGATAGAGACTGTAAATTACCAACTCTATGCTGGAAATGTTATTTTTGAGTGCCTACTTGCCACAAAATTATTTTGTAAAAGCTTCAACCTTTTGCTTTCAGTCAATAGACTATTTTCTAAATTATGTGAATTACTTGTTACATGCTGCATGCTCACGTACATTTACAAATAAAAAAATATTTTCTTATGGGACACTGTATATGAGATAGGACTCTCATAACTCGTCCTTTTTGTGTTCGCAGCTTTTATTTTACTGCCATCTAGTGTGCAGTTCTGTGCAGCATTATGCCAAAAATATCCTAACCAGCCTAATTTACATTGTATGTGAAATAAACAATGCATTTGCAAACTTTCAGATATTGTGTTCTTCTCTAACATTACCCCAATGCTCTAGTGTACACCAAGAAACAATCTTACCTTACAGAATCTAGAATGAAAATTCGAAAACAAAGTGAGAACATTATTAATGAGAAACTTACATTGAAAAACCTTTAGTATAATAAATACATATTTTAAAAGGGAAATGCATAAAGATTTGTGAGATTTTTTCTTCACATTTAACAGTTCTAACAATTTCCATGAAACCGTAAAACTGCATTGCTTTCCCATAACGCCTTATTGTAAATTTATACATACACATAAACATAACACTAATCCAAGGCAAATAACTAACCTTTACCACAATTGCAGATTAAGGGCTTTTCATGGTTCTATCCAAAAGCCAAAACTCTGGGGCATATTATCAAGGGGGTTTATCTCCGCTTTTTTGGCTTTAAAAGCCAAGAAAGCGGAGATAAAATTATCTCCCTATTACCTAGCTGTCGCTAACACCAGTTAGCGACAGCTAGTAGGAGATAGCGACCATCTTGGGGCCCACTTTGCATGTCAGTGAAATTTATCACTAATGAGATGCAAAGTGGGCGTGCCAAAATGTTAGCGACTGAAAACAGTCGCTAACATCGCTATCTCCTATTACCAACTTTTGGAGATATTCGCGCTAAGCGGGAATATCTCCAAAAGCTAACACCTGCCCCTGAGCAGTTCTTAGCCATGTTATCCAATGGGAGGTGGATAACATGGCTAAGAGCATTAGCTCGCTAATGCATGAATATCGCAGACTTTTCTGCGATATTCATGCTTTGCGGCGATTTTTACCGCATTTGCGTTAAACCTTGGTAATACCAAGGTTTATTTGCGGTACAAATCGCCGCAGCGCTGCGGTAAATTTTTGTCTCTAACCAAACAATAGCGATAATTATCGCTATTGCTTGGTAATATGCCCCTCTATCATTAACCCAACCCTAGCCTTCACTCTTAACCGTACTGTAACCCTTACTTAATGGCACACCCTTAATCTACCCCCAACCCTACTTCTATTCTTCTTTTCCGTTGCCTTAATCCATAAAAAAATGTAAACATCTGACATTCTATTTCCTTATTTGTCACTTCATGTCTTCTCATTTCATGCTTTCTCAGTTTTTGATTCTCTTTACATACTACCACATTCCAACCAGTTACAAAATAATTTCAGATTACAGCATAAAAAAAGAGACCACTAGGCCAACACAAAAATGTGCAAACCTACTTCATGTTGGGGCAGTGAAACAGAGAGTGTGTATTCCATTCAATTAATGACAATTTGTATAATACAGAGCTACTTCCAAGTAGCTGTCCCAGTGCTGGCAGAAAGCACATGAGAGTAAAAATAAACTAATAGTACATAACCATAAGAAGTGTCAAACAAAAAGGTTTTAAGATTGAGTCTTAAGACTGATTCAAAAGGGCGGCAGCGCAGACTGAGCGGCACTGTGTTCCACAGTTTGGAAGCCAGATACGTGAAGGAGGGTCCGCCTCATCTGGCTTTAAGTTTGCAGCGAACATACAGTACCTTGAGGGTGTTAGACCTCAGAACTCTGGACTGGGAGTAATTGTAGAGGATTTTAAATTGTAGTGACCTTTGTGATTTGGATACATCACAGTAGGCACAAGATAAGAACTCTTTTTGGTAAAAGACTGCTCTTTTCTTTAAGCTGATTCAACAAAAAGCCTCTGCGCGCTCCCCCTATAATGGGGACTTGTGCTCATATTCCAGGGAACACTGTGAAGGGTGTTGTCTAATTTACTTTGCTGTGGTTGGCTGTTGAAATAGGGTCTGAAATCTTTCACTTTTCTTTACTCTTCCATTTTAAAATGGCGACAAAATTCACTTCTTTGTTCCCATGGTATTGATCTGATGAGGTTTAGGTTCAGGCAGAAGACCTAAGGCGCGTAACACTGTGACAGAAGGCACGCGCTGGTACAGATGCACATACACACTAGAAGTGAGCTCCAGACTGCTGCCTGAGTGTATTGTAACATGCCAATCTCTCATGCAGAGTAAGGCACAGTGAGAGTCTAAGGGCCAGATGTAGGTAGCCCTTTACCGATCGGAATCGGCCGAAAATACCGATTTTTGGCCGTTTCCGATCGGTAAAGGGCTAGGGAGATGTAGGTGCACATATTCGGTAATTTTACCGAATCGGTAATAAGTACCGATTCGGTAATAATTACCGAATCGGTAATATTTACCGATTCGGTAATATTTACCGATTCGGTAAAATTACCGAAAATGCTATGTGAGTAGCCAATTTTCCATTGGCACATGGCTTACAGAATCGGTATTTTACCATGGAATACAAATCCATGGTAAAATACCGATTCCTGTGTACATGCACATCTGTGCATGTACACATGTGCCATGTGACAGACAGACGTGCCCTTAGGGCATGTCTGTGTGCCACATTGCACACATGCCCGTTTTGGGGGTGCTAGAGGGTGTCAAAGTGACACCCCCTGCACCCTTGTGAATTCATTAATTACCGATTCGGTAAATACCGAATCGGTAATGCCTAATCATTCCTATGGGCTTCAAAGCCCATAGGAATGAATGGGCATTACCGATTCGGTATTTACCGAATCGGTAATTAATGAATTGTTAAGGATTCGGTAACGAATCCAGATGTTGGGACCTACATCCCATTTACCGATTTTGAAATACCGAATCGGTAAAATTCGGTATTTCAAAATCGGTGAATGGGATTTACCTTCATCGGGCCCTAAATTATCTACTTGGTGGGCTACTTCTAGAGCAGCATGGATCATTGGCATTTTCTGATGGTTCTGTAGTTTTTTAAGTCCTACTACTGCCTGGGGTCAGCATTCACCACAACTCTGGAGAACACATAGACGAAGACTTCAATATTGGGACACTCACACAGGCTTTTTGTTGGTGCAAAGTGAGCTCAAACTCCTGTAGGGGTGTATGGGTACTTCAGGGCCACTTGTAAATGTAACGCATCAGTGATGTTCAGTGCCCTGTGAGGTCCACCAGCAATGTCCTTAAAGTACTTTAGAACATGTTTGTAGCTGAGGATGCCCCATACCTAAATCTGTTGCAACTTTCTTACATTACATGTTTTGAAAATGTGAATATATATCTGAATTGATGCAACTGGGGATATCCAGCATTGTTAATGTTAATGTTAATGTTAATGTTATGAGGGTATTTTTATAGCGCACGGCTACTCCGAGGAGTGTCCCGGCACTGGAGGAAACCTCACAGATCCAGGGTGGAGGAAGGGACGAGCGAGAGAGCGTAGCTCAAAGGGGGCGGTTTATTGCGTGAAGAGCAGGGTCTTCAGATGTTTCCTGAATGCCAGCCGATTGGAGCAAGATCTGAGAGCAAGATCTGAGAGAAAGAGGAAGAGCGTTCCACAGCCGGGGGGCAAGATGTTTAAATGAGCGGCCCCCACAGCGAGCACGTCGGATCACAGGAGTGACTGCCCTGGCCTGGGTCGAGGAGCGTAGGGATCTAGAAGGATGATAGAAGCTGATCCATTTCTGGAGATAGCGGGCACCTGTACGGTGAAGGGCTTTGAAGGTGATGGTCAGGGCCTTGAAAGTGATCCGCTTCTTAATGGGCAGCCAGTGAAGAGTTCTAAGGAGTTCACTGGCCCTGGCTCTCCTAGTGAGCCCGAAAATGGCCCAGGCCGCAGAGTTTTGCACCACCTGGAGACGCGCGAGGAGGTAGTCCGGAAGGCCTAGGTACAGGACGTTGGAGTAGTCTAGGCGAGAGCCAATCAAGGCCTGCACCGTGGTCTTTTTGTGCTCTAAGGATAAGAGCAGCAGGAACTTCCTCAGCATCTTTAGGATCGCAAAGCACCTGCCGGCCAGGCCCGACACCTGGGCCTTGAAAGAGAGGCTGTTGTCAACCTGGATACCCCGATTTTTAGCAGCCCCAGAATCGCTGGCAGGAGGGAACATGGCGGCAGGCCACCACTCTTTCCATCTGGGGTCTGCGGGGCAGCCGAAAAAAAGCACTTCGGACTTGTCGGAGTTGCACTTGAGGCTGTTCCGACTGAACCAGTCAAACACAGCCCCAAGGCAGCCCCGAATAGACGCCCCGTCGAAGTCGTGACCCCTGTCTCAGGTGACCAGGAGTTGTGTGTCGTCCGCATACGACACGATCTGGGCCCCAAAATCCTCCGCTAGTGCCGCCAGAGGGGTCCTATAAATGTTGAAGAGCGAAGGGCTCAAAATTGAGCCCTGCGGAACTCCGACCTCCAGAGGCGGCATCGCAGCAGAAAAAGGTGGGGCCCAGATAGTTTGCTGACGGTTGGAGAGGAAAGACCTAAACCATCTGAACACCGTCCCCCTTAGACCAACCTCCCGGAGTCTAGAAAGGAGGCGGTCGTGGGGGACGGTGTCGAAGGCTGCGGACAGGTCAAGCATCACCAGCATGGCTTTTCCACCCCTGTCCAAGGTTCCTTTGATCGCTTCGTTGACCTCAAGCAAAACTGTTTCAGTGCTCAAATTAGAGTGGAAACCAGACTGTGATTTGTGTAATATATCATTTGTCTCTAGAAAGTAGGACAGGGTAGTATGGACGTGTTTTTCGACCACTTTCGCAAGTGCTGGCAGGAGGGAAATTGGTCGGTAGTTGGCATGAGATTCGGGGTTCAGGTTCAGGCATTGAGGTCTAACTGGGTCTAACTGAAATTAAAAAAACACCTGGCTCCACTCATGTAAGATACTATTGCATTAACTCTGTGGTTTATGAGTCTTTCTCTGTTTTTGCGACGTGGTTTAACAGGCATATATTATGACTGTCCGATTTCTATAGTGAAATAGTCTATAAGAATATTTTGTGTTGAGGTAAGCCAGACCTTTAACCACGTTCCTCTGAGAATTCTGCCAAATCTTCTATTAGTTTGCTCCACATTCTGAACTATGCCAAAGTCAAAGTCAAAAGATTTTATTTGTGTTGGTACTCAACCGAGGACCACAAATATAACATAAGATAAAAGGTAAACTTTACATAAAGTAGGTACACAATAATCAATATAAAACTAACATGGATTTAAAAAATTTGTACAAATTATAACATACATATTCATTTGGGGGATTTATGGCCATTGTAAGAAAATCTTTTTCCTTGATTAGCCTGCAAGATCTGTAAATCGGTGAAATATACCGGGCGCGAGCTGCTACCACCTTAGAGTTAGGACAAATGAACATTAAGTGCTCCACAGTCTGCTCACCCCCTAGACATAACATGCATAAGTTGGAGCGATCTCCGGGTAACCATTTTGTTCTATAGACTTGAACAGGTAAAATCCCAGCTCGGTACATGAAAATTACCCTCCTTGCACTATGAGAGAGACAGAAAGAGATATATGGCTGTATATGTTTATACTCAATTACTGTTGTAAATGGCTTGAATGTTTTTAGCCTATAGCTATGAGCATAGTCCAAATCATAACTTAACCTTGGTGTAAAAGATTTAAGGAATAATTTCAATTGTGAAGTGGACCAAGTCTGTAGGATTTCACTCGAAATTTCAGCCATTTGGAACGCCGCAGACATGTTCACTAAGAAAGTATGTTTAACGATATCTGTGCCAAAAGTCTCTTTTTGTAACAAAAACCGAAGAGTTCCCTCCGTAGCATGGAGTAGCTGGTAGGCCCATCTAATTATGTTCGCCACGGCCGTGGCAAAAGCACTAGTGATTCCAAATTCCAGCCGTAGGACCTGAACTGGAGTGGCAGTTGGGACCTTCATTATTTTTTTCAGGATTTTACCCTCCTGACGGTCCATGAAGCCCCATTGTTGGATTGGAATACATTCCGTAGCGTAAGACAAGACCGCTGGTATTTTAGCTTTGTAAATTTTGATTAGAGAGGAAAAATGTCTGCTCCCCGTGGCGTTATATAATCTCGTTAGAGCACCTGCGTGTATTTCAGATTTATTCATTAGCTTATCGATGTGTTGTGTATTTGTTAGATTCTTGGTGAGAATCCTGCCCAGGTAGATATATTCTTTCTCTTCGTCGATTTTTTCCTCACCTAGCTTCCAAATATATTTGGCACTTTTCTTCCTCCCAGAAAAGGCTACAACTTTGGTTTTTCTTACATTCGGTATTAAATAATTGTCATTTGAATATTTAAACAGAATATCCAGAGTTTTTTGGAGGCCGTATGGAGTAAGATCGAAGAGGACTATATCGTCCGCATAGAGCAACTGGTGAACTCTTTGTTGGTTAATTTTTGGGGGCAGACTTGAGCCCTTTTGCAGTTGTATTGGCAAATCGCTGAGATATAGCGAGAACAACATGGGTGCAAGTAGACAACCCTGTTTAAGTCCGTTATCGGTGTCTATTGTTTTCGTTAGTCCTTTTTGGCCCCCCATTTGCACACGGCACCATGTCGTTGTATGGAGACTTATTATTGCCTGTAGCAAATGCTCGTTAATTCCCAGGCTCCTCAATTTTTTCCATAGAGTAGGACGATCCACACGGTCAAATGCGGTTGAATAATCTATAAAAGCCATGTAGACCGTCTGTTTTCTTGTTGTGACGTATTTGTCCAGAAAGAACTGGATTATTGCAATATTGTCCGTGACAGAGTGTTTGGGTCTGAAACCTGCCTGGAACATAGGGATCAGACCCATCGAAAAGGCCCAGTTTTTTAATTGCAAAAATATCTCTGCCGCGAAGATTTTTCCGGTGGCGTCCATCAGGGCTATCTGGCGGTAGTTGCCTGCTACCTTTTTACAACCTTTTTTGTGGATAGGAATTATAGTGCTCCCTTGCCATGACTTGGGAACCTGACCAGTGGAAAAAATATGGTTGAAAAGTGGAGTTAGAAAAAGGCTCCATTCCCTGGAATTTATTTGTAGGGCCTTTATAGGGATTTGGTCTGGACCAAAGGCTCCTGAGCTTCTTGCCCTCCGAATATGTGTTTCAACCATTATAGTTGTAGTTTTCGGGATTGTTTTTTCCATAGATTTTTCCTTTACCTTATCTGGACTGTTTGTCAGTAATATGTCTTCGTTTTTTTTGTACAGTTCTGTCAGGTAAATTTCCCACTCTTTCGGAGGAACAGGTACTGCGTGTAATTTCTTTTTTGTCCCAGATATCTTAGCTATTATAGACCAATACGTTCTTTGGTTTGGTTCTTTGGCAGCGTTTTGTAATTCAACCCAGTTTCGGTCTTCAAAGGATTTTCTCTCGCGTATTTTTTCTCTCTTGAGTTGGTTTTTCAATTTATTTATTTCTTTCTTTTTAGTAGGAGAGAAATGTAAGTATTGCGCGCGTATCAATTTGTTTAGGGTTTTCTTTGTCAATGAATTCCCTGTTTTGTTGTTATTTTTTCTTTTTGGAATTGTATCAGTTCTTTGAAGATTCCTTTCGGTTATTACCTCCTTGAGCTCGATGAGCATGGTCTCGAAGTTTTCGATAGGGTCTTCTGAGTATTGATTCCTTAAAAACTGTTGTTGATCGACCAAGTTTGTTATTTTACTCAACGAGGTGGGGTTCCAGAAGATTCGTCTCTGGTCGCTGCTTACCAAAGTTTCCTTTCTATCAAGGGTCATCAAGCCTTCTTCTTCAGACAGAGCCGACCAATTGGTAACTAGTTGCAGGACGGCATGATCGCTCTCTGGGGTAAAATTGGAACACAGATGGGACATTGTTTCAAGCTGGTCTTTACCACAGATGATATAGTCTATTATAGATGGTCTCCCATTTCCTTGTCTTGTATACCCTGCCGGGATATCGCCTTCCACATTCCCGTTAAGAATTGTTCCGTTTATGGCAAGCAATACAGATAACAGTGTTTTCCCTCTTTTATTGGATCGAATATCGTTGGGGAATTGGGGGATTACGTGTTCCAGGCGTTCTTCTTCCAGGATTTTTCCCCATTTTTTTATTTCTGTATTAGAAATTTTCCCATTAAAATCTCCCATAATTAAATAGGGTAAAGATGTGTGGGCTTCAATTATTTGTATGATAATTTGCAGGGTATCGTCATTTAAGCTGTCGTGGTTTTTTCCTGGAGGAGCATATACGTTGAAAAGCAATGTTGGTTTGGTTATCGTCAGATTGGAGGCTTTCAGAGACAGTTTCATACATTGCACGTTCTCACTGCTGGTTTCCACTATCTCTTGTGCCCACGAGTAGTCCTCTCTCAATAAAAAAGCCAGTCCCCCTTTGGCATGGCCCCGGTTAGAGGCTTTCGCATTTATATTATACACATAGTAACCTTTTTGTGAGAAGGGTTCTGTTGCCCAGGTTTCCTGCAAGGTCAGTATGTCGGGCTGGTTTCTGAGGACTTCCTTCATTTTTATGTTTGTTCTTCCAGCGATGTTCCACGAAATGATCTTTAGACCTTGGTTAAACGGGGTGCTTTTGGTGGGTAAAACCTTTCTTATAGTTTAAAATCCCTGGTAGCCAGGTCCATGAGTTCACCATCTTATTTTCTGCGTGTTCTTCCTTTGGTTCCATATGCCACACTTCCCTTTCCCCTTTTTTTACTCGAATTCTTAGTATCTCTTCTCCCTGTTCTATATCTCTGTTTTGCATACCCTCAAGTTGTCTTAAGGTCCCCGAGGGTCTTTGCCCCTCTTTCAATTGAAGTGAAGAAAAGAGAGTCGTATTACTATTAAAGGTTGGTTGTTCTTTATTTCCTTTATACTCCGGTTTCTCTATGATGTCATAACCAAAACGGTATATTATCTCTTTTTCTTTCAAAATGATACTTGGTATCACTGGAGACCAAAATGAGACTATTGCGATTTTACTTTGACCTCGCGTTGGAAGTGATACTAGGTCAATGTCGCTGCTAGTCATGGATTGAAGAGGTTTTATGTTTTGTAAGAGGTGTAGAATCCTGCTTCTGTTAAGAGAGATATTGTCAGTGGGAAATAGTTCTTCAAATTGAAGTACCTTAGTTTGTGTGGCATTCCAGCAGTAGTTTTCTTTTTCAGAAAAGAGTTTCACAGTGTTTTCTTCTGTTGTCGTAGTAACCAAATTTACTGGGAGATATACCTCCGCCCTTGGGTTCAAGGCTTTCTTGCTATCTGTTGTTGTTCTTTTGGGGGATTCTTCTTTTTTACTCCTTCGCGGAGTACTTTTCTCGTCGTCTTTTGCTTGTAGATCTTTTTGTGGTATTGTATTTTTTTGGAATTTTAATGTTCGTGCTTGCTTTTTTTGAATCCTTCTCATAGGTTTTTTCTTCCTTTTATTTTTCTTAAGCGTATCATCCTTAGTAGAGTTAGGTGTCATTTCTCCTGAGGATTTTTCTGATTTGACATCTACCTTTGATTCCTCGCCTTCTTTTGCAGATTCCTTGTCAGGTCTTCCCCTTCCCGTTTTTTTGTTGAATATCGGGTATTGTTTTTCCTTTTTTGGGGGATTTTCTCTAAACAGACGTTTCAGAGAGAATAGAGTGGATTCATTGAGATGGTCATTCTTTCTCATGTTATCGGTTGATTTGAAATTATCATCTGTTGTCTGAGTAGATGAATGACAGAAGATTTGCTTATTTTCATTTGGTTGTTGATTGTTATCATCTAGACTTCCTTCTGTGTTTTTTGAGGACTCTTTTTTCCTTTTCTCTTCAACTAAAAACTTCAAAATGCCGATTTGTACATCCAAAGTTTGATCAGAGTTTTCAAGGATGTTTCCTAGGAAGGAGAGAACTGATTCGAGAATTTCTTGTAATGTGAAGAGAGCCTTAGATATGGGAATAGCCGATTTTTCAAGGTTATTGCTTTCTATTAAAAAAGGATCTAAAGAGGATTCTTGTTTATGTAGAGAGAGTTTTTTTGCGACTGTGTTTGTTAACTTTAACTCTGGGCTGTTTTCTCCATCTTTTTGGTTGAGTAAACATGAGTCTTTTTGTGTTTGAGGGCTCCCGTTACCCTTTATCATGAAAATTTCAGAGATCAGACTTTTTTGTTCTGCTGTATAGTTTAAGATACTCAAGTCGTCTGGTTTGGGTACACCCTCATGGTTTTTTATAGGCGTTGATGATTTCACCGCACTAGTATTTGAATTTTCGGGTTGTTGATCTCTTATTGTGTGTGTAGACTTATTATTGTTAAACACAGTGTCGCTGACATTATGAGACAGATGGGGGGATGCCGATAGGCAAGATCTATCGTCCAAGTTTCCTGGTGTTTTATTTTCGAAAGCAGACGTTGTTTTTTCCGGTTTCTTTTTTGCCGACAATGACGAGAAATATTCACTGATTGCTGGGGTCAAGCTGCTGCGACCAGCTTTAATTCCGTTGTCAGTGGATTTTCTAACGGCTTCCTCGGTTCCCATTCGCTTCATAAAAATTGTTCGGGAACGTAGTTTCTTGAGACCCATTTTTTGTTTATAAAGAGGTTGCCACTAGTATCGCAACTCTGGACGTAGGGAGACGTAAAAAGAGGCCGTAATCTTTCTTTAAGAGTATGGCTCTACGGTGATCACTTTTTGATGTTTACTAAGGCGTGGATGTTAAAGGGTTGGCCCGTCCCGTCCTCGGTCGTCCCCGGACGGCCACAGACGGCCCGCCCTTTGCCCGGGCTTCGCCCGGCGTCCCGCTCGCGTCCCGCGTAGCGTGGAGGGTGTGTCTTAAGTAGGAGCAGGGGGCGGGAAGAGACTCCAGGTGCGCTCAGGTCTCCACGCGCAGTACCCTGGGTCTCGCAGTCCCGTCCCCTGTCAGGCAGCCTCCGACGAGTGAAGGTGACGGAGCCTGTCTCCTTAGATTCCTGGAACAACAGGCAGCAGATGATCAGTGGGCTAGAGAGGATTCTACAACACAAGCGCACAGAAGCAGCTACGAGCGGCACCCGCGAAGCGGGGGCCGCGAGCTGTTGTAGCGCTTTCGTCCAATCAGATGTCCGCAGGCAATCAGTAGAGGCGGAGCAGGGGCGGGAAGAGACTCCAGGTGCGCTCAGGTCTCCACGCGCAGTACCCTGGGTCTCGCAGTCCCGTCCCCTGTCAGGCAGCCTCCGACGAGTGAAGGTGACGGAGCCTGTCTCCTTAGATTCCTGGAACAACAGGCAGCAGATGATCAGTGGGCTAGAGAGGATTCTACAACACAAGCGCACAGAAGCAGCTACGAGCGGCACCCGCGAAGCGGGGGCCGCGAGCTGTTGTAGCGCTTTCGTCCAATCAGATGTCCGCAGGCAATCAGTAGAGGCGGAGCAGGGGCGGGAAGAGACTCCAGGTGCGCTCAGGTCTCCACGCGCAGTACCCTGGGTCTCGCAGTCCCGTCCCCTGTCAGGCAGCCTCCGACGAGTGAAGGTGACGGAGCCTGTCTCCTTAGATTCCTGGAACAACAGGCAGCAGATGATCAGTGGGCTAGAGAGGATTCTACAACACAAGCGCACAGAAGCAGCTACGAGCGGCACCCGCGAAGCGGGGGCCGCGAGCTGTTGTAGCGCTTTCGTCCAATCAGATGTCCGCAGGCAATCAGTAGAGGCGGAGCAGGGGCGGGAAGAGACTCCAGGTGCGCTCAGGTCTCCACGCGCAGTACCCTGGGTCTCGCAGTCCCGTCCCCTGTCAGGCAGCCTCCGACGAGTGAAGGTGACGGAGCCTGTCTCCTTAGATTCCTGGAACAACAGGCAGCAGATGATCAGTGGGCTAGAGAGGATTCTACAACACAAGCGCACAGAAGCAGCTACGAGCGGCACCCGCGAAGCGGGGGCCGCGAGCTGTTGTAGCGCTTTCGTCCAATCAGATGTCCGCAGGCAATCAGTAGAGGCGGAGCAGGGGCGGGAAGAGACTCCAGGTGCGCTCAGGTCTCCACGCGCAGTACCCTGGGTCTCGCAGTCCCGTCCCCTGTCAGGCAGCCTCCGACGAGTGAAGGTGACGGAGCCTGTCTCCTTAGATTCCTGGAACAACAGGCAGCAGATGATCAGTGGGCTAGAGAGGATTCTACAACACAAGCGCACAGAAGCAGCTACGAGCGGCACCCGCGAAGCGGGGGCCGCGAGCTGTTGTAGCGCTTTCGTCCAATCAGATGTCCGCAGGCAATCAGTAGAGGCGGAGCAGGGGCGGGAAGAGACTCCAGGTGCGCTCAGGTCTCCACGCGCAGTACCCTGGGTCTCGCAGTCCCGTCCCCTGTCAGGCAGCCTCCGACGAGTGAAGGTGACGGAGCCTGTCTCCTTAGATTCCTGGAACAACAGGCAGCAGATGATCAGTGGGCTAGAGAGGATTCTACAACACAAGCGCACAGAAGCAGCTACGAGCGGCACCCGCGAAGCGGGGGCCGCGAGCTGTTGTAGCGCTTTCGTCCAATCAGATGTCCGCAGGCAATCAGTAGAGGCGGAGCAGGGGCGGGAAGAGACTCCAGGTGCGCTCAGGTCTCCACGCGCAGTACCCTGGGTCTCGCAGTCCCGTCCCCTGTCAGGCAGCCTCCGACGAGTGAAGGTGACGGAGCCTGTCTCCTTAGATTCCTGGAACAACAGGCAGCAGATGATCAGTGGGCTAGAGAGGATTCTACAACACAAGCGCACAGAAGCAGCTACGAGCGGCACCCGCGAAGCGGGGGCCGCGAGCTGTTGTAGCGCTTTCGTCCAATCAGATGTCCGCAGGCAATCAGTAGAGGCGGAGCAGGGGCGGGAAGAGACTCCAGGTGCGCTCAGGTCTCCACGCGCAGTACCCTGGGTCTCGCAGTCCCGTCCCCTGTCAGGCAGCCTCCGACGAGTGAAGGTGACGGAGCCTGTCTCCTTAGATTCCTGGAACAACAGGCAGCAGATGATCAGTGGGCTAGAGAGGATTCTACAACACAAGCGCACAGAAGCAGCTACGAGCGGCACCCGCGAAGCGGGGGCCGCGAGCTGTTGTAGCGCTTTCGTCCAATCAGATGTCCGCAGGCAATCAGTAGAGGCGGAGCAGGGGCGGGAAGAGACTCCAGGTGCGCTCAGGTCTCCACGCGCAGTACCCTGGGTCTCGCAGTCCCGTCCCCTGTCAGGCAGCCTCCGACGAGTGAAGGTGACGGAGCCTGTCTCCTTAGATTCCTGGAACAACAGGCAGCAGATGATCAGTGGGCTAGAGAGGATTCTACAACACAAGCGCACAGAAGCAGCTACGAGCGGCACCCGCGAAGCGGGGGCCGCGAGCTGTTGTAGCGCTTTCGTCCAATCAGATGTCCGCAGGCAATCAGTAGAGGCGGAGCAGGGGCGGGAAGAGACTCCAGGTGCGCTCAGGTCTCCACGCGCAGTACCCTGGGTCTCGCAGTCCCGTCCCCTGTCAGGCAGCCTCCGACGAGTGAAGGTGACGGAGCCTGTCTCCTTAGATTCCTGGAACAACAGGCAGCAGATGATCAGTGGGCTAGAGAGGATTCTACAACACAAGCGCACAGAAGCAGCTACGAGCGGCACCCGCGAAGCGGGGGCCGCGAGCTGTTGTAGCGCTTTCGTCCAATCAGATGTCCGCAGGCAATCAGTAGAGGCGGAGCAGGGGCGGGAAGAGACTCCAGGTGCGCTCAGGTCTCCACGCGCAGTACCCTGGGTCTCGCAGTCCCGTCCCCTGTCAGGCAGCCTCCGACGAGTGAAGGTGACGGAGCCTGTCTCCTTAGATTCCTGGAACAACAGGCAGCAGATGATCAGTGGGCTAGAGAGGATTCTACAACACAAGCGCACAGAAGCAGCTACGAGCGGCACCCGCGAAGCGGGGGCCGCGAGCTGTTGTAGCGCTTTCGTCCAATCAGATGTCCGCAGGCAATCAGTAGAGGCGGAGCAGGGGCGGGAAGAGACTCCAGGTGCGCTCAGGTCTCCACGCGCAGTACCCTGGGTCTCGCAGTCCCGTCCCCTGTCAGGCAGCCTCCGACGAGTGAAGGTGACGGAGCCTGTCTCCTTAGATTCCTGGAACAACAGGCAGCAGATGATCAGTGGGCTAGAGAGGATTCTACAACACAAGCGCACAGAAGCAGCTACGAGCGAACTATGCATCTTGATTGACTTTGATATCAAATGTTTGCCTTCTGTGTTGCACTTTAATGTTTTGATAAACCTTCATGATTTTTATTTACTGATCTTGATCCCTTTTTGAGTCATGGCTAATTCTTACTGTTTGCCATTGAAATAATGTTTTAAATAATGTTTTAAATATTATCTTTAGGAACACATTTCCTCGACTATTCTTAAAGACAACACCATCCCGACCCTGCATTAGGTGCTTTATTTTTAACATATCAGAAATCACGCCAATACTGGCTTATTTGAGTTTCATCAGATTGTTTTCCACCTCTTTGAACATATAAAACAATATCCTTCTGTGATAAATAGCAAATGGGTGTAATATGAGATCAATGTGTAACTAGATTTCCTTTTCTCCCAGACACCCGGTGTCAATGGAAAGTCAATGGAGCTCTTCGAAGATGCAATTGAGTTTGCACTGCCAGACACTGAGTGTGTATTTTACAAATGTCATGTCTTTGGTAGTGTTGCAAGTCAAAATGGTACCTGTCAGTTTTTCTATGACATATCCAAAGAAATAGCTTTGCTGGTGTCAATTGTATTGTTATCCTCAATCACTGTTTCAGCGGAATGGAGGTGTGTCACTAAGTTATCCTTAATGTGGTTTGTGGCTGCAGGTACTACTCCTTTGGCATCACATTGGCTACTATGCTAAAGTTTACTAGAGTATTGCTATGTAGCTGTTGCACTTTTTAGGAAGCATGTTGGGCTTATTCAAAAAGGAATGTAATAGTCAGTAAAAGAGTACTCCTGTAGTACTCTGAGATGTTTTGTATATTAGTTTCATAACATCTAAAAGGGAAATGGGATCATTTGACGCATTTTCATATGTAGTTAGTACTAATAGAAAGGTCTGAACCTTTTTTTAACTTTTACTAATAGGGAGTTGTAGGTGTGAGGACCACCACACAAAGGCATATAAGAGTATGTGAAGGAGTATGCATATAATACTACTTTCTATACTTGTAAATGCTTTTGTGAATCAGCCCCATAATGTGTATTTCTTCCTCAACTGAATATTCTCAGGTGGGCTTTGCTCATTCATCTTTATCGATAACTTGCTTTTGGAAGCCATATCCATAACAGACATTCCATTGGATAGGTTCCCTTGTGTGTAACACACACAGGTGCAATTTGTTTTTATTCATGCAGGATGCAATCCTTTTGTTCTGGATGGGACTCCCATCACTGTGTAGCGGTATGCCCCCTTAGTACCATCATTTCATATTCTCCTTGCGATCTTGACCACACTCTGTAATTTTCTTCTCCAAAGGGATCACATCAAATGCTGCTGCTATGCGAGCTCAAAGGGGCATGTGAGAGTTTGAGGAGTTCCCCATAACCAGCATGCCACTGACTATGCTGCATTACTCCTTTAGTATTTGTTAACAGAGCTTAGAAGATTGACATCCTGCAATAATTTGTGCATATATCTCCTCATATGAATTTGTAAAGGTGCAAGTGCCTACCAACAAAGATACTCATGCTTGAAAGTCAGCCAGTTATTTATCTTGTTCCTGTAGCATCTGGAGCAGGATGTAATTTTTTTAACTGGTTTTGACTTGTTGAGTGGGGTGAGAATTAAGAGTGACCACTGGTGCATGAAAATCATCTGCACCTGTGCTTGGGGTGTGAAGCCCATGTTCACCACACCTTCTCTTTTCAATACATTTTGAATGAACTTAATGTATGTACTACACCTTTCCTAAGTTGCATACAGAAGGTTTTAATTCACACAGTCCAAAGGTTCCATCTGGGAACACAATCGAAAAAATCAATCATTGTACTCTCTCATTTTGTAACTCTAATGCAGATAACTTAGCAAAGGTATGTGTATAAATGATAGTGAAGAAAATAAATTATCAAAGTCATTTCGAAAATGCATCATTTTGAAATGGATCTTGTGACTTCAGATTGCAAGTTTTAAAAACGATTTGACCTCGACACTGCCTTCATCAAGCAATTCAATCATCCAGGTGAAAAGACGATTAAATGGAATCCTATGTATTCCTTGTGAAGATTGAGAATGAGGGAGCCAAAACAATGTGTCAACTTCTGTTTTCTCAAGACTCTCTGAACTTTGACTGCTGAATAATATTTATACGTAGGCCTGTGGTGACTGTGATTCAATGAATTTTAAGGTTGTTGTAGAGTAGAAAAAATTTAATGAATAGAGTAGGTGTGTGCATGAATGACATGTTAAAAATTGGACTACTGGTTGACTAGGGTGTGAGCCCTGGTCAAGCAGCAACCAAACTCCTAGTCAGTGCAAGGCACTAGCAAACCCCAAATTAAAACGTGCTTACCCCATGGTAGCTTGGCACAAAGCAATCAGATTTAACTTAGAGGCAATGTGTAAAGTATTTGTGCAATACTTAAGTAAAACAGTGAAAACACCACCCAAAAAGATCCCACGCCAGGTTAGAAACATTTAGCAAAACACAATAAATAAAACTAGCCCAAAATGACAAACGTACAAACAGTAGAACCAGAGGTATACATTTTTAAAGAATCAACTGCAATATAGCACCTAAAAGCATAAGGGATATCTGGTCTCGCTGAACCCGGCCAAAGTCAAAGGTTCAGGCCAACTCGGACTGAGCACAGGTTGGATACAGTCCCAGTTTGATCCCACTGAAATTTTACCTTCTCAAGTTTTATGCCAAGGGTCCAATTCGCGTTGGACAGCGTCGCAAGGAGAGGGTTGCGGGTAGTAGTCAGTGTGGCAAGAAGAGCAGGCCAGGCATCCCAAACAGGCAGCTGCAGCTTCGCTTTGGGAAACCACTGTGGGCTGTCGATGCTGCTGTGCGAAGAGATGGGTTGGAATTGGCTCACTCTGATTTTCAGTGCAAGAATCGTGGTTCCGGTGCGAGAAGGCCTGTTTAAGTTGGGAAGAGCCCAAAAGCTTGATTTAGGAGCCCACTGAGACACACCATGGTCTAAGAGGAGCACCATTTGGGGGTCATTAACTTGCTAAAGATGGGCAAAGGAGCTGTTTAGGAGCCTTTTATATCCTGTGGCTCAGATTAGGAGACCAGCAGTCTAACCCTTTTAGTCACTCTGGAGTCCTGGGTTCAAGAAGGATTGAAGATCCATTTCTTCCTCCCCAGGTAAGAGGGCAGCAGGTCAGCACAGCAGGGCAGTAGCTTCTTCAGAGTAGCAGTCCAGCAGAGTGGCAGTCCTTGTAGCAGCACAGTAATCCTTCTTTCTGGCAGAGAATCCACAGGTCAAGAAGTGTACTGAAGAGTTTGTGTTGTAGGTCCCTCTTTTATACCTTGGTGCCCTAGTTAGGAAAGTGGGAAAAGCTTCTAGACCGCAGCTTTGAAGTCCATGGAATTCCCTGCCTCCCCTACCCTGACTCCTAGCTGGCTGAAGTGACAATGCAGGGTTGTTAGACCCATTGGGTGGAGACAGGACACAGCCTATTCAGATGTAAGTGAGGCTAGGCCCAGCTCCTCCCTCCATCCTGCTAGTGATGGCCCATCCAGTCAGACGTAAGCTTCCATTGTGTGTGGCTGCCTAGGAGGAATACACAAAGCCCAACTGCCACCTAGACCAAGTCATGTGACCAGACACAGGCTTCAGGCACCAAAAAGTTAAGGCAAGAAAACTTTCCAAAGTGGCATTTTCAGAACTGTAATATAAAATCCAATTTCAGTGTAAATTAGGATTCCACAGACATCAAACAGGAACTGATTATTCCTTCTCATTTGGAAATTACACTTATAAAATGTAATATGGTAACTCCAATGTTACCTTATGGGAGAGATAGGCCTTTCTGTGGTGAAAATAAATTTAAAAGTTTATCACAACCAGGACATGTAAAACTTAAAAGCAAATTTCCTACATTTTAAACACATTGCACCCTGTCCTCTGGGCTATCCAGGGCCTAAGTTAGGGGTGAAAAGGAACAGTTGGGCCTGGCAAGAGGTTAATTTTGCCACGTTGAAATTTCAGTTTAAAACTGCACACACAGGCTCTGCAATGGAAGGCCTGAGGCATTTTAAAGGGCTAATTAAGTGGATGGCCCAATCAGTGCTACAGATCAACCAGCACCATACAATTTGCAGGCCCTGGGTACATATAGTACCAATTAACTAGGAACTTATAAGTAAATAAAGTATGCCAACTGGGGAATAAGACAATATTACCATGTTTTAAGGATAGGACATGTGCAATTTAGCACTGGTTAGCAGTGGTAAAGTGCACAGAGTCCTAATACCAGCACAACCAAGGTCAGAATAAATGGAGGAGGAAGGCAAAAAGTAGGGAGGATGCCCACCCTAAGGCTGACGGGGCTAACAGAGCAATATCAATTAGAGGAGTCAGCAACAGAAAAGTTGGCTTTTCAACAGGTATAACAAGAATGTTCTGTCCATTGAAATGAATTAAGATACACTCTGTGGCAACATTATTATTTCAAAAATAGTTTTGATATATGAAACTAGTGATGTACAACTTTGATAGTTACAGGAATTTCTAATCATTAAAGGAGCAGTTTTATCCTGTATGTTGTTTCTGGTGCTTCACCCATAGGAAAGCCTCAATAATACAAGGGCATGCTTCAATGATTAAATGTAGATAAAAGTGACAAAATAAGGTGATAAGATAAGTTATTGAAATTATTTTGGAATCAGCTAGTAGAGAAACTTTATTATGTGAAAAGTAGGAATATGACGGGGAAGAAGTATTAAATGTTGGCACAGGATTAAATGAGTTGATACAATCATAAAAGATCCACTTTCATCTCTACTTTCCCAAAAAACATTCTTCAATTTACATTGAAAGGAGATATTCTGCCTTTTGGAAAGGGCTGCACTGTGGAAAATTTCCCAGAACTGTTACAGAAATATTGAGATTCTTTGTCCTATGTTGCCAAGGTATTTTGTATGCAGATATGACAGTCCTGCAGATAAATTGGTATATTACTGTCACCCTAAAAGGCGAGTACAGCTGGGCTACAGTCAATCACATGGAATATCTTGCAGAGCCTATTTTACAGCTGACTCTTTCTCACTCGAAGGAGACTAACATCCCTAACAGGCTTACTAGAAAATAGTAGTGCAGAAAGAGTGCCTTGTGCCCTTATGCAGGCTAAGAAAATGGGCTCCCAGCCCCTTGTGTGATAGTTTTAAAAAGCTATAGTTTGATTTGGAGGGCCCCAATAGACAGTCTTTCAAACCAAATTTTAAGAGGATTGCTGTCAGGATCAGACCATTACAGAAAACAGACTCAGGCACCAAAATAAAAGTGGCCCCCATTATTGATTTAGATAGCTAAACAAGTGGCCACATCTGCAAATTAGATAGCTAAATAGGTGGCCCGAATTTGCAAATCAAGACAGTTTTGAACTTATACAGACATGCTACATAGGTGTTTTGCAAAGAATGTGTGATAGCCAAGGGCGTAACACAGCCCCCCGCAACCCCCACGGTGCGGGGAAGCCCAAAGCTCGAGGAGGCCCCCTCAGCACAGCACTCTTGCTGTAGAGCTCTTGATTGAGCCCAGAGGGGCCCCTGCACATTCCTTGCAGGGAGGACCCCTCAATTTTCGTTACTCCAGTGTTAATAGCATGTATTTGTGCTTGCTGTTGGTAATATGTGTGGTAATATCAAAGAAACAAACAGAAAAAAACAGACCATAAAGCAGGCTCACAAGGAGCCAAAAAACGGTCCCACACACTGACCTGTCAGACCAGCCCTTCTGGCACTGCTAAATAGGGTTTCATGCTCGCCTTCAACAACAGTAAGTCCACAACCTTGTGAAATACTACCTGCAAACAGCTTGTAAATTTAGTTCCTTTATTCTTACAGCATTGTAACTGTAAAACAGGCCCCATGAGGGTTGCGGAGAGCTGTACATCAGTTCAAATTGGCTAAAACAAAGCAAGAGAACAAACCAAAGGTGTATGAAACAAAACTGTTCTGAGACTCTAAATGTAAATTAACAGTCAAGGCGTTTAAAGCTGGCAAACTGTGTCTTAGGAGAGTTCTACAAATGTTTATTACAGAGGACCAGGGGTGTAATACAGGCCCACAGCCCCTGCGTTGCAGGGGGGCCTGAGATGCGGGGGGCATCAGCACAGTACTCAGGCCTGAGAGCTCCAGATTAAATTCGGAGCGGGACTGGTCCTTGTACCTTGTGGGGTGGGAGGGGCTCAACGTTGGTTACGCCACTGCAGAGGACAAATCTGAATGTGCACATCTTAGGCCTGCTTTGGGGTGATTCTGCTAGCATTTCCATTCTTTTAAAAGTGTTATCATCCGCTTTTATCAGTAACGTCCAGGAGATGTGATCTATGCAATGTGCATCATCTACAGCTGGATAAGGAATTTCTTTCATGAGCCGATTTTAAGATTCAACCAAAGGCTCATAGCAGCCCTTCTCCTTCTCACCGGAGTTGAAGGTTTGGTTATATGTTTTCCTTTAAGGGAGAAAGTGAATGTGAAGTACAAGATGCTGATAACAAATAACTTACTGTATCTTTCTGTATTTATCTGAATACAAGAAATTGGTTACCACGGGACAAATACATTGCATTAAAAATGAGAGAATACAGGGATTTAACTCAGGCCCCTCCAGTGAACAAACCCATTCTCTGGCACTGAGATACAGTCAGACACCACAAGTACACTGTACTAAGCAGTGATCTCCAGGGGTCAGCTTGGATGTGCCCCCTTTTTATTAGAAGCAACATCCATGGACGTGCAATACTTCCAGTGGTGACATGCCACTGCAGAGAGCAGCTCAGAAACAAATTACTTTTACTGCAGTGTAGGAAACTGCCTCTTTTTGCGTGATCACCCCCAAATGTTTTGACTGATGTTACTGTATTTATGACTCCGTGTACTGGTACTCTACTACCCAAGCCCCGGTCCATGTGTTCTGACCCTTAAAACATGTTGAAATTGGATATACTCCATATTGACATATTTACCTTACCTAGAAGTCCCTAGTATATGGTACAAAGTGTACCCATGGCCTGTAGGTTAAGTGTCACTAGTGGACTACAACACCCATTGTGTCACCCACCACGGTGACAGTGCAAACTTGACTGCATGCCTACCATTTTAGCCTAGCTGACCACTTTAAAAATTGCAAATCCTGTAAAAAGAACCCCTTTTGGCAGGCCTAAAACTTCCTGTTAAATATTGATGTCACCCCTGAGTAGGCCTTATTGACTATAAAGCAGGGTGAATGGTATTGAATATGTAATGTTAAATGTGACCTTACAGTGAAAAGGCCCCCAAAGCTATTTTCACTGTATCATGGTTGGCTATTCCATAGAAAAGTATTGGGATACAATATTACATTTAATAATGTTATCTCCAGCTAGAAAACACCTATAAAGTTCATGCTGTGTCTTTTTGAAATATGTATTACACAGTAGCGGTCGGCAGTAGGTGTTTCTATAGGGCGGTGACGTGGGCAGGAGGAGGGGCAGGGTGGGGGGAAATAATGTATGGATTACGGAGTTTTACAGGTAAGTAAACATTTAAATACATAAAACGAATTTCGTTGCGCGCACTGCATCACATTTGGTGATGCAGTGTGCGCAACGAAATTCGTTTTATGTATTTAAATGTTTACTTACCTGTAAAACTCCGTAATCCATACATTATTTCCCCCCACCCTGCCCCTCCTCCTGCCCACGTCACCGCCCCATAGAAACACCTACTGCCGACCGCTACTGGTATTACATGTCCAATTCATTGCTGACGTCAAATTTGTACGTGGAAGTGTAAAAACTACTCCTTGAGCAGACCAAGGGCCTTTGTGAAGCAAATGTTCTGCTCCTTTGGCAAGATGACCAGCTGGGCTTTGCCCAAAAAATAATTAACTTCAAAGAGGCTTACAGTGTCAAAAGAAAATGTTAGCTGATATCTTGGCAGGGCACTTCTTTGTTCCCCTAGTCAGGCAGGTACCAATCTCAGTAGGAGAGGAACTGCCCCGTTGCTAGTTTGAAGTGACAACAGAGGATGGATTGCTCATTTCCTTGGCCACACAACTGTCAGGCGCTGACTTGGATCAACAGAAATCAAAGCGCCTACCTGGTGTTAGTACTGCACTAGGGACTACATCTCCCAGAATGCCTGGAAGGGGAGGAGCATCGTATATATTAGACAGCCAATCCAGGGAGATGTGCGCGTAATCTGACTTTGTTCCTGTGTTCCGTGTTCTGGGTCTCACGCGAGTAGCGTGGAGACTCCCTCCAGTAGTTGCTGCAGGCTGTGTCCTTCGCCGGAGGTTTCTTCTACACGCTGCCTCAGCGTGTCTCCAAGTAAGAACTCTTCTAGGGAGGCTGTGCTGGTCGTTCTACTTCGGAGGAAGTTCGTTTGTTTTCTTTTGCCTTTCTGGATTATTACTTCCCGGATTGGTTTCTGACTGCGCGCTGAAGGAAGCGCTTTTCAAAGTACATTTTCCTGCTCGGGGCCCGTGTTGACCGTAACGCGCCTCGAGCTCACACTTTGTTTGTTTACTAGAGACCGATTTCCTTTGCGCTATCTACAGCTCTTGCTCTCTATCCCCAGACTTGGTGCTCCTACTCTTTTTATGGCAAGGAGCTGTGGTCATTGTTATCTGGTGATATCGTTCAGAACAGTTCTCCTGTGTCCTGGCGCTGAAGGAAGCACCTATGTACAATAGGGTGTTTTTCCATACACCTAGGATTATGGACACATACTTTGGACCCTGAGTTTATTATTTTTGTTTCCACATCACTGGTTGGAGATTCCTCACGACGTCAGTGTCTTATTCTCTCTTGGGGGTTTGGTTACCAACCTAGGATTGGAAAAGAAGGAAAACCTTTTTCTTTGGATCTGTGTTTGTTTTCTCTTGGATGAATGTTTGCAGGGTATGTATGTTTATGATTCTTTTCCCCGTTCATTGGAAAGGGTATGAATGTTAAGTGGTTCATATAACGCTGTGGTTTGTCATTGTAGGAAGGCTTTGAAGTCAAAAGCTGAAGGCTCATACGTTTATGTACAGACACAGAAGCCCTCGGCCAGTGGACAGGTACTAGCGAGCTCTAGTGAGAATTTATGAGTGTAGTTAGAATTATAGGATCTGTATTAAAACTGTCTTCTTCTGTTGCAGGTCTCCCACTTTCCGAGGGTGGTTCCCTCATACATTTTTTCCCTCGCCTGACTACCTTACTACTCTGTGTACTATTATCCAGAGTTGGGGGAGTCTGGAGGTGGACCCCTTTTTGGCATCACACGTAACCAGAGGAGTGGCCGTGACGTTGACAACATCTGGGAGAGCACACCGGCTTTGTACATGCGGAGAAGGGTTCTATGATCTTGGATTTGGGCAGATAAGGGCACTGTAGGATTATTGCAGTATGGCACACAGGAATTGCTGTAAACATGGTTACGATTACCCCAGGGATCTTCTGCCTTCTTGGTTTGGGAGGGGCCAGGAGTCAACCCCACCCGCAGCTAGTGCCAGGCATTAATGTGGCATCCTAGTTACCCTCTTTAGAACTCTGCTGGACATGTAGAAGACAGAGGAATGACTGCACCTGCTATTGAGACCAGGAGATGAGCTGAAAGGCTGGATCTGCTCCCATTCGTACCCAGGATAAAGAAGTGAACTCCAAGGGTCAGTCTCTTACACTACAGCGACACAAGTTTCTAGAAGCCCTTTTCCTACAACTTGCAGCCTTGCCCGAACATAGAAATCATCACTGGGCTGAGGTGCCAAAAGTATTCAGCTGGCAAGGTACCTACCTTAGATGCAAATTTTGAATTTTTCCTGCTCAAAGATTTCCCTCCAAAAATCAGCAGATTCACTGAGACCTTGATTGACAGCTATCTGACCTCATGGAGCCTTTTTCAGTCACACCTTGCTCCCTGGCCCCACTTATGATTTTTTTACTTTCATTTCAGAAACTAAGTCAAAAAGTAATACTCATGGTAGAACCCGATTTTTGTATTTGAGCCATGCTCCATCGCGATCAGACTTAAATGGTGCCTATGTACCTGTTAATTGCGAACCAGTTGACCGCAGTTGACACTTAATGCCTTTTAGCACTATTTTTATTTAAAACTATAAAAATTCTTATCTCTGGTTACCGTTATTGGATTTTTGTTATTTTAATTTTGTTTTGTTCATTAGAGTTTCTATATTTTTATCAATTGGAGTGGTATTTTTATTGTGCAGTGTTTTTGACTTTTTAACTGTTTTGGTATTTCTAAACGATTTACACATTTTCTTAAGTTAAGCCTTACTGATCTGTGCGGTAGCTAACAGAGGTTGAGCTCATGTTTAAATTACTAAAACTGATTCCCGGCCAAACAGGAACAGTGACATTATTACCATCTACCCTAACTAATGGTCCACTTTCTCACACCCATCACTAATATATTATGTAAACAATGTAAAATGTTTGACCTATACATTATCACCCTTGCCTGTGTGCATGGGTCCTTCGAATGTAGGAAAGGGGGCACTGTAGCTTGTTTCGGAGGGGGAAAGGAGGTCTACAGCCCTCAAGCCCACCTGCATCAGGCTGCCGCCCACTCTGCAACTTTCGCCCCTGGAGGCACCTACTTCTGCCGCCTGGGGCTCCCGCTGCGCAGGACGCACCTATGCGTGTCCTGGGCAGGGGCCCCTCATCTTGGCTTCTCTTTTGGATCCTCTCAAGAAACTGCAACAGTCAGGTGAGAATCTAACTAATCCCCCGCTACAGCGAAGCGGAGGAATGGCCTGTGCTGTCTCGAGCAACTCAGTGTCCACCAACTCAATGTTAGAGAGAAGAGGAGGGATTGTTACCAACGAGATTGAATCAACTGAACGACGGCTGTCACTTGACGATGGGGCTTTACCAAAGTTACTGGGGTCAGGGGAAAAAGCAGTTACTGTTGTCTTAGCTGAGCAAGAATCAATATTGCCTAACGGCCTGCCCCATACAAATATAAGCAGAAACTGTACTCCAACCGCTAGTAACAATTTGCTTAGTTGCGCAACAGTACCTTCCCACAAGTACAGCGACAAAAAAGGAAAAGAGCTCCCAATAAACAGCCAGCTAATAAAAGGAAACAACCTGCCAGAGCTGTGATTAGTAACAACCAACTGCTTTTGTGGGCACACAGAATTCTCAGCCTGTTAAAACCCCGCAGCCCCCATTACAATTAAAGATTTAATTTGATATTAATTAGTCAAATAGCTCAACTTCAAATGCCTTACCACCTGACTCTCTATCATATGAAGCCCTCTATAGCAGACTCAGCAACATTTTGGATGAAAAGCTTAAGCCACTGTTGGAACGATCTGCTTGCTGCCTTCCCACCGTGCTGGATGGCAATAATGACTGTGCAACTTGTGTTATTTTCTCAACCACATCCCATTGACCACCCTCATCCCTCGCATGGCAAATACGTTTCTACTCTTACCAAGGTGACAACATTCAATTCAGAATAAACAACAGAGACTATATTCACTTGCAGGTCAAAATCCTAAAAGGAACGGTAGAAAAACTGCTGCCAAATTCCTGCAGAAGGAATATGCCCCTAGAAGTACCTGCAACACTTGCAGAAGGAGATACAGAGTCCACCCAAGTTGTAGTAACGCAGGTCACCCAACAGAAGCTAGAGAGGCCGTGTTAAGTGCAGACAATCTGGACCTTCCACCTGCAGCCTGCCCCTATGTTGCGGTATTAGCTGACGTACCGCCATTGAGTGTTGCCCAGAAAGAATATTGGGAGGAATTGCGAAATAAATGTGTTGACTGGTTTAGCAAGCATAAATGTTTTTATCCCACCCATAGTAACAATATATTGATGGTACTGAGGGTGAGGGGAGTTGGACGATCACAGAAAAACATTGAAGGTGATTGTATTGTGGTTAATCTCCGAAGGCTTTCTAGTGCATGCAATTTATTAAAACAACAGGAGGACACTAGCGGTCTCGACACCAACAACTGCTGCCTCCCCTTAGGTTATTTCTACAAACCCCTGACAACAAGGCTTTGTGCCCCTCCTCTTACCCTACACAAGGTAACAAGTTTGCTGTCCTAGAGGGTTTCGATGGGATGAATTGACTGAGGTATACCTCCCATGGAAGGCCTAGCTTGGTACCTAAAAAGTCAACCCTAGAACTAGCCTTGCAGGTCACGCCTGGGCCGAATGTAACAGGAAACTCAAATAATCACACATTAAAATCCTGACTTGGAACGTATCTGGGCTACAATCTAAGTTGACATGCCCGGACTGGCTTTCCTATATTAGCCAATATGATGTATTAATGTTCCAGGAGACTTGGTTGAGAAGGGATGTACGTATAAATGGCTTTGTATGCTGTTACAACCCAGTATCCCCATCAAGGTCTGGGCATGCAAAAGGGGGGCTGGCAACATGGGTAAATATGCAAGCAGGAAGCAGTGTAAAGGTCCTAGAGATAGATGACCCCAACCACCTGACAGTAAGGTACAAAAGAGTTCTGACATTATATTTATTAAATTTTTATAATAATGATTTTAGTACTGTGCCTAATAGCAAATTCTTAACCTTATTTAAGTACATATCTTTCCTTCAGAAAACCGTAAGTGATAGTGGCCTGTCTGCTGGTTTTTGTTTAGGGGGTGACTTTAATGCAAGATTAAGTGCAATAATACCCCACATCACATGTGAGGGATCTTAATCCTAATTTAATAGATGACACTTATGAATCAAACACATCTGACGTAAGAGGACGTGTTTTGGCATCCCTTCTGGCAGCCTTGGTAAACGTCATGGACATTGGATACAATGGTATGGAACCATTCCCTACATTTAAGGGTAGAGGCCAAACTTCAATAATAGACTATATCTTCATATCTTCTAACCTTGAAGATTTTCTTTCACATGGCAAAGTGATCCAATCTAGTTACAGCGATCACAGCCAGATTGAAGTGTCACTCATGACCCTAAAACCCACATATGATAAGGAGATTGGGGCTTGCCATCTCGACCATTCATCTAATGCACTGAGATTAAAATGGAGAGCCGTAGCACCAGAGCAACTATTTCGGAAAGTGATCCATGAAAATGTTTCCCTGGAGCAGGCATGCCAAACTGAGGATGACATTGCTAATCCTGCAGACATCGCTTACGTTGATCTCTGTGATAAAATCAAAAAAGAGCTCATGGTTCAGACGAACCCCTCGCCTGTTAGGCCTAGATTGTTTAACCAGGATTGTTCTGTTGCTAGTCGTCAGTTACGACGGGCACTTAAGGGATTTCCAAATAAACCCCAAATTGTGGCTGAATCTCGCAAGCAGTATAAGTGGGCTACTGCAGCCAGAAAAGTGGAACTGCTAAATCTGCAATGGGACTCTTTAGTTACAGAGGCAAATAATAAGAACGGTAAATTATTTTGGTCCGCAGTAAAGAGATGAACTAATCTAACCAAAAAGACACTGAGAAGCACATTTTACCAGTGTATATGCCCTGCAATGCCCTGATGGTGGTACTTTGCCTGATCCAATTTTTGCTTCGGTGCAATTGTCCCTGGAAGAAGTTGAGGTGGCACCACATCAGTGTTGGGGGTAACGGAGACGGAGTTCCTATAGTTAACCCAGTTTCTGGGCACCCTTATTAGTGAACGTTTTTAATAGTTTTGCTTTTGCCCCTCCATCTCATACTTGGTCAACCTCTTTAATCATGCCTATTTTTCAATAGGCCAATATCATTAATTGACCCCCCTAAAAACTTTAGGGAGGGTCCTATACAACCACGTAAAGGAATGGGCTAACAAGAAGGCAACTCAACTTGTTAATAGGAAAATATACCATTGCCAAATATTCCCCAATGTATCTAGCTTTTATTGACTTATCCACAGTGCTTCACAGTGTAAATCGCTCGAAGCTGTGGTCTATTTTAATATCTCTTAGATTGGATGAAGCACTAGTTCACTTTCTGGCATATTTGCACAGGGGCATGATAGCAAGAATAAGAATTAACACTCAGGGGGACGCATCTGAAGATGTGGACATCCTGAGGGGCGTAAAACAAGGATGTGTTTTAGCCCCACTCTTACTCATTTTGTATATAAATGATCTTCACCCTTTTACTCACTGCCACCTCAGATGTTCCCAAGATTAATGGCTTTTTTATACCAGCATTATTATATTCTGATGACGTTGTGCTGATGGCCCATACTCCGAAAGCACTTTGTCGGCTAGTCAATGGCTTTGAAAATGTTATGGCATTATTAGATTTGTGTAAACATTTTCCCAAATCTTTTAATATGTCTTGCGGCCCTAATAATCATAGTCTGTCAACCTTAAAAGTGGGAGAATCAATTTTAAAATGTACAAGCACTTTTCCCTACCTTGGCTTGGTTTTTGCTGATAATGGCTCATGGAAAGCCCATATAGCAGGAACACATTTTCTAGAGCTATCAGCTCATTATTTAGTTTACCCCGTCCCAGAAAGGGGGGAGCCCTAGTTCCCTTTTTGAAGATTTTCAAAATACAATGCGTTCCAATTGCTACCTATGGGGCCGAAGTCTGGGATATTGATAAATACCACCAAATTCAACTGGAAGAGCATAGATTTTGTTAGCAAATTTTGAGGGCGCTGATTTCAAGTTTAAACTTTATAGAAAACGAAGGGAGGTCTCACAAGAGACATCATAAAACATTCTCTTTCCTGTGATATAGATTGTCGAAATATCCCTTGACTGGACTATATAGAAACCTCAAGCATAAGACTGGTCAACAACTGGTCTAGAAGTTAGGCGGCTCTCATAGTATCACCAAAAAACAGTTACTGACCATCTGGTTCAAATTTACGCATGAGGAGAGACTGAAGATGGAGTCCATCAAGCCAACCGTGACTGCTTATTTGAATAGAAACCACAACAGGCACACCTTAACACCTTCGATGCTGTTGATATTATCCTCCTGTGCTGATATTTCATCACTCCCATTGTTCATGACGAGCTCAGATCGTCATCAGCACAGTTCCACTGTGCCTCATGACGAGCTGAGCTCGTCATGACCATCGAAGGGGTTAATTTAAAGGTATCTGCCAAGTCAGATGGGGCAGGGGGAACACAGTTTGTTGTTCCCTGTTTAGGGAAGGCAAGGCTAAATATCTGTTAAGCTTCCCACTAGGTTTTCAAGCTAATTTAGACTACTGTCCCTGTCCGTGCAATGGGAGGTCGGGTAAATCAATATAATACTGTTTTATTCATTGTACACTTAAAGTATTTTATTACCACTAATCAAGAGACAATGCACTACTGACTTTAGAGAAGCTTACAGAACTCTGCTGCAGCTGAACAATGAGGAATGTATCCTTCATGTCAGACTGTTTTTGAAAATTGCTGTGCGGGCTCGGAATACAATGACTGCTTTCTAGGCTTGGCGGTATAACGATATGGCAGTTCCCTCAGATTTTATAACTTTAGTATGAGAAGACTCAAAGTGTATGAATGTTCTTAAATATTTATTTATTTTTATGTATGCACTTTTGTTGTCACTTTTGTAACCAAATAAAGATTCCAAACTGAACTCAACTGAATGTAGGAAATGTTGTAATGTTGTGAATAAAAATAAATATATATATATATATATATATATATATATATATATATATATATATATATATATATATATATATATATATATATATATATATATATTTATATATATATATAGCTGAAAACTACCCTCAGAGGGCAATGAAAACGCACTCTCTCGTCTATTTTCAGTGATAGCGGTTTTAATAAGTAACCAGTACCCAACGCGTTTCGCTTCTTACAAAGCTTGCTCACGGGATGTTGAGCTAGTTTCTAAGTCCTCCTTCTAAACACCAGGTCATGTGACTTCCCATGTTGTATATTGTATGCATGCTGGTTAATGTAGTTACAATACATTATAGTCACCAGTATACACTTTTCTTTAGTTCATAGTCTTTGACAACAGGGAAGAGGGGAAGGGGGGAGTGCATTTCTTTGTTTGCAGACATTATTTACAGACTATTCAGTGAGTGTTAGTCATGTTACTTTCTGTTCTATCCAATGAGCCCATCGGATTTCAATTTTTCTGTGTTCATCCTTCATGACACCCTGGTCGGTTTTGTCTAATGCTGTTATTGCATTCAGATTTGTTTTTAATCGCCCTCTGGTGGGCGTGTTTATTAATCCATATGCGGGGTTCACTGTGCGTGGTACACCACCTAATCATCAGAGATGAACATAGAGTTCTTCGGTCAAGTTCAGGCCTGTCGGTTCCAGAGTTCTGACGTTAATTATGTGCTTTGATTCTTTGCGTCTTAAGGTTTTCAGTCGGTCACCTCCTCTCTCCATTTGTTGGACTTGTTCTATTGCACAGAATTTCAAGAGTTCCCAGTTATTGCTGTGTGTTTGCTCCATGTGTTTGGCTACCGCGTAGCTGCGATCCTTATTTGTTGTCGCTCTGGTATGTTCCAGGATTCGCTTCTTGCATTCAAAGGTGGTGCTGCCTATGTATTTTTTGTTACATGGGCATTCGATTAAATATACCACATAGGTACTCTTGCATGTCAGGTGTTGAGGTATTGTCCATTTCATACCTTCTCTGATCACAATTTCTTTGGTTGCTTTCGCGATCTTGCACACTTTGCAATGTCTGCATGTGAAGAAGCCTTTCCGTTGTAACCAATCCATTTTTGGCACTTCTTTGTAGTGACTATTTACCAGGTGGTCTCCCAAGTTTCTAGTACGTCTGTACGTTATATTGGGGTGGTTGCCTATAATTTGTGACAAAGTAGGATCAGTTTTTAGAATCGGCCAATGTTTTTGTATAATCTTTGCCAACTTGTTGTTTTCTGCGCTATGGGTGGTGATTAATCGGATTACTTCTACTTGTGCTGGATTTTTTTCAGATTTTTGTAAAATTTCTTTGCGATCTTGTGCCTGTGTTCTTCTAAGGCTCTGTTCCACCACTTTCCTGGGGTATCCTCTTTTCACAAATCTAGTGAGTGCATTGGTACTGTGGCGCTCGAACTCTTCATCCTCCGAGCAATTGCGTCTGTATCGTTTAAAAGGAGGACTTAGAAACTAGCTCAACATCCTGTGAGCAAGCTTTGTAAGAAGCGAAACACATTGGGTACTGGTTACTTATTAAAACCGCTATCACTGAAAATAGACGAGAGAGTGCGTTTTCATTGCCCTCTGAGGGTAGTTTTCAGCTATATGCAAACGACTGGCCCAGCCGTAGAAAACTGCACCAAGCCGAGAAAGTGAGCGCCGACACCAATTTGGGCTACAACTGCTTCGCATATATATATATATATATATATATATATATATATATAAAAAATAGGCCTCCGAGAGGGAAACCACGAGCTCTGTCGATAAGCTACAGCCATCTCAGCATGCGAAACTCTCCATTAAAAAGTCATTATTGTAGATTGCACAGCATTGGTCAGGTCACCAAACCATATTATTTCATCACAGGCCTTATAAAGAAGCTGGGACGGTAGACCTTAGACAAATATTAAACATGCACATTGTACACGTTGTTCAATACAGATGCATGATCTGCCATGTTGTACCTTGGCCAATCAGCTGCAGCGCATACAGATTGCACAACATTTCCAGTGGCAACATATCACTGCTGAGACTGATCAGAAACTAGCCTTTTTTACACCAACGTTAATTATTATTATTATAGTTGCTTTTAAAGTGCAGCTGACACCCTACGAGTAACTTGGCGCTGTGATAGAATGTAGACTGAGTGTACAAGAGCTGTAACTCCTGTCAGGAGGAATTAGCAGGACACCAGGGAGCACGTCCGGGGAAAAAGCCAAGTTTTTACCCTTTTCCTGAACTGCAGAAGGTTATCAATATGTCTGATTTCAGATGGAAGTTTATTCCAAAGACAGAGGGCTGCCGTGCAGAAGGCCCAGCCTCCTGATTTAGCTTTCTTAACTTTGTGTACCCTCACCAGATTTGCCGAAGAAGAACCAAGCATTTGGGGGGGAACATACCAGATACATTTTTCCTTTAGAAGTTTGGGTCCCTGTCCATGCAGGGCCCTGAACATTATGCACAGGGCCTTGAATTGCACTCTCTGCAGGACTGGCAGCCAAGGCAAATCAGAGAGTGCCAGGGAGGCAGAGGAACGGCGTGATCAACCTAGTGCTACTTTTGCAGCCATGGTCTGTATTCTCTGCAATCTGTCAATCAGATATTGTGGAGACTCTAAGAGCAATGCATTGCAGTAGTCCAGTCTGCTAAGAATGGTACTCTGGACTATCAATCACTAGAGAATGTAGCTATCACAAAATGCCACGTACTGACCCAAATGTGAATGACACAACAAATATGTCGATAAAGGGGGCTGACTAGCACAAGCCAGTGGGTGAAGGGGTTGATCCAAAGTGCTTTTCTGTATGTTGTGTATGTGTGCTTGCCGGAGTTTACCTGGAAGATAAAGCAGTCTGTGGGCAGGCCTAGAAACGAACAGTTGTTATCAATAGCGTTAGTAGCTTTGTGCTTAAAGGTGTTAACTGAGCCAGGGCACGATATTATCTCCAAAGCTGCTCAGAGTTACTTCTAAGCAACTTATAAAACATCGTTTTGTTCCACAATAAAGTGTTCTTTTATGTCAAAGCTGCTAAATGAAAATACACATAATTGTGATTCTAAAAACACTTCAAGTATGCCAGCTTGTGCTTAGAGCTATTATTCAAAGGGGAGATTAAAGAGTAATTTAAAAACATCAGGATGAAGGAATTGATTAAATGGTCTTTTGAATCAGTAAAGCTTTGCCCAGAAATGTGCTTTACCTAATGGAAAGAAATTTGGCTTTGTTGAAATTTCATTTCAGATCAAATGTGGGCAGATTGAATTAGAGCTTGCAGCTCTAAGCTTAAATAGCCACTAAAATGAAAGCACCTGTTTTACAGCTCCGAAAAACACTTCATATGTGCTAGCTGGTGAAGCACGTGATGTGCGTTTCTCTTGGCATCTGAAACACAACGCTTTAATTCCTTTACGTACTGGGCCCTGCACTACAAGCTGTGGGCGGTAATATATACGTTTTGCTGTATTCTGGTAAAACGGCATGGCATTTCCTGCGGCTTATCATTGTTTCCATGGTAAAAAGCACCGAAAGGTGAATTAATGTATTGTGAGCTATCTGCAGCCTGGATGGGAGCTCGGCAAGTTAAATCTTCAATCTGTCCCGACTAGGAAGCAGTGGCGAGTCGTGCATCTGGGGGCCATCAGGGGGCTGAATCTGGGGCAGACAGTCCAGTGGTGAGCACTCTGATCCTGTCCCTGAGTCCCTAGCAGGCCATGAGCCTTTTCCCGTTATGGTCTGCGCCGCAATCCTGCACCCTCCATCAGACTGAGAGATCATGTGGTGTGGGTGGACATGGTGGCAATTCGATTAAGATAACTGGTGCTAATACTGTAATGACCTGGTGTTTTCATCCATCTGCTATGTGTACTAGAACGTTCATGAATGTTGTACTAAGTGAGGGTTTACTTTAACTGAAGGTTGTTGGTCATGGTAAGGGTGTTGTTCTTTTTATTTTTGGGAAGAGTGTTGTGTCACTCCTGTGACATAACAGGAGCAATGGGAATATTGGTAGTCACCACCAGAGGGGTGTTTTGGGTAGCTGTGTGTCACCCACCTGTTTCCAACAATGGTGATAATGGTTTGATTAGCACCACGTGGTGCCTGCTTAATAAATAGTCCCCGGCCTGCGGTGATGTCAGTCAAAGACACCTGGCCTGTTAGATGCATGTCAATTGTTGTCTCCTTTGTTACATTCTAGGCCCAGGTGCACACTCATAAAATCATCCGCCCCCACCCAATCTCAACGTGTTGCGGCCGTTCAACAGTACAACACGTTCTATTCTGACAAGGCAGCAGGGGCGGCCTTAGGCATGTGCAAGATGTGCACCTGCACAGGGCCGCCAAACCCAAGGGGCCGCCATGCTAATATATATCCTTATTATAATAATCCTCAGAGGATGGATACATATTTGCGTGGCAGCCCCTGGCAGGGATTTGGCAGCCTCCGATTCTGTTCCACTCCCTAACACCCTGAACTCCCCCCCCCCCGCCCTCTTCACTGGCCTCGGCGCCTGCATTCCTCCGGGGGCCCCCTATCTAAGCTCCCTGCCCAGGGCCGCCATGAGCCTAGAGCCACCCCTGAAGGCAGATTGAGCCTTCCTTCTTTCCTTCCATTGTGCAAACTGTGTACCATACAATTGGGCAAAATTAATGCCTGTTATTTACAGTACTTGAGACGCCAGAAGTATACAAGCTTGCCAGAATGTTTGCAGGGCCCAGGTAAAAAGCCTAATTGCGGGAACCTACTTCTTTCATTTATGCCACTGGTCACGAGCATCTAATTCAAAGAATAAGAAAAATATTCTCCAGGGAAAGAGAACAGGTATTCCTACCTTATTATACAACATTTGACACTATCACATGGCATTTTAAGAATAGCTACCTCATAATTAGCAATAAAAAAGTCAAGCTTGATTTATTAATCGATAAATAGTTTTTATGCAATGAGCGTGGGGTCCTGCAAAAGCACGGGGGTGGGACATAGGGCCAAATGTAGGTAATACTATTTTACCGATTCATAAATACCGAATTTTACCGATTCGGTATTTATGAATCGGTAAAGTAGAAGGGGGGAGATGTAGGTGAAATCGGTAATTGAATTACCGAATCTGTAAATATCGGTATTTACCGAATCGGTAAATACCGATTCGGTAATGCCCATTGATTCCTATGGGCATTGAAGCCCATAGGAATCAATGGGCATTACCGAATCGGTATTTACCGATTCGGTAAATACCGATTCCAGCAAGGGTGCAGGGGGCGTCACTTTGACACCCTCTAGCACCCCAAATACTGGCATGTGTGCCATGTGGCACACAGACATGCCCTACGGGCATGTCTGTCTGTCACATGGCATAGGTGTGCATGCACACATGTGCATGCACACCTGGATTCGGTATTTTCCCACCCAATTGGATTGGGTGGTAAAATACCGAATCTGTAAGGCCGTTGGGACTCAGAAGAGTCCCACCTACATCAGGAAGTTACCGAATCGGTAAAAATACCGATTCGGTATTTTACCGATTCGGTATTTTACAGATTCTGTAACTTTACCGAATCGGTAAAATAGGGCCCCTACATGCCAATTACTAAATACCGGTCGGTAACGGCCGAAATCGGCCGTTACCGACCGGTATTTCGGCTCCTACATCTGGCCTATAATGCCTCCACTGACTTCATCCACCCTTGCGATTGCCCTGGAAATGTGGCACGAAGAACTCCCTAGAGAATATGCTAGTATTATTATTATTGTTGTTATTATTATTATCTTATGTCACACATCCTATAGAAGTATGAATTAGCACGGGCACTCATTTAAAAAGAAAACAACCCAAGCATGCTACATAATAAATAATTACAGGTATTTACAAAGGGCTGAGTGAATGCTCTAAGCTATATTAGAAAATTGGAATGTTGGGAGCTCCATGAAGACACTGGAGTGCTCCCTGCTTATATGGGCCTGAAAAGGCAAGCAGAGCAACATTCCAATGTTTTACAAAGGCCTCTTGGAGCTGGAGGGGATTTAAATCCCGTTGAGATTCGAGAAGTCTTAGTTTTATTTGTAAGAACATTCTGCCCTCTTGTGGCAGAATGTTCTAATAGCCTTATAGCCCTTTGCAGCAGGGCTATTCCGGCTATTAAAATCCTGCACCCTTGTTAAAGTCCCTCACCTTCGGCTCGGGCCTTTAACACAGGAGCGGGCATTTAATAGCCGGTATAGCCCGCTATGGCGGGCTATAGGGCTATAGTGAAATAGCAGGGTACAGTATGTTAGGAGGATTTGTTAAATTTAGTCCCATTATCCATAAAGTAAGAATAAGATACTTTCAGCTGCCATTTTTGAAAGTTGGTCTTTATTCCCGTTTATGGCTTGTTAGAGGAACGTCTCCCAAAATGCTGTCCTAAAGGTTGAAATTCTGCATCCTGTAAACATGGATAAGCATGCACATAAACTGCACACTACACAAACACTGCAATTGTCCCATGCCCACAAATACATAAGATTCCATAGAGAAGGCGAGTGCTTGTCCATCCTTTGAGAACTGCAAAGATTTCCTTGTCGTTTTCAAATTGAAGGTTGGCTAAAGGCCTGCCGTTTTCTTTTCCGAAACACGTAAATGCAGGCCTAGTGAAGAATGTCAAGAAATGCACAACTGTGGCTTTTTTCTGCTGCACCAACATTAAGGCTGACTAAAGTAAATAGACTAACTGGGTTATGTGCTTTTCTAAAATTACTTATTTGGAATTGTACCACTACTACAATTTTCAGAGTAAATGTTTAATTTTTAGGCATCCCTGATTTCGAAACACATTTGTCGCTGAAATACTTTGCTATGCAGACCGGTACATCCATTTTGTGCCAAAGGTTGTCGCAATATATGGCAGCCTCCTGCTTTTTCTGTAATATTATAGTGCTCAATTATTCCTGGCTCTCTCTCTTCCTGTTATGACTGTAGGTGTATTTTGGTGTCAAAACCCGTAGACCCACTTGAAAGATATAGTGAAAATTAGTAGTGTCAGTCTTCTACATGACAAATAATTATTTTCTCAGCTCTCGGTACAGGTGCCGAATCCATTTGTTCAGGGTTGGTTGACATCAGATGACATGTATTTCTAAGTTATTGCCCACCTCTTGCTGAATATGCTAATTCTGTCTCCTTCTTCCGATCTGCATGCTGCTTACAAATATAAAAGAGAGAAAGTACCCAATACCAAGCATGTTGTGAGCTTATAATGTTAGAAAATAGCTTTAATCTCGGGACAGTGCTGATCTTTTAATATTTAATCTAGCCTGTTAGAGTCAGGAAGTGGATTGTTAGTTGGGTTGGATGGTAGTCCATCACAAGAGATAATGTTGCTATTCCCGTAAGCTATAGTACAGGTTTCAGTAATTCAAATCGGAGCTCAACACCTCATAGCTATGGCAGAGAGCAGACATACTTAACTTAAGAAAATGTGTAAAGCATTTAGAAGTACCAAAACAGTTAAAAAGTCAAAACATACAGCACAATAAAACCCCCTCTCCAATGCATAAATGAAGGGAATCATTTCATGAATATAATGACACCAAAGCAACAGATATACAATAAGGTGAAGCAGACATATGAATTTTTAAAGTTTTAAATGAAAATAATTCCAGATTTTTAAGTGCCAACTGCGGTCATCTAGTTGAACATGGCCAGTACTAAGATGTGATTTAAGGCCCTCAACAATGGAGCATGGGTCAGATACAGAAACCTGTTTTAACCCGGTCAGCCATTTTACTTTATGACTTAGTCTCTGAAATGAATTAGCATTCTGAAGAGGGTGCTCAGGGTGCCACATTTATGCCCGGCACTAGCTTGTGAGCAAGGGTGGCTCTTGGTCCCTTCCTAATCAACAGGGAAAACGTTCCAAAGGTTAACCATACCCACGTAGACAATTGTGGCATGTTTTAGGGGTCAAAACCCATGCATTGGGTCCTGGTTTTCAAAGTCCCAATGCAGAGTCAACCATCTAGCAGCATCAGTCAAAAAAAATGGGGGGTGATCATAGAAAAAGGAATTTTTCTACAGTTAGTGACAGGGAAAGAAAAGATTATAAAAAGTGATGCAGGTTCAGGTGTTAATTTAGCACTCGAAATGCCCAGGGTGTACTTATGCCTGTGCTGCATGTTTAATTACGAGAAATGTATTTGAGTTTGTTATATCAAAGAGATCCCTGCCTGCACGATGAGGAATAATCAATGCTTACTTTGTGCAAGTGGTTTTAGTCGATGGGCACCAATACTCAGTTTTAGGGACCAACAACTGCAATTGAGGTGACCGCTCCGATACTGGGATGCTTCGTGGGAACTGGTGCATGACATAAGAAACTTTGATTGGATACATTGTGCGCAGCGTGTTTTAATCATATTCCATTCCAAGAAGATGTCCAAATTGTTTTAAAAATGATGAGAAGAAATGACATTAACACACCTTGAACGTAAACATGAAAGGACCAGTTCTCTGACAACAGAATCGCATCTAGATTGACTTTGACACACAGTGCATTGAATATTTTGGAGAGCGGTTGCTATCCTGAGTGCAACAGTGTGGCAAGTATATATCTTTTGCCTTTATTGAGGGAGAATTAGTAACAATATCTTCAAGCTATAGAGAACACTGGTTTGTTATCTGGTAGGCCCTGATGAAGGTGGTGTTCATCTGCTTTATAAACCACCGAAACGCGATGACCAAGGCTGTCCAGATCCTGCTACATGCAGTTGCCCTGAATGATCGTGGAGACTGAAAACAACTATATGTCTCATATTTTGCAGCTGTATGTGGTTGCGATAGTGGTATGAATGTATTATAAGATGTATGAATGTATGAAAGTTGTTTAACATATTGGTGTTTTTTTTCTACCTGGGGGTGATGATGTTGAAATAGGAATACGTTTTCAAATTGTAAAGATATCTGTATATGCTGAAAATATGTATTCTGATATGTTCAAATGATTACAAATTGTATAAAAATAATTTTGATAAAAGATAAAAAATAAATAAACAAAGTTAAACTATTATAAATGTGTACATGTTCACAGATTTTATCATGGTTTATTCTATGAACGGGCCCATGTATGAATTCATAGTTGAATTACAGAAAAAGAAATATAGGTCACGAGCGAGCTTTCTTAAAGTGTTAGTTTAGCTCTAGAAATGCCAGTGTGTACTTGTGCCTGTGCTGCATGTTTAATTACGAGAAATGTATTTGAGTTTGTTACACCAAAGAGATCCCTGCCTGTACCATGATAAATAATCAATGCTTGCTTTGTGTAAGTTGTTGTAGTCGATGGGCACCAGTACTCAGTTTTAGGGACCAACAACAAGAAAGATAGGAGTGGGAGAGGGAGAAAGCAAAGAGAGTAGCTGAACAGAAAGGAAGTATATGTGATGGAAAAAAAGGGATGAGGTGGAATAAAGGCTAGGCGTGATTGGTGCTTAGAATAAGGCAGCACAGGCAACAGGATCCTAAGAAAAATGTTAGTTCCCTACCATTATGTTTTTTACAAACTAAGCACTGTAGTATGTGCGTTGTGGACAATTTCGTCAAGAGCATTACACCAATAAAATGTCGGCATACAGGATAGGGAATAAGGGACTTAATCCATAAATGTGATTCAAAGCACAATTCAACTTAACTGTGGCACACCAAAATTCAGCACCTAGGAGGGAATGAGGATCATTACCACACACTACATGTTGATTTGCCTGGAAAATGTACAGGTTACCAGTAAATATACATTTGTGTGCTCTGAGTTTTGTTCAAAAGGGCCACAAGGTGAATGATGTCACAATCGAGCTCAAATTCTAAGCAGACATCATTAGATAAAGGAACTTTCAGGAATGTCTATTGTTGCTGATTGTTAGTTGTTGGACTTGGAATCCTTAGTGTGGTTTCCTCCTAGCTTTTTACCTTCCCTCCTCCTCTTTTTGCTGACTTTGATTTTGCAGGCCTTGGAACTCTACTCACTATACAGCTCCAAACCAGTGCTAACGTCCTTATGCTCACTCCTCTAAACATTTTCACATTGGCTTACATCCAATTGGCATATTTAATGTACTTCTTAGTTTCTTGTAAAGTGGTACTGTATGTGTCAGTGCTGTACGTTTTATGCTCGTAGTGGGCTTGCAACACTAATTGTGTCATCCACTTAAGTACCCCTTTAAACATGTCTCAGGCCTTCTGTTGCACCCTATGTGTGGTGTTCTAAACTGTCATTTCAACCTGGAAAAATAATCCTTTTGCCAGGCCTACACCTTCATTTTTAATACATATATATAACCCCTCGGGTAGGCCGAACACAGCCCAGAGGGCAGGAAGCAGTGTATTTAAAACGTTGGACATGTTCTGGTAGTGAAAAACTCTTACATTTATTTTTCACTACTGCAAGACCTAGCTCTTTTATAGGATAACATTTGGTCACCTTATTACATTTAATAAGGGATAACTTTTAATTGGGGGCAGATCGGAATGTCATGTTTGGTGCCTGAGAAATTGTAATTAAACATCCTCTTTAATGGTAATGTGAGACTTTAAGTTACAATTTTGAAAATGCAACTATTAGAAAGTTTCCATTTTCCAGCCCTAACTATTTTGTGCCTGCAGACTGTTCCTGATCCACATCTTTGGGTGTAGTTGGCAGTTGGACTTTGTTTATTCTCCCAGACAAACACACAATAGAGGGATTAGGTGTGTCTGGATGGTCCATTAACTTGCAGGATGGGGGAGTGGAGCAAGGCACAGCCCCACTTGCAACTGAATAGGCTGGGCCCTGCCTTCTCACAAAGAACTTGTCACCGCTGCATTGGTCACGCAACCAGCTTAGAGCCAGCACATGGGAGTCAGGAAACTTCAAGGGCTTCGAAGGGAATTCTCTAGAAATGTTCCCTACTTGAGCGTAATGGCAGGCACGGCCCACACACATAGCTGCTAGTGCAACAGCTTCCCCGCCCCGTCCACTTTCTCTCTCGCTGAGACGCCGTGGAGGAACGAGATACGGAACCCCGGTAGCCCAGAAGCCGGAATTCCGGCAGCAATTCCTTGTGGCAGGTTCGAGCGGGCAGAGGGGAAGTGGGGAAGATACCCGCTATTCCTGGACTTGTAAGTGGTTCTGGCATTCGGTTTGGAGCGGCGACAGTGCTTGAATTGCCCTGTTTTTTAGATGACGGAAAACACCCCTGCAGCAGAGAAGGCAAGTCAAGCAGAACTCAGGGGCTAAACTAGGGGAGGCTACGGACGTATTTTTCATGCCCCCTGTGGTTCCTTAATCCCTTTTTACCTGCTTCTACCGACTAGACCACAGTAAGGGCAGCATGGCTAAGTGGCAAAGTGGCAGCGTGGAAGCAGAAGAAATATCAGCGGAGCAGGGATTTCTAGGTTGGCTGGACAACACCAAAAACAGAGTGAGAGGCAGGCACCAACACCAGCCTACGAGCCTCTCAAAACCCTCAGTGGAACCAGGCAGAGGCTTCTTATTTGTAAATTCAGAAGGGTTGATGACTTTCTGCTGCCTCTGCCTGCTTTGGCTTTTCTTTGTGAGGGGATGAGATATCAGAATGTGCACAAAACAACCTAAAACAACGAAGGAAGATAATAGCAAAATGCTGGACCAGATCACCCCTTTTCCAGCCCCCAGGTCCAAACGCAGAGGCCAAAGAAATACCCAACACAGGATGGAGCTTAAAACTAATTTGCGTTTTGAGTCAGACAGACAAGCGGATCTTAATGAGCCCTCAGACACTGAGAGAATGCCTGAGATAGAGAATAACAGAGATTCCGTTGACCCTCTGCTGGACCTGCAGCTCGATATAACCTGCAACGAGGAATGCAAGGTCGAGTTAGGGGCTAAAAGAACAGAGCTGCAGGGGGAAGACACTGGTACGAGCAGTAGCTCTATTCCCCCTAAACAATGCCCACTAGTCCATAAATATCAAAAGCAACAGAGCCCAGCCCTACCTGTACCAGATGAGGCTACGCTCATTAGAGATCGGACTGGTTCTCAGCCGTCTGCGCAACCATCAATTACAAAATCTTTACAAAGCTACTTACCAATAGGCTCTATAAGGTCATAGAATTAATCATCCATGGGGAGCAATGCGGTTTTGTAGCAGACAGGCAGCTCTCCTCAAATATCACATTTTTAATAGAAGCTTTGGACTATTTTACCCTGAACAAAATAGATGAACAGGTGTTATTTTTAGATGCTGCCGACAAAGCTTTTGATTTGGTGTCCTGGGAATGTCTTTTTTTAATTCTGGTAAGATATGGGTTCTCAGAAAAATGTATACGCATAGTGAAATAGATATATGAGGATCTTCAGCACAAATAATGATTAATTCTATAAATAAAGAAAGCTGTAGAATGAACAGGGGGACACGGCAGAGATGTCCTCTAACGCTGTTACCTCCTCCTGCTTCAACACTCTCCGCATGCTCCGTAAGATCTTCCGCTGGATCCCCACTGGAACCAGGAAAACAATCACCCAGGCCCTCGCCACCAGCTGTCTGGACTACGGGAAAGCCCTCTACGTTGGGACCACCCCCAAACTACAGAAAAGACTCCAACGCATCCAGATCGCCTCAGCACGACTCGTCTTGGACATCCCCTGATACAGCCACATCTCCGCCCACCTGAGGGACCTGCACTGGCTCCCCGTCAGCAAAAGGATCACGTTCACACTCCTCACCCACGCACACAAGGCTCTCCACGACTTGGGCCCCGAATACCTGAACAACTGCCTCACGTTCTACACGCCAACCCGCCAGCTCCGCTCCGCCAGCCTCGCCCTCGCCACCATCCCACGGATCCGCAGAACCACCACCGGAGGAAGATCCTTCACCTACCTGGCGCCCAAGACCCGGAACACCCTCCCCACCCACCTACTACTCACCCAGGACCATCTCTCCTTCAGGAAGCAACTCAAGACCTGGCTTTTCGAGCAGTAGCAGCCCCCCACCCCCCCAGCGCCTTGAGACCCTAGCGGGTGAGTAGCGCGCTTTACAAATACTCTTGATTGATTGATATCACAAATTTTGTTTGACTTATTCGTAGAACCACTGGCAATAGCCATTAGACTAAAAGCATTACAAACAGCACCTTTGGAAGGCATGTTTAGTATAAAATTATATGCTGATCATATTGTTCTATTTCTCAGGCAAGGGAGAGTATTGAAAAGGAAATTTTAGCAATTTTTTCAGAGTTTCAAGCACTGGAAGGGTACAAAATCAAAATGCCAAGACGGAAATGTTACACTGCAACTGCCAAGGCCACACATTATACCTGATCTCCATACACTACACAATATGGGGCCTAAGAGATATCTAGGTATGTTTGTGTCAGAAAATATGAGCAAACCTTATATACTGAATTGCACCCCCCTAGTACAAAAAGTCAAGCGTTTATTTTCTAAATGGAATCAACTCCCAATCTCAATAGTTGGACGGGTAGCACAAATACGAATGTCTATTTTACCATTATTTAATTTTCTATTCCCGGCAATCCCCTGTGAATTACAAATGTCATTATTTTAAAGAAATAGATGGTCTATTCTCATCCTTTATATGGGCCAACAAGGTATTGAGGCTAACACTAGTCACACTAAGTAACTCACATGAGGAGGGAGGGTTATCCCTTCTAAACCTGAGAGATTACTAATATGCAAATTTTGCACAGAATACAAATAGATTTATTAACTATCCTAATCGAATATATGACGTTATCCCGCAGACAAACAGCCCGCATACCATCAGTCTGCAAAAATAATCCCGCATGTACTATTAGGCCGCAAATTAAAAGAACGAAAACTTTTAGAACAAATATGCCTTTAGCACGCATACATGTTAAAGGTATACTCGTTGTCAAAGTTGTAAAGGTAAGTAAAAGTACACTACCCTACCCTACACTACCCTACACTCTAATGTAGTACCACTGCACCACCCACCCTTGACACACAGTCCTTTTTCTACATTTACACTACCCAGCACGACTCCCCAACACTACCATAAAGCACTTTACTTCCCTACACAAACACTACAACACTACCTTAATAAACTACCCCCAGCATGACCCTACACAAACACTACACTAAACCACTACACCCCCTAAACCCTAAAACACTACCCCCAGCATGACCCTACACTGCAACTATACCCAAACCCTAAACCTCTACACCCCAGCATGACCCTACTCTACACAAACACTACAACACTACAACACTACCCTAAACCCTAAACCACTACACCCCAGCATGACCCTACACTACGCAATCACTACAACACTACCCTAAACCCTAAAACACTACCCTCAGCATGACCCTACACTACACAAACACTACAACACTACCCTAAACCCTAAAACACTACTCCCAGCATGACCCTACACTACGCAAACACTACAACACTACCCTAAACCCTATAACACTTCCCCCAGCACGACCCTACACTAAACAACCACCAAAACTCTACACTACACTAACACAACACTACACTACACAACACTACACTACACAATCACTAACCCACAAAAGAATTAACCCAAAACCACTTACCTCTCTCGTCATCGTGGTTTTCACAACGCAAATGCATTTACCATACATGCCTTTAAAACGTAATTCATTGAAAAAGGCATGCATGATAAATGCACATGCGTTTTGAAAAAATGCGAGATAATGGTATGCGAGGTCAATGACCTTGTGGGAGAATGGTATGCAGACTGAAAGTTCGCAGGATAATGGCTGCAAACCATCCTAATCCTCCAAGCACTGATAACTTTTTAATAATAAAGATACTGAAGGTATAAAAAATTCTAGATCCTGCGAGGCTGGTGAAGAATCCCAAAATGTATGTTATAAGGTCTTTCAGTGGTTTTTAAAACAAAAGCCCAACTATTTATGTTTTTGAAATAAGTAAGATAAATGGCTCTACATGTTTGGCCAACCTTCAGGGTGGACAGTATAGGCTGATCCAATCTAACATATTAATGAAATGCAAGGAGAACGGATATACTTATGTGGCAGATTTTCTCAGCTCTGACACTTGAAAAAAAAGGGCAGAGATAGAATGCAGTCCGAGTCATTCTAAAGATATATTTAAATGATCCTTTATCCAAATAAGGCACCTTTTAGAAAGTATTGATCCGTCCGCACTAAGTGCATGACTAGAACTCAGTGAGGCTTTATTAGAAACAACTAGATGGAGACCAATAAGCAGTTGGGTAAAACATTTTAATGAACACAAGACTGTAAGCTTGTACAAAAAAGCCAGAGATAAGGTATGAGAAAGAAGGCCTACAGATTTTGACGATGGGCTGGAATAGAATTAATAAATTCAACACTACATTATTAAGAGGAGCCAATTTCAGGAGAATGCAATGCTACACTAAATGACTGATATATAGGACCTTTCTCCATAGAGTATATCCTCAGATAGAGGGTAAATGTTTTCGGTGCTTAGCAGAAGGGAGAGGTACATGGACTCACATTGTTTGGGATTGCCAAAAGATTGAGCAATTTTGTGAAGAAATTGAGAATTACTATAGAATGAAGCTAGGTCATCCAATAGCTATCGATAGATATATTGCAACTCTTGGATGTTCCCCAAACATAACGGTAAACATTATACAAGAAGAGGGACTTTAAATACTGGCCTCAGTGGCAAGATCACTAATCCTCTGGAATTGGTGAATTTAGATCATACCTACTATACCTACTTTTCATAGTCAGCAGGCTAAATTACATAGAGTAAGAGAGCTAGAAAGAGGATATGCCCAACGTTCGGGCTCATACACAAAGTTTGAGAAATGCTGGAAGTCCATAGGAAGCTAGCCAGTAGATTAGATTAGATAAGTTAGGTTATTAAGGGGAAAATGTGCAATGTGTGTTCTCTATGTGATTTTAACGTATTACCCTCAGCAATACATCTGGAATATGTTCTTTACTGTATTTTTATGCTATGTGGATGACATGCGCCAATCAAAATTGGGTACTGAAAGGACTTTATTTTTATATGAATAATTGTGTAGTGAACTCTCAACAATAAAAAAAGAAGCTTCTCCTACTTTAAATGGGGCACCAGGTATAAATAATGGACTCTCAGACCCAACTCTTCAGATCATTGCTTGACCTGTGGATACTACAGAAGAAGGACTACAGTGCTGCTGTACAGCGTTCCAGTGTTTGCTGACCACCAGAGTGCGCCAGAGAGCCAGAGAGCTGCGTTCGTCAGAGTCAGAGTCAAAACCAGAGCTCCAGCACGCAAAACGGACCCGCTGCTGCTGCCGTTGAAGCGTGCACCCAACTTCCCTATAACGAGCTTCTAACCCTGGTTCCAGGAGACGACCGGCTGAAGGACACAGGTTGTCGGCTCGTTGTTTGTCCCGGGCCGTCCCAGCCGGGGAAGTCCCGAAAGCCGCTGGAAGCCTGCTGTAGCCTCGGACTACAGTGCTGCTCTGCTGCCAGAAGGACTGCTACCCTGCTGCCCAGCTACTCTGCTGTCCTCCTTGCTGCAAAGGAAGACTGGACCTGTATACTTCATCCCAGGCTAGAGTGACACCAAGGATCAGCTGACTGGCCTCCTGTTCTGAGCTACAGGGACATGCTGACATGCTGCCTAGACGTGCAACTGAAATTGCAATTGGACCTGCATGAGCCCTGATGGCCTCTGCTCAAGTAAGTTCCTGACCCCCAAGAGGTACCCCTCAGTACCTGCTACAGCATCAACAACCAGCGGAAACCGCCAGCATGAATCTCCAACAACGACAGTCCGCAACACCCAGCCTGCTCTTCATGGTACATTAACTACCATCCGTGATAATCTCCCTGCTCCTCCCGGCCACTTGCACTGCAAACGGAACTCTTTGCGCGGATCTTTTTAAGGTAACTCTTTCAGTGAGACTAACCTGGTCCCTGTATCCGGCCTGAGCTCCATTGCGGTCGGCTTTAACTTGTGTTTTATCATCAGGTCTTGCACAACGAGACGGGGTGAATTTTTGATTTGTTCCACATTCCATTCATCATTTGTAAATCTTTTGCTTTCTCATCTTAAGTGCAGCGGGTATGCCCTGACATGGGTCCCGGACTCACTGTGCCACTGGATTTGAGCTAGCCTCGGTGATAAGGGGTGATACCCCGAAACCAGTCTCAGGATACTTGTTTCTGGTCCAGGGAGGACCTGGCTTGGCAGTTTGGCTGGACTATTCCCATGAGAAGCAGGGTCAAGACTGATTTGCATATGGCTGGCTTTAAACTGGGGGGCATGGTGATCAAAAGAATGATGGATTTAACCCATATCTCTTGCAGGGGCGGTGGGTGACATTTGAAAGTGATGGGGCGCAAAGTGATTTGCATACAGCACCGTAGTGAGCGAGCGCAGCGAGCGAGCCCGAACCCCAAAAGGGGGTTTTGGGGGGATAACCCCCCCCAAGAAAATTTTGAGAAAAAAGAAGAAAAATCGTGCATTTTCAAGCAAATTTGAGAAAGCAGGAAGGTTAATAAAGCAATTATGAAAGTGCAGTTATTACATTAATAGATGGCATAACATAGGTAGCTGCTTATTCAGTATAACTACAGAGCTTCATACATTCCGTCCTATTATGCTCAGGTGCTTAATTCAGACTATAAGACTTTAAATAAATACCAGTTTGAAATACCATGTTTTAACAGTGTGGCTCACGCTCGCACCATGCACAGTTTGAGGCAATTAAATAAAGGCATGTCAGTCGCAATGATTTAGATTATCAGCTTTCACAAAGTGCTAAAACAAATGCCTTCCTGAACAGTGCCGTCCTGCCGTCCTTAGCAGTGCCCACCACATATAGTGCCCAGTAGCCACCTAATGTCCCAGGTCCAAAAGAAAAGGTCTCACTATCTACTACCGCCATGTTCGAGTTGTATTGAAATATATAGGCAGCTTCAAAAAGACTCAATATAGGTAGCATGCGCTATTAAAAAAATAAAACACTTTCACAAAATACCTAAGAAGGTGTACAATTCACAGGGACTGGGCAGACACAATCACGATGTGTGGCAATTTGGGTATATTTTAGTCTTGCAACTAGCCCGAGGTAGGGGCAGACAGCTAAACAAGTCTGGTTGCCTAAAACAAATGTAAATGTGCTCAACTGGTCAAATTGCGTTTACGCCTGTTTTGGCTGTAATTGATGGCATCACTTCAAACTTTCTGACAATGCAACCTATCTTAAACTGTCAGTGATGGAACTTTCAAATATTTACGTACATATTCACATTGTTTTCTGGCACAGACTTGGACCTCCTAGCACTAAACATACATAAATCATGGCGAATTAAAAAACAGGATGAAATTTCCTTAAAAAGGCATATGTTAACATATTTTTGTAGTATAACACTAATATGTACTTATGAGTGTAGTGTTTAGTTATACATGGCTGCTTAATTTGCTAAATTGTGACAGGCATCCATGTATGCATGTTCAAGAGTTAAATAAACACAGAAATATACAATTTTACGGCTCCATTTATTCTCAAAGTACAAAATAAACATTGAAATATATACCAGTTATATAGGCAAAAAATAAATAAGGATAAATACAGACGGAAATGTTAATAAAATAAATACCATAAAACCAGGAGCCCTAATCATGATGGATGATCAGGGGGATACGTCCACACCACGCAAACATGTTTCTCTCAACACAGAAACAGGACACAGATTCTTGTCCTTAGGTGAATCAGCCACAAAAAAGACCTGCTTCAAGATATCATATTATGTATACCTCTGTATACACTTTGTATACCATTGCCACTTTCCTCATAGCAAGAGTAGGTCATATACACTCATCCACAGTGCAAGCTCCCTGTAGCACACACAGAAGGCGAGAAGCTGGCACTTCGAGCTTCTCACACACACACACAGAGCAGGAACAGCTAAGTGACCAGTAGCGCAAGCTGCCCTAACACAAAAAGCAGGTGCATTCGTAAGCTTTCCTCACACACATGTACGCACACACGCACACACACACACACACACTAAATATTTGTTTCCACGATACAGATCTGCACTGCAAGCTTCCCACACACAGAACCGGATGCCTGGCATGATTCCAGTTATCAGACTGTTTATAATACTGAAAATAACAGTTAAAGGTGCCATAACGCTCACAACAGATACAATTCAGCCGTCTGCTGAGAAAGCGTCACTCACACACAGGTGCAGGTATTCATAGAACCAGATTCCCTCAAAAGCAGGTGCAGTACAAAGAAGAGCCACAGTCCAAACTTCCCTAACATAAAGAGCAGGGTCAATACAAGAATCTGCAGGGTAGGTTTCTCAAACACACAGAGGAGTTACCCTAACGAGCGTTCATCACACACTGTCAAAACAGGAAAAGGATGCTTGGCCTTATGTCAAGCATCACAGAGGCCGAGGGCACTCACCGTCTTTCTTCGGCATCTTGGAAACTTTCCACAACTTCTGCCAGCGGCTCCTGCTGCTCCTCCCGCAGCCCCTCCAGGGACGACTGGCACTGGGAGGCTGTGGGGGGGGTCACAAACCGGGCCTGGTGAACACATGAATGCTGTAGCTATTTTTCCAGTACAGGGTGCCAGCACAGACTACAAAAGCCCTTTTCTGAATATCCGAAAAACCTTCATGACAAACACCCCAGTTACGATACCACACAGTGTGTTCAGTTGAATACCAATAACAGAGGGTCTGGCAAAGACTCAGGAGACAAAGAATTCATACATCCAACAAACAATTGAACGAGGGTCCAAGGGCAAGTTTACCGACCGACCAGATATGTGCCCCGAACACAATATACAACAACAATAAATACCTGGGGGTCTGAAAACAAGTGAGTGAGTCAGACAGATCGGATCACTATACCAACCTATGCAAAATAACACCAGTGAGAGAAAGTTGGTAACTACTGGTCTGGTCAAGGCCCAGGAGTATATGGAGAAAAATAGTTCCCATCAGAAGCCACACTGTACCGCCCTCGTTGTCATCATTTGGGTTCTCCTTACCCAGGAGACAAACCGGCCAGTAAGTTGTTACCGTGACCGGAATGTGGTGTGCGGGAAGTACAGGAAAGAATATGAGTGGCTAATGAAAAAGCAGTGTAGTGATTAGAGTGAAAAAGTGAGGGGTAATAATAAAATTAGGTGAACTGGGTAGAAAAAGAAATTTATTGATATCTCCCAATCCCTAAGATTAAAAGGCAGGTGTGGGTGCAGGTTTTAAATATTAACCGCACTTTATAGTGGTCGACATGTTTCTGCATTCAAAAGAAAAACGTTTCTAATGCATTCTTCAGGACCTAGTTGGAAATACACTACTGCTTTGTCAATAATAAATAATGAAAAAATATCACCTGGGGATCCCAGGCGTGCTCAACCGTATACTGTTAATGCATAGTGGCATTGGATCCAAAACGAATGACAAACACACAAATAAACAAAGAAACAAATGAGCATGAATAATTACTCAAGTAGTTCTTGTTTCTAGACATACTGAAACTGCAATATGTTCACTCATACCAGGACACAGTCTCTAGTGAACACTCACCCATGTATGTTGGTTGAGAGGCTTCACCCCACCTGGCTGCAGAGCAGGTAAAAGGAGCACCGCTCTAAAGATAATCATAAAATAATTATAACGCGGTTTCATTAAGAGAAAAGGAAATAAAATAGAGTTTACTTGGAGGCAGGAGGTAGTGTGAACCTCCGGTGCATCATTTGATGGTTAACTTGCAGGCACCCCGCTGTAGTCTAGCAAGGTCAGAGAGGGCAAATACTAGATGTAAGCGCATAAAGGGTCTGCCAATTTATATAATGACCCATGCGTTGGGTTAAACAAAAAGCTGCGTGGCTTTACGATGTAACTCGGAAACGAGCCTGCACTGTGTTGAAATGCCACGATTGAATATTGATAGATGTATATCATCTCTGCTACCGCCATGTGATATGTAGCACCTTTTATCTCAGAAGAGCGGATAACTGCTCTGTATGAATATTAGCAGGCTTTTCAGTAGGCGCCGCGATGAGCGCTAAGTCTTTTGTCTATGAACAGTGGAGAGCCCATTAGAAGCGATGGCTTTTCCGTGTAGGCGTGTACTGACACGCCTACACGGAGAAGCCATCGCTTCATCGCGGCGCCTACTGAAAAGCCTGCTAATATTCATACAGAGCAGTTATCCGCTCTTCTTTTTGTTTAACCCAACGCATGGGTCATTATATAAATTGGCAGACCCTTTATGCGCTTACATCTAGTATTTGCCCTCTCTGACCTTGCTAGACTACAGCGGGGTGCCTGCAAGTTAACCATCAAATGATGCACCGGAGGTTCACACTACCTCCTGCCTCCAAGTAAACTTTATTTTATTTCCTTTTCTCTTAATGAAACCGCGTTATAATTATTTTATGATTATCTTTAGAGCGGTGCTCCTTTTACCTGCGCTGCAGCCAGGTGGGGTGAAGCCTCTCAACCAACATACATGGGTGAGTGTTCACCCGAGACTGTGTCCTGGTATGAGTGAACATATTGCAGTTTCAGTATGTCTAGAAACAAGAACTACTTGAGTAATTATTCATGCTCATTTGTTTCTTTGTTTATTTGTGTGTTTGTCATTCGTTTTGGATCCAATGCCACTATGCATTAACAGTATACGGTTGAGCACGCCTGGGATCCCCAGGTGATATTTTTTCATTATTTATTATTGACAAAGCAGTAGTGTATTTCCAACTAGGTCCTGAAGAATGCATTAGAAACTTTTTTCTTTTGAATGCAGAAACATGTCGACCACTATAAAGTGTGGTTATTATTTAAAACCTGCACCCACACCTGCCTTTTAATCTTAGGGATTGGGAGATATCAATAAATTTCTTTTTCTACCCAGTTCACCTAATTTTATTATTACCCCTCACTTTTTCACTCTAATCACTACACTGCTTTTTCATTAGCCACTCATATTCTTTCCTGTACTTCCCGCACACCACATTCCGGTCACGGTAACAACTTACTGGCCGGTTTGTCTCCTGGGTAAGGAGAACCCAAATGATGACAACGAGGGCGGTACAGTGTGGCTTCTGATGGGAACTATTTTTCTCCATATACTCCTGGGCCTTGACCAGACCAGTAGTTACCAACTTTCTCTCACTGGTGTTATTTTGCATAGGTTGGTATAGTGATCCGATCTGTCTGACTCACTCACTTGTTTTCAGACCCCCAGGTATTTATTGTTGTTGGACAAAGAATTCATAACAAAGGCCAAGAAGCTAAATAAATGTCTTTTGTTGCCACAAAAGGAGGCAGATGTTCCACACTTGGCCCATGACCCAGAAGCAACATCCAACCAGAGAGAGCTCATCGCTTATTTATTTAAAACGATCATCCAAACGCTGACTATTTGTGTATGACAGCAGTAAAAAAAAAAAAAAAAGGACTAATATAACGAATGGCAAAAGGTATAAGTCAACAACAACGGTGTTTATGGTGGTAGGTGAGGCAATAGTGAAGATCATTGCTTTCAGAGTGCAATAGTAGTGACATCCAGAGTCAGTAAGCATCACACACAACCAACCACACCACGCGTTCAAATCAGCACACCAAGCAGTTACATGTCCGAATCTGAAAATCCTGAACTGAGGACCATTTAGTGAGGATTGAAACGCACAAGATGGATACTTAACAGTCTTCTGGATAGAGAAGGATACCTGGGTTGCTTCATCCCCAACTCTAACCCCCTCTCTCATAATACAAGTATAACCATAGGTCAGACATTCGCTACTACTGTTAGACTCAACAAACATGACTCAGTTTGACAACCTACTTGCAGGAGGCGGTGCAAAGTTTGCTCCTACGGGTAGCAGGAGTCCCTTTTGTTACCAGTTTTAACTACAGACCTTCACCCCCTTATAAATAAAGCAATATGCCATGGAGCTCTAGCCACCGTGAGATGAATTGAGCCAAAAGTATGCCATGCCACCTTGAGAAACCCACTAAGGCTTAGAGAAGATGGGCATAGGTCAAATCTGGTCACAAATTAAGTTGATTCAAGTGTACGGGTGGTGGGGCTCGTGTGGTGTGCGGCTTGTAGGAAAATGGAATACTCCCAATGAGAGATTGTTGCAGTCTTTCCGCCCAAGCCACTGTCTCACCTCCCATGCACCCAAGGTCTGAAATTGCGCAAATGATAAGATGCCCTGGCACAGCTACCTAAAAATCTAAGCTTCTGAATTAGTCAACTTCAACAAACTGAAGTTCTGTGGTCTAGAAAGTAACAACCTGGAAAGATTAAATCACACCTGCGGTTTAAAGCACAGCTGTGCCAGATTACATAGAAAAAGAAAAGGCTAGTCAGCATAGTGACTCTAGGAGAGCTCGGGGACCTGTCAGATGAGTGAGGGAAGCTAATCATGGGAGGAAAAGAGCAGTAATTGTATACCTGGCTTTGAAGTGTGCAGGGTCGGGGCACCACGCATGTGCATCCTCCCACGTGACCCTCCCCTCACCCTCACCTCTCATGCATCCCTCTGCAACTTACATTCTCTTCTAATAACTTATATTTCAAGGAGGCCCTTTCACCCCCCCCTCCAACACAAACCCCCTGTTCATGGTCTCTGATGTGGGCTTGGCAATCATTTACCACGGAACAAGCTGCTAATTACGAATCAGTAAAGAATCGGTGCTAAAAATGCACAGTAGTAAAACTAGTACTGTGAGAGGGCAGCTGGAACAAAAAGGAAAGAGAGCTTCAAATCCTAGCAGCAAGAAGAGAGAACGAGGAGGTTGTAGGATGTGCACAGAGAGGGTGAGGTACAGGAAGAAGAAACTTAGATTTTAAACAAAGATTCAGAGTAGGCAGAGGGGGGACATGTATTAATAAAGAAAGGTAGTAGGTTGAGAATGACCAAGGATGCTCTTGTAGAAAATATGGAGGAAATGGAAGCAGGATAAGGTGGAATATGGGGGCGGGACAGATTGACCAGACGTGCAAGATTTCCCAGGACAGTTCCACTTTTTTAACTTCTGTCCCCGTGCCCTAATACATAGAAATGTACAAGGATTGGCAAACCTGACCCTACTGCTAAACAAATGGACCCTTACATTACATTGAAGAGCCACCAAAAGCTCAAGCTGTCTCACAAAAGCACAAGGTGCTCATCCATTGGGCGAAAGTCGAGAGTGGTGCCTTACATTATGAGGAAGCCTGTCATCTCCTTAAATGACATATAGCAGCGGCCTGGGACATGGGCCTTGCTCATTCAGTTTAGAGAACTGGTGCACAAGGATACTCCCGCCCCCTCCACGACACTCACAGCCTGACTAATGCTTGCCCGCCCCTACACCTGACTCGCTGGCCCAGTCCGCAGACCCACCGTGCCATAGTTACATTAAACACACGACCCAGCACTGCCAGCGCCTCTCCTCTCTCAGATAAGAAAACTCTCTATTTAAGCTCCGCTCCGGTAATTATTTCATCGCACCCGGTCCTCGTTCATATCGATTAGTAGAATTGTATTTTTCTGTCCATGGGTGATTATTCCGTAGGTTGAAATCGGCCTGCGCTGCCGGACAGAGACACTTTTGCAGAGAGGTAATTAAGTCTGAGATAAAACGAAACTAGACTCTGGTTTTGTTTTATCTCAGACTTAATTACCTCTCTGCAAAAGTGTCTCTGTCCGACAGCGCAGGCCGTTTTCAACCTACGGAATAATCACCCATGGACAGAAAAATACAATTCTACTAATCAATATGAACGAGGACCGGGTGCGATGAAATAATTACCGGAGCTTAAATGGGCCACAAATTCAATTTTGGTAGAAGCTGCTGTGGCAGTAAAGCTCCCCCGACTCACATCACCCCAGTTCCCCCCTGCGCTCACCCATGTACATATGATGAAAAAGAGCGCAAAAGACCGTCAAACTGTAAACACGGTCACTTACCAGGTACACGTTCTTTGCAACAGGAATATTAACCCTATGCCTACCTTACCAAGTTACCATGAGTCAACACTTCCACTAGACAAACCTCCGATCTCTTTCTAGGAAGAACATTAATCACCAGAGTAATTTTTACATTTTTATCGTTGCCTGAAAATTGCTGGAGGCAGGGAATGCAGCAGCAGGTGCTTTTCAACCATAATATAAGGCCCCAAAAATGTCATGCGAATTCAGCAACTTGAAAGCTATGAAAGGACACTCTTAGTGCCTTTAAGCTATGCTCCGATTAGTTCCAGCAAGGTCCTGGCATTCACACTGGAACCAATTATCGAGGTGCTGTAACAGTTATAGGTACATTTAGTGTTGCAGACAGAGCACTGACTATTCTCGAGCTGCAGCCCCTCAACTCTGGCACAAGGCATAGACCCCTGCAAGAGCCCCAGACACTGTCGCATCAAGAAAGAAATGGTATCACTCAGCAAAGCAGCAGTGAGGCTGTGAAGGAGGGCAGAGGAGGGACTGAGGATGAGGAGGAGGAGGAGGGATGTAGTGGAGGCTGGCTGACAAAAGGTGTCACGTCAAACCAGGAAGTGTTCTCATTTGCAGGTCAAATCTCACATCGGAAAGCACCAAGAAAAAAACCAACAAACAGGAGATTAGTAGAGTAGCAGAGGCTGACCTACGTAGGAGGTGCAATGTCACCCAAGCATAAGAAATGTGGCTGTTACGTAAACTGGGGAGACTCGCTTCTTATGGTGGTTGTAACGCTTGTCAGCATGGCCTCTATCCCCACCACTCACCCCTGTGCAGCAGGTACCTGAAAAGACAGCTGTTCCAGCACGCGACTCGGGTACTCGTGTCCCGGTTCAAGACTCAGTGCTACCAAGAGGACAGAGTGGGCACAGATTCCAACACACAGGACCAAGAAATAAAGCTCACTGTTATCGGACAGTATAAGCGTTTCTAACACAAACAACGCCGCAGTGCACCTTCTGCGTTTACTTTCCATAGTCAACTTTATTTACTAGTAGAGTACAAAAAATATACACCAGGAAAAAAAAAACAGGCACCTCGTTTGTTAAGATGCGTTCAGTGCTACCAAGCCATGGTGAACTCCAGTTAAACGCCTTACAAATACAAGAATATCCGAGAGAGAAAATAATTACAAACATACTTTGCTAAAAGGTGTGGTGGGCAGTCAAGGAGGATTTTGTATCCGTAGCAGGAAATTCAGACAGGCAGGGCAACCAAAAGCTAAGTCAATGCTAATGCTTATGCTGTTAACCTGCTCGAATTAAACCAGTAAAGTTACGCGTGACTGGATGCACAAGAAACAAATACATGCCAGACTTTCAAAAGTTAACAGGAGCCAGTTATCACCTCTTCCCTCATTTCCACAGTGAGTAAGAGTAACCATGGGTGATTATTCCGTAGGTTGAAATCGGCCTGCGCTGTCGGACAGAGACACTTTTGCAGAGAGGTAATTATGTCTGAGATAAAACGAAACTAGAGTCTAGTTTCGTTTTATCTCAGACATAATTACCTCTCTGCAAAAGTGTCTCTGTCCGACAGCGCAGGCCGATTTCAACCTACGGAATAATCACCAATGGACAGAAAAATACAATTATTCTACTATTACACACGGTCACTTACCAGCACTTACTGGAGGTGCTCAACAGGGGTATCTGGCTGGCTCTCGCCAGGGTCTGCTTGCTTCCAGCTCCTCCTGCCCGGGGTCGCGCCACTCTGCCCCCGCCCACCCACGCGCGGCATCCAATAATGGATGTAGTGTGGTGGACCAGCCAATCCTGGCGCTGTATGCAGCACCAGGATTGGCTAGGGGGTCACACTTGTGCTCGCCCTGGGCAGCCTTAGAAAACTCGGCCGGCTGTAGCTGCACCCCTGCCCCCATCTCTATGCTTGGCTGGCTTGCTGGTATCAGCGCATGCGCGGGAAAGTCTCAGCTCGGTAGAAAAATGCGCACAATGCTGGCCTGCTGCAGACTGTCACTCAAGCAGCTGCAGCAGACCAGCCCCCCCACCCCCTCCATTACGTAACATGATCCGTGTTACTCCCGCGCTGCTGAAGAATTACTGAAGTGCTGTGCATATTATTTTTATTATTAGCTGCCTTTAACTTAAGCTTCCACGGTGCGTCCAGGGCTTAGTGGGGCTACGCCCCTACGCCCCAATGGACGCACCGCTGCTGATCTCTTGACCGGGGGTGAATGCCTGATTTGTTCCACATTCCGTCTATCATTTGTGTGTTTTTTGCTTGCACAACCAGATAGCCGCGAGTGATGTTTTATGCCTTTAGGTGGTTCTCTTACCTAAACTCATTAAAATTGAATATCTCTGGGTCTACTGATTGGATATTTCGGTGTTTTGGTATCAAATAATTTAATACATTTTGCTCTATTTTTCTAAATTGGTGTGGGATTTTCCTCGTGCTGTGTTTCACTTTATTACTGCTTGAAATGCTGCAGAAATACTTTTTACATTACCTCTAAGTTAAGCCTGTCTGATTTTGTGCTCAGCTACCAGAGTGTTAAGCACAGGTTAATGCAGGTTTTGGTTTTGTTTCACCCTGACAGAGATTATGGTTGCTGCTTGAGTAGGGCTTCACTTCTCAACTAGTAACTCCATTACCAATGTTAGGGATGGAGGACTGGGTAAAGAGCACAGGTATCTTTCCCTACATCAAATGTCCCCCCTTAAGAGGAGATTAGTGTCACGCATAGTCTTACATTTTTTTGGTGCATTTGACAGTCTAAAAATATGAATTCATCTATTTAATCAACATGCGGCTTCTCCTTCATCATCAGGGACTGCAGCATTAATTTCAGGCACACAGACACAGTTGCACATTCAGGGCCATGATAGACACTGAACCATATTCTCAAGCTTTTCAAAGAACAATCAACTACCAGTTCAGGGTTTTACATCAGCAGAATAGATAGTTTCACTTTCTCTGCTGTCCAAGGAACAAGGAATTCCATAGGTTAACAGGAATTCTCGCTCTCTCTATAGCTTGCCCTGATCACTTCGGTGGTGGACTTGAACTGCCCTCAAGATCCTGCAGCATTGGGTCCTTGAGGTCCCTGGCTGACCTACTCCTAGGAACCTCTTGCTAACAGGAAGACTTTTTAATTGAGTGAAATGACATGCAAGTCCTGTTAGGCAAAAGCCACAGGAGAAGGCACATGCCACCATCAAAGCCCTATTTCACTTTATGATGTACATTCAAAAGATCAAAAATAAATGTATAATTGCTGTTTAAAATGCGTTCATAGAGCCAAGAAGTGCATCCCGTGCTCACTGTGTCATGGTACTGAAGCTACACCTTACTTACGAGCCCCAACTAGGGTGAAACATTCTGGGGTTGCTGCGGCTTCTCTAGAGGGCTTCACCTGGGATTTTGGCACATCTTTTCCCATGAGGAGCAGGGTCGGTACTGAAATGCATAAGCTGGGCCTTGGTCTAGAGTGGTACGGGGGGTGAAAAATGAGGAACTGGTATGTAGCCCAAATCGATCGCCAGTGCCTGATATTAATTCAAGCATTCCATCTGAACATGTTATTGTTGCAGGTGGGTCACTAAGCAGGCGTCTTTCCGACCCCTTCACCATGCTATTACGAAAGACTCACATTTGCTGCTGGTTGCCCTCCAGTCTCCTCAGGTTTTTTCATCCAGCACTCACATCTAAGCAGAGGAACCTTGAGGTTTTTGGGGGCATCAGTGAGGTTTGATCAAGAGAAGGAGTGTGTATATATATTAACTGAAAAAAAACCATAGGTTTCAGGGACGTTATAGTTAGTTGGACATTTCTCTTGTACAAAACCATAGAAATTCCCCTGTTGTAGTTAGTTCACCTAACTATAACTCGCGCCCCCGCAATGCACTGCTGATGACGTCCCATATTACATCATTCATGACATGGTCAGTGACATCACCGATGACATCATTCAATGACTGTGTTTTTCTTTAAAGTTTAAATATGTATTATATATATGTCAAGGTGAATTGTAGAATGAGTGGGTGTATAAGTGTCTGAATGGAGGTTCCAGTAGGTGCGTGACTGACTGTTAAGTGAGTGATTAAACGTGTCTTACTGAATGCTTGGGTTAGTGACTAAAATGTGTTAATGTCTGTAACAGCCTGTCTGTTGTTGTATAAGCTGCTGCATGGGTTGGTCAGTAGCTACATGAGTGTCTATATGGGTTATCAATTGGTTGCCTGAGTATTTGTATGGGTGCCTGGGTGTGTGTGGGGGTGGGTGGGAGGTGTGTGACTCTGTGCATAGATGTTTGAGTGGTTTATTGACTGTAAGTATGGGTTCAAGAGTGTATGTGAAAACAGCTGTATGGGTGGGTGAGTGTGTGTATAGATGTGTTGGTGAGTGAATGGATGTCTCAATGGTACATGTCCAAGTAACTACATATGTAAGAGGCAATGTATGTGACAGTTGAGGTATATAAATGACTATACGCAAGAGTCAGTAATTGTGAGAGTGGCTGTATGGATGAGTGTGTACTTGTATCAGTGATTGTATAAGAGAGTAAGTATGCATTTGTTTCTGTTTGCATGACTGACTAGGTGTGTGAGTAACTCTGGATGAGTGGTGGTGTGTGAGTGTCTGTATAGGTGTATGAGTGCTAATGATTGTGTTGTATTGATGAGTGACTGCATGTATGAGTGATTGTATGGGTGAATGAGTGTGAAGAAAATAGAAACCTTCTCAGGGGTGTCACTGATACACCTGGTCCTTTTAAACCAACAAAGAAGAGATTGGCACAGAAGCTGTAATATCAAAAGACATATTTATTACCCTCAGATGAGGGAGACTACGTCACACAGTACCCTCAGGTAACTGTATGAGGCATTCTAAGGAGTACAGAGAACAGGAGCCTTATATATGCATAAATTTACATAGTCAGCATAAAACCAAGGGGAGGTCTTGGCATGTACCAGCATGCAAAATGACTAATATGGGCATACAAGATTTGCTTGCTCAACAAAGTGGGAGGAGAGTCATTTCTCCCTACATCAGCAAGAATAGCCTGACAGTTATAACTTAAGAGCAGGTGCATTCTACTAGCTAGGCCTATCTGAGCATGTGCAATGCTCTGGAAGAGGGAGAAAGCACATGACAGACACATGGCTACCTAAAATGGCTGCCAAGTACAAAATGGCTTTCAGCTCATGCTAACAGATCCCTGCAATCTTTAACAGATAGTCCTTTTAGCATGAGCTAAATACATTCCTATGATCTAGTAGAAACATAGAAAATATTTTGCAAATTTATTTTCATAAATTTATCAATATCCTAATTCATTGCTAGGTGGGCATTTTTCATTCTAAACATTTCAATAAGCGGGTATATATGAGGTATACGCAGGAGTACAAAGGGAACAGAGCATTGGGTCATAATTAACATACAGATAGCAGGAGAGAGTAATGACTATTATCACAAACAGAATTATCATTTTCTCAACCCTAAGCGAAAAGCAAATCCTAGAACCATCCAGTAAAAACATTTTCATGGCTCCTATGCACTTGACCTTTCATTTCAATTTCAGAATAGACAACAGCACATATATAATGAAAACATTTTCAATAGACTTTTCCAGTATTTCTTTTATGAGGGCTAGAATATCAATGATATTTTTAGGAGGCGGGCAAAGTAACATTGCTAACAAAAAGAAGTCCTTGGGAAATTGAAGCTGCTGTACAACCAGGCAGGGTGGAGTCTTCTCCCTGTGTCAGTTTGAGACTCACAGGCAGGCTCTTTTTGTTTCCACTGCGGAGCTGCACAACTCGCAACTCAAGAATCATGGCCCAGTTTCAAGGGAAAAGTTTCTTCTTTCAGGATAGGGCAATCATCCCCCAGGGCAAATGCACTCAGCGATCCTGTCCAGTGTCTCGGGCAGTGCACCGGTTATCTTCACTTCAATCTAACAGGCACCAGAGACACAGCACCTGTACCCTAAACTCAAGTCTTTCCATAACTTCTATATTACTCTATTGGCGCACTGCTCTTTGTTGGGGCCACACATTGCATCCAGTGTGCCCAGGTATCTCTTGACCAACAAACAAAGGTGCAAACTTGCATTCACTTTTGGACCAGGATTCAGAGGCCTGATGCTTGGATCTCTGAAGCAACCCTTGTTTCAAAAGGGGTCGCCTCAAGCAAAGCCTCCTTGCCGTTCTGGTAGGTCTATGACTCTCAGCTGCGCATCAAAAACTTGATCCACAATTTCTCCTTTCTGATGTGTGACCCTGTCTTTCGCCCAAGACAGAGGCAGGGGTACACAATTAACATCCCAGGGCTTCCGCCTTCACTGAGGTCCTAGTTGCCAGCAACGCTTGAGCTGGTTACCTTCACTTTGGCTTCAAGCTGGACTGGTGCTGACTCCCTAGGCTGGATCTGATGTCCGGGCCCCTCTGGCAATGGTTGTAAGGCAGCAAGTATTTATTGGCGGACAGAACAAAATGTCTTTAGACAAGGCACAGAAATAAGCTATCAACAGAGAGGATAGTCTCAGAATACTTCCTAGTCTTGAGGGCGCCCCAACCATTAGCAAGGCATCCAAGAACCACTTTCATCTATGTGAGAGTAAAAAAAACAACAGCCTGGACCTATTGGCAAGTATAAAAGGAACTCTTTGGTGAACTGACAAGAGTGAAACGTCACCCAATCCCAAGCAGCCAAGGAAGTCTGTGTTCATTTACTAAATTCTGAGGAAAAGAGAAAAGCAAATCAGACATACCCTAAATCCTTACATCTGTGTATTCCTATACTGCTAATCTGAAGACCCTCAAGAAAAAGGAAATGTTCTACAATTTTACTCATAGTCTTTACATTACTTGCACAGGACTGCAGACACTTCTAAAAGGATTTCTCTTAATAAAATCACCTACATTGTATGCTTAGGTCCATGCTCTCATGTTATAGGCACAGCAGGAAAATCTAAAACTGGTAATTTAACAGGGATTCTTATTACATAAAGAACTAAAAACTTCAACATAGTTGTAGTATTCTCAGTTAGAATACTCATTTAGAATTGTTATTGTATATTTATTCCTTAACATTATTTATGTTGGAGTTGGGCAGAGGGAGCCTTACTTTGATGCACTGTGCATGTATAAGCTGTTTCTGGAATAAACTTCTTCTCTTACAAATGAAATTTGACTACCAGATTACTTCACAATTTTGGTGATGAGGATGGGATCTTTTAAAGAAGAAGCTATATAGAAGAATTTTCCAGACAGCGTTCACTTCTTTTAAGGTATTTTTCAGATTTAGGGCCAGATGTAGGTAAATCCTATTTACCGACTCTTAAATACCGACTCATACCGAATCGGTATTTAAGAGTCGGTAAATAGGAATGAGGCAGATGTAGGTAAAAAATTACCGATTCTGTAAGGGTAGGTATTTATCGAATCTGTAAATACCGAATTGGTATTTCACATTGATTCCTATGGGCCTTGAAGCCCATAGGAATCAATGTGAAATACCGAATCAGTATTTACAGATTCGGTAAATAACGAATCCTGCAAGGGTGCAGGGGGTGTCACTTTGACACCCTCTAGCACCCCAAGTACAGGCATGTGTGCCATGTGGCACACATACATGCCCTAAGGGCATGTCTGTGTGTCACATGACACAGGTGTGCATGCATAGATGTGCATGCACACCTGAATTTGGTATTTTACCACCCAATAGGATTGGGTGGTAAAATACCGACTCTTAAGGGCCTGTGGCACTCTTAGTAGTGTCACCTACATATGGATTTACAGAATCGGTATATTTACCGATTCGGTAAAATACCGAAGTGGTAAATTTACCGATTCGGTAAATATACCGATTCTGTAAATTCAGACCCACCTACATCTCAAAAGCCAAATACCGGTCGGTAACGGCCAAAATCGGCTGCTACCGACCGGTATTTGGCGTCCTTCATCTGGCCCTCAGTGTGTTGATTGCACCTGCAGCAGTTTACAGTTTTGTGCTCTGATTGCACCAGCGGGAGATTGTTTTCAGCTTTATACACGTCTTCGTTTGTATTTTTCTTTTCCTGTCGCATTTAAGAGGAAGTGCCGACTGCTGTTTGATTTTCACGCATGCACTGTTTGTTTTGGAGGATTCACTGTGGAGTATCTTTGGAGCACTTGCTACCTGGAATGCTGTTTCGAATTTGCCATCGGCCGTATTTTTTTTTCATGTGTTTGATTTTATAGTTGGCCACATCTGGTGAACAGTAAGTTTTGGCTTGAGTGCAACGCACTATTCAAAAGAAAACTTACCGGAGCGTTTTCAGAACGCGTTCTCCGGTCTCGCTCCGACATCCTAACAAAGCAGCACGTCACTACGTCAATGACGTGATACGCCCAGTGGCTATATTTGTTTTCTTACGTCAGTGACGTGATACGCCCAGCGGCCATATTTGCTTTCCCCGTGTGTGTCATCTCCATAACAACGGGTGTAGTTCACGTTGGAAACTCATTACAACGAGTTTAATTTATGTCAAAAGCCTCCAATTCAACACCCTACTATTCTCCAGCATTTGTTTGGTGAGAAAAGTTTTGTTTTATCGCCTAAATTGAACTGAAACTCGAACTGTGCATACAAATCAAGTTTATTTCCAGCAATGATCTTAGTCTACACAGTGATCAGTGGTGACTACTTTTATTATTTTAAATTATTATTTTAACATATGAATAACGTTTAAAAAAAAAAATTTACTTTAATTTTATTATTTCATTATATATATCTTCCAGGTAATTTTTTCTATATTATTCAAAATGTCTAATATTATTGCTCCTCCACATTTTCTACCAGTAGCAGGTGAACCAAAAATGGAATGGGATCTATGGTACCCAATGTTTTTAGCTTACGTAGATGTGTTAGAAGAGGATTGTTGTTCTTCTAAGAGAAAACATGCACTTTTAAAAAATTGTCTCGGCGGAGCAGGGTTAAAAGAATTAGCAAATCTACCTTCAATAGAAATTTCTGGTGATATAAATGTTTTTGAGGTTACTGTTAAACAAATGAGTCTTAGATTTGGCAGGAAAATTAACACCGTGATGGAAAGATTTAAATTATATTCTCGTGCTCAGAAAGAGGATGAGTCCATTGAAGATTATGTAGCAGCTCTACGTACTTTAGCTGGACCGTGTGCATTTGAAACAATTAATTTTGAACAAGTGTTAAGAGACCAAATTATGATGAAGACTAAAAGTAAGAAGATTCAAGAACGTTTATGGGTGGGAACGGAATCTTCTCTAAATGCTGTACTAAATATTGCTAAAGGGATGAACAGTCAGAAATATTTGTCAGTGAAATCAGAGGCCAAGTGGTTAAAAGTAAAGAAATAATTCCTGAAGTAGCAATAGTAAAAGACCATTCCAATATTAGAAAACCTCCTTTTGTTCCTACCAGGAAAGAGAATTTTGGAAAAGACCACAAGTTTTTGGGGAAAAAAACTTAAGTAGTTTGTTACACATGTTCTGGCACTGACCATGTAGGAAGTTACAAAGGCTGTCCCGTAATGAATAAAATTTGCATTAAATGTAAAAAACCTGGTCATTTTAGTAAAATGTGCAGATCTTCGCAAAAGGTAAATTTAGTGGCATGTGGAGAAAGTGATGATCTCGAACAATTTTCAGAAATCAATAGTTTATTGTGTGTTGGGGATATTGAGTGCAAGAGTTTTCCCAGTGATAAAATCTTGATAAATGGTGAGGAAATTTCTATGCTAATTGATTCATGCGCTTGGTACAGTATTATAGGCAGAAATATTTTTGACAAATTCTGGAGTACTACAAAATCACTACCACCGGACGTTCAACCGGGTGGTTATTCTGGTCATAAAATTGACCTTGATGGTTTTATATGGGCTGATCTTGAATTTAAAAACAGGAGAACGAGAGGGAAGGTTTATGGGGCAACCAAAGAAGTGTCCATTCTTGGTTGGCCTCACCAACAAGAAATGGGCATTAAGCTTGATCCTAATACATCCCCACCTGTGTATGTTGTACCTCCTGAGGATAATGAGTTCACAACCAAAATTAGAAATACGTTTCCTTCAATTTTTACTGATGATTTAGGAAAGTTTATTAACTTTCAACACAAAATTATTCTCAAGGAGGGGCTATTCCTGTTCGACATAGAGTTAGAAATGTACCATTGGCATATCGTGATAAATTGAAATTGATTTTGTCTGATCTGTTATCTAAGAAAATCATTGAACCTACAAAGTCCTCTCCCTGGGTTTTGCCAGTGGTTTTATCGCTCAAAAGCAATGGCGAACTTCGTCTATGTGTGTACCTTCGCAGTTTAAATAAGGAAATCTGGATTGATAGGCATCCTTTACCTCATATTCATGAGCTACTTTCCACATTATCTGGTGCTAGTGTTTTTTCCACCATAGATCTGGCTAGTGCCTATCACCAAGTGGTAAGCATGGGCGGAAAATCCGTTTCGCTCGCGGATTTTGCGGATTTTCGGTAAATTTGCAATCCGCGAGATTCGCGAATCTCCCGCAAAATCCGCAAATCCGCGAGCAGCGGATTTTATGGCTTGCTCGCACTGTTCGCGTGAGTTCGCGGCTTCCCAGTACAACTTCGCGCCCCGCGAACAAGCGCAAAATTGCAGAAATACGATCTTAGCAAAACTGAAACTACTTACCAGGTTCAAAAGTTCAGGCTCATCATTAGTAGCCATTTCCTGTAGTGCTTCCTGAGGGGCCCCTCCAGAGTTCAGTTGCCAGTTGCAACTATTATGTGACCCTGCTCTGAACCTCAGAATAGTTACACATATGCCACAAAGGTCCTGAATTACAGCTAAGGGAGACAAGCAGGAGCCAGGCTGGAAGTTCAAATCCATTAATCAGCCCCTAATTCATTATTGTCAGTTGGGGCAGGGCAGGTGTTGTAACTAATTTTGCAACAATGAAAGCACTTAGCAAGTGCAAAAGATCACTAATCAGGAAGCACTAAGTAAGCAGGTGCCAGCTAAAAAAATATTCTGTGACACATTAATCAGCCCCAAATTAATTCAGGTCACTTGAGGCAGGGAAGGTGTGCTTGCTTTGCCACAATAATGTACACTGACTGGACAACCAGAGGGTGCTGTGATGAAACAGAGGGTGGCATGGGTGGGCCAGAGGGTGGCATGAGTAGTCAGAGAGTGGCAGTGGTGACAGAGAGTGGCAGTGATGAAGAAGAGTGTCCCAAACAGGCTGGGCACGTAGAAACAACAAGTTCGCGAAACTTGCGACCCGACAGGTAAGTTCGCGTTTGCGAAATTGTACAAAACCCTCGCGAACTGGCAGAAACCCGCGCGAACACACAAAAAAAAAATAATCCGCAAATTTGCGAGAATTCACGGATTTTGCGAATTGCGAGTTCGCAAATCCGCAAAATTCGCGAACGCGAGATTCGCAAAAATCGCCCATGCTTACCAAGTGGTCCTACAGGAAGAATCAACATTTCTAACTACCTTTATTACACGTGAAGGTATGTTTCAGTTTTGCCGCATGCCATTTGGCTTAGCCAGCGCTGTATCTGTTTTCCAAAGACTTATGAAGGAGGTCCTGGAGGGGTGTACTGGTGCCATTGCCTTCCAGGATGACATCTTAATTTTCGGAAAAGATTTTGAAGACCATGACAAGAATTTGGAAAAAGTGTTACAATGTGTACAGGGGAAAGGTTTAACTTTGAAGTTTTCTAAATGTAAATTCAGACAGAGTAAGGTAGAATATCTCGGTCACAAGATTTCTTCTCAAGGTATTAAGCCCAAATTTAATCATATTAAGAGTATATCTAATGCTCCTGCTCCGTCAACAAAGGAACAACGTGTATCATTTTTAGGGCTTACAGAATTCTATAGTAAATTTGTATAGGATTATTCTTCAAAAGTTCATGCGTTGAGATCTTTGTTAAAGAAAGATATGAAATTTGTATGGAACAAAGAGCAACAGTCTGCTTTTGAATCACTCAAGAAAGAAATTGTAAATGCTCCTTTTTTAAGAACTTTTGAATTTGGCAAAGATTGTATTGTGTCTGTAGATGCTAGTAATGTTGGTTTATGCTCTTGTCGTAATTGGCCCTTTTGGATTAGCGATTAGCTGAACCTACACGTTGTCCTCCTTAACTTGGCTATATACGATAAACGCCATTTTGAATGTCGCAGCGGCCATCTTACACCATGAGCGGCCTCGTGGCCGACGTGCCATTTAGTCCTTTGTCCGTTCCACTGACCACTCTCATCTGCCCAGCAACAGGCTATTTTTAGTACTGGTCAAGCCACACATGCGCAGTTTTCACTGACCCGTAAACCTTCAGGAATGTGCCGCTAACTGACCAGTGGGTTTGAAACTCTCCAATGAGCTGGCAGTATTCCAAAACATGACCATATATGTCTCTAAAACTGTGTCTTAACTTGTGCCGCCTAAAACTTTTATTGCCCCAAAACTGTATATAAACGGGGTCACACCGGTGTTCGGTGTGATACCTCTTGCATTACCGAAGGGTGCTGTTTGAGTGTACCACCACCCCATGGGGTTTTAATAAACTTGTTCTTTGCATTTTACAGTTTCCGTGCCAACAGTTCTTGTGTAAATGGGTAATCTCTGGAGCGTGTAGGCCTTGGGAACCCCGAAATACTTCAATTGGCGACCACGAAGGGACTCATCGGCGACTCGGATGCCCGAAGGAGAGGTCGTGACGAAGGCTTGGAAATCCGCCATGGGCGCGCGCTGCCACGAGTGACCCGAGTCTTGGCTGCCACGGTGTTTTTTCCTTTCCTTCCGATCTGACCTTCCAGGTGGCGCCGGTCTCCGACTGAGTTTTCGAAGTGTCCGCATCGCTGAGAAAGTGCCGTTTGGCTGATTTGGCTTACAAGACCTTGGCAGTTGGAACCTGGATCTTTGGGAATTTGGTAAGCTTTGTGTTCGGTAAGGTAGTCTTTGGACGCTTACTGAAAATTTGTGCTTTGTGATCGGTAAGGACGCTTGCCGAATTCTATGAACTTTGATTTGAGTTAGCTAACATAGTGAATTTGTGATCTTTGAACTTATATGTGTAGTGCACTTCACATAGGCAGGCATGTAGAGATGTTTCTCTAACTTTGTTTTTTCCCTTTGAGCGGCACAATCGTGAGAAGAACTGTAAGTGCCATTTTGCCCGGTGTCACGCTTTCGTGATACTTTTTGAACATGCCTGTTTTTAGCACACTCCGGGGAATGTGTTGTTTTGGAGACGGTACCTCAATTAGGTTAGCGGAATCACAGCCGGCTCCCCCAGAGGGGACACCAAATAGGGAGATGTATATCAAATTCGGCCTTCCACCTATTATGTACAGTAAATTATGGCATAAGTACACTAAGGCCGATCCCGAATTGCAATGGCCCCTACACGGGTCGTACGATTTGAGTAAAATCCAATTTGTAGAGCAATGTATGTTTCAACGCAGGTCTAGACAAAACATGTTTGATTGCGTGCGAATTTGGGAGAAAGCGGCGCGTGAGCGAATGAAGCGTGAGGTTGCCTTGGCGGACAAAGAGCAGCGCAAGGCTGCTCGGGATAAGGCTTTACAGCTTGAGGAAAAGGAGGCTCAGGAGAAGAAAGAAAGGGAGGAACGGGAGCGTAATCTGCAAACGACTGGTCAGTTTCCTATTCGTCGACCACTTTATCCTGTCCTTAATAATGAAATTGATGATTTTTCTTTGTTAGATCGGTCACCGCCTCCGTACGTTATGCCGACGGCTCCAGCTGTGGATTCTGATGATGACGGACAGGATAAGTCGAACCAAAAGGGTGTATCTGCTCTCAGGTTTACTGCGGATAGTTCCGCTCATTTACGTAGTTGGGCTCGTAAAGTGAATAAGCATTGTGTTACTCAGGAGCAGTTGTTAACAGAGAAGAAAGGGTGGTCGGATCTTGAATTAATGTATTTTCTGTCCAGTTTGGCGGATGAAGTTGTAAACGCATATCGTGAACTTTCTGATACGCTTGAGCCTAAAGTGTTGTCGGTGTATCGTGAGAATTTAGCTAAAGGTGATTTTGATCTTACAGATGTTGACGACCTGTTCAAGCAATTGATCAAGCTGCGGGATGAGACAACCCAATTGCGACAGGAACGAAAACGGAGACAAAAGGAGTCCGAGCCGGGAAATAACGGGGAGGCTAAGGAGTGTTCTCTTCGTGGTTCAGATAAGAGTTCTGCGTTGCATGTTATGCCTATGCGTGAAGCTGCGCCTTTGTATGTTCCACCAAAAGGGGAAGGTACGGATGATGATAAATTGTCGAAGGATGCGAAAGGGTATTTTGTGTATAATTGGGTATATACGCCATGGAATAGAGCAGATGTCATGGCATTGAAAAATTCTTTACCTGATCTCCGAAAAAATCCAGCGGCATTTTATGAGGGGGTGGAGGGGGCTATATCGTCTTGTGTGATGACTCTTGTAGATATAGATTTGTTTTTTGGGTTGATATTACCCCCTGATATGTGGCGGCAGATTCGTAAAAATAATGATGAGACAATATTGGGAGGGACATGGAAAGAAATAAATGCTGCAGATTTAGACAGGGCACCAGCATGCAAGCCTTGTCAGCTAATCCTAGAACTCCCGGCAGCTATTTTGCGTAAATTAAAAACGCTTGTTCCCGCCAAAAAGATTGATTGGACTATGTTAACGTCGTGCAAGCAGAAACCCGATGAAACGGTTTCCGATTTCTTTACGCGCTTCGAGGAGGCCTTTCATGATTACAGTGGTCAATCTTTAACAGATGATACGGGTCGGCATTTGTTTGTAGATAAGTATGTGGCTAATCTCCTACCAGAGATTGCAAAGCGATTGAAGTCGAGTGAAAGTTCCTGGGCCACGGCGACCCCTGCGTCCTTGTTAACTATGGCTCAGTATTATGAGCGGCAGGAAGTGGAGGCTAAAGAAAGTGTAGAGAAAAAGACGAAGGAATTGAAAACGAAGGTGATGTTGGCGCAGGTTCGGGGAACACAGGGTAGAGGGAATGAGAGAGGTAGACGAGGTGGAGGTAACGCATCGTATGGTCGTACGGACATTGCGGAGGATCAGTGTGCTTATTGTAAGGAGTTTGGGCATTGGGCCGAAGATTGTCCGGTACTTCGTGAACAGCGTAGTCAGCGTGGTCGAGGCAGTGGAAGGTCAAGAGGAGGTTATACGGGAACAAGAGGTGGCGGAGGAGATCGTAGACAGGTTGAGGAGAGGGGCCGTGGCCAGGACGAACGAAATACGTTTGATAGACGGAATCAATATCAGATTTTGGAAGGCGAGAATGTGGAACATCAGGATTTTGTGCATGCATAGGATTGCGTAGGATGGGGTAAGGAATCAGTTGAAGTGCCAGTAGATCAGCAAGGTCCATATGTAACAGCGGGTATTTTGGGTTCTACTGATCAGTTTCTAGTCGACACAGGAGCTACTCGTAGCGCTCTGTCGAAAAACTTGGTTCCGAGGGCTCCCCTGTCTGGCGAAATGATTACGTGTGTAGGGTTTGATGGCACACCCTCCCCCAGCCCATTGTCCAAGCCCCTTGCACTATGCATTGACAAATACTTTAGTTTTGGCCAATTTTTGTTATCACCCCATACCCCAGATAATATCTTGGGCATTGACTTGCTTAAATATTTTCGAGCAACAATACGCTGCGCTCCAGAGGGAGTGCGGGTTATTCTGAATGACAACTACCCTGACCCTGATGATTGCCCTGACCCTGACAGATTTTGTGTCATTTTAGATATTCCCGCTTTGGCCTCTCTGCCGCACACGTTGTGGGCGACATCAGATACGGATGTGGGAGAGATGCGCATTCCACCAATACACATTACTGTTAAGGAGGGGGCCCCTCTACCACGAGTGCCACAGTATAAGATTTCGAAGGAAGGTGAAATTGCACTGACGCATATTGTTCAGGATTTGATTTCTGCAGGGGTGGTGGAGGAGGTCCCTTATAATGTTTGTAACAGCCCTATTCTACCGATTCTTAAGAGAGACTCAGATGGCAAGATCTATCGATTTATTATTGATTTGCGTGAAATAAATAAAATTGTCATTCCCCAATACCCAGTGGTGTCTGATATCACGACTTTGCTTACTTTGGTTCCACCGACAGCCACCACTTTTAGCGTTATTGACCTAAAGAATGCGTTCTTTTCTATCCCTGTTCACCCAGATAGCAGATATCTGTTTGGTTTTACGCTCAATAATAAATCGTATAGATTTTGTCGTGTTCCCCAAGGATATAATGAAAGCCCTAGCATCTACAGCCAGGCTTTGAAACGTCAACTAGATTCCTTTAAATTGCAGTCTGGCGTGGCGCTCATCCAGTATGTGGATGACCTTCTGCTTGCCGCCGACTCCTATGCACAATGTGAACAGAGTACGCTTGCGTTGCTTTCCTTTTTGGCACAAAACAATCACAAGGTTTCCAAGAAAAAGCTTCAATACTGTAGACCCCAGGTGACCTACCTCGGTCATCTGTTGTCTAAGGAGGGGCGGGCATTAACATCTGATCGAATTCAGGCAATTTTAGACACACCAGTCCCCCGCACGCAGAGAGATGTGCGCGCCTGGGTGAAGAATATGTAGTTTCATATGCTTAAGAACTCTTCGAGGTGCAGAATACAACTATTCTACCATTGAAAAAGAATTGTTAGCGTGTACTTGGGCTGTGCAACATTTTCGACAATTTTTGTGGGGCACTAAATTTCGTTTAAGAACTGATCACAAGCCATTGATTAATATGTTGGCAGCTGGGGATGGCAGGACTTTAACTGCTCGGTTAGCACGTCTAGCTGCAAAACTACAGGAATCTAAATGTGTAGTTGAATATGTTCCTGGTCGTCTCAATGTACATGCCAACTGTATGTCTCGATTGCAGCTTTCCAACACATTTGACATTGCCAACATTGGAGTTGATTGTGATGTTGCATTTTCTATTGAAGATGTTAATGGTGAGAATTCCAACGTTTTACTGGATATTATTTCTGAAACTGAGTGGAAAGCAGCTATGTGTGAAGACAGCGGCTTGTCTGATGTTGTAAAATTCATGCAACTGGGGTGGCCTGAGGAACGGAAGTTATCTGGTGATCTTGTATCCTTTTGTAAAATAAATGATGAACTCATGTTTGACCATGGTTTTGTAACTAGAGGTGATAAGATAGTTCCACCATCTAAGCTAAGAGAGAAAATTATTTCCGTGGGCCATGAAGGTCACATGGGAATGTCCAGTACCAAAAGGCGTATTAGAGAATTCTATTGGTGGCCTGGGGTTGACAGGATGGTTGACAAATGGGTTAGTTCATGTTCTCCAAAAGTGATACAACTGTTAAACCCCTGGCTGTTGATGTTTCTCACATTGAGCTTGTTGATAGTCCTTGGAAGAAACTTGGGATCGGCATTATTGGTCCGCTAAATTTATATCCCAACAAGGATGCATTTGCTTTGGTGTAAATTGACTACTTCTCTAAATGGCCTGAGTTGAAGGTGGTTGATAAGATTGGTTCTACACAAGTTATTGAATTTATGGAGGAGGTTTCTTGCAGAGAGGGCATTCCTGTGGAAATGTTTCGGGCAATGGTCCTCAGTTTATCAGCAGAGAGTTTGGTCTATTTATTGAACGGTGCGTCATAGTACATAAAAGAGTGTCTAATTACAATCCTCAAGCCAATGGTCAAATAGAACGCTTTAATAGGGTAATTAAAGAGTCAATTCAACTTGCAGTTAGGAGTGGTTTGGAGTGGAAAAAAGCATTACGTGCAACCATGTTGTCATACCGAACCTCTCCCAATTCTGTGACTGGTTTATTTCCTTTTGAAATGTTGGGAGGTAGAAAACCTGGATCTAAACTTTTACCGTGGTGGATGAAAATTAAAGTTCCTTGTAAGTTTTCGTTTGATTCTTCTCAGGTTAGAGACAAGGTTCGGAAGTATCAAGAAAATATGAGAAGCAATCCCCTGCAAGTGTCCAGTCATAGTTCTAAGATTAAAGTGGGAGATTTTGTTTGTGTCAAGTTTGGTGGTGTTTGTGGCAATAAGTGGGCTTAATGTTTTAATCCATGCAAAGTGTTAGAAGTTTTTAGTAAGGCAGAAAGAGTAGAAGGTGGTAAAATTTGGAACTTTAGACGTATCTCGTTATGTAAAGCTGTAAATTTTAAGGATATTCCTCAATCCAAGCCTTGTAATAATTATGAAACCTACTCTGCCATGTTAGACACTTTTGGACATGATCTACTAATTTTAGATACTACTGTGCCTGTTTCTGCTAATGTTATGTTAGGGTTTTTTTTGTAAAGCGCACGTACGCCCGTGGGCTTCATGGCGCTGTTGAAGTAGGAACCTAACACAACAACTTACTGAAAATAAGCCTGTCTGAACAGACAAGTTTTATAAGAACGTCTAAAAGTTAGAAAGTCTGGGCTGAGCCTAAGGGAAAGTGGTAGGGAGTTCCATAGGACAGCGGCTAAGTAATGAAAACAGCTGCCGCCCTGACGCTTTCTCTTGTAAGAGGGAACAACCAGCAAGTCTTTATTGATGGATCTAAGATTGCGAGTGGGCTTATATTTGGAGACCAACTGATTGATGAACTGAGGCCCTGTGTTTTGTAGACTCTTGTATATGATACAACCGGACTTAAACATGATTCTTTGAGATACAGGCAGCCAGTGTAACTGTTCTAGACCAGGCCTGATTGAACACCGCCTAGGTTGTTTAAGAACAAGTCTGGCTGCCTGGTTCTGCACTAGTTGGAGTCTTTTTAAAAGGCCAGATGGAAGGCCCAGGTACAGACTGTTAGAAAAGTCCAGCCTGGAAAGTACCAGTGCAATGGTAACCTGGATAAGGGCTGAGTATGTCAGAAATTGTGCAATCTTTTTTTATTTTTCTAATCTGATAAAAACTAGCAGAAACGACTGCTCCAACTTGAGCTTTTAATGAAAGATCCGATGCAAGTGTAACACCCAAACTCTTCACTGAAGAAGCAGGGACTGGGGCAGGACCAAGGCTCAAAGGCCAATAATGAGGGCCCCAGCTGATACTGCTGTCCCCGGGAAGAATTAACTCGGTTTTACCCGGGTTGAGCTTAAGGTGGTTTAAGCTCATCCAGTGTTGTATCATAAGCATAGTTTGGTGGAAGTGGGCGACTGAATCAGGAGTATTCAGAGGGAAAATTAGCTGTAAATCGTCAGCATAATTAAAGATTGTGACATTGAATTGTTTTAGAAGGTGAAGAAGGGGGCGCAGATACAAATTGAAAAGCAAAGGGGAAAGTGAGGATCCCTGTGGGACACCACAAGTGGAGATGGTTCTTGAAGCAGTGAAAGGCCCTAAGCGAACCGCTTGAGTGCGGTTCGAGATAAAGGAAGTGATCCACTCAAGGGCGGCACCCCTGAGGCCGGCCTGCTCGACACGGTTAATTAGAATAGAAAAATCAACCGTGCCGAACGCGGCCGACAAATCAAGGAGAACCAGTGCCTGGTGGATGCCTTTATCCGCATTTGATCTTAATGTGTTTTGAACGGCCAAAATGACGGATTCCGTCGAGTGACAGGGACGGAAACCTGCTTGGTTAGTTTCAAGGTAGTCACTATCCTCTATAAATTTGGAAAAAGATGTGGAGATGTGCGCTTCCAATATCTTCGACAAATATGGAAGTAGAGAGATTGGTCTATAGTTGACCAAAGGCTTGAGGATCAGCCCCAGGTTTTTTCAATAGAGGAATAAGGAGGGCCTGTTTGAATCGGGGGGGACCATGCCACTCACCAGTGAGGAATTCAGTACAGATAGAATAGTTTGAGGCAGGGATTGTCCTATTTCTCTATATATATGTGGAGGGCAAACATCCTCAGGGGAGCCTGATTTAACTCGGGTAAGCAGTTGGGACAGCAATTTGTTGTCAATTGGTGGGAAGCCTTCAAGTGTGTGAGGATTGAAAAAAGCGTCCTCCAGTGAAGGAGGGACCGGGGAGTTGATAATGCCTTGTTTTATATCCAGAATTTTATTGATAAAGAATGTGTTTAAAGAGTCGCACATATCTTGAGTGGGGACAACAGGAGGAACAGTTCTATCGCTGTCACACAACTCGTTCACCATCTTAAAGCTATCTTTGCTTTTGTTTTGCGAATTTGCAATAAGCTCAGAGAAATAAATGGTTTTCTGTGACGAGATGGATTTTTGATACTCTTTGCGAGCAGCGCGGTAGTTCTCCCTATCCTGCTTAGAATAGTTAGATCTCCAGATCCGTTCTTTTTTACGGACTGCAAGTTTTTCCGCCTGCAATTGTGGGGTAAACCATCTGTGTGTGTTATTCGGGCGGGAGCGGGGAGGGAGAGTCCATGGGGCGTGCAAATCTGCAGCACCTCCAATCCAATGGGAGATAGATTCCTCCATCTCGTCTGGACTACCTACAATAGATGGTAGGGTTGTAGTTAGCGAGTGTAGAAAATCAGGAGTACTGATACTCTTCCATTTCCTAATTTTCCCCAGTTTCTGGGGTCTCAAGGCCTTGTCGCAGCTCACCAAAACGGTGAATTGGATGAGGTAGTGGTCTGACCAGATGCATGGTTCGGCGACCAACATGGATATGTTAAGGTCATAGGACCATACCTGGTCAAGGCTGTGACCCTTCCGGTGAGTGGAAGACTCAATGTGTTGGCATAGGTTAAGGTCGAGCAGGAGGTCTTTTAGTTCTCCTGCTTGAGCATCTGCTTCTGCTGCGTGGAACCAAAGGTTAAAATCCCCTAAGAGAAGGGTTTTAGAATAAGTTGTAACCAATGGGGCAAGTTGCTCCGCTAGGGCTGAGGGGAAAGCAGGCATGGAAGAGGGGGGACGGTAAATTAAAACAGTTAAAATAGCGCCACAGTCCGTGTCAATTTTGAAGACAAGGTTTTCAATGCCAGGCAATTCAAGTGAGGGTAACAGTAGGGGTTTAAGGGAGTTCTTGAAAATGGCGGCAACTCCGCCACCTCTCTTGCCTGAGGGGCGGTTCACAGCAAAAATATAGTAGTCGCCAGGGAGAGTGGCCAGAATATCAGGTAGGGAGTCCTGGGTTAGCCAGGTTTCTGTCAGGTATAATACATCTGGTTTTTCCTCCGTGAGTAATAGAAACAGATCTGTTTGATGTTGTACCATAGAGCGCGTATTAAGGTACATACAATTAAGGGTCTTGGTGAGGGGCGTAGGTGGAATTTTGCCGACGTGCCGGGGGTGTCGGGGAGTAGCTCAGGCACTGCAAATGTGTGCGAGGCAATACCGTAAGTGCTAATGCGTTTACGTACATAAGGGACAACGATAGGGCATAGATGGTCGGGTGGTCTGAGAGCCTGAAGTTGCAAGCTCGAATAAGCATATTTTTGGGCATAGTGCCTGGCCCCTGGCTCCGGACGCGCGCGGACGGGCGCAGATGGGCTTGGCTTAGGCGCAGCTTCGGCGCGCAACCGGCGCGCCCGCTGCGCCGTCTGGTCCCTAGGCACATTATATAGGTGCGAGGAGGGTGGGAGGAAGGCGCGACTAGAGCGCTCCTCCTGCCTGACCCAAGATGGCGCCCACCGCCGCCGATTATCGGTCCAAGGCGGCTGGGCAAAGTACAGAAGAGGTGGATAGCGTGTTAGTGTGCCTGGCAATTATTATTTCCCCTAATCTTCAGAAAAGCCCCCCAGAGTTCAGAGAACACAGAAATGCTCCGCAAGTTAAAAAGTTAAAAATAGTACACAGCAATAATTCGGAACAGGTAAAAGCAGTTTAAGTTGTTCGAAAGGCTCGCAGCCCTAGGTACTCCCTCTAGGGAGAGCTCATTAGGCGTCGCGCATCAAAGAAATGAAGCCTAAATACCCTGGGAGGGCGGGAGGAAGGCGCGACTAGAGCGCTCCTCCTGCCTGACCCAAGATGCCGCCCACCGCCGCCGATTATCGGTCCAAGGCGGCTGGGCAAAGTACAGAAGAGGTGGATAGCGTGTTAGTGTGCCTGGCAATTATTATTTCCCCTAATCTTCAGAAAAGCCCCCCAGAGTTCAGAGAACACAGAAATGCTCCGCAAGTTAAAAAGTTAAAAATAGTACACAGCAATAATTCGGAACAGGTAAAAGCAGTTTAAGTTGTTCGAAAGGCTCGCAGCCCTAGGTACTCCCTCTAGGGAGAGCTCATTAGCTCAACATGCAAGTAATGTTCATGATTCTACTCCTCGTGTATCTTGTGACAATGATAAGAATGTGGGTAATGTTGTTTCAGAATCTAGTAATGTTAATTTGAGGAAAAGTTCTCGCATCAAACATATCCCTGTAAAATTGTGGGATTTTGTTCATGAATTTTTTTTTTTAATTATTTTTTTTTTATTTGTTTGTTTTTTTGGGTTTTTTTTAAAGGGGGGAGGTGTGTAGTATTCTCAGTTAGAATACTCATTTAGAATTGTTATTTTATATTTATTCCTTAACATTCTTTATGTGGTAGTTGGGCAGAGGGAGCGTTACTTTGATGCACTGTGGATGTATAAGCTGTTTCTGGAATAAACTTCTTCTCTTACAAATGAACTTTGACTACCAGATTACTTCAATAGTGGGTACATTTTCTCCAGCAGAACATGTTGTGACAAGCAAACTCCTATAAAACAATATGGTCTTCAAAAATGTTTGCTAAGGATCACATGGGTGTCTTTCCTGCATTTTACTTTTCACAATCCAAACTATGCAACATCAGCTCCAATAAGGACTGTCAGCCTATTTACACATACTAGCTAATAAAAACTGGCAATGCCCTTGCAAAACTATGTAGCATGAGAATAACAATCAATAATGGTGTTACCACCTAAGAATTTTAGAACAAAAACTACCCACATCTAGTTCCCCTTAAAGGTCAAATAAGGGAACAGCAATCTAGACTACTCATCCTTTCATAAAAACATCAGACAGGATGGAAAGTAACATAGCATATTTATTTATTCATTGTATTACTGCTAACAATTTTAAAACAGTATTACTAAATAATCAATTAAATGTCTCAGGGCTATTTCATAGACCGTTTAGACAGGCTCAAAAAAGATTGAGAAAGAGAGAGAGAAAACATAAATTTGCCTACCCTTAATTTGTAGAGGAGCTAGCCTCCTTCTCCCATTTTGACAGTAGGAAACCCTGAAACAGGTTTCACTTCTGTCAACACTATCAACCCCTATTTGAAGCAACTGGGCATAAACAAACTCGGAGGAGGTAAAGAGCACATTGAGCTAGCTAAAAAACATGAATAACCAACCGCCAATCCCTTTAGCAAGTATACGAGTTATAACAGGAGGGCACATGAATTCAAACTAAATTCCACTGCCTCAGCCCTTGCACAGTAATCTTCAAACTAAAAGTATTAATGCTGTATACATGGCAGAGCTATCTGTTAATCAGAGCTCATATATACCATTATATTGCCTTGTTCATATGAGTGCATAAAAACCTGCTTTTGCCAAAAAAAGTAAGCAAAACTTCTCCTTCTCTCCCTGCGCTGCCATGTTGTCTTTCAAAAATTGGCAGAGGTCAAAATGTCAAAGGCAAACCTTGCTCTGAGCCCTGCTAGGCTTCAAAATGTACACCTCGACCTTTAACCCTTTACCAGCTGTCCTATTTTATGTGCAAGGTTTTCCATGCGGTTCTCCCAATTCAAAGTGACCTTGGAGACTGATAGCTGAAAAGCAGACCTATTCCCCTCCTGGTTGCCAGCAATTTAGAGGTAAGAGAATAACTTCTGCTGGTTTTTAGGTTTTGCCTGGGGCACGGAGCTTTAGCTCCGCCCCCAGGAGAAATCTGCAGTTTTCAGCAAGGGACACTTGAATACGCCCTCTGTTCCATTGGCTAGCTCCATAAATGGAGGCTAGCCATTGGAACAGAGATCTGTCCGTCAAGGCCGGACCAGATTCGGGGGCGTTCCCGAGATTTTTTCCATCTCCACCCTTTTTGCCTCGTCATCGGGCGGTGGGCGTGTTTATTTTTTTCTTCTTTCTGCAGCATCCTTCCTCACACCAGCTGGATGGCTCTCCATGTGAGGACGCAGACCTGACCGGCTCTCTACTCCGAGCCGACACAATGGAAGGTGATTTGTTGCCAGTGCCCGTTCCCGCCCCTGCCCCCCCTCCCGCTCTCCGTGTGTTCGTTCCCGCCCCTGCCCCCCTCCCGCTCTCCGTGTGTTCGTTCCCGCCCCTCCCTCCCGCTCTCCGTGTGTTCGTTCCCGCCCCTGCCCCCCCCCTCCCGCTCTCCGTATGCCCCCAGGAGGGGCATGGGAGGTGAATCTGTCCGTCAACGCGGACCCGTTTTCGTGTTTTCTTCCGTGCTCCAGCTGGGCGTTTTTTTGCTGTCTGTTTCTTCCGGCCGGCCAATCCCTGCGCGGCCGGCCGGAAGTCCCGCCCCCCACAGCCCGGGAGACAGGAGAACAACCATGGCGGGTGCTCTGCCGGGCTCCCGTGAGCTGAGGGAGCCCGGCGGCATCAGAGGTGGGAGAGCCCTGCAGCACCACCACGCCGCCCGCAATGGGCCTTGGAGAGGAAATGCTGCTGGGATCTTCTTGCGGCAGGTCGAAGGATCCCAGGCATGTGTTGTGGGCGGGAATGGGAACAGGCGGGGAGGGGGTGCATTGATGAGTGCTGTTGTCATGCCCGAGCTCTGACCCTAGATTAAACGCCTGCATGAAAAGATGATGGAGGGGTGTTGAACGTCTTGGGAAATGGATGGCAAGAATAGAGAGAGAGCCCGCCTTGAAAAGGTTCTGGAATCGCAGCATCGGTTTGTGCTTTTTCGTCTCAGTATGTTGTGATTAATGTTTACACACATTCTATGGGCATCTGCTTTTCTGCTCAGGGCGTGTACTGTGCGACTCCGAGGCTCCTCTGTGATTTAGTCTGTTAGTAGAGGGCACTCCCATAGTATGTGTAGAGGGCTCTGGGGGCACTGCTTAGTTTTGCGAGCCCACAGAGGCTCGAGAGCAGTTTCTTCTTTCCCCCCAAGTAGCCCCATTTGATTTCGAGTCCCGAGAGGCTCCCGACCGCATTTCTCATTTTGAGCCCAGGGGGGCTCGGGCCGCATTCTTTGTTAGAGAGCCCAGCGAGGCTCAAGGCTTAATCTTATTGGTTAAAGCCCTAAGAGGGCTCCGGGGGGCATTTGTAATTAGAAGCCCCGAGGCTCCAGGGCCACATCGTTGTATTGAGAGCCCAGGGAGGCTCTAGGGGGCATTCCTTTTGGCCAGAGCTGCGCTTCTCCCCTGCCTGTCCATGTTATGCTGCCCTCCTGTACGTCTCCCCCAAGAGTTGCTTTCTAATCCATGTGCTCCTCCCCACCCGCTCCATGACGTTCTTTCGCCTGTTGCTTCCCCCTAACCCCGACCTCCATGTTACTTTCCGCCACCCGCACCCTCTGTGTTGTTTCCCCACCCTCCCAGTGGCACTGACCCTACGTGCATGCAGTGAATCAATAAAACTGTGAAGAGCACAAAGTCGAGTTACATAGTGAAAGCCATGTGGTAAATAGTGTGGAATCTTCTTTTCAAGTAATGTGTTTATGGCAGTGCAGAGGTTACTCAAATAGGACCGTTTGTCTCATAAATAAGGTGAAGGAATGAGAATCTGTCTAGCTAAAAATAATTCCCATGTGATTCTAGTGAGAAAACGCCAGGGCAATTGATAAGCCGTGTAGAGATTGCTCATTTTATTTCATTAAGGAGAGATGGAAGAGCCGCTTTAATGAGTAAAAAATTCAAGACAAACATTAAAATATAAAACAAGTGCCATCCATCAACTTTAGGCTTTCTTCTTCCCTGGAGACAAACAGATTTCCCTTCCTTTCCTGCGCAGAATGTCCTACAGCCTCTGCTCACCCCCCTTTCGGATCACAGAAGCAAGACAAGCCTGCATACATAAACACTGGATTTATTGCTTTCGAGATTGCGGTGCTTAAATCATTCTGTATTTTATCTGTGCATGTGATCGAAACAAATGCATTGAACTTCAATGACCCCCCACCTTCACCCTTTCTTTCCACATGAACAATCTGCTCCGGGCTCAACATTGAACATTGAGTAGAATAAATAACCATTCTTATTCTTAAAATTTGCATATCCACGTCCGCTAACGTGGCAGCAGTTACCAAGAGACTGCTAAGGGTTGACATGTAAATTCAGCAGTTCGGTAGAGTTCACTCCTACCTAGCACTGAAGTAAACAAGTAAAAATGATTTTTGAGCATGGGCAGGTTCAGGCCAGCCAAGGCTGTTTGCTTCTGAAAAGCAAAAATCACAGCAGCTCAGAAGCTGAGTATGGGGCCATAGTTGACTTTTTCGGCCTGAGTCCAGTATGCCTGGATAGGGACAATCTGCATTGGAAGGCCAATTCCAATTATCGTGAACCTCTCAATTCAGAAGATGCAGTAAGTGCCTCTTTGAGGACGGGCCTCCAACAAGGACTAAAAGCTCCAAGGACTGTTAGCAGTTCTCCTGCCATGGTGGGAACCTTGCCATTTGTGCAGAGAATTCTGTGATGACTAAGCCTAAAGGAGGTCCTCAAACCATATTGTTGCAGCACTGGAAATTAAGAGTCATGCTTTAGTATAAAGGTTGAAGAGATGGCTGATGACCCTGTTTTCGTGCCTCTGTTGCCTGCTTGTTGTGTATTTCTTCCCTCTGTCTGCCTGGTGTTTTGTGCCATTATACCCTCTGTTACAATCATCCCCCCCTCGTTTTTCTGTCCTTCTGCCCTGTCTGCCTCGTGATTTGTGCCATTCTGCCCTCCGTTACAATCATCCCCCCCTCGTTTTTGTGTCCTTCTTCCCTCTGTCTGCCTGGTGTTTTGTGCCGTTCCTCCACCTGAACTGAGCCCTTTAAAATAAGGCCATGCTCCAAAAAGTACTGCAGCCCCCTGCCCTGAACCATAAAAAACTGCCCCCTACCTCCGTGAAGTACTCTGACTCTGCTCCCTACCCTCCCTTGGCGCCTAAAACTGTCCCCTGCCATGCGGCCTACAAAGCCTCGACTTAGTAAACTGTCCCTTTTCTGTGTGCTTCGAGGCCGTAAAATGTAAGCCTAGGCACAAATGGATGGTTGGATTTGTGGGGTAAAGTTTTATTTAATGTGATTTTATGTAGCGCGAACTTTACCCGAAGGTGTCAGAGCGCTTTACATAAGAACCAGTTGCCAAACCTAAGGACTTTGATTTACATGTGTTAAGTAAAAGATACAAACAGGAAAACAATTGAAATGTACTACATGTAGTCACACAAAGAAGAGACTGTTGATTCTCGTTATATTTCTATATACATATGGAAGGGATATGAATAGATTTACTGCAAGAGTCACATAGGAATGTTAGAGTAGAAAGGTCTACTGCATATACTAGGGAATACAGTCATCTCTATATACAGAAAAAATGAGTTATATTTAGAGGGGTCGGAGTGGGACACAGTGGGTGGATGGATGCATGATGGATGAATGTATGCATGATGCATGGATGTATGGGTGGATGTATGGGTGGATGCATGGATGGGTTGTTGGTTGGATGGGTTGGTGGATTGCATAAATTGTTGAGGGATTGGCTGTATATATGCATCTATCCATCCATCCACCCATCTGTGCATCTATCCATAGACACATCCATACACCCATCCATGCATGCACCCATGCATGCACCAACTCATCCATGCAAGCATTACAACAAGAGCCCGCAGCTCTCCTTTGTCTCTCCTCGCCCCCCCTTCCCTGAGCCCGCAGCTCTCCTTTGTCTCTCCTCGCCCCCTTCCCTGTGCCATGCCCTGCTATTGTAAATGACAATGCCATTTATTTATGTTAAAAAAAACATAAATAAAAAAAAATGTCAAGAGCAATGCCAATAGCTCTAACTTTAACAAAGGCAAAACCATTGCATCGAAATGCTTGTTATATTTATTTTCAATTTTAAGCAGTGTGCAGTATACTTTTCTAGCAGTGTAGAGGTCAGCTATTCATTCTATACTTACATGTGTGCATTTATTGAAACCTAAGAGCAGTTTGAAAGCTGCTATGAGTTGCAGAACTGCATTTAAATAGTGAATATTGCCCAATTTCAACTTTGGTGTTTGGGGCAGTTAAAATTAATATCCTACAATGTTTGGGCATATTAGTCATCCCCAGAATGTTCCCTACACATTCCAGAGATTGGGCATCAGAAATGTATAAATTATATCCTTATAAAAATGAGTTTTACGCGCCTGCGTAAAGTGACATTTCATATTTAAGTTTCCACCTATTGCGGTACAGCGCGGCTTAAATTCAATTTTGATGCTAGGAGTTCACAGCGTGATTATTAGGCTTTATAAAGATTAAAAAACGAATGTAATGCACTTGTTTTTAATAACTCTTTTTTTCATCTAATCAAACCAATCATTTTGATGGTTATATTTATGAAAAGCAAGCTTCATTCCTTTTTGTCTTCAACATGTATTCATGTACAACCCTAAGCACAGAAGCCTTACTTGAAATATGAAAATTCTGCCCCACTTTTTAAAGGACAGTCATTATTTAACATCAGAACCACGGATGTGCCTATGTAAAAAGGCATTAAGAAAGGATAATCCCTACTGTCAATCTGTTCTCTGTTATCCAAAATATTGAAACTGTATTTCTAACTTTTAAAACAGCAATTTGAAATGCAGGGTTTTATACTGTGTTTGCACTGTCTTAAGATTTAGTTGACTTCAGCATTCTTTTCTGTGGCCATGCGAACAAATATAGCTATATGCTATTCATGCAGCTGTTGTTTGAGCAGCAGGCGTCGAATTCTCACGCCTTTCTCAGGAGAGAAAAACCTTTTTCTGTGTTTCTAATGTCTTGACAAAGTGTAATCTCCTTTGGTTGTGTGAGATAGCTGCTTCTCAGTGAGACAGTTAAACACAGCTTTTTGAAAGTTTTTTTTTCTCTGGTGCTGAAAGTAAGCATGTCACAGTCTATTTAAAAAATAACTGAGGCATTTTAATGCAGTCAAATCTATTGTTTAGTTCAGCAACAACCAAGTTTACTCAGGTGATGTGAATGCCTTTTAATATTTAATACAATGTATCTAAGGAAAATGCTGTAACATTTTGTATGTTAGTCATAATTATTACAAAGTACACAATTTCAATTTTGAGGCCTATTTTATTCCTATTGAATGTGAATTCAAATTTTATCTTTAGCATTGTGGCAGTTTGCACATATGTATAGTTTCTTACTTTGTCAATTTAATAGTAACATGTAGCTATGTAGCATATGTTACATAATCGATTTCTGGATTTTTTTATTTAATATTAATTAAATGACATTTTGCATACCAGAATGATGACAACATAAGATTAACAAACACATTGAGCTCCTTCCAGACATTTACAGAAGGGGGCCATACACTCAGAACACAGAATATAGCGCGCTTAAGGCTAGCCATTCTTACACAAAAAGCGCAATCACTATTTACTCAAACAAGTACCACCAATGTCAAACCACATACACATTTAAACACACATTTAACCCACAAATCAACACTTAGGACAAAAACAAAAGACAGCCCACAGACTGTACTTAAACCAAACCATTTGTAAATACTAGTTGTAAGTCATATTTACAAGAAGAGTTTCTCAATAGTAGCCCAAAAGACTGCACAGAAACAGCCCAAAGACTGTTCCATTTTGAAGAAGCTAAAATACACCAAATTCACTAGATTTGGCTGGCAGATCACCAAAAATCCCTTTGCATATCACCACTTATAAAAGTGAGCAGAATAGGATCCTTTTTATGTACACCAAGGAAGAAATACGTTTTTTATACCTAAACCTATTTAGGTATCCCCTCTAGGGGAGCCGCCTGATTCGCTTTACATCCCATTATGGTACCTTCAAAAAGCAACACATTCTTCGATGTGCGCTTGAAACAGGCATGCTAAAAATATTGCAGAATATACAATATTACACCCAAAGTAGCACTTAAGTAATGTGCCGTTCACATTTTATAAAAAGTAGACAAAAAGCTCCTCATTACCTGCCTACACAAATTGCAATTCATATATTTCCATATCCCATAACCGTTGGCCGAAACCAAAACAAATCACATGTCGACAACCTTTCCAAAGCACAAACCTCCAAAGCACAAATCTCCTAAAGCACAAATTCTAACCTCTCACTGAAATCTCCAAAGCACAAATCTCCAACCTCTCACTGTCAAGTTTTGAATGACCTAACAGTCGTTTTTAGAATACTCACGCCAAAAATGTTCTCAGTCAGAAGCAGTAAACATTTTGAGGATCAAACCAGGAAGATCAGAAATATACTGGGCTGCAGAGATTGGCACAGAAGCTGTTATATCAAAAGACATAGTTATTAACCTCAGATGAGGGAGACTACGTCACAGAGTACCCTCAGGTAACTGTATGAGGCATTCTAAGTAGTACAGAGAACAGGAGCCTTATATATTCATAGGTTTATATAGTCAGCATAAAACCAAGGGGAGGTCCTGGCATGACTAATATGGGCATACAAGATTTGCTTGCTCAACAAAGTGGGAGGAGAGTCATTTCTCCCTACATCAGCAAGAATAGCCTGACAGTTATAACGTAAGAGCAGCTCCATTCTACTAACTAGGCCTATCTGAGCATGTGCAATGCTCTGGAAGAGGGAGAAAGCACAATGCAGGCACATGGATACCTAAAATGGCTGCCAAGTACAAAATGGCGTTCAGCTCATGCTAACAGATCCCTGCAATCTTTAACAAGTGGATGTGTGTGTAGACCTAGGAATCTGTGAGTGCGTATGTAGAAACTGGTATCGGTGTGTCAATGGTTTTGAAAATGGTAGTCTGTATTTTACAGTGGGTGTATCAAAGGTTATATTAGAGAGGGAGGAGGTGGTCCAGATTTTCACGTGGATGATGTCATCAGTGAAGTCATTTTAGATGTCATCAGTGATGCCACTGACTATGTCATGAATGACATAGTCAGTGATGCCACTGACTATGTCATGAACTAACTGAAACGGGGGAATTTCTATGGATTCGTACGAGAGAAGTGTCCAACTAACTAGAAATTCACTGAAAAACCCATAGGTTTCAGGGACGTTATAAAGTTTTTTAAATGCTCATTTAAAAGCGGCCATTAGCGATATTTTAATGCTCCCAGTTTTGTATCTACTTTAACTTTATATTTGGCTATTATCCCTTGTTTTAGTCAGAGCTACGAAAGGCTTTTGATCAGTTAGACTTTGGGTGCACTGCCCGTACATACTCACATCGGTATAGAGTAGCTGACTATTAAGGTGCAAGACGGCGAGTGGAAAAACCTTGAACCACTCAATAGAGTAGGAGGACACCTACTCTAGTAGGGACAAAATTGGTTGCCGTTGCACTCAAGACAGTGTGAACAATGTTAAGTAACATAAAGCAATACACTTTATACAAAATGACAGAATTATCCAAGCACAAGAACTCTCGATAGGTAAATCTTGGAGTCTTTAATGTTGCATACAGCCAGCCGACACGTGTTTCATCGCACTCGCGATTCCTCAGGGCTAAAAGGCTGTGTTCTTGTCAGAAGGTCGCTCAGCTGGTGATACTTCCAACCCAGCCGGGCTCTTGACCGCAAATACCCAGTCCGAGTATTCAATATGAAATTAATTATTATGTTAGTGGTTTCCCGCTTTGAGATTGTAGCTATATTTTCCTCGTTATTTGTTGTCCACGGCGAGTCGATTAACGCTCTATAGGTAAGGAGTAGAGTAATAATGCCGTGAACGCGTCCGTTGTGTCAGGCGCTTTCCGCTTGTTGAAGCGAAGACGCGGCGTGTAATGCGTCCGGATCCGTGTTCCTGTGGGTGTATCAAAGGTTATATTAGAGAGGGAGGAGGTGGTCCAGATTTTCACGTGGATGATGTCATCAGTGAAGTCATTTTAGATGTCATCAGTGATGCCACTGACTATGTCATGAATGACATAGTCAGTGATGCCACTGACTATGTCATGAACTAACTGAAACGGGGGAATTTCTATGGATTCGTACGAGAGAAGTGTCCAACTAACTAGAAATTCACTGAAAAACCCATAGGTTTCAGGGACGTTATAAAGTTTTTTAAATGCTCATTTAAAAGCGGCCATTAGCGATATTTTAATGCTCCCAGTTTTGTATCTACTTTAACTTTATATTTGGCTATTATCCCTTGTTTTAGTCGCCTGCCCCCCACTTGCACCATAATTGCTTGAAACTCACCGCTGTTGGGCGGGCCCTCTTCCCGGTTCGGATCGTTTCCGTGGCAGCCATGCTGGGTGTACTCTGGGACGCCTGCTGGCGCCATTGGGGACCTCTCACGTTCTAGTCGCCATAAGGACGCTAGACGGCTTGAAAAGGAGGGAAAATCTGGTGCTCAGTCTTGCTAGCCTTCACAGAGCGTTATCTGCGCGCTGCGTGTGGTTCCTGATTTAAAAGCGGCCATTAACGATATTTTAATGCTCCCAGTTTTGTATCTGCTTTAACTTTTTATTTTGCTATTATCCCTGGTTTTTAGTCGCCTGCCCCCCACTTGCACCATAATTGCTTGAAACTCACCGCTGTTGGGCGGGCCCTCTTCCCGGTTGGGATCGTTTCCGTGGCGGCCATATTGGGTGTACTCTGGGACGCCTGCCGGCGCCATTGGGGACCTCTCACGTTCTAGTCGTCATAAGGACGCTAGAGGGCTTGAAAAGGAGGTCATGCTGACGCGCAGCGTTCACGCACAGCGGGGACGCCGGATTTCCGCCGGAGTTACGCCTGAGTTCAGCCCGTCTGCGCCCGTCCGCGCTGAGGACGGGCTGGACGCTGGACTCTCTTGTTCATTGCCACAGGTAACCTGTTGTTACACCTTCCGGGAGATATTGGCTCTTAAACCACCCTCTCTGCCCTGTAATCACAGATTCTCTCCGGAGGGTTTAATACACTCCTCCTTCTGCCACACCTGCAAATCGGTTCTTTTGCCTCCTGCTACTCTTGAAAGCAGTTTTCAGAATGCCTCGACGCCACCTAGGGCCATTCCATCTAGAAAGGGATACCTGGTTAACGCTAGGTCTCTCGTTAAAAATAATATTGCTTTTCATGAGTTTGTGTCGGATAGACAACCCTACTGGTTGTTTGTGACGGAAACGTGGGCTTCTGAGTCGTCGGGCCATGATCTACTATTGGCAATTCTTGATGGCTTTAAACTGCTTAGGCAGGATAGACTCAAACGCATAGGGGGGGGAGGGGTTGGCCGTTCTCTGTAAAACCTCTCTGCCCTGTACGATAAAAGCTCTGTCTGTAGCCTCGGATCTTTTTGAGGCATTGTATTTCTCCATTTTATGTGCTCCCTCGGTCTCTTTTACTGGTATTCTTATTTACAGACCGCCTGGCTCGAGAGCTGCTTTTAACGGGGATCTTCTGAGGATCCTTGAACCTTATTTTCACAAACCCCACCTCACCATACTAGGGGACTTTAATTTCCATCTGGAAAATTTGGGGGACACTGACACCGCTACGCTGGTGGACTCACTCGGAGCTTGTGAGTGTTCTCCATTGATGAATAGCCCGACCCATCGGGCGGGTCACATCTTAGATGGTGTGTTCACTAATGACCCTAGACTTTCAACTGGTCTTCCGGTGCCTTTAGTTTGGTCAGACCACCTGGCAGTACCCCTTGAATTAGCATCTGGCCCGGCAGAGCTGCCTGTTCTGACTGCTGGTACTAGAGGTCCCAAAAGGAGTTACAGGAACATTACCAATGAAGCCCTTGCTCCCTATATAAAGACCAGCGAGCACTCTCCTTTGAGAGAAGCTGACGAGGCAGCCCAAGAACTTGCTAACTCCATCACCAAAGCTGTTGATGAACTAGCCCCTGCCTCATATTGATACTCGGCACGGCGTAAACCTTCTGCCCACTGGTTCACAGAGCCGTTAAGACTTCTGAGACAAAGCTGCAGAAGACAGGAGAGAAGATGGAGGAAGGCTTGGGATCCCATAGAAAGGGATGCACACAAGTGTTTGCTGAGAGAATACAAGGCTAGTGTAATCAGGGAAAAACAGGAGTTTTTCTCAAATCTCACCACATCCCTTACTTCTTCTGGGGAACTTTTTAAGATCGTGGATTCTCTTTGCTCCCTTCAAGTGCCTGATCCAGTTGTGGGCTCGCAGGAGCTGTGTAACAACATCTCTGAGTTTTTCCATAAAAAATTGAGGACATACATCTTGCTCTGGAAACTCAGAGGAACACCCTGGAGGACCTTTCCTTCCAAACTCTAGCGAATCTAAAGTCCTGGTTGAGAGACTCCACCAAGATCCTTACACATTTCCCGCCGCTTTCCCTTGACGGGCTTGAGCTCCTGTTGGAGCGGACTAAGTCGGCCTCACCTCTGGACCCATGTCCTTTGAAGGTTCTGAAGGATTGTAGGCACACGCTTCTTCCGCCCCTTCTTGAAGTGATGAATGGTGCCATGGCTCAAGGCACCTTCCCTTCAGTCTGGAAAAGGGCGATAGTGAAGCCCCTTTTGAAGAAACCCACCCTGGACCCAGAACAGCTCAAGAATTTTAGACCCATCTCCCTGTTACCAGCCCCTGCAAAAATGCTCGAAGCACACCTGAATTCATATCTTTCTACCTTTCTGGATTCCTCTGGGTTCTTAGATAGCTCCCAGCATGGATTCAGAAAGGCCCATAGTACGGAGTCAGCACTCACTATGGTGGTGAATAATATTCGCCTGAAGGTGGAATTGGGCCAAACCACTGCGTTGATCTTACTTGACTGCACAGCAGCGTTTGATACCCTGTCTCCTTCCACGTTAACATCGCGTTTGAAAGAGGCAGGGATTGCAGGTCCGGCCCTGAGCCTTCTGCACTCTTTTTTACATCTAAGAGAGCAGAGAGTCATGCTCGGAGATTTCCTCTCCCCTGCTAAATCCTTGCAGTATGGGGTGCCACAGGGGTGGGCCTTGAGTCCGACCCTATTCAACATCTATGTGGCTCCCCTTGCCAGGTTAGTAAAATCGCAGGGGATGGAGGTTGTGTCATACGCCGATGACACCCAAATCATGGTGTCCCTGGCTCACTCTGTCACCACTTCCGCCGTCAACTTAAGGACTTGTATGCAGACAGTCTCGGAGTGGATGATCCAGAACTCCGTAAAGTTAAACGGCGACAAAACAGAGATCCTGGTCTTTGGCAAGGACCAGGATGTCTGGTCTAGTGAGTGGTGGCCCTCATCTTTGGGAACCTGTCCATCTCCTTCCCAATGAGCCAGAAATCTCGGCGTAATATTTGACACATCATTGTCCATGACTCTACAGGTCAATCGAACAGTGGCCACTTGCTGGGGGGTCATTAAGATTCTTAAAAGAATCTTGCACTATCTTTCTCCCCGAGCACGTAAGCAGACAGTGGTTGCATTAGTGGGTTCCAGGTTGGACTACTGTAATGCACTCTATGCAGACTCCAACAAGGGACTCATCCAGCGCCTTCAATTCGTTCAGAACGCGGCTGCGCGATTTGTTTTGGCTCTACCTAATACATCCTCTGCTACAATGGCCAGAAAGAGCCTGCACTGGCTCCCCATACAACTGAGGATCTCTTTTAAGATCCTGTGCTTGGCCTATAGGGCTCTTGCAGCTGGTCCTTTGGACCCTCTAGGTGCACTGCTAACTCGCCATGTGCCCAGTAGAACCCTTAGATCATCAGAGATGAATCTGCTTGTGGTTCCCCGTGCTAGGAAGGTTTGTTGGGGCAGTAGAGCTTTTTCCATCGTTGCCCCCAGGCTGTGGAATTCTCTCCCTTTGTAGATTAAGGCCCAACCGTCCCTGTCCCTTTTTAAAAAAGCGCTCAAAACTTGGTGTTTTATCAAGGCCTACCCACAATGAGAGCATATTTGCTACAGCTAGCTTCTTTTTGGTTAGGCGCCTTGACGCCCACTGGGCTTAGTAGCGCTATATAAATTTGTTTTCATTTCATTTCATTTCATAACTATAACGTGCCTGAAACCTATGGTTTTTCAGTGAATTTCCAAGGTTTTTTAAATGCTAATTTCGAATTATAATGTTCATTAAACCTATGGTTTTTTCAGCAATTTTGAAAAAAAATGGTGACATTTTGTAACTTTAGTATCTTAAAAATAGTTTTTGTAATTTTGTTTGTTTGTTATTAAAATAATATAATGTCTTGTCTTGTTTTCTTAAATATTAATATATATATATATATATATATATATATATTTTATTTTTAAAATGGAGTCGCTCACCCATCATGTTCCTATCTCGGTGGGTGTGCGGATTCAAACCGCTATATTGGTAAAGTCGTGAAGGATGCGTGTTTCAGCAAGCCCACTCCGCTTACACATACAGGGAGGGAACTACAACGCTACATGCCCCAGGTCTTAACTGTAGTGATCTGCTGATCAGAGGTCTAGTTGCCAGCATGCCACAGCCACTCCCTCATGGCTAGTTTACACCCACACCACACCCATGCAGCACAGGCGTCACAGGACATGTGACCCTGCCAATAAAAAGGAACGGGGGCACATGCTCAACGCCATTTCCATTCTCTATCTGGGTGTATCTTTGTACTTATTTTGGTTGCAGCTGAGGCACTTCCGCCGACACGGGCCTCCCGCAACATAGCGATGACAGAGTTGGTGGCAGACAAAGCACTTTGCCAGACACTGGCCTCCTGCCACGTGGCAATGACTTGAGGTGCACAGAATTGGTGGCAGCCAAGGCATTTTTGCCAACACGGGCCTCTCGCCACGTTGCGATGACTTGAGCTGCACTTAGTAAGTGCTGCCAGAACTCAGTGGGTGTGCAACGTGCGATGATGTGTAGGCTTCGATACATCATCCTGGCAATCAAGATCCAATTTGAATTGTGAGCACGACTGGACCGCATGTACACCAAAGGGAGCTGGCTGTACAGACATGACTCCTCGGCATGGTACAGCGGGATGTGCTGGGGGCCTTGCCGCGGAATCCAGCGACAGCTGAGGAGGTTGCTCTGGCACATGGTGGGCCCTCTTGGAAACACGCCAGTGGCGGCTGGTGAGCATTGAGGTCTGGGTGCACAGGGTCGGGCAATTATCGCTGGGCGGGGACAGGTCTGGGGACCAGGGCTGGGATGCGTGCAAAAGATGCAGGAATCATGCACACTGTCTGAGAAGTTTGTGACAACATTAGTGTACAGGCCCTGGCGGTCCAGTTTTGCCTGCACATGGTTGGAATACGTGTGGTTTCTGTTGCGGTGATTCTGTGCAGTGTCGGCAGGGATCACAAGTAGTACATGTGTGCAGTCAGTTGCCCCCAACGCGTGCAGGAAGCATGCTATGGCATGGTTCCCTTGCTTGGTCTCCAGCTGTTCCTGCGCAGTGTGGGTGAAGTGAACATGCAGGTGTATCAAGCTGAAACGAACTGTGATGCTTACAGGTGTGATAAATCCTGCATAATGAGATCGTAACAGAAGTTCGTGTGGTTGTAACGTTCCTTTTCTTTCCTACGAAGAATATGACCACACGAACTTCTGTTACGGTCATTTTGTGCAGGATTGATCATACCTTTAAGCATTTCGGTTTGTCCAAGTGCAATACACTGTACCATATCACGTTTGTGACCATACTAACACTTGACCATTGTCTTCATTTAGCCAACAGGCTTCTGAATACAGGGTTTTGGGATTTCCAGGAAGATCTACAGTTCTTTCGATCCACAAGTTGATGTTCCCCGATGGCAATGTCACTCGTTGTTTGATGTTTTTGTGTTGTTAATTTATGTTTTTCTAATGAAGTTCTGTTTTTCCACTACTGTTGACTACTAGACTTAATGACCTGGCGTACCCCCATTTCAGTGACTACAATCCTGGATCTGGAGCATAGAGGCGTCAAGCAATGGCTGGGATTGGTTGTGCAGGAATACTACGAATTGGGACGAGTGGGTGGTGCGGATACATGGGCCCTACGTTGCTTTTGAAGAGATGCATCCAAGACATGTGAGGAAGTTTTATAGGGCTGGCTGTGAGACTCCTCCGACTCTCGCAGTTGTTCGTTGGAAGGTACCAAAGGCCAACAGGTGCAGCACAGCCAGCAGTTTTGTCTGTGAAGGATTTTGATTGTCCGCTGTGTTGGTACAGTCAGCCTGTGGGCAATGTGGCAGTGTGCACCAATTTGAGAATGGGGCGATAATTCTTTCACCACTTTTGCTGTGCTAAAGTGCTGATAACTCTCTGATAAGTCCCCACTGTTGGGTGATAGGGTGACTCTTGTGTTTATTAGGACTTTGTTGTAGCTACATGCAAATCACAAGAAAAAAGATGACAAAACAAGAAAAATGGACAGGGTACGAACACCCTGACCCCCTAGGCCTGCTCAGGTGATCCCAAAAAAAGCCCCAGGACAAAAAACGTATTACTATTTTTTTTTTTGTAAAGCGGCTGGGTGCACGAATCCGGATGAAAAAAGAAAAAAAATTATGGGGTGTATTCTCAAGGACTTATCGCTGAGTTATCTGCACTTTAGCGCAGCAAAAGTTGTGAAAGAATTATCATCCCATTCTCTACTTGGTGAAAACTTCTGATAGCGCCAGTTTTCCAGCAATAGCTTCCGCAAAAAACATCGCCACGAATGAGAGCGACATCTAACACTAATGACATGCAGAGTAGGCATTCCCGTGCAAAAAAAAACACGAAAACACCACTTCTCGATATTTTCAATGACCAGCCATATCTGCGATGCGATCCAAAAACAGGCGATAAGCTGTGTTAGCAGTAAGAATTTAACACCTGCCTTTTACTGGTGTTATGCAGGACGACTACCTACAGTATGAAAGGGAGCCCAGCCCAGAGCCACATCTGAAGATCAGCACATGTCATAGTGCTACTGATCATGCAGCTACGACACCCAAGAAGGCCACAACACACACCGTCACCACCCCCAGGACCTCCCCCCGAGGCAGCGCAGAACAGGACAGCGGACATTCCCATAACAGCATGGCCCCTCAGCCACACAATAGCTGAATGTTGGGAGACGTGGGAAACAAGTATGTCTGAAGGAGGCAAGTCCCCCGTCAATAACAATGCACACAATGCCAATTGCAACAGTGATGTGATGGACAGACCTCACTATGCAGAGCACCGACCTCTCCATGTGTACATATACTGCTGGTGCTTGTAGTGTTGTTGACAGTGGATGCAACCATGTTACCTCAGGCAATGGGGAAGTTCTTAGTCATGTAATAATAATAATAATAATACTGATACTTGTATAGCGCGAACAGCTACCTCTCGAGGAGGTGTCCCGGCGCTGAAAGAGTACTTCAGCAGTAAGCAGGAGCCAAGGAGAAATTCTAGGTTTTCTGCATAAAGAGCCAGGTCTTTAGGAGCTTCTTAAAGCTAGCTTCTGTCGTAGCAGATTGGATGGCAGAGGGCAAGGCGTTCCAGAGTTTCGCCGTGCCAGCAGAGAAGGGCCTGCCCCCAAGTCTAGCTTTTTTAGCTCGTGGGACGATTAACTGCAGCAAAGAGTTAGAACGCAGGTGTCGCTCCTGATGGTGATGGGGAAGTCTAAGTTTTAAATAGTTAGGGCAGGTCCCTTTTAGTGCTCTGAACGCCAGGGTGAGAACTTTGAATTTTATTCTGTTCGCCACTGGGAGCCAATGAAGTTTGTGCAGATGCGGAGAGACATGATGTCTGAAGGGAATATGCTTTATCAGTCTCGCAGCCGCATTCTGCACGATCTGCAGGCGTTGCACCAGATATTTAGGCAGACCAAGGTAGAGGCCGTTTGAGTAGTCTAGTCTAGATGTGGCTGTCGCATGGACTACCGTTTTGCGACACTCAACTGGAAGAAAAGAAAGGAATTTTCGGAGGTTTCTGAGTTTGTGAAGACATCCGGTGGTAACCTGCTGTATGTGAGAGGAGAAAGAGAGATTCTTGTCCCATCTTACTCCTAAATTTTTTGCATGGGTTCCGGGGATTGGTGCTGGACCCATTTCAGGAGGCCACCACAGATCGGGGGGATGTGTATTTTTTCCGAAAAATAGCACCTCCGTTTTACTTGCATTCAATTTTAATTTGTTTGTATTCATCCAGCTAGCCACATCTCGAAGACAGCCCCTTATCTTACTAAAAGCTGCCTCCGATACCTCTGCATAGGGGAAGACTAATTGCGTATCATCTGCATACGAAATCGCCTTGACCCCCCATTTGGCAATCAAGGTAAAAAGTGGGGCTAGATAGACATTAAAAAGCAGTGGACTGAGTGCCTACCCCTGAGGGACACCACACCAAAGATGTTTTGGCTTAGAGGAGAGGGTGCCCAGCGCCACTTTCTGGGACCGATCTGTGAGATAGGAGTGGAGCCAGCTCAGTGCGGTATCGTGCCCCCGTAAGTGGAAGCGGAGTGGGCTGGTCCGATGTACGTCACTCCAGTGTAGGAGTGTGAATATATAGGCCGGGACTCTGGGGGTGGTTCACTTCTGGGAAGGCCAACGCGTCTGCCAGAGCGGCAGCCCTCACCCTGCCATGAGCCTGCCACCGTGACTGCCGGCCTCCTCGACACAGACGCCCTGCAAACCCAGTGGCACAGCACCGCAGAGTTATGTCTGTACAGACTACTGCCTTCGATGTACACTGCAGACCGCAGGGCTCACAATTCAGATCGAGTCGTGACTGCAGATGACGCAGTCCAGTACCCAACAGACATTGCTCCCAGTGCAGCCCGCCCGGACCACGCATCATCACAGGCTGCGCAGACGCTGAGTGCTTCAGGTGCCACTAACTCAGTGCAGCACAAGTCATCGCCATGTAGCCTTATTAAGGCAGAATTCATTAGGCAAAAGACATTGCTACCAGTGAGGCCCTCCAGCACCAGGCATCATCGCAGTCTGTGCACACGCTGAATGCTTTTGGTGCCATTAACTGTGCAGCTCAACTCAACGCCACATGGCTATGGGCCCTTGCTAACCACTGCCTACACTGCTCACAATTCAGATCGAGTCGCAATTGCAGATGACACAGTCAAGTAGGCAACAGACATTGCTCCCATTGCGGCCTTCCCAGACCATGCATCATCGCTGGCTGTGCACATGCTGAGGGCTACAAGTGCCATCAACTCAGTGCACCACAAGTCACCACCACGTGGCCTTATTGAGGCAGAATTCATTAGGCAAAAGATATTGCTCCCAGTTCGGCCCGCCCGAACCATGCATCATCGCTGACTGCGCACATGCTGAGCGCCACTGTTGCCACTAACCCAGTGCACCACAAGTCAACACCAAAGTGGTTGTGGGCCCTGGCTGACCGCTGCCTCCGGCCTACACTGCAGTCAGCAGGTCACACACATATCCAATCCAATCCTGTCCTGCAAGGACATGCCATAATCGCTGGCTGAGCTCTTCAGGTGCCACTAACTCTGTGCATCACAACTCATGGCCCCTTTATGATTGACTTTCATGCTGTAGACACCAGACACAACAATGTCACCTCAGGCAGCAGGAATATCCCTAAGAGATATTACCAATTTCTTCACATGAGCACGCTCATCTGTGGTGCCCCTACCTCAGTGCACCACAAGTCATGGACCCTTTACGATACTATCTTTTGTGTGTGATTTAAGACCTGGTGCCCCTACCTTAGTGCACCACAAGTCATGGACCCTTTATGATTGAATCTCTGTGTGTGATCCGATGATCACTGTTGTAGTTGTTACCAGCACCAACCATTCCCTGAGGGCTGGCTTACACTCACCCTACATGCATCCAGCACAGACATCACTGGATATGTGACCCTGGTAATAAAAAGGGGCCGAGCGCACGTGACCGTAGCCAGTCCCACTATATATCTAACTGTGTCAGTGTGTTCATTATGTATGCATGATGGCCATGGGCCCTACCACATTAAATTGTTCTGTTGACTGCACACGCAACCATGTTACCTCTGGCAGGGGGGGAGACCTCGGTTATGTAACTTTGTCTGGTGAGTACGTGGTAGAGACTGGATGATTAGAGTACTGCAAGGAGAGTGTATGGTGAATTTAGCGCCTGGATGCCTGTATTGCAGTGCGCTCTATAAATGTGGAATACAATACAATTTATAAGTGCTTTGGGATTGGCGGAGTGATTGGATAAGTACATATGTTGGCGGAGCCTAACCCCGAGCACGAGCTTGGCTCTAATTGGCTGCCAACCAGTGACAACCCTGGCGGAGCATCAGGATTGCAAACCAAGCCTCGGGAGAGCCGACGCTACGCACAGTGCGTGAGTAGGCACCGCGCCGGTTCTTGAGGCACCCGCCTTCTTTGCTACAGGATCCCCACAGTCTTTGCTCTAGTACCCTGGGTTCCCGCCCACTACAACCAGGAGATTAGAATTCTCATTGTGGTATACAGCATTCTCATTCAGTGGATACCCTCCCAGGTTGTTAATCTCTAGATCAAGGAACTCTGACTGTTGGATCCCCAGAGTCCCTGCCACTAGATCCCTTAAAGTGAGCTGCTGGGTTCGTAGAGCACCAGTAATAAAAGGCCCAGAATCCTGTCTGCAAGATATTCCCAGCCCCACAGCTGGATCATTGAGATACAGCGGATAGAATCAACGGAATTCTGTAAGCATAAGCGGAGTGGGCAGAGCCGGCGTACGCCAGTCAGGGGCGCAACTAGAGCCAAATTTTGGGGGGGGGGGCTGATAAAAATTTCGTGGTGGGCTAATTCTTCCAGTCATACGCAGGGTGTAGATGCCTGTCTCCGGACGTAGGGGTTGCTCCCCCTTGTCTCCTGCATCTCTGGGTATCGTAGCGCTGCTCTCCCCACTGCTGCCAAAACGTATCTGTGCATTTAATCGATCTGTGCCTGCTTAGTTGCTTACTTGCTGTAGCGCCTCGCATTGCTGGAAATTAATTGTGCCTGTGTGTGTTCCTGGCGCTCCACCGCTCGCATTGCCAGCATTGCCCCCTGAGGTCGAGTATTGCCTGACTGTGCCCACGGCATTATTTGGCTTTATTTTGCATTCTTTTAGCCCCAATAGCCCCATTATCATCGTGTTTGCCTTTATTTTGGTTGCTGCCATTTGGTTGTGCCTCAAGCCCGTCCCTCCCCCCACGCTACCGCCTCCCAGCTGCCCCGCCCACCCACTGGCTATAAGGATCGTCCCGTCCGGCGTTTCATTGTGACCAGCCTGTCTCCGGACGTAGCGGTTGCTCCCCCTTGTCTCCTGCATCTCTGGGTATCGTAGCGCTGTTCTCCCCACTGCTGCCAAAACGTATCTGTGCATTTAATCGATCTGAGCCTGCTTAGTTGTTTACTTGCTGTAGTGCCTCGCATTGCTGGAAATTAATTGTGCCTGTGTGTGTTCCTGGCGCTCCACCGCTCGCATTGCCTGCATTGCCCCCTGAGGTCGAGTTTTGCCTGACTGTGCCCACGGCATTATTTGGCTTTATTTTGCATTATTTTAGCCCCAATAGCCCCATTATCGTCATGTTTGCCTTTATTTTGGTTGCTGCCATTTGGTTGTGCCTCAAGCCCGTCCCTCCCCCCACGCTACCGCCTCCCAGCTGCCCCGCCCACCCACTGGCTATAAGGATCGTCCCGTCCGGCGTTTCATTGTGACCAGCCTGTCTCCGGACGTAGCGGTTGCTCCCCCTTGTCTCCTGCATCTCTGGGTATCGTAGCGCTGTTCTCCCCACTGCTGCCAAAACGTATCTGTGCATTTAATCGATCTGAGCCTGCTTAGTTGTTTACTTGCTGTAGTGCCTCGCATTGCTGGAAATTAATTGTGCCTGTGTGTGTTCCTGGCGCTCCACCGCTCGCATTGCCTGCATTGCCCCCTGAGGTCGAGTATTGCCTGACTGTGCCCACGGCATTATTTGCCTTTATTTTGCATTATTTTAGCCCCAAAAGCCCCATTATCGTCATGTTTGCCTTTATTTTGGTTGCTGCCATTTGGTTGTGCCTCAAGCCCGTCCCTCCCCCCACGCTACCGCCTCCCAGCTGCCCCGCCCACGCTCCCCCCCTCCACTCCCCATTTATGACAGATACATTTGCGCACAGCGTCCACGCGCATCGGACGCGCCCTATGCATGCCGAAGGCGCGCCAAAGGTAAGCCCGTCTACGCCCGTCCGCGCCTGGACCGCGCCCAGCACCAGACCCCCTGGCCCCCGCAAACCCATCACCTCCCGCATCACATACGACGCCGCAACCCTCTCAGCCCTCAACCCAGGACGTCCACCAAAGTGCCACCAAGCCGCCCCAGGACACACCCATGGACCATTCACCTGCCACTCCTGCAAGTTCGACTTCATCAGGACACACACCAAATCCACAAACCCCAAACAAGGCCCCGACACTAACCACCTAAAATGCATCCTTCTCAACACCCGCTCGGTTCACAAACACGCGATCGACCTTTGGAATCTACTCGACACCATATCTCCGGACGTCGCCTTCCTAACAGAAACCTGGATGAATGCCTCATCAGCTCCAGACATCACCATAGCCATCCCGGACGGCTACAAGATCATCCGAAAGGACCGCACCAACCAAACAGGAGGAGGCATCGCCATCGTCCACAAGAACTCCATCCGCGTCACGACCAGTTCAGACGATAACCTCACTATCGCCGAACACCTTCACTTCCAGATCCACACCGACCCCAAGACCACACTCAGAGGCACCCTGACCACCCAGACCACCAGGACCCCGCACACATTTCAGCGAAGACATCACTGACTTCATCACCCCACACGCCCTCCCCTCCGAGGACTACATTCTACTGGGAGACCTCAATTTCCACCTGGAAAAGAGCAACGACTGCAACACCACCACCCTTCTGGACAACCTCGCCAATCTCGGACTCAAACAACTTGTAAACACCCCCACCCACTATGCAGGGCACACGCTCGACCCTATCTTCACCTCCAACAAGCACATCTCCTTCAATCACACCACAGCTCTCCATTGGACGGACCACAGCTGCGTTCACTTCAACTACAAAAAGACCACGATCCACAACCACACTCAACCAATTCTGCGAAGAAACTGGAACAAAATCACCACCGACCAGATCTTCACATCGCTTCTCCAAAACCCTCCTGCCAATTCATCGGACCCAAACCAAGCAGCCATCAACCTCACACAATGGATCACCCACAGCGCCGACGAATTAGCACCCTTGAAAAACCATCAAATCAAGCAAGGCAGCAAAAACGCCCCCTGGTTCAACGATGACCTTAAAAAATCCAAGAAGCTTTGTCGTACCCTTGAGAAAGCCTGGAAAAAAGACCCAAACACTATCACCCGAGCCGCGTTCAAAAACGCCACCCGCAAACACCACCAACTAATCCGGACAACCAAGAAATCAGCATTCAAAGACCGACTAGACAACAACGCCCACAACAGCAAGGAACTATTCAACATCGTCAAAGAATTTACCAACCCCACCGCCAGCACCAACGACATCACTCCCTCCCAAGTCCTCTGCGACTCCCTAGCTTCATTCTTCCACGACAAAATCGCCGACATTCACAACAGCTTTGACAACCAACCCGGAGACCAGTCCACCCCACCCACCTCTGAACCAAACCCCCCTCGAACAACCTCTACGACTGGGACCCAATCACCACTGATGACACCATTCGCCTGATGAACTCCATCCGCTCAGGATCCCCAACAGACCCATGTCCCCACCACATCTTCAACAAAGCAGACTCCATTATCGCACCCCATCTCCGAAACGTCATCAACTGCTCCCTCAACTCCGCCAACTTCCCAGAAAGCTGGAAACACGCCGAACTCAGCGCCCTGCTGAAAAAACCCACCGCAGACCCCACCGAACTCAAAAACTACCGCCCCATCTCGCTCCTCCCATTCCCTGCCAAAGTCATTGAGAAAGCCGTCAACAGCCAGCTCGCCGCCTTCCTCGAAATCAACAAATCCCTCGACTCCTCACAGTCCGGCTTCCGAGCGAAACACAGCACCGAGACCGCCCTCATCGCAGCAACAGACGACATTCGAACACTACTGGACAACGGAGACACAGTAGCCCTCATCCTACTTGACCTCTCCGCAGCCTTCGACACAGTCTGTCATGGCACCCTTATACAACGACTCAGCAACATTGGAATTCAAGGAAAAGCATTGGACTGGATCATCTCGTTCCTCGCCGGACGAACGCAGAGAGTCCGCCTTTCCCCTTTTAGATCAGAGGCCACCGAAGTCATCTGCGGCGTACCACAAGGATCTTCACTCAGCCCTACCCTCTTCAACGTATACATGAGCCCCCTGGCAACCATCGCGCGACAACACAACCTCAACATCATCTCCTACGCAGATGACACACAGCTGATCCTCTCCCTCACCAAAGTCAAGTCAAGTCAAGAGATTTATATAGCGCGCTACATACCCAGAGGGTCTCAAGGCGCTTGAAGAAGGGTGGGGAATTACTTGTCGAATATATCCACGTTTTAAGTTGCTTTCTGAATGCTAGGTGGTTCTGAGTAAGGCGAAGGTGAGTGGGAAGTGAGTTCCAGGTTTTAGCTGCCAGGTAGGAGAAGGATCTACCTCCCATGGTGGTTTTGTTGATGCGAGGTACAGTGGCAAGGGCTTGGTTGGAGGATCGTAGCTGGCGGGAGGGGGTGTAGAAGGACAGTCGTGTGTTGAGGCATTCGGGTCCAATTTCGTAAAGTGTTTTGTGTGCGTGGGTTAGGAGGCGGAAAGTAATCCTCTTATTGACGGGGAGCCAGTGGAGGTTTTTCAGGTGACCAGAGATGTGTTCTTTACGCGGGATGTCTAATATGAGCCTGGCTGAAGCGTTCTGGATGCGTTGGAGTTTTTTCTGGAGTTTTGCGGTGGTACCGGCGTATAGGGTATTTCCGTAGTCCAGGCGGCTCGTGACCAGTGCGTGGGTGACCGTTTTTCTAGTTTCGGTGGGGATCCAGCGAAATGTTTTTTTTGAGCATGCGAAGAATGTTGAAGCAAGATGAAGAAACGGCGTTGACTTGTCTGTTCATCGAGAGTGAGGAATCCAGGATGACGCCCAGGTTCCGTGCGTGGTCCGTCGGGATGGGTGCTTTTCCAAGGGCCTCTGGCCACCAAGAGTCATCCCAGGCGGAGGGGGAGGTGCCTAGGATGAGGACTTCTGTTTTGTCTGAGGTCAGTTTCAGACGGCTGTGTTTCATCCATTCGGCTACTTCTTTCATTCCTTCATGCAGGTTGGTTTTGGCGGTGTTTGGGTCTTTGGTGAGTGAGAGGATCAGTTGAGTGTCATCAGCGTAGGAGATGATGTTGAGGTTGTGTTGGCGTGCGATGGTCGCGAGGGGGCTCATATATACGTTGAAGAGGGTGGGGCTGAGTGAGGATCCTTGTGGTACGCCGCAGATGACTTCAGTGGCCTCTGACTTGAATGGTGGGAGGCGGACTCTCTGGGTCCTTCCGGTGAGGAACGAGGTGATCCATTCCAGTGCTTTTCCTTGGATTCCGACGTTTCTGAGGCGCTGTAAAAGGGTGCTATGACAGACTGTGTCGAAGGCTGCGGAGAGGTCGAGGAGGATGAGGGCGACTGTGTTTCCATTGTCCAGTAGAGTTCGAATGTCGTCTGTTGCTGCGATGAGGGCGGTTTCAGTGCTGTGTTTGGCTCGGAAGCCGGACTGTGAGGAGTCGAGGGATTTGTTGGTTTCGAGGAAGGCGGCGAGCTGGTTGTTGACCGCTTTCTCGATGACTTTGGCCGGGAATGGAAGGAGCGAGATAGGGCGGTAATTTTTGAGTTCAGTGGGGTCAGCTGTGGGTTTCTTCAGGAGGGCGCTGAGTTCGGCATGTTTCCAACTTTCCGGGAAGGTTGCGGAGTTGAGGGAGCAGTTGATGACGTCTCGGAGGTGCGGTGCTATAATGGAGTCTGCTTTGTTAAAGATGTGGTGAGGGCATGGGTCTGTGGGGGATCCTGAGTGGATATAGTTCATCAGACGGATGGTGTCCTCAGTGGAGATTGGGTTCCAGTCATTGAGGATGTTCAAGGGGGGTGGGGGTCCTGCATAGGGTTGGGTGGGTTGGTCTTCGGGTCGGTTGTCGAAGCTGTTGTGGATGTCTGCAATGTTGTTGTGGAAGAATGAGGCTAGGGAGTCACAGAGGGCTTGAGAGGGGGTGATGTCGTTGGAGTTGGCTGAGGGGTTGGTAAATTCCTTGACGATGTTGAATAGTTCCATGCTGTTGTGGGCGTTGCTATCTAGTCGGTCCTTGAAAGCGGCTTTCTTGGCATTCCGGATCAGTTGGTGGTGTATGCGGGTGGCGTTTTTGAAGGCGTCCTTGGTGTTGGTGTTTGGGTCTTTTTTCCAGGCCTTCTCAAGGGAGCGACAGAGTTTCTTGGATTTCTTAAGATCATCGTTGAACCAGGAGTGCTTCTTGCTGCCTAGTTTGATATGTCGTTTTTTCAGTGGTGCTAGGATGTCGGCGCTGTAGGATAACCATTGGGTGAGGTTAGTGGCTGCTTGGTCGGGGTTTGAGGAGTGGGCGGGGGGGGTTTGAAGAAGCGATGAGGAGATCTAGTCGATGGTGATTTTGTTCCAGTTTCTTCGCAGAGTGGGTTGGGGGTGGTTGTTGGATGTGGACTTGTTGTAGGTAAAGTGAACGCAGCTGTGGTCAGTCCAAAGGAGAGCTGTGGTGTGGCTGAAGGAGACATGTTTGCTGGAGGTGAAGATAGGGTCGAGTGTGTGACCTGCGATGTGGGTGGGGGTAGTGACAAGTTGTTTAAGTCCGAGGTTGGCAAGGTTGTCCAAAAGGGTGGTGGTGTTGCGGTCGTTGTTCTTTTCAAGGTGAAAGTTGAGGTCTCCCAAAAGGATGTAATCCTCGGAGGGGAGCGCGTGTGGAGTGATGAAGTCCGTGATGTCTTCACTAAATTGTGCGCGGGGTCCTGGTGGCCTGTAGAGGAGGGTGCCTCTGAGTGTGGTCTTGGGGTCGATGTGGATCTGGAAGTGAAGGTGTTCAGTGTTGGCGAGATTGACGTCTGAGCTGGTTGAGATGCGGATGGATTTCTTATGAACGATAGCGATGCCTCCTCCTGTTTGGCCTGTACGGTCCTTGCGAATGATCTTATAGCCTTCCGGGATGGCAATGGTGATGTCTGGGGCTGATGTGGCGTTCATCCATGTTTCTGTTAGGAAGGCGACGTCCGGAAAGATGGTGTCTAGTAGATTCCAGAGGTCGATGGCGTGCCTGCGGACAGAGTGGGTGTTGAGCAGGATGCATTGTAGGTGGTTGGGGTCGGATATCTGTTGTGTGTTCATAGATGATGAGTTGTTCTTGGTGCCGTCAAACTTGCAGGAGTTGCAAGAGAATGGTCCATGGGTGTGTCCAGGAGCGGCTTGGATGCAGTTGGGGGGACGGCCGGGGTTTAGGGCTAGGAGGGTGGTGGCATCGTACGTAATGCGGGAGGGGAGGGAGGTACGGGGGCCAGGGGGTCTGGCGCTGGGCGCGGTCCAGGCGCGGACGGGCGTAGACGGGCTTACCTTTGGCGCACCTTCGGCGCGAATGGGGCGCGAACGCTGCGCGTTAGGTCATTGGTCATAAATGGATGGTGGAGGGGGCGGAGCGTGGGAGGGGCAGCAGCTGGGAGGCGGTGGCGGGAGGAGGGGCGGACCAGGGGAAAACAACAACACAAAATAGAGGGTCAAAGGCGAGCACAGACAGGGGCAGCAAATGCACAGAGTGTTTAGGAAAAGAGCCTTAAACGCACAAACCAGCCTTAGTGTAGCGAAAATCAAAGTTACTGCCTCAGCGACGACGCGCTACTATTTAAATAAATAAAGCGACAGTGCAGCGCTATTAAATAAATAAATGCGACAGTGCAGCGCTATTAAATAAATAAAGCGACAGTGCAGCGCTATTAATTAAATAAATAAATGCGTCAGTGCAGCGCTAGGCGAGCAGAGAGCTGCAGAGATGCTGGGTTCAGGAGCTGAAAGCAGGAGATCAAACGATACCAGCGTGCAGGTCAGCAGGAGCGTGGGGGAGCAACTGGACTGAAGGAGGGTCCAGGCGGTCACAGAGAGCTCGGGAGCGAGGAAGGTTACTAATCGTGGGTGGGAGGGGCAGCAGCTGGGAGGCGGTGGCGGGAGGAGGGGCGGACCAGGGGAAAACAACAACACAAAATGGAGGGTCAAAGGCGAGCACAGACAGGGGCAGCAAATGCACAGAGTGTTAAGGAAAAGAGCCTTAAACGCACAAACCAGCCTTAGTGTAGCGAAAATCAAAGTTACTGCCTCAGCGACGACGCGCTACTATTTAAATAAATAAAGCGACAGTGCAGCGCTATTAAATAAATAAATGCGACAGTGCAGCGCTATTAAATAAATAAAGCGACAGTGCAGCGCTATTAATTAAATAAATAAATGTGTCAGTGCAGCGCTAGGCGAGCAGAGAGCTGCAGAGATGCTGGGTTCAGGAGCTGAAAGCAGGAGATCAAACGATACCAGCGTGCAGGTCAGCAGGAGCGTGGGGGAGCAACCGGACTGAAGGAGGGTCCAGGCGGTCACAGAGAGCTCGGGAGCGAGGAAGGTTACTAATCGTGGGTGGGAGGGGCAGCAGCTGGGAGGCGGTGGCGGGAGGAGGGGCGGACCAGGGGAAAACAACAACACAAAATGGAGGGTCAAAGGCGAGCACAGACAGGGGCGGCAAATGCACAGAGTGTTTAGGAAAAGAGCCTTAAACGCACAAACCAGCCTTAGTGTAGCGAAAATCAAAGTTACTGCCTCAGCGACAACGCGCTACTATTTAAATAAATAAAGCGACAGTGCAGCGCTATTAAATAAATAAATGCGACAGTGCAGCGCTATTAAATAAATAAAGCGACAGTGCAGCGCTATTAATTAAATAAATAAATGCGTCAGTGCAGCGCTAGGCGAGCAGAGAGCTGCAGAGATGCTGGGTTCAGGAGCTGAAAGCAGGAGATCAAACGATACCAGCGTGCAGGTCAGCAGGAGCGTGGGGGAGCAACCGGACTGAAGGAGGGTCCAGGCCCAAACACCGCCAAAACCAACCTACACGAAGGGATGAAATAAGTAGCCGAGTGGATGAAGAATAGCCATCTAAAACTCGGACAAAACGGAAGTCCTCATCTTAGGTACATCCCCCTCCGCCTGGGATGACTCTTGGTGGCCACCGGCCCTGGGAAACGCACCCATACCGACGGACCACGCACGTAACCTGGGCTTCATCCTGGACTCCTCACTCTCGATGACCAGACAAGTCAACGCCATATCATCATCATGCTTCAACATCCTACGCATGCTCAAAAAAGCATTCCGTTGGATCCCCACCGAAACAAGAAAAACGGTCACCCATGCACTGGTCACAAGCCGGCTGGACTACGGAAATACCCTGTACGCCGGAACCACCGCCAAACTTCAGAAAAAACTCCAACGCATCCAAAACGCCTCAGCCAGACTCATATTAGACATTCCCCGCAAAGATCACATTTCCGGTCACCTGAAAGACCTTCACTGGCTCCCCCTCAACAAGAGGATAACGTTCCGTCTCCTCACCCACGCACACAAAGCACTCTACGAACTTGGACCCGAATGCCTCAACACGCGCCTATCCTTTTACAACCCCACCCGCCAGCTGCGATCGTCCAATCAAGCCCTCGCCGCTGTTCCGCGCATCCACAAAGCCACCATGGGAGGAAGATCCTTCTCCTACTTAGCGGCCAAAACCTGGAATTCCCTCCCCATCCACCTCCACCTTCCACAAAACCACCTATCCTTCAGAAAACAACTAAAAACTTGGATATTCGATAAGTAAAATTCTCCCCCTTCCTCAAGCGCCTTGAGACCCTCTGGGTATGTAGTGCGCTATATAAGTGTTGACTTGACTTGACTTGAGGGGCTCTAAGAAGGGGTGAAAACACAACAAAGACTCATTTACAGGTAAATGGTCTTTGAAAGACCTGTGAATTACTCAGGTGCCGCGCTGAGAGCCACGCTCCCAGCACCTTCACACTAGGGGGCCGTGCTGAGCACCATGTTAGGATCACCACTCTAAACTTTTCTAAAAAAAAAACAGTCCACGTCTGTTAATTTATATTCGTCCCGAGGACCCCATCTCCCGGGGCATGCCCAATTCTTGAATGTTTTAATTAATCATTAGGAAGGGGGGCCGTGTGGTCCCCCTTCCCTTGTCCACTTCTGGCCCCGGGGACAACATCCCCCGGGGCCTGGCCTCTTTGTTGGGGACTGTGGGGGGTGCCCCAATGCCCCCACGGTGCCGCCAGCTCCCCACCTCCTGCAGGAACCGGCATTGCTTTTGGACAAGGGGAGCTGCTAACATACAGCTCTCCTTGCTCAAAAGCAATCCTGCTTTGCTTCATTGAAGCGAGAGCAGGTTTTTCCTCTTGCTTCAACAAAGCAACCCAGGGTTTCCTATGACAGGGTGGGAGACATGCTTCCACCCTGCCATAGCAAACAACAATGTCCCGTGGGTGGGCTACCTAGGACATTGCAGGAGCCGGCCCTGAAGATGGCGGTCCCCAGGGCCATCAAGGGCTCCAGGAGGGGGGCCATGTGGTCCCACTCCCTCTATTTTCAAATCCCCGGAAGGTGGTGGTCCCTGGGGCTTCGGGGGGCCCGCGAGGGCCCCCCTGCATATTTAATTAAAGCCTCTGGTGTGGCAATTCCCTGGGCTTGGGGAGCCTCGGAGGCCCCCTAATAATTACAAAACAAGCCCTGGGCAGGTGGCGGTCCCCCGGGGCTGTGGGAGGGCCATGTGCCCTCCCGCAATGGGTCCCACACCTAATTTACATAGCCCTGGGGACGTTGTGGTCCCCGGGGCCGCGGAGGCCCCGTAGGCCCCCGTAAAATAATTATAGGTTGCCCCCGGAATCTTCCCCACCCGGGGCCTCCTTTAAATGAAGTGGGGGAGCCCTCACTTCCAGTAGGTAGTTATAGTAAGGCCACGTTTCCATAGGAAGAACATTTTTTGTTTTGCTTATAACTTTGCCGTCGTTTGATGAATCTTCTTGAAATTTTCTAGACTAATTCTTTGTTCATATTAGCTCCTACTTTGAAGATTTGGGGGTGATTCGTCAAGGGGGGACCAAGAAAAAATATAGGTCCCAAAATGTGTTTTCTCCAGGTAATTTCCATAGGAAACTTTAGACAAGGCTACAGGTTGAACGGGTGAACGGAATTACCCCAAATTTGGCAGGGAGAAGGGTTGTGGTATAGAAAGCACACTTTTGTTTATTTGGTTTAAATCCGTTCAGTAGTTTTGGAGAAATATTAAAATTTACAGATATCGATATTTGCGAATTCTGCCATCTGATTGGCTGAGGCGTTATGAGCACAAGCTTGCTGCTTATTGGCTGCGAGCAGTGCGAGCGGTTGCAACTAGGAAGTGTTGGCAGCCATTTTGTGATTCCATTGAAGTGAGTAAGGAGAAAAAAGGGCAAAAAAAGTAGGAAAGTGAGGTATTGCCTAGAGTCTGATGCTGCTAAGGTGAGCTGGTGTGGGCCTCAGGGATTAAAGCGTGAGCCCAAACTGTGTGTTTTATGCTGTGAAGTCATGTGCCTGGCCGCTGCACCACACCTGTGGAAGTAGTGTTAGCATGTGCTTATACCTACTAGGACGAACTACTGACCCGTACTGGTCTACTCTGAAAGTCCTGGTGTACAGAAAATGTTAATGTTATAAGGAACTTATAAAGCGCACGTACATCAAGAGGTTTCATGGAGCTACTCTGTAACTGGTCGGGACTGGGAAGAAAGTATTAGTCGTGTGCTTGCTCGAATAACCATGTCTTGAGCAACTTTTGGAATCTCAGTAGTTCTGTAGAAAGACTGGATCTCCAGTGGGAATGAATTCCACAATTGTGGATCCAGATATGCAAATCGGCAGCCTCCTTGCCATTTCCGTTTAAATTTAGGAATAATTAATACATGGAGATGTTTTGAATGGAGATTACGGGAAGGGGTGTACCTGGATAGCAAGTTGTTGATGAATTTGGGGCTCTGACTGTTTAATGATTTAAAAACTAGGCAACCTATCTTGAAGGCAGTCCGTTTAGGAAGCGGAAGCCACTGTAATCTTTGTAAGATAGGTCTGGCAGATTGCCACCTAGGTTGCTGAAGGATCAGTCTTGCTGCCTGGTTCTGCACCAACTGGAGCCGTTTGGTCAAAAAAAGTGGCATCCCCAAGTAGGTCGAGTTGGCGTAGTCCAGATGTGATAATACCAAAGCTATCACCACCTGTATTAGTGCTGCATGAGTGAGCAAGTGGCTGATCTTTCGGATCTTTCATAATTGAAAGAAACAGGTTGATACTACTGCACCTACCTGTGATTTCAATGATAAGTCAGTGTCTAAAATCACCCCAAGGCTTTTTACAGAGGTGGAGGGTTTAGGAGGGGAGCCGAGTTCCGCTGGCCAATAAAGAGGGCTCCAGAAAATATGGCTTCCCCCTATTAGCAGTAGCTCAGTCTTACCTGGGTTGAGTTTCTGGTGATTATGATCCATCCAATGACGGATGTAGAGCATAGTTTCCTGAAAGTTGGTAACTGAGTTATGGGCGTTATTGATAGTGAATGTGAGCTGAAGGTCATCAGCATAGTTGAATGTAGTCACATTCCTGTCCTTCAAAGACTGAATCAGAGGTAGGAGGTACAAATTAAACAGGTGGGGAGATAGTGAGGAACCCTGCAGGACCCCACATGTCGTAGTTAGCTTGTGTGCTGTGAAGTTGGCCAAGCGTACTGCTTGAGTACGGCCCTCTAGGAAGGATTCAATCCATTTGAGGACTGGGCCCTGGATACCAGCCTGTCTGACACGGTCCTTCAGTATCCTGTAGTCGACCGTGTCGAACGGGGCAGATCGATCCAGAAGGACCAAGGCCTGAGGGATACCTTTGTCTGCTTTACCGCATAGATCATCCAGAACTGCTAATATCACTGACTCTGTGGAGTGGGCAGGACAAAATCCTGCCTGATGGGGGTCTAATTAGCCAGATTGTTCCACAAAATTAGACAAGCATTTAGCCACATGGGCTTCCAAGATTTTGGCTAAATTGGGGAGCAGGGATATAGGGAGATAATTTGAAGAGTTTAATGGGTCCGCTCCAGGTTTTTTTAGAAGGGGCACCACAATGGCATCTTGAAATACTTTAGGGACACAACCCTGAAAAAGCGACTTGTTCAAAAGAAACACAGCAGACTGTGGCAGAGCAGAGAAAATTCTTTTAGAATGTGTGGTGGGCAACAATCCAGTGGGGAGCCAGATTTTACTTTAGACAATAAAACCAGGAAAGCCTGAGTGCTGATAGCTGGAAAGTGTTCTAGTGATAGAGCATTTGTAGATGTGGCAGGGAATGACTCATTGGGATTAGAGCGTGGAATGCTGGCTTTAATTGTGGATATTTTCTCAAGAAAGAAATTATTCAGATTGTCACAAAGATCCTGAGTAGGGGTAGGTTTGGGTGGCACTCTGTCAGCATTAGATAGCTCATTCACAATTGAGAAAATGTCCTTTGATTTATTACGGGAGTTCACTATTCTAGTGGAGAAGTGAGAAGCTTTCGCTGCAGTAATAGCTTTTTTATAATCTTTCTGGGCCTCTGAGTAGAGGAGCTTGTCTTTGGCAGCATAATTTAATCTCCACCTTCTTTCTTTTTGGCAGAGTGCTTACTTCTGTTCTCTTAGTTCGCTAGAGAACCATTTGTGCGGATCAAAGCAATGGTCTTGTCTACGTTTTTTGGACGAAGCATGCGTATCACTGGCTGTTAGGAGCCATGCCGAAATATTTGCTTCGGGGAGATCGACTTCCAGATTAAACATTGGGGTTGAGCTGGCTAATGTGTTCATAAATTCTTGTTTATTGAGGGTGCCCCAATTCCTTATCACGCCCCCCTCAGCCAAGGGAGACTTATTACTGATAGGTACTGTTAGTGAGAATTTTATTAGGTGGTGGTCAGACCATAAGCATGGCAGGATCATGGGAGCAGACACTATGAGGTTTGTGGTCCAGACTTGGTCAAGTATACAACCTTTACTATGTGTAGCAGAGAACAGATGCTGAGTAAAATTGAGATTGATTAATAAATCTGTCAGTTCCTTAGAATGGGGACCATCAAGTGCATCAATAAACCAGTAGTTTGAGTCGCCGATTAAGATAATATTGGTGTAGTTTGTTGGCATGTTAGCCATATGCTCACTCAATAGTAGGGGATACAGAGACATATGCTGAGGGGGGCTCAATAGTAGGGGAAACAGAGGCATATGCTGAGGTATTGTCTAGAGTCTCATGGTGCTAAGCTGAGCTGCTGCCGGACTCGGGGATGAAAGCGTGAGTCCAAACTGTGTGTCATATGCTGTGAAGTCATGTGCTCTGGCCGCTGTGTCACATCTGTCCAAGTAGTGTCAGCATGTAGTTATACCTACTCAGTGGAACTTTTGTTTCGAACATTGTAACTTGTGTATGGTGCTTATGGGGTGTTATACAGGGAGTGCGAAGGTAAATTTACACATATCAAATCAATTCGATATTTGTAAAGTGCAAACTACTCACTCCTAAGGGTCTGATGGCGCTGGGGGCGTAAGCTGAGCTGCTGCCAGACTCGGGGATTAAGCTGCTGAACTACTAACCCTACCGGCCTGAAAATGCGGGGTACGGAAATTAAGTGAGGTATTGCCTAGAGTGTCACACTGGTAAATTGAGCTGCTGCTGGACTCGGGAATGAAACTGTGAGCCCAAACTGTGTGTCCTATGCTGTGAAATCATGTGCTCTGGGCGCTGTGCCACACCTGTCCAACTTGTATATGGTGCTTAGGCGGTGTTGTACAGGGAGTGCGAAGGTAAATCAATACAGTATTTGTAAAGGGCAAACTACTCACCCATATGGGTGAGTAGAGCCAGTGATCAAAGCGAGAGCTCAGTGCTGCAAAGTCAGATGATCTGGCCGCTGCACCACTGTTGTGTGGAGAATACATTTTGGTAAGTGTCCAGGAGTTGCCATTACCTGGCCCTAAAATAGCGGGCCTAAGTTGTCAGTTATAGGGTGGCTCCAAAAAGAGCCCTTGTGTTTATTAGTTGGAGCTACATATAAGTGTGGATGCACAGCTTCACGTTATTCAGAAAATCTTGATTTCCCTGATCTGTGAAGTGTACTCCATCACTTCTGTAGATATCAGCCATATCGAAACATATGTTGTTGTTGTAGATCGACCCCATTCTATGGTCTCTGAGGTATGCAGACACAGCTTTTTTGAAATTATTCCTAGATTTTTCAATCTGAAGACAAAATAGTTTTGACCATTTCCACTTCTGTCTTTGGCATATATTGGAATATACAAAGACAGTTTGAGGCAAAAGTAACATCAATTGTCCAAAGGCGTCCTTCATAAGCATTTCCAAACCTACTCCAGTCAATGTGCCATGGTCATTTCCTCCACAATGTACAATGATGAGGTCAGGGTGTGCAAGATGCAAAGAGGTTTTAACCAAAGGCAACAATTGATGCCACTTCAATCCTCTCTGTGCAAACCATTTAATGTCCACATTTTGTAAACCTAGGTCTAAGTCAATACGTCTCTATTCTGCATACCTCTTGCATCAGAAAATATAACTATGTCCTACGATCCACACTAGCATTTTGAAGGTATGGCTGGAAGGTATGGAAAGATGTCTGTGGCTCATGCAGTTCCTTCATAGAATAAGAGATATGTTTAAAGATGAGGAACTACTTTTTTTGCCATACAAAACGATACCTGATTGGGAGATGAAAAGCATTGTTTTTTTCGTGGAGTACATATCATAGGATAGAATTGGCTCAACTCAACCACACCTGCTACTTGCATTTGGAAGGCACTGTTCGAACTTAAAACCTGCATGTGCCGTTAAATGTTCGAGAAAATGTGGCAAAAAATATCGTTAGGTTTAAAAAAAATTGATGAACTTTTAATCTGCACGTGTTGTAGAATGTTCTAGAAAGGACTTTTGTGTGTGGGATGTGTACTCGTTGTTCTATCGTATCTGTCAGGGGATGCTGGCCACTTGCAAGTTCTTTCTTGGAGCAGCAGATATGCTAGCGCATGATAGCTCAGACAAAGAACCTTTCATCCCTACAGTAACTTTCATACAGGATGTGTACAAAGGCCGGTCGCGGGTGTTGTGGGATGTCTGCGACCCTGGTCATCATGGATGAGATGCCCAGCATGTGGCACAAGGTCGGGTTTACTATGTGCTATGTAGCCAAACAGCTGCTCCTCCCTCCTACGAGTCCCCACACTTTTGTACGGTGCCCTGTTGTATCCTGTGCACTCGTACGGCACACCATTGTAATTCCTATTCGGACATGTCCTGCGGCATTGCAACTACACCATGACAGTTCTGTTTGGAGGTGGTGCATGCCACTTTACAACATCGACTACTGTGGTCCTTGTGGCAAGTCACACCAGAACACAGAGACACACTTACCGAACTTCCTGCACACGGACATGTCCGAGACATTCCATTCCCCTTTCCGGATAGGCACACCCTTGCGCTGACCTGTGTATGTCGGACCAGCACACGCCAGTTGTGCATGCAGGAGGATGCGTGCATAGCTACATATCCAGGGTCGCTGCCAAAGCTGAGGTGACATGGTAACGTCTATTGAAGACAGCACACTGTGATGTTGCAGGGCCCGTTCCTATCATGCTAACAGAATGACCACAGGAACACACTTCCTCAGATGCGGGTTTGGGGGGCGTTGGCAGTCTTGGGTTGTTGCGATGAGTCTTTTGGCCCTCATGGGTATCCCTGTATCATGCTCATTGACTCTATGGCACCTGTGGGTGTTCTGATGTGGATCTTGGCTGTGTTCCCTTTCATGCTGCAGGTAGTCGTCCTGCTTAACACCAGCAGAAAGCTGGTGTAAAATCCCTGGGGCTAACGTGGCTTATCGCCGGAATTTGTTTCGCATTGCAGTTGTTGTGAAAGTTGTGATGTGATTTTTTGGTGTGCAGAACAATAAACAAACTGGGCAGTGTATCCCGTCAAGATCTAGTACCTGATGCACTATTCCCAATCAATATAAATACAATGAGATTTCTTCAATGATTTTGTGTGTACACTATAAGTGCAGCCACTACCTTAGTGCAATTCAATAGAGGATTTTAGTATTTAGAATAAATCGCAAAGGTGCACCTTGTGTCTTTTTGTACGAGAACGGCTACTCTGTATTTCATTATCAACACTTTAATGCAACTAAAGTTGAGATAAATCTAACACACTATTCAGAAGTTGGTGCAAACTGCAAACATCACCAATATTTCCGCGATAAGTGCCCCAAAATTAAACACCATGGTGGATACCACCAAATAACAGTAATAAAAACAAGAAAGAGTCACACAGCAGTTAAGAAATCAACCCAAAAACTGTATTAATTTTTTTTTCAAATTTTATTTTTTTATAAACATATATATATATATATATATATGTAGTTCCACTTCCTTCGCGTTTGCCGGGACACCAGAACAGCGGTGCAATCCAGGGGCAAAGGTTACACTGTAACAGGTTCAAGTCTCACGGCGAAGGGTCGCCGAAACGCGTTGGGGTTGTTTTCGTTGTGTATGTTCACGATGCTGCACATGATGGATTAAAATGAAAATCTGAAACTGCACACAAAGGATTGGGAGTGATCTTTTCTCTGGTTGGGAGAGTGCATTTGCGTAGCTGACTACGCGCTGTGGACTTGAATATATATATATATATATATATATATCTTCTCCACTCCTTGCCTCGGAAGTAGTCACCGCCTGCCAAACCAACGGGTGTCTCGCCTGTAACAAAGACCTCCGCTGCCGGGTCTTTTAGAACAACACCTCAACGAGTAGACAAACCACACGCTGGCGAGACCGTGTACCAGACAAATTATATTTTATTTGTCAGAGCCCTGGACGCGTTTCGCCTGACCAGCAGGCTTGATCACCAGAGGTGCAGTGTAACGGAAACCAATTAAAGTGCAAACACAGGTAAACGGGGTCACATGACCGAAACACAAAGTAAAGGAAAGCAATGGAAAAAAGACTTATAGTTCGTTCCAATGCACCAAGACGTCCTTTAGAATTCATAGCGGAGCTCAAAATTATACCAATTACATCGGCAACAAATGACACTTGAAAATAGTGATACATAGTTGTAATTAAACACACTAATCTTGGTTTAACTTAAACACTTAACATCATGTGATGAAAACAGTATAAACAAACCATTGTGCCCAAGTGGGCTTTTTTTGTCAGTTGCAGACTTGTATTCAGCCGTATTACTAAGCATTTTAGCGTTTGAGCAAGACGCTTGGGATACCGCCCCAGTGGGCAAATAAAACAACAAGTTTCACATGTGCCCCCTATTTACATTCAAAACCACCCATCCAATTGTGCAATTTAAAATAAAACCTCTTTCTTTTGTGGGAGCGAGGATCCTGAGCCGCGCACCTACTCCTGTTTGCAACTGTACAAGTAAAAATCGCCTCAAGGCCTAACCTCAAGTCCAGCTTGGAGCCCCAAAACTGGACATCTAGATCTACAGATGTGTTTTTAAGTCTTCTTCTAGGTTAAGACCTCCAGGGGCCTTGGCATTGAGTTCCAGAATATATCTGGATTCAAGCCGTCTCAACTTCTGCAAGCGATCCCCGCCCCTACTGCTGACAGGGACAGAATCAACAACGAAATAACAGAGCCCTGTTACATCTTTGTTGTGAACCGTCTCAAAATGCCGGGCCACCGGATAGGTGGGGTCGGCGTTTTTGATGGCTCGCATGTGTTGCAGGACGCGCACATGGACTGGATGAATCGTACTGCCCACGTACCTAAGGCCACAAGGGCACTTAAGCACGTAGACAGCAAAATCCGTCTTACAATTGAAAAAACCTTTGATGGTTGTATTCCTATTTGAAATTCCAGTTGTGTAAGTGCGAGTGTTAACTCCTGCAGTACAGGCTTTACATTTAAAGCATTTAATGAAGCCTGGTTTTCTCTTTAGCCACTCAGACCCTTTCTTTTGATGGTGGACGACATCAGGCAAGACATTTGAAACCAACATTTGTTTGAAAGACCTTGCCTTCCTGTAAGTGATTTCAGGTCTCTTATTTACAAACTGCTCAAGAACCGGATCATTAGCTATCAGATGCCAGTGTTTGTTAAAAATGCCCCTTACTGCTCTGTGTTGTTTGTTATATGCAGTGATCATTCTGATGTTGCTCTTGGGGTTTTTGGCTGTCTGCTTCTGTAAGGGGTTTCTGAAGAGAATTTCTTCTCTGCTTTTCCCCTTTGCTTTATGTATTGCACTGGAGATATTGGATTCAGAATATCCCCTAGCTTTGAATCTTTTTTCAAGCGTGACGAACTCTTTTGCTTGGCCTGCGGGATCACTGCAGTTACGTATCACACGCAAACTCTCCCCATATGGTATGCTCCTAATGAGGCAATCAGGGTGGAAGCTGTTCGCGTGGAGCAGTGTATTGCCCGCTGTTGGTTTACGGAACAATTGGGAATGAAGGCGGCCATCCTTCACAAAGATGGTTAGGTCAAGGAAATTCAGGGATGTTGCACTAATTTCAGAAGTGAATCTCAGGTTCAAATTATTGACCTGAATCCTATCCACAAAGTTCCTGGCACTGGCTTCTGAACCTTTCCATACTACGAATAAGTCGTCTATAAACCGACTCCATTGCAGTATGTTTTCCCCCCACTCAACGTGGAACTCCGCCCGGATCACCTGCTCCTCCCACCAGCCCATATGCAAATTAGCATAGCTGGGGGCGAAGCAGGTGCCCATCGCGGTCCCACATATCTGTCTGAAAAGAGTGGACTCAAACAGGAAAAAGTTGTTATTAAGGCACACAGACGCCATCTCCACCAGCATTTGTGAATGTAGCCAGAGATTGATCGGTCTGGCTCTTAAGGCATGTCTCACTGCTCTCAGGCCGTCCTCATGCCTAATGCTGGTGTAGAGTGTAGTGACGTCTATTGTCATGAGTAGGTAATCTTCTATACTAATATATATTTCCTGTTTTTCTTTCCCCCTTGCCTCCCATTTCCGTCATGTAAAGTAATGCGATAATAGGCATTGTGTTAATAACTGTTGTACAAAACAATAATGTTGATAATTCTTGTCCTGATGATGATGTCATAAGTAAAAAAGGCATCGAAACGTCGTCGACAAAAACCCCATATGCAATATGATAATGCTCTATTGTTTGATGCAATGGTATGGTTATGTTTAAGAGATTGAGTCTGTAGCACTGAACACAAGTATATAGACAGATTTTTGCTTTGCCTTTTTGGCCATTTCTTTGTTGTTTTGTCTTGATTGTTGTGGGTCACGGCTGTGCCCACTTGTTATCTTGGCCTTAAAATTCACTTTATCAACCAGAATATTTCAAATAAAATTCTTGTCCGGCTGGACATAAAAACATACTACTTATTAGGTGTATGATTACTGTTTTTTGTTTGCTATCTTGTCCACATGTAGGGACCATTGTTTTTGTAAACTGAGTCATGAATAGCAGAGACCACATCAGCTTCTCTGTGGATCTCACAGATGTCACTGAGTCCTGAGTCATGAATGGCAGTGACCACATCAGCTTCTCCGCAGATCTCACAGATGTTGCTGAGTCCTGAAAGGCAGAGACCACATCAGCTTCTCCGTGGCCCGGCAGATCTCACACATGTTGATTAGTCGAGTCATCAATGGCAGATACCACATCAGATTCTCCACCGGCCCGGCAGATCTCACACGTCACTGAGTCCTGAGTCATCAATGGTGGAGACCACCTCCGCTTTTGGTGCTGCTAAGCCCCTGGAACTCAAGGCTGTGCCACGTGGTGGTAGGCCCCTGATGGCCACATGAGCTTCAGGTGGCCTTAACCCTGTGCATCTGAAGTCCGCACAAAGGGGATGGTAGGTCCCTGACGGCCATACAGCTGAGGATGCGACTAATCTTCTGCGCAACTTTTTATGCACTCTTTATGGTTGAGACATGAGGAGCATCCGCCATCCAGTCAGCACCGGCAATAAAGGATGTGACGTTGTCGATCTATTATATTTGCATGGACACATGGCCTGTGACGCATGTGCCAGATGGGTGTGGTGTGTGTGCAAACCTGCCCTCAGGGAGTAATCGGAGTGACATTGCGTGGCGTATGACGGAACAGGGCAGGGATAGCTCCAATGACACAGACGGCTCATAGTACTGCGTCTGTGAGTCAAGTGAACGGGCCGCAGCTATCCCTTTGCGAGCCTGGGTGCGAACAGTTCATAACTCACACTACATAATTATTGAAGAATCATTTTGTGATTCAGTCCGTCAGATGGCATCTGTCCGAGGCATTTGTGAAAACATATTGGAGTTCTTTCAGTGAGAGATACCCCTTTGACGCTCCCTCTCCCCACATCAGCAGGTAACGCACCCTCTTCCTACATTACCAACATACCCCCAACAACCTTCTTGGGCCCAGAAGTGTCCCTGTGCGGTTGGACAAAGAAGAATCTTAGTCATGTATAGGTTTACATATACAAAAAAAATATTTAAAGAAAAGAACAACAAATAAGACTTAAGGGAGTCTGGTGCTGTGGTCTCTGCCACGAAGTTGGGGTCACTGCCATTCAGGACTCAGGACACATTTACACATGTGGGATTGGTTTGTGTTAAATAGGGTTAGTGGCACCAGATGCATTGAGACTGTATGAGCCTGTGATGGTGTTTGGTGAGGACGGCCTCACTGGGATCAATGTGTGTTGTCTACTGGACTACATCATGTGGAATCAGGACTCTTTATGATTTGTGAGGCGTGCGGACCTTAGTGTAGGCCAGAGGTATCGATGAGTAAGGGCCCACAGCCATGTGCCTACATTGATGGCCCCACCGGCCTGCGTAGTGCAGGTTCAGTGTCACCACTTGTCGCCAGCCTTCAATATGCAAATACTCCTCCCTAATCGAAGGGAGTCAGGTGCTGTGGTTGCTGTCACGGATTTGGCGTCACCGCCATTCAGGACTCAGGACACAGTTACACATGTGGGATCGTCTTGTGTTAAAGAGGGTTAGTGGGAGTACGTGTTGCTGGCTTTGCATATGGAAATATGCCTCACAAATCGAAGGGAGTATGGTGCTGTGGTCGCTGCCATGGACTTGGGGGCACTGCCATTCAGGACTCAGGACACAGTTACACATGCGGGATCAGCTTCTGTTCAAGAGGGTTAGTGGGACTATGTGTCGCCGGCCTTGCATATGGAAATATGCCTCACTGATCGAAGGGAGTGTGGTGCTGTGGTCACTACCACGGACATGGGGTCACTGTCATTCAGGACTCAGGATACAGTTACACATGTGGGATCGGCTTGTATTAAAGAGGGTTAGTGGGAGTACGTGTCGCCAGCCTTGCATATGGAAATATGTCTCACAAATCGAAAGGGAGTATGGTGCTGTGGTCGCTGCCATGGAATTGGGGTCACTGCCATTCAGGACTTAGGACACAGCTACACATGTGAAATCGGCTTGAGTTAAAGAGGGTTAGTGGGACTACGTGTCGCCGACCTTGCATTTGGAAATATGCCTCACAAATCGAAGGGTGTATGATGCTGTGGTTGCTGCCACGGACTTGGGGTCACTGCCATTCAGGACTCAGGACACAGTTACACATGTGGGATCGGCTTGTGTTAAAGAGCGTTAGTGGGACTATGTGTCGCCGACCTTGCATATCGAAATATACCTCACTGATCAAAGGGAGTCTGGTGCTGTGGTTGTCTCACGGAGTTGGAGTCACTGCCTTTCAGGACTCAGGACACAGTTACACATAGGGGATCGGCTTGTGTTAAAGAGGGTCAGTGGGACTACTTGTTGCCGGACTTGCATATCGAAATATGCCTCACTGATCGAAGGGAGTGTGGTGCTGTGGTCGTTGCCACAGACTTTTGGTCACTGCCATTCAGGACTCAAGACACAGTTACACATGTGGGATCGGCTTGTGTTAAAGAGGGTTAGTGGGACTACGTGTCGCCAGCCTTGCATTTGGAAATATGCGTCACTGATCTAAGGGAGTGTGGTGCTGTGGTCGGTGCCACAGACTTGGGGTGACTGCCATTTAGGACTCAGAACAACAGTTACACATGTGGGATCGACTTGTGTTACAGAGGGTTAGTGGCACCACGTGGCACTGCCGTTGCCTATGGAAATATGCCTTAATGATCGAAGGGTCTGCTGCTGTGGTTGTCTCATGGAGTTGGGGTCACTGCCATTCAGGACTCAGCACAGAGTTCCACATGTGGGATCGGCTTGTGTTGAAGACAGTTAGTGGCACCATGTGTCGCCGGTCTTCCACAGTGTAGGCCAAAGGTAGCGGTGAGCAAGTGTCCACAGCAACGTGCATACGTTGGTGGGCCCAACGGCCTGCGTTGTGCAGGTTCAGTGGCACCACGGGTTGCTGGCCTTCTATATGCAAATATCCCTCACTGATTGGAGGGAGTCTGGTGCTACGGTCGCTGCCAAGAAGTTGTGGTCGGTGCCATTCAGGACTCAGGACACAGTTACACATGTGGGATCAGGTTGTGTTGAACAGGGTTAGTTGGCACCACGTGTCGACGGTCTTCCACAGTGTAGGCCGGAGGAGGCGGTCAGCAAAGGTGCACAGGCAAGTGACGTTGACTTGAGCTGCACAGATTGGTAGCATTTGGTCTTCTTAACCCATCATAGTCTCTTACACAATTTGTGTCGCTACTAATCTTGAATTGTGAGCCGTGGTAACTCCAGTGTAGGCCTGAGGCAGTGGTCAGGATGGGTGCACAGCCACGTGGTGTTGAGTTAAACAGCACAGTTAGTGGCACCTGGAGCACTCAGCGTGTGCGCACCCTACGATGATACGTGCTCCCGGCGGGCCGCACTGGGAGCAATGTCTTTTGTCTAATGAATTCTGCCTTGATAAGGCCACGTGGCGGTGACTTATGGTGCAGTGAGTTAGGAGCACCTGAAGCACACAGCGTGCGTGCAGCCTGCAATGATACGTGGTCCAGACGGGTCGCACTGGGAACAATGTCTTTTGTCTGATGAATTCTGCCTTAATCAGGCCACGTGGCGATGACTTATGGCGCAGTGAGTTAGTAGCACCTGAAGCACACAGCGTTTGTGCAGCCTGAAATCAAAACTGGTCTGTGCGGACCGCACTGGGAGCAACGTGTCTTGCGTACTGGAGTGCGTCATCTAAAATCGCCACTGCATCTGAATTGCGAAAGCAGTAGTTGGTACAGACATAAGTCTGCAGTGCTGTGCTGCTGGGTTTGCAGGGGACCTGTGTCGAGGAGGCCTTTGGTCATGGCGGCAGCCACGTGGCAGGGTGAGGGCCGCCGCTCTGCAGACGCTTTGGCTTTCTCACAAGTGAACCACGCCCAGAGCCCCAGCCTATTTATTCATACTTGTACGCTGGAGTGGTGTACTTGGACCAGCCCACTCTGCGTCCGCTTCCAGGGGGGACAACACAGCTACATGACCGAGATCTTCCCCACTGCCTGAGGTAATATGGTTGCTTCCACTGTGCACTACAGTACAAGTATCAATACTATATCTCTACATGGAGAGGTATGTGCTTTGCATAGTGAGGTCTGTGCAACACATCACCGGTACACTTGGCACTGTGTGCATTATTATTGATGGGTGACTTGCTTCCTTCACACATACTTGGTTGCCACATCTCCCAACATTCAGCTATTGTGCGGCTGAGGGGCCATGGCATTTTGGAAAGGTCTGTTGTCCTATTTTGCGCTGTGTCGATGGTAGTAGGGGGGGTGGTTCGGGGGGAAGGTTCTGGTGGTTGTGGTGCTGGGTGTTGTAGCCTTGTTTGGTTTTGGAGCTGCTTGATCAGTAGCTGTATCACATGTTGGTCTTTACATGTGGCTGTGAGTTGGGTTCAATTCATGCAGTACATAGTTGACCTCCTTACAACAGTTAAAGATTGATGTTAATTTCTTACTGCTAACTCTGCTTATCGCCTGTTTTTGGACCGCATTGCAGATTTGGCTGATCGTTGAAAATATGGGAAAGTGGTGTTTTAGGATTTTTTTCCACGGGTACGCTTACTTTGCATATCATTAGCGTTAGATGTGGCTCTCGTTTGTGGCGATTTTTTGGGCAGAAGGTATGGATGGAAAAGTGGTCAGATTTGCAGTTTTCACCAGGTTGAGAATGGGATGATAATTTAAAAACAGGTTTAATGAACATTATAATTAGAAATTAGCATTAAAAAACCTTAGAATTTCAGTCAGTCACACACCTACTTAATTATCCATCCTGACTCTTATACACCCATTCATTTTTCAATACACCTTGGCATATATATATATATATATATATATAAATGTACTAGCAGCCCATCCCGACGTTGTCCGTGTCTTATTATTTGTTTAGGACCCACACCGACGGTCTCCGTCCCCCAGTGTGTTTGTGACGCACCCAGGCTAAGGCACACACTGCATTCGGCCCCAGTATGTGTGAGTCAACGGGCAGTCCCCCAAGGAAGTAGAGCGAAGGGTTACTAACCACGCCTTCATGTGAATGCAGACGCCCATTGAACGCATACGTCGAGGTGCTTTAATTGGTATCCTAATTTTAGAATGTAATGCGATTTGCAGTAATTGTCCCCGCAGACACGCTCAATCACGTGTGGCCCAGGCGCCTTATTATTTTGTATGTACGACCCACATGGCATGAAGGCGACCCACATGGCATGACGTGCGGAACGTAACGGCAATTGTGCGAGCCTCGCGCTTAACGCATACGGCCACTGAAGGCTTTTGCTCCATGTCACGCTCCCCAGCACACGCCCCCAGCGTTTGCCATGCCCCCAGCAAACGCCCACAGCACAACGCAGAGGTTTACAGACAGCTTTGTTTTTTGTCGCCAGGCCGCTCCCCGCCCACGCCCACAAGGGACTACTTTGCTGGTGCGGTTATTTTGCCTTTTAAATGTATATGGTGGGCATCTGCATAGCCTAGGTCCTTCTGCTGCAACTGCCCTTTCCAATGCTGTATTGGGTGTTGTGATTGGTGCTGTGGTTACAGAGATTACCCGCCTCTAAGGTTTGGGCTCTCTCTTTATAATAGTAGTATAGATATATATATATAAATGCCACTCGCACTCGTCCCACACGGACCAGCGTACCACGTAGCCACCAGGTACCACCAGTCCAGAAACGAAAGTCGACCCAGGCTGAGGTGAATGAATATTTATGTAAGTTTCAAAAATCGCCACCAGCATAACGTTTCGGCCTTCTCCGAGGCCTTGATCATATATATATATATATATATATATATATATATATATATATATATAATATATATATAAAACATATTTACATTTTATAGAAACACGTAGTCACTGGATGATGTCATCAGTGATGTCATTTGAGATGTCATCAGTGATGTCACTGACAATGTCATGAATGATGTAATATGTGATGCCATCAGCAGTGCATTGCGGGGGCGGGAGTTATAGTTAGCTCAACTAACTATAACTGGGAAATTTCTATTGTTATGTATGAGTGAAATGTCCAACTAACTATAACGTCCCTGAAACCTATGATTTTTACAGTATATATATATTATATATATATAGGGATTGGATATTGCAGGACCGCCAAAGAATCAATACAGGCAAGGGCCACTGTCAGGCACAGCCTGTGACTTCCCTGGGAAGAGGGATCACTGTATCCCAGTTTCATGGCCCGGTCTGACTTTGGTGATGGGGCTGGAACGTCGGGGACCCGAGGGAATGCTCGACTATTATTCACAGGAGTTCTTCATATCTACAATATCCCCACTCCTTGTCAGGAATTATAGCTTTCATTGTAAGATCAAAACTCCATGGCTCCACAAACAGTATTTACCAGAATACTGCATCATGGGAACTGCCGTTCTTCAACATGGAACTGCAGCTGAAACTGTTTAGTAGGTGGAGCCAGCTGACCTCCCCTGATTGGGAGGACCTGCTAATATCAAGGGTGTAAGGAGGAGTGTTCCCGGCCACGATAGCGGCATCTGAAGAAGGCAAACGCCGAAATGCATCATGCCATAAAAAGATGTTATTAAAGCATTCCCGAAAGCTCCCTGTTGTGTACTCTGGCTTTATTCACGGAAGGGTCTTTTGTTGATAGTTTACGTGCCTGCCAGCAGCACGTGAAGAGGACCCGTTCTACGAAGCGTCCTGCGAATGTTGGCATCGTTGCAGTTGTTTACCCGAGGGATCGGATATCGCAGGACCGCCAGAGAATCAATACAGGCAAGGGCCAATGTCAGGCACAGCCCGTGACTTCACGGGGAAGCGGGATCACTGTATCCCAGTTTCATGGCCCGGTCTGACTTTGTTGATGGGGCTGGAATGTTGGGGACCCGAGGGAATGCTGGACTATTATTCGCAGGAGTTCTTCATATCTACAATATCCCCACTCCTTAAAAAATGATGGATTTAGGCCCATATCTCTGTACTGGGGTGAATGTATGATATTGTTCTGCATTCTGTCCATCAACTGTTGTTTTTTGCATTTGTCACCCCGAGTGGGATGGGTATGCTCAGACGTGAGACCCATGCTCTCCACACCACTGGAGTCAAGCTATCCTGGCTGAAGACGGCTGATAGCCAGAAACCGGTCCTAGGATGCTTGATTCTGGTCCAGGAAAGACATGACTTGGCAGTTCGGGCTGGACTGTTCCCATGAAGCACAGGGTCAAGGCTGATTTGCATATAGCCATGTCTGAACTGGGGTGGTGTGGAGTGCAAAAAAACGATGGATTTGGACCGACATCTCTGTACTGGGGTGAATGTATGACATTGTTCTGCATTCTGTCCATCAACTGTTGTTTTTTGCTTTTGTGATGGGGCTGGAACGTTGGGGACCCGAGGGAATGCTGGACTATTATTCACAGGAGTTCTTCATATCTACAATATCCCCACTCTTTGTCAGGAATTACAGCTTTCATTGTAAGATCAAACCTCCATGACTCCACAAACAGTATTTACCAGAATACTGCATCATGGGAACTGCAGTTCTTCAACATGGAACTGCAGCTGAAACTGTTTAGTAGGTGGAGCCAGCTGACCTCCCCTGATTGGGAGGACCTGATAATATCAAGGGTGTAAGGAGGAGTGTTCCCGGTCAAGCTTGCGGCATCTGAAGAAGGCAAACACCGAAATGCATCATGCCATACAAAGCTGTTATTAAAGCGTTCCCGAAAGCTCCCCGCTGTGTCCTCTGGCTTTCTTCATGGAGGGGTCTTTTGTTGATAGTTTACGTGCCTGCCAGCAGCACGTGAAGAGGACCCGTTCTACAAAGCATCCTGCGAATGTTGGCATTGTTGCAGTTGTTTACCCGAGGGATCGGATATCGCAGGACCACCACAGAATCAACACAGGCAAGGGCCACTGTCAGGCACAGCCGTGACTTCACGGGGAAGCAGGATCACTGTATCCCAGTTTCATGGCCCGGTCTGACTTCAGGTGAACCAGCCGATCATATTCTTGGTTTTTAGGGGAATTGAAATCTGGGAAATAGACGGAATTGTTTGTTTTTTATTTGTATTTTAATAAATCCTAAGCCTTGGGGTTCTGACAGTACCCCCCAACAAGGCGGGTCCTTCCATCTTGGGTTTGGTTGGAAATTTTCGATGAAATACCCTCACTAACCTGGGAGCGTGAACATCTAGACTACTCTCCAAAGAGCGTTCCTCTGGACCATAACCCTTCCAGTCCACCAAATAGTACAATTGTCCTTTCATCTTTTCGGAGTCTAGAATTTCTTTCACTTCATATTTGACTCCAGATTCAAATTGAATGGGTTTTGGAGGTAATTCTTTCTGCAAATTTGGTGATGCCTTTTTTAACAAAGAGACGTGGAAAACAGGATGAATTTTCCAAGTGTCAGGCAATTGTAATTTATAAGTTACAGGATTTATTTGTTTCTCTATTGGATATGGCCCTATGAATTTGGGTAGGAACTTCCTATTTCCTTTTAGCCTCAAATCTTTTGTACTTAACCAAACTGCATCTCCTATTTGTAAACTAGGACCTGCTCTTCGCCTTTTGTCCGCATAAGTCTTATACTTCTTTTTTGCTTGCTCTAAATTGTGAACTGCCACTTGATGGGTTTATTTTAATTGGCTCATCAATTCCTTTACAGCCGGAACAGGGATCTCAACCTCAGCTAATGTGAAATTTGGGTGTTTGCCATAGTTCAAATAGAATGGCGTATAGCCAGTAGATACATTGATGGCGTTATTATGTGCAAACTCCGCTGCCCACAGGAGATCGGACCAGTCCCCTCCCGGTTTTAAAAGGAACAGTCTCAGATACTGCTCCAATTCCTGGTTCACTCTCTCGGTTTGACCATCTGTTTCAGGATGGTAACTGGTGGAGTATCTCGCCTCAACTCCCAATCCCAAAAGAAAGGCCTTCCAAAAACGAGAAACAAACTGAGAGCCCCTATCCGAGACTATTGTCCATTCAAATCGTACTCCTTTCTTTAGCAGTTTAGTGAGAGGTAATATCTTCCATGAGAACTCACAGATAAACCGTCTGTAGAAATGTGCAAACCCAATAAACCCCTGCACTTCCTTCACACTAGCTGGAGACTTCCAATTCACAACTGCCTGGATCTTACGTTCATCAATTTTCATTCCACTGGGCGAGAGGATAAATCCCAAAAAGTCTACTTCAGAAACTCCAAAGGCACATTTCTCTAGTTTCACAAATAAACGATGCTCTCTGAGTTTTTGTAAGACTTCTCTTACTTGTTCTGGGTGCTTGCTTTTGTCTTCGGAATAAATAAGAATGTTGTCGATATATACTATCGCACATTGATCGATAAATTCTCTGAGAACCTCGTTTATGAAGTGCTGAAAGGCAGCCGGGGCATTGCACAAACCGTATGGCATGACTTGATACTCATACAGACCAAACTTTGTTCTGAATGCAGTTTTCCATTCATCGCCTTCCTTCATCCAAACTAGGTGGTAGGTGCCTCTCAAGTCCAGCTATGTTTAAATTTGTGCTCCCTTAACTTGGTCCAACAGCACCGAAATAAGAGGGAGCGGGTAACGGTTTTTCTTAGTGATTTTATTGATGGCGGGGTAGTCAATACAAGTTCTCAGATCCCCTTCTTTCTTCAGTATAAAAAACAAAGGGGACGACACCGGGGATTGCGATGGCCATATGAAGCCATTCGCCAAATACTTATCTAAGTATTCCCTCAAGTGTTGATGCTCCTTTTCTGTCAATGCATACACCCGACTGCATGGCAAGTTAGCACCTGGCTCTAGATCAATTGAACAATCATAATTTCGATGAGGCGGTAACTGCTCAGCTTCTTTTCCATCAAAAACATCAGCATATTCTTGATACTCAAGCGGTATTTCCTGGGAGTCAATAACACATATGGACACATCAGCCATACACAGGGAGAGAGCAGGATTATCCTCACAACCTCTTTCAAAGCCACCAAAGCAATTTTCTTTGCAATAAGTGGAATCCATGGTAATAGTTCACGTACTCCAATTAATGGTGGGGTTATGCTCTGTTAACCATGGTAGACCCAAAATGAGTTGAAACTGTGGGGCGTCGATTAAATTAAATTGAATTATCTCCTTGTGTCCATTTATTAAGACCATATGCAAAGGCTCTGTGTGACTAACTATGGGTCCAGATGAAAGACTGGTGCCATCAACTGCTCGAACTGGTTCGCTCCTAGTTTTCTCTATAGCCCTTAATCCAACCTTAGCAGCAAACTGTAGGTCGCAGAAATTTCCGGTTGCTCCAGAATCCACCATCACTGAAACTTCTGTTAAGGTAGTGGTTTGGAGTTTTCCTTCGGCTTGAATGGCGTCTTGGGTTTTCTTGGGCAGTTCCTAACAAATGACCATTAGAGCCACAATACATGCATAAAATCCCTGCTCTTCTTTTTTCCTTTTCTTCCTTTCTCAACGGTCATCGGATTGTTCCAATTTGCATTGGCTCTGGGTTAGATGTTCCATCTGTCGTATTTTCAATTCTTGCTCTATCAAACCTTGGAATTGCTGGTCGGAAATCTCTCCTTTTCTCTCCCTTCCTTTCTCCTTGACAAAAGTCAATCTCTAGTACTAAATCAATTAATTCAGAGATTTCTATAGGTCTATTTGGTATTTGAGCTAATACATCTTTAAGCTCATTTCGTAGTCCACGGTAAAATACTGCGGCCCTCTTACTCTCAGGTCAATTAGTCTCCACTACAAATTTATTAAATTGGGCTAAATATGCCACTAAGTCACGATTGCCTTGTCGCTGTTCTAATAATTCACTATCCACTGCCTGTGATATTCTTCGTTGATCAAAGATCCATAGAAATTCCTTTTTGAATTCATCATAGTTCTGTAATATTGGGTCATCTCTTGTAACCAATGGCATTGACCATGACGCTGCGTCCCCACTCAAATACGATAAAGCAAACGCCACTCTTGACTGCGCATCAGGGAAAATGATAGGACGGCACATAAAATGGAGGGAACATTGGGTCAGGAATACTTGGGCCTTTTGAGGATCCCCGCTAAACCTCTCCGGGGGGCCAAAGGAATAGCTGGGGACAAAGAATGAATTACTTGGGCGGTTAATCTGTTTGAGCCCTCAGCGAGTGTACTCTCTCTGCTTGTACCCAAGGACTGTCCCATTCTCTGAGTCAATTCCGTAGTTTCTTTCCTCGCATTTAACATTTCTTGCCTAAGACTCTGATCAGCCAATTCCGTAGTTTCTTTCCTCGCATTTAACATTTCTTGCCTAAGACTCTGATCATCCTCTCTGACAGCTACTAATTCCTTTTGGATTGCCTCTAGCACTGTCCCCAAGGTTTGTAAATGTATTCCCTCAGCCATTTTCTGCTCGGGCGCAAGAATAACAACGTGGGTACTTCACTCTGTCAAGGCCCCAATTGAATTCTTACCGCTGAAGAACTTGTGCAGGAGCAGAAGCTGATGGTTCCCAACACCCGCTCAAGGCTCCCCCTGAGCCCGTTATAAAACTTGGCTCCTGGAGACCCCCAAGGGGGAAAGGGGAGTGGACAAAATAATAAACAGACAAGAAGAGACTGCTCGGGTATTTCTTCCTGGCTTCTCTTGGGTGTCCGACCTGCAGACTCCTTCTTCAGAGAAAACCTAAATTATAATAACAAGAAATTAATCAAGTCCCCTATTCTGCTCTAACTTCTATATAATTCCTACTTCTAATCTTCCTTACCTAGTTACCCAAAGGTATTGCTTCTCTCCTTATTCGTCTTAACTATTCTTGCTCTTCAACTATGTGGATATCTATATTGGAATAGAATATATATACTGTAAATTGTGTTTCCTCTCTTGCCTTACGAATACCTTTATCCTATATATATATATATATATATATATATATACATATATATATATATACTTCTTACCTTCTCTCACTAGTTGTAGTCCTTGTATTTTAGTTCTTAACTAAGTCTAAACCTATATGTGCCTATGAGTATCCTACCTATTGCCTAATAACTCTTATTAAATGTTTTTACTAAGTACTGACTTCTATTCTATATATGCTTTTATCTACTGCCACCTTGCAATTTGTCTTCTTTTATTTCTAGGAAAATTCACCGTAGATTTCAGGTAAGTGTGAAAGGTTTTATCAATAGCTTTTACTACAATTCTTTGAATTTTCATACACATTCATTTGTCATGACTTTTAACTTATTTTCTTTTCTGAAGGCTTCCTTCCGTCGTGACGACCGTTCTTTTCTTCAGACATTGGAGGCCTCTTGTAGGAATCCTGGTTCTCTTTACCACAGGTAAGAAATATGTTTCAGCCTTTTCCAGTTCTTTTTCTCCTCTGTACTGCTCAGGAATATTCGCTCTGCAAACGCGCTAGAACTGCGCCCAAATTCATCAAGGGAAGACTCTCTTAGAGAGCCCAAGAAAAGTTAACTAGACTCGGTAACTCCTCAGGTGAAGTGCGCTGTCAGTTAGGCTCGCGCGCTTCACCTCAAATTCCAGCACCTGAAGATTTACCAACAACTAGACCGCTAACCCATAATTGGGTTTGGCGGCCATCTTGGAATTCCGCGATTGAACGTGCAACTTCCAATGGTTGCAAACTGGATTGTTTTTAGGCAGAGAGATCAGTAACTGCCCTGCTAGCGTTGAGACAATGTGAGTCCTAAGCCTTGGGGTTCTGACACTATGGCTTCTACACCCTGAGACAGAAGTGGGAGGGCCGGGTGGGCGGACTGGACGATGATGCTTGGAGGGAGGCTTGCCAGGCCATTAGGGAGTTGGTGAGTTCTTTCCACCTGCGCATGATCCAACTACATAAACATAACCTACCTGTCTCCTCACTGTATACTACGATGGTCCTATCCACTCATCCCACCTGTGTCCTGCTACACGTGGCATGGGGTTGCCCTGTTGTGTGCTCCTTCTGGGATGGGATGGGGTGAGTTGTGAGCTATCAGCAGTTTTGGGATGTTCCATTGATATGGGCCCCAAGACAGTGCTATAGGGTCTTTTGAATGAATTGGGGGACCATGCCCTGGGAGTACTTTCATAGGCATGGCATTTATGATAGCCAAGAGAGATGTTGCGCACCTGTGGAAACAACCCTTACCCCCATCATTTCAACTATGGTGCAAAGGAGTTGAGTTGCGCATCAGCCAAGAGAAACCAATACCGTCATGATGGTTACATGGTTTGAAATTTCTGTGTTATGCTCTTCTATCCTCCTGAGTCCCTTTGCTATTGATGACTGTATCGAATTGGATGACACTCGCTTTACAAACTCAATAAAATTTGGTTGTCAACTAAAAAAATCAGATAGAAGATAACCGCAATCCTATGTTAATTGGTAAAAGTAAATAGTATTGGGTTATTACATTTTTGGAAAAATCCTAGTGCATTGATTTCTAGTTCGAAAAAGATTTTTAAAGTTACCTTTTGGGCCTACATGAATGAACATAGAATGAATGATATAGCAAATGGCTCCCTTACCAAAGAATTTCTTGCGTTTAAATCAGACCCCTACTTCAAACCTTTTTTGAATGAAGTAAACCCACCCTTAGCTAAAACACTGTACTTAAAATTTAGATATGGAGCATTGATGTTAAAAAGTTGTTTAGCAAGGTTGAACAAAAGTTCTGATGATAAATGTACTATGTGTAGCGAGAAAGCGAGGGAGGACATTACGCATGTGTTGTTTTTTTGTCCAGCTTACGTGGCTCCAAGGAGAAAATGGATCAAACCCCTCTGTATAAATATTGGTGTGCGGAAGTATAGAGTAGCTGAAAGAATTTTTATATCTGATACGCGCCAGGTTTTAGTATTTGGTATCAGTACGTTCCTCCTTGCAGTATACTTTTTAAGAAGAAAAGCGGGAGAAAAATTCTGATCAATTACAAATTTAGTGAAGGATGGTGAAAATGACTGTGTTTTAAGGTATTATCTTTTATTGTGCCTTTTTAAATAATTTAATCATGTTTTAAATATGAATATCTCTCCTCTCGGAGATACACTATCGTCAGTATTTATGGCCACCCGTTGTTTTGCACGATGTAATGGTTTTCCAAATATTTTTTAAATACCTGTCTTGTTATTGTAACTTTTATGATAATTTGTATCGAAATAAAGATCAAATGAATGAATGAAATAGTATTGAGAATAGTAACAGATGTAGCAATAGTGAAATTGACAGATTGACTGACAGTGACCTAAATTTCATGCAATTGTTAAAGTTGATGTTTCCTGATATTTAGGGACTGCCATTTTGTCAATCATTTTTAAATCTGCTATTAGTCAATTCAGCTCAGATAATCTATTCTGGATACGATTCGGGTGTGTTTAGCCTTAATTATGCATGCACTCCATTAACACTGTAAAGGCATTATTGCAGTTTCTTCCCAGGTCTATGGCATAGATCTCACTGTCTGTTTGTCCCACACCTTCAGCTAGCAAAGCACACAGTGAGCACGATTCACAAACATAACTTATGTGTAGTAAAGTTACGAGTGTGGAGTCTCTGCACTCAGGGTGGACTCTCCACACTACATACTGCAGAGAGTGTGGAGATTCTGTGCTGCGTACAGAGATTCTGCCCATAGCGCAGAGACTGCACTCGTAACTCTACTACACATAAGCACCTTCATTAATCAGGCACAATCTGTCTGTTTGAGCTTTAAAGTTCTTGCTATAAAAACCTGCACTGAATTTCATGCATTGTTGTGAGAATGGGAACACAATTGTGGGAGCAGCTTCAACTTTTGGGATGTTAGGCAAAGTGAGAGTGCTATGGGCCAGCATGCCATCAAGGAAAATTGGCTCACCATGGACACAGATAGTCTCAAAATATGGGTACCTTTTGGGGCCAGAGGGCCCCTAGTGCCACTGGTCCTGATTCATCCACATTTTCTGCACAATTAAAAATGGCACTTGTTACACCTGGCACAATTGGTGTGCGTCTCCCTTCCATTTTTTGCTTTTGCCTCCTGTATTTTTGTTACGTGTTTTGCTGGTCTAGATGCTTTGGGCACTTTGCAACTGCTATTCAGTCCCAAAGTGCAAGTGCTCCATATTGTAAATTATAGTAATGGATTAGCGACTCCATGGTTGGCTTATTTGATTTACTTGTCAGACCCTAGTACAGTACACCATGTGTGCCCAGGGCCTGTAAATCAAATGCTGCTGGTGGGCTTGCATTACTGCTTGTGTCACCCAGAGAAGCAGCTTGTAAAATATGACTCGGGTCTGGGGCTGCCATGTCAACCTGGTGAGTGCACCCACTTGCCGGTCCCTAAACCTTCCCTTTTCTACATATTAGTCACCCCTAAGGTAGACCTGAGGGCAGGGTGCATTTTATGTAAAAGGTAGGACATGCTCTGATGTGTGTGGCAGGTCCTGATAGTGAACTACAACCAATTTCGTTTTTCGCTATTGCAAGGCTACCTGTTCACTTAGGCCAGAATGGGCAGTTTGATTATAACATCTTATAATCCTAACTGACTCAGGGAAGTATGTAGAAATTCGAGTTTAGTATGCCTGCACTCAGAATGATAAAATACATCTTTGAGTGAAGTTGGTTTTAACATTCTGTGTTTGAAAATACAATTTTTAGAAAGTAGGTATTTTCTTGCCTAACCATCCAAGCCTGCCTCCGCTAGGTTGTGTATTCCATGTCTGGCTTGTGAGTGACAGGGGCTGGGATGGCTCCAGGAGACAGGGTGAGTCAGCACAAGGATGAATAGACCTGCATTGGGAGTGGTGGGAGGAGTAGCACCTGGGCCTGAATAGGGCTGTGCCTGGCTTCCACAATGCTGGTGGCTCCCCCTCCTGACAAAGGAAGACGTTGTGCACTGGCAGAATGCACCCAGAACTGGTTTGGACTAGGTACAGACACTCTCTGCCTTCAGAGACAAAGGATTTGTGTGTATAAAAAGGGGGTCTGAGAACCCAGAACTTTAGATCACTTCTGGGAATCAAGGCTCCCTTTGCCAATGAGAAGAACCAAGGAAGTTGAAGGAGGAGACAGGTCCTGTGCTGTGCTGTTCAGGTTTGCCTGCAGTGGTTACTTCATTGCCAAGGAAAGGAGAAAAGGAACTTTGTGTGTAATTTTGCAATCTTGAAGAAGAATCTCCAAAGGCTTATACTATGCTTGCTTCCTGCCTTATGTCTCAGGGATACAAGACTTCACCACCAGCTCCCCAGAATTCCCTTGCTGAGGAATTCTGCCTGCAGAGAGGTTCCTACTGTTGTTTAGGCCCTCTGAGAAGACTGTGAGTCGCTGGGAGCTGGAAGCGTGAAGCAACGAGGAGAAGCGTGTCGCCGCCACAGCAGTTGCCGTTGCATCGCCGACAAAGCATGCCGCTGCTGCAGCTGTTCGCCGTTGCATCATTGACGAAGTGTGTCGCTTCACCGGAGAAGCGTGTCGCCACCCCAAAGGTCGCCGTCGCATTACCGGAGAAGCATGTCGCAAGGCCTGTCAGGGCTCAGAAGTTACCGAGTTCGCCGCACGGCCGTAGGGTGTGCACGCATTACATCCAACGTTGTCACAATGCATTAAGATGCCATTGAGGCACCATCTTGTCGCATCGCACCGGATCACAGTAAGAAACTGACGCATCACCTCCTCTCCGGTAAGGAACCGACGCATCGCCTTCCCTGCACTGCAGTAAGGAACCAACGCATCACCTCCCCCGAAGCAAGGAATTGAAGCATCACCTTCCCTGTGACCCTTTTTTTTGTATTGCGTGACGCATCCATTTGAGAGTAAAGTGTCGCATTTACCATCTACATTGAACTAAGTTATTTCTACCATTTTAAAGTCTATTTTGTATTACTGTATTGTGGAGTTTTTGTTGTTTGGCTTGTGTTAAGGCTAGTAAAGATTACTTATTTTTCTAAACTAGTGTGGTGTCCATTTGTAGTGTTTTCACTTATTACTGTATGTGTTCACAAAAGGTTTATACACTGCCTCTGAGATAAGCCTGTCTGCTCATGCCTAGCTACCAAGGGGGTGAGCTGGGGTTATTTTAGGAGTGTGGCCTTTTACCCTGACTAGAAGCAAGGGTCCCTATTTAGACACAGGTACCTACCTCTGCCAACTAGAGACCCCCAGTTCTAACAGCACCCTTGATATGGACTCAGTTTGTAGTCAGTTTTGGACTAACTGTTCAGTCCATCTGACACTGTGGAGTGGGCCAGCTTGAAAATCCCATTGTCTGGACAGGGTTTTTGAGGCTATCAAAGCCCACAGACCAGAAAAAACGCATTTCATATACTGACCCTTTGTTAGCTGGCCCATCTTGCAGAGCCAGTCTGCCAAAAAGGCCAGTCCGACAACATTGTTTTAATTGTCCTCCTGATTCAAGACTAGTGGAGGCCAGGGCACTTTATCACGCTCCTTTAAATTGAGTAGTTATGCTCTAGTTCTGAGATCTTTTTGTGCAGATCCATCAATTGAGCTGCTGATGCAGTAGCGGGAGATGCACTTTCTTATGCACTCCATTAGCTCCTTGTTAAAATGAATGCAATCAATGGTATAGCGATTTCGAACAAAGAACCTATAAAGTCACCAGAATGTTTCACAGCTTTTCCATTAGATGTTTGAGGCATTATCTTATCTTCGGTCTTAACAAGCGTATTTCTTTTATGCGCGCTGGTTAAGGGCACACGGCTGCGGAGGCACGTTCATCAATGTCCGATACTAAATCATCAGATGCTGCCTGCAGAATGAGTGTTAGTAAAATTCACAGTGGCATCTAACTCTGCACCTGAGCTACTTGAGACAAAAGAAATCCTCTCTGAAGAAATACATGAGTACTCAGTGGCGGACGGACACTCCGTTCTTTTTATCATCTCTTAACTGCACTTTGTAACATAGTCCAAACTGAAGCTCTTTTTCCTTTTTTTTCTCTTTTAACCTACCTCAAAATACCATCATCTATGCTGCTATAAATATTTATAACCCTTTCTTCTTTACTGCTGATGGTTTTGTAATGGTTTTTATTAACTGTACAATAAAGTATTACTTACTTACTGAGCTACTTGTTGGCACTTTATCAAGGGACCCTGCTATGGAAACGCTACACTCACATGGCAAGGAGAGCTGCACCACCTGCCTGTGTTTGAATTTTGGTACCTGCACTGTGGTTTCCACCACTCAACTATGGACATCATTTGGGGGTCGCCGCTGCAACCCCTGGAACTGTCAGTTCCCTTGCAACCCCTGGCAATGCCCTTGCGACTCCTCACCTCTGAGGGCAAAGACAGCAAGAGGAATAGACAAATAGGGGCATTTTACTGATCAAAATGCTCCAGAATTTAGAAAAGAGGAGCTGCTCATGGTAGCAGTCCATTGAGACTGTGACAGTTACAACTAACAAGTATTACAATTCAGTTTGAACAGTGGAGGGGCCACCTAGCAGCACACTCTAATGCGCTCTTGTTACAGGGGCAGTAACAAAAACGGCCTCCACCGGTCCAAAACCGGCCCTCACCCTGCCGGCCCACCAGGGAAATGCCTGGTGCCCACTACAGCCAGTCCGACCCTGCTCCCGACTTGTCTGACAAGGACAAAGAGTTCAGTTTTCAGGTGTCCAGTACATTGCTGTCCTTGTGCAAACATTCTAAAACTCCACCATTATTTTAGGCAGTATCAGTATCATGTTTTATTGAGAGCCAACAGGATGGGGCAGTTTCGGTGCTTTCCTTTTCCCAAGTGACCCAAAGGGGTCCCTGAGGAGTACTACAGAAGCTGTTTGTGTAGGTGGAAATAAGTCTTCATTTGCATGAATTTTTTTTTTTTCGATTTTTTTTTCCAAACTACTGACAACTTAAAGAAGGGAAAAAAATGAAAGAGGGTCCCGCGTGCTGCCTCAATCAAGACTGGTAGGGAGGTCGAATTGTGGGTGCCCAATCCCAACAATAACGGCTGGCTCCCCCCTAGTTTAACCCCTTTTATCCAGTTGGCAGATGTTGACCAATCTCTGGTTGCCTCGATTGCTATCAACAAACCATATACCGAACTACAGAAACAGCAACCAACTCTGCTGACTGGGGACGTGTCCATACACCATTGGGGGTATTAAGGTTTAGGGGGCAGTTTCGGTGCTTCCCTTTTCCCAAGTGACCCAAAGGGGTCTCTGAGGAGTACTACAGAAGCTGTTTGTGTAGGTGGAAATACGTCTTTATTTACATGAGTAACTAAAACCATTGCAACAGCCTTCATATTATAAAAGTGGAATAAGAATCAAAAGTGCTGGCTAGCAGTGATACTTCAAACATGTATTCTACGAAGCCAGTATTAAAATCCCAGCCTACCATTCATCAGGAACGTGTATATTGTGAAACAGTTAACAGTGACCGGCATTTGTCGGCTAGCAATGTCAACAATTGACTTTCCCTTCTCCAGCTGTTTGTGGGCGTCCTATAAAAGGGGCACCCTCAAATCGAACCCAAAGTTAAAGCAACCGGGCGCTATCGGGGGTCAAATTGAAAACTAGCATACGGAGATAGTCTAACAAAACTCTGATGACTTTCGTCCTTATTTTGAAGGTAAAGCCTCCTCTGCACGAAAGGTTGCCGGGATTTGTGTTAGGAACAGATAATCATTTCATGTAGCTAGAAAAATGCATGGATAATAAGCATCGCAATTTTTGCAGCCGGTATATTTCAGAACTTTTTGTGAAAAAGTACATTCTTTTTGGTGTTCGTGTTGGTGCTGTGTATCAAGTCTTGCAGGAGTGTTACTGTCTTCGCCATCCTAAATTGGAAATTCGACGATTCGCTTGCTTCTTCTTTAGTTGTATTTATATATGTCTTCTTTTTGATTTGATAATGGTTTTTAAATAATTTCATTGAACCGCGTCCGCTTCTATAAGATTTTATCCCCGTGGGTCACTTATTATGCTCTACTTTCCTTCTGCATAAGCAGCCTTCTCGCTCTGGTCTATTGATTTCATTGTGTGAGAGATCTTCGTCAGCTCTAAGAGGGCTCTTATGGCTATTGCTTTTGTGAGAGTCTGATTAGGAGAGGACAACTTAAGTAGTACATTATCTTCTTGATGTATTTTATCTAAGCGTCCTTCTGTGTAAGGGAAATGGCCTCTGGCTCGAGGGTTTTTTGTCTGTGTGGTGCTAAAGTCTTAATGAAATTGGGATTGCTTTCTTTTCCATTTACAGACAAATGGTGTAACGAAAAATGATTCCCACCCCCGCACACTGTGAAAAGGAACCCCTGAATCTCCCGTGTAACATAGATATTCATTGACCCTGGGCTGAATCATGGCCCCCTGAAGGGTTAGAGGGGACGCTGCACCGCAGGGGGGGCTGCATTATGCAGAAACCCACTTGGTTCTGAGGCTTTCTTGGCTAAGATCATGCCTTAAGAGATCAGAAGTGCATCATTTGCCTGCCTGGCAGTCCTATAAAGTGTGGCTATGGCAACAAGGCCTTTATATGTGCAAATCTATCTGTTCTTCCACGATTCTGCTGGTTCATCAGATGCTTAAGTCTTCTGTCAGTGGCTGGCCTTGTAGCAGGCTATTTGGCACCCATGTCATTTGGGGGCACCGCCAGTTAGCGTGGACTTTTTTACCAATAGGACTTTGCTTCACGAGGATTTTCAGACACACTTGCAATGCTTTCAATGGATTTACAGGCCCTTAAATGCAACATAGTTTGGCTAAAAATCTAAGGGGCATATTACCAAGCAATAGCGATAATTATCGCTATTGCTTGGTTAGAGACAAAAATTTACCGCTGAGCTGCGGCGATTTATATCGCAGATAAACCTTGGTATTACTAAGGTTTATCGTAAATGAAAAGTCAGCGATATTCATGCATTACCGAGCTAATGCTCTTAGCCATGTTATCCACCTCCCATTGGATAACATGGCTAAGAACTGCTCAGGGCAGGTGTTAGCTTTTGGAGATATTCGCGCTTAGCGCGAATATCTCCAAAAGTTGGTAATAGGAGATAGCGATGTTAGCGACTGTTTCCAGTCGCTAACATCTTGGCACACCCACTTTGCATGTCATTAGTGATAAATATCACTGACATGCAAAGTGGGGCCCAAGATGGTCGCTATCTCCTACTAGCTGTCGCTAACGGGTGTTAGCGACAGCTAGGTAATAGGGAGATAATTTTATCTCCGCTTTCTTGGCTTTTAAAGCCAAAAAAGCGGAGATAAACCCCCTTGATAATATGCCCCTCAGACTTTCTGAATATAGGTATCATGGGTAAAACAGAGCCCATCCGCCATAACCAAGCAGAACAGAAGAACAAGGCACATTTTCTCCCTTTCAAGGATCCACCTACAGGCATTTATTTTGGTTTACATTTTTTTAACACTTTACATTGAAGCAGTCAGTGATATGGACAACCAGGTGTTCACCACATAGGCCAATAAATTGGTTGAAAAAAGTCCACGCTTGGCGGGACAAGAACAGAATTTGAAATTCAGCACATTCTGTGGTTGGGTGGGCAGAGCAGAAGGCCTTGATCCTGCACAGACAAAGGGCCAGGTGGGGGGAATCTCTTATCTCCCCTGTGGCACTGTTGGTAAGTGAGGCAGTCTATGGCAACATTGGCACTATTGGTCCTGGTAGTGTTTGGGTGGGATTGGGAATAGAGAGTATTTGGGCAGGTGTCTAGGGGAAGGTGATCTATTGTCCCTTCCTATTAAACTGTGACTTGCATTGTTGATATAGGTTTTAATAGGCCAAATAGGGAAAGCAGCTGAGAAGTCTGAGGTGTCTGTATTGTGGTGGAGGTTTTGAAGTTAGAGAGCATGTGCAGTGGCTGATATGGTATGAAAGCTGATCAAGGATGTGAAGGCATCCCTCGAAGGGCTGGCTATGGGAAGGCCTAATCCAGCGGACCGATGGGATAGACTAACCACAGGTCATTGGGAGGTGGGAAGGGAGAGTCAAAGGTCTGTCCTCTCCTTTATTGGGAAGATGGACCTTAGTCAAGCAGGATGGAGAAAGCATGTGCTAGACCAGGAATGGTGAGTCCTAGGTATGCACAGCCGAGAGGTGTGCTTCCAGGGTGTGCTTGGCGTGAATGATGAGGAAAATTCCTTAGGGCCAATTGTCAACACATCGTTAAAGCAGGTATCCTCTAGATAATGGATAGATCAGGCTGTGGTTCTGTGAGGTAATCTGGCAGGGAAGGCTGATGGGAGGGCAAGTGCATGTACAGCCACTTAAAGCCATGGCCAGTAGCGGCTGCTACCGGAAGGGAGTGGTCTGGTGGCATGTTGATAAATCATTTTTTAACTCTTATTTTTTATCCGGCCGCCACCTCTCCTCTGTCTTCCTCAGCTTTCTTCTTCCTGCAGTTCCAGCAGCAAGACGTATCCAACCTCCCCACAGCCAATCACATTGCTGCAATGCAGCATTGTGATTGGTCTGAGCGCCATGCATCCTCACTCAGACTGGGATTGGGAGGGTTTGCATGTTCCTAATCAGGCTGTGTAATGCAGCCTGGTGAAGAAGATGCAGAGTGCACATGTTGGACTTGGCCCTTTTTGCAGGGTCATCCCAGAACTTTTTGCTTTCCTCTTGTATTTTCTTTTTTCCGACCTGTGTTGGTGGTTTTATAACTCTGGGCACTTTATCACTGCTGATCAGTGCTAAAGTGCATATGCTTTCCCTTTGTAAATTGTTGTTATGGATTAGTGATCTCATGATTGGCATATTTGATTTACCAGTCAGACCCTAGTATAGTGCACTGTGTGTGTCCAGGGTCTGTAAATCAAATGCTGCAAGTGGGCTGCAGCACTGATTGTGCCACCCACCAGAGAAGCCGGTGAAATATAACTCTGGCCTGCCATTGTACAGCCTGTGTGAAGTCTAGTACTGCCATGTCGACTTGGCAAGTGCACCCACTTGCCAGGCCCTAACCTTCCCATTTTTTACATATCAGTCACCCCTAAGGAGGCCCAAGATACCCCAGCGGGCAGGTTGCAGTATATGTGAAAGGTATGACATGCCCTGGTGTGTGTGGCGTATCCTGATAGTAAAATACTGCCAATTTCGTTTTTCACTATTGCAAGGCTACCTGCTCCCATAGGACAGAATGGGAGTTTGTTTATAACACCTTATACACATAACTGCCCATGGAAGCAAGGTAGGAATATAGAGTTTGATATGCCTGAACCCATATTGCTAAAATGCATCTTTTAGTGAGGGTGATTTTTACAAGTAGGTATTTTCTAGCTTGGCCATCCAGTATGCCTCTGCCTGATTTGTGTATTGCCTGTCTGGCTTTTGGATGACAGGGGAAGGAGAGGGGGAGTGGCTCCAGAGAGCCTGATGTGTCAGGGCTGGGCTGCATTTAGAGTAGGGGATGAGATTTCCTTTCACCTGAATGGGCCTGTTCTGCCTTCAAGAATGCTGTCTTCCCCTCTTGCCAGGAGGCAGCACTAGTGAGGACAGACCTGATTTTGGTTAGGTATAGACACTCTCTGCCCTCAGAGGACAAAGTATTTTTGTGTATAAAAAGAGGGGCCCTGACGCCAGACTTTTTGACAACTTCTGGGAATCAAGAGGAACCTTTGCCAAGGAGAAGAGCCATAGAAGCTGAGGAGGAATACTGCCCCTTTGCTGTTTGCTGTCTGGGGTTGGCCTGCAGTGGTTACTTGCTACCAAGAATAGGAGAGAAGGACTTAGCAACTTGCTTTTTCCCCCTGCTTGAAGAAAAGGTCTCCAAGGGCTTGAACTGAGCTTGCCCCCTGTTCTAGAGGTCTCAGGAACAGCAAAGAGCTCACTGTGTCTGTGGGCACCGACTCTTATCGTCTCCGCAGAAGTAAAGGGTAACCAACTCAGTCATCGGGTCCGTCACAGGATTCAGTGTCCTGAAACACCGTTGACAGCCACGTCTCGCTACGCAACGCATCCCTGGTCTCACCAACTTCGTCAATGAGCCGCTGCTTGCACCCCATCCTGTGGGCACCGCCCTCTGCAACACTTTGCTAAACGCTGCTAGGACGTCACCAACTCTATCGCTGCCCGATCAGAACATCAACCGGCTCCGTTGCCACACCGTGACCTTCCAACACTGCAGTGGGCACCGTCTCATCCTTCAACACAACCCCTGGTCTCATCGATTTTTTTTTGTCAAATCTGTTTATTGGCATTTGTAGTTATAGACATTACATTTCACATGAATTTCCATACAGTACATCCCTGAGGGTATGACCAACGTTTTGTCACATAGGGCGCATTGTGTCCTTTAGGCACCGTAATGCCGTGTATAAGTGCACCCGGGGGTAGCATATGTGTCAGTGTGTATCCTTAAACCATAAGTGCCTGTGCGGCCCAGCCCCGTGTACAGAAGTGATTCATATTTCAAAACAGTAAAACTCCCAAGTTCCCTAATTTAAAACAAGCAAACTGTGACATGTTCATAAACAGACAGTAGGTGTTATCCCCCATCATGCCCCTATCCCCCACCAGGAAGCGCCTCCCCCCACCCATACATATTGTGAACCCCCACTGTTCCCTCGCAATGCAGCGCCAAGCGCAGCACTAATCTAGGAGTCAGGCACACTGCCCGCTGCATGTCGTCCCCAGCTGCCAATGACCCCAGCTAATCCGCTGCCACTCCCCCACTCGTAACATTCCCTGCCGACTGCAGGGCTTTAAGCATGTGTGCCTAACATTCTGCCATGGGCTCCTAGCGGAGTCCTACAGTTTCCTCTCGTTGTATAGCAGTCCATTCCGCCTGAGCCCATGCCTGAAGGGACAGGGCCCAAGCCTGCACGCTAGGCGGGTCCCACGCCTTCCACCTCTTAGTGAGGAGGCACGTTGCCACTACCATCCCCAGATCCAGAAATCTGGACGACGCCTTATGCTTTGGGAGCCTCTTAAAAAGGTGTAGACGAAATTCAGGCCAGTTACAGGGTATGACGCGCCCAGTACACTGTGCAAGCAGCCCGCTAATGTCCCCCCAGTAGGCACCCAGCCCTGTACAACTTCACAGGATATGAAGTAGATCAGCATCCACTTCGCCGCACCTGGGACACGACGTATCTGTGAAAGTATCTGTTAATTGAAGCTGGAGTGAGGTAGGCCCTACGGATTATGTAGACCTGTATTTGGCGAAAGCGCATGTTCCGGGGATCCGCACTGGGCTCTTGAGGAGCTTCTCCCACTCAGTATCTGCTAGTGCTCGCTCCAGGTCTCGCTCCCACTTGCCCCGCAATGCGTCCAGGCTTATTGCCGTGTGCTCTCTCAAGGACGCAGCAAACCATTTAACCAGGTGTCTTCCCCTGCCCATGACATGCAGGTATTGTACAGTGAGATGTGCTCAGGCTCTGCCGTGACATCCCCCCACCCCGCCGTCATGCGCGCTAGAAGGGAGCGGTGCAGTAGGAACCCCCCTGGGGGAAGCCCCTCGTTGGTGACCAGCGTCCCGTACGGTGTCAGTGTCCCGTCTCTATACAGGTCGCCCAGCGTCTGTATGTCTGCGTCATGCCACCTTTCTAGCATACGGCGAGTGAGGACCCCCCCCCCGCCTCCCGGTGATCCCTCCAGAGGCACCGCTGGTGCATAGGGGGACACTGCCCATGTAAGCCGCAGTGCCCTACGGAAGCACCTGTATGCCACCGCCAGCAGCAGCAGGGTGGGACGCACCGGGGCTGCAAGTGGGTGAAACAGCATGAGGATTCGTTCCAGTGTGTATGGGGGATCCCCTGTAGCTGTGTCCTCCCTCCCCTTGTCCGCTAGCCAGCGTGCGATCCACTGGAGCTGCGCAGCCAGATTGTAGTATTCGAAGCAGGGGGCGGCTAGTCCGCCTCTGTCAGTGGGGAGGAACAATTTCCCTAGTGCCAGCCGATGGCGGGACGAACCCCAGATGAAGTCGTGCAGCACCTTGTTAAGCATGGAGAAAAAGGAGGCAGGCAGAAACAACGGCAGATTAGTGAAATGGTACAGCAGACGTGGGAGCATGACCATCTTAGCTAGGGCTATTCTGCCCGTGGGCGTCAGCGGAAGCGTGGACTAGAAGCCGATCTGTGACCTTAGCGCTGTCACTGCTCGACTCAAGTTCCCATCAAAAAGGTCCGTCGGCTGGCGGTAAATCTGGATCCCCAGGTACTTAAATGTGGTCGCCATCCACTGGACTCTTGTGCCCCGGATCCGGAACCCTGGGTCTTCCACTCCGTCACTAAACGCGAAAAGGCCTGACTTGCCTGCGTTCACCCGGAGCCCCGAGAGCTCCGCGAAGCGATCCAACAGGCGTTCCAGGGACTCCAGGATGTTATTCACATCTCTGACAAACACCAGCAGGTCGTCAGCATTAAACGACACTTGGTGTACTTCATCCCCCAGCGGAATGCCAACGTCTAGGGTTTGCCTCATGGCCACAGCAAGGGGCTCCACGGCCAGCGCGAAGAGCAACGGGGATAGCGGACACCCCTGCCGAGTACCCATGCCCACCGCCACCGCCTCCGAGATGTAGGGACCCAGCCTCACTCGAACCACTGGGCTGCGATACAGGAGGTCCACCATCTGTAGGAGCCAGGGCGCTAGGATCTCCCTGTTGGCTTTTTAGTATTTGGCTGGTAGGCCGTCAGGGCCCGGGGATTTCCCATTCGCCAAGGCCTGGATTGCCTCCGCAACCTCCTCCAGAGTGATAGGAGCACCGAGTGTATCCTTTTGGGCGTCAGTGGCGGTGGGCAGAGCAGCAGAATCGAGAAACGCGAACAGTGCATGTCTGGGGCCAGTACCTCGGGCCACATATAGCTGTCTGTAGTGATCAGTCAGCGCCTGATGGATCTCGCGCTGCGTATAGACCATTTCCCCTCCCCCCACTCGGATGGCGCCCACCGAGGCCCCGCGATCTGACTTTTGCACCAGCCAGGCTAAAAGCCTCCCGGCTCTATCTGCCTTAGCATGGGTCTTGGCCGTGTGCGCCGCATAATTGTGGCATCTCAGCCGCTCCATGAGGATCGCATGTTCCCCTCTTAGTTCACCCAGTCTGGCCGAGTGTCTACCAGTCCCCTCGCCTTCCCTCTCATATTGCAGAAGCTCAGATTCCAGTCTAGTTAGGGAATCGGACACTGTCTTACGGATGTTCCAAGTGGCACCTATACAGTGCCCGCAAATGGTTGCTTCATGTGCATCCCATTTCGCCATAGAATCAGCCGCCATCCCTACGTTCACTTCAAAATAGGCCAGATGGCAGTGCCCAGTGAGAAGCGAAACTCAGCGTCTTCAAGCGCTGCCGGCTGCAGCCGCCATGTGGGCACGGGGGGGCGGTCCGTTTCCCAGATAATCTGGAACAACAGGGGATTATGGTCAGAGTGCGTCCTGCCTAAATATTCTGTCCTAATCAAAAGTGGTAGCAAGGACTGGGAGCCCACTATACGGTCCAGGCGGACATGTAGGTCATGGACTGATGAATAGTAGGAGTATATTTTATCGCCAGAGATCATGCACTCCCCAGTGCGTGAGCCAGTCCTGCAGCGCCTGCGTATTCAATGCTACCGGCGCAGCATGGAGAGGAGGAAAGGACCGGTCCAGATGCGTGTCCAGAACCATATTGAAATCTCCGCCTAGTAACCATGGGAGACCTGCCTATGGGTGCAGCACTCGATTTAGGCTTCTAGGAATGAGGGCTGGCCCATTTTAGGGGCATATACAGACCCCAAAAGTACCACCTGACCGTTGAGCTTAGCCTTTGCCAAGGAGTACCTCTCCTCCGGGTCCACCTGCACTTCCTCGCATGTGAACGGGACACCAGCTCTCACCCAAATAAGTGTGCCGCATGCATGCGCTGAGTACACTGTGCCCTACAGCTGTCCCCTCCAACGCCTACGGAGATTATCAAGTTCTGCCCGAGACATATGAGTCTCTTGAAGGAGCGCAATCCCCACCCTGTGTCGCTGGAGATAAGAGAATATATAGAGTAGCGGCGCGCTGGGGTGTACATATCGTGGATGTTCCAGGTCATGATATTAGTGCTCGGCATGTATGGAATTGTAGTATCGCTGCGCGGGGGTCAGGAGAGGGGGGGCGCCATTTCAGACAAAGGGACAGCTGTTCAGGGGAGGTATCTGCATGTCGCTTCTGGAGATTATAAACAACATTCAACAATACAACATAGCGGGCGAATACCCAACGGGGCATACGTCCAAACTGAAAAGTGGGTCTATCCCTCAGTAGGTCGTGGTCTCAGCGCCGTGTTTGCGCAGCGGGGCGTGTAGTCAGCAATTGAGTGCACCCACTCCCCCTATCCAGGGCATGTGTGTGCCTAAGAGGTGCTCTAGGATGCCTGAGGCGAGTAACACTCGAATCTCAGCGCAGGCCTTTCGTGCGGCTGTTTGTGTACCTGCCAGGACCAGCGCCGCCCCTTCCCCGGTCAGAAAGCTCCCCCCCCAAGCATCAGGCGACACACATTCCCAGCAGGACGCCCATGCGAGAGACCCAGTGACCCACCCGAGCAGTGCGCTGCGCAACAACTAGGCAAAGGATATAGTACACAGGTCATAGCTGATAGAGCCGCCAGTCTGGTCAATGGTGTCCCTCACATAATCAAACAATGAAGTCCGCTGTCGGTGGTGTCACCACAGGTAGACTGATATCTTCTGACAGTTCAGTGGACGGAGAGGACCGACCGCTTGCGTCCACATCACTTTGCTGTCTGGTGTCGAAACTGCCGGCGTTGGTCGCCTCTCCCAATGACGCAACTGCCTCCACTGCTTCCTGTCTTTCCCGTCGGAGTCGTTCCATGCTGGGGGCAACCTGGCCCAGGTCCGCGCCCTGCCGGGTCCCTCGTTTCCTCCTTCGCCTCCTGGAGCGTTGTTCTAGCCATCCACCGACCTTCGGACCCATGGGCCTCGTCCCTGACCACTGTCCCGTCTCCTCCAGCCAGTCCCAAATGTCTGACGGTGCCTCAAAGAAGCGCGTGCCTTCCTTGGTGACCACCCGAAGGCGGGAGGGGAACAGCAGGGAGTAGGGCAGCTCCAGTTCTCGCAGTTGCCGCTTAACAGCCATGTACGTGCCTCTTCGCTTCTGCACCGTCGCCGTGTAGTCCGGAAAGAACATCACGCGGCTGTTGCCCACCTTGAGGTCAGTCAGCTTCCAGATTTCGCGGAGTACCACATCGCGGTCCCGATAGTTGAGGAGCTTGAAGAGAAAAGGGCGAGGCCTGGTCCCTGGCCGCTGAGCCTGTGCTGGCACTCTATGCGCCCTCTCCACCACAAAATGCGCAGATAGTGCCCGGGGCGGCAGAAGCTCCAGCAGCCACAGCTCTGTGTACTTCTCAGGGTCCCTCCCTTCTTCTCCCTCCGGCATGCCGACCACTCTGACGTTGTTGCGCCGAGAGCGCCCTTCCACGTCCTCCACGCGGTCTTCTAACGCATGAACCCTGTCCACCAGATCTTGCAGTGCTGAGGCATGACTGCTCACAACGGCCTGCAATTCGTCTGTTGCTGGACGGTAACCGCTTCCGACAGTTTATGATGATCCACGTAAAGCAGCGTGAAATCCGAGGTGACCTTAACTATCTGCGCTTCAAGAGATATTTTAGTTTGCGCCAGAGTGGTTCCAATGCGCTCCACCACCGCCAAAACAGAGTCCATCTTCGCTGCCAGTGTTGCTGTGAGCTCAGAGCCCTCTCTGCTTCGTTCCTGCGTTGGGCCCGTGTTGCCCGTCCCCTGCTGTTCTTGCTTTGGCCTATCCCTTAACTTACCCATCACTAGTTGCTGCGCTGTTGGCATCAATGCGTGAGTTCGGCGTGCCAGTGAGCAGCGGTAGAGCGCCTCACCAGGCCGAGCACCGCCACCGCGACCGTCGAGGGGGGGAGGAGGGTTCCCCACTCAGGGCAGTCCAACTCCAGTCGATTGCCTGTGTGGTACTCGATGCTCACCTCCGCGTCCCTACTTCTCCAGTGCCAGCTCAGCCACCTACCGCACCAGCGATTTAGCGCGGGGCAGTGCAGTTCAAACTGCCTTGTACGGCACCACGTGGGGTGGAGGGCCAGTGGGAGAGGACCGTTGCAGCTCCAGGCAGTCCAAGGCTGACTGACTCTTCGGTCGCTCAACTGCCGCCAGCCAGTGATGTTCCGCTGAAGATGTCCGCCGCTCGAGCCCCAGCACCACTACGCCGCCATTTTCAGAGGCTCCCGTGATGTGTGTCTTGCTTCAAGTGCTGGTGGATATTCAATAGTGGTAACTGAGAGGGCCTCCTGTCGCCAGGAATCACCAGTAGGGCAGCAGCAGACTTCGTACAGACAGTGCTATCGTCCGAAAGGAGTGCAGGCTAGAATGGCGCATGAGCCGCCATGTTAGGGTCAGGCAAGGTAAAAGTCAGAAGGCAACGGGTGGGCACAACCACATCGCAAAGCCCTCCCCTCCAAACCTGGCCGCAAGTGAATCCTGGCAGCAGTCAGCAGATGAAGGTGTGGAACTGCCGTTCCAGCCTCAGCGGGGTTCCAGGGTCGCGCTGCAGAAGGACCCAGGCTGCGGGCGACAATCAGGTGGTCCAGACAGGTTCACCTCAGAGTTCGGGCTATCCAGGTGTGTGATTCCGTCCCACGGAGGTAGAAATCCCTGCCCCGATATGCTGCCTGCTCCGAGGTGATGTCCCGTGGCCCACCACGGTCTGCAGGGTCGCCGCCCGCTCTTCGGCCCCGCAATGTCCACTGCGTATTGACAACCCCAACGGTCTCAGGCGCAGTCCCAGGGAGCCGCTATGGGTTGCCGTTCACCTCTCTTGGTAGCCCCCCCGTATCGCTCCGCTGAGACCTCCTCTCCGCCTCCGGGCACGGGCACACAGTCCCTCGTGGCTCCCTGGGTGCCGCCCGCCGCGCGTAGTCCACTGCAGGGTCGCGCACCCCCTCCCGTCGGCCGCACACACCTGGTCCCCAAAGCACCGGGGGCACTGGGCAGGCTCTGTTGTCCTCTGGTGCAGTCTCCGCCTCGCCTGCCGTGGCTCCCGGAGTGCCCAAGGCCTCGGGTGGTTTTCACGCCCCCGGCAGCCTCTCCGCTGCGCTGCCACTCAACTCTCGTTACTCCGCCGTTGCCGCCCGGGGTCAATTCTCCGCACGTCTCGGTGACCTACCGGCACTGCTGCCCACCAGCTCTGTGTGGTCCAGGTCGAAACAGGCACCTTGTCAGGATAATAACAGGATAATTAAGGCCCCGTGGATGGAGCTCTACCAGTTCACGTCTGCCCTGCTAGGCTGCTAGCCACGGCCCCCCAGTCTCATCGACTTTGTCAACGAGCCGCTGCCTGCACCGAATCGTGAAGACTTCATCCGCCGCAACGCTCCGTTTCACAACGCGACGTTTACCTTGACTGAGTCGCACCAACCTGTTGGTCGCAACAAGAAAGATACTATGTCTGAGTCTGTTGATGCTTTAGCTGGCACGTATCAATGCGGTCGGCTAAAATTGTTAGACTTTGTCGTATTCAGTATTGCGGTAGCCCCAGGAGGAGCTACTGAGTCAGAAGAACTGTGTTTTATTAATTTTCCAGCAATTTAATGGTTACTATTTTTCAAGAATATTGTTTGTTGGATTTTTATTGTAACTGGTCTTGTTGGTTTAAATAAAGATTTACTATTTTTCTAAACTGGTATGGTGTCCATTTGTAGTGTTTTTACTGTATTACTGTATGTGTTCACAAATGCTTTACACACAGCCTCTGAGATAACCCTGTCTGCTTGTGCCAAGCTACCAAGGGGGTGTGCAGGGGTATTTTAGAAGCAAGGATCCCCATTTGGACAAAGGTACCAACTAGAAAACCCCATTCCTAACAGCGCATGATTGTTTGGCCAGCCTGATAGGTCAAGCAGTCATGCCCACTTAAAAAGTTCAGCCCTTCCCACCCCAAGAGCCACTGAATTCAACAGGAAAAATACAATGATAATAACTGTACGTTATTATCATTGTATTTCTCCTTTTGAGCAATGGGGCGACGCTCCTCTGCCATAACAGAGGAGCCGCCACTGCATACGGCAACAGAAGATAGGAGCATATCCAACCTAGTTGAAAGACAGACAGAGAGTACAGTGCTAAGGATGTACCAGCCCAGCAGCAGAGGCGGCCAAGTGTGGGAACTTGAGGACTTTGAACAGAATTTCCTCATAAGCCTAGTAGATGGAATTGAGGCAGTGGAAGCCATCAAATAGAGTTCAGGAATTTGAGTAGGCAGCAAGAGTAAAGGGACAGCAGGTGAAATAGGAGGGCCCACATGCCCCCTGGTGGAACTGAACATGCCAATTGGGAGCAGGCACAGTGTGGGGCTGCACTTAGGAAATGCTTAGGCAAAGTAAAGATGAAGCAATCTGGGTATAAGGGAGTATCTTGTGAGGCAGCAGGCTGGAGGAGATTAGGATGTTGCTTTTACCTGCTTTTCTGAGGATAATGTTGGTAAAATGTTTGGCAAGCAGTGGGATAGATTTTGGTGGCATCTCCTTTACCTAGACATGTAGTAAAATTACATAAGAGAACAGTAAAAAAGCTAACAAGATTCAGCAGCATAATGGGCATACAACTACGTGGTAACCAAATAATGCCAGGCCCAGTGTACTTCTTTAAACTAATACTTTCTGGAAATATGATCTAAAATATTATTTTGGAATACACTAGCATTATATTTGCTTTGAACTTAAGTTCAACAGGGATGACTCGTTTGCTGAGCTAATGAGGGTGGAGCTCACTTTGTCCTCTCCTCTGCTGACTCACTCAGTGAGGTACAGGGAGTAAAGAGTGCTATCCTTTTCTTTACACTACTGACGCTACTTCATAGTCATAATCATTTAAAAATAAAAAAGAGAATGAACCTTCAAAAGGAAGGTTCTATTAGAGGTATACCTTGTCTGGGGTTTTAGAGATATCTGAAAAAGGACATACAGTTAAGGTTGTCTTCCCTTATTGCTGTGCAGCCAGCCGTGGCCTGTGCCAGGTAAGAGCGGTGGGGCAGTTGGGGCTGGCTGGGGGGGGGGTCAGCGGACGAAGATGAGAGAAAATTAAATAAATAATTAATTTTTCCTCGTCATTGTCTGTCGAAATGCCCCTCCAGCCGGCCCCGTCACTCTTACCTGCATGGGTCACATCTAGTAACATTACACAGCAATAAGGGAAAACAATCTTAACTGTGTGTCCTTTTTAGGTCTCGCCTAGACGAAAGCAAAGCAAAGCTTTGCTGTCTAGGGCGAGACAACTTATGTAGTTACTTTTGGGGGAATGTGGACAGCAGAGTTCCACATGCTTTTTCTGGCCGAGATTTCACCTCGGGAGCGCGCACGTCGCCGTGCCTCATATTCCCATTCGCAAACAAAGCCACACTCACGCATGCGCACATACACAGGCACACACACACTGCATACACACACGCACCCCCCCTTAAACAGACAGACGCGCACACAGACAGACGCACGCGCGCACAGACACACTCAAACAGACACACGCGCGTACAACCCCGCTTCACCCCCACTCACCGGGCTCCTCTCCCCTCACTCATGGGAAGGCACTGTGGAGCTCTGTGCCAGAAGGAGCGCTGTTTGAAATCACCGCCGCCGCCTGGGATAGGGCTGCGCTGAGGAGGGCTGGACTGTGACTAAAGCGCGGTTGCAGCGGAGCGCTGTGTGCCCGTCATCTGCCCGTTGTTCAAAGCGGTGCACCGCCGCAGGCCGGAAACTTCGGGAGCCTCAGATATCGCGAGCGCAGCTCCTCTGACGTCAGACGTGGAGCCGCGCTGGGATTGGTGCCGGTGGGGCCGTTGCCTGGAAACGGAAGACTCGTCGACGCCGGGCGGGAGGGGCTGCTTCGCTCCTCACCCGGGCAGCGCCTGCAAGGATCTAACACCTGCTGAGAACCAGAGAGGCACCACGATCCGACGAGCAGCACCAAGCATGCCTGCTGCCAGCAGCTGACTGCGACGTCAGCAAGTGGCATGAAAACGCGATACTAGGGCATGATCTACCCACAGCACGACCTGACATGGGCGGTCAGCAGGGATCATGCCGCAGCGCGTTCTGGCGATCGGCCGGTATATAATATAGATACCCGCATGTGATGGAGTAAGCCCCGCCTCGAGTGCACCAAGATGTTTCTGGCCCGCACTAGGTCCAGTTCACCTGAATCCCAATGAGGACAGCTTCGCCTCTACAAAAGCCATAACAGTGCACCCTCAAGGCACGTTCAGGCAGGGTGGCGAGAGAGGAGCCCCACCCCCATAGAGTCTGCATGCGGGGAATGAGGAAAAGTCAGGACGAGCACCAAGAGTGCTGAGGGTCCCCGGGAAATGTCTGCTGCCAATGCGGGAGAAAAGGAGACTGTTTGTCACCCGCGGTAGCATTACCATACCAGACCTGAGAGAGTGGGCCCTCGATCCCAGACCCCGTGTGCGTGCAAATCTGCGTACACAGGGCTCTGATGGAAGTCAGTGTACATGTATTCCACTGTGCACATAAAAGGTATCATTGGGTCCCGATTCTACAGTGTGTGTGCGAATGGGACGGCGACGGGGTGCTTTGCTGCCAGTCGGGCAACATTTGCCCTATTAGGATGCTCCAAGTGTTTGCTCCATATGTGCATGCAAAGGTGGGTGGGCCTGCAGAGGGGTGCTACTGTCGGGAGACGTGAAAGGTGCCAGAGGGTCTTGATTCTGCAGCCGGGGGAGAGTGCCCTGAGGTCTTCGCTGCCAGTCTGTGTACGTGCAGCAAAGGTGGGTGCTACCAAACTCATATACCACAGCCTTGCGATGATGGGAAATTATCTGTAAAATCTCTGTGAATACCATAAACGTGTATGTTTGTCAGTGTTGATCTAGTTTTTCAGCATGCCACGCTAACCCCAACTTAGATAATCTGACACTATGCCACTGCCAAGAAATTTCCACATTCGCAAGTGAAATAGTAAAATATACAATCCTACCAATACTGATTAGGTGAATCAGAAATGGGAATTCCCAATGGAAAGAGGTTTTTGTGCACCTCCTTTGTACTCTGATGCACTATATGCCTCTCAATCAGGCTCAGAGCGTGCCACCGGCCTGGAGCTGCAAGGCTCAGCGCCATATTTCCAAACACCGTGGCAGGAGCGCTGGTACTCACCGGATGTTGTGATTGCTGCCTGGAGAGAAGGGTCAGCACCTCAGAGTGGTAATTGCAGTTGGCCACTTGGAAGAGCTTATCAATATTAGGAAGGGGCTTTGTGCTGGTTCTCAGCTGCATTTGTGGCACAAAGCGTCATGCGTGCAGGTTGATTCATTTGATGGTGTGTATTTTATGATTTTGTATAGCACTCAGGAAAGGGTAAGACCTGTATCATCAAAATAACTGTCTACGTTTGTCTTGCGGGAGATTCCCCCACAAACAACGTGGTTCTGACCATCACAGCAATCCAACAAAAGAGATAGGTCGAAGGAACACAATAGACTTAGATAATACCATAAAAGTGTTTCTGTTATTGCACGTGCCGACAGGTTGCAACATATATCCATATTGAGATACACTTTTAAGTTACACTGTCCATTGCCACATTCTAGTGATTACATACAATTTACAGGTACAAAACAAGAAAAATAAGTATCTGCAAAACAAAGGTCTTCCTTTTAGCCGGAAGGCAACCCAATGACCATCAGCCCCAGCTTCCATTACCTCAAGAGGAACAAAAAAAGCATTTGCAATGCAATAGGTCTCGCATTTGCGAGAGTTTAAGCTATTGGCATTGTAAATGACAATGCCTTTTATTTACGTTTTAAAAACCAACACGTAATAAAAAAGGCATTGCCATTTACAATGCCAATAGCTCAAACTCTCACAACTGCGAGACCTATTGCATTGTAAATGCTTGTTCAGATATCTCACAGCTGAATGTTACTGTCTTGCTATAGTACGGACCACAAGGTGACATTACACCTCTAAGATGCCTATTGCAATGTGTAATAACTTTGATGGAGTAATGGTTCTGTCATGTACTTTGCATAATTTACTGGCATAGTATTCAGGGATTAATTTATGGCGTGATAGTCGGAGCTGGGCACCAGCACTTCTTTTTGGAGAAGGGGACATATTTTATTTCTGTTAGATCTTGACTCAGAGCAAGAAAAAGAAAGGCAGGAAAGAGAGAAAGGGGTAAGAAAAGGGAGAAATAAGTTGAAAGAAATAATGACAAAGGGGGAAGAATATGAGAAATAACATACAAGAATGAGAAAAAGATACATAAATATAGGGTCTGTATCCATAGATCAAGTACCTCTGATGGGTGCTGATTTACCACCTTCAGAAATTTCCAAACATTTCTAGAAGGATTTCTAGAAGAATGCTTGGAATCTTCTGAATGTTAATACTGAGATAGTAGATGTCAATGTGAACAGCAATGTATTCATGCACAAAAACGAAATTGCATTTTTATTGACAAATTCGCCTGTTGTAAAATCCATGTCAACCCCAATACGTAGTTAGGCAGGCCCTGCGACCCACGCTCAAGGTCACTGATTGACAGATCACAAGTGGGTTGGCACATAGCAGGCGGACAAATGCATGAACAGGAAATCCCAGATCAATCCCACAGATAGGCACAGGAACACCACAATGGTGCAGGATTATTGGCCCCAATAAAGCACACATGGGTGGAGGGGTACGCTTGTTCCCAAAACACCATAAAGTCAAATGCTACACAAAGTTTTTTAATATATAGCCATTCAGAACTCAGCATGTACACGGTACATGCAGTGATCATGAGCTCCCCATGCTGGACATTTGGATACGTTCTGTACTGGCCACATTGTGTCCACGCTAGGTTGAGGCCTACCTGGATTCCTCAATGAATACATTAATGTATAGCTCCAAGGACAGAGATTTGCATTCTTTATCAAAAAAGGAACAGTGGAACAATTTTATTACATTCAATGAAATGCATAAAACCCACTTCAGATCGATTGTAAGTTTAGACAGTCCTCAAACCCTATGCCTGTGACCTTGCTCCCATTGTTTAAATAAATAACTGTTTATTCTTTGCCAAATGCCTGTTATCTCTTCTTTTTTCAAAGTATTTAATGTTCAAGCAACATTTTGGCAAGCCAGCCAGGTGTTAATAGGTACCTCGAACCGAACTGCAGCCAAAGGAAAGTGACTCCGCCCAGACGCTTTCACATTTGCTCTTCAAGGAAGGTGAGCAGACGCCGAAATTGATTGAAAGTTCTGCTGAAACGGCAGAGCGGAGGTCTCTACTGAAGCAGCTGCCACAGAGGGTCGGATAATAAATCAGAACCTTAGTAAAGGCAAACTAGGGAGAAGCCACCCCAGTTTAGACCCAGCCATATGCAAATCAGTCTTGACCCTGCTCCTCAAGGGACAGTACAGCCCGAACTGCCAAGCTAGGTCCTCCTTGTACCGGAAACAAGCCTTTTGGGACCGGTTATGGGGTATCACCCCTCATCGTCCAGGCTAGCTTGAATCCAGTCACACAGTGAGCGTGGGACCCATGGCTGAGCATACCCGGCGCACTTGGGGCAAGAAAGCAAAAGACACAATTGATGGACAGAATGTGGAAAAAATCAAACATTCACATCCTAGTCAAGAGATCTGGGTTAAATCCATTGTTCTTTAGCTCACCTTGCCACCCTAGTATGGACCCAGCCATAAGCAAATCAGTCTTGACCCTGCTCCTCATGGGAACATCCTAGCCCGAACTGCCAACCAGGTACTCCCTGGACCCAAAACAAGCATTCTGGGAAAGGTTTCACTGTATCATCACTCATCAACCAGGCTTGCTTGAATCCAGTGGCACAGTGAGCTTGGGCCCCAAGTCTGGGAAAACCAGGCACAATTAGGACGAGAAAGCAAAAGACACCAAATGATGGAGTGAATGCAGAACAAATCAAACATTCACCCCCAGTCAAGAAATCTGGGTTAAATTTATCATTCTTTTGCTCACTATGCCACCCCAGTTTAAACCAATCCATATGCAAATCAGTCTTGACCCTTCTCCTCATGGCAACAGTCAAGCACGAACTGCCAAGCCAGGTCCTCTCTGGACCATAAACAAGTATCCTGGGACCAGTTTCAGGGTATCACCCCTCATCAGCCAGCCTAGCTTGAATCCACAGGCAAAGTGAGCCCAGGACCCACGTCTAGGCATTCCCGGGCAGTTAGGCAGAGAAATCAAAAGTCAAAAAAATTAATGGACGGATTGTGGAACAAATCAAACATTCACCCCTATTCAAGAAATGTGGGTTAAATCTGTTGTTCTTTTGCTCACCATGCCACCCCTGTTTAGACCCAGCCATATGTAAATCAGTCTTGACCCTGCTGCTCATGGGAACAGTCCAGCCCGAACTGCCAAGCCAGGTCCTCCCTGGACCACAAAAAAGCCCCCCTCAAAACTGGTCACAGGATGCTTGTTTCTGGTCGAGGAAGGGCCTGGCTTAGTAGTTCGGGCTTGACTGTTCCCACTGGGGTGGCATTGTGAGCAAAAGAACAATGGATTTAACCCAGATCTCTTGACTGGGGTGAATGTTTGATTTGTTTGATTTGTTACGCTTTCCATCCATCACTTGTGTTTCTTCAGAATTCTGGTCTATTACCAATTTTATTTCAAGATAGCCTGGCTGATGAGGTTTATGAACCCGAAACCGGTCCCAGGATGCTTGTTTCCGGTCCAGGTAAGAAATGGCTTGGCAGTTTGGGCTGGCCTGTTCCCATAAGGAACACGGTCAGACTGATTTGCATATGGCCATGTCTAAACTGGAGTGGTGGAGTGAGCTAAAGAATGATGATGGATTAAACCCAGATCAGTTGACTGGGGGTGAGTGTTTGATTTGCTCAAACGCTCAGTCCATCATTCCCTTTGGTATCGCTTTGTTCGCCTTAAGTTGGCAGGGTATGCCCAGACGTGGGTCCCTTGCTCGCTTTGCCATTGGATTCAAGATAGCCTGGCTGATGAGGGTTATGAACCCGAAACCGGTCCCAGGATGCTTGTTTCCAGTCCAGGGAAGACAAGGCTTGGCAGTTCGGACTGGACTGTTCCCATAAGGCACAGGGTCAGACTGATTTGCATATGGCCATGTCTGAACTGGGGTGGTGGAGTGAGCTAAAGAATGATAATGGATTAAACCCAGATCAGTTGAATGGGGTGAGTGTTTGATTTGCTCAAATGCTCCGTCCATCATCCCCTTTGGTATCGCTTGATATGCCCTAAGTTGGCAAGGTATGCCCAGACGTGGGTCCCTTGCTCACTTTGTCACTGGATTCAAGATAGCCTATCTGATAAGGGGTTATGAACCCAAAACCGGTCCCAGGATGCTTGTTTCCGGTCCAGGGAAAACATGGCTTGGCAGTTCGAGCTGGACTGTTCCCATGAGGCACGGGGTCAGACTAATTTGCATATGGCCATGTTTGAACTGGGGTGGTGTAGTGAGCTAAAGAATGATGATGGATTAAACCCAGATCAGTTGACTGGGGGTGAGTGTTTGATTTGCTCAAACGCACCGTCCATCATCCCCTTTGGTATCACTTTGTTTGCCCTAAGTTGGCAGGGTATGCCCAGTCGTGGGCCCGTTGCTCAATTTGCTACTGGATTCAAGATAGCCTGGCTAATGAGGGTTATGAACCCAAAACTGGTTCCAGGATGCTTGTTTCTGGTCCAGGAAAGACATAGCTTGGGAGTTCGGGCTGGACTGTTCCCGTGAGGCACAGGGTCAGACTAATTTGCATATGGCCATGTTTGAACTGGGGTAGTGTAGTGAGCTAAAGAATGATGATGGATTAAACCCAGATCAGTTGACTGGGGGTGAGTGTTTGATTTGCTCAAACGCACCGTCCATCATCCCCTTTGGTATCACTTTGTTTGCCCTAAGTTGGCAGGGTATGCCCAGTCGTGGGCCCGTTGCTCAATTTGCTACTGGATTCAAGATAGCCTGGCTAATGAGGGTTATGAACCCGAAACTGGTTCCAGGATGCTTGTTTCTGGTCCAGGAAAGACATAGCTTGGGAGTTCGGGCTGGACTGTTCCCGTGAGGCACAGGGTCAGACTGATTTGCATATGGCCATGTTTGAACTGGGGTGGTGAAGAGAGCTAAAGAATGATGATGGATTAAACCCAGATCAGTTGACTGGGGGTGAGTGTTTGATGTGATCAAACGCTCCGTCCATCATCCCCTTTGATATTGCTATTTTCGATAGTGAGCACACTAGGAAATGTGAATATATATTGTATTTATTGTCAGAGTTGACACCTCAATCAATTTTTTGGTCTAAAATGGTTTCTCAGTGCCACAGGTTTCCCAATACCGTTGGCATCTGAAAGAAGTGAGAGGTGTTGGTCGCTTGACCACTGGGTGTAACACAGATGGTACGCATTGTCAGCTGTACTTGACATAGTCAGTATGATTGGACTGCTAGGGGTGATACAGATGGTATGTTTGGCCCCTAAGTGTTATACAGGGTGCCATTCAGACATTCAGGGAAAAGGATTTGGACCTGGGAGAATAGGTGTAACTTGTGTTTGGCCAAGAGGGGCCTGTGGTTCTCTAGTTATTCCTTTTTTCCATAAGCTATTTTCCATATCTTTGTCCCAGAGTTGATATTGACTGACTCTCACGCTCACTTAGTCCAGTGTATCACGCAGAGCTTCCCCTGGTCACAGGATATTATGGGCTAGGAGCGGGCTAAGGAATTATTTGACAAAGTCATCATTTTTTTCTGTTATGTTTATTTTTGGTGTTGGTCGCTTGGACCACTTGGAATTATACAGATGGTACACTTGGCCCCTAGGAGTGATACAGGATGCACATTATCTATATGCAATTATTGAAAAGTGATGTTGTGGTGCTGTTAGTTAATGCAAACTGTGTTTTGTCTTAAGTGTTGTGTTTCTGTTAATTTATTATCTCACATGAGTGTACTGCTATTTCTCATGAACTGTATTTGATGTCAAGAGTCAATATCATTCCGATATTGTTTTTATTAAGAACTGCACTTTTTCCTAAGTTGCAACCCTTCATATGCATTGTTGTTTGTGTTTATGAAATGTTCATGTTGAATTGTTGATGCATCTGTAGCTAGCGCTGAGCTTGTAGTAACATAATTAAAAGCAGTAACCCTGTATAGATTCTCCCCACTATTCAGATTGAAACCATAGTCCCTAAACAAAGAAGCTAAGGTATATTATCCTCCAAAACTACCAAACTTATCATAGAGACACCATTAAAACACATGCAAACAAGGTTCCCCAGAGAGGCTGAAAAACTTAATAAGGTTTGCCAAAAATGAAACGCACACACAAAGGCACATGCATTTCCCTGGCCAAAGGAGGGAATGTCCGACACTAACATACTTGAACACATGAGAACATACATACAAACCAAATACACAGGTCAAATGAAAGATAAGAGGGAGGCATTATTAGAATTATGGGCTATCTTCAGGGAATCACAGGTGACAACCCTTTCTTGCAGATAGCAAACAAGGCGTCATCCCCTCCTCCACCACATGCATATCCAGTCCCCCAAAAGTAGAAGCCGGTAGGCCTCCTAACGAACAACTAACAAGCTCAGGCATGACAGACTATCAGACCAGCAGACCCAGGCAGTCACAGAGCAACCCCAGTCTGGTGCAGGGACTCCCATAAGCTTGATCCCCCGTCCATCTCGCCCAACACATAGAACCCCAGCAGCATGAAGAACACTAACCCCCACTGGTTTGGGCGAACAAAAACAGGACAGGGAGATGTGTGGTGGTTCCAGAGAGGGGTACAAATTACAGGAGTAAGGAAGGGGGCCTCAGTCCCACGGGATCTGATTACGAGGGTTGGAGCTACAGGACTTTCTCAGGTAGCTAAGGGTACAACAGAGAGTGATTTTGTGGGCAAACACCGGTCGAAAAGACGGGCGCATAGCCCAAAGCGAATGAGGTACCCTAGACGGGATGTGGAAGAAAGGCACAAACTGAGGAGGGAGAGAGAAAGAGCTTGCACCCAGATAGCACAGCAAGAAAATAGAGCAGCATGCCACCCACATGAGGAGAAGGGGAGTAGGCACAGGACACTGATCAGGGTAGAATCAGAGGTAGAATTAGATGAGAAAACTCATGGACGGGATCTGAGCCTCACTATGGGGCATATTACCAAGCAATAGCGATAATTATCGCTATTGCTTGGTTAGCATGAAAAAATTATCACCGAGCTGCAGCGATTTTTATCGCAGATAAACCTTGGTATTACCAAGGTTTATCGCAAATGCGATAAAAATCGGCCGCAATGCATGAATATCGCTGAAAAGTCAGCGATATTCATGCATTAGCGAGCTAATGCTCTTAGCCATGTTATCCACCTCCCATTGGATAACATGGCTAAGAACTACTCAGGGCAGGTGTTAGCTTTTGGAGATATTCGTGCTTAGCGCGAATATCTCCAAAAGTTGGTAATAGGAGATAGCGATGTTAGCGACTGTTTCCAGTCGCTAACATCTTGGCACGCCCACTTTGCATGTCATTAGTGATAAATATCACGGACATGCAAAGTGGGGCCCAAGATGGTCACTATCTCCTACTAGCTGTCGCTAACTGCTGTTAGCGACAGCTAGGTAATAGGGAGATAATTTTATCTCCGCTTTCTTGGCTTTTAAAGCCAGAAAAACAGAGATAAACCCCCTTGATAATATGCCCCTAAGTTTTTAACTTAGGAGAGGGGCTGATCTGTAAATTAGAGACCAAGGTAGCCTGGTGCTGACCCAAACAAGAACATAGGAAAAACAGGATGGCATGTTTGCACGTGCATGAGAGGAGCAGCGGCGAAGGCATACGCTGCACCACCTGAATGCATGGGATAAATGGACTGACCCCAAGGCAGATAGCAGCAAGAGAGGATGGTGAGACCTTTGCATGGCCATTCTGCCACTTGCTAGCCCAATGGACCAAAGGAAAAGACCAGTATGACAGACCTTGGCCGGAGGAGGGAAAATTCAAACTAGAGGACGGTGGGCTCTCTATCAGACATAATCCTGCAGCTATCGCCTTCCTTACTGCACTACATTACCTTCTCTTGACAGGCTGGGGAGAGGTGATCCGCCTGTGATCCTTCTGGCGGCTCTGGACGTGGCTGGTGAGGAGATCCGGTCCTCATGGCTGGCGCTGGGCCTCGCGCCCCCTGCCTGCCTGCATTCGCCCATCGGAGCTGCCATCAGCGGGCCGCGGTGCGGTGGGGCCGGCTGCAGCTGATCTCCAGCTGTCTCGCGGTGAGTCGCGCCCTGAGGGGGGTTCGCTGGGGGGGTCGGGGCCTCTTGCTGCCCGGCCCAGTCCTGCGGAGTTGCGGCCTAGTTGGGGCCTTGCGCCCACCTCGGCCACGGCCTTGTGTTCGCGCCGGGTCCCGCTGGGGGCGCGGGTCTGCGGGGATTGGGGCGGCGGTGTGGTGGTTCCATACGCCCTCCCCCGATTGTGTCCCCCCCTCTGCGGGCGTTAACTCTCGCATCCTCCAGGCCTCTGTCAGGCTGCGTTGGGGGGGGGGCCTCCATCGAGCTGATGCAACGGTGGGGGCCTCTGGCGTGGTGCTGGCTGTGGCCGTGCTGCAATCCTTGCCGCTGTGTTGCCTAGCCAGGAGGGGTTCCCAGCACTGCTGTGGTGTGCTTCCGTCCTGCGGAGAGGCTCCATTCTGGCTGCGGTGTGTTGCGCCGGGCCTCACCTGCCTTCGCCCTCCCTCCTGTCGCTCCTGCCTTTGGGGGACAGACGTTGGATGCCTTGGGCTGGCTGCGGGCCGGGATTTGGCCTGGCGCCTCTGATGTAGGCCGCCCGTGGTTCAGCTCGATCCAGTGATCTTCAGCTGCGGCCTGGACTGTACGCTGCGACTGCAAGCCCCCGATGAAAATCGTGACATCTCCTGCTGCCGGATGCTCCCTCTTCAGTGCTGTCCCTGCCTCCGCTGGTGGCCGGGGGCCTTGCTGCTGTGGTGATTCTCCTCTGCTGGTGGTGGCCGGGTGTAGGTGGCTCCTCCGGCGCCCTATGCCTCTGACTCTCCTGCATGTTTGCTCCTCTTTAAGCTGGGGGCAGAGTCGCCTTTGGGAGCTTTCCCTTTACATTTCCTCCTCCGGCCCTGAACTCTGTTGCTCTCCTGCTGGGGCCTGGCCGGGTCTGGGGGCGGCTCCCTGAATGCTGTGGCCTCCTGCGGTTGATGGTGCCTTTGGCCTGGATTATATTTCCGCTCACAAACGGACAGCCACTGGGCCCACTCTCCTTACCTGCTGCCCCGATCCGGGGGTCTCGGCACTGTGCGTGCTCCCCTGAAGCTGCTGGCTGGACGTGGGCGGATCCGCTGATCTAGTGCATCTCGCACTTACTTGCATTACTGCTCCACGCTGCGAGGGTTGTGACTCCGCTGGTGCGCTCAGCTCCCTTACCTCTCCATCTCCGGTGGCGGCCTCCCGTACTCTCCCTTTCATCTTGGGCTTCGTCTTCCCCTCTGCGCCTGTCTGGACACACGGTTTCAGTTATTCCCCTTTTTTTTTACGATGCTGCCATCTGTTTGAGCTTGGCCACCCTGCCTTACCGCAGGGGTGTCCGCCGAGTCCTACCATGCCCCACCTGGGATGATTCCCGCTTCTGTTGTTTGGTTGCCCTGTCCAAGTTCTGGGTCCCTGGGGTGGGGTGGGGGGTCCTCTTAGCCTGATTGGGGGTTGGAACGGGTGTGAGATGGTGGAACACTGGGGGATATTTTTGATTGGCATGTTTTGCGTGGATCCTGGTCTGAGATTTGTGGGGGGGTGGGTGGGTGTTTCTGTTCCTCTAGCGAGGTGGTGGTTTTGTTGTGCTGTTTTTCTGTTGCTACCTTTTGACACTGCACGTTCCATTGCAAACACTGTGCTATGCTTGCGATTATGTATTTCTGCGCTTGATGCAAGGTGCCTGGTTCCATGTCTAGTCCTTTGCTCACTGCTGGGGCGTTTTTCGATTTACAGGTTACCATTTACATCACTCCGACCTGCATGCGGCCCCTTCAGTCCCCTCTATCTCCTTCGTGCACTGGCGTCCCCTCTGGGGGGGTCGTTCTTTACCTGGGCTGTCCCCATACTCACGCTCCTCCATAGGCTTTTTGTCTCCTCGATTGTCAGAAGGTGCTGGCCCCGATTGCATTCCCCGGCTGTGCGTATTATATTACGCTGCCCGCTATCTCCATTCCATTGGCTAATCTGAACTGTTGGACATGGAATATCCGTGGCCTGAATGACCACCGCAAAGCTCGTTTGACACATGCCCATCTTCAGCGCCACTGCGTGGATATTTGTCTTTTACAGGAGACTCACTTGCTCTTCTTATGCCAGAGGAGTCTCCATTGTGCTGTGCCACGGCCTCCCTTGGCAGACCTTTTCCACCCTTATCGACCCGGAGGGTAGGTATGTCATCCTGCATGGTGTACTGCTCGCCCAGCCCGTCACCATTGCAGCGGTCTATGGCCGGAAGTCTGATGACCAGGGTTCCTCCACCACGTCTGGCACCTGATCTCCTCCTGTGGCCCTGAGGCCGTGATCTGGGGTGGGGACTTTAATGTTACCCTTTCCGTGGATTTGTACTGATCAGGTTCTTACCGATCCCACCCGTGTGTCGCCACTGCTCTTTTATCGGACAATTCGCTTTTTTGATGCTTGGCGGCACCTCCGCCCTGGTGCCCGGTAGGGCACTTGCGTCACGGGTGCTAGGGGTTGTTGGTCAAGGATTGACCTATGATTCGCCTCGCCAGACGTCCTGTCCTGGACTTTTGATGCTACCCATATGGCCCGCACTCTCTCTGATCACACACCGGTCCGCCTTCTCATTCGTCCTCCCAATTCTCAGCGACGGGCCTTCTTCTGGCGCCTATCTCCCAATGCCCTTCGGGATTCTATCTTTTGTGGCAAAATCCAGACCGCCATCACTAACTATTTCGATCTCAACACGGGCTCCGTTAACTCTGCCTTTACCCTCTGGGAAGGGCTTAAAGTTTTTATTCGGGGAAAATGCATCTCCAAGCAAGCCGGTGTTTTGCGTTCTATCCGGTCCACACTGGCTAAGTTGGAGGGGGAGATCCGGGACCAGGACACCGCTCTGGCGAGCGGCGCCGGCCCCGACGCGTTGGCGCGACTGCGGCAAAAACACTCGGATTTCTCAGACGAAGCCGGCCGCGAGCTGTCCTTTTTGGGGAGGGAGGCTCGGGCCCACCGTTTCGGGGAAGGGGACCGGCCTGGGCATACCCTTGCCAACTTCCTGCGTCCGGAGCGAGCTGTTTCTTATATTACAGCCCTCAGTGATGGCGGGCCTGACAGCACCACGTCTTCGGAGGAGATCACTTCCCGCTTCCTTGCTTTGTAGTCCCGACTCTACTCCGCTGGCCCACCTATTTCTCAGGAGGATTTCGATCAGTATTTTGATTCCATTGCTCTCGTCTGGCTTGCCGACTACCACCGCAAATTCCTTGACCAACCGTTTTCGAAGGAGGAAATATTAGCAGCAATAAGCAGTCTACCAAGTGACAAGGCGCCGGGCCTTGACGGTCTGCCGGCCTCCTTTTATAAAACTTTCGCCTCCATCCTGGTTCCTCATCTAGCGCCTATGTTTAACGAATCCTTCGACACAAGCGTGCTCCCAACATCTCTTCGCAAAGCCTCTGTGACCTTGCTTCTTAAACCAGACAAACCTGCTGACCGGTGAGATTCCTACCACCCCCTCTCCCTCATTAACATAGATAATAAAAAAATTGCTAAACTGATCGCTTCCCGTCTTCTTCTATTGATGCCCACCATTGCCCTCCCCGACCAATCTGACTTCATCCCCGGTAGGGCAACCTCCCATAACCTTCGCACTATTTTTTCCGTTTTGCACCAAATTAATCCTGATCTTCCTGCTGTGGCCGCCCTGCTCGACGCCACGAAGGCGTTTGATACGCTGGAGTGACACTTCCTTTTTTATACCCTGTCGCCCATGGGCTTCAGTGCTCACTGTTTTCAGAATATTAGGCTCTTATATACCAGTCCCACTGCCCGGCTGCGCATAAATGGCCAAGTAATGGCCCCTATTAGCATCGCTCATGGCACTAGGCAGGGGTGCCCATTGTCACCCATACTTTTTGCGATTGCCATAAAACCCCTAGCCGCCCGGCTGTAACAGCATCATACCCACAGGGGCATTGGCTGAGTCACCCAGTGGTGAATTGAGAGATCTGCATCTTGATGGGAGGGAGGAGTGCACCTGAACTCTGAATAGGGCTGTGCCTGCCTTCCACAATGCTGGCTCCACCCCCTGGGGAGTGGCTGATATCTCTGCCCTGCACACTGAAAGAAGAAGGAGTCCTGTCAACAGAGTGCTCCAGGACTGTACTTGCCTTCCACAATACTGGCTCCACCTCCTGTGGGGCGTCTGATGTGCATGCCCTGCACTGTGAAAGGAAAGGAGAAGTCTGGCAAACAGAGTGCTTCAGAACTGGTTTGGACTGGGCAAAGGCCCCTCTCACCTCCGAGAACAAAGGATTTCTGGGTATAAAAATTGGGACCCTGATCCCATGAAATTAGATCACTTTAGACTACAATAAGAAACCTTTACTGAGGAGAGGAACCTGAAGAAACCGAGGAGAGACTATTTCCAAGCTGGAGTAATGCTTGGGGGATTGGCCTGCAGTGGTTGCCTTACTGCCAAAGGAATGGAAAAGGAACTTTGTAACTTTGCTTTCAAATTGTGAAGGATCTCCAAGAGCTTGGAAAAGAGCTTGCCTCCTGCTGAAGTCTCATGGACAACAGACTTCACCCCCCAGCTCCCCAGAGTTCTTTGGAAGTGCCTGCTGCTGTTTTGGGCATTCTAAGGAACTGCGTGTCACAAGGAGCTAGAAGCGTGACTCAACGAGAAGAAGCGCGTCGCTGTCGCTGTGCTTGCCGTCGCAACTCCGGAGAAAGGAGGGTGTCGCCGCTGGAACTGTCGCACTGCATGGCATCGGAGAGAAGTGTGCCGCAACGATGAGGAAGTGTGTCGCCGTCGCTGCTGCTGCCGTTGCATCTCCGAAGAAGGAGGGTGTCGCCGCTGGAGCTGTCGCACTGCACCGCATCAGGAGAAGAATCTCGCAACGAGGTTGGAGCGTGTCACCGTTGCTGTGCCTGCAGTCGCAACCCCAGAGAAGGAGGGTGTCGCCGCTGGAACTGTTAAACTGCACCGCATCGATCAAGAGCACCTTGCATCCCCGAGAAGCGCGCCACCGTCGGAGCTGCTGCATCGCATCTTGGATGTCGCCGCTGTAGTCGTCGCATCGAGCGGAAGCTTCACGCATAGTGGAGAAGAGCGTCCCCGCTGGAGCTGTTGCCGTCGCATCGTAAGGGTGTCGCTGCTGCAGTCCACGCATCGGACCGAAAACTTTTCACATCCCCGAGAAGCGTGCCGCATCTGGAAGATCTTCACGTCTTTATTTCTTTGTATCTGAACTTTGCCGCATTTCCCATCGATGCGACATTGCTTGTCGTGGAAGCGCAACACAACTTAAGGTACATTGCCGCAGAGTGTCGCATCCAAGAACTGAACTGAACTAAGCTTAAACTCCCATCTTAAAGTATAGTGTGTATTTTTGTTGTTCACGGTCTCGTGGTAACTCTATATAAAGTGTACTTATTTTTTATTTAAAACCTGTGTGGTGTCCATTTGTAGTGTTGTCACTGGGTTACTGTATGTGGTCACGACTGCTTAACTTACAACGCCTCTGAAATAAGCCTCGACTGCTCGCGCCACGCAACCTAGAGGGTGAGCAGGGGTTATTTTAGGTGTGTAATCCCCTTTCCCTGACTAGAGGAGAAGGTCCCTATTTGTCACAAGTACCTACCTGTGCCAACCAGAGACCCCCAAATCTAACAGATATGAAGGAAGGCAAGGCAGCGCAAAGCACTGCTTAGCCCTACTCTGCGTCAAGGAGGCATTCCACGGGCGTTGCAGTGGGTGTTCCCATGTGACTCCCATGATTTTGATGCTTCCCCAGATTTACAAAATCATGTAAACCCGTGTCAGTGCTAAAACCTTATGCCTACCCAGAGCAGGTGTAACAAGGAGAAATGTTTAATTTCTCCTCACGTAGCACAGATAGAATGAGAAAAACGCTTCCAATGATTGCTTTTGTGCAAGTAGGTGCCCCTTCCTGCACAAAAACAATCCTGCTAACAAGGCAGACACCATTGCACCATAGTTCAAAGGTACCTGCATTGGTACTAGCCACCAAATAGTGCCCCGGCGCAGGCAGAAAAGACGGGAATGCATCGTATCTCGTAAATACAGTGCATTCCTGTCCTTTTAAATTGGCATAGGGCAGCGCAGCAAAAAGACTTGTGGTGCTGCCCGGTGCCAATTTTTGGTAAATGAGGCCCCATGTGGGCAAATGTATCTGTATGTTGCTCGCTCACATGTGCATGAAAAATACAAAAGACAAAAAGACAAACTTCTTTGTTTGGTCAACGCTTCTTTAATGTCTTGGACCTTGTATGCTATCAACGAAGAGATGCATTTGGGAAACATAGGAACGGTATAAACCACAGGCAACACTGACACGTGGTGTGCGAGAAATGGTATTATCTAAATATATTATATTAGTGCTACCAAAGGCGTTGATGTAACCAGAACGGTTGTTGTCACCTGACATAACATTACAGTTGACTCTGGCTTATCCAAGCGAATTATTTTTGCAAAGACGTCAAAAAGTAGAGAGCAGAAAACTGTAATTGCAAAGAATTTGAATCAGGCCCCACAATAAATTTCGTACAACAAAACGACCTTCTTGTTTTAGTTCCGATAATGTTCAAAGCAGGTTAAAATGCGATGCTAATTTGTTTCATTTTCTTTGGGGAAAACAGAAAATATGGAAATGTATGCTTTGGGAACCAGAAAAGAAAGTATGTGGGGTAAAATGAACTAATATGATATTTGAACTGTCAAAATATAATTTTCATCAGTTAAACAAGCAAAGAAATGAAATACATCATATTTATCAAGAACACTAATCTTTGGAGGTATGTCAGAATCTCCTCTACAGAAATGTCATCTGATACAATTATTGTGTTGAAAATAACCTTTACTAAAATATTGTCGAATTGGGTGTAGGTTTTCTAACATTAACTCCAATGGAGCGACATTTTTGCAAATAATATTTTGGACAAAATGATACTCTGGTACCATACCGGTACCATACCAATGAAGAGGGTCTGTTATCAGAATCTTAAACGCCAAACGTCCTTCCATCTACTTGACTATCAGACTGTAGTGCCAAGCCCTGCATGCTAAACCAACCCCATAGAGAGGTTAGTTTGAATTTAAGTGAATCTACAGCAGACAGCAAGCAGCAAACCATAGTTAAGTGTAAGTGACTTAATATTCTGTAGCATTAATCTGCTACACATTCATACAATTTGCATTGATTGACAAGGAGTGTAGCACTGAGGTATGAAGGGTCGAGGTAAAACACTGTATCTGATACAATTCCCTAACGTGTCGAGCTTCATTTGTGCATCTTGACAAGGCCCTACATCAGTGGTCCTTAATCTGTGGTACAGGGGATTCTAGGGGTCCGCAAAACCTACCTAGAGGGTCTGCGACTGCTTAAAAAACCTAAATTATATTAAAAGATTAATAACGTGTATATTAATAAAGAACCAAAATTAACATTTTAAAACAATCTGTAAATGTGAAGGAATTTGAAATTGGAGGTAAACATGTATTTAGTATCCTTAGATTGATTTGTAGAAGTAGTGGAAGTGCATCAAACAGAATACGGTAGGGAAGATAAGTGGCCTCAATAGAATTTAGAAATGCACAAACCTTCCTATTACAATTAGAATTTAGATTTTTTAATATTTGTTTGTGAATTAAATAAAATATTTCATAATTTCTGTATGTGTTTGATAAATGCTTATTTCTGTATTTTGTGTGTATTGTTTTGCAGATTAAATCATTGCAAATGCTTAGACCGGGGTGCCAGTAATGATTATGTGGGGGTCCTCAGAAATCAAAAGGTTAAGAACCACTGCCCTACCTCAAAAACAATAGTTGGTGGAGACATGCCTAGCTGTGTCATTGGCATGATTGTCTTGTAGCAACGGATGCCCTGCTTCTAAGTAATTCAGAAAAGGGGGTGGTGATGGACAGAGTATCTGAATTAAGCAGAACACTCCTACCCAGTCCAAAGATCAGGGCTTGATCCATCACCGTTTTCTAGCTCACTGCACCATCCCAGCTCAGAACCTGGCTATATGCAAATTAGTCTGTCCCTGGCCCAGTGCATCATGGGAACAGGGCAAACCAAACTACCAAGCCAATTCTTATACTGGGAAGGAAACAAGCTTCCGGGGACCGGTTTCTGGCATTTCAGACGTCTTCGGCCCGGCTTGCTTGAATCCTGATGGTGCAGTGAGCAAGGGACTCACATCTGAGTATACCCTTCCACGCTTATGGTGGACAAAATGATTCAGAAAAGGATGTGGTGATGGACAGAGTATCTGAATTAAGCACAACACTCCTACCCAGTCCAAAGATCAGGGCTTGATCCATCACCGTTTTTTAGCTCACTGCACCATCCCAGCTCAGAACCTGGCTATATGCAAATCAGTCTGTCCCTGGCCCAGTGCATCATGGGAACATCATGGGTGCTTCTAAGTAGCAACCGCCACAGGAAGTGAGCCAGAGCACACAACACTAGAAATACTGTGTGGTCTACAACATCTCGGCAAGATACAAGAGACAGCAAGTGCACCACCTGCAAACCCAACACACAGCCTGGCCCCGCATATCTGATGAGACCCAATCAACAACTTGAAGTGATCCTCCTGTCACAACTCATAGTGGTTATGGTACTAGCTTTACTACAGAGAAGTAAGCAGCATATGGCAGAGCAACCTGTCTGTTCTGTCTAGCAAAGATCTTTTTAGAGGAAAAAAGCTTGATCAGAAGATATCTGGAAAAGAGCCCACACTTCACGCCCAGAAGCATAGCAAGGAGTCCATGGGCCTCTTTATAAGCATGGAAAATGGTCGCTTTTGCTGCTGCTTTGGTAGTAAAATGCAGTGAGCCCTCTGGGCTCCTGGCTCCAGTGCAACACTGGTAGTAGCTATGCCTGTGGTCATGCCGCAGGAGGGTGCATGGTGATCCTGAAAGGAAAGAGCAAAAAACTCTTCAGGAGATATGTGCGCGTAGGGATGGTGGAGGTTCAGGGGCCGGGTCTGAGCGTATGTTACCTGGCTGGGTCATTTGAAATGGGGCTTGTAAGGTCCACAACAATTAGATTTATGGAACGGTGACCACGTGACTGTTATTAGGCAAGGACGAGGGCTAGAATAGCCCGGGCCGCCATTATGGCGGTTGCACCTGTCCCTGGGGAGGGGGGAGTCACCCCGCCAGATGATGACGCGGCCCACCCCCAGGCTATCCTATGGGAGGTCAGGTTTAGAGTTTGAACCAGAAGCACTTTAGTGTTTCCGGTTCAACGTCGTGCCAACAACCGGGCAGACTGGCCTAGACCAGCCTCTCCCTTTAAGAGGGGCAGACGGTGAGCAGAACAGTCTCTTGTTCCTTGCTCCCCCACTCGATAGCCTGGGCCTGCAGTGGCCCGTAATCTTCTTTTTCTTTTATTTCAGGTTCATTCAAGCCGGTAAGAGGAGTAGCAGGTGAATAAGAAGCGGAGCAGCTCATCGGCTAGTCACGTTTGGTGGACCCTTTTTTCCCGAGACTAGACCAGCAAGAAGCGGATCTTCTTGTTTCTTTTATTACAGGTTTATTCAAGCCAGCAAGCGGAGTAGCAGGTGAATAAGAAGTGGATCGTCAAAGATTATATGCAGTGGTGGACCCGTTGTTTTTTCACCTGAAGTGGAGCGGAGCGGCTGGACCTTGCCATTGTCAAGAGGGGACAGGCCCGGAAGGGAGCGGAGCCGGCGGTGCGTGAATAGGCACGTAAAGGAAAGCTGGCCGGGCGTGAGCAATTGCTAAAAAAGGTGTGAGCGGTTGGGGGTAGACACACTGGAAAAGGGGTGCATGTCCTTGAGCGCTCCCGCCACAGTGTGTAATTGTTCATCCGGGCCAAAGTATTTAAAGTGAGTAAGAGTGCGCTCCGTTACTGCGCTAATTTCACCGGTGCCAAACTTTGGAAATAACTCGTCAGAACACCCCTGCAAGCCGCCACTTTGCCTCAGTAATAAGGGGGTTAGCAGCAGAACGCTGAGAGGCAGTACAACAAGCAATTTTCAGCGGGACGGCTGGAGCTAGACACATGAAGAAGGGCGAACGTTTATCTTGTTCTTCGTTGCCGTAAGATTTAAGGACTTTATAGAGCGTTTTCCGCTACCGCACTCTGTTTTCACCTGTGCCAGAGTGTCATAATAGCTCAATTGGGCACTCCCGCAAATGCGCCAAACTTGCTGCAGTGCCAGGGGGTTGTAATAGTGGCACATTTTGTAAATCGATAGCACCCGTTTAAAACTGTGATTTTAATACTGAGTACCAGGGGGTGCTAGTCTGTGTGGGGCTTGATTGCAAGAGGAGCCTGAGTGTGAAGTGCATTGGGGCGCTGTTTTTGGGGGCGTGATACAGTGGAGCGCACGAAGTGAAACAAGTATTGTTGTTTTCCCCTAGGCTGCAGTGTTTGTCGACACAGCCAGAGCGGACGGGACAGTTTCCTGCTTGGTGCATTAAGGACACTGGCGGACAGTCTGTGGAAGATCCTGTGGGACAGCTGGTGGGCAGCACCAGCAAGCCAGTATTTTCATCGCTTCCGGGAGCCATAAATGGTTTGAGTGGGTGATTCACCTGAGCCTACTGGGTTAGCCAGTGGATCGTGGCTCTGGTTGCGTGAGTGCACAGGCTGGCTGGGGCTGCTGCTTCGCACAGGTATAAGAGTTGCAACAATCGGTTTGGGCTGGTGCAGGGCGCAAGTAGAGGGTACGTGCAGGTAGATACAGTCAGGAATTTTCATCTGCAATGGCCCCTAATGTGTGTCGGAATGAGAAGAGGTCACACACTGATGTTATGCTTGAGGCTTTAATGCTTCAAGTCCAGGTCATGGGGCAAGCCCTCAATAGATTGCGGGAGAAGGTGGATGGTCCCGAGGTAACAGAGGGGAGGCCAAGATGGCCTATTATTCCGCCTAGATCCTACTCCCCGCCTTTACCAAAGAGGAACAGGGTCAAGCCCAGTGGGAGAGGGGCGAGGGGGCCGGGCCGGCACCAAAGGAGTCCATGCCAGTACCACCTGCACCTGCGCCAAGCCCTCAGGGTAGTGGAGGGCCTAGTATGTCAATGCTTACCGGGTCACCAGTGGGCCAGGCCCTTGTCTCAGGGGTACCTCTGGGCAAGGGTCCATTAGGTGCCACACCTGAGAAGCCAGATTTAGCGTCCAACCTAGCGGCAGCATTACCTTGGCTAGAGAAGATGGGTCAATGGTCTCACGCCGCAGGGACCTCCAGCGGCGGTGGCGATGCAGTTGAAAGGGCCAAACAAATAATGGCTGAACTGGGAAAAAAGAGGCCAGATGAGGTCATTACCAGTGGGGGATGCAACACCAGTTGTTGCGGTTCCGAGCACTGATGGCGAAGGCGTGTTGGCAATAGTAAGCACACCAAAGGACAATGGAGCACAAAAGACGGTTGATGCAGTGGCACCAGCAGGTATGAGTAAGACGATGCCTCCTTTAGGCTTGGGGGGGGAAACATCGACTTACCTTTACAACGAATTCTGAATCACGACGAATCTCAAACAACGAAGATTCCAGCCACGAAGACCTGAACCACGACTTTCTAAAAAAAAGAAGACCGAGTCTCTCATCCTACTGCTTCCGGGCATTCAAAGACAGAGGAAGACAGTCACGTCATCCTACATTTGCCAGCAAAGCAATATTTCAAAGAAACTGATTCGTCACGTCAGTCATCTAAATTCCGCAGGTTAAACTGACACACTCTATGGCACTGGCTAAAAGTACCGGCACCTCAACACATTGCTGCAAACAGGAAGGCGGTTAATCAGGAATTCACAAAGCACCCACCCACTAGGAATCGGAAGTGTTGACTCAAAGGCTGGCGGACTATATGGAGTGTGAGCAAGCAGTATGATCACGACATGCTTTGGTCGTGGGAACAGCGTGTTTAAGAATTCACAGTTTTTGAAAAGGTAGGCGGGATTAATTAAGAAAAATTGATAAATGTTATGCATTTTGGAAATTTGTGGAAATGCATGGTTAATATTTGAAATAATTTATTATAGTGAATAATGCAGACAGCTACGAAAAAAAAATGAAGGAATGTTAATATTGTGTCTCCTTGCAAAAATAATTGACATTTTAAAGTACGTCCATGAAATGAAAAGTATGGCTTAAATAGAAAAAAATGTAAATAAAGATAAAATAAAATATATTGTGGAAGACTTGTTATTACAATACTGCCATCTAATGGACAGTCACGAGGTGAAACTTTTCGTGGTTTAGCAAGACGTTGTAAAAAGAGTCGTGGTTTAGCAAAGATCGTTGTTTAGCCTTCGTGGTTAAGGTACTCGTGGTTAAGGGAGTAGTTGTTTAGTCATACAACCGCTTGGGGGAGAACAGTTGGGGGGACATTTATCCCAGGAGACCAGAGAGAAGATCTGGAAGGGGTCATATGTCAGCATTTTTTCCCTGCTGATAGATGAGGCAGAAAGGGAGGAGGCTAGGAAAAACAAGGAATGGACACACCACAAAGAGTGTGTAAACATAATTTTGTAATACAGGGTAGAGGAGAACTTGGCCAATTGGATTCAAGGTTTCACTATATACATGGCAGTCATGTTAGAGAGCTTCCCAGAGGTTGGGTCTGAAATGGCATGTTACCAGAATAGGATCACCGTCGCTCAAGCAACTAAGGGGGGCGATGGGTGGAAGGAATATGACAAGGATTTCAGAAGGGCGATGGCGCAGGACCCATCACTGGGCTGGAACCTGACCGATATGTTTATTCATTTGAAGCATTTAGTCCAAGGCCCGTCAGATAACATGCGGACGCAGACACCAGAAAGCGGGTGTTTTCAGCCCTTTAGAGCAGGTCAAAACCGGTAACGCGGGGGGCGCCCCGGGTAAAGCCGGGGGCACGGGGAGAAAAGGTGTCTGTTTTGACTACAACAAGAGAAACTGCAGTAGAGCACCAGGTACATGTAGGTTCAATCCTAACAACACATGATAAAGATGGGATCGAGTGCAGTGCAAAAATCAAAAGATGTGTGAGTTAAAAACAAGGGGTAAAAGGATCAATAGGCGAAAAACTCTAATGTAATTTGTCCTTTCCCTCAAACAAACAAGAACAATGCAGAGGAAGCAGTCTAAACATATAACTGCATTTACAAGGCCAACATGTTTCAGCCGGTAGGGACAAGATCCCATGGCTTTCTTCAGGGCCAGAGTTCTAAGCATTAGCTACTGCATACATAAAGTGAACGTAACGACAATCTGTAAAGGATATACATAAATAGTCCAAAATCGTGTTCCTCTGTACCAAACGGTGTCTCTTACATCTGAATAGTACAGGGAGTTTACCTCACCTTTCCTGGAACCCAGCTCAGGAAAAAGGAGGCCCCGCTCTGTCCGGCGTTGTCTCATCACAGGACCCGAGCTTTGTGGAAGGCCTTCCACAAAGCTCGGGTAAATGCAGTTATATGTTTAGACTGCTTCCTCTGCATTGTTCTTGTTTGTTTGAGGGAAAGGACAAATTACATTAGAGTTTTTGCCTATTGATCCTTTTACCCCTTGTTTTTAACTCACACATCTTTTTATTTTTGCACTGCACTCGATCCCATCTTTATCATGTGTTCATGGGTACCTTAGCGATTGATGGTGCGACCCAATTGAGTAAAGGCGATGGATGGGTCTCATTGATCAAGAGACATACCACCCCATTTTTGGATGACCAAATGAGAACACTTGATCTACGTACCTATTTGATGGGAATTCAACACATCTCTGTACGGGTCTTACCAACAATCTCAGTAGGTCCTTCGACAGGTTTGTCCTGGCACACATTTTGATATAGAGACTTTTGTAGCTCTATTAGCGCCTAACTCACTTATGTAGGAGTTTTGCAGCAGCTCGGAGTACTTGAAGCTCCGTTATAGACCCCCGGTTCTTTTGTTGTTAGGATTACAGTTAGGGGGATACGAACTGGGCAGGTCTTTAAATTTCCCTCAGACCCTCCTTCAATTGTTTGTGTTTTACATGTAGGTTCAAGCCCTCCTGTGCTTTCTGTAGTAACACGTCCCACCCTGAGTCCAGGTGTTTCAAAAAATCAAGGGAGAAAGGGTTCAAGAAGCAGGAATGAGGAGGCACAACTAGAGAAGGCAAGATCCCTTGTTAACGTCAGCGCCATGATCCCCTGGCTAAACATATAGAACTGCCCCGAAGCTGCTAGGACTATCAGGGAGGGGTTTGTGGAAGGTTTCAGGATCCCAGCGCAAGACTATAATGGGGTGGCACACTGTAGAAACCATCTTTCGGTTAGGCCCAATGAGTACATAGCAGACCAAAAAATTCAGAAAGAGGTAAAACTGATTAGAGTGGCAGGCCCCTTTGATAACGTCCCAATGGAGAGGTGTGGTGCCGCGGCCAGGGCGACTGACGCTGGAATCTGGGGATCACGGTTCGATCTCTGGCGCCGGCGGCAGATTAGTTCAGCACCATGTGACTCTGGGCAATAGCTTGCTTAATCTTGATGACGGCCCCCAGCGCCTTGGGCCCCTTACAGTTGATTGTTCGCGCTTTACAAATGTGGATTATTATTATTATTATTTGTATGCTCACCATTGGGGTGGTCCCAAAGAAAGCACAAGGTGAACTCCGACTAATCCATAATCTTTCAGCACTAAGAGGTAATTCTGTGAACGATGCAATTTCAGATGCAGTGTGTAGTGTAAAATATGCATCTTTTGATCAGGCGGTAGATATGCTCAGGTCCCTAGGGCAGGGGGCATTATTGGCCAAATCTGTAATTGAGTCCGCTTTCAGACTGCTGCCATTTCACCCTTTAGATTTTCACCTGCTGGGTTTTCAATTCCAAGGGAAGTATTACGTGGGCAAGTGCATGCCAATGGGGTGCTCTGTGTCCTGTTCATATTTCGAAACATTTAGCTCCTTTTTGGAGTGGGTGTTCTGGCAGGACACGGGCCATCAATGGGTGATATATTACCTCAATGGTTTTCTTTTCTTGGGCGTCCCCGGGCTCAGGGGAATGCAGGACACCATTGTCGAAGTTTTGCACCCTCATGCGTGATTTTGGCGTGCCATTAGCACCAGGGAAGACAGTGGATCCGAGCACACAGATTGAATTCCTGGGAATTGAGCTGGATTCTGTACAGGGGGTGTCGAGGCTACCGAAAGAAAAAGTGAGGGTAGCTTTGCAACACTGCCTAGACAAGGAAAAAGTTACGTTGCACCAATTGCTGCAAGTGGTGGGGCAGTTGAATTTTGCATTACGGATTATCCGAATGGCACGCCCTTTTTCCGCACCATTGCTCAGGCCATGTCAGGTCTCGGAGAGAAACATCACCACACCAGACTATCCGGTGAGGTCAAGCAGGACATGCTCATTTGATAGGCATTCCTGCACGATTTCAATGGTAGGGTGGTCTGGCCCAGATCGCCCAGGTCCAGCCCGGAGTTGGGCCTGATGACTGACGCAGCAGAAAGCGAAGGTTTTGGTGCGATTTTGGGGTCCGAGTGGGTGGCACAGCGCTGGCAGGGTTGGTGGAGGGACTCTTTGCTCACAGGCAACATAAGCTTCCTTGAGCTCTTTCCCATCCTGGTGGCGCTGTCCATATGGCCCGAACAGCTGAGAAACCAGTCTGTAATGAAAACGTTCAGCTTGGATTGGGGAACATGGCGGCAGGCTGACGCCGGTCGCAGGAGCTCAGTGAGGCGGCGCAGGAAAATGATTTCAAAAACAGAAAGGGTAAGAAATAACATTAAGAGCTTGATACAAAGGGGGTCAGGGGTATTGTTATCAGAGGATGATAAAATCAGAGAGGAGGCAAGGTCTTTCATGCAGGGTCTATATCAAGATGATACCATTCATAGACCAGGTGAAGTTAGGGCCTGGTTAGATAGTAGAGATCTACCCCAATTGTCCGAATCTGATAAGGGTTTTCTAGCTTCCGACATATCGGAAGGGGAGATCAGAGACCAGTTGAGGAAAATGAGTAGGGGCAAAGCCGCCAGCCCTGACGGTTTACCAATTGAAGTCTATTCTAGACTTTTAGAGAAGGTGGTGCCGATATTGAAAAAACCTTTGAATAAAATATTTATACAAGGCAAAAGTATTCCTCCATCCTGGTTGGAAGCAACGGTATCATTAATACACAAAACAAAATAAAGAGCCTTAAAAAATTGAATCATATAGGCCGATCTCACTTTTAAATTTGGATTTGAAAATCTTTTCAGGGATATTGGCCACTAGGATGGCCAAAATCATTAAAACAATTATACACCCGGACCAGAGAGGGTTCATACCAGGGAGGCAGCTTAATGAGCTTACCTTTCAGGTGATTGGCGCAATCGATCTTGCGGAGGAGAGGAAGTTGCCACTTACCATCATTGCAATCGACCCCACTAAGGCGTTCGATCAGGTTAACTTGGAGTACTTATCGGAGACCATGAATAAATTTGCCTTCCAATTAAATTTCATATGAGCCGTTAAAACTTTGTATTGGAATCCCAGGGCGAAAGTTTTAAGTCAATGGTGCCCTTACGGGGTGGTTTAGCATATTTAGAGGCACCAGGCAGGGTTGTCCCCTGTCCCCTCTATTGCTTAATGTCTACTTTGAACCCCTCGTGTGTGCACTCAGAATGGATCATTGCATTTTACCTTTCAAATTGGCGGACTTGGAGTTTAAAACAGCCCTATATGCAGATGATCTTCTTCTTTACACCTCAAACCATATTGACGTAATCCCACGGTTATTTGAATTAGCTGAGGAATTTGGTAAAATATCTGGATACATGATTAACAAAGAAAAAACTGAGGTAATGGGGTGGAATAATGCAGATATCATACAGGGAGCCAAAGATCAGATGAGATATCTAGGGATTTATATAACCGAGAAATTGATGGATATACAAAAGATTAGTTGGCAGAAGGTATCAGAGGAAGTTTGTAAGCTATTACAAAAATGGGGGAGCTTGCCATTGAATATTTATGGGAGAGTTAATCTTGTAAAGATGACGATCCTACAGAGAATAACCTTCCTGTTCAACACAATTCCATTACCCTTTAACTCTAAAGATATTGCCAGTCTTCAAGGGAAGATTGGTTCTTTCATATGGGCAACAAAAACACCCAGGATAGCGTGGAAGAAGTTAAGGAGAGGTTTGAAGATTGGAGGTTTAGTCTTACCTGACCTACTTTCCTATTGTTCTGCCTTCCATTTTAAGAACTTTAGAAAGTTGGCAAATGAACTAGATTCTTCTGCGCAGGGCATGCTATTTAGGGCAATGTTATATGATCTACCGCAAGGACAGGAATTCTTTCTTTATAAGTTTGGGGAAGGTCCGCCTTAAGACACTGCTGACTGCTCTTAAAAATTGGGGACATATTAGAAGAATACTGGGGATATCATATTACACCATACAGGCCCGATTTGGGATTCCCCCGGAACCCCTGATTGTCTGTTAGACCAACTGTCTCAGCCGGTTAAATTAGCAGGTATCAGGCTGTGGAGGGACTTATTTAAAGGCTCACAGCTTATGAGCTAGGAGTCCCTCTCCAATTTGACAAATGGGACTTTAACGGGATTTAAGTTCTATCAGCTCTCTGCTTGGTGGGCAACACAGTTATGGGATAAAAATGAAGAAGACCGTATGCCTTCTGATTCTATCTCTAGAGTGGGCTTATGGAAGCGGGAGGTCTCCTTCTGGTATAAAGCTTTTATAGAAGCAGGGGCCTGTTTGGATTCCGAGTTGGAGAATCTTTGGGGTACTGTTCTAACAGAAAACCGGGAGGAAATTCGGAAAATTTGGTGCGATTCTTACACCATGTCTCAGACAGTGATTAAACCAGCGAATCTCAGAAGGAACCACCTGTATACCACTTATAGAGTGTATTAGACGGCGGAGAAATTATCCAAGATGAGCACAAGGTTATACTATTGCCCCAGATGTAAAGATCAGGCTGTAGACGATCAACATATGTTCATGTGGTGTCCAAACATTGCTTTATACTGGGCTGGGGTATGTGGTTTCCTGGAGGAGGTTCTACTAAGACCAATTGAACTTACCACTACTCTGGGTTTTTTTGGACTCTCATCGAATTACTGTATAAGTACCCCCGCTTCAAAATTGCTGTTTTATGTAATAGTTATCGCCAGGAGGGAAATCTGCAAGGCATGGAAATCGAAGGCCCCTCCCATATTTACAGACTGTCTTAAAAATATTATCATGACGAGTCAGTCCGATATAGCCTGCGATGAATCTAGTTGTAATAAGGTCTGAGCAGCCTTGGAGACCTGGAGGATAAAATATTACCAGTCCTATGATTATGCCAGAGGTTTGTTGTCCGGGAATCCCTAGTAACTTGCCTCTCGTTTAGTCAAGAGAACGGGGGTGGGACCAGAAGGCATCCCTACCTCTGGGGGAACTCTGTTTGCCGGGCACAGATATACCCAGGGCGGCCATCGATTCTGTTTGTGTGGAAGGCACGGAGGGATCCCATCTAGAGTTTATCAGGTCTGATGGCATGTATGAGGACAAAAAAAAAAAGAGAAACCAGTCTGTAATAATCTGGTCTGACAACATGGCTGTGGTGGAGTGCATCAATAACCAGACTACGAAATGCAGTGTCATGCTGCATTTGTTGAAGGAGTGTGTTTTACAGTGTATGAAATTGAATGTAATTTTCAAAGCCAAGCACGTGCCAGATATATTGAACCATGCAGCTGACGCATTGTCTCTTTTTAAAATGCAGGCATTCAGGTTGCACGTCCCAGAAGCAGCTGTACACCCAACACCTTTCCCAGAACAGCTCTGGCAACTTGGTGCCCCCAACTATCGAACCTCGTGGTAGCTAGCCTAGCGCCCAGGACCAGGAGTACTTACGAAGGGGAGTTTGAGTCTTTTTGTCACTTTTTGGGGGAAACTTGGGAGCAAAAGTGGCTGGAGCCTGGGTCGGGGGTAACATATCTTGCTTTCATGAGGGAGCAGGGGCGCACTGTAGCGGGGGCCAGGCGAAATATCACAGCAATATCAATCTTCGCAAAAATAAAAGGGGCGGGAGATCCCACTAGGAATTTTGTGGTGCGTCAGCCCGATGTTCGCAGACCAGTAGGGCTGGAAACTTTAGCTAGTCTAATGGTAGACCTGCCGTGGGTTTGCGAATCCGCAAGTGATGTGGTGTTGTTTCAAGCAGCATTTTGCCTCACATTCTATGGCGCCTTTAGGTTTGGAGAATTAGTACCAAAGAACAAAAGGGATTGGCAGGGTGGCCTACAGATAGAACGGGTAAGCCTAGGCAGGGACTCCCTGCTGATTTCCTTACACCGGTCCAAAACTGATCAGGCAACCAGGGGGGAGAGCATAGTGCTACACAGGGCAGGGAATCATACATGCTGCCCCGTTGCCAGACTGGAGGCCTTTATGGCACAACGGGCGCTGGTCATTGGTGGGCCTCTCTTGATACATAGGGATGGGGCACCCCTCGCTATATTTCAATTCAAGAGAGTAATGGTTCTGGCCAGGCAAGATGCCGGGCTGGATGCAGCTAACTTTGGGACCCATTCGTTGAGAATTGGGGCAGCCACGGGAGCAGTGGCCAGGGGGCTGAGGGAATACAAAGTCAAGAGGATAGGTAGGTGGTCCTCTAACTGTTATAAGAGATATGTGCGGCTGCACATGCTTTAGTGTGTTTGTGGAGAATAGTCATGTCAATTGCAAATTTCCTTCACCCTTTGACTCGGAGAGGAGGTGACATTAGTACACTGTTACAGGGTACTACGTACAGTTGGGTATGTTTAGCAGGCATGACAGTGACGGTGCACTTACCTATCTTATTTTCACAATTACTTGCAGTTTCTTCCACCTGTGACTCAGGGGAGAAATCTACTTCAGCCCCCAACCATGCGAGGACAAGGGCACTGGGTAAACCGGGGGGATGACAAAGGTGATGGGGCAAATGCACTCCTGGCCTCAGGAACAGTGATAAATTTGGGTTGTGGGGCATTCATATGTCCGCCGTTTAAAAGCTTTCCTTTCAGAGGCCTACGAGGCCAGGACATTTCAGTTAGGAATAAAGATGGTGTTCATTGGACAGGAAGGCCTGCGCATGGGGCAATTCAGGGAGCTGGTGAACCGCGCATTAAAAGAAAGGAGGGGACCACCAGCGACCTGGATTTTCCACTTAGGGGTCACAACTTTGCTCAACTGGGGAGGAGAGTACTAGTGGATGACCTGCTCACCGAGGTAGGGTGGATGTTAAGGAAGTGCCCAGAGTCAATGATCGTCTGGTCCCACATGATCCCTAGGTTCCACCTGAGAGGTGGGGAGTCAGTGAGAGCGTTGATTCACGCAGTAAATTGAATCAACAACAAGTTCGATAAACTATTCAGGACTCCGAAATTGAGGTCAATAGGGCATAGGTACATCAGGGGGGATCAGTTTTTTCTGCAAGACGGGCTTCACCTCTCATACAGAGGGAATCAGGCCTTTATGGAAGAGATCTTAGCCTGGGTGGAGAGTATTATAGGACACAGAACATGGCCTGCCTAGAGGGCTGAGGAGGAGGTCAGATAGTCGGGCAACTACGCTGGCCTGTGGCGGTAAGGTCATGATTGGTAACCATAGTCTTCGGTTCTTAGCACCATGTAACTCCAGGGGCAGTGACAGCTGGTAAGCAGGCTGTCGGGGTGCGGGTGCTGGGGGAGTCATTTCTTTCCAGTGGGCCTGTGCACGCTGGCGCATCAGGGCGCCAGTATGTAGAAGTCTGCACCCCTGTGATGGAATTTAAGTCTTAGGGTGTAGGGGGGAGCCCGGGGAAAATCTCCGTCCGATAAGCTGTACCCCCTGTTCAACCTTTACTCCAGTAGAGTATTTGTAGTTTACTGGGGATCTGGGAGCTGCCAGTCATTGACCTTGCCGTAGGCTATAGAGGGAACACGCAGAAAGTGAATATATGCATTGTTAGATTTACGGTAGGAGTGTCTTGTGTATTAGAATTTGTTAAGGTTAGCCACATGACAGCATTTTGTCTATCAATGTATCTGTACTTTCTGCGTAAAACTTTGTACATAAATGTTAATAACAAATGTTTTTTAATACTGTAATAAATATGGCCGAGGGTTACACCCCCCCCCAATCCAAAAACCTGGTGTTTGTCACAATAATTGCTCTAGGGGAGGGAGTTGTGGGCCTTTCTCATAGCTGTGGTGGGTCTAGTAGAAAAGGGGGCATAAGTAAGTGCCAGGCCATGATTCCAGATGACCGGATCCACAGTGCTCTGGAACGAAAAAAAGCTCTTTTCACGAGGAGCAAACTGAAAATATTAACCGAAGCGACTGCAATCCTCTCAGTTTGACTTGTAAAAACAGCAGGATGCCTTAGGAAATGTTTTGACAACAGAACGAAAAAAGAATCTGTGCGAACAGAGAGAAAAAGCAAAGAGACAAATCCCGCTCTGAAAATACAGCCTGGGCCTCAGGACAGCAAGGCCTTGGATGTTGAGAGCTGAAATGACGGCAGCAGCACAGAGATCAAAACGAGGCTTGTTCATTTCCTTGTGCTGTTAGTGCAGGCAGGCGAAAGGTGAAATGAGGCACGCAGCTGTTACCCACATTGTGCGTTGGAAATAAGATGAAGGGCATTTGTAGATCCGTGAAAAGAAAAAATAGGCATTTCCTACAGACAAATAGTTGTACATCTTTAAGGACCATAATTTTTAGGCTCTCTGTAGCTTTATTATTTACATTTTTACCTGACAGGAACTAGAAGTCCAGCATCCTGCTTTCACAGACCTATAATTTCAAGGGTTTGAGAGCCCGTACATCTATAATATCTGTCAAAGTCTGGATTTTGAAATAAACAGGACAGCAGCAAAACACTCAAGGTTTGTGACAACAGGTCAAGATACATTGAGGGCCTGTAGCAGCACGTCAGCAGTTAAGACAGTAACAGGTGTGCAACAGCACGAAAAAATATAGGGAAGTATGTATTATCTCGAATAAAGGACACCCCCCCCCCCCCACGCCCCCCACATGTAAGAAGGATACTTCAAGTCACCTTGGAGTTCTTCACTTTTTTAAAGGTAATCGTCAATTAAGACAGTACAATATATAGTTGTAGAACTCCTTGGTCAATTGCACTATCCCAATGACGTATGACTGAAGATAGCTTAGTCCATATATAGAACTCTACAATAGGTATTATTATATATTCACACCTTCTTAGGAGACGTTTGGCAATAAATCTCAGGTTATAAACATGGATGTCGATTCCCCAAAAAGTCTGGGGTAGTGAAAGTGACATAACCCAGCATTTGACATCGATGACATCACAGGAAGTGACATCCTATGAGCTTTCACCCTCAATCCCAGAAAGTGATGCCACATGACCTTGCTCCAATGGCATCACAATAATTGATGTCACTGAATCCTAATGTGTCACACAAAGAGAAAATATATTGAAATTTACCAGCAAGAATAACAAAAAAAGAGATATTTATACACGGGTATTTATACATGTGAACGGCATATTGAATAATAACTAAATTATTGGCTTGAATTACTACTTCTCATTATTAACACGTTTTGATTCATGAACACTTGAAAGAAATATCACTCCTGAGAAACATTTTGCTTCTACCCGCTAAAGCGTACAACATAAAGCAATGGGTCAGCTCACTTTATCCATTTGTTGCCTTGAGTGTCAGGATTTTGCCAAATGTCAGGGATTGGTGGGCCAATATTTTACTTTTGCAATGCTTTTTATCTTTCAATTATTTATGCTTTTATATTTTTGTAAATCTTGTTTGTTTAATCTAAGTCTTCAGGTTACAGTAATTATGATACTACCTTTTCTCTTCGTGCCAATAAGCATGATATTTCCCTCCAACAGTCATTACAACTAAATTGAGTTCCTATGCTTATTCTATTCAAATTGTATGCAATTGTTTTTTTCATTAAAAAGTATTATTTCAAGCTTTCTTTGTATTTTTGTTGCATAGCTGTGCAATAACTAAAATCAAATATCTCACAAGGTTGTCAAGGCCAATGCTATTGGCTTTGCCAAGGCTTGATTTCTTTGTAGTTTTGTGGCATAGCTGTGCAATAGTAAAAACAAACATCTCACCAGCTTGTCAAGACCAACGCTATTGGCTTTGTGAAAAATTGTTTTTCATGTTTTCACAATAATGAAGCATGGCAGCAAGTTTTGAAATGTGCTTTTTTCGTTTGTTTCATTTTATGTTTTATTGGCTAGTGCTGCATCATTGAATGATTTGTTATACCAAATAGAAAGTGTAATGTGTAAGTGTGTGCTGTCTGAAGTAAACAGTGCTCATCACAGCACTGTTTGGTTTCTGTTCTTGCAGTGTTTAATTTGTAAAATTAAATGAATACATTAAAAATAAGTGCCAATGTCAAATATCTTATAGAAAGTTGCCACCACATCCACCACTGGCATAGCCCTATTCCACCACTGGTACAGACAACTTTGAACACTGGCTTTGCCTCGGCTCAGTTTGTAAAACAACCACTGCATTAACTCTGTTTCACTCTGAAAACACTCACTTTGTTATGGTGTGTGGAACTGGATAAATGGGAAAGTACGGCTTACTATCGGCTCTGATGGGTTTGCTGCCTTTGTTTCTTTATGCTACTTTTTAAATGGAGCCTTAATACTTGTTGGAAAACAATAGGCAAGTTTTTTTTATTGCTTTATTTTAGATATCTCCCTCCTACAACTGCTTGTGAGTTGTGATTCAATATTTAGTCAATGGGGAAAATAGTTTTTCCCACCATCTCCCACTTTTTTGTTTCAAAATGTAAGGATGTATGCATCAAGGTTGTCAAAAATTAAGTTGTCTAGTCTTTACTGTACCGCCTTCTGATTTTATCTACCACACACACTCCTGCCCATTTATTTCACCCTTGCACCTTCTTTTTCATGCCTGCTTTCTCCTGTTGTCACTGTTCTTCTGTCTTTCGCTTCCTCCTTCATCCCTCGTCGATTCTCTCCCTTGCCCTAGGTCAAAGCCTATTGATGGAAAATAGGTCTGTCTCCAAAAATTAGTGTCAGTAGGACCCACCAGCAACCACTGGCTCAAATTAAGTAACAGGCATACATGTACAATAGTAATATAATACCGGCCACTGATAACCCTCCATCAAAAAATTGTTGTCAAGAGATTTTCATTTTTGATTTGTGATTTTGGATCAATCATTAGAGAAGTAATTTTGCTTGAGTCGACATTGCTGATCCAGGCCTAATTTTTTTGGATAACATTTTTAAAAATGGCGAATGTGTTGCAGTGATGATGTAATATTTCAGGATCGGTACAAAAGGGGGTGGTGATGGACGGAGCATCTGAATCAATCAAACACTCACACCCAGTCAAAAGATCCGGTTTAATCCATCACCGTTCTTTAGCTCACTCGGCCACCCCAGTTCAGACATGGCTATATGCAAATCAGTCTGACCCTGTGCCTCATGGGAACAGTCCAGCACCGCTTTTGGCCGCCATAAGTGTGGCAGGGTATGCTCAGACGTGAGTCCCTTGCTCACTTTGCCACTGGATTCAGGCAAGCCGGGCTGAAGACGGCTGGAGTGGCAGAAACCGGTCTTCGGAAGCTTGTTTCCAGTCCAGGGAAGACATGGCTTGGCAGTTCGGGCTGGACTGTTCCCATGAGGCACAGGGTCAGACTGATTTGCATATAGCCATGTCTAACCTGGGGTGGCAGAGTGGGCTAAAGAACGGTGATGGATTAAACCCAGATCTTTTGACTGGGTGTGAGTGTTTGATTGATTCAGATGCTCCGTCCATCACCACCCCCTTTTGTACCGTAATATTTCCGGAAGCATCAATCCTATATACTTCATTTTGGTGCAAAAACATGTTTTGTGGGCTAAGTAGTCTTATAGGGACAGAAAATAATTCCTCAACGCAGACTTCTGCCATTTTCCAAAATGGCAGCTATAATAGAGGAAGATGAGACATATATAGAAAAAAAACAAATAATAATGGCTTTTAATCCTTTCATTTATACACCAAACAAGGTTTATGATCTGAATATGAAAACAAAATAATGTTTATCATTCCTGTTTTAGACACAATGTTATAGTTCGCTTTATTTTTTTGTTTCAGCAATCACTTGTGGTACATGTGCAGAATGTTGAACAGTCAAGCAGAGCATATCGACAAGGACATCTTTTTGAAGGTTTTGCAAGTACATGTACGTGTAAGTTCTGTGGTAGAGTCCTTAGATATTTCATAGGTTTTAGCCCCCGTCAATATCTTTTAATGTGTCCACGCACAGAAAATGAAGGTCGCTTAGCAAATAGAAAAGATTTAATGGTAAACTAGCTGCCATTGAGCAACATATTTACTTTTACCTGTCTGAACAATAATTCTCTTGTCTGTGATCTCTGAATTGTCTGTTCCAGGTTCATATCTGGAGCCACAGCATTGCAACTTCCCTCTGCCTTTCACCACAAAATGTCTTTGAATTAATTTTCTGTAAAGGCATGGTTTTTCCATCTCTAGCTTTTTCACTATTTCCAAATACCAGGACCCATATCTCAGGTAGTCTATGCAACCAAATTCACAAAACACGGTAATCAGTGATTACGCAGTCTTCACATGCAGCTCCCAATCATCGTTCCTATCAGCATGTACATAATTTTTCACTAGAGCTACCATGTGTAAAACATTTCCCCAGTGATGGATTTTTCTTCACCTGCTTTGACAAACTCTGCAAACTTGGTTTTGATTTTGAACTGAGTGTATTAAACATTGCCTGGCAATGCATTATGTTTTTGAATGGAGTGCACCCTGTGCCTTGTTAACTTCTAAGATAAGAGATGCAAATCCTAAGTTGTCATTCTTGTTCCAGACAGCATTCCAACAGAATGTCTCTATAGTCTCAGATTTGATGAGCATACCTTGTAACAAACAAAACATAATTAGTTCCACTCACACTGACTGGACAGTTTTGCTTCCAAAGATTTCAGCCTCAATAAGTGCATTGTCTATGCCATAATCACTGAGATAACTTCCTGCACAACTTGTGTTATGTGGAATATGCCCATCATTGGATAAAGATCATCTAATTCTACTGGATTGCTCATAGAAATATCAGCAACAATACAGAAAAAAAACCTTCATCGCAGAAAATAAGCATGATAAGCTGCACTTCAAGCTGAGCATGCACATTTTGGAAACTTTTTAGAGCTGTCTATACTGTTGCATAGTTTGTAACTGGAGATAGTAATACTTGTAAAAACCCAACTTTCTTCAGTGGGACAGTATTCGGGGAGATCAGAGCATGAATTTCAGCCCACAGAGGAATTGGCTTTTCTTCATCCTTCAGTCCACGCTAAATAAGCGATCTGATAAATTCAGTTAAATCAGCTTGCGGACTGCAGCATCGAGTAGAAGAAGATCCATGTCCTCAGCCACTTTGACATTTTCTGTTAGACTGGGACGTGTTAAAGGTTTGTAGTGATTTTGCACACAGTGTCAAGGCAGTTGTGTTATAAGTTTGCAGCTTCATTTGTTTATGTCTACAGCTGACCACCCAATTGGATTGGGTGGTAAAATACCGAATCTGAAAGGCCTTTGGTACTCAGAAGAGTCCCACCTACATCTGGAAGTTACCGAATCGGTAAATATACCGATTCGGTATTTTACCGATTCGGTAAATTTACCTATTAAGTAAATTTACTGAATCGGTAAAATTGGCCCCCTACATCCCAAAAACCCATTTACCGGTCGGTAACGGCCGAAATCGGTCGTTACCGGCCAGTAAATGGCCACCTACATCGGGCCCTCAATCTTTTGTGAACTTCGTCTTGCTGCATTTCTGCAGCATCTCAAACTCTCTTCTGTCCAGCCGCAGTTGATGTTATCTTTTCTATTTGATTAGTTTGGCATATGACACATTTGTTTTTGTCCTCAGATTTTGAAGTTAGGACACTCTGTCAGGAGGTACAGATCTCTGCTACCAACTGCTTTACACAAGTTAACGAATTTTAATCACCAGAAAACCTGAAACAAAAACATTAAAATAAATAACAATATGATGGCTAAAATACATCATTATTGATCCGCCATTTTGGAAAATGGCAGAAGGGTCTCTCTGAGGAGTTAGTTTCTGACTCTATAAGACTACTTGACCCCCAAACCTATGTTCTGATACCAAAATGTAGCATTTAGGACTCATGGTTTGAAAAATATTACATCATCACTGCAACATATCCGTCATTTTTAAAAATGTCATTCAGAAAAAGTAGCCTGGATTAGCAATGTCTACCCAAGCTAAATTACGTATCTAATGATCCAAAAACACAAATCAAAAATGAAAATCGCTGGTCAGCATTTTTTTACAAGGGAATATCAAGGGGCTCAGCATATTGACGCAGACATCTTAGTTGATCCTTATGCACAAGATTGCCAAACAGTACATGGGTAGCAGGAGTGGGGTGTATAAGCAGGCATAAGGCAGGGGTTAAGCATGTCATGTTCGCTGAAGAAGATGGGCTGTGCACACAATACCTAATACCCTACCGAGGAGACCAAAGAACTATTAAAAGGCTTAACATACTACCATTCAGGGTGCCATGTGGTATGAACAAGCAAGCAATGAGCAATGTACAGTGAGCTGCCGGTACGTCCTGCTGTGCAGTTATCAGTGTTCACTGGCCTGTGAGAGATGCACAACATGCAGTGCACAATGAAAATAATGCTGTGAGCAATAAGTGGTCAGGGATGTGGAAATCATGCGGCCAGACATCCTAGAAATATTGTTTGGGGTCAAGGACAACACGTTTTCATAGTTATTTTGTCCTTGAGACATTAAGCCAAAACCCCTGCAGCACTGGCCCTTTGGCTGCCAGATTATAGTACCATGTTATGAACCAGGGAGGGGCATTGTCTGTTGAACTTGTTTGTTAATAAACACCTTTATTATTAGGCTTTAATCCTGTCCTAGGATGCTTGTTTCTGGTCCAGGGAGGACCTGGCTTGGCATTACGGGCTGGACTGTTCCCATGAGGCACAGGGTCAAGACTGATTTGGGTATGGCCAGGTCTAAACTGGGGTGGCATGGTGAGCAAAAGAATGATGGATTTAACCAAGATCTCTCGACTGGGGGTGAATGTTTTGATTTGTTCTGCATTCCGTCCATCAATTGTGTGTCTTTTGCTTTCTCGCCCTTAAGTGCACCAGCTATGCCCAGACGTGGGTCCTGGGCTCACTGTGCCACTGGAATCAAGCTATCCTGGCTGAAGAGGGGTGAAACCCCGAAACCTGTCCTAGGATCCTTGTTTCTGGTCGAGGGAGGACCTGGCTTGGCAGTTCGAGGTGGGCTGTTCCCATGAGGCACAGGGTCAAGACTGATTTGCATATGGCCAGGCCTAAACCGGGGTGGCATGGCGAGTAAAACAATGATGGATTTAACCCAGATCTCTCGACTGAGAATAAATGTTTTGATTTGTTCTGCATTCCGTCCATCAATTGTGTGTCTTTTGCTTTCTCGCCCTAAGTACACCAGTTATGCCCAGACGTGGGTCCTGTGCTCACTGTGCCACTGGAATAAAGCTATCCTGGCTGAAGAGGGGTGAAACCCCGAAACCTGTCCTAGGATGCTTGTTTCCGGTCAAGGGAGGACCTGGCTTGGCAGTTGGGACTGGACTGTACCCATGAGGCACAGGATCAAGACTGATTTGCATATGGCCAGGTCTAAACTGGAGTGGCATGGTGAGAAAAAGAATGATGGATTTAACCCAGATCTCTTGACTGGGGAAGAATGTTTTAATTTGTTCTGCATTCTGTCCATCAATTGTGTGTCTTTTGCTTTCTCACCCTAAGTGCGCCAGTTATGCCCAGACGTGGGCCCTGGGCTCACTGTGCCACTGGAATCAAGCTATCCTGGCTGAAGAGGGGTAAAACCCCGAAACCTGTCCTAGGATGCTTGTTTCGGGTCCAGGGAGGACCTGGCTTGGCAGTTCGGGGTGGGCTGTTCCCATGAGGCACAGGGTCAAGACTGATTTGCATATGGCCAGGCCTAAACTGGGGTGGCATGGCGAGTAAAACAATGATGGATTTAACCCAGATCTCTCGACTGAAAATAAATGTTTTGATTTGTTCTGCATTCCGTCCATCAATTGTGTGTCTTTTGCTTTCTCGCCCTAAGTACGCCAGTTATGCCCAGACGTGGGTCCTGGGCTCACTGTGCCACTGGAATAAAGCTATCCTGGCTGAAGAGGGGTGAAACCCCGAAACCTGTCCTAGGATGCTTGTTTCCGGTCAAGGGAGGACCTGGCTTGGGAGTTGGGGCTGGACTGTACCCATGAGCCACAGGATCAAGACTGATTTGCATATGGCCAGGTCTAAACTGGGGTGGCATGGTGGGCAAAAGAATGATGGATTTAACCCAGATCTCTTGACTGGGGGTGAATGTTTTGATTTGTTCTGCATTCTGTCCATCAATTGTGAGTCTTTTGCTTCCTCGCTCTAAGTGCGCCAGTTATGCCCAGACATGGGTCCTGGGCTCACTGTGCCACTGGAATCAAGCTATCCTGGCGGAAGAGGGGTGAAACCCCGAAACCTGTCCTGGGATGCTTGTTTCTGGTCCAGGGAGGACCTGGCTTGGCACTTCGGGCCGGACTGTTCCCATGAGGCACAGGGTCAAGACTGATTTGCATATGGCCAGGTCTAAACTGGGGTGGCATGGTGAGCAAAAGAATGATGGATTTAACCCAGATCTCTTGACTGGGGAAGAATGTTTTAATTTGTTCTGCATTCTGTCCATCAATTGTGTGTCTTTTGCTTTCTCGCCCTAAGTGCGCCAGGTATGCCCAGACGTAGGTCCTGGGCTCACTCTGCCACTGGAATCAAGCTATCCTGGCTGAAGAGGGGTGAAACCCCGAAACCTGTCCTGGGATGCTTGTTTCCGGTCCAGGGAGGACCTGGCTTGGCACTTCGGGCTGGACTGTTCCCATGAGGCACAGGGTCAAGAATGATTTGCTTTTGGCCAGGTCTAAACTGGGGTGGCATGGTGAGCAAAAGAATGAGGGATTTAACCCAGATCTCTTGACTGGCAGTGAATGTTTTGATTTGTTCTGCATTCCCTCCATCAATTGTGTGTCTTTTATTATTAGGGTGAGTGAGAGAAGGAAATGTTGCAAGCTCAGACTGCACTACTGACATGTTTACAAAGTTTAACAATGTGTGGCTATGTACAAGACTCCCAGGATGCTCTCTGATTAGATGCAAATATATGCAAAAGCTTGAAAGCAAGATTGATGAATCTTTGCTTTCAAAATAAAAAATGCAACTACGAAAAAAACATTTTGCTAAACTACTGAGTAATTTCAGGTACTATTTCTTTGCAGCATCATTTAGTAAAATGTGTTGATGCATACTAGTATTTCCAACAAATATTCATGATGGAAAATCAGTGTCACCAGTTTCAACAAAATTAAATGAAACATGAAAATAAACAAGCATTGGCAAAGCTTATAGGCATGACATGGGTGGTCAACCTTTTGGTTTTTCAATGCATGTCTTGTTTTGACATGATTTTTGTAAAACTTTATTGATGTGGGAGGTGCTGCACCCTCATCGTTACAACAAACATTTACAAAAACAAAAATATTTTTGTTCTCCAAAAACCACATTGCCACAGTAGTCAGTTCCTGACACTGAACAAAACTACTTTGTGTGCTGACATGATCCTTGTGAAAAAGCAGAATTCTATCAACTTACACTGAAGCCAGCTGGTAGAGAAAGACAGGGAGATATATTTTTAATAAAAACAAAAGGTCCTGGTTAACACCAGATCTAAATAGGGTACCGATTCTTAAAGAAAGTCACAAAAGTGTACCCAAGGCATATGCCCTTGCATTAGAGCAGATGTACAGTTTTCATGAATTAATAAGAATTTTCAGAAGTAGGTCAGGAAATCGCACACCTAGAAAATATTTGTGAACTGCATTTTAGCACGGGCAAATATGCATGTGTAGATTTACATATGCGGAAATCTGTTGAGCTGTAACATATTCATACTCCCACCAAATACTTTATCCCCACCCCTGAAAGAAGTTTTACTTCTGCCCTTGTCATGAGTAACTTTAAACCTTTCTCTGTATAGGAAAATGTTAGAGACAAGCTGATGAAAACTCATAAAACATGAAAGTTTGTAGGTTTGCACAGACTCAAAAGGGCATTCCAACCATGGCAAATTATTGCATACCGCTACCTTCAGCCCCAGAATGTAGATATGCGGAAGGTGGCAAAATAAGAGAATTGCAGGTATTCAAACCCTACTATGGTATGAGCTCTGGGATGTATGACGGAACCTCGCAAAGTGTTCATCACAACGACCGTGACACAACCTATGCAAGTCTTACCATGAATGTACCATTAAAACGCATGCCTTTCAAGAAAATATGTGTTTTTAAGATATATATGTTAAAAGCATATGCGTGGTAGAAATTTACCAGGTAAGTATAACCTCACTGAAAATCAGAGCTGGGCACTATGGCATTGGCCATGTAGTGGGGGATGGAAGCTCACACATGTTTGGGCGATTAGAACACATTGGAGATTAACATGAATTACAGCATGCAGCCTTAGTGACTAAAGCAGTGAAGAACGGAAGGAGTATCTGTCCTGGCAGCCATGGAATATGAATGAGAATTATATGGCCAGCATTATACAGGGATGTAAAACAAGATAAAATGACTCATTGAATGAAATGGTTGCTGAGAATGAAGAAGTTGAGAAAACATGACATTCTGTTGCAGGGATTCTGCACATATACAGAACTATGCACAGGAAACCAGGACCTCGGTGTATAGTGGTGTACCAACCTATCACCTGAGTGTTCAAAATCCCCCAAACCGACTAGCTATAGTGTCTTATTCGTTCTCCGACCAATAGCAAAGCTACCAATGATTAGACAACCCAGAACACAATACTCTCAACTCTCTCAGGAATTGCGGTAGCAAGACAACTCTTTCGCCTACTCACTAATACTTGTCCACAATAAGAGTAATCAGAGTCACAGTACAGTTTAAAATGCTTATTTTAACTAACATGCTCTATGATGCAGTACACGTGCCATAAATAGCAGCAAAATGCATAAACACAATAATGTCAGCATTATTACAATTCAATAGAATACAAAAGGGGATGTCATTTTATAAAGGCAATGGAAAAGGGCCATAATACCTAACCACTCTCCCCGTGATAAGATATAGTTTATTATAAAAAAGAAGACCTCTGGGCTTTGTCAGCAGACCCCATACTTCAAGGCCTAGATGAAAGGTTTACATTTCAGGACAAGCACAGCTCTTCTCTCTGGAAAGGTCTCTCTCCAAGTGTGTGAACAACATGCTTCGCTGCAATATTAAAGCATACGACTTTCGGTAGTGCAGCTGTGTGTCATGTTATGTCAAGGTGCAAGGGACTGACCAGAACAGAATAACGAGGGGCATTGAGTTTCGACCTTGTACATCGTGTGCAGACTAACCCCCATAGAGCAGCAGAGAACGCAAAAAGCAGGCAGTTCTCATGTGAAAGGCACAAACTAAGTCTTGCAAAATAAAGGCATGTAGTATCGTGCGCAAAAGCAGCCTCATGGCAGCGAAGCTCATGCTAACTTAGCAATGTCGACAATAAACCCACCATCCATACAACAACTCCTATTTCTGTACATGGTTGCAAGGATTGTTCAAATTTGCAGTTTTTGAACAGTAATCTTTATTCAGGTTCTTGCAGAAACAATGCGTACAAAGAACTAGTTGTGACTCTCGTGGTGCATTTTACAAACTTGCACTGTGTGATGTTTTTAAGTTAAACATTTTTATCTGTCTGACAGTTTTGTGGCCCCAAGCACTGGAATGTTGTCAGAAATAGGCCTTACTAATTGCGCCATTCGAGCGTGTGTTTTTAAAAGCGTTCAGACATAACTCTGGCTAATTTTGTTGAGAAAGAAGAAATACAGTTATGATGTTTGAGAATCAGGAAGCTTTAAATACGGAAGTCAATATGTAGATATGGATTGACACGCAGGGCATGAACTTTCTATTTTAGCATGACACGTAATTAATTTAAAGCATTAACTTCTTACGTGCAACAGTATGTCAAAATTCAAGTTTAGAAGAGATTACAACATTGTTTTGAATTTATCCAATGACCTTGAAGTGTTTAACCGCATCGCTGTGCGGCGATTTTCACGCTGTGCGGCAATTTTAAAATTACCGCGATACATGACGAGCTCAGCTCGTCATCAGCACACACCACCCGTGGGTGATGACGAGCTGAGCTCGTCATCAGCATCGAAGGGGTTAAAGAGAAGTGCGTGCAAGAAACCTATCAGTATTTTGTTTATGTTCATGTAAAATATGGCTATATAAAAGAGAAGAGTATATAAAGGGTTTCAAAATGGCGCTCATAAGGTGACAAAGGCTGTTGTGTACAGCCGGAACCCGTCCTGTCCGGAGCGATGTTGAAATCTCTTGCAACTATTAGGGACCCATAACTAAGCTTCCCTCTAGTACTGCCTCCAGCTTACCTTTGGTTTGTAGATAAAAATTCCCATGGAGTAAGAAAACATTTATTGTCAGGGCATTTTTGCCAGAGTTAGGATAAATTCAGTGGGCATCTGATGTGGTCATGCCCCTTTGTCGAGGTAAGGTTTGATGACTTCTAGTGCTTGTTCCTGGGGAATACTTTTATATAAGGATTTTACTTTGAGTGTGACTAGAATTTGTGTCTCCCTATTATATGGCATTTCTTTAATATGATTAATGAAGTCAGCCATGTCCTGAATGTATGACTTTTTGTAGTTCCTGGTAATGGTTCACATAAGAAGTCAACATATTTGGATAATGGTTCCAGGATAGAATGGCAAGCCCGTCTGCACCCGTCTGCGGACGGCCAGGGCTAGGGGCTTCTCACTATGTCCGTCTGCCTACTTAATCCTCAGAGCAACTGCGCTCCCTTCAAGGCCCTTGGCCAGTAGGCTCCTCCACTCTTGCACACATTGATAACCTTGGCCTGTCCCTATCTTCCGCTCCCAGGTGTCTCCCTTATACTATGCAACTACCAGCCTCCCCTCTTATTCCGGTACTGCCCAGCCCTTCCTCACCTTCCCTCTCTACTCCTGCAATCTCTGCCTTTCTCCTTAATACCAGGTCAGCAGTCAAACATCACTTGGAACTTTTCATTTTTCAAGACTCTCACAAATCAGATCTTTTGTGTTTCACCGAAACTTGGTTCTGCCCTGACTCCTTGCCCGACGTTCTGGCCGCCTTACCCCCCTCCTATTATGCCCTCCGGGCCGACAGTCCCGCAGGTAAGGTTGGAGGTGGCGTTGCCATAATAGTTTCTGCTAACTACCATTTCCAAATGCTATCATTCCCCTCTATTGCCTCAGTTGATTTTTTGGTCGTCTGATCTGTTTCTTTTCAGGTCCCCCTTACCTGTGTACTCATTTATCGCCCTCCGCAATCTATGCCACATTTCATCCCGGCAGTTCAGGAACTGCTCGCAACCTTGATTGTGAACAATTCCTCTGTCTTGGTATTGGGTGATTTCAACTTCTGGCCCGCCGACCCGAGGGAGGACTTGTCGTCCAAAAATGTCACTGAACTGCTTCTTAATTTTAACTTTACCCCTCATATCCATATTCCCACTCACACCCAGGGTCATATTTTAGAACAGGTTTGGTCAAATAATATTCCCATCTCTTCCCCGCTAGTTACCCCCTGGTCCTGGTCAGATCACTCGTTTGTTTCCTTTTTCTTTGACCAGAGCCTTGCCCGGAAACCCTCTCTTCCAAATAATAATTGGGCACGGAATTGGAACCATACAGATACCCCAGCGCTTTGCTCCTCCGTTTTAGCCTCACCCCCCAACCTTGATGGGGTACTACATCTCACACAAGCGGACACCATCACTAAGTGGTTAGCCGCAGAATGCGACCGGGTGGCTCCCCTCAAGCGCGTCAGAACCAGGCGCGCTCATGACGCCAACAGATGGTTTAACCTGGAGCTCAAGGGCAAAAAACTTGCGCTTCGGCAGGCAGAACGCGCATGGAGGCACAACTATTGTCCCTCTCTTAAATCACATTTTTCTACTCTCCTGCAAGACTACAAAAAAGCCATTCTGCAGGCTAAAACTGAATACTTCTCTTCTAAGGTCCTCCAGGCTGAAAGTCAATCTGAGGAAATTTTTTCCATAGCCCAGGAAGTAGCATCTTCTGATAGAGTAATGCCCAGACCTGTTCCTTCCCAGATTCTCTTAACGATTATTTTTTTGAGAAAATCATTCTGATTAAGTCTTACATTGCACCTCCCTCCCCTTCTTTTCAATGTCCTTCACCCCCACCCAATCCTATTTGTTTAGATTAATTTCCTTTGATCACCAGAGACGCTTTTCTAAAATTACTTGTCAAAGTTAAATCAGGATCTCCCTCTGATATCTGCCCGGCTCATATTTTGCGAAGGATCTTCACTGCTTGCCCTCTCCCCCCCATAACTTTTCTTAATGACTCTCTCATGCAAGGGATTGTCCCTGTCTCGCACAAATCCGCTAAAATAATTCCCATCCTTAAGAAGCCAGGAGCTGATCCATCCTCCCTCTCCAATTTCCGTCCCATTTCCCTTCTCCCCTTCTTAGGCAAGATCCTCGAGTGCCATGTCACCAAAGCCCTCAGCTCATTCATTGAAGAAAGCCGCTTTTTAGCCCCTTGCCAGGCTTGTTTTTGCCCCTCCCACTCTATGGAGTCTGTGGTCCTCTCCATCTTAGAAGAACTCAGAGGAGGAGCGGATGCGAACACTCTCCAAGCCCTGGTCCTTCTGGACCTGTCCGCTGCCTTCGACACGGTCAACCATTCCATCCTTCTCAACCGTGCCGGGGGCGCTGGCATTGGGGGACCGGCCTTGGCCTGGCTTACTTCCTTCCTGCAGTACCGCACTCAGGCTGTCCAGCTGGAGCACTTCTCTGCACCCCTGCGGGATGTCAGCTGCGGGGTGCCCCAAGGCTCTTCCCTTTCCCCCTTCCTTTTTAACCTTTACATCTTTCCTCTTATTTTTGCTTTGCAGCAAATGGAGGTCACGGTATTCAACTATGCCGATGACCTCCAACTGACCTTCAAGCTTTCTTCCTCCCCTGACTCCATTCACAATTTCCAGATGGTTATGATTTTTATCAAGGACTGGATGGACTGCAATCACCTCAAGTTAAACCCTGATAAGACCGAGTTGGTACTTACAGGTGGCAGCTCCAGCCCTTGGTCACCTCTGTTTTGGCCCTTAACTCTCGGTACCCCTCCCTCACCATCCTCCTCTGTTAAAACACTAGGAATCAAGCTTAATAGCAATCTCACTTTGCACTCCCAAGTTAGCATTGTGGTTTCTTCTTGCTTTTTAACCCTCCGCACTATTCGCAAAATTTCTCGTTTCTTTTCTTTTTCAGCCCTTAAGCTTATTCTGTTGGCCATGGTCATGTCTCGACTTGACTATGGTAATGTTTTGTATTCAAGCATCCCAGCTTATGACCTTCATCGCTTGCAACTTATCCAAAATCACGCAGCCCGTCTACTCTATAAACTACCCAAATTTCATCATGTCACTCCCCTCCTAAAAACCCTACACTGGCTCCCTATCCGACAGCGCGCCCTCTTCAAGATGGGTTGCATGACCTTTCAGGCCCTGGCTGGCACTGCTCCCGCCTTCATTAACTCCTGTGTCAAAGCCTATATACCCAACCGAGAGCTGCGCTCGTCCACCAAGTTTCTGCTCTCGGTTCCCCGTTTCAAAAAGAAAAGATCCGGAGGCCTTAAGTTTTCCATCTTGGCTGCGCTCTTCTGGAACTCTCTCCCCCTGTCTGTCAGGTCTTCCTCCATCTACCTGGACTTTCGTAAAGCCTTAAAGACTTTCCTTTTCTCTCAAGCTTTCTCTTCTTAAGCTGTCCCCCACCTCTTTCTTGAGGTCCACGTCCCCAGCACCATGAAACCGCACGGTGACCGAACGCTCTATAAATCTCTTAACTTCAACTTCATAGAGTCACATCCACAGACGATTGGTCTTCTTGATGGCTTTTCGTAGTCGTGATGTATTATTGGAAGTAGATAGTTGTTCTAGGTGTTTTGTTAAATAGGAATTCAAATTACTTTTTTCCTATCCATCCCTCAGTTCTTACATGTTCAAATGCACCTGAAATATCGTCCATTAGTAGTCTGCAGGGGGCCGTGTCAAGTTTTCTGTAGTGATTAGGATCAGAAACTTGTAGCTTTCCTTCAGGGGTGTATTCAAACAACTACAGCTCCCCCTTTTCTGGCAGATTTCATGATCAACACTTTGTTGTCTTGTAGTTGTAAAAGTGTTCATGCTTGTAATTTTAAGATATTCGGTTTGTAATATTTTGATACCATCTCAATTTGCTTGTTAGCTGATAAAACCTTTCAAACATGATCATTTCTTCTGGCATTTTCGAATCAGAAAGGTAGCAATCATGTGCAAAGCAGTTACTTCATGCATGTGGATCTTCTTTACTAAAAAATAAGCTTACATTCTATTGAAAAAAATGATAGCTTCTCTTTTCATTTGTACAAAGTGTGTAGGCCTGGATGCGACAACGAAAAGGTCCTTCGGTAATACTGCAAATTGGACATCAATTTGGACAGAATTTAATATATTGTGGACCAGACTAAGGGCCTGATTTAGATCTTGGCGGACGGTTTACTCTGTCACAATAGTTAAGTATCCCATCCGCGAAAAAATATAAATCCCATCGGATATAACAGGATTTATATCTCGCAGGAGGAGATATTCATCACCGTTGTGATGGAGTAACCCATTCGCCAAGATCTAATCAGGCCCTCTGTCCTATTTCTTGTAGAACTGGGGCTGAGTTCTCATTTCTCATGGTTGTCCTCTCCTTCCTCTTTACCTTACTCTGCATAAAAAAGACTGTGGAATGTTACACCTGTTATTGTTTTTGTCTGATGAGCCTTCTTCTGGGTCTTGGTCATTAGTGAAGTCTGATGAAATTATCTTTGAGAAAGTAGTGAATCACTGAGATGAACAGCCCCTGACATCTGTCAGTGACCATGTTGCTTACGGTCTGGAGTAAACATCTTCTTGGAGTAAAAATCTTCTTTGAAAAAGAGATAATCAACTCTTTTATTTTTCCCCATAAGTTTGGACAGCATTCATGTGGCACTGTAATAAGTGAAGTGCTCCATGTTAAATGTTGTGGAATCCAAAGAGGGCAGTTCAATAGATAGCAACTGTCCTATGATGATCCCCAGATTGTGACGTTATGTGGGATATTACCTTAATTCTAAAGATTACTATTGATCCCACCCAGTTACATTTACAGCTTTGTATGAACCTTCCAGTAAGCCAAAACTAAGGTATTTGCCATCCTGAACTTCCAAGTGAGTATAATTTTATTATAATAACATTCAAATAATGTTTTCTCTTTTGGTACTTTTTAAAATATAAACCATATAACCAATAATAAAACGTGATATACACTGGTCTGCAATGTATTCCTTTAACTTTAGAGGAATCTAAGGCTTTCTATGCATTTTATATCATTTTAATACATCATATTTTTGCGGACTCTACCTCTGTCTCCATGTACGAGCTGGGGAGTGTCAAAAGGTTGTTTTTGGAATGCTCTCGTTTGGAGAGAAAATACTTAGAACTTCAGAAGCTATGAGTTGGAGGTCACATGCTGTTAAAAACTGTGCAGGGGATGGAGCTGTCATGGTTCGATCACAGCACAACAGATTCTTATTGGCCAGGTTTAGGTTCAATCCATTGCATACTTTTTTTGACAACTCCGTGTGGGAGGTAGGGCCTGAGGTAAGGGCACCCTGCGGCTGCGACAATTTGTCTCCGCAGGACATGCTGCATTGTACAAAGTATTGTTCTTATTTCAGCTGGCGGAGGAAGCGTTTTTTAATCCCCTTGTTGAAATCTTTGAATCTGAAAGAAGTTAGGCCAGCTGTGATGTATCTTCAGAAGCTTCCCACTGAGTATGTGCTTTTTACTGTTTTATCCTTTTCACGAGAAGCCTGGGCGTCCAGAAGAACGAGACCTGAGTAACTGTTTTATTGCCCACAGTTTTATGAGTAATGATACTGTTCGTACTTATTAACTATGAATTTGATATTGTCTTTGATCTGATTTCTTTTATGGTGATTTTATTTACCAAATAAAGATTTATAATAATAATACATTATAAGGGCAGTAAATGGACTAAAATTCCCAGAGCTTTATGATTAGCATATGATTAATATCACAAATCATGTGGACAATGCTTTTTGGTTCATTCTGTCATGGCATTGAGTACCTGGAAGCATTTGCCCGTAATTCATTGCTTTGTTATGCCTTATACCTACTACCTTAATAAACAAACGTATACAATAAGAGGAACTAAAAAATCGTTAATACATCCAAATCATTGAGAATACCGTTAGGTAACAGCTTCTAGCACTGGAGAACACTTTTGGGCCTACAATGGTGAATGCTTTAAATTGGCAAAGATGTCTGACATCACCAGAAAACACAAGTTATTGTATAACAAATAATAACACCCTTTTGTAGGACAGCTCATAAAGGTACTTAAATTAGCCTTACTATGTTAGTACATTGTCCTGTATTATGCAGAGATATGCCTGGTTTTGTGGCAACACTTTCTTAAACATTGCCACTTATTACTAAGGGCCACATGTACAAAATGAAGGAATTGCAATTTCTAAATTGTGATTCTTACCAAATCGCAATTAGTAAATCCCAATTCCTAATTTAGGAAAGTTTACAAGTTTTAGATAGCGAATCCTAAAAGGTCACAAATCAACCTATGCCATGAATATTAATGAGGTAGGTGTTAATTTGTGACATATTAGGAATTGCAGCCATCACAGGGATGGTGGCCTGCTAAGGTCAGCAGGCCACCATGTCTGTGATTGCTTATTAATAAGGACATTAGCAGCTGCCTCAGAACAGGGGGGATGAAAAATAAATAAATAAACTTACCACCGCCCCCGCATGCTTATCCTCCGTCCTTAGCTGCACGCCTCTCCTCCATCCTCACTCTGCTAGCAGCACCGGAAGCCCCCAGGCTCCCGGACTCTCGCAGCCAATCATGACATTGCATGAGCAACATCGAGATTGGTCTGAGCGGCATGTTTGGCAGCTCTGGTAATGCCTGGGAGCCTGGGCATGTTCTCCACTGGGCTGTGGAACACAGCCCGGTGGAGAACATGCTAAGTGCGCATCAAGCTGTCAGGTGCAGTTAGGGAGGGTGTAGGGACGTTAACTGTTCGTGGCCCACCAGACTCACGGGCCACGGACCACCGGTCACACACACACAAGGAGGGGACACTTCACTCAGCTTGGCAGGTACGGACCGGAAGTCACGAGCGACCCCGGTCCCTTTATTTAAAGCCTTCTGGCCACGCCTGGCCAGAAGGTGCTACAATGTGTGGATGTGTTTCCGGGTCTCAGCCGAGACCTGCGAAACACTAGAGCGCTACATCCCATTCCAACTTGGTCCCTTGTTTATTCTTGGGACAGGACTGTCAAGAGTCAACACACAAAATCCGCAAGCTTTACACTGGGTCTAGGGTTGGGTCTTAGATGGTAACTCTCACCTCCCCTGGTTGCTTGTGACCCAGGCTGTGTTCCTCTCATCGGTTCAGGTGCTCTCTCGCTGTCCGTTGCGTGGATGTTGCCGTTATCTTGCTCCGACCTCTCCGTTTCCTGTGTCTCACCATCTTGTCGGGTGTCCTGGCTCGCTGGGATGCGCTTGAACCAAGATATATTTCTGGTTACTACTTCGTCATTTCTCTGTGCTGTCACGGCCGTACCCTTTGTCGTCTTGATGACCCACGGGTCAACCTCGTAGGGTGTACGGAACTTGCCTCCCGGTCTTCTGGCTCGCATCAGCGCCGTGTCCCCTGGGCAGAGCTCTTTGTCTTGAGCCCTCCTCCGGTAACTGGCCCTTGCATTGGTCTGTCGCCGTCGTTCTTGGGTGGCCGCCGGTCGGTATGGCGCCACTTTCCAATTGTCCGCCATGGGCAGTCGATCCCTCCTTGGTCCGGCAAACATCAATGACCACGGGGACCTTTGGGTTGTGCTATGTGGGGTGCTCCTATATTCTCGCAGAAACAGTTGCAGTGCTAATTCGGGGTCCTTGCCCTCGACCATGGCGATTCGTAGGGTTTTGTTGACTGTCCTCATAAAACGCTCGGCCTCCCCATTCGCCTGTGGCCATTGCGGAGTGACTCTGTGATGTTTTATTCCCAGTTCCTTTACAAATTCCTTGAACTCAGCTCCTTGGAATGGCGGGCCATTGTCCGTTTTGATTCTTCGGGGAATGCCAAACAGCGCGAAAGTTTTACTAAGCAGCGGGTGGATGTTTGCGAAACTGGTGGATGCAGCCAGCTCCACCACGGGGTACTTGGTGTAACTGTCCACCATCACTACTGTCACTCTCCCATCCGGGAAACTACCAAAGTCTAGGCTGATCCAGCTCCATGGAGATGGTGATGGCTCCTCCGTGATGACCGGGGCTGGCGACTCTGGTGTGCTCGTGAGCTGACACGCTCGGCAGTTTTTTACCACGCTGTCTACCTTTTCGTCCATGTAAGGGAACCATACCTTTTCCCTCATTCTCGCCTTCATTCTTCTGGTCCCTTGGTGTCCCTCATGTGCTAGCAGGGTTGCTTGGTCTTGGAGTGTCACTGGGATGACTATCCGCGACCCTCTTAGGATTAGTCCATTGCTGGCTTTGCTCAGTTCGTTGTGCACTCGCCAAATTTGAGACAGTCGATTTCGGTCAGTTTCACTCCAGTCGCTTACGTTGCGCAGGAAACTCTCCCAGGATCCTGAGTCTAGGGCCGCTGCCACTCTCACCATCGTGGCGTCATGCTCATATTGACTCACAATATCTTCGGACACCAGTGCACGGGGACATGCTAGCTGTGATATCATGTCTACAAACTCTTCCGTCTGCGATTCCTGTTCATTCCCATTTTCTTCCTTCTCAGAGGGATGTCGCGACAGAAAGTCAGCCGGGTTTTTGGCTCCAGGACGATACACCAGCTCCATTTGGTAATGTTGCGTTTGAATGGCCCATCTCTCAATCCGTGGCGGTGGGTGTGGAGCGGTCCCTCTGAATAACGATAGGAGTGGTTGATGATCGGTGACCATCCTGAAGGGCTGTCCAGCAATGTAGAGATGAAAATGATTGCAGGCCCACTTAACTGCTAACGCCTCTCTCTCTATCTGAGAGTATCTTGCTTCGGTTGCCGTGAGGGCCTTGCTTGCAAAAGCCAACGGGACCCACACCCCCGGTTCTGATTCTTGGGTGAGGAGTGCGCCCAACCCTACGGGGCTGGCGTCCACCAAAATTTCTGTTGCCCTGGCAACGTCGAAGTAGGCCATTGTCGTGCTGTCTAGTAATGCTTTCTTGACTTTCTCGAACGCTTCCGCCTCTACTCTCGACCATCTCCACGCCGTTTCTGTCTTCGTCAGGTTTCTTAGCGGTTCAGCAATTGTGGCTAATTGCGGAATGAACCTGGCACAGTATTGCGCCATCCCCATGAAACTCCTCACCTCTGACGCCGTCATTGGAGCGGGGGCGTTTTTGATTGCTGACGACTTCCTGGGGTCTACCTTGACACCTTCCGCATCGAAGACATAACCAAAAAACTCAATTGACCTTTTGAAGAACTGGCATTTCTCTTTGTTCAAAGTGATTCCATATTCCGCTAACCTTCGGAGTGTCAATTTTAGTCGTTTATGATGCTCCTCACTCGACTTCGCATGTATCAGGATATCATCACTTATGTTCAATACTCCGCTCAACCCAGACAGGATCTCTCTAATGGTGTTCTGAAAGATCTCAGCTGCTGATGTTATTCCAAAGTTGAGTCTTTTGTAACGTCGCAGCCCCAAGTGTGTAGAGAATGTCGTGATGTACCGACTCTCTTCTGCCAGCCGGAGCTGATGATATCCCGCATTAAGATCTAATTTAGAAAACCATTGGGCTCCATTTAAATCGGTCAAAATGTCATCCACTGTAGGCGTGAGATGTCTCTCTCGTTTTATTGCTCTATTCGGCATCCTCATGTCTATGCAGATCCGGATTTTACCAGGTTGTCGGGGCTTCTGTGCAATTACCATAGGTGATACCCACGGGGTTGGCCCCGTTACTTTTTCAATCACGCCTTGTTCTTCAAGGTTTTTCAGCTCCTGCTCCACCGCCGACCGCAGGTGGAATGGAATCCTCCTATGGCGCAGAGCCACCGGTTGTATTGCTTTGTCTATGTGTAGCCTGACAGGCGGTCGTTTGATGGTGCCCAGACCGTTGAATAGCGAGGGGAATCTTTGTAGGAGCTCTTCGGTGTGTAGCGCCTTCACGATGTTTGCAAATGCTATCAATTTGAGGTCTTCGGCGGTATGGCTTCCTATGAGTAGATCCGCTTCTCGATCTATTACGTGAAACGTAGTAGTGATCTCCTGTCCCTCTGCTCTTACTTGCACAGTCATCCTTCCTTTGAGGGGTAAGGGTTTCGTGCTCCCATATGTGAGGATGCGTGCTTTCGATGGCAGTAGTTCCGGTCTTGGTCTCAAAGCGTTGTAGTGCTGACACCCCATCACATTGATCGTTGCCCCGGTGTCTATGACACCTGTTACTGTTGATCCATCGATCTGTATTTCGCACTTGGGTTGTGGTCTCCGTCTTCTCTTCAACTCGCTGACAAATGAGACATAATAACACTCATCGTCTTCATCCGTTGACGATTCATCTGGGTATTGGGGATGTCGGGGCTGTGGTCTGTTGCCCGTTGCAGCCGATTTCTCACGGGTATCATCTAGCGTCAGTTGTCTGACTGCCCTGTTTGGAGTTTTCTTCCCTGCCGATTCCCGACCTCTGAACGTTCCTCTGGCGCCCCCTCTGCAGACGCTTGCGAAATGGTTCATTCCGCCACACTTGGCGCATGCCTTACCACGTGCCGGACAGCCATTTTGACTGTGTTCCTCATATCCGCATGCTCCACACGGGGCTTGTCGCTGCGTTCGGGTAGGCCATCTTCCTCTGCCCCTGTTGTTGCTGCTTTTCATCGCGTCCACTCTTTCTGTCTTCACCGTCACTTCATGGCTGGTGGATGGGTTTATGGCTTCCTCCATCGCGGTGGCACGAGCATCAGACAGTTCGTGCGACCTGGCGAGCATCAGAATTTCGTCCAGCGTAATGCGCGACTGTCGCAAAATTAGTGTCCTCAAATGCTTACTTCTACAGCCCTGGATCAGTTGCGCCGTCACTTCCTTCGTTTGATCGTCGTCCGGGCAGGTGCTTATCATCTCCCTGAGTCTTGCATGGAACGCATCCATGGTCTCACCTTCTCGCTGTTTGGACTGTCTAAATTTGAATCGTTCGTAATGGGGATTTAACTGGGGGTCGAAATGGTCATTCAGCGCTTGTACCGCTGCGTTGTAGTCTGTTTCTGCTCCTGTATTTGGTAGATGCGTGAACAACTTGTGGAGTTCATCTCCTCCAAAATGCAGCAAAAGGGAGCGTTTCACCTCCTCGTCCTTCTCACGCGTCGCCGTGAAGTAATTGTTCAGGCGGCGCAGCCACATCGCCCATCTCGGTGCAGCGGTATTTGGCTCAATGTGGGCACTAAATGGCGGCAAGGGGTTGATTTGTGAGTGTGGGGAATGTTGGACGACTGTCCCCACAGCTTGCTGTGCCACTGTTCCTGCCACTGCTGCCGGTTGCGCAGCCTGTGGTGTTCCCCCTGTCGCTCCCCCTTCTTGTCCTGACATGTTAGTGTTTGACAGGTGACGTACTCCCCTCCTGGTAAGACTGTCTTCTACGTATAGCCTTGCTCCCTGTTTACTACTTGTCCTTTGTTGGCCCTAATGCAGTTGATACTTTTGACAAAATGTTATTTAGTGATATCCGGATTGGATGTGCCAAGGCTTGATGAAAAATATATTTTCTTTTTTTTTTTTTTTCAAAATGTCATTTAATATTTTTCTAGTCGATTGGATGCGCCAAGGCTTGATTTATTGTCCATTCCCTGCTCAGCCGGGCTTCCCCCAGCGATGTAGAACCTCCAGTCCTCTCCGTGATGACACACGCCGCACTCGCGGCCTTCAGGGACGTTTTCGCGCCACACAGGCGCCGGGCCGCTCCAGCCGTCACTTCTGCGCATGCGCGCCTCGCACGATGCAGACGCAGGCCGTCCTAGGCCCAGTATGCGCACAGGGTGACTCCACTGCGCATGCGCGAACCACACGAGGCCGCCGAAAGCCTTCCCAGGCCCGACTCGTTCCCCACAGACAGCGCCGGTCCCTGATGCAGCTCCTCACACGCTGCTTACCGGCCCAGTTCCGCGCCGCCTTCACTTCCTCTGCCTCCGCAGGTCGTCACGAAGCAGGTAGGCGCGACGCGCTTCCAGACGCGCTGCTCCGCCGCAGGGCTCACGGGCTCACCACACCAGTGCCCGCCCTCGTCGCCAGTGTAGGGACGTTAACTGTTCGTGGCCCACCAGACTCACGGGCCACGGACCACCGGTCACACACACACAAGGAGGGGACACTTCACTCAGCTTGGCAGGTACGGACCGGAAGTCACGAGCGACCCCGGTCCCTTTATTTAAAGCCTTCTGGCCACGCCTGGCCAGAAGGTGCTACAATGTGTGGATGTGTTTCCGGGTCTCAGCCGAGACCCGCGAAACACTAGAGCGCTACAGAGGGCAAACCACTCCTGCTTCCTCTAACGGTGGCGAGCCCAGTCCAGCCCCACCCTAACACTGCTTTGAGTGGCATAAAAAAATTACATGATATAAATATCTTATTATTAACATTTGTATTTTACACTGCTCAAAGAGCACTGGGCCGACGTTCCTTTGCCTTAGCGGAGGGGCCGCCAATGAATAAAGCAATTATTTTTTTAAATGCATCCATTTTTCTTAAAGGAAAATGGGATGCATTTAAAAAGAATAAAATGAAACTTTGAAGTTTCATTTTTTAAGCGTAAAAATATTTTTTCCATCCTCAAAGTGTAAGGGTTTCTATTGTGAACCCTTCCCATTTGCGAATAGGTTAACACCTCCTTCAAGGAGTCGGTAAAGTATTAAAGTTTTGCGACCGGAAGTCGATTGCAAACATTAATGCATTCCAGTTAGATTTGCTATTTGGAAGGGACAAATAAAACAGGCCCCTTCCAAATACCAAACCCCATCACAAATTGTGATTCTGTAATGTGTTACTGAATCGTAATTTGTGCTTTGATCATATGTAAAGGCATTTATACAGTCAGATGCAGCCCAATCATGTTGTTTCCAATGCAAAAGAGCTTTGTACATATGGCCTTAAATGTGTTACATCGCTTACCATTTACAGTGGGGCAGATTCACAATAATGTGCATTTGTTTAACTTTGTTTACTTTACAGGAAATGTAAATTAGTAGAGTAATGGTCATGTGTGAGCCTCCATTTTGTACTGGGATGATGAAGGCCATATTGTGATTTGATCATAGCGCCTAAACTCCAATTCTAACCAGATTGGAATGTAACATTAGGAAGAAAGCAAGATAAGAGAAGATACTATAAGACAGTGAAGACTGTATTTCAGCTCTTGTTTTTTGTGTGATTTTGGCTGGGCCAGATTAAACTTTCCATCCATGATTTTCATGAAGGACCTAAACGCTATTGCTGTCATCGAACACTGACAGTTTGGTTCTGGTTAGTCCTTTGATTACTTTCTGCAAAGGGCTGACATTTGTCATTAGCATTGTATTCAAGTCTGCTAGGCATCCAGCATGGTGAAACGCTACTGAATTTCCATTAGCACTAAAACAGAGGGCTGTATAAAGAGGAACATGCCATTTTCAGAGCAGGCACCATTGTCGCTCCTTCTGGCCTTTTGTGTCAAGTTTAGTACATTAGTCTTATGAGAATTGAGGAAGATACAATTTAACTATTCCTAAATCTTCTTGTTGTTCCGTTACAAAACAAGAAAAGAATGTTCTGCAAAGTTTCAGAAATAATGAGGAAATTACAATTAATGTTGCCAATAAGGGTAGATTAATGGTCATAATGGACAGATACATTTAAGAACAGAAAATGAAGGAACATCTATTAGATTAAAATACATACACAAATGTGAGAAAGATGCTACAAAGCTGTATTCAGGATATGCACATTCTGCAGTTAGTATTTGGTATTTGGCCAGGGTTTGATCTTTCTTTTTTCCAAATAAAAGGGAAAACAAGAGAAACATAAGAACTCCGAATAAGAAGTCACTAGTTGGTCCATATATTCTTGAAAATAATCACTAAAACACAATCAATTATGGTCAAACTTTAGGAGATAGTTCATCAATTTTCTAGAAAAAAGTGACTCTAAAAAGGTACTATAGTAAAAAGAATGCATATGGATTGACAGTCCCAGTGTGTCAATGAAATCACAGAATAATGTTAATTTTAACAAGTGACAATATTACAAACCACTATTAAGAGAGGAAACTACTAAGATCATGTGATACTATTGAACAAATGAGAACAACAAAGGCACTACTTCTTTGCCAATGCTCAAGACTGTAAGACGACTTAGGTTAGTATATAGGTTTGGACTTATTTTTGTTTTTGATTGTATTGTATATAAAGACCCTGAACAGTGCGAGTTGCCTTCACCTGGGTTGTACACAGGGTCTGGGAGTACCCCAGGCACTGCACCCACCCCTGTGCAGCAAGAGATTAAGAGCATAGCTTGTAGCCAACCCCCACTCCAAAGTCGTGGGCAGCGGGTTTGTTCCTACTAGATGTGGGCATTTGTCGAATCTGCACAAAAAGAGAAGGGGATTCAAGTTTGGCATGTCTTGTTCCATGCAGCTCTTCCAGGTGGAGAAAAATAAATGGGTCAGTCTTAAAAAACGCTGCCCTTCCATACAAAATGTTGCTTTCTTCTGTAGCAAAATCAACTGATTATGGTAATGTCAATCTTGGCATGCAAAAAGAACTCTAGTCTAAGGAGTAACTTTGATTGGTTTGGTGTGATTCTCTTTACTGTTTTTTTAGAAATCTGTGTTACAAAATGGCATTGGGTGAGCTTCAAATGATTAATGTAAGAGAGTAATGTTTATATACTTTGACAGTTAATTCATATATGCGTTGATACTCCAGATCCTTGAATCAAATAAGGATGAACAACTTGAAAAATTGACAAATGAGATTTGAGGAAGAAGCTATTTTTCTCTTTGCCCCAATATGGGACTGGCAAACCCCGAGAGCATTAGAACGATCCAGGCAGTGATCTGATTGGCTGAAAGTAGCTGAAAGGTTTTATTGCAGTGAATTTTACAGAATACCAGGCCTTGAAACTTGGGCCCTGAAAAAAGTGACAGAGTTGTGTATGGGGTACTGGGGAGCATCCAGACAATATTTAAAGGTAGTCCCGGAGGAATAGACCCTGACCCAATACCACTCATTTCTTCTTGTGCAAATCAGAGCACCAGATTCTGGGTAGAATCCCAAATTGTTGTACAAGTTACATATTCGTTTTTTTTGCAAATCTTATAAATAAAAAAGGTTAAACTACCAAACAATTAAGTGCATCTAAACATACAGGTTTAGCCCTGTTGGCCCCGAGGATGCCCAGCTGCAGTCGGTGTTAAGCACGCAGATAGGATTGAGCACAGTGCCTCTACATAGGCCTTGCAGTCAACACCAGCTCCACACTGCATTCATCTTTTGAGCATAACATCATAACTTATGCTTAAAAGAACCAGTGACACCTCTGGAAATCCATTTAAAAAGCCACTCTTAAAGTTCAATCATGGTTACAAAATAAAAGTAAAAATCCTCCTGAAATTGTCTAGTTTTGATTAATTACGACACTCCTCACCAAATGCACAACTTACATCCTCACAATATTTGTACCAATAGATAACAGACATATACAACCTATCCTCGTTAATTAACAACACTTCTACAAACAAATCATACTGTATTTATAGTGTTGTCAACCACATGCCAACAGTAAGGTGCCAATGGCCTAGGATAGTAATGAGCTGCAATGGCTATAGGTAGTGTAAATGTGAATGGCCCCAGTCTGTCATGACCATCAACAACACTAGGCAGGAATGAGTATTAATGGTGCCTGGCGGGGCGTGGCTAACCGTCAAGCATGGTGGCTGCACACTAACGGAGCTCCGCTGCAGGACCCACTTATCCTGTAGAATTCCTTGGACCCGGAGGTCATCTACTCCTGATCTCCCCTACCATCAACTCCTGAGCTCAGCGCTTTTGCACGGTGCTGCTGGGGAAGTCGGACTAACACCATGTGAGGAGGTGACTCCGCGTGGCGAGGCCGGCCTGTGCCAGCCTGTGGGCTGTGGCGTCGGAACCTGGGGAGCAGAAACCCAGTGAGAGTACTGCTGATGCGGACACCCAACGATGAAGCACCGTCATACTAGATAAGCTGAGGGGGCATCCCCGCCGAGCACCATTGCCTTTGGTGTGCCTATGTGTGGCGGGGCTTGCCCAGGGGCGGTGTGGAGACCCTGAGACTGCGGAACTAAGGGGCGCCGCATGCTGTACCGAGGGCCCCTGGAAGGTGATCCTACCACTGGAGACCGGGTAAGGAGGCCCCACACATACTGATGGGACAAACAGGCCTGGTGCCAGGTGCTCGGGCGAGTCCTACAGCCTGTACAGAGCACACTGGGCGGAGCCGGAGCGGGTCCCGAGGCTGCAACGTGACTGGGCTGGCGATCTGTCAGGATCTCAGCTTGGATGCCGCCGGGGGCGCTGAGACTCGTGGAGGCTAGGCCCGGAGAGTACATCTGGGGACTGGGGTCCAGGTTCGAGACGACCACCACCAACGATCTACGGGCTATGGTTATTACACACTGCTTCGGAGCGCTGGGAAACGGCTGAGATTTGTTCTCCATTGACCGTGGCGAGGCCTGCGCCACGGTCCTGATGACCTGGGGGCCCCCAGCAACGCCAAGATCATAAGCGGAAACACATCCAGTCAGCAGGCTGCCCCTTGGGAGACGTGGTGGGGCTCCGCTGGGCCAGGGATTGGTGTCAGCGCAACAAGGAAGTGGAGGTGACTGCAAGTGGGCGCTGCTTTGTCCGGGAGTATCTGGACCGTCACTGAGCTCATTTCACCAACCGAATAAACGCTTTATCAGCCACCTCTATTAATCGGTGGAGCCGGCTGTGACGCAAGTTTATAAGTCACCTGTTTGTCTCCAAGCTCACCCAGGTGGTCAAATATCACTGCGCTGGGCGCTTATGGGCGCACTGCTGGGAGCAGTAACAAATGCACAAGGCACAGCGTCAGAGTGTATCACCTGAGACCTATGGCCCATCTCTTCTAGAGCCTATTGTGTGGGCGAATCCACGACCTGAAGTGATAGCTGGGGACACAGTGACAACTGCCGCAGGTGGCCTGTGGCAACAATCAGAGAGTGCTGCTGCATGGGGCTCATCTTCCTTCCTTGCAGGTGTGTGCTGATAACAATCTGCGGTGAGATCTACCCAAAACAGAGGACTGTGCACCAGAGGTGCTGAGAGGGGGGCCTATCCGGTCCTACACTTCAGAACACTGCCTGATCAGTGGTGTTTATATGTGCCACAAAAACAAGAAGGCGGACCTTAATGCCCAGTTCCATTGCAAAACTGAGCACAGGACCATCTAGAGCTAAGATTAGCAACCCAGTTTGTGTCTGATTCTGATCCCCGGCACTGGTGCTACACGGTGGGATATCTCCTGCTCCCCATCCTTCCTCCCATCAGGAAATAGTGCAGAGCAACAGGAAAATAGTTTGGTTGGCGCACCCCCCAAAGATTAAACAGCATGGGGCGTACTAAGGGCTAACTAACGGAATAACCCTCCGTTGATCGACAGATGCAGGGGGAGATGGACATGGCCTCACAGACATCATCGATCAGCAGTGTCCCACCAACAAACGAAGAGCGTGGCTTAGATAACCTACACTTAATTTTGAGGAGATATGTGACTCTCGTAAATCTATCGAACAGCAAATAGCTTCCCTAACAACTGGCAATATCCATCTGAAAGCTGATCATGAGAAACTGGGACATAGTTAAAAATAACAAACAGACTCTGTTGGAGATACTGCCACGGCATATGGAACATCCTGAGAGGATGACCTGCATACAAAAGCAACTATCGAGCCTCCAAGACAGGGTGGAGGATGCGGAAGGCAGGGCACGTCACAATAATGTCCGTGTGCTGGGATTGCCGTAACGTGCGGAGGGCCCTAATGAGATGCAGTTTATGAAGCGGTGGCTGCGTGACCTGATAGCCCCGGACTATCGCCTTTCTTTTGCATGGAGGGAGCTCACCTGATACCACGGGGTAGACCAACAGCTGGAGCACCGCCAAGTGACAATGATCACCAGTATCCTCAATTATAAAGACTGTGATCTTCTACTTCGGAAAGCCAGAGAGAAAGTGTCCATCCAATATGAAGCCCAACACATTTCTCTGTATCTAGACTATACAGTCATGGTTCAAAGACAGCGCGCCTCGTGCCTACCCCTGAAGAGGAAATTCCAAGCACTACAGCTCAAATATGCCCCACTGTTTCCAGCCCGCTTCAAAATTTTACACAACCAAAAATCCCACTTTTTCGACAGCCCGGAGGCGGCCAATGACTGGTTGGACGCCACCCTTTCTCCTCAAGCTCTGGCTACCTTTGATCAGAAGATACGACGAGCTTCTCAAAGGCCACAGGGTCAAAGACCACACAGAAACAGATCGACCTGTAAGACTAAGGATGGAGGCCCCTCCCTGGAACAGGCCTTGCGAAGTCAGGAATCAGCTCTGGCCACAGTAACTGCTATGCGAGACACGAATCCGCCATCCACATCAGAGCACTTGGACGATAATTTGGTGCCATCTGATTCCGATAGTAACGACCCGCTGTTTCCATCGATCACCCCGCAAATAGTGCAAATGTTGTTTGGTTAATACAGTATTAACCTAGGAGACACCACCCAACGACGCATATTGGGAATCTATGAAGGAGGCAAGTAAGATTTTTGCTAAATGTCCATAATAATGCTCTTCCTTCCCCAGGTGTCCTATAAGTGTATATGTAAATGCATGGGTCCTGTCATGCGTTTAACTTCGTCAGAAAAGAAAGCACAGTGTGCTGTATAGGAACCACCCTCTCTACAAGTATTGCAATAGTTAACCAATTGTAAGTTTAAACTGTTTTGCTTAATGTTTGGACCAGCAAAGTTATAGTGCTAGTCCTAGTATTGGGAGGGATAGACAACTTTGTTGGGCTCATCCCGTTCAACGACACACACACCAGCGGTTGTACTAACTTGGGGCAATGTAACAAGTACAGACAAAATCATAGATGGCTGTGCTGGGAAAATATAAAATAGTGACCTGGAACGTTAGAGGGACGGGCTCAGTCCATAAGTGTCACCGGATCCATGCTCAATTAAATAGGAGGAAAGCCCACATAGCCTTGCCGCAGGAAACCCACCTGACTAACATCGAAGTCGTTAAATTATGCAAGAAATGGGGCGGTGTGGCTAACCACCAGCCAAGATGGCCGCACTCTGAGAGAGCTCTGTGACTGACGAGCCCTCCTCTCGAAATCCATACATTCATCCAGATTCAGATGCTACACGGCGGGATCGTAAGCCTCTTATCCTCCGGTGCAATTTGCTTCAACCCGCATCACTGTCCGAGGTTCCCCGGAGCCGCTACGTCGTGCTGAAACCTGCGGCCTATTCTGGCGCCAAGAGCCGGGGACTTGCGTAGGGACCGGACACGAAGGGCCTCGCACGCAGTGACACCTGCCGTATCCTGCTTGTAATTAGCCATCAGGACCAGACGACCGGACGCGCTCCCGCCCAACCTACTGCTATTGCCAACGTCCCGAGCGGAGCCTGTCCCCCACGCCTGCTCCAGAACTCGATCAAGCTGTAGGCAAGTGGCATTACCGGCAGGCCCGGGGACGGGGAGGACTAGAGAGCGACAGCCCCACTGGTTTGATACAGTGAGCCCACTCTGGCAGCTCCTTCTCCGGCGGCTCGCTGGGGGTGCAACGGTTTGCGCTCGCTCCTGTGGCCTAAAAGCCCGCCATTGCCCACTCATCTCGCGGGCCGCTTGCCGAGACACCCCAGAGGTGGGAAGAAATACGAGGGCAGGAAAAGCAGGGGAGTGCCCTGATACTACGACGCCAGCCCACGCCAGCAGATCAGTCTCAGGATCCCCACTGGCCGTGGCGAGGCGGGTCCCGATTTTAAGACATCCGAACCGGCCCTGGTTCACCCCAGGGTGTTCACGGTCACCGCCACGCAGGCCTAGTTGGGGGACAGAAGCCGCAGACAGGCAAAGGTTGCGACGGTATAAAGCAACACAGCCGACAACACTCCAGCCCACCTCCCGCCAGAACCACTTAAGGACACACTCCACTGAACACTCCAAGCACCTTCTTGCAGCACACAAACGCCGTCGGCGGCGATGAGTGGAAGGGGGACGAGGGGCCAGCAGGCCTCCAAACTGGAAAGGTACGCCTATAATAGAGACCCACCGGACGCTGCGAGGGGAGACTCCGCTCGAACGCCACCCCACCCCGTGGGAGATGTGAACAACACAGACAAGATCACTCTCCACGACGCCATGGCGACCCTAAAGACAATGCAATCCTCAATGGGCACGATCTCGAAAGACGTCTCCCTGATTCGAGCAGACCTCGCAAAAATGTCTGACCACCTTGTGGAGGTCGAGAAGACAACTACTGACCTTGTGGGAGACATGTCGGCTCTAAAGCGTAGAGTCCAACGGTTGGAAGACGATAATCTTGTGCTCAAAACAAAACTGGATGACCAGGAAGGCCGCTCGAGGCGAAATAATGTGCGAATGATTGGCGCTCCAGAATCTGAACGGGGCCCGGCCCTGGACGTTGAGGACCTTGTAACTAAGCAGCTCCAACCCAAAGGACTGTCGAAGTATTTCTCAGTGGAACGTGCCCATCGAGTACCTGGAGGACAGCCAAAGCCCGGGGCACCACCTCGGCCTATCCTGTCGTGAATTTTTAACTTCAGGGACCGGAACGCCATTTTACAGGCGGCGCGCACTCGACCTCCCATCCAAATTGACAACTCAGAGATCCACTTCTACCCGGATTACACAGCGGCAGTGGCTCAACAACGCCGGAGCTTCACGGAGGTAAAGAAAGAATGCGTGCTCGGGAGCTAAAATACTCGATGATTTTCCCGGCGAAGCTGCGTGTAGAGTCCGAAGGGAAAACGTGGTTCTTCGACACGCCGCAAGCGACTCAGGAGTGGTTGGAGGGATGGAGACCAGCGAGAAATCCGAAGAACCAAAATGCGCCACGGAACCACGGAGAAAGAAGCCCTCAACCAAATAACGACGCAGAATGAACAGGTATCGTCGCACTACAATCTCCGTCATTGTCACCCACATCTTTCAACCTTTGATTTTCAAACCGGACATCCATCCACTCATCAACATGATGAAGGTTGCCGGACATGCAGAGAGAGGGTGAGGCGGCGGGCCACTTACGGATGGCCAATTATGGTGAGACTATGGTCCTGCACGACGAGGCCCATGCAGGTAGGACTAAATAGTTAAGACTGGCACTGCACGAGCATCTACAGAGGGGGGGGAACGGCAACGGACACAGAAGTCTCACCCCCACGAACAATTTTCATGTGTTGGGACTGTAAGCACTCTGCTCAGTTGGGGAGGTGGAAGGTTCATTGTCCGCCGGGCAGGGAGGCAGGGTGGGGGGTAGGGGTTCTTTACGTTTTGACCTTGCTTAGTTTCTGTTCTAATTGTACGTTTCCAACATGGTTGGCTTTTTGCAGGCACACGCGACACATGCAACGTTTCTTCTTCACACACTTAGGCGTGACTGCCCGGCCGGAGCGACCAACTGGGAGCTTCCGGTCACGGTCTATTCGACATGACACCCACATTACAGGCACACTGCTAGGCACACAGGAGCACGTTCTACACTCCCGCACACCTCGGACCTTGGTCCGCGTCCTAAATCCGATGACACTGATGCACTTGCCTACCGATGACCATGGCTAATCCTGATGTTTCTACACTAGTCCCCCAATCACAACCACTAGTCGCACCCACGCTAACAATAATTTCGTGGAATGTCAATGGCCTAGGCCATAAAATTAAACGAGGGCTAGTCCTCCAATATCTCAAGAGAAAAGCACCCACATTAGCTCTGCTACAGGAAACACATTTGGTGGGGACTACCTCCAAGGCTCTTAATCGCTGGGGCTTCAAGATGGTCACACAGGCAGAATTCTCGGCTGGTTCCCGTGGGGTTGGAATCCTAGCCCAAAAAACGCTCCACTCCTCATCAAACACACTTGGGCTGATGACCAAGGGCGATTTGCTGCGATACATTGTCAATGGGAGGGACGGCCATATAATATACTATCAGTATACATCCCCCCGACGCTACACCAAGGGGCATTCCAAGACCTGGGTAAACTACTGCTTGAACTCCCAGAAGGCGAACTAATCATTGGAGGAGACTTCAACGCAGTATTGAATGCAGCGATTGATAGGCAGCCTCCTCGTGAAACCGCTAGATCTAACCAAATGTTTAACGACTTCCTAGAAGCAATGGGACTGGTGGATATGTGGAGACTTAAACATCCCCATGACCGTCACTACACATTTCACTCAGGGGCCCATAATAGTCTCTCAAGAATAGACTACATGCTGACCTTGGCGATCCCCCCGGAAAAGATCACGGCCCTCGAGCTCCTCCCAAGAGGGATATAAGACCACTCCCCGGTGCACCTCACCTACACCGCACAACCCACCAGACGACAAAGAATATCCCCGATTTATCCCGGCTATCTTAAAAATAGATCTATTTTGAAAGCACTGAAAACCTCCGCCACGCATTACTTTGATGAAAACCCAGACTGTGTAGATTCGCCCTCGGTTCTATTGGAGGCATTCAAGGTAGTGCTCAGAGGACTGGCTATTTCTACCATTACCAGGCACAAAAAAGAACAGCGGGCGGCTGTTGAAGCACTAGAAACAGCAGTCCAAACAGCATAATTGGCCCACGCCTCACATAACTCGGAGGACACAGCACACACACTAACACTGGCGTCACAGGAATACAAGGCATACGTAGAGGACATAACCAAGACAAAACTGACTGACACACTGCATAGGGTCTATGAATTAGGTGACAAGACCGGGAAAATGCTCGCATGGATTGAACGGAAGGACAGGGCCAATAGATGGATTGCCACATTAGAGCGCTCAGATGGTACGCACACGACTGCTCCCCCGCAAATTGTAGAAGAACTGGCCACATATTATGAGACCGTATACACTGCACGGGGTGGGAGGACGGAGGAAGACTGCTTGCAGTTCCAGCAAGACATACCCCTGCCCGCGCTATCCCAAGAGGATGCACAAACACTTGAGGGCGACTTAACAGGACAAGAATTGGGAAAGGCAATAGCAGCACTACATACTGGAAAAGCGATGGGGCCGACCGGCCTACCCGTTGAACTCTATAAAACACTGTCACAATAGATAATCCCCTATATGCTCCCGATGTATAATGAGTGCCTGTCGAGAGGTGAGCTCACGGCTGACCAAAGACTAGCCACCGTTGTCGTGGTGCACAAACCTGGTAAACCACCTGACCAAACCTCTTCCTATAGGCTGATCTCCCTAATGAATGTGGATGCTAAAGTCCTGGCAAAAATTCTGGCGCTATGACTACAGCCTCACCTTACAGACCTAATACACCCGGACCAATCGGGCTTTATGCCTGGTAGAAATACATCACTTAATCTATGGCGCATTAATGGAGTCCTACACCGTGTTCCCATGTTACGGGAAGCCGCGGCCATCCTCTCTCTTGATGCAATGATGGCCTTCGACCTGGTAGAGTGGCCATTCCTGTTCGCGGTACTCAGAAAGATGGGCTTCGGCCCTAAATTTTGCAGTTGGGTTAAACTTCTCTACACCGAGCCGATGGCACAGGTGGTAGCCAACGGCCATACTTCCCGCACATTCACACTAGGGCGCGGAACCTGGCAGGGATGCCCTCTATCCCCGCTACTCTTCGCTCTGATACTTGAACCCCTGGCGGTACAGGTGCGAGAAGACCCTATAATTAGAGGGATCACATGGGGGACGGGATGGGAAGATCGCATCTCCCTCTACGCGGACGACGTATTGGTTTATTTGATGTCCACCACCCAGTCCCTGACAGCTTTGATGGACCTACTCAGGGCCTACGGCGATTTGTCGGGATACACCATTAATTGGCACAAATCACTTCTCTATGTCCTACGAGGCCATACACCGATGTTGCCCCCAGACTGCACCCTACAGACGGTCACCAGGGGCTTCAAATACCTGGGAATCTATGGCACGCCACAGGAATCCTTATTCATAGAAGAAAACTTAATGAAGCCTCTACAGAGGCTAAAATCCGACGTCACACATTGGCGCTCTTTACCGCTTACATTGCTGGGGAGAGCCGCACTATTTAAATGCTATCACTCCCTAGATTCCTTTACGCGTTGCAAAACACACCCTTTGCGGTCCCTCTCACCTATTTTAAGTCCATAGACGCAAAAATCTCGGCACTCCTATAGGATTGGGAAACCAGCCCGTATAGCACACTCCAAATTAATCCGATCTTGGTATGACGGTGGGATCGCCCTACCCAGTGTTAAATTGTATTACTGGGCAGCACAACTAATAGCGGTTAATCAATGGCTACACGCCCCACAACTAGACCCAGCCTTCCGCCTTGACCGAACTGTCCTGCCACCTGACCAACTCATGAGGGCACTGTACATGAACAAACGACGCCACACCTTTACAGGCCAAACAGCCCACACGGTCAAGATCTGGCACGCAGCACAGAGAGCCTTGGGATGGGAGGGAGGGCTCACGTTCGCCACGCCACTTTGGGACACGCGGCGTCTGGGTACCCTAGCAAACACAAAGGGCTTCCGGCAGTGGGACTTAATTGGTATTTCCAAAATCGGGGACCTATGGAAAAGAGGTGAAGTTATCACTTTCCCAGCCCTCAAAGAAAAATACGGGATGGCAGACACCGAACAATATCGCTATGCACAAATCAAACATGCATTACAGGGGGCCATTCCAACGGGCACACAGCTAGCTGAATCCTCCCCCCTGGAGGATAGACTCCTCACCGAATGCCTAGACAAAAAAGCGATCTCCTTCACATATCGCAAACTTCTCAACAACATGCCCAACCCCACAGCTGTCCTCCGGAGCAAATGGGAAATAGAACTAGGGGACATAGAGGATGAGGATTGGCTATACGCTCTAGCATCTGCCAGGGAAGCCTCCATACCATCACGACTCAAGCTAGTGCAATTGAAAATATTACACACTTCTACACCGACTGGGCCGCATCCCGGGGCCTATCTGCCTGCGAGGGTGCGGACTTCCGGGCACATTCTTTCACATAATATGGGACTGTCCCAGGATCCAATCGTATTGGGTCCGAATACTCTCCGAAATATCAGATGCAAGTGGTGTTGAATTGCTAAGAGAACCTAGATGTTGTTTATTAAATATTTGGTCGCCAACTGACATGAATCGAGGACTGCAGACATGGGCAGCATTGGGTCTAGCCCTTGCAAAACGGAACATTGCCAGGAACTGGGGCTCAGGTATGGCGCCCACATGCGCACAGTGGGGGAGAGATATGGACACAGCTATGCTGGCAGAAAAGGCGGTGTATGTTCATCGGGGCTGCCCCAAAAAATGGACTAGGGTATGGGGGAAATGGAACGAATACAGGGGACAACTGTGCGACCCACCACAAGAACTGTCTGATCTTGAAAATAGTCCATGAAGGAGACAACATGGAACGCTAATGATACGATGAGGCTGTGGTTTGTTGGCCGGGGGGAGGAATAGAGACCATATGTAACTCTTGCTCTCGAAACGATGGGGGGAGAACAAGTGTCAACTATACGAAGATACCACTCTACTCAGAGGATTTAATTTCAGGAGCACCCATGGCTCGATATGGTGTAGGAAATTTAGTTTTGAATAGAAAGTAATGAATATTGCCTGATGTGTGAACCAAAAATGTATATTACAAAGAATATATGCATGTATCGGATAATTGAACCTAAATGGCAAGTGTTGTGTGTCACATGTAAAAGCCAATAAAATATCTTAACAAAAAAAAAATGCAAGAAATGGAGGGGCCAGATATTCACCACGTCATACACTGCATTCACAAGGGGGCCCTTATATGGGTACAACACAGGGTACCGTTTGTAAATATAGAGCAGGGCATAGACATGCAAGGACGGTACACACTCTTACATGGGACACTCGACGGGGTACATATAGTTATTGGTAGTGTATATGCACCAAATTATGACCAGGATAAATTTTTCCCCACCATGAATGCCATATTAGCGAATTGGATTGATATCCTTTGGGCACTGGGTGGGGATTATAACACCATACTGGATGATCATCCGGACTGTTCCCACCACCCTGTTCAAGGGGCTGTATCCATTAAACAGGCAGAGTTCCTGTGTTCTTGGGCAGAGGGATGGAGGATTAAAGATGGTTGGCGACTTCAAAACCCCACTAATCGTGAATACTCTTTTTATTCTACACCACACCAGTTACACATCAGACTGGACAGAATCTTCTGCTCCTCTGTTATTACACCCCAAATCTCCCACGCAACATATCTGGGTAAAACTCTGTCTGATCATAACCCATTGGAAATTATTTTAGAATGTGGGAAAGTACCCACCCCGGTCCCCACCTGGAGCTGGTGGCCACAGACATTAGAAGATGCAGTCTTTAGAGATCATTTAGGCACCACTATCACTAATTATTTTCACGAAATTGCAAACTCAGCTTCCTCACGCTTAATAGAGTGGGATGCATTTAAGACAGTAATGCGCGGAAAATCTATTGGAGACGTGGTGGGGGCTCGCCAGAAAATTATTAAGAAACTTACAACACTTGAGGCCTCTTTGCAGGAACTGGAATGAAACCTGAGCACCGATCATTCCAGACAGGACCAATTACTAGACGGGAGAATTCGCCATGCCGAACTCCTTGAGGACCACCGCCTCATTGACTACCGAGCATACACCCAACATGCGCATGCGGAAGTGGAAAAGTCTGGCTCTTTACTGGCCCGCCTCATACGCAATGCACCCACCCCTGTGCCAATACCGGAAGTGGCACTATCAGATGGCATTCTGGTGTATACACAGGCAGCAATTAATACTGCCTTTAGTAAATATTACGAGGCGTTATATAGTGCGCCACCGGATGCAACACCAGAACATATGGCAGGGTTCTTGGAAGGGCTAACATACCCTAGACTAACAAGGGCTGCCCAAGAGAAGTTAGACAAGCCTATCACTAGGGCGAAATTAAAGAGGCCATAGGAGAACTCCCGCGCAATAAGACCCCTGGTTTGGATGGGTTAACAGCGGAATTCTATTCCACATTTGCAGATAAGCTCGCACCCCAACTTGACCGCTTATATATTGCGGCACAGGAGGCCCCAACCCTCCCATTGACCACTATGCAGACACTAGTCATATCCCTTCCTAAACCGAACAGAGACCTGCACGATAAGCCGGGGTACCGCCCTCTCTCCCTCTTATCTACTGAGCACAAGATACTTAGCAAAATCTTGGCCCATCGACTCCTCCCCTACTTTCCTAAACTTATACAAACAGGTTAATGCGGGTTCGTCCCGGGTCGAAACACGTCCCTCAATATAAGACGCCTACACTACATCATGGAGGCAGCCTCAATGCTCTCCTGTAGGACTGGCTGTATTTCTCTCGACCACCAACAGCGTTTGACACTCTGCACTGGGATTACATGTTTGCAGTCCTAGGTAGATTTGGTGTGCCCCCTAAATATATACAGTGGGTTAAACTCTTATACACTGCCACTACTGCCCGAGTTCGTACCGGGTCCCACATATCTCACCCATACCTGGTGGCGAGAGGAATTGGGCAGGGTTGTCCCCTGTCACCAATCCTATTTGTAATGGCACTAGAACCCCTACTCATTAAACTGCGATGGGAAGCTATAGATAAAGGGATCCCACTGGGAGAGACAACACATGTAGTGCCAGCCTATGCTGACAATCTTATACTGTATATCAAAGATTTAACAGATGACCTGGAGCTCATTCCATCTATATTTAGACAGTTTGGAACAATTTTAGGGTTAGCAATAAATGCTGCAAAATCACATGCTTTTTATATGCAGCACAGGGAAGACCCAGAACCTATTTCCTTTGGCCCCGTGGTTCTGACGGTTGCACCACAAACCTTCAAATATTTAGGTATACAAATCTATAGAACACCCCAGGACCTACTAGAAGGGAACCTCATGAGAACCATTAGATCACAAAAGGCCCAGATTACATTCTGGAAGTCGCTGCCACTCTCAGTAATGGGCAGAAATGCCATATCCAAGATGGTGTTACTCTCAAGACTATTATATTATTTTACCAACATGCCAATCCTGATACCGACCAGTGTCTTCCACACAATAGACACCCTTCTCACAGAATTAATATGGGGTAAGGGACGTAGGAGGACTAGTCTGGCAAAGCTTCAACTGAAACCTGAGGAGGGGGGACTTGGGGCCCCGACTTTCATGCACACTGCATGGCTAGCCAACTGCAATGGTTATCGTATTGGCTGGCCGGCCGAAACCTACACGAAATTGAATACACACCACAAAAATTGGCTTGAGGAACATTACATACACTACTGCTGCCTGCCACAAAAATACCACATGCGACCCCACCACTGCTCTACTATATTGGAGACAGTCACTACAAAGCACCAAGAGGACTTCCCCATACTCAGGCAATATTCCACTAGATGGTATGCCCACCACTACAGGATTAATTACCAGACTTAGCATTTCCCAATGGAGACAGGAAGGAGTGGAGACAGTAGGGAACTTGCTCATAGTCGTGGTCTGCATGCTTGCAGACCACAACATCTTTGCCTGAGCGCAGGGATTCCCCCAGACATTATTTTTAACACATGCCACTATAGCACATTCTATCAAAAAACACTGGGCCCCAGACAGGAATGAACCCCTGACACATGGATTGGTACATGCAGTATATTTGATGGGAAGGGACACTTGGTTCGCTTGCTATATAGAGGAATTAGAACACATGTGGGCACCACTCTTGGCCCAGTACATACAAAATGGGAGAGGGACTTTGGACGGGACCTCACAGACAAGGAATGGGACCATGCCCTAGAGATCCCACAGAAATTTTCCTGCAACTCTAAATTTTAATATATCCAAAATATGGTTCTCCATAGAGCATATCTCACGCCACACCCTCTTAACTGTATATTTCCAGATACGCAGATCTGTTGCCCCAGATGTAAGTTGCACGATGTGGACTTACTACACATGCATTGCGACTGCCCAAATCTACGGGGTTTCTGGAAACGGATAGGATGTGTGATTCAGGACAAGATGGAAACCTCAGTTTGGGACACAGCAGACAGTTGCCTTCTGGGCCTACACCCTCGTGGCACCTAGCTTCTCCTGCTCTGGACCTGTGGAGCTAGGTGCCACGAGGGTGCTAGGTGTCGCGGGCGGTGTGCCATTTTCACCTCCACCCCCTCCCGAGATCCATGGGGCGTGGATCTTTTACTACACAAACTATACAGGTTCCTCTGAGTGGAGGTAAATCCCACAACTTGTGGTTTGTGTTCTGTTTTGCACCTTTTTACACATAAAACAGTTTTTAACTTTCACGTCCTTTGGTCAGGGTAGGCCTTAGCGTGCCCATACCGCCAAGGTACATGCTACAAGGTCCTGACGAATGCCCACGTAATTCTTACACTTAGAAAGGGCAGAAACATGTTGACCCCACTTTAAGTGGAAACTTCCATCATAATCTGTGGTAGTTCTTCCACACATACCTTTTTTAACCATGTCTAAACTGACCAGTGAATAAATCATTTTGATTGGTACAGCATTAGACATTTTTAACATCACTTTTCACACCACTGTCACAAAATCCAGCTCCGCAGTAATCTGGCGTTGTAGCACACCAGGGAGGCACTCGGCTTCTCCTGGTGGGCCTGATGATGAAGCATGTCACCAACCAGGTTGGTGAGTGAGGGCTTTCCACAAAACCCTTGAAGGTTTCCAATGTGTCAATAAGAGGGTATCTTTCTATAGTCCTTTTTCACAGTCTTTGCCGCTGTGTCTCTACATTGACACTTTTGCATATGACACTCTTCTTTTGTTTTGCAACCATGCAGAGATATACAGAACCATGACTACCAGGAGATACATGTATGAGGATGACAGGAATACACATAAGCAGACAGTATGGATCGTGAGAACTACACCACACATATGCAGAATCCCAATGAAATGTAGCATCAACAGCACATATATGCATCGGCAGAAAGAGACAAGAGCACCACCAGGTAGTCAACCGGCCAGCCGTACCCGGAGGTACATTGGTTAATGGAGATTGGCCAGGTCGGGCACACACATAAGGCTCGCTCCCAGGTGGGAGATAGAGAGAAAGAGTGAGAGAGAGACAGGATTTGGGACAAAAAACCCTGATACCACAGCAAGGAAAAACCTAGCATGCCTGCCTTCTCACTGTGTGGATATCTCATGACATATATACAAATAGACGTATACGTGTATATGAAAATATATTTATTGAAAGACAGGGGAACTTGAAGTGCACGTCCTACATAATATAGGAGGCCGCGCAATTGGTACCAGCGGCACCAATGCCAACCAAAACAGGATAGAACATGTCAAGACACTTAAAAGGCAACATCATCAGCCCTGTGAGGGAAGAGACCCTGGTCTCCTGAATGACAGGTGGAGACATTGACCACCACACTAACTATGAAAAGAGTTAGTAATACACATACATAGAAGCAGAAAAATGTATATATATATATATATATATATAGATACTGTAGAAATGGCAATGAGTTTTCTGAAGACAAATACTCCCAATGAGACCATCAGCCAGGGCCAGGAACAGGAGTACCTGAGCCCCCGTGCGGCAAGGAGCAAAGGGACTAGAGCCCCTGCCTGGAAAGTGCATAGGGTAAAAAAGGCACAAGGCAACGTTCAGCAGGGACGTGTCTGGCATGGACTCTACTGCCCATAAGCGAAAACCAGACAAGGTCTGAGCCGTGAAAGAAGACCTAAGCACGTCTCAACACCAGATAATGAAGAGTAGACAATAGCACAAGAAGAGAAGGCAGCCAAGACAGTGGCGCAAGGCGTAGCACAGTCCCCATGTGACTTTAAACTTACCCAGAGCGTACTCACATATCGTGTCCATATAGAACACAGAAAGAAACAGTTCCCGAGAGGAATAGGACAACATGCCCACAAGGCACCCTTGCTTACGTCTAAGACAGCCAATGTAGGCAAAAAAAGCACAGCGAAAAGGTGAACACACCGGGGTGAGCCAGGTGTGGCAGAAAACCAAAATTTATCTGGAGCAGTCTGCCGCCATAGAGGTAGAAGAGAGCTAAGGACCAACCGTAGAACACAACTCATAAGCTCTAGTAGAGAACCATTCCAATCTTCTGGTTCTCACCAGAGGAGACGTTATGCAACAGTAGGAAGAGCGACAAAGGTAGGAGCCTACAATATGAACAATAGAAGAATCCCCCAGAGGGACAGAAAAAGCCATCCTAAGAAGACTCAGCTGGAGCCTTCAAAGCTGCCTGTGCAAGGAAGAGCGGCTATGCAATAGCCAACGGATACCCCACATAGGGTATGTCTTATCCCAGTAAAAAGCCAGGGACACCTCTTGATACTAGCTAGTAGAAAGAGGACTCAAAAAGATAAGCAGAAACAGCTGGCTAGCTGTACCAAATAAGGACAAAAATGGCTGATTAGCTGACAGTCTGTTTGGGCAATAACGTCTTGAATCCATAGATGGATACCAGAAAAAACAGTGACAATACTTCAACCAAAGTAAAAGTCCACAACAAGGACTAAAAACCCTGGGATTTTTGGAAACCCAGACATGAGACATTGGACCGATGAGTCAGCATGACTCTCAAAAAGGGGCACCCCATGAAAGGACAAATCTAGAAGATGCTCCTGAACATTTGCACGAAAACTGCCATCGCACAGCCAGGCATGGCGACTAAGAGCAACTGACCAGGCCATAGCCCGACCCACAGTCAGTGGTGTCCATGGCTGACCGAATGGAAAACTGTGCCATTATGAAGCAGCTGATCCAGGTCAGCCCGAGAGCCTTCTGGAAGAGATGGAAGGAGATACTCGACTGAGTCCCAAAGGGCAAAATTAGCCTGTGCAAAAACGCACAACATGTTCAATGACTGAAGGGCCAAGCTGGACAACGCAAAGACATGGCAGCCACAAGCCTCAAACCAGCTAGACTCCTTAATGGGAGGAAGCACAGGAAGAGGGGAGGAAGGTAGCAAGAGAGAGGCTGCCTGCACTACCAGTCCTTGAGCCCTAGGAAGGAGGGACAAACAGACTGGGTCATCTGGAGTCGGGCAATGATGATGTGCAATAGCACAACCCACAGGGTCTCCCGATGAGGATCTCGCCCAAGTCCTAAGAAGAATGTCATATAATGACCCGCCAAAAGGCAGAGAGACTGAGGAAGGCTGCATCTGTTAGATACCTGCAGTTTTGAGAGCAGCTCTGGCAAATGCTGCACTAGCCTCCGGGGCCATTCTAGGTGGCGACAATAAGCCATCTTTAGTAGGCTAACCCGTCCACCAAAAGGCAGAGGCTCTGCAGCCTGAGAATGACCAAAAGCATGCCAGTGCACCATTGGCATCAAAACTACTAGGAGCATCGAAACAACCCTAGGGATGTTGAACCCTCAGGGTCCTCATCCTCCTCGACCAACAGAGGAACAGTAGGGAACAGCACCAGCGTCGACCGACGTCAAGATGGTGTTGCATCAACGTCAATGACCACCAAAGAGGACTCGTTTGCCTGGCATTGAACCGTCATCGACTTGACCTCCACTGAGATGGAAAACTGTTGTGAAGAACAGCGTCGACTCAGAGTCGAGCTTCACGCTGCAGCCGCCACTAGCGCCAATGCAGGGAGCCCCACAGGGCTGTGAGGTGGCTCCACAGGAGGGCCGGACGTCTGACTGGGATGCCCCTCCAGGCCGTGTCCCGAAGTTGCAGCAACACCGAAACCAGAGTCAGTGTACTCGATCGGCGCCGAGGACGAACCTGCTGGTAAATTTCAGATCTGAGCCCCTACCCCCTCTGTGGGGCCCGAAGGTGCTGCAGGGAGAGAAGGTGACCCAAAGATGGCCTGAAAAGCCCGAGAATAGGCTTCCATCTGTGATCTAGTCGCCCCAACATCAGGAAATGGTGGGTAGGCAGGGGTCGACTCCTGGGGGCCCGTGTCTGGTGAAGACTGGGAGCAGCGGGCCAAGGCATCACGTTTATGGGAGGTCGACGACCGCCGTGACTTCTTCCTGTGCTTACCTGTGTCAGGCGAGCGACGTCTGCGGGAACGACTCGGTGACCTGTCCCGATCCGAAGCCCCAGCTTGAGAGGGAAACCGGCGAGGCGAGGACTCCGAGCATGACATAAGGGCCGACAGCAACTTCATCCGAAGTTCCTGCAGGGACTTTGGCTTCAGCTGCCGGCAGGCGTCGCACTCCTCTGAGTCGTTGTGCTCTCCCAAGCACCACACGCAGATCTCGTGTGGATCCGTCGCTGACATCTACCGCATACAGGTCTCACACGACTTGAAGCCCTTAGGCATCGCACACAGTTCCTGGACACTAAAAGACATTGATAAGGCCAGAGGAACTGCTTCTCCTGGATCCGAGTTGCGACACAGAAAAGAAGGAAACTGACATCAGTGTGCCGGATGGGACTTATTTGGCTCTATTGACGTTATATCCGTGGACGAAGTCAGGATGGAGCCATGCGATGCCTTCCTTCGGATCACAGAGGTACTGCTGAAGATTCTCCTGATACTGTCTGATGCCTGGGGATATTCTAAGTTAAAGAATCTGCAGCTAGATGTCTCTATCAGATTGAGATCAAAATGCATTGATATATTCCTTTTAGACTCAGAAAGAGGAGAGGAATTCCTCTTTCATGCCTTTGCCTGTTTGCAATTGAGAAAGTGTTCCAAAACCAGTTTTGCAAGGCTGAAAGATTTCTGTGACTTGGGAAAATGTTTTTGTGCACTGTGAAAGGTATCTTGAAGTTGTGAAGCCTGATACACAGGATTTAGGACTGCAAAACCTCCTTATAAATGACATCCACTTGAAATAGTACAATTTCTTGGCAACTGAGTAATTCCCATCATTCCTGGCACACTTGCACATTGCATCTGTGTACTCCCCTCAAATATTGTCACAGCAATGGTGCAATTGTCTATGATCCTTCTATATCACATTTAGGGGTCGCATTGGGGTTGAATCAATAAATACTTTCATGATATCTGGCTAATACACTTAGGGCCATATCTACATAATTTAGGGATTGCAATTTCCGAATTGTGAACCGCAATTAAAAAATTGTCATTTCTAGTGTACAAAAACCTAGAAGTTGGAAAAAGTGATTCCAAATGGGGTCCCAAAATGACCTACCTCGTGAATATTAATGAGGTAGGTTGCAGTTTGGCCCATTAGAAATTGCAGCTATTACTTGGAAAGTAGCCTGCTGGGGTTACCAGGCCTATGATTGCTTTTTAATCAATTCAATCTTTTGAAACATTAAGGCTTCATTTTTAAAGAGTAGGTATTTGTCCCTTTTCCCCTGACTGCTTTTCAAAAATATTTATATCAGATTTCACAATCTTTGCAAATGGTTCCACCACCCTTGAGGTATCGATAAAAAATTTATGCTTTGAGACCGCAATTTAGTCGTAAAACGTTCATACATACCACTTTAGCAGGTAACCAAATTGCAAATGGACTTTTGAACATTTTAAAAAACGTTTAGTTGTCACAAACGGCCCAATTCTGAGAATTGGGCCATTTGTAACATCAAAAAGTTTTTAATTTGAACTATCAAGTATTCTTCGACAACAGGGTCATTCTCAATGATTCATTCTAAACTGCTTCTGGGAGCAGACCTCACAATATTCTTCCTAGCAGTGACTAAGGATCTACAATCTTTATTCACAAAGTTTTTGTTCTCTGTGCAGTTGTGTCTTACTCCTGTCATAGATGTGAATTTGACAAGAATAACCAGCCTGAATCACCAAGCGCTTTGGTGAGGGGTGCTTCCTATATCAGGCTTAGGTTTCATTTACTCATAGATTTTCCAGAGTTGGACTCTCTCTGAATCATAAAACTCTTTTCTGTACATACTCCTGAAATAAGCCAACAGCTCACAAAAATACACTGTGAAACAGGTCTGGGTATTCAGGTGCAGATCACATATAAGACAGAAGACACAACTACTTATAGAAAAATCCTTTTGAAACGGACCCTTAATACTGTACTCACACTTCAGAGTCTTTATTAACCTGGCAAACAGCAACTCAGACCTCATATAATTCACCTACATTGACCCTACTTGTGCACAGAATGACTTACTATGCAGCTAAATATTCGCTAAAACGTTTTAGTTCACAATCACCATCTCTTCCAAGCTCGTGCACAACCTCTCCATTTCAGTGAGTTATTTACGCAACTTGAAACACCTACATCTGTGGTAGTTTACTAAACACAGAGTCTAGTCAAAAATACATTTTAGAGTAACTAAAGTAGTTCTTCTGTGGCACTCTTTCACGTTCTCTTATATTGTTTTGTGAATTTGCCTCAAAACATAAAAAATGAAATAAATGGAAATATTCAACAAAGGAATGGGGAATGCCTCTGTGGCCACCAAATTCATGGTTTTTCCTATGCTGATGGAGTCAACGCTCCCATTCATCACCTGCTTTAGCAGGTGGTAAATGGGAGCAGTGGCTTCTATGCTGAACAAGTGTGAGGTTGAAATGAGGGAGATAGGGATGGGGAAGGGAGGATACACAAGGCTAGTGGAAAAAGTGCTCATGCAGGTTGGAATTTTGGATTTACCCACATCCCCCCACCCACCACCGCCATAGAATAAAGTCGAGAGGGATGGAGATGGCAGCCTGCATGAAGCACTTTTATTGGCTGGAATATCTGGCTGGTAAAATTAAGTGGTGGGACCACCAGGCCAGTCGTGAGTATGGAATACTACATCACTTTGCAATAAATTTGACACATGCAAAGATCCAACACACCACATTCCACAGAACTTTTCACAGATCTACAACACAGATGTACTACATAGTTGGCCATCACCATGCTCACGAGAGAACCTCTCACCAGAATATACTGATACATGATATAGATTACATACTGCACTCTATCATTTAAAAATACATCTTAGACAGAACTCCTCATATATACACAATCTGGTATGCCATTGGGTTGACAATATATTTCCCTAATAGTACTTGCCACCCACAAAATGCCACACACACTTATCTGTCAATGGAGCAGCAGCATTGTCTACAAGGTTAGATAATGCGTAAACAAGTGGTTCGAACCTTCAACTTACACATGACAACTGTTGCGGATTGGGAAGCGACCAACCTCAGGTCAGCGGTTCCAACCGCCTTGTTTGGATGAGATGTGGTGCGGTCAGAAACATCCATTTAACAATGGGAGCTTGTGCGGCGGGTGGAAACCATCCGCAGGACAAGCTCCCATTGAAAAATGAACGTCTGTAAACATCCTTACACTGTGTGGCAGGCACACGGTGAAGGGATGTTGATGGGGGCAGCATAGGTGCCCCCGCGGCCCAAATGCAGAGTGGAGCTCAATTTATAAGACATAACCACCTATAGGACAATAGAACTGGAAGGACTTCTAGGATTTGTAGTATTTCAGCCCAAGCTGATTCAGACTCTGATGATTGTGGAAAGCTGTAGATGCAAAAAGCACTTAGAAGCCATTTCAATAGCAGAATCTGTGCTACACAAAAAAATAAGGCAGCCTGTGCAGCAAATGTGTAAACGAAAAGCCAAAAAAATGCGAGCCACTACTGTACCCGAGTTCCACATGGTACAGCATTAAACCAATTGCCATATAATTGTCTTGCAAACTGAACACTGCTACTGTTGAGCCAGTACCTTGAGTAGTGCATGGCCTGGTGGCCTGCAATGTGGAAGTAAAAGTCTGTGGTGTGCTTCATCTCATTAGGGTGGCCTGTTGTCTCAATCCAGTGCCCCAGCGGGTGGCAGTAGACTCCATCCACCAGGTTTTTCTCATTATAGACACTGCAGCGGTCATGGTGGGGCCCACTACCTGCGAAGAAAACGAGAGGGCAATAACTCGCCAAGTGACTTTTCATATGAAAACTGGGAAAGCGCCTTTAACATCATGTACTTTTAAATCCAAATCAGAAAAGATTACTTCCAGTACCTGCCATCGTTATTATCGAGTAATACAATTATAAATTCACTGTGTGAATGTAACACGAATACATCATCTCGGCTGGGTACAGTCATCAATTAATGTCGTCTGTAATTGGAGTGCAGCTACTTTTATCTTCTGCGGATGTCAAGTCTATTCTTAAACAGGTTCATTTGTATCTTGAATGTATCTAGTTGTCAGGGCTGTAGGATTCTGAATTGATTTGCCGCCATTTTCAGACGCGTGTTAATTATAGAAATACATTCTCAACTGCTCTTTTTGGCCGTTTATAGCTGAAAATCCAAGGTTCGGGACTTAAAAGCAGTGCAAGAATAGCAAAACATAGGAAACGTAATTGTATTCGTTGTTAACACATAATTTAATATTACAAAGAGAAATGGAAAGCATGGTCTGATCTATACACAGCCGAAGTAATTTCAAGAAGTGGCAGTAGGTGCCCTGGTCTGGTTGAACATGGAGGAGGCAGTGTTCTGTGACCCGGAAGCGACTGGAGTCTCCCGGGTACAGTCTGCACTGGAGGTGACTTGCCCAGAGTTTGGGTCTGGACACTGGTATACAGACTAAAGGTGTTGCAACCAGATTTTGTGACCAGACGTTACAGCACTACTATCTTTCCAGGAGGGCGATGGCGCCCCTCCTGGTGGTTAGAAACTACACTGACAGTAAGGGGACAGGACTGTTGGACAAAGCTTTCGAAAAGAGGGGTGCAACAGAGAAGACAACGCATGCCCCTTTTCCTTGTATGGGAAAAAAACAAAAAAATAATGCAGATTAAGGCAAAAAAATCAAGCTTCAGAGAATAACCCCCGCACTGCGCCCATACCGTGGGAAATATCTTCCCCAAACCCATCGCCCTGGTATCCCAATAAAATCAGCCAACAGGGAGTTGTAGTTGTTGTGGTTGTTGTTGGCCGCAGTTTTATTAGGATTATACACAGACTGGTTATCCGGTCATCGTTAGCATGAACCCTGGTCACATTGTGTCATTTGCGAACTGCCATATCTGGGTCATAAATCATATCTGGTCATAAATCATACATGTCATCATCATACTGTGCAGATCATATTCTGGGTCATAAATCATACATGTCATCATCATACTGTGCAGATCATATTGTGGTACATTCAGTTCGTAAATGGCACACCAAAAACCAATTCTTTTGTTAGTCCTTGGTAGTCCTCTTTGTCATGTTACTTCTGGGACCACCATTTGGTTGGTCACCCACGCCCTCTGAGTGTAGGGAGGGGTAGCTTCTCCAAGGAGTTAGGCCCCCAACTCGCTACCTTTTTGTGCCCTGCCGTCCGACCGGTTCTGGGCCGAGAGTGCAGTCTCCGTTTGCTACTCCTCTCCTTGGCCCGGCCACCTCACCCTGCCGTGCGGCATCCCAAAATGAGTGGCCTACTTCCTAAACACCGCCCTGTCGGTGTGTCTTCTTAGCCCATCATTGTACCAATTTCCGCCAACGCTTGTGTTGCTGTCCAGCACTGCAAGATTTGCTGGTTCCTAGGTGTGGGTGGGTGGGTCCAGAAAATGAAGGTGCGCCGCTTCCCCGCTCCACGATGTTAGGAGCTATCTGGGGGAGCGGATGCTTATATCCCCCCTCGCTCTTCCCGCCACTCAGGTGCGGCTCCCCCATTGGGGGGTTTGTACCTAGCGGGGCCTCCCCATTGGCCGGGGGTTTTTCACTTGCTGCTTCTGGACGCTTTTGGGTGCCCAGAACTGGTTCTCCCACTGGGGCTCGGCGTGGGTTATGGCGCCGGCCCCTGAGCATCCCCCCCCCTTCGGGGGGAGCGGCGGCCTCTGCGATAAACACTCTAGCACAGCAGCAACATATAAATAAACACTTAATAAGCTTCCTCCATACGGAGGAAACTCGGTTAGGCAACACATGTACAGTGTAAACAGTGGCCATGTCTAGTAAACACTGAAGAACTTGGTTGACTGGGTTGATAGCCCTGGTCAAGGACAAACCACAGTTCTAGTCTGTGTAGGGCACAAGCAAATCTAAAATGTTCTTGTGCTTACCCTGTGGTAGTTTGGAACAGAGCAGTCAGGCTTAAGCTGAAGGTAATGTGTATTTAGTATTTGTGCAACACTTCAAACACTAAAAACAGTGAAAACCCCACAAAAAAATCCCACGCCAAGCTTAGAAAACCAAAGGAGCTTTAATTAAATAAAACAAGACCAAAACAACAGAAATCTAATCAGTAAAACCGGAGATATTGACCTTTAAGATCCTAGGGTAAAATAGTGCCAAAAAGCACGCAGTGCCAACAAGGGATAATTGGTCCCGATGGACCGGGACAGAGTCATAAGTTTACGCTCACTGCGATGGAGCACCGGCCGGCTACAGGAACTAGATCAGGCTCGCTGAACAAAGTACCTTAAATTCTGGTTCCGGATAATTGAATGGACCTGAGGCAAAGAAGGGTAACGCAGTCGAAGCAATGCATCGATTCCGAGATGCAGCGAGGCTGCGTGCGTGGTCCTGTTGCAGCGACGTTGAGGATCCCATAGACGGGGCATGTGTTGTGAAGTCCGGGCATGGAGAATGCAGAGTACGGCCAAGGCAATGCATCGGTTCCGATGAGTGGTGAAACTGGGATGTGGAGTTTCATCGTCGTCATCGAGGTGCCATCAATAAGAAATGCGTGAAACTGGGTTGGGGATGAACCACACTGTCGGTGATGTATTGGTTCCAAAGCTGCGAGGGAGATGTGGACCCTACGCACCGGGTCCAATCCGTGCAGCGGAGGCGATGCGTCGGGTCTGCCAGAGGATGCCCTGCTGAGCCAAGGAGATGCATTGATTTGGCTTGCATTGATTCGGCTCTCAGAGGCAGTGCCTCGCAGAGAAGATGCATTGATTCCACTGGTAAGCACCTTAGGCCAACTTCCAAAGGTCCAGGATTGGGGTGGCACCACTTGGCAGGGTGGGCTCACAGACAGCGGAGTCAAGGTGCAGATACAAAGTAGTTGGAAGCCTGTTATGTCCCTGAGGCTTCAGATCGGAAGACCAGCCAACTAGCCCTTCGTGTCACTCTGGGTTCAAGAGATGTAGATCCAGACCTTCTCACCCCGGCATGAAGGCAGAAGGCAAAGCAGGAGTACAGCAGATGCTCAGCAGAGTGGTTGTCCTTTCAGCAGCACAGCAGTCCTTCTTCCTGGCAGAGTATCCACAGGTCCAGAAGTGTACAGAAATGGTGGTGTCTGAGGTCCTCCTTTTATATGCGTTAAGGTTGTCAAAAAATGTTGCAATGGAAACATACCTACATGTATGCATATTCACAAATGGGAAGCACAACATCTTCTCCTCCACAAAAGAGTCCCTTACTCCTGGAAGATACATGTTAGACAACCGATAAAGAGTTCTAGGATTGCTCACTTCTGTGTTATGTGGTAAAAATCACTGCATGTCCTGTTATGTCAACTGCACCAACACAAAGAGGAAGAGTTCATGTGTATGAGGCTCTTGGCCAAACATATAAGCTCCTCCCAGGCTAAAAATAAGCTAACGCTGCAGCAAATGAAGGTTTTTAGCGCTTTTTCACCAGTTGTAGATTCTATAACTGAGCCTACAGCCTCGCAGCCCTTTAGAATCTGCACTTCATGTGCAGTCAAGCAGTCAACATAATGGAAAGGCTTAATTATGTGAGCTATTCATGACATTGCAAAATTAATTGTTTTCAAAAAGATATGTTTTCTTTTCTATTTGGCCACATTGTGTTAAGCTTGGCAGCTACACATTTCCATTACTCAAATTGCAATATTAGTATTGTACATGCTTTTTCTTATTTTTTTAATGGGCATGATCTGAAGTTGTAATTGGCATCTTCAGATTCACATTTTGTAAGTGCCAAGCAAGAGGCAACTCATCTTCTAGTACTTCTTCTTATGATCTAAAACACAGATGTACAGAGTAGCCCCTTTCTTTCCAAATTAGTTTATATTTCAGAGAATAATAATCATAATTTCATATAAACGCACAGTGTGGCTAACCACCACAGGGAGTGGAAAGACTATCTAATAGCTTGCAAAATCATCCTACAATTCCTTCACATATGGCTTCTAGCTATTAAAATAATTTTTTAAGATTAGGTCACCAATTGTCCGCCATCTTGCACTGCATCAGTAAGCATCCCTGCCCAGCACTTTGCGGGAGGCCCGCAAGCCCCCTGTCCTACATTAAACCATGAGACATCTGGCACAATGGAACTAGCAAGACCCAAGAAGATATAAGGGAACTGTTTAGGATGGATCTGCGAATTTGCAAAGCATGGGTCAAGGAACTAAGGGCACGATGTAGATGGCCCATTACCGGCTGGTAAACCCGAAATTTGGTAAATTTCAGGCTTACCAACCGGTATTGAGCCATTTCTTATGTAGGGGCTGATTCGGTAAATAGCAAATCGGTATTTACCGAATCATTATTTACCGATTCGGTATTTACCGAATCGGTAAATGGCATGTAGGGAGCACTTTTAAGAGTGCTTATATGCTTTAAGGATTCGTTATTTACCACCAACTATAAGTTGGTGGTAAATAACGAATACCTTTAAATAACGAATACCTTTGAAAATGCAATTCTGTGCATTTTCAACAGTGCCATGTGGCAGACATACATGCCCTTAGGGCATGTATGTGTGCCACATGTGCACACAAGCACTATTCAGGGGTGCAACAGGGTGTCAATGTGACACCCTGCCACCCTTGCATGAGTTCCCCCTATTACCGATTCAGCATTTACCGAATCAGTAATATTGAATGGCTTCCCATGGCCCATAGGAATGAATAGGAATTACCGTATCGGTAAATACCGATTCTTAATTACCGAATATTACCGATTCGGTAATTTTTATCGAAAATGTATCTACATCCCATTTACCTATTCTTAAATACTGAATCGGTAACATTCGGTATTTAAGAATAGGTAAATTGGGATTACCTACATCTGGCCCTAAGCCTTTGTGAATTTGCTGTGTGGGAGTGTGAGGCCAAGACAACAGGGTGAGAGCCACAGGCATAAGGCATAAAATAAAATGCAGAATGATGCTGGATAGGGGCTAAGTGTGCAGCAAAGTCTCACCTGTGATAATGCCCATGATAGACATCATCTTGTGGAGCAGTGCCACAGAGTGAATTTACGAGTAACTAGATTAACGGATTGCTTACTCGACTTGTTAGAAGTTTTTACACTTGTGTATCTGTCCACAGACCAGGAGGCACGCACTAACTTTGCACCGTTCAGATTCGTGTCGTGCTTGATTACATCGACAAACCCGTTTCAGACGCCGCTCGATAGATTCGCCGTTCCAATATCGGCTGCTTAATGCGAGTGTTTTAGCCTTATTTAATCTGGATTGCCCTTTTCGTATATTGTAAAGGACTACTGAAGCCAAAATCATCGTCTTTGAAATTTATCAATATACAAGAAAAAATGTTCTTTTTATTAAACGGAAAGTGGAAACCAAGGTATTTTGCGTTGTACGCATTTCGTGATTTAGTAATACGTGGCTACTCCTGAAGAAAGCACTGGTCGCCAAAACGCGCGTCGAAATATTGTTGTGCCACTGTGTTGTTGTGTTTTTTATTGAAAATAAGTTTTCTTTTTTTACTTAATAATGTCTGTAAAAATTCATGATATTTTCTGTTAACCTTTGATGTATTCTCTCTTTGCTATTAAGTCATACATCTTTTTAAATAACATGCTATTAAGTATAAACCCTTTTGATTGAATCAATAAAAAGCAGAATTTTTATGTCATTAGTTTTTTCTTCCTCTCTATTATTAGATTTGACAAGCAAATAGTATATTGCCTAGGTTGTTATTTAATATGTCTTTATGTCCCTGACCTAGGAATTGTTATAATCAGTCAACCAGGGGGTCCTTGTTGTTTTCACCAACACCATAGGGAAATCACTGCTTTCAAAGAGAATCAGTGGAACCCCTTCTGCCTTTGAAGCAGAACATTTTGGAATTCTTTCCTGGAACAGACCAAAAACATCCAGGACCACCTGGGAATCAAAAAGTTTGTAAACTCTGTGAGTCCCAAGATGGCCGCACTACGAATAGACAGAAACACCCGCAACTTTAAGAAGGGATGACAATGCTGAACCCAAGATAATATTCAACAAAAGCTGAAACAAATCACCCCAAAGATGTTAGATACAAGCACATACACAGATGCTGCTCCTTCTTCGGTCTTCACTCCAAGCAAAAGTGCAGCTACATGTTTTGCACCAACAACGCATGATGGGCCTCATACACACACATCCCCAATGGAGCTTGTGAGCCACTTGTTAGTTCTTTCCAAGATAGGATGATTCTGACCAAAAAGCCACTGAATGTGGACGAAATTATAGATTCTAATACTCTCAGAAAAAGCTCAAATATACATGTAAACCGTGAGGAGATGCAGAACGTCCCTTGCACATATATTTCCAGTCCAAGCCTGGCCTTTTAACCAATCGGGCACTTCACGGAGGGATTAGAGCCATTGGGGGCAAGCTTGTTAGCATCCAGGACTTCTAGAAGACTCTCTAGCTCCCCTGGTTTTAGTGGAGCATGCAATGCAAGGGTGGAAAAAGAAAGGAAACAAGCAAGGAAGTAAAGGACTCAAGGAAGAGAGTGCAGGAAGGAGGAAGAGAGCAAATAAGTGTGGAATGTGAGTTATTGCTTTAGCACAACTATTGCATCATGTTTGCTTGCCCAATGCTAATGATACTTAAAGGAAGTTCTCAGTACATTACATTTTAGACCCTCTCTTTCACAACTTGGCTCCCAAGACGAAAAAGTGTTGATTACCTTAGTCAGTCAAAAATGTTTAAATTCGTGTAACAACTGCGAGTCATCTTCTTCCTTTCTCGTTATCCCAGGCTCAGACACATGCATACTCCTTTTGTTCTACAAAGTCACGCGATGAGAGAGAGAGAGGAGGTCGCAAAGAAATAGCTCGACAAAGGGAGAAATCAAGAATAAGAGCTAATAAAAGAAATACCAAGAGAAAGGGAGAGAGGGAAAAACAGTGAGAGGAAGGTAGGTTACTTGCTTGCTTGGTTTGAAATTTTTGCCCAGGCTGCTTTTGATTCCCAGTCCGGCTCTGAATATTTCATCACATCAAATAGACTTGAAGCGGTACAGAAACGGTATTCAAATAAAACAGTAACGTTTTGAAAATGAATGTGCCTCATGAAACTCATTTAAAAGTTGCTGGTGAAATTAAGATTGATGGAGAAAAGTCAATTTGTGTGGTAACAATACTCTGTAGTGTGAAGAAAGCATTTAGAAGCATAAATGATCATTTGCTATAATGTTTCCTAGGCTTCGGCAGAATTTCCTCCACCCACGCAATGTCTTGTTGAAGGCACTGCTCCCAATTATCTCCAGCTAGAACATACATCCCAGTGACGCCTCTGTCAGAAAAATGTGTGGGTAGACAGCTCAAATGTTCTGCAGCGTACTTGGCCTTTGGCTGATCATATCTCACAATGGGCAGTTTACCAATTGATCAGGGGACAATTGCAGCACAAATATGACAAAAGGAGGACTTTATCTGAAGCTGGCGCCTTTGTGAAATCAAAAGTTAGGACGCGCGTGCGACGCTTCACGTAATACCGCTAGTGAGCGTGCGCAAGAGGACCTAACCTCTCCTTTGTGTGGAGAGCAGTGCTTTAAGTGGGAAAAATAAGTGCAGGTACTCATTAATATGAGCTAGAGGTGTGGCAAGTGGGCGGGTTAGGGGCGGGCTAAGGGCAAGATATGATGATACATAACGACTTCTGTACCAGTTGCAGCGCATACCAAAACATATGAGAAATGCGTTTATGTAAACAAAACAGGTTAACTCATTACACAAAATGAAAGCCAAACAGGATGATATGTTCACAGTTCCTTGTTTTGTAATATTTGCTGCTTCTTAACCCCTTCACTGCGGGGCTAATTTCCCCGCGGTGCGGGGGGGAGGGAGGCCGCGCCCAGGCTCGTCATGCAGCACGGTGCTCGTGTGCTCATGACGAGCCTGGGCTCGTCATGAACCCGCCCGCGCAATGGAACGCTCAGCACAGTGGGGAAATTAGCCCCGCGTGTGAGCGTTCCACGGCTCATGACGAGCCTAGGCTCGTCATGAGCACACGAGCGCCGTGCTGCATGACGAGCCTAGGCTCGTCATGAGCACTGAAGGGGTTAATGCCATACTGTTATTTGTTGTTGTTTGGCACAATACTATATACTCTCAAGTGTGCACACACAGAAACAAGCAGACATGCACACAAAATCATTCCACACATTCACTTCAAAATATCTCCTGAGAGTGTCCTGACTCTCTTCCTCTTTATCTTACTTTTATAACACACAAAACTGGCACACACAAGTTGGCAAGCACACAGACATAAGCAAACACTCACACAAAGTCTCAGATGGGATTAAAGCCATTTTAAACTCCTTGCCTCCCATGGCTTTCTAAATTGCCACTGTCCATTTGCTGCCTCCATACCTGTGTTTTGTCCAAATGCACACAATAGTGTGAATGGGATTAACAGCGTAGGGCTTAAATGAGCCATCCACTGTCAAAAACAGTCTGATGGTGAACACAAGGACATCATACAAATTATACCACGTTGAATAGTTCCTCAACGGCTCAGCTCACAACTAAAGGAGCTCCTTGGCTGTCAGATAGGTCCCACTTTCAGCTGAATGGTTGTTGTGTCATTGATCGAAGGTGCAGGGTCTATTTAGACCCTACACTGTTAATCACAGCATGATACAAGGCAAGTTCTCTCAGACCTCGGCTGTTTCAGGGCATTCAAATGGACGCTGCTTGAATCTCCAGCATGGACTCTGCAAAAGGCTAATGCGCTTTCGATCTTCTGAGAAGCAGAGCGGCATCTACCCTGTGCTAGAAGAGATACCTAACCGGAGCCTGCAGTAGCGTCTATTAGCATACCAGTACTCTCCCTGACTAAGAGAAGTGACAGTACTGACTGGCAGAAAATTCGGAAGTGCCGGTACTCAGTATCAGTGAGTACCGGCCCATTTAAAGCACTTGTGAAGAGTGGAAAGAACGAAGAGGATTCAGACAAAACCGCCTATTTGTCACTAAGTTCCTAGTTTCATCAGCAAAATCATACACTCGCGTAATGGCCTTAGTTTTTGTTTGGATCAAAGCAGGATCGAACTGGAAACCAAATGCAACCCGGGCAAATTTTGGACGACCAGCCTCCACTCTGCATGTAGCAAGCGAGTGCAGAGAGTGAGCCTGACTAATGCGGCGAATTTGAGAGGTTCTACTCCCAGAAATCTTTAAAGACATTTTCAAATGTGGTCCCTTCTACAACACATTTTTCATTATCGAACCTTGTCCAATAATTGGATGGATGGAGATTGTTGGCAGGTTGCATAGCTCAACGAATGAGTAGTTGGATGGGTGGGTGAATTAATTAAAGAATGGATGACAATGAAAAAAGACTTTTACCTAGCTGGAGAAAATGATCTCAGTGGACTTACAGGGAGTGTGCGTAGGGTTATGGTTTTCTTTTTAGCTTCAACATTAAAGATTCACCCTGCCCTTACGCTACTACCACCATTCCTTATGAAACATGCATAGCCAGAGACGTTATAAGGCATGGACAAAGAGGCCTATGGTTCAGGTTCCGCCTTTTCAAAGACACCCCCCCTCCCTCTTGTTAAGATTTTGTAACAGCCCCAGACTGTATATAGATTTCAAATAAAGAATGTTTTCTTACTTTCTTTTTTTAGCCAGCCCAGGCTTATTCTGGTTGGATTCAACAAGCACTAAAACCCTTTAGAGTTCAGAGTCCTATTTCAACTGCACAGGCCTTTACCTTTTGCAGTATGTGCTATTTAATGTGCAGTGGGAATTGGCCTTTTGTGCTCCCTTTGTGACTCATCAACCTTGTAGAGCTGCTGACAGACCGGTGCAATCCCACCATAGCTCTACCTGACTCTGAATACCAGTATCACACAATTCCAGCAGTATAGCAAACTAAGGCACCGATCAGCACCGTATGCCCAGATGGTACATCACATATTGTGGGCAGAAGACTTGGTCAGATCACTAATCTCTCTGCTTTTCTGGCACAGTCCAGCTAGAGACTGCTTCACCAAGGTAGTGCCCGAGTGAGCAGTGTAGCGTGAAATTATAAGCTTTATCCTGCTGAATTGCGGTGATAGCAGTCTAGTGCCATCTCACTCAGAATCCCTGTTCCTAACAGAACTGAGACAGGAGTGAAGTCAACATAAAAAACACCCTCTGTATGCACCATCCCAAAAGTGAGGCACCAGTACCTACGCAGCTGTCTTGTTCACACAATTGGGGGTCTATTAGGATGGCAGTCAGAAAACCACCCGACCGCCATGGTAGCAGAAATCAACCATCCGCCGGTACCGCAGCAAAACCGGTGGTCCGATTAGGATCAACCGCCGAAAAATTGTGATTACGGTTACGACACCGAGAAAGACCGCAGGTAGCAGGCAGAGCTGGTGAAAATCTGTCCGCGGCAGTCAGATTTGCAGCGGAAACATACTAAACCGCCGCCAGGCCAGCAGAGTGACAAAAATTTAGGATTTCCCCGATGTGACAGCGGTACGTTCCGCTGTTTCTGACCTCTGCGATCGCAAACAGTGATGAATGGGAGAGCAGGCAGAAGGGCTGTTGCATACCCACCACTGCGGACGCTCCGTGACAAATATGGCGGTCGACAAAAAAACACACCACAAGGCCACCAATTGCACACATCAAACTAGCTCTGCCCCCAAAAATACCTAACACAACCCAATGACACACCCCCATGGCAACTTCAAAAATACAAATCCCAGGACAGCCCACACAACACACCTGACAGCAGACAGCAGTACCCCATTTTGACACACCCACATAGCTGAGTATACAACCAGCCCCTTACCTGACCAGAATCCTTTGCACTACTCCAGCCCTGAAGGAACCAAACCATGCAGCACATTGGATAGGCAAAACACCACACATCTCACCAGCACCTCAACACACACACACACACCAACCCCACCACCCTTACAATTGCACCTCAAAACATTTGCACATCACACACCATGGCACAAAAGAAAATGCCCAAATACACAGAGAGTGAGTTGTCAGTCATGGTAGATGAGATAATCAGGGTAGAACCACAATTGTTTGGTCACCTGGTCCAACAGACACCATTAGCCACAAGAGCACAAATGTGGGAAAGGATAGTCGACAAGGTCAATGCAGCAGGAACCACCCATGCAGAAAATCATGAAGCAATGGCATGACCTGAAGAGGGTGGTAAAACAGAAGAAGAACAAGAACCGTCAGCTGGCTCAGATGACTGGCAGTGGCCCTCCCATTCCACCAAAAACATTCAGTGCATGGGAGGAGAAGGGGCTTGCCATACTGCATCCAGAGAGTTTCACAGGAATAGACGGGAAGTGCAGGCTGGTAAAGAAAAACAAATGTATACCATTACACTGCTATGTACTCTCTTGCACAACCACAAAGCTACACCTCCTAGGCCCAATTCCATTCATATGCACCACAATACCCAACACAGGTCGCACAGATGTAATATCCACTCCATCTAAATCACCCCAAAGGTAGCCTGCAACATTCCCATAGTTGCATGTGTACAGTCAGCCAGCACTACAACTCCCACCAGGCCCCATGTCCCACCCCTGAGCAGGATGGAGCACTCAAACACACAGACAGGAGCATGTGTCAGCCATTGCATTGTTCACATTCAGGTAGGTAGCCATCTTCCCAGGGAGGGCTGTTGGTGGGTGGGAAGCCTGCACTCGAACTCCAACCAGGCACCCCTGTCCCACCCCTGAGCAAGATGGAGCACACCCCCCCCACCCAGAAGCATGTGGAAGCCATTGGATTACAACAAACAAACTTACAGGTAGGTGGCCATCTTCCCAGGAAGGGCTGTTTTGGGGTGTGAGTCCTGTGCACAACTCCAACCAGGCCCCCTGTCTCACCCATGAGCAGGAGGGAGCAAACCCACCCAGCCAGAAGAATGTGGCAGCCATTGTATGGTTCACCTTTACCTAACAGGTAGGTAGCCGTCTTTCCAGGGAGGGCTGTTTGCGGATGAGAGGCCTGTACTACAACTCCCACCAGGCCCCCTGTCCCACCCATGAGCAGGATGGAACACCCCCCACTCAGAAGCATGTGGCAGTCATTGATTACAAAAAACAAACTTACAGGTAGGTAGCCATCTTCCCACGGAGGGCAGTTTGGGGGTGTGAGTCCTGCCCCACAACTCCCACCAGGACCCATGTCCCACCTATGAGCAGGATGGAGCACAAACCCCACCCAGAAGCATGTGGCAGCCATTGAATGGTTCATCTTCACCTAACAAGTCGGTAGCCATCTTCCCAGTGAGGGCTGTTGGTTGCTGTGAGGCCTACACTACAACTTCAACCAGGAATCCCTGTCCTACCCCTGAACAAGATGAAGCACCCGACCCCCCCACACAGAAGCATGTGGCAGCCATTATATGGTTCACCCTCACCTAACAAGTCGGTAGCCATCTTCCCAGTGAGGGCTGCTGGTGGGTGGGGGGCCTGCATTACAACTCCCACCAGTCCCACTGTCCCACCAATGAGCAGGATGGAACACTCAAACACACAGCCAGAAGCATGTGTTAGCCATTGCATTGTTGACATTCACCTAACAGGTAGGTAGCCATCTTCCCAGGGAGGGCTGTTTGGGGGTGTGAGTCCTTCCCCACAAGTACCACCAGGCCCCCTGTCCCACCCATGAGCAGGGTGGAGCACTCAAACACACAGCCAGAAGCATGTGACAACCATTGTATGGTTCACCTTCACCTAACAGGTAGGTAGCCATCTTCTCAGGGAGGGCTGTTGGTTGGTGGGAGGCCTGCACTACAACTTCAACCAGGCATCCCTGTCCTACCCCTGAACAAGATGAAGCACCCGACCCCCCCACCCAGAAGCATGTAGCAGCCATTGTATGGTTCCCCCTCACCTAACAAGTCGGTAGCCATCTTCCCAGTGAGGGCTGCTGGTGGGTATGGGGCCTGCACTACAACTCCCACCAGTCCCACTATCCCACCAATGAGCAGGATGGAGCACTCAAACACACAGCCAGAAGCATGTGTCAGCCATTGTATTGTTCACATTCACCTAACAGATAGGTAGCCATCTTCCCAGGGTGGGCTGCTGGTGGGTGGGAAGCCTGCACTACAACTTCAACCAGGCACCCCTGTCTCACCCCTGAGCAAGATGGAGCACACACCCCCAGCCAGAAGCATGTGGCAGCCATTGGATTACAACAAACAAACTTACCGGTAGGTAGCCATATTCCCATGGTGGCAGTTTGGGGGTGTGAGGCCTGCACTCCAACTCCAACCAGCCATCCCTGTCCTACCCTTGAGCAAGATGGAGCCCCCCCCCCACCCAGATGCATGTGGCAGCCATTGTATGGTTCACCCTCACCTAACAAGTCGGCAGCCATCTTCTCAGTGAGGGCTGCTGGTGGGTGGGGGGCTATATAACAAATCCCACCAGTCCCTCTATCCCACCCATGAGCAGGATGGAGCGCTCAAACACACACCCAGAGAGATGTGTCAGAAAGTCCACCCCAATGTGACAACAGAACAGGGAAGTAAACAGTGCATGCACCCTACCATTCCTCTCAAAAAGCATTGAGCCATATGACAACACCAGCCCTCCAATCCCACCAAAATTGACCCAGATACAATAACAAATTACAGTGTGTAGACATCTATGCGTTTGTAACTTTCAAAGAAACAAAAGTGTGACTCACCAAATCCCATGTTGGAGAAAATCAGGACACAAACACGCACAGCACTGAATGCTATCTGTTAGTTCCATGGGGGCTGAGCTTGAAGGACCATATGAAAACAAAGCAAGCATGGTCTGTAGAACAAATATATCAAAGCACAGGACATGGCAAAGGTATACATGGGATGACAATGGCTAGTTCGTGCCTAGATGTAACGTCTACCAGGCAGAGTAATCAGCAAAGATTCTTCACATCAAGTTGTATTTCCGCTAGTTGTCAGATGACAACATGTCCTCATAATCACAAAATCTGCACGCGGAGCATGGTAAGCTTGACATGTCACACCATGGAAAAATAATGTCTGTACCTCCACACCATGTCATGAAGCACATTACTGTGCAGACATACTATGTGAAAACTAGTAAACTATTTGTTGTATAACCTGGAAATAAGATACATTGAACGCCAAGCTTGAGGGGTGCACATCAATGACCATTTCCCCTCTGTCCCACAGGTGACCAAGAACTGACAGCAGAGGATGACAACACAAACCTACAGAGCCAGTCTCCACCCCCGGAACATGGATTTCAAGGATGCAGAGCTTGAAGCCGGCCCTTTTGGCAAGCCAGGGTGCAAGAGGTCCCAGGACCCCATTGTCCCCACCACCACAACCTCAGCAACAACAACAACAATGGTGCCCCTGCTGTAATGAACTGTGCAGCCGCCACCACCAGTGCTGTCTGCAACACTTTCCCTGCCCCAGATGTTGACCACCTCACCAAACCAACTGAGAAGGGCAGGGAGAGTAGGCAGGTGCGTACAGTGGTGAGGCAACAGGTCCGTGACAGCAGGGCTGGTGGAAGGGCAAGGGGGAGTCTAAGCCAACCTGACACTGGGACCGAAGCCCTGGATAACATCACCAGAGTCCTTGGGTCCTATGAACGGGCCCAGGGTTTAGTGGGCCAGGCTGAGGAAGATTCACGTGAGCTCCGCCTGCTGCTGAGGTCATCAACCCCTGCATGAGCCAAATCATGGACCTCTTGGGCCACCTAGTGGCGGTTCTGAGGGACAGGCCTGTGGCACAAACAACACCTCCACCTCCCGCGGAGAGAGGGGACTCCTCAGACCCCCACTGGCCCGCAGCAGAGGCCCCCCCTACAAAACGACCAAGGGGCTGTCCAAAGTAATCCCAGGGAGGATCCTGTGGCAAAGCACCTGCCAAACGCCAGTCAAGAAGCCAGCCATGATGGCAACCCTCTTCCTCTTGCCACTGACTTTGTTGACAGTCTTTCCCCACATGACCTTGTTAATGGCATCAGACTACAAGGGATACCTCCTGGATCCAATCTTCAGCAACTGCATCCACCTCACAGTTAGCTCACCCATCCCTCTCCCATAGACTGACCACTCTCTGATCCCATTTACCTGGTCACCGTCAGGCTCACACCCCACACCACCCCCCGCTCCCAGGAGACACCGCAAATGGTCACAACTTAATCCCAACCAGTGGGCAACCACTTTGGAAGCCTCCGTCCCAGAAAACAACTCCGACCCGGCTGTCAGTAATGACAACTTCAATAAATGGATCACCACATCTTTAGACTGCATTATTCCAATCAAAGACATTAAACTTAAACAGAGACAAAGAAATGCACCATGGTATTCCCAGGACCTACGTAGCCTTAAGAAGGAATGCAAAAAACTAGAAAGAAAATGGCGCATTAACTACTCACAAGCTAGCAAAGATGAATATCGGGCTGCCATAAAACTCTATACAAACGGCATAAAAAATGCCCAAGCCATCTTTTTCGAAAACAAAATAAACGAAGCAGCGTCTAAACCCAGGGAGATATACCAAATCGCAAAAATCCTGCTCAAACCTCCGCACAATTTACCAGATCCTCTGAATGCTCAGACTCGCTGCAATGAGCAGGCCGAATATTTCCACAATAAAATAGCCACGATCTACTCTTCCTTCCCCCAATCCCATCACATTCAAACAGGGCACAAGGATACTAGGCTGCCTCCTCCTACCACCCTGGAAACCTTCCCACCACTGGAGCCTACCACCCTGGAAACCATAATATTCCAGGGAAAATCTGGATCTCCCAGCGACCCAGCCCCAGCTCAGTCCCTCAGGACAATAACTCCCATCATTCTGCCCACCATCCTAAATCTGATCAACAACTCTCTATCTTCAGGTAGCATACCACCGAAGTGGAAACAGGCGACAGTTAGGGCCCTTCTGAAAAAAGTCAATCTAGCTCACAAGAACCCAGGGAACTACTGCCCGATCTCCCTGTTGCCATTGATAAGCAAAATTGCGGAAAAACATGTAAACCACTCTATCACAGAATTCCTGGAAGTGAACAACTTACTGGACACATCACAGACTGGGTTCCGTCCCATGCACGGAACAGAAACCGCGCTACTAGCTGTGATGGAAGGAGCTAGAATGATTGTGGATCAGGGCGGCACTGCGGCCATCATCTTATTGGACCTCAGTGCCGCCTTCGACACTGTGAATCATGATATCTTGCTGCACAAATCGCAGAACTAGGAATCACCTCTAAAGCAGCGGCCTGGCTACAATCATTCCTATCAGAGCACTCATTCAGAGTCTGTGAGGGCAATGTCACCTCGCCCAGTAAACCACTCAGTTGTGGGGTTCCCCAGGGCTCCTCCCTGAGCTCCACACTGTTTAACATATACATGCGTCCCCTTGCTGAAATAGTTCGCCCTTATGGCGTTCAAATTGTGTCCTACGCTGATGACACTCAGCTGGTGGTAACTCTGAATCACCACTCCTCTCATCCAAGTGATCTAAGGGGCTGTATGGAAGCAGTATGCACCTGGATGACCCAGTCTTACCTGAAACTGAACGGAGACAAGACAGAGCTAATGGTACTGGGTAACCCCCCACAGAAATCCATTGACTCCTTGTGGCCACCAGCACTGGGCCCGGCACCCCTAGCCAAGAACACCATTAAGAGCCTAGGAATTTGGTTAGACAATACACTGACACTCAGCTACCAGGCAACCAAATTATCTGCCACCTGCATGGGCATCCTGAGACTCATACGGAAAATCCTTCCACTCCTCCCATTCAAGGCTAGACAGATCACGGTCCAGGGTCTAATCCTCTCCCGGCTGGATTTCGGGAAAGCCCTCTATCTAGGAGCCCCCCAATCAACCCTGAAAAAACTCCAGGTGATCCAAAACTGCGCTGCCCGTACTCTCTTGCGCATACCCCGCTGAAAATCTGTGAGATCTGAACTAAAAGACCTCCACTGGCTGCCAGTGAGGGAAAGAATCGATTTTAAAAGCATGTGTATTGCCCACCGTGCCTAATGGAGGAAAGGAGCAATCCTGAATCACACCCTGATTACCCCCTACCATCCCAACAGACAGTTTAGGTCGGCCCATACCTTCCAAGTCATCAATCCCAGGACCAAAAGAGAAAGGAGTGGAGGCAGAATGTTTTCAGTAAACGCGGCAAAGCTCTGGAACTCTCTCCCAATCTCTATCCGATCAGAACCCAACATTCTTTGAGCAGCAGTACCGACATAAACATCCTGTATCTGGCTTCCAAACTAGCCGGTCCCAGAAACATTGGCAGCCAGCACTGAGTCAACAACAGGCTGCAGTCACAAACCTCACATACACCTTTCCACCAACAACGACATCCGCAGACAATGGCTCTGTTGTACATTGTTACTCACCTTCAACTGAAGTATCGGTTGATGAGCTGTTGGCGCAGGTCGACACCTTCCTCCTCTCCACTATCCTCGTCACTGGACATGGATTGGCTTGCAGGCGGGGGCCTTGGCTGCTCATCAGCATCCAGAAGCTGGGGAATCTCCTTGCGCAAGGCCAGGTTGTGGAGCAAGCAGCATGCAACTACAATCTGACACACCTTTTTGGGCGAGTACATCAGTGCACCTCCGGTCTTGTCCAGGCAGCGGAAACGTGGCTTCAGGAGATCAAAAGTACGCTCCATCACACGACGTGTCCTCCCATGGGCATCATTGTAGCGAATTTCAGCCGGGGTCTTGGGATTCCGCAGTGGGCTCAGCAACCAAGGACAGTTGGGTTATGCAGAATCACCTAGATGTGAGATACACAGATCAACTTTGTAATATAACGGTGGCAGAGGACAGCATGTCACACACACAGCTTGCTACCTGACTCTTCGTACTCACCCAAAATCCATGCATGCTCTGGAAGCAAATTATCCATTGCAGTTACGTGATGTACGAATCATGGGCGGAGCCAGGGAATTTGGCACAGACGTGTGAGATGATCATATCCGCCTGGCACACCACTTGCACAGAGATGGAATGGAAATTGCTTCTTGTTCTTGTAGATGTGCTCACTTGCCTGTGGTGGAACCAGGCCAATATGTGTGCAGTCAATGGCACCAACAACATTGGTGATGTGCCCAAGTCCATAGAAATCTCCCTTCACAGCCAACAAATCATGCCTCTTGGGGAACTGGATTTATCTGCCCTTGTAGATCATCATAGCGGACAGGACATCACCTAGCACCATGCTGAATATAGGTTGCGACGTCCCACCTGCGCTGGACACCGTGTACTGGAAGGATCCAGAAGCAAAAAAATGCAGGGCGGCCATCACCTTAGACGTTGGTGTGAAAGCACTCGGATATGTCCTGCGAGGTTGCAGGTGGGGCTCCAACATAGCACATATGTCTTGTAGGGTGAGTCGATCCAGACGGAATTTCTGTATGACCCTCTCATCCTCTATGTCTGCCAGCACTGTGTAGGGACGATGCACATTTGGTCTCCTCCTAGGTGACATGAAAGGGGACACTTGTCAATGACATCCACCAGGAGATGTGTCCGACATCTTACGTTTTGACTGACACAACGCCAACAATGACTGTCACCACAGTTAAGCTCACAGCCCAACTTACATGTAGGGACACCTTCAGCTACACCATCCCTACACCTGTCCACTTTTCACACAGCTAGCACCTCTCAAACAATATCTGACTATGTGAATGCCCAAAGGGATATGGCCACATCTTGAATGAGCAGCCCTGAGAGTAGTTAAGACAGCATATGTGTGAAACAGCAACACTATTGTCTCCTACCTAGCTGTTGTACCTGCCACACCTTCTTGCATAAGTCGAACAGGGCACACATCAACCACACAATGAGCCCAGTCTGTGCGTAAACAACAAGTATGTGCATGAGCCAAGAAAAGTAGACAGTCAAATATGCACATTGTGTAGTCAGACATTCATCACTGTGAGTTGCTCTGCCCTTTCACACATTGACATGTGTACCCATTGGAGAGTTCATCACAACACTGTTCTGTGTACATGCCAAGCAATATCACAAGTGACATGTGAGGAAGTACATGTCAATGTTTTCAATCATATTCAACAACATGCCATGTGCAGTCAGCAGTGGGGTAAATATTACATTGGCATTGTGTGCACTCTTGTGCCATGAATCATGTGTCTACTGTGCATAGTTGAAAACTGGCCATTGGCCATTCACACAGCATGACGTGTCCATAGGTGCTGTCAAAGTGATCTGCAACACAAATCACGGTCACTAGCTCAAATTTATAGCAGCCATATCGCTGTAGCGACCGACTGGCCCCAGCGGTGTGTCACCGCCAATGCCCAAGCCACACTTGCGATAGTGATAGTTATATGTGTATTGCCAAATGGTGGTTGCCATGCTTTGCCACCCAAATCACGGTCACTGGCTCAAATGTATGGGAGCCATATCGCGGTCGCGACCGCCTGGCCCCTGTGGTATGTCACAGCCAATGCCCAAGCCACACTTGCTGTAGTGATAGTTATGTGTGTATTGCCAAATAGCGGTTGGCATGCTCTGCCACCCAAATCACAGTCAAAGAGTGGTAATTACATGCTGGGGTGCTCTGGGGTGCTCATATGACCGTAAAAAACATGAGTGCGAGAATAAGTGAACTTGTGCACATACAGGATTATTGGTAACCCTGTGATGCAGAAAGGACAATCATCCTTTAACAAGCCAAATGGCGTTGCTAAAGTAAAGCAAAAAGCGGGCAAATGGTGTCAATATGCCTGTCTAATGCTACTCGCTAACACATGCAAAAAATGGAGAACGCTCAGCCAAGCTGACTGGTGCTGTTGGGCAGAAGAACAACTTAAAACAAATGCGTCCTTACAGTAGGTGCAAAAGATCAGAGCACCATGGGTCTCGGGAGGGGGGTGGTAGCGAAATGGCACACCCTGGAAATATAAAGAGGTAAAAAAATGCAGGGGTGAGTCTTAAAACTCAGAGACAATACACAAATGTACTCATCTGCCGGTCGCCGTACTCACGCCCTATACGCTAGGCACACGCTTGGAACCTGCGTGAGCCCTCTCTTGCCGGACCCCGAAGAATGTTCTGCTCATGGAGAACGGGGTTCATAAAGGCCAGGAGGGAGGGAAAAATGCCACTGTCAGAATGCGGTGGTGGGCGTGGCTGGTACGATAGGCGTCATCAAAAAACAGCCGGAGCAAGTAAGAAGCAAGCACCGGGACTGAAGCCGCCAACGCCTGAAGCGGTACAGAAGACGCGGCCATGTGACCCACTAATGGGCCTCTCCTATACAATGTTTGAACATAAGTTTTTGACTCACCAATCGGAGTCGACAATGCATCAATGTAATGCGCATTGTTATGGAGACCGAAGTCAACAGTGTGTAAGACAGCGCGAAGAGGTAAACGATCCCAGAACACAGCAGGATTGTTACATCAGTGTGATGGGAGGGACGTAGGTTGCTATCAGACTCATAAAGACATGGGGCAATGCAGGATGAAAAAAGGTTAAAAAAAGCGCATAGTTGTTGGAGCGCAATGGTTAAATAATGGATAAAGGCGGCGTGTGCCTCAATGAGGGGAGACAGATGACCGGTATAAGTAAAAGTGAGTTGATGCCCGAGACAAAAGGACGACCCGGCGGGGTGTTTTGCCTTTGTGTATTTTTGGCAGCGTATAGAAATATGGTATGATGCCCTCGCTCTCCGTCAGGAAGGCTGCCTTGTTTCTGGAAATGTGACCCTTTACTTCTGCATCCTCAACCAAGTCAGTGATGACTCTCTTTAGGTCTGCAGATGGATCATGCGTCAGTGGTTGGTAGTTCTTGGTGTCACCCAATAGTCGTAGACATTCATGCTCATAGTCAGTGGTATTTAGAACTATGACCGCTCCACCTTTGTCCACTGGTTTTATGGTAATCAAGGTGTTGCTTCGCAATTTATCAAGGGCCTGAAACTCAGCGGCAGTCATGTTTTTAAAAACGGATGTTCCTCCAGGTTCTCAATCTCATTAAAGACTGCCAGTTCAAAGGCGGTGATCCCTGCTTGTATTGTGTAGGGGGGTGGTGTGAAGGTAGATTTTACTCTCAAGGTGATGTCCCCTGCACTCAGTTCCTGAGTGTCAGACTCCCTCCCTTCGAAAAAAGCTCTCAACTTCAGTTTTCTAAAGAAATTTGAGAGCTCACAGTGTAAGCGAAACGTATCCAGACGAGCAGTAGGAACAAAACCCAGGTTTTCTCTAGGAGTCTGGTTTCAACGTCTGATAGAATCATGTTCGATAGGTTTACAATCAGACTCCCTGTGCACTTGTGCCCGCTTGTGGTTGCTTGCTCCGAGTGTGATTGCCCACTGGGTCGTCTTGTTCCCATCGTATCTGTGTTTGCCCTCTCCTTTTGCCTCTTCCTCTCCGGCCTCTCTCTAAAAAAGGCGGCCATAAGAGTTGGACTGGTATATGGGGGAAGGTACAAAGCCTGGGTTCCAGCCCATGGGCGGCATCTGTGGATGTTTGCCTCCCCCTGATTGCATTGGATATTGGGGCCACATTGGTTGCTGGAATAATGGGTGAGATCTTCCTCTAAAGCCTCCCCTTTGCCTCTGCTTATAGCTGCCATTGCTGGAGCCGCTACTGTTTGATGAATTGTCACCTGAGCTACCCGTGTTAGAATTGGGCTTGTTAGGTGGTGTGTAGGCCGGGTCTGAGTAAGGGTAAACTTTCGTCAGATCCTTTTGAAATTGGGCTACTTTGGTTTGGGTGAGATTGTCTTTATATTCATTGATATCTTTATTGATATCATCCACCAACGGCTGCGGCTCATGTCACCAGAGCCTGCTGCCTGACACCCCTCACCAACAACTGCTGCTGCTCCTGTCTCCATAGCCTGCTGCCTGACACCCCTCACCAGCAACTGCTGCTGCTCTTGTCACCTGGACCCAGTGATGTCGAGGACTGAGAAGATCCTGGCCCGTCCCTTCACCACAGAGGAGCTGGAGGTCCTGGTGGACAAGGTGCTCACACAGTATGGGAGGTTAAATGGTGCTCCAGATGTCATGGTAAGTGTTTCAGAGTAGAAGCGAGAGTGCAGGGAGTGCACACATGAAGTTGATCTGCTGCAGTATGTGCCTGAGAGTGTGGGTTGGTGCCATACACTGCCTAGCATGCTGTCTCCAGGGGAAAGGGGTGTTAAGCCTATTTCACACATTTTCCTGCCTGCACATCAAAGTGGATGGACGTGTATTGTTTTGTCAGCCATACAGTGATGCAGCAAGTCGGTTATGCATGAGTCAGAACAGAAAATGCCTGTGATAATGGATGTGTGGGTACCTGGTGTTCTTCACAATCTCATCTGTGTCCTTACCAAGGGTTTACATCCAGAGGGTACTGATGGAAGTGTGTCTGACTCAAAATTGACATCATGTATAGGTCAGCACTATGCTCAGGACTTAAATGCCAGAGGGTGCCACTCTTGGTGGTAATTCACCAATGACACAGCAGATTGTTGTACTTTTGCACACAGCCCCTTCCATTTCCACCAGCATGTGTACTGACTCGCATGTGTAGGCACTGTTTACGCTCTCAATTTTTCCCTTCATGTGACATTTCTGATGCCCCATGTTGGACCTCAATATGAGCCCACTTGGCCTGCACAGTCACTGCCCAATCTGACAAGGACACATCACTGAATGTACAGAGGGGAACATATGGGTTGTTTGCTAGACTATCCATCAAAGAGCCATCTCAGCCCTGTAGATTGCACAGGACAGGGCTTGTGAGAAGGGTGTGAGATTGTAAGATCATGTCCCTAAATGTGACCTCCATGACATAGTGAGACATTCACAGGGCAAGGGCATTGAGGGCTGCGCAGTGTTGGACCCAGTGAGTCTGCCCCTAAACATATTTTGAAATGTAATGTATGTCTTGCTCACCCACAAACTGGATAGTAGATGTAGGCAGCCTACACATAGCTTTCTGTGCTGGCATCCTGCATGTGTATGAGATTGGCAGGTACTCTCTCCACCCTCATACCTGCATGCATTTTCGTATGATTCTCCCATGCTAATGTACTAAATGAGATGCTGTATTGTCTCTGTTACACATATCTGTGAAGTTGTGCTGAGTTAGTATCATGCTCCTGTATTGAGAGATAGTGGTACATAATACTGTGTAACTGATTTTCCCCCTCTTGTCTCCCATGCCTGCAGCTCAAAGTCCACACTATCACAAGAGGTGGGATGACATCTGCTGTCTGAGCAAAAATGTGGCAGATATGACGCTGGGGCTGCTCCCTCGGACTAGCAGGTTGGCGCGCAGGAACATGACAGCACTAATTGCCTGCATCTCAGCTGTGACAGAGCCTCAGCTGGATGCACTTTTGAAGGCGCGTCAGCAACAAGCTGGGGGTGAGTATTCTGGGAAGGGTGACTTTGGTTGTGAGTGGCTGCATGTGTTCCATGCCTAGGCCTGTGCTGGGCACTGTGATGTTGCTAGCGTGATGGAATGGCTTGCAGGTAGCCTCTGTGTTGTGTGCAGCTGTCATGCATTTTCCCTACCTGTACTTTCTAATGTAATTAGAGTAATGGCCCTTGACATTGCATTCTGAGTTGTGACCTTCTGGCACCGTCTGCATTGAGGTATTCAGGGACATCCCATGGAAGGGAACGGCAGTGTGCATCATCTGAGTGTACTTTCATCAATGTGTGCATTCCATGACATCAGAAATGTAAGGACTACACATCTGCCACCAATGTGCAACTGTAGTTGTGCCCCAAAGTACGACATGGTGAATGGCATGAGTTCATGGCCATTGTGGACTGATATGTTGGAGTCTGTATCTGTGTTGTCCACTTCTGCTGCCTCCAGATGTGACAGTGGCAACATGTTGGGAGGTACATCTTTTCCCCCCTCAGGGCCCTAGGTGTACTCAGAGGGATCTGTGTGTCTGGTTACATGAAGGCACCGGCAGGCTATTTAGCTGTGTGGTCATCACATAGGTCACTTATGCCAAGTTTGCAAGATAACACGCAAAAATCGAGTTTGGAATTCAGGTTGCACAATGTTACTGCATAGGGTGGTGTGCAACATGGGAATATCATCATCTTGTTTCGTGCTTTGCTTGCATATGATGTTTGTGTTAATGACACTGAACTGTACCTACATCTCTGTCTCTTGTAGCGTCTACCGTGGGCACAGAAGGACAGGGGATGGACACCAGTGGTGAGGCATCAAGCACGACTGCTAAACAGGAGCACAATGACACTGATGTGACAGTGCCTCAGAGGGGAACAGGAGTCTGTTTGAGGAATCACAGCCAGAGACACCAACCTCAACGTCATCTGACACCAGCGGTGTCACATCTATGTTGGCGGGCACTGGGAGCGGGAAATCTGCCTCCTCTTCCATAACACAGCGCCCAGTGCCCACCCTCCCACCTACTTCTACTAGTGATGCTTGTGTTCACACCAGTAAGAAGGGAAGAGTGTCATTCACCCCAGGCACCGCTGCCCCTGTCTCCCCTGCTGCCATCAGTGTTGAGTCTGTGGACCTTTTGTGCCAGCTGTATGTGGCCCAGATAACTCTCATCAACACCTTCCTAGACCACGACAAAACGTTGGCACAGGTCATTGCTTTCATGGAGGGCATTCATTCAGACATGGGCGGGCTACACCGGACTTTCCAGTCTTTGTCCACCACACTGATGGCAGCCATTCAACTGGCACAGTCTCAAAGTCCAGCTCCAGTCCCATTGGCTACCCCCCTGCCAGTGGCTACATCTGACGATAGTGACCACACACCACGGACCTCAGGCTCATGATACAGCAAATGCAGCACACAACCGCAGCAGCCCAAGCGGCCCAGAGCGCAGACACCATCCCCCATAAAACCAAAGCCACCCCAGAGGGCAAAGGCAAAAGCCCTTCAGGTAACACTCCCTAGTCAAGGACTCTCCTGTCCCAAAAGCGTCTCGCAAAGACAAGCAGACAGTTGCTGTGCTTGCTGAGAAGCTGGTGCCTGCTAAAAGTCCACATAAAAAGAGCTCCAAGGCCGATTCACCCACAACCTCAACTCCCATCCACACCCCTGTGAAGCAGGGAAAGGAGAGCACTATAGGGGGTACACCTGGTCAACAGGGGATGGAGGGGCAAAGCAAAGGCCAGGCCAAGCATACCGCTGGATCCAGCATGTCCCCAGAAGGAGGGACACCAGATGCACCTGATGCAGCTTTGGTGGAGGGTGTGCCTGTTGTGTCTGCCCCATCTCCCACTCCTACCAAGGCAGGAAAGCCATTTTGAATCCCCAAGAAGTAGGAAGGCACCCATTCACATTCTCCCACCCACAATGTATCTCACAACAGCATGACTCCACCTACACGTGTCACCACACCACCTGGTCCAAGCAACCCTCCGGCTTCCAAAGCCACTTTGGACCTCTACCCTAGCTGGGCCTCTCTCTGGGGCCAGTCCTCCAACTGGCCCCAACACTCAGCCACCTCCCAGTCCGACTGACTGCCAAGTCTGAGTGAAAGTCCACCTTATACACCTATCTCTCCCACAGAGGTGCCTGGACTGCCCATTGTTATCCCCCTAACTGTGTTGCTTACCATGGCAGGGTACAGTCTCACCCATTCCCTGTGCAGGATCTAATGCACACATGTGCCTTCTCTGCACTTTGGACTGGCCACTGGCCTTGATGTTCCTTGCTGTGTTTGCCCATTCCCTGTGCAGCCTCTCATATATCTACTCTGCACATTGGACTGACCACTGGCCTTGATGTTCCTTGCTGTGTTTCCCCATACCCTGTGCAGCTTCTCATGTACCTACTCTGCACTTTGGACTGGCCACTGGCCTTGATGTTCCTTGCTGTGTTTGCCCATTCCCTGTGCAGCCTCTCATATATCTACTCTGCACATTGGACTGACCACTGGCCTTGATGTTCCTTGCTGTGTTTCCCCATACCCTGTGCAGCTTCTCATGTACCTACTCTGCATTTTGGACTGGCAACTGGCCTTGATGTTTCTTACTGTGTTTGCCCATTACCTGTGCAGCCTCTTATGTACCTAGTCTGCACTTTGGACTGGACACTGGCATTGATGTTCCTTGCTGTGTTTGCCCATTCACTTTGCAGCCTCTCATGTACCTACTCTGCACGTTGGACTGGCCACTGGCCTTGATGTTCCTTGCTGTGTTTGCCTATTCCCTGTGCAACCTCTCATGTACCAACACTGCACTTTTGACTGTCCACTGGCCTTGATGTTTCTTGCTCTGTTTAACTATTCCCTGTGCAGCTTCCCATGTATCTGCTCTGCACTTTGGACTGGCCATTGGCCTGGCTCTTGTCTATTTTTGATGCCTATCTGTGTAATATGTGAATAAAGACAGTTACTCCTGTTGTCTACTTTGTCAGAGTCCTTGCTAAATAAAGGGGCTTATGTATGGGTATGCTTTAATGTGGCACATGCTCTGTATGTCAATTTCACATTGCCAATGTCTGTTTTAACTTTTCCTGGATTTTGCAGACCTGACAGGCACTTCAGTTTTTATTGACTCTGAGGCTTGGGGTGCAATTATGGTTGTTTGTGATGATCTACTGTTATCCTAATCAATCTATGGTGACCTGAACTGTACATATGTCATGTTTGGATGCACTGCCAGCACAGAGTGGGAATCTATCCACAGTATTGCCGGCAGGCCGGCCAGGGTCCATCATATCTGTGTGATCTTTCTTGATGTGTGAACAGCAATGTTGATGTATGGTCATCTTGGGATGGCCTGTCTTCCTAGTCACATGGGTATATTTGTATGTGTGCACTTGAGTGGTCATGATGTGTGAAGAGGGTTACATGGTCAGTAGTGTGATGTGTGTGTGCCCCTGCAATGCCAACTGCACACATGTATAACCCAGAACTGAGAAACTGAGTGCCTGTTTGTTTGAATTGTCAACCATGTGCTTCAGATTGTGTGCAGATGTAGGAGTTGTATGTTGTGCACTGTGCAGTGTGTTGGTGTGTCCTTGCACTCATGGGGGACATCTACTAGTTGTTTCTGCCAGTTGTGAGTATGCAGAGTGTGTGACTGCCAAGTCTGTGTTGTGTTTTGTTGGTCAGTCATGTGTTTTGTTACTGTTTGTGCTCAATGTGCAGACCTGCTCAGCCACACTGACACTGTGGGTGTGTTTTCTCATACATTGCTGTCACAAGAGGCATTTTTGGTTGCAGTATGTCATGTGGGATGTGGAGCTATACCATCCCCTATCTGTGTTTCTGATGCCTACTCATTGTGAGTGGGCACTCCGTCTGTTTGGGTATGGTGCACTCCAGACATGTCCATTACTGACTTAAACACAACCTCACTCTCATGTCAGCTGTCCTCTTGGGTTGCCAGTGTGTGTGCCTCCCCAACACTTTTTTTGTTACACTATGCTTTGTGGTGCTGATCTGTGCACAGGACCAATGTGCCACTCAAGACAGTTTCCCAATTGGTTATATGTGACTTGCTTGTACTATTTTGCAGTCATGGTTGCTCATATGCAGTTCAACTATTTGTGCTGCACAGTTCTCTGGTCATGTTGTTTTCACCTGGGTGTCCCACACTTGTGCATCTGTGGGTGATGGGTGAGCTGTATGTGTGTTTGCTGAGGTACTTCTTCCCTTCCTGAGTGTGATGCTGTCCGTGTGCTATGGAGATTGGTGTTGTGAGGGTTCATGGTGTGGCATTTATATCTGTGTGGAACTGGTATGGTTGTTGTGCACTCACTGCTTGTCGTGCATGGAATGCTGTGAGTGTATGTTGCCTCATACTTGCCTGGTGTGCATCCCCTGATGTCCAGCTGTGTTTGCAATGTGATGGATTGGCATGTGCATCTGTTGTGTGTTTGCTGTGGATGTGTGCAGTGTTTGGCCTGTGTTGTCTCTTTTAGCTGACATATGCTCTGTGTGTGATGTTCGATTTGCATGTCATTGTGTGAATTTTTTTGTACATTGTGATACATTGATTGAGATGTGTGTTGCAAGTGTAGTGTGCATTACTTGTGTGTCTGTCACGTGCACTTAGGGCTATTCTAGTTCCTGGGCTTGTTTTGAGTGCATCGTTGGTGTTTTCTCCTCTTATACTTGACCTGTCACTTGTCAGGATTGAGCATGTACAAGCATGTGGTACACTATTACACCATGTTGACTTGATGGGTGGTGTGGTATGTCTGTCTGTGTTTTCATATTAGCCCATTGCTCCCAGTTTGTGTCCATGATTGTTTAGAGATGATGCACTTCTTGTCTGTGTTGGGGTATGTTGTCTGTGCATTGTTCCTGAGTGATGATGTTGTGTACTCCTGTTCTGTTTGGGCTCCCATTGCCTTTCCACTGTTTTACATCACAGGTCTGGGCTTGTTGTACTTCAGTGTATGTTGTTAGTGAGTTTTATGTTTGGCTGTTGTTTTTGTGCCAGCATTGGTTCAGACATCCCTGAGTGTGTGTATGATGTTTGTGGATGCCCCCCAGGAAGTGTAGTTGTTTGTCAGTGTATTCACTGGACATAATTGGCACCATTCTGTGTGTTTGACACTGGTGTTGAGTGTTGCAGGTGGAGGTGGAGGTGGGTGGGGGAGGGGTATGTGTGAAGGGTCCAAGTTGTGTTTGACAGTCATGGAGTGTGACAATGGGCCCTGTGTGTTGTGCTGATGACATACACCGGTCAAGTTGTTGGATACAAATGTGTGGCTGATCACTGTTTGACTTCAGACACTTCCTATCATCCCTGTGCCTATGCACGGGCTGCCTTGCTGTCTCCCCGAGTTGTTGCACAGAGATGACTGTAGTTTAATTTCACTGACTGTGCCAGCCATGTGTGAGTTGATGGGCTAAGGGTGTTGTTATATGTTCCTTCTCTTGCATGTGATGTACACAGGCTTTGTGGCTAGCTCCTTGGCTTTCCATTTGTGTCCACCTCACTTTAGCTTTGCCCTATGGTCTTTGTGGACAGCCCATGCCTGGCGCTGGCCCTGCCTTCTACATCGGGCACATGTTTTCCCACATCTTCACCACTGCGGTGACGTGACCGGGATATTGCATTGATATCACGGTTGATAGATTACCTGGATGCGGAGGGGTGATTTGGCGACAGGTAGGAGATTTGGGGTGATTTGGCGACAGGTCCAAGTTGTGTTTGACAGTCATGGAGTGTGACAATGGGCCCTGTGTGTTGTGCTGATGACATACACCGGTCAAGTTGTTGGATACAAATGTGTGTCTGATCACTGTTTGACTTCAGACACTTCCTATCATCCCTGTGCCTACGCACGGGCTGCCTTGCTGTCTCCCCGAGTTGTTGCACAGAGATGACTGTAGTTTAATTTCACTGACTGTGCCAGCCATGTATGAGTTGATGGGCTAAGGGTGTTGTTATATGTTCCTTCTCTTGCATGTGATGTTCACAGGCTTTGTGGCTAGCTCCTTGGCTTTCCATTTGTGTCCACCTCACTTTAGCTTTGCTCTATGGTCTTTGTGGACAGCCCATGCCTGGCGCTGGCCCTGCCTTCTACATCGGGCACATGTTTTCCCACATCTTCACCACTGCGGTGACGTGACCGGGATATTGCATTGATATCACGGTTGATAGATTACCTGGATGCGGAGGGGTGATTTGGCGACAGGTAGGACATGGGTGGGTACACATGTGGATGTGTTCCTGTCCCCACCAGGGTGTCTGGTGTGGACTGGTACCCTATATCAGCCCTGGAGTTGTGTGTTGTGGTTGTGTGTGGAGTTGTGTGATTGTGTACCTGCGGCGTTGTCCGCTAGGGTGCATTACTTAGTGGTAGTGGATCAGGTACAGCACTGGGAAGACTTGTAAAGCAGAAGCCATTGTGGTCGGGACTGGGTGGAGGGGACAGGGAGTCTGGTTTGGCGCTTTGCAGTAGTGCTTCCGCCATCTCTGGTTGGGTGGTTTCTCCGCTGCGGTGTGATGGGTTGTTTGGGGTATCCTGATTTGTAGGGCGGTCGGGACGTGATTCCGCACGGTGGTGAGTTTCTATTGGCTCCCACCACCGCGGTGGCGGGTGCATTTTTATGGCGGTTCACGTTGCACTGTGGTGGGCGGGAAATAGGTTATGTTTGCCCATTGTAATATGGCAGGCGTGAGGACCGCTGCTGGCGTGCAGAAAATGCCATTTTCCACCAGCACCGCAGTGGTGCCTCCGCCCCCCCATCCTAATGGGCGCCTCAGTGTCGTGGATTATGCCGGTGATGTTTGAGACCTGTGAAATGCTCACTGCTGATGTTTCCCTATGCATATGTGCATTCCATATAGAATTAAAATTACACCTTTGTGTTCTCCAGTGACAGTTGGATTTGCCTTCGCCTGTGTTGGCTTCTGCGCAGCCTCTGCAAGTAAATAAACTCGACTTTACACTTACCTTGCTAATTGTAGTGTTCTTCCTACAATTACTATGGCAACGATTGGCAGAGGACTGCAGAAGCGATGCAACACCTTGTATTGAAACCTTGTGAAACATACCTCAGATTTGTTGGTATGGTCGTGAACTTCATACAACAGGGAAGACTGGACACTGCTGTGTCACCAACAAAGACAAGGAATCACTCTGTAAGTTCGTGTTGCATATTTCGTTCCCCGGAGGAAAAGCCTGAGGGACATCCATTGCACATGCACAATCTGTTCACTGCCATTTTATTTAATTTTGGCAGCAGTTAAATGTACGGCGACATCAACACATGGACAGGCGCCCTTTCAGAGACAGGAGCAGGTGCGCTGCACATACCGTAAAGCCACGCGGCACGCACCAAGCATAAGCCATTTCTAGGAAGGCGCATCTTCAGAGACAGGGGAAGGAGCACAAAGCTGGTGCACGAAGCGTGTACACAGTGGTGATGCCTTCTCAAGGTCAGGTGCCCGCAGTGGACACCATATTGTCAGCAGGCATGTCGATTTCGGCGCATTTCGTAGTTCAGAGACCTTTTTCTCTTGACAGTTGCTTTCAAGTTTCCCCGTGGCTGCTTGAGAAGTCTACCTACTACATCGGTCAGTGACTTTTATTTCTATTTCCACATTTTTGCCCCAACATTGTTCTACGTCTTTTGAACTTTTTTGTCACAACTTATTCATGTAATTGATGGTCTTCAGTGGCATGCACACTCATGTGTGTGACCCCGTTCAGGTGCGTCCATTACAATAGTGGAATGCACACCTTATCAATGTTGAATTCTGGTGGGTGTGTAATTGGACGTCTTTAGTGGTATGCACACTCCGGTTTGTGACCCCATTCTGGTGCAACCATTACAACAGTGGCATACACACCTCATCAAGTCAAATTCAAGTGCGTTTGTTTCAATGGAATCAATGAGATAATATCAACAGACACATTATCAATCTACTTTTGTATCGACACAAAAATATCGATAACAATAAAATCAAGAACTATATACTTACTTAAAAAATACACTATTATCGAAACCACAGTATCGTCATTTAAAATTATCAATATCAAAAATATCGTACACATAATTATTGCTATAAAAATATCGAACAATTTTTAAATAAATACATGTCCAATATATCGATAGCAGACATATTGAAAGCAAATTATCATTTTTTTTATAATTATCAACAATACAAAATTACACAAAACACACAAAATAAGACACAATAAATATAAATAAATACATAAACATACATTGAACATAATACAATTTTTTTTAAGTATTAAAACATAAAAACATAAAAAATATAAAACACTACTAACAACCATTATACATATAAACTTGCATCATATAAAGTCTTTTTTCACTTTTTCATATATTTTATAACACACAATAAAATAATTCTACATGTAAGGAGAAAAAAAAAACGGACTCTTAGGGGCCGATTAGGTTTGCGGTGATTCCGCATCACCGCAGCAGTGCCCCCAAAGACCCTCCACCAGATTAGGATAGTTGGGGGGTCATCGGCGGACGGGAAAACCGTCCGCCGATATTCTGCCGCGGTCACCTTCTGACCGTGGCGGAAAGGCTCTAATATAGTGGAGGTGTCTATCAGACACCGCCAGCCATATTAGGAAGGGGCAGGAAGCATGCTTTTCCACAGCGGCTTTTCCGCTGTGGAAAAGCATGTGGTCTTTTCAGTTTGGGGGCCCGTTGCGGGCCCCCAGGGTGTCAGGGGGTGCACATGGGGGGTACCTATGGTAGCCCCCTGCATTTACATGAACAAAGCGGCAGGCACCGCGCAGTGCCTGCTGCTTTGTGCATCTAAATACTTGAAGCAGCACCCGCCGCAAGGTTAACGATACGGGATGTGACCGCCAGGGTGGCAGTCACATCCTAATTTGCATGAAAGGACCGCCGCTGCCCATGCGGATGGTCACTCTACCTCGGGGGTGGCGGACGTCCGCCATCCTAATGACCCCCTTAGTTAGCGTTTTCCATATAAGGAAAACAACTTCGGAAACATTTAAAACAATCAAAATTAACCAATAAAAAGACACAATATTAAAACCAACCAATACAATTAAACAAACAATTAAATAAACCCTATATAAACCAACCAAGCGTACTTGTATTTTACACATCAAACCAAAAGGAATAAAGAAGGTAAAACTCTGCAGGATTTCTACCAGAAGCAAGACCTTCATCAAACCAAAACCTGTATCAATCTGCTAAAAGTAAGTAAATTAACATTTATAAAATAACAGTTAAACTAATGTTCTAGAAATATTAACTTTCGTACTCAAATAAGTAATTTATATTTTTTCAAATTTATATTTCCAATACAGATAATTCTAAATAAAACAATAAAAGAAGAGAGAACCTCCTAAAACCATCAAACTAATAAAGTAAGTATTATTCAAAATGCATTAAAAAATCTGTAAAACATCCATCCAAACCCCAAATCCATCTTAAACACCCAGCCCACCCATGAACAAATTTTATAAAACAAATATTAATATCTATTTTAATTTCTTTACAGGAAAACCAACCACTTAAGAAGATTCAACAAAGAAAGAATTAAAGTCACCTTTTTTAAGCATCTAAATGCGAACTTTGTAAATATATCAAAAAAAATGTATTTTGTTAAACATTAACATAGATAAAATTCTTTTTATTCATTTTTATATGCATTTGTTATAGGATTTACCACATCACAATGACAGAAGAAGCACAATTTATAACATCCCAAAAAAGGAAAATGTTTGTTATGTAATATGGGGTATGTTTACACCCAGGAGAAACAAACTGGCTCTATAAGGCGATTTGAAATGTTCAAAGTATTATTCAATAAATGTTATGGTCGTGCAACTACTAGAGAAACAACTGTAATGTATACAAGGGAACATAATCATCCTCCTAATATCCTCCTAATGTAAGTTAGGAATGCACTTGAGAACATCAAACAGGCTAGCATGAGCTCACAAAGACCTACCAGTGCAATTCTTAAAGAATAGGTGCCTAGGGTACCCAGAGAAGCAACTGGACAAATGCCGTCCATTGCTTCATTAAAAAGAAAAATAGCTTGCACAAAAAAGGCTACTACAACTGCCACACCTACTCCTAAAACTTTTGAAGAGGTAATAATTCCCCCAGAACTAGCTATTACTTACAATAAGGAACCCTTTATTCTCTATGATAATAAATGCAAACAAAAGAGAATAATTATTTTTGGTACTGCCAACAATGTAATAAAGCTTCAAAAAGCTGAAACATGGATGACGGATGGGACTTTCAAAATCTGTCTAAAACCATTCTACCAACTATCTAGTATCCATGGCCTACATCAGAATAGTAACATTCCCTTTATTTATGCCATGCTGGCCAATAAACAGAATTCCACATATATAGAAATCCTAAATAAAATCAAACAAGAGACAAATTATTATTTTCCTCAAAAAATTATTATAGATTTTGAACAAGCTATAATAAACGCTATACTCAAAACATACCCACATACATCAATACAAGGGTGTTACTACCATTTCAATCAGTGTCTATGAAGACACCTACAAAACTCTACACTAAGGGGCTCATTATGATATGACATTCGCCACCGCATATCCGGCGGTGGCGACCGCCACGACATCGTAACAAGTAAAACCCCCCCAAAATTAAAATGGCAAGGGGTTTCGCGGCGGACGCAAAGTGCGTCTGCCGCTCTTTCGCCGGTCAGCAATCATTCTGAATGCCAGCCAGGTGGAATTGGTTCCAAATATGGTGGCGGTGCCTAGCACGCACCTACATCCATATTTGGATAGTGTGTGATGAAGGCATTTCCATGGCGGCTTTGCCCCCATAGAAAGGCTGGCGGGGATGTTCTTTGGGGGCCCTATGCAGGCCTTGGGGTGGTGCTTTTGTTGGGTACCCATGGTACCCTCTCCATTTGCATGCACAAGCTGGCAGGCACCGCGCGGTGCATGCCACGTTTTGCATGCAAATGCACAACATGCCATTTTGGCACTGCGGCGGGTGCTGAGGTACACAGCACCCACCGCAATGTCAAATATGCAGGATGCGACCACCAGGGTGGTGGCCACATCCTAATCGGGGCTGCGGGACAGCCGCATGTCTGACAGCCGGTCCCGTTTCCACTGGGATGGCGGGCAGACTAAAGTCCGCCCGCGATTCTAATCAGCCCCTTAGTGTAGAGTATGCAACAAACACTGCATTTGCATACCAAATTAAAAAACGTATTGCATTAGCCTACGTGCCAGTAACTGATGTTGCTGAACATTACAACCATTACTAGAAGCCCTTATTACCAACAACATGAGCAAAAATGAAGTTCCCTCCTAGACTACTTCGAAGACACGTGGGTGGGAAGACTTCATAGATCAGGCCTTAGGAGACAACCCACATTTTAAATTCCCTAATGGATTGTTCCAATCAACAACAGGACGAGGCACACCTACACTACATAAACTAATAATCTACCTACAAACATAACAGAGCTATCAGAAACTCAGAATAGAGCAATCTGTCACACAACTCAAACCTAAAATATCTAAACAAACTAAGCAAATGTACTAATAATACCTTGAACAGCAAGTTAAACTATACCCTACTACAAGAGGCCTGAAATACTTAGGAATGATAGCCAAAAGCCTACTCTAAACTCTCCAAACAAAGTAAATACATAATACTTTTAATTTATTTTATAGTAATACAAACAAACATTTTTATTTTCTCACAAAAATAATTACTTTGTCTAATATATTTTGATTATTAAAAAATATACACAGACACATTAGTTAAGTATGTGAGAAAATAAAAAACAACAATAAAACATAACATTATTTTCCTCCCACAATTAAAAATATTTCAAAAACTTACTGTTTCCGTTGATGTAGGCTAAAAATCTCACATCTTCTAAATTAATCCAGGTAGTTCATAATTAAAAAACGATAAAAAGTTTCCCCCCCAAAAATGTAATAATACAACTGAACCAAAAATAAATCCTCAGTCGATAAATCCACAATAAGGAAACCATCAAAAACCTTAAAAATAGTATTAAAACAAGAAACACTCCATGAAAACCAGAAAATTAAGAAAGTGTTAAATAATTATTAGTAACTAAAACGAATGTAAACTTCCTTAATTTAAAAAATGCAATATTCTGGCCCCCGCAACTTCTTTCAAATAAAACCTAGAAAACAAAAACACAGACATTCCCACCCACACAAATGTACACATAAAATACCTAATAACATTATTATCAACATTATCCACACAATAGTAAGACATATACAACTCTAATTAAACATTTCTAACTTGGCCTCAAAAACTTAAAACTAGATAAACAGTTGATACCTAAGTGACGCATAAAAAACATCATACCATCACAAACCAAACTCAAAGAACACTAAATACAATCTAGCTACCTTTAAAATATATTAAAAATATAGTTAAAATAAGGAAAAGTATTCTTACCTTGCTTGACGTGAAGCAGCTCCCAACCGCAAGCTTCTTCCCGTACAAATAACCCAAAACTACAGCAAGCGGTTACAAAAAACAAGCCCCAAACAAATATGGCAGCTTGGAATGGAATGGAATGGAATGGAAATAGATTTATTAAGCGCGGTTGCTGCCCGGGGGCGTCCAAGCGCTGGGGATAAGAATCAAAAGGACAGGTGACGTGACACATTAGGGCTCAGAGGCTTGGGTGAATAGTAAAGCTTTGAACATATATAATAAAACCATTTTATTTTTAAAATATTATAATTATATATAAAAAATGTTATTGTGTTTAACTAAAATACAAATTGCTAAATATTTTTTAAAATGCATTATATAATTTTGAAACTTTGTAAAATTATAATAATACATATTATAACACATATAATATTTAATATCATAATTCCATAAAATTACATGTTACAATAAACAATATATGAAACATTGTACTAATTTTTTATGTTATAAAACATATGTACTTTCTAAAAAAAATACAATATAAAAACTATGTAATCATTATTAATGTTAATATATTATATATTAATATTACTCATTAAAATGTATTCTATTTTTGTATAACAATAAAACTATGTTTATATTTCTCAATTGTATTAAAACCTACCTAAACGGTCATTGTATTGAAATATTACATGTAACAAACTTAAACATGCTAATAATACAAAAAAATGATTAACAATTGTTTTAAAAATATATTAATGATTGAAATGTATCCAAACAATTTTGAAACTACAGTATCTAATATTACACCATTGTACACAAATATGATATCAAATTTAGTAATGTATTAAAATACATTTGTTTCATTATCACACAAAAAATTACAAATAAACAAACTGTTTTATTATTTCTCAAATAAATATTATTTCTTATATTCATATATTTTTTATATGTAATTCAACATACTCTTTACATTTACATGCTATTTTTTTGTAAATAACATTTAAAAAAAATTAAAATGTCTAATGTATTGTCTACCATTTAATTTGTATTAAATTCAATGTTTCATAATAAATGTATTTATATTAATTATACTGTATTAAATTATGTTATAATATATATATATATATATATACAATATTGATTATTTTCCTACACAACTATATTTTCTTTATATTTCTATACTACTTTAAACAGTATAAATATTGTTATTAAATATTCTAAGTTACATTTTTGCTAAATTACTCTTCCAACTTTACATAAACACATTACAGATGCTAGACACTCCACTCCAGTCAATTTTAATGTGGGGTTGTGCTGAACACTAAACTTAATTAATGTACTACTTCCAATCCACTTAGAATTAAATTTGGGTAGGTGCTGGACGTTAAACTTAATTAATGTACTAGTCCCACTCTAGACAGCATTACATTGTGGTAACTGCTGGACATTAACCTAAATTAATTCACTATTTCCACTTCAGTCAATATGAAATTCAGGTAGGTGCTGGACACTAAACTTAGTTAATTTAGTATTCCCACTCCAGTCAGTATTAAATTGGGGTAGGCGCTGGACACTAAACTTAATTATTTACTATTCCCACTCCAGCCAGTATTAATCTAGAGTAGGTACTGGACACCAAACTTAGTTAATTTACTATTCCCACTCCACTCAGTATGAAATTGGGGTAGGTTCTGGACACTAAACGTAAATAATTTTCTATTCCCACTCCACTCAGTATTAATCTATGGTAGGTGTTGGACAATAAACTTAATACATTTACTATTCCTACTCCAGTCAATATTAATCTTGGGTAGGTGCTGGACACTAAACTTAATTAATGTACTATTCCCACTCCACTCAGTATTACATTGGGTTAGGTGCTGGAAATTAAACCTAATAAATGAACTATTCCCACTCCAGTCAGTATTAATCTAGGGTAGGTGCTGACACTAAACGTAATTACCTTACTATTCCCACTCCAGTCAGTATTAAATTGGGGTAGGTGCTGGACACTAAACTTAATTCATTTACCATTCCAACTCCAGTCAGTATTAAATTGAGGTAGGTGCTGGACACTAAACTTAATTAATTTACTATTCCCACTCCAGTCAATATTATTCTAGGGTAGGTGCTGGAGACTAAACTTAATTAATGTATTATTCCCACTCCACTCAGTATTAAATTGTAGTAGGTGCTGGACACTCAACGTAATTAATTTCCTGTTCCCACTCCAGTCAGTATTACATCGGCGTAGGTGCTGGACACTAAACTTAATTAATTTACTATTCCCACTCCAGTCAGTATTAAATTGAAGTAGGTGCCGGAAACAAAACTTAATTAATTTACTATTCCCACTCCACTCAGTATTAATCTAGTGTAGGTGCTGGACACTAAACTTAATTAATTTACTATTCCCACTCCAGCCAGTATTAAATTGGGGTAGGTGCTGGACACTAAACTTAATTAATTAATTTACTATTCCCACTCCAGTCAGTATTAATGTAGGGTAGGTGCTGGACATTAAACCTAATAAATAAACTATTCCCACTCCAGTCAGTATTAATCTAGGGTAGGTGCTGACACTAAACTTAATTAACCTACTATTCCCACTCCAGTCAGTATTAAATTGGGGTAGGTGCTGGACACTAAACTTAATTCATTTACCATTCCCACTCCAGTCAGTTTTAAATTGAGGTAGGTGCTGGACACTAAACTTAATTAATTTACTATTCCCACTCCAGTCAATATTATTCTAGGGTAGGTGCTGGAGACTAAACTTAATTAATGTACTATTCCCACTCCACTCAGTATTAAATTGGAGTAGGTGCTGGACACTCAACGTAATTAATTTACTGTTCCCACTTCAGTCAGTATTACATTGGCGTAGGTGCTGGACACTAAACTTAATTAATTTACTATTCCCACTCCAGTCAGTATTAAATTGAAGTAGGTGCTGGTCACAAAACTTAATTAATTTACTATTCCCACTCCACTCAGTATTAATCTAGTGTAGGTGCTGGACACTGAACTTAATTAATTTACTATTCCCACTCCAGTCAGTATTAAATTGTGGTAGGTGCTGAACACTAAACTTAATTAATTTACTATTCCCACTCCACTCAGTATTAAATTGGAGTAGGTGCTGGACGGTAAACTTAATAATTTACTATTCCCACTCCAGTCAGTATTAATGTAGGGTAGGTGCTGGACACTAAACGTAATTAATTTACTATTCCCACTCCGGTCAGTATTAAATTGAGATAGGTGCTGAACAATTAACTTAATTAATTGAATATTCACACTACAAACAGTATTAACTTAGGATAGGTGTTCAAAAGTAAACATATTTTAGATTATATTAATTAATTTAAAAACACTCCCCTCATTTAACAACTTGAAAATATACATCCCACTCCTAATATCTTATAATGATTCAAATTTATATTTTCAATAATTAATGTTACAATTTATATTATTTAAAAATTACATTTACATTATTTTATAACACTCCCCACCCTTATCCCCTATAAACACAGAACTGCTCTCAAGCTCAAATTATTCTAAAATTCAACCTTAAATTTAAATTTAGATTTTTTTTAATATGAATGCATAATTATACACAAATTAAAAAAAAACATAAAGCATATTTTTTAAAACACTACCCACCCGTATCACTTATAAACCAAACATCTCGCTCATAAATAATATATTTTAAAATTTTTAATTTTACGTTTCAAAATGAAATTCATATGTTTAAACATTATTTTAAAACACTCCCCACCGTCATCCTCTATAAACCCAATATCCCGCTCCTAAAAATATATTTCTAAATATGAAATTTAAATTTAAAATTAAAATTAATGTTAAAAAATTATATATTATATTTTTAAACATCATTTTAAAACACTCCCCACCCTTATCCCCTATAAACCCAACATCCCGCTCCTAAAAAATATAATACACATTATTTTTTTATTTACATTATTCACAAACAAACTCTTAAAAAACACAAATATAAGAATGTAACAATATTTTGACATAATGATACTTTTTACAATCGATATTACATGCTTCGATATTTTGACAATACTTAAAATCTATATTTTTAACATCGATATACAGAACATTGATATTTAATACACTCAATATAATAAACTCAATATTTCTGTATATCGATATTTAAAACTCAATATTTAGACTACTTACCGTTTCAATGGTGGCACACATACCTTGCCTAGATTAATGAGGGAATGTTTTACAGCTTTTGTTTTTTTAAGCTGCATTTTTTTAGTTCATGCTAATTGCTATATGTAATGCCTTTGCTATATGTTTAAGTGATTACAATAGTTTTTTGGTTCGTTTTTTTGCCTCCATTTTTTTTTTGTTGCTGATCATTTTGTGAGTTTGTTCTGTTCTCGTAGTTACTTGCGCTTTTCTTTTCATCATGAAGTCTGTTTCTCCACCACTACCTTTTCTCGATGTGCCTGGCAATCCACCTATAGCATGGAAAAACTGCTATGATGCTTTTGTAACATATTTGGGAGCCATATGAGCTTCTCATAATAGAGCTGAGAGGAAAAAATGCCTACTATTGCGCTCTTTAGGTTTTGAAGGAAGATCAGTATTTAAACACTTGGGGGTCCATTAGGATGACGGGCGGACAAAGTCTGCCCGCCATCCTGTCGTAGTACAGGACTGCCCGCCATAAGGGCGGGGGTCCCGTGGGCAGAATTAGGATGCGCCTGCCACAGTGGCAGACGCATCCTGCATTCAAACCATTGTGGTGGGCGTTGCACTCAGCACCGCCCGCCACAAAGGCAGGAAGGCATGCTGTGCACTTCCATGTAGAGCATGACAGGCACCATGCGGTGCCTGCCATGCTGTGCATGAAACAGCGGGGGGGTACAACAGGTACCCCCATGTGCACCCCCCCCCCCCCCCGAGTGCCCCCGCTGTGATTCTCCGCATGCCTTTCCGTGGCGGCAAAAGGCATTGTCAGGGCTGTCAGAGGCACAAGGTGGTAAATACGCCACTAACCTTCTGATAACAGCCAGCAGTAAGATGCCGTGAAGAGTAGCCTCCCCCTTACCCCAAACACTACCCTCACCGCAATATAGATCCACAAAGCAGGAAGAGAAGTACTCAGGGGAAAAGGGAAGGGGACAAAATAATAAAGCACTCCTGTTACTTCACAGGTCTGGTCTAGGATGCTAGCCTCCCTCAGGAAACACTGCAAGTGAGAGAACGTGAGAAGAGAATCAGATACTCCACATGCATTCATACAGAATCCCCAATGTACTCATATAGTGTCAAAAACTCACGTAATTTGATATGCTAAAACTTCTGAGTCCAACCAGCTTAATGTAATAATGAAATCCTTGGACAAAAGGAAACTAGGTAGTGGTAGGGCACGAACAGGCTGCTGGCGCTCAAGACATGAGGTCTGGACAAAAATAGGGTCATGCGAATCCTGTCACCCTGTATTAATTCCAGACTCTAAGGATATCCTACTCCACTTGAGAAAAGTAAAGAACTAGTCCCAGCCGGGACACAGATATGAAAAATGATCCTGTACTAATCAGAACATCACCTTAGACTAATTAAGTTGTATTGGCCCAAGGTAAAATACAATAATATATACAAACAGATGATACGGTCTTCCTGCTAATTCAACGTAGTTCCTCGAATTCAGCAGGATAAGAGTTGCACATTAAAACACAACAAAACCCACCGTAAACATCTTGGGAGGGGAGCGCCTTTATGCGCAGTCTCCGACTTCCAAGACTCTCTACAGAAATACCTGCTCATATCTCCATGATACCGGTGGCAAGGCGGCTGGATTCTGCAGGTTCCCTCGAGAGGAGAGCACCTTCATACGCAGTCTCCAACTCTCGAGGACGGGCTCGGAAACAAAAGGAAACTGCTTTCTAGAAGCCGGCTGGTCAAGGGTGGCTCCGTGCTGAAAGCTCCGCAGGTAAAGAAAAGTAAGAAAATCCGTCCGTGAGAGGAGAGCGCCTTCCCGTGCTACCTCCGACTCTCATGAATGCTGACGAAATTCTGGAAAACAAGGGCACACAAGTGCTCAAAAAGGACTTTGGCGAAACGGGAACTCAAGGAAAAATGTCTGAGCCAGGGACTCTGAAGGTACAGTGAATGGCTCACACTAACTCCGAAAGATCCGAAGAAGTTTGTCAAGCCCTGTTTCCTGTGTAGGCGGAGCTTAAAAAGGGACATGCCTCACCCATCTCCTGATACATTTTCCTGCTATTCTGCCCCTTGGCCTTTTGGAAGTTGTAGTCCCCCATTTGAACGTGCTCGCATTCACAAACCAGGGAAGAAGTGTTCTGCCTATTTTCTCTTCTTTGTCCATGGCCATATGAAACCGCGACAGGCATTCAGAGAAGCCCATCATAATATGGCTGGCGGTGTCTGATACACACCACCACCATATTATACCTTTTCCTCCCCCCTTTTCCTAATATGGCGGGGGGTCATTTAGGTGTGGCTGGCGGGCGGATTGTCCCCGTCAGGCCGGCGGTGGCTACCGCCAGCCTGGCGGGGGCAATCCACCCGCTATCCTAATGGGCCCCTTGTTATCTTTGGTACGAGCTGATGGAGATGAAGAGATTGACGAATATGTGGAAGCTGTAAAAAATTGAAGTTGCGTTTTCATGTTCTGCCAAGCTTAGTTGTCATCAGACAAAAGAGAGCAAAGATCTGGGGGCCCATTAGGATAGGGTGCAGAAAATCCCCCTGACCGCCATGGAGGCGGAAAACAACGGCCCGCCTGGACCGCGGATAAACCGGAGGTCAAATTAGTATCAACCGCCAAAAAATACCGACCGAGGCGGTAACAGACCAACAAAAACCACCCACCGCGGGTGGTGACGACCCAAAACCGACCGCTTCGGTCGGAAAAGCAGTGAAAGAGCTACGCCTCGCTGCAAGCATAGCGAGACACCGCACAGGAAAGTAGGATTTCCCCAATGGTCCCGCGGTACGAACCGCTGTTTCCGACCGCCGCAGTCGCACACTGCAGTGAATGGGAGAGACAGTGGAAGAGCTGCAGCATAGCCTCCGCAGCGGACGGTACATGAAAACATGGCGGACGAAGCAAAAACACTGCAACGATGCCTAACTGAGCACAAATCAAAGTAGCCATGCCCCACAAATACACAAAACACATACCAATGATAAAACAAATGCAAACAAAAAAAATTACATTTCCCAGGACAACACACACAATACACCTCACAGCAAATACCCAATTGGACACACCCACACAGCTGAGTATAAATACAGTCCCTTTACTGACCACAATCCTTTGCAACACTTCAGAAGAGAAGGCCAAACACCACATCTGAAAGGAGAGGTAAAACAACACAACACACACCCCATCACCACCATTACACCAGCACCAACAATCCACCAGCACACAACACACCTCACACCTCAACACCACACCCACCAGACACACCCCTGCACCCACAAACACTGCAAACACCAACCACCATGGCAGCACAGAAAATGCCAAAATTCACAGAGGGTGAGTTGACAGTCATGGTCAATGAGATATTGAGAGTGGAACCACAACTGTTTGGTAGCATGATCCAACAGACACCATTAGCCACAAGGACACAAATGTGGGAAAGGATAGTCCAAAGGGTCAATGCAGTAGTGACCACCTCGCGATCCAAGAAGGAGATCATGAAGTGGTGGAATGATCTCAAGAGGGTTGTCAATGAGAAGAGGAGCAAGAACTGAGAGCTGGCGAACCGGTGTGGCAGTGGCCCTGCCATCCCACAGAAAACAGTCACACCATGGTAGGAGAAGGTGCTTGCCATACTGCATCCTGAGAGTCTCACAGGAGTAGCTGGGGGAACGGAAGCTGGTAAGTACAAACAAATGGCAACCAACACACCGATAAGTACCTCCTTGCACAACCCAAACACCATTGCACTGTTCACCCTCACCTAACAGGTAGGCAGCCATCCTGACTGGGATACATGTTTGGGGGTGGGAGGCCTGCACTACCACTACCAGCATGCCCCCTGTCCCACACTCCAGCAGCATGGAGGCCTCCCCCACCCTGGAGCATGTGTCAGCCATTGCACTGTCCACCCTCACCTAACAGGTAGGCAGCCATCCTCACTGGGAGACATGTTTGGGGGTGGGAGGCCTGCACTACCACTACCAGCATGCCCCCAGTCCCACACCCCAGCAGCATGAAGGCCTACCCCACCCAGGAGCATGTGTCAGCCATTGCACTGTCCACCCCACCTAACATGTAGGTAGCCATCTTGTATTGGAGGGCTGTTTGGGGGTGGGAGGCCTGTATCACTACTCCCAGCTTGCCCCCTGTCCCACAGTCCAGCAGCATGGAGGCCTCCCCCACCCAGGAGCATGTGTCAGCCATTGCACTGTCCACCCTCACCTACCAGGTAGGTAGCCATCTTGTATTGAAGGACTGTTTGGGGGTGGGAGGCCTGTGTCACTACTCCCAGCATGCCCCCTGTCCCACATTCCAGCAGCATGGAGGCCTCCCTACCCAGGAGCATGTGTCAGCCATTGCACTGTCCACCCTCACCTAACAGGTAGGCAGCCATCCTCACTGGGAGAAATGTTTGGGGGTGGGAGGCCTGCACTGCCACTAACAGCATGCCCCCTGTCCCACACCCCCACCCAGGATCATGTGTCAGCCATTGCACTGTCCACCCTCACCTAACATGAAGGTAGCCATCTTGTCTTGGAGGACTGTTTGGGGGTGGGAGGCCTGTATCACTACTCCCAGCATGCCCCCTGTCCCACACTCCAGCAGCATGGAGGCCTCCCCCACCCAGGAGCATGTGTCAGCCATTGCACTGTCCACCCTCACCTAACAGGTAGGCAGCCATCCTCACTGGGAGACATGTTTAGGGATGGGAGGCCTGTACTACCACTACCAGCATGCCCCCTGTCCCACACCCCAGCAGCATGGAGGCCTCCCCCACCCAGGAGCATGTGTCAGTCATTGCACTGTCCACCCTCACCTAACATGTAGGTAGCCATCTTGTATTAGAGGACTGTTTGGGGGTGGGAGGCCTGTATCACTACACCCAGCATGCCCCACACTCCAGCAGCATGGAGCCCTCCACCACCCAGGAGCATGTGTCAGCTATTGCACTGTCCACCCTCACCTAACAGGTATGTAGCCATCTTGTATTGGAGGACTGTTTGGGGGTGGGAGGCCTGCATCACTACTCCCAGCATGCCCCCTGTCCCACACTCCAGCAGCATGGAGGCCTCCCCCACCCAGGAGCATGTGTCAGCTATTACACTGTCCACCCTCACCCCCAGGCAAAGAGGCAAAGGAGGGCACTGTAGATGGGACACCCAGCAAAGGGGCAAAGGAGGGCACTGTAGGTGGGACACCAAGCAAAGAGGCAAAGGAGGGCACTGTAGGTGGGACACCTGGCAAAGGGGCAAAGGAGGGCCCTGTAGGTGGGACACCTGGCAAAGGGACAAAGGAAGGCACTGTAAGTGGGACACCTGGCAAGCAGGGTAAGGTGGTCCAGAGGCTTAGCCAGACAAAGCATTCGGCAGGATTTAGCACATCACCAGAGGGAGTTCCAGTGTCTGTACCAGATGCGGGACAGTTGGTGTGTGTACCTGTTGTGTCATCACCAGTTCCCATTAACCTCAAGACAGGGAAGCCATTTCGTATTCTTAAAAAGTGGAAGGGCACCCCTTCAACCTCTCCCTCCCACACTGTGTTCCAGGTCTGCATGACTCCACCTCCACGTGCCACTATACCACCTGGTCCAAACAGCCCTCCAGCTTGCCAGATGACTGATAGCCCTACATCACCTGTTTCTCTGTCTCCCCAGCCAAGTGTTCCTGCTGACCCGACACACAGCCAGCTCCAAGTTCACCTCACAGCCAGATATGAGTGGCAGTCCCCCTCATATACATGTCTCTCATAGAGTGTGCTAGTCCTGACCATTGTTTGCCACCTGGTTGTGTTGCTGGCCATGGAAGGGTAGAGTCAAACACACTCACTGTGCAGCTTCTCATGTCCTTAATCTGCAGTTCTCCCTGGCCACTGGCCTTGTTGTTCACGGTAGCTCTCTCCTTGCCTCTGCAGCTTCTAATGCCCTGACTCTGCCCTTCTCCCTGGCCACTGGCCTTGTTGTTCACTGCAGCTCTCCCCTTGCCTGTGCAGCTTCTCATGCCCTGACTCTGCACTTCTCCCTGGCCACTGGCTTTGTCGTTCACAGCTGTTCTGGCCTTGCCTGTGCAGCTTCTCATGTCCTGACTCTGCACTTCTCCCTGGCCACTGGCCTAGTCTTCACTGCTGTTCTGGCCTTGCCTGTGCAGCTTCTCTTGTCCTGACTCTGCACTTTGTCATGCCCACTGGCATTGTCTTTCTCTGCTGTTCTGGCCTTGCCTGTGCAGCTTCTCATGCCCTGACTCAGCACTTCTCCCTGGCCACTGGCCTTGTTGTTCACTGCAGCTCTCCCCTTGCCTGTGCAGCTTCTCATGTCTTGACTCTGCACTTCTCCCTGGCACTGGTCTTGTCGTTCACTGCTGTTCTGGCCTTGCCTGTGCAGCTTCTCATGTCCTGACTCTGCACTTTGTCGTGCCCACTGGCCTTGTCGTTTACTGCTGTTGTGGTGTTGCCTGTACAGCTTTTAATGCCCTGACTCTGCACTTCTCCCTGGCCACTGGCCTTGTCGTTCACTGCTGTTCTGGTCTTGCCTGTGCAGCTTCTCATGTCCTGACTCTGCACTTTGCCATGCCCACTGGCCTTGTCATTCACTGCTGTTCTGGCCTTGCTTGTGCAGCTTCTCATGTCTTGACTCTGCACTTCTCCCTGGCCACTGGCCTTGTTGTTCACTGCAGATCTCCCCTTGCCTGTGCAGCTTCCCATGCCCTGACTCTGCACTTCTCCCTGGCCACTGGCCTTGTCGTTCACTGCTGTTCTGGCCTTGCCTGTGCAGCTTCCCATGCCCTGACTCTGCACTTCTCCCTGGCCACTGGCCTTGTCGTTCACTGCTGTTCTGGCCTTGCCTGTGCAGCTTCTCATGCCTTGACTCTGCACTTCACCCTGGCCACTGGCCTTGCTGTGCACTGCAGCTCTCCCCTTGCATGTGCAGCCTCTCATGCACCTGCTCTGCCACCTGCCCTGGATACTGGCCCTGTTGCTCTGCTGTGTTGTACTCTCACCTGTGCCCTGGACACTGGCCCTGTTGCTCTGCTGTGTTGTACTCTCACCTGTGCAGCCTCTCATGTACTTGCTGGGCCGCCTGCCCTGGACACTGTCCCTGTTGCTCTGCTGTGTTGGAGTCTCCCCTGTGCCATGGACACGGGCCATGTTGCTCTGCTGTGTTAGAGTCTCCCCTGTGCCATGGACACTGGCCCTGGTGCTCTGTTGTGTTGCACTCTCACCTGTGCCGTGGACACTGGCCCTGTTGCTCTGCTGTGTTGTACTCTCACCTGTGCAGCCTCTCATGTACTTGCTGGGTCACCTGCCCTGGACACTGTCCCTGTTGCTCTGCTGTGTTGGAGTCTTCCCTGTGCCATGGACACAAGCCCTGTTGCTCTGCTGTGTTGTACTCTCCCCTGTGCCATGGCCACTGGCCCTTTTGCTCTGCTGTGTTGGAGTCTCCCCTGTGCCATGGACACTGGCCCTGTTTCTCTGCTGTGTAGGAGTCTCCCCTGTGCCATGGACACTGGCCCTGTTGCTCTGCTGTGTTCTACCCTTTACCTGTGCCATGTACACTGGCCCTGTTGCTCTGCTGTGTTGGTGTCTCCCCTGTTTATTTATTTATTTATTTATTTGCAAACTTGTACCGCGCTGGGAATCAACTCCGTGAGGAGTATCTCCGCGCCTTTGGCAGCATCTGAGAGAAAAAAGGCCCAATCATATATATTAATTACCCAACCAGATAACTAGTAATTAAAAAGGAAGGTTTTTAATTTTTTCCTAAAGGGAAAATGTTCCTTACATAGCCTAATTTCATTAGGAAGTTCATTCCATAACTTGCTACTGATAGAGCCCTTCCCCCTTGTCTTGTCTTCCAGAACCTGGGGACACATAACAGTTCTCGATCTCCAGATCTCAGAGATCTAGAGGGGACGTATGGAATGAATTTTTTGGTTAGGTAATCAGGACCTTTACCAATAAGGCACTTGTGAATGATGCAACAAGTTTTGAACATCACCCTCTGTTTCACTGAGAGCCAGTCTGTGCCATGGACACTGGCCCTGTTGCTCTGCTGTGTTGTACTCTCACCTGTGTCATGGACACTGGCCCTGTTGCTCTTCTGTGTTTTACTCTCACCTGTGCCTTGGACACTGGCCCTGTTGCTCTGCTGTGTTGTACTCTCACCTGTGCCATGGACGCTGTCTCTGTTGCTCTGCTGTGTTGGAGTCACCCCTGTGCAACCTCTCATGTACTTGCTGGGCCACCTGCCCTGGACACTGTCCCTGTTGCTCTGCTGTGTTGTACTCTCACCTGTGCCATGGACACTGGCATTCCTGTTTACAGTTTGCTTGTGCAGGATATCTTGCATTTGTTCAGCATTTTGTACCTTGATCTTGTGTACAGCTGTTCAACTATCACATCTGTGTAATATGTGAATAAAGACAGTTATTTCTGTTGCCTGTCTTGTCAGTGTACTTGCTGATTAAAGATCTTTTGTGTGTGCATTTGGTAGCCTTTGCCCCATGCGCTATGTGCCACTTCAACATTGCCAAGCTCTTTGGCTGCATCACATTTTTAAACAGGGGTAACAGGGTCTTCTGTCCATTCAGACACTGATACTTGTGTTATCTGTGTTGCCTCTTTTAGCTGTCATGCAGTTCTCTTTTGAGTCGTTTTGTGTTGTTGGCTACGTTGTTGTCATGTTAGGTTGGGGTAGACGGCCAGCACAGGGTGTGATGCTGTGCACAGGTTTGCATGCAGGCTGGGCACTGTCATGATGTATGTGTGGTATTCCTGTATATGTGCCCAGCTGTGTATGTGTATGGTCATCCTGTGTTGGCCCTTAGTTCTGGTCCCCTGGCATACATGAGATGTGAGCTCTTGAGTGGTGAGGAGGTGTGCAGTGTGAAGGGTGTAACTTTGTAGTGGGTGTGGATGTGTGTGTGCCCCTGGATTGTGATAGCCACACATGTGAGCCAGGAGTTGTGTGCCTGTTGTTTGGATTGTCCTGCCCTGTGTAAATGATTGTATACACTTGTGTGAGTTGTCGGTTGCGCACAGTGCATTGTGTTGATGTGTCTACGCAGTTCAGTGTGACTCCTCATTGTTGTTGTTGTCACTTATGAGTGTGCAAAGTGTGTGACTTGCACATCAGTCTTGTGTTTGTTTAATCAACAATGTGTGTTGTGTGTGTTTGTGTGGACTGTGTGCCCCTGCGGCTCCTCACTGGCATTGTGTGTGACTTTCTCTTTGTCAAGTTCTGGTCGCGCCTCACTAATGAAAAGGGTTACGGAATGAGATGGAACTATGTTTCCCAGAATGCCAAGCTTTCAGGAGGCGGGGTATATAAGGAAGACACGTCCTCCACCTGGTGTCGGATATTTTGGATCTTGACCGCCAATGCCAGGTGACGTCTCTACGTTCTGCGCTGTTAGCGAGGGACGGAGAGTTTTGCTGTATCGTTGTGTTCTTGGGTCCTCCGTTGGCGAGCCTTCTTGCACCGGCTCTTGCAGAGGACATCTATCGTGGGCTTCGTTCACGTTTTGCTTTTGTTACGTGTCTCCGTTGGCGAGCCTTCTTGCATCGGCTCTTGCGGAGGACACGACTTGTGGTACTTTGATTATAGTTTCGCTGTTTTCTTTTTCCTCCGTTGGCGAGCCTTTTTTCAACGGCTATTGCGGAGGAAATACCCTTGTTTGTTTTGTTAATACAATCCAGCAATCCTCCGTTGGCGAGCCTTTTTGCATCGGCTATTGCGGAGGAATACTGGTATAGGTCCCAGGCTGGGGACGAAGGAGTTCGTCTCCAGAAGTTACCGTGCAACCATACAGGTAGCTCTTTTCATACTTTACATTTGGGTGACGTAACCCTCGCGTTTGTTTTTGGGAGAGATTGTGTCACGTTATCTTTAGCTTATCAAGTCTTCTCCTCTTCACCACCTACGGGAAGGGAGAATAGGGTATGTATATCAAATCATTCCGGTCATAGAGTTAGTAGAAACAAGATACCGTGGAGTGTTACAGGAGTGATTCTTTGTGTGTTACAGGGGAAATCAGATTGCATGACGAAAGTATATGTTCTCAGAAAGAAGAGAAGTATCTCCTGAGTTACAGCTGGCCACTTTCGAGTCACAGGTAGAGAGCTGTTCGTGTCCGGCCATCAGATATTATTATGGTGTGCTTCTCTTAAGAACCTGTACCAATCATTGTGTTATCTGTCTTCACAGCTCTCCCTCCCCGCAGTCCCCTTCCTTTCCTTCCCGTTTTGCCCTCATCTGATCCTTCTTTAGCCCACGGCTATTACAGCAATCGGGGCTTGGATAGATCTGGAGATGGCCTATTAAACAACACGCTGATCGTGAGGACGGAGAGGACAACAGAATATCCGACCCACGATTTCTTATCCTCCTGATCAGTGTGGTTGTTATGGCTACTCTGGATGATGTGTTGGCGGCCTTGGTACTGGTACAATCAGAATTGATTGCATCCAGGCAAGAAAACACAGACTTAAGGAACAGGTTAGATAACATCCAGAGAAACCCTTTTAGTGCAGGGACTTCGGGGTCTGGTACTCCCAGTACAGTAGTAGTGGAAATACCACCCAGCATCCCACTAGCGAATCCGGAACGATTTAAAGGAGATGCAGGGTCAGTGCAAGTGTTCTTAACACAAGTGATGATGCATTTCTCTTGCAAACCCCGATCGTTTCCCACCAACCAGGCAAAGGTAGCGTTTGCCATTTCATATTTAGTAGGGGACGCAGCTCAATGGGCAGTCCCGTTCATTCAAAGAAACGACCCATTGCTACATGATTGGGATGCCTTTCAGATCGAGTTTACGAAAGTGTTCGACAGAAGGGCAGACACATATACCGCGGACAAGGAGTTGCTTGAATTACGTCAAGGGAATCAGGACATTTTGACTTATCTGAATACCTTTCGACGGTTAGTCACTGAGACGAAGTGGCCTGAGGCTAAGCAAACATCTTTGTTCAATCAAGGATTACCTGAAGAGATGAAAGATATCATCGCTCAAATCGATCCACAGCGGTTTCATGCGAAGACCTAATAAACCTGGTCTTACGCTTGGATCATAGGATCAGGAATTGAAAAGGGGATTCTAAATCCAAGAATAGAACCATTCCATCCTCTAGCCCAGTCAAGACCAATGACAGTTCTGTACCCCCAGGCCCTGAACCCATGGAGATTGGGGCTGTCCGAGCAGCCTTAACCGCATCAGAGAAAGAACAGAGGCGCAAAGATGGACTCTGTCTTTATTGCGGCAAAAAAGGCCATTTTGTTAGGGAATGCCCGGTCAAACCTAAGTTTTCCAAGTTCCGTTTAAAGCGGGGTTTCTCAGCAGCTATGGAAAAACCGGCGGAAAACTGAAGGGCTCTGGGGGTAATGAAGGGGTTCCCTGGAGTCGTGTTAGTATCCCTTCTATGTTGAATACTGTAGTGGGAGCACAGCATCTATTCATCAACATCGTATTTATGATCAATATGGTGGAGGTGAATACGCACGCCATGGTGGATTCAGGGGCTACGGGCTTTTTTATGGACATGGCGGAGGCTGAGAGATTAGGCATACCTCTGATCCCTAGAGAGACTTGTAACGATGTCTTTGCGGTGGATGGCAGGAAATTGGATATAGGGCCCATAGGATATCAAACGGCCAAGACAGAGATGAGGTTTGGGTGTCACAGAGAATGGGTCACCTTTAGCGTAATCAAGGCTCCCCAATATGGGGTGATCCTAGGCATACCATGGCTGAAACAACACAATCCCGACATAAATTGGGAGACAGACACAATTGTAATGAATTCTAGACATTGTGAAGAGCATTGTTTCAGATACTCTCAGAGTCCTTCGTTTGCTTTGGCATGTGGGGAGTGTGTGGCCACGGCAGCAGAGAAGGAAGTAACACTACCAGAGGTATACGTTGAATACGAAGGGGTGTTTGATGAGGTATTGGCAGAAGGGCTACCACCACATAGGCCGTATGATTGCCAGATTGAATTAGTTCCTGGGGCAGTGATTCCAAAGGGTAGGTTGTATGCTCTGTTCGAACCAGAAAACGTCCATCTGAGAACGTACCTGGATAAACTGTTGGAATTGGAGTTTATACGCCCTTCAAGGTCACCTGCGGCATCCCCTTTATTCTTTATTCCCAAGGCTAATGGGGAATTGAGAGCCTGCGTAGACTTTAGAGCCCTCAACGCGGTAACGGTGAAGAATAGATACCCCTTGCCTTTGATTAACGTGCTGCTAGAACAGGTGAAAAAGGCCACGATCTTCACTAAATTAGATTTAAAGGGAGCCTACCATCTAGTGAGAATGAGAACTGGAGACGAATGGAAGACCGCCTTCAAGACCAGGTATGGGCTATTCGAATACCTGGTCATGCCGTTCGGGCTGTGTAACGCCCCTGCGGCGTTCCAGTTCTTCTTAAACGATGTGTTAAGAGAAATTCTGGATCGTTATGTAATAGTGTACATTGATGACATCCTTATTTATTCTGAGTCTGAAGAGCTACATGTACAACATGTCAAATCAGTATTGAGCATTTTACAACAAAACAGTCTGTACTGTAAACTGTCCAAGTGTGACTTCCATGTCACCACAGTGGAGTTCTTGGGTGTCATGCTCACCCCCCATGGGCAAGAAATGGCTGAACGCAAGATACAGGCTGTTCGTGATTGGCCAATTCCTCGAAACATCAAGGATGTTCAATGTTTTCTTGGATTCGCCAATTTCTATCGGCGTTTTATCAACCAGTTCTCGAATGTGGTGTCGCCCATAACACGACTGTTGAAAAAGGATCAGTGTTTTGTGTGGGATGAGAAGGCACAGGAAGCATTTGTGACTCTGAAAGGGGCGTTTATAACTGCACCTGTATTGACTCATCCTAATCCGGACATCCCATTCATAGTAGAGGCCGACGCCTCAGAGGTTGCTATAGGAGCCGTACTATCACAACGCCATGAGCTCACAGGGCAATTGCATCCAGTGGCCTTTCTGTCTAAGAAACTTACTGGGGCGGAACTAAATTACTGCATAGCGGAAAAGGAACTCCTGGCGATCAAGATCGCCTTCAAAGAATGGAGACATTTCCTCATGGGTGCCAAGCACATGGTGACGGTTTATACTGACCACAGAAACCTTCAATTCATGTCAGCTGCTAGACATCTCTCCCCTAGACAACTTCGTTGGATGCTTTTCTTTTCAGAATTCCATTTCACCATCACTTTCCGTCCGGGAGTAGACAATCGTAAGGCGGATGCCTTGACCCGGCAATCATCCATGAAAACTCCTGATAAGGGGATGGACGCTCCTATAGTGGACCCCACCAAGGTAATCTGTGTCATCCAACCGGATGCCTTTTTGCAGGGTATACGGAATGGGGTTAGGTTTGGTTCTTGGAAGAGATGGTTGCAGGCACATCCCGAATGGCAGATGAGACACGGTTTTCCGGTGAACCAAGGGCGTTTGTTGATTCCTACAGAAACCCTGCAGAAGCAGATGTACCAATGGTGTCACTCTTCTCCAAGCGCTGGACATGTGGGAGTGGAAAAGACATTAGAACTGATCAAACGCAGATGTTGGTGGCCATCGTTAGGAGTTGATGTCAGGAGGTGGGTTGCAGGCTGTGACGTTTGTGCCCGAGTCAAGTCTGATCATCGTCGCCCTGCGGGGCTGCTTCAGCCCATGCCTACCCCGTCTATTCCTTGGGAACGTATCTCCTTGGACTTTGTGGTAGGACTGCCTAGAGACCAAGGGTGTACAGCTGTGTTGGTAGTCATTGACTATTTGACAAAGATGGGGCATTTCATTGCTTGTCCACAAGTACCCACGGCAGGTCAATTGGCACAACTACTCATGGTGCATATTGTACGTCTGCATGGCTTACCAGCGGTCATTGTGTCGGACAGTGGCTCGCAATTCACGGCAAGGTTTTGGAAGGCGTGGTGCTCCTCCCTTCATATCGAGACGGCCCTGTCCACGAGCTTCCATCCACAAACTGATGGACAGACTGAGCGTCTCAACCAAACATTAAAACAGTTCCTGAGGTGTTATGTGTCCCAGGGTAAGAACAACCGGTGGAGTATCTGTGGCTGGCGGAGGTTGCGTACAATAATGCAACTCATTCGGCCACGAAAGTCTCTCCTTTCTATTGTACCTATGGGCAACATCCCCGGTTTCTTCCTTTTTTGCAACCCTTCAAGGAAGACAAGGTGCCTGAAGCGGCGAGGAGAGTTTCCCAACTCAAGGACATATTGGAACAGGCTCAGTGCAACCTGAGGGCTTCGAAGGTGGCTTACAAAGCCTCGGCGGACAAAAGGAGACGCCTGGGCCCGTTCTATCAAGTAGGGGACTGGGTTTGGCTGTCCACCCGGAACTTCAGGTTCAGAAAATACAGCGTCTTCAACCCCCGATACATCGGTCCCTATCAAGTGTTGCAGCGTGTCAATCCTGTGGCTGTTAAACTACGGTTGCCTCTGCATCTGCGTATTCATCCTGTTTTCCATGTGTCTCTACTCAAGCCATCGACATCGGTTGTGCAACGCCTTCCTCCTCCTCTGGTGGTTCCTGAGGGTTTGGAGTACGAGGTGGAAGGTATCCTGGATTCTCGGTGGCAAGGGAGAGGACTTCGGTATCTGGTGACCTGGAAGGGCTACGGACCCGAGGAAAACTCGTGGGAACCAGCGTCTGGGGTCCATGCACCCCGTTTGGTGGCTGAGTATCATCGGAAATATCCCTTGCATCCTGGCCCCCTTCGGCGCTCTAGGTGAGGGGGATGTACTGTCAAGTTCTGGTCGCGCCTCACTAATGAAAAGGGTTACGGAATGAGATGGAACTACGTTTCCCAGAATGCCAAGCTTTCAGGAGGCGGGGTATATAAGGAAGACACGTCCTCCACCTGGTGTCGGATATTTTGGATCTTGACCGCCAATGCCAGGTGACGTCTCTACGTTCTGCGCTGTTAGCGAGGTATGGAGAGTTTTGCTGTATCGTTGTGTTCTTGGGTCCTCCGTTGGCGAGCCTTCTTGCATCGGCTCTTGCGGAGGACACGACTTGTGGTCCTTTGATTATAGTTTCGCTGTTTCCTTTTTCCTCCGTTGGCAAGCCTTTTTTCAACGGCTATTGCGGAGGAAATACCCTTGTTTGTTTTGTTAATACAATCCAGCAATCCTCCGTTGGCGAGCCTTTTTGCATCGGCTATTGCGGAGGAATACTGGTATAGGTCCCAGGCTGGGGACGAAGGAGTTCGTCTCCAGAGGTTACCGTGCAACCATACAGGTAGCTCTTTTCATACTTTACTTTTGGGTGACGTAACCCTCACGTTTGTTTTTGGGAGAGATTGTGTCACGTTATCTTTAGCTTATCAAGTCTACTCCTGTTGACCACCTACGGGAAGGGAGAATAGGGTATGTATATCAAATCATTCCGGTCATAGAGTTAGTAGAAATAAGATACCGTGGAGTGTTACAGGAGTGATTCTTTGTGTGTTACAGGGGAAATCAGATTGCATGACGAAAGTATATGTTCTCAGAAAGAAGAGAAGTATCTCCTGAGTTACAGCTGGCCACTTTCGAGTCACAGGTAGAGAGCTGTTCGTGTCCGGCCATCAGATATTATTATGGTGTGCTTCTCTTAAGAACCTGTACCAATCATTGTGTTATCTGTCTTCACAGCTCTCCCTCCCCGCAGTCCCCTTCCTTTCCTTCCCGTTTTGCCCTCATCTGATCCTTCTTTAGCCCACGGCTATTACAGCAATCGGGGCTTGGATAGATCTGGAGATGGCCTATTAAACAACACGCTGATCCTGAGGACGGAGAGGACAACACTCTTGCACTGCAGGCACATGGTGCCTTTTCTCCTCTTGTATGGCATGATGTGTGGTGTGATGCCATCCCCTATGTGTGCCACGTTTGCCTAGCCATTGTGGCTCTGCATTCCCTCTATTTGTGTATGGTACACACCTCACATGTCTAATGGTGACATGCATGTCAGTTGATTTTGATGTCAGCTGTCCCCTTTGTTTACATGTGTATGTGCCTCCCTATCCCTTCATTTGTGAGACTGTGCCTTGCGGTGCAGTTTTTGGGCCAAGAGTGCTGTTCCACTCTGGACATAGCCTCATTCTTTTATGTGTGATGTTCTTGTGCTACTTATCAGTGTGGATTTCCCTTGTGCACTAGAGCTGTGTGTGCTGTCCAATGCTCTAGTGTAGCTAGTTGTGCTCTTGTATCCCAGAGTGGTGCATTCTGTTGTTGTTGTGTTGAGTGTCTGTGTGTTGGCTGTGGTGTATCTTCACTTCTTGGGTGAGCTGTTGTTTTTGTGCTGTGCTAATTTGTGGTGTGTGTGTTGAGGTTGTGTCAGTCATGTCTGTGTGTGCTTGTTGTGCACACACTGCCTGTTGTGCATACAGTGTTGTGGGTATGTGGGCTTGGCATTGGATGATGTGCATCCCCTGATGGCCTGTGGTGTTTGTAGATTTGTGCTTTCATGTGCATGTGTGGTTTGTTTGATCTGGCAGTGTAGTTATGTGCAGGTGCCATTCTTGTGTTATTTGTGGTATGTTGTGTGTGTTTTGTTGGTGAGTGATGATGTTGTGCAGTGATGTTGTGTTTGTACTCCCATTACCTTTCCACAGTTTGGCTGGCAGGGTATGTCTGCTTCTGTTGGGGTTGTGTTTGTGTTCCTGTGCTGTTTGTGTGCATTTATGTGCAGGCATCTGTTCAGGCTACCCTGTGTGTGTGTGTGTGTGTGTTATGTTTGTGGATACAGCAAGGGTGTGTGTGTGTGTGTGTGTGTGTGTGTGTGTATGTGCTGTGAAGTATTGTCAGCCTTCAGTGTGTGAGGCACAGGTGTTGTGTGTTCCTTGTCAGGCACTCCTGCAGTGGCTGTCTCCCTGGTTGTCTGTAGTGTGGTGCAGGGTGTGTATTGTGCTTGCTTGTTCCTGTGCTTGTTGCTGTGCATGGTGGAGCCCAGGATGGGCACCTGGCCTGTGACTTGCTGGGGTGTGTTGATGTGTGGTTAGGGGTGGTGTGTCCCTGTGGTGTCTGTGCCCTGCCCATGTCTTGTTGTGGCCTTGCCTTGGGCATTGTGTGCATGTGTTGACCGCGGCGGTGACGTGACCGGGAGCGTGACATTGCTGCTAGTTCGCGGTCGATGTGTGTCCCGGATGCAGAGGGGTGACTTGTTGTCAGGTGGTTGATGTAGGGGTGCCCTTGTGGATGTGTTGTGATGCCCAGCAGGGTGTCTGTGGTGGACTTGGACCCTGTGTCAGCCTGTGTGTTGTGTGTTGTATTTGTGTATTAGCGTACCTGCGGGGGCGTCTGCGGCGGCCCAGTTGATGGTAGTGCAGTAGCAGGTACATGACCGGATGCATATGTAGGGCTGGGTCCATGGCGTTCATGACCGGGTGGTGACGACCGGGTCTGTGCTATTGCGCTCCGCTATCGAGTTTCCGCCGTGTCTAGTTGGGTGGTGTCTCCGCTGAGTTGCGTCTGCCTGTTTGGGCCATCCTAATTTGTGGAGCGGTGCAGACCTCATTCCACACGGCTTTGAGTCTTTATTGGCTACCACCGCCGTGGTGGCGGACGCACTTTGATGGCGGTGCGCCTCGCTCCACGGCAGACGGGAAATGACCTATGTTTTGCTATACTAATATGGCGGACGTGAGTTCCGCTGCTTGCGGGCTGAAAAAGGCGTTTTTCCCGCCCATCCAGTTACCCCCTGTTTTTACCACTTACCCAAGGTACATAAAAATGCCCTCAGTCCGCCAGGCAGACCAATTGTGTCATCTATAGGGAGCCTGGCGGAACATATTTCGATCTACATCGACCACTTTCTATCTGAGTTTGTGATCAAATTAAGATCGTATACTAAGGACACAAAGGATTTTCTGGGGAAACTAGAAAAGATAACCTGGAGAGAAGGGGACTTGATGATAGCAATGGATATCACAAGCTTGTACACTAGTATCGCACATCCCCATGGACTGGAGGCGACACAATACTATTTGAGTAACAGAGAGGCTAAATACACCGAACACAACAACATGTTGTTAGAATTCTTGAGATTTTGTCTACAAAACAATATCTTTATCTTTGAGGATCAGCACTTCCAACAGGTGTCAGGGACTGCGATGGGAACCTGCTTCGCCCCCAGCTCCGCAAATTTATTCGTGGGCTGGTGGGAGGAGCAGGTGGCGTGGGCAGCAGACAAGGGGTCAAGGACAGAGAAGATAGTCACCTGGCACAGGTATATAGTTGATCTCTTCATTATTTGGAGGGGTCCGAGAGAGAGTGCTGAAGAGTACATAAGATTATTTAATAACAACATTTACAACTTGGAATTCACGGTGGAGATGAGCACACAGTCTGTCAATTTATTAGATCTGGAAGTGACAGTGGTTGAAAATAAGATATGTACCAAGTTGTATCGTAAACCCACTGCGGGTAATTTGATCTTACTTGCCCGCAGTGGACACCCTCCTAGGCTGATAAACAGCATCCCATATGGAGAGTTACTCCGTATAAAGAGGAATAACACACGTGAGACAGACTTTCAGAGGGATGCGGGAGAATGTGTAAAGAGATTCCGTAAACAGGGGTACAGTGTACAGACTTTGAAGGGGGCTAAAACTAGAGTGGACCATCTGGAAAGGGAGAAACTACTAGAACCCCGTACTGAGGGTAGTGAAAAGAAAGATAAGAAGGTGGGGTTTAGAATGATCACCACCTTCTCGAAAGATGCCACCAGACTCAGACAAATATTCAGGAAACATTGGGGCCTGCTACAGATGGACCCTATTATTGGAATGGACATTCCAAGGAGACCCCTCCTAACGTTCCGTAAAGCTAGGTCACTCAGAGACAGCCTCACATGTAGTTATAAGAAAAAGGAACAGAAAGGATTTGCGAAGGAGGTTAGAGGTTTTCATCCCTGTAAAAAATGCAAAGCCTGTGTGAGAAGTAAGAAAGAGGCTACCTACAAAATACCAGGAATAGAGAAACCAAAGATGATAAATAAATTCCTAACTTGTACTACTCCCTACACGGTGTACTGCTTGCAGTGCCCGTGTGGGTTGAAGTACGTAGGAAGCACCATACACCAGTCCAAGATTAGAGTATTAGAACATGCCAGGGCCATAACAAATGGCGATTTGACATATCAAGTGGCGCGGCACTTCAAGACTCTACATAATGGAAACAGGGACCTGATAACGTACTTTTGTTTAGATCATGTACCTTTGAACCCTAGGGGGGGATAGACTTATGACCCTTAGAAGGTTGGAATTGAGGTACATAATTGACCTCCAGACGAAGGCACCGGGAGGTCTTAATACACATGAGGAATTGGCTGTACATTTGGGTGACTAGGCAGCTGTGGAAAAGGATGTGAAACTGATGAAATTTGATTGTTTGGCAATGAACAGACTTCAATGGTGAAATGCAGTTGATGGTGGTATAGGACATTGATTACGGGCAGTATTTGATGAGTATTAGAACATGCCAGGGCCATAACAAATGGCGATTTGACATATCAAGTGGCGCGGCACTTCAAGACTCTACATAATGGAAACAGGGACCTGATAACGTACTTTTGTTTAGATCATGTACCTTTGAACCCTAGGGGGGGATAGACTTATGACCCTTAGAAGGTTGGAATTGAGGTACATAATTGACCTCCAGACGAAGGCACCGGGAGGTCTTAATACACATGAGGAATTGGCTGTACATTTGGGTGACTAGGCAGCTGTGGAAAAGGATGTGAAACTGATGAAATTTGATTGTTTGGCAATGAACAGACTTCAATGGTGAAATGCAGTTGATGGTGGTATAGGACATTGATTACGGGCAGTATTTGTCCATTGAGGAAAGGGATCACATGGAGTGAGATAGCTCGACATGATATATGCCCATCCACGGGCTATATGATGATAATGTAGGAAGTTAACACGTTCGATAGCCCATGTATGGGCAATATTGGCGGGCAATTTAATTGCGCGAGTTTGGTGAAAATGGTAATAAGGTGAGCAATGTGATGAATTGTGACCCTAATATAAATAAGACGCCATTTTTCGAATATATCAGAATGAGGATGTATGTCGATTTACAAGTCTCCATGCCTAATGTAAACTGACTGATTGCATGTTCCAAGATGGCGACCATGAACTGGTGATGTGGTCCGTTAACAATGTCAATGAAATGTGAACATAAAAAACGGCCGTTTCGGCACCGCTATGTTACCATCGACGAAGGCGAATGCCGAAACGCGTCTGGACACCGTGAGCTCAGTAATAATTGTTTTGAGCTCGCCACCCTGACTGCTTGTCTTCTTTGCGGGGTACGCCGCGGGAATTTCGGAGCGAAAAAAAAAAAGAATATATATATATATATATATATATATATATATATATATATATATATATATATATATTTATTTATTTATTTCGCTCAGGGTTTCCACCTTGCTTGCACTAGAAACCACGCACTCCGGGGGTAATTCTCAAAGATGTTTTTATTTCATTTGCAACAGACGCGTTTCGGCGCTCTGCCTTCCTCAATGTTACAAACATTGTGAGGAAACGCCATGTTTTATCACTCACCTCTATGTGCGTTTGCAGTGAAAACAAACAAGGGACTCTGATCAAATCGCCATATTGGGTGATCTACACATTTTGCCTCACGTTATGTTTCAGTAATGGAGTACACCGTAACATGTTTTTCATACGTGTAATTACGCTACAATTTGCTATTGTCATTTCACAAGCAATTAAATTCTTGCGTGCACATTTTTATTCGTGTCAGACCATTACGGTATACAATTACAAAATTATATTTTCACGCCATATATCGGCTTCACAATAACCCGTCACTAGGTTATCTGTTTCCCCAAGAATTTAACTCTGCCACAGTGGATTGATTCGGCATGTATTATTCATTAGAACATTTCAAGCTGCCCTCCTGATATGTTACAGCAGTGCCGAATACCGGCAGAGCCATCTTGGTGGTCCCTCCCCAAGTCGGGTTACGTCATTCAGCCGTGTATCGGCATGACCAAATTACTTCAACATAACTCATGACGCTACAACTAATTAAGCCGTGGATCGGCAAACCTCCCTTGACAAAAATTGTTTTCACAGGATTCTTTTTCAACTTTCTTTTTTCTCTCTTTCATATTTCATAAGTTCATAGATTTCCTTAGGGAAGGGTCACCCACAATTAATACTATAAATTCTCAGTGTATTCCATAATTCCAAAATTACTAAATTACGAAATTACAAAATTACAAAAATGTGTCTATTCAAATGTCGGATACCTATTTGAATTTCAAAATTTGCAAAGTTAAAACTTCAAACAGCAATTGATTACATTATTTTCATGGTAATGTCGCACAGTATTTAAGCTCAGTTAATGAATTTTTTAAATAGTTGGATTTTTTTCGAAATTGTTGGATTTTTTTCTTTTCTCCCCATTTCATTTCTCAGAGTATTTTTATACATTCATATTATTGTCAGTTCTTATTACAGTTTTTATCCTGTTCTCGGAGTATTGTTGGGTGCCTTTTAGAACCCAATATGAGATGCCAATTCCTCTCCCACATTTAGTCCCTTCGGATGTTTTGTCATTAGGTCTATTATGTACCGGGACTCAAGTCTTCTCAACCTGTGGAGCCTATCCCCCCCTCTAGGGCTATCAGGTATATGGTCCAAACCAAAGTATTGCAATTGGTGCCTATTGCTGGAAAGTTTTTCTTGGAAATGTCAGGCGACTGGATATGACTGATCGTTTTTATCAATCGCCCTTAAGTGTTCCAAGATTCTAAGTTTAAGAGGCTTGATCGTGCTCCCGATATATGATAGTCCACACGGGCACTTGAGACAGTACACTGCATACGGAGTACTACAGGTAAGATATTTATTGACTGTTTTCGTTATTCCTGTATCCGGTATCTCGTAACTTATTACCCTCTTACTGTGCGCACAGGCCTTACAATTGTAACATGGATGAAAGTCCTTTAAGTCTGCAAGAGTATTGGGTTTCCTTTCCACTTTCCTTAAGTGACTTTGCACCAACATGTCTTTTAAAGATCTAGATTTTTTGAAAGTTACCAAAGGAAAAACTGGAATGTCATCTTTTACGGAACTGTCTGTCTTTAGTATATGCCAATTCTTTTTGAGCATATGTTTCAAATGATTGGCTCCCGACGAATATGGGGTTACCAGCCAGAACTTTCCCATTTCGGTTTCATCAGCAGCGATAGTTTGCTTCTTGTCTATTAACAGGGTTTGTCTCGGTATTGATTTAACTTTGTGCAATGCACTTTCTAAAGTAGCCGCGGCATAACCTCTCAATTTGAATCTGCTGATGCACTCTGATGCTGCAATTTTGAAATCTGAGTCTCTGGTACTGTTGCGCTTGAGCCTAAGCAGCTCCCCATAGGGGATGCTCTGTATTAATGCAGTGGGATGATTGCTGGTTGCATACAATACAGAGTTACCTGCTGTGCTTTTACGGAAGAGCGATGTTTCGATCTTGTCATCCACAATGAACACTTTTAAATCAAGATAATCCACACAGCTATTGCTTTTTGATCCAGTAAATCTCAGATTTCTATCATTTCTGTTGAGGACATCAATCTAGGCTTTGGCAGTTTGTTCTGATCCCTGCCAAATTATGAACAGGTCGTCTATATAACGACACCATTTGATAACTTAGTCTTTCTCGCCATCCACTTCTAGCCACCTGGGCACCTGCTCCTCCCACCAGCCTACGAATAAATTTGCGTAACTGGGGGCAAAGCAGATGCCCATCGCTGTCCCAGACGTCTGTCTATAATAAGCTTCCTCAAACAAAAAGATATTATTTCTCAGACAGAATTCCACCAAAATTGCCAACATAGAATTGTGTTCCAAAAACCTCAGTTGTCTCTTCTTAAGATAATATTCCACTGCTTCAATGCCCTTGTCGTGGCTAATGCACGTATATAGACTAGGTATGTCTAACACTAGTAGTCTATAGCTGGGATCCCTTTTAATTTTGTCAATTTTTGACAAAAAGTCCTTTGTGTCTTTTATATATGAGTCCAGTTCTTGTACCAGAGGGCTAAGAAAGTGATCGATAAAAATAGAAAGATGTTCGGTTAAGCTGTTTTGAGATGAGATTATGGGTCTACCCGGAGGATCAATGCTATTCTTATGTATTTTTGGAATGTGGTAAAAGGTTGGTGTTATTGGGTTGTCGCTTCTCAAGAATAAATATTCTTCTTTGCCCAGCATGTTTTTGCGATACCAACTATAGATCAGTTTGTCATATCGTTGTTTGCTGGCTAAGTATTTTTCTTTCGTAGAGAGTTCATAGTTCTCTATATTTGATAGTTGTTTCATTGCTTCTTTGCAATAGTTCTCTCTGGTCTGTAAGACGACATTCCCGCCTTTATCAGAAGGCTTAATTACCACACTTCCGTCTTGCATTAGATCAAGAATCGCTCTCCTCGCATCTGGATTGATGTTGTTATTACTCTTTCTGCCATTTTTCCAATTCCTCATTCTATATTTTAACAGATCATTTGTCATTGCTTCCGAGAACACATCAATCGCATCTGGTGTTAGTTGTGGATTGAAATGAGATCTGGGTTTATAGTCACTTTCCTCCCTTTGTTGTTCGATTCCCAAGGTTGCAGCTCCAATTGCTGCATCATCCGTAGGTAAGGGGAGCTGGCTTGTGTGTTCTTCAAGAGCTAATCCTTGTAAAATCTCCACCGCTGGCAGATCATGTCCTCATAGTGCATCAGTGACAGTGACTCTGATTGGTGTCCCAATTGTGCTTTTTAAATTTGATCTGATTTTGAAGTATTTATGCAATTTTAGTTTTCGAACAAAGTTAAACAGGTCTATACGCGTCTGCGCGTATTCCAGGTGGCTGGTTGGGCAGAAACTAAGTCCCAGGCTGAAAACTTTATTCTCGATGTCAGTGAGAACTCTGGGTGTTAGATTTATAACAGTAATATCTTCTTTTATATCCTGGTGTTCATTTATTTCTTCCGGTTCACCCAATTCGATCTCTTGGGTCTTCTGTGTCCTCTTTCTCCTGTAGCCCCCGCCTCCTCTTCTGGTTTTTCTTCTTCTCGTTCTGGGGGTTTGTTCTTTCCACCTCGTAGCCATGCCTGCTTGATAACTTGAAACTCGCCCTGAAAAAGTGTCATTGTAGTTGTTCTTGCGTGGCCTCTATCCCTTATCGCAGTCTCATCTGCGGATTCATTTTCCGTTGCACTAGATTCTGAAGTTTCCGCTGCCCTTGCTGGTCCTTGCCCAATTTTCTTGTTCAGCTCTTTTCTGGGGGCATCAAATTTTCGTGCGAACGTCACAATCCTTCCTTGGGAATAGTCTATCTCATCGCGGTCAATCTTTTCTTGTTTCCGCGTTTTTATCTTCTGTTCGTATTTGCGAAGTCTTATTTTCATCTGTATCCTGATATTTTCTATAGTTTCCTTGTTTTCCTCCAGTTTCGCTAGTTCTTCTTCCATAGTTTTTATCTCCGCTAGCGCCTTTTCACGATCACTCCAGGAATACTTTATTAGGAGTCCCAGGGTGCCTTTGCAATAGTGAGAGGTGAGTTCCTCCAAGTCCGTCAACAATTGTGGATCAGGGTTCTCGTATGACGGAACCGTATACACTCTCAATCCCCGCGGTACCATCTGTTCATCATAGTAGTGCTGCAGACTCGTTGCCTCCCACCACTTTCTGACCTCTCTCTCGTACAGTCTCTCCAAGGTTGTTAGTAGGTCAGTCATTGTACTCGGTGGGCTCGGTTTGGAGGTTGGTGCCACTTCCTTATGTTTCTTGAACATTCCTTTGACGGCTTCATGCGGGGACGCTTCGTTAAACATAGCGCCATCCATTATTGTAAATTGCAGGAGACAGGAGCGCGAATATATATATATATATATATATATATATATATATATATATATATATATATATCCAAAAAGATAATCCTGCTCCAACGAAGAAGAGGCACGTACAACAGGTATGTAGGAATAGAGCTTATTTATTCATTGTCAGGTCTCCCACGATCCCGCATTGAAAGAGAGACGCGCTTCGCCTATGCAGCAGGATTTATCAATCTCGATTGGTGCCATAGAGTTTCAGGTATATATAGCCCTCTTCCCTCCTTCAGGCATAAATAGACATAGAAAATAGACTGTGCGATACATAATATCACTGGTAATACATGCTTGTCATAACATTACATAAAGTGCAAAGTGAAAAAAATTAATAAATATGAATAACTGCACAATGCACAGTCAGCATGCTTAACCAACAAACATATTTAGCTAACTGATATGTGCACAAAGAAAATGTATATGCCATCTGCCTGAAATATAATATGTCATAATAACAAGCCGAGGTGCCTGGATGTTTGTCAAAATTATGGCGCCAATATTTTCAGAACATGCTACCCTTCCGAAAATAAATCAAATAATGGAAACTGCAAAAGTTAAAACTGCAAAGAATACATGTCATGCTGCAAGTATTATTAATGCACATTTGCCCAAACCACATTGCCTCGTAACTTGACCTGAACAAGAACTACCTGGTTTGATCAATGAAAAAAGACACGATGAGCGAAAATTAAACTGTGCTCCTAAATGCACGTAGGAGCAGACACTTAAAATAAACACATAAAATAAACAGATGTCAGGTTTGTAAGACGTCAACGGGGCTCCAATTACACAAACTGTGTATAATTTCCATGTTAATGCCGGCCTCGGGGTGATTGCTACTCCTCCCAGCAGGACTACGGGACCCATAATCCCTCTAGGTGGCCTTGCGCGTTTGAAATTAATTAGCAAATGTCTGTAAGCGAAAGTTCAGTTTACCGGTGCTCCTTGCATTGTCTGTGTCAGTAACCGAATAATAGTTCCAAATAGGACAACACAATGTCCAAAATCAAAGTATTCAGTTACGAGAAAGTCGCAAATGTCAAGATTCACTGCAAAAACCATAGGATTCAGGGAAGTTACAGTTAGTAATTAGCATTTAAGAAATTCACTGAAAAAAATAGGTTTCAGGGACATTATAGTTAGAAATTAGCATTTAAAAACGTTAGAAATTCACTGAAAAACCCTCAGGAGTAAAGCAGACTTAATCCCCAAACGCGTACTTTGCCAGGAGGTGCGTTTGCAGAGTGGTGGAGAAAGGGGGGGCATGGCCTACAAAGACCACTTAACAACTAACTGGAGGTAACAGAAGGGGTAGATGGCCCTCAAGGATGTCCTTGGGGGCAACCTCCCCTCCTATTACCCCCAGTAAGTCCCACACAGTAGCATTAGTAGGTTCTCACAGCAGGCCACGCTCCCTTTGCCCACCATTCTGCAAATGTGCTCCCTGGGATTAGTCCCTTTCGATGCTGGGGGTCCATAGGAGCCAACTAGCCTACCTAACATGTCCAGTCAGCCCCAGATAGTGGAATTGCTGAGGGGTGCACACAGGCCACGTACCCTTTCTGCACCACTCTGCAATTGCACCTCCTGGCGCACTCTTGGTTGGGGGATGAAGTCCTCTTGCCTCCTGAGGGTCCCTGGGGCTTAACTAGCCTTTCTGTTATTTCTAATAAGCCCCACACAGCGGGATTGCTGAGAGTGGTCCGAGGCCACGCTCCCTTTTTACACCTCTTTGCAAACACATCTCCTGGTGTGGACCACCTCTCAGGATTCCAGCTGTGTGGGCCTTATTAGAAATAACAGAAGGGCTAGTTGGCCCCTAAGGACTCTTAGGATTCAAGGGGACTTAATCCCCCACCCCAGAACGCACATTCGCATAGGTGTGCAGGGAGAGGGTGGGGCCTACAGAGAGTTGCCATGTTTCTTTTTTTTTTTTGAGAAGGGGGCACTGTGCCCCCTTCTATTAAAAAAATAAAATTGAAAAAAACAACTGTTTATATTAACCCTTTTGGGTCCCGGGGACCTCATACCCCAGGCCTTAGCCATTTTTTAAATAAAATAAAAAATTTGAAAAAGGAGAGGGGCGCGCACTGCCCCATCCCCAGGCCGATTACGGCCCCAGAGACCCCATCCCCCGGGACTGGGTCAGTTTTTTGTTTATTTATTGGGGAGGGGGACATGTGGCACCTCTCCCCAGGCCAGTTTTGTCCCCAGGGACCCCATCCCCCGTGGCCCGGCAAAAAACTTTTTTTCAAGAGGGGTGGCCGCGTGGCCCTGTGGGACCACTTGAGCAAGCCCAGGGGGTCAGGGTGTTTCTACCATGCCCTCTTTTCTTTTTTTCACCTTTTTTCTTGTGACTCGGTTCTACCGAGTCACAAGATGGCTGCCAACACTTTCCGGTTTGAAGTGTTGGCAGCCAATCAGAGTCAAGCTCGTGCTCAGGAGGGTTTGCAGATCCACTGTGGTCACCAGATCTCGATATTCTTTATTTTTAAATTTCTCAGGAACTACTGAACAGATTTTCACCATTTAAAGCAAAGAGTGCACTCTGGACCAAGAGCTACCTCTCTGCCAAATTTGGTGTAATACGGTTCAGCAGTTCGGGCTGTAGCTGCAGGAAAAATTCCCATGGAAATTAACATGGAGAAAACGCGTTTTGGGACCCCCTTTTTTTCTCGGCCCCCGCTTGACGAATGAAGCCGAAACTTTCCAAACAGGAGCTGACGGAGCGGGCCATTAGTTTTGAAAAATGTGTGCAGATTCTTCAAACGACGTCAAAGATATTGGCAAATCAAAAAATGCTTTTTCTATGGAAACTAGGTCCTAACTATAAGTACCTACTGCCAACCGCCAGTAGGTTATATATATATATATATATATATATATATATATATACACATATATACATATACATATACATATACATATATATATATTCAACAACGCTTGCTCCAACTGCAACTTCCTGCCGGATTCACATAGAAGACAAGGCAGACCCAGTTTGGTGCTTTGATTTTATTTTCCAGACGCCGCCAAAACCCTCACGCCGCGTTTCGGCAGATCCCTGCCTTGATCACATGACAGCATCATCGTGAAGCACACCTCTTTTTAAAGTGCAAGTGCTACAATAGTGCTACAATAGACATAAAAGACATATTTACATTTACGTAGTCTTTCTTGTTTTTCAATGTACATCAACATTGAAATTCATTGTCATAATTGTAAAATACCATTTTAAAAAAAAGATATAATCCCATTTTAGTAAAATCAGGGAAAAAAGAGTTATACTTGTAAAATACGTTAGTGGCACAAAATACTTGTAAAATACTTTTTCAGACCACATTACAGTGTAAGTATACCGTAGTGGTAGTAAAATACATGATTTTCACATTGTTATTGCATAAATGCTTTTTATATTTTGGCCATCATTATACACCAGTCTATAGCTGCAATCCTTTACCCTTTATTTCAATATATATATATATATATATATATATATATATATATATATATATATATATATATTCACTGAAAAAACCATAGGTTTCAGGCCTTATATAGTTAGGAATTAGCTTTTAAAAAACCTTTGAAATTCACTCAAAAAACTATACGTTTTAGGGGTGTTATAGTTAGCTGGACATTTCACTCATACAAAACCATTGAAATTGCTCCTATATAGTTAGTTGTACTTACTATATTTCGCGCACCCGAAATCCACTGCTGATGATGTCACATATTAGATCATTCATGACATCGTCAGTGACATCACTGATGACATCTCAAATGACATCACTGATGACATCATCCAGTGAATATGGTTTGCTTCGTTATTTAAATATGCATTATATACATGGCAATTTGCATTGAAGAATGAGTGGATTTATATAAATAAATATTTGGATGGAGGATTTAGTAGCAGTGTAATTGACTGTTTAAATTACCAATTTATAGTGTCTCACTAAATATAATGGATAATGACTAAACTGTGTGAATATCTGTAACAATTTGTCAGTTGTTGTGTAAACTGGTTCTACAGTTAGTTACTAGCTATGTGAAAGTCTATATTAGTTATTGATTAGTTAACTGAGTATTTGTATGGGAGAGTGAAAGTGTGAGTGGTTCGGTGGGGGGTGTGTGACTGTCCAAAGATGTGTGAATAGTTGATTCAGTAGATATATGAAGTTAAAACTACATGTTCTAACAATTTGGGTGAGTGAATCTCTTTATGGGCGTGGTGATGAGCATGACTTACTATCTAAATGAATAGATGTAGTGGTGTTTGTATAAGTGTTTAGCTAAGTAAATATGTAAGTATGATCCATTGTTTGCATAAGTGAGTAGGATGACTTCATATGTGAATAGGATGTGTGCTGTTGTTTAATGTCGAAATAGGTGTATAAGTAATTTTGATAGTGTTCTATTGTTCATTGACAGCATGTATGAGTGAATCTACAGGTAAGTGATTAGATGTGTGTATACATCTATGAATCACTGAGTGGGTTTTTAGATACTTGCATTGCGGTGACAATGGATTCAAATAGGATACTTTGTATTTTACAAAGAGTGATGAAAGATTTTACTAGTGTATGAAAAGGTGAATGTGATTGTCACGTGGATGATGTCATCAGTGATGTCATCAGTGATGTCATTTGAGATGTCATCAGTGATGTCACTGACCATGTCATGAATGATCTAATATGTGACATCATCAGCAGTGGATTGCGGGTGCGCGAAATATAGTTAGTACAACTAACTATATAGGAGCAATTTCAATGGTTTTGTATGAGTGAAATGTCCAGCTAACTATAACACCCCTAAAACTTATAGTTTTTTGAGTGAATTTCAAAGGTTTTTTAAAAGCTAATTCCTAACTATATAAGGCCTGAAACCTATGGTTTTTTCAGTGAATTTGCAAGGTTTTTTAAATGCTAACTCCCAACTATATAAGGCCTGAAACCTATGTTTTTTTCAGTGAATTTGCAAGGTTTTTTAAATGCTAATTCCTAACTATATAAGGCCTGAAACCTATGTTTTTTCAGTGAATTTGCAAGGTTTTTTAAATACTAATTCCTAACTATATAAGGCCTGAAACCTATGGTTTTATAATTGAATTTCGAAGGTTTTTTAAATGACAATTTTTAAATGTATTAATTGTTATTTTTTTATACTGATTTATTACATTTTTGCAGGCAGGTGTTCAGAGGGCACGCCCCCGTTTTACAACACTCTGCAGCGCAACCCCTGGCGTGTTTGCAGAGAAGGAACTAATTACCCTTGCATACTGGGGGTCCCTGGGGGGCAACTAGCCCACCAGGAGCCTCAAGTATTAGCCAGTGGGCTGCATTGCAGAGAGGTGTAATGAGGCCACAACCTTTTTAACACCTCTCTGCAACGCAGCCCCGGCCGTGTTTGCAGAGGGGGAACTAATTCCCCTTGCATACTGGGGGTCCCTGGGGGCCAACTAGCCCACCTGGAACCTGCAGTATGCGCCAGGGGGCTGCATTGCAGAGAGGTGTAATGAGGCCACAACCTTTTTAACACCTCTCTGCAGCACAACCCCTGGCGTGTTTGCAGAGTAGGAACTAATTCCCCTTGCATACTGGGGGTCCTTGGACGCCAACTAGCCCACCAGGAGCCTCCAGTATGCGCCAAGGAGCTGTGATGCTTTGCCCTGGGGGCGGCAGTCCCCGGGGCAGTGTGGGGGGTATTGTGGACCCCCCACACTTCTTTATCACTATGCCTCCGCGATTTGGTCCCCCCGGGGGGGTAATTTGAAAAAAAACAGACCAGGTTTAAAAAAAAAAAAAAAGGGCCTTTTTTGTCCTTGTGGGACCACCTGGGCAGGCCTAGGGGGTCAGGGTGTATCTACCCGGCCCCCTTTGTGTGTTCTTCGCATTGGTTTTTCTGCTTTCTTGTGCCTCGGTCAATCGAGCACAAGATAGATGCAAACAATTCCTGGTTAGAAGTGTTGACAGCCAATGAGCATGCAGCTTTCTCAGGAAGGCATGCTGATTGGCTGCCACTGTCTGTCAACACTAGCACAATATGGATGCCAACACTTCCTGGTTTGAAGTGTTGAAAGCCAATGAGCATGCATCTCCTGCTCGGAAAGTTTTAGAACTCAAAAAGGGGGCAGGGTGGAAGCACCCTGACCCCCTGGGCCTGCTCAGGGTGTCCCACAAGGACCCCCAAGGCCCCCCCAATTCTTTTTTTTGGAGGGAAAATCACGGGGTGCGCGTACCCCGCAATTTTTGGAAAAAAATATTTATGTTTTATAGCCTTGGGGGTCCCTGTGGGACCCCCTGAGCAGGCCTAGGGGGTCAGGAAACTCCAGTATGCGCCAGGGGGCTGCCTTGCAGAGAGGTGTAAAAAGGGACATAGCCTCTTTAAACGTCTTTGCAAGGCAGCCCCCTGGCGCGTTTGCAGAGGGGGAACTGATTCCCCTTGCATACTGGGGGTCCCTGGGGGCCAACTAGCCCACCAGGAGCCTCCAGTATGCACCAGGGGGCTGCGTTGCTTTGCCCCGGGGGCGGCGGTCCCCGGGGCAGTGTGGGGGGGGATTGGGGACCCCCCCCACTTCTTTATCACTATGCCCCCATGATTTATTCCCCCCCCCGGGGAGTAATTTGAATAAAAACAGACCGGGTTTTTAAAAAAAATTGGGCCTTGGCGGTCCTTTTGGGACCACCTGGGCAGGCCTTGGGGGTCAGGGTGTGTCTACCCTGCCCCCTTTTTGTGTTCTACATGTTTGTTTTTCTGCTTTCTTATGCCTAGGTCTCCCGAGCACAAGATAGATGCAAACACTTCCTGGTTAGAAGTGTTGACAGCCAATGAGCATGCAGCTTTCTCGGGAAGGCATGTTGATTGGCTGCCACTGTCTGTCAACACTCCAAAACAGAAATTGTTGGCAGCCATCTTGTGCCTCAGTAGACTGAGGCACAGGAAAGCATAAAAACAAATGTTTAGAACTCAAAAAAGGGGCAGGGTAGAAGCACCCTGACCCTCTTGGCCTGCTCAGGGGGTCCCACAAGGACCCCCAAGGCCCAAAAAAAATAATTTTTTTCCGAAAAATCGCAGGGTGCTTGCACGGTGCGCGCACGGTGCGCGCTTACAGATATATAAATTTTTTCAAATTCAATTTTCTCAACAACTACTGGAGGGATTTACACCATGTAACAAAAAGCGTGATCTGCGAACAGAACTCTACCTTTTTGCCAAGTTTGGTGTAATTCCGTTCAGTGGTTCGGGCTGTAGCCGTGTCTAATCGTCCTATGGAAAATACCATGGGGAAAACACGTTTTGGGACCCCCTTTTTTCTCAGCCCCCACTTGACGAATGTCCCCAAAACTTTCAGGGAAGGAGCGGGCCATCTTTTTTAGAGAAATTTGCGGAGATTCATCAACCGGCGCCAAAGTTATTCCCAATAGAATGTTGCCGATTTCCTATGGAAACTAGGTCCTAACTATATATACCTACTGGCGACCGCCAGTAGGTAATACATATATATATATATATATATATATATATATATATATATACTGATAAAACCAAAGATTAAAGCAACGTATAGTTAGGTGAGAATTTCGGTGACAATTTAACCTTTAAATGTAAAATAACACTGAAATTCCAAAGTTATAGTTAGCTCTGATAACAATAACTCATGCCTTAAGGGCAAATACGACACTCACCCCCGCCATGCACAGTTTCAATAATTTCATTGCAAATGTTGCAGTAATATTAATGATGATGTCACAGAAGATGTCACAAATTGATGTAATATGTGGGGTTAATAGCAGCACATGGAGAGGGTGCGAGTTATAGTTACCTTACGGCATGAGTATAGTTACCACAGCTAACTTTAACTGGTGAATTTCAGTGGTTTTGGAAGTGAAAAAGGTTACATTGTCACTGAAAATCTCACCCAACAACAACGTTACTTTAACTTTTGTTTTTTTCAGTGAATTGCTAGGGTATTTTATTGTAAAGTAATATTTTGTGACCAAATGTAAAGCCAGCCCCCCGCTGTGTCCGGCCCGTGCTTCATGTACACCCAACCAAACGCCATGTGCAGTCCACCTCCTCAAACCAATAGTGGCCCCAGGAACCTCATCCACTGAGGCTATTACTTAGGTATATGGGAGTGGGGCTGTGACCCACCACCCCAAGCCTTATTAGGCCCAGGAGACCCCACCCCTCATGGCCAAACATATCTATATTTGGGGAGGGGGCACATTGCCCCTATCCCCAAGCCCAAATGTGGCCCGGGGACCCCATCCCCAGGGACCATACATTAACTGTGGGAAAGGAGGCCCGTGTACCAATCACCGAGTCTTAAAAGCTGGGTCTCCATTGCCCGGGGCCAAAAACAATTATTTTAGGGTAGGACATGGCACTTCATTCTCCGAGCTAAAATAGGCACCAAGGACCCCAAACCCTAGTACCAAACAATAATAACAAGGGGGGGAGGGTGCGTTTTATGAGGCCTGAGGACCTTATCCTCCAGGGCCAAAATAAGTTATTTTTGGGAGGGGTTTGAGGTCCCCTTTGCAGGCACAAGTGGGCCCAAGAAACCCCTTCCCTTAGGTCCATCTACTAACAAGTACAAGTGGAAACCTCCCTAAGCCTAAGTAGGCCTTGGGCCCCATTCTCTGTTAGACACCGCCATCCATATTAGGGTGAAAGTGGGGACATGCATTGCCGCCACGGAAAGGCTTGGAGAAATGTCTTGTGGGGGCCTGTTGCGTGGTGGGGGGTGCACATGGGCGGTACCTATGTTACCTCCCTGCACTTCACTGTACAACATGACAGGCACCGCACGGTGCCTGTCAAGTTGTCAAGTTGTGCATTGAAGTGCACAAAGTGAATTTTTTAGCATTGCGGCGGGCGGTGCTTTTAGCACCGCCCGCCGCAATGTTTAAAATGCGGGATGCGCCAGCCAGTGTGGCGGGCGCATCCTAATGGCCCCCACTGGACCGCCGCCCTTATGGCGGGCGGTCCTGTTTTACGTCAGGATGGCAGGCGGACAAAGTCCTAATGGGCCCCTTAGTGTTCTTTGACATCTTTGCACATTACATTAATATGAAATACTCCAAAATTAGTTTATCTTTTGCTGACAAGAAAGTCAGAAACACAGGGCAGTAATTGCCTGTTTGTGTTTCCGAGATTTGCTGTCAGCAAAACAGGTGTTAATTCAAAGATCTTTCAAGTTAATGAATCCGTCGAACAGGGCCGGACTGTACAGGGCACTGTGGCTGTGATGGGCTGGCAGGCTGAAAGCCTATTTCACTGCCTATTGGGGCCGTTTTTGTTGCACGGAACTTGCCAGCCACGTTCCAATGTGCACGCTTCTAAATTAACAATACATAGTTGCCAACATAAAAAAAATATCCAGGGACACTTTGCAGCACAGCTATCAATTACTTACTTGAAAATTTACCACACCACCTGACCCGAAGCACTGCCCACTCCGCCCATCCCACATAATTAGCATAATTTAACTCCACCTACTTATCATAGTACAGATGGTTGGGTCTACTCAATAAAGAGAGAATTGCAGGGAATTGAGTTAGGAATTTCAAACTTAAGGCCAAAGTAGCTGATTTAGAAAAATACTCCCAATCAACTGAATTGGAGAATTTTTCCAACTCGTCTACTTTGTCCTGAAGTTTGAAATGCTAATCACATGTCCCTGCAATTTTTTCCAAAGTGAAATTGCCAGGACTTTCCCGGGATAGTGAATTACCCAGGACAGTCTCCAACTTGCAAAAACGGGACATTTGGCAGCTATTGCAATACAAGCACAAATGGTTTAAAACTACTTAAAGTGCACTTTAAAACTATTTGTTTTTGCATTGTTTATTTAGAAGCTCTGCAAGACGAACTAGGGCGACAGGACCCAAGCAACAAAACAGGCCCCAACAGCCGGAAACTGGCCTGACCCTGCCAGCCCTCCGAAACATCCAGTGCCTGATAGGCCAGTCCAGCCATCGTGAAGAAGCAAAATAGAAATACAAATACCCCTTTTGTACTGGCTCAGTGCAGAAATAATGGATCAGGATACAGCCCTGGAAGTTAGAAACACAAATCATTCTCTACTTGAATATTTTGGATGGGTATCATGGTCTCTTTCTGGGGAAGCAAACAAATAATGAAAGCCATTCCAGGAGGAATGGACAGATGGGTGCTGGAACTACAGGCATGGATTTCACATGATGGGCTAGATAAGACCCAGGACGCCTGATTAGGAACCCGTGAGAGCCAAGAAAGCATTGGGTAGAAAACTGCAGCCCCACAAAGCCATGAATTAGGGGACACACCCTCAGTGTTCCTGCAGTGTAGCACCCAGATCTTGACAAGAGAACTGTTGGACCAGGCCCTCTCTGCAGGGTCATCTCCAAACCTTTTGCCTTTACCCCTTCAGGTTTTGGAATCCATTTTGTTAGCTTTTATGACTCTGTGTACTTCATCACTGCTAAGCAGTGCTAAAGTGCTTGCGCTTACCTCCAAAACATGGTACAATTAGCTTACCCCTGATTGGCACATTCAGTTTACTTGTAATCACCTCGTATATGTTGCCTGTAAAATAAATGCTACTAATGAGAAACAGCACTCATTCTGCCATGCACTAAAAGCAGAATTTTAAAGAATATCACAGGCCTGTTATTGCAGCCTGTAGTGCAATTTTAAACTACCAAATCGACCTGGCAAAATAAACCATTTACTAGGCCTAACCCTTCCTTTTTAATACATATAAGCCACTCCTAAAGTAGGTCATAAACAGCCCATAGGGGAGGGTGCATTGTGTTTAAGACGTAGGACATGTGTTTCGGAGTTTTACATGTCCTGGTAGTGAAAAGCATTTGTTTTTCGCTACTGTAAAACCTACCTCTTCCATAGAATACCATTGGGTACCTTTTTGCATTTAATAAGTGCTATCATTTGATTGAGAGTAGGGAGAAATATCATGTTTAGACTCAAATTAATTATAATTTAAAATTCTCTTTAATAGACCTAATAATTTCTCCCCATCAGGAATGCATATTAGGCCCAGACAGTGAACAATAGAACCTCTGTATAGCTGGGAGAGGGCCATCTTACTAGGATGGATGGGGCAGAGCTGTTCACTGCCCCACTTACATTTCAAAGGGCTACCTCCAGCACACTCACAAAGGAAATTGACACCAGTCTTTTGTCATCCTAGACCTACTTGAGCCTGGCCAGGGGGAGAAAGGAACTTTCCAGAAGAAGATATGGGCTGGATTAGATCTTTTCCCCACTTCAAAGAGTGCCACCAGGTATAAATATACTGGCCTACTGCTTGATGCTTGCCTTGTTCATCAGAGGACATGCCTGCTGCATGAGGCATGCCCTGCTTGTGGAGAAGGGTGAATTGACCTGCTCCTTTCATGCCAGGCTAACCTGAGTGACTCTAAGGGTCAGTTGGCTTACCTCCTGTTCTGAGCTACAGGGACACAACAAACTCCAGAGGCCTCCCCTGCAACTGCCCATCTGACCTGCTGAAACTGGCCCATCCTGGGTCTGCAACTGGGCCTGCCTAGACCTGCAACTGGACCTGCCTTAGTCCTACTGGCCTGAGTTCCTGATCCCCAAGAGGTGCCTCCCCCTGGACCTTTGTCTGGCACCAGGTGAGCTCCTCCTGTAAAATCTTGAAGTTCAAAACTCTGTGCACAAGACTTTGAGAAGGTAACTTTTTCAGCGGGACTAACCAGGTTCCTGTATCCGGCCCACACTTCATCGCGGTCCATCTGAACTTTGTCCTGGTCTTTTACAAACAGATTTCCATAGTTAATGCTTTTTGCTTCTTGGCACTATTTTTATTTAAACTTTAAATTGCATATCTCCTGTTCTCCTGATGGGATTCAATTTTTGGGAATGTTACTCTTTATTTCTAAAATGGAGTGGGATTTTGTCTTGTGTTGTCTTTTCACTTTACTGTTTGTATGCTGCATGAAATAGGTAACAAAGGGCCAGATGCATCATGCAAAGAAATAGCGATTCCTTAATTGCGATTATTAAGGAATCGCAAATAAGGACTCGCTATTGGCTATGCATGATGTGGAATGCGAAAAAACTAGGAATCGCAAAAAATCGCTAATTACTTTTGCGATTCCATGTAAAGTAATCGCAATAGTAAAATAATACCGATCTCGCAATTTGCGATTCCGCTATTTGCGAAATCGCAAATAGCGAGATCGCAAATTGCGAGTTCGCAAAAAGCGGGAGCGCGAAAAACTACAGAGTCGCATTGGGAGCAGGCTAATGACATCACAACCAGGAAGTTAATCAGCCCATGCTGCCACGTGTGCACAGTGGAACACTGAGGCAGAAGCTGAGTGCAGGGAGTGAGAGCAGAAGAAAACAAAGTGCAGGTTGCTAACTGGTGGAGACAGCCATGTCCCAAACAGCCACAGAGGAGGGAGCAGTGGCCAGGAAGCGCAAAATCAAGTTCAGTGAGGGTGAACTTGACATTCTCATTGAGGAGGTTGCAAACAACCATGAAAAGTTATTTGGCAAGCTCTCCCTTAAAGTGCCAGAGGCAGACAAGAGAAGGATCTGGACCAGGATCAGGGACAAGGTGAATGCTGTGGGGGTCACACACACCGCAGCATCGATGACCTGAAGAAGCGCTGGTACGACCTGCGCAGTCGTGCAAAGGAGAAGGTTGCTGAAAGGCTGAAGGAGGTGAAGGGGACTGGAGGAGGAGGCCCAACAGTCCCAGACAACACACCCCAGGAGGACATGATTGAGGCCACAATTGATCCTGAAGCAGTGGTAGGAGTGACGATCCTGGACACATCTGGGGCAGCCTGTAGCACACAAGGTAAGATGCATGACTATCAACAGCACAAAGCACATACTGATAGTGCCCAAATGTGATTTCACCTGCAAAAACAGCAATAATAGTCCAGCACACATTTAACATAGGGAGACCAATGCATCATGGGACTTGTAGTCAGTAGTACCCATTTGCCAGTTAGAATCCAACACAGTGAGCCCAAATGCTAACAATAAGCAGTACAGTGACAGATGAGACAGTTATAACATAAAAGTATAATTTTATTAAGGCTGCAGAACTATTGAAACACATGTATATAACATTGCACTGTTTCACATCGAAGATGCAGCTGAAGGAAACACTGATGACAGTGATGTCGGAGACAGCACACAGCCCAATCAAGAGACTGCGGTCTCAAAACCTGTGTCACCACCATCCAAAGGCAAGGCACCAGCAAAACGCAGGGCCACAGTTGCACCACTACAGCCAATGGAGGTAGAACAGGATACATCTACCGCACCTACTACAAGCCGTGAAAGTGCCAGTCACACACCAGCACCGCAGGCACATGTCCGGGCAGGATCACGACGCAGACCAAGGAGCCCTACTATGTCACAGGAAGCAGGAAGTCACAATCAGTGGGGTGGCGTGGAGTCACAGATGGTGCGGGTTCAGCGCGTGCAAGCTAGGCACATGGGAGCAATAAACCTGCAGATGACAAAAATGAACAGTAACATTACTGCAATGGCTGACAGTGTGAGGGAGCTCACAACTGCATTAGTGGAGGCTCACAGGGAATCCAACAACGCCCTGCTGGAGGTTGCGCGTGTGATGCACGAGGGACACACCACACAGAGGAAGAGGCATCGCCAGTTTCTCACATGCATGGAAGCCTATGCCAAGTCAAACAACAAGATCAGCACTAGCGTGTCACACCTGTCACGTCGGTCTGTGGGAATGCAGATTGACATGGCCCATTGTTGTGGGGATGTGTCCAAGGCACTGGGGCAAATTACAACAGCCGTTGAAATGATGCAGGCTAGCACTGGTGTTCAGGGTGACGTTACAGGGGAAGAGGGTAGTGAGGCTTCCAGCCTCAGCAGCATCACTGCGCCACTCAACACTGTCAGGAGGAGCAGTAGCCGAAGACAGGCACCTCCTGCAGCATCTAGGAATGCAGATTCTGAAGCAGGGGAAAGACATTTGGGTGTGAGAGGGAGGAGACGGTAAACCAAATTGGAGAGGTGTTAGACCTCATGGTGACGTAACCATGTACAAGACAATCTTAGTGACTGCATGAAAAGTCCTTAGTGTGTCTCCTCTGTCCATTGGTGCATGGAGTTAATGTGCTAATGGACACAATTTCAGGTTGTATTGACACCCCATACCACCATCTTTGAGAATAAATAGTTCACCTTCAAAAGCAAATGAGTGTTGTGTGTCATTGTTACATACCTTAGAAATAATGCTGGGTGATGTCTGCACGTTTCCTCTGTCCCTCCGCTGAACTACCAAGATGTGCACGGCGTGGTTGTGCTGGGGGCTGGTTGCCCTCTGTGTCAGATTCCTCAATGGGGATGCCTCTCCTTGTTGCTATGTTGTGCAACATTGCACATGCCGCAATAATCCTGCAGCAGGTTTCCGGTTGGTACAGCATAGCTCCTCCAGTTTTATGCAGGATGCGAAAACGACTCTTGAGCAATCCAAATGTCCGTTCTATTACATTACGTGTCCTGATGTGGGCAGCATTGTACCTCTGTTGCTGTGGGCTGGCTGGGTTCAGGTAGGGAGTCAAGATGTAATGCCTCACCGCGTATGCACTGTCACCTACAGAGTAGGAGGCAAGATGTCAGAGTCACGTATGCATTGCCATGAATAAGTCAGTGATGTGTATAGTATTGCACTTACCTAGCAGGTGTCCATTGCCAAAATCTCCCCTGAGCAGACGTGTGTGCAAGCCGCTATGGCAGAAGATGTATGAATCGTGAGTGCTTCCTGGGTATTGTGCGACTAGGTCGGTGATGATGTTTTCAGCATTGCACACTGCTTGAACATTAATTGAGTGATATGCTTTCCGGTTGCGGAATATATACTCATTCACGGCAGGGGGACATATGGCTACGTGGGTGCAATCAATGCATCCAATCACGTGTGGGAACCTTGCTACTTGGTAGAAATCCTGTTTTGTTTGGCTCAATTACTGTGGGGTGGTGGGGAAGGTGATGTGGTTGTTGATGACAGTCATCATGGCGGCCAGGAAGGATTTGAAGAACCGCGAAAGGGAGCTCTGTGATACCCCTCCTGCTTCTGCCACTATGTCCTGGAAGCTACCTGAGGCAAGGAGGTGGAGGCTACATAGCACCTGGACATGAGTAGGTATAGCCTGGCTCCTATGTGTTTGGCGCTGCAATAGTGGGTCCAATTCATCTATTAAGTCCAGTATCATTGCAGCATTCATCCTGTACTTATCATAAATTTGCTCAGCTGTCTGTCCTAACAATGTGATGCGCAGACGGAAGATTCTATCCTGGATTCTCCTTCTGGCCTGGCCTGCTGCAAGTATCCTCCTCCTCCTCGCAAATATGTAGAGTCCTGCCATTGTGGAAGCCCACTGGGGCCTCATGGGTCTGTTTAAATACACCTCTAATGTCAGGCAGGTGAGTAGGAATTTTTTTTTTACCACCTGATTGTGATTCCCTGTAAACTGCTCTTGCTAAATAGCGAATAATGACACAATCGCTAATAGCGATTTTACATGCATGGGGAAAAGCGATTTTATAGCGAAATCGCTATTTGGATATAGCGAATTCGCTATCTGATTCGCAATTTATTGGTTTCTCGCAACTTGCGAGTTGCTAACGGAGTTTGGCTTTGATTCTGCAAATTTATTGCGATATCGCTATTTTGCGTTTGCGATTTCGCTTTTTCTTGCGATTTCACTTCATGCATGCCGTTTCTTTAGTTTGCGATCGCAATTGGTAATTCGCACCAGTTGCGATCGCATTTTTGGTTGATGCATCTGGCCCTATGTGCCTCTAAGTTAAGCATGACTGCTTTCATGTCAAGCTACAAGAGGGATAAGCACAGGGTAATTCAGTGACTTTTGTGGTTCAGTCTGAGAAGGATTGTGGTAGTTGCTTCAGAAGCATTTACACGTCTCTCAACCAATAACCCAGTTTCTTACAAGAACGCATAACAATTCAGCGCGGATTATCTTTTTCAGTGCTGGATTCCTCTACACTAGTGGAATCTGAGTCATATTCCTTCGATGATCACAGATCCAAAGAGACCATCTAAATCGACCAAGTCAGATTATAATCAGCATCCTCTATACCATTCATTCTTTGCATGAAAATCTCAGTAGAAGTGTTAAATTATTCAGCTCATCCCACAAGGCATCATAATATGGCTGAAGCAGCAGTAGAGCAGATTTAAATGTCTGCTAGTATTGGTGAAAGAAGTCTGGTAATGTGGAAGGTATCTCATCTGAAACAAAATCCAAGTTTTCATAGAGATGCTGCAGAAAGCCCCCTCTATATTTCTGGAGGTTAAACTGCTTTTTGCCCGCTCACCCGTCTTCTTACCCCCTATTCTGGCAAAGAGGGGAATAAAGAAGAAGAATCTGCTTGCAGCTCCTTCTTATTTTGATGGGAAGAGTCAGGAGAAACAGACAGTTATTGTGCTTGATTTTTAAGGCACTCATGACTGGCATGCTGTGATTTTATCTTTTTGCAACAGAAATCTCCAGGTGGCTAAGGAGTGTTGCACATTAACCAGGTACAGCAAATCATGCACTAAACACAACACTATCGTATCTATTGAAGAAACTTTTATATTTATCTGCCTTCCAGGTGAGGCCAAAGTAGAATGATGAAACCAGCACAATTGATGTTCTTCAGCCCCAGGCATCTCTGCATCAGGAGGGGAATCCTGTAAATGTCCTGCACAGCATTCAGACCTGCCACCTGCCATTCCTCTAGCACATCAGCAGAACACTATAAGTGACCCCTCACATAGTACTGCAGCAGACCTTACAGACTTACCACCACACTGCAATCCATTCCCAAGATGGCTGACACTACACACCTATCCGGCAGCCAAGTATATTTGGTGCTCATCATGGTGGTAATAAATATTATTCCCCAGTATTCCAAAGCAGGCCCGCGTTCTGTGCAAAAATAAGGATTGATTCATTCAACATAACTTGAAATACTTATCGCCACTCGGTTCCAGGATATCTCTCAATAAGCTTAATGATAACTTTCCAAAGGATGCTGCTAATGTATATGGTTATATCTTCTGTCCTCCCTAATATGGTTTCAGAATGCACATTGTGTGTAAGCAAGCCAAGTATGAGCATACATTTCCCCTCCTGAGAATATCAGCAGTCCTGGGACAAAATGGCCAATGGTCTTGTTATGCACTATGGTCCTGAAAAAGGCAACAAGCATCACAGGAGTGGCAAAATAACTGTCAATCTACTCCTATGTAGATTTACACCCATCATGTACTTTTTGTAACTGCACAGATCACTTTTTTTCCTGCTGCTTCTATCAGGCACTCAATCACTGCTCAGCTCAGTATATTTCAACCACGGAAATTCCTTATGTTAAACCTTAACTCTTTAAAAATGTACAAACCTCATATCTATCTAATGAAGTCATGTATGTATTTCTATAGACAACCAATATTATTGATTACCAAAAACGATCGGATTAGTTGTGTAACTGCAACCGTTTATTGGGTTTAACTTCTAGTGAAGTTCATTTTCATCCGCAGAAAGTACCCCTTTCTTTACTATAATATATGCTCACATGCCCAGCTGCTAATATGAACTCTGCAAGTACCGGTGGAGGTTCAGTTTAGCCGGGTCAGGGAAATAAAAAGAATAAATACATTATGAGCGACACAGTTCTCACCAGGTTCACAAAAATAGAAACATGACTTTGTTGGGAGATGGGAATAAACAGGAAGAGCCAGTGGGCAGACCAGCCCTTATAGGGCTGAAAGGTGGTGGGGGTGAAAGGAATAGGCACTTGCTCATAGAACATAAATTCCAGGTTGGTTTATAGAAAAATAAAGGGAGTGACTGTAAAAGAGGTTCATAAAACTTCATGATGTTAAGGACTGTTTAAAGGAAGGAGGTCAGGTCAGGGGATAATGGCAGCTACCTGGGGCACGGAGGTGGCAACAAATGTTCCCCATGCTGAGAATCAGGGTAGGATTCAGGAATTACGATACTTCTTCACCATGGGTGCAAATATGCTTTCAGTGTTTCTGTGCAGATACTCTGTAGTGCATGATTTGTGTCCTTCATTTCAGAAGCTAAAACAGTCTTGAAAATCATGTTTTCGCTGTTTTCCACCATTTGTTCATCTTGGTGAAGAAATAAACTTCTGATGTGGCAAATCTATTTTGAAGGGTCTTAGGGCCACAAGGGTTACATTGTTCCATATCAGGAACTTCTTTTAAAGAGATATTTGTAAGTCAGATGGTTGAGTGGCATCAATGCTTTAGCTCATAAGTCTAGGTGAGTTACAAAGAATTTGAGACACGTAATTGACTTTCAAAGGGATTTGTGAATGCACAAATTAGTCATTGAGATGCAACAAACCTGAAAATATCAGAACTTTCACAGCAATGCAAATTTTCATACCGACTCACTAATCAATTGCTAATTGTGATTCTTAAAAGCCATGTGCATGGCCCACAGTTGAAATAAAAACTAACACACCTAACAAGGGAGTAACTAGGTGCAAAAAATTTAAAAGGCATGTCCCAAACACACCATGGCAACGGCAAACCTCCTGGGCCTGACTACAATGGGCTGTAGATAGGGCCTGTTCTAGGATTTTGATGCACTGGGCAGAAAGGGAATGTGCAAGGCCCCTCTAATTTGCATACGTGACATATTCAGGGCTCCAGAAGCTGCTTATTTCAGACTCATCCTGGGCCTCTTTTACAGCCCATTTCGGGCGAGATATGCGACAGCTTATATGGCAGGGTAGCACTGGCCAACTCCTAGCTAACCGTAGTGACCTGGTTGTGCCCAATATGGAGCACTACTACCTGGCGGCCCAGCTACAGTGGCTGGCCCGATGGATCAGCAGCCTGCATCTTGTGGAGACCGCTACACAGCAACCGGGCTGTACCCACCCCCAAATAATACCATTATTTCATCCCAGAAGGGCAGGAACGTCACCTAACCAGCTTTTGATTGGAGTAGCTTACACCTATTTCCGTTGTAGCCTAAGACTCACGAGAACAGTCACTCCATATGCACCTTCCCTACCAGTGCTTGGCACGGCCAGGCAACATTGAGCAATCACCAGGGCAAAACTCCACCTATGGGGGAGGCGGGAATCCAAACCCTAGGGGAGTTATATCACGATAAACAGCTGATGCCGTTTGAAATGTTTGCCGAAGAATTCAGTCTTTTGCAAGGGGCCAATTCCAGCTTCACACCATGCTGATGCGGGCACTGTGTACTCTGTCGGGAGATATAGCACACCTCACTAGATGGTTGGCAGAATCTCTACAGAAGCATGTAGTACTTCTGCTTACATCTCTTAGGTCCCAGTGGGCCCTAAGAGATGTCAGTGGCCAAGCACACAGCGAGAATGGGGGGCTTTCTTAAAAGGACCCACATGCATTCCTCTAGATACCAGATTCCGCCTCATAGAGTATTTCATAACATACAGAGCTTACATAACAGCAGCCAAGATTAATCAATTCTTTGGCCGTAATGATGCCCAGTGTCTCCGGTGTGGTCTGGTAGGAAGAGACCTCGTTCACATTCTGTGGGCCTGCACTGCCATTGTAACCTACTGGAAAACTGTCTCTAAGCACTTAGACCAGTGCACTGATTGCATGGCGGAGGGAGGTATGCCTTCTGGGACTCTATCAGAGGCCTAAAAAACATAAAGTAACAACTCAATTCATAGACTTAGGACTCATTGTAGCCAAGCGGTTACTCACCAGGAGCTGGAATTCCCCTGAACCCCCAGCTGTGAAGGCCTCATTCCAATCCCTAATATGCTGGGCGCAGGCGGAAAGCGGAGCGCTTCTTCGCGAAGATACCATTGCGTTGCGTACACTGCCACTGGAGGCAGCATGGGGTGTGATGCTAGCAGACTTCAGCAATCTCGAGTAGGAGTATTCGGAAACACAGGGTGTTTCCTTAGGGTCGGATGAGACACAAGAGCCAGCTTCTAACATAGAATAAAGTAGGTATCACCATGAGGGAGGTTGTCAATTTAGGAAACCTGCAGGGCCCCAAAGATTGCATACCTCACACATATATCCAAGTCGCAACCAGATCATTCAAGCAGTAAGGAATGACGTCATACAAGTGTAATATACATTTAATGTGCAGTTGAGGAGATATGACGAGTGGGGATGTACCATGTTACAACGCATACTATTACAACTACCTACCGTTACAACGCGACCATTACAACGCATACCATTACAACGCATAGCGCTTTGAGGTGCTGGATAGTGGTAAGTATAATTTACTATTCTAACTCCAGTCCCCGTGGACCCTAGGTAAGGTGTTGGATAGTAAATTATACTTATTCCCTATCCTAGAGCGCCCCCCAGCGCAATGCGTTGTAATGGTATGCGTTGTAAAAGTCGCGTTGTAATGGTAGTGCGGAGTAACGAATGCGTTGTAACAGGTGTATACCGACGAGTGGAGGATGGCGGCGATACACTAAAGCTGGCACAAATCATTGTGTTACCATGTCGAATCAATGGGACTTTTACTGTTGTGTTTTATTATATAAAGTTAACACCCTGTTTACGTAGGCATTTCAAATGCTCTGCATACACAAATCCTTATCCTGCAATATTAAGAATATACTGTATGCTTTGTGATTTATTTCATCAACGTAAACATGCATTTGTTTGCCTATGTTATCTATTTAAATACATGAAAATTCAATAAACAAATTTAAACCAAAAAAAACAAGCAACTCACTAGAAGACTACAAACCTTTCAGATTTCTGCAGCCAGACTCATCGTCAACATACCACACAGAGAACTCACATCACACCACACTTCACAGAGCTCCACTTCCTCCTGATACATGAACATTCTAATTTCAAACTCCTTAAACACACATTCAAGGCACTATACAATATAGGCCCCACCTAGCGGAACAGTTGTATATCCTTTCACCATCCACCCAGACAACTCCGCTCCACAGACTCCTAATCACTCACATTCCACACATATACAGAAACAGAACAGGAGGACCGGAATTCTCTTAAATTGCTCCTAAAGCATGGAACGGCCTCCCCCTCCTCCTTCTCTCTTCTTGAATTCCGCAACAAGCTGAACACCTGGCTTTTCAATTAACTAACCTAACATAGGTAAGGCTGGGCACACACACCTGCTCAGTGCCAGGATAACAAATAACATAACATTGAAAATTGGGTGAAGAATCAAGAACACACTCATTCATCAAAGAAAAACTATCTATTTGTGGTTAGTTCAGCTTAGACAGCAAGTTATGAGCAGTCTTCGTGACTCTAAAATGGATTGACATTCTGGAACAGCTAACACTCCAGGAGATTTCAGAAAGCATTTTTGGTTATAAAGATTATTCACAGATCTTAATAATTATGTACAAATGTGTTGTTGTTTGTGATCGGAATAAAAGTATCCACAATAAACAAGTGGGGTAATTGAGACCTCTGCCTGTTCCACCAAAACCCTGGCACACAACCTCAATGTATTTCATTGTGGAATTATGTGAAAGTCCTTGTTGTATGGTAATTCTAGTAGTAGTAGATCATTTGACCAAAATGGACCATAATACACCTTTGAGAGGCATGCACACTTCCAAAGTGTTGTCAGAATTTCTATGCACACAACTTTGTTCAAATACATGGCATTCTAATGTATTGATCATTTATAAGGGGACTCTGTTTAGTTGAAAATGTGGGTATGTGTATAAGAAGTTAGATATGGAAGGTCGTCCATCCACCAGTTTTCGCACTCAGACAGAAAAGTTAAATCAATACACTGAATAGTATTTGAAATACCAAGCCTTGAAAAAGAAGATGATTGAAGTAAGATGTGATTGGAAGAACTATTACTCTATATTATTGAAGATGCAAGTATTGAAATGTTCGGTTCTTTAATATGTATGATCACCATGCCCGAACATTGTCTTTGGATCAGTTATTATGTACAGTTACTTCAGAGCAATAAACTAAATGAGGTACAAAGGTCAGCACAGGAAGCCCTGGACAAAGCTAAAACTAGTTGTAAATTCTATACTGATCATAAGAGAAATCCAGCTCTCCAATATGTTGTTGATATGAAAAAGTATGGTTACTCACAAAACATGACATCTGAAGAGATCCATACGTTACAAACCACGTTTGTGGGGCCATTTCACATATAATAGATTGTGAATCCAGTTGCTCATTATCCTGTTTGGGACACCGAGAAGGCAAACGCCTAGAGAAATGCTGCACAGGGAGTAGAAACTCAACTTCCCAGAGGTCCTAGCGGCGTGCTTGCCTCTGACGGATTTCGACGCGCCAGGAGGTGCTTAAGTGCCGGTCGGACTTCATGCAGCGCGGGATGTGCGCGGGCGTGCCCGGGCCAAGGGATGGCCCATCTACGCCCTTCCACGACAGGTCAGGGCAGGGCCACCCCCCTGATTCTGTTGGAGCCAACTTTTTCGTTAAGAGCAATCAACGTTGTACTTAATTAACAGTATAAACATAAGTATGGGCAAATGGAAACTACCCCCAAAAGGGGGAAAAGTGTATACAAAAAGTGCCCCTGTAACAAAATACCTGAAGAATGTAGTGGGCCTTTTCAATAATGAAATCGTGCAGGTAGAGGAGCAACTGGCAGCGACTAAAAGCGCTCTTGATGCAGCAATAAGGGAGAGTGTGTCAATAAGTGAGGCTGACCTTCAAACTCGAGAGAGTAGAATGAGTGGAACTAGATCCAGAACTAGAACCTTTAACAACGGACACTATTAACATCACCAGTGCCCAAAGAGAGTATGACCTGTGTGTCTTAAACTCATCCCTGGAAATGTCAGTGTTGTCAAATGATACATCCACGGCATCCCCTCCGGCCAAAAAAAAGAAACAGCCATTCTTAACTGCTATTAGTCCAGGAGAGCGGCCCCTAACTAAGCCTACCAATCCTACACCAAAGCCTAAATCCAAACCAAAACCCAAACATAAAAAGGGAGGATCTAATCCTGGGACGTCCAAAGGGGAACGTAATTTAGAAATTCAGAAGTCACATGACTTTGAGACTTTATTTAAGAAACTACATGGTAAATTAGACAATATTGAAAGACACCTAATGACTGTAATTAATTTGTTGCAGAAGGACATGGCTTCTTTAACAGATATGGTTATTAATTCACAAGCCTTTTAAATTATAAGTAAGAAAACCGCCCCCACATCGACAGTTCAAAATCGAATTGAAACTGATTCTGACACTAAAATCGGGGCAGCGTTACAGAGAGAGATACCAAATCTTGGAATAACACGAAGGATGCCCAGACTTTACGACAAATACCGGGGCTAAGGCTCGATAAAGATGACATTCCCGATCCTATTACTGTTCATATGACGCGGCACACCCTTAGAAGGGATAGTCCAGTGGAAGAGGAAAATAACATTTAAATTACACTGAATCTCCCACCCTAGGCCAACCCATATGTGATTATTTTAATTAATATCCCGAAATTAGCTGTAAATCAGAGGGAAACATATGAGTCACTGAAAAACCAGGTGGCTCACAGGTATTCTGTTAAATCTAACGTTGGATTGCACATCCTATACCAGAACATTATCATGTTGAGGAGAGTTACTTGGGTGAGCAACTCTAGAAAATCATGCCCTGGAGATTGTGTTGTGGTAAATTTTCGAAATAGTAATCTTGTGGGTGCCTTGTTGACCACTCTCTCAAATGATTGGAAAGGGCATCACATAGATAATTGTGACAACATAAGGGCCGTCCTGTTGGGCTTTTTTTATAATCCTTATCATGATAACAATAACATGTGTTATAACCCTATGTCAAACGTGCCCTTGTACAACAGGTACTTACCACTGAGAAGATGTAGTGAATTAGACTGACAAAAAGAGGATTGGGCGGAAAATGAGCCCTTGAACACGAGTCATGCTGTTAACGGTGGGCTCTTAGATGTGCACTCGATAACTCGGGTGGAGGATGGTGGTTCGGGGAATGTCCAAGTGGTGCCAAGAACACTACTCATGAGACCTACTGATCTAGTGAAAGTTGACCTGGTGGCATCCTCCCGGGCACAGGCCTCGGACAAGCCCAAAGTCCAGGGTAGTGAACACCAACCGACCAGTGATGGGATGATAGACTATCCTACTATATATCTTTATGAGTTTTAAAAAATCAGGACCTGGAACGTGGCCGGGATTAAAAGTAAGACTGGGGATGAGGTTGGGCTGAAAATCCTAGAAGGGTGTGCTGTGGTGCTAATTCAAGAAACATGTTGTACAGAACCCTTTTTTGTTAACGGTTACCATACCATCTGTACAAATGCTAGCCCTTCTAGGATGGGCAGAACGAAGGGAGGCTTAGCTACATTAATCGCTGTTACCTCACCAATGATTTTAGTGGATACACATGTCTCATCACAATATTATCAGAACCTTCATCTCTACTCAAAATGTAAACAGCAGACAGTTATAATACATTTTTATAATAATATTTTTGATAACCTGAAGACAAAGGTCATTAAAGCTCTAGAAAATGACCTGGATAATTTTATGAAGAGAATTGACGGGATTTATTTTAGTTTGGGTAGGTGATTTTAATTGTGTGCGCCCTTGAAGCTGAACAACCTTGCGGGTATTGCGACGAATTCGGTGACAGGATCCCGCATTTTTCGCACTATATGTATGGGGAGACAATTAACAACGCTGTATACAAATATGACTTATTTATTTTAGAACCCACCAGTCTAGAAGGAGAAATAATAATTCAAACCTTTGTGGGGAGAAGGTCATCTTCCACCATAGACCATTTTACTAACCATTGATTTTAGGGGATACAGATTTCTCATCACAATATTATCAGATCCTTCATCTCTACTCAAAATGTAAACAGCAGATAGTTATAATACATTTTTATATTAACCCCTTCCATGCTGATGACGGAACGGTTCCGTCATCAGCGTCGGTTGAGCTGTGCTGATGACGGAACCGTTCCATCATGACTCCGCCCGCGTAAGGCGGAGTCAGCACAGGCGGGGAATACGCCCCGCACGCAAGGGGTTAATATTTTTGATAACACAAAGACAAATGTCATTAAAGCTCTTGAAAATGACTTGGATAATTTTATGAAGGGAATTGACAGGGATTTTATTTTAGTTTATGCAGGTGATTTTAATTGTGTTAAATGCGCCCATGAACCGGAGAACCTTGCGGGTATTGCGATGAATTCGGTGACGGGATCCCACATTTTTCGCACGATATGCATGGGGAGACAATTAACAACGCTGTATACAAATATGACTTATTTGTTTTAGAACCCACAAGTCTAGAAGGAGAAATAATAATTCAAACCTTTGTGGGGAGAAGGTCATCTTCCACCATAGACCATTTCATTATATCATCTAATTGTTGTGACTTGGTGGAAACTATACAAACAAACATAAGCCTCCTTAGCGATCATAATCCCCTAACCTTGTCATTGAGACTAAAATTAACATCTAAAACGCGGAGGAATAAAATGAACGCGGATATTAAGACATAATAGTATCTCAAGAAAGTGGACTGGAGTAAATCCAGCCAACTTCATGGAAAATCTTTTAGGGAAATCTCAAAGTGACATAGACATCTGTCTCACGACCTCTCCTCTGATTCAGCAATTATAAATGCCTTTTTTATTGCAGAAGACCTAACAATTAAAAGGAGTAAGATAAAGCATGATATAAACCCTAGATGGTTTAATGACGAATGTTCCAGGCTAAATAGGGAACTTAAATCTGCCCCAAAAGAAAAATCCAGAGATAGCGCCAGGATTAGCACCGCAAAGAAAGACTATAAAAATAGTGTAAATGAAAGGAAGAGGGAAATGCGTGTGGGGGCTTGGGAGAAGTTAATCCAAGCAGCAGAGCTGAATGATCAAGTTCTCTTTTGGAAAACTATTAATCACGCTTACTTTAGAGAGAACAATGCAGTTAAAATCGAAACCGTGGTAACCCCAGAAGAACGGTTAATGCATTATGAGAGCATCTTTAACCCCAACGCCTTTGAAATAGACAATCACAGGGGCGATTTTATAATAGTAGAATCAGTTGGAACCCCGTCAATTACGCCAAAATAAATCAGATCTGCTCTGCAAAAAAGCGCCAATGGCAAAGCTGCAGGCGCAGATGGGGTCGCCACTGATGGATTTTTGGATACCAATTTTATTGAAAGTTTTTAATGCCACCCTCAAGGGCGTATTGCCGGCCACTTGGGTCGAAAGCATCATCGTACCTTTTTTTTAAAAGGAAATAGAGGGGAAGCCAATTGTTACCGCCCAATATCTCTTCTAGATTCCACTTCAAATGTGATGGGTGTATAATGCTCAAAAGGCTGGAAACCTGGGCCATTGAGCAAAACATCTTGATGGAGACACAGTATGGTTTCAGAAGAGGTAGTGGGATGGTTGAACAATGCTTAAACCTAGAACTCCTAATAGGGAAGTATACACTTGCAAGGGTTGGGGCACTCCACCTATGTTTTGTCGATTTGACAAGTCCCTTCGACCTAGTCAACCATCAAAAATTATGGCAGACACTCAAAGAACTAGGGGCGCCCACTGCAATAATCATCTATCTGTCTCAGATATATAACTTCCTAACCTCTAGGGTACGTTTTGGTAACATGTGAGAATGCACTCCGGATTTTAGACTCACACGTGGTGTTAGATAAGGGTGCGTGTTAGCATCCTTTTTATTTTCCCTTTACATTAACAATATAGACCTCTTTTTACAAAATGTAGTTGCAGACATCCCGGAAGTTGGAACACACTCTTCGCCTGTTTTATTATATGCAGACGATGCTGTCCTAATTTCTAGGACAGCTAACGGGCTGCAACTTTTAATAGATAACTTCGCTTCCTATATGTCTGATAAAGACCTACAGTTAAATCTAAAGAAAACATTTGTCATGACATATGGGAATAACAGATCTAAGAACAGACTACATCATGTGGGCGGGGTTCCCGGTAATAGGGTTTCATCTTTTTCTTACCTAGGTATGCTTTTTAGCAGGAAAGGTTTGTGGAATGCACATATTGAATCATCTAATAGGACATTTTTAAGAATCATGAAGAGTATCTTCAGATTCTCCACAAAAATAGGGAATAAACCCACCCGTGAGATATTAACCTTGTAAAGGACTAAATGTGTTTCTGGGGTCTGCTACGGGGCTGCAATCTGGGGGAGAGCACACATTGCCTCCCTACAAACCCAGGAAAATAACTTTTTTCAAAGATTGTTGGCAGTCCCCAAAGCTGCAGCTAATTACATAGTCCACAAAGAACTGTCGGCCCCATATCTTAGCGACACAATAAAAATGTTGGTAAGAAACATCCAAAATAGATTTTACTAAACGCGATTAAGGATGGGGACTTTAAATGTTTTATTTAAAATGTTGGTAAGAAACATCCAAAATAGATTTTACTAAACGCGATTAAGGATGGGGACTTTAAATGTTTTATTTGCATTTCCAAAAACGGAAAAATGGGTTTCAATCTACCAAATTGTCCGTGCGACGGTAAAACACCACAATCAACGTTGCATTTTACCCTGTTTTGTACTTTTTATGGAGATATTCGAAAATCAATTTTAAAGCCCCTGTTTTTATCAAATAGGCTTTTTACCTATAAACAAGCATTTAACTTCATTTGTGGTTTGGGAAACTTGAAAATCATAAATTCTGTGATCAATTATGTGCAACTTGCCATTAGGAAAAAAAGGGATTAAACACATCTGGATACATTATTATATGAAGAGATGGACGAAAACTGTTAAACTCCCCCTTTTTTCCTTTTTTAACATGTACTTGCACTTTATACAACTATGTATTAATGACCCTTTATGCTGATTAGAGATTGTAAGAAGAAAAGCGCAATATTGTGCACTTTATGTACCCTTATGCACAAAGTAAGCACTGGAATTTTCATACAGATTGACTTACATGAATTGCCTGAAAGTGTAAAAATCTGAATTTAAATAGACGCCCTCTAATAGCTCCAAGGTTCTTTCATATACTGTTTTTGTATAAGATTAAGCAATGTTATATCTTAACCTGTATATGCATAGGTTGTTATGATCATGATTTTAATTACGTCGTAATGTAGGAATGCTCCTTTTTAATAATATGCTTATATGGTGTTCTTTATTTGCACCGAATAAAGCTGAATTTGACTCTGACTTAGAATCCAGTTGCGATAAGGTTGAAATGCCTCAGTCTCCGAAAATGTATCCAGTGTTACATGTATCTTTACTGAATTAAATTCTGCAAATACACATCTTGCTACAAATCCTATGCTGATTCAGGTGAATGTTGATAATGAATATGAGGTGCAAAGAATTTTAGATTCAAAAACTGTTGGAAAACAACTGCAGTATTCAGCATATTGAAAGGGGGTTGGTCCTGAGGAAAGTTAGTTCGAACCAGATTAAAATGTTTATTCACCTTGTCTGTCACATAAATTGTATGCACGGCATCTTGACAGACCTAGAACTCCTCTGCCAATGCTGCACCTTGGGTTGGCACTATAAGAAAGTGGATCAAGAATCAGGACATTTTGTTAATGTTTCGATGGGTGCATCGGTATAGTGCTCAAAACTGACTCAGACTGATGTCACTGCAAATAAGAAAAGGGTAGTGGTGAGTGAACAGTATCAGCACCATCTGGCAGCAGGCTTTATGCTCGTGGAAAGCATGCACGCAATTGCAACTCATACATGAACAACAAATTCCAAACATCCTGAACTCTAATACTATTTGCATATGGTGACACCCATTTTGGATTACTGGTCATAACGGTCCTTATTTTTCATGCAGTTCTCTTTAGGCAATTAAATTACCATGGTGCAGTAGCAAGGCTTCCTGCTTCATAGATTTTTGATACAAATTTGAGGGCATTATTGTCTTAAAAGTTTGCTGAAGACATCCACTTTTTACAGAGAAGTATTCTGGATGTAAAGTTGCTTAGAAAAATGAACTGTAAATTGAGATGTTTTGGGGAACGAACTTTAAACTGTTCTTGATTAGACATTGAGGGTCAAAGACTTTTGGGGCTCATTGCAGTCTTTTGAATTTGAGATCTTTTCTGAAGGATCAAACAGATTTCTATGGTGAAGACATAATTGATACTGTTATGTTTTAATAATGTCAGTGATGTTTTGTAAGTGGTATGTGTCAGCAGGATGTTTAATTACTTTTTAATTGTACCTATGGTTATCAGACATGATTCAATTCATTCCAGACGGTGTACATGCATGAAATTGGAGATAGTTAGAGAGAGGCTTTAGTTAGCATTTCAGTGGTCACTACATGAAGTTGTATTTCAGATTCAGATAAATCTGCTTGCTGCTTGATACTAAAAGATATAGGGGGCATATTCACAAGCCCCTTTCAGTGATGTTGTGGTGGCGATATGGGCCTCGCCTTATTCACAAGGCAGCATTAAGCCACTTAACGTGGCTTAACGGTGCCTTTTGAATAAGGTCCCCTTTCATAGTGTGTTTAGCGTGAAAGGGGCGTGAAGTGGGTGTTGTGGTGGGCGTTCCACCGCAACATCCATTGATATTTACGCTGCCCTCTATTCACAAGGGCAGCGTAAATAGGAGCTAAAGCCAAAATTATGACCAGGAAAACCCTGGTCTTAAGTTGGCAAAACGAGGAGAAATGCTTTATTTCTCCTCGTGTTTGCTTTTCCATGGGTGCTGCCTTGTGCAGTACATATGGAAAATGCAAAATGCCATGGTTTGTTTATGTACAGGAAGGTGTCCCTTCCTGTACATAAACAAACCTTTTTTTTTAAATGCCGTTTTGTAACTTACATGTGTTCTGCATGAAGCGGTACACATGTAAGTTACAAACTGGCTTTTTAGGTTTGTTTATGTGCAGGAAAAGACACCTTTCTGCACATGGTTGAATCATTTCTGAAGTGGCGGAGAGAGGCGTTAAGCCAAGAAGGTTAACGTCTCTCTCCGACCCTTCCTTGTGAATATCCCCCAGAGAGTTGGTTACACTGGGATGTTCGACTGACATATCTTTTGACTCTTGACATTACAAGCAGGATGTTTATGACACATTACTAAATACTTCCCTATTAACCTTTGGATATTTCTTACAATCTGCAGTTGTTATGCACAGCAAAATGATGAGGCAAAAATGACATCCAGTGTCTTTTTTTCCTCTCCATTTATTCTCATATATAATGCTGTGTGTAGTCAGCAGTGATTGTGATGAGTGGCAGAAGAGGGCATCACTCCTTTTGGATGCAGAGTAATAGGCTAGTCTGTTCTGATTAACTCTCCCACACCTCAATCTCCTCCTCCGACCCGCCTTTTCTGGTTCCTAATTGTGCTTTGACTTTCTATGTCCTGGAACATTCATTTTTTTCAGAATTTTGCACTTCTGCAAATCCTCCCCCTCCTTCTAATCTTCGATAGTTTGGCTGTATAATTGCTGTTTGCTGATGTTCGGATATAGAACTACAGCAGACTGTGAGCCCCATTCAAATCAACACATTGAGTAAACGTTTTTTTTTAATTGTTTTGTTTTAACTGAAAACAAAATTGTGTTACCAATTATAGAGTGTAAATAGTGGTTTAGTATCCCTGTGCACTCTTGTTACTGTACGTTTTACTCACTTTTAACTACTTCTTTTGTGCAGTATTGGGTGTGCAGCACAATCTGACGCCCTGTGTCTGACAGTGCCCTATAGTTGAAACTGTGTGGGACTGGAGTGACCAATCTCGAATATTTGCGCACTAATTTCTTGAAACACAGTTGTTTCTTCACTATGTTATCCTTGAATTAATGAGATCATTCACTCTGTTTACTTTCATTGTTTTTATTCTATTCTTGATTTCATCATTGCTTCATGATTAAATACATTTCAAGACTTTTCACGTCATAATGCGGACAAAAAATACTTTTTTCAACGACCAATGCATTTCGGGTCATACATGTGACCCTTCTTCAGGGGTCTAAAAAGGAAAGATACAAGGCCAGTTCAGTCACTAGAATCAAATGTTACTCAAATAATCATCAAATATACATCAAATATACACCAAAGACATTCATGTTACTCTCGATACTTGATGTGTCTCAGTTTGCAAAAATACATCATTTGTGATACACGCTGTCAGTCAACTATTATTATACGAGAATTATCCACGAGTTTCTCGAGCGCAATCCCCCTGTACTTCCAGTGACCAGCACTTACTGCTTTCTCCTCATTTGCTGCTCTGATCGGTCTCTGACCCTTTATAAACGAGAGACATGTGAACTCGCACAGAAGCCCCACCCATTTGGCCCCTTCCCACACACACTAGGCTATGCAACCTCTTCCCTCCCTTTCCCCAACTGTGATGGACAGCTCACTCGAGGGACCTCTGTGCCTATGGACGCAGTGGCAAAGTTACAGACACACGTGGTCACTGAAGACAACTCTTCCAGGCCTTTACGCTGCTGTAGTGTAGGAAAAGCACGAACATTTACCCAACGAGGTAGCACTTACTGCTTTCTCCTTATCTGCTGCTCTGATCGGTCTCTGACCTTTATAAACAAGAGGCATGTGAACTCGCACAGAAGCCCGGCCCCACACACACTAGGCTATGTAACCTCTTCCCGTCCTTTCCCCACAATGTGATGGACAGCTCACTCGAGGGACCTCGGCGCCTATGGGCGCGGTGGCAAAGTTACAGACACACGTGGTCACTGAAGACAACTCTTCCGGGCCTTTACGCTGCTGAAGTGTAGGAAAAGCAGGAACATTTACCCAACAAAGTAGCACTTACTGCTTTCTCCTTATCTGGTGCTCTGATCAGCCTCTGACCTTTATAAACAAGAGGCATGTGAACTCGCACAGAAGCCCGGCCCCAAACACACTAGGCTATGCAACCTCTTCCCGCCCTTTCCCCCACTGTGATGGCCAGCTCACTCTAGGGACCTCGGCGCCTATGGGCGTGGTGGCAAAGTTACAGACACACTGGGTCACTGAAGACAACTCTTCCGGGCCTTTACGCTGCTGTAGTGTAGAAAAAGCACAAACATTTACCCAACGAGGTAGCACTTACTGCTTTCTCCTTATCTGCTGCTCTGATCGGTCTCTGACCTTTATAAACAAGAGGCATGTGAACTCGCACAGAAGCCCGGCCCCACACACACTAGGCTATGCAACCTCTTCGCGCCCTTTCCCCCACTGTGATGGACAGCTCCCTCGAGGGACCTCGGCGCCCATGGGCGCGGTGTCAAAGTTACAGACACACTGGGTCACTGAAGACAACTCTTCCGGGCCTTTCTGCTGCTGCAGTGTAGGGAAAGCACGAACATTTACCCAACGAGGTAGCACTTACTGCTTTCTCCTTATCTGCTGCTCTGATCGGTCTCCGACCTTTATAAACAAGAGGCATGTGAACTCGCACAGAAGCCCGGCCCCACACACACTAGGCTATGCAACCTCTTCCCGCCCTTTCCCCCACTGTGATGGACAGCTCACTCGAGTGACCTCGGCGCCTATGGGCGCGGTGGCAAAGTTACAGACACACGGGTCACTGAAGACAACTCTTCCATGCCTTTACGCTGCTGTAGTGTAGGAAAAGCACGATACATTTACCCAACGAGGTAGCACTTACTGATTAGCCAGTAGAAAGTACTCCAGGTGAGTTTAGTGCAATTACCCAAAAATCCAGGATTTTGCAGGGAAATCCGCAAATTCGCTGTTTTTTTTGCAAATTCGCACGAATTCCCGAACCGCGAATTCGCAAAATTCGCCCATGGTGCCCAGACATGGGTCTGGGCCTCAATACGCCACCAGATTCTAGCTAGCTTGGCTGATAAGGGGTGTTACCACGAAACCCGTCCCTGGATGCTTCTTTGTGGTCCAGGTTCAGGCTGGACTGTTCCCATGGGAAACAGGGTCAAGACTGATTTGAGTATAGCTGGGTCTAAACTGGAGCGGCATGTGGAGCAACTGGGGGTGAATGTTTGATTAATTCAGATTTTCTCTATTGTCTGTTCCTTTGCTATTAATATTCAGCACGTCCTGCAGCTTTAGCAAAGCCAGTAGGTCTGGATTATTTCCTAAAAGGTAATCCAGTCTGAATGGATTTGTCAACACTTGTTTTGAATTCTCAGGTTTGTGATATCCAGTACTAGGTAACCGCACTGCAAGGGCATTATAAATGTTTGGAGAATGTGTATACCTATTCTATGTTCTCACTTTTGACTACACTGATGACAAGTCTTTTGGTTAATTCTGGTCCTTTAAATGTGGCTGTGTTATTATTGTGTTACTGGTGGAGTATGACATAGTACAGAGTCACTGATGTTTGATGTATTTACATGATATACCTCCCAGAGATTTTGTCTGGGTGAGAAGCTGTACAATCATCCAAAAATATCCTTATTTTCTCAAGACGTGCCTTTTATTATATACAGCTTTACAGATAAGACTGGAAATCAGCAGGGCTGTCAGCAAAGAAAACCAGTGTCAACACAAAGCTGTACAAATGCATTCCTTATCTCACACTACAGTTTCAATTCTCTATTTGATATTAGCATGATCTTAGATAAGCAACTATGGCTCATACAAAAACCTCATGACGGATGACAGTATAAATCTTCCAATAAATATTGTTGCTGTGTTTGCTGCCAGAAGCAGAGATGAGTTTGAAATAAAAACTAGGATGCCCTCTGTAGAAGTGTGCATCGCCTTGAATTCACCCCACATAGCACGTATCTGTCACCATAAACACAGATTATGATAATTAACACGTATTATGATTGTGGTGCAGTGGAATGGGATAGTTTGGGTATCCCACCAGGTAACAATTTCCAAGAATGGATCAACTTTTATTGCTTCAAATTCACATATTGTGGGTTTCATCAACAATTGTGTCACAATAAATTTTAGCAGGTTTGTTGGTCGAAATCTGTTACAGAAAAATTGCGAGGGGGGTGTGTGCAGCGTTTCCCAACTGGAAACTCAGATTTCTGCACGAACTCCTGCTTATGCAGACATCAGATTTAACCCTTAACTCATAATCATGGAAAGGGTCTGGGCTGATGCACAAAGTACTTTACCTTTGCTAAATCTGTGAAAATATCTTTGAGAATGTCAGCTCCTGAACTTGAATGCACAAAAGCAATATTGTGTGCAAAAAAAGGACTCATAGTTCAAATGCAATGACTCCTTATGCTGTAACATCTTTAAAGAAAATGCAAAGTCAATAGCAACTGTAAAAAAACACACAAACTGCAACTCACATGCACACTGCAAAGTTAAGTCAAAGTGCTAAAACAGTCTAAAGGCGAAAACTTTGCAACAGACCATCCCAGGTACAAAAAAGAGGAAGACAGGGGCCTCATGCACAAAAAGTTTAAAGTGCAAATCTTTGCATTTTGTTGCCAACAGTAACACCAGTTGAGGTGCAGGGGATTCTTAAATCTCTTGATGAGCGAACAGACTTTCCACAAGGAGGAGCAAACTACCGAACTTATTTGTATCTTCTATTTATAATGTATTTATATCAATGACGCATGAATCCGCTTACACCTCACTGCATAAAATAGTGAATATCGGGACAATGTCTACAGGGCAGCAGACCTCCATCGCAGAATCCTCAATGTACATGCATTGCGACCCCTTTCGAATACAATTTCAGCGATTTGATTGGCCAATGACTATCATGGGCTGATGAAATGTATGTCTGCATGCTGCCACAAATGGTATTATCTCACAAAATCTAACTTCTTTCATCGTGACCAGTTCATTTCCACAAATATCAAATTACACTATGGTAAGCCCAAGGTAAATAAACGTTCTTCCATATTTGCTCCTATTATGTGCAGAGTACTTGATCATATATATATATATATATATATATATATATATATATATATTACCTACTGGCGATAGCCAGTAGGTATATATAGTTAGGATTTTTTCTCTATGGAACTTTTGAAAATTCTATGTCTAATAACTTTGGCGTTTGTGGACGGAATCGGCTGAAATTTTCAGGAAAATGGCACATTTTGTTTCTGAGCAGCCCCTGAAAATTTGGGGGGGGGTCGTCAAGGGGGGGCCGAGAAAAAAGGGGGGTCCCAAAACGCGTTTTTCCCATTCATTTTTCCATAGGGCGGTTGGCATCACTTTTAGCTCGGACGGCTGAATGGATTTGCACGAAACTTGGCAAAATTGTAGGGACTGTTAGCCCGATGTGCCTTTGCTAGGTCTCAATATATGTGCTTCAGTGGATTTTGAGAAATTAACGTTCAAAAAAAGATATATATCTGTAACAGCGCTCCGGGCAGCGCTCCGGTTCGCGTACTTTTCGCGTAACGGAACTTTGCGATGCGAAGCTGATTGGCTCTCCGGTGTCTGTCAACATTCTAAACAGTCCGGAGCGGCCGCCATCTTGTCTCTTGGTAGGATCGAGAGACAAGAGGAGGCCAAAACAAAGGGGGAAATGAAGCAAAGGTGGCAAGGTAGACCCCTTCTGACCCCCTAGGACTGATGAGGGGGATATTAAAGGGTCCCGCGGGGCCCAAAAAAAAAAAATCCGATTTTTTCGCCGTAGAGACGCGTCTTGGTATGCGAACCGGGCAGCTAACCGGCAGCGTAACGGGAGTCTGAGGAGTAGCTGATTGGCTGTCAACATTGTAAACAGTCCGGAGCAGCCGCCATCTTGTCTCTTGGTAGGATCGAGAGACAAGAGGAGGCCAAAACAAAGGGGGAAATGAAGGAAAGAGGGCAAGGTAGACCCCTTCTGACCCCCTAGGATTGATGAGGGGGATATTATAAAGCCACGCAGGGCCCAAAAAAAAAAAATCCGATTTTTTTGCCGTAGACACGCGTCTTGGTACGCGAACCGGGCAGCTAACCGGGAAGCTAACCGGCAGTGTAACGGGAGTCTGAGGAGAAGCTGATTGGCTGTTAACATTGTAAACAGTCTGGAGCGGCCGCCATCTTGTCTCTCTGTGGGATCGAGAGACAAGAGGTGGAATAAAAAAGGTGTAAATGAATGAAAGGGGTAAGGCAGACCCCTCCTGAACCCCTAGGATTGATGAGGGGGCTATTAAAGTTCCCTGCGGGGCAAAAGAAAAAAAAATTGCGATTTTTCGCTGTAAAGGTGCTTCCCAGTATGTTAACCGGGCAGCTAACCGGCAGCGTAACGGGAGTCCGATATATTGTGTTTTTTGAACGTTTGTGATATGTGCACGTGTGGATTTTGTCTAATTAAGGTTAAAAAAATATATATATATATCTTTAAGCGTGCTCTGGCGCGCTTACGTTTTGGGTTTGGTTTGCGCTGCAGAGACGATACGTCACGGTTATGCGATGCATCATGAGGCGTCTCACGGGCTACGTGATACTTCACGTAATAAAGAATATATTTTACAGCTATAGATATTAGCTTTTAAAAAACCAATGAAATTCACAGAAAAAACCATAGGTTATAGACCATATATAGTTAGGAATTTGCATTTACAAAACCTTGAAAATTCACTGAAAAAACCATAGGTTATAGACCATATATAGTTAGGGATTAGCATTTACAAAACCTTATTTTATTTGCACAAAACCATTGAAATTCCATATATAGTTAGTTGCACTAACTATATATCGCGGACCCGCAATCCACTGCTAATGATGTCACATATTACATCATTCATGACATGGTCAGTGACATCACTGATGACATCACTGATGACATCTCAAATGACATCACTGATGACATCACTGATGACATCTGAAATGACATCACTGATGACATCACTGACATCTCATTTGACATTACTGATTACATCACTGATGATATCATTTATGTGATAATACATCTTCAGACTCTAATATAACCTTAGATACACTCAGTGTAAACAGGCACTCACAGACTGTCACACATCCATAGAGTTACTCACACACCTAGTCAGTCATGCAAAGAATCAATCACATCTCCATTTCATCAACTATACAGTTATACACACCTTACTTATTCAAACATATACTAACACATATTTACTCTCTTATACAATCCCTGATACAAGTTCACAATGATTCATACAGCCACTCTCACATTCACTGGCTCTGATGTTCAGTTATTTATATATGTCAACTCTCACATGGACTGTGTTTTACATATGTACTTACTTTGACATGTAGCACTGAGATATCCATTCACTCACCAATACACTCATGCACACAGTCAACTGTCCATACAGCTGTTTCTACATGCACTTTTGAACCCATACACCTAGGGAATCAACTGCTCACACATCTATGCACAGAGTTATACACCTCCCAGCCACTCACACACATACTCAGTCTCCCATACAAATACTTGGGCAACCATTCAATAACCCATATAGTTACTGATATAGCTACTGATTTAAACATGCAGCAGTTTACAGAACAACATATATAATGATTGCCAAATTAAGACACTTTAATCACTAACCCATGCACTCAGTGAGACACATTTAATCATTCGCTCATACAGTCAGTCATGCACCTACTAAATCCTTCATCCAGACACTTATACATCCACTCATTCTTCAATATGTAAGACATATTTTAACTTTACAGAAACATACAGTCACTGGGTGTTGTCATCAGTGATGTCATCAGTGATGTCATTTGAGATGTCATCAGTGATGTCATCAGTGATGTCACTGACCATGTCATGAATGATGTAATATGTGACATCATTAGCAGTGGATTGCGGGTACGCGATATATAGTTAATGCAACTAACTATATATGGAATTTCAATGGTTTTGTGCAAATAAAATAAGGTTTTGTAAATGCTAATCCCTAACTATATATGGTCTATAACCTATGGTTTTTTCAGTGAATTTTTAAGGTTTTGTAAATGCAAATTCCTAACTATATATGGTCTATAACCTATGGTTTTTTCTGTGAATATATATATATATATATATATATATATATATATATATATATATATATATATATATATATATATCCTAACTACAATGTTTGAGTTTTAGAACATATCTTTAAAGTTGAATATCACTATTCTCTAGTTGGGAGGGATTAAACTTGTCTTTCAAAGCGTTTGGTTCGCCGATTTTCCTTAGCTTGCATGTATGGCCAGCTTCAAAGAGATGTCTTTCTGCAATCCCTAAGTATGTCTACCAGAGAAGGACCATCAGCCAAAAACTATCCTTTCAATGTTGCTTCCATCAAAACGTAGGTTTGAAGCATGTGCACCTCTAGATCTTGTCTGCAGAGATGCACATCCAAAGAGGACCTGACCCATCTCACACTTGAGTTGTCCAGGATTATGTTTAATCCTTCAGACAATCTCATCAGGGCTAACTTTTGGTGCAGGTGGAGCCTGGTGAAACAATCTGTTTGGTAAACCCCCCACACCTCCCCCCACACCCCCAGTGACCACCTTCTTCACGGATTTGCTCACTACCACACTCCAACAGTGCCCCTCATCTTTCCATAGCCGCACTCTCACATGAATATTTATTTTATAGCGTCACTCATGCCAGTGTAGGGTGTCACTCATGCCAGTGTAGGGTGTCAGAGCCTTTACATCGCACACACATTACACACAGCCAATTAATCATATGTGTAAATATGTCTATAGGAAATGTTACATGAGACAATGAGGATTTCAAGGGGAAGGAAGTGTGTCATCTATACTGGTAGTGAATATATTTTAAGAATGTTTTGGCTGGAGAAGTACAAACTCAGGATTTAAAACTTACCTCAGTGGATGGGGATGGCTTTACTAATAAGAATGTATTTCTACCTAAACAAACATTTTTAGCAAAACTAGGATAATGAAAGACTAGGGAAAAAAATAATGTTCTAACCTATACCATGCAGTTTGAATGCAGCGCTTTGATGACAGTTGATGAACTGTACCAAACTAAACTATAAACATGCATGCAGAATGCGATACTGTAAGAAATGTCTACTCCACTTGTGAGTGTAAAAATCTTACGAGAAATCCCAACTGTTAGATTTGGGGGTCTCTAGTTGGCAGAGGTGGCAGAGGTAGGTACCTTTGACCAAATTGGGACCCTTGCGACTAGTCAGGGTAAGGGGGTACACTCCTAAAATAACCCCTGCTCACCCCCTTGGTAACTTGGCATGAGCAGACAGGCTTATCTCAGAGGCAGTGTGTAAAGCATTTGTGAACACATACAGTAACCCAGTGACAACACTACAGATGGACACCACACTAGTTCTAGTATAAAAATAAGTATTTTTATATAGACTTAACACAAGACCACAAACGTCAAAAATCCACAATACTGTACTTAAAAATGGTAGAAAAAGCTTAGTTCTCTTTAGATGCAAAATGCGACACTTTGAGTTCAATGTACCTTTGGATGCGTAACGCTATACAACGAAAGAGTTGCAGGGAAGGTGATGCCTCGGTTCCTTACACGCAAGAACGGTGATGCGTCAGGTCCCTACTACCGCGTAGGGTATGCATTGGTTCTTCTCTGAGTGGGGAGGTAAAGCTTCAATTTCTTACTGCGTTTCCATGGTGATGAGTCCAGCAGCGCCGTGATGCGATGAAGATCCAGTGCAATGAAACAAAATGGCGTCTTCTTCTTGATGCAACAACGACGCGTGCACGCCCGATGGCCGTGCGGCGACTCAACAATTCTTCTGAGCCACAACAGGCTCTGTGACAAGCTTTCCGGTGATGCAACGGCATCTGCTGTGATGGCGACACTCTTCTTCAGTGATGCGAGCGACATGCAGTCTCTCAGAAGTCACAGCTCAACAGCAGGCACTTCAATTCCCAGCAAGGGAAGGCAAGGGAGCTGGTTGGTGAAGTCTGGTGTCCCTGAGACTTCCGCAGGAGGCAAGCTCTATCTCAAGCCCTTGGAGATCCTTTACAAGGTGATTTGAAAGTAGCATAAAGTCCTTTCTCCTTTCTTTGGCAGTCAGGCAACCACTGCAGGCCAATCCCCCAAACAGCACTCAGCTTAGGGATAGTCTCCTCCTCAGTTTCTCTGGTTCCTCTCCTCAGCAAAGGTTCTTCTTGTTTCCCAAAATGATCTAAAGTTCTGGGGTCTGGGTCCCCGCTGTTATACTCATTTTCTCTTTCTTCTCTGAAGACTGAGACCTTTGCCTAGTCCAAACCAGTTATGGTCAGTCCTGGAGCACTTTGTTGATAAGACTCCTTCTTTCCTTTCACAGTGTAGGCCAGGGACATCAGACGCACCACAGGAGGTGGAGCCAGCACCACAGGAGGTGGAGCCAGCATTGTGGAGGGAAGGCACAGCCCTATTCAAGTCCCAGGTGCAACTCCTCCCACCCATCTATAAGAAGATCTCTCTATTGAGCCCTCTGCTGACTCACCCTGTCTTCAGTAGTCTCCCAGCCCCTGTCACTCAAACTCCAGACAAGGAATACACAACCTAGCAGAGGCAGGCTTGGATGGTTACGCCAAAACATACCTTGTTCCTAAAAGTGGTATTTTCAAAAACAGAATGTTAAAACCAACTTAACTAAAATATGTATTTTATCATTCTGAGTTCAGGCATACTAAACACGACTTTCTACCTAGTTCCCAGAGTCAGTTAGGATTATAAGATGTTATAATCAAGCTGCCCATTCTGGCCTATAGGGAACAGGTAGCCTTGCAATAGTGAAAAACAAAAATGTCTGTAATTGACTATTAGGACATGCCTCACACATCAGGGCATGTCCTACCTTTTATCTACAATGAACCCTGCCCTTGGGCCTACCATAGGGGTGACTAATATGCAGAAAAGGGGAAGGTTTAGGGACTGGCAAGTGGGTGCACTTGCCCAGTCAGCATGGCAGTACCAGACTGCACACAGGTTCTGCAATGGCAGACCTGAGATACATTTTACAGGCTGTTTTTGTGGGTGGCACAGCCAGTGCTGCAAGCCCACCAGCAGCATTTGATTTACAAGCCCTGGGCACATGCAGTGCGCCTACAAGTGTCTGACAAGTAAACCAAATCAGCCAATCACGGAGTCACTAATCCATACATCAATTTACAATAGGGAGAGCATATGCACTTTAGCACTGATCATCAGTGGTAAAGTGCCCAGAGTCATAAAACCGACAAAAACAGGTCAGACAAAATACAGGAGGAAGGCAAAAAGTTCAGGGATGACCCCGCAAAAAAGGGCCAAGTCCACCACCAACATATTGCAATTGTAAATCTTGTTGGTTAATGAGATCTCCCTGATAAAGAGCATGAGGCTAAAATAGAGTTCACCATCTTGATCATGGTAAATGATAATAAAAAAAACACAAATGAAGCACATTTCTGAAATTCTGAAGTGTGATGGAAACAAAGATTTTAATAGAATCAAAACCAGACAAGAAACTTCATTTGGTGATGTACAAACTCATCCAAAATGATATTATTTTCTGAAACTCAGTTTCCACATGTTATTGTTTGTGCTCTATATAGTTATAACAGTCAAATTGCAAGTCAATGCATGTCAGTGCAAAACGCTGTGGCCATTTCAATGGAAAATGTGCTGTCCATAAATGGCAATATGCTACCACACCATGCTTCTGTAGTATAACAGCGTACTCTAAAATGCACTACTACATACGGCACCTTTGCCACTCTCCTCATAAGTGTTTGACCTGGCTCATTTACTGTACCTTTTTTCTTGGTAAAACACTTGGATTTTTCACAGTCCCTATGATATTGACTTCAGTGATGTAACATTGATTGCAGCGCCAACACTCTGAAAAATGTATGCTGCACTAATGACCACACTGCATCCTGTCAAACCATTTGGAGGACTCAGTTGAGGTGAGCATGCATAACGTCAGAAAAGGGTCTATTTTTGTAGGTGTTTGTGCTGATTTTTGCCATGTAACTAAATATCCCCACTGTGTGGTTTTATTTAGAGATGATCAGTGTTTAGACTTTTACCATCTTTTGTCAGTGGAACCTCTGGGCCCATTTAACAACGTAGAGGAGGGCTATGATCTCTTCTGCTCTTGGCTCACTAGGGCTCTGGATGTTTTGATACCCGTTGTAACAACAAAGATCAACCCTCGAGTGTCAAGCCCCTGGTATGACGACGCTTTGCGCGCTTTGAAGGGAGCCTGTAGACGGGCGGAGAGGGCCTGGCGGAAGACATATGGGGCTGAGTTAAAAGCTACATATGTCGTGTCCGTCAAGCTCTATCACCGGGCCATCTGTCGTGCCCGAGCGGCATTTTATGCCGAGGAATTCCGGAACAGCACTAACCCGTCGAAGGCCATCTTCAAGGCGGTGAAAGATCTTATGTCTAAGCGGTCTATCTCTACGGCTGAGAGCTCTGTCACACACTGTGAATCCCTCGCTTCCTATTTCTTGGGAAAAGTCCAGTCCATATATCGGACTTTCCCGAACACTGGTATAGCGTTGGGTAGCCCTAAGGAGACATCTCACCAACCCGCTCTGCTCTCATTTCCCCCCCTTACCTTGGAAGGGTTTGACAAACTTGCTGCGCAAGTTAAATCTGGGTCCCCATCCGATCCAGTGAGGCCTGCCCTCTTTCGAGACCAGACCTTTGTGGGGCGCGTGGCTATACGCTCTCTTGTCAATCTCTCCCTAGAGACTGGGGTTGTCCCCATCAGCTGGAAGCAGGCGGTGGTGTCTCCGATCATTAAAAAACCATCTCTTGACCCGTCTAAGCCGGAGAGCTACCGTCCCATCTCGCTGCTGCCCTGGCCAGCTAAGATGACAGAGGCCCATGTCAATCTGGCCCTGTCTGAACACTTAGCCCGGTCCAATGCCCTCGATCCCACACAGAATGGCTTCCGTGCTGGCCACAGCACGGAGACTGCCCTTCTGGTGATGGTGGAACATCTCCGTGCAAGGTTGGATGCTGGTCAGACGGCGGCGCTGATCTTGTTAGATCTCAGCGCCGCATTCGATACTGTATCGCACAGCATCCTCCTTAGGCGGCACGAGGAGATTGGTATCGGCGGCCAGGCGTTGCAATGGTTCCGCTCTTTCCTAGACAACCGCTCCTTCTGTGTTGCCATCCCTCCCTTCAAGTCCGGGTTCCAGCCTCTGGCCATGGGGGTTCCGCAGGGATCCTCGCTGAGTCCCACGCTGTTCAACCTCTACGTGAGACCGCTGGCTGATGTCGCAAGGCAGTGGGGCCTAACCATGGTCTCATATGCCGACGACACACAGCTGGCGGTTACTCTCAGCGGGGATGCGGAACAGGATGCCCCCAGGTTTCAGTCCGGACTGAAGGCGGTGGCCAGCTGGTTGACAGGTAATTGTCTCCAGCTCAATGCCACAAACACAGAGGTTATGGTTGTCGGGAAGGGAGTGGAGCTCTGGGGCGATCAGTGGTGGCCTTCGGAGTTGGGCCCCACTCCGACCCCTGTGTCGGAGGTGAAGAACCTCGGGGTCTGGTTAGACGCTGGTCTTACATTTATAGGGCACACCAAAAAAATCGCAGCCTGTTGCTTCGGTCTCCTAAGAGGGTTAAGGCCGGTGCTCAAGTCCTTCGACGCCCCTACCAGACAGCTTGTGGTCCAGGCAACCATCATCTCTCGTCTGGACTACGCCAGCTCTTTGCTGGTGGGGGCTAACCAGGCTGAGCTAACCCGTCTGCAGCGGGTGCAGAACGCCGCGGCGAGAGCCATCGTTGGACTTCCTAAGTTCTGCCCGGTGTCTCATGTCATCCGCTCCCTGCACTGGCTCCCGGTTAGGAAGCGTATTCTCTTCAAGGTCTTGTGTCTGACCTTCAAAATCCTTAGAGGCATAGGCCCTGAGATCCTGGCCAACTCCATCTCTTTCTATGTCCCTACCCGTAATCTTCGATCTCAAGGTCAGGCCCTTGCTGTTGTCCCCAGATTTAGGCTCAGCAGGATGGGGGGCCGATCTTTCAGGGTGAGAGCCGCGTCAATCTGGAACACCCTCCCAGTTGAAATTCGGCTGATAGAGGACTTGCTGTCGTTTCGTAGAGCCATAAAAACCTTCCTATTTTAGCTTCCCTGTTTTAGTACTTTTCTGTAGTATTATCTCCATGCTGTGTTATGACTGCTTCGTGTCTCTGCGCCGGGATGCTCCTTCGCTGGAGTCGCTGTGCGCACTATAAATTGTTATAACATATAACATTTAGTGAGTTTCATTTTTGAAAAACTCTATGCCTTTGGCTGTTTTATTTAAAATAATGTTATGTATTTACTTATGTATGTATTTAGTTATAGAGCACGACTGTCATTAGGCATCATGGCGCTAAGACTATCAAACAGTAAAAAAAGACGGGCAAAGAGTGGGAGGAAAAAATATTTTATGCCTCCCTTGTCGGAGTAAGGGAATCTCTCTTGGGCGGAGGGTGCTTGAAAATCTCGAGAAACATGTTGCTGAAGTGCAGGCAGCGTTCGCTCATGGGGAGATCCGTGACTATCTTTACATTAGCAGCAATGACCTTAGGGCAAACCTTATCCAGAATGTAATGCATTTTATAGAACTGGTATAAGCCTGAAGCCCCAAACTGCATACGACATTACAGAAGGGGGAATGTAGGCCGCGAAGTTATTATTTCGATCAAAAATAGTAAAAAGATGGAACTTTTTCTATAACACTTTGCAGACTGAAACTATGTGATCGCCAGTAATTGTTTTTTGTTCATGGCTTTTTAAATTTAGGTCAGGCGGGGCTCTTTTGCAGAGACAAAAAGCGTATTTTGTCGTGATACTCTTAAGGCAATCACGTTTTACGTGCATACTTCTGTAAACCTTTGTCAGGGTGCACAGTTACGTTGTACATATCCTTCAACACCCACTTTTCAGAAGGGGAAGAGTCTGTTTACAAATGCAAAAACTCAGGCCTTACTGACATTTAGAGATGTTGTGAACTGGAGACCCCAACATATAGGCAAACTGTATTAATGCTCTCAAATGGTGAGGATTTATATCCAAAATAATATTTGCAAGATCGTGATTTTGTAGACGAACCCTTCTGGATGAGGGTATGGATGCATATTTGAATTTAGAGACAATTTATTTTTGTTTTAGCGCAAATGTGAATTGGGAGGAGCTAGGACTCTATCTCACTCTCTGTTTTTTAATTGCAATTACTTGGCTCACACTGTTTTTTACAGGGCTGCCAAGTTTGCCTATGTGTTACATTTCGATGTTTGAGGAGGGCTTATGAGTGACAGTGCCGATTCAGGCGTGACATTTTGAGTGATACTTAATACTTGCAGTTGCACTGCCTTTAATGTTATTGAATACATTATTTTTTTTAAATTGCAGGCTTCTTGTGTCGTGATTCGCGGTGTAGGTTCCTTTACTCTGCGCAGAAGGCTAATAGGATTCCCTCCCAGAAGGATGTTATGTTTGAACTGCTCCATAGCACATGATAGAATGTGGCTTCTGTTGTGTCCTAGCAGACACAGTCTAAGGGTTAAATTGTAAAGCCTACACTAAACACCCACCCACCACTGATGTCACGAGGCAGGTGACATCAGTCAATAAAAGGAGCCGAGCGCACGTGCTCGTGGCTCACTAACCCACTATACCCCTGGTGTCTGTGTCCCACTTATTACTAGCATGTGGGCCTAGGGCCCACGACGCGACAATGGCGACGAGGGAGTGGATCTAACTCCACGCGATGCAGCCACTGCTAAAAGGGAGGTGAATGCAGCCTGCCTATGGGCACCCCCTCCGAGGAAGCAGCGCCGGCCGCCGAGAGGCCCGTGGGGCGCGTGCCGTGCCCCGGGCCTAGCCGTTGAAAAGGAGGTGATCGGGAGCTGACCCCACACCTCTATGGCCGGAAAGAGGCGTCCCTGCACCAAGCGGACCGTGCGGTGCCCACCCGCGACTGCCCTGGTGAGGAGAGACCGGACGGAGCCCAACCGCCGCGGCCGGAGCCGACTACAAGGCCCGTAGGCCGGAGATGAGCCGAGGAGCTGCAAATGGCCCTGGAGGTCACAGATGCCAGGAGCGATCCCCCGTGTGTAAATACACGAAGCGGAGCCCACCCGCATGGCCATGGTGCCTTGCCGCGAGAGACGCTGCCGAACTTAAACTTCAAATAAAGCAGCGCCAGCGGAGCCCACCCGCGGCCTGCCTGAGGTGACTTACCCCCCTATGAACAATGAATAAAGCAGCGCCAGCGGAGCCCACCCGCGGCCTGCCTGAGGTGACTTACCCCCCTATGAACAATGAATAAAGCAGCGCCAGCGGAGCCCACCCGCGGCCTGCCTGCAGTGTCCCCCATCCCTCACCGCGCACTGAGGGGAAGTGAGGCTGCAGCTCCGGGAGAATTAACTTTATAGAAAGAGCGCCCGCAGCGTGTGAAGAGCTGCGGGGCGCCGATGACAGGAAGCGGGACCTACCCGCTGTAAGAGAAGAGTTTGTCCGCCTCTGAATGCGAAGCCCCGGAAAGAGGGAAAGGAGAACAGCATTGCCCTCTCCTGCCGCGCAGCGTAGGAATGCCGGAGAGCTGCGGCGGCAGGGTGAACATGGTGAAAACGGCACGATGAAGCGCCCGCAGCGTGTGGTAAGCTGCCGGGCGCACATACACTGAATGGAGCCTAATCCCAGCAAGAGCCCAATCCGCCCGCAATGTAGGGATCCGTGCCCACACCCATCCCCCGCCGCATGCGGAGTGCGAGGCTGCGCCAAGGAGGACAATGACAATAAAAAGGTGCCGCCTGCAAGCTCCCCACGAAGTAGTGAAGAGTCCGCAAGAGGCGTCCAGCCGCCTCTGAGTCCGAGAACGAGCCAGCCCCTGCAGCGCCGACCCTCCCCTGCCCGAGCAGCGTGTGAAGGGCTGACAGGCGTCCCGAGGGCAAACCAAAACTCTCCACAGGTGTGCCCCCAAAGTGAATAGAACATAACGGAGGGACTCGCCAGGTATCAGGAGGAGCCCCAGGTCATCCCTGCATCCATGTGCCCTGAGGAGGAGCCTGTGTGCGCCCGGAGAAGCAGGGATCAGAATGGAGGGCCCAGTCCATGAGGAGTAGGAGCAGGGGTCAGTAGCTATGAAGAAACTGCCAAGGACAGAGAAAGCAAGCTCACAGCAAAGCACACTGCCACCTAGTGACCTCATGCATCAATCACAGCCTGGAATTGAATCCAAAACATAGCACTCAACTTAAAGCAAGCCTGCAGAAACGCAGACTGAAGACTGCAGCCCGCACCAGTTACTAGGAGTAAACTCACGAAACAAGCACAAGCAAAGCCAAGGGAAAGCCTACAGGGAGAACAAGCCTGCAGCGACGCGGACGAAGACGGAGACCCATCACCACTGCAGAAGTGACGCCTGTGTCCACAGGTGTTCATCGCAAACGCAGGAGAGACAACAACCTCACGCTGGACATCGAGGGAGAGTCAAGTCGTCTACCGCAAGCAGCAAGATCCAAGTGAACCGACTGGAAGAGCGCAAGTGTACCCCGGACGTGGACAGTACAGGACAGGGCCTGAAAGAGAGGAAGCCACACCCAAAGCACCAGAAGACGTGCGAGGCAAGTACCAAAGTGTGAAGAAGAAAAGTGCCACACGCAAGTGGAAGAGCGACAACGCCAAAGAAACTAAAAGTGCAAGGAACAAAGCTACACTGAAGATGTATCACGACGGTACCAAGTGAAGCCAGAACTTGCCACATCAATGCACACTGACGTGCAACGGAAGAGTAACGCAAAGTTACCCCGCAGCCAAAAGGAGGCAAAGCAACCAAGCACGGTCAACGCCCCAAGAAGCTAAAGAGCCTCACCGGAAGCGAGCACGAGAAGTGCATCCACTGGAGAAGGTCCATGGAGCGGTGAAGTAACCCTCCCGAAAAGCAGAGCGCAGGCGAAACTGCGCCAACGAAAAAACACTGCAGCAGAAGCACATGGAGATCCCAATGATCGCGGATAGCAAGAAGACTCACGAAGAGCAAGCTGTCCACCCCATCTGGTAGCAAAGAAGATCGCCCAAGAAGAAAAGGAGGATCCGACAAGCCAGAGGGGCGCCCAAACAAAAGCTGATCACCCAAAATGGTCGCCACAGAAGAAAGAAGAAATTCTGCCAAGTCAGGATGCAGATGTCCTACCGTAAGACGTCCTTCAACTGAGAGATCAGGAGAATGTCCGAAAGAAGACCCGGAGAGACGGACGCAACACTTACAAGAAAAGAAGTAAAAGGAGGCAAGAGAGAAGATCGTAATGACCGGTCCAGTCACCGAAGAGTGGACAGAAGACCGTGTCCCAATGACAGGACAAGACCAGATGGAAACAGGCGGAGTGCACGCTGCTTGAAGAAGCCTGGTCAGCAAGACAAAGGAAGAAAGGTGACCGCACCGTGTCGCATAAAGGAGAAAGGAGAATGAGTGGCCCAACGCCATAGAGAAAAGAATGAGTGGCGCGACGCCAAGAACAACATCTGGAAAAGGTGAAGAGAGGTGTAACAAGTCCACACACCTACAAGAAGAAGAAGAGGTAGCACACACCACAACACCGTGTACAGTGAACCACACGTCCAGGTGAGCACTGAGAGCACCAATAACAGAACAGCTACCCATTCACAAGACCCCGACGACCCGTGGACGGTAGGAGAGCACAGGCCGGACCATTGGCAACACCCACCTTTGGGATTGAACGGAAGTCTGGACGCGGAGGGAGCTCAGATGGCCTGAAGAAGGAGAACTGACCGATCCCCACCAGCCCGTGGAGATCCAAGGGGCAAAGGCCTCAGGGACACCGGTGGCAGAGGGTCCCGACATGAGAGATGGATCCATCGCCGTCTCACCTGCATGTCCCGGGGAGAAGAGGAACTTGTGCGCAAAGGAAGGAGTCAACAACTACCCTTCAGGTGGAGCTACGGACTTTGTGAGGTAGTACCCTCATCGTCTCCTCCATTCACACGCAGACTGTGGAGTTGGAGCAACGCTGTGGAATAATACCCGGCCTAGTGGAAACCTGACACAAAGGGCCTCCGGTATATCTCGTGGCAGGAGAATACCCGCGAGAGGGGCATCCTACTGAGAAGAATATCCTTCAAACTCTACCCTTGCAATGTGAAGCCATGTGAAGCCAAATTGCTGACAGTGAAGAAACCGACGGACCAGCAGAAGACAACGTCATCCTAGTCTAATATCTGGTCATCCTGTTTGACGTCATCCTCAAAAGCCAGATCTCAGTGGACTGGCTAACACATGTCCACGGTGAAAGCGAAGAAGAGCACACCCACCGATAACCAGGATGTCAAGCCAAGAAGAAATAAAGTTTCAGCAGCAATTTCCATCACCGTCATCAAGCAAGCAGCTGAAGAGACTCGATGTAAATTTGTAAATATTGTACATTTGTGTTTCCTCCCACAGGTTCGGACTCTTGCTTTTCCTTAATTTTTATTAAAGTTTGGGAGGAATGTTGTGTCCTAGCAGACACAGTCTAAGTGTTAAATTGTAAAGGCTACACTAAACACCCACCCACCACTGATGTCACGAGGCAGGTGACATCAGTCAATAAAAGGAGCCGAGCGCACGTGCTCGTGGCTCACTAACCCACTATACCCCTGGTGTCTGTGTCCCACTTATTACTAGCATGTGGGCCTAGGGCCCACGACGCGACAGCTTCTTCCGTGCATTTCCGGAGACAGCGTGCATTTTCCCTGCGGCCCAGTTTGGTTAATATTGCCCCAGTCAAATATGTTCTGTGTAGAATTTTAATTTGTATCAGGCGGAGTCTAAGTGGTATGGCTGCTTCACGTGGGGACATTGGTGCAGTCTGCCACTCGTCTTCTCCAAGCGGCCTTATATCATCTTGCCATTGTTTTCAGAGTCGTGTGAGTCGATCTGGTAGGTTATTGCACAGTTTTCGGTATATCATGGATACGGCCTTCTTGGTCATGGGCTCGGACAAGAATCTATCCTCTAGTGAGGACGCTTCCGGCAACTCCCCCTGTGTAGGTAGGATCGTGTTAAGTGCGTGCCGGATTTGCATGTACCTAAACACCTCCTGCTTGGCGAGATCATATTCCTTTTGCAGGTCTGTAAAACGGAGGATAGTCCCTTTTTCCACAGATCACCAACGGTTGAGATTCTGATGGTGTCCCACTTTTTGAAACCCGGCTCAGTGCACAAAATACCCAGTGTTTGTGTTGTACATAGGTGGGGTAGCTTGAGTTATAGTTTGGTGCCATCCAAGTGTTTTGTTTGCTTGGTACTTGCCAGTGCTTGTTGTGTCTTGCTGTTGGAATGGGTTTTTACGGTGAATTGATTACTTACCAACTAACTTCACTGACGAACTTAACAACCCGCAAATGCCGATTAATGCATTTAGCCCAACCTACCACCCACCACCTTAAACTGCGCTCCTTCTGATCCGAAAACATCTAATTGCACCAATGTCAACGCCAAGATACAACATGCAACAGAGTCTATCTAGACTGATTAACTTTACGTCTATTTTTCAGACACAAAAAGATGTGTACCATTAGCATTAGTGCCATTTTCACTAATTTTTTAGGATTGGTTTCACTTTAAATACTAAATGGCATTTTACTGTTTTTACGTTCTACTTGCAGCATGGTTTTATTTATTGCGCGGTTGGACAGTGCTTAGAGTGTGACTCACACTATAATAAAAATCTCAGGTACGTTAAAAAAACACGAATATACGTTGCTGTGGTAATGTCCCGTCATGCATCAGGAGCCTGGAAATAGATACATATTAGTAAGTGCAGTGCTCTCGATGGCTGTGGCAGAGATTGGGTTCGTATTTCCGTTTGCGCATTTAAATATAGTAATACTGTAACTTAGCTCTGCGGCTGCTGACAGACTATGTAGACATAGTTTTGTCTTTAGGATATGTTCTTTATTTGTGCCGCCTTAAACTAAATCTGTCTTCGCATGCCAGTTGCTTCCATACAAACGGAACCAGCGACATCAAGCGGCACAACGTATTTAGCATCCCCGAATCTCAGATGTTAAAGCAAAATCGATTTGACCGGGTCCTCTACCTTTGAAGACGTTATCTATCACATTTGTTTTATACTGACACATAATACTTACTTAAGTAGTCGAAAAAATATGGATTTTAGATCAATTGAAGAAAAAAGTGTCGGGTCCATTTATTTGATCCGGGTCAGCACACTGACGAAATAATTTTCTGCAGAAGTTCATACTAAACAACGCAACTTACGAACGCGTCATCTAGGAGATTGCATGCACAGGTCTTTACAGAACTATTAAGATTTGTGTTTTATGAACCTAAATATTAATTAAAGATTATAGCTTCAGTTGTGTAGAATAAATCGAGAATCCGCAGTGTGTTAAAGGCACCAATATGAATTTAGTAATTTGTCGCAAAAACAAATAAGCGGTTAAAACATGTTAGTTTCTAACACAGCTGTTGTTGATAATGTGTCTTAACATGCAGAGAGATTTCTGCGTTTGAGTAAATAAACCATAACCAACCAAAAAGAAACATACTGCCATAAAAAATGTTCACTGAACGGAAGTTGGTTAGAAAAGCTGAAACATTTCTCGTTGTCACTGTTTAATTATCAGCTGTAATTCTGCTCCATATTTTGCAAACATATAGCATATTAATGTTCCTATTGTAAGTGGGCTGGGGAAAAAACAGCATTGTTCAGGTTAGGGAGCAACACTGACGGCATCAAACATTCTTGGACGCAGAAACACTCCTGACCATATGTTTTTGTGGAATAACCTGTTGGAATCTATTTCCACGTCAATTACTACCTTTCTCCCATCCCCCCTCACCATATGCCACAATAGGCTAGCTTTCACATTCTCGCATATACAAAGCCTGTTGATATCCTAATTGCCCTCAAAGTTACCAGATATTATGATGACATTTTCTCACCCACCAGTGAGAAATACCTCTCCAGAGAAGACTCGCCCCCATTCTCATCATATTCAATCTCTCCGTGGCAAAGATACACTCAGGAACAGGCTCAGTCACCTGCTATTGAACACAAAAATAGCCCTGCCCAAGATTAGCTCAAAACATACTGAGCCATCAAACACCTAACTTTGCTTGGAAAGTATAAGACAGCAATCTGTGTAACATTGACCTTGGGTGTGCGCTCCATGTTTGTGGTGCTGAACTCGTAGATGTTTATATCAAATGTTGAGATTGTGACTGGACTGAGAAATCAGCAAAAAAACGTGTGCTCAGGAGAGGCCAGTGTTCTTGGTATCGAGCAATTACCTGTTGTATAGCTAAACTGGTGAACCTGAAGATAACAATATTGTATATTTTTAGTCTGACCTTAATACTTGTCTGCAGCAATACGTGTCTTATTTACATTGGTGGGAACAAGCTGTAGCTAAGCAATGAAGCTTTCTGCAATACCAAGACTGACTGAAGCTACAAGACAAAGAGGCCCTGGTCACCACATCTGGGTCTGGACGACTGGGCAGCCTCAGGATCAAGCTCATCCATCTCCTTGAAGTGAGGAGTGATCTGATGAAGGTGGAGCTGTGTCTCTGCCAAAATGGCGGAGGACAACAACTGGACTGTCTGACCTGTTGAGAGTGTACCTTCCCTCTGCTGAAGCTAATTCACAGAAGCACAGTTGGGGCAGGGACAGTGTGGTTCCCAGTTGTCTTATAAGAACTTGCGTGACATGTGTATATATATATATATATTCACCCAAAAAACAAAGTTTACAGGGATGTTATAGTTATGAAAAATAATTTTACAAATGTAGAAATTCACTGAAAAAAACAAAAGTTACAGGGACATTTTTGTTTCGCTCAGATTTCACTCGCACAAAACCATTGAAGGTCAGCAGTTATAGTTACCTGAGCTAACTATAACTTACGCCCCTGCAACATGCTGCATATGCCCTCACATATTACATCACTCATGACATGGTCAGTGATATCACTGATGATGTCACTGATGACATCATTCAGTGACTGTAAGTGTGTTGTAAATGTTTCTGAGACTTAAAGATACATTCTAAGTTACTGCATAAGTTCAGCCACAAAACAACCTGTTATTCCTTCTGTGCCCGACCCTCCTGTACAAAAGGCCACCTCTTCCGGTCCACCACCTGCACGCCCCGCAGCTAAAACATCAGTCAATAAAAATGCGGCCTATAATGCAAGGCGCAATGTCCCTCGCTCAGCTCATCTCCCTCCAGAAGCTACCCCGTATGTAGCTATCATGACCGGGGTCCCAGCGTTGCATGTCAACTCTGAAGAACCCGGTTGGTCATTAAAAAATAAGGTTCTCCATTGGTTGTCATTGAATCGACCACTTCCCCCATTTGTCAACAATGGCATTGTCTCAGTCCGTAGAGTTCCCTGGGTAGGGAAAGAGAAAAAAACCATCCCAGGTGATTGCGTCATAATAACTTTTGAAGACCCCCAAATCATAGAATATATCTGCCCATGGAGTGCTCAAACCTCCTCGGAAGGAATTGGCACGAAAAGGTTAGCTTTCTTCTACCCCCCAACCAACCTCCTTCCACCGGCTCCCGAGTGGAACTGGACTCAGGTAGGGAACCGACATAGAAACACGGATTGGATAAACTGGCAGGGACAAGGAGGCAGAAACACCATGCCTTCTTTGGATTGGAGAGGAGTCCCCACGTCTAACAGGTTTGACTGTTTGGAGATGGTGGACTGACCACCAACACCCAATGTCCTGGCCGTTGGTAACCCCTCCACTTTAGAGCCCCTATTCTTGATGTCAGTAATTTCCCCTGTCATCCAAAAACCGTCGCCCATACCTACGTCCCCATCATCACCAGCCAAGTTAACCTCCCAACATGTTGGTTCTCAGCCTTACCTTCATTCCAACAACCTGTGTGTTAACCATCATGAAAGTCTGCCCCGATCTCCCAGCACCGAGACGACTTCAACACAAGGTAAACAACCCCATAACGGACCGGTAGCAACTGCCAACGGACCACCAGCGGCCATCTCATTGCCGATATTATTCTGGAACGTAGCTGGTCTGCGACCCAGGATGCTATCGGCACCATGGTTGGCTTTTGCTACCTCTCACACGATAATGTGCTTTCAAGAGACATGGATAACTGATCCACTGCACATTCAAGGCTACGTAACATTCCATTCTCCCGCTAGCCCCTCAATACACGGCAGACCAAAGGGGGGTCTTGCGGTATATGTATCCAATAAGCTTGAAGTCAAGAAAATTTCCCTGCAGTGTACTTCTTTGTATTACCAGATTCTTCTGATTACTTTTAAAAATGGTATTTCATATTGTTTTATTAATTTCTATAATAACCTTTTACCTATAGAATGTGTTAAAATTGTTTCCGAAATTTCACTTTATGTAGGCGATCTACGTGCAAGGTTTGCGTCAACTACATGTAATGTAATCTGGGGAGGGGATTTCAATGCCCAATTGTGTTCCCACTATATGAATTCTGAATGTGGCCTCCTAGATGAAAACGATTGCCCTATGACACATTTTACTCACTCCTCTGTAGGAGATTCTTTTAATGGTAGTCTAATGTCATTGGAATTGACTTTTGCTAATGAACTTACTGACCCCCCCGTGGAATTTAATCCCACTTTTCACGGAAGGGGTTGCTTTAGCACCATTGATTTTATATTATGTTCTTATTCATTAAAGGGTACTGTTTCACAGTTTAGTACAGGATCCGAACTTTCAGGAGACCACTTCCCCAACACAATTGTACTATCTCTAATTTCGAGTGCGCCTCAACCTTTTAAGAAAAGCCTTCTGGCCCAAGAAACATTGTCCATGGCCAAAAATAATGGGTACTGTGTGAAATGGTCAAGAATCGAACCAGTTGAAATATCAACCACTGTGATCTCAAACGCACTCCCTTGGATTAATACATGCTTAAACGAGACATCCTCCCCAGCGCAAATTATCACCAGTTTTGGGGAAATTCTGAAAGTAATCCAGAAGGCCCTCTTTCGAACTCGCAAGCAGGACCGCTGTAAGGAGCCAGGCTGGTTCAATACGGCTTGCAGGAAAGCTCTAAACGCCTTAAAAAAAGAGCTACATAATCCAATCAGGGACCGAGTAAAAATAGCTAAACTAAGACAGGCTCAGCATAACTGTAGGAGAGACCACAAGAACGACTTATGGGCCCAATTACACGAGAGTTGTAATAGAAAAGACAGCATTCTATTCTGGCAAACGGTAAAATCTCCCTTCCTGAGCGAGGGTAGCTCTCATCAATATTTGGATGTAGCTGTGTCTGCGGACGAGTGGGTGTCCCACTTTTCAAAAATCTTTAGTGACCCCATCGCAGAAAGTGTCGCTCAACCAAATTTTGTACCCGAGCCCATTGAGAAAGGGGAATATCCTATTGACCTTAACTTCTCTCTTGATGAAGTTATAAGCGCACTATCTTCTTTAAAAGCCGGAAAAGCCCCTGGCCCCGATGGTGCACCACTAGATATATTTCTTTTTAACATCGAGTTGTGGTCGCCTATAATCACCCAGCTAATCGCTGCTGTATTAAAAGAAGGACTTTTAGCCTCTTGGTCTTCCTCCATACTGCTCCCAATCTTTAAAAAAGGCGAGAGAAACAACCCTACGTGCTACAGGCCCATATCCCTCCTGGATTCACTGGGTAAAGTTGCGGGCCGCTTAATCTTGGACCGCCTCCAGGACTGGGCGACAGAAAAAAACATCTTAACAGAACTCCAGTACGGTTTCCGGGAGGGACTGGGCACTGTTGAACAAGCACTAAATCTAACACTTCTAATAGGGAAATATGCTGGAGTTAAGCGGGGAAACCTTTTAATGGTCTACGTCGACCTCAGTGCGGCGTTTGATTGTGTAATCCATGCCAAGCTCTGGTCCATCTTGGACAAGTTGGGTGTTGACCCACCTCTTCTCAAATTTCTGCGGGAGCTCTATACTGGCGCATCGGCTCGCGTAAGATTTGGCACAGGCGGTGAGTTGACCCCATCTTTTCCAATAAATCGTGGAGTTAGACAAGGCTGCGTCCTCGCCCCCTTTTTATTTAATTTATATACCAACGGCTTGGAAGCGGCCATGCTGGAGGGGAGCCGGGATCTCCCTACCATCAATAAGCGCCCGATACCAGCACTCCTCTATGCGGACGACTCCGTAATATTTGCTAGGACCCTAGTGCAACTTCAGAAACAGCTAGATAAATATTGCACTTTTATGCTTTCACTTGGGCTAAAGGTCAATAAGACCAAGACCTTTGTCATGCAATCAGGCCCCAAGGTAAAAAGCTCGAAACATCTTTGCATAGACCAATCAAAACTGGAACGCGTCACGGAATACCCCTACCTGGGTATCCTCGTAGACGATAAACTATCATGGAAAAGGGCGATGGTAAACAGAAGATTGCTCTACCAACGTGCAACTTCTGCCCTCGTTTCCTTTTCCAGAAAAATGGGCAAACCATCTCCCCCAGTATTGCTTAAAATCCATCAAGCAAAATGCCTGAGCATAGCCACGTACGGAGCCGGGGTCTGGGGCTACGTAAAAACAGATGAACTACAAAAAATACAAAATGGCTTTGTAAAATATCTCCTGGCTCTCCCGCAGAGCGCCCCCTCTTTCGGATGCCATATAGAGCTTGGGATAGATTATCTAACAGATTATGTTAGGTGTCAACCAATGCTACTATGGCACCGCATATGGACAAAGCCCCAGTGCCATCTTACACGTGCCCTGATCTCAGATTGTCTCGAGTTGTCGGCCTGGAAAAACATCCCATGGCTGTCTTTCGTGATCAATTTCCTGAAAGACCTTGACTTTACTCAGTACATCATCGAGCCTTCAGCTATTACTGAGATGAGTAGAAAAACTCTGAAAGCACACTGTCTTACTCATCTAAGGGAACTCCGTATGTCCAGTGAAGTATCTAAACAATCCAACGCCCATATTCTGATGGTTCAGACGTCCCCATGCACCCAACCATATTTATCATATCACATATCCAACCATGAAAAGTACCTATTAACGAGGTTTCGGTTTAATTTGTTTTTCCGTTCAGTTACCTTTCCTAAAATGTCTACCTGGTCACATGATTTGGATAAATGTCCATGCGACAAGGTCTCCCCCCAAACAACAATGCACGTGGTACTGTTTTGCCACTACTACGCAGTACCACGCAGGCGCTGGGTCTTACCTTTGTTACGACAAATGGGGTTGAGGACCTGTCGCCCGGCGTTTTTAGCCTTGCAGCAGCTTGACTCGCAATATGTGGCAAAGAATTTAGCTGTGTTTTTGAAAACCTGTATAGCTATCCGTAAAACCCTGGAAACGAACTTTGTATGATTGTCAGTACTAGTGCTGTAAATGTACATAAACTGTACTCCTAAAACGCATTAATAACAATTGTGATTTTATAATGTATTGTTTTATTATGATGTACTTTTTATGATTGACAAAACGGTTAATCGAATAAAAGAATTGAATTGAATACTGCATAAGTTAAATTGCTATTCTTTTTGAACTACTAATAAGTTATACTGTTTCTAACATATGTCATCTGAGTGGCTGGGAGACTGTCTCAGTGTGGGAGTGGGTGTGAAAGTAGATGAATGGGTGAGTGAGTGTGTGATTGGCTGTATGGGTGAATAAGTGGGTGAGTGAGTAGATGTGTGGGTGAGTGAGTAGATGTATGAGTGAGTGAGTGACTTTGTGGCTATGTTGGTGAGTGAGTGGGTATGTGAGTGCCCATATGGGTGGGTGAGTGGCTGTCTGAGTGGTTGTACGAGAGAGTGAGTATATGTATGAGTGGCCGAATTGGTGACTGGCTGTGAGTGGCTCTATGGGTGGGTAAGTGTGTGTGTGAGTGGCTGTATGGGTGGCTGTGTGAATGGCTCTCTGGGTGAGCCATTGCGTGTGTAAGTGGGCATATGGGTAAGTGAGTGGCTGTTTGAGTCATGCATGGGTAATTGAGTGGGTGTATGAGTTATGAGTGGCTGTTTTGCACAGTATGTACCTGTGTGAGTGGCTGTATAGGTGAGTGAGTGGGAATGTTAGTGCTTGTGTAAATGTGTGAATGGGTATGTAAGTCGTTGTGTGGATGAGTGAATGGATGTGAGTGGTTGTATGGGTGAGGGAGGAACTCTGTTAGAAGCTGTATGGGTGAGTGAGTGGCTGAATGGGGGAGTGAGTTGTGTAAGTGGCTGTATGAGTGAGTGATTGGGTGTGTGTCAGTAGTTGTATGGGTGTGTAAATGTATATGCGAGTAGTTGTGTGAGTGTATGAGTGGGTGTAGGAGAGGCTGTATTGGGATGTGAGAGGGAGTGTGACTGGTTCTGTGGATGATATCATCAGTGATGTCATTTGAAATCTCATCAGTAATGTAATCAGTGATGTCAGTGACCATTTCATAAGTGATGTAATATGTGAGGTCATAAGCAGTTCATTGCGGGCGCAAACGTTATACTTATCTCAGGTAACTATAACTGCTGAATTTTCATGGTTTTCTACAAGTGAATCTGAGCCTAACTATAACATCCCTATAAACTTTGGTTTTATAAGTGAATTTCAAAAGGTTTTAATAGAATTTTCTTACTATAACATTCCTGTACCCTTTGTTTTTTTCAGTGACTTTCTACTTTTTTTCTCATGAATTTCAGAGGTTTTTCAATGTTATTTCCTAACTATAAGGTCCCTGTAACCTTAGGTTTTTTTTGTGAATTTTGAAGGTTTTTTAAATTTTATTTCCTAACTGTAACATCTAAACTTTGTCGGTAGGTGCGTGATTGCCTGCCTGGGTCTGAGACTGGGTGTGTGAGTGGCTGTAAGGGTCTGTGATAGAGTGTTAGTGGCTCTATCAATCTGTTAAGTGGGTGTATGAGTGGATGTATGTGTGTGTGAGTAGGTCCATGGGTGTGTGAGTGGGTATGTGAGTGGCTGTATGAGTCTGTGAGTAGGTTTATAAGTGGTTGTATGGGTCTGTAAGTGGGTATGTTAATGCCTGTATGGGTCTGTGAGTGGGCGTGTGAGTGGTTACATGGGTCAGAGACTGGGGGTGTGAGTGCTGTATGGATGTGAGTGTATTTGTGGGTGTGTGAGTGGCTGTATGTGTCTGTTAGTTGCAAATTAGTAAGGTGGATGTGGAAAGGCCAAATAGGCGAAGCCTCCAGGTAATTTTCCACTTTTGCATACTCATAGTCATTTATAGGAAAAACCATGGACTCTGCTCTCATCAGGGAAGGCCAAGAATGAGTTAATTAGTCACAGTCACTACAGACTGAAATTTTATAGATCAACAATGCATTCACCTTCACCAAGGATTTCAGTCATTTTTCAATGTTTATTGCCTGAAAACATACTTGCTTTGCCTTCGCCAAGCCCCGGAAGCTAAGATCATTTGTCCTTTACAGAAGTGGAGCTTCAACTAGTACACCTTCTATGTTTATTTTTGCAAGTGCTTCCCATTGAGGTTTAATTTCAGTGAAAGGAATATCAGGGACGGACAGGAACCTCACCTGTCCATCTATCAAACAGGAGGTCAAAGTTTTGCACAAAATGTCTATCCAACTGGAATAGTTTCTAATGGGTAATTAGAAAGTGCTACCTAGTTAGGTAAATGTCTAGTGCATATTCCACACTAAAACTGCATATTGGACCATGAGTAAATGTCTCCAGCGACCTTGCATGCATTTCAGCATTGTGACTCTTCCTCGTGCGTCTTCATCAATAAATCTGTGATAACATTAATCCTCCTATAGCAAAGAAAATGAGACTACAAAGAGGTGAATCTCCACCAAACAAGGGTACTTCTACTTAGCTATATGAAGCAAGTGTTTTGTGACAATCTACTCATATTGTTTGCCATCAAGAAGGGTCACCAAAATCGTCAGGAATCGCGCTGGGGTGGGGGGGCTTTGGTAAGGTATCCATCATCCTGGTAAACGGTGGGAAGACCTTTTTGTACTACTGAAGTGGATGAGGCGAGGCCAAACAGGCGGAGCTTGAAGGTGATTTTGCACATTTGAATACTTGTAGTCATTTAAAGGGAGAACCGTGAGCTCTACTTTCACCAGGAGAGACCAAGAAAGAGCCCACTCATCACAGTCACCACAGATTGCATTCTGATAGATCAACAATGTATTTACTGTCACCAAGGATTTCAGATCATATTTCAATGGGGAACTGCTGTGAACACACAATGCACCCAACATATCGAACTCAATCCCAGCAGATATCAGAACTATCCTTTTTCTCAACAGCTCCTTCCCGAAGGGATAGCCACCTCCTCAACGCAAATCCCTACTCGCCGTTGCGCTTGACACTATATCACAATGTCCTACCTCCTACCTGCTCTCTGACCACCTCCTGTTCCTCCCCCCAAGGGTTAATCCCAAGACAAAGTGGACTAATTCGAAGTTATCTCAGGTCACACGTACTAACTCAATCCTGCACAGCACACTTGGTCCTCCCTATCCTATATGTGTAACATTTCTTTCTAACCTCCTCCGGTTCCTCCCCCCTTAAAGGTTCATCCCAAGTCAAAGTGCACCAATTGAGGTTATCTCAGGACTCAGGTACTACCTCAATACTGCACAGTATACTTGGACCTCCGAACCTATATGTATAACACCGCTCTCTATATGACTCTTGCGAAAAACTGCTGTGGTTAAACCCAAGACAGCGTGCACTAATTTAGGTTATCTCAGGACTCACATACTACCCCAAAACTGCACAGCACACTTGACCTCTGAACCTATATGTATAACACTGCTCTACTATATGACTCTTGCGAAAAACTGCTTTGGTTCAGCCCAAGACAACATGCGCTAATCAAGGCGATCTCAGGACTTACGTACTACATCAATACTGCACCGCACACTTGGACTTCCGAACCAATATGTATAACAAGATAACAGGCTCTATTTTATGACTCCTGCAAAAAAACTGCTGTATAGCGCTCCGATACCCCCGGCGCTATATAAAACTCCTTAAATAAATACAAATAAATCTTGCTTCACCTCCACCAAGCCCAGGAATAAAGGATCATTTGTCCTTTACAGAAGTGGAGCTTTAACTGGGGCACCTCCTATGTTATATTTATAAGTGCCTCCCGTTGAGGTTTAAATTTTGTGAAATGAGCTTCACGGCTAAAACTTGATGGGGGAGGGGTGATGTGCGGCCCCCATCTCCAGGCTGATTTAAGCCCCGGGGAAACAAATACCCAGGCCCCAGACTCTTTATGCTGGGTGCCCTGGAGCCCACCCAGGGCACACAGTGTGCAACGTTGGGGACCGCAGGGTAGCCTCAATCCCCCCGCACCCCCCTCCCCCACCGGGAGCGAACATTGCTTCTAAATGTATGGAACAGCAAGAAATGCGGCTCCCTGCATGTGGGAGCAATCCTTTCATTCGTTTTCTTGCCTGCTTGACAATAGGAAGGAAAATAGTCAGGAAAACAGATGAATAGTCTGCTTCCAACTAGTGGGAGCGGACTTACTGTTTGCTTTGCTTGATGGGAGCTGTGAAAACTCCTGCAAAGCGAAAGCAAACTGCTATCTTTTGAGGGTGAGCACCTCAGGAGCTATCAGAAGCCGGCCCTGTAAGTCAGCAGTCCCCAGGGTCATTAGTGGCTCCAGGAGCAGGCCGCTCTTGCTCCCCCTCTTTTCATTTTCAAGGGCCTACCTGGAGAGGAGGTGGTGCCCTGGGGTGAGAACAGCCCGGAAGAGGGGCCCCTCCTTCCAAAAAAATAAGAAATCCCCCGGGGAGGTGGTGCCTGGGGTCATAAATGGCCCAGGAGGGGGGGCGCACGGCTGCCCCCTCTGTTATTTGAATTTGTGGCCAAAGGGAGGTGGTGGTCCCAGGGGCACTTAAAGGGCAACAGAGGGGGTCTGCGAGGCCCCCCACAAATATATTAATAAATCCCCAAGGAGGTGGTGGTGGTCCCCGGTGCTCCTAAGAGCTGCTGAAAGGGTGCTGCATGCGCCCCCTCACTATTTTTAAGCAAAAACCCAGCACCTGGCCCACCCAGGGGCTAAAGTATAAATAATGGTGGGAGACTGCGCTTGTTTTATTTTTTGAGGGATGGTATTTATCCCAGTCCAAAGCTGTAATACTGTGCCTGGAGTGGTAAACGGCTTTTGTCATTTTACAGCTTAGCATAGATGGTACTGTGCCCATCCTATACTTAAAGTCTTTGCTGTAGAAATGGCAAAATACTATGGGAGAGATTACAATAGGGGGCGGATCACCACCACCGGCCCGCCCGCCATCCCAACTGCATTTATCCCCTGCCACATTATCATGGCCGGGTTACCACGGTCCGCCGCTTTTCTGCCGGTCGGCAATCGTCTCAATTGCCGGTGGAAATTTACCTGGAGGAAAAGATGCTGCAGGCGGCCAGGAGAGAAGAGTCCGGTTGGATCCAAGGGTGGATTGAAGATGTAGAGTACCTGAAAGCAGAGGGGACAGAGTCTGGGTCACTAGCCAGTGACCAGGATGGAACCAGGACGGAACCAGGCAATGTCGGGTTGCGATCAGGAGCTGTTGAGTAGTTTGTCTCCACTGCCACGTGGACCAGGAAGGATCGAGGATGACCAGCCGGTGAACACGAGCTGTCCCACAAAGGCTCTTGTTGTCGGCGTTGTCGGTTCTCAAATCGGAGTCACCAAGCCTTGGCAAATGCAACCCACGCAGGACTCGAAGATGTCTTTCTTTATCGGACCGGGAAGGTCAGATCGGTGGCTCCTTTTCAGGGGTGCTGGGGCCAGTCTGGACCAGCAGTGTAGTTTTGATGGATCGTCGTCACAGAGGCCACTAGCCAACGGGCAAGTGACCGGACAACGCGTCGAGCAGGAAAAGTGCAAAAGGGCCCCACGCAGCACTCGGTGAGTGTGGAGAGGTGATCTTCGTAGTACAGGCTGCTCGGGGCTAGGGTTTCTCAAACCCCAAAGCACAGTGTTGAGGGAGCCTCTGGAGCTGCACATGAAGCACTTTGTCAACTTTTCAAGCTGGACGGTCCCTCGTCTCACGTGGCCTCCACGAGTCTAAGCTTTGCTAGGACTGTAGATCGGGCTATTGGAAGTCTGGGAGTCTGGGTCTTGTCGGTCTCTGTCGTTCGAGCTCCGGTGGGAGCAACGGCAAAGAAAGTCTTGATGCGCTGATGGTGCGTGCTTGCACAGCGTGACCACTCCTTGACCACAAGGGAGATTCTTCAGTCTTCTACGTTGAGTAGGATGTCGAAGGGTCCAGAGTTTGGTTTCAAAGTTTCAGTCAGGATGATCTAGTTTGCATTGGCACAGCTCCTACCTTTATTCCAAATCAAGGGACTGGATCACCTGCTAGGTCCCTCCTATGGGTGGGACCCAGGAAGGGGGTGGTTACACCCCTTTCCCTTTGTCCAGTTTCACGCCTGAGATGGGTCTGGACAGCCCCAGCACCGGTTTGAACTGGACTTTGCATGGGACACCTTGTGTGCCCCCGGCAGTGTCTAGTTTCATTCAGCCCTCCCTGCCCCAATCCACTATCTCCTGTCTGGGGTGGTGTAACACCTCCCTGTGACAGGATACCATTTGTCCAGGCCTCCCCTGCCGGAGTTTTGGTCAGCAGCAGGAGGTCAGACTTGTGTCTGTGGCAGCAGCATCCATTTTTGTGATGCTGAGGCTCTGGTTAGATTTAACCGCGTTTAAGCAAAGTAACTTGTCTTCTCCCTCTAGAAGGGTGGAATGCTACCCCCCGTCGCCAGGACTGGTGAGGGGGTAGTATTCCAAAGCGTATGACACCTTACACGACATGTATTGATAAAGCCAAACCAAAGTTAGCAAGTAACCGCAAGGATTAATATGCACTTAAGAGTATATGGTATGGCAATATCCCAGAACAGCTAAGGGACTTGGTTCCGAAAGCTGCAGACAGGCTCAGCTCATGCTAGAGCACCATCTCACATAAAACGAAGCACTCTGCCTCCAGGATTGTTAAGGCCTGCCATAGGAGTGACTTATAGGTATATATGTGTCCAGATATAGGTTTAGTTATAGGTATACTATATCTAAGCAAGGGGTGATTACACCACCTTGCCCCAGCTGAGTGATCATCCAGTTGTGTCAGTTTGGATAGCCATCCAGGGGTGGCAAAAGATATGCTGCAGCCCCTGGTAGGCCTTGGATGCACCTATGCCCAGGGTACCTATAGTACACTGTACAGGGGCTGATAAGGTGACCCAATACCCAATTGGTAATGTACCTAAAGTACATGGTTGTGAATTTAGAGAGAGAACAGCAGGATGTGGGTCTGATTAGCAGGCCCACAGCCACATTAAGTCGAAAACCAGTGAAGCAAAAAGCAAAAATTGGGGTGACCATAGGAAAGCAGACCCTACTCTCCTACATAATCCCCCCCCCCCCCCAAACGCAGGGGCATTAAACTTAACCTTGACCAGATAAGTCTTCATGTTCTAAGTGGAAATACCTGGAGAGACCATCTGCATTGCCATGGTCAGTCCCTGGTCTGTGCTCCACTGTAAAGTCCATCCCCTGTAGGAAATGGACCACCTGAGCAGTTTGGGATTTTCACCCTTCATCTGATTTAGCCACAAGAGGGGCTTATGGTCTGTCTGAATTCTGAAGTGAGTGCCAAACAAGTATTTTCTCAACTTCTTCAGGGCCCAAACCACAGCAAAGGCCTCCCTCTCAATGGCTGACCAACGTTTCTCTCTAGGGGTCAGCCTTCTGCTAATAAAAGCAATGGTCTGGTCTTGACCATCTACATTAAGTTGTGAAAGCACAGCTCCCACCCCCAACTCAGAAGCATCTGTTTGGACAATGAACTCTTTGGAGTAGTCAGGACTCTTTAGGATAGGTGCAGAGCACATGGCCTTTGTCAGGTCATCAAATGCCTTTTGACAGCTAACTGTCCACTGAACCTTCTTTGGCATCTTCTTGGATGTCAGATCATTTAATGGTGTCACAATGGACCCATAGTTCTTTACAAATTTCCTGTAATACCCAGTCAGGCCCAAGAAAGCTCTGACCTGTGTCTGGGTGGTTGGAGGAGCCCAGTCCTGTATGGTCTGGATCTTACTCTCCAGTGGTTGAACCTGACCCCCACCTACCAGGGGGCCCAGGTACACAACCTTGCTCTGCCCTATCTGGCACTTTGTTGCCTTGATATTTAGGCCTGCATTCTGCAGGACCTCTAAAACCTTCTTCAGGTGGATCAGGTGATCCTCCCAGGTGGAGCTGAAGACAGCAATATCATCTAGATAAGCTGCGCAAAAGTCATCCAACCCAGAAAGGACTTGGTTCACCAACCTTTGGAAAGTGGCAGGTACATTCTTCAATCCAAAGGGCATTACCACAAATTGATAATGACCTCCAGGGGTTGAGAATGCTGTTTTGGCCTTGGACTCCTCAGCTAACCTGATTTGCCAAAAGCCAGCTGTCAAATCAAATGTGCTCAGAAACTTGGCAGAAGCCAATCTATCAATGAGCTCATCTGCTCTTGGAATGGGGTGTATTTACAACAAGGGGTGGTGAGGGACAGAGTCTCTGAATTAAGCAGAAAGCTCTCACCCAGTCAAGAGATCAGGGCTAGATCCAACACCGTTTTTTAGCTCACTGCACCATCCCAGTTTCAGAACCTGGCTGTATGCAAATTAGTCTGTTCCTGTCCCAGTGCATGATGGGAACAGGGCAAACCAAACTACAAAAGCCAATTCTTACACTGGGAAGGAAACAAGCTCCCGGGGACCGGTTTCTGGCATTACAGCCGTCTTCGGCCCGGTTTGCTTGAATCCTGATGGTGCAATGAGCAAGGGTCTCACATCTGAGAATACCCTTCCACGCTTAGGGTGGACAAAAATATTTACAACAAGGGGTGGTGAGGGACAGAGTCTCTGAATTAAGCAGAAAGCTCTCACCCAGTCAAGAGATCAGGGCTAGATCCAACACCGTTTTTTACCTCACTGCACCATCCCAGTTTCAGAACCTGGCTGTATGCAAATTAGTCTGTTCCTGTCCCAGTGCATGATGGGAACAGGGCAAACCAAACTACAAAAGCCAATTCTTACACTGGGAAGGAAACAAGCTCCCGGGGACCGGTTTCTGGCATTACAGCCGTCTTCGGCCCGGTTTGCTTGAATCCTGATGGTGCAATGAGCAAGGGTCTCACATCTGAGAATACCCTTCCACGCTTAGGGTGGACAAAAATATTTACAACAAGGGGTGGTGAGGGACAGAGTCTCTGAATTAAGCAGAAAGCTCTCACCCAGTCAAGAGATCAGGGCTAGATCCAACACCGTTTTTTAGCTCACTGCACCATCCCAGTTTCAGAACCTGGCTGTATGCAAATTAGTCTGTTCCTGTCCCAGTGCATGATGGGAACAGGGCAAACCAAACTACAAAAGCCAATTCTTACACTGGGAAGGAAACAAGCTCCCGGGGACCGGTTTCTGGCATTACAGCCGTCTTCGGCCCGGTTTGCTTGAATCCTGATGGTGCAATGAGCAAGGGTCTCACATCTGAGAATACCCTTCCACGCTTAGGGTGGACAAAAATATTTACAACAAGGGGTGGTGAGGGACAGAGTCTCTGAATTAAGCAGAAAGCTCTCACCCAGTCAAGAGATCAGGGCTAGATCCAACACCGTTTTTTAGCTCACTGCACCATCCCAGTTTCAGAACCTGGCTGTATGCAAATTAGTCTGTTCCTGTCCCAGTGCATGATGGGAACAGGGCAAACCAAACTACAAAAGCCAATTCTTACACTGGGAAGGAAACAAGCTCCCGGGGACCGGTTTCTGGCATTACAGCCGTCTTCGGCCCGGTTTGCTTGAATCCTGATGGTGCAATGAGCAAGGGTCTCACATCTGAGAATACCCTTCCACGCTTGGGGTGGACAAAAATATTTACAACAAGGGGTGGTGAGGGACAGAGTCTCTGAATTAAGCAGAAAGCTCTCACCCAGTCAAGAGATCAGGGCTAGATCCAACACCGTTTTTTAGCTCACTGCACCATCCCAGTTTCAGAACCTGGCTGTATGCAAATTAGTCTATTCCTGTCCCAGTGCATGATGGGAACAGGGCAAACCAAACTACAAAAGCCAATTCTTACACTGGGAAGGAAACAAGCTCCCGGGGACCGGTTTCTGGCATTACAGCCGTCTTCGGCCCGGTTTGCTTGAATCCTGATGGTGCAATGAGCAAGGGTCTCACATCTGAGAATACCCTTCCACGCTTAGGGTGGACAAAAATATTTACAACAAGGGGTGGTGAGGGACAGAGTCTCTGAATTAAGCAGAAAGCTCTCACCCAGTCAAGAGATCAGGGCTAGATCCAACACCGTTTTTTAGCTCACTGCACCATCCCAGTTTCAGAACCTGGCTGTATGCAAATTAGTCTGTTCCTGTCCCAGTGCATGATGGGAACAGGGCAAACCAAACTACAAAAGCCAATTCTTACACTGGGAAGGAAACAAGCTCCCGGGGACCGGTTTCTGGCATTACAGCCGTCTTCGGCCCGGTTTGCTTGAATCCTGATGGTGCAATGAGCAAGGGTCTCACATCTGAGAATACCCTTCCACGCTTAGGGTGGACAAAAATATTTACAACAAGGGGTGGTGAGGGACAGAGTCTCTGAATTAAGCAGAAAGCTCTCACCCAGTCAAGAGATCAGGGCTAGATCCAACACCGTTTTTTAGCTCACTGCACCATCCCAGTTTCAGAACCTGGCTGTATGCAAATGAGTCTGTTCCTGTCCCAGTGCATGATGGGAACAGGGCAAACCAAACTACAAAAGCCAATTCTTACACTGGGAAGGAAACAAGCTCCCGGGGACCGTTTTCTGGCATTACAGCCGTCTTCGGCCCGGTTTGCTTGAATCCTGATGGTGCAATGAGCAAGGGTCTCACATCTGAGAATGGGGTGAGCATCTGTCCTAGTGACAGCATTGAGACCTCTATAGTCCACACAAAACCTCATTTCTCTATTCCCATCTTTGGTGTGAGGTTTTGGCACAAGGACTACTGGGCTGGCTCAGGGGCTCTCTGATGGCTCAATCCCTCCAAGCTCAAGCATTTTCTGCACCTCAGTCTTTATACAATCCCTGACATGGTCAGGTTGCCTGTAGATCTTAATATCCACCTTTGTAATTTCACTGACTGCTGCTGAGGATCGAGGGCTCACCTTGACCCTGTTCTTGCATCACAACTTGCAGAACCCGCTTCGCGGGTCCCGCCGCGCACCTGAGTTACTGGGAAGCCTGATTGTGCTGCGTGCGTTGGACCAGGGCTGCGAGCGTGCGGGGCAGGACTTCCAAGACCACAAGCCTCTGCACACCGCGCCTCTCGACACCTGGCCGCTCTCCCTGGCCACCACGCCCGCCTGCAATCCCTTAAAGGCTCGTGTGGAGAAATCGACGTGGGTCACCTTTGTAATTTCACTGACTGCTGCTGAGGATCGAGGGCTCACCTGGACCCTTTTCTTGCATCACAACTTGCGGAACCCGCTTCGCGGGTCCCGCCGCGCACCTGAGTTACTGGGAAGCCTGATTGTGCTGCGTGCGTTGGACCAGGGCTGCGAGCGTGCGGGGCAGGACTTCCAAGACCAGAAGCCTCTGCACACCGCGCCTCTCGACACCTGGCCGCTCTCCCTGGCCACCACGCCCCGCCTGCAATCCCTTAAAGGCTCGTGTGGAGAAATCGACGTGGGTCACCTTTGTAATTTCACTGACTGCTGCTGAGGATCGAGGGCTCACCTGGACCCTTTTCTTGCATCACAACTTGCGGGTCCCGCTGCGCACCTGAGTTACTGGGAAGCCTGATTGTGCTGCGTGCGTTGGACCAGGGCTGCGAGCGTGCGGGGCAGGACTTCCAAGACCAGAAGCCTCTGCACACCGCGCCTCTCGACACCTGGCCGCTCTCCCTGGCCACCACGCCCCGCCTGCAATCCCTTAAAGGCTCGTGTGGAGAAATCGACGTGGGTCACCTTTGTAATTTCACTGACTGCTGCTGAGGATCGAGGGCTCACCTGGACCCTTTTCTTGCATCACAACTTGCGGAACCCGCTTCGCGGGTCCCGCTGCGCACCTGAGTTACTGGGAAGCCTGATTGTGCTGCGTGCGTTGGACCAGGGCTGCGAGCGTGCGGGGCAGGACTTCCAAGACCAGAAGCCTCTGCACACCGCGCCTCTCGACACCTGGCCGCTCTCCCTGGCCACCACGCCCCGCCTGCAATCCCTTAAAGGCTCGTGTGGAGAAATCGACGTGGGTCACCTTTGTAATTTCACTGACTGCTGCTGAGGATCGAGGGCTCACCTGGACCCTTTTCTTGCATCACAACTTGCGGAACCGGCTTCGCGGGTCCCGCTGCGCACCTGAGTTACTGGGAAGCCTGATTGTGCTGCGTGCGTTGGACCACGGCTGCGAGCGTGCGGGGCAGGACTTCCAAGACCAGAAGCCTCTGCACACCGCGCCACTCGACACCTGGCCGCTCTCCCTGGCCACCACGCCCCGCCTGCAATCCCTTAAAGGCTCGTGTGGAGAAATCGACGTGGGTCACGTTTGTAATTTCACTGACTGCTGCTGAGGATCGAGGGCTCACCTGGACCCTTTTCTTGCATCACAACTTGCGGAACCCGCTTCGCGGGTCCCGCTGCGCACCTGAGTTACTGAGAAGCCTGATTGTGCTGCGTGCGTTGGACCAGGGCTGCGAGCGTGCGGGGCAGGACTTCCAAGACCAGAAGCCTCTGCACACCGCGCCTCTCGACACCTGGCCGCTCTCCCTGGCCACCACGCCCCGCCTGCAATCCCTTAAAGGCTCGTGTGGAGAAATCGACGTGGGTCACCTTTGTAATTTCACTGACTGCTGCTGAGGATGGAGGGCTCACCTGGACCCTTTTCTTGCATCACAACTTGCGGAACCCGCTTCGCGGGTCCCGCTGCGCACCTGAGTTACTGGGAAGCCTGATTGTGCTGCGTGCGTTGGACCAGGGCTGCGAGCGTGCGGGGCAGGACTTCCAAGACCAGAAGCCTCTGCACACCGCGCCTCTCGACACCTGGCCGCTCTCCCTGGCCACCACGCCCCGCCTGTAATCCCTTAAAGGCTCGTGTGGAGAAATCGACGTGGGTCACCTTTGTAATTTCACTGACTGCTGCTGAGGATCGAGGGCTCACCTGGACCCTTTTCTTGCATCACAACTTGCGGAACCCGCTTCGCACCTGAGTTACTGGGAAGCCTGATTGTGCTGCGTGCGTTGGACCAGGGCTGCGAGCGTGCGGGGCAGGACTTCCAAGACCAGAAGCCTCTGCACACCGCGCCTCTCGACACCTGGCCGCTCTCCCTGGCCACCACGCCCCACCTGTAATCCCACGGTCTACCTATTTAAGGCAAGGCCATCACCCGCTAAGCGGGAGCGTGCGGGAGCGTCCCGGGAGAAGCCTGGGACAAGGGCGGGACCGTCTGTGGCCGTCCGGGGCCGTAGGAGGCCAGGCAGGGCCAGGTTACTGTCATTTATTTCTATTCATTGTCCATTGTCCAACAGTTTGTCAGTAGTGTACTAAGAGTGTAATCTGGGCCAGATAGTATACTTAGCTCAGTCTAGATATGAGCCATTCCGCACCCCCTGGCGTGGGTGTTTCTGTACTCGGGCCACTCGATACATTTTTAAAGAAATCTACCAAGGAAGTAGATATGGATCTTCTCCTTGCCGAGAGAAGAGCTGAGCGCCGACGCTCAATTGAGCATCTAAAGAAAATTCCGCTGCCAACCCTATCAGACTCAAACCTCACCCAAGAAACGGCTGCCCAAGGGTTGAGCTCCATTGAAGATGATGTCACTGACATTAATAATATCCCCAGTATATTTAGGTTTCCAATTATTTCCCCACCGTGTGTTAGTGCTACCAGCGGAGGCCATTTAGATTGTCCCCCTATTGATCATTCTAGCCTCATTGATTTAAACAACCCTGATATCCAGAATACGGAATCCGAATCTCGTCCTACGTTGACCAACCAGTCATTGGTCTGCGTAGATCCTGGCGAGAATCTGTTACCAACGAGTGTGTGTGACGCTGGTATCAAGCCTGACAAGGCTAAGAGGGTTGTGCGTTCCCCACCTAGGAAAAAAAGGAGAAAGGGCGGGGTAAAAAGGAAAGGCCAAAGTCGACAATCACCTCCCCCGTCTTTACTCAAACCAAACACTGAGCTACCGGTCCCACCCAATGCTGAGTTACCGTTGGTTGACCTACATGATTGTTACCCCTGAGACTGTTATTGAAGGGCTTAATGAGGTGTCCTATGCCATCCTAGAGAAGCTTATCAAATCATATATGTTACCTTTGCTGGAGCGTGTTAGGGTAATGGGCGACAAAATGGACCGCCTACTGGCGTCCGTTGAGCTAACATATCCCCCTAGCTCTGATAAGGACACTGGACCATCCATTAAACCGCAAGGTACAACCCATGTTGCTGGCAATACAAATACTACCTCTAGCCAACAACCTAAACGTACAACTAATGTAGGCACTACTGCAATTAAAACATCGGCTTTGGCTGTTAAACCTCCCAGAGCAGCTAGCTCTGCCAAAGCGAATCCCGGGGTGGTCGCTAACAAACCACCTACTAAGGGAGTAATGCCTCAGGTAAAGAATGGGATGGGCAAATCCGCAAACACTAACATTAAATACCACAAATCCCTACCTCGGAGGAACAATGTAGATTTGCCTCCGGATTCTATGAACTATGTTATTGTAATGACGGGTGTGCCACCAGTTTCGGAGTGGGATCGGGAAAATAACGAAAGCCTAAAAAACAAAGTCATTTTCTGGCTGAAAACAAATAGACCCCTTCCGGTTCACCTTAATGGGGATATTGTTTCGGTCAGAAGATGTCAGTGGGTGGGGGTACGCCCCAAGGATATAGAGGGGGATATAGTGATCATCAACTTTAGGGACCACAGAGTAGTTTCCCATCTCTCAGATTGGTATGTGGGAAGTAATGAGGGAGGGATCTCCACAAGGAACCTCAGTTATTTTTATCCTGAGACCCTGATTAATCCAACTGATCAACCTCCTGCCAAAAATACTAAAAGTTCCCTCAAATGGTCCAACTTTACATCTAGTTTTCATGGACCCCAATTCAACCCTGAGGCACGGTACCGCTCCTTCATTCAATCTAGCTATAATAGTTCCTTACGAACACCGGGTTGGGCTAAGGTTAAGCCTCAGTCTTTTGGCCCCTCAGCCTCATCGGACTTCCCACTCCATAATAAGACTCTGCACCCTTTGGCTCCCCCCATCCCTGTTTTTCCACAGTTTCAACAGCCCCAAGTTTCTACCCAGCATGTCAACATCCAAATAGGTTCACTCAGCCCAATGAGTATTGGAACATCCCGCTGAGGAACCTCTATGACCCACTTTCAGGGCTGTCGTCTAATGACTGACCAGCTTTTTCAACAAGGGACGTTGAGTCTAACTCCGATTGTATGGGTGCTGGAGCTGTCCAGGGTAATCCACTATGTACTGTTAAAGGTTTTGAAGACCAACTTCATTATTGTGTGAAAGGGTGTATGGTCTATTCAAGAGAGCCTGATATATTGGCTATGGTACCCACCTCAATGTCTTCTAAGGACGTCACCACTGAGAGCGTCAATCCAGAGCCAATCACCCAGGTTGGGTCAATGTGTATGCCAATGGAAGGTACGAATAAAGTTGCCCCTGAGCTTGAAGAACCCCTTCTCCAGCCCAACGAATCCCACCCTCTAGACATAACTAAATCGTGTGACCGATTATGTATAAAGGGTACTACTTTGGGATGTTGGAATATAGCGGGAATTGAATCTCGTATTTGAATTCCTGATTGGGTTGATTTTATCTGTCGAGGCGATGTTTGGTCTTTTCAAGAGACCTGGGCAACCTCACCAGTGTTTCTTTCAGGTTTCTTGAACTTTAACAAACCAGCCATTAGAAGTCATAGAGGTCGGGCCATGGGTGGCCTCACAATCTGGGTTCGCCAATTTGAAGGTGTGTCTGTTAAGGAAGTTTTTATTGACTGTCCAGATATATTGATAGTTAGTATCAAAACTACAAGTGGGATGGATATACTGCTGATCAATGTATATGCTAGAGGAACCATGGGTGGCAGAGTTTCAACCACCCTTCTCTGTTTGGATGACTTCCTAAGTACTACCTCAAAAGCTGGTCATGTGGTTGTTATGGGTGACCTAAATACTTGTTTTGAACCTCTAAGTAAAGACGATGGTTTATTAACTGAAGCAGAGGATCTGGTTTGGGGGGTTCCTCAACTTGATATACCCCCGATCAATAAGTGGTCCCAAGCAGCTACATTTATTAAAGGTCTCTGTCTGAACTGGGGGTTACGTGCCCTAAACGGACGAGTAAGCTCGAACAGGATGGGTAAACACACATTTTTCAATGGTAGACATAGCAGTCGTATTGACTACATCCTAGTAGATATTAAAATGTGGCCTGTGGTATCGGACATGGTAGTTAAGCCACGTCCAGAAAGTGACCACGAACCTCTGGTAGCGGAACTGAAGGATTTTAGTTTTGCAGGGCCGGTTGAACGACAGCTAAACCCTGTTCAGGAGGCAGTAGTACTTACAAATGACATGAGGAGGGTTCGCTGGCCAAAGGTTTCTGTGGATGTGGAAGCACGTAAAAAGATCAGAGCCCTGGTTTCCAACTCACTGATAGAAATTGATAAGTGTGAAAAACAGGAAATGATCAACACAAATATCACGGACATTCATGCTAGCTTGTTTTTGTCTCTCAAGTCACTGTTTATTAAGTATGTTACCAATAAGGGTAGGGGGAAGGTTAGGAAACCCGCTAATTGGTTCAACGATGCTTGCCGACAGACCCATGCGGATCTGTTTAAAGCTTTTAAACTAAAGAACCCAGCTCTAATCAAAGCAAGTAGGAAGGCTTTCAACGATGCTAAACGCTCTGCCAAAGCCTCTTGGGATGATGAGCGCTGGACATCACTAGCTGAGGCCTGTGGCTCTAGGAACCTTCAGCAGTTTTGGCACCTTCTCAGATGGGGTTTGTCACAGGATGATCGCCCAAGCCCCGCATCCGTTGAGCAACAGAAATGGGTGTCCCATTTTGAGGAACAATTTAGATGCCGCAGCAATACGCAAGATTCCATTAGTTGGCCATTATCGCTAGATTCACTTGAGTTCTCGGCCAGAGAAGTCGAAATAGTCCTGAAAGCTATCCCGAGGGGAAAAGCGCCTGGTTCCGACTGCATACCAGCGGACATATTCCAACAGGACCTTGATCTATGGGTACCATACTTAGTGCGGTTGGTAAATGCACTGGCCATGGGTGCTAGGGTACCTGATTCCTGGGCAGGTGCAGAAATACTGCCTATTTTTAAGAAGGGTGATCGGTCGGTTCCATCCAGCTACCGGCCGATCAGTCTTATTGACGCGGTACAGAAGATCATAACCCGTCTTGTTCTTTCCAGGATTCAGGCATGGATAGAGGAGCATGACATCCTTACTCCTCTTCAAGCTGGGTTTAGACCCCACGTGAGCACCCTGGATCAGGCATTCCGTGTCATGCTTTTGCATTGGAAGACGGTCACCTTGGGCAAAGGCAACCTATACGCGGCCTTCGTGGACTTAAGGTCAGCATTTGACCTTGTCCCGAGGGTCGGGTTATGGAAATGCCTATTAGATATGGGCATGCCCCCCACCTTAGTACGACTTGTAGTGAACCTACATGCACATACTTTTGCCTTTGTGCGCTGGGGTAAACCGGGTGAGGTGACGGAGAATTTTCCAGTGGCCAAAGGTGTCAGGCAAGGTTGCGTACTGGCACCCACCCTGTTTTCTCTATATATAAATAGAGTTACCAAGTATTATGACAATTTTTCCACGGATGCCCCAAGTCTGGTTGGAATGAAAATCCCCTTGCTCATGTTCGCTGACGATACACTCTTGATCTCACGAACCAGACAGGGTTTGCAGAAAGCCCTGTCGAGGTTCGAGATTTTCTGCAGCGAACATGAGCTAGAGGTGAACGTATCTAAAACCAAATTTATGGTTCTAAGAGGGCATAAACAAATTAATGCCAGGGTTTCCATGGGGGATATCCCCCTGGAGCAGACAAAGCATTTCACCTACTTGGGAGTTACCTTTAGTGAGACTTTGAGCTGGTCCCATCAGGTTGAGCTCATGACCTTGAAGCACCAGCAGCTGGGTGGGGCACTGATTAAGGAACATAAAGGTTCATTTACCAGGCCAATGTCCCCGCTTATTAAGATATATGGCGGTAAGGTTTTACCAGCAGTCCTATATGGAGCAGAACTCTGGGGTGGTAGCAATTTGGACCTGTTAAGACTTGCCCAAAATAAATTTTTAAGAATGGCAACAGGTCTGCCTCAGTCATCACCACTAATTCCCCTTCTTTATGATTTAGGGTGCCAACCGATGGAGGATCAAGCAAGACTTCGCCCTCTAACATTCTGGCGTCGTTTATGGACAACGCCGGAACTTCACCACTATGCAAAAGCCTGTTTGGAGGTTAGAAACAGCTCTGGTGCCACAAACATAGGCTGGTTTAGAGACCTTAAGGCTACCCTAATAGCTCTGGGGTATGGAGACCTGTGGTCCTCCCCCGAGTCAGCCAATTTCCCATCTAAAAAGGATTTCAAACAGTGTTATTGGGAATGGGTGACACATAACAGGCATTCAAAAATGTGCTCGAGTAGCCTTACTGGTCTGTTCATTGTTTACAAGGATACGCCCAAGTTAGAAAGGTATTGGGATATTATAACTAAGCCCTTGGACCGCAAATTATTCTTTCAATTCAGATGCGGCTCACTTCCTCTTGGGGATTTTACTAAAAAGTGGGGAGCTGAAAGGACGGGGCACTGTCCCAAATGCCAAGGTATTGGGGAAAGCTTGAATCACTTTTTGTATGTGTGTCCACTATACTCTGCCCCCAGAGCCAAATGGCTTAGGCCGGTATGTAGAAACCTTGGTACCAGCTCGGCTGGTGAAGCAAGTAGAATGTTAAAGACCAATCTGGCCCCTCTAATTGTTGTGGGGGTTGCTACATTTTTGGGGTGGGCCTGGCTGCTTAGAATTAGGTTCATTAAAAGCAATTTAACGGGGACCTAAAAGATGTGATTGTTTTACAACTAGGCCCAGTATTCTGCGGAAATATGTTTGCATCTGAGCGTTAGTGTAAATTTTGTAAATATGTAACAAGAAGCTGATTAGCATGTCAATGATTTAATACTTCTTTTAATTGCTTTTATATGTATAAACTGTATTTTATGTCTTTTATGATGAACTAATCGAATAAAGACTTCTTGAACTGACATGATTATACACAGGCAGACTGTCACCAGTGTCCACCTCATGGGTGCACCAGTTAGTCTGACTAGGTGTCAATGAAAACATGTGTCTGAAAGACTGTAGAACTTGTCTGCAGTCCTGTTGCTTCTGGTCAGTGAGGCTGCCAGCTAAGGCCACACCATCAACTGAACCATCATCAGGGTTATGGGATAACAGGTCTGGGAGAGTGCCACTCTCTTCCTCCTGCTCCCCATCTGTAGCCATGAGCAAGCCCATGTCTGCCCTGTCCACAAATGCTTTCAATCTGTTTACATGGAGCACCCTGTGGGGGCTCCTAGGGGTGCCAAGGTCCACCAAGTAGGTGACCTCTCCCTTTTTCTCAATTATGGTGTAGGGTCCAGACCATTTGTCTTGGAGAGCTGCAGGGGCCACTGGCTTCAACACCCACACCTTCTGTCCTGGCTGGTACTCAGTCAGCACAGCCTTTTGGTCATGCCAAGCTTTTTGAAGTTCTTGGCTAGCCTCAAGGTTTTTGGAAGCTTTCTCCATGTATTCAGCCATCCTGGAGCGGAGACCAAGTACATAGTCCACTATGTCAAGTTTAGGCTTTTTGAGAGGTAACTCCCATCCTGCCTTCACAAGACACTAGGGACCCCTTACAGGATGCCCAAATAAAAGCTCAAAAGGGCTGTAGCCAACCTCCTTTTGTGGGACCTCTCTGTAAGCAAAGAGAAGGCAGGGTAAAAGGATGTCCCATCTTCGCCTAAGCTTTTCAGGTAACCCTTTTATCATCCCTTTTAGGGTCTTGTTAAATCTTTCAACAAGCCCATTGCACTGTGATGGTAGGGTGTAGTGAACGTATAGTTAACACCACACTCTTTCCACATTGCTTTTAGATTTCCAGACATGAAGTTGGTACCTCTGTCTGAAAGTACCTCCTTTGGAAAGCCCACTCTGGAGAAAACTCCAAGTAGGGCCCTTGCCACAACAGGAGCTGTTGTGGTCCTCAGGGGAATTGCCTCTGGATACCTGGTGGCATGGTCCACTACCACCAGTATAAATCTGTGCCCAGATGCTGTTGGGGGGTCCATTGGTCCAACAATGTCTATTCCCACTCTTTCAAAGGGTACCCTACCACAGGTTGTGGTATGAGGGGGGCCGTTGTGGTGCCACCTGACTTACCACTGGCTTGGCAAGTAGCACAGGAGCGACAAAACTCCTTGGTATCTTCTGACATGTGAGGCCAGTGAAAGTATGTATGTATGTATGTATGTATGTATGTATTGGCATACTTGTAAAGCGCAATAGCTGTCACCCGACGGGCATCCTGGCGCTTAGACTGTTATGACACATTTATGATGGTTCCAGCTGCCGATCCATTTACATTATTCTGGGAAACAAGTATGTTTTTAAGGCTTTCTTGAAGGAAGGGAGGTCTTCCAAGACCCTCAAACCCAACGGGAGGGAATTCGACAGTCTAGCTGCAGTAAACCTGAAAGATCGACCGCCCATCCGGGACCTCCGGATCTTGGGCACTACTACCAGGTAGGCCGAGGCCGAACGAAGTGATCTGGACGGGGTGTACCAAGAGAATAGGTCCTGCAAAGGGGACGGACCTTGTCCGTGAAGAGCCCTGAATACCAAGCATAAAGCTTTAAAATTAATCCGCTGAAGGACTGGCAGCCAGTGAAGGTCACTAAGTGTCATAGCAGAAGAGTCAGAGCGTCGGCGCGAAAGTGCTAGTTTGGCGGCGAAATTCTGTACGCGCTGCAGTTTTCCCACCAAAGTAGCAGGCACCCCCAGAAGTAGCGCGTTACAGTAGTCAAGCCTACTTAAAATTATGCTCCGCACTACCTCTGGTCTAACCCGTACAGGGAACATGGGTAAGATCTTCCGCAGCGAGCAGAGCAGTGCCATACAAGTGGCCACCGTTTTATTCACTGATACGTCTAGCTGCAGGCTGGAGCTAAACATCACCCCAGGTTTCGAACAGATTCAACAGGCAAGCTGGTACCTTGAAAGTCAGGAGGCCAGAAATCCTGTGGAAGTGAGGGACAAGCCTGTCCCAAGTCTTGTTCTGGCCTAAGTGTCATGCTAGAGGAATATCATGTGCCAAGGTTAGAAGGAAGCCCCTAAATTGCAGAGGTATGACCAACCTCCTGGCAGCACCAGGCTTAGGGGCTCTAGCCTCTGAATAAAGGAGCCCATCTTCCCAATACACTCTATGGGTACCTTGAGCATTCCCAGTAGCCTCAGCAGCAGCCTGCTGTCTGAGGGGTTCAAGAGAAGGACAAGTTAATTGAGCCTCCCCCAGACCTTGAGGGTCCCCCTGTCCCCGGAAACTCAACCTGATCAGGTTCAAGCTCTTCCAGGCAGTCTCCTCTTGGATCACAGAGTCAGCCTCCTGTGAGGTCTGATCCACAACCTGGGGCAAGTGGGAAGGCACTGCCTTAACCCTCTTGCTCTTTCTCTTGGGTTGTGCTTGGTCTATTATTCCAAGATCCAGCACAGGTTCAGGTAAGCACTTTTTGGCCTGTGACCTGGTCACAGCAAGGACATGTGCTGAAATACCTAGCATCTCTGCATGAGTCCTGTACTCCACTTCTGACCACATAGAGTCCTCTAGATCACTGCCCAAAAGACAGTCAACTGGGAGGTCTGCACTTACCACAACTCTCTTGAGGCCAGTTACCCCTCCCCAGGAGAAATTAACAATTGCCACACTATGGGGAGTAGTGACATTGCTAGCATTGGTCACCAGGTAATTATCACCCAGTACAAGTTGTCCAGGGTCCACAAAGTTAGGTGTCACCATTGTGACACTGGCACATGTGTCCCTGTAGGCCTGAGCCACTTTACCATTAATCAAAGGCGTCTGCCTGTACTTGCCCAGAGTACTGGGATTTTTAGTAGGGGACATATCCATGTCCCCCTCACAGATAAAGACTGCCTGAGTAGGAACTCTGGCTAGGCCAGACTCCATCTCAGTACCTATGGTTAACCCCACTATAGCTTTCGTTTGGGGGCTGCCACTGCTGACTGTACTAGGGGGTGCAGTTGCCTTAGGGGCTGCAGTGGCAGGGGCTCCACCTTTCTTAGTGCACTCACTAAACCAGTGAGAAACGAACTTACAGTAATTACTCCAAGGTTTCTTTGGGCCATCATTCTTCTTCTTTTTCTTTCCGTTTTGGGATCCCCCCCTCATTAGTATTATTTTGGGGGCCTGAAGAAGACTTCTGGTCTTTTTATTTCTGATATCCACCCTTCTGGTCTGCCTTCTTTTGATCACCACCTTGGTTCTGGGGCTTCTGTTTAACCCTGGTTCTGACCCATTTGTCTGCCTTCTTTCCCAATTCTTGGGGAGAGGTCAGATCTGAGTCAATCAGGTGCTGATGCAACAACTGGTTCGGGCAATTATTAAGGATCTGTTCTCTCATAATTAGATTGTACAATCCTGTATAGTCTGTAACTTTACTTCCCAACAACCAACCTTCCAGAGCCTTAGTGGCACAATCAACAAAATCAGTCCAGTCCTGAGTCTGAGCTTTTTGGGTATCTCTGAACAACAACCTGTATTGCTCAGTGGTTAGGCCAAACCCCTCAATAAGAGCACTCTTCAGGACAGAGTCGTTTTTAGCCTCCTCAGGTCTAACAGTGAGGAGCTTGTCTCTCCCTTTTTCTGAAAAGGAGAGCCACAAGATTGCTGCCCACTGATCCGGAGGAACCTGCTGTGCCATGCAGGCTTTCTCAAGAGAAGTTATTCATTTGTGGATGTCATCCCCATCTCTGTAGGGGGCACAATCTTACTCAGGTTTCTATGATCATAGGACCTGTATTTTTCCTTAGGGATACTGCTGTCACCAGTGGAATCTAATCCACTTAATTTTTGCTCCCTTGCTAAAGCAAGTTTAGCTTGGGCCAGGGCTACCTCTTCCTTCTCAATTTGAAGTTGGACAGCTCTCATCCTAGCCTCATGTTCTTTTCTCTGGGGGGAAAGTCATTCCCCTTTGAGAATCTTCCCTTATTTGCTAGGGGAGGACCCTAGGTAAAACCTGTGACATCCTTCGCTATTTGCTTTATTACCTTCTATTAGGTTCCATATAGACTGGTTAGATTCCCTGGAAGGAGATCTAACCCTTCTAGTGCCAGGGTTAAGTATATTAGTGGGCCTGGGAAGGTGGACACCTTCCCCATTCCCATGTAGCCTTAGATTGGCCTGGCTGAGTCCTCTGACTTCAACTTGACCAATCCCCTGATCATCTGACTCATTTCCATCCTCATTATCCTCCTCCTCTTCTGGATCAATGGTGTCCTCTTCTCTGGGGGTCCCTGTTCCTATCTTACCCGAAGGACCTGTCTCAGGTTCCTTCTCAAGATCAGCTTTCTCTAGGATTGCTATGAGGATAGGGATGGTAGGGTTGTGACCCTTTTTCAGCCCCCTTGCAGTGCACAAGGCACTCAAGTCCTTGAAGCTGAGATTTTCATAACAGGCTGGTGCCTTGTGAGGGTCACCCACAGGTAGAAAACTGGATGGTTCACCTGTGCCAGGCATGACTAGTGAGTTGTAAGTGGTGCACTTACCTACACTATGTGTTTACCTACTTGAACCTCTCTAGAGGTTGTAGTCAGGGTGTGCTAAGCCCTTTGGTCTACGACCAATAAGTTCAGTAGAACTTAAGTATGTTAAGCTTTGTTTATATGTACCTAAGGTACTTGATGTGATCTTTCAAATGATATTCTCAAAGATTACAATTGGTAAAACAAACAGCAAGCTCAAATCCTAACCGCTGCACACCAATGTGAGAAGTTTGCCTGGTATATGATGATCACTATTCTAGTGAGCACCTTGCACCAGTCCAAACGACCCTTATGGTGATTGGTTGTAAGTCAACCTTATAGACCAGCTATCCTAGGGGTAGCATGGACAAAAGCAGTCTTAGGCTAAACTCAACAGGGCATGTGAAGCCAGATGTTTTACCATATGCAATCCTTTTTAATACCAAATGAAAGGACACCACACAAGTTATATATTACAAAATATATGTATTTATTTCTAGAATAATCCCCTATACTCTTTATGAGCACAGAAGCACAAGCGTTAAACAAAGAACACAGTATAACATACAATAAGCTGCACAATTATGGATAGGCTGGTTGGCCACTCAAGCCATATATTAAGAAAGTGGTATAAGTACCACGTCATGAATATTGAACAGGCCTAGGGCCTTGGGAATCGCTGGGCCTACACTGGACTAACGAAGGTTAGGACATAGGAGGCCCACAGGATGCGGGTGCAGTGTCTATAGGCAACCGCGTTTACCATACAAGTCAATGGTGCGTAAAAATCATAAAGTTATAAGTTTAGGAGACTTCCGACTGGACTAGAACTTAGCCACTTGAAACTAGGACACTAGGGATGTAAATCACTACAAGGGCATCGGAGTACCCTCGTTACCTCACCCACAGGAAGCGGGTGCATAGGTGCCAAAGTGCGTCGGGTTTCTTCGTGAAGTTCTATGGAGCCTGGAGGAAAAGATGCTGCAGGCGGCCAGGAGAGAAGAGTCCGGTTGGATCCAAGGGTGGATCGAAGATGTAGAGTGCCTGAAAGCAGAGGGGACAGAGTCTGGGTCACTAGCCAGTGACCAGGATGGAACCAGGACGGAACCAGGCAATGTTGGGTTGCGATCAGGAGCTGTCAAATAGTTTGTCTCCGCTGCCACGTGGACCAGGAAGGATCGAGGATGACCAGCTGGTGAACAGGAGCTGTCCCATGAAGGCTCTTGCTGTCGGCGGTGTCGGTTCTCGAATCGGAGTCACCAAGCCTTGGCAAATGCAAACCACGCAGGACTCGAAGATGTCTTCTTGATCGGACCGGGAAGGTCAGATCGGTGGCTCCTTTTCAGGGGAGCTGGGGCCAGTCTGGAGCAACCAGACCAGCAGTGTAGTTTTGATGGATCGTTGTCACAGAGGCCACAAGCCAACGGGCAAGTGACCGGACAAAGCGTCAATCTGGAAAAGTGCAAAAGGGCCCCACGCAGCACTCGGTGAGTGTGGAGAGGTGATCTTTGGAGCACAGGCTGCTCGGGGCTGGAGCTTCTCAAAACCCAAAGCACAGTGTCAAGGGAGCCTCAGGAGCTGCACAGGAAGCACTTCGTCAACTTTTCAAGATGGCCGGTCCCATATCTCACGTCGCCTCCAGGGGTCTAAGCTTTGCTAGGACTGTGGATCGGGCTGTTGGAAGTCTGGGAGTCCAGGTCTTGTCAGTCTCTGTCATTTGAGCTCCGGCTGGAGGAACGGCAAAGAAAGTCTCGATGCGCTGATGGTGCCTGCTTGCACAGGGTGGCCACTCCTTGACCACAAGGGAGATTCTTCATTCTTCTACGTTGAGTAGGATGTCGAAGGGTCCAGAGTTTTGTTTCAAAGTTTCAGTCAGGATGATCTAGTTGGCATTGGCACAGCTCCTACCTTTATTCCAAATCAAGGGGCTGGATCACCTGCTAGGTCCCTCCTATGGGTGGGACCCAGGAAGGGGGTGGTTACACCCCTTTCCCTTTGTCCAGTTTCGCGCCAGAGCTGGGGCTGGAGAGCCCAGCACCGGTTTGAACTGGACTTTGCATGGGACACATTGTGTGCCCGAGGCAGTGTCTAGTTTCATTCAGCCCTCCCTGCCCCAATCCACTATCTCCTGTCTGGGGTGGTGTAACACCTTCCTGTGATAGGATACCATTTGTCCAGGCCTCCCCTGCTTGAGTTTAGGTCAGCAGCAGGAGGCCAGACTTGTGTCTGTGGCAGAAGCATCCATTTTGTGATGCTGAGGCTCTGGTTAGATTTAACCGTGTTTAAGCAAAGTAACATGTCTTCTCCCTCTAGAAGGGTGGAATGCTATTCCAAATCGTATGACACCTTACACGACATGTTTTGATAAAGCCAAACCAAAGTTAACAAGTAACCGCGAGGATTATAATGCACTTAAGTGTATAGGGTATGGCAATATCCCAGAACAGCTAAGGGACTTGGTTCCGAAAGCTGCAGACAGGCTCAGCTCATGCTAGAGCACCATCTCACATAAAACCAAGCACTCTGCCTCCAGGATTGTTAAGGCCTGCCATAGGAGTGACTTGTAGGTATATATGTGTCCAGATATAGGTTTAGATATAGGTATACTATATCTAAGCAAGGGGTGATTGCACCACCTTGCCCCAGCTGAGTGATCAGCCCATTGTGTCAGTTTGGATAGCCAGCCAGGGGTGGCAAAAGATATGCTGCAGCCCCTGGTAGGTCCTGGATGCACCTATGCCCTGGGTACCTATAGTACACTGTACAGGGGCTGATAAGGTGACCCAATACCCAATTGGTAATGTACCTAAAGTACATGGTTGTGAATTTAGAGAGAGAACAGCAGGCTGTGCGTCTGATTAGCAGGCCCACAGCCACATTAAGTCGAAAACCAGTAAAGCAAAAAGCAAAAATTGGGGTGACCATAGGAAAGCAGACCCTACTCTCCTACAGTACCCTTCCTGTGGGCGAATTTACAGCTAAGTGGCACTCTAATTCCCCAAGTCTAAGTAGTTGCCCTGGTTCCAATGCTCTGGTGGAGTCTGTAGTCCATGTGTTGTTTGCTTGTCCTGCTTATACGCAGCCCAGGGACAGGTGTCTCAAACCGGTCTGTTGTCATCTGGGCACACAGAACCACCGGGATGCACTTTGTATACTGAAGTTGGATGCCAGGCCCCTCTTCGTCTGTGCTATGTCTAAGTTTCTAAGCCACATTTGGGGTGTTAGAAGGAAGGCACTTATGAGAGCATCTTAGTGATGGCAGGCTGACCCTTAGTTTGAGTTGCTTTTTGGGTCCCAGTGACTAAACTTAGGTTGCCCCCACTTGTACGCAACGTTGCACAGGCACTATATTGTAGATTTATCACTTCGCTTAACTGCTAGGGGAGGACCCTAGGTAAAACCTGTGACATCCTGCGCTGTATGCTTTATTACCTTCTATTAGGTTCCATATTTCACACTTGTTTTTATTCATTGAATCTTTTTTTTAAATGCATGAAAGATTTTAGGATGTACAATTTTAAACTAGCCGCTGCCGAACAGATAAGGTATACACTTGCTGGTTGCTACAGGGGTGTGGTCTCAATTAAAATGTTGCTAGTAGTTTACCCGAGCACCCTATACAATTGTGATCATGCTGGTTTAACATGGCTTAGCCATGTAAGTAATTTGCCGCCAAACAGCAATCTTGAGATACAATTTTTGCATGCCTATAGTGTGTTGCCTTGTCTGAACTTCTAGTTTTTTACATTTTTGACTGTGTTTTATTATGCATGTCTTGTGTGGCTTTTATGACTTGATCAGTCGAAATAAAGCTTAATGATGATGATAAAGAGATATATATATATATATATCAAATGCTCCAAAACACCAGCCAGTTGCACTCGTGAGCGGGTGCACGCCAAAACGGGGGTGTGCCCGTTGTATTTATCACAGCTACAAACGATTGACGAAGCCCTCTGGCGAAACGCGTCGTATGCTGTAAGTTCCCTCATTAAATCTATGTGGAACTACCCCCTGAGTGTGCTGCTTTCTTTACGAATTAAGGATTCGTGGATCGTTTGTAGCTGTGATATATATATATATATATATATATATATATATATATATATATATAATCTTTTAAATTAATTAACAATACATAAAAAAATAATTACATATAACAAAAACGTACAAATATTATATAAAATAAAATAAATAAATGTACAAAAAATTATTATTTTAAACTAGAAAATATTTACAAACAAAAAAGTAATTAAAACATAAATGGATTTATCTTATTTCCTACCCTATAACACCACACCAATAACAGAACACTTCAACATTTTTAATTACATATATTTACATAATTAACATAATTATTACTAAACTAAAAATTATTAATAATAAAATAACTAATAAACATTAATTGACCACACACACGTTTCTCCCCCAGCTACTCTTGCTTGCATGTGGGCTGGTGGGAGGAACACGAGCTCAGGACCACACACCGCCGCTGGCTACCCTATATTGCGCATTACTGGCGCTTTATAGATGGTGTCTGTATTATCTGGAAGGGATCAGCGGAGGAGGCGGAAATGTTTGTTAAAGAAGTTAATGTGAATGCTTTCAATCTCAAATTCACCTCTACCATCACGACAGATTCAGCAGAATTTTTAGATGTAAACATATTCATCAAAAATAACCGAATTGAAACTTCCTTGCACAGAAAGGCCACTGCAGGCAATTCAATTTTGCATGCTCATAGTTCTCATCCTGCCCATACAATCCGGAACATCCCCTACGGGGAGTTCATTCGCATCTGCAGAATATGTAGCGATAATGACTCTCTTGAGAAATGTCTAAATGAATCCAAACAACGTTTCATCCACAGGGGCTATTCTGATTCTATCCTCGACAAGGCTCTACATAAAGCATGTACATTTGAGCGGAAAACATTACTCATGCCTAAGACTCCTAACATCTCTACCACTGAGTGCAATGTACGCCTGATCACCAATTACAGCACTCAGGAGCATAAAATCAGGCGTATCATTTCTTCTGAATGGCCCATAATCCTTACGGATGTCATTCTCGGGCCTATGATTCCTAGCATCCCTAATATCACATTCAGAAGGGCTCCTAGTATGCGAGACGCTCTTGATAGACCTATGGCTGAAGACCCACCTAAAAAGAGCCTGATAACTAAAACTGGGTTCTTCAGATGTACATCATGTCGAGCCTGTACCTTTGCCAAAAATAGTACGCATTATGTCACTGCATTCTGCTCCACACCTGTTCCTATTCGAGAATACCTTGCATGCAGATCTGAATATGTCGTATACAAACTCAAATGCACCTGCAACCTGGAGTACATCGGAAGTACCAAACTTCCGGTGCACCAACGGATTTTGCAGCATATCCGTGCAATTGTCAACAGCGACAACAACTATCCCGTCGCTAGACACTTTCGAGCTGTACATGATAAGAAATTGAGGGATCTCGAATACACAGTTCTATGCTCGGTACCTCAACCCGGACGGGGAGGTGACAGAATGAAACTTCTTCGGCAGAAAGAATCTCATTTGATTCTTGCTTTAGATACTAAGGCACCTAATGGTTTGAACCTTACAGAAGATTTGAGCAATTTCTTATGAACTGTGTCGCGATTATTGATGACTTTATTTTCCATAATTTTTTCTGATGTGACGTAGATTATCACTGATTAGTTGGCCGGCTGGTCAGCCTTTACATGTACATACTTTGGTTTGGTGTTCTTCTCTATGAAACTGAACTGTGCTTATTTTGTTAGATATGACACCAATCTGCAGAGTTTTTTGGCATCTGAATATTTTTTGTTCTGTCTGGTATACTTCTCTCAGCTGTGGCTTTACAAATTCTCTTTTCCTTTTTTTCTTCACTTTATTATCACTTTTCTCTTGCTTTCTCTGATTGCTCTTCTTTGTTCTAACTTGGTTTGCTTTTTTGAGAGACTCAATATTATACATCTAGTATGCTGAGGTTCAATTCACATGATTACTCACTTTTTTTATATGCAATGCTTGAAATTTTTTACTTTTTACTCTTTGCACAGGGCATTTATTTAGCTGCATCACATAAGCTAGGTTTTGGCAATGTTACTTTGGCACTATGTCATCAGTTTCTTTTTCCATGTTCATTTGAACAGCATTGCTTCAGGTGGTTAATGTCCGGCACTTGCCGTCACTATGTTTGTAAATAACCCCCTGTGTTTCAAACGTCCACTTGTGTCGCTCAAAGCAGCTATACCCTTTGTATACAGTATTTTATTTCGAGCCTATGTACATATCTACTTATTACTATTTTTTCGAGTAGTATGTAAATTTCTGTGACCGTGTATACTCAGCATTTGTTTCACATGTTTCTTGATACATTGTTTCTTCACTTTGTTATTTTGTAGTCCATCTATTATGTTTATTATTCAGAGAAGGCGTGTGTCATTGGTTGCTTTCATTTTGCCCTTTGTTTATGTTTATTATTTATGCACTTCCCTGTTTCTGGCGCGCTGTGTGAACAAGCTCTCTTGCAGAGTGAAACGCGTCATCCCTTCATTAAACGTCTTCCCTGTTCTCCATTGTTGGATGTGTTTTTTCCTGAGGCTACGTTGGATTGCTGGGCGCGAGGTGTTTGAGGTCCTGACCTTTGGCTCCGTTACTATCACGGAACCTGGACTGTTTTTCATATATATATATATATATATATATATATATATATATATATATATATATCGCGCAAACATCCCTCCAAGAAGAACGCAGAAAGCCAAGGGGAATACAGGTCAGGTAGGCTCGTTTTATTCTTGCTACAGCAATGGCGGCGAATGCATTTCGGCAACTCTCGCCTTCCTCAGCGCCCAGCATTGCAGCATGTCCTTATCCACGAATGTTCCTTCCCGTTTAAAATTGCTCCAGCACATAACGCTCCTCCCCCTCAAGCGATCGACTCATCCTGTCGGTGTCCGTTGTGATGTAGGACTTCAACTCCCACAAGGCACTGTGTCGGCCCAGCAGGGTGGATGGCGTGGGGAAGTGAGGCAGACTGTGGGTCTCGCTGGTAACAGGTAGGCAGTGAATGGTTGCATGCCTTAGGGAGCAAGAAAGTCCACGGCCCCTGTCCTGTGTCCCCTTACAACCTCCGCTACCAGTGTACCAAGGACAATTAATTGGGTCCGGGCAGTCAATGCGGACTGTAACGTCCCTCGAAGTGAAATACTTCGTTTGTCCCAACAAAAACATCCAGGTCCTCTGGCGGCTTCAGGAGAATATCGATCCCTCGATACAGTTCAAAGCTGCACGCAGCTGGTTGCCAGTTTTTTCTCCGAAGCTCTTTGGTGCAGTGGGGCTTTCTGTACTGTGTCACTGGCAGGCACTATATATATATATATTATCTTTTAAATTAATTAACAATACATAAAAAAATAATTACATATAACAAAAACGTACAAATATTATATAAAATAAAATAAATAAATGTACAAAAAATTATTATTTTAAACTAGAAAATATTTACAAACAAAAAAGTAATTAAAACATAAATGGATTTATCTTATTTCCTACCCTATAACACCACACCAATAACAGAACACTTCAACATTTTTAATTACATATATTTACATAATTAACATAATTATTACTAAACTAAACTAAAAATTATTAATAATAAAATAACTAATAAACATTAATTGACCACACACACTTTAAACATACAATATCCACAACACACACCTAAATTAAACTATAAAATAATAAAACACAATTAAAACTTATTTTAAAAATTAAAAACTGTTACTATTACCTAATATTTAAACAATTAAACTCTATTTTATACCCACCCTATACCTTTTTTTTTTAAAAGTAAAAATAAACCACAAAAATAAACAATTACCCAAAATAAATTACTCATAATTAACATTCATTAAAAACTATATATTAATTAAACACAAATTACTTCTCACCCATTACTCCTATTAACACCACAGCACACACCTAAAATTAATTACACAATTTTCTTAATTATTTACTAATTAATTAACAACCAATTATGAATTAATTATTAATAAATTACTTCACACACTTAGCACTATAGCATCTCAAAATTATTCAATACATAATTAAATTACTTCCCACCCTATTTTCCTATAAACCGACAACCCGCAACACACCTCAAAATGCAATTACTTCCCACCCGCTACGAAACCAAAAGCACAAAATTCAAATAATTTGTTTTAATAACTAAGAAAAATGTAACACAAATATTAAAAATACAAACAATTCTTATACAAAAAAAGTACATCACATACATATAAGATATATACTCAAATACATAACAATAATAAAAACCTTAATTTTTTACAACTATATTTTTTCAAATGGTAATAGACACTTCAATATTTTTCAAATCAATATAACTTACCTTAAGTTGATATTCTTCACCACGATATTCTTGCTGTCGACATTTTTAGCCCACGATATTAATGACTCAATATTTGTGCAAATCGATATTTTGTACTCCACAGGCTATATAGAAACGGCAAGTTCCAAAAAGTAAAATACTTAAAAGAAACCATCAGGTTAAGTCAGTTCGTAATTTATGTTATGTTATGTTATGTTGACAACTTCTAAAGCGCACAAATACCCTTAGGTGTCTCGGCGCTATGGACTGGAAGGATAAGCAGAGAGCTGGTGGCCGCTTATTGCTTAAAGAGCCTAGTTTTTACTTGTTTCCTGAATGATAGCAGGGTGGGACTGGCCTTCATCTGCAGGGGGAGCGAATTCCACAGTTTAGATGTGGCCACTATGTATCTTTTATCACACCAATTGGCTTTCTTGGTTCTATGGACAATCAGCAGGTTGGCGTCTGCTGAGCACAGGGATCTGCTGGGCATGTACACCAAAAAGCTTTCTTCAGGTATTTATAGGCAATACATAGCGCCTTACATTTTGTTCTGCTTTTTATGGGCAGCCAATGGAGCTGTTGCACCACATTGGAAATTGGCTTAAACTTCAGGGTACCTGCAAATATCCTGGTGGCTACTTTCTGTACCAATTGCAGCCTACCCAGAACCTTTTCTTGGGCATTGATTAGAAGGCCATTGCAATAGTCAACCTTAGACATAACCAGAGCACTGATAAGTGTTCTCCCGGTGCTGACTGGGACAAAAGGTAACAATTTCTTTATCATCCTTAAAACATAAATGGATGAGGAGACCACTGCATTGGCGTGATGTAAAAAGGGAAGAGGTGTGGCGCCGCGGCCAGGGCGACTGACTCCGGAGTCAGGGGATCACGGTTCGATCCTCGGCACCGGCGGCAGATTAGCCCAGCACCATGTGACTCTGGGCAATAGCTCGCTTAATCTTCCCAACGGCCCCAGCGCCTAGAGACCCTTACGGGTGATTGTGCGCTTTACAAATGTGGATTATTATTATTAAAGGATAAACTATCATCAAATATGACACCCAAGTTTCTGGCCTTCTTGACAGGGATATGGAGTGATCCCAGCTCCGCTGGCCACCAGGTAGGAGACCTTCCTGGGGCAAGGTTACCAAAGACCATTACTTCAGTCTTGTCTGAGTTTAATTTAAGGCAATGATTTGACATCCATAAACTAATGGCCAACATGCCATTATGCAAACTTGCCGTGACTGCCTCTCCGTCTTTATGCACCGCAAGCAACAGTTGGGTATCATCCTAATATGAAGTGAGACCCATCCCTAAAAGATTTAATTACTTGTGCTAAGTCCATCACGTACACGTTGAAGAGAGTTGGACTTAGCGAAGATCCTTGCGTAACTCCACAAGGGAGAGAAAATACTGGTGAATTGAAGTCACCCAGACTAACTGACTGGGTCTGATTGGACAAAAAAGAGGACAGAAGGGCTTTGGCCTTGTGCCCGATGCCTTTGGCTGAGACACAGTTGATCAGTGTAACATGATCAACCGTGTCAAAAGCTGCCGGTAGATCCAGAAGCACCAGAACTGCGGTACCTCCTCTATCAAGAACCATCCTAATTTCATCTGACGCTTTAATGAGTGCGGTCTCCGTGCCATGGCCTTTCCTGAAGCCAAATTGTGTGTCATCTAGCAGCTTATTCTCTACAATAAACTGTGCAAGCTGGGTATTCATAATCTTTTCAATGGTTTTCACTGGAAATGGGAGACGCGCGATTAGCCTGTAATTTTTGGTCTCTCCTGGGTCAAGATTGTTTTTTTTAACAATGGTTAAATGATGGCCTTTTTCCATAGGGAAGGGTAGGTGCCTGAGCAGAACATAAAATTGCAGATGGTCGCTAGGTTAGCACATATTAGGTCAGGGATCAGTTTCAAGACTGAAGGGGGGCATAGGTCAGACAGGGAGCCTGATTTTACTGTGTTAGCCAGATCAGAGATCTGTTCCCCGGAGACTGTCTCCGTGGTTCTCTGGGCACTTAGAGTGAGACTGTTTTCTATGGTACTAGTCTACTGAATGCATTTTGGAGCCATTATGTATAATTTGTAGAGGCCAGTTCGGGGTCTGGCACAACTTCAGGTTGGGTGTTCATTAGATGTTGTTGAAGACAGGCTTGATCTATGCCACTCCAGGCCATAAACTGTTTAGAGGGGATTGAACTGGTGTGCATAGAAGTGGGCTGCAGTATCCTGATATCAAATAATATCGCACAGTGATCAGACCATGTTAGAGAGAGAATCTCCCTTATTGAATTTGCTCATTGTCGAGAACAGACCGTCCAGTGTATGCCCTGCCGAGTGAGTAGGAATAATTAATGATGGGTTCCGAGATGAGGGCTATCGATTCCCTATCTTTGTGGGCTTCCAGATGAAATTTAAAGTCCCCCAGAATAGTGAATTTGGATTCACCCGTCACAGGTTCCAGTAGGCTACCTATTGCTGATAGAAAATCTCCCCTGGGGCCCGGTGGACGGTATAAGGGGGTCCCCTTAAAGGACTTGTGTTTAGCGAGCTGTATATTAAAAGTAAATGCCTCACAAACCGCAGAGGTAATCATCTCTATCTTGACTAAAAGATCATCTCGGTAGATGAGTACCAAGCCTCCTCCTCTCTTCAGTGCTCTATTGCATCTGTATGCAGAGAAGCTGTCAGGGGTAGCGATACAGAAATCTCGGCCAGCTAAAGGCTCAGCCCATGTTTCCTTAATAAATAGGAGATCCAAGTCATATTTATCTAAGAGTTCCGCTATCTCGTATTTATGTTTAGGGAGGGAGCGTGCGTTAATCAGGGCAGAGTAAATCTTATCCTTCTTCATGAAGCCTTCTGGATGTGTATTATTAGATACAGGGTCACACTGATTGGTTTGTACCCGCAGGTCGGGCATAGAGCTGTGACCCATTTAAAGAGGGTCTCCAGGTTAAAGTGAGTGCAAACTTGCTTACAGTAATTTCCATCACTATAGATGGCCTTGAGTTGCTTACTGGAGCATGACATTGCCCCTCTCTGTACTTCTGACCAACCAGGACTGGAATCCTGGCCCTCGGCCCGGTCCACGCAAGGACGGGCACAGATGGGCTCACCTTTGGCGTGCCACCTGCGCGGCTGCTGCGCGCGCCCACTGCGCGACGGTGCCCTAGTGGCTCTTTATAGTGGAGGAGACGGGAGAGCCCGGCCGATCTGGTAGGGCCTAAAAACTAGAGCACCCACCTCTCTAGGTTAAGCTACAGGAAGTGGAGAGCACGAACAGAAAATTATCTCTGCCTACTCTCCCTCCCTTCATTCAGCCCCTCAGAGCTGCGGTATACCGAGGAGAGAGCTAGGAAAAGTGCTAGGTGCGTAGCAAATGTAAAAAAGTTTAAGACAGGTAAAAACTGTTAAAAGTAAAAATCATGCAGGTAAAAAAAGGCGGATGGCAGCACAATATATTTAAATGCTTAAAATCAGTACGTCAGGAAATATAAAGTTAAGACAATATAGCCCGCAGCCAACAGCGCTAGCCTTCCAATTTATCCAATTTAAGGAGACCAAGGGCATATCAACCTCTGAGTTGGCACCGTAATACGCGCCAATGTGAAGCAGGCACGTCTCCGGTACCCTCACAGAATTAGTAAGCTTACTACTTTTTGAAATTGTCATTCCTGTATAGACTGTGGTGTTTTACATGCAGATTAATTACGAGCCACTCCCTTACTTGAATGGGGGAATTGATGGCTTCATCATCATTCATATAATTTTTAGCGTCCGCCCTGAAGAAGTCTAATGTATGGGACGACGTTTGAATAAAAAGAAGATTGGAAAATGTATCTCTGAAATTGAATCATACTTTTTTGATTGTCTAATGTTTAAGTATTGATTGTGCAACAGTTAGTTTCTGTTTAGATTTGTATAGTCCTGTTGGTAGCGCACTTTGGCAGTGGGTGCTTGAATAGTGTGCACATTGACATATATATGGCTATTGCCTCTATCATAAGGATTTTGGGGATAACGGGATAGGTGCAATTTGCAGTAGGGGTTCCTACTGTTGCACTCTGGAATGGGAATAATCATTTTTACCCCTCTGCTATCTAACACTTTCCCTACTATTGCACTCACTGGAGTGGGAATACATTTATTTACCCCTCCGCTATCCAACACTTATCCTACTGTTGCATTCGGTAGAGTGGGAATATTAATTTTTACCCCTCTGCTATCCAACCTTTTCCCTACTGTTGCACTCTCTAGAGTGGGAATAGTAATTTTTGCCCCTCCGCTATCCACCGCTTTCCCTACTGTTGCTCTCACTGAAGTGTGAATAGTAGTTGTTACCCCTCCGCTTCCCAACACTTTCCCTACTGTTGCACTCACTGGAGTAGGAATAGTAATTTTTACCCTTCCGCTATCCAGCACGTCCTCTACTGTTGCACTCACTGGAGTGGGAATAGTAATGTTTACCTCTCAGCTGTCCAACACTTATCCTTCTGTTGCACTCAGTGGAGTGGGAATAGTAATTTTTACACCCCGCTATCCAACACTTTCATACTGTTGCTCTTACTGGAGTGGGAATAGTCATTTTTGCCTCTTGTCTATCCAAATATTTACCTAATGTTGCACTCACTGGAGTGGGAATAGTATTTTTACCTCTAAGCTATCCAACATTTCCCCTACTGTTGCACTATTTGGAGTGTGAATAGTCATTTTTACCCCTCCGCTATCCAACACTTTCCCTACTCTTGCTCTCACTGGAGTGGAAATAGTATTATTTTTTACCTCTAAGCTATCCAACATTTCTCCTACTGTTGCACTATTTGGAGTGCGAATAGTAATTTTTAACCCTCCGCTATTCAACACTTTCCCTACTGTTGCACTCACTGGAGTTGGTATAGTAAATGTAATTATGTTGCTATCCAACACTTTTCCTACTGTTGCACTGATTGTATTGTAATACTTTGTAAAAATGTATATTAAATGTAATTTATTTTGCTAATATTAATATTAATATTTAATATATGTAATATTTTGCTATCCAACACTTTTCCCACTGTTGCACTGATTGTATTGTAATACTTTGTAAAAATTTATTTTACATTAAATTTATTTTGCCAACATTAATATTAATATTTAATATATGTAATATATTATTTTATTTTATATGCATATTTAAACCAATATTTTCACTTTTATATTTGTTTACATCTATATTTTTGATTAGATATTTTTGTACCTACCTGTGTAGGTATGGGAGTCTATATTTTTGTAGTCTATATATTTGCTCCGATATTTTGAACATCGATATTTTCAACATCGATATTCTATCAGTGCACCGTCTTGGACTTGGAGAGGGAACTAGAGGCTAAACCCTCTCCACCTGTGTTTACGCAGCGCATGGCGGATTACCTATAGGAGACTGTGCAATGGTGATTACTCCTATGAACTGTGAACTACACAACCACATGGCATTGCTGAATGGCGCTTGTGGCTGCTTCTCAGGAGCCGCCAACTGGCAAAATGGAGCACTCTGTGGATTGCCTAATGATGCTCCCTGAAGCTGGTTTCGCCAGTATGTGTACTAAATTTTTTATGTGTACTAAATTGTGCTGTGGCGGAGAAGACAACAGTTGGAGGACGGATGGCTGAGTTGGAGCAAAACCACCCCCTGCAAACGTCTTCCTCGTGGTCGAGTTAGCTGTGCATGTTTGCAATGTTGTGGAATGCTTGCAATTTGTTTGCTGGTTTTGGATAGGTGGCCGTTGTCATACTGCAGGGTGTTGGGGAGTTGGGAATGTTTGACTCTGCTAGCACAGGGCACAATTCTACACACTGGACTCAGTACCCGATGGGTAGCATGAATGTAATGCCGGAGGGAGGACCCAAAAAGACCGGTCATAATGCAAGGACATGCAGCCCAGAAGCCCCTACACCTTAGTTAGCTGGAACGTGAGGGGTATGCGGTCTTCTGCGAAGTGGCACCAAATCCTCTCATATCTCTGGTGTAGGGTGTGGACAGCATAGCCCTCCTACAGGAGACACGCCTTATTGGTGGGGTGGTGGGCACTCTAAGATGGAGATGGAGGTGTGTATTCGCCACAACCTTTTCCTCGTACGCTTGTGGTACTTTGATCTGGGTCAGTCGGGGTCATCCTTGGACATAATGTCCGATTATAATGACAGGGTGGAGAGAAATGTGTTCCTTATGGGGCGCATCAATGGGGTTGAGCTGGTGCTGGGTAGCATGTATGCACAGAATATTCACCAAATACCTTTTTATGACTTGCTGACCCCGCTTTTTGCACTCACACCAGAAATACCAACAGTCCTGGTGGGGGACTATAGAACTGCTGATCCGAGCCTGGACGGTTCACTCCAGCCCTGCCGGAATCTTCGACGGGGAGACTTGCAGCGGACCTTCGGGGTGGTGCGCCCAATGGGGTTTTCTAGATGCATGGTGAGAGAGACATGTGCACCTGGAGGAATACACTTATTATTCAATGGTTCAGGACCTGCATATCCACCTTGATGGTTGTCTATACAGCCCAGTTGTTCACAGGGCTGTTATCAGGGTTAAACATTTAGTGTGCACACTTTCCACAACACAGTGCACTTTAGTCTGACATAGGGGAGATGCATTTCGGCAATACCAACATAGAAGCTGACAGCCTCGTCCTTAATGGAGTCCACCTTCTGAGAACCTATAGTGACTACCAAAGGGGAGTATTTTATTAAAAATGCAGGCTCCACAGGGAATTTAGCCACTGAATTGGAGGCGTTCAAGGTAGTGGGCCAGGGTTTTTGAATAGGCAAATCAGTCAGGCTGCGTAGGCTGCTCAATGATTTGCTTGCGGCCCTGGAAAATGGGTTAGCAAATGTTGAGCGTTCCCTGCCTATGGACCCGGTAGTTCACCTCAGATTGATGGAGTGGAGGGAAGAGATCATGCTGGTTAACGAACAGTTGCACTCCCTCCACTGGAGAGAACACCAAGCTAGTTTGCATGAAATTGGAGGGGGATGGGTAGGGTGCTGGCATGGCTGATATGCAGGGACCAGCGCGGCCATCTTGTGTACTTACAGACTGACATACTGCACGTGTTTATGACCTACTATAAGGATTTATATGGAGCACAACTGGAGCCCTCAGCAGCGGTGCTACATGTGCTCCTGGGCAGAGTGCAGCTTGTGCATCTAGGCGGGGATGATCAGGAGGAACCTGGGGGTCTCACCTTGGAGGAAAGATCAGGGTCACCATTACAGATCTGGCAAGGGGCAATACCCCGGGCACGGACGTCCTCGATGCTGAGTTCTACCAAACATACATGCTTGCGGTACTTTGATCTGGGTCAGGCTGGGGTCACCCTTGGACATAATGTCCGATCACACTGACAGGGTGGGGAGATATGTGTTCCTTATAGGGCGCCTCAATGGGGTTGAGCTGGTGATGGGTAGCATGTATGCCCCGAGCATTCACCAAATACCTTTTTATGACTTGCTGATCCCGCTTTTGGCACTCACACCAGACATACCAACACTCCTGGTGGGGGACTATAATAAGATTGCCGTTCCGAGCCTGTACCGGTCCACTTCAGCCTCCTGGACTCTCCGACGGGGAGACTTACAGCGGATTTACAGGGTGGTGCGCCCACTGGGGTTTTCTAGACGCATGGTGAGAGAGACATGTGCACCTGAAGGAATACACTTATTATTCAATGGTTCAGGACCTGCATATCCACCTAGATTTTTTGCTATACAGTCCAGTTGTTCACAGGGCTGTCATCAGGGTTGAACATTTGGCGCGCACACTTTCTGACCACAGCCTAGTACGCCTTAGTCTGAAATAGGGGAGATGCATTTTGGCAATACCAACATGGAAGCTGACAGCCTCGTCCTTATTGGAGCCCACCTTCCAAGAACCTATAGCGACTACCATATGGGAGTATTTTATTAGAAATGCAGTCTCCACACGGATTTTAGCCACTGAATTGGAGGCGTTCAAGGTGGTGGGCCAGGGTTTTTACATAGGCCAATCGCTCAAGCTGCACAGGCTGGTCAATGATGGCTTACAGCCCTGGAAAATGAGTTAGTAAATGTTGAGCGTTCCCTGCCTACGGACCCGGTAGTTCGCCTTAGATTGCTGGAGCGAGGGGAAGAGATCATGCAGGTCAACGAAAGGATGCACTCCCTCGTCTCGAGAGAATACCAGGATAGTTTGCATGCGATGGAAGGGGTGTGGGTAGGCTGCTGGCCTGGCTGATATGCAGGGACCAGGGCGGCCAAACCACAACCCAAATAAAACACAGTCAGGGCCATCTTGTGTACTCACAGACTGACATACTGCACATGTTTATCACCTACTAAAAGGATTTATATGGAGCACAACCGGAGCCCTCAGCAGTGGTTTGTGGGCAGAGCGCAGCTCACGCATCTATGCGGGGACAATCAGGAGGCACTTGGCGGCCCCATCCTGGAGGAAAAGATCAGGTTCACCATTACCGAAACTGGCAGGGGGCAAGTCCCCGGGCACGGACGGCCTCGCTGATGAGTTCTATCAAAGTACACAGGGGATCTAACACTGTGGATTGCGGCCCTATAAACTCACTTGTTGAAGGAGGGCACTTGCCGACCACTGCACAGGAGGCCCTCATTGTCTCAGTGCCCAAGCAAGCAGAGATCATAATGAGGTATATAGACCTCTATCGATATTAAACATGGACTACAAGATACTGAGTAAAGTTTTGGCGGGGAGGTTGAATGGCCACCTTTCTGCCCTGGTTCACTCGAACCAAAATGGCTTCATCCGTCAACGTAATACCTCATACCATATCCGACGACTGTTTTGCCTCATGGCTGAGACGCCTGAAGAATAGACCTGGTGAGCCTGGCCTTTTATGCGGACTTTCGCAAGGCCTTAGACACCCTGGGATGTACCTACCTACAGAACGTAATGCAGAGGATGAACTTGGAACACCCAATGGGGCCAGTATTTTGCCCTCCTCTACGTGGATGTAGGAGCCAGAGGGAAAGTGTGGGGTGGCATTTCCAAATCCTACAGTGTATTTCAGGGAACGCAGAAGGGCTGCCCTGCCTCACTCATGCTCTTTGCCCTGGAGGTGGAACCCTTTGCCAGCATAATGAGAACAGAGGGGATCCCTGGGGGCTACCAGGGCAAGCTGATGTACATATGGCGTCCCTATATGCAGACAACATGCTGGTTTATTTGCGATGCCATGACCTGGGCCTACCGTGGTGTATGTCCATACTGGAGGACCTGGTTACCACCTTAGGCCTTACAACTAACTGTGAGAAGACGTATGTCTATCCCTTGTTCCTGGTTGGGCACGCCTCCTGCCGTCTTGGACCAACATATTCAGTGGGCACCAACCCAGCTGAAATATTTGGGGGTGCGTCTGATGAAGACACATGGGAGGCTAACCTGGGGGGCTTCACTGGGGGCAGCATCAAATTGTGGCACTCCCTGAGGCTCCCTAATATGGCCAAGGCTGCCCAATTTGGGTTAAGAATATATTTCGGGGGCATAAAGCTACGTCAAGGAAAGCCACTAAACTTAACAAGCCCACAGTAAGGCCTCATATTTTCTTGCTAATTAGTTCCGGCTTGCAACCTTATCTTGATTTGGTTCACAATGCTTACTAACGTGACCTTTCATTTAGATTCAGCTCCCTCCAAAAGTGGGGTAGAGCCCGTCCGGCTATGATTAGCAAGTTGTGCGAGAACTCGAGGATGAAGCATGGCACACCATTTTGTGGGTGAGAGTAATTTTTATAAAACCTACTTTCTCCTAGATTTTGTGTTGAGAATAGGACAGGGATTTCTTTCAATAACTTATGTGTGACATCCCTATTTGTGTAATGGAAGGTTCTAGTTCACCTACATCGGAGTCTGATATTCGAAATAGGTTTGCCTTTTTATCATATTCATCCTGCCATCAGACTATACCAGTGCTCATATTAGAATCCCCAAGCCACCCACCTCTCCCAGTACCCCATTAGCAAATGTATATGTGCAGGGGCAATGCATAAGCCCTTACCTGTGCCTCATGCCTAAGACCTGTAAATAGAAATCCACAATTAAAGATAAAGTGGTTATGATGTAAAATACATTCATTTTTTATAAAAGCATCTCTCTTTGTTGATAAAAATCTATCAAGTGATAATAGAAGAAGAAATATATTAATGCTTTCAGTTTCTCCATGGTTTCATATTAATTTAAAAAGAGGTCATGTCTTAACAGGTATGCAGTTTGATTGATAGAGCAGTTCTTCCAACCTGTGTAACACATCTGTAGTGTCAATGATATAAGAAGGTAACAGATTTCTATAAGGGGACAAAACTCTATTCATCTAGATCAATGGTCATCAACAGACACCCTACACTGAACACTATAAGGCTACCTAAACAGCTATGCATTGATTTGTGCATTTAGGTAAGGGATATAGTGTAGGATCTACTAGAAACTAATTTTTCAAACATAGATCGTCAAAGACTTTCACTCAACCAGTTGGTCTATCTAGTAGGTTTTTGTGACTATTTTACATATCAAGAAGATGAATTTTTGAACGTTAACAATAAAGGTGTAACCATCCTTATCACAGGGTTTCATGATAATCGCCATCTATCGCCAATCCTGTAAATGCTTCCGATTGTCTTTTGGATATATTGTAATTGACGGTCATTTAAACATGGCCCGCGTCTTTCCAGACCACATCTTTATATATCTTAATCAACCCCTATTTAATTTTCCCATGACAATTACTGTCCTCAATTCCCACAACTGAAAGGCTGCAATGGAAAATTATACAACCTCATTCTCATACTCTGCTCTAAAATAAACAAGTTTACAATATCAGTGATGGTATAGCTGCGAGCCTAGAAATTAACCCGCACAACACTCATTGGAGCCCGAGCCTTCCTACAGTGATAAGATTTATACAATCTTTACTTTTCAGCAAATGTAGATAGCTTGTTCTAGATCACATGTGATGTATACTATCTGTTATATTGTCTTTTTAGAAACTATATGCACCTTGTCTTCCACCACCTCATCCCTGTGGTAGTGGTAAAGACATGGAAGAATGTTGCAAGAAAAATTGGTGCAAGAAGAAATAAAGGAAGGAGAAAGGTGGGGCAGTCCTGGAGTCAGAGGAGCAGTAAAATATTTAGACATGAAAGAATCTTGTGTCTCTTAAAAAAAAAAGAAAAAGTCAGAATCTCCGTGGGGTAAAAAAACAGAAACATATAAAAATTTCATAATTATTCTAATCATAAAGCACAGCCAAAGCTAAGAAAGTTATACAGAACTTACTGAACTGAAACAACCTGAAAGGATTGGAGTTCTATATAGGGATCTATAGTAAATATTTTGCTGAGAACAAATTTATTAAAGAAAGGACTGTCCATAATGATAACCGTTTCATTTTGTCAGATAACCCTCTTCTCTCCTCTTGCATATTGTGAGTTCTTTAAAAAACTGCTTTATTTCTTTGTCCTTGATTTTTTAACAGTACCCTAGCAGTGCTTTGAATTTTAAGCAAAGATAAAATCAAGGATATATTTAGCACATGTGATATGTATATGATGGATGTTAGAAGCTTAGGGCCTCATTTAGATTTTGGCTTATGGGTTAATCCATCACAAGAGTGACGAATATCCCGTATGCCGAAATATAAATCCCATTCTATCCTATTTATATCACTGTTGTAACGGAGTAACCCGCCTGCCGAGATCTAAATCAGGCCCTTAGTCAGGATTGCATGTTGTACATTTTTTGTAGGTGGTCTTAGTCATGACTAACGCCCACAACAAATAACTGTTTTGTTTCGTTAGAGACAAATTCTGTTCTGTTCTAGTACCTTCCCAGATGAATTGTCCGGCAATCCGCTTCAAGAACTTGAACCAGAAGGTGTCCTTGAAGGGCTCATCCAGCAGGACCTCGCAGATCCAAAGAGAGGGCTCTTGAGTGGAGAGAGGCACCTGAGTGGGCTTCATGGGCACAGCTCCTTGAGGGTCCCAGTGCCCCATCTCCTGCCGAGAGCCAAGCATGAATAGCTCAATGTCGGTGCAATCCACTGTCAGGATGACTCCAAAGCGAAACAGGAGCTGCTGCATACTCAAAGACAGGAGGGCAAAAGAGCCAGCACCAAGCCAAACCAGTGCCAACTGCAACTGGGAAATAAAGGGTGTGTGTTCCAGTTCCTTGAATTTTCTCAATAATCAGCAAACGAAGGAGGTTCGGATGATACCTTCCAACCAACATATGTTTGTCGTAAGCACTGAAATATTATGATTAAAGATCCAATTCTGTACTGAAGAATTTTTTCAGTAGTTAGCGCAACAATGTTTAACAATTTGCTTCAATAATAACAAATACCACTTTTTCTGTATCAAAGAGCGAAACATATAGGCAATGGAGTCTTGAATTCCTTCTTGAAAGCTTACACATAGCACCACCCTAGGAGAGAAAAAAACACACATTGTTGTTATAAAAAGAAAAAACTGAACATGACACCACATAGCATTATACAAATCAAATGTAGGAGAGGACACTTGTAACTACATTACACTAGGTTTTTTAGGCAACCATCATAAACGCTATGTCAGTTCTGTCGCGGTTTATATAGTTTTTCCGCCCCACATATGCGTTGTGGCATTTATGATTGGGTTATCTAATGTGCTATATGCCAGCCTCAAGCCTGAGGTAACCTCTGGTGTTGCGTAGTAGTGTCCAGAGATGTGCACAGATACCCCCAATGTGAAGGTTTAGATAAAAACAAACCTACATCCAAAAAACTCTTTTAATTATCACAGGGTGTGGTTTGTTGGTAAAATAAATGGTATGTACTTGGATCAAGTTACTGGATCCTTGCATATCACTTTACTCACATAGTCAACATGTTTCTGCTCCTTTTATGCCCAGCCGGGTCTACGGAGCATTCGTCAGGACAAAACAAAACACAATAAAATTACTCACACTTTTTATGCAGTATTCAGAAGGCTAATTTTGTTACCAACTTCCTTTCAAAAAGTTCGATTCACCTGAAATATAAATTGAGTACAAAATATTGTTTATTATTTATTATTGTCGGGGGTATATTTGGCATGTTTTAGCTAACTTCCAATTTTGAAGACAACGCATTCATTTATGCATATATAATTTGCATACTGAATCACTATGTGGACCGTAATGGCGAGTCACAGAGGGAGATTATAGACAGGCAAGATCTATTACTCTTAGTAGTTAACAAGTGGAGAAACAGGTGGTTTAGTATTCTCTTTTGTTGTATTCATCATTAGGGTTTCTTTTCTCATCATAAGGCTTTTTCATATATCCAGTTTTCTACATTATTTGTTATAAACACATAGTCTCATATATACTCGCTACTCTCTTAGGTATGTATGGTATCAACCTCTTATAGCGCGTCAATGGTGTGGGTCAGGATCCTGAAGTACATGAGTCTGTACTACTAAGCTATTTGTAAATTGTAATCCCCTATTGTTGTTATAAGCATGTTAGTTACCCCTATCAAGTAGCAAAAAGAGATAAGTATCTAATCGTATAATGTTATTTTATGCAAGTGATATTTTATCCCACATTTCCACCTCCATTTTTTACCTGAATTTCGTGAATTATTGGCGTCCTCAGGGGAGTTGGACTCAAGGTCCCAGGCTGTGGGGAGGGAGGGAAAGGCATTAATGTTACCGTAAAGACGCTGTGTTTGTCGCGTGTTCTTTTTTTGCCATTCTCACCCGCATGGAAGGCGAATTCCGCGTCTAGTGCTGGCTCTGCCCCTGGACGCGGAATCGACGTCATCATCCTGCTTATCTATCTGCATGATGTTAAAGATAGAAAGAGGACTGGTTAAGTCTGTTCCTGATGTTGAACCTATTACCTTTTTGCGGTGTCTTTAATTTGAACTTAGGTCAAACGTTTGTTAATATTTCTTTGAATGACGTGTTTTCGTAGATTTGTATATTGTTTGTGAAGTCATTTGTAATAATACGTAACACTCCATGATGAATACCGGTTATAGACATTGAGAAAAGACTAAAGTATGCTGTGCCTCCAATTCAGACGTGTTGAGTGGTGAACATAAGGGAGGTATTGTAATATAAGGACAGACAGGGAACCAATTGCGTTTGTTTTATGGATGTCGGTCCTCTTACTTATACAGGTGTGTCTATAATTATAGGAAAACATTGTAATTAAAATATTACCGATATAGTCTTCTTTGCAAGATGACAAATTTCATGAATGTCTGGAACTGTTTGTTATATTATAATACACTATATAGTGTTTATCAAAATTAATTTCAGGGTTAGTCCCAGATTTCTATGTGATTAAGGTATTTACATCAAGATAGGGCTAGGGGTATTCTGTGTCTCCATTGACGTAATGAGCATGAATGTTCTTTGTCCATATCATGGATGATGGTCATTTTTACGAAAACTGATGCCACGGAATATTATCGTTAGGACCAAATTGATGGGTTTTAAGTCTGTCCACCCATCTTTGTTCTTTGTCATACAAGATTTTTTCTGCATTACTGGTTTTGTCTTTCAGCATCTCTATTACTGTCCATTTGAGTTGTTCAGCATTATGGCCAGATTCGACAAAATGGGTGCAGAGTTTTGTTGTATTCTTCTTCAATTTGATGTTGCTTTTGTGTTCCGCTATTCTTAGTTTTACCTTTCTGCAGGTCATTCCTATGTATTTTTTCTCACAGGGGCATGTTATCATATAGATAACGTGTGTCGAATTGCAGTTCATGTGCTGCCTTTGAGTTCAGGTTAATGATTCAGTCAGTTGTATATTTTTGGTCATAGTTGTTAATTTACAAACAAGGCAAGTCCCACATGGGTAGTGTCCTGTCACTGGGGACATCTCAGTATCCCTTACCTGTCCACTTGTATGATGTTTTTTCGGACGTGTGTGCACAAGAATATCTCTCAGATTCTTTGTTCGTCTATTTGCGAATCTGGGTTTTGGCCAGTTGAAATTGCCAGTTGCTAATATTCGCCAATTCTTATTTATTAGCTTCTGTACATTGTATGTTGCTGGGCAGTATGTTGTGACACATGTTACTAAGTCTGCAATCGGTTCTTTCACATTTGTTTCAAGGAGGCATTCCCTTGGTTGGTTTTTTGCCCTCTTGCGACACTTTGATATTGTAGATATCTTATAATCCTGGCTTGCGAGCTTTTTACTTAACTCTTGTGCTTGTTTCCTGTAATCACGTTCCTGGCTGCAATTTCGTTTCAGTCTCAAAAATTGACTGTAGGGCAGATTGTCCCTGAGTGGTTTGGGATGAAAACTCTTATATGATAAGAGACTATTTTTCGACGTTGGTTTGTAGAACGTTTTTGTTTCGACCTGTCCATTTCTGATTAAAATTGTTAGGTCCAAAAAATCTATACTGGTGTCATCCATTGTGAAGGTAAACTTCAGCCATTTGTCTCTTGTGTTCAGCCACTCAATAAATAGACTTAAATCATTGTCATTCTTCCAAATCATCAGGATATCATCTATATATCATTTCCAGTATAGTATACTGGAAACGAAAGGATTTGTGTCAATGAGTATGTTGTTGGTTTCAAAATTGCTGACATAGAGGCCTGCTATTGAAGGGGCAAAAGCACTCCCCATGGAAATGCCATGGCTTTGTAAGAAGAGACTCCCATCAAATTCGAAAACAATTTATGTCGTCGTGTCCGGTAATTCCATTCTTCCATGAATAATACATCCTTTAGCATTTGTAATGTTTCTTTTTGGGGTAAACTGGTGTAGAGTGACTCTACATCTAAGCCAACCAGTAACATTGTCTATTGATCAAAAGGCATCTTCGATATTTGATTTAGGAGATCACGTGTGTCCTTCAAGTAAGTTGGTGTTTTTTGGACCAAAGGTTTTAAGAACTGATCTGCGAACTTTGATAAAGGTTCTAAAATTGAACCTATTCCTGAGACTATTGGGCGTCCTGGTGGTGGGGATCTGTTCTTATGTGTTTTTGGTAAAGAATAGAAGCACGGAGTCTTTGGGTCTTTAGTGATTAGGTACTCTGCTTCCTTTTTTGAAATCCATGCATTAGTTTCTGCTTCGTAAACCATCATGGCTATAAAATTCTTTAATCTTGGTGTAGGGTCAGAGATAATTCTTTTGTAAAACTTTTCATCAGCAAGGAGGTCTAGGCACTGTTGTTTATATCCTTCCTTGCTTAGGAGCACTACACCACCGCCTTTGTCCGCGGGCTTTATGATGATTTGATTGTTTTTTTGTAATTCTTCTAAGGCTCTTCGTTCCTTCTTTGTTAAATTTTGAAATGGTTGTTTCACTTCATTGCGCATTTCATCTATGCCCTTCATCAGAGCTTGTTCAAAAGTCTGGATTTCAATTGGGACCGAACTGTTAGGTGGATTAAAGGTCGATTTCCTTCTCAAGTTAGTATCTCCTTTGTTCTCATTCGGTTCCGAGTCATTAAAGTATGCTTTGAGTTTCAATGTTCGACAGAATTCGGCCAATTCGCATTTGAGCTTGAATGTATCCAAAGTCGGAGTGGGCACAAATCCGAGCCCTTTATTTAAGATTTTAGTTTGACCTTCGGATAAAACAATATCAGTTAAATTTACAATCAGTGATTGTTCTTGCTGGTACTTGGTTTTTCGGTGGTCATACTGCGGGTCAGCATGTTCCTTTGTTGGTCTTGCCATGTTAAAGTTTTTTGCCGTCCTCTTTGTTGTTGGCCTCTCGCTAAAAAAGGCTGCTGATTTTGGTTTTCTCCTCCAGGCATTGATAGACCCATCATGTGAGGTATTTGTTGTATCCCCTGATTGTAAGGATTCATCCATCCTCCGTATGGTGACATATATGGCTGGAAGAATGGTACTTGGTGTCCCATAAAAAGAACACGCGACAAACACGGCGTCTTTACGGTAACATTAATGCCTTTCCCTCCCTCCCCACAGCTTGGGACCTTGAGTCCAGCTCCCCTGAGGACGCCAATAATTCACGAAATTCAGGTAAAAAATTGATGTGGAAATGTGGGATAAAATATCAGTTGCATAAAATAACATTGTACGATTAGATACTTATCTCTTTTTGCTACTTGATAGGAGTAACTAACATGCTTATAACAATAGGGGATTACAATTTACAAATAACTTAGTAGTACAGACTCATGTACTTCAGGATCCTGACCCACACCACTGATGCGCTATAAGAGGGTGATACCATACATACCTAAGAGAGTAGCGAGTATATATGAGACTGCGTGTTTATAACAAATAATGTAGAAAACTGGATATATGAAAAAGTCTTATGATGAGAAAAGACACCCTCATGATAAATACAACAAAAGAGAATACTAAACCACCTGTTTCTCCACTTGTTAACTACTAAGAGTAATAGATCTTGCCTGTCTAAAATCTCCCTCTGTGACTCGCCATTACGGTCCACATAGTGATTCAGTTTGCAAATTATATATGCATAAATGAATGCGTTGTCTTCAAAATTGGAAGTTAGCTAAAACAAGCCAAAATATACCCCCAACAATAATAAATAATAAATAATAAAAAATGTTTTGTACTCAATTTATATTTCAGGTGAATTGAACCTTTTGAAACAAAGTGGGTAACAAAATTAGCCCTCTGAATACTGCACAAAAAGTGTGAGTAATTGTATTGTGTTTTGTTTTGTCCTGACGAATGCTCCATAGGCAAAAAAGGAGCAGAAGCATGTTGACTATGTGAGTAAAGTGATATGCAAGGATCCAGTAACTTGATCCAAGTACATACCCATTTATTTTACCAACAAACCGCACCCTGTGATAATTAAAAGAGTTTTTTGGATGTAGGTTTGTTTTTATCTAAACCTTCACATTGGGGGTATCTGTGCACATCTCTGGACACTACTACGCAACACCAGAGGTTACCTCAGTCTTGAGGCTGGCATATAGCACGTTAGATAACCCAATGATAAATGCCACAATGCATATGTGGGGCGGAAAAACGATGTAAACCGTGACAGAACTGACATAGCGTTTATGAGGGTTGTCTAAAAAACCTAATGTAACGTAGTTACAAGTGTCCTGTCCTACAGTTGATTTGTATATCTGACAAGGGGAACTGACTGGACACCAATTCCTCCTCCCCCTTCTGATCAAGAGTACCACATAGCATTAGCCATATTGTTCTCAGCCCCAAAGGACGTGGCCACCTAGTTTAAATTCTTATTGGAATGGGACCCCTAAGGCACTGTTGACTACCATGAGAGGAAATTCCTAAAAGTTTGTAGTATCTTTACTCCTGAGCCACGGAAAGAAGTGTCTCACAGACTGAACAGGGAGTGCGATCAGTGAGAATGAGGCATGTGGGTGGTATCTAGGGATGGTCTTCTAAAAATATCCCTTAAATAGCCACGGTTTGACAGTCTCCACTGTATAAGTTTGACCCCTGTCCTTGAGCATGATGGACGAGTTGGAGCTGTAGCCTTACAAAGGAAACGATTTTCAAATATACCTTCTGTTGGCAAGACTGTGAGGAATCAGGGAATCTGCCCACAGGTGCTAGAGAACTGTCATGTCGTTCAGCATGCTGGATTGTGGCCAGAGATCTGGAGCACCTTTGAGGTCACTTCCCTGGTGTCCCAGGATTTATGAAGTACCATAGACAGCTAGGCCTCAGTAAGTGCTGATCATGCACATTGAAATTGACCTGTTGCATGTATGTCACAGGCTAGTGGACCAGTGAGAACATCAGAGTTGTTCCTGGAGACAGTTACAGACAGATTATAAAAACTGGGAAGCATCCATGCTCTGAGGGGGAGCCTCAATGTTGTACACTGTCCCTGCTAAGACCTTTGCTATACATGCCTTAGGAATTGGATGGACTGCGGTCAGTCCCACATATAGCACCGAGATAGCACAGGCCTTTTGAGGAGGAACTGGTGTTCCTTAAATTACTGCATGTGGGTAGGGACCTGTGAGCTGCTGCTCTTGTTAGGAAAAACCTACCACTGCAACCCAGTTCACTCACATCGTCTGCTGTATTTTCTTAGGGTGAATCCCAGGAGACAACTCTTGAGACAGCACACTTCAAAGCGACATCACTCTCTTGAGAAGTGTTTGAGGACCATTGAGTTTCTCTTTTGCTTGTGGGCACATATGCAACAAGATCCCTTCCTTTTGAAAGAAGGCATACCACAACTCGAACCAGCCTAATTAGACTCTCCTTAGACAACTCTATGGCCAGTTAGGGCACCAAGCATCCTGATTTTATCCATATGCATCCATCTGCGAGGTGGTGTAGAAGTCTGTAAGTTACGTTGCATGTTTGCACCCCTCACTGTATACCTATACACAGTGTAAGTCCTTTTGAACTAGCAACTAGGGGAAGAACTCACCAATACGTATGCAAGATGTCTAAGGGGACTGAGTGTCGTCTAGGGTCTGAGGCGTGAAATCACAGAGGATCAAGTCCCGGTGATTTGCAGTGAGGAATATTTGCAGGCCATGGGTTTCTTCTCTGAGGAGTGTGGTGCTTTCTTCTTGCACCCATTTGGTCACTTATTTGAGCCAGTGCAAGATCAAGGAAGGAGTGGACAATTTCCACAGCAGTGCTATTGCTCTTTTGGCCAGAAATAGTGCAAAGTGAGGAAAGTGGATCATCACTTTTTCTGGACAATTATAACACCTTAAAGAACTTTCAGCAATGGAATGGTTGCACCAAGGAATTCTTCCATCCTCACCTCAGGTGGGCAAGCACCTCGAGAGGGGTCACACGCAAAAGCTCGGTATATCCATGTCACTAAGCATCTACCATGGCCTATTGAGTACAGAGTGTGGAGTGGTGGGTGTTGTGTCTGTTCCGATCCATGGACTCCCCAGTGTTGCTGAGCGCCGCCTGGAGAGCCCTATTGGTCAGTAATGCTCCCTCATGTAGGCCATGAAGCTCCTGAAAGGACGGTAATGTTCCCTCCGTGAACAAGTCGCTGAGTGTTCAATACCGACTTCCTACTACAGCCTTGCACGGTGGTTATTCATCCTGTCCTCCCCTAAGGGCAAACCCCGAAGCAGCACTATTAGAATAGGGTCTTATTGTGTCCCCTGGTAAGCGTATTTGAAGGCACTTGCGGGCCATGCAGAGGAGGAGTGGGCATGGGTCCCTTTGTTTGCAGCCAGAGGAGCAGGAGTGTCAGACAACCCTTGCGAATTCCAGCCTGGGGGATAGCCTTCTCGTCCGTATATTGTCCCATAAGCCAGAGGGTCACTCACTGGAGTTGAGTGTCCAAATAATAGCTTGTGAAATTTAAAGCTTTCATTCCTACCAAGAAGGGTATATATGCAACGTAAATAATGCCACTCTTTTCCATTTGCAGCCCTAGGGCATACCCCAAAACACACAGATGCATCAAAACAGTCTATCCGCTTTTATTATTCTTTGCTTTACCAACTGGAGGCCACTATTGCATCTGAGACACAATACCACTCCCTAACAGACATCCTGTTACCTCAGGTACCGAAGGACCAATGATCTACCCTGTGCGATGGAACAGTCAACTATAAAGAGCATGAAGGCAGCTGCCGAGGGAAAGGAGCCTAGCCGATGAGGGCGCCTAGATTTGAATATTTAAGGGGGGGGGGGGGCGTCGACCTGAGAGGGTGTCATGCACTTGGAAAATTGTCTCTCCTGCTGTGGAAGAATGCAGGCAAAAACGTGCATGTTACGTGCAGACTCTGGCTAGGGTTCACCAGTCGAGGCCAGCTACACAAGTTTGTCTGCGGGGTAATGGTGGATCGTTCCGGCTGTGATGACTGACCTTACCTAGAGTCCAATAATGAGTCTGGAAGGTCACCTTTATCTCCAGCACGCTTGTAGAAGTAGATTATTAGGGTATCTCCCTTCAGTTACCAGTGACTGGCATAGACGGTGCTGAATCTGCATCTCTGTACTTTTTGAACTGGCTAGCGACCTCCACGCAGAGAAGAACTTCAGTCGAGTCCTTCATGCTTGTTACTGACAAGGAACAATTGTTCAGCACTTAGCGCCATGGTCTGGAAGCCCCAACAACAGCATGGCCCAAAAAGATCCAAATACACATGTATTCAATAATGTGGAAGTACAGCCATCTCCCACTGTCAGACACAGTGCATCCTCCAGATTCAAATAATCCAGCCTGGGACACAGTTTGCTCCTCACAGAAGAATCTGAGAAGGTCCTCCAACAGAATGGATTGCAGTAGTCATTGTGTATGTGCAGATGACAAGTTCCATCTTCAAGAAGGCTGCTCTCACTAGGGACCTTTTTAGACAGCCCTGGAAATGAAGAGCTGGCAAAGGATGATGAATTTGGGGATGAGGTTGTCCTTTTGGGACAGTAGCCATCCTCCATCTTGCACCTTCATTCTTACAACAGTAAATGTTCACTAAAAGCTATGCTTAACCCTAACAACAGGTGCAGCTGCAGTGTTCGAGAAGAGTGTACCATGTGCATGCATCATATTGATAACAGACCACATTTAAAAAAACAAGCATTTGCAATGCAATAGGTCTCACATTTGCGAGAGTTTAAGCTATTGGCATTGTAAATGACAATTCATTTTATTTATATGTTTTGATAATTTAACACATAAATAAAAGGCATTGTCATGTACAATGCCAACAGCTCAAGCTCTTGTAAATGCGAGACCTATGCAAAGAAGCAGCCGCCATTGTCCTGCGCTGCTTAGAAAGTGAAAGCGAGCATGGCACGTTGAATGTTGCAGGAAAGCCTGTCGTGCCAGAAGTAGGAGAAACTACTTAAAGAAAATACTGGTGCATGCATCCACGTAGGCTTTTGCGATTCCTTAATTGCGATTATTAAGGATTCGCAATTAAGGAATCGCAAAAGCCTATGCATGTAGGAATCGCTATAAAAATAGCGATTCCTACACATTCCTTAATTGCGACTCGCAAATTGCTAGTCGCAGTTAACGAATGCTGTCCCATTCATTCATATGGGCCTCCAGGTCCATAGGAGTGAATTTGAGATTGCATGAGGAATTTGCAAATACCAGTAGGTACTCGCAAATTGCTCATGCAATTTCAAGGGTGCAAGGGTGTCAAAATGACACCCTGTTGCACCCTTGAAATTGATCTGTGCACATATGTTGCACACACACATGCCCTAAGGGCATGTGTGTGTGCGCAACATAAAACTTTGAGAAATACACAAAAGTGCATTTTTCAAAGTTTTTGCAAATTATAATGAAGTTCAACTTCATGGTAATTTGCTCCCCCTATTAGCGAAATTGCTAATTGTTTTACCTTAATGCATTGCATTTAAGGAATCTCAATTTGGGATTCCTTAAATGCAATCGCAATTTAAGGAATCGCAATTTACAGATTCCTTAAATTGCGATTTGTGCATTAGGGATGATGCATTCCAAATGCAAAAATACTGTTCGCAAACGGGTAGATTCTGAGAATCTGCCCGTTTGCTACCAGTTTTTTCTTTGATGCGTGTGCCTGATAGTGCTTACAGCCAAAAAAAGATGTACTGTGTAACAACCAAAGTAAATGGGCAAGTCCTCATGGGAGTTTAGGAATGACGACAAGGCAGTACAAAGGAGGGACTAACAAGCCTATTAACAAATCAGAAGGCAGCATTTACGAAGGACAATGACACAAACAAATGACAAATATGGGCGGAGAGTGGGCGGGGCTACAATGCTATACTCCAATACAGCATTGTTGGCAGAGCAGCGCATGCGCTGCCCCGGCTCGACCTAAAAAGTGTATGGTTCCTAAACATCACTAATTCTTAAATATACATGAAAGGATCCCTGCTTACTCGGAGCTATTGAACTTAATTTAAGTTGGGTGCCAGCTCTCCTGGGTGCAGCTTCTGTACAGGACCTCTCATTATGACCAGAGGTGCCCTGGGGCACTACCCCACTGAAACTACACTGTGGGGAGGCAACCTGAATGTCTTCCCTAGCAGGTACAGCAAAATGTTGTCGATGGAGAAACAGTTTGAGAGGACCCTGGAAATCAGGAGCCCCACAAACTTTTGCCAAAAGGTGAAAAGACTGAGGCACATAGGGACAAAGGAAACATGCCGACAGACTGCAAAGTTGCAAAGGATGCTGGGGGGTTTCGTCCTTATAATAACCAACAGGAATGACAATAGGTACTATGGCTTCAACACGGACAGAACATCAATCATGGCTGCCCAGCATGTCATGCATGTCAATCAAAGCCGGGCTTTTGGGTCAAGAGCACTGTGCACACTGCACAGACGTAATCTTTCCACTGTCAGGTCCAGTATAAAAGCATCTTCAAGAAAAGTGCGTCTGAATTAAAAAACAGAATCACATAAAGGTGTTACAGGCACCGAGTTACTTCCAAAAGTCCAGTTGCCCAAGTCCCTGTGTGAGTAGAGCATGCCAGGTACATGTTTTGAACTCTAGCACTGTAGCAAGAAATAAATACATCAGACTACAAGTCCCGGCAAGCAAAGCAAACACGGGACCGGATATGCTACTGACGCACAGAACTGGGAATCTTGAGAGCTCTGTACTTCTGTTATTTATGACGGTAACAAAAATAATAACAAATTTGCCGTCATACAAAAAAAAATGCACAGTCCAAACCAAGGTCGACATGCATTTAGTGTTGACAAAATTAGATTTGCAAAGCTGCCACGCGGGTTACTGTCTGTGCCTGTAGCCTAGCCTCCAGGTTGCTGGTCTGTCATTTAGAGAGGTCTGCGCTGGTTGGTTGGTTTTTCGGCTTGTATTAAAAATAAAGCGTTTCCGTTTGTTAATAGAGCCCTGCCGCCAAGGAAGCTGTGGCGAGAATGTTTATCTCAAATTCACCTTGCGTTTATCTCATGTTATTCTTCCGTCGCCGACGTCCAGTGTCTCCTCGAAATCAGTCCCCTGCTGCAACACAGGCGGATGTTAAGCCTGCCCCTTCCCTCCTCCCTCGCCCCCTCTGACACAATTATTTCAGACGCAGGCGCTTGTGCAGTAGTTTATTTAAATCAGTACTTTCCGAGAATAACCTTGAACTGAGCACGCTGATTATTTCCCCAAAGCATAGACTGCAGCGTATCCTGCAATTTATGAAACTATAAATGCATGCACTACCTAGGGCTAAATGGGTAGCGTTGCAACTAGCTAATGGTAACATGTGTCACTATACATTTTTTATTGAACCTGTGATGCTCTGGAACATTGAAACTCCTTGTCTTTGCTATGATATTATTACTTTTTACTGGCATGTATATAGCGCCTAATTTTCGAAACGCTCTATATAATATGCTTTGCTATTACGCAACCTAATATATCGTTGCTCTTGTGTTATTTTCTGTCTGAATGAGTAACACTTTGGGGCATATTTACAAGCACCATATTGCCACCACAACGTCACTTTTACTGACGTCGTGGTGGTGATAGGGGCTTCGCTTATTTACAAGGCGGCGTTAAAACGCTGCCTTGTAAATAAGGCCCCCTTTCACGCTGTACTTAGTGTGAAAGGGGAAGGCTTTGGGTGTTTCAGTGGGCGTTCCACCGCAACACCCATTGATTTTGAAGCTTGTTTACAAGGGTGGCGTAAATAGGAGGCAGCACAAAATTAAGACCAGGGAAAGACTGGTCTCAAACAGGCGAAACGAGAAGAAATGTTTTATTTCTCCTATTTTTTGGCTGTTTCCATGAGTGCTGCGTTGTGCAGCACACATAGAATCAGCAAATTGCCATTGATTGTTTATGTGCAGGAAGGTGACCCTTCCTGCACATAAACAATCATTTTTGTTTTTAAGTTTTGCAACTTCTATGTGTGCTGCATTAAGCAGCACACATAGAAGTTACAAAACGTAATTCAAAGATTGTTTATGTGCAGGAAGGTGGACCTTCCTGCACAATAACAATCTTCCCCTCAACGCAGACACCCTTGCACTATGGTGAAAAAAATGACGTTTTGCAACTTCTATGTGTGCTGCATTAAGCTAAACGTAATTTAAAGATTGTTTATGTGCAGTAAGGGAGACCTTCCTGCACATGAACAATCTTCCTCTCAACGCAGATGCCCTTACACGGTGGTGCAAGGATGCCTGTATTGGCGCTAGGCTACTAAGATGAGCACCAGCGCAGGGGCAAACGCAGGGCTGCACAATGTTGTCAGTGGCGTAACAAAACTTGAGGGAAGCCCCTGCACAGTACATGGAGGGGGCCCCCTCCAGACTGACTCAGGAGCGCTCAGGTCATGGTACTGTGCTGAGGGAGCCCCCCCAGGAGCTCGGCCCCACTGTGGGGACTGTAGGGGCCTTTATTACACCACTGAATGACACGCTTCACTTTCCAAGTTCTCCTCCAACTGCCACCCACATCTCCGACATTCCCTTCAAACATTCCAATTGGCTTGGGGAATGCTCCAACTACAATCACAGAACATAATACACTTGTTAGAAACTGTTCATTCATTGGGAAGAACTTCTTCTTTGGCTAGTTGCCCTAATAGCACATGCACCACAAAGCCTCAAACATCGCTGCCAAGAAAGGTTAGGCGGCTAATGTAAGATCAGTTATTGGTTAATTGCAGAAATTGAAGGTCATTCAGGTGTAATGCAACAGCTTCTCCAGTCCTACCGATGAAGATGTGTAGAACTGAAAAGACTTATGTTTCACCTTTGCTCAAACCCCTAAGGGGGTGCTGGGAGTCATAGTAAGTAGTAGATTGTTGCCCACCCCTCCATTAATGAAGCAGGTGGAAGCAGAGCCCCACAATGGAGTTTGCTGCCCCTATCAGCATTACAATATAATACACTCAGGCTTCATTTAAATTTCTTCTCTGCCCACTAATGACGAATACTAAATGTTTTCCCCCTAGAGTGCAATGTTGCAGTACCTTTACAATTAAAAGGGTAATGCTGTTAAACACTGCCACAAATGCTATGGATTTAACTTGTTTCATCAGGTGTCCGACTGACTTTCGGGCTGCGCTCCTGCTTGCCTCCATCACCTCATTCTTTTCAAGATTTCTAACACTGTTCTTCCTCCCCCACCCAAATTCATCAAACAGATGAAACTGACCAGAAATCTTCACCTTATCCCTCCAGGCGAACTGGAAGCCAAAGTCAAAGCTCAACTTCAACTCTCCCCTCCCTCTAAAAATGCCAGTGACCTCACCGTACACTTTTAAAAATCCATCATCAAGGTCCTTGATCAAATCACCCCGGCCAAACTAAAACGACAGAAAAGCTCCACCAACTCCTGGTTCAATCCAGATCTCAACAATGAGCGTTGCACTCTCAGCTCTACAGAACGCGTATGGAGACAAAATCCCCCCCCCTTTAACCTCTCTCTCCGAGACCTGCTAGATTCAACTACAAAAAGCCCATCCTCAATGCTAAGACATCATTCTTCCGCGCAAAACTCGATCGGACAAAAAACAGACTTAGCGAACTCTTCACCATTGTGAAAAAACAAACCTCCTCTGCTCCCCCAAAGGTGATCGCCTCCACTGAGAGATGCAAGGAAATCGCCAACTACTTCTAAGAAAAAATCTCCAAAATAGATCAATCCTTTGCCCTAACTCCCCTCTTTAACCTACTACCCACATTAGGCATTTCCTCGAATTCTCCTTCACCCGTTAAGCTCCCTCATGAATCCTTATCGCTCCCTCTTAGCGTCCCGATTCTTGAACCCGGCCCCATCACTCTGGAACTAAAAAATGTTTTTTGGCATGACTTCCATCCTGTCAAGGAACTGGATGTCCTTAACGACATTTTCAGACTGAAACCATCTTCACACACTAATGACCCGCTCCCTTCAAACCTCGTCCAAGACCTTAAACATATCTTTATCCCCCACTGGACCTCCATCGTCAACTCCTTTTCCTCTGGTTGTGTCCCTGCCTCCCTCCAATAAGGTCAAATCACTCCCATCCTCAAAAATCCCGCTGGTGATCCCAATGACCTAAATAACCTTTGTCCTATCTCTAACCTCCCTATTCTCTCTAAAACCCTTGAAAAGTGCGCCCAGTTACAACTAGATAAGCACATTGATTCATTCAATCTTTTAGACTCATTCCAATCTGACTTCAGAAAGGGCTGTAGTACAGAAACAGCAATGCTAAACATAATTGATGACATCCAACTCACCCTTGACAAAGGTGATTCCTCCCTACTCATTCTTCTTGATCTCTCCGCTGCCTTTGTTACTTTAAATCACTCTACACTACCTAACACACTTAAAGATAGTTTTGGCCTCAACAGCTCAGTCCTTAAATGGTTCACCTCCTTTTTCCAACACAGAACTCAGCAAATTAAAATCCTTGACTGCCTTTATTAACCTCTGCCCATCTCCCTTGGGGTCCCTCAGGGTTCCATCCTCTCCCCCTCTCTATTTAACCTCCTCATGGAACCCCTCACCCTCATCCTTAAACAAGCAGGAATCAATTACCACCTATACACCGATGTCACCCAACTTTACTATAAAATTTGATCCCGCTCATATGTCCTTCACCTCAATAATACCTTGAGTAAAATTCAATCCTGTCTCCACTTCAACCACCTCAAACTCAATCCAAAAAAGACTGAAATCATTCTTTTCTCCCCGAAGAACAACTCACTCCCCATTCTATCCTGAATCTCTGACCTTACTGCACTCAACTGCTCTCTCATCATATCCAACTCGGTTAAATCACTCGGTTTTAACATTGACCTTAAGCTTTCTCTTATCCCCCACATAAAAAACTCAGCTAAAAGCTCTCTATACACACTCCATCACTTAAAGAAAATAAAACCCTTCATTCCAGTTGATGACTTCAAATTAGTCGCCCAATCACTGGTCCTGACAAAAATCGATTATGGAAAATCCATCCTCACTGGAACTCCTAAAGCACACCTCGCCCCTATCAAATCGGTTCTTAACCTGGCCGCTAGGCTCATTAGTGACCTAAAATGGTTTGACCATATCTCCCCCGCCCTTAAAGCCCTCAAGTGGCTGCCCATGGAAGGAAGAACCTCATACAAGACAGTGTGCATTACGCATAAAGCCCTGCATCAAAGCTCCCCGCAGTACCTCACAAATAAACTTCACATAGACGGCAGCTCTAGATCACTGAGGACCTCCAACCCCCTCGCTCTTAAACCTCCTCTATTAAACAAGAAAACCACACAATCTCGCTCCTTTTCCGGAAATGCACTGAACATCTGGAACGCCCTCCCCAACGATCTTTGTTTCAACCCCTCTTACGCTAGCTTAAAAAAAGACCTCAAAGTTCTCCTGCTGAACAAACACTGGGGTCCTTAAATCCGCCCCTGTCGCTCATACCACCCTTGCCTCCTATTGCCCTCCTTCCCCGCTCTCATCTTCCCTCTCCCGGCAACTCCTCCCTCCAGTCCTCCCTATTGGACATGCTCCCTTCACCAGATATGATTTAATGATCTACCTCACTCCTCTACATAGCCTGCTACCCTACACTTACCCTTACCCCCTCCTCCCCATGCATTCCCACCAAGATAGGCGAATTATCTCAGAACCAGCAGGCAGCCCCGCTCTCAACTTATGCACTTTTGTAATATGACAATGTAATTTCCAAAGCTGTTTTGACCTTCCTGTTTCGGGTTTTTAATTCTACCTCATTGTTAACCTGTTCACATTCAACTAATCCTTTCTATGTACAGCTATATTGATATGTGCCTTAATTATCCCCTCCCTTCCTCCCACCCACTCCCACACCCTACTCCCTCCTTTGTTTTTGTTTAGACTGTGCAACATATTTAATAAGCTTTCTACCGTTTGCATTGGTTTTTGAATACAACCTCATTGCTGTTTTTGACATATTGCAGCGTACTCTCCTGTAAAGCGCTCCGATACCCCAGGGTCCAGCGAGCGCTATATAAAACATGTTAAATAAATAAAATACATAAATAAATAAAACATTCCTATAGCACTGCACTAAGGCCTCATGTCTGCCTCTAGCAGCTGTTCGTTGATTGAACCCTTCTAGTCCAGTCAGCAAGTTCACCGGCACCCACAGAAAAGCCTTTCACCGATAACCTTCAACCCTGCAATGACTGCTAACTTGGCACATTCACCACGCATTTCAGTTATATTAGTCATAATGCCCTGCACTTGAAAACAATTGCCATAACAAAATGTGGACAAACGATGAGTGATTAACACCACGTACAATAAACAAAATCTTCTGTACTGGAAAACACCTCCTGAACACGCATTCACATTTGAATTAGGAATAAGACAGAGCAGATGCCAAATGCTGACTAAAGCACAGGTAGAAGACATGCAGTTCTTTGCTCTGGCAGTCTCTGAATAACCAGTATATACTACAAAAGCTAAATCGGCATTCCTGGGGTGACATGCAACATGCCAGTTTCATTATAAAGAACATTCACAAAGAAAAGATTGACAAACCCCTCAGCATTTAGGACAGGCACCATACATGCATTACGGGTTCATATAATTTTGCACCGCATGACTGACTCTGCATTAACGGAAAGATTCACACAAGCCACTCTCTAAGAGGCAGAGTGGACCCAGACAGATGCTTTGGGGTCAAGCTGGCACACAGGGGCGGCTCTAGGCTCATGGTGGCCCTGGGCAGGGAACATAGGTAGGGGGGCCCGGAAGAGGGGGTCCAGGTGGGGCAGAGCGCGGAGGCCAGTGAAGAGGGGGGGTCAGGGTGTTTGGAAATGAAACAGAGCTGGAGGCCACCAAATCCTTGCCAGGGGCCGCCACGCAAATATGTATCCATCCGCATACGATTATTATATTAGGGTATATATTGGCGTGGGGGCCCCTGGGGTTTGGTGGCCCTGTGCAGGTGCACAGCTTGCACATGCCTAAGTCCGCCCCTGTGGCACACGATCGAGTCTGAGCTGCAGAAAGAGACTGCATGCGTGTTGTGCTAGGTTCTAGAGAGAGGTGGAACAAATAAATGTCAGCAAGTGTCGAGAGTGCACAGAGCAGCACTCCCTGCACACGTGCCTGGAGGAGGTTTGGACAGAAAACTTATATCGAACACAGTACCTGTATTAATCTGGGGCAGCCAACCCGCCCTGCAATGTGAACATAATGAGGGACGTTTAGAATCACTGGGCCATTGCCAAAAAGTATTCCTTCACTGGTTGCTCATCACGCCGCGCGGGCGGCAATTAGGACTTGATGTCGTGTAGGCCTCAGCCTATTGTGTGAGTCACAAACTCCCCACCCCAAGCTGATTGTCACCTTAGTAGTGATAGGGCACACAGACTCGGCGGTAAATGCATTGAAATTTAATTGGTGCAGCACTGCGCCGTGACTGATCCTGAAATAATATTGTTACTGTTGAAACCAGAGCCAGCACCTCGGGCCTGTTGGATTGGTGGGGTTGCTGCCCTATTGCCCCCTATAAAGGAGCCGCCAATGCAATCAGGAGCTCTCCTGCCAAAGGGCTGTGCTGAGGGGCCCCCTGGAGCTTGGGGGTGCCCGCACTGCTGGACAGGGAGCCACGGACAGGGAAACATGGGAGAGGCAATCCATAACAACAGGATACTACATACCTCTTCCCTAATGATAGAAGATTGATTTAACGTAAACAAAGCATAAACGATAAAAACAGTGTAAAACTATAAACATACAATTGCAGCAAGAATAAATAGTTCACAACCCAGGGATGAGGAAAAACAACATCGCAAGGGGAAAACAACTAATAAAGATGAATCGAAAGCCCAGGGATGGCGGGAAACACACATCACGACAGGGAAAGGAACTGAAGACAAAAGAAAAAGACGGATACACAGTGATGACTATTCCCCTCCTTTAATGATAAAAAATGAGAAGTCGTAAAAAATGTAATATCTCCATGTAAGGAGTATAGTCCATGTGGACAGAAAGGACTAGTACCCAACCTCCTGCCCCCACCCTAAACAGAGGACAATGTGTACGTAAATGTGGATAGAAGGGACTTAAACCCAATGTCCTGCCCCAAACTAAAATAAGAGACACCAAATGTAAAGTAAATATGAATTAAGGACAAAAGGGACTACACCCAATGGCCTGCCCCCACTAGTAACTAAGGGACAACTTGTAAAATAAAACGTGAAAGCTCTCCAATGTAAGGAGGCAAGCAAGGTAAAGATTCTGCAACAAAACTCGTGCGGCGCAAGGTGTCAAGCACGCAGGGACACCCCCTGCAACATAAACGTGTGCAGCGCAAGGCGTCTTAAGCACGCAGGGACCCACCCCTGCAACCAAAACTCGTGCGTCGCAAGGGGTCTTAAGCACACAGGGACCCACCCCTGCAAAAAATCAAAAAGACCACCCTCACGTAAGGGTACAATGTAAATATAGCGAAAAAAAGAAACATGTACCTAAACCCATGACCATCCCCCATGTAAGGGAAAAAGAAGAGCAGTAAACCACATGTAAAGAAAACTAACACGTCCCCAATGTAAGGAAAACTTAATATGCGAAATGTGGAAGCTGAAACACTGTAAAACTGTAATAGAAATAAGATATTCAAGATTGGAATATAAATCTGAATAGTGAGACATTGGCCATGGAACGTCTAACTCTGAATGCGAAAAATTGTCACTAGATGGCAGCGTAATACAGAGCAATGAATAAAGAAATGCATGAAAACAAAACCTCACAATCCTTAACAAAACTATGCTGCACTCGAGAAAAGAATGTCACCTCCAAAATAACTAGGCACTGTTGATGTTGTGCAGACGTCAACAAGGGGGGCTTGGGGGAGGGAGCCGACCGAAGGGAGGTCTCCTCCCCCGGGCGGTTTGGGAGGGCTGCGAGGGGTTATTTCCAGAAGTTGCCAGAATGTTCTAGTTTTGGGCTGGTCTAGTAGGACCAGCCAGCCCAAGTATAAATTCCGCCTTTCCCGCTATCCGCCACCATTTTAGGTTTGGTGACCTGGTGGCTAGGTGCTTTAACTTTTTGTGAGAGTATCTTGTGTGTGTGGGTTTCTTTTTCATTCTTTGCCTGTAGAGATATACTTTGAGCTTAGTAAATGGAAGACGCACGAGTTCTGGAGGCGATGCGCTTATTGGCTGCTGCCGGTCGTTTGGACTTGCTCGCGGGAGGTGGACAGGATAGGCCGCACCGCCAGGCCTCTGCCGGCGTAGTGGCCGCAGTAATGGCGTGTTCGTCGCCGAAGAGGAGACGGCCGAGTCAGGTAAGCGAGAGGGGCCGCTCCCGGTCCCGGAAGCCGGTCCCGCAAAGGTCATCCCGGGGGGAGCCAGGTGCTTCGGAGGCTCCGGTGGCCCCGGGCATGTTAAGTGGGGGGACGGGTGTTCCTTCTGGTACTGGAGACTTTCCGTTAAAGGCGGGACGGGGTCAGGGGTCGAAGAAAGGGGGCAAGAGTGGACGGGGAGGTAGCAAGAAACGCTCCGCCTCGGATCCGCTTTTTGAGCGGCGGGGACAGTCTGATGACGGTGTTCCCGTGCGCGGAGGTCGTAGGAGCTCGGTGCAATTTGTGTTGCAGGACTCCGTCCGGGACCAGGTTGCCCTTGGGGCCCAGGAGGACAGTTTGGTGGTTGGTGAAACTCAGTTCGCCCCTGACGATGGTCAGCGATTGTTAACTCCTTTAGGTCGTTTTCCGCTCAATGTTCGTGTTGGGGAGGGTCATGAGGGGGGATTGGTGGGATCCAGTACTGTTTTATCGTCTGGTGTACAGGTGGTGGCTCCAGAGGCTGTCGCGGGAGCGGTTGATTTTGGAGGCAATGTGGGGAGCCCGTTATTGTTTTCTACCCCGGGATCGGCGGTTGGTGAGGTGGTTTCTGGGGGCGGTGGCTCTCGAGGTGAGGGTGAATGGGCCCAAATGGGCGTCAATGTTTCCTTTAGTGGTGCGATGTCTGGTTTGGATCAGGGTGTAGGTTTACGAGCTGTAGGTAGGGGTGTTCCATGTTTGAGGGGTGGCCCATTTCAATCGGGATTACAGAATCGTCAGATTGCTTTTGGTGTGGGTCCTGCGGTTGTTGGTACGACCGGAATGGGTATGGGTGGTTTTCCGGCTCCTGGGGCCATGAATGCGGCGGGGTTTAGCTTCCAGGGCACTTTGTTGGGCCCCGATAGAGGTTTTGGTCAGGTGAGTGGCGGGCCTATACAAGGACCCAGGAGTACAGCTCCGCACTTATCTGGGGCCTCTGGGGGTCCGTTTTTCATGTGTGGTTCTCCAGGCTGGGAACATTTTGGTGCGGCGGGCCTGGCACATCGTACTTTTCAGAGGGAATTAGCAGGCCAGGACTCAGCCCCTAGAGCTACTAGTCGCGCTTCCTTTTCGGCACTTGATAATTTGGATCATAGTGACGACGACGAGGTGGTAGGCTGTTCTCCGATTCCGGTGGTTCCATTGAGGCATGACGCGCGAGGCCGTTCTTTGGAGAGAGGTCAGAAGGGGGTTGTCGATTCGACTCGAAGGGAGATGGTGTATGGTTGGTCTGTGGATGGTAGGAACCCTAGCACACCAGTCCAAACTTTTTCTTTTCAGGATGAGGGTAGGCGCGGCGTTCCAGACTTGGCAGGGCGCAGTCCAGTCCATTTTCGCCAAGGGGAAGTGAGGAGAGTGCCTAGCGCGGCCCTCTCTGTTCCACCGAGGGAACCCGACGCGGCCAGCACACGAGGGTCTGGCGTGATCCCGCTGGCCCCAACGAGTAGCAGGTATAGGTGGCAGGCCTTGCCGGCGGCTATGGAGCAACAGAGTCAGCGCTCAGGGAGGTACAGGCGTGTACAGTCTGCTCCCCCACCTGGAGTTTCGAAATCTTTAAAATGTACTGTGGTTGATACCGGGTTAGGTAAGACCCGTGGTGATATGATGCATACTAGTGTGGACTCAGTGGTGTTGGACTATGACGAAGAGAGTCCCGAAGAAGGTGAACTGCGGGATCTTGAGGGGGGGGTGCCCTCTCATTCCTCTCATAGTGTTTTACAGGCTCCAGTGGTCCAGAGGCAACTGCAAGGGAGAAGAGAGCGCGGCCCATCGGGTAGGGCACCTCGGAGACCGGATGCATTGTCTTCGGCGCCACGGGCGGAGCCATCGAGAGCTGTCTCTCTGTTACAAGGTGAGAAAACGGTCCCACAGGCCAAACCTATGATGGTGTCAGTGGGTACCGGTGGTGAACTTGATGTGGTCATTACGGATGGCCGGTTGGTTAAAGGTCGTTATGTCAAAGACACTGCAGTAGGTACTGACGATATGTTTTTACAGAGTAAAGGGGACTGTGGTATAGCTGGTGCTTCCAGCAAAGTTACACAACAAGGGGACAGTGGTGTTATAGCTGGTGCTTCCAGCAAAGTTACTCATCAAGGGGACAGTGGTGTTATAGCTGGTGCTTCCAGCAAAGTTCCTTATCAAGGGGACAGTGGTGTTATAGCTGGTGCTTCCAGCAACGTTACAGACAAAGTAGACAGTGGAGTTATGGCTGGTGCTTCCAGCAAAGTTACAGTAACGATGGACAGTGGTGTTATGGCTGGTGCTTCCAGCAAGATTTCAGACAAATCAGTCAGTGGTGTTATAGCTGGTGCTTCCAGCACTGTTAAAGAGCCTGTGGCTAGTAAAGAGCTAAAAATCAAAAAATTACCATATATGGGGGTGACGAAGCCCCTGGGTGCCCACTTGATGCTTAGTACTAAAGAAAGAATTTGGAATGGTGAGTATGTGGAGCTCCTGAAGCTTCTCCATCGAGAAGTCCGGTCTAAGGAGGGCTCTAAAGAGGAAGAATTCGAGTTGGCTAAACGCCCGAAGGTCCCTTTAAATATTGAAAATTGGACGGCTGCGTTTTTGATTTATGCCAGTGTGTACTGTGAAAAGTTCCCTGAGCGCAGCGTTTCCATGTTTAAGTACATGGATGTGATTCGTAAAGCTCAGATTACAGGGGGTGGTTTTGCCTGGTCTCAATACGACGAGGAATTTAGGGCCAGGATGGCGTGGGACCCTGAGGCAAAATGGGGTGAACTTGATAATGATTTATGGCAACACACAATGGGGTCATCAGCTGGGGGGAAGACTGTGTTCACGGCCAGTGGTTTACCTCTAGTGTACCGGCCCTTTCAGGGGAAGCCCACCCGGGGAGGGGTGGGGTCCAGCTCTAACACCCACTCAGAGTCAGGTTTCTGTTGGGAATTCAATAGGGGTTCCTGTATTAGGGAATACTGTAAATTCAGGCATGAGTGTTCAGGCTGCGGGAGGAAACACCCGTTATCTAAATGTTGGGACAACGAGCCTTCGGGCAGCCACCAGGGGAAACAGTCCGGTTCAGGTACTTCCAACTCAAGGGGTCGGGGATCCAGAGGTAATAAGGGTTCTGGGGCCAAAGGCTCGTACTCCGGTTAAACTGGACAAGCTACGGATTGCCTTACAGGGTTATGACGACGAGTCTGCGAAAATCAAGTTATTAGATGGTTTTCAGTTTGGTTTCCGACTGGGTTACCTAGGGTCCAGGGAGCGGAGGTGGTCTGCCAATTTAAAATCGGCTTTGGAACATCCCGCAGTTGTACAGAACAAACTTACTAAGGAAGTTCAGGAGGGTAGGATGGCTGGCCCGTTCACAGAGTGGCCGTTACTCAATTTGATTGTCTCTCCAGTCGGAGTCGTTCCTAAGAAAGAGGCAGGTCAGTTCAGACTCATTCAACATCTCTCATGGCCGGAGGGATCCTCAGTTAACGATTTTATTGCCCCGGAGGATGTGTCGGTATCATACTCTTCTGTGGATGTGGCCATGTCACTAGTGACAGCGGGGGCAGCCGCTGAAATGGCCAAGTGTGACATAAAATCTGCTTTCCGACTGTTGCCGGTACACCCTGACGATTGGTGCCTTCTTGGTATCCAATTCGGTGGTCAATGGTATGTGGACAAGGCTCTACCTATGGGCTGTTCAATCTCATGTGCGCTGTTTGAATGTTTTAGCACTTTCTTACAGTGGTATTTTTCGAATCAGACTGGTCATTCCCTGGTGACACATTACCTTGACGACTTTTTCTTTGTTGGATCCCCGGGCTCCGCGGAGTGCCAGGCAGCTCTGGACACATTCCATGGGCTCATGGAGGATCTAGGAGTTCCTTTAGCTCCGGAAAAGACAGTGGGCCCCAGTACGGTCCTTTCCTTCTTGGGTATCGAAATTGATTCTATACTCATGTCTGCTCGCTTGCCTGAGGATAAAAGGAGCAACATGGTGCAACTACTAGAGACAATGTTGGCCAAAAGGAAAGTTTTGGTAAAAGAAATCCAAGTGCTATTGGGTCATTTGAATTTCGCTTGTAGGGTGGTGAGAGCAGGTAGGACTTTTTGTAGGAGACTAGGTAGGGCTTTAGCAGGACACCACTTGCCTCATCATCGTGTGCGCCTGTCTGCCGGTGTAAAGGAAGATTTGAGAATGTGGAAGTTCTTTTTGATCTCTTTCAATGGTGTTCCCTTGGTCAGGGATGTGGATTTCCAGTGGGACGTACAGATGTTCTCTGACGCGGCTGGTAGTGATGGTTTTGGCCTTTTCTGGAACGGCAGATGGTGTGCGGAACGTTGGCCGGATGAATGGTTGAATGGTGGTCGCAGCATCACCTTCTTGGAATTGTTCCCTCTTTTGGTGGCCTTGACACTGTGGGGGGAGGAATTGGCACACAAGAAGGTTTTGTTTCGTGTGGATAACATGGCTGTTGTGGAGATTGTGAACCGACAGTCTGCCAGAGACGAACAGGTTTTGAAATTAATGAGAGTTTTCGTTCTGGGTTGTTTGAAACACGACATTCATTTTCGTGCTTTACACATTCCTGGCGTGGACAATGACATTGCGGATGCTTTGTCTCGTTCACAGTGGGGGAGATTCCGTGGACTGGCGAGGGAGGCAGACAGATCCCCGACTCGGATGCCGACTCATCTGTGGCGTGTAGGAGAAGTAGGGTCGTACAATTGGTGGTAGGTTCTTTATCGGTGTCCACACGTACGGCCTATTCCTTGGCCTGGAGGGACTTCTTGGCTTCTGGAGCTGTCAGACGGGAGGATATGTCGCAGCGGTCAGAGGATGTTGTTAATTTTATACTAGACCTCATGGATAAGGGCCTCACTAAAGTCACTATAGCGGGGAAACTAGCGGGTATTGCTTTTATGGGACAGTTATTATGGGGTTACACCCCGTTAGCCGGGGAAATAGGCAGGAGAATGCTTGAGGGATGGGCCAGGGAACAGGGCCATGTTGTTCGATCTCGGGCTCCACTATCCTGGCAGATACTGGCTAGGTTAATTACAGTCTTACCTTTGGTATGTTCAGATGATTTTGAGGCGTGTGTCTTTTCCATGCTCATGGCGTTTATGTTTTTTGGAGCTTTTAGGGTCTCTGAGTTGTTGGGGACCAAGCAGAAGGGTGGTTTACACTGGAGGGATGTTTTTTGTTATGACGAAGGTGTTCATGTTTGGCTATCCAGCTCCAAAACTGAACGGGTAAAGGTAAAGGGGTTTGGTTACAAGCGCGCGTCCCAAAGCTCACTTGCCCTTTAGTGCTGGCGCGGCGCTGGCGTTCATGGTGCGGGGGTGGGGATGAGGCCCTCGTATTTCAACACATTAATGGTTTACCTGTCACATCTTATCAGTTACGGATGGTTCTCCGTAAAGCCCTGCAACACATTGGGCTGGATAGTAGTTTATATGGTACTCATTCTTTTCGTATAGGTGCAGCCACGGAGGCCTTTCACAGAGGTTGGACGGAGACGGATATTATGAGGTTGGGGCGCTGGTCTTCTAATTGTTTCAGGCGCTATGTGCGGAGCCCGGCAGAAGACGCGCAGGCGTTCTCAGCCTAGACATGTGTTCTAATTGTGTTTTCTCTTTCAGGATCCGTTGCTGGACCTCGATCGCCAGTGGTCACGGTCTGGATAGTGGGGCATTCCTTCGTTAAATGGGCCAGAGTCCAGGCGGCACGGAGCTACTTTGGAGAACAACTCGGCTTTAATGATCGGATGTTTAATATTGTATGGAAGGGTAAAGGTGGGATGCTCTGGAGAGAGTTAATCCCTTGTTTGAACAATAACATGGTGGGCGGTTTATGCCCGGATATTTTAGTCATTCATTTGGGTGAAAATGATCTTTGTGCCACGAAAGGGGTTGTATTACTGCGGGCTATGAAACGGGATTTAAGCCTCATTAAGGAACTCTGGTCTGGGTGCCATGTGTTTTGGACAGAATTGATACCGCGTAGGTCATGGAGAGGGGCTGTGAACCCCAGGGCTGTGGATCGGGCGAGGAAGAAGGTGAATTCGGAGGTGTCTCGTTGCTGCAGGGGCCTCGGTTTCAGTAGGATATCGCACAGGGAAATAAAATTTGAATCGGTAGAGTTTTTCCGGGATGACGGAGTACATTTGTCACGTGTGGGTATGGACCTTTATCTTTTAGAGCTTCGTGAGGTGTTAGCTCGGGCTTTGGCCTTGCAGCGTTGATTCCCATTATCTTTCCGTTCGCTACGCGGTTGGGGGGCAGAAAGGAAGGCTCCGTGTGTTCACCCCCCCCCCACTGGCCTACCTTTCTGGGTGGCGGGGTCGTGGTGTATCAGTTCGGTTTTAGGTTGATTGTTGGTTATAAGTTCGTTAGAATTTTCTTGGACTGGGGCCGGGGCAGGTTGGTCATGGTTTGACCGTTCAGTTTTGAAAAGGGGTATTCTGCAGGAGTGCAGGGTCAGGCAGGATCGATGATTACGGAGGCCATGACAAATGTTAATTCAATTTTGGTTTGATGAATAAAGTTTATTGATGACGTATGTTTTATATTCATGACGTAATGTTTATTGATGATGTAATGCTTTAACATGACGTAATGTATATTGATGTTATAATGTTATTGATGTATTGTGGGGAGGGCCCAAATATGTAGGGGTTGGGGGTTGGGGGCCCGTTTGGTTAGTTATTTATTTATTTAGTGAGGTTTAGTTTTGTAAGGCGTTTGCCGAGGTTGTATTTTGTAATGTGCACCTGTTTCCTAATAAAGCGGCCTTTTACACACACACAAACAATTTTTGGACTACTTTTCTCTCACCCCTCGCCCTCCCTCCCAAGGGGGGCTTGGGGGAGGGAGCCGACCGAAGGGAGGTCTCCTCCCCCGGGCGGTTTGGGAGGGCTGCGAGGGGTTATTTCCAGAAGTTGCCAGAATGTTCTAGTTTTGGGCTGGTCTAGTAGGACCAGCCAGCCCAAGTATAAATTCCGCCTTTCCCGCTATCCGCCACCATTTTAGGTTTGGTGACCTGGTGGCTAGGTGCTTTAACTTTTTGTCCCACCCTCCCTCCCTGTTTTTCTGTAGTATTTTAGCCCCTCGCTCCCTCGTTTTTTCCCATCTTTTTGATAATTTTCTTTTTCAAAGGCTGTTTTATGGGTTACCGGTGTGCAGGGGTTGTTTCTTGTATTTGTATTTGTCGCTAGGAGCAGGTGCAGTGCGGGTCGTGGTGTATCAGTTCGGTTTTAGGTTGATTGTTGGTTATAAGTTCGTTAGAATTTTCTTGGACTGGGGCCGGGGCAGGTTGGTCATGGTTTGACCGTTCAGTTTTGAAAAGGGGTATTCTGCAGGAGTGCAGGGTCAGGCAGGATCGATGATTACGGAGGCCATGACAAATGTTAATTCAATTTTGGTTTGATGAATAAAGTTTATTGATGACGTATGTTTTATATTCATGACGTAATGTTTATTGATGATGTAATGCTTTAACATGACGTAATGTATATTGATGTTATAATGTTATTGATGTATTGTGGGGAGGGCCCAAATATGTAGGGGTTGGGGGTTGGGGGCCCGTTTGGTTAGTTATTTATTTATTTAGTGAGGTTTAGTTTTGTAAGGCGTTTGCCGAGGTTGTATTTTGTAATGTGCACCTGTTTCCTAATAAAGCGGCCTTTTACACACACACAAACAATTTTTGGACTACTTTTCTCTCACCCCTCGCCCTCCCTCCCAATAGAAAGCACTATGAAGTAACCACACTCCTGCGAAAAACAAACAAAAACTGGAATGTAATTCTCAGGGGCAATGTCTGGGCAAAGTACAGGTGCTCCAATGTGCACAAACCACAGAGAACTGGTACAGCTTCCGTTGCCAATAACTACATTGAATAAGTACCCTCGACGTCTTCTATTCTTGACACGAAGTACCAGATGGTTGTCTGTGAGTGAGCTTTGATTTTCAGTGAAATGAGCATGGTTGGCAACAAAACGAGCGTAGTTGGCAAATGGCATGTAAAGCAAGGCAATGCTGTAACGATGGGGCCTACTGCAAGATTGGGGCACGTATTCTGACTCCGAGCCGGATGGCTCCCGGCCTCGCCATGCACTAAATACGTCTATAGGCATCACCAGAGCAGAAACAAGCGTCACGGAGGATCGAATCAAGCTGGACACGTCACAAAACAACTACGCGTGCGCGTCTGCTTGGCTAGTGGAGATTAATTTTCAAATATAACAGAGGTGGCTGAACTGCCAAATGTTGAGGGGATGGTTGGGCCCAGAAAATATTTAAAAAGACTTACCCCCACAAGTCCAATTAAGCACTGAGCTCCGTGAATGAAAGCGACCATCGTGCAGTAGACCTGTAAGAACAATCTTGTAGGCCCATCTCAAACAACGCCAACGCAGACAAATGGAGTCTATGAGCCATGAGCAAAGCTCACCAACTTGTGGGGCACCTCCAAAGTAGCACCCACTACTGTCAATAAACAGATTAAGTGTAGGACAGCTGTCCCTGTGAGTCTTGAAGCCTGGGTCCATGCAGTGTGTACTCACGTAGGAAGTCATTATAAATGAGTCGACTTTCTTTGCAGGTGCAGGACTCTCTGTGCAGTCAGCTCCACTGTAGCCAGAAATCAGGCAGCCACATGTAAAGTTACATGTCACACTCTGCGCTATACCAATGAAGAAAAGTAATTGGCTTACTGTAGATGAAGGCTCAGTCTGCACAGCATCACTGCAGTGTGTGAAGAGCTAGTGCCAGGAATGGCCACTTTAAATCCCACATGCTAACGTTTATGCTGCAGCTTGTACTACGCTTGTTCGTTCTGCTTAACTGTTAATGCAAAACTTAATATAAAGTAATGGGGTTAGAGTAGAGATAAGTGGCATAGAGTGCATTCATTTATTTTTGTATTCTAATATGTTTCTCTTTGACTTTGCTGTTAGCTCGTACTTGGGCCTGAATACCGACCCATCCTCCATCTTGAACAAAGCCACACATGCGCACCCAGGCTCTGAAATTGCTGAAGCATTGGCATTGAATGGCTGCCAACACCCTTCTTACCCACGATGTCCCTGGGAACCTGCTCTACTGACCTTTAAAGAGGAAGCAAGAGACTCAAATAAATACAATGTATATAATTTGTATGCCAATATTGTTGGACAGAATAAAGTCATGGGAAAAATAAATTGTGGGTGGAGACTTAATCAATACCAGTCAATTGAGATGATCTCATTTTAGTATGGTGTGATGACCTCTCTTCGTCTTTCATACAATCACTGAAGGGGAACACAGATTTGCAACATTTAGGGGTGGTACATTGCCCTCAAAATGGTATAACTAAGGTAGGTTTAGATAGAAAAATTATCCGACTTGTCCGAATAGCTGACCTGTCACTGACCAACGTACTCAATAGGCGATCAAGAGCAGAGGTCCTGGCGTAGCACTCCGTCAGAAGAATCGATGACCCAATCGGGGTATTAATTGGCTTTCCTAGAGAGAGGGGTGTGACGCTGGTGTTGCACTTAGAGGAGGTCGCCTGTCCTGATCTGCACCTGTCTTGTCCCGTGGGCACCTGATTAGTCGGGACCCTGGCCCTGGTCTTTTTGCCCCAGCCCGTGACCAGGATTAGTCATTGCACCATTCTAGGTAAATATAATCTATGTGGTATGTCCTTATGCTATTTCCCTTTCTCACCCTTCCCTTGTACGAATGTCTAAAGGTGTTACTGTGATTTCTTACAAACTTTATGTCCTACTGGTTATATTCTTGCTTGAAAAATTCATAGTCACAAGATTTTGGCTTTTTCAATTTGACTCAGAAAATCTTTCAAAGATAAATCTTTTAAAACTTTTCCCAGTCCCAGGAAAGGTAAATGTGTTTTAAATACTGCCTATTTAAAACGAACTCCCTTTTCGATCCCTAGGACTTATAGCCAAGGTGACAAGGATTGGTAAGTCATGGTTTACAGGTATAAGTCCTAAAAGGACTCAAAGTATTGATAGGGTGATTAAATTAGTAATTAGTTAGGCAGGACTGCTAGTTCAAAGTGTGAATGTTTTATGGGCCCAGGTGAGTATGGTAAACTGAGCTAGTGGGTCCCTGCACGCTCTATCAGCTCCTTCCCAGCTTGATGTAGGAAGCATCTTGAAGTTATTCTTGTCGTCCTGAACCACTGTAGAGAGTGGGGACCTCTTCACCTCGTTGCCAAAAATAAGTGTCGTAATTAGGAGACCACACTGGAGTGATGATTTCAAAGTAGGTTTATTCAGGTAACAGGTAAGGAGGTACACAGGTAAATAAGTCCAGGTATGAGTCATAGACAGCCCCACAGGGAGCAGCCTGCTAGCTGCTCAGCCCCACCCATCAACTGTCATCTCACATTCAGTCACCCAAGCATTCCACTCATAACCCACACACCAACATTCCACTCAGAACATTCACACAGGTTGAGCAGCCAGGGACAGGGAAACATGGGAGAGGCAATCCATAACATCAGGATACTACACTTAGCTCCTGAAACAAGCTTCTCAGCATTCTAAATCAAGGCAGGCAAAATCAAGGTGCTCCCATTTTAAAAGAAATATGTTAACCAGTGACAGCTAACCAAACCCTGGACATAAAACCACTCTATCAATCAAGGGGGACCCAGGATGTACTAAATTGACAGAACCTACTAAAAATAACAAGATTCTTTCGAGACCTCAGCTCAGTGGCCTCAGATGACCTACTGACAGTTTGCTTTGAGATTGTGCTCAAGATCTGGGCTGGGAAGAGGGAGTGGGGCATCTCACTAGCACAAGTGGATAAAGAAAAGTATCTGCCTATGTTTGCACAGTCTGAGGAAATACATTAGAGCAAGAGAAGCATTAACCCTAGAAACACAGACACAAGAGCCCAGTTTACCCCACACCAACACCTCAAGTATTAATGATGAACAGCAATTTATACAGATTTGCTTCTGGAACATTGATGATATCGCTTGTCCCTTGAAAAGCTCAAAACACTCCCTAAACAAGTTTCACGTGATATGCCTTCAATAGTCCTGGGAAAATGACACGTTTAGTCTATCCAACTTGATGACTAGGCTATCTGGTTTTAGGTTTAAACCTATAATAACTGATAAACCCCCACGAAGGGAAAATAGCCAACAGCGGTGTACACATATGAAGACTGAAAAAAAAACCTTCACAACCACAAACTAAGTGCCATTCAAAGAAAGGAAAAGATGAGTGAATTAAGTAAATTATAACCAAGAAAAAAGCTACCAAGGCAAGATTTGGCCATCCACCTGGAAGATTACTTACATTTATAAATACTGAATTCAAACTTAAGTGCACTGAGATTTCAACTCTTTCCAATCTGCTTCTGGACATAAAGGTAAGCAACTCCAGTAAGGAACAGTTATACATTAAAAATATCTACCTACCATCCTCAAAGACATTTTATCGGAACACTGGATATTTTAGAACATCTAAACGAGCACTATAAAGACACCCATGTTTCCTTACTGGAGACTTTAATGAAGACCGTCTCTAAGTATTCTCAGAACTGAACAGTTTCAAAGAAGGCCTTGATGATGGTTTTTGAATTCCCCCACTGATGTTTCAAAGAAAAATGCGGATCCATTCCTTAAAATTCAAACTTCTAAAAACCTTCATAGTGGAAGCAGGGCTTTGTTGCCTTCAATGGATGTTTTCCGACTGGCCAACTTGCAAGAAAGACATTCCTCACGACAAGCACAAGCTCTACAATCGACTTTACTGTGATTCATTTTTCATATTTTTACAAGTGTGAATACTACATAGTCATTTCAAGAGGGAAAAGCGATCATAACCCACAGGTAATCACCCTAAAATAAGACCTTCATGTTTTCAGACTATCATCTCTGTCAGTTTCCCTAATGGCCTCAAATAACGAAAAAATAGTATGAATGAAAAACTACCAGAGAAGTAAGCCTCGCTAATGGTAAATCAAATGCTTGGAGAAGCACTGAATTAATTCAGTCATTTCGATGGAAAGGATAGCACGTGGATAGAAATATGGGATAAAATAACAAAAATGATCATGGACCACCTGTCATCAATAGACATCAGAACCAACTCACAACCTTTAGGAAGACAGCTCTTTAGACCACCTTGAGAAATATCAATTATAAGGAAGAAAGGTAGGCGATCTTAGAGATGTTTACTCACTTTCCACAAAGCACAGAGCGTTCTCATGCCAATAAGGAATTAAAAGTGACCTATAGGATATCGGCAAAGATGAAAATAAATGATGCAGCCGACAAAAAATAGACCAGATTGTATAAAATAATCGCAATGAGAGATACAAAGAAATGTTGCCACTTAGTGGGAAAGGATCCTTCCCCTTATAGGCCAGCTCCGGATCAGAACATTTCATCTGATACAATGGAAATGTATCTAAAGTCCCATCATGCGAATCCCGATTTTCCACCTTGTGCACTAAAGAAGTATGTTCATAGTGGGACAGAAAAATTAGAAAACTAGCTAACATTATTAATAACTCAAAATAAGACCTCTGAGCTCCTGGCCCAAATGGGATTCAAAGTGCTTTAATGAAATGTGAATGAATGTGTTACATCATGTTCTGTTGTCATGCAAGGTACCAGCTTCATGCAATGGTCAATAATCCAACCACTTCACAAAATAGGAATCCAAAATGATCCAACAAACATTAGCTTGATTGCTCTTTTTGACACTGAAGGAAAACTCTTTGCCAAACATTCACTATCACATTTAACCGACTGGATAATACCTAACAACTTGCCAGTGGCGTAGCTGGGGGGGGGGGGGGGGGGGGAGTACTGGTTTTGGGGCCGGTGGAGGTTGAGGAACCGGAATCGATTTTTGGTTATGCAAACACTTATAATCGATATCTTAAGATTTGCATGATGTATCTAAATGATTTAGCATACACACGCAAACATTAGCATAAATTCGTATTGCAGTATTTTAGATTTCTAGCTTGCACCGCTTTCTGCATTTTACACTCACTTGACTCGACCGACGCCATTTTGTGGCCTCGCTCGAGTCTTACATTAGCAGACTCCATTCATTCCTTGCACCAAAGTCGTTCTCCTGAGAAATAGCCCAACTGTTGCAGAACTGCTGTTTCAGCTCGTTAGGCCCGTCAAGGTTGTAGGTAGCAGGAGAAGGCCTGATAAGCAGAGTCCGGGAGGGGTGCGGGGCGGACTGTCTCGGGGCTGGCAGAAGGGAGTCACCCGTCCGACCTTGCTAATCTAGGATGAGCTAAACCAAGAGCGCTTTGTCGTCTGCCATATATGGCTTTTCCTTTTCACACCAACCTGTACCAAATTGTATTTTTCCATCTTGGGCAATGATTCCGCAAATGCAACTGTATATATGTGATGTTCTGACAGTGTGCCAGCAGTCTTCTTGGCGGACCTCGTGGGGTTAGGTCGCAAGGAGCTCCTCTGGCAGAGTTTGTTTGTTATAATAAATGCTTGGACCTTCTACACTGCCAACTGACTGATTATTGGTAATGGAAACGGGATTGTTTGTGGATATAACTATAATTGGGAGGTGGTGAATAATTTTCGGTACTTCAGTTGGCGACTCCGTTGGGACTCCGCGTTGTGGTCGTCCCTCTGTATTTCAGACGACAATCGGGACATTGAAAGGGGTACTCCCGATCGGGGGGGGTTGCAGAATAGACCAACGAGAATTCGGGGTTCGCTCCGCTCTCCCGATCCCGAGAACCTCAGCTGCTAGTGGCCCCACGCCGGAGTCCTTCGGGTGTAACCCGAGAACCAGCCAAGTTGGCCTTATCAAGAGTTGGCAGTGGAGAATGTGCAATCTGACCTGTGTGCACCAGGTGAGTGTCTTGTCTAGTTTTGTGTTGGATTACGTTTTCAATTCCGGATTTGGTACTTGGCATTTGGTGACCTGTGGTCACGGAGAAACTCTGAATAGGGGGTCTGACGGGGCAACATTGAAATTGCACGTGCAGATGCCTCTGGTTTGATTTGTGTGGAAACACTGGAGATAGAGACTATACGCCTTTTGTGGGGACTGCGGTTCTCGCTCGGCCGGACTGTTCTCGGGAACGCCGACAGTTGAGATTGGGTAGCACTCGGACAGATCTGGAGCGGCGCTTACAAAAGCGGGCTTAGACAGCATAGTTCGGGAGGTGAACCATGAATACTGTCGGATGGCCTGTAGGTTGGTCTGTGGTTTAGAAACCGGTGTAGCTATCTCCAGGCAGTCTAAGGACAAGACTGTTGTCAGAAGGTGTTCTTTGCAGCTTTGAATATCTGAGAAGAAAGGGTTCTCCATAGGTGGGAGTCGACGGGCTCTACCTTCTGTTTGCAAAATATTGGTGTTTTCGTTTTTTCGTTTATAAATCTGTGTTTCCGTTTTATGTCAAAATTGAAGGTTCATTTTTTGCAACGTGAGTATGACTTTGAATGTAAACATGGCCATGTGTATGAGAGGGTTGGGATTAATTAAACTTGATTCTGCTATTTTGTGAATAATAATCCCCGATTCCTTTTCAGCTCGAGTAGAATAGAGAAAGGGAAATGCCGTGCCTTAGTAAATTATGCTTTGGCTGTGTTCACAGAGAGAGCGTGAGGTTAGATGAAAGTCAGCCAGCCCCTCCGGAAGGAACACCCAGCCACGAAATGTATTGCAAGCACGGTATTGGCCTCCTTTTTAATTCCTTGTGGCACAGGTATACAAAGGATAATGTGGAACTACAGTGGCCGAAAACTGGATCTTTTGATGAGAAAAAGATTCAGTATTTACAAGAGCGTCTCTTTGCTAAACACAGCCGTCAGGCTATGTTTGACACTCTTAACAAATGGCAGAAAGAGGCAAAGAGAAGGTGTATCCGGTCAGAAAAACTCCTCAAGATACAGCAAGGGCAAACTGTAACTCAGAAAGCTATTGCGCATGACAAAAACAGAACAGAAAAGAATATTGAAAATGCAGATAGACGATTTAGGTTGCAGGTAGTGAAGGACTGGGTTCTTTAAGACCCAGCGGTGCCAGGGCACAACACCTGAAACCTTCGTGGGTAACCTGCTCCGGCGTACGAATGACAGAGACACGGGACACTTCCTTCGGCGTCAAAGATTCAAGGTTTATTTGCTGCAGGGAACACAGAAATCACAGGAAGTACATCGAGTGTAGTTCGGGGAGACTGCTTCAAATTGGTTCTGTGGATCGCTCCTTTTATACAGTTTTTACCCATAGAGTTACATTGAACACGAAAGTTTACAACCCGGTTCCCACCATTATCCCCCAGAGGGGTCGCTTTGGTCACTTTGAAACACATGAGGTCCGGAACATAAGTGCGGAAACATTTGGCGGTTCCCAACTGTAAAAACCCATCTTCCCAACATTAGTGCATTCCAATCGGCAGTAAAACAGATCGAAATAGGAACAAAGACAGGTGCAGAGGAAGACGGAGACAGTGGGGAGATCGGAAAGGGTGTAAAAGGGGAGGTGTCGGAAAACACGAGATACAGGCATCAAAGGGACGTGCCTAATGGGATGCACGGCTGAGACAATAAACCGGCACGGCGAGATGAGCCTCGAGCGGGGCCATCTGCCTTACAGTATCATCCCCCTCATCATAAAGACACTTATAATAAACATGTGTCTTCCGCAAGTATCTTGGGAGTCCCAGGGTCGCGAAGCGGACATCGTCCGTTCGCTGGCTACTTGAGGGCAAGAGACAAAATGGATGCCGTATCTAAGATGGAACCCGTGGGTACAGATAGAAATACCCAAGTAACAGACGGACGGTTTAAGTTAGCGCAGCGAAACTGCGCATACTTACTAAACTCGTCATTTGCGGTTCATAGATACCAGACTCGACCATATTCGTGCGAGTGAAAAACACCACTTACAATTGTCACGGAACCTCAGACGCTCCTTTTGCCCTCATGTAGGCAAGCACTAGTCGGAATCATATTCGATATTCATCAGACCATCGAGATGTTGTTGTAGCATAGCTCTGTCCAACCGAGTCCCCTTGGTAACAGGTGGCTGTCTCATACACGTTGTAGCACAGAGGCCACATAAGGCAGGACCGCATTGCACACAAAGGCAACACGTGAACAGGAACACTACAACGACTCCGATGATCATCAGAATCTTCCAACCCCAAGTCGACATCAGGCCCCAAAACCATCCAAGTAGCGTCCAATCCCCTATATCCACGTGTATGGATTCGGAGATCTTATGCAACCTCGAGATGGCTTGATAGACAGTTGGAGCGTTATCTGGAATGAAAATGCAGCAGCTCGAATGGATCACCTTACATACCCCACCTCGATCTGCTAAGATGACATCTAAAACCATACGGTTTTGTAACGTCATAAGTCTATCCGCCTGAAGTTCAGTGGTGATGTTACCAAGGGCACTGGCAGTAATATTAGCTGTCGATTCTACCACTCGAGTCAACTGTCTCAGGTTCCTACTATTAACCATAGGTCCCCAAAACGGGAGGAAACCCTTGAAAAAGTCTCCTGCCTCTTGACCGGCAGTATCCTCTTCGCTAATTACGCCTCGCACAACTCTAGTCTTATGATAATCGGCATCTACGGTGAACGTCGGAGGCAACAGATTTGCAATGAAACATGAGCCCATGAAGTCAGCGGGCAACCATGCGTATGCACGATCATAACAGATAAAGTATGTACCCTTGGCAGCCAGAAACACAGGGGACGAGACCATCGGCAGTATGTAATTTTCAGTGCAAGCACTTGCTCCAAGTCGGGCTTGCGATCTTCGGCCACGACCCATGAGACAAAAATTACCAGTGTGGGGTACGACCCATATCGGAGGCGAGCTTTTAAGCTGCTTTTCGCTAGTGAACGCACTATATTCACCTCTACTTAGGACCCTATAGGCCTGTACCTCTTCTTCGGGAATAAGCGAGGGATCATAGATATCGCTATCTAAATCCTCTATTGCTATCGACAAAGGTTTTTGATACGAAGTAGGACCAGAGTAGGGGGAACGTGGTTCTCGAATGGGGTGGAAACCCAGTGCGCTTCGAAACATTGTTTGAAATGCTCGAGCTGACCCTTGGGAACTATACGGTAACACCAGATATGGAATTCCCTTATCCGTAGTGTGTGGCATCAACCCACACACCCAACAATTAGTAGTGTTAACGACTAACTGATGCTGATGAAGGAGCTGAATAAAGGAATTGTTGCGGAATTCTACACGTCTAGCCTGTTCGTGTTCCGGTAACATGTGAAAGGAATGAGGAGAAACAGTGGAGGTAAGTTTAGGGTCAGGAGTAGGAGTAGGTGTAGCAGAAGGTAAGAAGTAAGACATCGTATAATACACCCCACCCGCCAATAATGCAGAAGCAGTCAAAAACAATACAAACAGTTGGAATATAAAACATTTGGTACGACTGAGTTGCTGCAGCTTGAATCTGTGCACCTGAGCTCCCTCCAAATCATTCAGCTTCGAGAATGTCATTCCCTACGACCGTCCGCAACGTTTGACGCACTTCGTTCTGTGTAGCAATAGTCAATCCCTAAGAGTTCCCAGGAACCGACGGCCTTTAACCTAGCGTCAAGACCTACTATCCAGAAGGAAGTACGCGCGCGGCCCTACGTCCTTTAATGCACAGTATGTATATATGCAAAAACAAAGTCTCTCAGCTGTAAAAGCAAAAGTATAAGGAATGAAGCTCAATATATGTACAAAATAATCACAGTAACATGAATATTCAAAACTGATCACGGAAAACGGGATAATGCAGTTGTCAATACAGAAAAGCAGGATCTTTTATTAGTCTTTAGTGCGAGATCGTAGAAAGTATCGAGTTTTCCCAGGACGTGTCTGCTCGTCAAACAAAGGATCCGTTGAAGAGACAGCGTCCCGCTGATCAGTTGAGTGTTCTGGTCTTGAGTCTTTCGATAATTGTTCAACAGTGTCTTTCTGCTGCGCTGAGGATTCTCCAACAGGCTGTGCGTCGCTAAAAGGCACAAACGCCGGCAATACTTCGGTTTCAGTTGATGCAATGCCTCTCCTCACCCACGAGTCTGCTAACAACGGGATGGGGACTTTCTTGGTGTGCGTGGCATGCACCCAATTCTTCCGCCCCTCAAGACGAACTGCAGTTCTCGTGGCAAGGAGGACCTGATAGGGTCCAGTAAACCTCGGGTCCAGGTTATTCTTGCGTGAAAAATTTCTCGTCACCACCCAATCTCCGGGCTGGAGCTGGTGGCCTGGACCCTCCGTCTGCGTCGGCAATGCGTCGTAAACCTGTTGGTGAATTAACCTCAGTTTAGCAGTCAAGTCATGAAGATAATCGATCAACATTGGGTACTCAAGATCACAGAACATTCCTGGCCTAGGAACCCCCCACACATTCGCAGGACGGCCGAACACTATTTCATAGGGACTAAGCCCTACTCGGGAGTGTACAGTCGCCCTAGTTGACAGTAATGCCAAAGGTAAAGCGTCAGGCCACGAAAGACCAGTCGTAGCCTGAATCTTTGCTAACTTTAGTTTAAGGGTGCCGTTGTACCCTTCAACCAATCCAGCTGACTGGGGATGATTGGCGCTGTGGAATTTCTGATTAATTCCAAGGCCCTTACACACACTCTTCATCACACTACCCACAAACTCACTCCGGTTATCTGACCACACGACTCTAGGCATTCCAAACCGAGGAAAATATTCCTTCAGTAGGATTTTCGCAGTAGACAAAGCAGTATTGTCTTTGAGAGGATAGGCCTCAATCCATCGGGAGAATGCGCAAACCACAACTAAAACGTATTTCAGGTTATTGCATCGCTCCATATGGATGAAGTCCAATTGAATCACCTCAAAGGGGCATGAAGGGGGAGCAAAACTGCCAGGAGGAGTTGGGGTTCCTTTGCCAGGATTGTACATCATACACACCATACAATTCTTCACCAGACGTTCAGCACATTTCGTGATACCATCATTCTTCCACACAGGAGACAATAATTTGCAAATACCTTTTGCGCTAATATGTGCTAACCCATGCGCCATAGTCACAACGGCCAGCACATACGCATCCGGTAACATCCATCTCTTCTGATCAGACAAATCAATCCAACAACCACTCGCATCCAACTTTCCCGTACTTTCTTTCCACTTCGTCTTTTCAGTCTCGGTGGCCTCATTCTGAATTGCTTTCACACTCTCGATAGTGTCCTCACACATACTCGATTCTGTAGGCCACCTAACCGAACTCGTCACATACATCCGAGTGCTAAGGTTCCGGGCAGTCTCCTTAGCAATCTCATCCGCAAACGCATTACCACGACCAACATCATCCGTGACCTTACGATGCGCACTACATTTAACAATCGCTACTTGCTTAGGCAACGTCAGGGCATCCAAGAGATCATTCACAAGCTGTCCATGCTGAATCTTCGTACCATGCGACGTCAAGAAACCTCTCTCTCTCCACAATTGTCCAAAACTATGTGCGACGCCAAACGCGTATTGGCTATCGGTAAACACATTCACACGTTTCCCTTTCGCTAACACACATGCTCTAGTAAGAGCAATCAGTTCTGCAGCTTGGGCAGAATTCGGATTCAACCTTGCAGTCTCAACAACAGTATTCAACGTTACCACGGCATATGCAGTAGTCACATCGCCATTCGGCAACTTGAAACATGACCCATCCACATACAGTGTACCATCCGGTTCTTCCAATGGGGTGTTTTTAAGGTCCACTCGACCTTTTGTTTCCTCTTCAGTCCTCAAGTAGCAATCATGTTCTGCTACTTCATCTGACTCTGTGCTAAGTGGTAACAAAGTTGCCGGGTTCAGAACATTACAACGTTTTATCTGAATGTGGCTTGCCAATAATGTCAACTCGTACCCAGACAACCTCGCACTTGTCAAGTGCTGAGTTTTCGTCCGATTCAAAAGAGTATCGACTGCATGCGGAACCATCACCGTAAGCATATTATCCATGACCAATCCTGCTGATTGTCGGATGGAGACCGCGGCTGCCGCAGTTGCTCTCAAACAACTCGGCAATGCTCTAGCTACCGGGTCCAAGGTCGAGGAAAAATATGCACATGGACGTTGCTTACCACCAAAAGGTTGCGTTAAGACACTCAACGCACAACCTTCCCTCTCGTGAACATATAATGTAAACGGCTTACTGTAGTCAGGAGTACCTAACACAGGAGCCGAACACAATGAATCACGTAGTTCAGAAAAACTTTCCTGACATTCTTCCGTCCATGGTAAAGGAGTTGAAACATCCTTGCACGTAAGAGCCACTAACGGTTTCGCTAGCAATGAAAAATTTGGAATCCATTGCCTGCAGTACGACGTGATACCTAGAAAGGCACGCACATCTCTTTGGGTTTTTGGCACAGCCATTCGCGCAATTGCTGCAATTCTCTCTGGGGTCAACCTCCTTCCCTCCTTTGACAATAAGTGACCTAGATAGGTTACTTCTTGACAACAATATTGGAGTTTAGAAGGGGACACCTTATGATTAAGCTCACAGAGATGTTGCAGCAACGACACTGTAGCAATTTTGCAAATGTCCTGAGTATCAGCAGCCACCAATAAGTCGTCGACGTATTGGATTAAGGCCGCACCAGCCGGCAATCTAAACGCATCCAGTTGACCCTTCAAGGCTTGACTGTAAATCGATGGACTTTCACAGTAGCCCTGAGGAGCGCGTTTGAACCGGAAGCTACGTCCACCAAGAGAGAAACCGAAAAGGTCTCTGCTCTCCTCAGCAATCGGGATGCTGAAAAACGCATTTTTCAAGTCAATCACCGAAAACCACGATGCAGAAGCTGGAATCAGAGTCAGTAGCGCCGTGATGTCAGGCACAACGGGAAATTGAGGAACCACAATTTTATTCACCTCCCGTAAATCGATAACAAAGCGATAAACAGGCGGTTTTGAAGGATCTGTACGTTTGAGAATGGGCAGTACAGGACTATTGCACACGTTTCCCCGAGTCTCTTCAATAACATCTTTCTCGATCAGATCATAAATGATCGCTAACAGTGCTCGTTCACCATCAAGGGAAATACGATATTGGGGAATACGTGGCAATCGTACATTAGATTTCAACTGAACAACATATGGTGAGATATCAAGTAGGCCCACATCATTTGGACCCGTTGCCCACAAAGACGCAGGAAGAGAACTCAATTCCGGTGGGAGCTTATCGAGGGACAAGTACATGGGAGAGACAACCCTCTCTCCTAACGTAAGCTTCACACCCGCAGGAGAACAATACAAAGTCGCAAACAAACGTTTAAGCAAATCCAGGCCCAAAAGATTTTCGCCACAACCCGTGGTTAGAATCAACGGAGCTTCTAGCTCACGTGGCCCAATTTGAAGGGGCAAAGGGCGCGAAACTGGATTGCTAACGGGGGCGCCAGAGAATCCAACGGAAACATTTGTTAAGCCAGACAAAGGTGCGCCAGGGAGTTTCGAATGCTTAATGGAACTTTTCGCTGCACCAGTGTCCAACAGAAAAGGCTCAACGACGCCCGATGTGGCAACTGCGACGTAAGGCCCTCTCTGATCAACCGGAACTGATACTACTCCCTCTCCTTGTCTTTGGCTGTCCTAGTAATTACTGTCGTCAGTTCCCTGATCGAAGTAATAATCGTCTACATTGTACTGCGCAGATCGTCCTTGCGACGATCCACGTTGATCGAAACAATTATCGGAATTTGATGAGTTATCTGAGCGATCGTTCTGAGCACCCCGACCTCTACCACGTGATGCCTGCTGCGAACCACCACGACCTCCTCTCGATGAGTTACCACTATTACGTTCGTTCAAAACAGGGCAATTGAATTTAATGTGACCCTCTTGTCTACAATAAGCACATTGATTGTACCCCAAGGAAGATCTTTGGGAAGAGGAGTCATTACGAGTTTGAGATCGGTTCGATTGCGGCTGCGATCTATTCTGTTGCGAATTATTCTGATTTGAACGTGGAGGATACGCTTGCTGAAGCAGCACTTTAGTTTTTAGTTCCTTCGTCTTTTTGTCAGCACGGTCGTTCTCTTCTTTCTCTCTGTTCTCATAATATTGTGCCGTAGCCAATATCTGAGCTGAAGTAGAAACGGCCCATGCACTTTCCGAATTCCTCAATTTATTGCTCAAATCGGGCAATAAGTTCGAAACAAATTTATCCACGAACAACCTTTGACCACCCTCAGTGCTCATATCCTGGCCACTATGGTCGATGAATGCCTCCTCGAACCTCGTAAAGAAGTCGGAAACACTCTCGTCCTTTTTCTGTTTACAAGCTGACAATTTGTCCCAGTTCACCTTCATAGCTGGCATAAGAGTTTATTAGCGTAATAATTCTTTGAGGAAGGTCAATAATCAACTGGTCGGGTTTAGTAGCAGCCGCTTGTCCGGCATCTGCCGCTACAATGGCAGCCCAAGCACCACCTAATTCATTCGGATGGTTTTCATGGCGAATCTTAGCCCATACCGGTTGCGGTACGACATTGCCGAACAACATATCGATATCGGCAAGATTCATTACCGTAGCATCTACGAGCTGCGATAATTCCTTGTAATACCCTGTAGGATTTTTGCGTGGGTCAGGCAAAGATTGCTTCACCTGTAACACTTCCGAGCGTTTCCATGGGAGATGTATCCATACTCTCTGGAAGTGCGCCAATACCGGAGGAGCAGCATTAGGATTAGCTGGTATTCAAACCGGTGGAACTTCACGCATGGGATATTGGCCAGACTCATCTGGTTGTTTTTCAATATCCTCAACAAACAATGCATGAGGGATTGGAGCGGGACGAAGAGATAGCAATCGTTCAACAGCACGTCGAACATTGGTATCCACTATCAGTCCATTTGCGAACTGAAGCTGAAGATCAGACAGGGCGGTCAGCACCTCGTCAGGCGCATCGGCCGCTATCTGATCATGAAGGAACTTACACATTTCATTAAACACATATCTCTGGGTTGGTATATTGAATTGACAAAACGTATCGAGGACAACACGGGGTGGACACCTAAGAGGATTTACCATCCAACCCATCGCCATATTATATAACGCAACGCGTTCTCTGTTTCCAGGGAGCTGACTACGTCTCTGAGGACCATCGGAACCAGCGGACCCATGAACAGGTCCGAGCGAATGAAAGAAGCTAGCCGCAAGAGGAGAATTGCGACTACGAATAGAGGGAGAAGAATAAGACACAGGACTAACAAGAGAAGGAGTAGAAACAGTAGCAACAGCAGGAGTTAACAAAACAGGAGCAGTAGCAGGAGCAGTAGCGGGAGCAGGAGTATGTGGAAGCGGAGGAGCAGTAGGGATAGCAACAGGCAAAGGAGCAGGAACAGTCGGAAGAACGGGTGCAGGTTGAGGAACAGGCGGAGGAGGAATAGGCGGAAGAATAGGTACGGCAGGGACCACAGGAGCTGCGGTACCCTGTACGTACGGGGGTGGCGACTTCATAAGATAAGACATTAAAGGATCCTCAACTGGCTCTTCCTTCTTTTCCGACTCCGTAGGCAAAGCGGGATAACATTTATCTACAGTCATACGCTGTAATCTGTCAAACACTTCCTTTTCCCTAACCTCCTTATCATGCTGAAACTGCTCTGCTTTCTTTACGATGGTACCAGCACTATCTCGCTGATTTCGTTTAGTCTGTCTGATTTCTTTCTGTCGGGCTTCTTTACGCCACAACCGAAAGGCATCAAACATGGCCGGCCTTGACTTTTTCGCGAACAATTTAACCTCTAGATTATCTAAGATCGGGGCCTCGAAGCTACCATGTGGTGGCCAGCGAAGGTCACCATCTTTCTTTGTATATTTAATCCAGTAATCATTAAAGGTAATTGGGCCTAGCCCATGTTTACTATAGAGCTCATAAGTGGGAGTTCCAACCGGAGGTATCGGACACGAGTCCTCCAGTCGGGAATCCATACCACAAGGCTTGAAACAACTAAACAAAGTACTGCGGCCAGGCATCTTGCACACTAGCCGAGTTTCACAAACTTCAAGGGTTACGGGATTTACCAAGTCCCAGCAAAGAACAAAACCCTCGGTTTTTGGCGGCTGCAGTCGTCAAACAACACAACAAAGTACCAAGAACTACAAATGCAATGGAACCATGCAACCACTAAGTAACCACAACCAAGAACTCTGGGAGCGACCCACAAATACTTAACTCAAAGATCGATGGCGTCACCAGGAAGGCCCGTCAATCGTCTCGCTATACCAAGGTCTACGCCAGGCGCCAAAACAGGTCTACAGTCAGGGCAGCAGTCCGTCGCAGCCGTCAGGAGGCGGGAATCTTCGCGGGAAAAGTCTTCGGGCCACTTGTTTCGACAACAGGATCGATGAAGCGGAGTGCACCTTCCCTCGGAGATTTCACACGAAGTTCCTCACGATCGTCGGGCTTGGACCGGTACCACTGATGCAGCCCCACGTTGGGCGCCAACTGAAGGACTGGGTTCTTTAAGACCCAGCGGTGCCAGGGCACAACACCTGAAACCTTCGTGGGTAACCTGCTCCGGCGTACGAATGACAGAGACACGGGACACTTCCTTCGGCGTCAAAGATTCAAGGTTTATTTGCTGCAGGGAACACAGAAATCACAGGAAGTACATCGAGTGTAGTTCGGGGAGACTGCTTCAAATTGGTTCTGTGGATCGCTCCTTTTATACAGTTTTTACCCATAGAGTTACATTGAACACGAAAGTTTACAACCCGGTTCCCACCATTATCCACCAGAGGGGTCGCTTTGGTCACTTTGAAACACATGAGGTCCGGAACATAAGTGCGGAAACATTTGGCGGTTCCCAACTGTAAAAACCCATCTTCCCAACATTAGTGCATTCCAATCGGCAGTAAAACAGATCGAAATAGGAACAAAGACAGGTGCAGAGGAAGACGGAGACAGTGGGGAGATCGGAAAGGGTGTAAAAGGGGAGGTGTCGGAAAACACGAGATACAGGCATCAAAGGGACGTGCCTAATGGGATGCACGGCTGAGACAATAAACCGGCACGGCGAGATGAGCCTCGAGCGGGGCCATCTGCCTTACAGTATCATCCCCCTCATCATAAAGACACTTATAATAAACATGTGTCTTCCGCAAGTATCTTGGGAGTCCCAGGGTCGCGAAGCGGACATCGTCCGTTCGCTGGCTACTTGAGGGCAAGAGACAAAATGGATGCCGTATCTAAGATGGAACCCGTGGGTACAGATAGAAATACCCAAGTAACAGACGGACGGTTTAAGTTAGCGCAGCGAAACTGCGCATACTTACTAAACTCGTCATTTGCGGTTCATAGATACCAGACTCGACCATATTCGTGCGAGTGAAAAACACCACTTACAATTGTCACGGAACCTCAGTAGATAAGAGCTATGTAACGCGAAATGAAGCCGAAGATAAGATGGAGGATCTGCTAGACAAAAGACCTCCCCCGCCATATGCCCCGCAGCGCATATATCCTGCGGTCCCTGTTCAAACGGTGGCTGCACCTCAAGCCTCCGCACCGGAGGAACGAGGTTCTGTCACCCCCAAACGTGATGCCGGCTTTCCATCCCCCTCTGCAGGGGACCAGGCCACTCTTGTCCCCGATTCCAGACAGGCTCTAACATTACCTCGCACGCAATTAAGCGTCCCGAGCCCCGTATGGGCGTCCCAATCGGCCAGCACCACACTCGGTATGTCGGAACAGACTCCAAAAGGGGAATCAGGAGGGTTGGATGGTAAACGACTATTCACTAGGTCATCTGTGGCATATGGTGAGAAGGAAGCATTAGCAGATCAAGCCGTCAGATGGATGCGGAGTGATGTGTATACGGGGGCTGACATATGTAGTACGGTAAAAGATTTAGAACCGGTAATGCAGCAACACGTGTTATTCCAGATGTCCAATTCCCTCACTGGGTCTTGGGAGGTCAGTTTCGATAATGGGAGCGCTCCTCAGATACTATATAATATTCAAGACTGGACCCATAGATTTAATATGACACCAGAGGAAGTATATAAAAACGTAGTCACCCTGGACCAATATCGAGGCAGGATGTTCTTAAAAAGCCCTCTTTGGACTTCACAGCATCCCATGCGAGAGGTGCATCCCATTTATCATCCCGAAGTTCCCGAACTACGCGATGATAACCAACAGATCACACGGGCCCGGATAGACGCCCGGTTTCAGGAGCAATGGGTATACACTCCATGGAAAAGAAGTGAGGTCCTTGCTCTGAAATCCCAACTGCCCGACCCCCGAAATAATCCTACCGCCTACTATAAAGAACTATTTACAACAAGGGGTGGTGAGGGACAGAGTCTCTGAATTAAGCAGAAAGCTCTCACCCAGTCAAGAGATCAGGGCTAGATCCAACACCGTTTTTTAGCTCACTGCACCATCCCAGTTTCAGAACCTGGCTGTATGCAAATTAGTCTGTTCCTGTCCCAGTGCATGATGGGAACAGGGCAAACCAAACTACAAAAGCCAATTCTTACACTGGGAAGGAAACAAGCTCCCGGGGACCGGTTTCTGGCATTACAGCCGTCTTCGGCCCGGTTTGCTTGAATCCTGATGGTGCAATGAGCAAGGGTCTCACATCTGAGAATACCCTTCCACGCTTAGGGTGGACAAAAATATTTACAACAAGGGGTGGTGAGGGACAGAGTCTCTGAATTAAGCAGAAAGCTCTCACCCAGTCAAGAGATCAGGGCTAGATCCAACACCGTTTTTTAGCTCACTGCACCATCCCAGTTTCAGAACCTGGCTGTATGCAAATTAGTCTGTTCCTGTCCCAGTGCATGATGGGAACAGGGCAAACCAAACTACAAAAGCCAATTCTTACACTGGGAAGGAAACAAGCTCCCGGGGACCGGTTTCTGGCATTACAGCCGTCTTCGGCCCGGTTTGCTTGAATCCTGATGGTGCAATGAGCAAGGGTCTCACATCTGAGAATACCCTTCCACGCTTAGGGTGGACAAAAATATTTACAACAAGGGGTGGTGAGGGACAGAGTCTCTGAATTAAGCAGAAAGCTCTCACCCAGTCAAGAGATCAGGGCTAGATCCAACACCGTTTTTTAGCTCACTGCACCATCCCAGTTTCAGAACCTGGCTGTATGCAAATTAGTCTGTTCCTGTCCCAGTGCATGATGGGAACAGGGCAAACCAAACTACAAAAGCCAATTCTTACACTGGGAAGGAAACAAGCTCCCGGGGACCGGTTTCTGGCATTACAGCCGTCTTCGGCCCGGTTTGCTTGAATCCTGATGGTGCAATGAGCAAGGGTCTCACATCACTCTGTTCATCACCACCCCCTTTTCCGAATCATTTTTGGCCACTATAGGTGTGGCAGGGTATACTCAGACATGAGTCCCTTTCTCACTGCACCATCTGGATTCAAGCAAGCCGGGCCGACGACGGCTGAAATGCCAGAAACCGGTCCCCGGTAGCTTGTCTCCTTTCTGGTGAAGAATTGGCTTGGTAGTTTAGTCTGCCCTGTTCCCATGATGCACTGGGCCAGGGACAGACTGATTTGCATATAGCCAGGTTCTGAACTGGGATGGTGCAGTGAGATAAATAACGGTGATGGATCAAGCCCTGATCTTTGGACTGGGTAAGAGTGGTCTGCTTAATTCAGACACTCTGTTCATCACCACCCCTTTTTCCGAATCATTTTTGGCCACTATAGGTGTGGCAGGGTATACTCAGACATGAGTCCCTTTCTCACTGCACCATCTGGATTCAAGCAAGCCGGGCCGACGACGGCTGAAATGCCAGAAACCGGTCCCCGGTAGCTTGTCTCCTTTCTGGTGAAGAATTGGCTTGGTAGTTTAGTCTGCCCTGTTCCCATGATGCACTGGGCCAGGGACAGACTGATTTGCATATAGCCAGGTTCTGAACTGGGATGGTGCAGTGAGATAAATAACGGTGATGGATCAAGCCCTGATCTTTGGACTGGGTAAGAGTGGTCTGCTTAATTCAGACACTCTGTTCATCACCACCCCCTTTTCCGAATCATTTTTGGCCACTATAGGTGTGGCAGGGTATACTCAGACATGAGTCCCTTTCTCACTGCACCATCTGGATTCAAGCAAGCCGGGCCGACGACGGCTGAAATGCCAGAAACCGGTCCCCGGTACCTTGTCTCCTTTCTGGTGAAGAATTGGCTTGGTAGTTTAGTCTGCCCTGTTCCCATGATGCACTGGGCCAGGGACAGACTGATTTGCATATAGCCAGGTTCTGAACTGGGATGGTGCAGTGAGATAAATAACGGTGATGGATCAAGCCCTGATCTTTGGACTGGGTAAGAGTGGTCTGCTTAATTCAGACACTCTGTTCATCACCACCCCCTTTTCCGAATCATTTTTGGCCACTATAGGTGTGGCAGGGTATACTCAGACATGAGTCCCTTTCTCACTGCACCATCTGGATTCAAGCAAGCCGGGCCGACGACGGCTGAAATGCCAGAAACCGGTCCCCGGTAGCTTGTCTCCTTTCTGGTGAAGAATTGGCTTGGTAGTTTAGTCTGCCCTGTTCCCATGATGCACTGGGCCAGGGACAGACTGATTTGCATATAGCCAGGTTCTGAACTGGGATGGTGCAGTGAGATAAATAACGGTGATGGATCAAGCCCTGATCTTTGGACTGGGTAAGAGTGGTCTGCTTAATTCAGACACTCTGTTCATCACCACCCCCTTTTCCGAATCATTTTTGGCCACTATAGGTGTGGCAGGGTATACTCAGACATGAGTCCCTTTCTCACTGCACCATCTGGATTCAAGCAAGCCGGGCCGACGACGGCTGAAATGCCAGAAACCGGTCCCCGGTAGCTTGTCTCCTTTCTGGTGAAGAATTGGCTTGGTAGTTTAGTCTGCCCTGTTCCCATGATGCACTGGGCCAGGGACAGACTGATTTGCATATAGCCAGGTTCTGAACTGGGATGGTGCAGTGAGATAAATAACGGTGATGGATCAAGCCTTGATCTTTGGACTGGGTAAGAGTGGTCTGCTTAATTCAGACACTCTGTTCATCACCACCCCCTTTTCCGAATCATTTTTGGCCACTATAGGTGTGGCAGGGTATACTCAGACATGAGTCCCTTTCTCACTGCACCATCTGGATTCAAGCAAGCCGGGCCGACGACGGCTGAAATGCCAGAAACCGGTCCCCGGTAGCTTGTCTCCTTTCTGGTGAAGAATTGGCTTGGTAGTTTAGTCTGCCCTGTTCCCATGATGCACTGGGCCAGGGACAGACTGATTTGCATATAGCCAGGTTCTGAACTGGGATGGTGCAGTGAGATAAATAACGGTGATGGATCAAGCCCTGATCTTTGGACTGGGTAAGAGTGGTCTGCTTAATTCAGACACTCTGTTCATCACCACCCCCTTTTCCGAATCATTTTTGGCCACTATAGGTGTGGCAGGGTATACTCAGACATGAGTCCCTTTCTCACTGCACCATCTGGATTCAAGCAAGCCGGGCCGACGACGGCTGAAATGCCAGAAACCGGTCCCCGGTAGCTTGTCTCCTTTCTGGTGAAGAATTGGCTTGGTAGTTTAGTCTGCCCTGTTCCCATGATGCACTGGGCCAGGGACAGACTGATTTGCATATAGCCAGGTTCTGAACTGGGATGGTGCAGTGAGATAAATAACGGTGATGGATCAAGCCCTGATCTTTGGACTGGGTAAGAGTGGTCTGCTTAATTCAGACACTCTGTTCATCACCACCCCCTTTTCCGAATCATTTTTGGCCACTATAGGTGTGGCAGGGTATACTCAGACATGAGTCCCTTTCTCACTGCACCATCTGGATTCAAGCAAGCCGGGCCGACGACGGCTGAAATGCCAGAAACCGGTCCCCGGTAGCTTGTCTCCTTTCTGGTGAAGAATTGGCTTGGTAGTTTAGTCTGCCCTGTTCCCATGATGCACTGGGCCAGGGACAGACTGATTTGCATATAGCCAGGTTCTGAACTGGGATGGTGCAGTGAGATAAATAACGGTGATGGATCAAGCCCTGATCTTTGGACTGGGTAAGAGTGGTCTGCTTAATTCAGACACTCTGTTCATCACCACCCCCTTTTCCGAATTACTATAAAGAACTGACCGAAGCTGCGGCGTCTGCCGTAATGACATTGGCAGACGTCGAGCTATTCTTTGGGTTACTTGTGCCTGTTGATATATGGCGGCAGGTGCACGACTCTGATCACGCCTTACTAGGAGGGACGTGGGATGAATTAAGAGGGTGGGACCGGGACCGCAAACCGGGAGATAAACCTAAGGGTGAAATAACATCTTTGCCGGCGAAAATTATAGCCTTTATGCACACTCTGATACCGCCAAGAAAAGTTGACTGGGATAAACTGACTGCTTGCCGACAGAAAAAGGATGAAAGCGTGTCCGACTTCTTCACTAGGTTCGAAGGAGTCTTCATTGACTTTAGCGGACAGGATTTGGCTACAGAAGGGGGAACTAGGTTGTTCGTGAACAGGTTTGTTACGAATCTGGCTTCGGGAATTTCTGCACGGTTACAGGCGGCAGAAAGTACCTGGACTACCTCCACCCCTTCTGTAATTTTGAGCATGGCCCAGTACTATGAACATAGGGAGAATGAGAGTAAGGAAAAGGTAGAGAAGAAGGCCAAAGACCTTAAATCACGAGTATTGCTTCAGCAGGTAGTCCGAGGACAAGGAGGGGGGAGAGGAGTCAGAGGGCCCATGTCCAGAGGGGCGGGTGCAGGCCGAGGCACGGGCGGGGCTCCAACTGTGGGTTTAAACCAATGTTCCTATTGTAGAGAGGAGGGGCATTGGAAAGCACAGTGTCCGTTGTTGCTTGCCCAGAACGGAGCGGTCCGAGGGCGAGGGCGAGGACGAGGCGGCCCCGATCGGAGTGATATGCGCAGAGAGGAAGGATCAGGCAAGTCTGAGCGAAATCATTTCGATAACCACCAAGGCAAGCAGTACTATCACGACGATTACGAATATGAAGATCAAGATGCATACTTAAACGGATAGAACAGCCAGGGACAGAGTAGGAGCCAAGTGTCGATCCCGGTCAATCAGAGGGGACCTTATGTAAAAGGGGACGTGATGGGGACTTCTGAGAATTTCCTAATTGACACGGGAGCAATGAATAGTTCTGTTGCTCGATCATTGGTTCCAGGGGTGGCTCTGTCCGGGCAAAAAAATGTCTCAGTGGGATTCTCGGGAGTCCCAGTTGTCAGTCCCATCTCCAAACCTCTCCCCTTCACGATCGGTCCCGCCACTATTGACACTCCTCTTTTGCTGACCTCACATTGTGGGGAAAACTTGCTGGGTTTGGATATGTTAAAGAAATTAAACGCGACAATACATTGCTCTGCTGACGGGGTTTATTTAACAATACAACCCTACGCTGACTATATGAAACAATGTTTTGCTAAAAATGAACCTCTTCCCCCAGAGTTTGATGGCATTCCCGCAACGCTTTGGGCAACAGGGGATGCTGATGTGGGTAAGTTGGATATTCCCCCGGTTCACATTACACTGAAACAAGGCGCAAAAATGCCACGCATTCCGCAGTACAAAATAGCAGCAGCGGGAGAACAGGCTTAGCTGTCCATTATTCAAGATCTGATCGACAAAGGGGTGGTGGAAGAAACGGTTGCTAATATTTGCAATAGCCCGATTCTCCCGATTTTGAAAAGGAATTCTGATTCCGGCGAACAGGGGCATGGTGCTGCTTACCGTTTTGTGATTGACCTTAGAGCTGTTAACAAGATTGTGGTACCACAGTATCCTGTGATAACAGACATCACCACGATCCTCATGATGATTCCGCCGACTGCCCGGTATTTTTCGGTCATAGACCTGAAAAATGCCTTCTTCAGCATCCCTATCCATCCTGATAGCAGACAGATCTTCGGATTCTCGTTATCTGGACGAAGCTTCCGCTTCTGTCGCGCACCTCAAGGCTATACTGAAAGTCCGAGCATATATAGCCAAGCCCTTAAGGCTTTACTAGACGATCTGGATTTGCCGGAAGGCAATGTCCTTTTGCAGTATGTGGATGACTTGCTCATTGCCTCGGACACGGAAGATGGCTGCAAAACAGCCACTGTTAAATTGTTGCACCATTTGGCTGCTAAAGGGAACAAGGTATCCCTGTCTAAATTCCAATACTGTCGACAGGAGGTGACCTACCTAGGTCATCTACTATCGAAGGAGGGTAGACGACTAACACCTGAATGTATTACTACTATTTCTAAAATGTCTGTTCCTTGCACGCAGCGCGAAGTTCGTGCTTTTCTTGGCATCACCTCTTACTGTCGCCAATGGATACCTAATTTTTCTCTTCTTGCTAAACCTCTGTTGCATCTGACCACAAAGGAAGTGCATGAACCCCTCCCCTGGATGGATGAATGTCAGCACTCTTTTGTACTGTACGTGCACGAGGTCGACGGTTGCTCACTTTCGGTGTTAACGCAGGACTTTGGTGGTAAGCAAAGACCTTGCGCTTATTTGTCAGCCACACTAGATAATGTCGCCAGAGCACTTCCTAGCTGTCTGAGGGCCACAGCAGCTGTTGCAGTGGCAATTCGGCAGTCTGAAGGACTCGTTCTAAATTCCAATCTGACAGTGATGGTGCCGCATGCTGTGGACACATTACTAAATAAAACAAAAACACAGCATCTTACAAGTGCACGCCTCACTGGATATGAATTGACGTTTTTTGCACCACACATCATGATCACTCGATGTGCAACACTAAACCCGGCTACCCTGTTACCACTCCCTCCGAGTGAACTTACCAATGACACACATGACTGCATTTATCGCACTGAAGAAGAAACTAAGGGCAGAATTGACCTTACTGACACTCCTCTGTCTGACCCTCAAGGGGAGTTATATGTGGATGGGTCCTGTTTTAAACTAGCAGATGGAACAACAACAGCTGCATATGCAATTACGACTTTGAAGACAGTAGTCGAAACATTCCGATTACCTCACCGATCAGCCCAAGCTGCTGAACTTATGGCCTTACTACGAGCATGCAAATTGAGTGAGGGACTCGAAGTCAATATCTACACAGACAGCCAATATGCCTTCGGCGTGGCCCATAGCTTTGGGTGGCTGTGGAGGGAGCGGGGTTTCCTTACTTCCCATGGTCAGAAAATACAGAACGGTCCCCTGGTTTTGCGGCTGCTAAATGCCCTCACCCTGCCCAAGAAATTAGCCATCATCAAATGCAGTGCGCACAAAGCAATAGTGGATGAGGTGGGCAAGGAAATGCTTTTGCAGACCAGGTAGCCAAACAGACAGCACAATCCCCAATGTCAGCTATGTTTGTGAACTCCTCCACAAGATGGGTGGAGGAATCTGAACTGTTTGATAACACCATGGAAAGTGTGAGAGTATTACAGAAGGAAGCTACCCCCGCAGAATTAGAGAAATGGGAAAAGGAGGTAGGAAGACTGGATGAAAATAATTGTTGGGTTGATCTGACAGAAAAACAAAGATGGTTACTGCCCAATGCACTAGTACAGGCTGTTGTGACTATGGCACACGGCCCTGCACACATAGGAGCAAAAGGTATCTGCGGGCTCCTAGACCCAGTTTGGAACAACACTAATATCCAGAGGACGGCTGTCCGGTTGGTCCAGTACTGCATGGTCTGTCTGCAACACAATCCGGGAAAGGGAGAAAGTGTCCTGAGTGGACATTTTGCACCTCCAATGCTGCCTTTTGAAGTACTCCAGATGGATTACATTCACATGGAGCGTGTTAATAACTTGAAGTACGTCCTGGTGGTAGTTTTTGCTTTTAGCAAATGGGTTGAGGCCTACCCGACCAAGGAGAATACTGTTATGGCCACAGCAAAGGCCTTCTCAAAGAGTTTGTACCCCGCTTTGGTTTGCCCCGCTTGATCTGGTCGGACAATGGGGGGCACTTCCATGGGGCCCTTGTCAAGCATATCTGTGAGGGCCTACAGATTAAACAAAAATTCCATACTGCCCGACATCCACAATCAGCAGGGCTCGTGGAGAAATATAATGGTATCCTTAAGCTTAAAATGGCCAAGATTCAGGAAAGCACAGGGTTGAAATGGCCTGACTACAGCATGAGGAATGGGACCCCCTCAAAAGGATAATTTGCGACCAAGGAACAGAGGGGAAGAGAGAAATTTGTTCTAGAAAGTTGTTCCTTCAGTGGTCATATATATCTGTAGGCAATATACATCAGATAATTTTAAGAAAGGTGACAGACTATTATAAACATGTTTATTTTTGTCATAGTTTTTATTTTCATTTGCTTAAGTTTTTTTCATTTCAATTTCTCATATACAAATTACATAATTCATCATAAATACATTTTACAGACTCAAAAAAATTTTTTGGTTTTTAAAACACACATTATTGATAACACACCAAAAATACAAGAAAGAATTATTTATACACCAAAGAAATTGATTGATTTTTAAGAAAGCCACCTGATATACAAATACACAACTCAATTTGCAAACATACACACATGCATACCACAATTACACTACCAAAAGGGGAAAAAAGGGAAGAAAAACTACGTATGGACTGACAAGTTCACAGGTTGTCAGGTTTTAGGGTCTCAGAAAAACTTAAGACCCCCGCACATGATTGGTCGACGCGCGTTTCGGTGGATAACCACCTTCCTCAGGACCTTTTTTTCTCTTGTGGGTCAAAGATATCAGGGGACAAGAAAGGGTAGGCCAATATGAATTCCTTGCGTGCTCAGTTGCTAGATTTTCAGATTGAATACTTGTTAAAAACACCACTTTTCATTGTGAAACAGGGTTCGATTACTTCAACCTGTTCAGAGACGATTATTTATTCTCCAGGTAGTCAATAAAAAACTTTAAATGGCTGATGATGTTCTCAGTAGTACAAAATGAATTGGTAAGATGTGGTCTCAGTAGTTGCGGTGTCTCGTTATTTGCATAGACGAAGGAATCATTCCTTTATATGGCTAGTGATCTGCTGCCAGTTCCTGGACCGGGAATAGTGATAATACTTTTCTCAGCTTGATGAATCTGACCCCGTTCTTTACACTGCATCCATCTAATAGCTGTACATGTAGGGTCTCGGAATTTACTCGGATCTTCCTCGGTCCATGACCTGACACCTTGCCTTTAGCCCTTATGTCACTACGCGTTACCCCACACTCCCGCTCTGGCCTTTCTCTGTATGAGATTATCTTTGGCAGACCCGCAAATGTATGGGGGGTACCCAGGCCACGATCCTTTTCTGACATTGAATATCCTATGTTGATCGATTACCTATATGCTTTGACTAAAGATCTTCGTTCTATTCATCAGCAGGTAGCCTCCGTACTGCAGCCTCTGCCAGAGGGCCCCGGACATCGACTACAACCCGGCCAGTGGGTTCTAGTCAAGAAGTTTGAACGTGACACCAGTTTGGCTCCAAGGTGGTCTGAGCCACGGCAGATTCTGCTTGCCACCCGGACGGCGGTTAAAGTGGATGGGAGAAAACATTGGATCCACGTCTCCCATCTGAAGAAGCTGCCGCTTCCACTTCCCTATGATCAGCAACGCCCAGGGGGAATTCTGACACAGGAAACTGAGAGAGCTGCTGCATTCGTACCCTTCTCCGACGCCTGTGAGATTGAGCAAAGGCTAGAGGAGGAAGTGACGAGATCAGATGAATTGGTCTCTGCTGAATCTGCAATTGCTTTGAATCCCGTTTTGAGTACCCCGGCAAGCGAAAGTTCTCATGCTCGAAAAGTACCTGCAGTACTATTTTCTGATCAGGAAGTTCTGGGTCATGTGCGGAATAACCTGCGGCCAAGAAAAACAAACAACGGTGCCTCAGACCCCACCACTAGGAGATAAGGAAAGACTCGATTGAATAGATAGGGTTTGCTAGTTTGTTGGTTTGAGGTGCTGGGCGAGACACTGGACTGAACACGTTGAGAACTGGAACTTTGATCACTGTGCTCTGTTTAGAAAGAAGACCAGCTATTGTCAACGGCCAGGTTACGCAACAGAATAAAGTCTGACCACCACTCTTTTGTTTGCTTGAGATGAACAATAGGAGTCTACCTGTGAGACTCTGACGGACACAGGGAGAAGAACCCTCTGGCAGGACGGACTGCTAGGCCCGATCTTATTTTTGGACTTTTAGCTAGGAATGTACCCTTTTGGCCGTATTGTCTTAGAAGAAGAATTTCCAATTGTACCACGACACGTACCATTCTATGAGCCAATGTTCTCCAAATGGACCACGAGGGTCAAAGTAGCATTTGTAGTGGTTATGACTGTTATAATTGCTGTGTTTATAGGCTTGTTTGTATACTTGGAACATAAATACCCTTTGCAGAATTTTTTACCGTCCACTGCTGCCCCATCTGAGCATTTGCTGTACACTTTAGCACCCCACAAAGAACGACATCGCCAGACTTATGAAAAAAATGTATTTGTTGAAATGCTTCATCAGACACACAGTGTTACCAACACTACTGATTGCTGGGTTTGTGGGCTTCTGCCATCCGTGGTGCACAATCATGATCTGTTTCTCTCACTACCCTTGTCCTATCTAGGAAGCTGCGAGGCCTGGTTCAAACTGTTTTCCGCCATGTACCATCACTGGAGTGATAATCGCAGACATTACGGTGTAAATGAGTACAATATGATTTTAGCATATGTTGAGGAGCATCGGGGTTTTGACCAAAAAGGAAATGGGGGACGGGGGCCGATAGACCCACAGGCATGCATGAACAGTACATGGTGGCTAGGAACGATACTTGGTTGCAGGAAGAACTTTATGATTTTAGCCATTTCAATGTTTCTCAATATTTCCAGCTTTTTGTTGAACGAAATGTTACAAGTGACCGTATTGTACCCATTCCCATTTTGAATGCTTCTTCCAAATTCTGTGTACAAGGGATAGGCCGTGTACAGGTTGGAGACAGTATCTGCAATTATACCTATTGTATGAAGAAACTCATTAGCCCCCCGTTATTAACGCCATCCAATGTGTATTTCATCTGTGGAGAAAATGCATATACCTGGTTACCACGTGATTGGGCTGGGCACTGTTATTTGTCCTTCCTATACCCACCTGTATATAAAGCACCATCCGATTATCACAGGACACACCAGCTACACCCTATAAGCGCAGCACCCAATGCGGTACCCAATAGACAACGTAGGCAGCTCGTCAAGTCCGAAGTTGATCAGACCGATACCTCTTTGCAACAATTCACGGATTTTAGCAAAGGTTTAGTGCCATTCTGGGGACCCATATTTAATAGCCGAGAGATAAGAAGATTGTCCAGGATAGTGGAAAATGTCATTAACATAACTACTGACATCCTAGCCAACCTAACTGTTGAGCTTCAGGCGACCAAGCTTGTTGCGCTTCAAAACCGTATGGTTTTAGACGTTATCTTGGCTGATCGGGGCGGGGCATACCGCGTGATTGGCAGCTCTTGCTGCGTGTATATTCCAGACTCCACCCCTCCGTTCATCTAGCCCAGGGGTCTCCAAACCGGTCCTGGAGGGCCGGATCCATGCCAGATTTTTTTGATATCCCCATAGAGATACATGTAGTTATTTTAAAAATCTGGCATGGATCCGGCCCTCCAGGACCGGTTTGGAGACCCCTGATCTAGCCATTCAAAAGCTACATCGCCTTGCATCTGAAAAGCATACTGACAATGGGTCCTGGTCACTGTCGGGTTGGTTCTGGGGGCTCCTGTCCACCTGGGGATGGAAGTTGTTATTGTTTTTTGGGTGGAGCAGCCAGGGTTATTTTTACCTGCTGCATCCTGATACAATGTGGCCCGGCCTGCTGCTCCTATTGTGCTTCCAGAGTTACAACACTGTGCGTGCCTACCCCAGTCCCCACCAAACTTCAGATGCTGCAACAAGAAATTCATGAATTGATGGGCATTAATGAGGAAGTTTTTAGAGACTAGTGCCTGCCTTCGTATTTAGCTACACCACGCTAAAAGGAGGGTTTGAGGAACCGGAATCGATTTTCGGTTATGCAAACACTTATAAATCGATATCTTAAGATTAGCATGATGTATCTAAATGATTTAGCATACACACGCAAACAATAGCATAAATTCGTATTGCAGTATTTTAGATTTCTAGCTTGCACCGCTTTCTGCATTTTACACTCACTTGACTCGACCGACGCCATTTTGTGGCCTCGCTCGAGTCTTACATTAGCAGACTCCATTCATTCCTTGCACCAAAGTCGTTCTCCTGAGAAATAGCCCAACTGTTGCAGAACTGCTGTTTCAGCTCGTTAGGCCCGTCAAGGTTGTAGGTAGCAGGAGAAGGCCTGATAAGCACATTCCGGGAGGGGTGCGGGGCGGCTGTCTTGGGGCTGGCAGAAGGGAGTCACCCATCCGACCTTGCTAATTAATCTAGGATGAGCTAAACCAAGAGCGCTTTGTCTGCCATATATGGCTTTTCCTTTTCACACCAACCTGTACCAACTTGTATTTTTCCATCTTGGGCAATGATTCCGCAAATGCAACTGTATATATGTGATGTTCTGACAGTGTGCCAGCAGTCTTCTTGGCGGACCTCGTGGGGTTAGGTCGCAAGGAGCTCCTCTGGCAGAGTTTGTTTGTTATAATAAATGCTTGGACCTTCTACACTGCCAACTGACTGATTATTGGTAATGGGAACGGGATTGTTTGTGGATATAACTATAATTGGGAGGTGGTGAATCATTTTCGGTACTTCAAGGTGAGTAAGTCAAGTCGTGACTGTCAACTACCACCCCCCACCCCGCCAGAGAACAAGTTGTCTATCAGGCACCAGATCCCCTCTCCCGGAACAAGTAGTCCATCTTCCCCTGCTCCTACCTGCACCAGGCGGCAGGTCTAGCTACACCACTGCAAAGTGCTGCCTGTTTATCAAACAGGTTTCAGAACAGGATGTGCCAACTCAGACAACATAGCAGCATTGACACTCTTGATAGAGAAGGCACTAAACCTTGGAAAATTGATGTATGTTTGCTTTGTGGATTATTCTTCGGGCTTCAAGAAAGTAAATCGTCTTTGGTCAAAGTTCTTTTCACTGAGACTCCAACTTGCTACACTTGATAATAGCTCTACACTCCAACTCTTGTAAGAAAATCAAGTTGTTTGCCAATCATCACGTTTCTTTTAAAATTACCTTTGAAAATGGGCTAAAGCAAGGCTGTGTTGTATCCCCATCTCTTTTTTCACTGTGCAACTCTGATTTAAGCAATTATAAAAAAAATCTGTTTTTCAGCCACCGAAACTGGGAGTTTGTCCTGCCAGCTATTTGCCATATTCAGATGGCCTTGTGATGTGCTCTCAGACCCCAATCGGACTACAGCGCCAACTTTCAGGACTTAGGGCCAGATGTACGTAGCCTAATACCGGTCGGTATCGGCCAAAATTACCGAATTTCGGCTGTTACCGGCCGGTATTAGGCTTTTCAGATGTAGGAGGCCAAATGGAAGGATTCGGTAATTTACCGAATCGGTAATTTAAGGAATCGGTAAATTACCGAAATTTTAAAATACCGATTCAGTAAATTACCGAACCCTTAATGTAGAGAGCACTCAAATGAGTGCTTTTCTCATTTCAGGATTTGTTATTTACCACCAACTACAAGTTGGTGGTAAATATCGAAAACCGTGAAAAAAGCAATTTTTGCAATTTTTAACAGTGCCATGTGGCAGACATACATGCCCTTAGGGCATGTATGTGTCCTACATGTGCACCCATGCACTATTCAGGGGTGCAGCAGGGTGTCAATGTCATACCCTGCCACCCTTGTAGGTCTTCCCACTATTACAGATTCCGTATTTACAGAATCGGTAAATACCGATTCTTACCGATTCGGTAAAATTTACCGAATCATTAGCTACATCACATTTACCGATTCCTAAATACCGAATCGGTAAAATTCGGTATTTAGGAATCAGTAATATGTGATTACCTACATCTGGCCCTTAGTGAATATAACCAGATCAATAGTCTATCCGGTAATATCAGTACAAAAAAAACATTTTGTTTGGGAGGGTTCTATATAAATTTAAATGGAAGTTAGGACATAACATGGTGGAGTCAGTAAAGTCAGACCTTTATCTAGGTTTCCAACTGGAAAAACACTTAACTTCAGCACAACACCTAAATACACTCAAAACAAAGGCTATCACTGTAACAAAAGCCTTAAAAAGGTTTTCAAAAGCATACAGAAGGTGCGCCATCAGGCAAAATATAACAGCTTTTGGAGGCAAACTAACTCCACTTCTGAGTTACACCCCATTGTGTTAAATTAAAAGAAGATCAACAAAATAGGAACAATTTTCACTCAAAATGCTTGCCTTCTATTTAACTTATGAAGTTCTACCTCGCATGCCATGATAAGACTCAAACTAAGACTTCAACCAATCGAGGTGGCTTTTTTGTGTGATTGTGCCTCCACAAACGCAGATTCTCTCTTAGGTTTGTTATAAAAAAGAATTGACAGTAAGTAAGTAAATATTTATTTGTATATGATTAATTAAAATCTTTACAAAATTGAAAAGTGTCCATAGTAATTTTTGCTTTAACGTAACAAACAAACAAAAAACAAAAAATAAGGTGCATAAAATTACAGTGATGTTAACAGTTATATGGTTAGCATCATAGGATTAAAAGTTCATATGGCATGGTTAAGTCTCTTTCTTATTAGGTCAAAGAACTTCACAACTTGACAGTTCAATTTAGTGTTGCTAGTAGAAAAGCACAATATGGCTGCCTGTCTGCTGGTCCGGACGGCATAAAGGTTAAAAAAAGGACGTAAGAGATTGAACCTCAGGTCCTTTATGCTAGGGCAGATGCAAATCACATGAATTATGTCTTCCTTGCCGGTTTTGCACATGCGACACTGTTGTGAAGGGTTATTTCTCTCCCAAGGTGGAAGATGTGGAAGTATGGGAATTACACCAAGTCGTAATTTTAGGAATTTTTCTTTAACATTTATTTTCATGCCGATACTGAAATACGCTTGTGGCCGCAGTTTTTCATAGGCTCCCACCGTTAGCCATCCATGTGCTCGGTTTGCTAGGTCTTTCTTGTCTTCTATCGCTGAGATGATGCTAGCTGATTTTTTAGCTACTTTTTTAAAGGACAAGAGATCCATTGATGTTTCCCAGGTTTCAGTCTGGCCTAGAACTTTGAGCGATTCATATAAGTAGGCTCTCGGCGCGAGGTTGCGGTGCCGAAGTAGTTCTTCCCATAGGTTTGCACATAGAGATCCAGCATCTGCATTGCGAATTTTATGCCAGTTTGTTGCATACACGCTCCGCCTCTCTAGAGTTTGTTTCAGGATACCGAATTCTAGTCGAATCTGAGCCGGGGAAACGTACTTGGGAAGATTGAAAATAGCCCTGTATGAATTGGCAATGAGAGTGTCCAGTAACGCCGCGTCCTTACCATGGTGTGATTCACTCCCATATGTGAGAGTCGGTTTTAATTTGGCACTCAATAGATCGAGAAGAGGTTTCAGTGTCAGATCGGGTAATTTACCCTTCAATGTTTGATTTATTGAAGTTTATTTGTAGGGCATTTTTTTCTGAAAAGGCATTGGTTATGTTCAAAAGATGTTGGAGGCCCATTGGAGTCCGACTTATCAGCAATAGGTCATCCGCATATAACAGGTTTGAGAGGATGATTTTCCCTAGTTTTGGTGCGTGATTGGAGCATTTGTCTAGTTGCCCAGGTAAGTCGGCTAAAAAAAGATTGAATAGGATCGGTGCAAGTAGACATCCCTGTTTCAGTCCTTTTGTTGTCGTTATGGGTTTTGAAAGATGTGTTCCAGCCCCAAGTTTAATTTTAATCCAGGTGTTTGTGTGGAGCAGTATTAGGACGTCTAATAGGTGTTTAGGTATTCCCAGTTTGTCCAATTTCATCCAAAGTTTGTTTCGGTCCACGTGGTCAAATGCAGCTGTATAATCAATAAATGAAAAGAATAGAGATGACTTAGTTTCTTTTGTTGCTTCCATCAGCAGTGATAGTGCCATTAGATTGGTTGTGGTCCCTTGGCCTTTACAGAAACCCGTTTGGTTAATTGGCATGATGGAATTCTCAGTAGCCCATGATGTTAACTCCTCCAGGATAAGGCCAGCAAAGTATTTTGCCTCCACGTCTATGAGAGCAATGAGGCGGTGGTTGTTTGGAAGCCTCTTGCTACCTTGTTTGTGTATCGGGCTAATGATTGAACCGTGCCAGGACTCAGGAAGGGTCTGTGTGAGTCTGATACTGTTGAACACTGGTGCTAAGGCTGCGCTCCAAAATTCGGCATCTGATTTGTAGAGCATAGGTGGTAGGCCGTTCGGCCCAGGAGCTCCGGTTGGTCGCCCCCTTGATGTTTGTCGTTGGATGTCTGATGGGCGAATTGGCTTGGGCCCTGACTCAGGTGCTTTTGTTAAGTTTTTATCCAATTTAGCTTTATCAGTTTTTAGTGTATTCATGGCAATGTGTTCCCCCATTTCACGGGGGTTTGTGGGGGTGTAGTGGTTGAGGTTTACTTTTTTGTTATGTTTTGTAGATGTTAAAGAAGGTTTATTTGTAGTAACTTTGTCTATGGCCCCATCGTTGTTGAAGTGCTCCTGTAGGTATTTCGACCATACTTCTTCCGTTATGTGCGAGTTCGGACCTGGAAGGTCAGGATTCTGTATTCTTTTAACCATTTGCCAGAATCTGGAGCTGTTCTTCTGCTTCCCCTCGTGCACTAGTTTCGCCCATAGATCTTCGTTCCTTCGCTGCTGATTGCCCCATTTTGTCCGTTTCAATTTTGTTTTAGCTTCCCGTAGGGCAGTTTGCAAGCTATGATTTGTGGGGTCCTTTCGCAACTGTCTCAGTAATTGATTTACTAATCTTTTTTGTAGTTTCATTTCTGGACATGAGTGAGTCCCACCAAGGGGCAACTGTTGGTGATGTAGCTTGGTGGGAACCTTTTTTACCATTTGCTCCCTGATGGTTTTGATGAAAGTGTCCCAGACGTCCGATCCCTTGGATGCGTAGCTGGTGGCTTGGGAGAAGAGATTTTTCGCCATGGAGCTAATTGAATCGATGTTCTCGGCGGTACAGCGAAGCCGCCTTAAATTTGGGGCAATGTCTGTGTCGAGGCCTGTGAATGTTTCAAGTCCCAGATGGGAAGTGGCATTTATTGTGGCCTCTTGTGGCAGGTGATCACTGAGGTCGGTCGTACCTATTCGAAAGGACTTTACCCGACAAAGCATGTTTAGCGATGTGAACATGTAGTCGAGATGGGAAGATTGATTATTCGCATGAAAGGTGGCAACTGGTGGATCATCACCAGGGTAGCGGCCATTCAGGGCCCTTAAGTTGAGTTGTTCCAAGTGACGAAGTAGAAGTTTTGAGTGCTTCGTTAAGTTCTTGTTTTTTGTGTGGCCTTGTGTCCGCACGGCCCATGCAACGTTCAGGTCCCGAGTAAGGTCGCTAGGTTGCTCTTTATTAATTAGGAGCATGTTGAAGTCCCCTGTCAGGATGAATGAGTCAGACTCGCTTTCCTCCGTTACTTTTTTCATCAGTTTGGCTAGGTCTTTCGCACCTTTTTGTTTGTCTTTGGGATGGAGGTATGTATTAATTATGGTTACAGTTTGGGGCTGCTTCTTTAACCAAAGTGGGACCTTTACCGCCTGAATGACACTTGGGGGAGGGATAAAAAGATCCATTGCCTCGATTTCACCTATTGACGATATAGATGCAAAAAGCATCAGACCGCCTGATCTTCGGCCAAAGGTTGAGTTTTTATTTGCTGGAATACAGCAGGACGTGAACCCTTGGAGCTCGAATGCTTTTTCTTCCCAAGTCTCTTGGAGCAAGATAAGGTCAAATGTAGTTAGATATTCTAGGAACTCGGGGTCATTTCTTTTGGACGCCAAACCATTGATGTTCCAAGAGCAAATTCTAATGTCCATATTTCCCTCTTTCTGTCAGTTATTAATAGTGGAATTTGTGAATGTGCGTTGAATTAAGTTCCAATTATGACCAGTTTTACGTGGTGAACAGCTGCTAAACTTTTGGTTTAGATCAGAGTTGGGATTTTCTAGGTCTCTGGAGCACGGCCTAGGCGAGCTGCTTCTCGCTCCTTTTAATATTGAAGTAGTGCTTTTTTGTGCTGAGGATTGGCCTAAAGGAAGAAAAGGAGTAGGATAGCGAGGTCTTTCTTCAAGTCTCAGCTCTATTCCCCATAGCTGAAACGTCGCTATTTCTTCCATAATTTTAAGTGCTGTCTCAAGTGAGAGCCAAGTTGCTTTTGTGATTTCAGGGCGAAGAGGTTCGGTGTTTGGCTGGAATTCTATTGCCAGAAGATCAGATGAACTGATGTTTGATAAATTTGGTATTGAATGCATTAGCCTTATTATGTTTCCCCTATTCAGTATGTCACTCCTGCCACGAGAAGTATATTCCGGGATGAAAAGAATTGGTGTTGGATTGTTCGCAACCTGTAGTTTGGTTGGGTCCGACAGTGGTCTCTTGACTCCCTGTTGAATTGATTGAAAAAGGTTGCTTGGGTCTGGTATGACTGAAGCGTTTGATTGCTCACGTTGTTTATTAGCTATGTGCGGATTACCGTTGGTACTAACCGATGTAGGTGTCGAGTGTAGGGAGGACTCAGTGTTGTTAGACACGGCAGTATCCACTCTTCCTCATATTGGGACGGGTTCAGGTGATGTTGGTTCCGGATTAATAGAGTTTTCTGCCACTTTAGTTTTTGTGAATTGTAAGGTTTTCTGCTTGAGTTTTTTTTGTGCAGGTCTCGTAGAAGCCATTCTTGTTGCTTTTGAGTGTGCCAATGGGGATACTGGAGATGCAGTTCCGGATGCCTTATACTGAGGGGGTTGTGCTACGTTGGCTGTTGGACTCTGTAACAGACTCTGTAGCAGTCGCTACTAAAGGGGAGGAATTAGAATATATTACCGTCATCTTATTTGAGCTTTTTTAAGCCCGATTCCTTCCTTTCCTTTTGTTCTTTCTACGGGCCTTAGAAGATTCCTGGACGAGTGTTGAAAAAGGTGTGACTGTAATGGCAGTCGTGATGGTTTGCTCAGATTCCAGAGGTCTGGTTGGTAATATTTCGGTTGAAGATGTAATGATGTTTGACCTCTGCTCGATAGGATGTTCAAATAGGTCCGTTTGTGTTGTTGGGACATCTAAGGGTGAGTCGGAGGTTTGTGATGTATGGGTTGGTAAGACTGCTGATTTTAGGTCACTTATTAGTGCCCCCAACATCGATGGTAAAGATGATAGTTTATCTAAAATTGGATCACAAGATAGTGGTTGTGATAGTGTTGGTTGGGCCGCAAGGACGGCATCTTGACCCCTTCTTATGAGGCCATTTAGTTCAGAGATTTTGCAGTCAATTCCTGAAATTGAGTCAGCCATTGTCTGTAAAACACAAAGCTGTATGTCCATTTTTTGAGATTGGAATTCCAGGGCTGTAGCCGAGAGTTGCAATGTGTTTAAGATTGTTGCCCAAATTGATTCAGGAGCTGTTTTTCCTGGACTGTGACTTCTCTCTGATCTTGGCAAAGCATCGGCAGTGGGCTTCCATTCAGATGGATGACGGTTATAGGTCGCCACTAGTTCTTCCCACTCCTGTGCGGCTATAGAAGACATGTCATTATCATTGTCATTGTCAGGGAGGTTTTTTGTGGGCGAGAAATCATTATTCGATAATAAGGTACCGCCCAGGGTGGCCCCTTGCACTGTAGGCTTATTGATCGCCATAGTTTGTTCGGTGGTGCTACTTAAGATTAGCTGGAGTGACTTGGATGCAGCCGGGCAGGTGAATAGCGTTGGCGGCAATTTGGTACCGCGTTGTTGCTCTTCAATTTCTAGTGGTGATTTTACTCGAATCGCTCTGATGTCTTTTGTTGGGTTTGGAGAACTGCTAACTGGGTGGGGCGATTGTTGAATTGCCCTTTCGTCCTCTTTATGTATCAAAACCTTGATTTCCATTGTAGCGTCTTGTTTACCGAGGTGATGGGGGCTGGTCTTGCTAGAGTGGGTCTCACACTGCTGAACTGGATGTGAGTCGGCCGCTGTGTTTGGAGACCTTGCCTCAGTTGGTATACTCCAGTCTTTTTCGGTGGTTTGACTAGCGGACGTCAATCCCCACGTTTTGGAAGGGGTTGATTTGAGAACTTCCTGAGGGATGAATGCTACTGCTCTTCTTATTTTCGGCGAAGTTGATATGGGAATGACAGTCGCTATCTCATGAGTGGGTTGACACTGAATTTCCACTGGGGTGGATAAGCCTATTTGGCTGCTGATCATATGGCTGGAGTCGAGCTCGTCTTTTAAAAGTGGTGATTGAAGACCTCTGATGTTCCCAGTCATTGAGAATATAGCTGTTCCCGGGTCTTTAAGAAAGGCGAACTTTGTGTAAATCTTAGGTTGGTGTGAACATATCCTTTTCTTCGCCGGTGTGCCGTCGATCATTACAAGATTAGCTGGGTCCGTTGATAAGGATTTTTCCATTTGAGGTACTTGCGAAAATCTGAACTGTGCCTGTTTTTGTGGTTGTTGTTGTTGTGGTAGCCGGAGGGCAGTAGTTAGGGAAGGTGAGGCAGCGGGGACCTTGACTTGACCGTTGATGTTTGGCGGTTGAGTTGGGGTCAACTTAGTTGTTTCCATTACTGTAAGAGATGAGACCTCTATGTTATTTGTGTTTGTTTTTTCTTGGTCACTTGAACCGGGTTCCTTGGGATTAATCGGGTTTGTTGGGATTGTTGACTCAGGTTTCCCCAGTTTTCTTTTCCGCGATCTCAGAGTGGAGTTAGGTTTAGGATGTTGCCTGATCAATCCAGATCTCATCGCGCTCCCTTTTGGTTTGGTCTTAATACAATTTTTTTTTTTTTTTTTTCAATTGCGGAGTGCACTCGTGAGGGCCTCTCCCCCTGTACCCAAGCTCTACCTCTGATCTCAGTATGATAAATGAGAAAGAGTTGTTGTGAGCCTTGGGTTCTAAAAGAGGAGATTAGAGAAAGAGGAGATTAGCCCTGTGTCTCAGAGGGTTCTCCTCTATGTAAGCGCCCAATGTCAATCACAATGCTCTCTCTCCTTACACACAGCTAAGTCCAACTCTCAATGCAGTATAGCGCTTGGAAGCCCATTTTTTTTCAGACCCGGTCTCTCAAAAATGACTCCAGCTGTCTTCCCCCACAGCTCTTCCTTCTTTTGCACAAATGCCCCACTTTAATGCAACTAACCACGGTTTTTTTCGCCGGCAATGTAAACGAAAAACACGAGAGGCACACTACCTCAGAACGTACCTGCAGCTTCAAACTGCTCTTGATTCTCTCAGACACAAATGCCCTCTTTGCACCACTCTGAGCTCGAAGGCACGCCGCTCCGTACAGGCTGCTTAAGGCAGCTTCAGGTGAGTCTTAAAGCCGGCGTGGCACGCTGATGAGTACAGCCTCAGAGCGCGGCAGGGCTGTGTTCCTTTATCCCACCCGACGATGGCTTTCTCCACAGCCCGACTCTCAAGGTAAAAACATGCTGCTCCGAGCAGGCTGCCTCATGGTGGGGTTAAAGGGACCAAAAACGTTCAGCTGCGTCTTTTTTTCCCTCGGCGCTGAGCAACGCCTATGCACTGCTTGCACTGCTTGGCTGACTGCAGCTCGGTGCCTCAGCTGCGGGATGCGGGCAGGACGGACTTCGTGGGGGCCGCTAACTCACAGCCTCTCTCCCGGCCACTCCTGCAGCTGCCGTCTGCCTCCGCAGTTGAGTCCGTTCCAGGCACCGGGTTCAGCCCCTCCGGCCCCTCCGGCTCTGTCCTTCCTTCTCCGTCCCCAGACTCCGTCCACTGGGCCAAGATGGGACACAAGACGGGACACAGGACACGGACGAGAAACGAAGAACAAAGATGAAGAAAGCCGCTGGGCGATCCCCGCAGCGAGAACGCCACACACTCCGCGTGCACCGCTGTGGCTCTGTCACCAGCTCCGCCTCCGGAAATTGCAGTCACTCCAGAATTGACAGAGAACTCTGGGTTTACTTCGAGTTTCTCTTCTGATGAAACTATCATCATTCTCCAAAATCATAACTTATCACCTATAAAGGATATTCTGTTGAGGGCAGGTTCAACCCGCAAAAGAGTCATCAGGGAAAGTCTTCAGGAGTCCTTTCGTATAAGAGACTCATTAAAAGAATCACTATATAAACACTCCGAGCTATTTATGGAATCTTACTTTCAGCCGAACTAGCAGTATATTGACTCAAATTTAGAGGCATTAACAAAACAAACGTTTTTAAGATTCTGCGCTATTATATATTCACCTGATAGAGATTGGAGGTGTCTGGGATTCTACATCAAGTGCCCCTAACTGCAGAGTTTGTTAACTTCATAATGTATCCTTAGAACAGATTACCTGTCTTTGTGGCGGGCTGAGCACTATCCGCAGCAAGTGCTTACTTCCTCACTTCAGATAATACCTGGCAGTAAGAGACATTGAAAACATTAAATTGGCTCCCCAAACCATGAGAGACAACTCTCATGGCGTGGGAGTCATTAGTATTAGATTTTTTTCAACGAAAACTCCCGCTTTGGGAATTTGTTTTTGAAAATTCAAAAACATGAATGTCTGTCAATTTAATGGTACTGTCTGTCAAACTTTTAACACATTGACTGGAACCGCCATTGCGGTGGTTCTTTCCAATGATCAGTCCAGAGATGTCCGCAGGGGCTCTGGACATCTCCAAATGCAAAGGTCAGGTACTACGTCAAGCTATACGTCACACTATAAATCACTGCGCACTTTAAACAATGCGACTTTATCATGTTTTTGAACTCAATCAAATGCTTTTATTGGAAAACTGATAACATTTATCAACATAACATACAATAGAACCAAATTAAAGTAAATTATTATAAATGTGCACGTAAGGCAATAGAATACATTTTATGCACTTTCTACAACAGCACTTTAGTAACAGAAGAATAACAGGTCATCCGTTTATGAATTTTAAGATTTTGCCCGAATTTTCTTTACGTAATTTTGTGTGTCTATTTTATTTAATACTGTTCACTATGTTGTTAGCATCTTGTTTAAAGTAAGGGGTAGTGTAGAGATTTCAAACTCTACCCAATAAAGTAATACATGCAATCATACACTTTGCTGTTATTTGACGGGGATGGGTTTGCTATGTGTCTATATTATTTTGTTGCGGTGTTCTAATTAGTCATGACTTTTGTAGAACACATTTTCTAACCTCTATAACTACTTGCACAATTTAGTACAGGACTTTCCCTCACTAGATACTTAGGGTTGCTTTTCAAGTTATGCTGTAATAACTTGCACAATGGAATTCGCTCAGTTTTTGCATCTGATTATTTGTTTGCAGTAACTAATGAGGAAAATTAGAGTAAAACGTTTTTGCAAAAATAGCCTAGTATGACATTACCTCGATTGGGTAGTTTTTGCCCATATAATTTGCTAGAGGAACCTGCACACAGAATAAATGTGAGTGAGTGGTATTACCAAACATCCTGTAATGAGAGCAAAGTGCATAAACAGGCGCAAAGACCATTTGTGACTGATCACTTTACGCACAGCTCAGAATGACTTTCCATGGGGCAATTATTGCAAGTTTCCCAGAATTATGTGCAGCAAAATATACACTCCATATTTACTGATACTACAGGTGTAGTATTTACAGCGAGGATACTACCATGGCATTCCGAGATCCACACCATGAAATAGTGCAAGATAGTTCAATAATACCGTATGTTTTCCAACATTTCCAATATTCTGTCTGGGTTCACCTGGTGATAATGGTGTGGGGAAATACATGTAGGTGCAGTGATTACAGTAAAATTTGGAAGCTCAATTTGTGTGGAAATTTTGTTTTTATTAAATTAGGATAAAAACCAGGTTCAGGAAGGAAGGCCTAAGAATGCTTGGATTGTAGGACCATATTTTTTATGGGAAAAATAGAACTATAAAGCTTCATCATGCTTAGTGTAATTTGTTGAGAAACTAGGACAGGCTAATATCGTCCTCAAGGTAAGGGGCCAGTTGACCTATATGCTACTGGATTTCCACCAATCATTGCGCCACTCGGGTGGAAATTTGCGTTTTTTTACTGTTTTTCAGTTTAGTTTATCTAGAATGCAGATCGCATACAGGACAAAATAAATGTTCTGAGCTTGATGTGCTTATGCACCGATGATGTATCTAGAGATGAATCCCAATAATGTAGAAATGCATACAGGTGAACGCCTATTAAGTACCAGTAATCCGTATTGCTTCTAGACTGACTAGTCTTTATCAAGAGTGCTTATTGTGAGATAGACACACCTCTTAACAGGATTCCTTGTTGCTAAATGAAAGAAAACAATCTCCTAACTCCACCCAACCTTCAGAGATGGTATTAAATGGTACTTTTTTCCCCATAATTTTCCTTGTCACAAAGGGGATAAACTATCAAAGTTTGTTCCACTGGATGCATGGTTGGGTAGCATGAGTTTAAGAACTTGACAAGAAAGTGTCAGACTAGTAGTTTTTTGCCAATTTGATGCTGGTCTTTTTTTACATGGGATTAGTGTTTAAGAATTCTCACTTTACAGTCATATAAAAAAAAGTGGATTACGGTACATTCTTGCTGAGGTACAGAGTGTGAAAGGAACGGCTGTAGGAAGTCATTTTTTGTAACACAACAAAATGTAAGTATCTGTAGATGAGCTGTACATATTCAGCAGTTAATGAATCAAACTTGAAGCAGCTTGTTTTCAATTTTGAAGGGAGATGGAGGCAAAGATTTTTATAAGATCAAAATAAATCAAGACATTTTACTCGGTGATGCATAGATGATAAATATTCATTGGAACTTGATTTTCACACATTATCCTCTGTCTGCAATATATTTGTATCAGTATAACTGTTTTTCTGTGCAAATTTAGTGGCCATTTCAATGGAAAATGGGTTACCTGTAAATGACAGTGCGCTGCCACACAATGCTTAGTTACATTAAAACATTGCCAGCCTCATGTCCATTGAAGCTAGGTGGGTGAGGAAAGTTTGACATTCTAAAAAGTGGGTTGTGGTTCTAAAATGTTTGGGAATCACTTACATAAAGTATGTATGTTCTGCTACCTGATTTCAACCATCATTTCTCTAGGTCTCTATCCACTATTTAAGCCATCTGCTAAATCACAGGAATCAGCCACTTACTACCTCTTTACCCTGAGGTACGCATCAAAAATGCAATTCCAGAATGAATGTGGTCCACCATAGGCAACCTACAAATTCCTCACACCCTCTTTTTGGTAATTACTCCGCGTTGCAGCTGAAATCAACACTCGGAAATGAATACCTTTCTTATCCATGTTCGTAGAAAACTTTCAATTTTTTCCCACATCAGGTGAAATAAAGAAAGTATCTAGTTCAGAATAACTATGACTAACCAAGGAAGAGGTTGTGCAAAGAATATGATGCTGTTCTTTTATCTTATTACTCTTTGGTTATTTACCTGCATACATATATAATTTTGAATAGGGATCGATAGTCCTGATGGAAGCTAAAGACCCGCTGTGCTTTGAATATTTGTTGAAGCACATCGACTTCATGAGGCAGCAGCCATTGCAGTTCCATTAAACCGGTGTTTGATAGTGTATAATCTTACCAGGAACCCACAAATTAAATGTCTTTGCAGGGTAGCCATGGGGAATTTAAGTTAATTCTTCCAATCCAGAACCCAAAGAACAATTATAGGTAAGAGCTCCCAGATCATGGTGAGCCTGGACAAGCTACACAAAGTTCTGCCTGGGGAAGGACCCTATGAATCATGCCACAAAAGCAGGTGGGAATTCCTCTCCTTGGTGATTTGTCTTGTCTTAATGAAAACACGAACAAAATAAGAGTGCACCATCATATGATTTGTGCAACATTTCACTGGGGAGGACATACTGGAGGAAATCTTCCTCTCTCTACTTTCCCTGTGATTATATACCAGAGGAAGAGAAATATGTAGTGCTTAGTTTGTTCCTGTGGGTTCACAGAGAAACCGTCCGACGGGATCCACTTTTCCCCCCGGAATAATGAAGTAAATCCCCACCCGTCCCAGGAAAGGGGGCAAGACGCACTAGGGCAAGGAAACCCAGAAGTCTTTGAAATATCCTCAGCATTGGAGACCCAGGAAATGAGGCAGGACCAACCAGGGCAAGGAAATCTGGAAGTATTAGAAATATCTTCAGCGCTGGAGCCCCCAGATAAGTTTAGACAACAGGCGCTTGGGGAGAACATGGTGACTCACCAGAAGCATTCAACACGACTTGTCTCAGTCACCGTGTTTGTCAGCAATTAAACTACTCACTTTTAACTAAAGCTTACCCTTGCAGGTAATAGGGCTGAGAGAGAACAGCCAGCTGGGGGAACAGAACCTTTACCACCTAACGGCTGAAACAAAGTGCACCAAAAAAATCAGGTCACAAAAAAAAAAAAAAGTGCACAACTCAAAACAGCTGTTATAATCAAAACTCTCTGTCATCCTCTATAAATTCTACACTAACAACAGCCATCAATGTGCCATGAATGCGCTCACGTGGCAAACACAAAAATTGGAAACACAAATGGATACAATGCAGGCAATTGCAGTAAAATGAACAACATAGAGGGTAAAATCGATAATCTAGCAGGAAATTTGAAACTGTTGAAGATGCAATTAACACGTGTAAAAATCAAATTGACAAGTGCCTAGATCCCTCGACATCTTCATCAGAGATCATGGCTAACTACGAAGAGATTGTGCTGAACATAAGAAATGAACTAACCAAACCTTATAAATCTAACAAGGCAATAAGAACGGGATGGTTTGACACAGAATGTACCAAAGCCTACTCGGAACTAAAGAGGGCCCTAACAAAAAAAGACAGAAACAGACAAGAGGTAATAAACCTACGAAAAATTTACAAGCTAGCAATCAGGAAAAGAAAAAAGGACCTTAAAGCAAATCTCTGGATACAACTACTGAAAAGTAGCTCCCTAAAAGACAGCTTAGCCTTCTGGGAGATAGTAAAAAAACCCTTCTTAAGAGACAATAATGATGATCCGTCTCTGGATGTAGCTATAAATGCACAGGATTGGGTGCAACATTTTTCAGGAGTATTTGGTGAGGATACATCTGCAGACCTAACCGCCCAGAAATCTCTTCTTCCCGTGAATTACCCAATAGCCATTCACTTCACACTGAGCGAAACGACAAAAGCCATAAAGATGGCCAAAACAGGAAAAGCACCAGGACCTGATTCGGTCCCAATGGACCTCTATAAATTTTTACCTGACCTCTGGTCCCCCCTCCTTACCAAAGTATTGAACGCGGCAAAGAACACTAACCTCCCCGACTCCTGGTCCACTTCGATACTCGTCCCCATTTTCAAGAAGGGCAACAGGGACAGTCCTTCATGCTATCGCCCAATTTCCCTCCTGGACTCGATAGGAAAGATGGCGGGACGTATACTTCTCGATCGTCTCCAGGAGTGGTCGAAAGAACACGGCGTGCTCTCAGATCTGCAATACGGATTTAGGGCAGGACTGAGTACAGTGGATCAAGTGCTAAATTTAACACTACTGGTCGGAAAATACGTAAACGCAAAAAAATCTTCCCTACACATGGTTTACGTCGATCTAACTGCAGCATTTGACTGTGTGCAACATTCTAAACTTTGGACAATAATGCTGCAAATGGGGATTGAAACATCAATAGTTGACTTTCTCCGCGAACTATATACAGGAGCCACGGGAAAGGTTAGATTCGGGACAGGTGGACAATTGACAGACAGCTTTCCCATACAGAAGGGGGTCAGACAAGGGTGCGTACTGGCCCCCTTCTTATTTACGCTTTATACCAATGGCCTCGAGAGCGCAATGCTAAAGGATGTAAAAGATCTCCCTGAAGCCGGTCGTTGCCAGATTCCTGCGTTATTATACGCCGACGACGCGGTAATCCTTGCCCAAACTCCTGTCCAACTTCAACGGGCTCTAAATAATTATTGCTCCTTCATGACCAGCTTAAATTTGAAAATTAACATCAAAAAAACGTATGTGATGCATGTGGGCACCAAGGGGAAAAAAGCAAAAACTATCTATGTAGACAATCTACCCCTTGAAAGAACAAACACGTACCCTTATCTAGGCATCACCATAGACGAGGCTTTCAACTGGAAAGAAGCAGTCAACTCCCGAAAACTGTCCCTCATAAGAACAGTCGGTGCATTAAAAGCCTTCTCTTCGTCTCGGAAAAAGACCTCCGACCGAAATGATTAAAATCTATAACGCCAAATGCATAAGTACTGCAACTTTCGGAGCAGGGGTATGGGGAATGACAAACGTCGAACAAATCCAAAAAGTGGAAAATTCTTTTCTCAGATTTTTACTGGCCGTCCCGAGAAGCACAACCACATATGGTTGTCACCTCGAACTCGGGGTTGACTTTCTACGATATCATCAAAATCCAACCCATCATGTTATGGCATAGAATATGGGCCACGGATGAGTGCCAGCTCACTAGAACAATAATTCAGGACTGTCTGAAATTAGACAACAAGAGAAAGATAAAATGGTTGGCCTACGTGGAATCCTTTTTTACAGACATTGGTTTCCCGAGGTTTTTTGATGATCCACTGTCAGTAACAGACATATCAAAAAAAGATCTCAAAAAACTTTGTATGTCACATTTATCTCAACTTCGGTTGCTGACTGAAATAGGGAAGCCATCAGTTCAGCATTGCTTATTAATTCAGCTGGTTCCTACCATCCAACCTTATCTGCAGTATGATTTAACACAATTTGAAAAACTTCTTCTTACCCGTTTTAGGTTTAATTTATATCACTACTTGGTTCTGTTTCCCAAACAAAATGACTGGACACATAACACCTCAGTATGCCCTTGTGATTCAATGTCATCACAGTCCACAATCCATGTTTTATTCTTTTGTAAATGTTATACTCCATTACGCAGACGATGGATATTACCAGTATTAAAAGTTCTAAAAATTCGCAGATGCCGCCCAGCCTATTTGGCACTACAATTTTTGGAAAACAACCTGATGACTAAATCGGTTGTTCAGTATCTCAAACTTTGTATTAGGCATCGATCGAACTTATGATTCCTGATGGTGAACCCTGTTTTGATATTTGATATAAGATGGAAGTCTAACAATAGTTCCTATGTACCGTCTGATTCAAATTGAATGTAATTTTTAATTATTTATTGTGTTTTTATGTACTTTTATGGTCTTCAAAAAAACGGAAACCGAATAAAGATGATTTGATTTGATTTGATAGTGTATAATCTTACCAGGAACCCACAAATTAAATGTCCTTGCAGGGTAGCCATGGGTAATTTAAGTTAATTCTTCCAATCCAGAACCCAAAGAACAATTATAGGTAAGAGCTCCCAGATCATGGTGAGCCTGGACAAGCTACACAAAGTTCTGCCTGGGGAAGGACCCTATGAATCATGCCACAAAAGCAGGTGGGAATTCCTCTCCTTGGTGATTTGTCTTGTCTTAATGAAAACACGAACAAAATAAGAGTGCACCATCATATGATTTGTGCAACATTTCACTGGGGAGGACATACTGGAGGAAATCTTCCTCTCTCTACTTTCCCTGTGATTATATACCAGAGGAAGAGAAATATGTAGTGCTTAGTTTGTTCCTGTGGGTTCACAGAGAAACCGTCCGACGGGATCCATTTTTCCCCCCGGAATAATGAAGTAAATCCCCACCCGTCCCAGGAAAGGGGGCAAGCTGCACTAGTGCAAGGAAACCCAGAGGTCTTTGAAATATCCTCAGCATTGGAGACCCAGGAAATGAGGCAGGACCAACCAGGGCAAGGAAATCTGGAAGTATTAGAAATATCTTCAGTGCTGGAGCCCCCAGATAAGTTTAGACAACAGGCGCTTGGGGAGAACATGGTGAGTCACCAGAAGCATTCAACACGACTTGTCTCAGTCACCGTGTTTGTCAGCAATTAAACTACTCACTTTTAACTAAAGCTTACCCTTGCAGGGAATAGGGCTGAGAGAGAACAGCCAGCTGGGGGAACAGAACCTTTACCACCTAACGGCTGAAACAAAGTGCACAAAAAAAATCAGGTCACAAAAAAAAAAAAAAAGTGCACAACTCAAAAACAGCTGTTATAATCAAAACTCTCTGTTATCCTCTATAAATTCTACACTAACAACAGCCATCAATGTGCCATGAGTGCGCTCACGTGGCAAACACAAAAATTGGAAACACAAATGGATACAATGCAGGCAATTGCAATAGCAATGAACAACATAGAGGGTAAAATCGATAATCTAGCAGGAAATTTGAAACTGTTGAAGATGCAGCCAACCGCTGGGTGCTCTTGCCTCCCAATTGTCGAGAAGTTTAGCTCTCTTCCAGAAGTTTTAACATCAATAATCATAGAGCTAAAGGAAAGACAATTAAAGACCATAACGCTGTTAAATCCAAGCACAGCTGAAAGTGCATCAAATTATGCAAAACACAATGAAATCGAAGGGAAGACCCCCGCTCTGAAAAAGAATGAAGCCAGCAAAATTACTTTAGGGTCATATACACCTCCGACATCCTCGCAGCTGGCATCAGCAACGTGCCAAATTCCACCCAAACATGAGGGAACCGCAACGGGCAAATATCTGCCTAGTAATACTAATCAGGCAGATAACCTAGGAAATGCCACGGAATTTTGTAAAATATTAACCAGGAGAGAATAAAAACGCTTAAAGAAGCATGCAAAACACATCAAATCTCGTGGACAAGCAAAGGAATTTCAGCTGGGCCAGGCCGCATCAGACGGCACCCGGAGTCAAACAATAAATCTAAAGAAGGCCCAAGTACAAAGCTTCCCGGATACTCAGACACTTTACTCAATATTTCAAAAGGATAGACACAGTGACAGGCCAGTGAATGGCCAGTCAAACAAAACGTTAATAACCAAACCAAATACAAATTCACGATGTGAGTACAACCGGTCAAATACAACACTAATACCTCACCCCCCATAAATTCAAACTGTGAGGTCGGCCAGACTACTGAGAAGAAGGAGCAGCCCCCTCACAAGATTGGATCCCCTCCAAAAACAGATAGTAGAGGGAACCACCATAGTGAAAGGCACTCTGAAATCCAAGAACAGGATGCTTTACTACACGTCACAAATAGAGAAAGGATATCATTGCTAACATCGAATAACGTTGTGACATGGGGGAACTAGGCCATCCACAAAGACATTAAAGTAACTTCAACAAGCGTTCGACTTGTGGAAACACACTCTCCCACCGCTGGCCAAAGGGTCCAAGCGCAAAAGGAATTAGAGGATAATATTACAATTCTTACACCTGAATGTATATCTCGAGGCAGTTCTGACACCCTAAACCGGTCCAATATTTTACAAATTATTCGACTCATTCCAGAGCTTTCATTCATAGAGACTGAAGATCTCACCCAAGGACAATTCAAGGTATTGGGTAGTAATACTACAAGAGAATCAACAATACTACAATGGAAAAACAATTTCATAGTTCAAAAGATTATGAAAGAAAGAGACCAATTCTTAAAATGGGGGATAAATGTAAACACACCAAAAGAGCAAATGACAAAAAGACATTGATCTCAAAAAAATCCTTCTTGAGAGGGACAAATTTAGCCCCTCATAGCACATCATTTCTTAACCTAAAAATACATCTGTAACCTAACTCTAATCAAACAGGGCCCATGATTACAGAAAGAGGACAAATGGATCAACACAAAAACCAAATGGAATCGGAATGACCCGAGCATGTCCAAAACCAAACTGCCGCATAAGAACTGACTGTCTCTGGAGCAGGAAAAACAACACCATGAAAGTAATCGCATGGGACGTGTATGTATTAAAAACCACGATGTAGAGTAGAGCTGCATTTGAATTCTTACAGTCTGGGGATCTGTTGTGCCTCCAAGAAACATGGTTACTTGCTCCGGTGGTTATCCCAGGTTATATACAAAATTTCAACAACCAGCAAAAAAGCACAACATATTTGGAAGGCCATCGGGGGCTTATCCACATACATACGAATCAGCAGTAACATAAAAGCAACATCCGTATTAAATACTGACATGATTCAAGCTATTGTTCTGCAAGGCTTAAAATCGAAAGGTGCCCCAGCAACAATTCTACTTTTGAACATTTGTTTTAACTTCAAACACAAACCAAAACTTTCTGAGATGACGGTTCTGGTGGATACACTTGAAAATGTGTTCAGTAACCACCCGAACTGTGGAATCATACTGTCCGGGGATTTTAGCACCCAGAATTTGGGGATAGCAAGAGATGCATCACCGCCTAAGGATCGTGCTGGAACTCTATTGAACACATTTTTAAACAAGTACAGATTGAGGGCAACACATGAACCACAGCCTCCCAACCCCGCTGGGAATAAAGAAGTACAGGGGAAAAATAAAACTTCAATTGATTATATCTTTACGTCTAATTGCTACATGATCAAGTGATAGAACTTTTAAAATCCAGCATTGCAGACCATTGACCATCTTCCACTGGCCATAGCCATCTCGCTGCAAACAGCCAGCCTACCATACAGCTCCTTTCTGGGCAAGCCTACCGGGGAGGAAATACAGGCACCCTTGAGAAGAATAAAACGGAATAAAATAGACACATTGAGTCTGTCCAACTGGAAAAGCAACTGGGCCTCTCTCGCTAAAGATTACACAGTAGGTAATATATCTGAGAATTGGACCAAATTGACGCTGGTACTGTATCACCTGTTAGGCAAAAAAACAAACCATTTGCATAACCGAGTAGAAAGGGTGTGTTGCCAATTTCAACCTAGGTGTGAAAAAACTGAGCAAAGCAAGCAGGCCTTGAAACAAGCCAAACACATTTAAATGCGAGAGAGAAATGACAAAACACTTCAAAACTGGCTGTTAGCAAGGAAAAAAACAGGGAAAACGTATGGGACCACAAAATGCAACAGCAAGACTCACAATGGCTGCACATTGTCAGCCATCAGTGCCAGCTCGTTCAACACTTCTCTAACAACTTCTGGAGAAACAAACAGATTTCTGGACATAGGAAATCGGGTGATACCAATATAAAAAAAAAATCAGAATGGACGGGGCACCGGGACCCAAAGGTTTACCTGGACATCTCTTCACAGAAGATTGTGAATTTTGGGGAACCCTACTTACTCCGCTCTACCAGTTTTGTTTGGAAAACTCAATGAACCTCGAAGCCTGGAAAGGTTCCCTGCTTCAACCGATCCACAAAAAGGGCAACACCGGAGTTCCATTCAATTACAGGTTGATAGCCCTTTTGGATATTGAGGCAAAAGGATACGCAAGCCTCTTGCTGCAGGAGCTGCAAAATTGGGCCAACAATAGAGAACTCTTACCAGTTTACCAATTCGGCTTTAGGCCGGGGGAATCCACACTGAATAATATCTTAGGCCTTGCTTATCTGTCAGAACAGTCTACTCAGAAAAAACAGCTTCCATGTTTTGCATGCTTTGTGGACTACTCTGCAGCATTTGACCGTGTTAACAGGAACCTGCTGTGGTGGAAACTACAATATTGGCGGATTCCGACCACATTGTTGAAAGCAATTACCGCCCTCTACAGCGGAACTTGGGTACGCTTGAAATTATTATTTTTTTTTTTTTATTTAAAATCTTTATTCGGCTTGTTCACAATGGAAAAACCATAAAAGTACACAAAATATCATACACTGTAAAAATACACATGTTACATATATTTCAGATAAAATTCATTTCATAGTTAAAAAAAAGTTAATCAGAATGTGCAAGGTGCCGCTTATGGTAGGACTGACGAGATTTTTAGAGGTTCTTTCTATGTTTCATGATACACTTTAGGAAACTACTAACAAAATAACAGACATTTACCGTTTCCAGCATTTGCAATCTTAAAAGAGCAGGTCTGCACTGTCTCAATCCCCAAGATTTTAATATCGGTAAAAGCCAGGTCTTTCTATGGGCTTGATGGTATTTACAGAGCAGGATCACATGCAAGTTCGACTGCGTTGATAGACCGTCACAAGGACAGGGCGGGAGTATAGCATCCCAACAGTTTTGTGACGGAAAAGTGACCATTCTAAAAAAGATATTTAGCCAGAATCTTGTGATTAGCATTCTCTCGTAAGTTGATATTTAGAGTTCCAGGTACGGGTGAATGACAAAGGCTACTTGGATCATGTTTGAGTGGATCACTGCCGTTTTTGAGGAGTTGGATGCGAGTCTTAACGATTCCAAATGACTTAGTGCTTTCTGTTTAAGATCTTTTTTTGAAATGTCCGTTATAGATGCCGGGTCTGAATAGTGGTTCTCGAGGCCTAGATCGTTGAAAAAGTTCCTAACATATAAGAACCACTTTATTTTTGCAGAATTGTCCATGTTCATTGAGTCTGCGATGATGGCTTGTGTCAGAGCATTTTTATTTGATTTCCAAATGCGGCGCCACAACATCAGAGGTTCTATTTTAATTAGGTCCTCTAAGTAGGGTATAGCTAATTCTAGGTGCATTGCGTAGGTTGAGGTGCCTTTGGGGGTGGCTAACAAGAATCTTAAGAAGGTGTTTTCCACCTTCTGAATGGGACTGATGTCAGTGTACCCCCAGACTCCCGCACCATATGTTGCGATTGCCTGGCATTTGGCATTATAAATCTTGAGGAGCTCTACGGGTGGTCTTTTGCCTAATCTCTGAGAGAAAGTTATTAGAGCGGCAATTGATCTCCTGAATAGAAGTGCCCTTGTGTTCACTGCTTGCTTCCAGCGGAGTTGATCATCTATCATGACCCCCAAGTAGGGATAGTGGGGGGTAGGTTCAAGCTTTTGGTTGTTGAGGAGTGTGGGATAAGTTCTTTTTTGGCCTCTGCCAACTGTCATTACGAACGTTTTTTTCACGTTCACCTTTAAGTCTAAGTTGCCCATGAAGGACGTGTATCTGCTCACTGCTTTCTGGAGTTCTCTGGAAGTTCGTGCTAGGATGACGGCGTCGTCCGCGTAGAGCAGGGCTGGGATCAGGCGGCGATTTATGCGTGGGAGGTCCTGGGCCCCCCTCAGCATCTCCTCCTCCAAGCCGTTAGTGTAGAGTGAGAAGAGGAAGGGGGCCAGGACACATCCCTGCCTGACCCCACGCCCTACGCTAAACGGGGACGTCAACTCTCCATTTACTCCGAAGCGTACTCTGGCTGTAGCCCCGGTATAGAGCTCTCTGAGAAAATCTAAAAGGGGTGGATCTACTCCCAATTGGGCTAAGACCTTCCACAGCTTTGTGTGCGAAACGCAGTCAAAAGCTGCGGAAAGGTCGACAAAGACCATATATATCTTAGTAGGGATGGCCTGTGTGTATTTCCCCATTATTAGGGTAAGGTTGAGGACCTGCTCTAGGGTACCAAAACCTTCTCGGAATCCAAATTGGATATCCGAAATTATGCCCCGGTAATCAGTCCACTGCTGGAGACACTCTAGAATCACTCTCCCCACTACTTTCCCGAGCGAGTCCAGCAGTGATATGGGCCGGTAGCATTTTACATCTTGCCGGTCCCCCTTTTTGAAAATGGGAACCATTATTGATTTTGTCCAAGAGGTTAGGATTCCCTCACTCGCTGCTGCTGTACATACTCTAGTTAAAATGGGGGCCCAAAGGTCTTGGTTGCTTTTAAAAAAGTCCACCGGGACCCCATCGGGTCCTGGTGCCTTGCCTGATTTGCTACTCTGCAGAGCGTCTATGAGGTCTGGAATGTCAAAGGGGACCAGGATAGGATAATTAACCTTAGGGGGTGGGGATTCTGTTGATAAGGTGTTTTTAAAAATTTCCTCGAAGTGGGAAACCCATGTATTTTCGTCGATAGCGACTTCTATTTTTGGGGTATCCTTTTCTGTAAGATATGGGGTTCTGACTGTATGCCAGAAAAGTTCGCTGTTTTTTGAGACTGCGCCTTGGTGGAGATCGTCCCATAGCTTTTGCTTAAGTTGGGCAGTTCTCAGCTTTCTTTCCCCTGTGTATTGGCGCCTAAGGAGCTGGATCTGAGCCGCATCGCGTGGGTTGTTTTTGAGTGCGGATTTTAACTTTGATAGGGCCGCTGTGCAGTTATGATTAAACCACTTTGGTTTTATGGCGCGGTTTGATTTAGGTTTTGAAGTGAGCAGGTCCTTTATAGCATCTAATATTAAGTTAAAATTTCTCAGGACTTCCTTATGACTAGTTGCGAGATCCAGGCATTTCACTATATTTGGGTAGGACCGAGTTATTAATTTTTTCATTATGTCAGATGGGTTAATTTTAGCCCATTTGATTGTTAGTCCGTTACGTTTGCCAACCTGGATCTTGTTCTGCATGAGGGTAGTCGCCATCTCCGATTTATGGGAGGAATTGGCTGGCATGGACAGTGTTATTGTTAAGGCTGCGTGATCGCTGAGGGGAGTGATAATGACCTCAAAGTCTTTAAGTTTAGTCATTAGGCTTTGGGAGAGAAATATGAAATCTACTGTGGTCTTATGTCCTCTGCCCACATAGGTCGGAATAAATTCATTTGGGTCTGCTTTTAAATGATTGGCAATCTGGAGATCCAGATCTGATAGGGCGGTGTTAATTATATTTCCTAATTTAGTGTGAGCGAGGTGCGCTAGTGGGACGTTGAAGTCGTCCACTATCCCACAGCACAGTAGGTTAGGAGCTGTGCAGGGGTGGAGATTAAAGTCACCTCCCCAAATTAAATGGGTTGCCTTGCTTGCAGGGCTCCGATGGTGAGCTTGTTTCAATTTATCGGTTAGAGTAGTAAGAAGAATTATGAAATTTTCTTCCGATAAATTATTATATATGTTAGTCAAAATGATTGTGTCTTTGTTGGGAAGGGTAAGTGATAGGATTTGATGATTGGCGTCCTGGGAGAGTGTGACCACTTTGTTGAGAGGTAGGGAGTTTGAGATGTAAATTGTTAACCCGCCTTTTGGTCTGCCCATTGTACTGGTTAGCGCTGGAACATTATAAGTTTTATAGCCTTGTAGGTGTAATTCTTCTACAGACCATGTCTCCTGGAGACAAATTATTTGGTATGGGGTTAGGAACTTCTGCGCAGAGCCATCCTCGATTTTATTTCGGAGGCCCGCGATGTTCCAATAGGAGGCTATGATAAATGAAGAGTCATCACCAGATTCTACTTCTAAGGTTATGGGATCCTTGTTACAGATAACTGGGGAGGTGGTAGTGGGCTGTGAAGGGGAGGATAGTTGGATATCAATGGGAGGGATTTCTGTTGATGGTCAGTCGACCATTTCTAGGCCGCTATACCTATTGTTTAGCGGGATGTTATGCCATGGGTCCCAACGTGGTTGATCTCTATGTGGGGGCCAATGTGTGTAAGGTCTTCTATCATCCCACCTTCCTCCCTGGCGGCGTTGTCTCACTGTGTGCCAGGAGTAGTCTGGCTCGTATAGGTTAGGGGGACCATGATATCTGATGTTTAATAGGTCATCCTGCCTGGGGAATGGGACGGACCAAGGAGGCTCCTGCTCCTGTATGTAGCCGTCCACTTGCCTAAAGGGGTAAAAGAAGGAGAGGGACTTGATCTTGATTCCTCCATTTGGGGTGATGTCTTCCCAGGCACAGACATAATCCGCTATTCGAGGGTCCTCGAATGTGATTGTGATGCAGTCCCCGGGAATGTTTTTTCTAGTATTGCCCACCCACGGTACCCTAGCTACAGATCTGATTCTTCCACGCCAGGAGGATGGAATTGGGCGGTTGGTCTGGAGCCAATGCTGGGCTTTATTTTTTAAGGACCAGACCGGTTCTGGGGTAAGATCTGTTAGTTCAGGAACTCCAGCCATGACCACCACATAGGGTGAGGCCTCTGGAGGGAAATCTGCTGGGAGTCTTGGGGGGCCAGGATTCCCCGCAGTATTTCTCTTGGGCCTATCCGCAGGTGTTTTTGGTGGTACGGGTGGAGGGGGTAAGGTTTTCGTTGTTGTTTTATTCGTAATTTTCCCTGGGGTTTTATTGGCTGAACTACTGGGTGCCGTCGGGGTCGCGGCAGTAGTAGCAGCCGCAGCTGGGGAAGTCGAGGTGATGGTCTGTTGTGAATTACTAGTGGTACTTTGGGCTGCTACAGTTTTTGTTATTTTGGTCGAATTTGAGGTGTTTTTATTAATAGGCAGATTTGGAGTGGTTATCCGGAGGGTCTTTTGTTGTGGATTGGGCAAAGATGGATTGACATTAGGTGCATTAGTATTAATTGGTTTTTTGCTATTATTTCCTCCTGGTTTTTGAGGACATGGTGGGAGAGATGGCTGTTGGTTTTTTAGAAGTTTGGAAATTTGCGATTCTAGGATTGCTAACCGGTGTTCTAGGGGTTGTAATGCATGTTTGACTACATTGGCTATGCTAGAGAGTGTTAGTTCCTGGGCCTCGACAACATTCGAGTCCACCTGAGCTTGTTTAGTGGAGTGAGGGTCCAAGACTATCAGGGAAGATGGTTCCTTCTCTACCTGATGGACTGACGCTAGAATCTCAATATGTGTCGCCCTATCATCTTGAATTTGTGGGATGATTGGTGGTATTGTCAGGTTTCCTGGGGTGGTGGGGTTTCTGGGTACCCTTTTCTTGCTAATTGCTCCCTCCCTCCTACCCCTTTCTATTCTTTTTTCTGACGAGGAAATTTGTACAGGTGTTGTTGGAAGCAATTCTGGAGTTTTTTCTAAATCAAAGCTGAGTTGAGAGTCCGCTAGCTGAGATACTGACAGATCTACTGTATTTGGTAGGCTGCGTCTCTCTCTAGTTGGCGCCAACTCTGCATTTGGGGCTCCTAGTACTGGAAATCTGGCTTCCGCCAAGATGCCTAATGAGGATCTTTTTGCGAATGCCAGATCTAGGGAGACCCTTTCTTCAATGATTGATATGCTTTCATCTATGAGTGTGTTAGCCTTCGCTAAAAAATCATCCATAGGGCCAAGCAATTTGCCTGCAGCGCTGGGGGCTTTGGTTTTGGTTTTGTTCCCTCTCGTAAGGACCATTACTGTTCTTGTTAGGTTATGGGACTGAGGAAGATCGTGAAAATGATACAATGGGAAAGGGTCAGATAATAATATAAATATCAGAGGGGTGGCCCAGTCCAGTCTCTACCAGCCTCTAACGGCCTAAAACGGCCCGGTCTTTGCCCGGTCTTCGCCCCGGGCTGCGACCCGCGGCGCGTTAGAGACTGGCTAGATGTAGGGGAAGAGAAGTGGGCGTGGCCGCCGGGGGAAGAGGCGCCGGCTGCAAAGAGCGGTGGTTTCTGGGCCTCGCAGTCCCCCGGTAGGCTTTTCCAGGGCACAACCAATGCACTGCAACCTGGGCGGGTCGCGCTGAGAGCGAGATGGAAAACTGCCGATTGCAGTGACGCTCCCACCAGCCGACCTCTGCCCCGGGGAATGCGGTTTGGGACTTGGACAGAGAAGCAGTTCCTCGTTTCAAAGCAGATGAGCAGGTCAGTGAGTGGCACCCGCGCAGCGGGTGGCGCGAAAGGTTTTATAGCAGCGTTCAATTCAGTGGGCGTGGCCGCCGGGGGAAGAGGCGCCGGCTGCAAAGAGCGGTGGTTTCTGGGCCTCGCAGTCCCCCGGTAGGCTTTTCCAGGGCACAACCAATGCACTGCAACCTGGGCGGGTCGCGCTGAGAGCGAGATGGAAAACTGCCGATTGCAGTGACGCTCCCACCAGCCGACCTCTGCCCCAGGGAATGCGGTTTGGGACTTGGACAGAGAAGCAGTTCCTCGTTTCAAAGCAGATGAGCAGGTCAGTGAGCGGCACCAAGCAAATTCTACACAGACCGTGGGCTAAAACAAGGATGTGTATTGGTGCCCCTTCTCTTCAACCTCTACGCTCCCGACCTTGGTAAAACAATATCCAAAGCCAATTTGCAATCTCCAAAAATTGGGTCAACTAGACTATTTCTAATGCAGTATGCAGGTGACATGGTGTTAATGGACCACACTAAAAGGGGCATGCAACAAACATTGGACGCACTAAACATCTAAAAACAACGAAAATTATTTAATAGCAAATGCAGGAAAAATTAAGGTAGTCATTTTCGGGAACTATGCAAAGAAACTTAAACAACAATGGAGAATGGGCAATTTGAAAAAAGAAACAACAACTAAATACAATTACTTGGGGGTATGGATCATGAGTAACAGAAAGTCTGCAGCATATACTGCATCCATTGAGTCAAAGGACAAGGCTGTGACGTACGCCCTATGCAAATTGAACTCCAAACTAAGCAGCCTGACAACCGAACTGACCAGAAAGGTTATAAGAGCTAAGCTACTCCCTTCAATCACATATGGTCAACTTGTATTTCTTGCTGCATTGATTAACATCATGGAACGTGCCAACTGCCGAGTGTTCAAACAGATCTTTCACGTGCCTGCTCATGCCCAGAACATTTTGGTACAAATTGAATTCGGGTTAAATAAACAACGTTACGAACATTGGGCATCGATTGTTCGATAACACTGACGAGTCTGTGCTGTACCCCCGAATACAATGAAGCTACTCTGAAGTAAATTTTTGTGAAAGGCAATAACCCATGGGCTAATGGCCTTTTTACTGCTTGCACTGACCTGCACCTTGACCTGTCCAAATGGCAGGATTTTATCCACCAACCCGGAATATTAAAATCTATTTTTAAAAAACAAGTTAGATTACTGTCTAAGGAAGATGAGATGAAGGAATTAGAGTCATCTAGTAGTAATATTGGGCTATTTACTAGCTCCTTCCATGATAAACTGGGACAGCCATACAATGATTCCGCCTTAAACAAGACAGTTTTAAAGCAAATTCTAGCAGTGAGGCTGATAGTATTGCCAATAAAAGATATCAACTCCCGTTGGAAAATATTACAGGAGGTCTCATCTTGTAGACTGAGCCATCAGTATGAGGAATCTATGGCTCACATGGTTTGCACATGCCACTGTTTGGATTATGCACGTCGCACTTTATTGAAACCTCTGTTTCTAAAACATGGTATACGGACCTGCACGGAGGCCATGATATTTCTCTTCAACTTGGAGATTCCAATGGAACTTGCCAGATTAGCGAAATTTGCACATCAAGTGAGAGAACTTTTAAGTACAGACTCAAACAAGGACTAAAGGCAGATTGTAGTTTTAATTGAGTGTTTCTCACTGCTACCTTTTACCTTTTACTCATTATTTAGTACTGTGACTACCAGATTTATTTAATGATTTGATCATGTTCTAGATATAAATAACAGATTTGTCAAATTAAATGATTATGTATTAACCATGACTGAAGAAAGCGATCGGATGGAGAGATCCCCGCTCCGTCTCTCTCGTAACAATTTTAATTAATTGAAACAATAAATTCAATTCAACTCACTTGGACTATGGAGTGCCATGTTGCAGTGAGGAGGCGCTGGATTTTGCCACTCCCTTTGTACCACGGGGGCATTGGCACCCTGTGTTTGTGATACTGCTCGCCTCTCTCAGCTGGACAAATCCAAACTTGGCTCCCCCTCCCACTCATCCCCTTTGATTATCTAGGTGTCACTGGTCAGAGTGAGACTTCTGCAAGCAGCTCCTGCAACCCTCTGGAGGTCGGCGACCTGGGCGTTGGCCCAGCTCACACAAGCTAAAAGCAGAACCTGCTCTCACTCTCTGTCTTTCTCGATTCCTCAAACACACACTTTTTTGTGGTTGTTTTGCAGGTGCTACCTTCAGTACAAAAATGGGAAGTCAATGTAATAAATGATATATTCCATAGAAACATCTTGCTAAATTAATTCACAATCAATCTTGGCCCTTGGCATTTGAGCATTTGAACCTACTGTAGCATTGTGCTACAAATAACCACAGATGCTGGTTATACTTTAACTGGAGCCTTTATTATCTGTGTCCAGCTCTTATCCTGTCCCTACTCTAACTGCCGCCATCCTGTCCTGTCTCCTCCTCTTCCCCTCAGCCCACCTAGCTCCGCCCACCCCAGCTACTAGACCGGCAACTGTATTACATCTCCCCCTTTCTTAATAAACAAAACAGACAACCACTGCTTCAGTCCAGCTCTACAATGAGTCTCTTTGGTGGCTGAATATCACGACGTGGTCGCAAAGACATGGTCCCAGTAGACACACTTGGTGAGGGCCCACCCTGCTGACCTTGATTCTCCAAGTGACCATGGTCAGGTTCTTCCAGTGCAGGATTGCTGGTAGGGTTCGTCGCCGGCCCCTTCATGTCTTGAGGATACCTCTTGAAGTGAGAAACATTTCTGGTAATTCAGCGGTGTTCAGATTCCGCAGTCAGTATGGTGCCCTTTTGTTGAGTCACCAGCAGTGGCTCATCACGAAATCGACAATCAGTCTTTTTCTGTTGCTCCTGCTTGACGAGGACATGATCTCCTTCATGCAAGGATGGCAATCTCGCTCTCCTTTTGGCATCGGCGTATGCCTTCATTTTGTCTTTGTTGTGTCTGTCAGTCACGGCCATCTCCTGGTGAATGCGACTTGGCAGTACCTCTTGCAGGGCTCCTTCCCATGTCGGGATGCGATTTCTCATTGTTCGCCCTAGCATGAGGGTCGCAGGGCATTGCCCGGTAGTTGAATGAGGAGTCGTCCTGTACGCCCTGAGAACTTCATTCAGAGCGGCCTGCAGCTCCCTCTTCTCAGCCGTCGCTTGCTGGAAGGTTCTTTTGATGGTAGCCATAAACCTTTCAACTGTGCCATTGGCTTGTGGCCAAAGTGGTGTGACTTTTCTGTGCTTGAAGTCCATGTGCTTTGCAAATGCACTAAATTGTCTGTTTTAACCTCTCTGGGAACACCCCAGGTTGCGAATACCTCGTCGAGCACCTTGAGTGTGCAGGAGGCACTGGTGGACGATATTATTTGTGCGATCGGAAATCTGGAGTATTCGTCGATTATAGCAACCACATACTTCCCAGACTGTAGCGGTCCATAAAAGTCCATGGCAACTTCTTGCCACACTCCACTGGGCAGGGAGGTCATTTGTAGTGGTGCCGGAGGATTACTTTTGCTCGTCAACTGACAGAGATGACAGTCTTTCAATGTATCTTCTACCATTTGGTCAAGAGAAGGGAACCAGACACGTTCTCTTAACGCTCGCTTGGTGGATACTACCACTCTGTGGCCTTCATGGGCCAGATTGACAACTCCTTGCCGCAGCTGACTGCGAATGACAAGTCGATGATCTCTTAGAATGACTCCATCAGTGGTGACCGACAGTTCATCGCAGACGTGCCAGAATGCTTTTATCTCTTTCCGGATTGTGGGGTCGGTGTCCTCTTCCTGCGGGTTATATCTCCATCTGTTGGTTTGAATCCGGTGGAGTACCATTTGCAGGATGGTGTCTTGGGCGGTGACCTCCCGGATGACATCCATGGGAATGGCAGGTGGCAATGCCTGGTCAGCCACGAAGTGGATATACTCCTCAGCGATCGATGGTTTGGATTCTGAAGACGGCTGAGGGTGGCGGGACATGTAGTCAGCCGGGTTCTCCGCCTTCCCCGGTTTGTGAACAATCGTGAAGGTGTACTCCTGAAGCCTGAGACCCCATCTCTCAATTCTCGGAGGCATCTTGGATTTCGGGTTGCCATAGATGGTGACTAGCGCCTGATGATCCGTGATCAGAGTAAAATGTTTGCCATATATGAAGACATGAAAGTGTTTGCATGCCCACACCACGGCAAGACTCTCCTTCTCTGGCTGCGAGTACTTCTTCTCAGGATCAGAGAGGCTGCGGCTGGCATAGGCAACAATCCGCCTTTGGTCAGAGTCATTATCATATTGAGCCAAGATGGCCCCTAAGCCAACGGGGCTGGCGTCTACTGTGATCTCAGTCTTCCGTTGGGGGTTGAAGTATGAGAGGCTGTCAGCTGACTCTACAGCACGCTTGATGTCTTTGAACGCCCGCTCACACTCAGGGGTCCAGTCGAATGGTTGGCCAAGCTTGGTAAGAATCCGAAGGGGGTGACTGATGGTCGCATAGTCACGGATGTAGCGAGCACAGTAGCTGGCCATCCCTAGGAAGGACCTCAAATCATTGACATCCTGCGGGCTCTTGGTGTTGTTTAGAGTCACGATCTTGTCCGGGTCAGGCTTCATGCCCTCATCTGAGAAAATGTGGCCAAAGAATTTCAAAGTGGCCTGGTGAAACTCACATTTTTCTTTGTTCAGCGTCAAATTCGTGTCCAGCAGGGCATGGCAGACGCGATCCAGAGCGATGTCATGCTCACGAACATCCGATCCGTAGACTAGGATGTCGTCGCTGTAGTTTAAGGTGTTGGGGATATGCTGAATAATTTGACGGATGGCCTCCTGAAAGATCTCTGCGGCGGAGGAGACACCAAAGCTCAGCCGTTTGTACCTAAAAAGTCCTAGGTGAGTAGCAAACGTGGTGATGTAGCGAGATTTGGCGTCTAATTCCAGTTGGTGATAACCTTTATTCAGGTCCAGCTTTGAGAAGACCCTAGCGCCATTCAGTGCAGCGATCATATCGCTCAGGTGCGGTCCAGGGTGTCGCTACCTTTCAATTGCGGTGTTGGGTAGGCGCATATCAACCCACAGTCTCACCTTGTTGGGAGTCCCTTTTTTAGACACGATGACCACCGGCGATACCCAAGGGGTCGGGCCATCCATGCGCTCAATGATGTCTGCATCTCGGAGTTCCTGAAGTTCGTCCTCGACGGCACTTTGAAGATGGAACGGAACTCGTCGTGGGTGCTGCACGACGGGTTTGATCTGTTCATTAATGTGTAGCCGAATTTGACACCCTTTCAGCTTGCCTAGGCCTTGAAATAATATGGGAAACTTGTTGACACAGTCCTGATTGTCGTTAACTTTGAATAGAATTTCCACCAGACGAAGACGTTCCGCGGTGGGGAGGCTGAGTAGGCAATCGGCTTCAGGTCCTTTGATAACATGTATGACTGCCTGTATGGTGATGCCGTCATGGGTAAGCGTTGTGTGGAATTTGCTCAGACAAGGAAGTGGCTTCTTGGACATCCACCTAAAGACGCGGACTGGTGCAAAAGTCAGTGGTGGTTTCGGGACCATTTTCTCGTGTTCTGTAACTGGAATATAGTTCAGCGAGGCTCCGCTGTCCATTACGAATTTGGTGTTGTGATTCCCGACTCGGATGTCAAGACGTGGATACTTTTTTAATTGATAAGGATCCGCAATCATGTTCAAGTATTCCACAGTGTAAGTCGAGTCTCTGGAGGATGATGATCTCGAGTCCCGAGATGGGGATCTGCGTTCCCATCGTGGCCTGCGTTATTCTCGGCTGGAATGAGATGAGCTTGGCGACCGCACGGACTCTCCTTGAACGGCTCGAATGTGATGTTTTTTTGTGTCCGAGCGGGACGATCTCGTCATTTCACTTCACCGTTCCTTGTGGTAGTCCCCGCACATTGCTTCAAAGTGGTTGGATCTCCCGCATTTCCTGCATCGCTGACCCATGGCCGGACAGGTGTCTATGTGAGGATAGTCATATCCACACCGATAACATCACTTGGTCCTTTCCTGCTTTCGTTCCCTTCGCCCTGGTTCTCTTCTCCGGTACTCTGGGCGTCGTTGGTGCGATGACGGTCTGGGTCTCCATTGGTTCTCCCGCGAATACTTCCTTCTGCTGCGAGGCTGTTCTTGAATACGGTGTGCTTTCTCGTGACTGACGCTGTGTCCTGTTTCCATGGTGGCGGCGTGTTCCTCCGCTTGGTCGTATATCCGAGTCATTTCTTCAATCTCCTCCAACTCGTGAGGTTTCCTCAGCAATCGTCTCCTGAGTGTCTCTGAGTGGCAGCCGGCTATGATTTGTGATTTGATGGCAGCGTCAGGCGAGTAATTTTCAAATTCACAATGTCTTGACAGCCGTCGCAACCGGGTGATGAATGCACTCATTGCTTCCTCTTTTGGTTGACGCGCTTGATGAAACGCATGGCGCTCATAATCCACGTTTCTTTTGTGGAGGAACTTCTTATTTAGTGCCTCACACACTTTGTCATAGGTTCCAGTATCTGCAGGTGAAAGGTCCTTTATGATTTTGCTTACTTCCCGGCCTGCTAGGTTGCGGAGGGAAATTAACTTCTCTTTGTCTTCAGTCACTTTGGATCCCTCAATATAATCTTCGAAGTCTTCTAACCATTCTTGCCACTTGGGGCCCATGCTCCCTCCCGTGGTCACGGTCAGAGGTTCAGGAGCTCGCAGGTGTGATCCTCCTGCGACAGCAGGTTTCCTCTGTGGTGAGTTCGTGGGGGTCACCATTGTGTCGTTGTTTTCCTTTTACCCTCTTGTTTGCTCTTGTTTCTTTATTTGTCTTTACCAGTGCTTGTTTATTTACTCTAGACAATGCTTGTTTATTTCTGCTCGCCAATGCTTGTTTATTTTTTTTCTTGCCAATGCTTGTTTATTTACTCTTGACAGTGTTTGTTTATTTCTATTTACCAATGCTTGTTTATTCCTTCTTGCCAATGCTTGTTTATTTGCTTCAACCAATGCTTGTTGATCTCTTCTTGCCAATGCTTGTTTAATTGCTCTAGTCAATGCTTGTTTCTCTGTGCCTGACTTCAAGATGGCTGCTCTGTGATAATCAAGGGGTCTGTCCTGAGAAGCGCCTGACTTTAAGATGGCTGCCGTCACTGCAGTCACACAAGGCTTTCTCTCCAGACTCATTCAGTTCCAGTGCACTTTGGACTCACCGGCCGGCGACTTCAGGGGCAGCACACATCAAGGTTCACTTTTCTTTGGCCGCGGCAGCTACCAGGTGAGGTTGGGGTGGGCTCCCGCCTTACTTTTCACTTTCCCGCTCTCCTTCGCCCCTAGCATGCCGAAACTCACGCATCGGGCGTGAGGTTTTCCGACCTCCGACGGCACCCGGGCTCCACTTCCAACGCGCTCGGCAGCGTCCTCCACTTCGGGGGACCATTATCTCGCTCTGAGGTGCTGGACAGGGTCGGAGTTGGCTCCCGACTCCTGTTCTTTCATGGGTGCCAAGTTGCACACATCCGGCGGGACTCGCGCTTTCGGCGCGAACAGCTTCTTCTTTCGAGCGTTTCAGCGCTCGTGGCAGTGGCTCCCTCTGGGCTCCCCACAGTAGATGGAGGGGCAGGGTCACCTGCTGCTGACCTCTTTCTTCAAGTAGCAGCACCACACGGCAGCGGAATCTTTTCCTCGACGCTGCAGGGGACAGGGCACTCTCATGAGGTTCTGTAGGCTACAGTCATGCCTATCCCACCTTCGTCGCCAGTTGTACAAATAACCACAGACGCTGGTTATACTTTAACTGGAGCCTTTATTATCTGTGTCCAGCTCTCATCCTGTCCCTACTCTAACTGCCCCCATCCTGTCCTGTCTCCTCCTCTTCCCCTCAGCCCACCTAGCTCCGCCCACCCCAGCTAAAAGACCGGCAACTGTATTACACCTACCAAACACACTACGTAACACAGACCTATCTCTTTTAGACCTTCTCATAATTATAGGTATAGAGACAATCCTATGCGAGTGATAAACGCAAGAAACATCTCACTTCAGATATGGTGGGCATCGTTTGCTGCATAAGGAGTTCTGACAATATCCGGATCAACATTGCAGACATCAATTGATGATCCAGACCACTATGGAACAACCTAGACCTGTATTAGCAAAAGTCAACCCTCTATAGTGAGTTTAACTATATCATATCATTAGACATATAGATTCTCAGAACCTCCTTCTACTAATCCCTCTACTCCCCTTCATTTTATTTGTGTGCATTAGATTTTCTTCTCTCTTTCCTTGCTGTATTGCTGTTTCTCTTTCTTTAGTTATATGGTGCATTATTTCACCTTCAGTTTGAACATTCCCTTTCCTATAGATGTACCAGTCATTTGACATTCACGCTCTATATAATTTCAGCAGTATGATATAACTCATAGATTCCACTTTTCAGACAACTCTGCTGTGTACAAGTCCTGTTTTACATGCAAGGGGCCCTATTTATGAGGCCATGCGTCACTTTTACGCCGCTGGTACGTCACTTTTTGTGACGCACCAGCAGCGTAAAAAATGTGCCTTGTTGCACCAGGTAGATGCGTCACTTTGTAAACCCCTGCGCCACATTATACCTGCGCCAGGTATAATGTATGCAGGGGGGCGTTCTGGCGCAAGAAGGGGTCATAGAAGTGACGCAGTGAAATCTATATGATTTCACTGCGCCACTTCTAGGACGCAAATGCGTCAATATCTTACGCCAGTCTTACAGCAGGCGTAAGACTGATGCAGGCCCTTTCACATGGGTCTTGCCCCATGTGGAAGGACACATTGCTGGAGTTGCGTCACTTTTGTGACACACTCCATCAATGAGTCACTTTTGCGCCATACAGATACGTCAGAAATACTGAAGTATCTGTAACTCCTTGCGACATGATGCATCATACAGTAAATATGACGCATCAATCATGTCGCAAGGAGGGCGCACTAAGAAGTGACGCATCACTGCTTTCACACAGCGATGCGTCAATTCTCATAAATGAGGCCCAAGGTGTTTTATCCTGGCATGTATACATCTCAGCTTGTCTTCATTCTAAAGTATTTGTTTTGATAAAAGTTTTCAATAGAACAAACAAACCAATAGAAAATAAAAGGAAACCATACAGCTTGGGGTTCTGGCACAGTATCTAATAACCCATACGCAGATGGGACTCCACATTATTCTGTACAGTATTACAAAATATATTTATCCAGCTACCGTTTATGAACACATAATACAAACTTAAAACCTTATAACAAGGAGCAATATATCACTACAGTAGTTCTGTTCATAAAAGCATTCAGCATGCACCCGTTTGCACATTCATCCAATTTCCAGTTCCATCCAATCTGCCTGTAGTCGAGAACTAAAATGAGATTTCTGCTCAGCTCAGGCCTTACATTTTGTGCCACAAACATTATATCCTAATTATAATGAGGGAAAAGTGCACCATTAAAACGTCTGTGTGTTGTGATTGTAGATAATTTTTAAGGGTCTTCCAGACATCGCGGGAACGAGAGGTAGCAAGTAACAAAGTGGCGGAGGTGTCACTCATGGTGTCACAATTGATGAGGTCTCGAATCCATGCTTGTATTGATGGTACTTGTGACCTGCCCCAATGTATTGAAACTTCTCTTTTGGCAACTATTAAAGCGATAGCACTAAAACGTCTGATGCGCCATAAAAGTGCATAGGAAAATCTTCAAACATTTACACAGACCATTCAATATATACAAACCCATACATTTGTGCACGGTTAAAACCACTGACAGCCACATAGCGGATTAAAATTCATAAAAACAGTCGTTAAAATGCAATAAAAAGGTTAGCAAATAATTTTTTTCCAAATGGTCCTCCCCTATAATTGATTCAAAAACCCTCTCCTGATGTGCCACATAGCGTTTAAAAAACGAGATACAACAAATACAATTGGAGGATCAGTATCATATTTTAAAACTCCGAAAGCCTCTGCAAAATGGACAAACCCTGGGTTTTTGCATAGTTGGATTATCCAGCGTTTACATAGCAAACATAAGCAGGACAAAAAACAGCACATGGATTTCGGATTCAGCCATTGAGTTACATGTGGGGCACACATTTGAGTTCTCAGGAGCCCATGAACTAGTGTGCGCTGCCAATGGTAGATTCCCCAATCTGAATTGCAGATACAGTTTCCTAGCCATAGGAGGGTAGATTACATCTAGAAAGAGTTATTTCCTATATACTTCTTTTATTTGTAGGAACTCCATTGTCAGCCTGCCCTCTTTGAACTTTCCTGGAGGGACAGACAGTAGGTTGGATTGCCTGTAGTGTTTTACAAGGTCCGACCTAGATATCAGAGCACAGGATAGCTCTGGACATGGCCATAGCTCTGTCCTGCCAAGCCTAGTGGAGAGATTCCTTATGTGGGCCAGCCACAGTATTTTATTGAGATTTAGTTTGGGGAGGAGCACCTTTAACTTGACTTTGTAGGAGGACAGCTCTGGAGTTAGCCATATCTGGTGCCAAAAGGTCAGAGGCCTAAGGGCAATCTCTTCATCAATTGGCCTCATGCCCAAGTCCATACGGAGAGGAACTAATGGGGCACTGCGTGGAAGGCCTATAAGCTGTCTCATGAAATTGTTTTCAAGCTTGAAGAGGTCCGAGGTAGAACTATGCCCCAAAGCTCCGCCCCTTATAGTGTAGCCCCTCTTGCTTGGGCCTTAAATATCTCCACCACAGGAGCTGCTGGCTTATATACAGATGTTCTAAACAGTTTCATGATCCCGCCCGTTGTCTCTGTTAGCCTAAGTCTTGCTTTGGCCATCTCTGGGCCCCACCCAAATTGCTCAGACAATGTGATACCCAGATAATCGAATATCCTCACTTTATCAAATGGGATACCGTTAAGAGAGGGGTTTGGGCGCGTGCTCTTGGGGGGCTGAAGATCATAAATTTGGTCTTGGATAAATTAATCTCCAAACCTCTCATATTGCAAAAACTGTGCAAACCCGTCCAGGATACGTTGTATACCTAGAGGTGACTTGGACAATAACAAAGTATCGTCCACGAACATCAACGCGGGTATTTTCCCCGTGGCTAGCTTTGGGGCTTCAGTGTCTTTTATGTTGTTTAAAAAAGCAATAAGCCCATTGATATAGAGACAGAGTAGGGGCTGAAACGCATCCCTGTCTCACCCAGTTTTTGACAGGAAAGCGTGAAGAGAGTTCCCCATATTTCCCACATCTGACTTGTGCATAGTTGTCCGTGTGTAACCTCACTAACACATTGAGGAGATAAGGAGGAATCCCAAGATCGCTAAGCACTTCCCAAAGCTTCTTCCAGGGTACAAAATCGAAGGCCTACTTCAGTTTAACAAATATAAGATAGAGACTGCCACCCTCCATCTTTTCCGTTTTCCAGAAAAGTAGCTGTAATCTAAATATCTGGTCCACGGTTGACATGTTTGATCTGAAGCCAGCCTGGTAGGGACTCAGAATCTCCTACTCCTCCATCCACCCCTGTAGACGGAGTTATAGAACCGTGCCCATCAGTTTTTGAGTGTTGTCAATTAAGCTGATGGGTCTATAGTTAGAGGGTAGAAGAGGGCAGCCCTTTTTAAATATGGGTACTATCTCAGCGCCATTCCAAGTATCGGGGGGATTTATGCCCTTCAGAATAGCATTGAATAGGGCACAAAAGTATGGGTCCAAAATGTAGGGTTCCTCACAAAAGAGATACCCCGGGAGTTTATCAAGGCCAGGGGCTTTGTTAGGGTGTAGGCTGTTAATAGCATTTCCCACCTCCATCAATGAAATATCCCAGCCCCCCTCCTGGCAATGCTCCAAGGTTTTACTCAAGATATTTGGGCTTGTGAGAATTTCAACCTCATAGTCATACAGGGACCCGAAGTGTTACTCCCAAACTTCGGGCGCTATGTTTGGCTCTACAGCCGTATGTCCCTCCCCCTCTCCTGAGCTCACTAGCCTCCAAAAACTATTTCAAATCGTTGTCCTTCAGGGCAATCCTGAGGGCATCACACCTCTCTGTTTCCCATCCTTTCTTTTCCTGCTGCATAATCTTCCTATACTTGACTCTGGCTAGTTTGATGATTGGCCTGTCTTTAGCCTTCACCGCTTGCACAAGCTCCTATTTTGCTTTACGGCACTTGCTGTTATACCAGCAGCATTTAGGTTAGTTTGTTTCCCTCTTTGATGTTTCCAGAAAGAATACATTGGTCAGGTTTACAATTAACTCCTCATGAATTTTTTTGGCTTTGTCTCTATCCCCTGCAAATGTCTCCACTTGTCCCGCCTTCCACATTCTGGCTATCAAAGGTATTGCAAGCTGGTAAACTTTAGCCAATTTGGGGGGAGAGTGTTGGATGCAGCTCCACCTAATCCCCCTTCTATTGTTGGTGGTCTTTAGAGCATTAGACCCGGTTACTGGGTACGAACGGGTGGTTGGCACACCAAGATTCCCCAGCTTTAGGATTACAATGAAGGCGTCGTGATCACTATCCTGCCTCTGCTGTACATAGAAACGTAGAACTTTTCCTCAGGTTCTAGTTTCCACCATGATGTAATCAATTAGCGAGGACTGGCCATCTCTATTGAATGTAAATTTACCAGGAAGGTCAGACTTAGTCCTCCTGTTGCATGCCCTCAGTGGGAGTGGGACAACATGAGTGAGTGGAGTTGCATGGCCAGAGGGGACCATACTTTGATTGGAGTGATCTGCGGATCAGGAATTGACCAGTATAGGTCTTTTTCTGAGTGAGCCTCGTGGGAATGGTCAATTAGTGGCTCGAATTGGCAATTAAAATCGCCTCCTATGTTCAGCAAGGTCACTGTGTCCAGGTTTAGAATGTAACGCCCTAGATGGTCTATGGTGGCGGATTCTTGTCTATTAGTCACAGGTCTTGAAAATACATTAATCAGGGCAATTTTCATCTTGGCAGGGAATAACAGCAGAACCCATTGAATATCGTTGGTGGGAGTTAGCAACTGCTCTGCTCTGCACCCAAGACGCGTGCCTACCCAGATCGTAAGTCCGCCAAACGTGCGCCCCCTTAGTAGCCAAGATGTTAAATGGCGCAAAGCCTACCCTTTGGAGTTCTTATCAGGTCCAGGTCTCTTGAAATAGGCAAATGCCCTGGTTGTCCATAAAAGACCCCCAGCCTGGACATACTAGTTTACTTTTGAGTCCAGTTAGATTCCATGATAGAATCTGTAGTTCATTGCTTTTGGGTCCCACCCCTGTTGCTGCCTCCAGGGAGTTGGTGTGGGGGGAAGGGTGACCAACCTGATGGACCCTAGCCAATCTGGCAGGAACTGCACTAAGTTCTCCCACATCATTGCGGCTCAGCCAAATGTCAGGGGGTATGGGGCAGCCTCCTCGCTCAATTGGCTGTCATCTGTTTGTGTGCTAGGCCAGTGGTCGGAGTCCACACCACTAGCTCCGTTCACACCCCTCCCACCAAACACCTCCTCAATCTTTTTGGACAGGGCACTGGTTATCAAAATTGTTGCCAGTAAGAAAACCCACCCCCAGTCAGTCAACCTTCTTGTATCTATTGCTCACTGCAATGTTAAACAGAGGACGCTTAGTAGGGGGGCCCCACCTGCCTTCCATGAGGGGACCGGGGCCCATAGGATGGATTAACGGAAAAGCACTGCCTCTAGGGTTATTGTGTTGTTGGGGGTAAAAAAAGTCCAGCGAACGAAGGCTTATTCCTGTGGGTGCATAGTGACCTGAAATAGGTGTGTTTAACAGACTGCTAGTAGTGTTAGGGTTTTTAAAGTTGATAACAATGCACTCCCTCACTTCAGTTTTTTTACCATTGCCCAGCCAACCTACTCTGCGAACCATGATTATCTCCCCGCGCTCTGGCATACTCGAAGTGCTTATACCTTGCAAGCCAGAATAAACATTTGTTCCTAAGGTCAAGCTGGGATTCCTTGGCATTATGGGCAATTGGGGGGGATACCTTTCATTATGGCAACATAAGGGACACAGGCTGGGGGAAGGTTTATGCTAGGGAGGGGGGACACATTGCTCTCACTATGGGAATCCTGGGCTATTCACAAGCTTTGTTTACTGTTTGCCTCCCAGGTTGGAGGCATAACCTTGTCACAACTGTTCACTTCCTGTAGCTAAGCTCTTGACTATCTGTTTGGGTTCTAGTACTTATTTCCCTTTGTTTGCCACTGGTTGAGGGGTCCTCAATTATGGGGTTCTCAATTATGTGCCCCCGTGTGTATGGATTGGACCTTGGGTAGCCTCATGACAACCGTTGTCAATCCCTCCCCTTGTTTTCCTGGTCACAGGGTCATGTCGTGCTAGGGCTCCTGTACCCGTCCACGCTTTCTCCAAACTATCTAGACGACTGACTAGAGGGGCTATTTCTTCTTTGATGGTAGCTCTCAATTCATTTTAAAAATCAGTCATCAAATTGGAGACCCACAATGGTTGTTCTACGGCTGTATTGTCTGTTTGAGATTTGCCCTTTGTCGGCTCCGGCTCATTGCCTCCCACAAGGTCAGCCTGGTTGCTTACACAAGGTTTTTTATTTTTTGGCCCAGCCCCGAGTGGTAGTTTGCGTTTTCCCTTATTGGGGATAATTGTATGTGTATTATCCTTGTGTGGTTGTTTCTTAGGTAGAACAACCCGCGGGGGGGGGGGCTCGTGGAGTGTGTTTGCATTTCTTGAGCCACAGTTGGCAAAGTGGGGAACTGACCGGAGGGGGATATCGGTGTTTTTGTTTATGTTGCGGTGTTTGAGGGGTAGTTAGTGGGGGGGTCGTCTCGGGCTCTTGGAGGAATATGTCAGGGGTGAGAGATAGCCTTCTTTCCGTACGCTCTATTTCCGTAGACACCACCCCAATAGCCCTCTGAAGCTTTTTGTCTATCGATGTAGTGGGAGGCTTGCATGTTATTTTGTTTCTGCTAGCAGCTGCACTTTTTCCCATTTTCCCAACTACTATCGATACAGAGCTCCGGCAAAATGAACCTCGGCCCACAGCAACCCGGGTGTGGTTGAACACCCTTGGGCCTCAGAAGGGGGCCAAGAGCAGAGGACAATCCACCTAACAGCACAATTAGTGCAGTAATATAGAGTGAATCAACACCAGATTGATTTGCAAGCAAACCATTCTCTTCAAAATAATACTCGGGCGATTACACAGCAATAGTCCAGGTAAAAAGAGAAACATACGGATGTTATTGTCTTTTGCGGCAGTGTCACCAAGTTGCTGTAGGCAAGAGTATTATTAAAAGTCTTACCCCTTGAGTTTGCAGCGAAGTGGGGGCAATGACAACAGCTCAGGGGGGTGGCCCTGCCCTGCCTATTCCTGTCGCTGATGGGCGCAGGACGGGCCCGCCCTTGGACCGAACCGCGGGCTTTGTGCGGCTCTTTAAATGCCTTTGGTAGCGCCTCCCTCACAGCTGGGGCTGGTAAAGGCCGGGCGTTGCACTCTGGGACCTGCAGTCCCCCCAGAGCGTGTAGATCGTCGGCAGGCGCAGGTGCTTTCAGGAATCAGGGAGCAGCACTGGCGTTCAGCAGCGTAATCCCGGGGATGAAACAGTTAGCACAGCCCCCATGTCAACAGGTTGGTTTGCCCACCACATGTTCAGCGTCCCGCACTGCGGGCTCTGTGTGGCTCATTAAATGCCTTGGGTAGCACCTCCCTCACAGCTGGGGCTGGTTGAGGCCGGGCGTTGCACTCTGGGACCTCCAGTCCCCCCAGAGCGTGTAGATCGTCGGAAGGCGCAGGTGCTCGCAGGAATCAGGGAGCGGCCCTGGCGTTCAGCAGCGTAATCCCGAGGATGAAACAGTAAGCACAGCCCCCATGTCAACAGGCTGGTTTGCCCACCAGAAGTTCAGCATTCCAATGCTTTTTTTTAAGAGTTTGCGATAACCCAACAGAGCTGTGATAGGGTTAGGCGCCACGGCTTGTTCTATCATAAGGGAGAGTAGCCCAGACACCTCCACCCAGTATGCACTTACCGGGAACATTCCCACGCCAGGTGGAAAAAATCAGCCTCAGGGGTGTCACATCTCACACAGGCGTCAGACATTGTGGGATTCATCATGGCTATCAATTTGGGAGTGACATAAATTCTATGTAAATATTTAAAATGTAACAATTTTGCTTGTACTTACATGACACATAACGCTTCTGTGAACAGCAGTGCCGCCATATGTCATCTGTGATAGTCCAGCCCAAATTGTGTTCCCAGGAGGCTTGCGCTTTAGAACCTACCATAGGGCGGAGGCATAAAGACAGGTGTTACAGACGAGAAACTAAGTGTGTGTTGTCCGGGGACATTATGACTAGTGTAAGTGGTAAGAATTTGGTCGGCTTGGCTGTCTTGTCGGGCAGAATCCTCAGTAGAGAATTAGGGGTCCTATGGAGCAAAAAAGTGTCCATATATGTATTGGTGCCACGCAGCACCAACTCCGCAGTGGAGCAAAGTTGGGAGTCCTTAAACAAGTCGCCTAATTTCAAGAGTCTGTTTTTATTGAGCATTTTTTTCATAATGAATTCCATAGCGGGCGGCACTGCCGGGTTGTCACGTAGAGGTAGATGTGGGGAATAAAGCGTGTCGCAGTTCAAATATTTACGCAGTTTAGTCCATGCCCAGCATGTCGTTGGAACTGTTTGAATTTCTGAGGGCCTACGGGGGAGGCCTTGTGGGAGGAGTGTCGATAAGTCCTGAGGATATATCTGTGATCTGTCAGGTTTGAGGTATTGTAGCAGAGCGTCTGGATGATACCAGTAATATGTAAAGTGGGTCTGCGCTATTAAATAATAGAGATAGAAGTCAGGGACTCCAAATCCACCCTGTTCAAAAGGCATGGTTAACGTTTTCCAATTCACTCTCGGCTGCTTGCTGGCCCATATTAGACGGGTTAAGAGTGAGCGAAGCGAGTCAAAAAAAGCCATATTTAAGGGAAGGGGATATTCAAAAAAAGATACAAAACGCGCAGGAGTACCAGCATCTTGATGACAGCTATCCTGCCCACCATAGAAAGTGGAAGCACGGACCATTTAGGAATTAACAACTCGAGCCGGTCAACCGGCAGCCCATAATTCAACCGTATGACTTCAGGTGCACTACAATGTAAATATATCCCCAGATATTTGGGGGGTTCTGTGCACCACTTTAATGGGAATTCAAAGTCACACTTTTAGGTACCAGGGGTCACTGCAAATATCTCAGATTTGGGCCAATTAATGGATAGGCCTGAATGCACTCTGAAATGGACCACTTGCATAAAAGCGGTGGTAAATTATCCTCAGGATGGCGAACAAATAACATGACATCGCCTGCATAGAAAGACGCCACAAGAGGGCCCATATGAAGTTGCAGTCCTCGATGTAAGTGACGTTCCTGAATGTGGCGGCAATAGGGTCTATTGCAATGATCAATAATAATGGTGAGAGTGGACATCCCTGTCTGGTACCCCGAGTCAAACTAAACTGCTGAGTGATCACACCATTTATTCTAAGTCGAGAAACAGGAAAAGAGTAGAATAACCCAATTAATTTTACAAACCCTACTGGGACACCAAGCTTATGCATGACTGCCGTTGAAAAGGGCTACTCCAAAGAGTCAAATGCCTTTTCGGCATCTAGCATTACTGCAACCGCCGGCAAGGTGAGTTCCATCTGATTAATGATGGAGAATATAGTACGCAAATTGAGAGTTGTGGAGCAGCCCGGTACAAACCCAGCCTGATAGGGACACAGAGTGGTGTCCACAAGCAAAGCCAATCTGTTGCCAGTATCTTGGCAAGGATTTTATAATCGTAATTTAACAACTATAGTGGCCAGTAAAATTGACATTTCCAAGGGGTTTTGCTGGTTTTAGCAGCAATGTAATAATTGCTTTACACATGGTCGGAGAGAGGGCTCCAGTCTCCCATACCTCATCATAGACCTCTAACAGATGGGGGGCTAACTCAACTTGGTAGGCCTTGTAGAATTCCCCAGTGAGCCCATCGGATCCAGGAGCGCAATTACTGGCAAGATCCTTAATAGCTTGTTTGATTTTGCCCTCAGCAATGGGGGAGGCCAAGAACTAGCGTTGTCCCTCCTCCAACCACACCATGGCTATTTCCTGAAGATACGCGTCCAGGGCCCGTCCCGTGGGTGGGCATCGCGTCTGGTATAATTTAGTATAATATTCGAGGAAAGTATTAATAACTTCGTCCCTGTCGTAACTGGTCGGTCAGTGTCTACGTCTATATGTGTGATAAATGCAGATTGATAATTGGGTCTAAGGAGCTGTGAAAGCACTCTACCAGGTCTCTAACCTTCACCCTATGTTTGTGCTCTTGCATATTTGCCTAGGAATTTAACTTCATGGGCTGCAACGTCTAAAGATTCCACCATCAAAGCGGAATGTTCATGCAGATGCTGATGGGGTGGGTTGCATTCGAGCTTCGACATCTTTCAGTTTCTGTTCAAGTGTCGACAATTCAGTCCTGATAAAGCACAGTACGCCGGCATGCTTGGAGATACACACCCCGTGGATAAATACCTTAAAGGCATCCCAAAATGTGAGTTGAGATGTAACAGAGCACTTGTTCAGTTCAAAATATTCAGCAATAGCAGTGCCGATTTCAGCACGGAACACAGAGACCAGCAGCGCATGCGCAGGAAATCGTTGCCACGGGCTCTGCCTGGGTATGGATGGAAATGCTAATTCTAAATATACTGGAGAATGATCGGATATGGTTTGTGGAAGATATTCTATCATCTCTGTCAAGAGCTGCGGTGTTAAATACAAATAGTCGATTCCGGACCATGTGCCATGCGGAGCGGAATAAAAAGAATAATAACGGACTACCGGATTGTTGAGGCCCCAAGGATCTGCCAATAATGAGGACTTTAGGAGTGCCTGAAGGTCCCTGGTGGCTAAAGGCTTAGTGACACGTCCCAAGCCTGTAGTGTCAGTGATGGGATCTAATGTAAGGTAAAAATCCCCCCCCCATTTGGATTGTGTCTGTTCCATATCGAGCAATAGATGTGGAAATGGTAGTAAAAAAGTCAGGAGTGTCAATGTTGGGGGCATAGATATTTATCAATATTATGGGTTGCCATCCCAGACAACCCTGGACTGGTAGGAATCTCCTGCCTGGGTCCGAGGTGCACGACTTCATGCAAAAAGGAGGGAACGATGCACTATCATGCACACTCCCCTTGAATGTGTGCTATAACAGGAAAAGAACCGATGCTGGCCCTAGGATGATGCAAGTCTGTGTGTGGGAAGGGGTGCAAAATGTGTCTCTTGGAGCATTGCAATCTTAATTGATTGCCTTGTTAAATATGACAGCACCTGCCTACTTTTTTGGGGACAGGAAAGTCCTCTAACATTACAGGACAAACATCAAATATTCATTGGTGGAACTGTTCATATATTTATCAGGAGCCACACGGGTAATGGACAAAAAGCAATAACTGACAATGTGCAACATGCTATGCTAAATAATGAGCTCAACACAATTCTAATAAACAGTAGAAACATAACCAAAAAAAAAACACAATAACACCCTCCCCCACCCCCAGTGGATACTCAAATATGTGGCACCCGGTGAATCCCAAAAAAGAGATGAGATACAGAAAGAGGAAAGTAGAGAAAAAGGAAGGAGAAAGAAGAAAAAGGAAAGAGAAAACATGAGGAAATTTCCTGAGGAGCACAGCAACACGCCATTGGAGCCACCACATATGTAAACTGGAACTTCTCATTCTGTGGCCAGTCTGCCAGTAGCCAAAAAGAAGTGTATGTCATTTTTGAAATAACGGGTTACACTAATACGTATAGATTATTTAGTCCAACAGCCATGTGCCGTCGCAGTGTAAAGTTGTCATTAGACCATTAGCATTTGGCCTAATTCGCCATTGTCTTGGCACTGTGATATCTGTTGATGATTTTTTTTTAAAAGCGAGTCACAGATTTCGGGGTATCGAAGATCTGTGGTTCATTACAGATTTGCACCCTTACTCTGGCCAGATACAACATCGCTTATCGTAAGTTGGCTTTTTGTAACGATCGCATTACATCTGCATATTTTGCCAAGCATCCTGGACTGTGGGCATAAAATCGGGAACAAGGAGATGGTAGATCCTTGGTAGGTAAGTGTACAGCGTTCTCTGGACAGGCGTAACGCAGTATCCAGATCATTGTAATTCAGCAATTTGGCATTGATTATTTGGGGAGTAGCGTCCCAAACTGGTGGTGGGCCCAGCGTACGATGTACTCGCTCAATAGCGAACGTAGACGAGAAAGCGTCTCGACCAAAGAGATCAGTTAGTACAGTTTTGATAAATTTAGCCATAGGACCTGTGTTGGTGGATCCCGCAATACCGGCGACCCACAGATTATTTCTGCGCGAACGCACTTCCAGGCCCTCCGCCTTCATTGGCAATTGTTTAAGCAGATTTTCAGACCTTTCCAACCGTTTTTGATGTGTAGGCTGTGTGTCTTCAATATCCGAAACACGCTGTTCGATCTCATCCAGCCGCATGTCATGTTTTTCCAGGTGACCATTGATGTCATCAACGGGGTAGTTAATGTGTCGAGTCGGGAGTCGAGAGACTGGAATCCGCACTGAGTTCTGCCAAAACGGCAGCCGTGCCATCTGGTGGTGGCTGATCTGAGCCAGAGGCTCCGTCTTCCTCATCACGTCACAAAGGCTTGCCCCCTTCAAAGCTCAATTGCTTTTGCTTAAGGTCTGTGCAACCCATCTTGGAAGGGCGGGGGAGATCAAGGCTCCAGCCCAACTCTAGCTGTAGTGAGTGGCGCTGTGAGATGGAAGGAGCAGTACAAAAGGCCTCAGGACGTGTAACAGGTGGCACAGTCAGTGCCCAACTCTGATTGAGAGCTTCAAATTCAAGGTAAATATAACTTAGCACCCAGTGCGGCAGCGCTACACCCAGTAAAATCTACAATATGTCTTTCAGGGTGGCAGCAGCGTCACAGCTTTATCATTGCGGCCAGAAATCAAACAATCATGGGGAGATGCGTCATGGAAAAGCAATGGCCTGACAATTTAGCTTCGTCAGCATATCAGCACCCTGCACAAACCTGTTCATGCAGGAAGGCACCCAAACGCCGCATTGTGTGCCAAAATGTCGTAGCGTGAGCCGGGGCAACCCGATGGCACTAGGGTATAGAGGGCCCCCCACTTCCAGCTCTCCTTCAAGTAACGGGCAGCATCCTTACGACCCGCAGAGCAACGTGCGCCACGCCACCCAGAAGGGATTCTACTAGTCTCTGGGAGTTGGGAACAAGGTGTCAGCAGTATCGCTGCCCTGGACCTTGGCCGCAGCCCACATCAGCTCAACAACACCGGCCGCTAAACTTGGGCTTAGCACAGCCTGCGACGGCATCCCAGCATGTTGAGATTTCCTCCGGGGGCACCAGGCAGAGCTGTGCGATCCGGGCCCCGCCTTCAGGCTCACCCGAGTCTCCTGTCGACTCGGGGCCTCCGAGGGCCACGTCGGGCCATGAATCAACGCAAACAGATCTCCAGGTCGCCTCCACCCCCGAACTTCGCTGTAGTTACGGGGCACTCCTGGTCTCCTCCGCCACTATTCTGCAGCGTCTACAGCCCGTATCAGCAGGATTTCATCCAGCAGCTGGCATAACGTGTGCGGCAGCTCCGGAGCTCTCTGGCTAAGCGGCCATGTTGGTTGCCGGCTCGGCCACGCCCCACGTGAAAGAAAGAGATTTGATATTTACATGGAGGGGCAAGAAGAGGAGCAATACTCAAAGGTTGTCATCATTATAATCCTGTGGTGATGACTTTGAGATGACCTCTACCTTCTGTTCTTTGGAACTCTGAAAATGGGATTTGGCAGAATCCAAGTAGGAATTTGTTGATATGCTCCTGATGTGCGTCCTACTGATATCAACGGCATATAATAAAGCATAATCTAGCTTTCAGCACTCGTCACCCATCCAGAACGCTGCAGCCAGACTCGTCCTCAGCATCCCACGACAAGACCACATCACCCAGTGACCTTCAAGATGCTCACACACACCTACAAAGCCCTCCACAGCACCGGACCCCAATACAGCAACAAAAGAATTTCCTTCTACGCCCTCAAGAGAAACCTCCGCTCTGCTGACCAGGCCTTTGCTGAAATTCCCTGCATCCACAGAGCAAGGAGGCAGATCCTTCTCCTACATCGCGACCAAGACCTGGAACGAACTCCCCCTCAGCATCAGATGAAGCCCCACACTTCAAGCATTCAGGAAGAGCCTCAAGACCTGGCTTTTCAAATGACTGGAGCTACCCTCATCCCCCTCATCCCCCAGCGCCTTGAGAGCCTCAAGGGTGAGTAGTGCGCTCTTTGATTGATTTATCATAGGGTCATTGTTAACCAATGGTATACCACAAAATGATGAGGCCCCCTGAACAATGTGGTGAGGTTCCACTGAAACTGCCATATCTCACAGGTATTCATAGGCCCTGTCTAAATGGGGGTTACCCTGAAGAGTGGGGGTGGGGAACATGCACCAAAGGGGCTGAAGGGGCCTATGATACACTCCTTTTATCAGCATGGTTTGCCCATGAGAGTTGGAGCTGTTCCTATGTGTGATATTATTGGACCATGGCACTCAGTGAAACTGCTGAGCATGGTCTACACTTAACTAGGAAACAACCCATTGCCTGAGGCTGCGGTTACAGTTATTTTTAGATGTGACATTATTCAAGACACTTGATTTTACTAAATTTACATTTGTAATGAACTTACTTATAGTGGCTGTCAGCCAGCCTTTTTCATCCGTTGATCTGCTGCTGGGTCATTCATATTTTTCTCCTACCCTCTGCAACATACATCATAGGGTAGTGGGTCAGCCCACTTCAGCCTTTGGCTAACTTCACTGTGAGTGACGGTATTCCTCCCTCTCTTTCACAAGGAGTACATCTGCCCTCAAAGTACTTCCCATCAGTGCCAAGGACTGCTCAGGCAATGTGTGCTTTTTGATGCATGCTCAGCAACTCCACCAACAATAAAGTTCTGCATAAATCATAAAAAAAGCATTGCCCAAGCCGAAAGACTTGCAGCCAACGCCAGTCCTGCTAGCTTTGCCAGTGCTTGTTTTTCAGTGACTTTTTAGAATTTTTTTAGAATTCCCCCCTTCCCCGTATTTTCCTTGAACTTCACTTAGTGCTTTGGCGATACTTTTCTGCTCAAAAGATGGTTGTCTCTGTCAATTAAGCTATTATTCCCTTTGTTAATTCGAACGCCTTTATTTTCCGTTTGCTTGACGCTTGTGTGAGCTACCTTAACCTGGACTATAAACAAAGGGAAAAGGGCAAAGGGCAAACTAGAACGTGCTTGAACATATCACATTATTCATTGCATATTTCTTATGGAAATTTAGACATTATATCGCAAAATGCACTTTTAATGATGCCTGTGTGCAAGTTGATGCCACTTCCCCTTGTCATAGTTCATATGAACCTTAATACTGGCCTTGTGACCATGTCTGTTTCGAAGTTTAGTGAAAAACATACTTAAGTTATGCTCGAAAACTGGAGAAACGTATTTTTTTTTTGCCGCCGCGAGGGGCACTCGAGTGTGCTGTCATCACGAGTACATATGACATGACATATTCATCAAAAACAAAAATAGGGACACGGGTCTAATAAAGGTCCAGCACACACGCTCCTGGTTAAGACTGAAAAACAGAAAGGTGTGCAGTTCCTGATAGTGGTAGGTCGGTTGGTTCCTGAAGGGGTGAAGTCCAGGGGATCTGATCCTTCAGGAGCAAGAGCCCTCACACACCCCAAGGGGTGTCATGCTTCATCATTGGGCAGCTCCTTGTTGGGCGGGCCCTGCAATGCCAAGCCCCCAGCAGGGGGGCTCTTTGCCCGGAGGTCTTTTGATCTGCTGTCTGTGTAGTGTGGGTGTTATGGTGAGGGTCAGGTGCATGAGTAGTGTGGTGAAAACGTGTTTTAAACTAACTCTAAAGGTACGTCAAGGGAAATGTATTATTACAGTACCCTAGGTTATATTCAAAACAAGTGTGAGCTGCTGTGGTTATAATGGACCACGTCGGCTCTAGGTGTAGGTACAGGTTTTCTCATGAAAGATATTTCTCAGTCGAATCTTAGGAAAAAATTGCTGCAGCTCGCAGTTTGTCTTAAAACGGTCTGCTTTGAGTGATGGAACAAAGTCCAAGCCTTTTCGAAGGACTATGATCTCATTGCTGGTCAAGTCTCGAAGTGATAAATTCACTACGAGGTTGTCTTCTTTGGAGAAAACCGCTGAAAGAGCCGACGACACAGGCCTACGAAAACCATTCACCCACCTTATCAGGGATGATCTCCCCAGAGATCTTGGTCTTTGATCAAGCAGTACTCAAAGAAGTTAACCAACTTCCCACTGATGCCTATTATCATAACATGTCCCCTGTTGAGGAACTGGCGGTCTGCCTTGGCAGATGACCATACCATCACTATAAAACCGGCGGATAAGGGTGGTGAAACAGTCATTATGGGCACCATTGAGTACAATGCTGAATGCCAGAAACGACTATCTAACCAGAGTTTCTACACCCCATTGACACTAGATCCATCCCAGAGACTGACTACAACGATGTCCTAGACTCAGCCACTGCTAAGGGCTGGCTGACCAAGAATGAGGCAGACTTTCAGGTTAACACAAGCCCAAAGATACCATACTTCTATACACTCCCTAAAATGCACTAGGGAGTGACTCCACCGCCAGGGAGACCAATTGTATCAGGTATCGGGTCTCTGCTAGAGCCACTTTCCATCTTCTGTGACCACTTCTTGAGACCACTGGTCCAAAAGACCCCCTCCTTTTTGAAAGACACAAGGGATGTACTGAACTAATCACAGACATCAATTAATCTGAAGTCCAGATAGATCTCTTATAGGCATGGGCGGAAAATCCGTTCCGCTCGCGGATTTTGCGGATTTTCGGGAAATCCGCAATCCGCGAGATTTGCGAATCTCCCGTAAAATCCGCGAGCAGCGGATTTTGCTCGCACTGCTCGCACTGTTTGCGTGAGTTCGCGTGAGTTCGCGCCCCGCGAATAAGTGCAAAAGTGCAGAAATACGATCTTAGCAAAACTGAAAGTAACTACTTACCAGGTTCAAAAGTTCAGGCTCATCATTAGTAGCCATTTCCTGTAGTGCTTCCTGAGGGGCCCCTCCAGAGTTCAGTTGCCAGTTGCAACTATTATGTGACCCTGCTCTGAACCTCAGAATAGTTACACATATGCCACAAAGGTCCTGAATTACAGCTAAGGGAGACAAGCAGGAGCCAGGCTGGAAGTTAAAATCCATTAATCAGCCCCTAATTCATTATTGTCAGTTGGGGCAGGGCAGGTGTTGTAACTAATTTTGCAACAATGAAAGCACTTAGCAAGTGCAAAAGATCACTAATCAGGGCGCACTAAGGAAGCAGGTGCCAGCTAAAAAAATATTCTGTGACACATTAATCAGCCCCAAATTAATTCAGGTCACTTGAGGCCTTGAGACCCTACGGGTATGTAGCGCGCTTTATAAGTGTCAATGATTGATTGATTGATTGAGGCAGGGAAGGTGTGCTTTGCTTTGCCGAAAATAATGTACACTGGACAACCAGAGGGTGTGGTGATGAAAGAGAGGGTGGCATGGGTGGGCCAGAGGGTGGCATGAGTAGTCAGAGAGTGGCAGTGGTTACAGAGAGTGGCAGTGATGAAGAAGAGTGTCCCAAACAGGCTGGACACGTAGAAACAACAAGTTCGCGAAACTTGCGACCCGACAGGTAAGTTCGCAATTTGCGAAAGTGTACAAAACCCTCGCGAACTGGCAGAAACACGGGCGAACACAAAAAAAAAAATTCGCGGGAATTCGCGGATTTTGCGGATTGCGAATCCGCAAATCCGCAAAATTTGCGAACGCGAGATCCGCAAAATTCGCTCATGCTTAATCTCTTAGTGACTCTCGATGTAGAGGTGCTCTACACTAATATCCCTCAGAAGGCCACCCTAGAGGTAGTATAGAACCTCCTTTTATCTGAAACATGGTCATCGCCCACACCTGTTAGTTTTGTTTTGGATTGTGCGAATATAGCACTCAAACAGAACTTCTTCCAATTCAGAGACAAGATTTACCATCAGACACAAGGTACCTCCATGGGGAGTACCTCCGCCCCTATTCTGGCCTGTCTGTATATGGCCATTTTTGAGAAGGTCTTTATCCAAGGAGACCAGAACCCATATCTGTCAAATATCATTACATGGCATTGGTATATAGAAAACATTCTCATTCTCTGGAAGAGAGACACGACTACTTGCAACAACTTTAATGACTGGGTCAACAACCTTGACCATTTCCTCCGCTTTTTCAAAACTGTGTCTGACAATAACCTATCTTTTCTTGACCTTCTTATCACTCTCAAGGAAGGCCACCTTCAATCTACCACCTATAAAAAAAAACAACAGACAGCAATAATCTCCTACATTATGATAGCCACCACCCTAAACATCTTAGAGATAATTTGCCCTACAGCCAGTTCTTACGCTTACGACAGAACTGTAGTGCCCTTTCGGACTATTATAGACAGGCAGAGAATCTGGCTACCAACCTTGAAACATGCCAATATCCGGTGCATGTAAGAGGGCCCATAATAACAACAGGAACTCCCTCCTAGAAACAAAAATCAAGACTAAGGATGACATTTTCACATGTGTGACATCATTAACCCCACAATCCAACCAGATTACTAAAGCGATCAAGAAACACTGGGGCATCGTGCAAACACGAGAGCGACACTATCGCCCCCTACTTCATTTTCATTCAAACCAAAGTGGAATCTAAGAGACACTATTTATTTATGTATTTATTTATTTATTTAAGCTTATATCGCGCACAGCTACCCACAATGGGTTTCCCACTTTTGTGGGTTTCCCACTTTTTTTTTTTTGACAATTGTCCACACAGGACCCAAACCTGTACACAGAAAACACAACCATCCCTATGGGGCCTTCCACCTGTAACTGGGCATTTTCCATGTGGGTCCTGCTCGGTCTGTAAATTTACTAAAAAGAAATGAACAACTGATGAACAGAATGCAGAACAATGTCATACATTCACCCCAGTACAGAGATCTGGGCCTAAATCTATAATTTTTTTGCTCATCATGCCATTCCAGTTTGGACCCAGCCATATGCAAATCAGTGTTAGCCCTGCGCCCAATGGGAACAGTCCAGCCTGAAGTTCCAGGCTAGGTCCTCCCTGGACAGGAAACAAGCCTCCTAGGACCAGTTTCGGGTTTTCAGCCCTCATCAGCCAGGATAGCTTGACTCTAGTAGCATGGAGAGCACCGGACCCACATCTGGGCATACCCGTCCCACTCGGGGTGACAAATGCAAAAAGAATAATTGATGGACAGAATGCAGAACAATGTCATATATTCACCCCAGTACAGAGATCTGGGCCGAAATCCATCGTGTTTTTGCTCACCATGCCATTCCAGTTCGAACCCAGCCATATGCAAATCAGTCTTGACCCTGTGCCCAATGGGAACAGTCCAGCCGGAACTGCCAAGCCAGGTCCTCCCGGGACAGGAAACAAGCATCCTAGGACCAGTTTCGGGCTTTCAGCCCTCATCAGCCAGGATAACGAGACTCCAGTGGCATGGAGAGCACGGGTCCCACGTCTGGGCATACTTGTCCCACTTTGGGTGACAAATGCAAAAAAAATAACAATTGATGGACAGAATGCAGAACAATGCCATACATTCACCCCAGTACAGAGATCTGGACCTAGATCCATTGTTTTTTTGCTCACCATGCCATTCCATTTGGACCCAGCTGTATACAAATCAGTCTTGACCTTGTGTCAAATTCAAATTCAAATTCAATTCAAAAGTAGCTTTATTCGGTATTTTGACAAAAAACCATAAAAGCAGACATAAATACAAAGTGCACACATAGGCAGACTTATTAACTTTCTCATTAAAAACTTATTACAAGAATAGACAACATATAAACAAATGAGATGGAATTCTTAAATTGCATGAGATGATTCTAAAGTTCATTAAAAGATTCATAAAATTCAACCAGGTTCATGGGATGCATATTTCATTCTCATGATTATGTATTATTTGATGTATTTAGGCACAATATAATACATTTTTAACCTTAAGGTCCTAATCATTACGCATAGTCCCTCTGCATTTTACGGTGAAGGTCAAAAATGTTATCACTGACACAATGGTAAGTTCATCTTGCAACATGTACAGTCTGTTCAGTGCTGGTTTACAATTTCTCAAGCCCCATGTCTTTAACAGAGGTAACAGATATCTTTTTCTCCCCCACTGATAGTACTTGCAGAGAAAAATGCAGTGAATGTTTGACTGGTTAGATAAGTCATCGCACGGACATTTTATCAGGTTGGCAGACCAGTCATTCGGGGCGGGAAATGTTATTAGCCTAAAAAAAGACTCAGTCCTCATTCGTGTCAAAAGCATTCTATGGTAGCACGAGTAGGTTGGTGCCAGATAAGGATGAAGGCCCAAACCATGAAGGATGCTACGATGGGCTACAATAGAAGACTTATTCCCATCTAAATACATCTCCTTTCCTCCAATAGATCAAGACATGCCACTTTTAAAGCTTTTTTTGATATTCGTGAGCATGATGTTGGATTTAGGAAGAGATCTGGTTTACCAATAGAGTTCAAGAACTTTTTAACATAGACTAACCATGGCTGCTTACTAGGAGCGGATTGATTTAGACAGTCTTGAATTACTTCCCTATTGAAACCTGTATCTTCACATGTCCAGATCTTAAACCATAGCATGACTGGCGCTATCTTTATCAAATCGGTGATATGGACTCTATCAAGTTCATTGTGGCATATAGTGGTTGATGTGGAACGGGGGACTGATAAGAGGTGCCTCAGGAACGCATTTTCCCGTGTTTGTATTTGTGTGCAATCTGCCAGTCCCCAGATGCCAGCCCCATATACAGCAGTGGACACACATTTAGCTGTGTAGATCTTAAGTAGTATATCTACAGGTTTCCCACCCAGTCTTTTAGCAAATTGTTTAACAGCACCTATCGTGCGAGAAAAGGCCAAATTCCGTGAGGTAATTGCTGATGACCATGTGCCCCTGTTATTAAAGATAATGCCTAGATAAGAAAATGTTTTAGTCGTGGCTATCTTTGTGTTGTTAACAAAGGTCTTACAGTCTGGTATGTTTTTTCTCATAGTACATGACATTGTGAATGTTTTTCCCTCATTTATTTTTAGACCTCTGGTACTCATAAAGGTTGAGAATCCCGTTAGGGCCTTCTGGAGACCCATCTGTGTGCGAGCCATGATCACCGCATCATCAGCGTATAAAAGTAGTGGTACTGAGATGCCATTTATTTTAAGGTAATCCACTACAAGATCGTTTAAAAAGTCTGCTACCTCGTTAATGTATAGGTTAAAAAGGAATGGCGCGAGGATGCAGCCCTGTCGAACACCCTTTTCTATTGGGAATTTTTTAGTCCGCTCTCCGTTTTTGCCGTATCTGACCGTGGCACCAGCATCTCTGTACAATTCCTGTATAAAATGTAAGATGTTTCTATCTATCCCCAATCTAACCAAGGCTTTCCATAGAAGGCTATGGTCTAAACAATCAAAAGCCGAGGTTAAGTCGACGAATGTTAAAAACAGATTCCCTTTTTTTACTCCAATGTATTTGTTCACTATTAGTGCGAGGTTTAAACCCTGCTCTACGGTGCCCACACCTGTTTTGAAACCATATTGGAATTTCGAGAGGATCGCTTTACTCTTGGACCAAGTTTGTAATTTGGTTAGCAACACTCTGCCTGCGACTTTCATCAGGGTATCTAGCAGGGAAATAGGGCGATAGCATCTTGGGTCCTGCCTGTCCCCTTTTTTAAATATCGGGATTACTATAGCTTCATGCCATGTGTCAGGAAAGCCTATTTTACTATATGCATTTATTACATTTGCTAGTAGGGGAGCCCAAAGATCTACGTTTTCTTTAAATAAACCAATGGGGACTCCATCTGGGCCAGGGGCCTTTAAGTTAGCACTCTGAGTAATTGCTAGCTCGACCTCTAAGGGGGTGATAACTACATTTAAGGGGAAACTACCTTGCCTCAGTGCATGTTCCACCTGCCTGGTATTCGAAACTTCTTGTGGGGTTGTTACTGTTAGATCTTTCTTATATAGGGAGGTGAAATAATTAACCCACACATCTTCCGTTATGGCTATCTCCATCGAGTCTGCCTTATTATCTGCAAAGAAGGGGGCATTAATTTCTTTCCAGAAAGAAATATTATCCCGTAAGGCGCTTGCCTTTATCAGGGCTTCCCAGGCTGGATTTTTCAGTTCATCCTGTCTACTTCGAAGAGTCTGCTTGTAGGCTCGCCTGGCATCCTTAACCAAGCTGCTGTCTTTTGGGACAGTTTTTAGTGCCTGTAGCAGATCTTTATGGGCTTTGGAGCAAGCGGAGTTAAACCAACCGCGTACTCTCCTTTCAGCTCCTATCTTTTGTTTTTTAGTTAGCTTGTCATTTATAGTGGTAATTATCCTGGCATAGGCCACTATAATTAGCTGGGGATTAATATTAAGTTCTAAACAGGTCGTAAATTGTTTCAATTCTGTCTGTACTAAATCCTTTAAGAACTTTGTGGAGTCAATTTTAGCCCATTTAATGGCGTATCCATTTTTCCTTGCCAACGACACCGCGTGACCGTGTAGGATACTAGATGTACTTGTTGTATGGCTCCCAGGCTTTCCTACCGAGATACTGGCACTAATCGGAAAGTGGTCACTTAAAGCCAGATCTTCCGTATTAAATTCCTCCAGATGGCCCTGATTCCTATTTGACACTAGTATGTAGTCAATTACAGTGCCTGACCCTCGCCCAGAAAAGGTTAACTGAAATGCTACAGGTGGCTCACAGAGTTCGTTAGCGAAACCCAAGTCCCAATCATGGATAAGTTGGTTTAGCATATTGCCCAGAGTGGAGTGTTCAAAATGTGTGGTGGGATCCCCTCTTAAATTGTAAATGCCACAGTTTTTTGTGGCACTATAAGGACATAGATGGCAATTAAAATCTCCTACTATAAGGCTACAGTCTGCGTCCTTCCCGCCTCTCTTGAGCATTGAAGTACGCTCAACTATTAAGGCTTTAAGATCTGCTTTTGGTACGTTAATATACATGTTAATCAGAAAGAGGGACCGCCCATTTGCTTTAATCATAAGTCCTTGTAGTGATCTACCTCCACCTACTTTGGATCCACTCGCCTCGTATGTGGTCAGTTTTATATTACTCCGATTAGAGGCAAGAATACACAAACCCCCGGACCCTCTGCCTCGATTGCCCTGTAGCGCCGGTATGTAGAAGGTGCTAAAGCCCTCAATATGGGTCTCCTCCTGATCCCAGCACTCCTGTAAGCAAATTATATCCTGCTTCTCCATAAAGGTTAAGAATAGCTGGTCCCTTGATTTTTATTTAGCCCTGCAATGCTCCAGGAGGTTATTTTTAAATTGGATTTATGTGGGCTGGCTTCTGCCGTCAACATCTTCGAAGTTAACATCTCAGTGCCCTCTATGCTAAGTTCTGCCTCCTTTTGGGTTTGTGTGGTGTCCCGCAAGCTTGTGAGTGTGCTCCCACCATTGAGCTAAAGATCCTTCCCCTCCTAGGGGCTTAATTAAGTGATCTGGTGGTTGCTGGACCTTTAATAGAGCTTCCCCCGTTGGAGAATCAGGTGTATTCCCTATTGGGAGGATATTACTGTTAGGGGTCTGGAGAACATCGTTGAGGGTCTCCGCTGAGATAGCTAAGATATTTCCTTTCCCATTTGTTGTCATTGTTGGTCAATCGACCATGTCTAAGCAGTCGTACCTATTCCTTGTAGGGGCCCCCCTCCAATACCCAGGATTTTGATTTTCTCTTCTAGGTGGCCAAGGACGGTCATCCCACCCTCTATTCCAATAATTATTGCTGTTCCTAGTTCTAATTCTATTGTGGTGCCCCACCTGTGTCCACGGCCAGTCCTGGACTTCCTCCCAGCCGTTAGAGTCGCCATAGTCAAAAGTATTTAAAGGAGGGTAGAAGAAGGAGAGACGCTGTACGTCAATCCCCCCCCTCTTTTTTCCAAGGCTGGCCATGAGGAAATATAGTTGGCTGTGGCAGGGTCTTCACAATTTAGTATGATGCAGTCTCCCTGCAAGCTTTTTTTGGTATCGCCAATCCAGAAAACTCTTCTCATAGAGTTAATTCTACTGTGATTAAATGGTTGAAGAGGTCTATTTTGGCTCAACCACTGCAATACCTTGTTACGCAGTGACCATGGGGGTTCGTCTGTACCATCTGCCAACTCGGGGACCCCCGTGAGAATGACGGTGTATGGGGTCGCCTCGGGCGGCAGATGTATCGGACGCCTATACCTAGGGCCTTTCCTCTCGTTGGCCTGTGGCTGGGATGGTTGAGGTTTGTGTTTTATCTGTGGGGGGTCCTTCTGCTTGCCTGACTGGGTGTTTGGCTCCACGAGCGCCGGGGTTTTTTGGGAGTTATCAGTACTGCTCTGTGATTTTCCATTCCCCTCTATTGGGTCGGGTTTTGAGGTATTTTGATTTTTTTGCCTGTCGCTTTTAGGAGTTTCAGAGCTTGCGAGTCTTTCGAGCGACAGAGGCTTCGGTCGGGTGACAGGTAAGGACAAAGGTTGGGCCGGTTTAATTGAGTCTTTAGATGTCCCCGCCCCCTTGGCAAGTGTGCCTAATGATTTCTGTGTGAATGCTGGAGTATTTAGTTTTGCTAATTGTTTCTCGATGGTCATAATGCTCTTTTCCAAGGGATGCAGATGGTGTTTTAGCAGCTCCCCCAAGCTTTTTATGAGGAAATCGTGAAGTGTTACACATGCAGTGCAAGGTTTCTGTGTACCGCCCCTTAATCCTTGGTCCTCTATCAACTCTCGGCGGCCATTATCTTGAGGAATCAAGATATGATCAGCACTACTGTTGGTGGGGATGGGATGATCTAGCAAAATTGTAGCACTAATTGGATTGAGGGAGGTCATGGTGTTATGCGGAGGGATTATGGTCTCATGTGAGGTCATCTCTGTGTTTTGTCTCTTAGCTATGGCGCCCTCCCGATTGTCCGTGATGTTGGGGAGTAAGATATCCACATGGTTATTGGATAGATGTAGATCTGGTGTTTTTTCTAGATCCTCGCTGTAATTAGACCCTAATGACAATTGGGTGACAGATAGGTCCACAGTATTTGGGACCGTGTGTATTAATACATTAGTGTTTTCTGCTTGGGTAAGCAGTGGGATGATTGGTCCCTGTTGGATAGGAGTTTGGGCAGAAGCCAAGGGCCCCATGGACGATCTTCTGGCCACCTCCAGTTCGTGTGATACCCTGCGTTCTAGAATATGTATACTTTTGTCTATGACCTCATGGGTCTTGGTGATAAATAGGTCTATGGGTCCAGTTATATCGGTAAGTTTGGGGGTCTTTTTGCTTCTGGTGCTCTTATTCATTGTTACAGATAATACGACCGGTTCAATGATAAGTGTAGCTCAGTACAGTATCTACCAAGGGGTCACAGATAAGTGTGAGAATATGAACAAAATAAAAGGGAAATACCGTGGCCCAGTCCAGTCCTGCCCAGTCTTGAACGGGCTTAAACGGGCCCGCCCTTGGCCCGGGCTTCGCCCCGCGCTTCGTCCCGCGCGCGTCCCGCGTCGCGGGTAAAGATAATCAAGATAAGGTGTTCGTGCAGGGGGGCGTGGCCGCCGGGGGAAGAGGAACCAGCTGGGAGATGTGATGGCTGCTGGTCCTCGCAGTCCCCCGGTGAAGGCGGCAATTCGTCCAAGGGTCAAGCGCACTCTGGGAGCGTGCAGGCAGTCCGCCGAATGCGGAAGAGCTCCCACCAGCGGCGTGAACTCCCACTAAGCCTTAGCAGCAGAGTACACCTTCGTGTTCAGGGAAATCCTTCCTCGGGCAGTTGCAGAAGTCTTTAGAGTAAGTGAGCGGCACCCGCGGAGCGGGTGTCGCGAAAGGTATATAGCAGCAGGCAGGGGGCGTGGCCGCCGGGGGAAGAGGAACCAGCTGGGAGATGTGATGGCTGCTGGTCCTCGCAGTCCCCCGGTGAAGGCGGCAATTCGTCCAAGGGTCAAGCGCACGCTGGGAGCGTGCAGGCAGTCCGCCGAATGCGGAAGAGCTCCCACCAGCGGCGCGACCTCCCACTAAGCCTTTGCAGCAGAGTACACCTTTGTGTGCAGGGAAATCCTTCCTCAGGCAGTTGCAGAAGTCTTTAGAGTAAGTGAGCGGCACCCGCGGAGCGGGTGTCGCGAAAGGTATATAGCAGCAGGCAGGGGGTATGGCCGCCGGGGGAAGAGGAACCAGCTGGGAGATGTGATGGCTGCTGGTCCTCGCAGTCCCCCGGTGAAGGCAGCAATTCGTCCAAGGGTCAAGCGCACGCTGGGAGCGTGCAGGCAGTCCGCCGAATGCGGAAGAGCTCCCACCAGCGGCGCGACCTCCCACTAAGCCTTAGCAGCAGAGTACACCTTCGTGCGCAGGGAAATCCTTCCTCGGGCAGTTGCAGAAGTCTTTAGAGTAAGTGAGCGGCACCTTGTGTCCAATGGGAACAGTCCAGCCTGAAGTGTCAAGCCAGGTCCTCCATGGACAGGAACCAAGCATCCTAGGGGCAGTTTCGGGCTTTCAGCCCTCATCAGCCAGGATAACTTGACTCCAGTGGTGTGGAGAGCACGGGACTCACGGCTGAGCATACCCGTACCACTCTGGGTAACAAATGCAAAAAGAACAATTGATGGACAGAATGCAGAATAATGTCATACATTCACCCCAGTACAGAGATCTGGGCCTAAATCTATCATTTTTTTGCTCACCATTCCATTCCAGTTTGGACCCAGCCATATGCAAATCAGTCTTGACCCTGCACCCAATAGGAACAGTCCAGCCCGAACTGCCAAGCAGGAGACCTGGGTTAAATCCATTATTCTTTTACCCTCTACGTCACCCCAGTTTGGACCCAGCCATATGCAAATCAGTCTTGACCCTGTGCCTCATGGAAACAGTCCAGACCAAATTGCCATGCCAGGTCCTCCCTGTACTGGAAACAAGCATCCTGGGACTGGTTTCAGGGTATGTCACCCTTCTTCAGCCCAGCTAGCTTGAGTCGAGTGGCACAGTGAGCAAAGGACCTACGTCTGGGCATAGCCATCCCACTTAGGGCGAAAAGTGTAACTGCAACAAATGATGGACGGAATGCTGAATGAGTCAAGAGATCTGGGTTAAATCCATTGTTCTTTTGCCCACTATGCCACCCCAGTTTGGACCCAGCCATATGCAAATCAGTCTTGAACCTGTGCCTTATGGGAACAGTCCAGACCGAAATGCCAAGCCAGGTCCTCCCTGGGTCCAAACTGGAATGGTACCAAGCTACACTGGTACGCATTACTGTTCACTTTGGAGTCGTTTTCATGGTTATTTCACGGTCCTGAAGAATTGCCCCGATCTTTTTAGACTTAGTGCCAAGAAACATGTTGACCAGCACTCACACCTAGAGCCGACGTGGTCCATTATAACCACTGCAGCTCACACTTGTTTTTAATATAACCTATGGTACTGTAATAATAAATGTCCTTTGATGTACCTTTAGAGTTAGTTTTAAATACTTTTTCACCACACCACTCATGCACCAGACCCTCACCATAACACCCACACTACACAGACAGCAGATCAAAAGACCTCCGGCAAAGAGCCCCCCTGCTGGGGGCTTTGGCATTGCAGCGCTGTCCCAACGAGGAGCTGCCCAATGGTGAAGCATGACACCCTTTGGGGTGTGTGAGGGCTCTTGCTCCTGAAGGATCAGATCCCCTGGACTTGACCCCTTCAGGAACCAACTGACCTACCACTATCAGGAACTGCACACCTTTCTGTTTTTCATGACATATCCATCATCACGATAGTCTGCCCATCCATCACGTTAATTGAAGTCTGTCACTGTCAAACTGGTGTCATAAACATACACTGCCAGAATATTCCTCCACTTCCGTGTGCGACAATCACATACTTATTTCTCAAACAAAAAAGGGCAGAAAACACGCGTGGTGGTTTTCTCTTTTGGTGTAGATAAGAGGTTTTGTGCTTAATGACCAGAAGGTGGCAGTGTAGTTGCGCTTCTATTTTCAACTCCTCTAATTCGGGAAATATTTCCATTGAACCGAGTTCCAAATCTGAACACGATGTACAGACGTCGTCACGTGAAATGTATGTATTCATGTATTTATTTTATGGGTTTTTATATAGCGCGGACTTTACCCGAAGGCTGCGTCTTGGTGTTAGGCAAAATACGCACATATAAATATTCATTTTATTGTACGCCTGAAGGGCAGTATTGAAAATACAATGTAAATGTCAAATTTAGACCGCACAAGGCTCGAGTCAAGAGCAAATGTAGTAGCAACAATGTATTTGAATGAACGGATAGTTGTTTTGGTCTCAGTAGAGAAAAAAAAGGAAAAGTGGGTACCCAGCTACAGCCAATCCATTCCAAAAGTGTTTCTTTTGCGAAGGAAATAGATGTGGGTGAGCCAAGAAATTAGCAAAGAGAAACGAGACAAAGTTCTGGCTTGGCTCTAGGAGCCCATACACCAGCCGAGCCATGAACATATATGTAAATCCTGCAAGGAATATTATGCAAAATATGATAAAGTCTCTTTAAAATGTAAACACGTGGAAGCGTTCTTAGTACATCAGATCATATCACTGCAGGGAGAGGCATTTATGAAAAATTATAGTTTTTAGACATGAACTTACAATCATTTATGCCCCCACACCACTACGATTTGTTACTAGTGAACTAAGACCAGTGCTAAATTAAAAAAATTAATAAGTGCCAGGGCTTTCGGCAGGAGGACACTGCAGCTTGCACCAAACATTGCCCCTGCCATGCTGCTGATGATAGTAACAACACAACTACTTACCACCACACTCTCACAAGTGTGACAATTTGTCCATTCCAGGCCGCAAAAGCTATAAGATTGGCTTGGGTGGCAGCTAATAGTCATATTTAATGTACATTGAATTAATAAGTAATTGTTGTTGTGGTCATCCCTATATTAGGCAGACAGCACCACTTTGTGTCAGACTGTCACAAGCATCGGTGTTGACAATTAAGTGGGGTGTTGAGCACCGGAAACCACTGGCTCAAATTAAGCACTGACTAAGAGGCAAGTCAATTGTCATGAGAATCTTTGTAACACGAGGATCCTCAAGAGTACTCTGGACAGTTCTTGTCGTTTTATGGACTTGCTCTATTTTATTTGTATTACTTAGGGGTCAGGAGAATTCTTCCTTGCTTTATGTACTTTAAACAAATCTCAATTCAGATATCACAGTATTTCCATAGAAAGGTAACATCTAGAATCAAGTTTGGGTATTACTTCATAGCCATGTAGCCAAAAGCTATAATTCTGGGAAACAGTGTCCTATTCCACAGTCTTACTGAAATGACCAGGAAATAGTCTCTAGTCTTTCTTCCTCTATTAAAATTTTTTTTTTAAAACAAAAAAAAACACCCTATCTTCCAAAGGAGAACTGTTGGGAATCACCTCCCCCTCCGGCTTGGCGGACAGCAATGCATGTCTCAGCTGAGCATACCGGAAGAATTCCGTTTCACCCAGCCGAAACTCTGCTTGTAACTGGGCAAAAGTTTTAACCTCGCCACGCAGCAACACGTCCTCCACCCTGGAGATGCCAATTAGGTCCCACTTATCAAAGCCCTTGGTATGCCATAATTTGCCCAGGATGTCCGAATCGTACAATGGGGTCGCCTTAGTTAATCTATCCTTCCATCCCTGCGCCTTAGTAATCGCCCTCCAAAGATGGACCGCGGTTTTCGTTGGACCGGACATCCGCCTGTCGAGAGACCTCGAGTAGAGTGCCCTGTGATACTTCGCTCCGCTCAGCAGCCATCGATCCATGGCATAGCCCGGGTTGTCCGCTGGACCGTATAAACCATGATTAATAGCTGCTAACTGGGAGGCCCAGTAATACCTCCGCACATCAGGCAATGCTATCCCCCCATCGTACCACGGTAGCGTGAGCTTCGTGATAGCGATGCGAGGGCGGCCATCCCAAAGTAGGGCGCGTTGTAGGTTCTCGATCTCACCGAAGTATCGAGCTGGGATCGGGTCTTGGGTATTTTGTAGGGCGTAAAGGAACCTGGGCAAGGGCATCATTTTAAACAACGCCGCGTGCCCAAGCAGGGAGAGCGGGAGTTTACGCCACCCCTCCACATCACGCCGGAGGCGGAGAAGAGGGGGAAGCAAATTGTGCTCATAGCGCGCCTTGGAGTTAGTGGAGATGTAGATCCCCAAATATTTGAAGCCCTGGCTCGCCACCTGTATGCCACAACCCCTCGGAAGGCGAGGCGTTCCCCCTTTCAGGACGTACAAATATGACTTGAACCAGTTAATAACTAGGCCGGAGTACTGACCGAAAAATCACAATACGTCACAGGCCACAATAAGGGATTTGCAGGGGGAAGTGAGGTATAAAAGAATATCATCTGCGTACAGTGACACTCGGTCCTCGAAGTCAGGGGCCCATCTGATACCATGTAGGTCGGGGTGGCTGCGTAACCAGGCCGCCAGCGGTTCAAGCGCGAGTGCAAACAGGAGGGGCGACAAAGGGCAGCCCTGCCTGGTGCCCCTCTGAAGAACAAAGGGTGCGGAAACTCGACTGTTGACAGCTACGGTAGCCAACGGTCCGGCGTATAGAAGTTTGACCCACCCCACAAATTCCGGGCCAAAACCGAGCTTCGCCAACACTGCCCACAGGTAACTCCACTCGAGGGAGTCGAAAGCCATTGTGGCATCCAACGACGCCAGTACAGCCGGCTCCTCAAGCGTATGGGCCCTGGCCAGGGCACCGTGAAGTCGACGCAGGTTAAGAGCAGTGTTGCGGTGTGGAATAAAGCCCGACTGGTCCGGGTGCACTAAGTCACCGATGACGCCAATCAGACGGTTGGCGAGCATTTTGGCTAGAATCTTAGGCTCCGCGTTCAAAAGAGAGATGGGGCGATACGATCAGCACAAGTCTCTTGGCTTCCCTTCCTTATGGATAACCACGATGGTGGCCAACCTCTGGTCAGGGGGAAGTATGCCAGCCTCCCGCGCCTCCAGGAACATGTTCCGCAAATGCGGGGAAACCACATCCGGTTTGATCTTGTATAGCTCTACCGGAATACCGTTAGGGCCAGGCGCCTTGCCAGATCTCAAGGAACGAATTGCGAGTGCAACCTCGTCCACAGATATATCCCTGTCTAGGTCGTCTCGATCTGCTTCCGACAGGCACGGGAGATCGAAATCCGTAGGAAAGCGCCCGAGTCGGCCTCAGACCGGTCCGAGACAGAGGAATAAACGCCCTGAAAGTAATCCGAAAAGGACTCAGCGATGGCGCTCAGGTCAGTGACCAACACTCCGTCCTCTCCCAGTATCTCCGGGACGACGCGGCTGGCCCTCTCTTTCTTATCAAGCCAGGCCAGCAACTTGCCCGCCTTGTCACCAACGTCGTAAATCCGACCCTGCTGTTCCCTGCCCAGGACAAGAGCAGCGTCGGTGGCAAGGTCTCGATACTCCGATTGTTTAAGGGAGAGATTATGTAACATGTCGGGCTCAGGGCCCGCTCCAATCGGGAGTCTAGCTCCATGATCTCCGCCTCGATACGCACCATGTCGGCGTCTCTGTTCCTACGGGCTTCCGCTATAAGAGAAAATGCCTCACCCCGCAAGACCGTTTTAAAAGCCTCCCACAAAGTGGCAGCCGATGTGACCGACCCCACATTCTCTGTGAAGTAGAGTTCAATAGCCTTGGCCAGGAGACCACGAGTCTTGGGGTTGCGGAAGTACCACGGATTGACCACCACCGGTCGCTCCGTTACAACAATGTTAAAGTCGAAGGAGACCCACAGCGGGGAATGGTCCGAGATACCCCTTGCCAAGAAGCGGGCCTCAGAGATCGCCGGTGCATGAGCTGCCAAGGCAAGGACGTAATCGATCCCGGAGAGACTACCGTGAGCGCCAGAATGAAATGAATATTGGCTCTGGGTGGGGTGTAGGAGTCTCCAGCAGTCGACCAACCCCATAGTGTCAAGGAAAGTGGGCAACCACATTTGCGAACTACGGAGGTCTCTAGGCGGATGTCTGTCCAAGGATCCGGAGCAAACAGAATTAAAGTAACCCCGCACAATGAGCAACCCTGCTGGCAAATTCAAAATGGCGCTACCAAGGTCCTGGAAGGTGTTATTTTGCAAACCCGGAGGAACATAAACCGAAACAAATGTCAAGACACGCCCTTCCCAACGCCCTGCAACGGCTGCGTACCGCCCCCTCTCGTCAACAATAGTGGAGTCAATCTCAAAAGGGAGGGACGTGCGCACCATAACACCCGCCCCCCCCGGACCCCGAAGAGAACCCCGAATGAGCCACCATTTTGAAACCCTTCCAGTTGATCGCTCTACACATATTCCCCACCAAGTGTGTCTCCTGCAAGAGAACAATATCAGGCATATGTCTTTTAAGCAGTTGCAATACCACCCCTCTTTTAATACGATCACCCAAGCCTTTGACATTCCAACAAAGAACTTGCAGTTTCCTACCCCCCATCATCGTGTCCCAAGTCCTCACCAGCCCCCAGAGGCCTCATCGACAAGTGAAACAAAACCGAGCATATGACCCATTGCCTGAAGGGAAAAAGAAAGAAACAAAGAAAACACACAAAACCATGCCCAACACCACCCCCCACCCTGCACCAGACTAAAAAGCCCCCCCAACCAGCAGTGTGCCTGTCGCCCCAGAAACTAAGCTACAAAAAAGACCCTAGAGGAGTGAGGAATCCCCGCAGTCCCCCCCTGCCACCCTCCATGTGAGAATAGGATATTCCAAATGAAAGTGCAACAGCTTGGCATTATCAGTCACAGTCAACGGGCACACCAACCGATAAAGGCAGTGCGAGAAGCACTATTCCTGAAGAGCAGGGCCACCAGAGGCGCTGTACCGACAGGATTTTCGGACCAGATGGGATCAGCTCCTGAGAGCCCCTCTAACCCAGCCGGAACGTAACCACCTCCCTCCTCAGGACCATCTATCCAGGCACCTGGGTACCTACCTGAGGATGGGGAACTCGCAATATACAAGCTCATATCATCAGAAACACCACTAAATCTATAGGGATACTAAGAATATTCACTGATTACTAAGGACATCCATGCCCTACACCACACTCATACCTCATAGTCTCGCGACCACATGGGTCCAGACTAATCTACCCTGGGGCAGTTCTGATTATCTACCATTACACACTGATCTCCCTCAGTGCTCACTCAAGCTGCAATCTTGCGGGTATACACACTGCTCACCCTCAGTGCTCACTCGACACGCAATCCAGCGTGTCTACACACATGGGCCTGCAGTCCCAGTGCTCTCATTTACACACGGTCCGCAATCCGGCAGACCTACACACCCCTCTGTCTTAGGTGCTCTCATTCACACACGGTCCGCAATCCGGCAGACCTACACACCCCTCTGTCTTAGGTGCTCTCATTCACACACGGTCCGCAATCCAGCAGACCTACACACTGACCACAATCAGTGCTCTCACTAACGCCACTTACCAATGACGACCACTTTCCTATGAATACCTTCAGCTCTCTGTCTCTCTATGTTGGGAAGTCTCTCTCTCTATTCACTAAGGGAAAAACAACAAATACACACTAGTTCACTAAGAACTGGGGTCTCTTTATTTTAACAATGATGAAATACACATAAACAAATCTGCGGGGTCTCTATGACTAACAGGAACTTTAGCACACCGCTGAAAGAAAAGGATTAGACATACAATAGCCTAGGGAATAAGGACAAGATTAAGGGATAAGTATAAGAACGAGGTCACCTTGGGAGTGTGAAGTCTTGCTCTAGCTGTCATCTGGGCTCCTCTCTCGTCTGTGTCTTGGCTCATCTCAGACTCTCTCCTGCACTCTTGGATACACATCTGCGCTGATCACTTTGCACTGGATTTCTCTCCCCCACAGACTCTCTCTCCACCTCCCAACTTCAATCTAATGGTTTCTGCCGCTCTGATAACTGTTCATTCCACTAGCTTGTTCACTCTGGGTAAAGTCTCTGTGCCAATGTCCAATTAACTCCAGCTGCTCCCACAGGTTGATCCACGATATAACTTCAGTCTCTTCTAAAAGGCATTATTTCAGACTCCAGCTATTCACAACTCCTCCTGATAAGTAACTGCTTCTGACTGCTTCCTTCAGTTCCAGCTCACTGACTGTCTGTTTGTCTTCTCTCTGTTCCAAGCATCTTCTGTCTCTCCTCCTCCTGCAATTCCACTCATCCAACTCTACCAACACTCTCTGCTCCTCCATTTCAACTAACTGCAACTTCAGCTCAGCTCTCTCTAGCTCGAACTCTCTCTCTGCAACTCCAACAACTCACTGACTCCGCCTCTGCACTTCACTGATATAGAATGCTGTTTCCTCATGGAAAGTTCCAGCCATCAGCCTGCCGCCCATCAGATCCCTGCACCACTCCGCGTCAAGGACACACACCCAGCCGGCCGGCCTTTTGTTGTGTCTTCCACACAGAGAATAATACAGCCTACTGATAAGGGCTGGCCCAGACCGGTTCTCTCCAAGTGAACAACAGCTTTAACTATAAACATTACCTTTTCCCTTAAAGCAGCTCAGCTCCATCAAAATGGAGTCTCTCTAGTTCGGGGCCTGTACGCCTGAGAAGGATGAAATAACCCTTAGCTCTGTCAGAGTACCTACATAAACCATACCAATGTGTAATATAAAGTCAGGACCACAGGATCCAACCTCTACTATAAGCAAAAATGACAGGCCAAAGCCAATAGGCAATAGATGGCCTCTTCTAGGTCTGAAAGAAAGGGCTTAAAAGGGCCAACACAAGCTAGGAATACATATCCTAGATGTGAGCAAGATTAAAGTCTATATCACTGCCAACTAGGGCCAAAAAGCCTGTCTATACATTCCACCCTTAGACTTTATCTTGCGAACATCTATAAACAACAACATCCCAATAAACAAACATCAACATAATCTATCAACAACACCAAAAACCAAAAAAACTCTCTAAAATGGATGACAACTTAAGGAAATTCCACCTGAAACTTAATGTAGGGAATAGAAATCTAACAACCAACTGAAAACAAATCAAAGCACCCTTGACCTGAATGCTGAAACAAATCTAAGAATTGATCTGATAACAACAGAAACTAACCAAAGCATCCTCAAACTAAATGTGCCTCAACTTCTAGTGATAACTGATGAAATCTAGTGATATAGGGACTTATTTGTTGAATGAAAACAGCAAGGGGCCTAAATGGGGCCTACCTACTTCGGTCAACTTAAGAACTAAATGTGCTTCAACTTCTAATGATAAAACAACAAAGGGCCTAAATGAGGCCTACCTACTTTGGTCAACTTAAGCTAATGGTAACTCATGAAATCTATTGGTGTAGGGCCTTGTTTGTGGAATAAAATTAACAATGGGCCTAAATGAGGCCTACTGACATTGGTCAACTTAAGGAAAAATTTGGTGAAATCCGAGAAATAAACATGACAAACGGTCCTCAAGGTCTGGGCAAACATTAATAATAAATGTAGGACATAACCATACTAAAAGACACACCTCCCAGGACAACTGAAAGTCTAGGGTAACCACCCTTGGATCAATAAAAGTGAAAGTGTAATAACAGGAAAATAAAGATAACCCCATTCCTACAAAATAGCTGGTATAGCACTATGCATATTAGGCAATGAATCAAATAAATGTATCTAAATGTGGTGAATATCTAAAAGACACAATATCACAAAACAGTTAGCACCTAGTTTCTCACTGTATCACACTGTGGAACACATGTGTGCACCACCATTTAAAAGACTACAATTTTTCTGTATCGATCTTTCATTGGCAAAAAACTGTTTTGCAGAAAACAGGAAAACTATAATAGGTGAAAGATAAACCAGTGTAAAATATCAAAGCATATTAAAGCAAAATATAGTACTACATAAACATCAAAACCATGAGAGAATTTTAAAAGTGGGGTATGTTTGTGATAATGTCCATCTGGAAAAAAAACCAATATGGGAATAATTGACTTCTTCTGTTGGAAACATAATGATGTCAGCATTATTCAAAAGATGTTATTTTTGGCTTTGTCAAAAATATATCCAAAGATATTGTATGGGGTTTGAACCTGACCGCTGAGGCAGCCAACTATAGAGTACAGTTAACCCCTTCCATGCTCATGACGAGCTCAGCTAATTGGCAATTTTCAGCACAGGGGAAAAATAACCACAGCAGCGATGTGGTCAAAGTAAGAAGTCTTTTAGCATAATTTTGGGGTTCAAGGCAGTCAATTTTGGGACATCAGTGTAGGTCACCACCCTGCATCTTCATCTGTATCCGGTACCAAGGAAGCACTTCTTCCGCCGTTCATCCACCACCAATCCGGTCTGGTCTGGTTCCATCTTCCAAAAATAACAAACTAACATAAAAAAATGAAAATAAAAAAGTAAAATAATAAAGGGAGTGGGAGGGGGGGGGCCGACGCACACACCAAACACCACAACCCAGCAACCTAGAACGAGAAAACCAGTATCATTAATCTAGCAAGATAAAATTTTCCATTTAAAAAGCACCCCAAGTGCTTTTCATTGTCGAAAGAAACATCCTAATTAATAAAAACATTCTTCTGAATTCAAGGAATAATTAAAATCATATACTTTTAAATTTGTTTGGGCAAAATCTAATTTTTCATACACAGCCAGAAGGGCTGGGGCTAAGCAACACCCTAATCCTCTGTGAGACAGCCCCTCCCTTCAGAAAGATGTTCATGCTCAGAGTTTTGAATCCGCCCCAAAAAACACGCAGAAGCCAGGCTACAGTGTGATGTAATTTGAATCACTGCCAAGTGCTGATCTCATTGCAGGAGCAAGGCGCTGCCAAGCACTCGGTTCAAGCATCTCTAGTCTCTAATCAGGGAAGCTCACCCAGGCCTACTGTATTTAACTAACTCCAAGGACCAAGAGTCTGCCAACTATTCTGCATGTACAAGGATCCCTTATCTGAAGGCAATGAAGCTGTCTGCGCCGACGGCAAGGAAGAGCGACTTGACCCCTAAACATTTCTTTCGCAGAAGAAATTGGAGGTTGGCCAATGATAACAAGACAGGCACTGCTCGGCGCTCCTAGAGGGAAAGGCCCTCCCTTCACAAAACAGCTGTTCTCTGAGAGTGAGGCTAAGTCAAGGTCAAAAACACATTCCCTGGAAGTCAAAACAACTCTGTTCCCATGAGAACCACTGTTCTCAAACTAACTAAATTAAATTGAAAACTTGACGAAAAGCATCCTAATATTAATAAGTAATAAGGGCATATATTTTTTGTAACTAAGTGACATGCAAGCATTTCAAAAATAATACAGTACTGCTACTAGCTGCAAAGAAAAAAATATTAGCAGACACATTACATCGTAGTTTTGGAAAATAACATGTGAAACACCATCATTTTGCATTGCAGGCCAGATTCATCAGTTTTTTCAAATAGTCATTTTTCTAACTGAGTGGGCGCACTCACACAATGGTCTGCTACATATCAGAAACATTTGCATTTGAAAAAGGTTCAGCTTGCATTGGAAAAATAATAATGAGAATACATTTGTTTTAAAAACACACGGTTGCATTTTACTAATTAAAAGCACATGTTACCGTGCACTGTTGGGCAAGAGTAATTATTCACAATCTGTGATCATTCTAAAACATCAGTTGGCATATTTCTTTCTAGTTGGAAAACCCTCAACGAAATAATTAATGAAAACAGCCCGTAGCGTGCACTCTAACTGAACCATTTTTTTTTTAATCTTTCACTCATTTTAAATCATGCATTAAAAAATAATTCTCCACACATCTGTGGATGCATATCAAGTAGCACATTCAAAAGAACACTGCACCCTCCGTGCAAACCCTTATCTCAATCCGACTGGTTGATTTATAACTTACCGACCTCTAAGAGTCAGACACATGAAACATCAGTTCCAAGGCAAACCCACGCTGACAAAGCACATAGGCAGACCCAGCAACCAATGAAAGTCAAATCAAACCATCATTCATCAAAACACTCACTGACTTTTAATGTCAGCTCAAATAACCATGCATGTTAAACAGCATGTTAATATAAATACTGCCATCTCAATTCAAGATATTAACCCTTTGGCAGCTCAAGCACAATCATTCCCCAATGACTGCAGTACATGGGAAAGTCATGAACTCATCTCTCCGCGTTTTCACATAACACGTACGCACATCTTCAAAACAAATCCCCCAAGCATTTGAAAGAGATCCAGCTCTCTCCTACCTAACGCAACAATAACATGCTCTGTCCAAGCCATAACCACATGGCGCTATTCACAAGCCATATTTACAAGAAAGTCAACAAGTTCAAAAAAATGACATGCTCCTCACAAGGAATATATTCAAGGCGCAATTCACAAGGAACACAGCAAGTCAAAATGAGAACATGCTCCTCACAAGCCACAATTACATGGCGCTATTCACAAGCCATATTTACAAGGAAGTCAACAAGTTCAAAAAATGACAAGCTCCTCACAAGGAATATATTCAAGGCGCAATTCACAAGGAACACAGCAAGTCAAAATGAGAACATGCTCCTCACAAGCCACAATTACATGGCGCTATTCACAAGCCATATTTACAAGGAGCTATTTACAAGGAACTCCACAAGTCATATTACAATGAACACATTTCACATTGCACAGCATAAGCAGATGCAGCAAGCAATTTAATGGGCAATTTAAAAGCATTTTTCACGTACATTTGTACAATTGGATCATCACAAAGATGTTACTGGCTCCCTCATGTAATGTCATCCGTTAACCCTGACAGGTCAAACACCAAGATGAAAAGCATTTCTTCCACCCTGCATAAGCCAAATGCCATGATGTACTGCAATCTCCTCACACTGCAACTGTTCAAGCCCATAGGTCACACAGGCTTCATAAACTGCAAGACTACGCCAGATGGAACTGGCGATCAGGGCACTCCCCCCACAACTTATGGGAAACCATCCAAGCACATGGCCAGGTCACACAGGCTTCGTAAACTGTTCGTAGACGCCAGATGTACCTGGCGCTTAGGGCACCCCCCCCACAACTTATGGGAAACAATCCAAGCACATGGCCAGGTCACACAGGCTTCGTAAACTGTTCGTAGACGCCAGATGTACCGACAGGATTTTCGGACCAGATGGGATCAGCTCCTGAGAGCCCCTCTAACCCAGCCGGAACGTAACCACCTCCCTCCTCAGGACCATCTATCCAGGCACCTGGGTACCTACCTGAGGATGGGGAACTCGCAATATACAAGCTCATATCATCAGAAACACCACTAAATCTATAGGGATACTAAGAATACTCACTGATTACTAAGGACATCCATGCCCTACACCACACTCATACCTCATAGTCTCGCGACCACATGGGTCCAGACTAATCTACCCTGGGGCAGTTCTGATTATCTACCATTACACACTGATCTCCCTCAGTGCTCACTCAAGCCGCAATCTTGCGGGTATACACACTGCTCACCCTCAGTGTTCACTCGACATGCAATCCAGCGTGTCTACACACATGGGCCTGCAGTCCCAGTGCTCTCATTTACACACGGTCCGCAATCCGGCAGACCTACACACCCCTCTGTCTTAGGTGCTCTCATTCACACACGGTCCGCAATCCGGCAGACCTACACACCCCTCTGTCTTAGGTGCTCTCATTCACACACGGTCCGCAATCTGGCAGACCTACACACTGACCACAATCAGTGCTCTCACTAACGCCACTTACCAATGACGACCACTTTCCTATGAATACCTTCAGCTCTCTGTCTCTCTATGTTGGGAAGTCTCTCTCTCTATTCACTAAGGGAAAAACAACAAATACACACTAGTTCACTAGGAACTGGGGTCTCTTTATTTTAACAATGATGAAATACACATAAACAAATCTGCGGGGCCTCTATGACTAACAGGAACTTTAACACACCGCTGAAAGAAAAGGATTAGACATACAGTACAAGGTTATCTGCGGGGTAACAGGAACTTTTAACACACCGCTGAAAGAAAAGGATTAGACATACAATAGCCTAGGGAATAAGGACAAGATTAAGGGATAAGTATAAGAACGAGGTCACCTTGGGAGTGTGAAGTCTTGCTCTAGCTGTCATCTGGGCTCCTCTCTCGTCTGTGTCTTGGCTCATCTCAGACTCTCTCTCCTGCACTCTTGGATACACATCTGCGCTGATCACTTTGCACTGGATTTCTCTCCCCCACGGACTCTCTCTCCACCTTCCAACTTCAATCTAATGGTTTCTGCCGCTCTGATAACTGTTCATTCCACTAGCTTGTTCACTCTGGGTAAAGTCTCTGTGCCAATGTCCAATTAACTCCAGCTGCTCCCACAGGTTAATCCACGATATAACTTCAGTCTCTTCTAAAAGGCATTACTTCAGACTCCAGCTATTCACAACTCCTCCTGATAAGTAACTGCTTCTGACTGCTTCCTTCAGTTCCAGCTCACTGTCTGTCTGTTTATCTTCTCTCTGTTCCAAGCATCTTCTGTCTCTCCTCCTCCTGCAATTCCACTCATCCAACTCTACCAACACTCTCTGCTCCTCCAATTCAACTAACTGCAACTTCAGCTCAGCTCTCTCTAGCTCGAACTCTCTCTCTGCAACTCCAACAACTCACTGACTCCGCCTCTGCACTTCACTGATATAGAATGCTGTTTCCTCATGGAAAGTTCCAGCCATCAGCCTGCCGCCCATCAGATCCCTGCACCACTCCGCGTCAAGGACACACACCCAGCCGGCCGGCCTTTTGTTGTGTCTTCCACACAGAGAATAATACAGCCTACCGATAAGGGCTGGCCCAGACCGGTTCTCTCCAAGTGAACAACAGCTTTAACTATAAACATTACCTTTTCCCTTAAAGCAGCTCAGCTCCATCAAAATGGAGTCTCTCTAGTTCTGGGCCTGTACGCCTGAGAAGGATGAAATAACCCTTAGCTCTGTCAGAGTACCTACATAAACCATACCAATGTGTAATATAAAGTCAGGACCACAGGATCCAACCTCTACTATAAGCAAAAATGACAGGCCAAAGCCAATAGGCAATAGATGGCCTCTTCTAGGTCTGAAAGAAAGGGCTTAAAAGGGCCAACACAAGCTAGGAATACATATCCTAGATGTGAGCAAGATTAAAGTCTATATCACTGCCAACTAGGGCCAAAAAGCCTGTCTATACAGGCGCCTTCAGAATGTTCCTCCTGTTCTTCTCGACGGTGCGGCAAAGTGTCCAGCCAGACACTCGCATACTCAGGCATATAAAAAAACAGGGCTCGGCCATCGCGTTCAACGCGCATTTTAGCGGGGAACAGCATAGAGTACTTCAGCCCCAAGTCCCTGAGGCGCCGTTTTACCCCCGCAAAGCTTTGGCGCTGTCTCTGAACAGCCCTGGTGAAGTCCGGGTAGAAGTTCACATCAGCGTTCTGGAACTTGAGAGGCCTATGTCGCCTCGAGGCCTGGAGAATCACATCCCGATCTCGGAAATTGAATAAACAGGCGATGATGGGTCTCGGTGCGACGCCCCCTCTTCGGAGGGCCGCCAGGTATTCTGTGGGCCCGCTCCACCGAGAAAAAGTGACTGAGACCTGCTGGAGCGATATGGGTCTTTACCAAGTCCTTAACAAAGAGGTCGACGGCCGCTTCCTCCGCACCCTCCGGCACCCCAATGATGCCGCCTGGCACGTCCCTCGAAATCCTCCAGCCGCCTCGAGAATAGGTCATTAACCGACCGCAAGGTACGGACCTCCGCTTGCAGGTCCGAGACATGGGTCGTAAGGCTGGAGGTCTTGATATCGAGAGATTTCACTCGATCATTCGTTTTGCCCAGGTCGGCCCTGATCAAGTTGAGATCGATAGCCAGGGTGACCACCTTGTGTGTCAGGACCTCGTGCTGCTTATGCATCTCAGTCCTGATGCTCGTGATAGCCCCCATGATGTCGCGAAGAGTGGGCTCCGACCCCTCGGGTGAGCTCGTGCGTAAGGAGTCCTTAGACTGAGCGACAACAGAGGGCGAGGTCCTTTGCTGGGCGTACCGATCGATCTTATTTGCCTGGGGTTGGACCGTCTTCCTGCTAGCCCGGTTCGCCGTCCTGTCGGGATCACCTCTGCCAGCCATGTTGGGTCCAGAGAGAACAAAGGGCAATATGGCGATGACGCTGTAGGCACTCGAGCGGGCACGGAGCGTAGCTTCCCCAAGGGCCAAGTCAGCAATAGGCAACTCCGCGGCTACGTGCACTCCGCCAGCAGGAACAGAAGACGCTTACTCCGCATATCAATCATGCACCGTGTCGTCTCGATCATCGGCCACCTCCGGGACAATGGTGCATCCCTGGCACAGAGTTCAACTCGACATAACTTTGCCAAGAAATGTCGGATTTAGAAACGGAAAGCGGATCCCACGTCTGTGACCATTCGCCAATTGGAATCCACCACCGTGGATCAGTGTTTCTTCCAAGATATGTGCGGAGGGTCGGAGGGTCTGCGGAGCTCCGAGCTTACGCGGCCATCTTGCTTGCCCGCGAAGCTCCTCCATTTTCTTCCTCTATTAAGGTGTGTTTCATGGCAGCCAGAGCTCCTGATCGGGGTTGGGTCCCTGGGAAGAAGAAATCCATCCTCCCACTAGCCAGCTACATCCCTGAAGATCACTTGCCTGAGAAGGAGAAAAGGAAGTCAGCCTGATGTTCCAGGTTACATGTATGCACTTTAAACACTGAAAACACATGAATATGGGCCACCAGTTCTGCTCTGAGCCAGTGTCATTGTTCATGTACAGCTGAATTTTTTGTTTCCACCAGCTAGCTTCTTCCCAATAGACTCTGGGATCAAATGTATGCAGGGCTTCAGGGTTTTCCACCTCTCACAAGGCAGTCCTGAGTTTCAATTGGTTCTTTCTCAGGGAACACCACCCCTTAGGTGAAAAGCTTCCTTCTTATTCGACGCAGTTTACCAAACTCATTCTCTGGCCCTGCCCCCTATATTAGGGAATTCCACCTCCCTGCTTCTCTCAGATCCAAATGTAACAGATAGCATGAATGCCATGTCGGCATGCTGGATTTGAGGACTCATTGGGCCTGTTCCATTCAGCCTTCCGGCGCCGGGTTCCCATAGTATGTCGGCTGACTCTCTGTTTGCCCTAACCACACATCTTGTCTACTGAGGGAGTAGACCGGAATGCTGCTGCCAATCGCACCGATCGTGTAGATGGCTTGGCAAAAGAGCAGAGTAGCATTGTGATATTGGGACCTGATGTATATGGCACTGAACATTGTAAGTATCAAGTGTCAACTCCTCAGTGTTTCACATCTTCACAATCCTACACACAAAAAAGCAGCATGACATCATTCAATCAAATTAAAATGATGCCACAAATTATTTGAGAGATTTATTGAACAGACGGCTGGGTTGCAATTGATGATGGATCTGTGTCCCTATGCTCCGAGAAGTATATGAAACACGTAGAAAGGTCTCTAACCCAGTCTTGGAGCAATATGGGACTAGTGCCTTCATTACGTAAACAGGATCCGTGGCTATTACCCCCTAATCACTGATCCTAGTACCATTTGAAGTGACAAATCAAATGACACATCGGCTCAGCTCCTCTCAGCCCATTACTCCTTGAGATGTAGGCCTCAACACCATCATCATCCATGATGATGATGATGATGAAGGCTTCAACACCTTCTTGAAGTACAACACATCTTGCACCTATTCACCATTCTTTGAGGCAGTGACTAGGGTTTACTGAGATGCTACCACTCATGTCCTGTTCAAATGAGAGGCAGATGTTTTTGTACAGGGCGAATGTCTCGGGCTAGGATCCAGTTCCCAATGTATGATTTATGAGGTCGGAGTTCTCCTTCGGATGCTGACTTGATTATTTTCTTTCTTTCTTTCTTTCTTTCTTTCTTTCTTTCTTTCTTTCTTTCATTTTGTCGCAATAGCCACGGATCGGGTCTCATGACTGACCATGAATGGTGATGGAGGATGCGTATACTGGGAACATTAATGTGAACCATAGTAACTCGGTTCCATAGAGATTTCTTTACGTTTACGATTATAAATCTTGTTATTTACAGGTTATTTACAGGATTTTCATGATCACTTGGATGTAGGTGATGCCTCACTTTCCTACCTAGCGAATAGATTTGCAACCACTTTGTCTAATCAAGATAAACAAAAGGAAAGAAGAAAAAACGAAATATTAAAGTTCTGTCTCATCCCTTGTTTCTCTTATTGTGCCTGTAGGTTGTTGCAAATATGCAGACGTCAAGTTATTTAGGAGTAATCACCCAATAAGCAAATAAATAGAAGCCCTTTGGCTTTAAAAAGCAGAAGAATATAAGGATACTCTTGTCCCCTAGCTAAAAATTAATTACTATTTTTGTTCTTGTTTTGTTTATTCTCTCCTGTTTTCAGGTTTTTAAAGTTATAAAGATAATACTCATATCTACGAACTTTTTTCAAGTCTAAAGGTAAGCCATTCTGTCTAAAGATCACTTTTAGGATAGAGAGTAATAGTAACTTAAGTCTAACCAAATTTTCGCCTACAACTAGACAATAAGATCTCATGTCGAGTGAAAGCAATTGACAAACGGAGTTAGTCAAGAACCTTCTCAGATGGCATTTCTTTGTGATGTAGAGTACAGAATTCATCCAAAGAACTAGAAGCTTAGTCTAAAATTGAGCTAGGGTAGTAGCACCAATAACCCTTTATTTCAAATTCCCTTATTCTTACTCTTATGCTCCATCTTGCTTCTTCTCGATAGGAGTTCTTGATTATGCATGTTTATAATGGTTTATAGATTGTATATGATTACTGTAAATACTTTATTAAATAATTTGTAACTGTCCTTTTTTAGCGGTATATCATGTCGAATCATCAATTATCTGGCACAGGATTCGACTATAATTAAGATAAAGTACAACAACTGTATTGTATCAAACACAAGGAGAAATGATTTAAAATATTATTTGTTTAGTTTTAGAATCATGCTGAACGTGTCCTGATGAAGACACATTGTATGTGTCAAAACGCGTTGACAGACATCAGCTTCCATAACCAGTTCTGGGAACTATCAATACATTAACATTTCCCTGAAAACTGTAAATTAACTTGACTGGAAAATTGTTTTTTAAAACTTTTTTTAATGTGTTTTAGAGAAAAGAGAAAATTTGCATTATTAAATGTGTCCATATCAATTTTTACAAGTATAATTAAATCCTTTATACCATCATAGTATTTTGTTTTTTCTTGTTTTCCTTGTGTGTTTTTTCTCTGTTTTTTATCAGTTTTATCAGAATTTTCACTCTGCCAGATATCTAGTTCAATTTGCTTGGGTTTTTACCTTTGCTTCAGTCTGCTTTACCCTGACCCAGGAAATGTATCTCACTCAGGGGGTCCTTGTTTATTTCCATAATGATGGAGGATGCTAAGACCAGGAATGAAAATGCTAATAGGAACATATTGCTGTCTGCAGGGACAAGGGAATTAGGAAGCTGAGATTCAGCTTATATTAGTGAATATCCTTAGCTCAGAAGATATATATGCAGCAGAAGAACGAATGAAAAAAGACTAATGGCATAAAAAAATAGTACAAATCACAAGAATCATAGCTAGAAGGACGAACGCCTCATGAAGAGAAACGGGGCACGCTGGAGACCAGATTAAGGGCGTGTAGGGGAGGGTTTTCAATCAAGCAGCTTCAAAGTCTGGTAACTGGAGGCAAAGAAGAGCTTTGAGGAGCATGACGTCCTTGCACCTGCTGACAGGTACAACGCTGATACAATTGTGGCGGTGTATAAAGCTGTGTGGTCCCTGACCAGCAAGGAAAACAAAACAAAAGGTACAGATCAACACCAACAACATCCACTCAGCAGAAACAATGAGATTACTCACAAAATCAAAAGTGATCAAACATTGCAATTAAAAAAACATACATTAATCAATAAATCACTGGAAATGGAAGAATGAGATACTTAACATAGCCGCAAAGCAGCAATGAAGAGAAGGTGCTTACATTGTTCACTCTGTATATAAGTCAACATGAGCACTGATTGTCTATTGGACATTCTCCTATTGCGATACGTAATTCATGTTGGACCGCTGGCTATTGTAGTTTTTAGGTCTCGCTGAACCAATGCGCATGCGTTGTTCTGCGAGAGTATAGTAGGCAAAACAAACTCTTGAAACCAGCGAGCATTGTCCCCAATGCATGTGAGGTACTCAATCGCGACGCTTCCCCAGCGTGCGCTTGGCCTCACTTCTCAATCACACCCCATATGGTGTTCCCTCCCACTCGCTCGCACATCAAAGGCTGCTGCTCCCCCGCCAATGCGCTCCCGCCCGGCCCTCCCACATCAATGCCAAGTGCTTGTTTTTTTTATTGCCGCGCGGCGTCACTTTTACAGCCGCACGGCGCCAATGCTTGTTTCTACTGCACCTATATGGGTTACTATGTTTGTTTACATGGCTTTTGTTTAAATAAAGCAAACAAGAGAATGCATACTGTGAAGCCTCCTGTCCTGTCATAGAATTATAACACACTCTGATAATAATAGCTTGATTTAACTTTTTAACACAAACAGAAGAAGTAATATAGGGAATGGAGCAGATGGTATGCAAATTTAAGGACATTGCTCAGGAAAGGCAGGACTTGATTCTTAGAAATAGGGAATGGATCAAGAGTAACAGAAAACAGAAAGAGGAGACGCTCACACTTAATTAACTACATGAGAAACCAAAACAGCTTCAGGAAGAAAGAAAAAAACGAGAAGCAAATTAGAAGTATGAAAAAAGAAAATGAACTCTGGGATAAAGGACAAGTACTCTACAGGCAAACCCGCACAGGAGAAAAGGATAATGAACTTGAAACTTGCACAGGCATCTAAACAAGAAGTAGGTGTATAGTTAAAACAGGACGCAGGAATAGAAGGAGCTAGAGCGGCTAATCAGGTTTCAGGAACAGAAGCAGCTGTAGCAGCAAAACCGGGACCAGCAATCAAGTACTCAAAAAGCACATATGTAGGTGCTGGCCATAAAGCAAAGCAGAAAGCAACCCCAGGCTCAAGCAAGGTGTACAAAGAAAGAAAGGTGTTTATGAGAAAAATGAGCTCTGATTTCAAGGGAATTCTATTGCAGATAGACTAAGGAGGAAGCACAGTTGAAAGCAGTGAGTAGGTTGTTTGCAATCAGGCAGGCACTGGGAATCACACAAGCTATGAATGGAACTAGTCTTATAGCAAAGTAAAGCACGATTTTTATCTACAGAGGTTTTTTTATTTATATGTTGGAATCATTTTAAACTGTTTTACTTTTAGGAAGGCACTGTAAATATTCATACTATGGAATATCCTTTTATGAAACGCAATTGTATGAGATATTGTTGCGTTTTTATCAGGGATAGGGGTGGGCGGAATTTGCATAATCGCGTTATGCAAATCTCTGCGAAACGGTAAAAAATATCCGCGAACACGCAGAAATTCCCCCAACATGAGGGATTGCTTGATCGCAATGCTTTTTTACTGTTCGCAATCGCTGTTTGCGTGCTATGGGGAAATATCTCACAAACACGAATTTGAGAACGCGAACAAGCAAAAATTTTTACGAAGTCGCGGACAGCAGAATCTTGGGCAATTTTGCGATCTCCGCAGAACGCGAAATTACCCAAATTCCGCAAACGGAATTTACCGTCCAGGCCTAGTTTTTATGTAAACATAAGGCATCGATTGATTGGAAACTACATAGTATTATGATGATTTTTAAACTATTTATGAATAATGTTTTATATTATTTTATGCTGTTTAAAGACCAATGGTCTAAATAAACGTGGCTTTTTGACTTGACTTGAATCACACAAGTGACTGGAAAACTGAGATTTGCAGCAGAGATTCCAAGAGGAAAGGACTACACAAACCAGAAGGCAGATAAATGAAAACTGAGAAATCAGGAACAAAGTAGAGACTGGCAGATAGAGGAAAGCCAAGAGAATGTTTAAGAGAATGTGGGTGAATTTGTAGGAATCAGGTAAAAATAAAACACACAGGGCTTCATTTCCGGGATGCAATCATGTCACGGTATGAGAAATAAAAGGGCTACGTGGACCAGAATACATCAATACGGCAGTGTGAAAAACAGGACTAGAATAAAAAGGTTTGCTATGGGATAAGGACTCATCTAGTTAAGATGATTGACAGCAGGAGCCCATTAGGCCCTTGTAAGCTGTACCTGGCAGCAGGATAGCAGAGTTCCTAACTGCATCGGGTAATACTTTTAGTGTGCACATGAATCTTTCAGCTTTGCAGGGGCGGCCTTAGGCATGTGCAAGCTGTGCAAGTGCACAGGGCCACCAAATCCCAGGGGCCACCAAATCCCAGGGGGCACCACACCAATATATATCCTTAATATAATAATCCTCTGAGGATAGATACATATTTGCGTGGCAGCCCCTGGCAGGGATTTGGCAGCCTCCGGCTCTGTTCCACTTCCAAACACCTTCCTGAGCTCCCAGGGGGTGGGGTGAGGGGGGTCTGCCCCGCCCGGAACCCCTCTTCCGGACCCCCCTACCTACGCTCCCTGCCCAGGGCCGCCATGAGCCTAGAGCCGCCCCTGAGCTTTGCTATTTGCTAATAATCAGCAAGGTGTTATTTTGATATGCTTAATGATGATCGCTTAAAGATGTTCTGTCAACTCTTATCCTTGAGTTATTTGTTTTGCTTCTCCTGTCTTCCATTAGATTGTTGGTAGTTTCCACTTCAAGGTAACTACAACTTCCACAAGATAGTTCATGATAGGAAACCACTATTTTCCCTCACATTTCTGCAATATTTTCCTATAATTATTGTTATGGGTGGCTTTAACAGCTACATTCAGACATTAGTCATTGGCTACTTTATGCCAAAGGTCCTCCAGCGATAGGGGAGAGGCCTTGAGACATCCAGGAGGAGTTGTATGTGCTACTTTATTTCTTGGGCCTAACCCACTTTTATTCAGTTGCTCTGAAACTGTGGTTTGACTGGTGGTAAAATAAGTGACAGGAACCACATGTGTACATAACTAGTAACAAACAGTTTTGCAAATGAAAGATCATGGGATGTGTTCTATTCTTTTAAGTAAAAGCAGTGTATTAGTTGGTTTTGACGTAGCTGTACATATCTGAAATATATGACGATACTGTGTTTTAACTAGGTGGAGGGATAGTGCAAACTTCTGGCACAGATATTTCAGCTGAAAATGCAAATGGCCTAATGAGCGTACACTTGGAAATTACCTACCGACTGTAGTCATTTTTAACAGATTTAGAAAATGATCTGCAGTTTTTCCCTCTGTACCTTGCACTAAACACGCACACAGAGGCTTCAGAAACAAGGAACTAGTCTGGGTATAAGCGGGTGTTGTGAGCCCCCTCACTGCTTTTACAGATGGGACTCAATCCCCCTTTGCTTAGTGCCAAGGATGCTATGAGGTCTCAGTCTTTTGTGCCCCACCACATTGTCTGCTCACGTTTTTGAAAAGTCTAAGGCATCACATAGGTTTCTAATGTAGCTTCAGGCAGTGACGTAGGGCAAAAACACTCCCCTCCCCCCACCAGAATGTGATGAAGAACCACTGAATCTACCATATCTCACAGATATTCATTGTCCTTGGACTGAATGGGGTCATCTGAATTTTTCAGGGCCCCCGTGAAGAGTTGGGTGCCCCCCTGAGCCACAAGGGCTGAAAGGGCCTGCATTATGTACCTGGCTTCAGGGTGTTTCCAAACTCCATCCCATTGGCAGCATCCTCTCTCTTTGACATGGGCCCACCATGAGGTATTCTTTGGATCCCTTAAATGTACCATTCCCCCCTGCAGGGTTTAACATTGTGCTAATACAGCAAAAAAGGCATAAATAGCAAGTGGTTAACTCTTAAAATAATACACTTTATTTACTCTGCAAAACCAGTTTTAGAAAGTAAATACCAACTTTCACACTATTTAAAACGGTTGCCACTTTTTGCAATTTCTAATCTAGCACATAGATATATGAAAATCATACATGTATTCGATAATAAACAGTAAATCTGATTACAAAGACTACAGTTTTAATCGGGCCTCGTCAGTGTTTCGAAATCAAATTTAGTGTTAATCTAAAAAAATAAGGAATACTAAACACAAAGCTATCTATGCCCATTTGTTAGTTATATTAATATTTATAAAACGGGTTCACAGCTATTTTTTGTAATCATTTAAATAAGACATCTGCATGTATAAAATCAATCATACTATCATTGTATGTTCATTAAGATAAAAATATGAATTCATTAAAATAGAAAAAAATCATGCAATCAATTATTAATAATTTTCCCCATATTTCAAAATGTTATTAGTGCATAACATAGGTAGTGAATAAAAACAGGTTCTCAGTGACTAGTGACCCCGCGGTGTAGAAAAGCAACAGAAAGATATTATTTGCCAGCAATGACACAGATGAAATGTACTATGTATTGTATACTTTCTGTTTTATTTTCTGTTTGTATTCTGAAATTTGATGTCTTGCTACTCTCTAATAAATAATTAAAAAAAAAAAAAGATATTATTTGCCGATGTTTTTGTGTGTATCTAATACATGGTGCATAACCAATACTTTGAAGTAGGGTTACAGCAAAAGTCTAGAGATTATCCTTTTGTTAGAAACAAATTATCTGCACCAGGTTTTTGAAATCATCAACTGAATTTCAACGCTTTTTTGACTTTTGGGCCATCATCACGACAGAGATGGGAGCTCCCACAACACAAATCCAACCTAAGAAAATTAGATCAGGGCCTACATCATTTTGAAGAAATCATTGCAAAACATTCCTACTTAGAAACATTTAGCGATGAGTCTGCTAATGTCAAGAAAGTGGTTGAGCCTTACAAAAATTGTCCATTAGATGTAATTCTTTGGCTTTTTGGTCAAAAAAGCAGAAATATATCCAGGGCGTGAGATGTATAAAAGGAATCCGCGTATAAGCCATACAAAGCACCTAGTGCGTAATTTAACAGCATATGTGAGGAGTGTTTACTTCCATTCCCAGGCTCCTGTGATATAGGTTTTGCATTTATGATGTACAGGATGAGTCCATTTTGTTTACTTGGCATTCAGTGAAATGAAATGAAATGAAATTTAGGTCTTATATAGCGCATGGCTGCCCGTGAGCGTCCCAGCGCTGATATTGCAGAACTACAGAGGGTGAAGACGGGGAAAGGGGGGAAGTTAATTACGGGAAGAGGTGAGTTTTTAAATGCTTGCGAAATTTCAGAAGATTGGACTCAGAGCGAAGGTGAAATGGCAGAGCATTCCAAGAGGTGGCCACAGTAACCGAGAAACGGCGTCCTCCAGTCCGGGCTTTTCTAATTTTTTGGACTGTGGCCAGATGGCCTTGAGCTGATCGTAGGGGCCTATTAGGTCTGTATGGAAAGATCATGTCTTTTAGCATTGGAGGCCCTTGATTTTCCAAAGCTTTATGTGCCGTGCAAAGGGCCTTAAATTTGACCCTTTCGCGGATCGGCAGCCAATGCAGTGCCTTAAGGGCGGGTTTGGCGGAGACTCTGCGAGAGGTCCCAGTAAGAATCCTTGCTGCGGCATTCTGTGTTCTTTGAAGAATGTTGATCGTGGATTCCGGGGCAGCAAGAAAGAGAGCATTGCAGTAATCTAGTCTCGATAGGACTAGACCTTGAACAAGCAATTTCTGGGAGGGTCCTGGAAGTAAAGGGAGAATCTTTCTGGTGGAACGCAGTAGCCCCACACATGTGCCAGCTGTTTTTTTCGCTTGCGTTTTGAGGGATAAGTCCTGTTCAAGCCAGAAACCCAGACTTTTTAATTCAGTCTTGGGTTGAGGGAGGGGGCCTAAGCATGCTGGCCACATGGCAGATGGAAGAGAGGATATTTTATTTCCCAACAGCATGAGCTCAGTTTTCGAGCCATTGAGCTTAAGTCTAGAGGCGGACATCCAGGCATGAATACCCTCTAGACAATCATGAAGGTTTTTACCTTGTCCTCTTCCAAGGAAAATGATACGATCATTTGGGTGTCGTCAGCATATGTGACGGCTTTTATCCCAAAAGGGGAGACCACATCATCCAGGGGGGCCATGTATGTGTTAAAAAGCGTAGGGCTCAGTGAAGAGCCCTGGGGGACCCCACACTGGAGAGGGAGAATGTCGGATCGCACATTCCCTTCACATACCTGGAATGTTCTGTCTTTTAGGAACGAGGAGAGCCAGCAGAGGGCTGTGCCCCTTACTCCCAGACTGAAAAGGCGGTTAATGAGGGTTTTGTGGTCCACCGTATCAAATGCGGCGCTTAGATCCAGGAGGATCAGTAACACTGATCCTCCCGAATCCAAGATGCATCTTGCCTCTTCAACTACCTTCAAAAGGGCTGTTTCCGTCCCTTGACCTGGACGGAAGCCTGTCTGTGTAGGACGCAGGAGATTGTTGGTTTCAAGGAAGGCAGACAATTGCTTGTTGACTACCTTCTCTGCAATCTTACTTAGTCCCGGAAGGAGTGAAATTGGGCGGAGGTTAGTTAGATCTGTAGGGTCCATACCCTGTTTTTTCTGAAGAGCTTTAACAATGGCATGTTTCCAATTAGGAGGGACCACTCCTTGGTCAAACGAGGCATTAATAAGGTTGGTGGCCAGATGCGAGATGGTGGGTCCAACTTGTTTGAGGATATGGATAGGTGCAGGATCGTTAGGGGAGCCACTTTTCAAGTCTGAAAGAGTTTTTAAAAAGTCGTCCTCAGAAAGTTGGCTGAAACTATCTAAAGTTGGGCCACTGGCAGAAGCTAATGAAGCGGTCAGGGAATTATCCTCGTTTAAAAGAGGAAGTGACTGTAGGATCTTGATAATTTTATTTTGGAAAAAACAGGCTACTTGGTTGCATCTATCAGTTGTGGGGTGTTGGTTTGGGATGGTATTGGGTATGGTGAGAAGCTCTTTAACTATTTTATAGGTCTCCCGAGAAGAATTAGAGGCAGCTTTGATTTTTTTATCAAAAAAGGAGGCTTGGGCTGCTTTTCGCGCCGCTTTATAAATCCTCATCGCTGCTTTATATTCTTCCTTGGTGGTGGGGTCCCATGTTTTCCTCCATTTACGCTCATGGCTTTTACAGATTTTCTTAAGATTCCTAAGTTCCTGTGAGAACCATGGTGATTTAAAAATGGTATTTCTTTTCTTTAAGTCGATCTTCGGGGCGACTATATCCAAGGTGGAGGTGATCCAATTAGTGAAGTTATCGTTGGCTAGCACAGGGTCAGGATCTGAAAAAGGGGTAGATCGTGTCAACTCCTGTGTCCAGTCTTCAAGAGGTATTTTGGACCATGGTCTGACCCGTTCTCTAGGAGTTTGCAAGTGGCCAATGATTTTGCTGGTTTGCCACATAAAAGGGATGAGAAAGTGATCAGACCAAGGGAGAGGGAGTGCAGGGCGAGCTTCAATTTTTGTGATATTGGCGAATAGGGGATCCAAGAGGTGACTCTTGGTGTGGGTTGCCTCTGAGTTGATCAGATAAAGGTCAAGTACTTTTAATTCTGAGATAAGGTCCACAGCAATTTTATTAGTACTGTCCTCAAAGTGTAAGTTTAAATCGCCAAGCAGGGTAAAATTAGGGGTCAAAGTGCAAGAAGAAGTGGCGGTGTCCAGTAATGATCTAACAAAATTACCTGTGGCCCCCGGTGGGCGGTAAATCAGAAGACCTGACAGAGATTTATTGGGAGTTAGTTGAAGTGAGAAGTGAGCACTTTCACAGTCCTCAATCCCTCCTTCTTGTAGCCTACACGTGATGGAATTTCTGTAAATAATCGCTAATCCGCCTCCTATGCCTTTTATCCTATTTTGATGGTGAATGAGGTAATCCTTGGGTAACATACTGACAATATCAGCATCTGAGTGGGGCGTTAGCCAGGTTTCCGTAAGGAAAAGAGTGTCCAATTGTAGGTCCTGAATAAGCGTTTTTATCTCTAACGCATGCTTGACAGCCGATCTACAGTTCAGTAATGCCAGACTGAAGCTGTTGGTTGTCTGATTGGAGGATATCTCAGGAGCACCGTTGTGGAAGGTGATTAAAGGGATAGGGGTTGGGAGTGAATTTGCCGCGCAAAATTGTAGAAGGTAGTCCCTTGTATGTCTGATACGATGCTCGTGCAAAACGGGCATAGTGGGTGGCCCTGTGCCCGGCCTGGACGGGCACAGACGGGCGTGCCTTTGGCGCGCCTTCGGCGCGCCGCCGGCGCGCCCGCTGCGCCCGCTGCGCCCGCCCGCTGCGCGGACGTGCAAGTCGGTTATTTTTATACATGGTAGGGGGGAGGGAGAGGGTGGGAGGGGCGGTCAACTGGACCGTCGACCTTCCCTACCCAAGATGGCGGGTCCGTTCAGTGATGCGGTTACCAGCGCCTGTCCCGAAGATGCTGCCTGGCGAAGCAATCTCGCTGCAGGTAGGCTAGTCCGAGTCTAAAACAGCAACTGTTAAAATATCTACAGTTTTTAAAATTATCTCGGGTCCAACTAGCGGGTGCTCGGGCACGACTGCCCCGACGAGCTTGCGCTCCTAATAATGTTCTGATCAGGGTATTCTTTAGAATATGTCACAGAGTGCGCAAGAGAGCGCTAAGGGCCCCGGCTTCCGCCTCAGGGTAAAGATTTTGTTAGAGTTCAGCAAAAGTCACTCATGTGTAGAGGACCGCCCTTAAGTATCCAGAGAGGGCGGGAGGGGCGGTCAACTGGACCGTCGACCTTCCCTACCCAAGATGGCGGGTCCGTTCAGTGATGCGGTTACCAGCGCCTGTCCCGAAGATGCTGCCTGGCGAAGCAATCTCGCTGCAGGTAGGCTAGTCCGAGTCTAAAACAGCAACTGTTAAAATATCTACAGTTTTTAAAATTATCTCGGGTCCAACTAGCGGGTGCTCGGGCACGACTGCCCCGACGAGCTTGCGCTCCTAATAATGTTCTGATCAGGGTATTCTTTAGAATATGTCACAGAGTGCGCAAGAGAGCGCTAAGGGCCCCGGCTTCCGCCTCAGGGTAAAGATTTTGTTAGAGTTCAGCAAAAGTCACTCATGTGTAGAGGACCGCCCTTAAGTATCCAGAGAGGGCGGGAGGGGCGGTCAACTGGACCGTCGACCTTCCCTACCCAAGATGGCGGGTCCGTTCAGTGATGCGGTTACCAGCGCCTGTCCCGAAGATGCTGCCTGGCGAAGCAATCTCGCTGCAGGTAGGCTAGTCCGAGTCTAAAACAGCAACTGTTAAAATATCTACAGTTTTTTAAATTATCTCGGGTCCAACTAGCGGGTGCTCGGGCACGACTGCCCCGACGAGCTTGCGCTCCTAATAATGTTCTGATCAGGGTATTCTTTAGAATATGTCACAGAGTGCGCAAGAGAGCGCTAAGGGCCCCGGCTTCCGCCTCAGGGTAAAGATTTTGTTAGAGTTCAGCAAAAGTGACTTAATGAAGTGCAAGAAACACAAGACTTGGCTAGGAACGCCGAAGAAGGTTCTTATGTGAAGGGTTAGAGGGCTGCTCCTGTTATATATTAAGGTGAAATAACCCAGCGAATGGCTGGCAATAACAGAATATAACCATGGTAGTGCCAGGAGCGGCTCGTATTGTGGAAAAGAGGTGGAGTGGGGTGGGGGAGGGGGAACGGTGGATGACAGAGATAAACAAAAAAAGAAAAAAGAAAATGTACCTGCTGCCCACCCACATTGCGTCGCACTCTTCCAGTCCTCTCCACCACTGCAGGCAGGCACAGGCTCCCAGCCTGCCCTGCGGCCAATCATGAAGCTGCTCTCATGCATGAGAGCAGCCTCAGGATTGGCCTGAGCTCCAATGATGTGCACTCCAGGACTGACTGGGAGTCTGTGCCTGCTTTCTCCAGTACCAGCAATGCAGCTGGGGTTGGAGAGAGCTTCACTGCGCATGTGGTTTTTGGCCGGTCTGAGCTGGCCGGCCAAAAACCACATGCACAGTTTAGGTAGAACCCACCACACCCCTCCAGCGTATCATCACCCTGGTCCCTCCCCAAGGTCCGGCACAGGCTTAATAAAACGGGTTTAAACCTGTTTTTTTTTTGTTTTTTTTTAATATTGTAAGTGCTGGCGGGGGGCAATGATAAACATGAAAACTGTTTGAATCCATTTTTAGTAATGTGACCGACTATAGATTACCTTGTATCAGGATTGATTTATGTTTCAGGACTTCTCAGTAAGGTCTGCTCTTCCAGAAGAGGCATCCACACATCACTGATCCCTTCATATCTTCTTTGCCCATCAACCTTGGGATGGTTGGACATGGTTGTAGCTTAGTGCTGGCGTGACTGCTCCCTCAGACAGTGATGAAGGAGTGATTGTACAGTTACGAATCGCTTTCCTTCCTGGAAAAGAGACAGTCTGTAAAAGAGCACATGGTAAGCAAATTCATTGAACTTCAAATATGTATTTATACCTTACTTTTTCATTCAACAGAATTTACCCCCTAATGATACAACTGTGCTTCAAGGTTCGCGTTCGCGTGCTATACAATAAACAATGGGCCCTATTCTCAATGGTACATTCGGTCACAGTTTATGACGAGAATACATTTTGCTTAAGCCCACCAGGCATTTATGGTGGGCCTGATTCACAAAGGTAAACTTACACTTTTGAGAACGTTTACCCTTTTTTGGGTATTCACAAACTATGAGTTTACATAATTTTACGACTGCAGAGACTCGGCAGTCAGGGTAGACAACTCCACAAATTAAAAAGATAAGGCCTGTCCTAATTTTTTATGTGTTGAGTTCTCGGCTCGACTACGGAGTCTCCACAGTTGCAAAATTACAATTAACTCGTAGTTTGTGAATACCAAAAAAATAGTAGGATTACTAAAAGATGTATAAGTTTACCTTCGTGAATCAGCCCCAAAGTGATTTACTATTGCAGATTTCTCTGGCACTAGTGCAGAGAAATCCGCAGTAGTAAATCCCACTCAAGATGCGAGAAGTGTATAGCTTCTCAGTAAATGACTGTGAATCTTACCAGTGGTCAGCATTGTTCAGTGCTCTGTTGCTCACTAGCTTTGTTTGTGCTATACAACTACCTTAACGTATATATACATACACATACAGTGGCATAGCTAGACTAGATGCTGCCCGTGGCGGTCCCTGTGGTGGCCACTCCGTGGCCGTATGTAAGAGCGGAGGGGTGCCGGTGATACCTGCCGCCCCGCGGCCACGTGGAAGAGCGGGAGGGGTGCTGGCAATGCTGTAGTTAAGAGCGGGGCGAGGGCGTCGCCCCCAAAATTTGTGCTGCCTGGGGTGATCCACCCCCCCCACTACGCCACTGTACACTTAACAATAGTGAAATAGTCTTAGCGATGATCTGTCTTGGCCATTATTTGCTAACAAGAATTACAGCCCTTTGCTCAGACCTCTGCCAACAAAGCCTACCTTTATTATTAGTACGAGTATACACTGTAAGACGTTTGGGCATAGACACTTAGATCCCGATTCACAAAGTGTAACTTACACTTTTGAGTAAGTTTACACTTTTGAGTAAGATTACACTTTTGAGTAAGTTTACTACTTTTCAGTATTTACAAACTGCAATTTTGTAGTAACTTACACCTTTGTAGTAAGTCCAGCACTACACATGGTCAACCACTAGTACTGCAACACCTACCCACAGGAAAATAATGGAGATAGGGACTTACTAAAGAAGTGCAAGTTAATTCAAAAGGGTGAGTTACTACAGAAGGGCAGTTTTTGAAAACCGAAAAGTAGTAAATGTACTCAAAAGTGTAAGTTACTAAAAAAGTGCAGTTTGTGAATAGCACTTGTAGTAAGTTTTGTAGTTTACTGTAGTACCACAAAACGTACTACAAAGTGCAATTAGTGAATCAGGCCCGAAGACTTTTTCGGCCAAACTAAATCTGACTTGCTTTGTGACAGCTGTGCCAATGGGCCCTGACGCAAGCAAGAAAAGTGCATCCATAATCGGGGTTCAGTGGACCCCCAAAGGATCCTGGGCTTGGGTGCCACTTACCTGCCGCACTATTGATAGCTACACCCCTGAGTGACACTAGGAAAATACTGTCTTGCAGCAAAACAAGATGGAATAGCTGAGGGAAACAGCCTGAACTGTAGTCTCTCGTCTGTAAAATTGTAATGGCTTTGACCCACAGAAGAGTTATAGCCTAGCCCTCGCTGTTATATTCAGTCATGTATCGCAGCTGCATTATGCATGACTTTAAAAACACATCAAGAAAGGCCCATGTTGGAGGGAACAAAATGACGCACTGAATCTTCGTGTCACTTAAGCCCCATTAACGCTGCCTCGTTTCCCTTCTTTGGGATAATTGTGGCTCTGCCTTCGAGCCTAAATGGAGGAACAATTCTAACTAAGTCTGAAATTGGCATTGCTATGTAAAAGAGGGCAGGCTGGTTACCAAGCAACCAGGGGAAATAAATGAGGGTCCGAAGACGAAGCTATCTGTGTTGGCTTTCTCCAGCACAGGGGGAGGGGGCGCATCTCCCTGCGCACATTCATGGTCCAATACCCGCACTGACGCTTATGAGATTCATGGAGGCGCAGACTGAGGAAGGACGGCTAGAGGTTAAGTTAACCGTAAATATGGTAATATATTCAAGAGCAATATCGCTCCAATTACAAAACGAGGCTGTTGATTTATCAACAACTTTGTGAACAATTGAAGACTTACGTATTGACAGCATGTTTGCTTTGTATTTCTTAGCGTTGTTTTCTTTAATAGAGGTATTTTTGTGTTTTAACGCTAATGTATAGAAAATAAAGAGTGTTTCCTTGCGTGCTTGTACCGTTTTGTGGTGGTTCTGTCAGTGTTAAACTATTGTGTGAGATAGGGAAAACATTAGTCTAATATTTTCGGAGTTTTGTCAAATAGCATATTCTAAATAGCGCATGACAGGGTGGCATTGGTCCTAATGCAAACTAAGAAAATGGGCTTCTTTTCACTTTGGTTAGTTAGGTGGTGAAAAACAGCCATAGTTAAACCGAGGAGGACTCCTCTAGGTCCCGATGGCCCCGCATCTGCTACCCTGTTGATAACAATACCCATGCATAGTACACATTTAAAATTATATAAAGCTTGTCTGTTGAATTTATACGGGTAAATAAGGCAAGATGGAATGGATTGTTTTTTCATTAGACGGATTCTCTTTTTATTATGCACAATCCATTTTCAGTCATTTACTTTCTTGCCCTCATGTCGGCTAAGATCAAGTTTCTAAAGCTAAACACTGAGAAGACCGAAATTGTGATCTTCGAGAATAGCACATCACCATGGGACTCCGCCTGGTGGCCAACAGAGCTAGGACCAACTCCCACCCACGCCAAGATCCACACGAGAATCATCATCTGCAAACTCAACTGACCGCTGAAGTCAATGCCGTCATCACCTCACGCTTCTTGCGAAAAGATGAAATACTGGCTATTCCCACTAGACTCAAAGTGTGCCTACACTCTCACCTGCTCAGCACCAGGATACTCTCTGGGGTTATAGTGCAATCTACAAATCTGCATAACGTAACATAACATGCTGCTAGTCAGATCTGCAAAATTGCTGATCCAGAGAGGTCACACTCCACAGCATCTATAAGGATTATGCTAAAATTTTAATCCTTGGATATGAGGGTGCCCAACTCAGTGGCGTAACTAAACATGAGGGGGTGCCACTGCAAAGTACAGAGAGAGCCCCCCTACGGCACACTGAGGAGCTCTCAGGCCAGGGTACTGTGTGGCGGGCCCCTTGGAGCTCCGGCACCCCCGCACTGCAGGGGCCTTTGTTACACCACTGACCCAAGTAAATACCTGCCGCAGATGGTTCACTTCTACTGGGTGACCTGGAAGCAGTAAGAAAGTGGATGTTGTCCACCCACAGCATCTTAAAGGTTAATGCTAGCCTGGTTAAAGATAAATATTCAAAAAGAGAAGAAAGAAATATAGAGCAAAAATCCAACTCATAGCAGCCCTTAATCTGGGGGCGTGGCTACGAAGGCCACTATGGCAGACGTACCGGGCTGAGGCTCTGCGAGAGGGCTTCCACCTCGCCCTTTAATATGCAGCCTGGCTGACTGTGGTTGGCGTTCACTGGCACAAGACCATGCCAGGCATCCAGCACCTGTACTGGTAATTAGCGGGATGCCAAGGGATGATAGAAATCCGGTGGAATGAGACGGAGGCGGTGTGGACAGTGAAATGGCGGCCGTTATGTTGGATGCTCCCCGCCTCGGAGACTGAGCTGCTGTGTGACGCGGAGCCTCCGAGACCTCAGGGAGGACCGTGCATGCAGAGCGCTGTCCCTGCTGACGCCAAGACCGCGAGTGAGGGGCCCAATAACGGACAATTGCAAGCACTCTGCGCCCGACGTTAGGGCCCGGAAAAAAGCTATCAAACTGCATAGGAGTGCAGTGCCATGAATCTACAGGTGGCATCCACAGCAGCGTCTGCCGGGGAGTGGGCACCAGCCAGAGTGAACTGCCAGGGTACTGGTAATGTGGAGAGGCCCAGCCTAACTGAAGCAGAGAAAGTTTCACACTGGCTCCCTGGGGGCACTGGGACTTAGGAGACGGCCAACCTGATCCCAGTCTGACACTCTGACACGCCGGGGGAAATATGGTGATAGCCAGGGGCACCAGTGACAACGACACAATCGCAGGGGTCAGTACCGGCGCCCCCCATTGCCCAAAGTGGTTGCCCGCCACGTTGTTACCCTGGTGGAGAGGTGCTGAGAAGGCATGCTGCGTGTGGGCCCATTGTTAGGGCGGTGGCAGTCAGGAGTTCGGCGATCAGAAGAATCGAGTGAGTTACACCCGACTGCACGACATGGCCTAATTCGGAGGTACACCCCAGAGGCCTGCTGCGTGTTCACTTTGAATACCTCCCGGTGCCCGCGGATGCCCACACACCTTGGCTCCTCTTTGAAATATTTCCGCTAACAAAGGACTCAGGGTGGTTACAATAACAGGAGACGCAGGACCGGTCGTACAGACACCTCGCCTGGAAGTCACTGACGGACGCACATGCACGACCCCAGGGGCGAGAATCGGCAAACCAAGGGCGACCCCGGTGACCCAGGGGGCTACATCAGATGCTGCCAGCAGTCACTCTGTGGGGCCCCCTAAAAATGATAATGCAAAAACAGATGTTTCCCTCTCGGCCAAATTGGACAGGGTTCTCCTGCAATAGAGCAATCCAGACAATCTATTGAGCAGCAATTGGGCACCCTCACAACGGACATCAGCCTCCTCCGCGTTGACCACCGCAAATTGTCTGACAAAGTCTCGGACGCTGAAAAACTGTCACTTCCATCCAGCCTATGGTACAGATTCATCAAGACACGCTACAGGCGCTGGTGGGCATTTCTCAACCATGGAAGAATGACTTGATGATTTAGAAGGACAGTTGAGACGCTGCAATATACGTGTCTTTGACCTGCCATAGGGCATTGAAAAGGGGATGCCGTGGAGTATATGGAGACATGGACTAAATCATTGACACCTGCTGAGGCGCGGTTAGAGTTCTTCTCCATCAAGCATGCTCATCGAGTCCCGGCACGGCGCCACCAGCTGGGGGCTCCACCGTGCCTCATGCTGGCAAAGTTCTTGCACTTCAGAGACCGGGATGCCGTGTTACAGGCGGCTCGTCAGGTGGGGCCGCTTCGAGTGGAGAACAGAGCCATCGTGATTTTTCCCGACTATTCCCGAGCGGTCCAGCGCCAAAGGTCGTCCTTCCTGGATGTGAACCGGCGGCTCAGAACAGAAAAGATGCAATATTCCCCGCTATTTCCCGCCCGCCTCAAAGTCATACAAGATGGTATTACTCACTTCTTCGCGACCCCGGAGGAGGAGCATGATTGGCTGGACCAGCGTGGAGCCTCAGGTCCCCGTACAGAGCATACTTGGGAGGGATGAAGGGGGCAATCAAGACCGACTACCATTTTGTGTGTAAAAGGCCGCTTTATTTGAAACAGGTGCACATCACATGTATTAACCCCTGGCAACCGCCTCACAAAACTAAACCTCTCTAGACATCTAGTTACCTGACCCCTTAGGTTTGTGTCTCCCTCCACCCCTACGATCCCCACATGATACAATCCCCCCACCCTGCATATCCAGATATACAAATTCCATAACATCGTCATGTATCATTTTCTCCCCTACATCTTAACTCCAAACCTTGTAAAACCTGCAGACCTATCTGCCTTATTGCAACTGTAACTAACCCCTCTAATGTAACTCCACAACTGTTTTCCCTTTCCCCGCTCCCGCTCCCCAAATCCCCAAACATCAATATAAAGACCCGAACTCCAGCCAAACTTGGCCAACATCAACCCAAACTCCGCCTGCACCTGCTCCAAGCGACAAAACCATACAGCAAGATTTTCCCTGTGCACCTGTCCCAAACACATGCCACCTGCCCGATATTAACCGCCGCCAAACTCCACCCCCTCCAAAACCCTCACTTAAGGGTGGGCGGGTGGGACAAGCTACAGAACTACACACCCAGCCACCAGGTTACAATACCTAAAATGGTGGCTGGGCGGAAACGGAGACCCGATAAGAAGCCGTTAATTGGGCTTATTCAGTAGGATTTGGGCTGCCTTTGGGCTCTCCCAGGCAGCCCATCCGGCGGCAAAATGGCTGCGCCCATGAAACCCCTTCCCCCTCCCAAACCTGCCCGGGGGGCAGACCTCGAGGCTCGGCTGCCCCCCAAATCCCCCTTGGGGGAGGGATGAAGGGGGCAATCAAGACCGACTACCATTTTGTGTGTAAAAGGCCGCTTTATTTGAAACAGGTGCACATCACATGTATTAACCCCTGGCAACCGCCTCACAAAACTAAACCTCTCTAGACATCTAGTTACCTGACCCCTTAGGTTTGTGTCTCCCTCCACCCCTACGATCCCCACATGATACAATCCCCCCACCCTGCATATCCAGATATACAAATTCCATAACATCGTCATGTATCATTTTCTCCCCTACATCTTAACTCCAAACCTTGTAAAACCTGCAGACCTATCTGCCTTATTGCAACTGTAACTAACCCCTCTAATGTAACTCCACAACTGTTTTCCCTTTCCCCGCTCCCGCTCCCCAAATCCCCAAACATCAATATAAAGACCCGAACTCCAGCCAAACTTGGCCAACATCAACCCAAACTCCGCCACCCAGGGAAAGTGGGGTAGGTGGTTACACCTCATCCCCCCTTTCCCTGCCCCCCCACCCCCGCCCCTTCACTTCGCTGTCCGTCACCAACACCTTACTCCCGTCGTACCCCCAACAACTTCGCCAACACCTCCCGAAGCTCCAACAGGTATAGATCCATTCCCATCCGGGACAAATGTACTCCATCACCTCTAAACATCTCCGGCGCATCATATTTAATGTCTCTGTGCCATATGCGCGTGAAACCCACATGACGACAAAAGCGAACCATCTCCACGTTGACCTTCCGCCTCGCCTTGTCCACCGCCTGCGGCTTCACCGCTCCTCGCCACACTCTGCGCGGGACCAACTCGGTCCACACCACCGTACACCCCGACCAACACCTGCGCAGCTCTGCCAGATCCCGCCGCATCGCCCTCATCAGCACCAAACCTGTCTCCCGCACCAAATCGTTCTCCCCCAAATGGAGGACCAACACGTCGGGGCACCGCCCCCGCACACTAAACCATTCAGGGTGGCAACCAACTCTTTCCATCTCATCCCCCCCCTCCCTGACCAAAACACCTTGAACAAATCAGGATTGAACCCCAAACCATCCCCAAAATAGCTGTCTTGCGCTTGCAGCTTCGCCCTCTTCACAAACGAGTGACCCACAATCCAGATCAACATCTCTCGGGACGAGGGCCCCGCCACCGAACCTGGAATGAGAAACATATGTCAATCAACACTGTCCCCCCATGCCAAAACGCGCGCATGCGCCGGGTCAGCTCCGCGCATGTAGCGTTGATAACAATCTGACGTCCACCTACCCAAGCGCATGATGGCCCCCCTCCCCTGTCCCTGACGGTGCGCCTCGGATGCCGCCCCAATTCGAAAAGAATGCGTGCCAAATTTTCGCCCATCCACTCCCAATCTCGCCAATGCCTTCCGCAACACTCCCAACAGCTGACGCCCCGTCGCCCCCTTCCCATTCGCGTGCCGAAACACCAGACCATTCGCATCCCCCACCGCCATCCATCTCCTGCCCCAAAGCACCGGGCACTCACCGCCCTCCCCCCTTTTCTCCATGGTCACCCAGGCCCCCACACTCCTCTGGTCCGTTTTGGACTTTCGTAACCACAATCGCACTTCCGACTGCGACACTCGGACCTCAGCCCAATCCACGCCCCGCTCAGCCTTGGAGCCCAAAAGCTCCGACACCCGAAAGGCCCCCGCAAACATCCACACCATTAGTGTCCCAAACAAGCATGCCTCCCTGTCATCCTTGCACACACGCGGCAGCATCAGCACCACTCTGCCTAACATTTCCACTGCCGCCGCACTTCCCCCCCCCGGCCCGCATTCCCGCGCCCAACCTTCCAACATCCTGGACCCCAATTCACCTGCGGACGGGGCGTATCCCCACAGTAGCTTACCCATGAAACCGATCCCTGCCAGCTTACCCGCTATCGTCACTCTCGACAACCCCCTTCCAATCAGTTCCAGCAAATATTGCACCACCTCTTCCTGCCTGTCCCTGCCGGGCGGCCGCCACCGCGCCCCATTCGCTACAAAATCCCCCCAGGCTGCCACATACGCTGTTCTGGTTGACTCTGCCAAGGATCCTAGAACCAGCTGCAACATCCGGTGTTGCCTATGTCCCACATCTGCGCCGGCAGCGGAGTCGGGTCCCGTTCCGCGTCCTTGGCTAACCCACGGAATCTCCCCCACTGCGAACGAGATAGAGCGTCCGCAATGTCATTGTCAACTCCTGGGACATGTACCGCGCGAAAAGCAATATCATGCCGCAAACAGCCCAGCACAAACACCCGCAGCAGCTTCAGCACTTGCTCATCCCTGGCGGACTGGCGATTTACCACCTGCACCACTGCCATATTGTCCACATTGAACGTCACTCGCCGATGCGCCAGCACTTCTCCCCACAGCCAGATCGCCACAATCAAAGGGAAGAGCTCCAGAAACGCAATGCTCCTCCCGCCTCCCGACCACTCCGGGGGCCACCTCTCTGCGCACCACTTCCCGTTCCAGTAGAGCCCGAAACCTTCGCTACCCGCAGCGTCCGAGAAGATCTGCACATCCCACACCAAGTCCACGTCCCGCTGTAAGGGCACTCCGTTGAACTGGTGCAGGAAAAAACGCCACATCCGCAAATCCTCCCGCACCCCCGCCGACACGCGCACGCGATGATGTGGAGGCCTCCTCCCCGCCAAAGCCCGGCCGAGGCGCCTGCAAAACGTCCTACCGACCCGCACCACCCTGCACGCGAAGTTGAGGTGCCCCAGCAGCACTTGGACATCCAACACCGTCACCTTATTCCTGGCCACCATCATCTGCAGCATCCCCAGCATCTGTTGCTTCTTGTCCGCCGGCAGCCGTGCCTCCATCCTTTGTGAGTCTATCTCAATGCCCAAGAAGGACAGCGCCGTGCCTGGCCCCACTGTCTTCTCCGGTGCCAACGGCACCCCCAGGTCCACCATGATCTCCTGAAACCTGTCCAGAGCTACCTGGCAGTTCGTGGAGTCCGGCGCCCCGACCAAGAAAAAGTCATCCAGGTAGTGCGTGACTCCTTGGTGACCCGTGCATTCCGTAAAGAACCACTGCAGGAACGTGCTGAAACATTCAAAGAGCGCGCAGGACATCGAGCAGCCCATCGGTAACGCCTTGTCCACATACCAGCGGCCGTGAAACTGGATCCCCAGTAGGCCCCAGTCGTCTGGGTGAACAGGCAGTAGCCGGAAAGCCGACTTGATGTCACATTTTGCCATCACTGCGCCTCTACCCTCCTTCACCACCAAAGCCATTGCCGCCTCCACCGAGGAGTACACCACTGTGGCCTCGCTCTCGCTGATAAAATCATTAACAGACCCTCCGTCTGGCCACGACAAATGTTGTATGAGCCGGAACTGTCCTGCCTCTTTCTTGGGCACCACACCTATATGGGACACTATCAAGTCCGTCATTGGCCAGTCCTCAAAAGGCCCCGCCATGCGCCCCTCTTGGACTTCCTTGTCTAGTTTAGCCTGTATCACTTCCGGGTGCTCCCTCGCTGACCTCAAATTGTCCGCCGACCGACGCACCCGCGGACCCTCGTAACCCAGCCCCCGCGTCTGGGTAATTGCGTATGGCTGCCGTCAACTTATCCACTCTAACCGGCGTATGAGCCCTTCGGCCCAGGTCCCTTTCCACCCCAACCGCCCCCAGACTGCTGCCCGCCCCCGGGCCGTGTTGCTCCCGCCGCCGTGTGTGCGTCTCCATACTGCTGCCCGGAAGGGCCCCAGCATCGCGTCGCCGGGTGCCCATACCTCCCGCACGCTGAGCATTCGTGTCGAAAACGGCAGTGCTCCCTGGCACACGCCCCTCTATTAAAATCCCAGCAGGGCCCCGCGGTCCCGGGCTGGCTCTTGGCTCCCGCCCCCACCCCTCCACGGGTGGGGCGCCCTTGAAAGGGCTGATATATGATCGGGAGCCCGCTGGCGGTGAAGATAGTTTTGCCCGATCCCGCCAGACCCATCGTGTGCTGCCACAAATCGGAATCCAGTTCGCCCCACTGTGCCTCCGTGTCCCACGCCATTCTCGCCCTGAACTCCTCGTCGTACTGCGCCCACGCATACCCCCCCCCCAGTAATCTGAGCCTTCCTGATAACGTCCATGTACTTAAACAGGGACACCGACCTCTCTGGGAATTTCTCGCAATACACACTCGCGAAAATCAGAAATGCCGCCGTCCAGTTTTCGATTGTAAGCGGCACCCTCGGGCGCTTCTGTAGCTCGTACTCCTCCTCTTTTGACCCTTCCTTCGACCGCACCTCCCTATGTAAGAGCTTTAACATTTCCACATACTCTCCCTTCCATATCTTTTCTTTAGTAACTGCCATCAAATGCGCCCCTAGCGGCTTCGTGACCCCCATATACGGAAGTCGTTTAAACTTTAACTCTTTGCTGTCAGGTTTTTTCGCGCCCTCCCCTGCTGCTGGCGCGCCGCCCGCTGCTGCGCTGTCCGCTGCTGCGCTGTCCGCTGCCGCGCTGTCTGCTTTGCCCCCTACATCCGGTCTCTCCACCTTCCCCTCCGGCAACCCCGAAGTGTCCCCGCCCAAACCCCCCAGCGCAGCCACATCCGTCCCCACACCCCGGTCCGCCACATACCTCCCTTTGCATAATCTACCACCCGCCCCCACCTCCCCTTCTCCCCCCACCGCCACCGACACCATCCGCGGCGCCATCCCGCTTTTACCTGCAAGCAACGTATCCCCTCGTCGCTCCTCGACTCTCCTGTCCACCGATCTACCTCTCGACTGTGTCCGGGCCGCCGCAGCACCCAAGCCCCGTGACACCTGTAACAAAGAACCAACACCATTACCGGGCCCCCGTCCGCCCGGCCCCCCTCTCACTTCACCTTCCTCTGCACTATCCTCTCCTTCCACCAACTCCACACCCCCCCATCTATATTTCCGGCGCGCCACCGGCGGCGCCGACCTAAACCTGCCAGAGGCCCTCTCTTCGCCTCTGCCCTCGCACAAAGTAAAATAGTCCTCTTTGGCGTTGCTCCAGGTATGCTGCTGTTCCCCAAGCCGCTTGGGCCCTGTGGGTGCTGGGACCGGCGAGCCCGCCTGGGGCCTTCTTGAGCCAGTCGCGCCGCGATCCCGCGTGGTCTCCAGGCTCGCCGCCGGAGGCTCCGCCTTCCCTTCTCCTTGGCGTCGCTGGGCCGCCCCAAGCCTTGCCAAGTCTGGTTCCCCGCGCCGACTACCTCCCTGTAATAAAAAAGGTATTGCTGGTGTGCTGGTCCCCTGCCACTGCTCCGCCTCGTCTGCCCAGCGCCACTTCCCCCAGCTCTCCCCTGCCCCCCCCCTCCTCCTCGCCTTCGCTCCAACAGAGCCCCCCTACACCTGCCCCCGCGTCGCCCGCGGCTTCTTCCCCCGCCCGCTCCCCGCTGCCAACCCGCCCATAAACCACCTCTGCCTGCCTTGAAGGCCCTGCCTCCTCCACCACCGTCTCCCTCCTTTCCGCCGCCATGCGGGCCTCCCTGATCCCTTCCTCCCATGACGAAAACACATCTAGCCCCTCCCACTCCCTTTCGCTCTCCTCTGACTCCAAAAGAATCGGGGACCCCCCCCCTATGCCCTTGGTCACTCCCCAGTCCCCCCACAGCCGTCCCCACCTGGCCCCCCCCTTGCCTGCGGCCCCCGCCCCTCCCCCTTTCCCTCCTCTCTTAGCCTCGCTCCTACCCCTCTCCCCCGCCCCCAGCCGGGCCGGCGAGGGGCTCTCCAAACGCCTCCTCATGGCCTGGTCTTCCCCTAAGCATCGTCCCCGTCCTTGCCTTTCCCCCCTCCCCTCCCGCCCCGCCCCCGCTCCTTCGTCCTTGTCCCCTGCCCCCCCCTCGCGCCTCCCGCTCTCTACTGAGGGCCCGCTCCGCCTCACAGCCCCCCCGCCAACACCCGGGCGGCCGCGCGACTCCACGCGCGCCCGCTCGGCATCAATATCCCGCCGCCCGCCCGCTTCCCCGCCCCCTTCTGCCCCTTGGAAACGCGGCGAGGCGCCCCTGGCAACGCGCCTCGCACGCGACCCTCCATCATCCGGGGCCGCGCTCCTGACATCGGCGCGGCCCCGAAGACTCACCTGCAATTTTTGAGATTTCCTCGGTGGCGAGCAGGCCAGAACGGCCGCTGCCACCCCGAACGACGCCTGCCGCACCGGCCGCGCCTCCCGCGGCCCCACCAAGAGGTCCATCCGCCCTGCTTCACTCAGCAGGCGGATGGCCTCGAGTACACGAATATCCTCAGCTCCCGACATCCTAGCACCAACCTACAATAACCGACACAGCTAGCCGCTAAATCACCTCACACGACAAGCTACAGAACTACACACCCAGCCACCAGGTTACAATACCTAAAATGGTGGCTGGGCGGAAACGGAGACCCGATAAGAAGCCGTTAATTGGGCTTATTCAGTAGGATTTGGGCTGCCTTTGGGCTCTCCCAGGCAGCCCATCCGGCGGCAAAATGGCCGCGCCCATGAAACCCCTTCCCCCTCCCAAACCTGCCCGGGGGGCAGACCTCGAGGCTCGGCTGCCCCCCAAATCCCCCTCCCGAGCAGCACGCAGGAACGTCAGAATCCAGAAGACCACGCTCGAGACGACGCAACCGGTAGGGCACCTCCAGCTTGCTCCCACGCACCCTGGGGTCGCCAGACCTGGAATTAATCGTGCAAGAAAGACGGAAAGCCCTGAAGGCGGTGGCCGGCCTCCACCCTGCATCTCCAGCAACGGACATTAAGCGGGCTCCTCACATATTCACCTCGGAAGAGGAAGGCGACAGCGAAGCAATGCATTCCAGAGTGGACTCAGTAGCCTTCCCCGCGGTCACCCCGAGATCAGCTGATGACCTGATATGAATGGAGGTTCGTCACTGATAGAAAGTACCAGGGGAGGGAGATGTCTATTTGGCGCTGGTGCGTGCGATCCCCATACGCACACGTCCACGTATCACCATAGACTTGGTTGACCATTTCATCACTTAAGTCAGCCAACGAGCAACCATTTCCTTGCGCGCATAGCCCACAAGCGGAGGTACCTCGCAGGCACAGGCCGCCACCCCCATATTGTGTTGACGCTCTCGTACCGGTTGAGAGCTAGTTTGGAAGTATCCCCCTTGTCGATGGGTCCCCCGCATTGGGGCTGTGTTGTGCCCCACCCCAGTTTCTCCCCCCCACAGAGTGTATCCACACTGCACTGTGTCCTTATTAATGCGCCGAGAAGCAGCAACACTGACACCATGGCATCACGGACATGGGAGGGACAGCTTAGAACCCGGGGTCATCTCAAGGATCCTGATGCCCCCGTAGCCCTGCACATCATGCACGCACACAGATGGCACAAAATGGCACTGTCACCATCCTTACACTGAACGTGCGAGGGATGCACACTGCACGTAAACGGTACTCAGTCCATGCCTACATCAAGCGTCATCATGCGCACATCGTGCTCTTACAGGAAACACACCTAACAGCGGGGGAAGTGGCAAAGCTGTGTAGGCGTTGGAGGGGAATCATATGCGCTACCACATACTCGGCCTTTGCTCGAGTACTCCCACACTATTGACCCGGATGGTCGGTACGTTCCCTTGCAGGCGCGATTGGATGGCCAAGCAGTCTTATTGGGGAGCATATATGGGCCCAATGTTGATCATAGCAAATTTTGGGACGCACTCTCTTCCCCGCTGAGCGCATACACACAGGTCCCCTGGATCTTAGGGGGTGACTACAATTGTGTACAAAACATAACACTGGATAGATCCCATCCCCCCCTCTGACATCCCCTGTAGTGGCGCAGGCGAAGCGGTTTGCAATACGGGCGCACCACTGGGCTCTCCACGATGTCTGGCGCACTCGCAGCCCCACCGTTAGGCTTTACTCATTCCACTCAGTGCCCCATGACCTCAGAGTGCGTTTGGATAGCTTTCTGTGCTCTCCCGCTATCTAACCTCTCATTATTGATGCGGACTACCTTGGTAGGACCTTATCAGACCACGACGCACACACACTCACAATGTGATGGCCCGCTGCACCCCCAGTCCCTACATGGCGTCACCCTAGAGAATGTCTTGACGACCCGGTTTTCCAACAAACACAGGCAGACCACATCAGCCAATATTTCCAGGAGAACACTGGTACTGCATCCACGCGCGCGGCGGAATGGGACGCCTTTAAAGTTGGTATTCAGGGCACATGTATCCGACAAATCGTAGGAGTTCGTCAAGTTCTGAGTGAGACATAAAAAGAACAGAGCAGGCCTTGGCCTCTCTTACAAAGGAGACTAACCCCGATAGAGACGCAACAGCCTGAATTGCCGCCGCAAAAACGGCATATAAAGAGGCTTTAGCAAGCTTGCGTAGGTACAATTTTGCGGCGTACGCGGCCTGTGTTCACAGGGAGGGCGACAGGGCAGGAAAGCTACTGGCGTGGATGGCCAAGCAAGACTCTACTCTTCCTCCAAACAGGGCCGTGCACAATGCTCGAGGTATCTTGTTATACTCCCAGGACTCTATACTGACTGCCTTTCAGGAGCATTACACATCACTATATGCCTACCGGGCTCCGATACTTTCCCACTTCCTGGCTCATCATCAGCTACCCCAGATTGATCGTGCCACTCGTTGAGATCTTGATGACCCTTTCAGAGCGACGGAGATCAGACATGCTATGAAGTCATTGGCTACCCACAAGGCCCCGGAATTGGACGGCCTCTCGTTGGAATTTTACCGCACCTTTGCATCCCAGTTAGTCCCTGTTATGGCTGTCTTTTTGCTAGCTCTTTGGAGAAGGAGAATGATGGAGAGTGACTCCAGCCTATCACCCCCATAGCATAGGGATTAGGCCGATAGACAGGGACCCTGTCTTACATATATAAGGGCATTTTCGTACCATTTTTCTTAGAGTAAGACTTATGAATTTAAGTTAGGGGATAGATATATAAATAGTAGTCATGATTTGCTCATTTGCTAACATGCTGAGCTGTTTTTCATGGAGCTATGCATATTATGGGCTCCGTAGGCCTTAAACGAGACAGACTCCATTTTGCTTTCTGCCCGGTAGCTCGAGAAGGCCTTCTAGGTCAAGTGTAATGTTTTGGTTTCAAGCTGTTGTTCGCTTGGAGAGAACCGGTTCAGGCTGACCCTTATCGAAGGAATGTATTTTTCTCCACTCCGAAGACACAACTTCAGGCCGGCCGGCTGGGAAAGTGTCCTTGGTACGGGGAGGTACAAGAATTTGGTGGGCAGCAGGTTACTGGCCGTGAATTTCCATGACGGAACGGGCTTTGATATTAGTGAAGGTGTTAGTCAGTTTGAGAGTTAGTCCGTAGGCGGCATCTAGCCGTTAGCATCTCTGCTATTATTCATTCTCATGGTGGACAAGTCGCCATCTTTGAAGTCCGAGAAAGATTTAAGACCGAAACTCTCTGAGATAGACTGAACGAGAAGTAGCGCGGAGCGCACTGATACAGAGAGAGAGAGAGACGGTAGCTAATAATCAGCAAGGTTCCGGTGTCCTGAGGGGAAGCAGACGAGGTTGAGCCCAGCGGTGCAGACGTGTACTTGTGACAGCTGAGGGTGACTGACTGCAAGGCGAGCCAGGACACAGAGACGAGAAGGGAACCTAGATGACTGCCGAGTCCAAACTTCATATTAACCAGGTGATGTCCGTCCATTGCTCATAGGTTGTGCACTCTAATCTTTACCTTTTTCTTGCAAATGTTATGCTGCATAGTAATGTGATTTATGTCTATTGTTAATAAATATCCTAATTCATATAGAATTATTGTGTACCTGGTGTTCATGTTCAATCTAGGTAAACCGCACTTCTAGTTGAGAGCTGTTTAAGTGAACGGATGAGAAATCCCGATCAGGTAAATGGTGATCGAATAAAGAGGGAGTGAGTGGACCTTTGATGCCAAGAGCAGGGAGTACACTACACCATCTGGAACCATATTCAAAGTTATTATTTTAGTTTTGTCATGAGTAGATTGCTGAGATATCATCCCAATAATGGTTCATAGGAATGTGGTCGTCGTTGATATGCGGCGTTAATGAGAACACTGGGTGGGAGACCAGTGCCGATACCCACTGGATTGTGGCTTGAATAAGTGAGAACGCCAGGGAGGATACTGGCGCTTAGTTTCGCAGGATTGCGAACAGTTTGGAAAAGGGAGCATTGGGTTCTGCAGGCCCATGTGTAGACACACCGGATTGTGTGTCAGATCTGCCCTAGGGTAGAACGGCCTGGGTCGGGGTGACCGCGAGACCAACTGATGTGAATAAGATATTGTAGAAAATCCGTATATGTATATTGTCATTCCCCATCCTTAGGTGTGACCTGTATATTTATCTGTATATCTACTCATTGTGAATACGATCTAAGGAGGGAAGGTGAGTACGTTTTGGCTGGGTCACAGGGGCCCCTGGGGGCTGATCCCATCTAAACAGAAAATCCGGCCATTACATCTGGCGTCACGAACTGTTTACGAAGCCTGTGTGCATTGTGTTGTTTTAATATCGTTGGTTTGCGCTCGGCTTGTACGTATAAAATTTGTTTATAATTGTGTATATAATTTGTTTGTGTCATTATGTTTGCGAAAAAATCATCGTCGGTTTTCAAATTACCGATCCAGATTCCCGGCTGGGAGTCTACGCCTTACGAGGCTTTAGCCCGTGAGTGGGCTGATTCTACTGGTTTAAGTGAAAATTGGTCTTCATGCTTGGAGCAGGCGGAGCCTGCTGATGTGGTTTCGTGCCTACAGAAAGCGCCAGTAGTGAAGGGTGATGAGCTTCCTATTTTAGGACGCAGAGGGTGGATTGTTCTTAATGCATACAGAATATTGCATGAGAGGTTTGTTCAACTACAGAAACAGTTTAAAGATTCGGAAGGACAGTGTGTCGAGTTGCAAAATGCGCACACTTTGTTGCGTTGTCAAAATAAATTGCTTGCCGATAAACTTGAAACATATCAGACCATTGCCGAAAGAGCTGCGGTCCGTATTGCACGATACAAATATAAACATCGTCGTGGACGTGTGTCTTCCCGCAAAGTGCGTATGGTTGTAGCAAAAGCTGGAATGGATTGGAACCCCGATGAGTGGGACGGTAATATCTGGGATTCTCATACTTCTGACTCCTCGGCAGAGGAGGGTGGTAAGCGCGAGTCTTCTCGCTCCGGACGTGATTGTAAATCTGCTTCATGTACTGATTCGACTCCCGATTGTGACCGTGCTCGTTCTTCCCGTGCGGATGACGTAGCTTGCCCTGATTGTGCTGTTAAATCTAAGATGCGGGCTTCCTCGGAAGCTCTTCCCGCAGTTTCTGCTCACCCGATTTTTCGACGAAAATTACAACAGGCCCCTGGTAATCCGGGTGGTATAGCTCTTGATTGTATTGAAGATTTTACTCAGCAGGAGGTCAGTGACATTCTGCAACGATTTCGACAACGGCCTGGTGAGGCCTTGCTTACCTGGATGGTGCGTCTTTATGAGCTTGGCGCTGCCGGTATTATGCTCGATGCTGTTGACTGCTTGCGATTTTGCTCTTTGAGTTCTGATTCTACGATTCAGGATCATTTTCGGAATTACGCTGGTGCTGGTCAAATTTCTTTGCTCCAGCTTGCGTCTGACGGCTGTAATCATAAATATCCAACTGAATCTGATTGGCCTGTTGATGAAAAACCTTGGTACACTCTGCGCGATGCGTCGCAACGTTTGAAAGAGGAAGTCATGAAAACGTGTATCTTCCTTAGTACTGCTGACAAGTTATTGGATGGTCTTTTGACATCTTCTGTGCGTAATCGCATAATCCGTGCTTCTCCTGTTGCTTACAAGCAGGTTATGATGACATTATTGATTAACCAAACTGGCAACCCTTTGTCTGTTGTGCTTGAGTCTGTTCGTCAGCTTGGTGAGCTGGGTGAATGGTTTAAACCTGAAAGACAATCTCGACCTGAAGGTCGTACTGGTGGTGACTATAAGTTCTCTAGACGTGACATGTTTCTTGCTCTCATTGCTGATGGTGTCAAAAGGGAAGAAATTGATGGCGAGCCTAATAATCGCTTATGGGACATGTTTCGTAAGCGTGGTTTGGATCGAAAGGAGGGTGCCCGTCGTGTGCGAAAGAATGAGTATGATCGTGGTTCGGATGACAGTGGTGATGAGAGAAGACGTGTGAATTCTGATCGCCGTGATGATCGGCGCCATGAACGTGATGGATCCCCCCATCGTAATGATGGGAGGGGGAGAGAGGATGATCGTGAGAGGGGAAGAGATGATCGTGGTTCTACCAGACGACGAGATGCAAGGAGTTATTCCCCTGACGTAAGAAAGAGGGAGGATCGTAACAGGCTCTCTGACCGTAACTCACAACTTTTTGAACCTGACACTAATCCGTTTCGTACTGGAGACGGATATGAACAAGAAATTCTAATACCCAAGAAAACTGAGAACATTTACCCTGATTTGTCTTGGTTGACAGAACGCAGGAAAAATGACTAGGAAATAGGTCAAGCTCCGGTACGCAAGTGGGCCCACAGAGATTACAGACCTTATGTAGATATTGAGATTTTTTGGAAACATCGTAATATCCAAAGGGCCCGAGCGTTGGTTGATACTGGGGCGGAGGCCACTTTAATTCATGGTAAGTCGAAAAAATTTAATGGACAGTCTTTCACAATTACCGGTCTGGGTGGTAAAGAGACACCCGCAGTTCAAACTGCACTTGAAATTAAAATTGGTAGAATTCCTCGTAGAGAATACTCTGTGTTGGTTGTGCCACTTTTGGAATACATTATTGGAATTGACATTTTGAAAGGTATGACTTTGCATTTGGATGATGGGTACTATCAATTTGGTACACGGCAGTACATTTCGACCAGACCCGTACGGGTTGGCCGTTTACGCATGCCACCTATTACAATACCTTTAGCAACGAAAGTGATTTCTCAAAAGCAATATCGCATCCCTGGTGGTCATGAAGAAATTACCGCTACGATTCAGGATTTGGTTGACGCAGGAGTCATTACTCCGGTCACATCTGCTTGGAATAATCCCGTTTGGCCCGTGCGCAAAAGTGACAACTCTTGGCGCATGACTGTTGATTATCGAGAATTGAATAAACATACACCTAAATTGACTGTTGCGGTGCCTGACATTGTCACACTGATTCAGAGAATTCAAAAGCATCCGGGTACGTGGTATGCTTCCATTGATATTGCTAATGCATTCTTTTCAATTCCGATTGCCCCCGAATGTCAGGAACAATTCAGTTTTACATGGAATGGACGTCAAATGACGTTCCGGAGTCTTCCTCAAGGCTATGTACATAGTCCTACGATTTGTCACCGGCTGGTGGCGGAACATTTGTCCGAAGTACCCACGAATCCACAAGTTCAGATTTGTCATTATATTGACGACATTTTGATTCAAGGTGAAACCCAAGACCAGGTACAGTCCCATTTAGATCAAATCATTGACTGTTTGCGAGCGAAAGGTTGGGAAATTAATCCTGATAAATTACAAACTCCATCCCAAGCTGTAAAATTTTTAGGAATTAATTGGCATGAGGGTCACAGAGAGGTGATTCCTCAGGTTAAACGAAAAATTCTTGATTTTGCTGTTCCCAGGAACAGGAAAGAAGCGCAATGCTTTATTGGATTGTTTGGATTTTGGCGTCAGCATATTCCCCATTTGAGTCAAATCTTGGCTCCACTGTATCGAGTTACTCGTAAAAAGAATGCGTTTGAATGGGGTGAACCTCAACAGACTGCTTTTAATTTGGCTAAAGAAGCTATTCAGTATGCTTTGGATTTGTGGCCCGTGAGTGAAGGCGATGTGGATTTGAATGTGTCCGTGGAAGGCTTGTATGCCAATTGGAGTTTGTGGCAAAAGCAGGGCAGACAAAAAGTGCCATTAGGTTTTTGGACCAAAAAATTACCAGAGGCTGGTGAGCATTACTCACCTTTTGAAAAACAGTTGCTTGCTTGTTATTGGGCTCTGGTGGATACCGAGCAGTTGACCCTAGGCCAGGCTGTGATTTTGAGGCCTGAAATTCCCATTATGCAGTGGGTTTTGAGTTCACCTAAGTCCCATCGAATTGGACATGCTCAGGAGGCTAGTGTAATTAAATGGAAATGGTACATTCAGGACAGGGCACGTGTGGGTCCGAAAGGTGTGGCGGTTTTACATGAGCGAGTGGCGCAGGCGCCCTCCAATGAGGCTGAAAGTGAGTGTTCGGTTCCCGTAGTGCAGGAGTCTCCCGTGAAGTGGGGTAAATCATTTGATGATCTGTCCGCGGAGGATAGAAAACATGTGTGGTTTACGGATGGTTCTGCAAAGTTCATTGGTGACAAAAGACATTGGAAAGCTGTTTCTTACAATCCGATTACACAAAAATTGTTAAGCACAACTGGAGACGGTAAGAGTAGTCAATATGCTGAACTCTATGCGGTTTACCAGGTTTTGAAACAGGAGTTACCAGGTACATGTCATATTTTCACTGATTCCTGGTCCACTGCAAACGGACTAGCGGTGTGGTTACCAACATGGCATTCTCATAATTGGGAATTGCATTCCAAGGAGCTATGGGGTAAAGAATTATGGCAAGAGATTTGGGAATTGCTCCCGCAGAGTACTGTAACAATCTTTCACGTGGATGCTCATACTCCAATTGACTCCCTTGACAAATTTTTTCATAATATTGCAGATGAACAGTCTAAGATTTCTGAGGCAGTGGTTGACATGCAAGATTCTGATTTGGCGGGATTGGCGAAGTGGGCCCATCAGAAAGCAGGACATTTTGGAGAGAAAGCCACTAGCAGGTGGGCTGCCGATAGAGGAATTCATATTCCCTTTTCTTTAATTAAAGATGTCATTCTACATTGTCCCATTTGCCAGCATTCTAGGAAAAAAGAGGTGCCTCAGATTGTTCGAGGCCACTTACATCGAGGTAAATTGCCCGCCCAAATTTGGCAGATTGACTATATTGGTCCGCTCCCTATGAGCAGGAATTGTCAATATATTTGCACAGTGGTTGATACTTATAGTGGCCTTTTGGTCGCTTTCCCTTGCAAGAACGCTACCCAAGTGAACACAATTAAAACCCTGGAGCTCATTATTCTGTATTATGGTGTCCCATTCCAGATTCAATCAGACAATGCATCCCACTTTCGTGGAAGATTGGTGCAGGAATTCTGTACGGAAAACAATATTGACTGGGTGTTTCATATTCCATATTATCCACAAGCTTCAGGATTGATTGAGAGAATGAATGGCTTGTTGAAAGAACAGTTGCGCAAGTTGACTGATGATTGTTACAGCCAGTGGAGAGATGTTCTACTTCAAGCTTTGTTAATTTTAAATAATCGTCCTTTGTTACATGCTGAATCTCCTTTAATGCGTTTGTTTTCTCCACATGTTGATGCAAAACCAAATTCTATAGCGAACCCTGTTATGTATTGGGAAATTACCCCCGGTGCTTTGGCTCCATGTAGAGCGACCCCAGGTTCTGCAGGCCTCGACCTGCATGCATTAAATGATGCACAATTTCCAGGAAAGGATCGAATCATTGTTGAAACTGGCATTGGTGTTTCTATACCTGCCGGTAGTTTTGGATTAATTGCCCCTAGATCTGGCCTGGCCCTGAAAGGTGTACAAGTACTCGGAGGAGTGATTGACAGTGATTATCAGGGAGAGATTAAGGTTCTCCTGCTTAATAGCAGCGAGACGGATTTGTTCATTAAAAAGTCTGACCGTGTTGCTCAGTTACTGATTATGCCTGTCTTCAGTGGTGAGATCAAAAAAGGCTCTGCCCCAACGTTGCTAACTGTGCGAGGACAAAAAGGCTTCGGATCGTCTGATCTTCCTGGAGCTAAAATATGGGTGCAATCGCCTAAAAATCCTCCTGAACAGGCTGATATTATTGCGACCGGTCATGACAACACCGTTTTGGTGATGAAGCCAGGGAAAGATGGCTGGGAAGCTGTCCCAGCTGATAAATGTTACTTACGAGAATGATTAAGGCCTTTGTTTGTATTCTTTCAGATCATTCTTTGGATTGCTGCTGCAGGATGTGTCGGCGCTGGACTCCTTTTGGCTTGCTACGCCGGAAGAGGAGAGGATCCGCCGACGCCGGTTGATGGGATAATAAGAGCCCCGCGGTCTGCGTGGGAGAAGTCCTCCAATTTTTGGATCACAATCGCGAAGCGGGTGACGAACTCTCCGCATTTCTGCCTTACTCCAATGAAGAGCGTTACTGACATTTTAGCGACCTGTCTGGTAGCTGTCCCTGCATCCACTGAGACACTCCACCATATTTTTAATTTTTCCAATGCCCGACCTAATGTTATTCTGGGGGACTTTGCAGCACATGAATTTTGTCCCTCATGTACTCCTATTCCAGACCTTGATGTTTCTGTTAATTCCAGAATTACTACTTTTAATATTACCCCTGGAGATCTTTGTTTCATAATGACCTGCAACCCTAAAGCTATTACCGAGTGTCTGCGGCTGAAGCTCCAAGCCGCTACTACCTTTTCATTTCATCAACGTTTGTTATGTTTAAAGAGACTTCCGGATTCATGTCTTTCAGTTAAGAATAATATGACTTGTAAACGTTTAGTAGTAGCCACCAGTCACTATCGTCCAATGTTATTGCCAGCTGGATGGCTCTTTTCCTGTGGGAATTCATCTTGGTCCTATATTCCAGCGAATATTTCTGGTGGTCCATGTGCCATCACTAGATTAAGTTTGCTAATGTTTTCCTCACATCCTACTCCACATTCCCGTATTGTACGTGATTCAATGTCATTACATGAAGATTGTGACTCCTCTGTTCATCTCTATTCTAGATCAGAGTACCTTGGTTTAGCTTTTTCTATTATTGGAGTGCCTGCATTGGCCGTTTATAATGCCAAAACAATCGGCAAAATGGCCTGCTGGATGGTCAAATCGATTAATCAAACATCTACTGTTTTATCAGATTTATTATTAGATTCCCAAGGTGAACGTAGAGCTATTTTGCAAAACCGTGCAGCTATCGATTACTTATTGTTGAAACATGGGCATACGTGCTCCGATTTTGAAGGTCTATGCTGTTTTAATTTGTCTGACCATTCTAAAGCTATCCAATCCCATATTAACAAACTCCACGACTTGACTGCAGAAATTAGAGAACATATAGATCAGGGTTTCTTTGACTGGCTTTTTAATTGGCTCCCGGACATGCATTTCATGCGACAAATTTTAGGGGGGGTTATTCTTACTATTTGTGTTCTGATAGCTATTTGCTGCTTTATTCAGTGTATCCCTTCCCTGCTACAATTTTTTAGACTTAGTAAGGGTCGTAGATCAGTTAATTTTGTTTCATATTATTCGTCTACTGACGTTAGCTCCATTTAGTTTGTGGTTAATAGACTGGAGTCAAGGGGTGTAATGTTATGGCTGTCTTTTTGCTAGCTCTTTGGAGAAGGAGAATGATGGAGAGTGACTCCAGCCTATCACCCCCATAGCATAGGGATTAGGCCGATAGACAGGGACCCTGTCTTACATATATAAGGGCATTTTCGTACCATTTTTCTTAGAGTAAGACTTATGAATTTAAGTTAGGGGATAGATATATAAATAGTAGTCATGATTTGCTCATTTGCTAACATGCTGAGCTGTTTTTCATGGAGCTATGCATATTATGGGCTCCGTAGGCCTTAAACGAGACAGACTCCATTTTGCTTTCTGCCCGGTAGCTCGAGAAGGCCTTCTAGGTCAAGTGTAATGTTTTGGTTTCAAGCTGTTGTTCGCTTGGAGAGAACCGGTTCAGGCTGACCCTTATCGAAGGAATGTATTTTTCTCCACTCCGAAGACACAACTTCAGGCCGGCCGGCTGGGAAAGTGTCCTTGGTACGGGGAGGTACAAGAATTTGGTGGGCGGCAGGTTACTGGCCGTGAATTTCCATGACGGAACGGGCTTTGATATTAGTGAAGGTGTTAGTCAGTTTGAGAGTTAGTCCGTAGGCGGCATCTAGCCGTTAGCATCTCTGCTATTATTCATTCTCATGGTGGACAAGTCGCCATCTTTGAAGTCCGAGAAAGATTTAAGACCGAAACTCTCTGAGATAGACTGAACGAGAAGTAGCGCGGAGCGCACTGATACAGAGAGAGAGAGAGACGGTAGCTAATAATCAGCAAGGTTCCGGTGTCCTGAGGGGAAGCAGACGAGGTTGAGCCCAGCGGTGCAGACGTGTACTTGTCACGGCTGAGGGTGACTGACTGCAAGGCGAGCCAGGACACAGAGACGAGAAGGGAACCTAGATGACTGCAGAGTCCAAACTTCATATTAACCAGGTGATGTCCGTCCATTGCTCATAGGTTGTGCACTCTAATCTTTACCTTTTTCTTGCAAATGTTATGCTGCATAGTAATGTGATTTATGTCTATTGTTAATAAATATCCTAATTCATATAGAATTATTGTGTACCTGGTGTTCATGTTCAATCTAGGTAAACCGCACTTCTAGTTGAGAGCTGTTTAAGTGAACGGATGAGAAATCCCGATCAGGTAAATGGTGATCGAATAAAGAGGGAGTGAGTGGACCTTTGATGCCAAGAGCAGGGAGTACACTACACCATCTGGAACCATATTCAAAGTTATTATTTTAGTTTTGTCCCGAGTAGATTGCTGAGATATCATCCCAATAATGGTTCATAGGAATGTGGTCGTCATTGATATGCGGCGTTAATGAGAACACTGGGTGGGAGACCAGTGCCGATACCCACTGGATTGTGGCTTGAATAAGTGAGAACGCCAGGGAGGATACTGGCGCTTAGTTTCGCAGGATTGCGAACAGTTTGGAAAAGGGAGCATTGGGTTCTGCAGGCCCATGTGTAGACACACCGGATTGTGTGTCAGATCTGCCCTAGGGTAGAACGGTCTGGGTCGGGGTGACCGCGAGACCAACTGATGTGAATAAGATATTGTAGAAAATCCGTATATGTATATTGTCATTCCCCATCCTTAGGTGTGACCTGTATATTTATCTGTATATCTACTCATTGTGAATACGATCTAAGGAGGGAAGGTGAGTACGTTTTGGCTGGGTCACAGGGGCCCCTGGGGGCTGATCCCATCTAAACAGAAAATCCGGCCATTACAGTCCCCCAGCTGGAGAGGCAATTCCAAGCAGCCTTGGATGGAGGCGCTCTGCCCCAGTCCATGTGTGAATCGGTCATAGTGTCTCTCCTTAAACCGGATAGGGATACCCATCAGTTGAGCTCTTACCGGCCTATAGACCTTTTACCCGCGGACTATAAAATCTATGGGAAGGTTCTGGCGGATAGGTACGCCCCCATCCTTCCGCAGCTGATCCATCCAGATCAGAATGGATTTGTGCCGGGCAGGAATATTTCCTCCAATATCCGGCGGCTGTTCCACGTGCAGGACCAGATCCGGGATCATTTTCCCTGTGCATCATGTCTGGTCCTGGATCTGGAAAAAGCCTTCGATTTCTATCATGGGTATATTTATTTCGGGTCTTGCAGCATGTGATGATAGGTTTTCGCCTTCAGGCATACACTAGGCTTGTATACACCGCGCCCACATCCAGAGTTAGGATAGGCCCCATTATCTCCCCCTCCTTTTCAGTCCGCCGTGGCACCCGTCAGGGCTGTCCATTATGCCCCCTCCTTTTTGCCATGGCAATGGAGCCTTTAGCAGCCTGTCTTCGGGCCGAGGGGAGGAGTGGGGAATTCCTATTGCCAATTCCGTACATGCAGTGTCATTATATGCTGACGATGTCCTCATATATGTTCGAGATATTGCAGCGGACCTCACCTCTATAACGCATATCTTGCAGGACTTTAAGGACTACGCGTTAACTGGGCCAAGTCCACAGTTTATCCCCTGGTACAGGCAATGCCTCAGTGCCAGCTGTGGCTGGGTATGGTTAACATTTCATGGAGTCCTCAAACAGTACGGTACGTGGGAATCCGTCTGTATCACATGCCGCAGGACATCTACGAGGGCAACTATCGAAGGCTGATGGCGGGCAATAGATTGTCCATACACTTCTGGAAAGGTCTTTCGCTCACAGTTGCAGGTAAGATAGCGGTTGCTAAAATGATCTTAGTCCCACGACTCCTATACCTCTTTTCTAACCTCCCGGTCGTTCCCCCTCGTTTGTTCTTCAGCGAGCTGGACACCTTACTGCGGACCCTTATCTGGGGCACTGGCCGCAGGCGCATCGCCTGGCAAAGTTACAGTTGCCTTTTGGCCAAGGAGGGCTGTTTGCGCCATCCTTTGAGGCTTACTTTCTGGCTGCCCAGTTACAATGGGTGTCTCGCTGGACGGCGGGTCAAGCGCAACAAGAGTTGACCACGGCAGCTGGACAAGTGCAGACTCCTGCTCTCCACCACATGCTACTATCGGGAGCTGCACCCCGACAAAGCCACTTCAATTGATGACAGCGCGCGCCTGTCTTGCACGCATCTACAGAATGAATCCAGCGGTGCCCCCGTATTCCCGCCTCCTGCCGTTGGTAGGGCTACCTAAAGGTCACGGGCACTACACGGAGAACATGCTGCGCATATGGACGGAGCACGCCCTGACAGAGGTCGGGGCCCTCTATTTTGACGGACAACTGCAGACGTTTGAGGCGATCGTGACAGACTTTGAGCTTCCATGGGGGCAATTCTTGCTACATAGGCAACTGGTAAATGACTGTTGCAAACATTTGCACACGCTAGAGGACGAGCCCCCGACACATCCGGTCCTTCAAGCGATCCTACAGATGGGCCCGGGGAGGCAGCTAATTACTTGGATATATAAAGCTATACGTACCCTTCAGCAACCCTCACTTGCAACCCTCAGGGAACAATGGGAAGATGACTTTCACAGACCTTTACATGATAGGGAATGGGTCAAAGCACTAGCGTACACCAGGAAAGTCTCCCGCAACTACAGCTTCAAAAACATACAATTACATATCCTTCATCGGGCATATCTCACTCCTGCAAAGCTTCAGAAGTACTTCCCTCATGGCGCCTTTGTATGCCCAAGATGTCGGGAGCCCGCAGCCTCCTTCTTTCACATGCTGTGGGACTGTCCGTCCCTTCATAGCTACTGGTGCACCGTCCATGGTACTCTTGGAACGGTCACGGGCCTCCAGGATCTTAAAACTTGGGAAGCTAGTGCCCTTGGTATCGGTAGGCGGCGCAAGCACATGAAAGTCGAGATGCGCTTTGTCTCCCTAGTACTCCTTCTGGCCAAGCCATGTATTACAATGCACTGGAAGGCACCTGCGGCGTGGGTGGGTGCAGTCAAGAAATGGGGTGCAGCGGAGAAAAGCATACTACGCGAGGAGGAAGCCAGAGGAATTTGCAAACATCCAATTTCCATGCCCTGGGCCATGCTACTTCACTCCTGTACGCATGAAATGGAGGCAGCAGCGGACACCGTGGGAGGTGGTTCCCCCTGGCCCTCTTCAGCCCCGGGAGGTGTCCGGGGGGGAACGCAACGGGCTCAAACACCTGATGGACCTGTCCAAATGGAAGTCATCGAATCACCGCCACATTCCCACGTAGATGGCTCCTAGTGCTGCCCCCTCCCCCTCTCCCAGCCCGACTCAGCGCAAGTCCATCAAGATATCCCGCAATAGTGCATCTCTGAGGCGTTCCCACATGTAAATCCAGCATATGACGCAGTGCATCCCAGTTTATGTGTTTTATTACCCCAAGTTTATTTACAGTTTATATAAGGCAGAAGTTCCGAATCCTCACAAGCTCGCGTATGGGGAGGCACTACATCACACGCCCCTAACGTGGCCTGGAAAGTAACATCTGGGCGAGTACCCTGCATACGGACATAGACTCATGAGGGACATTGTCACTTACTGAACTGAATGATACTGGTATAATCGTCTTCAACCCCTATGCTGGGCGGTTGTGGTAAACGGTCCCCATGTGGGATCAATTTGTTTGTCGAAATCATCGACCATGAAAGATATGCTGTATGTTATAAAGGAAAAATGGCAATAAGAATGTTTTACCAAAAAAATAGCAGCCCTTAATCTTTCGCCAGATGTTCATCCAGTTCTCTCTACTGGAAAGGTTTCCTATCTAGTGTTTGATTAGACATCCTGATATCTGTGTGAATCATTAATGATGTTGTGACCAGAGAGCTGGGCACTAGGACCCACGGGTCGCGGACTCTGGGGAAAGACACCGGACATAATTCCGGTCAAGGGGGAAAAGGGCAGACCACTGGGAGCGGGGCAGGGGAAGGACGTATACTCAGGAGGCTGTGACGAGATAAGTAATAAAAGGTACCTGATAGAAGATACCGAGTGTCCAGTGATCATTGGGGACCCTCTGGGATATCACAACTGGCGACGAAGGTGTTGCAGAAGCTACACGTGTCGGATCGCCCACATCGTGATCAGAGCAGGAGCCTACCCTGGATTGTGTCCATCAAGCCGAAAGTGAAGCTGTTTGGGAACCGTGAAGAAGAGCAGCGACGCGGGAGCCCACCCCGACCGCTATAATAACAAGATCGCCTGTACCCGGTAAGCGCTGTATGAAAAAGCGCGAAAGAAAAGAAATTGGTGCGAGCTCTCGCGAGAGTCTCAGCGGCCATTTTTAAGTCAGACAATATAGACGAATCAGCGCGCAAGAAAGACGGGCGGCCATGTTAAGGTCAGGCAAAAGCCCGATTGGTCGCGAAGTATCGCGAGAGTCTCTGCGGCCATTTTGAGATCAGGCGAAGGAGCCAATAGGAAGACAGAAAACGCCAGCGGCCATTTTGAAGTCAGGCAAAAGCGAAAAAGCTTGCAAAAGGGCCAGAAAGAGCCCAGAAAAAAAAAAGTGGCGAAGAAAACCAACAACAAAACAAAGAGTTCTAGAGAACAGAAAGAGGACAAAAAGGCCAGAAAGAGCCCCAAAAAGAAACAAGTGCCTTAAAGAACATCCAGAAGATGTAACAAAGAGAAAGACATAAAACACAAACATGGCAGAACCAAGACCAAGCGCCCAATATCGCGGAACACTACTGTTCGATTTATCAGAACCACAAGTAGGAATAAGATGGGAGCGATGGATCACAAGGTTTGAAAGGTACATGGAGGCTACTGACGTAGTAGAAGCCAAGAAACTGGGCCTGTTTCTAAACCTAGTGGGTGATGAAGTGGATGAATTACTAGTAACACTAACAGCAAGTGAGACGTCAAGCTACGAAAAGCTCATCAAGTGCCTGACAGACAAATTTGACCCTCAACGAAACATCGATTTCGAAAGATACACCTTCACCATAGCTTTCCAACATACAGATGAGTCGCTGGATGACTTTGCAACGCGACTAAGGAAGTTAGTGACGCACTGCGAGTTTGACAAATTTGATAAGGAACAAGCAATTCGCCTAAGAATCATCGAAGGGTGTCGTGACACCGAGTTCCGCACACGAATATTGAAGGAACCAACATCGCTAGAAAACATCCTGTCGCTAGCAAGAGCAGAAGCAAGAGCAAAACTACAATCAAAGCAAATGGAAAGGCGAATTGAACAGGCGCACCGCATGACAGATAACAGTTGCGCCGGCAACTGGAAGAAAGACAAAACGGACATACAACAAAAAAACAACAAGAGTCATAGTGTTACCGATGCGGCTTGGAATTTCCACATAAAGGTGCATGCCCAGCGTTTGGTCAAACTTGCAGAAAATGTAACAGGAGCAACCACTTTGCCAGTGTGTGCCAAGCAATACATTTTATAAATGAGAGAGGAAGACCAGGAAGCTCGCGGATGGCGACAAGCAGACATGTCAGGCACATCGAAACAGCAAACAGGAGTTCATCAGTAGAAACAGGAGACCAGGAAGAAAGTGGAACGACTATACCTCATGTCCACAGATGAAGGCACAATGGAGGAAAGCATTTGTCTGGTGGATAAGAAAGCAATTAAAAAGACAGAATCTGTAACAATAGATGTCGAACCAGACAAGGCACGGTTCGTGTTTGACAGCGGCGCCACATACAACATCATGTGTGCGTCAGAATATGAAAAGATGGAAATAAAACCGGCGCTACAACCATCAAGAGTTCAAGTGTTCACGTGGGGTTCAAGGAAACCAGTAACGAACCTAGGGAAGTTCACAGAAAACATAACATACAAAAACCAAAACACTAAGAGAAGAAATTCACATGCTGAGAGGGGACATTCCAGCACCATGCCTACTGAGTAATGTCAAAACACAAGTGATGGGCCTGATCAAGATGACATATAACATGTCCGAAAAGGGAAGCATCCTGAAAGAATATCCAAAGCTACTGAAAGGACTAGGGAAGCTAAAAGGGCGACAAATTACGCTACATATCGACTAAACAAAGAAACCAGTAGCTCAGCATCACCGGCGAGTACCAATACACCTGCAACCACAGGTAGAGGAAGAAATAGAAGCACTACTGAAACAGGACATCATAGAGCCGGCAGAAGGGCCAACACCCTGGGTGTCGCCAATAGTGGCAGTACCAAAGAAAAACACATCAAAGATTAGGATCTGTGTTGACATGAGAATACCAAACATGGCAATAGAAAGAGAAAGGCACCCTGGACCGCACCTGGACGACATGATCAGCTGCCTGACAGGAATGAGACGATACTCGAAATTGGACTTATGCAAAGGATACCACCAGCTAGAGCTGGATCCGCAATCAAGATACATAACAACCTTCTCGACACACCTTGGTTTGTTCCGCTACAAACGTCTGAGCTTTGGGATATCGTCAGCAGCAGAAATATCTCAGGAAACCATCAGACAAGTGATAAGGCCAGTAAAAAACAGCCTAAACTACAGCGATGACATCCTAGTATTTGGCAATTTATAAGAAGAGCATGACAAGGCGTTGCGGGAAGTATGCTCCCAACTAGAACAGGCTGGCCTCACTAAATGAAGACAAGTGTGAACTAGGGCGAGATGAACTTGTTTTCTTTGGACATATTTTTTCAAAAAAAGGAATGAGGCCAGACCGCAGCAAGGAAGACACATTGGAAAAAGCGAAGCCACCAAGCGACGTAGCTGAAGTCCGGCCATTCCTTGGTCTTGCCAGTTACTGTGCAAGATATATCAAAGACTTTTCGACAGTAAGTGCAGCACTGCAGGAACTGACGAAACAAGGACAGGTTTTTGCATGGACAACAGAGTGCAGCAAAGCCTTTGAAGAAATAAGAGAAGCAGTGACTGCTGCGGATCATCTAGCATATTTTGATCCACTGTTGTGTACAGAGCTAACAGTAGACGCAAGCCCAGTGGGATTGTAAATGTAAATGTATTGGCATTTATATAGCGCACTACTTACCCGTAGGGTCCCAAGGCGCTTCGACCGCTGCGAAACCCTTCCTGGCTTCCCTGAGAGATGGTCCCTTAATGGGTATCTCCAGGGTGAGACCAGGCATCCCCGGCGGTCTGGTGGGGCCGTTAGTGAAGATGAGGCAAGCTAGTGCCCAGAGTTGCCGAGTGTGATCGCTGATCAGAGTGGGCACCGAGGCGAGAGAATTATCGAGTCCGCTGACCCTGGTCCAGAAACCTGCCGCGCCGGGAATCAAACCCTGGTCCCGGGCCGTCCTCTGCTCTCGGGTCTGCCGCCTCTAACCAGTGAGCCACACTACTTCACATTGGGGGCAATATTGGTACAACACAGACCAGGAAAAGACTCGCCAAGATGCGTAGTGGCCTATGGGAGTAAGAGCCTGTCAGACATCGAGAGAGCTTACTCTCAACCAGAGAAAGAAAGCCTGGCAGTCGTGTGGGCCTGTGAACATTATCACATGTTCATATATGGGAAACCTTTCACGATAGTAACGGATCACCAAGCTCTGGTAACAATCTATGGAAACCCAAACGCCAAGATACCGCCAATAATAGAGAGGTGGGGAATAAGGCGAATGGATTATAACTTCAAAATAATACACAAGCCTGGCAAAGAACACAACCCAACTGACTGTATGTCCAGACATCCATTGCCACACAAAGCAGAGGCCACAACAATGGCAGAGGAATACCTAAACTTCATCTTGAAGCACAACGCACCAGCCTCAATAACAATGTCAGAACTGGAACAAGAGACAAAATGAGACCACACCATGCAAGCCATCAAGAAGGAGACCAGACAACAAAGGTGGAGGCCCATAAACAACAACAGTATTGTGGAAGAAGGGGTGGCAAAGGATGAACTGCTAGCATTTAAGAAAATAAATGAAGAACTCTCAGAGACCGAATATTGCATCCTGATGAGAGGCACAAGGATAGTGATGCCCCGCACGCTGAGAAAGCAAACAATAGAACTGGCGCACGAGTCACACAGAGGAATAGTGGCTACTAAGAAGATGCTGAGAGAAAAAGTGTGGTTCCCGGGGCTAGACAGCATGGTTGAAGCGATTGTCACGCACTGCCACATCTGCCGGGTGATGGGACCACCACCAAAACCGGAGCCACTTCAAATGTCAGAACTACCGAAGGCGGTGTGGACCGAACTAGCGGCAGATTTCTATGGACCACTAGAGACAGGAAACTACCTACTAGTCATCATTGATGAATTCTCCCGGTTCACAATAGTGAGACAGGTAGCATCTACATCAGCAAATGCAACGCTACCAGTAATGGATGATGTGTTCGCTGCATGGGGCTCTCCGCAAACACTGAAGACTGACAATGGCCCACCATTTTCAGGAGAGGAATTCCGAAGATTTATGGAATACCTTGGAATCAGACACCGGAAAATAACGCCTCTGTGGCCACAAGCAAATGAAATGGCGGAACGCTTCATGGGGACCATCAAGAAGGCAGTTCAAAGAGCAAAATTTACACAAATATCAATAGGACAGGCATTATGCCAGATACTAAGAGACTACCGGAACAGCCCTCACAGTTCCACAGGCCGATGCCCGGCCGAATTAGTTCTAGGACGATCGAGCAGGACCAGGCTACCACAAATGGAAGCGATGATTGATGCAGACCGAAGTGACATAGCCATCAAAGATGGAGAAGCAAAGGCAAAAATGAAGGTCTACGCGGATCAAAGAAGACATGCTGCCAAACCAAAAATAAAGGAAACGTTCAGAATCAAAGCGGGTACTGCACCCAAATACCTTCTAGCTCTGGCTCACCCCTACACTCCCAAGCGTAATCTTCGCTCGCAATCTGCTGCCAACTTCTGTGTACCAAGATTTAAATTGGCAAGAATGGGAGGCAGATCTTTTTCCCATCTTGGACCATCCCTCTGGAACGCACTCCCTCCCTTCATTCGAAAGGAGGAAAACCATGTCAGGTTCAGAAAGCACGTCAAGACCTGGCTATTCGAACAATAACAAGAATAGCCAGAAATCTCTCCTGACTTCTTTATGCTGTGTCTCGGCGCCGGGAAACCCTTTTTGGGTAGCTGTAGCGCCTTACAAATTTAAAAAATAAATAAATAAATAAAAGAAGGTGACACAGTGGTAGTGCAGCAACGACAACAGAGGAAATCAGATAGCACATTCTCGAAAGACCCGCTGACCATGACAGAAGTAAAAGGACCAATGATAACTGCAGCGGCGGGTCGATAACACATCACAAGGAACAGTTTGCATTTCAGAGGATTGAAGACCGAAGAAGAAGAACCATTGGCAACAACCACTATGGCAGCGAAGGAAGAAGATAATGAACCAGAGAAAGAAGATGACAGAAGTCCGAGAAGAACATGCAAGAGACCAAGGAGAATGAATGAAGAGATATAGCGTGACCAGCTCTCTCTCTCTCTCTCTCTCTCTCTCTCTCTCTCTCTCTCTCTCTCTCTCTCTCTCTCTCTCTCTCTCTCTCTCTCTTCTCTCTCTCTCTCTCTCTCTATCTCTCTCTATCAGCACTCACTAGCAGTGACCTTGGATTACGTCATTGAAAACAAATGTTTGCAACAAAGGGGGAGATTTCGTGACCAGAGAGCTGGGCACTAGGACCCACGGGTCGCGGACTCTGTGGAAAGACACCGGACAAGTATCCGATCAAGGGGGAAAAGGGCAGAGTAGTGGGAGCGGGGCAGGGGAAGGACATATACTCAGGAGGCTGTGACGAGATAAGTAATAAAAGATACCTGATAGAAGATACCGAGTGTCCAGTGATCATTGGGGACCCTCTGGGATATCACAAGTCGCTTCTCAAGGAACATTGGGCACCCCCTCCGTTTCCCTTTACCAGCAATCCTTAATCTTGCAAGATTCATAGTAACAAAATTGAGCCAGTGAATCAAGACCTGAAGTGGTACCATCAGTGGTAGGCAGAACCAGTTCTCATAAGTGAACGTTAATGCTTGTAACATGATTGAGAAACTTAATTATAAATTCCCATGTCCTTTGTAACTGCAGACACCCCCTGCCCCCAAAATATATGGCAAATGGTCTGTGTTCATATCCCCACATGTGGGGTAGAAATGCAAGACTACCATCTCAATGGATTATATTCAGCCTTGTAGGGTAAAAAACTGTAAACTTGATGATTTTAGTCACCCAGGGGTAAATAAGTTGCAATGGGCTCTAGAGCGGCCCTCTTTTCTAAATTTCTAATTTATCGAGAATGGACTCACTTTCTCATCTTAAATTTTTTGTGTTTGTCCTCTGAATTATTACATGTACTCATTTTTTTAGTTTCTTAGCTGCTCCCTTACATGTTTCCGATGACCCTGTTGCATAGTCAAATTCTTTTTCATCATCATTCAGTATCCCAGCAGCTGTTATTCTGTTTTTCCTGCTTTTCTAGTATACTTAGGCAATTTCTCTTCCCATATATCTAAAAGTGAGGGTCCCTTTCTTGCTATATATAACTTTCGCAAACTATATATTACTTTCAGGTAAATTACAATTCAGTGAACTCTGTCACGTTTATAGAGAAACCTCCTGCCCCGTGGAATAAAAAATCACTTCTGCACAACATATCTCCATGTTTTCATGCAAAGGATCTCTTCCACATTCTGTCTACTACAGCGTATGGTGTCCCCAGGTCCCTCCGACCTCTGTATTTCAAGCCACAGTCTTCCGCATTCAACTCTTTTTTTTTTTTTTTTTTTTTGTGTCCTCATTAGCCGTATAACCGATCCAACTGTGCTCCTAGCCGCAATAACACTAGGCCCGACTTCCCCTGTATCACCAAGGAGCCTAGTACTAAGCTCCCGGTACCCAGACAGTCAGCCCCAATGTCGCCAGCAGAGCTTGGATGGAGAATCTCCCTTCGGGCCGGTTCGGCCAGTTGTCCATTAACTGTACGATACCTCCATTTGGACAGGGATATTTTAGGCCTAATCATCGGACCCGGGGAAAAAAAAACAAAAAAAAAAAGCCCAGGGTTGGCTAACTATCCCTTCTCCAATTGATCAAAAGGTCCCAAAATCTCAGAGATCGAGGGCTACATGATCTTGCTAGGTCGACCTTCGAAGCTGCATATAGTGAAGACAGCCACTCTACATGCGTTGGAGGATTAGTGTTGACCCAGTTTTTGCAGATTTCTCTTCTTGCTAGTAAGATAGCATAGAATAAAATCTCTCTCTCTAAACCTTTGATGTTATTATTCAGGCCGAAGATGATTAAAGGCCATGACCAGGGAATAGATAATCTGAGGATAGATTCAAGTGTTATCCTGACTTCTTGCCAAAACGTGGCAATGTTCGGGCACTCACAGAACATATGGAGATCTGAGGCTGCTGGAAAGAAGCATTTGCAGCAACACTTCCCTGGTTGGAATTTCGAAAGCCTTTTGGGAGAGTAATACGCTCTGTGCAGAGTGAAGAGGTGATTACGCCTCAGCCATGCTGGCTTAATGATTTTATAGAGGAGGGTAAAAGAATCCTCCCATATGTCCTCCAAATTTAGTTCACCCTCTGCACCCCAAAGTTTTTCCGGGAGGTTGAAGTCACGCTCTCCATCTTCTATAATGCACCAGTAGAAGAGTGCGACCTCTTTTCTTCCCGCAGGTCTCTCAACTAAGATGTTTTCTAGAGGGCTATGTTCTCCCATCATTGCTTTCTTCTTGGTTTGAATCCGAAGCCAGCTGCCTAGTTGTAAGTATACTATCCAAGCAAGTGGTGATGTTACCCTAATCTTAAAAATATCCCAACCCATAAGTAATCCTTTCGCCAGCAAATCGCCCCACTGTGTTATACCTGCAGCTAATAGCACTCTTTTAACTGCGTTGGCTTCTTGTGGTGATAGCCCAGGTAAGTCCCAGATCGGAGCATGTTTGGATAAGTATCCTATCCCGGCCTTGGATTTTATTTGAGACCATTCTTTTAAGGTGCCCCATAGTGTCTTTAGTCTGATTTTTTTAAAGAACTTCTGGTGGCCAAACTTAAAGAGAAAACCGTTCGTTGGAAGGTCCGAGCCCAATAACATTGCCTTATACATAAGCCCGTTTGCATTTTCCCAGGGGATCTTGAGTAGCATCCTGGAGTGGGACAAATGAAATGCCCAGGCATAATATTCCAAGTCTGGTAATGCAAGCCCCCCTTTTTCTCTTCTCCTTCTCAGTTTTTTCCAGGCCAGTCTGCTTGATTTATATCCCCAAATAAATGAATTGATATTTTGCTGACATTTTGCAAGCTGTTTGGTATCAAAGGTTAGCGGGATGGTGTTAAAAATGAAAGTAAACTTCGGGAGAATACTCATTTTTATCAGGCTGGTTCTCCCGTAGATGGTAAGCGGGAGAAAAGACCAAGCTTTCATCAGGGTTTGCGATTCTCGGGAGATCCGGGCTAAGTTGTTTTGAGCCAGATGTTCTAAATCTTTGGTTATTGTAACTCCCAAGTACCTCATTGAGGATTTTACCGGGAGTTGAAGATTGTGAATGTTCCAGACCATGATTTCCGTTTTCCCTGCATTAATCTCATATCCCGAAAATTTTCCAAAGTCCTCCGCTTTCTTTATAATTATAGGGAATGCCGATGCGGGATCAGTTGTATAGATGAGTATATCATCGGCATAGAGGCCGACCTTCTTTTCCCAGCCCGAGAAACTGAAATGTGTAATATTAATATCCTCCCTGATAGACTGAGCAAACGGTTCTACATATAAATTAAAAAGAAGGGGGATAAAGGACAGCCCTGCCTTGTTCCTCGGCTAATTTGAAAAGGGGATGTTCGCGTACCATTTATTAGTAGGGAGGCACTGGGGTTTTTATATAGTAAGCCGATGGCCCTACAAAATTTGGGACCAAGATGGAATTTTTTCATTACTAGATTTAAATATTCCCAGTTTACCCTATCAAACGCTTTGGTGGCGTCGAGGGTCATAATAGCCAGAGGTAGACCAAAAGTTGAGGCGATATCCGCGGCTCCCACCAAATCATAAGTTAAATCGGCCAATTGCCTGCCTCTGATAAACCCCTTTTGGTCAGGGTGGATAATCGATCCAATCTCGCTTCCCAATCTCGCTGCCAAAATTGACGTGAAAATCTTGTAATCATTATTGAGAAGCGAAATTGGGCGATATGATCCACACTCGGCTGGGTCCTTACCTGTTTTCAATATTAAGGCTATATTCGCTTCCCCCCAGGAGCTTGGTGGTGACTCCCCTCTAATCAGTATATCATTAAAAAGATTTGTAAGGACTGGAGTGAGATTAGAATTGAGTACCCTATATAATTCTCCTGGGAGACCGTCCGGTCCCGCGGCCTTACCCTGTGTAAGTTGTTTAATAGTGTTAGAAACTTCTAACTCCGTTATTTCTTTATCTATATTCTCAGTTGGACTCACTTTCTCATCTTAAATATTTTGTGTTTGTCCTCTGAATTATTACATGTACTAATTTTTTTAGTTTCTTAGCTGATCCCTTACATGTTTCCGATGACCCTGTTGCATAGTCAAATTCTTTTTCATCATCATTCAGTATCCCAGCAGCTGTTATTCTGTTTTTCCTGCTTTTCTAGTATACTTAGGCAATTTCTCTTCCCATATATCTAAAAGTGAGGGTCCCTTTCTTCCTATATATAACTTTCGCAAACTATATATTACTTTCAGGTAAATTACAATTCAGTGAACTCTGTCACGTTTATAGAGAAACCTCCTGCCCCGTGTAATAAAAAATCACTTCTGCACAACATATCTCCATGTTTTCATGCAAAGGATCTCTTCCACATTCTGTCTACTACAGCGTATGGTGTCCCCAGGTCCCTCCGACCTCTGTATTTCAAGCCACAGTCTTCCGCATTCAACTCTAATGTTTTATTATGAGTCTCTTCTTACATTAACCTACTCCAGTCATTCCACAAACTCTTTTTCACCTATGCACATGTTACAAGTTCTCATGAAATTCCCCGTCCTGTTGCACTTTTTACATTCTTTTCCTGTTACAGAATATTTCATGGTTGCGAAATAGGTGATAAAATCAATAACGCCACATTCATTCTATTCCACTCCCTCGGGTAAGTCTTCTGTTTTGTCCCATTTTAACATTCAAGACCCATGTTTCACTATAAATTTCTTCTTAATTAACCTCTCACAATCCCCACAGAATTTCTTGTCTACCACTAGCGGTATTGGTGTACAAATATCCAAATGGACTTTTACATTCTTGTCCTGCTGCAGAACATTTTTTCTTGTTTTCAACCTGGCTCATTCTTACTCAACAACACTTTATCCTTTCTGTTCGACTCTCCTTGAATTTGCCTCCTCAGGCCACAATATTTCCCATTAATCTTCTCCATCTACAACCGTTTCACCCACTTTTCTTATATCTGCTCTTCTTGGTTTATCTTTAAGACCCTCTGGTCACCTCTAATCCATGGGCTACTTTCACAACTTCATGTAACCATCTGAAAGCAGGAAGAGAGATTTTAATCTTTTCGACAGTTCTCACTTATCGGACACAACTGTTCACAGAAGGAAAATGTACATGTCTAATCTGATGCACTAGCCGACAAACTAGATAGTAAAAATTAACGAACAATATTTGTACAAAAAGAGAGCCACTAAACAACAACAGAGAGCCCTGCCTGGGTACAATATGAAAAATAAAACTGAAAATTCATTGGCCTGGTGTCACCACTGGAACAACAGCCCTTCACAAACTGTAACAGCCAAGTGGTGGCATACGTCATCACTTGCTTATGTGCCCTTTACTGTGTGGGAATGTCAACCAAAAATAGTAAGACAAGCATTACAAAACACTAGAGCAGTATATGATAGGCCAGACTCAGGAAAGGGTTTTAAATGGAAACATACAAGGGGCCTAAACAATGAGGTGGAGTTGAGTGCAGTAAATCTAGATTTCCGCAGGTCCACCATTTTCACCCTCCCTGCCACCCTGTTGAGTAAATGCCCACTTTCATTGGTTTACCTCCTTGAACAGTGCACAGGTTGCTGGCCATATGGTTAATACTGGGACCCTTTCTCGTTAGCTAGTTCTGAGCTAATAGATTTTACCACAGATATCAAACAAGTAGCCTCTTTACCACTACCAAAGACAATCTCCAGTGATTGGGTAATTCGCTGGTGGCCTTTGACAAATTATGGCCACATCCAGTGGACAGACAGTGTGGACTAAGGGTGCTTGCTATTCCAGTTATTACGACCGGGGTCTGTAGTTACTTTAAATGATATGTTATGTTATAAACAATACGTACACCGAGAGGTTTCATGGCGCTAACTCTAGAACTTGCCGGAACCAGTGGATGGTTCTCAACTAAATGTTTTTAGTTTTTTTTAAAATCTTTCTTAGAGTGGAATTTTCTCCAGTTATAGACTACACTGAAGTGTCAGTTCTTTCACAGACAGAGGCACTTCTGGACTACACTTCTAAGCAACTTTCAGGCGGTGCCCTAAAAACCGCCTTGTGCTGTCGTCATCAAGACGTGTGTGCAGAATGACTTTATGCACATACATACCCCGAGCAAAAGTGGTATGAAATGCTTATGCCTTCGTTCTGGGTCTACTAGGAAACGAGTAGCACAGGATGTTAGTAAAACATGATGACACCACTAGACAGCAAGATCAGACACAGCCCACACACCACCAAAAATGCATAGTATGGTATCAGGTTACAAAGTCACTCAAAGAAAATTTTAATTAAGTCTTACCTTACCTCTTGTGGATGATCTATTCAGTCCCCCCCTTGGTATTGTCATGGATGTGTTGTCAACTCGAGCAGCATATTGGTGAAGTGTGGTTTGTAGTGACACAGGGCTGATAGCATGAATTTTACAATACATTCTGACGTTTTTGTAGCTCATCATGTAAAAAAATACATTGACTTCGAAAGCAAGGGTGAAAGTAGCAATACTCCTGACATAGTGTATGTGTGTGTGATTAACACAATTTTATCATATGGGATAGGACAAAGTCTAGTTTGCGCCTGAACTATAGGTAACACACTGCTGTTCGACCATTCTCAACTTTAGAAACCTCTTTGGGTGCAAGAGTAAGTTTAGGGCTTCAGTCCTGATGAAAGCCTGCTGACCAGCTTTGACAATACGTTTAGAGAGAAACATGTCGACTAGCTGGCAAGATAGATACGATCAAATTACTGTTTCTTGAACGTGAGGGTATTTATTTATTTATTTATGTAGAAATTTTTAAAGCGCACAGCTACCCCCAACGGGGGTGTCCCGGCGCTGACAACATGAGAATAAAATGGTCAGGGAGGGAGAGCTGAAGAGAATCGATGAGGCTAGGTACGAGAGAAGAGCCAGGTCTTCAGTTTCCTTCGAAACAAGGGCTCTGATGTCCACCGGTAATAGATTCCACAATCTGGAGGTGGCCACGGCAAAAGCCCTGCCACCCGTACATGCCAGACGGAATCGTGGGCAGAACATAAGGCGAAGATGGTTAGATCTCAGATCCCGCGTCGAATGAGTCAGCCTGAGTCTATGCATTAAGTATGCTGGGCCTCGGCCATTGAGAGCTCCGAAGGCGAGGACTAGAGCCTTAAACTGAATGTGATATCTCACTGGTAACCAGCCTGCATTGATTACTAATTGAATACCCTCGTTGTGCTAGATCGTCATATTACGCTTTCAATCAATCAATCAGTGACACTTATAAAGCGCGCTACATACCCGTAGGGTCTCAAGGCGCTGGGGGGGGGGGGGGGGAGCCGCTACTGCTCGAACAGCCAGGTCTTCAGCTTCTTCCTGAAGGAGAGGTGGTCTTGGGTCAGGCGCAGGTCGGTCGGGAGGGAGTTCCAGGTCTTGGCGGCCAGGTAGGAGAAGGACCTTCCTCCTGTGGTCGCTCTTCGGATGCGGGGGACGGCGGCGAGGGCGTGGTTGGCTGATCGGAGGTGGCGTTTGGGAGCGTAGAAGTTGACTCGGCTGTTGAGGTAGCTCGGGCCTTGGTCGTGTAGGGCTTTGTGTGCGTGGGTGAGGAGGCGGAAGGTGATTCTTTTGTTGACGGGGAGCCAGTGAAGGTCTCTCAGATGTCCGGAGATGTGGCTGGTTCGTGGGATGTCGAGGATGAGTCTGGCTGAGGCGTTCTGGATCCGCTGGAGTCTCTTCTGGAGCTTGGCGGTGGTACCGGCGTAGAGGGCGTTGCCGTAGTCCAGTCGGCTGGTGACGAGGGCCTGGGTGACGGTCTTCCTGGTCTCGGTGGGGATCCACCAGAAGATCTTCCGTAGCATGCGTAGGATGTTGAAGCACGCCGAGGAGACGTTGTTGACTTGCCTGGTCATGGAGAGGGAGGAGTCCAGGATGAAGCCCAGGTTGCGTGCATGGTCTGTCGGTTTGGGTGCGGTGCCCAGGGCGGGAGGCCACCAGGAGTCGTCCCAGGCGGAGGGAGAGGAGCCCAGGATGAGGACTTCTGTCTTGTCCGAGTTCAGTTTCAGGCGGCTGGTTGTCATCCACTCGGCTACCTCTTTCATCCCTTCATGCAGGTTGGCTCTGGCGGCGGCGGGGTCGTTGGTCAGGGAGAGGATCAGCTGGGTGTCGTCGGCGTAGGAGATTATGCTGAGGTTGTGTTTGCGTACGATGGCCGCGAGGGGGCTCATGTAGACGTTGAAGAGGGTGGGGCTCAGAGATGATCCTTGGGGGACGCCGCAGATGACTTCGGTGGCCTCTGACTTGTACGGTGGTAGGCGGACTCTCTGTGTTCTTCCGTCGAGGAAGGAGATGATCCATTCCAGCGCCTTGTCCTGGATTCCGACGCTGCTGAGGCGCCGTACTAGGGTGCGGTGGCAGACCGTGTTGAATGCCGCGGAGAGGGCCGCTGTTTCTCCGTTGTCCATCAGGGCTCGGATGTCATCGGTGGCGGCGATGAGGGCGGTCTCGGTGCTGTGGTTGGCTCGGAAGCCGGACTGTGAGGGGTCGAGGGATCCGTTCGTCTCGAGGAAATCGGCCATCTGCTTGTTGACGGTCTTCTCGATGACTTTGGCTGGAAACGGGAGGAGCGAGATGGGGCGGTAATTTTTGAGGTCGGTGGGGTCCGCTGTTGGTTTCTTGAGTAGAGCGCTGAGTTCGGCGTGTTTCCAGCTCTCAGGGAAGATGGTGGTGTCGAAGGATGTGTTGATGATGTCTCGCAGGTGGGGTGCGATGACAGCGTCGGCCTTGTTGAAGACGTGGTGAGGGCAGGGGTCGGTCGGTGTTCCGGAGTGGATGGAGTTCATCGTGCGGATGGTGTCTTCGGTGCTGATCGGGGTCCAAGCGTGGAGGGTGGTGGTGGGGGGTGGTTGTTCGGTCATGGTGTGCGTTGGTTGGTTGTTGAAGCTGTTGTGTATGTCCGCGATCTTGTTGTGGAAGTATGAAGCGAGGGAGTTGCAGAGGTCTTGCGATGGGGTGATGTCGTTGTTTCCTGTGCTGGGGTTGGAGAGCTCTTTGACGATGTTGAAGAGTTCCTTGCAGTTGTGTGCGTTGCTGTCCAACCGGTCCTTGAATGCTGTTTTCTTGGCGGCGCGGATCAGCTGGTGGTGTTTCCGGGTGGCAAGTTTGAAGGAGGTCCTGTTGTCCGGTGTCGGTTCCCTTCTCCAGACTTTCTCGAGGGCTCGGCAGTTCTTCTTGGAGCTCTTGAGTTCGTCGGTGAACCATGGGGCTTTCTTGCTGCCGGGTCTGCTGGGCGGGGTCCTCAGTGGGGCGAGTTCGTCCGCGCAGTTGCTGATCCACTTCGTGAGGTTGTCGGCAGCCTGGCTGGGGTTCGCTGAGCTGGCAGGAGGGTGCTGGCTCAGGGAGGTGGCGAGCTGGTCTGCTGTGATCTTGTTCCAGCTTCTGCGGGCGGCCTGTTGCTGGTGGTGGTGGGTCGTTGTTTTCTTGAAGGTGAAGTGGACGCAGCTGTGGTCCGTCCATTGAAGCTCTGTGGCGTGGCTGAAGTTGATGTCCTTGCTGGATGAGAAGACAGCGTCGAGTGTGTGTCCGGCGAGGTGGGTGGGGGTGGACACCAGTTGCTTGAGTCCCAGGTTGGCGAGGTTGTCGAGCAGGGTGCTGGTGTTGCGGTCGTTGTTGTTCTCCAGATGGAAGTTGAGGTCTCCCAGGAGGATGTAGTCAGCGGAGGGGAGGGCATGCGGGCTGACGAAGTCGGCGATGTCCTCGCTGAATTGTGTGCGTGGTCCAGGGGGTCGGTAGATCAGGGTGCCTCTGAGGGTGGTGTTCGGGTTGGTGTGGATCTGGAAATGCAGGTGTTCGGCGGTGGTCAGGGAGTTGTGGTGCTGGTCGTGAGACGGATGGTGCTCCTGTGGATGATGGCGATGCCTCCTCCCATCTGGTTGGCGTTTCGGTCCCTCCGGACGATCTTGTAGCCCTCTGGGATAGCGATGGCGATGTCGGGAGCTGAAGAGGCGTTCACCCAGGTCTCCGTGAGGAAGGCAACGTCTGGGGCTGTGGTGTCGAGGAGGTTCCAGAGTTCGATGGCATGTCTGTGGACGGAGCGGGTGTTGAGCAGGATGCACTTGAGGTGGGTGCTGCTGGTGTTCGACTTGGCGGGTGCTGGTGCGCGGCAGGTCCGGATGCAGGTGAACTTGCAGGCGTGGCAGCTGAAGGGTCCGTGGGTACGTCGTGGAGTGGCTTGGTGGCAATCTGGGAGTCGGCCGGTGTTGAGAGCGGTGAGGGTGGCGGCGGAGTACGTCAGGCGGGTCGGTCGGGGTCTTCGTGGGCCAGGGGTCCTGGCGCTGGTCGCGATCCGGTCGCGGACGGGCGTAGACGGGCTTACCTTTGGCGCGCCTTCGGCGCACAATCGGCGCACCAGCAGCGAGGCAGAGGGCAGGCAAGGGGCACACGCAGCAGCTGGTGGCCGTGCGGCGCGGGGGTGTCCCACAAGTGGGTCACACTCACCTGCGTCGCACGGTCGCCATTTAAGGCCAAGTGCGCGGGTGGGCGGAGTAGCTGGGAGGCGGGAGCGGGGAGGGTACAGAATAGAAAAAGGGGCGGGGAAAAGCGGCGGTGGCGGGAAGGGAGGGCGGAGGGCGGCGAGGTAGGCGGACAACAAGGAAGGAAACCACAACACGGGGGAAATAAAAATTAAACGAAACGGGCACAAATTCACGACAAAACAAGGCAAAAATCACAGTTATACAAAACAGGCACAAATTTTAGCAAAAACAAGGGCAAAAACAACCGCAGCGGCGCCAGCCGGCAACCGGCAAACGAGGCAGCAGCGAGGCAGAGGGCAGGCAAGGGGCACACGCAGCAGCTGGTGGCCGTGCGGCGCGGGGGTGTCCCACAAGTGGGTCACACTCACCTGCGTCGCACGGTCGCCATTTAAGGCCAAGTGCGCGGGTGGGCGGAGTAGCTGGGAGGCGGGAGCGGGGAGGGTACAGAATAGAAAAAGGGGCGGGGAAAAGCGGCGGTGGCGGGAAGGGAGGGCGGAGGGCGGCGAGGTAGGCGGACAACAAGGAAGGAAACCACAACACGGGGGGAATAAAAATTAAACGAAACGGGCACAAATTCACGACAAAACAAGGCAAAAATCACAGTTATACAAAACAGGCACAAATTTTAGCAAAAACAAGGGCAAAAACAACCGCAGCGGCGCCAGCCGGCAACCGGCAAACGAGGCAGCAGCGAGGCAGAGGGCAGGCAAGGGGCACACGCAGCAGCTGGTGGCCGTGCGGCGCGGGGGTGTCCCACAAGTGGGTCACACTCACCTGCATCGCACGGTCGCCATTTAAGGCCAAGTGCGCGGGTGGGCGGAGTAGCTGGGAGGCGGGAGCGGGGAGGGTACAGAATAGAAAAAGGGGCGGGGAAAAGCGGCGGTGGCGGGAAGGGAGGGCGGAGGGCGGCGAGGTAGGCGGACAACAAGGAAGGAAACCACAACACGGGGGAAATAAAAATTAAACGAAACGGGCACAAATTCACGACAAAACAAGGCAAAAATCACAGTTATACAAAACAGGCACAAATTTTAGCAAAAACAAGGGCAAAAACAACCGCAGCGGCGCCAGCCGGCAACCGGCAAACGAGGCAGCAGCGAGGCAGAGGGCAGGCAAGGGGCACACGCAGCAGCTGGTGGCCGTGCGGCGCGGGGGTGTCCCACAAGTGGGTCACACTCACCTGCGTCGCACGGTCGCCATTTAAGGCCAAGTGCGCGGGTGGGCGGAGTAGCTGGGAGGCGGGAGCGGGGAGGGTACAGAATAGAAAAAGGGGCGGGGAAAAGCGGCGGTGGCGGGAAGGGAGGGCGGAGGGCGGCGAGGTAGGCGGACAACAAGGAAGGAAACCACAACACGGGGGAAATAAAAATTAAACGAAACGGGCACAAATTCACGACAAAACAAGGCAAAAATCACAGTTATACAAAACAGGCACAAATTTTAGCAAAAACAAGGGCAAAAACAACCGCAGCGGCGCCAGCCGGCAACCGGCAAACGAGGCAGCAGCGAGGCAGAGGGCAGGCAAGGGGCACACGCAGCAGCTGGTGGCCGTGCGGCGCGGGGGTGTCCCACAAGTGGGTCACACTCACCTGCGTCGCACGGTCGCCATTTAAGGCCAAGTGCGCGGGTGGGCGGAGTAGCTGGGAGGCGGGAGCGGGGAGGGTACAGAATAGAAAAAGGGGCGGGGAAAAGCGGCGGTGGCGGGAAGGGAGGGCGGAGGGCGGCGAGGTAGGCGGACAACAAGGAAGGAAACCACAACACGGGGGAAATAAAAATTAAACGAAACGGGCACAAATTCACGACAAAACAAGGCAAAAATCACAGTTATACAAAACAGGCACAAATTTTAGCAAAAACAAGGGCAAAAACAACCGCAGCGGCGCCAGCCGGCAACCGGCAAACGAGGCAGCAGCGAGGCAGAGGGCAGGCAAGGGGCACACGCAGCAGCTGGTGGCCGTGCGGCGCGGGGGTGTCCCACAAGTTTTAAATACCTGCTCAATTGTGCTGCGCTGCCTTGTCTATTTCCCGATCGCTAATTTGCATATTATCGTAGCGCTAGTCTGCCAAAGCGCGCTGCAACGCTCTGCTCAATTGTGCTGCCTGTATTTTGGTTTCGTGCCTGAATGTGCCTTGTGCCGGTTCCACTGTCATTCACATCGCGTTTTTCACATATTGTGCCCCAACCCTGTTTCGCTTTTGGCTAACTGCCATTTTGTTTTTGTTGTTGTTGTTGTGCCTCCCTGCCCGGCTCTCCACCCTGCTCCCGCCTCCCAGCTGCTCCTCCCTCCCACTGATAGTCAGGCTCCACTCTCTCGCTGAAACGCTGTGACCGTCCTGATTTCTTCAGAAGCGGTCGCTCCTCATGCTGCTCCCTGCCCTGCATGCCGAACTGGTATCGTAGCCCCCACTGCCAGACTACTGCCTGCATTGATTACTAATTGAATACCCTCGTTGGGCTAGATCGCCATATTACGCTTTAAATACCTGCTCAATTGTGCTGCGCTGCCTTGTCTATTTCCCGATCGCTAATTTGCATATTATCGTAGCGCTAGTCTTCCAAAGCGCGCTGCAACGCTCTGCTCAATTGTGCTGCCTGTATTTTGGTTTTGTGCCTGATTGTGCCTTGTGCCGGTTCCACTGCCATTCACATCGCGTTTTTCAAATATTGTGCCCCAACCCTGTTTCGCTTTTGGCTGACTGCCATTTTGTTTTTGTTGTTGTTGCTGTGCCTCCCTGCCCGGCTCTCCACCCCGCTCCCGCCTCCCAGCTGCTCCTCCCTCGCCCCTCCCCTCCACTATCCGCATATGACAGATGCATTGCGCGCATCGTTCACGCGCAGCGGTCGCGTCCCATTCGCGCCAAAGGTTTGCCAAAGGTAAGCCCGTCTACGCCCGTCCGCGCCTGGACCGCGCCCAGCGCCAGACCCACTGGCCCCCGCAATTCCCATGCCACCCGCGTAACATATGACGCCGCAACCCTCTGTGGAGCCAACGCCCGGGGAGGCGATGGGCGAGCGGCACTTGGTGGTGGAGAGCCATCGACACCTCCTTCTCCTATTGACTTGCCAAGTAGCCCGCTCACCTCCTGGGTGGATGGTGGTGCCGGGATGTCTGAGGCCTGGCCAGGCCCAGGGTTGAGGTCGGCCGGGGGCCAGGCGGCCACGTGGGGGAGTGTCCAAGATGGCGCCCCAGGATGGGCGCGTAGGCTGGCAGTGGATCGGACCCACGAGGTGGACATGCTCGAGGGCAGGGGTCCCTGAGGGGACGGAGGACGTGCAAGGGTGGTGTGTAGTACCTGCGTGACCGGGCTCAGGCCTGGTCGGGCCGGGGGAGAGCGGCCTTCCATGTGGCCTGTCCAACAAACACCACCACCCTTCTGGACAACCTGGCCAATCTCGGACTCAAACAACTTGTTGACACCCCCACCCACTTGGCCGAACACACGCTCGACCCTATCTTCACCTCCAGCAAGCACATCTCCTTTGATCACACCACAGCTCTCCATTGGACGGACCACAGCTGCGTTCACTTCAACTACAAAAAGCCCATGACCCACAACCCCCCACAACCTATACCTCGAAGAAATCGGAACAAAATCACCACCGAACAACTCTTCACATCGCTTCACCAAAACCCCCCCACCAATCATCGGACCCAAACCAAGCAGCCACTAACCTCACCCAATGGATCACCCATAGCGCCGACGAACTTGCACCTCTGAAAAACCATTGAATCAAGCAAGGTAGCAAACAAGCCCCCTGGTTCAATGATGACCTTAAGAAATCCAAGAAGCTCTGTCGTACTCTCGAGAAAACCTGGAGAAAAAACCCAACCACTGAGAACCTAGACACCTTCAAGAACGCCACCCGAAAACACCACCAACTAATCCGATCCACCAAGAAATCAGCATTCAAGGATCGACTTGACAACAATGCCCAAAACAGCAAGGAACTATTCAACATCGTCAAAGAATTTACTAACCCCACCGCCGGCACCAACGACATCTCTCCCTCCCAAGACCTCTGCTATTCTCTATCCTCATTCTTCCACAACAAAATCGCCGATATACATAATAGCTTTGAAAACCAGTCCGAAGATATGTCCACTCCACCCACTTCCGAACCAACACCGCCCTCTAACAACCTTTGCGCCTGGAACCCCATCACCACCGAAGACACCATCCACCTGATGAACTCCATCCACTCAGGATCGCCAACCGACCCATGTCCACACCACATTTTCAACAAAGCAAGCTCCATCATCGCACCCCATCTCCACGATGTCATCAACTGCTCCTTCAACTCCGCAACCTTCCCGGAAATCTGGAAACATGCTGAACTGAGCGCCCTTCTAAAGAAACTCACAGCAGACCCCACCGAACTTAAGAACTACCGCCCCATCTCGCTCCTCCCATTCCCCGCCAAAGTCATGGAGAAAGCCGTCAACAGTCAACTCGCAGCCTTCCTCGAATTCAACAAATCCCTCGACCCCTCACAATCCGGCTTCCGAGCCAAACACAGCACCGAAACCGCCCTCATCGCGGTAACAGACGACATCCGAACACTACTGGACAACAGAGAAACAGTTGCCCTCATCCTACTGGACCTCTCCGCAGCCTTCGACACAGTCTGTCATAGCACCCTCATACAACGCCTCAGCAACATCGGAATACAAGGAAAAGCATTGGACTGGATCATCTCGTTCCTAGCCGGAAGAACCCAGAGGGTCCGCATCCCCCCCTTCAAATCAGAGGCCACCGAAGTCATCTGCGGCGTACCACAAGGATCTTCACTCAGTCCCACCCTCTTCAACGTATACATGAGTCCCCTCGCATCCATCGCACGCCAACACAACCTCAACATCATCTCCTACGCAGACAACACTCAGCTGATCCTCTCCCTCACCAAAGACCCAAACACCGCCAAAGCCAACTTACACCAAGGAATGAAAGAAGTAGCCGAGTGAATGAAGAATAGTCGTTTAAAACTCAACTCGGACAAAACGGAAGTCCTCATCTTAGGATCATCCCCCTCTGCCTGGGACAACTCATGGTGGCCACCGGCCCTGGAAACCGCACCCACACCTACGGACCACGCACGTAACCTGGGCTTCATCCTGGACTCCTCCCTCTCGATGACCAGACAAGTCAACGCCGTCTCATCATCATGCTTCAACATCCTACGCATGCTTAAAAAAATCTTCCGATGGATCCCCACCGAAACAAGAAAGACGGTCACTCACGCACTGATCACTAGCCGATTGGACTACGGAAACACCCTTTACGCAGGTACCACAGCCAAACTACAGAAAAACTCCAACGCATCCAGCACGCCTCAGCCAGACTCATACTGGACATCCCTCGACAAGCTCACATTTCCGGCCACCTGAAGGATCTCCATTGGCTCCTTATCAACAAGAGAATAACGTTCCGTCTCCTCACCCACGCACACAAAGCCCTCTACGACCTAGGTCCCGAATGCCTCAACACGCGACTATCCTTCTACACCCCCTCCCGCTAGCTACGATCGTCCAATCAAGCCCTCGCCGCAATTACGAGAATTCACAGATCCACCATGGGAGGTAGATCCTTCTCCTACTTGGCGGCCAAGACCTGGAACTCTCTCCCCACCCACCTCCGCCTTACCCAGAATAACCTCTCCTTCAGAAAGCAACTAAAAACTTGGATATTTGATAAGTAAAGCACCTCCCTCAAGCGCCTTGAGACCCTCTGGGTGAGTAGTGCGCTATACAAATTTTGGAACTTGAACTTGCAGTTTGGCCAGATAAGGTGAAATCGAGTGGCAATAAGGAATGTTACAAATCAGCCTGGCAGCTGAATTCTGCACTGATTGCAAACGATTGATGAGGTACGCTGGGGCCCCAACGTACAGACTGTTTGCGTAGTCCAAGTGGGACGTTATTAAGGCATGGACTACTGTTCTGCGGGACTCAAGAGGCAGAAAAGGGACGATTTTTTTAATCATTCAGAGTTTTCCAAAACAGGATGATGAGACTTTATTAATTTGGGTTTTGCAGGAAAGAGCTGTGTCAAATTGGAAGCCTAAATTACGGGCAGCTTGAACTGGTGCCGGGGGAGGATTAAGTTCAGATGGCCACCAGATGTTGGGGGGATGGAAGATTTCTGGTTAAAAAATAGGACCTCTGTTTTATCGGAATTCAATTTTAAGTTGTTGGTGGACATCCAGGAGGCGATGTTTACCAGGCAGTGGCGAAAATTAGCCAAAGAGCTTTCAGAGTGATCCTTAAATTTTTTTAACGTGAGGGTACCGATAAAATATATCTGTTTAACCTACCACTACAAATTGTTCGTATTTTGCCTTTCACACAACAGACAGAAATACTCCTAAAACAGCTGTCAAGGCAGGGAATCTGAGAGCGTAAAAAAGCGCATCTTAGACTTGTGTTGAAGATAAGGAGCAACCCTATGAAGAAGAACTTAACAGCTCACAACCTGCCCTCAGCACAGTAGGAGAACAGGATAATGTCCTCCCACTGCCATCATCACTTCATGATATGAACCTCCTCTTCAGCTGGATGTGTTTTTGTGGATTCTGTCTGTTCTTCACATGTACTTCACACTTCTCTTCCTTTCCTTATTTCCCAACTCTTTCATAGCTCTGCTTGCCTTTGTAGAACATTAATATTAATTAATAGTGATGTTACCAGCCATCCCAGGATTTCCCTGATTGGCCACTTATTGTGCCCCCATTGCCCACTTGAAAAACAAGAGGGGGGAACCTTCCACAAAACTCACTGGCAAAATTTCCAGAGGAAATGGACAAGACGGGGGCCCAGCTAACAGAAGTACCTTCTGAACAGTGGGAGACTCCAGAGGAGCAACAGCAGGAACTGGGGTCCTCCTGTGAACCAGTGAAGCAGCAATTGACTAAAATACTTGTGGCTATTGTGGATACTAAAGCCACACTGCATCAAGACGGTGTCTGTAGTGCTGGGTCTGCTCCGGGTGGAACACCATAAGCTAGCTGAGAGGGTCAAGGCAGTGGAGTCTTCCCTTGCCAAACTCCACTGTGCGCACTTATCAACTTCTCTATAGATAGTAGAACTTACAGATCTTACAGGTCTGTGCACTTGACTGCAGCGCGGAAGATGCAGAAGGGCATAATAGGCGCAACAAAATCCAGGTGGTTGGACTACCTGAGGGGGTGGAGACCACAGACCTGGTCACCTATTTGGAACACTAGCTTAAAACAGTGGTGGCTCCGGAGGCGCTCTCTTTCTTTCACACACTTAAATGAGCGCACAGAGTGCCCGCCCAGCTGCCGGGGCCTGGCCGTCCTCCATGCAAGGTAGTAGAGTGGCTCCTTCATTACAAGGTTAGAGAAATACTGCTTCATAAAGCTAGAACTACAAGCCCCTTTATAGTTAACAACAGCAAGGTCTCCATATTCCCCAATTTCACAATGAGGTGCAAAGGAAGAGACCATCTTGTTTCGAGGATAAGAGGGCCCTATTGGAGGAGGGCCTGCAATACTCCTTGATGTTTCCTGAAAGGCTATGAATTATGTTGGCAGGCAAGACTTATTTCTGCGAAGGCCCGGCTGCAGCCTGGGAATGGATTGAATCCTATAGGGCTGGGATGCAACCCCCAGGGGACGCAACTGTGCCTGCACAGGTGGGGGCAATGAGGAAAAGATCCAGGAGACGACTTCAGAGGTGCGCAGCAAAGAAACCCAGCCCATTACAAACAGAGAGAGAAAGAGCAGCCCCCCTCCAGGCAGTGGCAATGATCATGAGGGGGTCAGGGAATGTCTGGCTCCCCTTCTGTGAAGGGAAAGCGGGTTATGATTTTGAGTTTTCTCAGGCGGACAGTACCTAGATGCCAGACGTTACCGCCGGGATGGCGTATTACATCTTTTAATGAGATGACAGAGGAGAACAGCGGCGCCCGCCTGCCCACACGATATCCTGACTTTGATCGGGGTAAGATGTCAGCCAACTGATACGGGCATGGCCTAACCCATTTGGAGTGCTAAATGCTGCTTTTGGACTGTAGCCTACCCATAATGGAGGACTGAATCTGAACTTGGTTTGGGTCTTCTGATTCGACACAATAGTTTGATTACATTTTGGGCAGCTAGCGGTTGCCAGACAGCTCCTGGGAAGGGGAGTTACAGTTCAGGGATATTTTACATTTTAACATTGCATCTGTTTGTTTAATATGAATGGGTGGCCTGACATGGTGTTTCTGGTGGTGCATGAGACGGGGTGCGGGAGAGGCGGGTCCACAATGTCTGATTCACAATGACTACACCACATTACACGTGTAAATGTATGACATAGAACATCAGTGGGTTGGGAGTGGCACAATGTCCATAGATATTTACGACGGTGAGGAGTGCAGAAAGCCATGCAAATAAGAGGGGTGTTGATATGGGTAAGGGCAGAAGTCCCATTTGAGCCCCAGTGTACACTCATCGATGCAGAGGGCCGCTATGTCTTGGTTAAGGGAAGGCTGTGGGGACGGGAGGGTATACTTGGTAGCATGTATGCCCGTAATCAGTACCAGGTCCTCTTCCTACATAAACTATCGCCCCCTGGCCGACCTAGGAGCAGTAGATGTACTCCATGGGGGAGATTTTAATACTGTATCTCATGTTCTATTGGATCGTATGACTCCCCCATTGTCGGGGGCCCAAGCCCATCGTAATGCTGCTGGGTTAAGGGATTGGGGATGGAACACGGGGGCTGGAAGATGTATGGAGGACACAACATCCCTCCACAAGGGACTACTCCTTCTACTCGCCCATGTATAAGGTACACACACGCCTGGACACCTCTCTGTGCTCCCACACTTTTGGTAATGCTGTTCCCTACACTGAATACTAAGGACGTACAATGTCCAATCACTGCCCTTTGTTGCTAGAGTTTAAACCCTTGGGGACCATCCCCTAATCTCTTTATGGCGGCTTAATCCACGAGCTCTGGAGATTATCTGTAATAGGGAAACCTTACAGATCGCCATTGACAATTATTTTGCAAATAATACACAAACGGCATCCATAGGACTAGTGGAGTGGAATGCATTTAAGACAGTGGTAAGTGGACATTGCCTAGGATACTCAATAGAGCTCCTGTGGGGATACATTTAGAATTACAGACACTAGAGGACAGATTACACCAGCTGAGAAATGCTAGGGTAACGGAGGCTGATGATCCGGAGGGCCTTAGAGAGGCGTGTTCACTCTATAGCGAAGCCTTAGAGCGGTTAAGATGCCATGATCTCAGAGAATACTACACAAGAGTACAGCAGGAGGAAGGGAGCCCACGTTGATTGTTGGCGTGGCTGGTCCGGCCAGAATTCCGGGGGTCCCAAGTTACACAGGTGAGATATGGGGGTGGAGACATTGTTCACGAGCTTGAGGGAATAAATGTCCTGCGATTATTATAGTAGTCTACACGGTACACTACCCCAAATCTCATTGACTGAGCAGAGGGAATTTCTGGGAAGGCTACCACTCCGAAAACTGGACCCCAGTCTAGGGAAGCGCTGGGTGGACCGGTGACAGAGCAGGAAGTCCAAGTTGCCATTAAAAGCATGGCTCCTGGGAAGACCCCCGGGCCAGACGGCCTCCCGGTAGAATTCTAATCTGCCTATGCTTCGGTACTGACCCCTAGATTAGTGGCAATATATGTGGAATCTTTAACGCTTAGGCGGCTTCCAGACTCCTTGCGTGAAGCAGTGGTAATTCCTTTCCCCAAGACCACTACTGAGGTTCCGTGACAATTGTAAGTGGTGTTTTCGACTCGCCCGAATATGGTCGAGTCTGGTATCTATGAACCGCAAATGACGAGTTTAGTTGGTGTACGCGTTTACGCTGTGCTAACCTAAACCGTTCATCTGTTTCGTGGGTTTCTTCATCTGAGCCCACGGGTTCCATTTTAGATGTGGCATCCATTTTGTTTCTTGCCCTCAAGTAGCCGGCGAACGGACACTGTCCGCTTCGTGACCCAGGGATTCCCAAACTCTTGCGGAAGACACGTGTTCCTTTGAGGGTGTCTTTATGATGAGGGGGATGACACTGTAAGGCAGATGGCCCCGCTCGAGGCTCATCTTGCCGTGCCGGTCTATTGTCTCAGTTGTGCATTCATTAGGCACGTCTCCTTTGATCCCTGCAATCGTGTTTCCTGATACCACCCCTTTTACACTCTCTTCGATCTGTTTGCTATCCTCGTCTTCCTCTGCACCTGTTTCTGTCTCTTCCTTGATTCGTTTATAGCCGAACGGAATGCACTAATGGTGGGAAGATTTACTTTTACAGTTGGGAACCGACAAATGCTACTGTAATTATGTTCCGGGCCCTGAATACATGAAAGTGACCCCCTATGAAATGTACTGTGGGAACCGGGTTGTAATCTTTTGTTTGCCATGTTATCATATAACGAAAATCTGTATAAAAGGAGCGATCCACAGATACAATTCGAAGCAGTCTCCGTGAACCTACATGTTATGTACTTCTCGTGACTTCTGTGTTCCCTGCAGTAAATAAACCTCGAATCTTTTACGCCAAAGGAAGTGTCCTGTGTCTCTGTCATTTGTACGCCGGAACAGGTAACCCACGAAGGTTTCAGGTGTTATCCCTGGCACCGCTGGGTCTCAGAAAAACCCAGTCCTTCAGTTGGCGCCCAACGTAGGGCTGCATCAGCGGTACCGGTCCAAAGCCCGACTATCGTGAGGAACTTCGTGTGAAATCTCAGAGGGAAGGTGCACCCCGCTTCATCGATCCTGTTGTCGAAACAAGTGGCCCGAAGACTTTTCCCGCGAAGATCCCCGCCTCCTGACGGCTGCGACGGACTGCTGCCCTGACTGTAGACCTGTTTTGGCGCCTGGCGTAGACCTTGGTACAGCGAGACGCTTGACGGGCCTTCCTGGTGATGCCATTGTTCTTTGAGTTAAGTATTTGTGGGTCGCTCCCAAAATCCTTTGTTGTTGTGGGTGCTTAGTTGTTGCATGGTTCCATTACATTTGTGGTCCTTTGTATTTCGTTCTTAGTTGTTCTATTTGACGTCTGCAGTCGCCAAAAACCGAGGGTTTTTGCACTTTTGCAGGGACATTGTAATCCAATAACCCTTGACGTTTGTGAAACTCGGTTAGTGTGCACTATGCCTGGCCGTAGTACTTTGTTCAGTTGCTTTAGAGGTCGTGGTGCGGATTCCCGATTGGAGGACTCGTGTCCGATACCTCCGGTTGGAACTCCAATTTACGAATTATATAGTCGACATGGTGTGGGTCCTATCACATTCAATGATTGCTGGGTTCGCTACACCAAAGATGACAGAGTCCTTAGTTGGCCACCTCATGGAAGTTTTGAGACCCTGATCTTAGATAATCTTGAAGCTAAATTGTTCCAAAGAAAAGCATGTTTGATTCCTTTCGGTTATGGCGTAAGGAAGCCAAGCAGAAAGAAATCAAGCAGCTTAAACGTAATAAGAGAGAAGGTATTGTTACAACGATGAGAAATGCAGAGCAGTTTCAGCGGGATAAAGAAGAGAAGGAAAAGGAAGTTTTTGATAGATTGCAACGTATGACAGTGGATAAATGTTACCCCGCTTTACCGACGGGTATGGATAAGAAGGGAGAGGACGCAGTAGAGGACCCTTTGTTGTCCTATCTATTGAAGTCGCCACCTCCTTATGCACAGGGTACCACAGTTCCCGTGGTTCCTCCTGTTCCTCAACCGCTGTTCCGGCAGCTGTTAATCAGCCTGTCGTTGGGCCTGCCATTATGAATCCTGTTGTTTCTGTTCCTCTACCTGCTCCTGTTCCTACTGCTCCACCGTCTATACCTTCTCAAACTACTGTTCCCGCTACTTCCACTCTTGTGGCTACTCCTACTGCTCCTCCCGCTTTTGGTCCTTCTATTGTTACCCCTTTACTTCTCTCTTCTTCCCCGTCTGTTCGGCGACGTATTCCTAATGTTGTTGCCAACTTCTACACTCCTCTTGGACCGATTCTTGGGTCTGCTGGTTCTGATGCTCCCCAAAGACGAAGTCAGCTTCCTGGTGGTAGGGAACGTGACACGCTATATAATATGGCGAAAAATTGGATTAGATACCCCCTTAAGAATCCTCCACGTATAGTTGTTGAGACTTTCTCTTAATTCAATGAGCCAACACAAAGATTTGTGTTTGAAGAAATGTGCAAGCTCTTACGCGATGAGATATCAGTCGATGCGGCTGATGATGTATTGGCTGCTCTAACTGACCTTCAGCTTCAGTTTTCGAGCGGTATGATTGTGGGTAGCAATGTTCGACGTGCTGTCGAGCAGCTACTATCTTTTCGTCCTGCTATAATGCCTCGAGCATTGTTTAAAGATGAAACTGAGGAATGGATGGCAATGCCTGGTCAGTATCCAATGCGTGAAGTACCACCAGTGTGGATGCCAGGTGATGCGCAGGCCAATCCTATTATTCCACCACATTTCCAGAGAGTGTGGATACACCTTCCATGGAAACGATCGGAAGTCTTGCAGGTTAAGCAGACTTTGCCCGACCCTCGCAAAAATCCTGCAGGGTACTATAGAGAATTGTCACAGTTAGTGGATGCTACGATAATGAATCTTGCGGACATCGAGATGTTGTTCGGCAATGTCGTACCGCAACCGGTATGGGTGAAAATTCGTCAGGAAAACCATGTAGCCGAGTTAGGCGGTGACTGGCCTGCTCTTGTGGTGGCTGATGTCCGACAAGTTGGTGGGGCTAAGCCTGAGCAGCTCATTTCCGATCTTCCTCAGAGAATAATTACCCCTATGAAAACGCTTATGCCGGCTATGAAAGTTAACTGGGACAAATTGTCTGCTTGCAAGCAAAAGAAACACGAGAGTGTCTCCGATTTCTTTACAAGATTTGAGGAGGCATTCATCGATCATAGTGGTCAAGATATGGGCACTGAGGGAGGTCAGAGATTGTTTGTGGACAAATTTGTGTTGAATTTGTTGCTGGACCTAAGCAACAAATTGAGAAATTCAGAGAGTGCGTGGGCTGTTTCCACTTCTGCTCAGATATTGGCTACGGCTCAATATTATGAAAATAGGGAGAAAGAGGAAAATGATTGTGCAGACAAAAAGACGAAAGAACTCAAAACGAAAGTTTTGTTGCAACAAGCGTATCCTCCGCGCTCGAATCAAAATGATTCTCAGCAACGGATTGATCGCAATCGCAGTCATCCAGGCCACAATCGCGAAATGACTCTTCTTCGCAGAGATCTATGCTTGGGTACAATCAGTGTGCCTATTGTAGAGGTGAGGGCCATTTGAAATTCGATTGTCCAGTTTTGCGTGATCGAAATAGTGGAAATTCATCTAGAGGAGGCCGTAGTGGTCCTCAGCAGGCTTCACGAGGTAGAGGTCGTGGTGTTACGCAGAATCAAAATGATCGTTCTAATAATTCCTCTGATTCCAATAATTGTTTTGATCAGCGTGGGTCATCATCAGGTAGATCCGCACAGTATAATGTGGATGATTATTACGTCGAACAGGGTGCTGACGACGGTAATTACTAGGACAGCCATAGACAAGGAGAGGGAGTAGTATCAGTTCCGGTTGATCAGAGAGGGCCTTACATCGCAGTTGCCACCTCGGGCGTAGTTGAGCCTTTTCTGTTGGACAATGGTGCAGCGAAAAGTTCCATCATGCATTCGAAACTCCCTGGCGCACCTTTGTCTGGCTTAACAAATGTTTCTGTTGGATTCTCCGGCGCCCCTGTTAGCAATCCGGTTTCTCGTCCTTTGCCCCTTACAATTGGGCCACGTGAGTTGCAAGCTCCTTTGATTTTGACTACTGACTGTGGTGAAAATATTTTGGGCCTGGATTTGCTGAAAAGTCTGTATGCGACTTTGTATTGTTCTCCTGCGGGAGTAAAGCTTACATTGGGAGAGAGTGTTCTCTCTCCTATGTACTTGTCCATCGATAAGCTCCCACCGGAATTGAGTTCTCTTCCTGCATCTTTGTGGGCAATAGGTCCCAATGACGTGGGCCTGCTTGACATCTCCCCTTATGTTGTTCAACTGAAATCGAATGTGCGATTACCACGTATTCCCCAGTATCGTATCTCCCTTGATGGTGAACGAGCGTTGTTAGCGATCATCTATGATTTGATCGAGAAAGATGTTATTGAGGAGACTCGGGGAAACGTGTGTAATAGCCCTGTGCTACCCATTTTGAAACGCACTGATCCATCTAAGCCTCCTGTTTATCGTTTTGTCATTGATTTACGGGAGGTGAACAAAATTGTTGTTCCTCAGTTCCCTGTGGTGCCTGACATTACGGCTTTACTGACTCTGATTCCAGCATCTGCGTCCTGGTTCTCAGTGATCGATCTGAAGAATGCTTTCTTTAGCATTCCGATTGCTGAGGAGATCAGGGACCTTTTCGGTTTCTCTCTGGGTGGGCGCAGCTTTAGGTTTAAACGCGCTCCTCAGGGCTACTGTGAGAGTCCATCGATATACAGCCAAGCTCTGAAGAGCCAACTTGACGCGTTTGTGTTGCCGGCTGGTGCGGCCTTGATCCAATATGTCGATGACTTATTGGTGGCTGCGGACACACAAGAGATTTGCAAAATTGCTACAGTGTCTTTGTTGCAACATCTCTGTGACTTACATCACAAGGTGTCACCTTCTAAACTGCAATATTGTTGCCAAGAAGTAACCTATCTAGGTCACTTATTGTCAAAGGAGGGAAGAAGGTTGACCCCAGAGAGAATTGCACCGATCGCTCGAATGACTGTGCCAACAACTCAGAGAGATGTGCGTGCCTTTTTAGGCATCACATCATACTGCAGGCAATGGATTCCAAATTTTTCATTGCTAGCGAAACCATTGGTAGCTCTTACGTGCAAGGATGTTCCAACTCCTTTGCCATGGACGGAAGAGTGTCAGAAAAGTTTTTCTGAACTGCGTGATGCGTTGTGTTCGGCCCCTGTGTTAGGTACTCCTGACTACAGTAAGCCGTTTACACTATACGTTCATGAGAGGGAAGGTTGTGCGTTGAGTGTTTTGACGCAACAATTTGGCGGTAAGCAACGTCCATGTGCATATTTTTCCTCGACCTTGGACCCAGTAGCTAGAGCATTGCCGAGTTGTTTGAGAGCAACAGCGGCAGCTGCGGTGTCCATCCGACAATCTGCAGGCTTGGTCATGGATAATATGCTTACGGTGATGGTTCCGCATGCAGTTGACACTCTCTTGAATCGTACGAAAACCCAAACACTTGACGAGCGCAAGGTTGTCTGGTTACGAGTTGACGCTCTTGGCGAGTCACATTCAAATAAAGCGCTGCAATGTCCTAAACCCGGCGACTTTGTTGCCAACAAATATGGAATCAGATGAGGTACCACCACACGATTGTTACTTACGAACTTAGGAAGAAACGAAGGGTCGTGTTGACCTAAAAAACACTCCATTGGAAGAACCCGATGGTACTTTGTATGTGGATGGTTCGTGTTTTAAGTTGCCGAATGGTGATGTGACGACTGCGTATGCTGTGGTGACGTTGAGTACGGTTGTGGAAACTGCAAGATTGAACCAGAACTCTGCACAGGCGGCAGAGCTGATTGCCTTAACCAGAGCGTGTGTGTTGTCGAAAGGGAAACGGGTGAATGTGTTTACTGACAGCCAGTATGCGTTTGGTGTTGCCCATAGCTTTGGACGATTGTGGAGAGAGAGAGGTTTTATGACATCGCATGGTACGAAGATCCAGCATGGACAGCTTGTGAATGATCTTTTAGATGCACTTACATTGCCCAAGCAGGTGGCGATTATTAAATGTAGTGCACACCGTAAGGTGACGGATGATGTTGGTCGTGGCAATGCGTTCGCTGATGAGATTGCTAAGGAGACTGCTAGAAACCTTACAACTAGAATGTATGTGACAAGTTCGGTAAGGTGGCCTGCAGAAGCTGGTATGTGTGAAGACACTATTGAAAGTGTGAAAGCGATTCAGAATGAGGCCACCGAGACTGAAAAGACCAAGTGGAAGGAGAGTGCGGGAAAGATGGATGCGAATGGTTGTTGGAATGATTTGTCGGAGAATAAAAGGTGGATGTTGCCGGATGCATATGTGCTAGCTGTTGTGACTATGGCACACGGTTTGTCACATATTAGTGCGAAAGGTATTTGTAAGTTGTTGTCCCCTGTATGGAAGAATGATGGTATCGCTAAGTGTGCTGAGAGATTGGTCAAGAATTGCATGATATGTATGATGTACAATCCTGGCAAGGGAACTCCTACACCCCCTGGCCACTTTGCCCCTCCTTCATGTCCCTTTGAGGTAATTCAGTTGGATTTCATCCATATGGAGCGATGCAATAACTTAAAATATGTTTTAGTTGTGGATTGCGCATTCTCCCGATGGATCGAAGCTTACCCTCTCAAAGACAATACTGCCCTGTCTACAGCGAAGGTCCTACTGAAGGAATACTTTCCTCGGTATGGAATGCCACGGATTGTATGGTCTGATAACGGAAGTGAGTTTGTGGGGAGTGTGATGAAGAGTGTGTTTGGGCCTTGGAATTACACAAAAATTCCATAGCGCCAACCATCCCCAGTCAGCAGGTTTGGTTGAGGGGTACAATGGCACTCTTAAACTAAAACTCGCAAAGATTCAGGCTACGACTGGTCTCTCGTGGCCTGACGCTTTGCCCCTGGCTCTTCTGTCAACTAGGGCGACTGTACACTCTCGAGTAGGGCTCAGCCCATATGAGATTGTGTTCGTCCGTCCTGCGAATATTTGGGGGGTTCCTAGACCCAGTGCGTTTACCGATCTTGAGTATCCAATGCTGATTGATTACCTTCATGATCTGACTGCTAAACTGAGGTTAATTCATCAACAGGTCTTTGAAGCACTGCCGGCGCAGACGGAGGGTCCAGGCCACCAGCTCCAACCCGGAGACTGGGTGGTTACGAGGAACTTCGGCTGAAAACGAAACCTCCTTGCCACGAGAACTGCTGTTCGTTTGGAGGGCCGCAAGCATTGGGTGCATGCCACCCACACCAAGAAGGTACGAATACCTTTACCAGCGGACTCGTGGGTGAGGACGGGCATCGCCTCATCTGAAACGGAGGTTTTGCCGAACTTTGTGCCATTCAGTGACGCTCAGCCTGTGGGAGATACCTCAGTGCAGCCGGATAATACTGTTCAACCTTTGTCATTGGAGAATTCAAGATCTGAACTATTGTCTGATCGACAGGACTCTGTTTCATCATCCGACCAACTGTTTGAAGAGCAGACTCGTCCTGGAAGAAGCAGATATTTTCTCCGTTCCAACACTAGAGACTAATAAAGGAAAGTATTTTTGCTTTTTCCTTTTGAAATTCACGCTACCCCCATTATCACTCTGAACATTTTCGAATAACTGTGATTTTTGTATGAATTCTGAGTTTTTTCCGCATATGTGTATTTGTTTCCACAGCTAGGAGATTTTGTATATATTGTTTAATTAAAAGAACCTTACATCCGGGTGGACCGTAGGGCCGTGCGGGTACTTCCTTCTGTTTAGTAGGTCCTGACACTAGGTTGGAGGCCGTCGATTCCTAGGAACTCCTGGGGATTGACTATTGCTACACAGAACGAGTGCGCCAAGAACACTGCGGACGGTTTTAGAGGATGGCATTCTTAAAGTTGTCGGAGGTGGAGAAGACTCAATCTCAAAGATTCGAATTGCATAGGATTGTACGTACTAAATGCTTCATGTTTCAGGGGTTCCTTCTATTCCTAACTGTTTCCTCGTTATTGGTGGGTGGAGTGTATTATGCGATACAGTCATTATTGCCTTCTGCTTCACCTACCCCTTCTTCTGAACCTAAACCTACTTCCACTGTTTCCCCTCATTCCTTTCATATCTTACCCCAACACGAGCAGGTTAGACGTGCGGAATTCATGAACAATTCCTTCGTTCAGCTCCTTCATCAGCATCCGTTGGTGATGAACACTACCAATTGTTGGGTGTGTGGGTTAATGCCACATACCACGGATAGGGGAATTCCGTACTTGGTCCTTCCTTACAGTTCCCAGGGTTCAGCTCGAGCATTCCAAACAATGTTTCGTAGCGCACTAGATTCTTACCCCCATCGAGAGCCACGCATTGCAGATCATGGTCCTGGCCCGTACCACAAGCCTTTGGCAAGAGCGATTGCCGATTTAGATAGGGATATCTTCGACGCATCGCTTATCCCAGAGGAAGAGGTGCAAGCATACCGAGATCTGAGTGAGGCTGAGTATAGCATGTCAGTGGGTGATCGGCAGCTTAAAAGCTCGTCTCCGATCTGGATCGTACCCCATCTCGGTAATTTCTGTCTGAAAGGCCTAGGCCGAAGCCCACGAGCTCAGCTCGGGAGGAGTGCCTGTACCGAAACTTATGTTTTGCCGTCGGCCTCTTCCCCTGTTCTTCTGACTGCCAAGGGTACTTACTTTGTTTGTTACGACCGCGCATATACATGGCTGCCTCGTGACTTCTCAGGCACATGTTATATTGCGAACTTGTTGCCGCCGACCTTTACTGTTGGGTCGGATTATCACAAGACCAGAGTTGTGAGAGGCGCAATTAGCGAAGAGGACACTGCCGGTCAAGAGGCAGGAGACTTCTTTAAGGGTTTCTTGCCATTTTGGGGACCTATGATCAATAGTAGGAACCTGAGACAGTTGACTCGAGTGGTGGAATCGACTGCTAATATCACTGCGAGCGCCCTTGGCAACATCACAGCAGAGCTTCAGGCGGACAGGCTTATGACGTTACAAAATCGTATGGTTTTAGACGTTGTCCTAGCAGATAGAGGTGGAGTATGTAAGGTGATCCATTCGAGTTGCTGCATTTTCATTTCTGACAACGCTCCTACTGTCTATCAAGCCATCTCCAAGTTGCATAAGATCTCCGAGTCCATACACGTGGATGTAGGGGATTGGACGCTACTAGGGTGGTTTTGGGGCCTGATGTCGACGTGGGGTTGGAAGATTCTGATGATCATTGGGGTTGTTGTAGCATTTCTGTTCACATGTTGTCTTTGTGTGCAGTGTGGTCCTGCCTTATGTGGCCTCTGTGCTACGACGTGTATAAGGCGGCCGCCTGTTACCAAGGAAGCACTGATGGATAGAATAATGTTGCAGCAACATCTGGATGGTCTGATGAATATCGAGATCGATTCTGATTTTGACTAGTGCTTGCCTACATGAGGGCAAAAGGAGCGTCTGAGGTTCCGTGACAATTGTAAGTGGTGTTTTCGACTCGCCCGAATATGGTCGAGTCTGGTATCTATGAACCGCAAATGACGAGTTTAGTGGGTGTACGCGTTTACGCTGTGCTAACCTAAACCGTTCGTCTGTTTCGTGGGTTTCTTCATCTGAGCCCACGGGTTCCATTTTAGATGTGGCATCCATTTTGTTTCTTGCCCTTAAGTAGCCAGCGAACGGACACTGTCCGCTTCGTGACCCAGGGATTCCCAAACTCTTGCGGAAGACACGTGTTCCTTTGAGGGTGTCTTTATGATGAGGGGGATGACACTGTAAGGCAGATGGCCCCGCTCGAGGCTCATCTTGCCGTGCCGGTCTATTGTCTCAGTTGTGCATTCATTAGGCACGTCTCCTTTGATCCCTGCAATCGTGTTTCCTGATACCACCCCTTTTACACTCTCTTCGATCTGTTCGCTATCCTCGTCTTCCTCTGCACCTGTTTCTGTCTCTTCCTTGATTCGTTTATAGCCGAACGGAATGCACTAATGGTGGGAAGATGTACTTTTACAGTTGGGAACCGACAAATGCTACTGTAATTATGTTCCGGGCCCTGAATACATGAAAGTGACCCCCTATGAAATGTACTGTGGGAACCAGGTTGTAATCTTTTGTTTGCCATGTTATCGTATAACGAAAATCTGTATAAAAGGAGCGATCCACAGATACAATTCGAAGCAGTCTTCGTGAACCTACATGTTATGTACTTCTCGTGACTTCTGTGTTCCCTGCAGTAAATAAACCTCGAATCTTTGACGCCGAAGGAAGTGTCCCGTGTCTCTGTCATTTGTACGCCGGAACAGGTAACCCACGAAGGTTTCAGGTGTTATCCCTGGCACCGCTGGGTCTTAGAAAAACCCAGTCCTTCACTACCCCAGCGGCCTGTCTGCAACACTTCCACCCGCTCACAATGCTTAACATAGATTTTAAACTCCTTAGTAAGATTATAGCACTAAGTTTACTCCCACACATGTCTACTTTGGTTCACCCTGATCAGAACAGGTTTATCCCCTCTCTGAAACATCCCTTAATTTGAGGGGATTGTATTCGGTCCTGTTTCACTCGGAGGTCCAGGTTTTTTCTCAGGCGGCATTTGTGTTAATTGATCTGGAAAAATCCTTTCACACTGTGCAGTGGGATTACCTGTTTGAGACCATGCGACAGATGGGCATGGGAGATGACTGGCTGAAATAGAGCTATTGTATGGAGGCCCAACGGCACGGGTTTGAATAGGCAAAACTGTATCCAAGCAATATGGAATCTTTCGGAGGACTAGACGGGGCTGCCTACTGTCACCGCTCTTGTTTTCATCAGCAACCGAACCCCTAGCTGTTCTGTTACGAATGATCGGAGAGGGACTAGGGATACCCATACGAGGACATAAGCATATTATCTCCTTATATGCAGATGATCTTCTGATCTATCTGGAGGATGCAGTGGTGGGCACTACTGCAGCCCTTGAACTACTGGAGAAATGTGACCGAGTGTATAGCTTAAAAGTATATAGAAGTAAGACATATCTGTTCCCGGTGGACCCTTCATCTCCCCCCCCCCCCCCCCCCCCGAGCCCAAGAATTCCAGGTGGAACTTAATTGGGCACAATCCACTTTTAGCTACCTGGGGATCTAGGTTAATAATTCTTGGGGAGAGGAGTTGGCCTAATGGCTAGGCCGGTTGACCTCGAATTCGGGGAACTGGGTTCAAAACTCGGCAATGACGCTGAACATCCTGTGATTCCGGGCAAATCAGTTAATCTGCCTGTGCCTAACAAAAATTAATATGTCCTCATGTAATGCAACTGGTGCTATGTAAAGCGCTCTGATACCAGGTTGCGATCAAGTTTGCACTATATAAAACTCCGAAGAGCTCCGATAAGGCAACCTTGGGAGGGCGCTTCGGTCCCTTAGATCTTGTGTCGGCTTCTGGTGCTCCTTGCGTCTACCTATCAATGTCCAGATCTCTTTATCTAAAATGGTTATGCTCCTTCGCTTATTATATAATCTCCTGATCACAATTCCGGTTGGCTGGTTTCATCAACTAGTCTTTCTACTTAGGGACCTTATTTGGGATACTGGAAGGTGCAGAGTGTCCTTAGCAACCCTACAACGTCCTATCAGAGAGGGAGGATTAGGAGTCCCAAATTTGAACTGTATTTCCTAGCTTCCTAACTGCTGCGGTTTGGCCAATGGCTCGAAGGGATACTGTTTGAGGACATAGACCAGGCAAGAAGGGAAGTGGAATCCTCATGGCTACTGGCCAAGTTGCTTAATCTATTCAATCTTGTGATTCGTGAGTGCACAGCCTTTTTGGATGAATTCTTTTTCTCAAGTAGGTTATAATTATTAAGGTGCTCCGTAGGAGACGTCCCCCGTCCTGGTGACGTCAAGTATCTGAAGGCATTAACAGTGCTTCCAATTGATAATTGGTTGCATCCCTTAGGGCACACTTCTGTGGTTCCAATCTGGAATTCCTCCAATGTTCAACAAAAAGTTCACAAAATTGTTCAAAAAATGATTTATTTATTTTCATAATTCATGATTCAATCAGAAATTCATGTAATTTCTTTGGTATTCAATCAGCAGGAAAAAATATATAATTTCATATCGAGTTCAATTTTTGCTCCAATGCATTTCGGGCGCTCTGCCCTTCGTCTGGGAGCGTTTCTAAAGTGTAAAAACAGCGTAGCTAGGTGTTAGTCTGCATAGACACCACATACTTTACATACAATCACAGTTTTGTTATATCATTGTTTAAGCCATACATAATACAAAAATGTGAATGACAGTGTAACAGACCAATGGTGAATCCCACTGACCAAAAGCCTACATATGCATGTACATTATCTACATTTAAAAATATGTATATAGTCTGGCGAGACAGCTAATGCTGCCTGAAAGGCCAGGGCAATTTTTTTTTAAACTAACAGGTATGTGTAGCAGCGAATGTGGGTGTACACTTCTGCCTCTGATTATTAGGGTGAGTGGATAATAGTTATCTTGAAGAGGACTCCATGCACTAGGTATTCTGCACTGTTACACATTGTTTTGCCCCCAAAAATATAAAGTCAGTTACCAAATGATTTATCTGTGTGGAAAGGATTGTGGATATTAAGATACACTGATCAGGGGGCGTTTGCAGGATTACTATCATGTTTCCACAATCTTCATAATAAATAAACAACATTGCAAAATAATTGATTAAAAATAAGGCTCTTATTCTTAAATAAGGCGAAAAATATTTTTGTATTATAATTTATTGCTGCACCTGAAACAACGACTACACCAGAAAACATTGTGATGAAATAAGTAAACTACCAAAAGATGTTTCTGAGACCCCACAGCCTGGAAGTGAAACTGGAGAAAAACAGCAAAGCATGTTCTTTTTCATTTTTCAACCAGTTTCATTATTTTAAGATGATTTCAGCATTGCTGTACAGTAATTCCTTATCTGTTGCAGTAATCGTGTGTAGCAATGTGCATATATAATCAGGCACTTATTTTTATGAATATTTAGTAGTAGAAGATTGAAGCCTGCATCTGTACATTCAGGAGAATCAAAAACAGCTTTCATAATTTAAAAAAACAACATATAATTTCATTAATGGAATCAACTCTGTGATTTTCATGTCCTTTCTCTTACGGTTGAAATGGGCCATGGATGTGGTAAGTTCTTTCTTTACAGTGAAGTGTTCCCACCCTGCATTGTGTGAGGTAGAAAGGCAAATATATAATTTGCCTGACCGTCTTTGCAACGAGATAAACAAAATAAGATATAATCAATTTTGACCTATCATTTTAATTCACAGTTCTCAATTACTTTAGTTTAATGGTACGTTCGACAGCTGTTCATTTCACATGGGCTATTTTATGTTAGGGGGGTTCCCCTGTGTCAGCTTTACTGCTAACGGTTAATTTGTCCTGTATTTATTGTGACTATAAATGAGGTTCTGTTAAAGTTCATCCCATACTGATGTTGTTTTCGCTTTTTTTATTCTTCTTTGTCGTTCATTGTGTAATTCTATCCGTTTTATATTTAAATAGAAGTTGATTATATTATAAAGATAAACAGTAACATGGAATGTGTATCAGGAAAAGGCACTAATATTTGTGAGTGGTCAATGGTTATAACATGTAAGTAGTCGAGGAGTGTGAATACAAGGTATGAAGATTACACAGTGAGTTGATAACATGTTCTATAACAGCAAAGCAGTTCCTAATCGGGCCCTTGTGCTCAGAGGCCAAAAGAAGCCTAAAACTGGCATTTTCTCCTTTAAAAAGCACACGTGCTGCTTATTTTAATTTGGAGGAAGCTCCTTGCACCAGATAATCTGGATGTGCACTTCCTCCAATGGACTATTATGCTGAATGGATAACAAATAGTTTTTTTGTGTAACATATTTATTGGCATTTATCATAAATGTACATAAACAGATACAGTCGTGACAATCCATCGTGTTTCCCTTATGCTACAGAATACTTCACAAGTTGTGTACCCCTGCCATCCCACCTGATTCTGTCATATCATCCAAAATATACAAATGAGAACATTAATTCCATTTTGTAAACAGTGATGATAAACCGTTATGTCTTCTGAACATTAATAAAATTCTGAACCCTACAATATATACTCCTGACTTCAGGTACCTATATATATATCTGGTAGCGCAATCCATCTCAAGTAGGAGCTCCAACGGAGAGATCTCGCTAATGGTGCCTTTTTAAAAATGTTACCCTTTAACTTGAACAGTTAACAAAACATGCATGGTTAACTGGTATTTTACGGGATCTGAGAATAATCCAATCGTAGTGTGGATAATACTAGGTGGGCTAGGAACAGAGGGGTGTTTTGGTTTTCGACTTACAACCCCATACTTTCCAAGCGTCATGGCCGACAACAGGGCTTCCAGGCTCACTCATTGTTTGGAGTTCTCCATCACATTTCAGCCTAATAATTCCGCCCTCGGGTGTCCACATTGTTCACCGCTTATTCCCGTCACTTATTAGAAACCATCCTCCTACACCAACCCTCTAGCTATAGGCTCACATCAGTCACTGGTCTGAGACCCATCCAGGTGATGGTCTTCGGAAGCTTGTTTCCGGTCCAGGGAAGGCATGGCTTGGCAGTTCGGGCCGGACTGTTCCCATGTGGCACAGGGTCAAACTGATTTGCATATGGCCATGTCTGAACTGGGGTGGTAGAGTGGGCTAAAGAACGGTGATGGATTAAACCCAGATCTGTTGACTGGGTGTGAGTATTTGATTGGTTCAGATGCTCCGTCCATCACCACCCTCTTTTGTACTGCTTTGTTCGCCATAAGTTGGCAGGGTATGCTCAGACGTGAGTCCTTTGCTCACTTTGCCACTGGATTCAAGCAAGCCGGGCTGAAGGCGGCTGAAATGCCAGACACCGGTCCTCGGAAGCTTGTTTCCGATCCAGGGAAGGCATGGCTTGGCAGTTCGGGCTGGACTTATCCCATGAGGCACAGGGTCAGACTGATTTGCATATGGCCATGTCTGAACTGGGGTGGCAGAGTGGGCTAAAGAACGGTGATGGATTAAACAAAGATCTGTTGACTGGGTGTGAGTATTTGATTGGTTCAGATCCTCAGTCTATCACCACCTTCTTTTGTATTCCTCTGGATCTGACCTCAGCCTCTCGTCTGGCTCAAGAAGGCAGGCAGGGGCACATGCAAGCATTGGAGAGTTTTAACGCAGACATCTTTGTTGACACAGGCCACTCAGTCATCATACCGAGAATCAGCACAAAGCCAACAATAGGAAGAGGGCTTGACACACACCTAGGTCACATGAAAAGCCTCGCAAGGTGCCCACTACACATGGCCGCTGTGCATCTTGAACAAAGTGCTAATATTGGCCATTGCACTACTGGGGAACATCCTGATGCTGCTGCTGCATGTCTGCACCCACAGTGGCTACTCCAGTCACCACAGATCTACTGACTGCTCTCTATCTCTTATACTAGAGCCCATTTGTCCCCAAAAGTCTATCCCCAGGTTCCTCAACCACAGGTGGTTGAACATAGAGTAGCGTGCAAAGACTCAGTACACACAGGATGGACCCTGTCTCCAAGGCAGCTGAACAATGCCTTCTGTAGTCATGGGTAATCTTTTCCTGTTCAGCCACATTGGCGGTTCATTTGGGGATGTGTTGGAATAAAAATAATTTGTTTCCGGTCCAAGGCAGTTCGGGCTGGACTGTTCCCATGGGGAACGGGGTCAAGGCTGATTTAAACATGACTGGGTTTAAACTAGAATGGCATGGGGAGCAAAAAAAATATGGATTCAGGCTCAGATCTCTGTACTATGCTGAATGGTTGACATTGTTCGCCATTCTGTCCACCAATTGTTCTTTTTGCATTTGTGACCCTGAATTGGACAGGTATGCCCAGACGTGGGTCCTGTGCTGTCCATACCCCTGAAGTTAAGCTAGCCTGGCTGATGAAGGGTGATACCCCGAAACCAGTCCCAGGATGTTCGTTTTCCGTTCCAGGGAGGATCTGGCCTGGCAGTTCGGCTGGATTGTTCCCATGGGGAACAGGGTCAAGGCTGATTTGCATATGGCTGGGTTAAAACTGCAATGGCATAGGTAGCACAAAACGATGGATTTAGCCCCAGATCTCTGTACTGAAGGAAATGTTTGACATTGTTCGGCGTTCTGCCCATCAATTGTTTTTTTGCATAAAAATAGAAGCCATGTGATTCTTAAGTTTTTAGAGGCGGGACGCAAGCTCTCTGCAGACTCATCTTTTGCAGCACCAATGAAATGGGCCATATGCCAGTGCCAGTGTCATGAATGACAGTTAGAGCCAACCATCGGCAAACAAATGTATACTGGTCAATATGTGAGTGACACTTAGAACAACCAATGACTCAGGGTGGAGGGGTAATATTTTGCCCTACTCTCTCTCTCTTTTTAGAGCATACTAACTGAGTGAAAAACCTAATGGTGTGCATTGACAGACTTAAAAAACATTCTCCTTTTAAAGCAATATTACATTTCTGAAGGGCGGTATAGTCTGTGATTGATTTACATAATTGAAAGTAGGTTTCTCATCTTATACGAAAATTGCTCAACCTTTTTTCCTGTAAAAGTGCATCAGTTATAGGCCTGGGCGGTGAACTTCGCTCCGTGCACGGAGTTTTCTGCACTCCGCGAAACTCGCAGAACTTCGCTGAGTTTTTTTGTAACTTCACGGAGTTCCACGTAGCAAAACTCTGCAAACTATGCCTAGTCCTATTTCAGTTACATATTTGACAAACACTAATGAAAACTGCCACAGGTTCATCGAAACATACCATGCTACCTCCTGCAGGATCCCATGCAGAATGAAAAAAAAACTTAGTAAGACAAAAATGTACCTGTGATAGACCATAAATCTTAAAAAGTGGGACTTTGGCTTTTCACTTCTCCTAAAAAAAGCTTTTGAAGCAAGCCCTGTGTGATTCAGTGACATGACCGAATATTTGTTGGTTAAAATATTTGTTTGAATTTGTCATTAAACAGGAACAGCTACTTTCTTATGGTTATACAGCCTGATTCATGAAGCCAAATTGCGCTTGCAATAGCTGCGAAAATGCTATTGCGGGTGCAATTTCCCCAATCGGTATTCACCACGATAATAGCGAAATCGCAAACACAGAATTGCGAAATCGCAAACTGATTCGCAGAATCCCAGCAGTAGACCATTTGCAAATCGGAAATAGCGAGAAATCACGGATTCTGCGAAAATAATAGCCATTTCGCAATACAATCGCAAACGGCATTCATGAAAAATCGCAATTAGCGAAAAACCACAAAATCGCTGTTTGTGAGGCGCAAATTAAGGACAACCCAAAGCAGGTGGTAACCATCAAATCCATTGAAATTTGTTTTTGAAAAACCGTTGGCCAATCAGTAACTGGTGCTGGCCTGACCAAACACACTTAAGGAGGAGCAGCATCAGCAGAAGGAGTGACAAAATGCCAGGAATGTACATGGTGGTCAGGCGGCGAAGGCTACAGCGAGCAGCAAGGAGGAGACGCAGAATCCAGGAAAGGATATTCCGCCAGCGGGTCACCCTGCTGGGCCAAACCAGAGAGCAAATATATGCAAAGTACCGGCTGAATGGGGCTATGATCATCAAGCTAATACAGGACCTTGAATCCCTGATGCAGCACCCAACAAGGCGGACCAATGCCGTCCCAACACATGTCTAGGTATTGTGTAGCCTGCACCTCCTGGCCTCTGGGAGCTTCCAGGGGATAGTTGCGGTAGCTGGGGGGCTATCCCAGCCCACCATGTCCCGCTGCCTACGTAGTTTCCTTGACGCAATGCTGACCCAGCTACACCACCACATCAAATTTCCCACCAGCCAACAGGAATTGGATGAGACCAAGCTACAATTCTACAATGTCGCCCGTTTCCCACACGTGATAGGATGCATTGACTGTACCCACGTCCACATCTGCCCACCAGCTGCAACGGAGTACATTTACCGTAATCGCAAGTCCTACCACTCCCTCAACATCCAGATGGTCTGCAATGCTAAGACATACATCACGGACATAGTGGCACAATACCCAGGGAGTACACACAACTCATTCATATTCCGGCACAGCGGCCTCCACTCACGACTGGCCAGGGGAGACTTTGGTGAAGGACACCTACTTGGTAAGTACATTTTGCCCACAATGTTACACTGCGATGAAGTAGCTGCGCTGCACAGGCACTCACCCTCTGTTCCTCTCATTCAGGTGACAGTGGCTACGCCCTGCGTGAATACCTCCTCATCCCATACCTCAACCCTGCTACACCACAGCAACGGCGTTACAACGTATCACACATACGCACAAGGAATTGCATTGAGAAGACTTTTGGGCTACTGAAGAGCAGATTCCGCATACTCCACAAGACAGGTGGGGCCATGTACTACAGTCCTGATGTGTGCTGCCGCATTGTGGCTGTATGTGCAATACTACACAACATTGCTACCAAGCGCCGGATACCTGTAGACATCTCTGGCAGTGAATCGGAAGTGGACGACCGGCCACCTGCACATGTGCGCCATGCACGCGGTGAGAACCCAGCTGAAGGCCACAGACGCCGCAACCACATCACAATGAACAGTTTCTAGTGCACCCTCTCCCCTCACCCAATAAATCACAATTGCATGCAAATTGAAATAATGACAGAACGCCAATGTGTGATGCTATAATAAATATTATTGTTTGATTCACAATAATAGTGCAAGTTGGTATCCTTCCCATGCAATCAGTATTGCCCCATACTGCTGCGTCCAATACACAGGGCAGGCTTATGGTGTTCAGCCTGTGCCTGTAAAAGTACATGTGAGTCAGGTGCGCCTCCGGCGCGAAGCACCCAAGCGCCTCTCCGGCTCCTCCTCAGCCACCGCACGTGACCCTGCAGTGGACCTGGTGCTACGTCTCAACACCCCTACCTGTGAGGCAGACTGGCTGCTCACACTTGAGGTGCCCTCGCTGGCATCGTCCCCCCCAACATTGTCAGGTGGAGCGGGATGAAGAGCCATAACGGCAGTGGTGATGTGCTCTAATACCCTGGCCACATCCTCGCAGCATTGAATTAGCTGCTGCTGCTGCGCCAGGGACCGGCGCGATAGCTGCGACGTGGCATTTCCGATGACGTAGTTCGATCGGGTGTAAGCTGTCAGCCGCGTCAGTAGCTGCCGGTGGCGGCGGCGGGCCGTGTTGCGCTGGGAAATCAGAGCAGCTGTGTTGGCCTCCATGGCTGCCGTCATCCGGTCCATCCCCTCCCCCACACCTGCCATGGCTGCCGTCATCCGGTCCATCCTCTCCCCGCCACCTGCCACATTGCGGCCAATATTATACAGCTGCAACTGTATGGCCCGTTGCCGGCGTGCCTGCAGCTGGTGAATGCGTAGCATTCTACGCTCTATACTGAGGCTGGGCAAGCGCACTTCCATCCCCCTTCTGGCACTGGGTGCATTGTTCTGCAGGCGAGGCCCGCCCACGCCTGCTGGCTGGCCACAGTGGGTGGCCGCTGTGTCACCGCTGACGCTGGGCCTGATGTGGATGCGCCAGCTGCTGGTGGAGTTGAGCTTGGCGTAGATGGTGCGCCAGACGGTGGAGGCACAGATGTCGTAGGCCTGGCTGCAGGGGTTGGTGCTGCGCCAGACGGTTGAGGCACAGATGTCGTGGGCCTGGCTGCAGGGGTTGGTGCTGCGCCAGACAGTGGAGGCACAGATGTCGTGGGCCTGGCTGCAGGGGTTGCTGCTGCGCCAGACGGTGGAGGCTGTGTTGGTAACGGCACCTCCTCGACATCCAGTGCTTGCTCATCGATGAGCAGCCTGTCACTGTCGCTGCTGTCTGCGCCACCTGTGAGGGGAAGTGGACGTTCATTAGTTGCATGTATCTGTCACACGTGCAGTTGCTACATGCATGCTGGATGACATTCCCTGACTGGCTATGGCATTGCGTACTTTGGAACCTGTCTGGCTGCATTGGGGTACTTGTACATTGTGGCCACACTACATGTCCCACAATGCTTTAGGGCATTACCTAATGTGCACCGATGGCATGACTTTGGAACATTATGGGAGGCTATAGGGTCATGGCCATTCATAGGGGACAGGGTCGCAGTCGCATGCCACTTACCTTGGCTCTCTTGGGTGGGGCGGCATGAGTCCAATCTGCTGACTCCAATGCACGCCTCCGCCTCCAACGTGTCTTCTACGCGATCCTCAATGGGGGTGTTTGGAGGGACTGTAGGTCCTCCCCCTCCAGTGGCCAAGGACTCTCCCAGACTCTCGGCAACCTTCTCCTTGGCACGACCTCGGAGGTCGTACCACCTCTTCTTTAGTTCTTCAAGTGACCTGTCGGCCACGCCCACGGAGTTAACAGTGGCCGCAATCCCGACCCAGATCCTGCGCTTCTCCTGCTCGGGCACCCTCCTTTACTCTCTCCCAAACAGTTTGGAGTGGTTCTCCACCACCCCTTCTATGAGGTGCTCCAACTCCTGTTCGAAGAACTTTAGTTTTCTCTTGCGCGCGGTGTTGCTGGGCCCAGGTACTGCCTCCTCAGCCATTGCTGCAGTGGAATTGGAAGTGGTATTCCAAGTTTGCAGGTGTCCTTGCAGGAGCTGACTCTGTTGCTGCCTCGAGGTCTGCCTCACTGTGGTGAATGGGGGTGGGAACTGGCTGCTTCCTGGTTGTGATGTCATCACTGTGCTCGAAATGCATCTTCCCATTTTCCCGATCTCGCGATTTTGCGATCTCGCATTTAACGATCTCGCAATTAGCGATATCGCTATTTGCGATATCGCAAACCCTACACGGATGTTGCGGAAAATAGCGATTATTCTGCGAATTTCGATGATCGCAAACGCTTTTTGCGGCCGCGTGCGAATCGCATTTTTTTCTCGCAAAAATTCATGAATACCGATCTGCGATTTTTAAATTGCGATTCGCAGTTAATCGCAATTTGAGAATCGCAGATTCCGGTTTTCATGAATCAGGCTGATAGACTTTAGTCACGTACCCATTCGGATAGACTGAGTTTCCCTTGTTTTCTTTGTGATGGAAGAGTCAGGCCAATGTATACCTCATATTATTCTAATAATAACTTGCTTTTAAATACTCTATTAAATCAGTAATTAAATGAGTTATTAAGTAGTATATTAATCCTGACTTTCGTATTCATAACCAGCTCTTGGGAGAAAACTAGGGCACAAATACAACACAACAAACCTAAAGATCAAGCCGATGTTTGAAGTGCTTGTCGTGGGCAAGAGTGCACTGCATTTAGAATAATCTACTGAACTGTACACCCAAGCAGTGCATTTAATTCATGGAGGTCGTTGCATGGGCTGGGCACAGGCCCTTATTTTTGTGGACCAGGACTTCTTTGTTTTCATCAGACTTTAACCCCAAGCAAGAAAGAGAAAAGAAAAAATGAAGAAAGAACGAGCAATATAAAGATAGGAAACCAGTGAGATAGTGAAAAAACTGGATGAAAAAGAGCCTAAAAGTGTGAGATAAATATTCAGGAATTGAAGGATGGCAGAAGAAAGAGGCTTGAGCCTGAAATAAGGTTTGGCTGATATGCGGAATACCAGCAGCCTGGGCAGTGGGCTCCTAAGAAAAACCTTTGGTCCGTGTAACTATTTATTTTCTGTCTTTACTAATTAGGTACAGCAGCAAAGTTGCAATATTTCTGTGTTTAGAGAGTTTGTCCTCTCACAGTCTTCGCTTTCAGCAAGCGAGAGCACAAAAAATGCTCACGCTTGCTGAAAGTGAGCACAATTGCTTTGACAGAGAGGGAGCAGCATGTTCAGCAGCTCCCTCTGTGTCAAAGCAATGCCTGCTCCTGCAGGAGGCAGGGAGTGGCACAGACTGAAGCGGCCTTGAGGCTTCCCCCGCATCCCCAACATTGTTAAATGGGTGCCTTGGGTGGGACCAGGGTAGCGAAATCTGTCCGGGAGGGGGGGCCACTCCGTTCCCTTCCTTTAAATGTATAAAACAATTGGAATAAATAGGCTGTGCCCCGGTAATGGGGTCCTTGGGGGCGAAATTGGCCTTAAGAGAAGGCTGCTTGCCCCTCCCATAAAGATAGACATTTTGTTTTTTAAAGGGCCGGGCCCCTAGGGAATGGGACCTCCGGAGCAAAATTGGAAATGGAAGGGGGACTACGCGGGCTCCCTCCCCAATTTAAAAAATGCCTGGCCCAGGAGATAGTGTCCCCGGGGCTGAAACAGGCCCTGAGAAGGGGGGCCACATTACCCTCCTCCCTTAAAAAATAACAATTAATGTTTTAAAACAATAGCAAGTCACCGGAGGCCCTGCCCCCTTTCTCCACCACCCTGCAAACGTGCCTCTGACAAACTGCTAGCTAAAGGATGAAGTCTCCTTGGATGCTGAGGGCCCTTGGGGGCCAACAAGCCCTCCAATTACCTCCAGTAAATCCCAAAGAGCACGATTGCTGAGAGAACTTCAGCGGCCACCCTACCTTTCTCCACTACTCTGCAAATGTGCCTCCTAGAGCTCTGTTTGAGGGAATAAAGTCTCCTTGGCTGCTGAGGGTTCTTGGGCCCAACTACGCTTACTGTTACCTCCAGTAAGTCACACACAGCGGGATTGCTGAGAGGTTGTCAGAGGCCATACCCCTTTCTTCACCACCCTGCAAATGAGCCACCTGGAGCACTGCTGGTGGAGGGATGAAGTCCCCTTGGCTGCTGAGGGTCCTTGTGGCTAACAGCCCCTCATGTTACCTCCAGTAAGTTCCACAGAGCATGATTGCTGTGAGGACACTAGAGGACACGCACCCTTTCTCTACCACTCTGCAAATGCACTAACCAGTCCAATACTGGTTGTTAGATGAAATTCTCTTGGATGCTAAGGGACCTTGGGGTACAAGAAGCTCTCCTGTTACATCCGCTAAGTCCTTTACACCAGCATTTGTGAGAGTTGGTCGGAGGCCCGCCCCCTTTCTCTACCACTCAGCAAATGTGACTACCAATTAAAAAAACATCGAAATTCACTGAAAAACAAAGGTTACCGGGACATTATAGTTAGGAAATAGAACTTTAAAAAAGCTTAGAAATTCACTGAAAAAAACAAAGGTTACAAGGACGTTATAGTTAGGTTCAGATTTCCCTCCATCAAAACCAGTGAAATTCAACAGTTATAGTTACCTGAGCTAACAATAACGTACGCCCCCACAATGCACTGCTTAATACCTCACATATTACATCCCTCATGAAATGGTCAGTGACATCACTCATGACATCTCTAATTACATTCCGGGGGTTACATACCCTCCAGACGTCACAAAGACCAAAGGCCGACGACCAACCATACAGACTCCCTACAGAGGCAAGGCGGTATGCCGACGCAGGGCCCATCGCGTCACGTGAAGGCTGCAGGACAGCGTTAAAGTCCCCCCCAACAACAGTGAGGCCATGTGGAAGGGAGGAGATCACCATCGTGAGGCACCCGAGGGTGGAGGTCAGGAGCTCGGGGGAAACATAAGTACACAGTAGGTTGAGAGTGTCAGGATCTGCCAAGGCGCCTACCTAACGTCAAGAAACTACAACTCCCATAATGCCTATACAGGGGGCGGGGTCCTATATAAGCTAGGTGGACTCATTGCTTCCTGTTCGTAATTTTGTGACCTACAGTGCGTTTTGTTTCTAGTAAGACTTTGTTTCCTGTCTTCTCTTGGGATCGTGATCAGAGAAGTTTTGTCCGTTTTGTTTTCTGGCTCCAGCGCGAGTGATTTTGGAACGCGCAATAATTGCAGAGGGTTTTTGTCGTCTGCCTGTGGAAACGGGAACGGAGTTTCCCGTACATTTGTTTGTCTCCTGCCGGTCATACTGGCAATTCATCACCGGGACAGAAAGCTGAGGGAAGAGCCACGGATGAAGAGCGGACCGAAAGGAAGCGTCTCTGGTGCTGTGAGTTTACACGCAACGCGTGAGGTTAACGCGTTGTTGTGAAAGTTAAACTGTGATGCTTAGACAGTGAAATGCTGACTGCTTAGACTTGTATTGGAATCCTTTTGGTGTTCTCGCCGGAGAGCGGAGTGTAGTGGGGCCAGCCTTCTGCGCACTGCCGCTACGAAGTAAGGCACTAGTGTCTCTTGTGATAATTACCAAAGCGGAAGATAGTGGGAAGTCCTACATCTTGCCGTGTTTGGAGCTTTGGATTTTTGAGAGACATTTGGAGTTTGTTGAAAGGGAGCGGAAGACAGTAGTTGGATGCTACGTCTTGCCGTATTCCTGAAGGAGAATATTGTACTTACTGGCATCACAGATATACTCTTTGGAAGAGCATAACATTTTTTTTGATTTGACAACACGTAATTGGTGGAATTATTACACGTTTATTTAAGGCACACTCTTTTCAAGGAGGTGTAGGTACTGCCACGATACCAATAGTTTTTACCTTCCTTCTAGGGGTGAGTTAGAACTAATTGTTGTTTATATTTCTTAGGAATTTGGTGCAGCCATATACACACCCATTGTACAGGGAGGAGGTTATACACACCCATGGTACTGGGAGGAGGAGGAGAGCGTTGATTCAAGAAAGGTGAACCCTTTAAAATAAGTAGCAAAAGAGGTATAGAGACAGGGGTTCGAAGTGACCAGTTATAACCAGTGCACTGTTTTTCTTGTCTTTCAGCCATCCCTTCCCAGCAGCCCCCTTCCTTTCCCTTCCTTGGTCTCCTGTTTTTTCCCTCGCCCTATCGCTCGAACCCACTGTGTTTTTTACCAGTGTGTTGGTGAGATCGGGAGGTGGAGTTTATGTACATCATCCGGATCCTGCAGTGTGGAGTCTGACAGAATTACGAACCCACGAATTGCATACTGCCTGGTCCGGTTGGGGTACATATGGCCACCTTGGATGATGTGTTGAGGGCTTTGGTTTTGGTTCAGCAAGAACTAGTGGCGTCCAAGGCTGAAGCGGTTGCTCTGAAGGATAGGGTTGAGCAATTGTCCAAGAACCCTTTTTCTTCGGGGGCATCGCAGATTCAAGTTACTGTTCCTCCCCCTATTCCTTTAGCTACTCCTGAACGATATGGGGGGGATCCACGCAAAACACAGGCTTTCATGACGCAGATTATGCTGCATTTTTCTTGTAAGCCGGCGTCTTTTCCTACGAATCACTCTAGGGTGGCGTTTGCCCTGTCATACTTGGTGGGGGATGCAGCCAATTGGGCTGTGCCCTTAGTCAAAAATGACGATGCCATGCTGTCCAACTGGAATATGTTCAGGGAGGAGTTTGAGAAAGTTTTTGACAGAAGGGCCACCAATTTCAGTGCGGATAAGGAGTTGTTGTCATTGCGTCAGGGGAGAAGCGATTTAATAACATATTTAACTACTTTCAATCGCTTAGTAGCTGAAACGGAATGGCCAGAGGGTAAAAGAATGTCCCTGTTTTATCAGGGTTTAAGGGATGAACTGAAGGATGCAGTGGCGCACATAGACCCACAGCCAACTACTTGTATAGATATGGTGAATCTGGTTTTGCGGTTGGATGGTCGTTTGACTGAGAGGAGTGGGGATAGAAGGAAGTGGGACAGGGGCTATGCCCGTAATGTAGGATTTCCTTCTAGAGCTACGGGTTCTGCAGAGGCAGGGGTGGAGCCAATGGAAATAGGAGCTATTAGGCCCCCTTTATCAAAAACTGAGAGAGAAAGTAGAAGAGTCCAAGGTCTCTGTATGTATTGTGAAAAGAAGGGACACTATGTAAGAGAATGCCCTTCAAAACCCAAGACCTCTAATACTTGGAATAAGAATCAAAGGGTGGCGGCTTCTAGCACGGCAAGGGAGAAGGAAGAAGTACAATCATCATTGCCTAAGGCGGAAGAGATCCCCGATTGGAAACTTACCTCCTTGTCATCCTCTGGGATAGGGGAAACTGAGTCCCATTTGGTGTTAGAGATGTCCTTGGAGTGCGAGCACAAAACCCATTCTGTAATGGTGATGTTGGACTCCGGGGCGACCGGGAATTTTATTGACAATGGGTTGGTGAACCGTCTGTTGTTACCTAGGGTACCCAGAGGCAATCCCGAGGAGGTTTTAGCGGTCGATGGGCAGCCCATTAAATCGGGTCTCATAACCGAGAAAACAGCTGAGGTGGAGTTGTCTATAGAGGTATCAGAAGGGAGACACGTGGAGAAAGTGGAATTGAATATCATAGATGCTCCACAATATGAAATAATTTTGGGAATGCCATGGTTCACATATCATAATCCTTCCATTGACTGGAAATCCCGTACAGTGCTTTTCTCTTCAGGGATTTGCAAGGAACATTTGGTGCCTTATGTATCTTCTCCAGTGGCAGTGTTAGCCTTGCAATTTATGGTGGCTACAGCGGCCGAGAAGGAGGTAGTACTTCCGAAACAATATGAAACCTATCAGGATGTTTTTAGCGAAAGCAGAGCCGAGAAGCTACCGCCTCATAGGGCCTATGACTGTAGGATTGATTTGATTGATGGGGCAGTGATTCCTACATGTCGTGTATATGCGTTGTCTGTACCTGAAACTGCTCATTTAAGGGAGTACATCACTCACTATGAGAGCATTGGATTTATAAGACCTTCTCGTTCCCCCACAGCCTCTCCCCTTTTCTTTATAGCAAAAGCCAATGGTGATTTGAGGGCATGTGTGGACTACCGCGTCTTGAACAAAAATACCATCCGAAACCGTTATCCTCTCCCCCTCATTACCGTGTTGATCGATCAGGTGAGGGAAGCAGTGATCTATACTCGCTTGGATTTGCGAGGGGCTTATCACCTGGTCAGGGTTAGAGAGGGGGACGAGTGGAAGACGGCTTTCAAGACGCGGTATGGGCTATACGAATATCTAGTCATGCCGTTTGGGCTCTGCAATGCCCCTGCGGCATTTCAGTTCCTGATTAACGATGTGTTGAAAGAGTACATTGACTTGTTTGTAGTCGTGTACATAGATGACATCCTGGTGTACTCGATGGAGGAAAACTGTCATGTGGAACATGTTTGCAAGGTACTGGACAGGTTGCGAGAACATAGCCTCTTTGTGAAACTCAGCAAATGTGAGTTTGGGGTGTATAGCGTGGAGTTCTTGGGAGTAATGATCAGTCCATTGGGGTTGCAAATGTCTGAACGTAAGGTGGAAGCAGTGCGTGACTGGCCGGTTCCGAGAAACGTGAGAGAGGTCCAGAGTTTTCTGGGCTTCGCGAATTACTATCGCCGCTTTATTTTGCATTTCTGGTTGACTGCGGTGCCGATTACCAGACTTTTGAGGAAGGGTAAGCCTTTCGAGTGGACCAGGGAAGCAGGGGAGGCTTTTGAAACGCTGAAAACCTCATTCATTACAGCCCCGGTGTTGTCACATCCCAATTTAGAACATCCCTTTATTGTTGAGGCTGACGCTTCGGATGAAGCTATCGGGGCGGTGTTGTCACAGAGAGATGGGAGTACAGGGCAGTTGCACCCGGTGGCCTTTCTGTCAAAAAAGTTGAGTTCGGCTGAACTCAACTATACTATAGCTGAGAAAGAATTGTTGTCGATAAAAAGGGCTTTTCAGGAGTGGAGGCAATACCTATGGGGGGCCCTTCATACCATCACAGTGTATACCGACCACAGGAATTTGCAATTTATGTCATCTGCTAGACACTTAACCCAAAGGCAAATGAGATGGATGCTTTTTTTTGCCGAATATAATTTTGTGGTCACCTTTCGTCCTGGGTCTGAAAATAGAAAGGCAGATGCTCTATCACGGCAGTCCATGCCCTCAGATAGTGTGGAAGAAAGACAGGCCATCATTCCGGAAGGGAAAGTTCTGTGCATAGTCAGAGCTGAGACCTTTTTGGATGATGTACGAACTTATCAGTATCCTGGAGGTTGGATGTCATGGGCTCATGGCATAGCAGAGAGGAAGGTGAGAGATGGGTTGCCTTTTTATCAAAACAAATTATTTCTGCCCTCAATACCGTTGCAGAAAAAGGCGTTTGTTTGGGGGCATGAGGGAGAGCTGGCGGGACATCCTGGTGTTCGTAAAACCCTCGAAATAGTTCAAAGACATTTCTGGTGGCCTAATCTGGGTAAGGACGTCAAGGCATGGGTAGCTAGGTGTGATATCTGTGCTAGAGCAAAGGGACTAAACTCTAAAAAAGCGGGGAAGCTTATTACCATGCCTACTCCCAATCAACCCTGGCAGCACATAAGCTTGGATTTTGTGTCTGGCCTTCCGTTGGACAAGGGATTTTCCGCTGTGTTAGTGGTAGTAGACAGCCTCACCAAAATGGGACACTTCATCCCCTGTAAAAGTCTTCCGAATGCCAGTCAAACGGCACAACTTCTAGCTAGCAACGTTGTCCGGTTGCATGGTATTCCCCGGGTGATAGTGTCCGACAGGGGACCCCAGTTCATTGCCAGGTTCTGGCGCATGTGGTGTCGCGCCCTGAATATTGAGTCCAATCTGTCTACCAGCTTCCACCCACAAACAGACGGGCAAACAGAGCGACTGAACCAGACCTTAAAGAAATATTTGAGATGTTTCTCTAAAGAAGCTCACGAATCCTGGGTAGATCTTTTGTGGATGGCGGAGCTTGCCTACAATAACACCTGGCACAGTTCAACGGGGATGTCGCCTTTCAAGGCTACTTTCGGATTTGATGCGAAAACATTGCCGATCGACATACCCCTCGATCTCCAAGACCAACCCTCTGTCAAGGAAAGGGTATTGATGTTGAGGAAGGTACATAAGGGAGTTCAGGTACATTTGAACAAAGCTAAGGAAGTGTACAAGAGGTGGGAGGATCGCCGCAGGATAGAGAGTCGTCAGTATGTGGTGGGCGATAAGGTCTGGCTGTCTACCAGGAACATTAGGTTCAAGTTGCGCAGCGTGTTCCACCCCAGGTTTATCGGCCCTTATTCCATCGTGAAACAAGTGAACCCTGTCACATACAAGCTGAAATTGCCTGGTTCCTTACGCATACACCCGGTGTTCCACGTACAGTTGTTGAAACCTGCTCTTTCCTCCCGCAGGGCGGCCCCTCCGCCAGTGTTGTGTGATGGGGGTATGGAATACGAGGTGAGGAGCATAAAGGACTCAAAGTGGAGCAGGGGTGTTCTTAAATACCTGGTTTCATGGAAAGGGTATACCGCAGAGGATGATTCCTGGGAGCCATGTTCGGATGTGCATGCTCCGGCGGCGGTGCGCTCTTTCCACCGGAGATTCCCTGCTAAGCCTGGCCCTAGGAGGCGCTAGGGGCGGGGACATACTGTCAGGATCTGCCAAGGCGCCTACCTAACGTCAAGAAACTACAACTCCCATAATGCCTATACAGGGGGCGGGGTCCTATATAAGCTAGGTGGACTCATTGCTTCCTGTTCGTAATTTTGTGACCTACAGTGCGTTTTGTTTCTAGTAAGACTTTGTTTCCTGTCTTCTCTTGGGATCGTGATCAGAGAAGTTTTGTCCGTTTTGTTTTCTGGCTCCAGCGCGAGTGATTTTGGAACGCGCAATAATTGCAGAGGGTTTTTGTCGTCTGCCTGTGGAAACGGGAACGGAGTTTCCCGTACATTTGTTTGTCTCCTGCCGGTCATACTGGCAATTCATCACCGGGACAGAAAGCTGAGGGAAGAGCCACGGATGAAGAGCGGACCGAAAGGAAGCGTCTCTGGTGCTGTGAGTTTACACGCAACGCGTGAGGTTAACACGTTGTTGTGAAAGTTAAACTGTGATGCTTAGACAGTGAAATGCTGACTGCTTAGACTTGTATTGGAATCCTTTTGGTGTTCTCGCCGGAGAGCGGAGTGTAGTGGGGCCAGCCTTCTGCGCACTGCCGCTACGAAGTAAGGCACTAGTGTCTCTTGTGATAATTACCAAAGCGGAAGATAGTGGGAAGTCCTACATCTTGCCGTGTTTGGAGCTTTGGATTTTTGAGAGACATTTGGAGTTTGTTGAAAGGGAGCGGAAGACAGTAGTTGGATGCTACGTCTTGCCGTATTCCTGAAGGAGAATATTGTACTTACTGGCATCACAGATATACTCTTTGGAAGAGCATAACATTTTTTTTGATTTGACAACACGTAATTGGTGGAATTATTACACGTTTATTTAAGGCACACTCTTTTCAAGGAGGTGTAGGTACTGCCACGATACCAATAGTTTTTACCTTCCTTCTAGGGGTGAGTTAGAACTAATTGTTGTTTATATTTCTTAGGAATTTGGTGCAGCCATATACACACCCATTGTACAGGGAGGAGGTTATACACACCCATGGTACTGGGAGGAGGAGGAGAGCGTTGATTCAAGAAAGGTGAACCCTTTAAAATAAGTAGCAAAAGAGGTATAGAGACAGGGGTTCGAAGTGACCAGTTATAACCAGTGCACTGTTTTTCTTGTCTTTCAGCCATCCCTTCCCAGCAGCCCCCTTCCTTTCCCTTCCTTGGTCTCCTGTTTTTTCCCTCGCCCTATCGCTCGAACCCACTGTGTTTTTTACCAGTGTGTTGGTGAGATCGGGAGGTGGAGTTTATGTACTTCATCCGGATCCTGCAGTGTGGAGTCTGACAGAGAGGGTGTCCATCAATTGTCCCCGACACGGCCACGTAAGTGCCCTGTGCGTCAGTCTCAGCTTTAGCCATGGTGAAGGGTAGCCCCTTCCTGAGTAGAATGGCAACCCCCCGGGAGCCCCACGCGAAACCAGAGTGCCAGATCCTGACAAACCCTTAGCGGGCTAGGAATTGCATTGTGAGCCCAAGAGGTGCATTTTCTAGAGGAACAGAATGTCAGGCGTGTGGCGGCGGGCAGTGCGGAGAACATCCGTGCGCTTGATTCGGTTGAGGAGGCAGTTAACATTCCAGCAGAGGATGTGTAGAGATCTATTGAGGGTGTAAGCCTTCTAGAGGGGTGGCGTTTGGAAGAGCGGATGGGTGTGTAGAGCCATTTTCAACCCCAGGGAAGCCCTCCCCCGGGTCCGGGGCCCCAAAGTGAAGGCGTGTGGTGCATTGATCTGTCGGTTTATTAATTAATATTTAATTAGTTGTTCACTATATTACTTGTTTTTCATTTATTTACTTTAGTTATATTTTAAGTGTGGGCTGATAGGTTTGTGGGAGTATAGTGTGGTAAGTTATTAAAGTAATAATTAATGGGCAATGTTTTGAAAATGATAATTACCCAAATATATATATATATATATATATATATATATATATATATATATATATATATATATATATATATATATATATATATATATATATATATATATTAAATAAACCCAGATTGGTTCCGCTCTCCTCTTGTTTTTCAGCGCTGCTGGCAAGTGCGTCGCTTCACGCGGTAGAACCAAACCGCAATATGTCCAAGCTGCGTTTGTTCCCGGGGCCTCCCGGGTTCAAAACAAAAGAAGCCGCCACTCCAGTCAGTGTGTTTTTCAGAAATCCATCGTTTTATTATTCGAACCTCTGCAGCATAATGTCACAGCGAAAAACCAACGCGTTTCGTGAGCTCCCAACTCACTTGATCACGGTTGTTACAAACACTGTTTGCTGAGAATAATTTAAAAGGGAGTCCCTCCCCCCCATCGGTCACATGATTTCGACCATGTGTTTCTATGACACTATGGCCTTCTGGGATTCGTAGTTTATACATTGCAAAATGTAATTTCATGTTATTTTCACAAGAAAAAACTTTTTACACACCCCTTCCCAATATTTGACTGTTTTTGCAAATTCTTTTTTTCTATTATTTACATTCTCATTTTCTTATGTGCAGGGAAATTGAAATAAGGTTCAAATGAAAAATAAAAGCCCTCAAGTGGGCTGACTCAGTCATATGAAAACATTTCTATCATTTGCGTGGATTATTTTTGCAAATTCAGTGTTTCCCTACTATGCATTATTTAAATCTCTTCAACATTACTTTTCAAAATTCTGCCAAACAATCATTGGGGTCCTTTTGATTAACCCGTAGGTCCCGGTCTATTTCATTTAGACCCTTTGGAGCCCTCTGGTGGGCTGACATTGAATGGGGTGTTGAATTGTGTCCTCAAATATCCCAGAGGTTCCTTATATGATGGGTTGTAACGTGGGGTTAAGGAGGGAAAATAGTTATTATGGAGTCCATTCAGAGAAGGTTTTCATTATTTTAAATGTGTACATAAAGTTCCTCGGATTGGTTCAGACCAAAAGGGGTCATTGTTCGAAAGTTCAAGATATGGCGTGATTCCTTTTGGCGCAATAATTTTTCTCGATGTCCCCCCCGTTCTGTTGGGGGCAAGGTTTCCAGCCCTAGAAATTTCAGAAGTCGCCAATTGCCATTGTGATTTGTCTCCATGTGTTTGGCCACCGCATTTCCTCTATCCTTGTTTGTTGTGGCCCTTGTATGTTCCAAGATACGCTTTTTAAGTTCACAAATAGTACTTCCTATGTAGCGTAACTTGCACGGACATTCAATTAGATAGACTGTGTATTGACTTTTGCAAGTGATTAGCTCTTTGATCTTCCAAATTTTTCCATTGGCCATTTCAATTTGTTTCGTTGGTTTAGCTATCTCGCAAACTTTGCAATTATAACATTTGTTGAATCCCACTGTTTTCAACCAGGGTGTTTTTTTGCGGTTCATGAAGTGGCTATGGATCAATTGGTCCTTCAAATTTTTGGTTCTGCGGTATGTAACCACTGGGTGATCGCCCATTTTTTTGCCAATTGTCGGATCCAATTTAAGTAATTTCCAATTTTTTCTTAGAATTTGGATCACTTTTTTTGCTTCTTTGCTATAGTCAAGTATCAGTCTTATTGGTTCTTCCATTTCTTTTTCTTTTGTTTGGGGTTTCAGACACTCTGCCCTTGGTTTCTCATTGGCTCTTTCCCAACACTTTCTCGTCAGATTCTTTCCATATTTCCGCTTATGGAATCTCTCCATTGTTTTGGCACTATGTTTTTCCCATTCTGTATTTTCGCTACATATTCTTTTTACCCGGAGAAACTCTCCGTATGGTATGCTCGATATCAGGGCGGGTTGATGAAAGCTTGTGGCTTCCAATGTTGAATTTGTAGCAGTTTTCTTCCTGTGTAAGGTGGTTTCCAATTTATTGTTTTGGATATACACTTCCGTATCCAAGAAGGATATTGATTGCCTGCTTTTTGTGTAGGTGAATTTCAGATCTTTTGTACTGTTGTTCAGGACATCAAAATACTCTTCAAATTCACTTTCACTTCCCCTCCACACTATGAATAGATCATCAATGAATCTCTTCCATTGTACAATGTGTTGGGTATATTTGGCATTTTGTTGGTTCCAGGCTATCTCTTCCTCCCACCAACCCATTGCTATGCAAGCATAGCTTGGACTGAATGAAAACCCCATTGCCGCGCCACTTCGCTGGCAATAGAGTTGTTCTCCAAAAAAGAAGATGTTATTAGAGAGTAATAGGTTGATCATTTCGTACAACATATCATTATGTTCTTTATAGTGTATGTTGCGTCTTTCCAGAAAGTGTTTACAAGCCCTTAGTCCCAATTCATTATCGATGTTTGTGTAGAGTTCGATAACATCCATGGATATTAGCAAATAGTTATCCTGCCAAATCAAATCAGATATGGTACACACAAAGTCTGTGGTATCTTTCAAGTAAGATTTCAGATTTTCCACAAATGGTCTCAGAAAGAAATCAATGAAATTTCCCAACGGTTCCATCAGTGAACCGTTTGCTGAAACTATCGGTCTTCCTGGTGGTCTAGTGGGATTTTTATGAATTTTAGGCAGGAAGTACATGGTTGCCATGCGGGGAAAATCGACTGTTAGGTATTTCCTTTCCTCATAGTCGATTAGATTTTGGTTTTCCCATATTAGTAGTTTTTGATCTAATTCTCTCTTGAGTTGGTCCGTTGGGTTCTTTCCAAGTTTTTCATAATACTTGGTGTCCGATAATTGGCTCATTGCTTCCTCCATGTATAAGTCCTTGTCCCAGATCACCACGTTTCCACCCTTATCAGCAATTTTTATTTCCACATTTATATCGTTGATGAGGGTTGTTAGTGCAGCCCGTTCTTGCGCGGTTAAGTTGTCTTTAAATTTTGTTTTTGGAATGTTGTATAAATCCTGTATAACCGCCTCCTGGAAGATGTCGATTTTATTGCCTGGGGTGAGTTGTGGATAGAATTTCGATTTTGCCTTCATTTTACTTGTTCCGGCTCCTAATTGTGGTATCGCTGAGGTTAAAGATGTTTCATTGTCTTCCTCTGCATTCAAATTAAGGAGGGTCAAGTACCCGTCAGCGTCCTTCACTGTTAGGTCTGAGAATGGTTTCATGGGGATTCTGTGGACTTGAGGTTTGTTTTGTCTCTCTAAGAAATGTTTAGCCAATTTGATCTTTCGGATGTATAGATATAGATCTATCCTTGTTTGAGCTAAATCCATTTTTCTTGTTGGACAAAAATTAATGCCCCTTTTAAGTAGAGTCGTTTCAGCTGGTGTCATTGTTCTCTTGGACAAATTGACCACTTGTAGTTCTTCCATCATTTGCCCCTCTTCTGTCTCATCCCCCTTGTCTCTGGGCCACTTTGTAAGTTTTGTGCACTTGCTTCTCCTGCCTCTTCTGGTTTTTTTTGGGGTTGTTGTTGTTGGTTTTTTGGTCTTGGTTGCCAAGATTTTCCACTTTCCATTTTCGAACAATGACCCCTTTTGGTCTGAACCAATCCGAGGAACTTTATGTACACATTTAAAATAATGAAAACCTTCTCTGAATGGACTCCATAATAACTATTTTCCCTCCTTAACCCCACGTTACAACCCATCATATAAGGAACCTCTGGGATATTTGAGGACACAATTCAACACCCCATTCAATGTCAGCCCACCAGAGGGCTCCAAAGGGTCTAAATGAAATAGACCGGGACCTACGGGTTAATCAAAAGGACCCCAATGATTGTTTGGCAGAATTTTGAAAAGTAATGTTGAAGAGATTTAAATAATGCATAGTAGGGAAACACTGAATTTGCAAAAATAATCCACGCAAATGATAGAAATGTTTTCATATGACTGAGTCAGCCCACTTGAGGGCTTTTATTTTTCATTTGAACCTTATTTCAATTTCCCTGCACATAAGAAAATGAGAATGTAAATAATAGAAAAAAAGAATTTGCAAAAACAGTCAAATATTGGGAAGGGGTGTGTAAAAAGTTTTTTCTTGTGAAAATAACATGAAATTACATTTTGCAATGTATAAACTACGAATCCCAGAAGGCCATAGTGTCATAGAAACACATGGTCGAAATCATGTGACCGATGGGGGGGAGGGACTCCCTTTTAAATTATTCTCAGCAAACAGTGTTTGTAACAACCGTGATCAAGTGAGTTGGGAGCTCACGAAACGCGTTGGTTTTTCGCTGTGACATTATGCTGCAGAGGTTCGAATAATAAAACGATGGATTTCTGAAAAACACACTGACTGGAGTGGCGGCTTCTTTTGTTTTGAACCCGGGAGGCCCCGGGAACAAACGCAGCTTGGACATATTGCGGTTTGGTTCTACCGCGTGAAGCGACGCACTTGCCAGCAGCGCTGAAAAACAAGAGGAGAGCGGAACCAATCTGGGTTTATTTTATATTCCTCTTGAAGCGCTCATCGCACTGAAAGTTTGAGCCAAAGGAAGCAGACTCGGGAGACTTTGAAGGAGGACGGGCACCCACGCTGCCCGGAGATACACATCCGAGGTAAGAAGGGATCCCCCTCTATCAGTCTCTATAGTAACGGATAAACAAACGTGTAGTCTGAACTTTTTCCAAATGGCAGAATAACTTTGAAACTTAAAGGCAAACCGAGCGATTATGCAAACGGCTAATTGAAACGAAAGGCACAGTTTTCTGAGGAGTTAAAACTTGTGGAAAAGAGCGCGTAACACACAGTGAGACACGCGCATTCATCCAACGAAATTCATATCCATTATGGAACCAGAAACAGCCCAGTAGGTTTTTACAATAGCCGGCAGTCAGTAACAGAAACGGAACGAAAATAACAAACCGAAGTAATTGAACCAAAGCAGCAACTCACAGCTTTGAAGAAGAAATGGAGCAAAGAGAGGCTAAGAGAAAGGAACTTGTTACTAATATGTTCGACAAGGGGAACATGGAGAAAGTTCAAGCCAAACAGAGTGATACACCAAAGGATGATACAAAAGGGAAAATCAGAGCCTGGGAAAAATTAACCAGAAAAGAAATCAATAAATCGTGGGAAGTAATTGCACTACGTAAATACTTGGAAGCAGAAAGGGTCCCAAGAGGCCTAAGAATAATGTTGATGCCTAGCCAGCAGGATGTAACCAATGAGTTGCTACAGGAATGGGGGGCATACATCCTAAACTCATCATTGGGCTTAATAAAGATACTGGTCAGGCACATTGAGATTGCCCTTGAAAAAATAAAGGAACAATTGAAAGAAGTGGAAAAGGAACTGGAAGCCTTGAAATTAAATCCAGAAATGACTAAATTCAAAGAGGATTTAGAACAACAAATCGAGAAACATGAGGAAACTGTGAGATTGAGAAAACACAATAAATTTGTACGTGATGCAAATGACTACGCTGAGGGTAGAATTTTTACGTTTGCCCGAAAATACGATCTCTATAAGAAACCATCACAAACCAAAAACGTCTCATCCTCAAGCCTATCCTCAATTACATCAAACGAATTGACAGATGAAGACACAAATCTGGACGAAGAACAGAAGCGTTTTTTAGGAGATATGCGCCTCGTGCTCCAACAGCGGCAATGGGAACAGGAGCAGGGGGCGCCCAGACAAACACGAGGAAGAGGAAGAGGCCGTGGAAAATCTTGGCAACCAAGACCAAAAAACCAACAACAACAACCCCAAAAAAAACCAGAAGAGGCAGGAGAAGCAAGTGCACAAAACTTACAAAGTGGCCCAGAGACAAGGGGGATGAGACAGAAGAGGGGCAAATGATGGAAGAACTACAAGTGGTCAATTTGTCCAAGAGAACAATGACACCAGCTGAAACGACTCTACTTAAAAGGGGCATTAATTTTTGTCCAACAAGAAAAATGGATTTAGCTCAAACAAGGATAGATCTATATCTATACATCCGAAAGATCAAATTGGCTAAACATTTCTTAGAGAGACAAAACAAACCTCAAGTCCACAGAATCCCCATGAAACCATTCTCAGACCTAACAGTGAAGGACGCTGACGGGTACTTGACCCTCCTTAATTTGAATGCAGAGGAAGACAATGAAACATCTTTAACCTCAGCGATACCACAATTAGGAGCCGGAACAAGTAAAATGAAGGCAAAATCGAAATTCTATCCACAACTCACCCCAGGCAATAAAATCGACATCTTCCAGGAGGCGGTTATACAGGATTTATACAACATTCCAAAAACAAAATTTAAAGACAACTTAACCGCGCAAGAACGGGCTGCACTAACAACCCTCATCAACGATATAAATGTGGAAATAAAAATTGCTGATAAGGGTGGAAACGTGGTGATCTGGGACAAGGACTTATACATGGAGGAAGCAATGAGCCAATTATCGGACACCAAGTATTATGAAAAACTTGGAAAGAACCCAACGGACCAACTCAAGAGAGAATTAGATCAAAAACTACTAATATGGGAAAACCAAAATCTAATCGACTATGAGGAAAGGAAATACCTAACAGTCGATTTTCCCCGCATGGCAACCATGTACTTCCTGCCTAAAATTCATAAAAATCCCACTAGACCACCAGGAAGACCGATAGTTTCAGCAAACGGTTCACTGATGGAACCGTTGGGAAATTTCATTGATTTCTTTCTGAGACCATTTGTGGAAAATCTGAAATCTTACTTGAAAGATACCACAGACTTTGTGTGTACCATATCTGATTTGATTTGGCAGGATAACTATTTGCTAATATCCATGGATGTTATCGGACTCTACACAAACATCGATAATGAATTGGGACTAAGGGCTTGTAAACACTTTCTGGAAAGACGCAACATACACTATAAAGAACATAATGATATGTTGTACGAAATGATCAACCTATTACTCTCTAATAACATCTTCTTTTTTGGAGAACAACTCTATTGCCAGCGAAGTGGCGCGGCAATGGGGTTTTCATTCAGTCCAAGCTATGCTTGCATAGCAATGGGTTGGTGGGAGGAAGAGATAGCCTGGAACCAACAAAATGCCAAATATACCCAACACATTGTACAATGGAAGAGATTCATTGATGATCTATTCATAGTGTGGAGGGGAAGTGAAAGTGAATTTGAAGAGTATTTTGATGTCCTGAACAACAGTACAAAAGATCTGAAATTCACCTACACAAAAAGCAGGCAATCAATATCCTTCTTGGATACGGAAGTGTATATCCAAAACAATAAATTGGAAACCACCTTACACAGGAAGAAAACTGCTACAAATTCAACATTGGAAGCCACAAGCTTTCATCAACCCGCCCTGATATCGAGCATACCATACGGAGAGTTTCTCCGGGTAAAAAGAATATGTAGCGAAAATACAGAATGGGAAAAACATAGTGCCAAAACAATGGAGAGATTCCATAAGCGGAAATATGGAAAGAATCTGACGAGAAAGTGTTGGGAAAGAGCCAATGAGAAACCAAGGGCAGAGTGTCTGAAACCCCAAACAAAAGAAAAAGAAATGGAAGAACCAATAAGACTGATACTTGACTATAGCAAAGAAGCAAAAAAAGTGATCCAAATTCTAAGAAAAAATTGGAAATTACTTAAATTGGATCCGACAATTGGCAAAAAAATGGGCGATCACCCAGTGGTTACATACCGCAGAACCAAAAATTTGAAGGACCAATTGATCCATAGCCACTTCATGAACCGCAAAAAAACACCCTGGTTGAAAACAGTGGGATTCAACAAATGTTATAATTGCAAAGTTTGCGAGATAGCTAAACCAACGAAACAAATTGAAATGGCCAATGGAAAAATTTGGAAGATCAAAGAGCTAATCACTTGCAAAAGTCAATACACAGTCTATCTAATTGAATGTCCGTGCAAGTTACGCTACATAGGAAGTACTATTTGTGAACTTAAAAAGCGTATCTTGGAACATACAAGGGCCACAACAAACAAGGATAGAGGAAATGCGGTGGCCAAACACATGGAGACAAATCACAATGGCAATTGGCGACTTCTGAAATTTCTAGGGCTGGAAACCTTGCCCCCAACAGAACGGGGGGGACATCGAGAAAAATTATTGCGCCAAAAGGAATCACGCCATATCTTGAACTTTCGAACAATGACCCCTTTTGGTCTGAACCAATCCGAGGAACTTTATGTACACATTTAAAATAATGAAAACCTTCTCTGAATGGACTCCATAATAACTATTTTCCCTCCTTAACCCCACGTTACAACCCATCATATAAGGAACCTCTGGGATATTTGAGGACACAATTCAACACCCCATTCAATGTCAGCCCACCAGAGGGCTCCAAAGGGTCTAAATGAAATAGACCGGGACCTACGGGTTAATCAAAAGGACCCCAATGATTGTTTGGCAGAATTTTGAAAAGTAATGTTGAAGAGATTTAAATAATTCATAGTAGGGAAACACTGAATTTGCAAAAATAATCCACGCAAATGATAGAAATGTTTTCATATGACTGAGTCAGCCCACTTGAGGGCTTTTATTTTTCATTTGAACCTTATTTCAATTTCCCTGCACATAAGAAAATGAGAATGTAAATAATAGAAAAAAAGAATTTGCAAAAACAGTCAAATATTGGGAAGGGGTGTGTAAAAAGTTTTTTCTTGTGAAAATAACATGAAATTACATTTTGCAATGTATAAACTACGAATCCCAGAAGGCCATAGTGTCATAGAAACACATGGTCGAAATCATGTGACCGATGGGGGGGAGGGACTCCCTTTTAAATTATTCTCAGCAAACAGTGTTTGTAACAACCGTGATCAAGTGAGTTGGGAGCTCACGAAACGCGTTGGTTTTTCGCTGTGACATTATGCTGCAGAGGTTCGAATAATAAAACGATGGATTTCTGAAAAACACACTGACTGGAGTGGCGGCTTCTTTTGTTTTGAACCCGGGAGGCCCCGGGAACAAACGCAGCTTGGATATATATATATATATATATATATATATATTTTTTTTTTTTTCACTTTTTGGGTTAAAATAATGAAATTTATATTAAGAATGTTATATTTGTATTACCTTAATAGGGTTATGCTTCATATATGTTATGTGTTTGAAGTGAACTACTTTCCCTACTGTTACATAGACTGGAGTGGGAATAGTAAGTTTTACCCCTCCGAAGTCCAACGCTTTCCCTACAGTTGCACAGATTTGAGTGGGAATAGCCAATGTTACCCCTCTGAAGTCCGACATTTTCCCTACTGTTGCACAGCCTAGAGTGAGAATAGGAAATGTTACTCCCCATGAAGTCCAACGTCTTTCTTACTGTTGCATAGACTGGACTGGGAATATTAACCCCTTTGGAGTATAATGCTTTCCCTACCATTGCAGAGAATGGAGTAGGAATAATAAAATGTTACCCCTCTGAAGTTCAGCTTTTTTCCTACTGCTGCACCGACAAGAATAGAAATAGTATATTTTACCCCTCCGGAGTCCAAAACTTTCCCTACTGTTGCACAGACTCGAGTGAGAATTGTACATTTTACTCCTTTGAAGTCCAACACTTTTCCTACTTTAGCAGAGACTGGAGTGGGGATAGTACATTTTACCCCTCTGGAGTCCAATGCTTTCCCTACTGTTGCCCAGCTTAGAGTGGGAATAGTAAATGTTACCTCTGCGGAGTCCAACGCTTTCCCTATTGTTGCATTGATTGGATTGGGAATAGTAAATCTCACGCCTCCATAGTCCAGCGCTTAACCTACTGTTGCAAAGTCTGGAGTTGGAATAGTAAATTTTGCCTCTCCGGAGTCAAATGTTTTCCCTACTGCTGCACAGACTGGAGTGGAAATAATATATCTATTATTCTGAGACTGCAATACTTTTTGTTAATATTGTTTAAATGTATTTAATATTATTAGCTGGACTTCAGAGGGGTAACATTGGCTATTCCCTCTCATATCTGTGCAACTGTAGGGAAAGCGTTGGACTTCGGAGGGGTAAAACTTACTATTCCCACTCCAGTCTATTTAACAGTAGGGAAAGTAGTTCACTTCAAACACATAACATATATGAAACATAACCCTATTAAGGTAAAACAAATATAAAATTCTTAATAGAAATTTCATCATTTTAACCAAACAAGTGAATATATATATATAACCTACTGGCGTCGCCAGTAGGTTTATATAGTTAGGATTTTTTCTCTATGGAACTTTTCAAAATTCTATGTCTGATAACTTTGGCGTTTGTGGACGGAATCGGCTGAAATTTTCAGGACAATGGCACATTTTGTTTCTGAGCAGCCCATGAAAATTTGGGGGGTTTCGTCAAGGGGGGCCAAGAAAAAAGGGGGGTCCCAAAACGCGTTTTTCCCATTCATTTTTCCATAGGGCGTTTGGCCTCACTTTTAGCTCGAACGGCTGAATGGATTTACACGAAACTTGGCAAAATTGTAGGGACTGTTAGCCCGATGTGCCTTTGCTGGGTCTCAATATATGTGCTCCAGTGGATTTTGAGAAATTAACATTTAAAAAAACAGATATATCTGTGACAGCGTCCCAGATAGCGCTCCAGATCGCGTACTTTTCGCGTAACGGAGCTTTGCGAAGCGAAGCTGATTGGCTCTCCAGTGTCTGTCAACATTCTAAACAGTCCGGTGCGGCCGCCATCTTGTCTCTCGGTAGGATCGAGAGACAAGAGGAGGAGAAAAACGAAGGGGGAATTTAATGAAAGGGGGCAAGTTAGACCCCTCTTGACCCCCTAGGAATGATGTTGGGGTTATTAAAGGGTCCCGTGGGGCAAATAAAAAAAATTTGATTTTTCGCGGTAGAAGCACTTCCCGGTTCGCGAACCGGGTCGCAAACTGGTAGCGAAACGGGAATTCGCCATTTTGTGTTTCGATTTAATTAAATTACAAGATGGAGGAAAAATAATGTGAGAAATGGGTATAAGGGGGTACGGGAGACGTATCCTGACCCCCTATGTTTTCTGAGGGTGGTTGAGGAGGCTCATATATGTTGATACTTGTCTTCCAGCGGCTGCTCGTGAGCGTTTTTTTTTTTTTTTTTTGCTGCGTGACGTCTGTTAACGTTCGATTCGAAGGAAATCAGGAAGTGTTGACCGCCATTTTGACACTGCGAGTAAATATTTGTTATAAATTAATCCGTATTGATAAACATTGTCTGCGCCATCTTGCTTTTTTTCCAATGCCACACTTTTGTCGTGCACGGCAGCCATTTTAGATGCCTTGATCAGACCCACTCTCTGCACGCCGCCGATCGTGACGTCTGTTAACGTTCGATTCGAAGGAAATCAGGAAGTGTTGACCGCCATTTTGTCAGTGCGAGTAAATATATTGTTAAAAATAATTGTTATAAATGAATCCGTATTGATAAACATTGTCTGCGCCATCTTGCTTTTTTAACAATGCCACACTTTTGTCGTGTACGGCAGCCATTTTAGATGCCTTGACCAGACCCACTCTCTGCACGCCGCCGATCCTCAGCATGGCTCCCCACCTGCGCAAGCATCTCCCCCATGCACTGGTCACACACGCTCTCTCTCTCATGCATGGGCCATAAACCTCCTCCCATATGCGCTGCTCTTCCCTGAGAATCACACCCCGTGCTGAGGAAAATTCAGCCCAGATTACAACCGATGCCCAGGCTGCTGGCACAAGACGCCACTTAGTTCCCATCTTGAACGGTTACCAAATAAAGAGACGGGTGCTGGAAGCAGGAACACAAGAACAGAGTTTTATTTCTCATGAGGAGAGCCTGTCATTTCAAAACATACATACATACACACAAACTCGGGCGGGGGGAGACAGTACATGTATTATATACAAAAATCCAAGACAAAACATAGAACAGTTGCTGGCCAAAAAGATCTCTTCCTGCATGCTGCGCATCCTTAGCATCCTACTTAATTCATCTGGGGGCTGAGCTCTTTTTAGGTCTCGCCTGTCGATGCGCATGCGCATCGAGCAAGCGAGAGTATTGGGACTTATCCACTCTTTCCCCAACTTGCAAGGAATCGTGGCGATTCCTTGCAGTGCCCGTGACTTTTAAGCTCAATGCGCATGCGCATTGAGCTTAAAAGCGCGTGCACGTCCGTCTTGGTTTACCCGCTCCGCCCCCTCCCCTTCCCGCCGTGTCGCATTTCTCCTCTCCCCTCCCCTCTCTTCCCTCCGTCTTGTTTGTTATTTTACCCGCTCCGCCCCCTCCCCTTCCCACCGTGTCGCATTTCTCCTCCCCCTCCCCTCTCTTCCCTCCGTCTTGTTTGTTTATTTTACCCGCTCCGCCCCCTCCCCTGCCCGCCGTGTCGCATTTTTTTTTAAAACCCCCACTATTTGTTTTTGTCCATGTTATTGTTAATCTCTCATCAAAGACACAATTTTGAATGTGTATCTGTGCCAAAGAGGATAAAATGCAAGGCGAACAAAACAGGCAGTTCTGGAATCAATTCAACTCTAAGGGGTTTTCGTAATATTTATCATTGTGTGATGTTAAAATTGCACGAGCCATTTAATGTACAGTTTTGGAGCCACGCTGCCGAAAAAGCTTTTATCTTCCCACACGGAGCGGCTCACTCGGTGAGGGTTTCCCGGTCGGCTCGAGCACCAGCAGCCTCGCAGCAAGTCTGAAGCCCTAACGTTACTGGGACTCAGTGGATAAAACCAAGTGGATAGCAGCCGAGAAGCAGAGAGCCTGACAGCAAAAATTCCACAAATCAGCGTCCGCGTCCTTCGATCACGTGACACATGTTTTGCTTCCGTCCCAGGCGATTACAAAAGAAAACTTACTTCCTCATCCTCACGTACAGCATTTGGAACAACCAGATTTGGCTGTTCTTGTTCCAGCTTCAAAGAGCTTTACAATTTAGCGACTAAAATGGCCAATACATTATCGACTTCATTCCTATTGGATTAGAGTGTCGTATGTATATTATACCGAAAGATTTGATTTGGAGTTGGTAAACACGCACGCCACACTTCCTGGCTGTTTGCAAATCGACTGCAAGTTTTCCTTGCTCTTTCTCTGGGTTATCTAAAGGCAGGCATTGCTAATCGAGGAAGGGAAAGGAACCAACCTCCGCTCACCCTCACTCTCACTCATCCTCACTCACCCTCAACCCCTCACCCTCACTCACCCTCACTCACCCTCAACCCCTCACCCTCACTCACCCTCACCCTCAACCCCTCACCCTCAACCCCTCACTCACCCTCACTCTCACTCATCCTCACTCACCCTCAACCCCTCACCCTCACTCACCCTCACCCTCACTCACCCTCACCCTCACTCACCCTCAACCCCTCACCCTCACTCACTCACCCTCAACCCCTCACCCTCAACCCCTCACTCACCCTCACTCTCACTCATCCTCACTCAACCACCCTCAACCTCACTCACCCTCAACCCCTCACCCTCACTCACCCTCAACCCCTCACCCTCACTCACTCACCCTCAACCCCTCACCCTCACTCACCCACCCTCAACCCCTCACCCTCACTCACCCTCAACCCCTCACCCTCACTCACTCACCCTCACTCACCCTCAACCCCTCCCCCTCGACCCCTCCCCCTCAACCCCTCACCCTAACCCTCACTCACCCTCCCTCACCCTCAACCCCTCACCCTCAAACCCTCACTCACCCTCAACCCCTCACCCTCACCCTCACTCACCCTCACCCTCACTCACCCTCAACCCCTCACCCTCAACCCCTCACCCTCAACCCCTCACCCTCACTCTCACTCACCCTCACTCAGCCTCAACTACTCCCCCTCACCCTCACTCACCCAAAACACCTCACCCTCACTCACCCTCACCCTCACTCACCCTCAACACCTCACTCACCCTCACCCTCACTCACCCTCAACACCTCACCCTCAACCTCAACCCCTCACCCTCACTCACCCTCACTCACCCTCACTCACCCTCACTCACCCTCAACCCCTCACCCTCACTCACCCTCACCCTCACTCACCCTCACCCTCACTCACCCTCACTCACCCTCACCCTCACACAGTGCAATAGTTCTCAGACCATTTCAGTTAGAGCTTTTAGAAATGTTTATGGCTTTTTTTATTTGTAATACTTTAGCATTGGCTACAGGAAACAAAAATGCTAAACATTTACAAAATAAACCCATAAACAATTCTAAAAGCACTAACTCTAATGGTGCGAGACCTATTGCATTTCCAATGCTTGTTACCTTTTTCTTCTCTCTTATCGTCGGCTGCCTTCGCTGGTGGCTTTGGTTGCAAATACTTACACCTTTGCCAATTGGTCGGGACCTAACCTGGTCGGGCTAATACTCAGGGGGGATCTTCGAATCATTTTTAGCGAATGGGTTTCCAGGCTGAGGACACGGTAGGTGTCAGTCGGGAGAACAATGGGGCAGCTTTGAGTTTCATGTCTATGAGGGTGCGAGAAGGAGGTGGTAAATCTTAAACATTGGCAACATTCCTAGTCCTCCAGACGGAGGGTACTTGGGTAAACCTCACCTCGGAATATTTCTTAAACTTTCCCTATTTAGTTAAACGTAGGAATTTATTCATTGGTGCACGTCATTCTTGATTGTATTATTCGGGGTGCCAAGCGAAGTCATATTTTGTCATCCTGTAATAACCCGTCAAGTTTCTGCTTCAGGCTGCCCTCCCAAGCGCTGGGTTCAGAGAGAGACATAGTCATTGTTTGCTCGTCGTGTATAGGCACCATATTCAAACCCTTTTTCTCATCCCATCGGCCGATAAGTCACCATTTTTCCATACTATAATCGACGTTCCGAAGTGACCTGCAGAAAAGAGGGAAAAAGAAGGGGCGGGGGCAGCGTTTAAAACACATCAGCGCGCATAAACCCGAAAAGGCTTTTACTTACTACATACTCGGCCTATCTCCACGGGATGCAGTCCCTACCATCTCGGCGTTTAAGCCCAGGGGGGACCGGTAATGTGGGAGAGATAATTATCAGAGGCCTGTGGATAGCATAGGTCGCCCAAGTGTGGCATTACGGATCGTGTGCAGGGGAGGGTCAAAACAAAGGGCAGTCGGTGTAAAGTGGGGGCGAGCTCGTGCTCTCCTTTGAGGAAGAGAGATAACCTACAGTGGTACGGGGTCGTTTTCGTTCGTACTAGGGGGGCCAGGTGACATTCCTTCGGGGTGGCTTAGGGGCATTTAAAACAACTTCTCTGATACAGGTAGCATATAAAGTAGAGGCTAAATACCAGGATCTTTATCGATTGCTTTATGCTGTACAAAAATGAAAAACACATACAACAAACCTGGACCATTCATATTTGCAATGTTTCTGCGTACTATACTTTTTAACCCTTAACTAATCGAGCTGCTTCATTTCACCTGCTTTTTTTTTTGTTTTTTGTTTTTTAAATCGGAAACAGTGGCCATTTATTCGAAACTTACCAATCTACGCGTTACAACTACGTTTGCTTTTTCAAAAACCTTTAATAAAAATATTGGTGCACAAATACGGGCCTACAACCCCGTGGGCCGGCCACGGAGCAGGCTGGAACTGTAAATGGGGGGGGGGGGGTATTTATTTGTGGAAAACATAACAGAGTCAGTGGTCGTTGATTTCATAGTAAAAAGTGCGACAAGTGCAACAAAATCATATCGATAATTCATTGTGAGCAAGTATCAAAAGTGTCGACAATTCGAACCTTCAATAAATACAGTAATCAATGATGCATTAGAACTTAATATCAATTCATTGTCCGAACGTGTAATCAGTACCCGTCCCATGTCAATTCATTGTTTGAACGCATAATCAATACCCATCCCGGATCAATTCATTGTCCGAACATATAATCAGTCTTACGCCATATCAATTCATGTGCTAAAAACTGCATACATATCTCATGATATCAAGGCTGAGCAATCGGGGCACAACAAGGAGTTGAGAGTTTCATTTGTACCAGCGCCATTTTGGGTGAGGTCAGGAAGGTCCAAGTATAGTCAAAATGTCTCCACCAACTCGTGGTTGGACCGGGACCTCTTTCGGCAGTCCAAAAGTTTTCGTTGAAGGGTAGCAGAGGGGACTGGCGACATGAACCATCAGTCAAAGTGGGGTGGGAGGCAACAATCTCTCCTACCGGGTCATACTGGTGTCCCACCGGAACTGATCAAGTTGGTAGTCTTGCAGGATTTTGGTCATTTCAAGACTGAGGCCGGCGCCGGCATGAGCGCGCCGACGTCCCGCGGCTACGTCGTGGTCGTTCCGTGGGTGATCATGGCAGTCATTCCCCATCGGGGTGTCTGCGGGGGTCGGGGGCCCCCGTGGCTCTTATAGAATCTTCAAAGTTGAGGAGAACGTTTCTGGATGCAGGACTCATTTTCTAGCTGAACTCAGAAGCGCCGTTGCACCGCAACAGTGGACGAGACCCCCGATGGGTGAGCGGAGCATCATTGCCTCGCAATAGTGGACGAGACCTTTTGTTGGGTGAGTGGAGCATTAGGGGTGCAGCTGAGGGGCCCCCACCTGGGGGCGTGGGAGAGGCTCCTTCGCGCCACCTCTCCCTCCCAGCGCACCCCACGCCGACACCTGGCGTTGATATCCGTTATGTCCGGACCAGGCGATAAGAGGGGGGGGGTCGGAGGCAGAGGCAAGACATCCCCCCCGTGGCCTGCAGGGCGCCGCTTCAGGACCGAACGGGGAGCTCATACCAAGCCGGGGCCAGACCAGGAGATACGAGGGGAGGGGGGGGTCGGTGGCATGTGCAAGACATCCCCCCCACCGTTGTCGCAGCCATTATTGAAGAAAGAAGAGGGATCCCGTCCGGCTCGGCTCCTCTCCTGGCCCAGGGGGGGGGGTCGGTGGCATGTGCAAGACATCCCCCCCGTTGTCGCAGACATTATTGAAGAAAGAAGAGGGATCCCGTCGGCCTCGGCTCCTCTCCTGGCCCAGGGGGGGGGGTCGGTGGCATGTGCAAGACATCCCCACCCCGTTGTCGCAGCCATTATTGAAAAAAGAAGAGGATGGGACAAGGGATCCCGTCGGCCTCGGCTCCTCTCCAGGCCCACCTTACGCGACGACCTCCCCGGCCGACGGATGCCAGCAGGACTCGCCCTACACGTGCCGAAGGCCTCGTCTTCCGGATGGGCGTAGCCGCGAACCTGTTGCACTTCGGGAGTTTCCGGAATGGGGGTAGGTATCTGCTGATTTGTATCTATTTCATGTTACCGTTATTGGGCGTGGCGGGCGGTGGGACAGACATGCTTGGAGCAGTGGGGGGGTGGCGGAGCCTAGCTACCTCGTGGCTGCCGTAACGTCAAGCTTGGCTTCTCTCACCACTTTCATGTTTCTTATTTCTAGCGAAGTCAAAAACTCATCAGTGGCCTACTGATTTTGTTCGATTTCTTTCCCTTCCTTTTCAAGTGTGTTTCATGCTAAAGTTTCTGTTTAACAGGATACAGTGATTACTTCGTATTTTACATATGTCTTCTTTATTAGGAGTACCCTCCGGTTGAGCCAGATGATGTACCTCTAATAAATGGTCCGGGTGGAACTAGTTTATCAATCAGTGGGGAGTAGATGGGCATGACAGATTACAACGGGGGACAAAGGTCCGCATTACCCACCCTTCACTACTTGCAAAGACTAGACAGAATATTTCTATTCCACGTTATTTGCAAACAGAGAATCCCTCGAAAGAACTATTCCTTGAACAATAAATGTCCAGCCAATCAATCAATCAGTGGGGAGAAAAACAGGCATGACGGATTACAACGGGGGACAAAAGTCCGCATTACCTATCCTTCACTATCTGCAAAGGGAGACAGAATATTCCTATTCTTCTCTGTTTGTAGACAGGGAATATCTCAAAGAGCAATAATCGATACAAAATTAATAGGATTATAACACTTTAATAACTTATAAATATATACATCGCAACAAAAACAGTAAACACCTTAAAACATTTTTTATTAAAACAGAAGCAACAATGACAACTAACAGTACTGATATCCTGGGCGGGTGATGGAACTGGGATTGTTAATGGAAAAACATCTACAGAGAAAGCTATTGGTGAATTATACTTCTCCGGAAATTTAAAACTCACAAATGTTTCATTTGTGTAATCGTTTCATAAACATGTACATTAAAAAACTAAATACGCTCCACTGTTTTAGAAAATCTTTACAACTTGCTAGATCACCCTTTAAAGTTACAACTACGAAAACCTACTTACTTAAGCTGTTGAATTCGGCTTCAAATGTAAAGCATAAGTTCAAGCTAGCATATCATATGTCTAAAAGGTTTAACATAATTGATATGCAAATTTAAATACTACCCTTTCTTAATGGTGACACCTTATCTCTCCAATATCCCACAATTTCCATGAGCAAAGCAAAAGGAATTCTGAGGCCCTGAAGAAATAAGGCTTACTGTGGGGTTCAACTCAATCTGGTGTTTGGGAGATTCCATGTTTTAGGGTGATATTCTGTGACAGGGTGCAGGTACCAGAAGAATTTTAGCCTAGTTCATCACATTGGAGAATGAGGGTCTGGGAAAATATCTAATCTGGTGAAGAACCATTCCTTCTTTAAACCCTATGGTGACCAACTATAGTTTATTCTCTATTTCGTTCCCTTGCCATAACAAAATAAAAGTCTTGGGTTATTTATGGAAGGGAATACTTTTTGTTTCTTCCAATTTTTAAAAGAAAAGAGGAGGGGGGGGGGGGCAGCGTTCAAAGCATATCAGCGTGCATAAATACGAAAATGTTTTTACCTACCACGTACTTGACATTTTACAGCTTTTCATATTTGCTATTAAAAACCCATTGAAATTCACTGAAAAAACCATAGGTTATAGACTATATATAGTTAGGGATTAGCATTTACAAAACCTTAATTTACTCGCACAAAACCATAGAAATTCGTATATATAGTTAGTTGCAATAACTATATATCGCGCACCCGCAATCCACTGCTGATGATGTCACATATTACATCATTCATGACATGGTCAGTGACATCACTGATGACATCACTGATGACATCTCAAATGACATCACTGATGACATCACTGATGACATAACAAATGACATCACTGATGACATCTCATTTGATATCAATGGTCACATCACTGATGATATCATTCATGTGACAATACAATGCATCTCCTCACACTTTAATATAACCTCTGTTACATCAAGTGTAAAATACAGAATATAATTTTTTAAACCATTGACACACTAATACTAGTTACTACATACGCACTCACTGATTTCTATGTCTACACACACATTCACTCATTCACCCATACAATCATTCATACATACAATCACTCATCTTTATAACACTATCATATGCACTCATACACCTATACAGACACTCACACTCTGCCACTCATCCATGGAGTTACTCACACACCTAGTCAGTCCTGTAAAGAATCAATCACACTTCCATTTTCTAATCAATACAGTTAAACATAGAGTACCTTACATTTTCAAACATATACTAACACATACTTACTCTCTTATACAATCAATGATACAAGAACACATTGATCTGCAGAGAGTCACACATCTCCCAACCAGCCACACAAACACTCAGTCTCCCATACAAATACTTGGACAATCAATCAATAACCCATATAGTTACTCATATAGCTACTGATCAACACATGCAGCAGTTTACAGAACAACAGACATAATGATGCACAAATTAAGACAGTTTAGTCACTAACCCATGCACTCAGTGAGACACATTTAATCACTCACTCACTCATGCACCTACTAAATCCTTCATCCAGACACTTATACATCCACTCATTCTTCAATATGTAAGACATATTTTAACTTTACAGAAACAGACAGTCACTGGATGTTGTCATCAGTGATGTCATCAGTGATGTCATTTGAGATGTCATCAGTGATGTCACTGACCATGTCATGAATGATGTAATATGTGACATCATCAGCAGTGGATCGGGTGCGCAATATATAGTTATTGCAACTAACTATATATGCGAATTTCTATGGTTTTGTGCGAGTAAATTAAGGTTTTGTAAATGCTAATCCCTAACTATATATAGTCTATAACCTATGGTTTTTTCACTGAATATATATATATATATATATATATATACATATATATATATATATATATATATATATATATATATATATATATATATATATATATATATATATATATATATATATATATATATATATATATATATATATATATATATATATATATATATATATATATATATATATGGGGAATTATCATTTTTAAAACATTGCCCATTAATTAATACTTTAATAACTTACCACACTATACTCCCACAAACCTATCAGCCCCATTTTTAAAATATAACTAAAATAAATAAATGAAACACAAGTAATATAGTGAATAACTAATTAAATATTAATTAATAAACCGACAGATCAATGCACCACACGCCTTCACTTTGAGGGCCCCGGATACGGGAAGGGCTTCCCTGGGGTTGAAAATGGCTCTACACACCCATCCGCTCTTCCAAACGCCACCCCTCTAGATGGCTTACACCCTCAATAGATCTCTCCACATCCTCTCCTGGAATGTTAACGGCCTCCTCGACCGAATCAAGCGCACGGATGTTCTCCGCACTGCCCACCGCCACACGCCTGACATTCTGTTCCTCCAGCAAAGCACCTCTTGGGCTCACAATGCAATTCCTAGCCCGCTACGGGTTTGACAGGATCTGGCACTCTGGTTTCGCGTGGGGCTCCTGGGGGGTTGCCATTCCACTCAGGAAGGGGCTACCCTTCCCCTTGGCTAAAGCTGAGACTGACGCGCAGGGCACTTACGTGGCCGTGTCGGGGACAATTGAGGGACACCCTCTCAACCTACTGTGTACTTATGTTTCCCCAGAGCTCTTGGCCTCCACCCTCGGGTGCCTCACGATGGTGATCTCCTCCCTTCCACACGGCCTCACTGTTGTTGGGGGGGACTTTAACGCTGTCCTGCAGCCTTCACGTGACGCGATGGGCCCTGCGTCGGCATACCGCCTTGCCTCTGTAGGGAGTCTGTATGGTTGGTCGTCGGCCTTGGGTCTTTGTGACGTCTGGAGGGTATGTAACCCCCGCAAAGAACAATATACCCACACCTCGGGGGCCCATCGTACCCACTCCCGTATAGATCTAATCCTGATGCCCGCAACAGATTGCCAACTGGTGTCTGGGGCTGCGATATTGCCCAGGGGATTCTCGGATCACTCCCCCGTCTCCCTTCGTCTCGGAACTTCCACTGTCAGCTTACAGGCGACCTGGCGGCTTGATGCATGGTTCCTACAGGACTCTGCGCTGGTGTAGTCCCTTGGGCAGGAGCTGCGCCACTACTTCTCCACTAATGGGGGCTCTGTTACCTCACCAGGCGCATTGTGGGAGGCCGGCAAAACGGTTGTTCGGGGAGTGGCCAGAGGGCTGGTCCACGCGAAACGTATGGAGCAAGCCGCCCAGCTAGTACAGCTGGAAGCTCAGGCTGAACGGCTGGAGAGGCTTCAACTGACCACCGGCAGTGATGATTCCTCTTGACAACTTGCGATGGTCCGCAAGGAGATACGGCAGATCTCATTGGAATCTGCAAAAATGCTCTGGTGCTCTTCGGTGGAACGTATTTATGGGTGGGGTGACAAAAATGGCAAACTCCTCCACAATCTAGTGTCCTATTCCAAAGTTAGCCGCATTGTTCCCGAGATCCACCAGGTAACATCCGCTGCCATCGCGCAAACCTTCGCCAACTATTATGCGTCCTTATACGACACTCGCCCTCCGGGTGCTCCCCTGGTGGACTTGTTGGCAGAGACTGGTACTCAGCTGCCATGTCTCCCCCAAGAGACCGCTGATACCTTGGACCACCCTTTCACCCCAGAGGAAATACACGGGGCGATCTCAGCTCTACACTCAGGCAAGACGCCCGGCCCCGATGACTACCCCCAAGAATATTACGAGGCTTTCCACGATTACTTGGTCCCTCGCTTGGTGGAGCTATTTAATCATGTGGTGGAGGAGGGGTCTTTCCCGCCCGAAACTGATATGGCCACTATCGTAGTCATCCCAAAGACGCACTCGCCATCCTTCACCACCGCGATAGCCCAGCAGCTTCGCCCCCTCCTACAAGATCTAGTCCATCCTGATCAGTGTGGGTTCATGCCCTCCAGGGGCACCCGTCATTGCATCCGACGTCTTCATCTGGCTATGGCGCATCGTCATCACCTGACCCCGTATCTGGTGCTCCTATTCATCGATTTCGAAAAAGCCTTCGATATGGTGGATTGGAGCTACCTAGAGGGTGTGCTGGAACAGATGGGGTTCGGCCCTCCCTTCCGAAACTTGATTAAAGTCCTCTATAGTAACCCCAAGGCTTGTGTCCTCATTAACGCCAAGCTTTCTGAGGCGTTCCTAATCCGCAGGGGCACCCGTCAGGGGCGTCCGCTCTCGCAGCTCCTATTCACGTTGGCGATGGAGCCCCTGGCGGTACTCATCCGTCAGGAACATCTTATCCAGGGCTGGGCTTTGGATCATAGTCAGACCGATACGATAGCCCTCTACGCGGATGATGTCCTGCTCTTTCTGGCGGACCCGGACAGTTCTGGCCCCAGATGCCTGGAGGTCCTAGCTGCTTTCGAGCGGGTTTCTGGGCTGAGACTTAACCCGGCGAAGTCAACCCTGGTCCCCTTGCATCCTTCTCGGACATGCTTTGACTGGCAGGCGAATATCACTCTTAGGAGGCTATCATTTAAATACCTTGGTATATGGGTTACCCTCCTGCCAGAGCTCGAATGGGTCCTGAACGTCACTCCCTTGGTCACTAAGATGAAGGCGGACCTCAAGAAATGGCAGACCCTTCCCCTAAACCCTTGGGCAGGAGTGCGCTCTTTAAAATGCTGATCCATCCTCGCTATCTCTATATTCTACCGAATATCACCATCCACCTCCCTGGTAGCTGGTTCCGAGACCTAGACGGCGCCCTTACCCAGTTTTTATGGGGCGGGGGAGGTCCAGACTGTCCCTGGCACACTACCATATCCCCCCCTTTGACGGAGGCATGGGAGTGACCAATCTCCACCTCTACTACCTGGCCACGAAACTTATCGTGATTCATGACTGGTTTGCGGGTGGCTGGTCCGACCCAGCATACCGAGTGGAACTCAGGGTAATGGACTTCACGCAAATCCTGGCCTTTCTATACGGCAGCCCGGTCCCACAGGATCTACCCCCTATTAATAGGACGGTGCTCATGGTTTGGTACACTGCCCTTCGCCATGCGCAATGGGACCGGAGGCTTACCAGGCAGACTTCGCTGTGGACTGGAACATGGCTGTGGGAGGTTTCATCCTTGCGTGATTTCCGCCGCTGGGACATTGTGGGGATCTCACTGCTTGGTGACGTGTGGGTGGGAGACCATATATGATCCTTTGCTGATCTACAGCAACGTCACGCCCTTCTGCCTTCCCAATTCTACAAATATCTCCAACTCAGACACGCCCTTTGCACTCACATTCCATCCCCCACTACTCTCCCGGAATTCAGTCCCTTGGAGGCCCAGTTGATGATGGGAAACCTGGGGAGGGGGTGTTCTCCCGGATATATCGGGCACTGGTAAACAACGGTCCTGCGTCCCTAGACCGGCTTCGAGCTCGCTGGGAGGAGTTGGTGGGCCCCCTGGAGGAGGCGGACTGGCGGGACGCCCTTATGGCACCTAAGACCCTGACAACATCTGCCAAGCTACTCCTTGTCCAACTTTACTACCTCCATGCAGCATACCTCACTCCGGCGCGCCTTTTCCGGGCCTGTATGCGACCCTCCCCAGCCTGCATGCACTGCAAGTCTGCCCCAGCAGATTTCTATCACATGGTATGGCAGTGTCGGGCCATTGCGCCGTTCTGGAGAGGGGTGGAATGCAAGCTTAGACAGGCCCTTTGTTGGGAGGTTCCCCATGACCCGAAGTGCCTGCTGCTGGGAGTGTTTCACGGCTCTAGGGCGGATAAGCGTTTCCTGGGGACGGCGGTGGCGGTAGCAAAAAGAGATATAGCTGCGTTTTGGTCTCAGGCTAAGGCGCCCACCGTGCGGACATGGAGGAGGGGGGTGGATTGGTGTGGAGTGCAGGAAGAGCCCCTCTTCGAAGCTAGGGGGTGCCCTGAACTATTCACTAAAGTGTGGGGCAAATGGTTCATCCTGTTCCCTGTGTGAGGTTCCGAGTGATCTTGTCTGTTTACTTTTTTTTGGAATGTCACATCCAGTCCTGCTGAGCCAACTATGCTCTTTGTTGATCATGTTTAATGTAATCTCTTTGAGTATCACTGGTGTAGCTAGGGGGGGCGGGTGGGAGCGGTCATCCCCAGGCGGCACTATTTTGGAGGCAGCGCTTCCGCGGGCAGCAGTTAAACTTGTGGCAGGTGAGGCCGGCAAATGTTGGCAGCACTGACAATGCTCTGGGGTAAATTGACATAAATGACCCCGCGACCCAAACCACGGACCCGACAGCCGCTGAAGAACAGCACTGTGCAGCTGAGCTGTTGAATGCTCCTGCTGCTGAGCCTAAGTGAAAGTGAGTGAGTCTTGGGCGGGCGGCTGGCGCACGTTTCTTTGCAAGTATCAATAGTGACTTCCATTCGTTCTCCTTGAGAGGTACCAGACATCACATGCGTAGACTGTTACACGTGTTTAAATGTAAGGGGTGTACCTGTAGACGTGCATGAATATGGTACAAACATTAATTTTTAGGCTAGAATATGTTGTTTCTCCACATGAAAAATATGTTTAGTTGTGAAGTAACACTTCCTGTACAATCAGGGTGGTAAGGCACCCTGAATTTACCAGGAGGGCCCTGGATGTCTGTTGCGTGCCCGGAGCCTCAGATTTAAAACAGCCGCCTCTTCTTGCGCGCTCGCCATTGGCTCCTCCATTTGCCCACCAATGATGCTCCTCCTTAAAAGGTGGTGTTGTTGTGCGAGCGTGACCGATCCTGGGTGCGGAAGTGGGTAGTGCAGGGTCATGGAGCGCCGCTGTCTGCTCTAACTGCTTGCCCTTTGTCTCTGCCAGGGAGGTAAGTGTGCGGTGGCATTGTCCAGCTGTGAACGTGGGCTTAGGGCGGGCCGGATAATCAGGCGAGGAGGCCGTATGTAGTGTGCAATGGTGGATCTTTAATAGCGTCAATAACACAGTTTAATACAGGTGACGGAAAAGATAGTATCGATGAACGGTCGTCCGCGATGGTTTCTTGTCTTCTCCCTCCGGTGATGGAATGGGGTCCGCCGGGATGAACACGTACTGGGTGGTCCTCGGAGGGAAGAGAAAGAGGACAAGAAGCGGTTAGTCTAACCTGTCTCGCTATGACACTGTTCTACAACCAGCACCGGGAGTGTACGGGAGTAGAAAAAGACAGTGAGGGAAGGGTAGCGGGACGGATTCGGAAGGAGAAGAGAGATAGGGTGTAGGTGAGGGGTCGTGAGGGTTCTGCCTATGTACAAAAGTGCTGTACAAGTGAGAACGTGCTATACAAAAGCTTTACAGTGCAGGCCAGGCTTTGTGCTACTAAGGAGAGAGTGTCGAACACTATATACAAAGCACCTAACGTGCTACAGAGGTGGGTTCGGTAGTACTCACACGCTCCGCCGCAACTCCCAGGGGAGTTGCGGCCGCTCTTCAGCCTCCTCCTCTGGACTCCACCAGTCTTCGCTCCACTCTTCTGCCTCTTCCTTCGTCTGGTCTGCTTCAACGTCGGTCCGAGCCTCCTGCCACGAGATGGCTGCTCCGACGGCGTCTCTGTCCTTGCTTCCGCTTTTACCCTGTTCCGGTGGTGATTCCGAGGCGGGACTTCCGGGGTCAGGTGGTTGTGGTTCCGGGAATCGCCCGTTCCTGGTTGGCTCCTGGAAGACAGAGAGGGGAGGGGAGCTGGTCGTCAGGTTGGTGTCCCAGGACAGTACCTCAGGGGCGGTTGTGAAGGGTGAGTGTCCGGGAATGGGAGGTACGTGAGGGGTTGGCTTGAGTCCCGTATCACATCCCCTTCCCCTAGCTGTCCTTCTTGTACGGGTGGGATTGAGGGGATATCGGGAAAGGAAGTCGGCATTTCCTTGTTCAGAACCTTTGCGGTGAATTGTTTTAAAGCGGAATGGCTGGAGGGACAAAAACCAACGGAGGACCCGGTCATTATGTCCTTTGTTCCGGGCCATCCACTCAAGGGGAGCATGGTCGGTGTAGATGATGAACTCGCGCCCCTCCAAATAGTACCGGAGGCTCTCGACAGCCCATTTTATGGCAAGAGCCTCTTTCTCTACAACTGCATAGTTCATTTCGCGGGGAAACAACTTCCTACTCAGAAACAGAATCGGTCTCTCATTTCCTTTGTCGTCTGTCTGAGAGAGCACGGCCCCTAGGCCTTGGTCTGATGCATCCGTCTGTAACAGAAAGGGTTGAGAGTAGTCTGGACTGACTAAAACAGGCTCAGAGGTCAGGGATGCTTTCAGTCCTTGGAAGGTACTTAAAAGAGAAGGAGTAGGGTTACGCAGCGCGTCTTCGGTTTTGGCTGTCTTTTTAAGCAAGTCAGTAAGGGGAGCAGCTCTTTAGGAGAAGTTAGGGACGAACCGTCGGTAATAGCCTAGGAGACCCAGGAAGGCTCGAAGGTCTTTTCGGGTTCGGGGGAAAGGAATGGCTTGGATGGCTTCAACTTTTTTCTGTTGGGGTCTGATTACTCCTTCACCCAATAGAAAGCCTAAGTACTTGACAGTCTGGGCTGCTAAGGTGGTTTTGGCGGGGTTGATGGTAAACCCATAGGCACCCAAGGATGTGACTACGTGCCCCAAATGCTCCAGATGTTCTTCCCAACTGTCACTGAAGATGATGATATCATCAAGATATGCTCCTGCGTACAGGGAGTGGGGCCTCAATATCTGGTTCATGGCTCTTTGGAAGGTGGCCGGGGCACCATGTAAGCCGAAGGGCAAAACAGTGAATTGGTATAGCCCGGCCGGGGTGGAGAAAGCCGTTTTTTTCTTGTCCTGTTCTCTAAGGGGAATCTGCCAATATCCTTTACAAAGGTCGAGCGTGGAGATGTACTTGGCCTTCCCTATCCGCTCGACCATTTCATCAACGCGAGGTAGGGGATACGTGTCAAAGGAGGATACCTTATTCACCTCGCGGAAATCTATACAGAATCTCACCGATCCGTCAGGTTTGGGGACTAGGACAATCGGCGAATTCCAATCGCTCGTGGAGGGTTCAATGATTCCCATATGTAGCATTTGTTCAACTTCCTGCTGAATGACAGCCCGTCGGGCTTCGGGGACTCGGTAAGGTCTTAACCGAACCACCTTCCCTGGTTCCGTATGAATGGCATGTTCAGTGATCGTGGTATGCCCTGGAGAGGAGGAAAAAACGTGGCTCGAGGGTCGAAGGACCTCTTGTAGAGCTCGTTTTTGTTTCTCATTTAGGGCGGGATCAAAACAAGGCTCAAATGAGAGCGCTAGATGGTGGGGTTCACTTGTCAGGACAGGTCGAGGTCCCTCCCATTTCTTAAGGAGGTTGACATGATATATTTGGGTCGTACCCCGTGTGGGGTCCAACTCCAGCTCATATGTAACAGGGGTTACCTGCCTGAGGATTGTGTATGGACCTTGCCATTGACCCAGTAATTTTTGGTCCGATGATGGCATCATTAAGAGGACCAGGTCCCCGGCAGAAAAGGTACGGGTTTTGGTGCCTTTATCGTATTGCCTCTTCTGCCGGTTCTGGGCGTCTTCCATGTTTTGACGTACAATGTCTCGGATGACTGCTAGATGGGTTTTGAGATTCTCCACATACTCAAGAAGGGGTTGGGTTCTGTCTGGTTCGGCTTCCCAGGCCTCTTGGGCCATGTCCAGAAGGGTACGGGGTGGCCGACCATACAAGAGTTCGAAAGGCGAATAGCCAGTACTGCTTTGGGGTTTGCACCGGATGGCAAACAAGGCCAACGGCAACATCTCCTCCCAACGCCTGGCTTCTAAGGCCAATAGCTTCTTTAGTGTCTGTTTCAGGGTGGCGTTATAGCGTTCTACCAACCCGTCTGTTTGGGGGTGATACGCTGCGGTTCTAATCTGTTTTATCCCGAGTTGGGAACACACTTGTCGCATCAGGCGGGAAACAAAAGGGGTGCCTTGATCCGTAAGGATCTCTCGGGGAAACCCTACCCTGGAGAAGATAGCGATGAGTGCTTTGGCTATACTCTGAGTGGTGGGCTGTCGCAAGGGAACGGCTTCTGGGAAGCAGGTGGCGTAGTCCACTAGGACCAAGGCATATCGGCAACCACTTCGGGAGGGTATCAGGGGTCCTATGATGTCCATCCCTACCCGGCTAAAGGGAACATCAATGAGGGGAAGCGGCTGTAGGGGAACCCTGGGGGGATGGTGTCGGCTGTTTTTCTGACAAACCGGACATTCCCGGCAATAGGTCTTCACATGTTGGTGTATACCTGGCCAATAGAATTTCTCTAGGATAGCCTGACTCGTTTTCTCGTCACTGAAATGACCCCCCAGGAGGTGGCTGTGTGCAAGAAACAGGACCTTGTCGCGAAAGGGACCAGGGATTAACAATTGAGCATTCTGCTGGGGCCCTCCTTTCCGGTATAACAGTCCTGCTTTCTTAAAAAAATAGGGACCTACATGTAAAGGGTCTTCGTTATCCAAGGCTTTGGCCCATGCTTCCCGCAGGAGAGGATCTTCCCTTTGGGCGGCCCTGAACTCTCTGTCAGTCTGCCAGGGGTGTTCCGCCGGTATAACAGGGTAAGCACTGGAGTACCCCTTCTTTTCCTGTCGTCGTTGGGTACGTGTTTTCTTGGGTCGAGGATCCGACGTCTTTACCGGCTGCTCTTGAGAAAAAGGTGCTTCTTTCCACCAACGGGAAAACGAATCGGTGGTCTCTTGTACGAGCCCGGGGAGTCCGGCATAATCGCTCCCCAAGATCGCCTGTTCTGGGAGGTTTGGAACTAGTCCGACTGTGAGGTCGGTTCCAGGATCAGCGGGGTGTTGTACCCGGATGCGTGCAGTCGGGTATCTCCTCGTATCGCCATGGACACATTGAATGTCGACCATACCCACGTGAGGACCAACAGGTTTGCTCATGTCTTGAGGTCGTAAGACACTTTGTCTGCATCCGGTGTCTGCTAGGGCGAGAACAGGTTGGCCATCGATGTGTACTGGAATATGGAAGGAAGGTGGACTGGCTCCCGGTTTGACACACACATAGTTCCGTACGAGGCCCACCTCCATAGGTTCCTCTCTTTGTGGACACATGCGGGCAATGTGGCCATAGGCTCCACAGTTATAACATTGGGGTCCTTGTTGGGGTGGCCCTTGGAGGGGTGGTCTGTACACTATGGGAGCCGGCATCAAGGGAGGGGGTTCCGGTCTGCGTGGCAGAGGAGGTCTGGAGGGACGATTTCCACCCGAGTTGTGTGTGCGATTGGGATGTTCTTCCCGTCCTCTTTGCAATTCTTGAGCCCGGTTATAGGCAGCGGCTATCTCAACAGCGGTGTCGAGGGTGAGACGGGCATGTTGTCGTACCCGCCTCTGAGTAGCGGGGTGTAGTGAAGCCAAGAATTGTTCTAAGTAAATCTTTCCTAGGATATCTTCTTTTGAAGAGGTCTCGGGCTTCAACCATCTGTTTGCCAAGTCTTTAATACGGAAGGAGAGAGCTCTGGGGTTTTCCTGCGGACCTTCCTTAGCTTGCCGCAGTTTGACCCTGTACGTTTCATCATCGATACCCAAGCGTTCCAGTATGCATGTTTTGATATCGGCGTAGGGTGTGTTCCCCTGAATGTTGGCTTGCTGGTAAGCGGCCTGGAGATCGCCGGTCAACAGCGGGCCCAGATATTGACCCCAGCGGTCGGGTGGCCATGAGGCTGCCTGTGCAAGTCTCTCGAAATTGGTGAAAAAATAGTCCGGATCCTCCCCTGGTACATATTTCTGCAATACAATCGATGGGAGGGAGGCAACCGGTCTCTGCTGACCCAGGGCGTCGCTTAACTTCCCCATAGCTTGGTCGTGTGCGGCACCTTGACCCTTGAGAACGTCATGGAGTTGGCCGCGGTCGTCTTCTGCTGTTTTAAGGAACTTTTCTATTAACGCTCCCCACTGCTCTTGGGTCTCCGCCATTTGCTTGACGACGGCCTCCATGCTTCCAGCTGATCCCACTTCTGACACCACCTGTGAGCGTGGGCTTAGGGCGGGCCGGATAATCAGGCGAGGAGGCCGTATGTAGTGTGCAATGGTGGATCTTTAATAGCGTCAATAACACAGTTTAATACAGGTGACGGAAAAGATAGTATCGATGAACGGTCGTCCGCGATGGTTTCTTGTCTTCTACCTCCGGTGATGGAATGGGGTCCGCCGGGATGAACACGTACTGGGTGGTCCTCGGAGGGAAGAGAAAGAGGACAAGGAGCGGTTAGTCTAACCTGTCTCGCTATGACACTGTTCTACAACCAGCACCAGGAGTGTACGGGAGTAGAAAAAGACAGTGAGGGAAGGGTAGCGGGACGGATTCGGAAGGAGAAGAGAGATAGGGTGTAGGTGAGGGGTCGTGAGGGTTCCGCCTATGTACAAAAGTGCTGTACAAGTGAGAACGTGCTATACAAAATCTTTACAGTGCAGGCCAGGCTTTGTGATACTAAGGAGAGAGTGTAGAATACTATATACAAAGCACCTAACGTGCTACAGAGGTGGGTTCGGTAGTACTCACACGCTCTGCCGCAACTCCCAGGTGAGTTGCGGCTGCTCTTCAGCCTCCTCCTCTGGACTCCACCAGTCTTCGCTCCACTCTTCTGCCTCTTCCTTCGTCTGGTCTGCTTCAACGCCAGTCCGAGCCTCCTGCCACGAGATCGCTGCTCCGACGGCGTCTCTGTCCTTGCTTCCGCTTTTACCCTGTTCCGGTGGTGATTCCGAGGCGGGACTTCCGGGGTCAGGTGGTTGTGGTTCCGGGAATCGCCCGTTCCTGATTGGCTCCTGGAAGACAGAGAGGGGAGGGGAGCTGGTCGTCAGGTTGGTGTCCCAGGACGGTACCTCAGGGGCTGTTGTGAAGGGTGAGTGTCCGGGAATGGGAGGTACGTGAGGGGTTGGCTTGAGTCCCGTATCACACCAGCGCACACTGCTTATTCAATTTATTTATTTATTTTATTCTATGCGCTTTTATATAGCGCGAACTTTACCCGAAGGTGTCAGAGCGCTTCACAATAGGAACAGAACTGATACATGAGGAGAACATTACAAGTGAACAAATTACAAACGCAAACGTTAAGTTACATGAGGCAAAAATGACAATTGTGAGCAAACAAAATACAAGAGGTAGCAAACGGTGCATTACAGGAGGAAAAAGTGCCATGTGTGCAGGTTACAAAAGTGTACAAAGTACAAGTAAAGACCTCTAGGTGCTCAGCGCGGGAATGCTGTGTGTGTGCATGGGTCTGGTATTCATTACTCTGGACTGCAGCACCGGAGTCTGAGCCTTTCTGCAATATTGCGAAGCGGAAGGCAGGTGGGGTGGAAATATTACAACCATTCTATCTGTAGCCTCTCTGCTGTGACCGCAAAATCGTGCTATTTTTGCTGTGTATAGAGGGCGGTCCCTAACAGCCAGAGGAGGTTTAATAATTATATGGCTCGAAGAGAAGGAGAGTTCACGCGTCAACAGCTAAGCTATTGCTGATTTAGTTGAGCTGGGGGAGGTCCATGGATGCTTGTGTTCTGGACTAGTCCCTGCTCATCCAGGTACTGACCAGTGAATACATTAGGGACCCCCTGCTACCACTTTTATTTCGCTATCAACAAGGGCACCAAATGTTTCTCCGCCCACGCCCAGGGCGCTATCTTAGCAATACACCCTATTATAGTGCCAGATGCTCCATATGTGACAAACTCTAACTAAACCCCTAATCAATGAGGCAATGCTACACTGAGGACACACATGGAACAGCTCTCATTTTTGTACATGTATTGGCTCACAAATCTCCATTTCTTTTCAGTAATAACTATCAAGACTTTTTTAGCTGAAAGTTATGCCACGTAGTCACCTTACCTGAAGCCTCTAGCTACACCTCATTGTTTATGCTGAATATGATGCAGTCACATCTGGGGTACCCTCACTCAGAAGAGACGCTCCCTGGAAATGTGGGTCTATGCTCTATTAAGGTAGGGTTCTAGCTGGTCTCCAAATTGTTGGCTGCCTTCTAGAAGGGCACAGATGGGCTGAAGATGATGCAATGCTGCTCTGAGGGCACAAGAGCAGAGGGGATTAGGCTGGAATGCCTCCACCACATTTTAGTAGTAGTAGTAACTTGTAATTCTGGGTGAGGATTGAGTCACAGTTGTAATCCGCATGGGAACACACCTAGTATTTGGTGTCAGGTCGTGACTTGTCATTTCCCATCTTGTGTATGATACTAACCCAGGCTTCTGAACATATTTACGCTATATGAGGGATGCATGGTGCATTCTGGGATATGAAGTCCTGCCTACTCCATATTAAATACAATGCATTATATTCCGTTCTATTTTACATGGGCATGGGCTTGTAGTCTTGTGAGGTATGTGTCCAAGAAAATCGCTGTTTAATTTAGCCGATAGTCTAGGGTGGGTATGTCGGGAGTGAACATCGAATTCAGATGGTTGTGGGACATATTGTTTAACTTCATCCAGTGCTGCCTGTCTGAATTCTTACAGCCAGGTTCTACTTCTACATGAAGTACTGTGAACCGCATCAAACCTCGCGGGCCAGCACGTGATGCACCTTTTCAAGCCGGGTCACTTGAAATCCCTTCAACTTGCCGCACTATTTTGGGGACGGGGGCTGTCTAGCCCTGGGCCGTGTCATGTATGTGCATGTAACTTGCATGATCAAGGTAACTATTAGCGGCGATACTACGTGTCTCTCAGACCTCTTTCAGGTTCTCGCTGTCCTTTTTCCCCAGCACCCACCCAGGGGGGCGGCAATCTGAAGGATAGCCCCAGGCGCCACAAGCTCTAGCTATGCCTCTGTTGAGTATAATGCTGCATCTGCTACCAATAAATTTCTATGTTCCTGTTTTTAAAAAATCAATAAAGTGTATTATCAAAAAAAAATTTCATAAATGAACACTAAAGCATTGATTAATCAATTAAATATGAATTAATAATCAGTAATTCAATAATGTGTTTATTTATTAATAAATTAATTCCCACCCTGTACCCCCACCAGCCTGGCGGAGGAAATCCGCCTGATATCTATTGCCCAATTCCCCCCGCCATATTAGGATGGCGGAGGGGACCGTGGCGGTGTGAAACACCGCCCGCCTGTTTTCCGCCCCGGTTGCCTTGCGGCCGGGGTGGACATTGATTAATGTGGAGGCGGTGTCTGTTAGACACCGTCCGCCATGTTACATTGGGCTTTTGCTGATGCTTTTCCGTGGCGGCATTGCATGCGGAGACTCCCTGCAGGGGCCCCTTGCGGGCCCCCCTGGGAGTCGTGGCTTAGGGAGTGCACATGGGGGGTACCTATGGTACTCCCCCGCATTTCTAAGTGCAACATGGCAGGCACCGCGCGGTGCCTGTCATCTCGCGCTTAGAAAAGCACAACTTGCACTTTTACCATTGCGGTGGGCGGAGATTTCTGCTCCGCCCGCCGCAATGGTACATATACAGGATGCGGTACATTAGGATGCGCCCGCCTGTGTGGCAGGCACATCCTAATGCCCTGAATGGAACCCCCGCCCTTATGGCGGGCGGTCCCGGGTCCCAGTATGATGGCGGGCGGACTAAGTCCGCCCGTCATCATAATGAACCCCTAAATAGGGAGTCTTGCTATGGCATCTGTGCCATACAACCCTCCCCTAAGCACACACTCACATAATCAACACACACTTTGTCACCACTGTATGCCATTAACCCAAGACATGAACAGTAGGCCTATGTTGCTACAGAAGGTTTTCTTGGTGCACCCTCCTAGGTCACAGATTAGGTTCTGGCTTTACCATAGGCAGGTTTAGGTCTAGGCCTCAGAGCACACAATAGTCAGGATACCACCTTCACATACAGTCAGGCACTTAGAGTGGCCTTCACATTTGTATACCACAAAAGGACATTCCCGCCCCAACACCTATACAGCAGATTTATTGTTTATAATTCTTTCACACGTGTAATAGAGATGTTAATGGAAATATTCTAGCCCATATTAATATCATTTTTTTTGAGTAAAACAAATTAATATTGAAGTGTTTTAGCTATGTCTAACTGAAAAAAAAAGAATTTGTAATAAAAAGTTTCTTTGTTTCTCATCTGTTTGCTCTCCATTTTGCACTACTGCACAGTTTAGGTGTGAAGCAAATACCACTTGCATGTTTCCCTGTAACACATGCAGTAAAAAAAGAGGTGCATTGGGTGTTTGCTCCCACATTGCGTGCCCCCAGGGCACTTTGGTATTACAGAAGGGGCTGCAGACGCTGTGCAGCCCCTTCTATAATACGGATTGTGTTGGTTCACAAAAAGCACCAGTGCTATCTTTAGGGGGCGTTTCCTCATTTGCATTGGGTGTCCCCCAAGCAGATGAGGAAATCCCTTTGCCTTTGCGCCCACACCGTATTACAGACGTGGGAGCAGAGGCAACAAAGCTCTCAGGAGGCACACTGACAATGCACCATCTAAAAGGTGGCATCCTGTCAGTGTATCCCCTGATGGTAGCCCTCTGGAGGGGGGGAAAGGAGGTCCCTGGTCCCCCCAGACATTGCCTTGCAGGCGGGTGCAGTCACTGACTGCACCAGCCTTCAAGGGATTTCTATTCTCCTTTCAAAGCACATGCAAGTTGCTGCCTGCACTGAGAAAACACAGAGCGGCTTTAAAGCACGCCGCTCCAGTTTTCACAAGAATGCCCCAGGATAGCGCGAGTTTGCAGCTGCACTGGGGGCAGCGCATTCTATGTAATATCATCCGGGCACAAGTCCTAAAAAAAGAAGTGGGGGAACTAACCAGGTTAGGCAGTATGCAAGTGAAATCATGATGCGTGCCATCACAGCGCATGATGTCATCACGAGTGACATTGCACATGACATCACAGGAAGTGACATCACAAGAAGTGACATCAGATATTAAGGTCTCACACATATGTTTATCAGGTATTTCATGAATACATTTAAGCGCATTATGAGATTTAACAAATGAGATTTGGGATTGGGGTTGTGCCGAAAAAGTGGCGCAATCCAGACGAAAATCTGGGCCTCAACTAATGCATTTATTTTTTTAAACCCTGCCGCAAACAAATTGGCAACAAGGAGAAGCATTGTAGTAGATCTGTTATGCCTAATTGGTTGCAAAGTCTACATTTTAAAATATTTGATTGGGTTAAAGCATTTGCTGTGAAGGTGCCCAGTAAATCTCAGGGAATAGTAATAATGGGGAGGTAACTGGTGGTTAATGCACTTGCTATAGAGATCTGTGTTTTGTAAATTCCCAGATTTTAATCAAAGTAGTAGAGAATGTAAGTGAGTCTCCTGCAAAGCACATCATCTAACAGGCAGATAACAGATTTCTATTTTATGTAGATAGTAAAGTAGGTTACTGCTTTTAACAGAGATCCTTTTGTTACTTGTATTTCATAAATTGTAATCCTTGAATATAGGACAGTGAGCTATGAAGGACATGCGACTCCTACACCTTGTAACCCTCACTGTATCATGTAACTCATCTTGTACATTGATTTACACATGTACATGATGTATTGTCAATGTATAATGTGTATGTTATATACAGGCTCTGATACCCTGCATTGGGTTACATAGTGCTATAAAATAAATAAAATAGTGCTAGTGAAATTGTTATTTGTGTAAATACTGGGACAGACCAACACATCTGACATTCTTACAGTGTATGCATCTATTATATAAGAGTCTGAACAAAGGCAAAAACTGTCTCTCTTAGATGCCTGTGGAGATAAGAAGCTGTGTGCCTTTGTTTCCCCACTGTGGCATGTACATTTAAGTGTGAAGTTCCAGGCTGCTTCTAGTCAGGATATTCAAACAAAAGGAGGCCTGATGGCCTCTTAACTTCGGCCCAGCTGGAGGTGAAAAAAGCCCCCTCCTGCCTACACGTTGCTGCTGGGAATAGAAAGCAGACAAGGCACAGGCACAGCTGAACGTTTCCCGGAGCCTTACACCGGGACAAGTTCAGCATATTTCTGTGGGGTCCACATTCTTGGCAGGGGGGCGTGTACCAGCGTGTACCCCCGACTTGTGCCCTGAACAGAACGCACTTTCCCTGTTTGCGCCTGATGCATCTGTTTTATTGTGCGCCAAGCTGCAAACAAGGAAAGTGTGCCCTTTACATAATAGGTCCCCTGCGGTGGTTGTTCTTTTGTGCCACTGCAAAGTTCTGGACTAGGGCCCATTAAATGAACAAACCAGTTACACTTTTTTCTGAGTACCTTGTAAAAACCGATTTGAGCGGAAACAGAACTTTTCATAAATGAGGTATTACCACATTCGGCAGTGCTGAATCCAAACTTTCTCCGTAGACATGTTTCACCTAGTGAAATCTGGTAGGATATATGCACAGAAACATCGAGGTATGTGAGAATTACTGTAGACAATCGGCCATGAACTACCATTAACTTGTTAATTTGCCACATCATAGGGGACATCCCATAATGGTAATCCTGCATCTGAAAATGACAGCACCCCACGGAAACAAGGTAGCCAGGTGCGCTATTACCGTATTAAGAAAAGCACTGTGAGTGTTGTAGTGGTGGCCTAAAAGACATCCCCTGATATTTTTTCTAGACAAGTTCTTCCCAAGATCGGTTTCCATCTTGGAAAGGTGAGCGTAGCCAAAACACGACTATATAAGGTAATCCTGAAACCCTGATTACCCTTGTCATTATTTCATTTTAGGTAATTCGAATTTTTAAACAGAAACATCCCATGAATAACCATGGACAGATTTTCAGTTTTGCAGCCCTCCCTGATCTCTTTTTGTAGTCTGTCCCAGCTGAAAAAATAATTTCAGACCAATTTTTATCCTTTAAAATCACCCATAAACTATGGATGTGTAAGATAAAGAACAGGAGTTAGCATCTCCCTACCCCAACAAAACATGTTTACGTGTTGGAACATCTGACAAGCGAGCAGGGCGGCCCAGCGTTGTTCCTTCTCAGTAACTAATCACAGCCAGGATTCCCAGAGTCCTAAAAATAAACTGGACTGTGGTAAGATTTCATGTGTGATTCGGTCTGCTAGGATCTACTGTACTCAGCCGCATTGTAATCTTTCAGAGAGCGAATTAATCGAGGCACACCACGAGTATCTAACCCACCGGCTCTACAGATAAGGGATCCTCAGATTCACAGACAAGCAGGACAAATATTGATAAGGAAAATGTAATACAGTGCATGCAAACAGAGGCATACAACACATGGGCACCGATGCACATAGATGCGTACATACACCCGTGCTCACAGTCATACAGGCATCACTGAGCACAGGACGACAGTCATGCGTCAAATTGTACCCCAGGGGCACAGGATGATCCACATTATCGAGTAGAATGTTCAGCAGGCGGGACGTGGCTACGTTATTTTACGCCTGTAGGGCGCCTTCTACTTTTAGAAAGGTACACAAGTGTGGGCTCACTTACAAGGTCCTTGTGCCGACGGTACGTCACTTTTTCCCATATTAAAAGTGACGCAATGGCGGCGCAAAGGGCTTGCACATAAGCCCTTGTGGTTTTTGTATCTGATGTCCTTGTGATACAGTTCTAGGATTCCCATTTATGGTTTTAAGGGTTGTGTGGGTGTGTATTGTTTGTACAGATTTGTTATTTATCTAGTTTAGGTATGGTTTGTGTTGTTATTGTGAAAGTATGTGTATGAATTTTGAGTGGCAAAGTGTTGCCAGCTATATGGCGTTGGTGCTATGTTGTGTTTATGAGCTGTCAGGCTAAGGCGTAGCTATCATTAGTGCAGCAAGTGCAGTAGGACTGGGACCTGGGACTTTTAGGGGCTCTGCACACCCCAATTAGGACTTTCTTTGCTGCCTACCCGAGATGCAGGTAAACCCAGTTTCTTTGCTTGCATTAGTGCCCCTGCCATCTTTGCTACATCATTGGTGTCAGTGGTTCTGGTGTATTTTGTTTGAGTCAACTTATGAGTGCAGTTGTCTGACATTGGTATTTCATTGTGGACGGTACTGCTGGATGTCTGATGAGTATGGCATATGGAAAGTGTGGTACACGTATCTGGGGAGCTCTGTTTATTGGGTACAAACTGGTAGATTGTGCATGTGGGGGAGACCGAATGCTATACAGCAATGGAGTGCATGGTAAAGAGGACATCAGTGGCGGCTGGTAATTCGAGTGGGAGGCAGATGGGGGAGCCATACACTCACCCATCTACATACACACTGACTCACATCCCTGCATTCACAATTGTACACACATACACCTACCATTCTCAAGTACATACAAATAAATGTAAATAAATGTAAATGTAGTTGATTTATATAGCGCTGTATCACCGACCGGTTTCTAAGCGCTTGCTTAGGGAACCCGTCCTGGTATTCCCCTGTTAGATAACCCATTACTGGGCATCCCCAAGGTGAAAGCCAGGCATCCCACTGCGAGGGGCCGTCGTGGAAATTAAGCAAGCTATTGCCCAGAGTTGCAGAGTGGGACTCCATGATTGGAATAGGCACCGAGGCGAGAATTGTCATGTCGGGGAAATTTGAGCCCAAGACCCGCCGAGGCGGGGAATTGAACCCTGTTCCAGGCCAGACCTCTGCATCAGGGTCTGCCGCTCCAACCACTTGAGCCACACATCTCCAAATACACACACACACATTCACAGGACGCACAAATACACATACTTTCATGCATACAGACACGCACCAAACATTTTAAAAAACTTACCAGCCGCAGATGCAATCTCGAGTGGCAGGAGGGTACGCCTTGTGGTTCCTGAAGGATAGGGCTGCCACTTCCTCTCATGGTCTTACCTTGTTATGAGTCAGCCAATGAGAGAAAGCGACAGTCCCTTACTCATTACAGAGTGGGTGGGGTGGAGTCAGTGAACCTGCTGGCCCCACCCCGATCTGCCACGAGTATCACTGAGATGGACAGTCGGCCTTGGGCATGTCAGGGCTTAAAACTGAGGTGCCCAGATCTGAGTTTATCAGTGACGCAACCCCGCCCCCCCCCCCCTTGTAATGACGGGGAGGACCGCCAAGCACTCTCCTGGGCCAAGGAGTTCATACCAACAGGGTTGCGAAAAGTTCAGTCTAGGAAAGTTCAGCTCAGCCAGCCAGGTACCTGCGCATTTAACTCATGTATAGTGTCTGTCACACTGACCTGTGCTCAGCATGGAATACACTATTTCTGTTTGCAAAAAGATGTGTGGATGGGCCCCTCTGCCCTTAAGGACAGGCCAGTAATGCTGGGCATTGTGTCTCATTAGAGCACTGACTGCTGTGCATCTGGGGAATAAGGGGTGTAGGGCAACAGGGTGCACTAGCAGAAGTATAGGTTAGGGTTATAAGGCTGTGTGCATTATGTGGGCACAAAGTGATGCGCAGCAGACGGCACAGGGGCCCAAGACATGTACCTTGGGGACCAAGGTAATGGGCAGTAGGGGAGAACACAGTCATAGGAACCAGAAGAGCACTTCTCCAGGGAGGGAGTGTACGATGATGCGCCTCAAAATAGCACTGGATGCTGTGGGTCAGTGGAATAGAGGGTGCCATGCAACAGCGAGGCACCGGAAGATGAACAGTTTAAAGGCTGTGTGCCTTATAAGCCAGATAGCGATAGGTGCATTCTGGGATCTGTAGTCCTTTCCCATTATAAATCCTGTTGGACAAGTAGGAGAATATGAAGATAAAAGATGAAATACAGGCACAAAGGCACAACCATGTAGCTGCCTGAGGCCTCATATCCTCTGTAACTTGGTATAACCCCCATCCGGGTTTTTTGGCCAGAAGCATTTTACGTGACGGACTTTGTTAGCTTACAAGCATAACAATAAAATAAATAAAAGCAAAACATAAATCCCTTTAAAGCAAACTCTTGTTGGCTAAAAATTCAGAACTGGTTAAAGGTGCCACACATGACAAATGCCATTTGGAAGCCCTCCACTTGGATGAATGCACGGAAATAAAAAAACATATATTTTCTATGAAACATAACTTGTTTTTTAATCTGCTTTAAAGTGTTCTCTGATTTTGTAGTTTCCCACATTATGAATAATCAGTGTCTTAAGTAACAACTCCTTAATTCAAATGTTCTGTGCTTATCATAATCTTGGTAATTGAATGTGTACAATATAAGAGAATCGCTGAATAACACTGCACCAATTCAAACATCAGGTGCAATATTAGCTTGGCAAAATAGGTATACAACATTCGTTAAGAGATGATTGCATACCTATTTCCCTCAATCACTGGCAAGGCCGCAATTCAATAGTGTGCACCTATGTGCTACTTATTATATGAATAAAATGCTTAGCATGAATGAGACCTAGGGGTCTAAAAAAGAGGGTAAGGGACCTCTATACACGGCTAATGATACCTCTCAGAGTGTGAACTAATACAAGGCTCCTCCACTTGGGGAGGGGCACCTCTGAGCACAACTTCAGGGGACTCAAACGGTCTTATTCCATATGTCTGTGGATCAACATAAGTTCATTCCAAAAAGTTCATTCCAAAAGTACCATGTAGTTCATCCAACGTGTGAAATTTATGAAACTTATTGCAAATTCATAGTTTAAGTAGCATCACGATGTTCAAAAGATTCTGGATGAATAATGCGATGTGACACATATTAGCAAATTCCGATGCATTTCGGGCACCGCCCTTCCTCAGGGGATTACTCTACAAGCTAACACAAAAATCTACGTATCAGTTACATAACCTCATCTTCACATTAAAACAGAATCGATTAACAGGTCTACAATCAAACGAAAAGTAATCAGACAGATAAGGTAAAGAAAAAGACGGTGCTATAACAGTAAAGAAGTGAATCGAAGATAGGAAAAATGTTGACTAGCCCGTGAAATAACAAGAGATCTGTGTTGATAACTAACACCGATGAATCCCAAGCTGGCGAGAGGTCACCCAGTGAAAGTAACCCCCCAGTGTCAAAAAACATTATTGCGTGTTAGCAGTGTGAAACAAACAACAGACTCACACTCAATCGTGAAATGTGATGATTCAAACTATGAAGTCCCGGAAGGGTACTTACAGTGTCAGAACTTCGTTAGAACTCCGCGGAGTTCCGCATCAGAAAGGTGAACCGAGCCCACAACTACGCGGGCGTATAAGTGTGTACAGGGTGATCAACACCGAAGAAGGACTAACAAAGTATAGCCTGTATGTGGTCGCCATCTTGTAACGGGCAAGATAATGAAAAACGGAATGTGAAAAGAAGGGAAAGAGAACCAAATAAACCAAAAGGTAGAACATATATCAGAAGTCATCATGTAATCAACAAATAATAATAATAACAAGAAATGATGGGAGCATGTTACAGGTAACATAAGAATTCCATACGGTCGTTCAACCCATGGGGCACCATTGTGGACATGAATCGGATCCAAAAGTTCTCTCTTTTAAGTAAAGTGTTCTTGTTGTTCTGGGTAACCTTCACTTGTTCCAATACTTGGAATTTCAACTGAGCAGCATTGTGTCGGTTCTCATGAAAATGTGTTGCCACTGTGGACTTAAAGTTCAAGGTTCGAATGTTACTTTTATGTTCTAGGATCCTCACACGGATCTTTCTTTCGGTGTGACCTATGTAACATTTCCCGCAGGGACATTTCAGTAGGTATATGACATTACTGCTGTTGCAGGTGGCATTGACTCGGAGTTTAATCGGGTAGCCTTTCATCGGGTGGTTGGTACTGTTCCCCTGGATACAGTTATTACAATTGCTACAATTGTAACAAGGTCTTAAACCCTTGTATGTGATTTGTGTGTCTGAGATGTTGGGTTTGGTCAGGATTTCTTTGATGTTTCTACCTCTAGTGAAAGCAAACATAGGGGGTTGGCTGAACAGTCCATTAAAATCAGGTTCCATCGTCAAGATGGGCCAGTGTTTACGGATGATGCGTTGAAACTGATTCGAGATCACTGAATATTTGAAGACTATCACCACACGATCTGTGTGTTTTTTCGGTTTAGTTTGAAGGAGGTCTCTCCTATTCATTTTCTCACTTCTGTCTGCAGCCAAATCAAGGATCTGTGGAGGATATCCACGTGCCCGTAGTCTCTCTAACATGATTTTCATCTCTTTTTTGCTCTCCTGTTCATTGGACACAATGCGTTTAACTCTCAACAGTTGTGCATAGGGTAAGTAGTTCTTGAGGCCTAAACGATGAAAGCTTTCATAGTGTAAGGTAGAATTCCTATCTGTGGGTTTACGGAAAATGGTGGTAGACCAATTGTCTGCTTCTCTATGTATCTCCACATCCAGATAATGAACACATTTTTCATTGTAATCCCAAGTGAATTGCACTCTCTCATTGAAGGTGTTCCATGTTCTGAGAAAGTCAACCAGAGTCTCAATGGGTCCACTCCATAACAAAAAGATATCGTCAATATATCGTAAGTAAAGTTTTCCATGTTCCAACCAGCTACTGTGATTCAAGATGTGTGTCTCCTCAAATTGCTTCATAAAGATATTAGCGTAGCAAGGAGCTGCGCAATTGCCCATGGCCGTACCATTGAGTTGATGTATCCACTTATCCTGTACAGTGAAATAAATGTGGTATAGGGTGAATATAGTCAATTGCATCAAGAATACTTGAAAGTCCTGATCGTAATCAGATGAAGTTAAGACTTGTTCAATGGCTTCAATACCTCTGTCGTGGGGGATAGAGGTATACAGTGAACAGACGTCCACTGTGCACATGATAAGTTCTGTGTTTCTCAACTTTTCTAAAACAGGTTCCAACTTCAAGATGAAGTCCGTGGTATCACGTACGTGAGACCCGGTTTTCACGACAAACGGTTGTAGATATTTGTCTAAGAATTTTCCTGTGTTCTCGTGGATACTGCCTTTGGTAGAAACGATGGGACGAAATGGAGGTTTGGTGGGATGCTTGTGCATCTTAGGTAGCATGTAAAGCACTGGGGGTTTCGGATTGACAGGTACCAGATATCTTCTGGTTTTATCATTGATTGTACCATTATCAAATGCATGGTTGATGATGTTGGTCAAATTACTGGAAAATTCCAATGTAGGGTCCCCAGGAAGAATGTCATAAATGTTGGTGTCCATTATGTGAGCCTCAATCTGTTCATCGTAAAAAGTAGTGTCCATGATCACCAAGGCGCCACCCTTGTCAGCATTCTGGCAAGTGATTGTGGGATTGTCTGCTAATTTTTGTAAGATGTTTCTCTCTTTCTTAGTCAAGTTCCCATGTTTCAGAGGTTGTTGGAAGGGTAATTTCAAAATCTCCTGTTTGATAAGATTCTCGAAGGAGTCAATAATTTTGTGACTTTGTGGTGCCATGAAGGTACTGTGTGGACGTAGTCCACGGAGCATGTCTTCTTCTTGTCCGGGCGTTGGACATATGTTCAGAAAGTAATGTCTCAGTCGGAGAGTCCGTACCAATTTGAATGTACTAACTTCTAGCTCTAAGGTGTTGGTTCTAGTGGTAGGCACGAATGATTGTCCCTTTTGTAGAGCATTAATCTCGTCATTGGATAATTCCGTAGAGGAGATGTTGATCACCAAATTATTGTCCAAATTCATCGTCTTCTCTGAGTTTTTTTGTTCTTTGTGGCTGGCGGCGTTTTTTCTCTTTCCTCAGCGGGTTTTTCCCCCCCGGGATCCGTTGGTTGATCTTGGCCTGGTTCTAAAAAAGGAACAGCAGATTCAGTGGATGTGCTGGGTGTTTGAGACTCGGTATTGGGTGCTGTGCGGGTGGGTCTCTGTCTGTTGTCCTCTTCAGAAGAGGATGTCTCATTACCTGAGAAAGGATTATATGGCATATTGGGGCGTCGGCGGGCATACACCTCTGCCCAGGTGTACACCTCGCCGAGCTTATAGTCAATGGTGTCTCGTTTAAATTTCCGAAACTTTCTCTCCTGTGTTTCACGAGTATGTTTCTCCAGTTGGGTGTTGACATCCTCCAACATTTTGGTGAGGTCTTCAATGGGCATGGCATCGTCCAGCTCCTTCTTTACGCTGGTTATCTCTTGAGATAGTTCTTCTAGTTTTTTGGATAGCTCCTCAACGATGAGAAGAATCAGGTCGAGAGAACATTTGTTGAGGATGGAATACCATCGCTCAACAAACTTCACATTGTTCTTGCAGAGAAGTGGTTTTAAGGGGACCCTCAGGCCCCGTGGGATCCGTTGCGCATGATGGTACCTTATGAGGGTGCTAGCATGTAGTTTTTGATTCGATTCTTTTTTTAGCAAGTAGAGTAATTGTTTGATGTTGCTCTCCACACTCCGGGTGTTTCCAGTGGAGGTGATTTCATCTTGGATCAACCCGTAAATTTTATCTGCATCTTCTGATCGGTCATACCAGAGACCGAATCGAAATTCATTTTCAACGGCGTGCTGAGCTCCTGGGTCAGAAATAGTGGAAACACAAAGAGAATAGAACTCACACAGCAGGTAAATCTAAAAAGTTGTAGATTTGTAATGTTCTGTAGTGTGCTCAAAAAGGTAACACTGTCTGGCCAAACAGTGAAAGGATCTGTGAGAACTAATAAAAGGCTCCTCCACTTGGTGAGGGGCACCTCGGAGCACAACTTCGGGGGACTCAAACGGTCTTATTCCATATGTCTGTGGATCAACATAAGTTCATTCCAAAAAGTTCATTCCAAAAGTACCATGTAGTTCATCCAACGTGTGAAATTTATTAAACTTATTGCAAATTCATAGTTTAAGTAGCATCACGATGTTCAAAAGATTCTGGATGAATAATGCGATGTGACACATATTAGCAAATCCCGATGCATTTCGGGCACCCCCCTTCCTCAGGGGGTTACTCTACAAGCAAACACAAAAATCTACGTATCAGTTACATAACCTCATCTTCACATTAAAACAGAAGCGATTAACAGGTCTCCAATCAAACGAAAAGCAATCAGACAGATAAGGTAAAGAAAAAGACGGTGCTATAACAGTAAAGAAGTAAATCGAAGATAGGAAAAATGTTGACTAGCCCGTGAAATAACAAGAGATCTGTGTTGATAACTAACGCCGATGAATCCCAAGCTGGCGAGAGGTCACCCAGTGAAAGTAACCCCCAGTGTCAAAAAACATTATTGCGTGTTAGCAGTGTGAAACAAACAACAGACCCACACTCAATCGTGAAATGTGACGATTCAAACTATGAAGTCCCGGAAGGGTACTTACAGTGTCAGAACTTCGTTAGAACTCCGCGGAGTTCCGCATCAGAAAGGTGAACCGAGCCCACAACTACGCGGGCGTATAAGTGTGTACAGGGTGATCAACACCGAAGAAGGACTAACAAAGTATAGCCTGTATGTGGTCGCCATCTTGTAACGGGCAAGATAATGAAAAACGGAACGTGAAAAGAAGGGAAAGAGAACCAAATAAACCAAAAGGTAGAACATATATCAGAAGTCATCATGTAATCAACAAATAATAATAATAAAAAGAAATGATGGGAGCATGTTACAGGTAACATAAGAATTCCATACGGTCGTTTAACCCATGGGGCACCATTGTGGACATGAATCGGATCCAAAAGTTCTCTCTTTTAAGTAAAGTGTTCTTGTTGTTCTGGGTAACCTTCACTTGTTCCAATACTTGGAATTTCAACTGAGCAGCATTGTGTCGGTTCTCATGAAAATGTGTCGCCACTGTGGACTTAAAGTTCAAGGTTCGAATGTTACTTTTATGTTCTAGGATCCTCACATGGATCTTTCTTTCGGTGTGACCTATGTAACATTTCCCGCAGGGACATTTCAGTAGGTATATGACATTACTGCTGTTGCAGGTGGCATTGACTCGGAGTTTAATCGGGTAGCCTTTCATCGGGTGTTTGGTAGTGTTCCCCTGGATACAGTTATTACAATTGCTACAATTTTAACAAGGTCTTAGACCCTTGTATGTGATTTGTGTGTCTGAGATGTTGGGTTTGGTCAGGATTTCTTTGATGTTTCTACCTCTAGTGAAAGCAAACATAGGGGGTTGGCTGAACAGTCCATTAAAATCAGGTTCCATCGTCAAGATGGGCCATTGTTTACGGATGATGCGTTGAAACTGATTCGAGATCACTGAATATTTGGAGTCAGAGTGTACCAGAGACCAAAGGACAAAAGTAGTCTAACTATAAAGTAGAGTATTAACCCAAAGCACAGAACCACTAGTGATTGTAGGTGAAACTCATGAAAATACATTGGTTTCCCATCAAAGTCTTGTAATGATCAATTTTATCACTTAGTCATCCATCAGGGATAGTGTGTCTCTAGATCATTGAGACAAGTACCATACCCTCAGCCGGGGTTGGGTTCCGACCCACAATCACTCCGTGACCATACGAACTTGATGTAGATGGGACCATATGCAGTGCAAAACAGAAGTGAATGAAAAAGTGGTGACTTAAAATAGGATAAAGGACAAAAGGATAATTGTATTAGAAATTGTCCTCTTCCTAGTTAAAACCAAGAACAGTGCAGAAAAAGCAGTTTAAACAAATAACTGCATATGGGCCAACATGTTTCAGCCGTCAGGGAAAGGACCCTAGGCTTTCTTCAGGGCATCTGTTCTAAACGTTCTATTCTACTGCATGTGATATTCATACCCAAAGTATAAATTAATCCAAAATTGGTGAATAACTCAAAAATATTGAAAAGGATATAGTTAACCGGAACCTTTTACTATTCCTTCATGTCAATTGAAGTGTCTCACACCTGAAACAACAAACACTACATGATGGAATATGTATTGAGGTTAAATCCTACTTGTACTATATTGATAAAAGGAACAACCTTGGAAGTTTCTGTCACTCACCCAGATTGACCGGGAACCAGACCTCACCTCTCCTGGACCAGGCTCAGGACTTAGAAGGCCCCGCTCTGTGGAAGTAAGGAATTGGGAGCTCAATACAAAAAGGAGATCTAGTAATTCCACTCTATCTTGTATCATATATGCCCTCCATCTCTTTCCCTTACTTCTTAGAGTTTTCATTTGCCCTCCCACCAAAGTCAAAATGGCTCACCCTCAGTGGGATAAACCCCATAGCTACAATATTCTTAAGAACCAATCCATCTATTTACACAAATCTCCATCAATAGACTCCTCTTCTAGGGGGTAGACAGAGACTCAAAAACCCCCCTTGGAGGACTTTATTCAAAATAATGCCAAACCTAGTTGTCAATGGTCTGACCCCCTTTAACAAGAAAGAGCCCTTCATACCTGTCTGTCGTTGTCTCTGGCGGATCCTGAGTCAGTGGGAGGCAATGATCGGACCTCAGAGGGCTCTTTCATAGGGGATTCTGCCCAATCATTATCCTTGTCATGTTTAACCAATAGCTGGTTCTCCCTACCACTTGCACCAATTGGCAAACAAGGGACAAATAACTAAACTCACTTCCTAAGCATGTACCAATCACTCACTTCTTACTGGTAACAGCCTTGTCTTTCAAACGAGTTCGAGCGTAGTCTCGCGATATTTCCGCGGACTACAAAATGACATAATTGTTGGCCAAACAGTGGTTCCCACATCTCACAAAACACAACTTTCTTAGCCTGAACATTCAAAAGTAATTCATTTTATCATAAGAACAGTCTTATTACTGCCGGGACCTGTAGCAAACTGTATATCCACTCAAGAGAATAAAATAGAACCAACCTTTGTTTCATGCCGATAAACCTGCGTGATCTTCGCGCAAATACATTAAGATCTCTGTGTCCCAGCGAGATCTCGAGCGAGGAACTACCAGATGACATCACATATAAGGAACTGGTAGTTCCTACAATCATTGCATGTAGCGTCACTCATTGGCTGCTATTGTTCGTATTTGAGAGCTAGTTTCTAGTTACTACAAGGATCTAAGGCAAACTGTATAAACTCCAAACGACGTGGATGAAAAATCGAGACTTTGTTTTGAGCCGATAAACCCGCGAGATCTCGCGAGAATATAATGAGATCTCGTGCCGATATGTCGAACTACCAGATGACATCATGGAATCGAATATAGTAGCTCTTATGCTCATTATTGCTCCATGATACGACATAGTGCCAAGAAATTACTATTATTGTGTGTGGTAGGGAACTGCATTTATAATCTTGCCCCGTGTAACTGTACATAAGCTATCAACTGTCAAAAGGCATTAATAGACAGCCAAGTGGTCAACAAATCTTGCTCTCCATAAGCTACCTATTCCCAAGATATCATTAATGGGATGGTAGCTCTCTCATTATTAGTAGATTCAGGAAAACTGATTATTCAAAGTGAAAGATTAAAGTGGCTAGCTTTCACTACACCTCAAAAGGGGCCTTACTTGTAATCAGTCAGACCTAGTCACTCATGAAATCAGATCTCTATCGTCCACTAAAGTTGTGCCTATTAGAAACCGTGTACTGGATCATAGAATGGTCCATGGAATTTTGTCATTCAAGCCACGGCTGTCAGTAGACAATTTGTATATCCATTTTTGTTCTTTCATGAACAAAAATTTGGATACATCGCCAATATAAGAGGGAATGTATGGCTTTTCCAAAACTGACCATTTAAAGTCCGTTTCCCCCACTCACAGCGTTGACGAATTAGCACCCTTGAAAAACCACCAAACCAAACAGGGTAGCAAAAAGGCCCCCTGGTTCAACGATGACCTTAAGAAATCCAAGAAACTATGCCGTACTCTCGAGAAAACATGGAGAAAAAACCCAACCACTGACAACTCGACCACCTTCAAGACAGCCACCCGCAAACACCACCAATTGAACCGATCCACCAAGAAATCAGCATTCAAGGATCGACTCGACAACAACGCCCATAACAGCAAGGAACTATTCAACATCGTCAAAGAATTTACCAACCCCACCGCAGCCTCAAACGACATTACTCCCTCCCAAGACCTCTGCGATTCGTTATCCTCCTTCTTCTACAACAAAATCGCCGACATACATAACAGCTTTGAGAACATTTCCAAAGAACAGTCCACTCCACCCACCTCCAAACCTAAACCGCCCTCTAACAACCTTAGCGCCTGGAACCCAATCACCACTGAAGACACCATCCGCCTAATGAACTCCATCCATTCAGGTTCGCCAACCGACCCCTGTCCCCACCACATCTTCAACAAAGCAGACTCCATCATCGCACCCCATCTCCGTGATGTCATCAACTGCTCCTACAACTCAGCTACTTTCCCAGAAAGCTGGAAACACGCCGAACTCAGCGCCCTCCTGAAGAAACCCACAGCGGACCCATCTGAACTTAAGAACTACCGTCCCATCTCCCTCCTCCCATTCCCTGCCAAAGTCATTGAGAAAGCCGTCAATAGCCAGCTCGCCGCCTTCCTTGAATCCAACAACTCCCTCGACACCTCACAGTCCGGCTTTCGAGCCAAACACAGCACCGAAACCGCCCTCATTGCAGCGACAGACGACATCTGAACACTACTGGACAACGGAGAAACAGTTGCCCTTATCCTACTCGACCTCTCCGCCGCCTTCGACACAGTCTGTCATAGCAACCTCATACAACTCCTCAGCAACATCGGCATACAAGGAAAAGCCTTGGACTGGATCATCTCGTTCCTCGCCGGGAGAACCCAGAGAGTCCGACTCCCCCCATTCAAATCAGAGGCCACCGAAGTTATCTGCGGAGTACCACAAGGATCATCACTCAGTCCCACCCTCTTCAGCGTTTACATGAGTCCCCTCGCATCCATCGCGCGACAACACAACCTTAACACCATCTCTTACGCTGATGACACCCAGCTGATCCTTTCCCTCACCAAAGACCCTAACACCGCCAAAACCAATCTTCACGAAGGCATGAAAGAAGTAGCAGAATGGATGACAAACAGCCGCCTAAAACTTAACTCAGACAAAACGGAAGTCCTCATCCTAGGATCATCCCCCTCGGCCTGGGACGACTCATGGTGGCCATTGGCTCTGGGCACAGCACCCATACCCACAGACCACGCACGTAACCTAGGCTTCATCCTAGACTCCTCCCTCTCGATGACCAGACAAGTCAACGCCGTCTCATCCTCTTGCTTCAACGTACTTCGTATGCTCAAAAAAATCTTCCATTGGATTCCCACCGAAACAAGAAAGACTGTCACCCACGCACTGGTCACTAGCCGACTGGACTATGGAAACACCCTCTACGCCGGAATCACAGCCAAATTACAGAAAAAACTCCAATGCATCCAAAACGAATCAGCCAGACTCATATTGGACATCCCTCGCCAAGCTCACATTACCGGTCACCTGAAAGACCTCCACTGGCTTCCCGTCAACAAGAGAATAAATTTCCGTCTCCTCACCCACGCACACAAGGCCCTCTACAAACTAGGACCCGAATGCCTCAACACACGACTGTCCTTCTACACACCCACCCGCCAACTAAGATCCTCCAATCAAGCCCTCGCCGCAGTTCCGCGCATCCACAGATCCACCATGGGAGGAAGATCCTTCTCCTACTTGGCGGCCAAGACCTGGAATTCTCTCCCCACTCACCTCCGCCTTACACAGAACTACATTTCCTTCAGAAAGGAACTTAAAACCTGGCTATTCGATAAATAATGCACCCCCTCCCCCAAGCGCCTTGAGACCCTCTGGATTAGTAGTGCGCTATACAAATTCCTGAACTTGAACTTGAACTTGAACTAGAAAATGTTTGGTTAGTTTAGAAATACTCTTTTTACACCTGAAAGCACTCTTATGCTCTAGCATTCTTGTGCGAACCTTTCGGGTGGTCATACCAATATATCTCTCATTACAAGGACATGCCAGTTGATAGATAATGTGTGTGCTGTTACAGTTGGAGAACTGTTTCAATTCCCAAGGGCGCTCTGTACCTATATCTATATGAGAGATATTTGAAGTCTGTGGACAGACCGAACAGGCCCCGCAGGGATGATGTCCGACCACTGCAAGTAAATCCCAGAGGGTGCCAATATTTCTCTTTGGTGTTTCTTTGGGACGAGTGTGTATAAGACGGACCCGCAAACTACTTGCTCACTTACAAGCGAACAGGGGAAACAATTTTATCGTTACTGCAGTTCAGAACACGGCAATGACGTTTAGCAATCCGTTGGATGCAGTTTGACTTGGTATTAAAAGTACTAACAAAAGTTAGACGATTTAGAGGTTGCTTTACAGTAGGGGGCTCCAGAAGAGCTTCCCGATGGTTATTTGTTGCTCGTTTGAGGGAGCGTTTGACCAGGCTCTTAGGATAATGCCTGGCTTGGAGTTGGCTAGAGAGATTGGCAGCATGTTTGGTGAAGGTTTCAGATGTAGAGCAGTTCCGCCGGATCTGGAGAAACTGCCCATAAGGCAGAATGTCGCGGAGCGACTTAGGATGCTGGCTTTCGTATAGCAGGAGTGAATTCCTAGCCATTGGTTTACGGAATCAATCAATCAATCAATCAAAGCATTTATATAGCGCACTACTCACCCAGAGGGTCTCAAGGCGCTGGGGGAGGGGGGTCCGCTACTGCTCGAACAGCCAGGTCTTGAGTTGCTTCCTGAAGGCGAGGTGGTCCTGGGTCAGGCGGAGGTGGGTCGGGAGAGAGTTCCATGTCTTGGCGGCGAGGTAGGAGAAGGACCGTCCCCCTGTGGTGGCTCTTCGGATGCGGGGGACGGCGGCGAGGGTGTGGCCGGTCGATCGAAGCTGGCGTTTGGGAGCGTAGAAGTTGAGGCGGCTGTTGAGGTATCCTGGGCCTTGATTGTGTAGGGCTTTGTGTGCGTGGGTGAGGAGTCGGAAGGTGATTCTCTTGTTGACCGGGAGCCAGTGCAGGTCTTTCAGGTGTCCGGAGATGTGGCTGCGACGGGGGATGTCCAGGATGAGTCGTGCTGAGGCGTTCTGGATCCGCTGGAGTCTCTTCTGGAGTTTGGCGGTGGTTCCGGCGTAGAGGGAGTTGTCGTAGTCCAGACGGCTGGTGACGAGGGCCTGGGTGACCGTCTTCCTGGTCTCGGTGGGGATCCACCGGAAGATCTTACGTAGCATGCGCAGGATGTTGAAGCACGACGAGGAGACGGGGTTGATTTGTCTGGCCATGGAGAGGGAGGAGTCCAGGATGAAGCCCAGGTTGCGTGCGTGGTCTGTTGGTTTGGGTGCGCTGCCTAGGGCGGGGGGCCACCAGGAGTCATCCCAGGCGGAGGGTGAGGATCCCAGGATGAGGACTTCCGTCTTGTCCGTGTTCAGTTTCAGGCGGCTGTTCTTCATCCATTCGGCTACTTCTTTCATCCCTTCGTGAAGGTTGGCTCTGGCGGTGGCGGGGTCGTTGGTGAGGGAGAGAATCAGCTGGGTGTCGTCGGCGAAGGAGATGATGTTGAGGTTGTGCTGGCGTGCGATGTCTGCGAGGGGGCTCATGTAGACGTTGAAGAGGGTTGGACTGAGCGAGGAGCCTTGGGGAACGCTGCAGTTGACTTCGGTGGCTTCAGATCTGAACGGGGGGAGGCGGACTCTCTGTGTCCTTCCGGCGAGGAAGGAGATGATCCACTCCAGTGCCTTCTCCTGGATTCCGACGTTGTTGAGTCGCTGCACTAGTGTACGGTGGCAGACAGTGTCGAAGGCCGCAGAGAGGTCTAGGAGGATGAGGGCTGCTGTTTCTCCGTGGTCAAGCAGTGCTCGGATGTCATCAGTGGCTGCGATCAGGGCGGTCTTGGTGCTGTGGTTGGCCCGGAAGCCAGACTGCGAGAGGTCGAGGGATCCGTTTGTCTCGAGGAAGGCGGCCAGCTGCTTGTTGACGGTCTTCTCGATGACTTTTGCAGGAAACGGGAGCAGTGAGATGGGGCGGTAGTTTTTGAGGTCGGTGGGGTCGGCTGATGGCTTCTTTAGTAGAGCGCTGAGTTCGGCGTGCTTCCAGCTCTCCGGGAAGGTAGCGGTGTCGAAGGAGGTGTTGATGATGTCCCGCAGGTGGGGTGCGATGACAGCGTCGGCCTTGTTGAAGACGTGGTGAGGGCAGGGGTCGGTAGGAGATCCGGAGTGGATGGAGTTCATCGTGCGGACGGTGTCTTCGCACCCCACCTGCGGGAATAATTCACTCTGTAATCCTGTGGGAGTGACATAGATAGAGAGGTCCAGGAAGGAGATCCTTTCCTTACTGATCTCTACCGTGAATCTTAGAAACCTACTGTTTAAGGTAGAATATGTTTTGGAATTGTGTAAGGATAACTTGTTTTTGTTAAGGATACCAACTGTTAAGTATGTTATGATTAGGTAACTAAGCAAAGTCACATCTACCATATTTACAACAACAACATTTTGGTCTAGTCGAAATGTACCAATATTGTAGAAATATATACCCTGTTAAGTATGTAAAGAATAATACTGCTAAAAGAAAAACTATCTTCTAGACCGTAAAGAAGATTGTATAAAAATCGGTCTTTGAATGATTTATTTGAGACTACAGGATCGTTAGGTCAAATAACCACTAAAATGGCGGCGATAGAATTGAATTCAGTAGATTGGTAAAAGAGAACACCATGCACAATGTTCGTTTTAGCCAAAAAGATATTATTAGTGTAGAGATATGTTTCTCGCTAAATGTTTATACATCTACATTGTTCGTAAGGAAAACCATTAGTTTATCCAAACAAGTCTTTATTTATATACAAAAATTGGTCTCTGTAAGAACTGACTGGAACTACAAAATCGGCATTGTTGGAAACTACCAAAATGGCGGCGGTAAATCAAATCAGCGAGAGAGGAAACACTGTAATCTTTATAGTAAAAACATACACTAATTCCGAAATACTACCTGTAATAACTAAAATCAAGTACAGGGCACGACAAGAGAGCTCTAATGATGCAGTAGGTTATAAATTAATCATGAAGCAACAACAGTAGTCCATATAAATTCCATGCACCACTGTGAGACTGGGAATATAAGGAAGGTAAAACTACTAAAATGGCTGACATATGAACATGATCGGAACATAATTAAGCTAATTAATTTGAAAATTATTCAATTTACCTGGCAAGCAGGACCCATAAATAGCAGGGGATTGCCTCACTCTCACAACAGACTATACCGCGAGAGGACGTGTTACTGAGACGAGGACGCACAGAGAGGTGAGAAACCGTGCGAGCGATTGAGCCTTTGGCAATAGGCTGACCCTGGTGAGGACCCGAAAGAGAAGGCTTAATGGGCATAATCAAAGGGGCCGACTAACGTATTCCCCGGGGACTAAGTGAATGGGTGGGAATCTTTGTAAGAAAAACAGCATGGTTTTGGAAGTAATACCCAACTAGAGACATGCCGTCACCCGGTTATGAGAACACCTTTGATTTATTATAGATGACTTTCGGTATCAGAAAAATAGACAATCGGGCTATGTAGGCACTGCTGACTGCCTATGCAATTCCTTTACCGACAGGCGGACCCTCTGCAAATTGAAAAGCAGAGACGTAAAAAGATAAAGGGAAAGAAAATAACCCCAGCAGATCCACGAACAATTATAGTCAAAATCCAGAAGCCTCACGCAGCACCAAAATTTTAAAGTAAGTCGGATAGGACATGAGACAATATCGACTCCTCTATTCATAGTGACTTAGGACCAACCACAATGTTATAATTTCCCCCAGGTTCTGGAGGAACGCAAGGATTTTAACCAATGTAGAAAATACAAACTACTAAGCAGCATAATCGCCAAATCAAGTGTGAGGGGATGCGAAAACTATGATTGCAACTCCAAAAAAATAGAGTAAGTAGGAGCGACAACGTACTAGTAAAAAAACTAAACTCTATGGTCAAGTTTAGATGAAAAAAATATATGAAAACTCCTTTTGACCATATATCCACCTATTATTATAGGCACCGTGGTTGAGATATATGAAATATACCCACGAAGAGGACCTAGAAAGTAGAGTTGTTGGTCCAGTACCCCACAAATATAATGATAAACAAGCAATAAAAAGTAAGAAACCAATAGTTGTTAAATGTAAAATGACGTTAGCTATGCAGATAGTAACATGACATGTAAGAGTAGGGACTCTTTCTCGTACTTAGGAAAATTGTAGACTAACTGTATGCATTCCTTTTTTAGAAAGAAGATACCTGGTTTTAACAAAGTTCAATCCTGAGGAAGGTGTTTTTTGATTTATATCCAAACACCGAAACGCGTCGACATAAGGACCCTATGTGATTTTTATTTGTAGGAAATTGTAAAACTGTATGAATTGTTTATGCTTTATACTAAATGTGTGTAATATTTGCAACTGAAGACTCATAATTCAGGCTAGAAATGTGTTTAGTTGGAACATAAGGGGCCCAATGTAGGTAATTCCTATTTACCTACTCTTAAATACCGAATCATACCGATTCGGTATTTAAGAGTAGATAAATAGGAAGGGGGCAGATGTAGGTAATTCTTATTTTAGAATTACCGAATCTGTAAGATTCGGAATTTACCGATTCGGTAAATACCGAATCAGTATTTCCTATTGATTCCTATGGGCCTTGAAGCCCATAGGAATCAATGGGAAATACCGATTCGGTATTTACTGAATCAGTAAATACCGAATCCTTCAAGGGTGAACGGGGTGTCACTTTGACACCCTGTAGCACCCCAATTCCAGGCTTGTGTGCCATGTGGGACATATACATGCCCTAAGGGCATGTCTGTGTGTCACATGGCACAGGTGTACATGCACAGATGTGCATGTACACCTAAATTCGGTATTTTACCGCCCAATTGTATTGGGTGATAAAATACCGAATTCTGAAGGCCTGTAGCACTGTAAACAGTGCTACCTACATCTGGGATTTACCGAATCGGTAAAATTACCGATTCGGTATTTGACAGAATCTGTAAATTTACAGATTCTGTAAATTTACTGATTCTGTAAAATAATGGCCCCTACATCTCAATCACCAAATACCGGTCGGTAACGGCCGAATTCGGCCGTTACCGACCGGTATTTGGTGACCTACATCGGGCCATTAATGAACTGAGCATTTGATTGCATACTGTTTTTAACATTGTTTTTAATTGTGTTTTGTAAAAAATTCCTTCAGGCTTTTTTCCTATAATAAATTTGAGAGAAATGAGGAATCTATAAAGTCTGAATAATTCTTCATGTCATGTTAAACAATTGATTAGATATATCTGCTATGTGCCAAATGGCCAAATAACTAACTGAACAACACAGAAAGGAAACTCCCCTTTTTTTCAATTGTTCATACCCAGACCTTTCTGGTTTATCTGGGAAACTCTCTTCTTTGGAAGGCCTTGTAAATAAGGCCCTGTGGTCGAGGCTCTCCTAACTCCTGTGGTCGGGACTCTCCTAACTCCCCCCTTAATCTACTTGACCTTAAGAATAGACCAATGCTTTCTAGTGATGCAGTTAAGGCTTTCTTTATTGTCTAGGTATATGAGGGATTGTCTCAGGTAATCTCTGTGAGTCCACAACACAAAAAAAAAAAAACAATGGAGATGAATCAGGTTTCTTCCATGCAAAGATCCAACAAAGGGGTCTCTTCTCTTCCTTCTGTCCTCCTCCCAAATGGTTAGGCGTACCCATAATAAAGAACACAAGAAAAGGGGGTTTAGGCTGGGACCTTGAAAAACATACAGAAATGAGGGAGGGGTAGTGTACCTTCACCAAGTCCCTAACGTGTTGTGCCCAGGTGGGGGAAACGTTTTGTGACTTTTGGTGACCCCTAACCCGCTCCCACAAACCCCGTAATATCCCCTGACATGCAGGCTGCACTTGCCTGCTACCACAACCCCCCTGGGCCATGGCTGTGGGAGACTCCGACTCCTCTTGATCACAGAGGTTCGTAGTCCCGAGCGCGTTGCTCCTCGAGTTGTTTCTGGTCCTCGCCTCCAGTCCGGCGTCCTGTCCGCTCCACGCTGGCTCTCCGTCGATCCTCGGCTCCTCCGGCACACCTGTAGGTTCCTCCAACTTACCGTCATCCGCTTCCTCTCTTCCCGAGCGCGAACGCCATCTTTGCTCCTCCTCGTCCTCTTTAACCGTCGCCTCCTCTGTGTTGCCATCTGTCTCTCGACTGCTAACCTGATTCCGGTCGCGTCCTCCGTGGCGGCCATCTTGGGTTGGTCGGATACTCGATCGGAGGGTTTGAAACCCTCACATTGCCTCCCCTTGGGAATGGACGATCGGGCCATTCCAGAACCGGAAACCGGGATAAATAGTCCACATTGATTTGTAGCTTCCCTGGAACCTGTATGGCTTCAAAGGTGAAAGGCTGTAATGCAAGGAACCAGCGTAAAACGTTTGGGTTAGAGTCTTTATGTAGAGAAAGCCAAGTCAGGGGGGCATGATCTGTTAACACTAAAAAGGAGCGTCCTAAAAGATAATATTGCAGCGCTTCCAATGCCCATTTTAGTGCTAAGCACTCCTTTTCAATAGTTCCATAATTGGTTTCCCTTGGGAACAGCTTCCTACTTAGGTATATAACAGGGCGTAAGTCTCCTGAGTTGTCTGGTTGGGATAATACAGCACCCTAGCCTCTTCCGGATGCATCTGTCTGTAGCACAAATGTTTTTTTGAAGTCAGGGCAGATAAGCACTGTAGACGTACAAAGAATGGCTTTCAGCTTTTGGAAACTGTCCTCTTGGGGCGCTGACCAGGGAAGATGCTTTCCTGTGTGTCAGAAAGGGGACTAGCGAGCTCAGAGAAGCGGGGTATGAACCTTCTATATTAGCCCACTAAGCCAAGGAAGGACTGTATGTCTTTCTTGCACATGGATCGGGGAATTTTAGCGATGGCTTCTATTTTTGTCACCTGCGGTTTTATGCAACCGTCACTGATGGTGTAACCTAGATACTCTATACTGTTGGTTCCAAAAGTGGTCTTTTTAGGGTTAAGAGTGAGTTCTGCTTGTCTTAGGGATTGGAGTACCGCTTTTATGTGTACAAGGTGTGTTTCCCAATCGGGGCTATGTACCACAATGTCGTCCAAATAAGCGACAGCAAATTTATGATGGGGTGTGAGTATTCGGTCCAAAAATCGATGAAAAGTCGCCGGAGCCCCATGTAGTCCAAAGGGCAGGACTTTGAACTGGTATAGTCCTGTTGGTGTAGAGAAGGTTGTTTTTTCCTTTGCAGAGAAGGATAAGGGGATCTGCCAATAACCTTTTGTGAGGTCTATTGTGGTCATTAATTTAGCTTCCCCTAAACGCTCAATCAATTCGTCCACCCTTGGCATCGGATAGCCATCAAATTTCGACACCGCATTTACCTGGCGGAAATCGATACAAAATCTGATGCTGCTCTCCGGTTTTGGGACGAGTACGATTGGAGATGACCAGGCGGTGTTAGAGGGTTCGATTATATCAGCCTTTAACATGGCCTGTATCTCTTGGTTAACTGCTTCCCTCCTGGCTTCAGGGATGCACAAGGGTTTCAGTTTTATGGGAAGTTCAGTCTTTGTGTGAATGTCATGCTCCACTAATGTAGTTCTTCCCGGAACGGCAGATACTACATCTGTATACTTCTCACATAGAGAGAGCATTTGATGTCTTTGTTCGGATGTTATTCGGGTTCCTAAATGCACTTGGTTCCCTTCTTTACTATCCTTAGGTATAAAGGACACTTCAACCGGTCTGTTTGTCGTGATGTGGTGGAAGGAAGTCCCTCCGCTTGAAGCAGTTGTAAGGGGCTCTTCCCAGGCTTTTAACAGGTTTACGTGGTATATTTGTCCCTCACTCTTTTTGTAGGGTACATCTACTCTGTACGTGACAGGTGTCACTTTGTCCAGTATTTTGTACGGACATTGCCAGGTGGCAAGGAGTTTTTTCTCAGTACTGGGTAAAAGTATAAGCACTTTGTCTCCTATCTGGAATTCCCGAAGACTAGCTTGGCGGTCATAAAGGTGTTTCTGCCTGTCTTGAGCCCCCTCCATGTTAACCCGTACCTCTTCCCACAGGGAGGACAGGGTTTCCTTCAGGTTCGCTGAGTACTGTAATAAGGGTTGACCCTCCTCTTCCTCTTCAGTCCATTTTTCCACTGCCATGTCCAGAAGGGTTCTGGGCTGTCTCCCAAATAGGAGCTCAAAAGGGGAGAACCCTTTTGATTTCTATTCGTGTGTTCTGATAGCGAACAAGACAAGGGGTAATTTCCTATCCCAATCTCTCCCTGCTTTGTCTATGCTTTTCCGCAATATGGTTTTGATGGTGCGGTTATATCGTTCTACCAAGCCATCGGTTTGAGGATGGTATTCCGATGTGCGTATTTGTTTCACTTTGAGGATGTTACAAACCTGTTTCATTAGGCGGGACATAAAGGAGGTGTCCTGATCAGTTAGTAACTCCTGAGGAAACCCTACTCTAGAAAAGAAGGTGACCATTGCTTGGAGTGGTGTGGCTCACTGGTTAGAGGTGGCAGACCCGGAAGCAGAGGTCGACCTGGGACCAGGGTTCGATTCCCGACGCGGCAGGGTCTTGGGCCATGGTCAGCGGACTCGATAATTCTCGCCTCGGTGCCTACTCCAACCATGGGTCCCACTCAGCAACTCTGGGCAATAGCTTGCTTAATCTCTACTAATGGCCCCATCAGCGCCGGGGATGCTTGTCTTCACTTTGGAGATGCCCAGGAGGGACCATCTTACAGGGAAAGCCAGGATGGGTTCCCCAGCGGTATACAGCGCCGGGACGCCCCTTTTCTGGGGCAGCTGTGCGCTTTATAAGTGTACGACATTTAACATTTACTGCGGAGGTAGTGGTGGACGACAAAGGTATAGCTTCGGGATATCCGGTAGCATAGTCAACCAAAACGAGAATATATTGGTAACCTCTAGCAGAGGGAATGAGAGGCCCTGCCATATCCATTCCAACCCTTTTAAAGGGCACATCAATGATGGGAAGGGGTTGCAGGGGTGCCTTAGGGACAGCAGGGGTATTAATGAGCTGACAGCGTGGACATGTGGAGCAATACCTTGCTACCTCTTGATATATCCCTGGCCAATAGAATCTAGGCAACAAGTATTTGAGGGTGTGTTCTTTACCGTAATGTCCGCCCTCCATTTGGCTATGAGCTAGTGACAATAATTGCTCCCTATTAGACCGTGGGACTAGTAGCTGTTCTTTTTTTTTATCCCCTTCATGAGAAACCCGATATAAAAGGTCCTTCTTTATACAAAAGAAGGGGCCTACCTTATCCAGTTGATCTTCCTGGACCTGGTTCCAAGCGTGTTGGAGTGTGGTGTCGTCTTTTTGAGCGGTGCGGAAGCTCATTCCTGGCTCCTGTGATGGGTCTGAGGGAGTAAAGATAGTAGTGGGTAAGACTGGTTTTCCTTGGGCATACCTGACTTTATCGCATCTTCTCTCACTGCGTGTTTTAGGTGGCTTAGGAAGAGGTGCTGCTATCTCTTCCTTAAAGAAAGGGGCACTATTCAACCATAGAGTCATGAGAGAAGGGCACACAAAAAAATAAACCAATGGAGATGAATCAGGGTTCTTCAATGCGAAGATCCAACAAAGGGGTCTCTTCTCTTCCTTCTGTCCTCCTCCCAAATGGTTAGGCGTACCCAGAACAAAGAACACAAGAAAAGGGGGTTTAGGCTGGGACCTTGAAAAACATACAGAAATGAGGGAGGGGTAGTGTACCTTCACCAAGTCCTTAACGTGTTGTGCCTAGGTGGGGGAAACGCTCCCACAAACCCCGTATTATCCCCTGACAAGCAGGCTGCACATGCCTGCTACCACAACCCCCCTAGGCCGTGGCTGTGGGAGACTCAGACTCCATGGTCACAGAGGTTCGTAGTCCCGAGCGTGTTGCCCCTCGAGCTGTTTCTGGTCCTCGCTTCGAGTCCAGCCTCCTGTCCGCTCCGCGCTGGCTCTTAGTCGATTCTCGGCTCTTCCGGCACACCTGTAGGTTCCTCCAACTCTCCGTCGTCCGCTTCCTCTCCTCCCGAACGCGAACGCCATATTTGCTCCTCCACATCCTCTTTAACCGTCGCCTCCTCTGTGTTGCCGTCTGCTTCTCGACTGCTAACCTGACTTCCGGTCATGTCCTCCATGGCGGCCATCTTGGGTTGGTCGCGGATACTCGATCGGAGGGTTCAAAACCCTCACAGGCCACCTTTCACACTATACTTAGTGTGAAAGGAGCAGGTGATGGGTGTTGCCGTGAACGTTCCACTGCAACACCCATTGATTTTTACGCTACCCCATATTTACAAGGGCAGCCTAAATATGAGGCAGAGTCAAAATTAAGATCAGGGAAAACCTGGCCTTAAACAGGCGCAACAAGGAGAAATGTTTAATTTCTTCTAGATTTTGCTCTTTCTATGTGTGCTACGTTGTGCAGCACACATGGAAACAGCAAAAGGCCATTGATTGTTCATGTGCAGAAAGGTAATCCTTCCTGCACATAAACAATCAATTTGAAAAAAATACATTTTGCATCTTCTATGTGTGCTGCATTAAGCAGCACACATAGAAGTTTCAAAATGCCATTTCAGGTTGTTTATGTGTAGGAAAGGACAACATCCTGCACATAAACAATCTTCCCCTACAACGCAGGCACCCTTGCACGTAGGTGCAAGAGTGTTTATGTTGTCGCTAGGCAGCTAAAATTAGCATCAAGAGGATTAGAAAATCTCAGGAACTTTTGATGGCACCTGATGAATGAGATGCAGGTAATTAAATTGCACTGATTTAAATGGAGCATTGCTAGTGAATTTCACTGGGTGGTTCATAACTCTACCAAAGTTCTTTTCCTGTGTTCATCACCCACCTTTCACAAAGTATTCCAGTTTGGTACCTTCCACTGTTATTAATGCCTAGTATAAGTATTTGATCATCTTCCAGTTTTGTAAATTCAAGTGTTTGCAGATTTACATATGTGCCTTCTTTCCTTGTATCAGGTTCCCAAGTCAGTCTAGCAGCCAACATTATACGCCCACACAGTATAAAATGTTCTATTGGATGCCAAAGGTCTTACTCATGTCTGACAAAATCCTAAACAAGTTGGATTTCTATAGGTCACCCAAGGGTGAACAGCTAGCAATCACTGGTAGTGGGAACCTACTATAATACTTCCGAATTTGTAGATGGTCTCATCCTCTTCCTTTTAATAAGTTGTTCCTGGGTGGAGACAAATCATACAAAAAAAACATGGAGGGGGCCATGGACCCCCTCGGGCCATATAGGGCCCGGGGACCTCCAGCTCCCCAAGGCTGGGCCATGTACATCAAAGGAGAGGGACATGTGGACCCCCTGGAGCCAATAACGGACCTTGGGACCATCACCCCACAGGGGCGGCTCTTGTTATGTCCCGGGGTGCACACGCCTGGACATAGCTGTCCTGTTTACGATTCTCAACCAGCCAATACTGCGGGAGTGATGATAAAATCTCACACCTCTCCCCTAGCACCTGTCGCCAATACCACTTATTGTTATAGTCATAGCAGACTTGTACCATGGAAGAAGGTGGGGAACAAAACACGAAAGTCCGGATATCCTTGGACCAACAATCAGAGACTAGTGGACCCCTAAACACCTGCAGAAGGATAGAAGAAAAGAAAAGGAATAGATTAACTCCACATATCCATATACATATGTGCTTGTTTAGGCATAACTTGTTGGGTAACCACAAAAAAACTCTTACCCTACTTGAAAGGGTCCAACTGTTTCTCTGTAACTTTGAAATCCAGATTTATTTAGGTCCTCATAACTTACCTTAGTGCAGGCTTTCTCATTGAATTTTTTTTTATAATATCCATGTGTTCCAATGTAGATATCCAAAAGGACAAAAATACACCTCTTCATTAGCTATTCCATGAAAAACAAAAAAACGGGGAGAGAAGGGGAAAAAACGCAAAATGAGGCACAACAAAAAAAAAACTTCTATCTTTACCAAAAACCAGAAGAGAAAAACATGTGCTCCCACTTTTGCCACTAAGTTAGTCAGCGGCAGGACAACAAGCTCTACAGCATTGGCCATAGATGTAGAAAAGGGAAAGGACAAAAGAAAACTGGAATTCACCAGGGAGAACGCAGCTGCGTTACCCTGATGGTCGATTCTGCCACTTATAGGATCCCCTACTGTGGCGGTGTAAACGTGGTACCAAAAAATGATTATTTTTTCGAACAACAGCGGTCCCATGCATTCAGGAATATATGAGACAATGAATATAGACAGAATCAGTTCTATATTTTGAGCGACATGTCCAGCCGGACAGAGGTCTTGAAGTTTACTCAATAAACAAATGATCCGTACAAAGAATACCTTCAACTAATCACCAGTGTGCTACACAAGCCTGTGCCCAACCACTAAGGGATCAAATACAGAAGGTAGGTTACAAACATAGAAGGGCTTTTAAGGCAAACAAATGTTTTCTGTATAAAATTCAGTTGTACAGAGAAATCAACACAGCACCATTACATTGCATAGCAATCACGTTTTGTATTGGGTGCGAGACAGGTCGACGGCGTTTCGGTCCCCCTATTAATCATAGGGACCATCATCAGGACATTCAATTAATGCCTTAACGTTATTAGCCTCTAATTGCCTAAGGAAGAAATGGAGAAAAAGATATATACATTTAAATACGAAGAACTAAAATATTAAATCAAGTGACTTACGGTGAAAGGTGAACCCATTCTCTTTATTTACCCGTGAGTTAGGACAATTTTTGCAAAAACCGTGAGAGTTTTTTGCGGTCGTGTCGCTTGGATGGTGGTTTCAAAGGTTCCGGAGTTGTTGGCCGAAGTGGTTCGGATGTGATTGTCGACTGGGGGTCGGATTCAATGTACGAGCAAGGCGAGTACGGACAGTGCTACTAGCTGTTTAGGTGATGAAGAGAACGAACGGCTAGTGCGGGCAGTGAATTAACAATGCTACGAAGAGTGGAATTCCGCTACATCATGTCTATATAGTGTACTCGCCTTGCCCGTACATTGAATCCGACCCCTAGTCGACAATCACATCCGAACCACTTCGGCCAACAACTCCGGAACCTTTGAAACCACCATCCAAGCGACACAACCGCAAAAAACTCTCACGGTTTTTTTTTGGGTACAAGACAGGTCGACGAAACGCCGTCGACCTGTCTTGCACCCAATACAAAACGTGATTGCTATGCAATGTAATGGTGCTGTGTTGATTTCTCTGTACAACTGAATTATATACAGAAAACGTTTGTTTGCCTTAAAAGCCCTTCTATGTTCGTAACCTACCTTCTGTATTTGATCCGTTAGTGGTTGGGCACAGGCTTGTGTACCACACTGGTGATTAGTTGAAGGTATTCTCTTTGTACGGATCATTTGTTTATTGAGTAAACTTAAAGACCTCTGTCTGGCTGGACATGTCGCTCAAAATATAGAACTGATTCTGTCTATATTCATTGTCTCATATATTCCTGAATGCATGGGACCGCTGTTGTTCGAAAAAGTAAGTTCCCCGAGGTCCCTTGCTGACTGATTTGGGGTCCCTTGTTGTTGTTAATATAACCAAAAAATGATTAGTCACGGAACCACAAAACAATATGGGAACAAGAAAACAAATACTTTAGTCTTTTCCAGTCGTTGAAAAACGCCAGCAGTATCACAGCACAAGTCCCTTATCGAAGCAGAAGGATGAGGCGTCTTGCGAGTACTCCATTACCGGAAGTCAGGCGAGACGAAACCAACAGGAAACCAACCACAAAGAATCCGGAAGCACAAGGAAAGACCTTCCGGGTCACAGGACCGAGTCAGAAACCAAGCGCTGACTTAATGGGAGCAACGCGTTTTAACCGCACCCTCCCATTACAAGCACGCACTTCAGGAATGGAGAAGAAAGGGGTGAAAAGGTAAAGAAACGTCTTAATTCCCAACAGAACCTCCTCCCAAACACCTCCCCACTGGTCTGAGTTTATAGGATGACCGAGGTGAAACAAACAAACCGGTCTAAGGGCATGGTCAATCCGGCATTGCTGGCTCCCAGGTACGATCTTCAGGACCATAACCCTTCCACTCAATAAAATAATAAAGCCTCTCCCTCCTTCTACGAGAATCTGGGACTGATCGTCCCTCAAACTCCTCATGGCCATCTACCATCACAGGGGGGGTGAAGGTAGGGTCAAGGATGTGGGAATATAAGGTTTCAACAAAGTAGTATGGAACACCGGATGTACACGATATTCATCGGACAAAGATAACTTCATAGCCAGAGGATTGATAATTTTTTCAACCTTGAAGGGTCCCACATATCTAGGCTGTAATTTCCTGGGCCCATCCAGTCTCAAATTCTTTGTAGCTAACCATACCTGATCCCCCACTACATATAAAGGGGCCGGACTCTGATGCTTATCGGCCCGCTGTTTCATACTCTCCTTAGCCGCTAACAGTTGCTCTTGAGCTTTTTCCCATATAGCCACCTAGGAATGACTAAATGTAGTCAACGCAGGGACCCTCCCAGATGGTTGAATAGGTAATGCCCTTGGATGGAACCCCGAGGAACAAAAGAAAGGGTTCATGCCCAAAGCAGAGTGCATTCTATTATTGTACTCGAACTCGGCTAAGGGCAAAGCAAACAACCAATCACATGATAAAGTAGATAACAAACATCGGATATATTGCTCCATTGTTTGATTGGTACATTCCGTTTGACCGTCCGACTGAGGATGGTATGCGGAGGACAAACACAACTCCATTTTCAACTAAGAACATATTTCAGTCCAAAAATGCGAAACAAATTGTGGGCCCCCATCAGAGATGATGATTGATGGCAATCCATGCAGCTTTACTATATGGGAAAGAAATACGTTAGCAAGGACACGAGCATCAGATATCTTCACCAAAAGTACAAAATGTGCCATATTCGTGAATAAATCCACCACTACAAGAATGGCCAAATACCCCCGCACATCAGGTAGGTCAGTAACAAAATCCATACTAACAGTATGCCAAGGGGAAGGGGGCACTAGCAACGGATTCAGCAACCCTGCAGGACAAGTATGTGTTGCTTTGCTAACTGCACATATCGGACAGGACCCCACAAACAACTACACATCACGACCCATGGTCTCCCACCAAAACCAATGCAAACATAGTTCCTTGGTCTTATGTATTCCAGGATGACCGACCAAAGGGGAAAGGGGAAGAATGACACCACATCTACACCATATGCTGCAATTTCGGAGGGACAAACAGACATCCAGCATGATATAACAGCCCTGCCCGCACCTCAAACAAGGGATTGGCCAACCAGGGGGTGAGACCTATCTTCCCCAACTCCACCTGTATCAAATCTAGGAACTCAGCTTCAGAGGTACATCCCACGATCTTCTGTGCAGGAATTATCGGTCTCTCCTCTAACTCCACCTCTTCCCCATTAGGTCTACCATACAATCAGGATAAAGCATCAGATTTCACCTGTTGTGCTGCTGGTCTGTACGTGATAACAAAATCATACTCACTGAAAAACAGTACCCATCGCATCTGTCTTGGGGTCAGTGCTCGTGCTGGACGAAAAAATTCCAGATTTTTATGGTCAGTATATATTGTCACGGGATGTCTAGCCCCCCACAGATGATGACGCCATTCCTCAAAAGACAAATTGACAGCCAACAGCTCTCTTTCCACTATTGTGTAATTGCGCTCAGCTGGCAGCAAGGTCTTAGAAAAGAACGCAATGGGATGCATAAGGCCAGATTTCAAATCCTTTTGAGAAAGCACCCCCCCTACAGCATACATAGAGGCATCTGACTATACAAAATAAGGCATCGCCAAATCCAGATGTACCAGAACAGGGGCAGAAGTGAAGCTCTTTATCAATAGTGTCAAAGCCGATGAAGACCAAACAAAAGGAAAGCCTTTTCTTAGAAAGGCAGTCAAAAGAGATACGATATCCAAAAAATGGGATATAAATCGCCTATAGAAATTGGCGAATCCCAACAACAACTGTATCTCCTTTACACAGGTAGGTATAGGCCATGAAATTATTGCCTCTATCTTACGGGGATCCATCTTGTCCCCATTAGCAGAAACGATAAAACCCAAAAAGTCAATACTGGTAGTATGGAACTTACACTTCTCCAGTTTGACATACAACCCGTTCTCACATAACCTCTGCAACACTTGCTTGACATGGTCTACATGATCTTCAGGGACGGTAGAAAAAATCAAGATATCATCCAGATAAACAATGACACTAATTTCTAGAAACTCACGTAGCACCTCATTAATAAAAAACTGAAACGCAGCTGGGGCGTTACATAGCCCAAAGGGCATGACACAGTACTCAAACAAACCGAACTTCAAACGGAAGGCAGTCTTCCACTCGTCCCCTTGACAAAAATGAATGAGAAGATATGCTCGACGTAGGTCCAATTTGGTGAATACCGTGGCATGCCCCAATTGGTCCAACAAAACAGGAAAAAGAGCGAGGGGATACTTATTCTTTATAGTCACTTAATTAAGTGCCCTGTAATCCACACAAGTACGGAGATCACCCTCCTTCTTCGGGATAAAAAAAATAGAAGAGACAGGGGACACAGATGGATGTATACACCCTGTGCTCAACATTCCATCTATATAATCTTGCAGATGTTTCTCCTCTGGCTCAGATAAGGCATACACCCTACTCCATGGTAACGTAGCACCCGGCTGCAGGTCAATCCGGCAATCAAATGCCCTATTGGGGGACAGCACTCCTGCCTGCACCTCATCAAACACTTCTTTAAATTCCTCATACATTTGGGGAATGATAAGTGACTCATCATGACTATTAGCGGCAGACAGAGGCACAACACACTCAGTTGCTTCTAAATAACGATGCTGTAGACAGTGCACAGAATCCAAAGTTACTGTCCTCCAGACCCAGTCAATCTTTGGGTTACGCAATTGTAACCACGGAACTCCCAATACCATCCCGTCCATTATCACCGATTAACAACAAAGGTTCTGTCTGACGTGTGATTGCTCCAGACAACAATTCAGTACCATCTATTGCCCTAACTTGTTCAGGTTGTTCTTTGTATACAAATGGAACTTTCAAGGATTCGGCTAAGTGATTATCCATAAAATTACCGATAGCACTGGAGTCAAGTAATATAGTCACTGTTGTTCTTCGGCTACCAGACAAGACCATACACATAGAGATAGTAAAATGTCGAGGAACCCTTTGCACAGCTCCAGGTATGTCATAGGTATTTACACCAGCTATCTCCTCTTGCACAGACCCCCCCAAGTCTGTCGTGATCCCAACACATGCAACAGTCTTGGAAATAGGGGCAGATGATGGCTTAATCGGACATTCACGAGCAAAATGCCCACCCTTCCCACAATGAAGACACAAATTGTGCAATTGTCTTCTGTTCATCTCCTCACTTGATAGAGGTCCTCTCAATCCCCCTATCTGCAAGGGTTCAGGGGTTTGTCTGGCCGCCACAGGGTCCTTAATATCACTCCTCACAACTATCGCCCGAGATCCCAGAAATCGTCCCTTTTCTCCACGCCGTTCAAGAAGGCAATGATTCAGTTTAACAACCAGATCAATAAATTCTGTGCATACCTCAGGGGGATCCACCACCTGGGATACAACATCCTTGAGTTCCTCACATAACCCCTGATAAAAAATAGAGGTATGCTTCTCCATGGGCCAATGGGTCTCAGACACTAGGTTGAAAGCTGAAATATAGGTTAATAAATCTTGCCTTCCCTGCCGCAAATTTAACAATTCTGTATCACTTGCTTGCATAAAAGCATGTTTGGCAAATAAGCAATGCATCTGTTCCTTAAAGGCCGAATAATTGTATAACACAAGATCATCCCCCTCTACTAATGGGACCCCCCATGTGGCTGCATGACCTACCAAATACGATATAACAAAGGCTACCTTTGCCAAATCATCCGCAAAAAGCAGAGGGGCAACACATAAAATGAAGATGGCATTGGTTCATGAAGACTGCATACTTATTACAGTCTCCCGTAAATCGTTCAGGTACTGCCAATGGTACAGAGACAGGAGTATTGACTGTAATGGCAAGAGGATTACTACCACACGCACCCTGAATATTGGTACGATCAAAATGAAATGTAGCTGGTCGCAACATGGGCCCCTGAGTCTTTAAGGATGCCCTTACATCTTCACCCCAGGTACTTTCTTTCACTCGAAGGGCATTGAGTGCTTGATGCAACCCTACGTTTTCCTGTCTCAGACCCTGAACCTCTGTTTGGAGTGATGTGACAGCCGCCATTATCTCTGGTAAAGAAGGAATCCCATCTTCCCCACCCTGGTCCAACATCACTCAGGCAGTATTTTAATTAGTGGGCTTGGTTTTTTGTCCTGTTTACGATTCCCAACCAGCCAATACTGCGGGAGCGATGATAAATCCCACTCCTCTCCCCTAGCACCTGTCGCCAACACCACTTATTTTTATAGTGATGGCAGACTGGTACCATGGAAGAAGGTGGGGAACAAAACACGAATGGTCGGATATCCTTGGACCAACAATCAGAGATTAGTGGACCCCTAAACAACTGCAAAAGGATAGAAAAAAAGAAAAGGAATAGATTAACTCCATACATCCATATACATATGTGCTTGTTTAGGCATAACTTGTTGGGTAACCACAAAAAAACTCTTACCCTACTTGAAAGGGTCCAGCTGTTTCTCTGTAACTTTAAAATCAAGATTTATTTAGGTCCTCATAACTTTCTTTAGTGCAGGCTTTCTCATTTAACTATTTTTATAATATCCATGTGTTCCAATGTTGATATCCAAAAGGACAAAAATACATCTCTTCATTAGCTATTCCATGAAAAACAAGAAAACAGGGAGAGAAGGGGAAAAACGCCAAATGAGGCACGACAAAAAAAACCTTCTATCTTCCCAAAATCCAGAAGAAAAAAACAGGTGCACCCACTTTTGCCACTAATTTAGTCAGCGGCAGGACAACAAGCTCCACAGCATTGGCCGTAGATGTAGAAAAGGGAAAGGACAAAAGAAAACTGGAATTCCCCAGGGAGAACGCAGCCGTGTTACCCTGATGGTCGATTCTGCCACTTATAGGACTCCCCCTAGCGTGGCGGTGTAAACGTGGTACCAAAAAATGATTAATCACAGAACCACAAAACAATATGGGAACAAGAAAACAAATACTTCAGTCTTTTCCAGTCGTTGAAGTACGCCAGCAGTATCACAGCACAAGTCCTGTATCCAAGCAGAAGGACGAGGCGTCTTGCGAGTACTCCATTACCAGAATTCAGGTGAGACGAAACCAACAGGAAACCACAAGGAATCCGGAAGCACAAGGAAAGACCTTCCGGGTCACAGGACCGAGTCAGAAACCAAGCGCTGACTCAATGGGAGCAACGTGTTTAAACCGCACCCTCTCTCCGCCCATTACAAGCAGGCACTTCAGGAATGGAGAAGAAAGGGGTAAAAAGGTAAAGAAACCTCTTAATTCCCAACAATAGCGGTTTACTTTGACTTGGTAGGAGCGTTGACAACTGGCTCAGATCGCAGGAAACTTTAGGCTCCTCCTCGGTCCAGGTCGGAAAAGAGGAGAAAGAGACAAAATAACGATAATAAAGGTCCGAAAAGAGCAGAAAGAGGCAAAAACTAAAAGTGAGAAAACAGGTGTGAGAGGCGGAATAAAGGTCAGAAATGAGGAGAGAGAGGCAGAATAAAGGTCAGCAACAAGCAAAACGAGGCAAAATAAAGGAGAGAAACGAGCACATAGAGGTAGAATAAAGGTCAGAAACACGCAGAAAGAAACATAATAAAGGTCAGCAACGAGGGGGTAGCCTCAAGGCCCCTGTGGTCCCAGGTGGGAAAAGAGGAGGAAGAGAAAAATTAAAGGTCAGAAAAGAGCACGGAGATGGCAGACTATAAGTCACAAACAAGCAGAAAGAGGAGGAATAAACATCAGCAACGAGCATAGAGGCAAAATATAAGTGAAAAATGAGCAGCTAGAGGCAGAATAAAGGTGAGAAACAAGCAGAAAACGGCAGAATAAAGGTCAGCAACAAGATAAAAGTTTCTAAATAAAGGTGAGAAATGAGCAGAAAGAGGCAGAATAAAGGTCAGAAACTAGCAGGAAGAGATAAAAATAAAGGTGAGCAACAAGTAGAAACAAGCAAAATAAAGGGTGAGAAATGAGCACAAAGAGGCAGAATAAAGGTAAGCAAGGAGGAGAAAGAGGCAAGATAAAGGTGAGAAACAAGCAGAAAGGGGCAGAACAGAGGTCCGAAACAAGCAGGAAGAGACAAAATAAAGGTGAGAAACAAGCAGAAAGGGGCAGAATAGAGGTCAGAAATGAGCAACAAGAGGCAGAATAAAGGAAAAAAACTAGCAGAAAGAGGCAGCAGGAAGAGGCAAAATAAAGGTAAGAAATGAGCAGCAAGAGGTAAAATAGAGATCAGAAACAAGCAGAAAGAGGGAAACTAAAGGTAAGAAATGAGCAGCATGAGGGAAAATAAAGAGCAAACTAGCAAAAAGAGCAAAATAGAAAGCAGAAACAAGCAGAAAGAGGCAAAAATAAGTTCAGAAACAAGTAGAAAGAGGCAAAATAAAATACAGAAAAGAGCGGGAAGAGGAAAAATTGAGATCAGAAATGAGGAGACAGAGGCAAATTATAGGTCAGAAACGAGCAGAAAGAGGCAAAACAGAGACCAGAAATGAGCAGAAAGAGGCACAATAAAGGTCAGAAACGAGCAGAACTAGGCAAAATAGAGATTAGAAATGAGCAGAAAGAGGCAGACAAAGGTCAGAAATGAGCAAAGAAGCAAAGTAAATGTCAGAAATGAGCAGAAAGAGGCAAAATACAGGTCTGAAACTAACAGAAAGTAAAAATATAGGTCAGCAATAAGCAGAAAGAGGCAAAATAAAGGTCAGAGATCAGCAGAAAAAAGGCAGAAAACAAGCAAAACCCAGTCAGGCACCCACTCACAGAAAAACTCAGATACTCTAATAGCCATTCACAGACACATTCACTCATGAATCCACTCACAGATGAACTCAGACACGTACACCTACTCATAAAGTCAGACACTCAGGCACCCACTTACAGAATCACTCATACTTTCTCTCACCCACTCACAGATCCACTCAAACACTCACGTACCAACTCACAGACCCTCTCAGAGGCTACTCACAGACCAACTCAGACACTCATATACCTATTTACAGCCCCACTCATACTCTCTCATACCTACTTACAATCCTACTCAGACACTCATACACCCACTGAGACACTCACACACACACACACACACACACACTCAGTATCAAACGTTAGTGGTTGCAGCTAGGAAATAAAATGTAAAAAAACTTATAAATTCACTTGAAAAACTAAAGGTTACAGGGATGTTATAGTTAGGCTCAGATTTCATGTGCACAAAACTACTGAAATTCAGCAGTTATAGTTACCGAAGCTAACTATAACTTATGCCTCCGCAATGCATTGCATATGACCTCACATATTACATCACTCATGAGCACTGCATTGCAGGTGCACAAGTTACAGTTTGTGCTGCTAACCATAAGTGGCGAATTTCTTTTTTTTTTAGTTCAAAACTTTAATATTGTCACTGAAAAAACACTATAATGTTACTTTAACCTTTGTTATTTTGAGTAAAAAAATATGTCTATATATCTATATATATATTCACTGAAAAAAACACAGGTTTCAGGGACGTTATAGTTAGTTGGACATTTCACTCGTACAAAACCAGAGAAATTTGGTATTATAGTTAGTTGATCTAACTATAACTTGCCCCCCCGCAATAAACTGCTGATGACATCACATATTACGTCACTCATAACATGGTCAGTGACATCACTGAGGACATCACTGATGACATCTCAAATTATATCACTGATGACATTATACACGTGATAATCTGATGCACCTCCTCACACCCTAATATAACCTATCATACACCCACTCTAAATTACAGACTGCCATTCTCGAAACCATAGACACACCAATACCAAGTTAGCTGAGCTAACTATAACTCGCATCCCCACAATGCTCTGCTTATGACCTCATATATTACATCACTTATGACATGGTCAGTGACATCACTGATGACATCTCAAATAGCATCACTGATGACATCATCCAGGAGTGTTTTTCAAACGTTTATGAGTATACACAAAGGTGTATTGATGAATCAGTGAGTGCATGAGTGCCTGTATGGATGGTTCAGTGGGTGGGGGACTGATTGTATGAGAGAGTGATTAGGTGTCTCAGTGAATGTATGGGTGAGTGACTAGGCTGTGTGAATGTCTGTATCAGTCTGTCAGGTGGTGTCTAATTGGCTATATGGGTTGGTGAGTGGGTACGTGAGTGGCTGAATGGGTGATTGATTGGTTGTCTTGGACCCTGTATAGGACCCCATCCCCCCAGGCCAGGTCTCTCCATCGGGGACCGTGGTGGGAAGTTGAAGACCCTTGGTCCAGGCTGGCTCTCCGCCACCTGCGGAAGCCGGCATTGCTTTTACACACAAGAAACTGCTGATATGCAGCTCCCTGTATGTAAAAGCAAAGTGTGTTCCGCCCTGAGCAAGCTGGAGCAAAATGCTCTTGCTTGCTCAAAGTGGAGCACACTGTTTGTAATGGCATGGCGGGACCGTTGCTCCCGTCATGCATTAGCAAACTCCTATGTCCCGGGTGGGCACCCGGGGACATGGCTGGAGCCGACCCTGGAGGGGGCGGTCCCCAGGGCCATCTAGGGCTCTTTGAGGCTGGGGGTCCCAAAGGTAGGCAGTATGACCTCCCCTGCATTACTTTAAAAAAAAATCAGTCCACCCCGAGGAGGTGGAGGTCCATGGGGCAGGGGGGCCTGCGAGGCCACCCAAATAATTTGAATTAACCCTAGGGAAGTGGCAGTTGCTGGGGCTGCGGGAAGGTCCAGTGAGCCCACCCACATTCATGTGAAAAATGCCCTGGGGAGGTGGTGGCCCTCGGGGCTTTGATAAGACCTAGGATGGGGCACCTGTGAGCCCCTCCTAAATTGGCCCTATGCCCCTGGGACCTGTACACCTGGTAGTTATTTTAAAGCAAGAGCGGGAGCCCGTGCTTGCTTTCTTTTTTTTAATTTTTGCTGAGGATTCATGGATCCGCTGCAAAACATAAAAAAATGCTTTTTACTCCCAGCCGGGTCTCTCAGGGGCCCAAAACCATATCTGGGGGGTCAGGGTATTCCTACCCTGACCCTTTTTCTTTTTTTACCTTTTTTCTAGGACTTTGCTTCAAGCCGAGTCCCAAAATGACTCTGCTTGTAGTGTTGGCAGCCAATCAAATTTTAGTAGGAATCGCAAGTTCACCACAAAGACTTGCTTCCCCATATATCTATATTTTTTAAAGATAGATTTCTTATAAACTACTGAACAGATTTACACAAAATCACAAAAAGCACGCTTTAGTAATGTTCAAAAAATAAAAAATCACCATTAATATGGCGAAAAAGCGTTTCGTTACTCCCATTTTAGGTCTCGCCTAGCGAATGCAGCGCATGCCTTGCGTCGCCTTGGCGAAACTATTGTTGTGGGTTTGGTGCGCAAAGGGAGACACACCATGTGCGCGCACTGACAGGCGATGTGCATGCGCATGGCGTCTCCTCTCTGCCTCACGGAGGGAGGGGGAAACTTGAGGTAATTAGTGGTGTTGGTGTCTGGGAGTTTGGCTTTCATCGTCTGTTCACACTGTAGGCAGAGAGGCTGGTCGAGGGGGTAAGGTTACACAGGGCACAGGGGGGTGGGCGGGAATTATTTCAGTGATGGCCCCTTCCCAAGACAGTTTTCACACAGTGGGCTTCCCTCCTACTGACCCCGATGTGGACTCGGCGCAGACTGGAACGACCCATCTTTCTCTCTCGCAAGGTAGATTCTTAAAGTGGATTTTGTTGATCTCAAAGTGCATATTTTTGTGATGCCGCTGTGACCCCTGAAGGTCAATGGTACTCTATTATGATGCAGGTTGTTCGAGTCTGGTTCGAGCGTATGCCGAGAAAAACATAGCTTGGGCATTTTGGAACCTACCCGAAACATAACAGAATATAACTGACCGCGCGTGTGCGCGTTACATACAGTGTTAGAAGTGTACTGAGAGGTTGGATTGGCAACATTGGAACCAGGCGGACAGGGGCATTGGCACACCGTGTTTCCACATTGTGTGATTGTAAGAAAAGTATTTTGCCTCCGATTGATTCAGTCCATTGTCTGTCTAAATTGGGTGCAACTACAAATGGCAGGGGTTACAAATACAGAAAATATAATACATAGCAGCCAATCTACTTCTGCCATAAAACCTTTCGGAGTGAAAACAGCCAGTTCTCAGCCCGGCATCCGTCCACTGTAGGCCTAATATGTTAGGCTTTTGGTTTTGATCTTTTCCTTCTTATTCTTCAAATCCTCTTTTTATTTGCTATTAATCACAATTTGATGTAAACGTACCATTCAACATGTAAAGTACACCAGCCAATGCTTTTCATTCAATGCAATGGACTTCTTCGGGGCATATGCGGAGTCATCATCCCTAAAGCGCCATTATATCTTTGGCAAATGCAAATAGTCAGCGTGTGATATGTAACTGGAAACGAGACAGATGAATCACTCTGTATATGACACAAAACAACCGCAAGCAGCTGTCATGGTGGCAATTGTTGGAAGCTTTTTTGTTTACCTACCAGGAAAGGAGAATTCCTATGAGCACACTGCTCCAGCGTGTATTATGGTACAGGTCCGACCTTGCAGAAAAAACGGCCCCGTAACAAAAACGGCCCCCAGGGGTCCAAAACCGCCCCCCACCCATGCGGCGCACTGGGGGATTGCCCGTTGATCTTTTCCTTCTTAAGTAAAAGTTTGCTCCTCCCCAGGAAGGCCTGCTCCAGCTGTTCCACCCGGGGTGATGCTCCCTTAGCAATGAATTTGTCAGTGGTAGTAAAACTCTTGGTCTAATAATCTACGCTTGACTTTTAACTTGAGTTTAATGCTTTTAGCAATTACTTGTGCTTCCTTTAACCTTAACGCCCATCCGTGCGGCCAGGGGTTTTTGTCACAAACTGGAAAAATAAAAAAGTTCCGCACGAGCACATCTGGCACATCACTGAGCTCCAACCATAGACGAAATGCACCAGCAGTTTCCGGGCTCTCATGCAAACCTTTCTTCAGAACCTCACCTTATGGCAGAATTCTAGCTGGGAAGTATTGTGCATTGTTGCACTGAGACCCAGTTGCACTGTGCAAATCCTGCAGATGATAGAGGCAGCAGGGACTGGGCCAAAGGTAGCACTGCTTGCCCACTGACCACAACAAAGCAAGGGATTCTGGGTGAAGATGCAATCCAGGCTCCATGCCCTCAGCCCCTGGGCTCTCTGCTGGGACTTGCCCAAATAGATCTGATTAATACCAGTTAAGATGTTCATTTGAGAGCTGGCCACCGAATTTCCAAATGTCTGTAACTGGACCAGCTTGCGGGACAAAAACATGCTGTTGTACATTTTAGGAGCAAACGCACCCTCCCTATTTATAAAAGTGGCAGTAATGATATAGCAAACCTGGAAGGCTTGGTTTCATGTATTGGATGGCATGTTTTTTGCAACATAGTTTATTTCAAAATGTATGTTAATCACTCATAGCAATTATATATAGATATATACCACTTACTTTGTCAAGCTTACAGGCAGACAGATCTTTCATCGTTTTGAGGCCAATAAATGATTGTTGAGTAATAATATTGCTTAACAATTATAGCGGTATGAAATCAAGATATTGTTAGCAATAATTTAGAAAATTAATCAGAATGTGATTTAATCATAATAAGATTGTTTTAAATTATCCCACTTTATTGGATTAGGAAGATGCTATTTGATTATTGCACACTGCTCGCTCTCTCGCCAAGTGTGCATTGCTGTTCTTCTGCATGGCTAAGAACACATTGGGTACAAGGTATCTTTGGGATTTTTTTTATGTATAATTGGCACCGCAGCCAAAAGAAGCGTAGTACATTGAAATAGTTTTTTTTTCTTACAGAGTTTTATATAGCACAAACCTGACCCGAATCGGGTATCAGAGAGCTTTAAATAAGGGCATATTCATTTTTTGTTAGGCACAGGGAGATTAAGTGATTTGCTCAGAATCACAGGATGTTCAGCGTCATTGCCTAGACTCGAACCCAGTTCCCCAAATTCGAGGTTGACCGCCTAGTAGTTAGCCCAACTCCTCTGCCCTATATAATAGCACCATTGAAACAATTATAGTGTACTTTTTATAGGTGTGATTGCCTCCAAAAAATACCAGTCTTTCTAACAAAGTCTTAAAAATACACCTTCAGACCAGAGAGCACTCACTAGTAGGAGCTGACTTCCTGACCTTAAACAAACTTGAAATGGCCACCTAATAGTCCCTGTTCCTAATTTAAAGATGGTGAAAGGCCTCCTAACATTAGAGGCCTCCATGCCTCTTAACTCTTGAGGTGAATGGTCTCCTGCCTCTAGGTGTCAAAGGACACTAAAACCTCCTAACACTAGTGGCAAAAGACCCTACAACCCCATTGGTGACAGACTCTTAACTCCCACTGTAAGAGGTTTCCTAACTCTACTGATATATATTGCAAGCAATGAACAAGCATTACAAATGCATTAGATCTCACCTTTCATTAAGGTAAAGCTATTTGCTTTGCTATACAATACCATTAGCAAAGCAATTGGCTTTCACTTAATCAAAGGCAAGACCTATTGCATTTTCAGTGCTTGTTTCTTGAGCCCTTGCTTTATGGATCACCCCGAGCCTTTCAACACAGCAGCTGAACCAAAAAGGGTAAGTTTTGGGAAAATATTGTGGAGATTCGTCAAGCGGCGCCAAAGTTATTGCAAAACAAAAAATGCTTTTCCTATGGAAGGTTTGGTCATAACTAGAACTATTTACTGTATATATATATATATATATATATATATATATATATATATATATATATATATATATATATATATATATATATATATATATGTGCACTGCTGGTGGGGCGATGAGTTCCTCTTGTGTCCTGAGTGGACTTCATTCCCCGAGCAGCAGTGCGCCAGGAGGCGCGTTTGCAGAGTGGTGTAAAAAGGGGGCGTGGCCTCAGACCACTCTCAGTAATACAGCTGTGTGGGGCTTACTGCAGGTACCTGGTGGGCTAGTGTGCCACCAGGGACCCTCAGGGGGCAAGGGGACTTCATCCCCAACCAAGAACACATCAGGAAGCACGTTTTCAGATTTTTAGAGAAAGGGGGCGTAGCCTGTGTCCACCTCTCTGCAATCCCAGTGTGTGGGCTTACTGGAGGTAAGAGGTAGGCTAATTGGGCCCAAAGGACCCCCAGCAGCGAAGGTGACTTTAATCCCCATCCAAGAACGCGCCAGGGAGAGCGTTTGCAGAGTGGTGGGCAAAGGGGGCATGGCCTGCTATGAGAACTCCGCAATCCTCCTGTGTGAGACTTACTGGAGGTAATAGGAGAAGTAGTTGGCCCCCAAGGATGTCTTGGGAGCCAACTACCCCTCTTGTTACCTCCAGTAAGTCCCACACAGTAGGATTGCTAAGACGTCTTTGGAGGCCACGGCCCCTTTCTCCACCACTTTGCACACACGCCTCCTGGCAGACTATGGGATGGGGATGAAGTCCAATTTACTCCGGAGGGACTTTGGGGGCCAAAAAGCCCTCCTGGTGCCTCCTGAAAGTCCTACACAGTAGAATTCCTGAGCGCTGGAGGGAGGCCCAGCACCCTTTCTCCACCACTCTGCAAACGAGACTTACTAGTTAAAGAAGCATTTGCAATGTAATAGTTTTTGCATTTGCGAGAGTTAGAGCTGTTGGCGTTGTAAATGTAAAAGTTTTTTACTAATGTTTTTTGGGGTAGAGTGAATGTACATTGTCTGTAGTGGAATTATGTGGTATGTTGTGCAGTGAAATTATGTGAATAGAAAGTATGTGGTATTTAATGTATAGGAATTATGTGGAGTGGGATTATGTGTTGTGGAGAGTAATTATGTGGTAATGTAGTCTGTGTTGTGGAGTGGTAACCTCAGTTTTAGTTTTCCTCATTTCCATAGAAGCTAAACTATAAACTCAATGAGACACAAAAAGAGAAGGAACCACTGAGGAACACTGCTGGACCTAGTAGGATGTATGAGCAAGGCCACTGAAACTAGGTGACTGTTCAGCTGCACCAATTTTTACATAATTGAACATTTTCTGCATTTGCCAAACATTCCATCATCTGCTGCCTAATCTGCAGATTTGAATTAAAAAAACCTTGTTTCTAGCTTAAACGGCTCAAATGTTCCCAAAAATGAAGCGTCATGTGTTACAGCTTGGTGGAAGGCCCTTTGCAAAACTGGAATGGTCATGTGTTACTTATTGTAAAATGTGGGTGTTAAAATGGTACTAATGGTGCACAAACCTCTCTTCTTTCTGTGCCTCTCTTGCCTCTTTCTGCACCTCTCTTGCCTCTTTTTGCATTTCTCTTGCTTTTTTCTGCACCCCTCTTTCTGCACCTCACTGTCTGCTTTCTGCACTTCTCTTGGCCATTTCTGCACCTCACTTGCCTCTTTCATCACCTCTGTTGCTTTTTTTCTGTAGATCTCTTGCTTCTTTCTGTACCTCTCTTGTCTCTTTCTGCACCTCACTTGCCTCTTTCTGCACTTCTCTTGCTTCTTTCTACACCTCTTTTGCCTATTTCGGAAGTTCCCTTGCCTCTTTCTGTACCTCTCTTGCCTCTTTCTGGCCTCACTTGCCTCTTTCTGCACTTCTCTTGCTTCTTTCTACACCTCTTTTGCCTATTTCTGCCGTTCCCTTGCCTCTTTCTGTACCTCTCTTGCCTCTTTCTACACCTCACTTGGCTCTTTCTGTACCTCACTCTCTTCCTTCTGCACCTCACTTGGCTCTTTCTGCACTTCACTCTCTTCCTTCCACACCTCACTTGCTTCTTTCTGCACTTCTCTTTCTTCTTTCCACACCTCTGTTGCTTCATTCTGAACCTCTCTTGCCTCTTTCTGCACCTCACTTGCTTCTTTCTGCATCTCTCTTGCCTCTTTCTGCAGTTCTCTTGCCTCTTTCTGCACCCTTCTTGTCACTTTCAGCACCTCTGAAGCTTCTTTATGCACTTCTCTTCCTTCTTTCTGCACTCCTCTTGCTTGTTTCTGTACCCCTCTTGCCTCTTTGTGCACCTCTGTTGGTTCTGTCTGCACTGCTCTTGCTTCTTTCTGCATCTCTTTTGCAAATTGCTGCATCCCCCCTGCCTCTTCCTGTACCCCCTACCCACTTTCTGCACCTCTCTTGCCTCTGTCTGTATACATGTTCCCTCTTTATGAACTCATTTTTTCTGTTTCTGAACCTCTCGCCTCTTGCTGCAGTTCTCTTGCTTCCTTCAGCACCTCACATGCCTCTTTCTGCACTTCTATTGCCTCTTTCTGCAACTCTATTGCTTTTTTCTGCACCCCTGTTGTCTCTTTCTGCAATCGTCTTCCCTCTTTCTGCACCGCTCTTGCTTCGTTTTGCTGTTCTCTTGCCATTTTCAGCACCTCACTTGCCTATTTCTGCACTCCTCTTGCTTCTTTCCACACTTCTGTTGCTTCTTTCAGCAATTCTTTTGCCTCTTTCTGCACTTCTCTTGCTTGTTTCTGCACCCCTCTTGCTTGTTTCTGCACCTCTGTTGCCTCTTTCTGCACCTCACTTGCTTCTTTTTGCACCCCTCTTGCCTCTTTTTGCACCCCTTTTTTCTCTTTCTGCAATCCTGTTCCCTCTTTCTGAACCTTTCCTGCCTGTTTCTGCACCTTTCTTGCCTTTCTATACCTCGGTTGCTTCTTTCTGAACCTCTGTTGCTTCTTTCTGCACCCTTCCTGCCTCTTTCAGCGCCTCTGTTGCTGCTTTCTGCACTTCACTTCCTTCTTTCTGCACCCCTCCTGCATCTTTCTGTACTTGCCTTGCCTCTTTGTGTGCACCTCTCCTACCTTATTCTGCAACCCTCTTGCCTCTTTATGTACCTCTAATGATTCTTTATGCACTGCTCTTGCTTCTTTCTGCACCTCTTTTACAAATGTCTGCATCCCTCTCGCCTCTTGCTGTACCCCTCTTACCTCTTTCTGTACCTCTCTTTCCTGTCTGCACCCCTTTTGCCTTTTTTTTGCAACTATCTTGCCTGTTTCTGAAGTTCTCTTGTCTCCTTCTGCATCTCGGTGGCTCGTTCTGCACCTCTCTTACTTTTTTCTGTACCCTTTGTCTCTTTCTATACCCCAGTTGTCTCTTTCTGAACCTCTCTTGCTTCTTTCTATACCCCTCTTGTCTCTTTCTGTATCCCTTTTGCCTCTTTGTGCACCTCTCCTGCCTCTTCCTGCACCTCTCTTGCCTTTTTTGCAGTGCTCTTACTTCTTTCTGCACCTCTTTAGCTTATTTCTGCACTTTTCTTGCCTCTTTCTGCACCTCTGTTGGTTCTTTCTGCACTGATCTTGCTTCTTTCTGCACCTCTAACTTAGAAGTAGTTTTAATCACCCTGCCCTATTATGTACTAGGGCCTTACAGGGGAGGTCATGCCAATAACAGAGGTACCCCAACCCAGAGTGTCCCCTAGTATATGTAGGTGTTTTCACTGTATTCTAAGTGTCTTTCAGCATAGCACTGGCTCCAGCCCTGGTTAATCAGAGTCAGTTATCACCAGTACCAGTCAGCAAAAAGTTGGGGCTCTGGATGATTTTGCAACAAGGCCTCTTTCTGCACCTCTGGAGGTTCTTTCTGCATATCTCTTGCTTCTTTCTGTGCCTTTCTTCGTCTTTCTGGACTTCTGCTGCCTCTTTCTCTATTTGTTTTGCTTCTTTCTGTGCCTTTCTTCCTGTTTCTGCACATGTCCTACCTCTGTAGGCATAGTTAGAAATTAGCATTTAAAAAACCATAGCAATTCACTGAAAAAACATAGGTTTCAGGAATGTTATAGTTAGAAATTAGCATTTTAAAAACCTTTGAAATTCACTGAAAAAAACATAGGTTTCAGAGATGTTATAGCTACAAATTAGCATTTAAAAAACCTTAGAAATTGACTGAAAAAAACAAGTTTCAAGGACGTTATAGTTAGTTGGACATTTCAGTCGTACAAAACCAGAGAAATTCGGCTGTTATTGTTAGTTGAGGTAATTATAACTTGGGCCCCTGCAATGCAATGCTGATGACGTCACATATTACATCACTCATGACGTGGCCAGTGAAATCACTGATGACATCATCCACGTGATAATCTGATGCACCTCCTCACACACTAATATACACTTTGATACACCCAATTTTAGATACAGACTGCCATTCCCGTAACCAAAGACACACCAATACCAGTTACAACATACCCACTCACTGATTTCTAGGTCTACACACACATCTACTGATTCACCCATACAGTCACTCATACATGCAGTCACTCATCAATACAGCACTATCATATGCACTCATACACCTATACACACACTTACACAACGCCACTCACCCATAGAGTTACTCACACACATAGTCAGTCTTGCAAAGAATCAATCACACTCCCATTTACTCATACGTAATTATTCACACACCACCTCACATATTCATACAGATACTAACACATACTTACTCTCTTATACAATCACTGACACAAGCACACACTCATCCATACAGGCACTCTCACAATCACTCACTCTCACATATATTCATTATATAGCCCAACACTCACATATACTGCCTTTCATATATGTAGTTACTCACATGTACCACAGAGACATCTAAACACTCACCAACAAACCCATACACACACTCACCCACCCATACAGCCCTTCACAGATGCACTCTTGAACCCATACACCCAGTGAATCACCTACTCCACACATCTATGAACAAAGTCACATACCCCTCCACCCACCTACACAGACACTCAGGCAACCATACGGATGCTCAGGCAATCAATCAATAACCCATGTAGACACTCATGTAGCTATTAATCAACCCATGCAGCCTCATATACACCAACTGACAGACATTCACACAGTTTAGTCACTAACCCATGCATTCAGTAAGGCACGTTTAATCACTCACTTATACAGTCAGTCACGCACCTACTAAATCATCCATACAGACACTCATACACCCACTCATTCTTCAATACCCCTTGACATATATATATATATATATATATTACCTACTGGTGGTCGCCAGTAAGTATATACAGATAGGACCAAGTTACCATAGGAAATTCCGAACATTCTATTGGGAATAACTTTGGCGCCGATTGAGGGATCTGCCTGTAAATTTCCTTAAATTTGCCTCGCTGCGCTTCGCTCCTTCCCTTAAAGTTTTGGGGGGATTCATCAAGCGGGGCCGAGAAAAAAGAGGGGTCCCAAAACGTGTTTTCCCCATGTTAATTTCCATAGGGACATTCTGACAAGGCTACAGCTCGAACGGCTGAACGGAATTACACCAGATTTGGCAAAATGGTAGGGCCTGGTATGTAGCAGTGCCTTTTGTATGTTTGGTGAAAATCCCTCCAGTAGTTTGAAGTAATCAGAAAGAAGCTGGTACTTTCATGTAGATTAAGTAAGTTACTTTATTTAAGTTAAGATGTTAGATAATAAGATAAAGCGATAACCCCATCAGGAGCAGCTGTCCTGCTGCTCAGCCCTCACCCAACTGACATTCACAAACCTCTAACATTCCATTCATCCAACATTCCACATCACATGCATTCTAGCTGAGCAGCAGGAAGATATAAGATACAACATATCTCCCTTCGTTGGGGAACAATTGCATTATGAAATACAATAGATGAAACAATTCAGATAAAGACAATATGGATAGTACATATAGTCGATAAGTTGAAAACAATACACTCACTACATTTTAAATACAGCACCAATAATAAATATGCAATAAATAAATATGCAATACAATTCCACACACCTCGCATCCCAACCAGTCACAAACTGACATAAAAGATATGTCCTGTCACACACCATACCACAACTCATCAAACTGACAAAGAAGATACATCCTGAGACCATATAAAACAGAAGATACATCCTGAGACCATATATAACATCTCCTCTTGCACACATCTATGCTAGGGATTACACACCACACTATAATCTGAGCAGAGCATCACATAACTTCCTGAAATAAACCACTATCCTACATCTTACACCAACAAACCCATAAGCCACAAATCATACCAGTGGGGCAGACAGGTACAACGAGCTACACACACAGGAACACACCTTAACATCATATATATCAGGAAACAATGTGTACACCTCAGACAAATGAACAAACATTCACAAAACTCATTCATGCGCCAATCAACACAACACAATACCTAATAATGATCGACCACATACAACATAGCCATCTCGGCAAAACACATTCCCAACACAACCCTGGCGTGTGAGGGACACTCCCAACGCAACCATGACGTGCAAGGGACACTGCCAACGCAACCTTGACGTGCGAGGCAAAACACCTTCCCAACACAACCCTGACGTGTGAGGGACACTGCCAACGCAACCATGACGTGCGAGGCAAAACACATTCCCAACACAACCCTGACGTGTGAGGGACACTCCCAACGCAACCAAAAAGAGAAGGGACACTACACCTACTACCAAACTACCCTAATACTGAGAGACTATACTGCAGTCATCTCATACACTCCCTAACCAATGAGTGGCCTTACAACCTGCTACCAAACAACAACAATATTGAGAGACTATACTGCAGTCACCTCATACATAACACAAACAAGAGTGGACTAACAACTTGACTCTACTCACAAAAACAACACTTGTGGATGCTACACTCTGTTGTGCTCTAGTTCTGGGACATATGTAGCCGACGTTGGCTCTTCCACCACGTCTTCATGCTTCCTTCGCATTTCCTGTTCCTGGACATTGCCCCAAACATGGTCTCTCACAGCCGCCACTATTACTGGAAACATAGTCTTGTTACTGCGACCTCTGTTTTCCACAGCTTAGACTTTGTCCGCCGTCCCGCTTCTATTTTTGAGACCTTTGAGCAATTCCAGTATCCGCTGTGCTCTGGAACCAGTTTCCAGTTCTTGGACCTATATAACTCTTAAATTACGTTTTCTTCCGTGCACCATGCCATTCCATTTGCTTTTTTTTCCTTGCTTAACTCCCGTTAATCCATTTGTCAAAATACGTAAAAATGATAAAATTGAACAGATGACAGTACCTGGTTCTCGAAAACAAGCTTGTGATAACACCCTTGGCAATACTTTCTCCTACGATGTATGCCTTGATTTTCCACAATCAAAATGGAGGCACGCACAACAACGTAGAGTCGGGTGGTTCACGGCACGCACATGGGCCAAATCACTTTGCCAGGTGAAAACTCGTCACAGAAGATGACGCTGAGGCTCGCTGAGGAAGAAAACCTGACCCGTGCAGATTTTGAAACAGAAACGGTAACTGTTACTTCTCCTTGCTTATGCTAATGGTCATAACAATAAAATGTACTTTACTTTTTTCCAAAGTTTCCTCAATCTTCACTCAAAACAAAATTTTTTTACCACATCCTCGTTTCACTTCTTTGCTCACTTCCAGTACAAACATGAGCAGATTAGGTATCACAAAAGCACAATTCATCCTTTTGCACTTTCTTCCGAGGCTCGATTTTCATCCTCCGAACCACAAGCCAATTCAGATCATCTGTTGTTAACCCCTTCTATGCTCATGACGGAGCCGCTCCGTCATGAGCCTCGGTTGAGCTGTGCTCATGACGGAGCGGTTCCGTCATGGCCCGCTCGGCGCGCCTGCGCGGTGCGAATTCCGCGCCTGCGCTGGACGTTCCATTGAGCGGGCGGGGCCATGACGGAACCGCTCCGTCATGAGCACAGCTCAACCGTGGCTCGTGACGACGCGGCTCCGTCACGAGCGCCACTCGCCCCCCCGCCCCCTTAGCGCTGCGGCGGAATTCCCACCGCAGCGAATGGGTTAAACCCTTGCAAACGCTGCAATGACTTTTGCGCCTGGATTATCAGATGTTACTGACACTATATATTTCGCTTCATGTCTCGATCTTTGCTCATGAACATCTGTCAAAACAATGGCAGGAAATTGCTCGCACTTCTCTCTGAGGCCCGATTTTAGCCACCGAACACAATTAAACAGCAGAGCGACAGTTAATACTCCTCCACTCTCCACCGAGGCTCGTCTTATCCTTGCCACCGAACTTCAAACAAACAACAATTCTGCTTATTTTAAGCCCTTAACTAACGCTGTTCTGGCACACTTGGGTATTAGGGCGACCAATGGCAGGGTCACTGATGGGGGTTTTCCTTTTTATGCCAGACAATGTTTAAGCCATTCATGTGGTAAATCCTAAAAGTCATTTACCTCCAAATTATCTGTTCTTTAATTTTCTGTTTCAGTCCAGTTTCACTTCCTTCGACTTTGTCCTCTCTCCACCATTTCACTCATTTTCTAAAAGTTGCACGCGTAGATTCTTCTTCTCAACCATCGCCAAATGAAGTAATCAGAAAGAAGCTGGTACTTTCATGTAGATTAAGTAAGTTACTTTATTTAAGTTATGATGTTAGATAATAAGATAAAGCGATAAAGCGATAACCCCATCAGGAGCAGCTGTCCTGCTGCTCAGCCCTCACCCAACTGACATTCACAAACCTCTAACATTCCATTCATCCAACATTCCACATCACATGCATTCTAGCTGAGCAGCAGGAAGATATAAGATACAACATAGTTCTTGAGAAAATTGAATTTGAAATTTTTCAAACAGCATGTTCTATGGGACCTTTAGACATGGCTACAGTCCGAACGGCTGAACGGAATTACACCAAACTTGGCCAAATGGTAGGGACAGGTATGCAGTAGTGCCTTTTCTATATTTGGTGAAAATCCCTCCAGTAGTTGTTGAGAAAATTGAATTTGAGCAAATTATATATCTATATACGCTCAACATTCTATTGGGAATAACTTTGGCGCCGATTGAGGAATCTGTGTGTAATTTTCCAGAATTTCGGCCAGCTCCGCTCCGCTCCTTCCTTGAAAGTTTTGGAGGGATTCGTCAAGCGGGGGCTGAAAGGGGGTCCCAAAACGTGTTTTTCCCATGTTAATTTCCATAGGGACCTTTAGACACGGCTACAGCCCGAACGGCTGAATGGAATTACACCAAACTTGGCAAAATGGTAGGGCCTGGTATGAAGAATTGCCTTTGCTATGTTTGGTGAAAATCCCTCCAGTAGTTCTTGAGAAAATTGAATTTGAAATTTTTCAAATGGCATTTTCTATGGGACCTTTAGACACGGCTACAGCCCGAAAGGCTGAACGGAATTACACCAAACTTGGCAAAATGGTAGGGACAGGTATGCAGTAGTGCCTTTTCTATATTTGGTGAAAATCCCTCCAGTAGTTGTTGAGAAAATTGAATTTGAGCAAATTATATATCTATATGCGCTCACCGTACGCGCACCGTACGCGTACCGTACGCGAACCGTACGCGTACGGGCACGTACCCTTACGTGCGCGAGCGAGTTTCTGATTGGCTTGCAGTCGACTGTCAACATTCCAAACTGTCCAAACCAAGAAGTGTTGTCCACCATCTTTTTTTTCAGGAGAACTGAGGCACAAGAGAGCCCAAAACAAGAGTGGAAAACACAAAAAGGGGGCAGGGTAGAGACCCCCCAACCCTCTAGCCCTTCTCAGGGGGTTCCAAAAGGACCCCCAAGGGCAAAAAAACAAAAAAATCATTCGAAAAAATTGCGGGGTATGCGCACCGTGCGCGTACCCCGCGATTTAAAAAAATTCACGTTTTAAAAATGTTTGCGTTTTCCACTCTTGTTTTGTGCTCTCTTGTGCCTCACTTCTCCTAAGAAACAAGATGGCAGCTCAGGTGGTCCCAGAAGGATAATAGCATATTTAAACGTTATCCGCTAATAGAATTAGCATTTACAAAACCTTTGAAATTTATTGAAAAAAAATATAGGTTTCACGCCTGATATAGTTAGGAATTAGCATTTAAAAAACCTTGCAAATTCACTGAAAAAACCATAGGTTTCAAGCCTTATATAGTTAGGAATTAGCATTTAACAAGCACTGGCGTTGCCAATAGGTCTCGCAGTAGGAAAGTTGGAGCTATTGGTTTTGTAAATGACAAAGCCCTTTATGTATTTAAAATGATAACCAAAGTGAAAGGCATTGTTATTTGCAATTGTAATGGCTCCAACTGTCGTACTGCGAGACCTATTGGCAACGTGAGTGGTTTTTCGTGTGTGAGTGGCGTTGTGTGTGTGAGTGGCGTTGCGTGTGTGAGTGGCGTTGCGTGTGTGAGTGGCGTTGCGTGTGTGAGTGGCGTTGCGTGTGTGAGTGGCGTTGCGTGTGTGAGTGGCGTTGCATGTGTGAGTGGCGTTGCATGTGTGAGTGGCGTTGCATGTGTGCGTAGTTGAGTGGCGTTGTGTAGTTGAGTGGCGTTGCGTAGTTGAGTGGCGTTGCGTAGTTGAGTGGCGTTGCGTAGTTGAGTGGCGTTGCGTTGTTGCGTGGTGTTGCGTAGTTGCATGGCGTTGCGTAGTTGCGCGGCGTTGCGTAGTTGAGCGGCGTTGCGTGTAGTTGCGTGGCGTTGTGTAGTTGCGTGGCGTTGCGTAGTTGCGTGGCGTTGCGTAGTTGCGTGGCGTTGCGTAGTTGCGTGGCGTTGCGTAGTTGAGTGGCATTGCATGTGTGAGTGGCGTTGCATGTGTGAGTGGCGTTGCATGTGTGAGTGGCGTTGCGTGGCGTTGCGTAGTTGCGTGGCATTGCGGCGTTGCGTAGTTGCGCAGCGTTGCGTAGTTGAGCGGCGTTGCGTAGTTGAGCGGCGTTGCGTAGTTGAGCGACGTTGCGTAGTTGAGCGGCGTTGCGTCGTTGAGCGGCGTTGCGTAGTTGAGCGGCGTTGCGTAGTTGAGCGGCGTTGCGTAGTTGAGTGGTGTTGCATGTGTGAGTGGCGTTGCGTTGTTGCGTGGTGTTGCGTAGTTGCGTGGCATTGCGTAGTTGAGTGGCGTTGCGTAGTTGAGTGGCGTTGCGTAGTTGAGTGGCGTTGCGTAGTTGAGTGGCGTTGCGTAGTTGAGTGGCGTTGCGTTGTTGCGTGGCGTTGCGTAGTTGCGTGGCGTTGCGTTGTTGCGTGGCGTTGCGTAGTTGCGTGGCGTTGCGTTGTTGCGTGGCGTTGCGTAGTTGCGTGGCGTTGCGTAGTTGCGTGGCGTTGCGTAGTTGCGTGGCGTTGCGTAGTTGCGTAGTTGCGTGGCGTTGCGTAGTTGCGTGGCGTTGCATGTGTGAGTGGCGTTGCGTAGTTGCGTGGCGTTGCGTAGTTGCGTGGCGTTGCGTAGTTGCGTGGCGTTGCGTAGTTGCGTGGCGTTGCGGCGTTGCGTAGTTGCGCAGCGTTGCGTAGTTGAGTGGCGTTGCGTAGTTGAGTGGCGTTGCGTAGTTGAGTGGCGTTGCGTAGTTGAGTGGCGTTGCGTAGTGTGGCGTTGCATGTGTGAGTGGCGTTGCATGTGTGAGTGGCGTTGCATGTGTGCGTAGTTGAGTGGCATTGCGTAGTTGAGTGGCGTTGCGTAGTTGAGTGGCGTTGCGTAGTTGAGTGGCGTTGCGTAGTTGAGTGGCGTTGCGTTGTTGCGTGGTGTTGCGTAGTTGCATGGCGTTGCGTAGTTGCGCGGCGTTGCGTAGTTGAGCAGCGTTGCGTGTAGTTGCGTGGCGTTGTGTAGTTGCGTGGCGTTGCGTAGTTGCGTGGCGTTGCGTAGTTGCGTGGCGTTGCGTAGTTGCGTGGCGTTGCGTAGTTGAGTGGCGTTGCGTAGTTGAGTGGCGTTGCGTAGTTGAGTGGCGTTGCGTAGTTGAGTGGCGTTGCATGTGTGAGTGGCGTTGCGTGGTTGAGTGGCGTTGCATGTGTCAGAGGCTAAATGTAGCACAGGGAGACCTCCAGTGGTAAGACAATCAAAAACAACTTAGAAAACATTTGACAGTATGAAGAGATCAAACTCATGAACAAGCGTGATACACCTCAGCTAAAAATCATGATAAATAACAACACACATTAGAAGTGAAACACATCAAAGGGCTTCTCCTCCCCTAATTAGCCGTTCTGGGGAAACTGAAAGTACGGCCGGCCTGCGGCCGGCCATGAATAATTAGGGGAGGAGAAGCCCTTTGATGTGCTGGGCTGGCTGGCCCTGAATGCGCGTGCATGTTATCACGTGGTTCACGGGCACTGCAAGAAAACCGCGGCTGAAAGCCCTTTGGTTTGAAGAGAAAATAGCCGACTTGAATTCTCCCCATTTCCCATTCCTGCGGAATGGTAAAGGCTCGACCTAAAAAACCTTGCAAATTCACTTAAAAAACCATAGGTTTCAGGCCTTATATAGTTAGGAATTAGCATTATTAAAACCTTGCAAATTCACTTAAAAAACCATAGGTTTCAGGCCTTATATAGTTAGGAATTAGCATTTAAAAAACCATTGAAATTGCTTCTATATAGTTATTTGTACTAACTATATTTTGCGCACCCGCAATCCACTGCTGATGATGTCACATATTACATCATTCATGACATCGTCAGTGACATCACTGATGACATCACTGATGACATCTCAAATGACATCACTGATGACATCACTGATGACATCTCATTTGACATCACTGATGACATCATCCAGTGACCGTGTGTTTCTGTAAAGTTTAAATATGTTTTACATATTGAAGAATGAGTGGATGTATAAGTGTCTGGATGAAGGATTTAGTAGGTGCGTGACTGACTGTATGAGTGAGTGATTAAATGTGTCTTACTAAATGCATGGGTTAGTGACTAAACTGTCTGAATGTGTGCATCAGTATGTCTGTTGTGTAAGCTGCTGCATGTGTTGATCAGTAGCAATATGGATGGCTATATGGGTTCATCAGCAGTGGATTGCGGGTGCGCGAAATATAGTTAGTACAGCTAACTATATAGGAGCAATTTCAATGGTTTTTTAAATGCTAATCCCTAACTATATAAGGCCTGAAACCTGTAGTTTTTTAAGTGAATTTGCAAGGTTTTTAAAATGCTAATTCCTAACTATATATGGCCTGAAACCTATGGTTTTTTAAGTGAATATATATATAAACCATATTTAAACTTTTTAGAAACACTGAGTCACTGGATGATGTCATCAGTGATGTCATTTGAGATGTCATCAGTGATGCCACTGACCATGTCATGAGAGATGTAATATGTGACGTCATCCACAGTGCATTGGGGGCGCGAGTTATAGTTACCTCAACTAACTATAACGGCTGAATGTCTCTGGTTTTGTATGACTGAAATGTCCAACTAACTATAACGTCCCTGAAACCTGTGTCTTTTTCAGTGAATTTCTAAGGTTTTTTAAATACTAATTTCTAATTATAACGTCCCTAATACTTATGTTTTTTTCAGAGAATATATATATATATATGTATATATATATTTTTTTTTCTTCACAAATATATTGAATTAAAAAAAAACAAAGTGTAATCCTTTGTTACAGTTAGGAACACTTTTTTATTGTTTCTATACAAACCAAACTTACAAATACTCAAGCATTAGAGTTTCTAAAGTTATAGTTCTGCTTAATTTTATAATGTATGCACCATCTTTAAATTAATATAACTTTATCTACAAATAAAAGTTAAAGTACAGAAATGTATTAATTTCTATACGTATACCTTTAATTTATAATTTAAACAACACCGTCTAATAATAATTAGGCCTGGGCGGCAAATTCCATTCTGCTCACGTAATTTGCGGAATTTGGGCAATTTCGCGTTCCGCGTAGAATGCAAAATTGCCCAAAATTCTGCGTTTCGCGACTTTGCAAAATGTTTTGCTTGTTCGCGTACTCAGAATGCGTGTTCGCAAGATATTTCCCCCCGAGCATGCAAACAGCAATTGAGAACAGGAGAAAAGCATCGCGAACAAGCAATCCCGCATGTTCACAGAATTTCTGCGTGTTCACTGAGATTTTTTACCGTTTCGCAGAGATTTGCATAACACGATTATGCAAATTCCGCCCACCCCTAATAATAATAACTTGTGCACCTACATACACAGTGTATTCAAATCAGTAGCCACACTACATTAACTTTAACTCACGGCTTCTCCACTCCAGTAGCACAGAGGGGACTAGCCTAAAGTGAAGAGGCATAGAGTGGAGTGGCACAGTCCGGAGTGGAGTAGAGTATAGTGGCGTAGAATGCCGAGTCATACTGTGGAGTAGAGTACAGAGGAATACTTTATATTAGAGTGGCGTGCAGTGTAGTGGTATAAAATAGAGTGACATAGAGTGAAATAGCATGTAGAGCCATACAGTGGAGTTGCGTACAGTGGAATAGTGTAAAGTGGACTGGCGTACATTGCAATTGTATACAGTGCAGTGGCGTACGGTGGAGTGTGTTAGAATGGAGTGACATGCAATGGAATAATGTAGAGTGGAATGGCGTGGAGTGGCATAGAGTGGAGTGGCATACAGTTGAGTGTCCTAGAGTTGAATGATGGGGAGTTGAGTGAAGTCGAGTGTAGTAATGCTCAGTGATGTAGCAGAGAGTGGAGTGGCGTAGAATGGAGAGATGTGCACTAAAGTGACATACAGTGGAATAGTTCCCACCTGAGTGGGTTGGAGTGCCAGAGATTTGAACAGTGTAGAGTAGAGAGTAGAGTGGCATACAGTAGAGTAGTGTACAGTAGAGTGGTGTAGAGCAGAGTGAGTACAGTACAGTGGCATGCAGTGCAATAGCGTAGACTCGAATGGCATAGAGTGGAGTGTAGAGTGCAGTGGGGTAGACTGTAGTGATGTACAGTGTAATAGGGTACTGTGGAGGAGCATAGAGAGTAGTGTTCTAGAGTAGAGTGGAGTACAGTTAAATAGTGTATAGTGTACTGGCATAAAGTTGAGTGGCATATAGTAGAATAGCATGCAGTAAAATAGCATAAAATGAGGTAGCGTAGAGTGGAAGGACATACAGAGTATTGGTGTACACTGGAGTGTCATAAAATTGAGTGGCGTAGAGAGTAATAGAGTACAGTGTAGTGGTGTAGAGTGGAGTGGTTTAGAGGGGAGTGGTATAGAGGGGAGTGGGGTAGAATGGAGTGGCATACAGTGGATTAGTGTAGAGTGGAGTGGCGTATAGTGGAGTGACGTACAGTGCAGTGGTATAGAGTTTAACGGTGTAGCGTGGCTTAGAATGGAGTGGCACAGACTGTAGTGGTACACAATTAAATGTGGTGACTAAAACTTAAGTAGTTTGAAAATGTGTTAAAGGATATACATATAATGGGCAGGAAAACAGATTCTTTGATATAAATGGTAATTTTTGGGAGTATGTGTTAATAGTGTAAGAAATGTTAAAGTTATCATTTTTTAAATTCTTAGTTATATATTGTGCCGGGGTATTTCGTAGTAAGTCCGTGGTCTACCGTGGTACATGCGCATGATAAGTTAGAATGTGATTAGCTAATGGCTGTGTTTACCATAGGCAGAAGGCAGCCATGTAGTTTTCAGCAAATTTTGTCTGTGGTCAGCGTTTTGCTGCCTACTGTGTAAGGGTCTTAAATCTAGGTGAGGAGTAGGTTTTACTGTGGTTCCCTACCTAATACCACTTTATTGAAGTGTTACTAGGTAGAGACGTTGCTCCTGGGGGATCCTATTGGGCCTTGTGGGCTCTGGCTGCTTGGGCCTGCATTGCTTGTCAGGGTTTTGACCTGGGCGGGGTACTCTGCTTCACCATCCACCTGTCTGGGAGCCATAATCGCCGCATTTATTGAGCGGCGTGGGGTTGAGGAGCGTGCCCCCTTCGGCTATCCCCCTCCTCTCTCTGCCCTCGCAGGGTTCTCTAGGCTGAATTGGGTATTGTCCCCCTCGGGTTGGCCGTCATCTCGGGCTGCGGAGAATTGGGGGCTGAGTCTGCTTATAACTGTGACTTCAAGTTGAGGGGCCTGTACAGAGCCAAGGGGCGGTGTCCGGATCAGAGTATAGACAACTCGGGTGCCATACCTCGGCTTGGCAGTTCGAGCTGGACTGTTCCCATGAGGCAAAGGGTCAAGACTGATTTGCATATGGCCATGTCTGAACTGGGGTGGAGTGGTGAGCAAAATAACGATGGATTAAACTCAGATCTGTGACTGGGGGTGAATGTTTTGACATTGTGCAACATTCCGCCCGTCAATTGTTGTTTTTGCATTTGTCACCCCGAGTGGGACAGGTATGCTCAGATGTGAGTCCCGTGCTCTCCATGCCACTGGAATCAAGCTATCCTGGCTGATGACGGCTGATATCCAGAAATCGGTCCTAGGATCTAGGATGCTTGATTCTGGTCCAGGGAAGACATGGCTTGGCAGTTTGGGCTGGACTGTTCCCATGAGGCTCAGGGTCAAGACTGATTTGCATATGGCCATGTCTGAACTGGGGTGGTGTGGTGTGTGAAATAACGATGGATTAAACCCAGATCTGTGACTGGGGGTGTATGTTTTGCCATTGTGCAACATTCCGGCCATCAATTGTTGTTTTTGCAATTGTCACCCCGAGTGGGACGGGTATGCTCAGACGTGAGTCCTGTGCTCTTCATGCCACTGGAATCAAGCTATCCTGGCTGATGATAGCTGATAGCCAGAAACTGGTCCTAGGATGCTTGATTCCGGTCCAGGGAAGACATGGCTTGGCAGTTCAAGCTGGACTGTTCCCATGAGGCACAGGGTCAAGACTGATTTGAATATGGCCATGTCTGAACTGGGGTAGTGTGGTGAGCAAAATAACGATGGATTAAACCCAGATCTGTGACTGGGGGTGAATATGTTGCCATTGTGCAACATTCCATCCATCAATTGTTGTTTTTGCATTTCCCACATAGGTTCATCTTCTCCGCAAGCCTAGGCTCTTCCTGTTGGCCGGGCGTTTGTGGTCCTGCGGAGATGGGTAGAGACCGTGCCCCTAAGACATCTGCTTTGCAAACTCAGACCAAGATGGACCAATACACCACCGTGGACGGATGGGGCACCTGGTGGCTCCTCCCCCCGAGACTGGCCTCTCGACCATTCTACAGGCCATTGGCGCCTCCCAGGCTTCGGTGGAGCGTAAGATCGGGGAGGTCCGGGTGGACATCGTCCTTATACACCAGGACCTTTGTAATGCCCGGATCTCAGAGGCGGGGTCCCGTCTCCCCAGGATTGAGGACGAGCTTGGGCAGCTGAAAACTCAGGTTTCCCGCCTGCAGACTCGCACATCGGAGCTACATCATTGAGCGGAGGACGCCGAAAACCGCTCACCGTGAAACAACCTGTCCTGGTGGGGTTCCCAGAGGGGGTCAAGCAGGGCCACGCAGACACCTTCATAGAGACATGGCTAAAATCCTGGATGCCCAAGGGTGCCCTTCCGGTCTGGTTTGTGATTGAGCACTCCCACCGTTCCTTGGCGCCTAAGCCTCCTCCCAGTGTCCCACACCGTCCCATCATAGTGAGGATCCTCAACTTCTGGGACAGAGAAGCCATCCTCAGCACAGCCCGAGCCCAGGGCCCCCTGAAGTATCACAATAGCACCATCATGCTCTTCCTGGACTACACAAAGGAGGCACTAGCCCAGCGCCGTTCCTATGCTGATGTTAAACAAAAGCTCCACAATCTAGGTCTTAGATATGGTCTTCTCTTCCTGGCCCGTCTTTGAGTTATCTTCAAGGACAAAACAATTATTTTCTACACCCTGCAGGCTGCTTGGACTTGGCTCACTGAGGAGCAGCCTTTGCGGGCTCGACCTGCTTCCCCCCAGCTCTGTCTGACCCTCAGCACAAACGCCAGTCTCCTCCCAAGCAACAACGAAGACGAACCCAATCTCGTTGGAAGGGGGTGTCAGCGGGGGGAGGCATCGAGGTCGTTGGGCATCGGAACTCAGCTGTTGGCCACCGGGGGGGGGCCCTGGCCCTTGATGACCGGGGACGTGCCAGCTCCGTGGATAACCTGACCCAAGATCCAGCCCTGTCCGGGGCCTTGCGACCTGTCTTGTCGGACTCAAACCTCTCTAGAAACCCAGCGCTTCAGGACACCGGAGTGGGCGCGGCAGTCAGATCTGCGGAGATCTGTCGGACCAGTATCGGGGCAGATTACCCATGAACATTATCTACTTAGACAGAGGCTGATGATGGTTCACATCCGTCACTATGGAGGGCCCACAGTTATCTTCAAGGACAAAACAATTATTTTCTACACCCTGCAGGCTGCTTGGACTTGGCTCACTGAGGAGCAGCCTTTGCGGGCTCGACCTGCTTCCCCCCAGCTCTGTCTGACCCTCAGCACAAACGCCAGTCTCCTCCCAAGCAACAACGAAGACGAACCCAATCTCGTTGGAAGGGGGTGTCAGCGGGGGGAGGCATCGAGGTCGTTGGGCATCGGAACTCAGCTGTTGGCCACCGGGGGGGGGCCCTGGCCCTTGATGACCGGGGACGTGCCAGCTCCGTGGATAACCTGACCCAAGATCCAGCCCTGTCCGGGGCCTTGCGACCTGTCTTGTCAGACTCAAACCTCTCTAGAAACCCAGTGCTTCAGGACACCGGAGTGGGCGCGGCAGTCAGATCTGCGGAGATCTGTCGGACCAGTATCGGGGCAGATTACCCATGAACATTATCTACTTAGACAGAGGCTGATGATGGTTCACATCCGTCACTATGGAGGGCCCACTGTTGCCACGAATTCCGTAACTAAGCATTTTAGCTTAGCTGCCTGTTATTGTTAACTTGTTCCTCTTCAGGGCGACAGATACTTCGGTTCTGGAAGTATGGGGAGGGGGGTAGGGTGGGGAAAACGGACCGTTGTTCCTGTTTTTTGTTGACACACCTGTTTCTAGCACTTGCAGTTTTGACCGGCAGCATGCCCAGCACACGCGCGACTTACGCCACATTGATGTACTTCCTAACTTGCACAGGCGGAGCGCTCATTTAGTGCCTGCCGCCCATTTCGCGAATCTCACCACACGCTCATATTCCCCATTACTGACATTCATAGTGGGAGGGAAACGCTTCGTATAGTGTTCTGGAATGTCAATGGGCTGTTAGACAGGGTTAGGCAAACAGCTGTCTTGAAATACACACAGCGAAACGCAGTTGATAAACTGATGATCCAGGAAACCCATCTTGCAGGCAACAGCTGCCCCTTCCTGGCGAGATATGGCTATGGCGGGGTCTGGCACTCTGGCTTTAATCGAGGGGCATAGCTATCCTTGTGCGCCGCGCCCTCCCATTTGTGCTACGCAGGCCCACTACTGACCCTTCGGGTAGCTTTGTGGCCTTAGAAGGAACCATAGGTGACCGGGCCCTAAACCTCCTGTCCCTGTACTCCCCGCCATCCTTGATGAGCTCAACCCTTAAGCGTATTGAGGGCTCGATTGCTGCCTTGCCCCCGTGAATGACTGTTGTTGGCGGGGACTTCAACGCAGTCATGAACCCTTGACTTGACACCGCCGCCGCCCTTTCGGCCTCTAGAATCTCCCACGCTACTCTTTTGACGAACTGGGTGGCCGCCTTGGTGCTATGCGACGCCTGGAGACTTTGGCATCCATTGGCCCGAAAACATATACACACCTCGACATCTCACCATACATATGCATGTCTGGACTATATCTTCATGCCGGACGTGGACTGCTGAGTGGTTAAAGATATTACCATTAGGCATGGGCGTATTTTGCGAATCTGGCGTTCGCGAATTTTGCGAATTTGCGAACTCGCAATCCGCAAAATCCGCGAATTCTCGCGAATTTGCGGATTTTTTTTGTGTGTTCGCAAGGATTTCTGCCAGTTCGCAAGGATTTCTGACAGTTCGCGAGGGTTTTGTAACAGTTCGCAATCGCGAACTTACAAGTCGGCTCGCAACGGTCACGATTATGTTGTTTCTACGTCTGGTTCATCATCATAGGTCCCCAGCACCCTCTGTTTCACCCCTGCCACCCTCTGTTTTACCCATGCCACCCTCTGGTACATCAATGCCTTATGCCACCCTCTGGTTCATCATCACTGTAGATTATGGGGGGAAAAAGCAAGCACACCTGCCTGCTTCAACTGACATGAATTAATTTGGGGTTGGTTTATTAATGTGTCACTGTTTTAAAATTCCAGTCTGGCACCTGCATTCTTATCTGTAATTTGCTTTCTGTTGCAGTGCAATTTTTTTCCAGGACCTTTGTGGCCTACTTGTAGCTATTCTATGAGCCTGCTGTGAGGGTCAGAGCAGGGTCATACAATTGTTGCAACTAGCAACTGAACTCTGGAGGGGCCCTTGTCAGGAAGCACTACAGGGAATGGTTACTAATGATGAGTTTGAACTTTTGAACCTGCTGAATGCTTTTTTTGTGTTCGCAAGGAATTCTGCCAGTTCGCAAGGATTTCTGCCAGTTCGCGAGGGTTTTGTACCAGTTCGCAATTGCGAACTTACATGTCGGCTCGCAACGGTCACGATTATGTTGTTTCTACGTCTGGTTCATCATCACAGGTTCCCAGCACCCTCTGTTTCACCCCTGCCACCCTCTCTTTTACCCATGCCACCCTCTGGTACATCAATGCCTTATGCCACCCTCTGGTTCATCATCACTGTAGATTATGGGGGGAAAAAGCAAGCACACCTGCCTGCTTCAACTGACATGAATTAATTTGGGGTTGATTTATTAATGTGTCACTGTTTTAGAATTCCAGTCTGGCACCTGCATCCTTATCTGTAATTTGCTTTCTGTTGCAGTGCAATTTTTTTTTCCAGGACCTTTGTGGCCTACTTGTAGCTATTCTATGAGCCTGCTGTGAGGGTCAGAGCAGGGTCATACAATTGTTGCAACTAGCAACTGAACTCTGGAGGGGCCCTTGTCAGGAAGCACTACAGGGAACGGTTACTAATGATGAGTTTGAACTTTTGAACCTGCTTTCACTTTTGCAAAACTCGTTTTTCTGCAGAGCAGCATTACAGCAACTTTAATGCCCCACCAAGCTTATATGAGAAAGTTGATTTCTAATCCAAAAGTTATCCAAAGAAAATCAAAAGGCCTCAAATCTAAAAAAGTGCAGGCAAATGTCAACCTGAGGAGTTATTCTGATAAAAATAATCATTTTCAGAAGGTCTATGCTGCTTGCTAGTAGATTTCTTGTGCGGAATTGCAATTTTTGTAATTTCGCGAGTGCGAGATTGTTGCTGCCCGCCGCACCTACATGTTCGCAATTGCGAACTTACACCGCAAAGAAAAAAAATCCGCTGCGTGCGAATTTGCGGATTTTGCGGATTGCGAATTTACCGAAAATCCGCAAAATCCGCGAGCGTAACGGATTTTCCGCCCATGCTTAATTACCATCCTCCCCAGAGGTATTTCCGCCCACTCCCCCTTAATGATGGAGACTGGCGAACTCCCGGGGTCCTTGCGTCCGATCTGGAGGCTAAATGCCTGGTTTCTCCAAGATAAAAATTTTAGGGAGTCAGTGGGTGATGAGCTCCAGTGCCACTTCACCACCAACCATGGCTCAGTCTCTTCCCCTGGTACCCTGTGGGAAGTTGGTAAAGCCACCATTCGTGACTTCGCTAAGGGCCGGCTCAAACTCCAGCGCACTACGCAAGACGCTCGACTTACACTACTGGAAGCTCAAGCCACCCTCATTGAGGGTCAGCCGCCTGAGGGGAGATTCGAGGCTCAAGCTAGATGTTTGGCATTTTTGGGAGATGAGATTTAGCAGGCTTCCTTGGAGGCTGCCAAGCTCTTGTGGTGTCCTCTGTGGTGAGAATTTATGGATGGGGAGACAAAAACGGGAAACATCCTCCATCGTCTCGCCACGTATCCATTGGCCAACCATATTATACCGGTGGTGACAGCCCCGGATGCCTCGATCCACTGCTCCCCGGGGGAGGCAGCCCAGTGTTTGGCCACTTACTATGCCGCCCTCTACTCCGCTCAACCTCCCTCTCTTTTACTCCCAGAGCTGCTTCACCAGGAGAAGATCTCTTTTCTGCAGCTTAGCGAGCCCAATTACTCTGGAGGAGATCCATAAAACTATATCTCACATGGCCTCTGGTAAGACCCGGGGCCTGACGGACTCCTGCAGGAGTTTTATGTGGCTTATCGAGACTCGCTGGTGCTCCATCTTCTGGGGGTATATGCTGAGGTGACGGATAAGGGTTTGTTCCATGTGGGAACCGATATTGCCACCATTGTGGTAATTCCCAAGTCTCAGCCTCCCTCTAAACATTGCTCCAAGTATCGCCCCATCTCTCTCATCAACTCGGAACTCAAAGTATTTGCCTCTATCTTAGCTAACTGCAAGCCACAGCATCTATCCCAGTTGGTTCACCCCGACCAATGCAGCTTCATGCCCTCTCAGGGAACCAGGCACTCTCTCAGGTACCTCCACCTGACTCTGGAGAATCGCCAGAGGTTGAGCCCATATCTGTCACTCCTTCTTGTTGATTTCTAGAAAGCCTTTGATTCAGTGGCCTGGAGGTATCTTGAGGGAGTGTTGACAGAGATCGGTTTAGGGAATACTTCCGTAACCTGTTTAAAACTCTATACAGTAAGCCACAGGCCTGTGTGCTGGTCAATGGAGCACTGTCACAGCCCTTCCGCATCAGGAGAGGAATGAGGCAGGGATGCCCCCTCTCGCCCTTTCTCTTTGCATTGGCTATGGAGCCTTCGCTTGCCTTATACGATCGGATGCACGGATTCTGGGGTGGAAGTGACCCGGGTTGGAGAAGGACAAAATTGCTCTTTACTCAGATGACGTTCTGCTCTTTCTGGCCGAGCCAGGGCAGTCGGGTGCCTCTGAGCACTGAGTCTCTTTGAGCAGGTCTCCGGCCTCCGGCTAAACTCCACTAAGTGTGTCCTGGCCCCCCTTCATCTTTTGAGGGAGTACTTTGACTGGCAGACCACAATACCCCTTCGGAGAGTCCTTCAAGTACCTCGGGATATGGATGGCTCTCCTCCCTGACCTTGCTTGGTCGCTTACTGTAACCCCGCTCATTAAAAAAGTTTGAGCTGAACTCCTCAGGTGGTAAGCGCTGCCATTGAATCCTATGGGCAGAATAGCCTTATTTAAAATGATGATCTTGCCCAGGTACTTGTATGTGTTTCAGAATGTACCCTTGCTCTTTTCACTGGCATGGTTCAGGGAGATAGACAGACTGGCTGTCAAGTTCCTCTGGAGAGATAGGAGGCCCCGGTTGGCTCTCGCCCAGTCCCCGATCCCGCCCTTCCATGGCGGTCTGGGAATGACAAACTTGTACCTTTACTACTTGGCAACCTGGCCCCTTACTATACATGACTGGTTTAACGGTGGCTGGTCTGACCCAGCATGCAGACTGGAATTACATGTCCTGGGTTTGTCCAACATACATGGGATGCTGTACAGGAGCGCCAATCCAAGAACCCTGCCCACAGTCACGCATGGGGTGCTTCTGGCCATGCAGGCCTCTTTGCGCCACACTTGCTGGTCGGGCAAACAAACCCAATATATCCCGCTTTGGCAAGGCATCTGGCTCTGAGAGGTCGCTAATTTGTTGGGCTTCAGAGCTTGAGATCTCATCGGTATCTTGCAGTTGGGAGACAAATGGGGAGGAGATCGTCTGCGCACTTTTCAAGACCTTCAAACCCGGTATTCCTTGCATTCTTCACAATTTTATCGCTACTTGCAGTTGCGCCACACCCTTCATTCCCACATCCCAGAGGGCACCTCCCTACCTGAATACAGTCCACCCAAAGCCCAAGTTATGACTGGTAACCTGGAGAAAGGGGGGATTTCCCACATCTATCGTTCCCTCACGAACCAAACCCCCAATGCACTACATCGTCTTAGAGATCGCTGGGAGGGGTGGCTCGGGGCCTTGGAGGACGATGACTGGAGAGACGCTCTGATGTCCCCTAAAACAGTCACAGCTTCGGCGAAGCTCCGATTAATCCAAATATACTATCTCCACACTGCGTACCTTACACCGCTGTGCCTCTGCCACGCAGGGCTCAGGCCCGACACGTCATGCCCCCGTTGTAGTGAACAACAATCTGATTTTTATCACATGGTAAGGCTTTGCTCAGTAGTCACGCGCTTTTGGGAATCTGTGGTCAGAGAACACACTGAGATCCTGGGCTGGGAGGTTTCTCTTGACTCATTGAATGTACTCTTGGGGGTCACTGATGGGCTGGATGGATCCCGAGCTGACAAACTCTTCCTAAACACAGCCATGATGGTGGCCAAAAGAGAGACTGCGGTGGGCTGGCTGAGCCTGATGGCGCCCACCTTGGCACGATGGAGCAGGGGGGTGTACTGGTGTGCAGCGCAGGAAAAGCCCTTGTACGAAGCCAGGGGTTGCCCAAAGAAATACCGTAAAATGTGGGGCGAATGGGGGGGTGGGGCGATAGAGGACTGAGGTTTCCTGGGTGGCCTGAGCTGCGGTGGGCGTTGTCCTGTTCCCTTTTATGATTATGAATAATCAGGACATACTTGCTGTCATGATGTCGACATGTCTGATATGCACTGCTGCTTCTATTCGCTTCTGGTCTTCCGTTTTTGTTTTTATTTTTCTCTGTGTTCGATTTTTCACTAAAATCAATAAAAATTGGTTATCAAAATAATTTTCAATATATTTTTAAAACAGGTTAGGGAAAACTGCAATTTTTTTTACATTTACAAGTAGCGTTGTGATTTGTAGTGATTGCCACTTTCTTTTTTTAAATTGTTTTATTGGTATTTACCATTACAAACATTGAAAAACAGCACAGGAATTTCAGTTGAACAGAACAAAAAAAGGGGTGGGAGGTTGGGGAAGGGTGAAAAGAATGGAAGGGAAGGTGAGGAGAATCAGGGGAGGGTACAAGGGACATTGCCATTTGTATATAATCCAGTGCAAGCACCGTACATTAGCAATTGCATATTTGGCACAGCATGAGTGACTCCAACAATAAGGCTGTAGATTGCACTGAAAGGTTTCTGAGTAGCAAGGCATGTGAAGAGCTGTATGTCCAGGCAATTGCACCCCAATCATGGCGTTAAAACAGATGTAGAGGAGTCAGGGTCCTGTTGGTGAAGCCAAGATGTAAATGGCTCCCAAATATCTTTGGGATGAGAGCGCAGGGGCATGAATTCCCAGAAATTAGACAGTTGCTCTTGGCAGTAATTATGTGACATCATGAAGCCAAGCTTTAATCGTGAAAGTGGGTTTGATGTCCCAGTTTATGGCCACTCTGCGCTTGGCTAGCAGGAGAATTATGGCGGTAAGACGACAGGTTGTAATGGAGGTGTCCTTAATATAGCCCAGTAGACCCACCAGGGGAGAGTAGAGTATCTCGTGACCCGTGATTATTTGTATATCTGTATACACCGCCCCCAAAAAGATGCAACCTCTGGACACTGCCAGGCAAGGCGGAGTAATGAGGCCTGCAGGCCCTAACTCAAGCAGCATGGTCAGGACCTAACCCCATTCAGAACAATTGTAGAGGCGTTCAATGAATGCGGTGTAAGAATTTGAAATGTATTAGCCTTAATCTGTAATTCAGGGACAGGAGTTCTAGCTGTCCGGAGCAAATGTGAGTCTGTGATGGCCAGGTCAGAGTCCACTCTCCACAGATCCTGAGCTTTAGGGATAATAACCAGTGAGGAACTCTGCATAGTATTGTAAAGATGTGTTAGTAGTTTGCATGGGCAAGGAGTCATAGGGATATGCTCAAGCGCTGGGAGGGCCGGAGGTGGAGTAGGGAATGCGTGGCACGTGGCCCGCAGCTAGTAATATAGTAAGTTATCAAGTAGCGTGGGGTGAGGACATGGCGGCTTGTAATGAGGAGAGAAACAGTCCATCCGGGTGCAGAGCTGAGAACATTTTAATTTTGTGTTTTTGTGCAGATGCAATAGCTCCTTTGTCTAGAAGAGGTGATATCTGAGGGATACTGGCCGGTGGGATAGGAGGGGTGTAAAGATAAGTTTTGCTCCTTTCCTCAAACCTTTCCTGAAACCCTTGGACACCCTTCACAGTATGTATCTCCCTTCTAGGGTAACTTTAAGAAAGATAAAGTGCTGTAGATAGGCAGGGGTGGTGTGATCTGCTTCAACGACCACATGAGGCTGGAAAGGAGTCGGGTACAACCAGAAGTGTAGGTATTGGGCCTCGACACAAATAAGCATGTAATGCCAAGTCTGGAATGCCCTTGCCACCTTGTGCGATTGGGAGAGTGAGAAGTTCACAAGAAACCCTTTGTTGTTTACCTGCCCATAGTAGATTGACCATGCAGGATTTTACACATTTGATAAACTGAGACGTAAGTGGAAGTGGAATATTGACAAATGGATAAAGGAATTTGGGAGGGGTCATCAATTTTGCAATCGCAATTCGGCCAGCTAGGGATAAAAGTAGTTAAGACCATATAGCTATCCTCTTCTCCAGCCATGTCAAGGCCTGACCGTAATTTTCCGTCCACAATTCCTCCGTATCACTACTGAGCCATATGCCAAAATATCTAACTTGACTGTCCGCCCATTGTTAAGGGTACTCAGTTTGAGATGCTGTGTGTGTTCAGTGATAGGTAATAATATGGATTTTTCCCAAATTATTTGTATGACTGAGTAACCACCAAAGTGGATCACTTCCCACGTCAGGGGTGCTAAATTCTTCTCCCATTCACAAGCGTATAGAGGGATAGCATCTGCGTACATTTAGATTATCAACCCTCTAGTAGTGAAACTAATGCTTCTGTTTGTGTGGTGTTGCCGAAGTCACACCGCCAGCAGCCCCATTACTATGGCAAACAGGGGCAGCGATACCTGGCACCCCTACCACGCGCCCAGGGTAACTGGGAGGGGGTTTAAAATTAGCCCATTCAGGTGCGCTTGTGGAGTAGGAAGTGCGTAAAGTAATGTTAATGTTATTGCAATTTATAGAGCGCGACTGTTAACCATAGGTGTCCTGGCGCTGTGTAAAGTCCTATAGAGACCTAAAGATAGACAGACTATCAAAGGAGTTTAAGCAGAGAATAGCCACATTTTTTCGACCCTTCTAAAAGTAAGTAAATTTGTCATGCATCTAAGATGTAGCGGAAGCCCATTCCAGGCCTTCGCTGCGCAGGTTACAAAACTTCTGCCCCCCCCAGCTGGCTTTTCGTACCCTGGGTACCGATACCAGTTTTGCCTCTGCTGAGCGTATTGATCTTTTTGGTACATACCAATCAAATTTCTGTTTGAGAAACTCAGGGCAAGCTCCTTGGAGGGCTTTATAGACCATACACAGGGCTTTGAACTTAACCCATGTCCTTATCGGCAACCAATGAAGCCTTGTGATCTCAGCCGCGATAGAGGCATACTTTAGTATACCGGTGAGCAGTCTAGCGGCTGCATTCTGTAGGAGTTGCAGTTTATTCATAAGCCCTTCCTGCAGGCTGATGTAGAGACCATTACAATAATCCAGACTGGACATGAATAGGGCAGTGATAACTGTTTTTATACTGTCTTTGGGCAGGTAAGGCATTATCTTTTTGCATGATCTAAGGATGTAACAGGTAGAAGAAACCACCACATTGACCTGATCTTTAAAGCTGAGTTTTTTGTCTAATCATACCCCTAGGTTTTTTGCCTTCTTATTGGGGGTGGGAAGGGGACCCAGTGTGTCCAGCCACCAGGCTGGGGTCATTGATAAACAACACAACTTCAGTTTTTCCGGAGTTAAGTTTAAGGCAATTTAGAGCCATCCAACCTCCAATGGCAGTCTTCGAGCCATGATGCTGTTCCCAGCACCGATCCTGGCATCTGCGATACCACAATTTGGGTGTTGTCTGCGTAGGAAGTTAGACTAGAGCCAAATGATTCAATCAGGGGAGCCAGTGATGAAACATAGGTATTAAAAAGTGTTGGGCTCAAGGAAGAACCCTGGGGGACTCCACAAAGCAGGGAGAACGGTTTGGAAGAGAATTTACCAAGTGTGACCTTTTGAATTCTATTAGAGAGAAAGGATTCAAGTAGTTTCCAGGTGGTACCCTGGATACCAATCTCCCGCAGTTGGTCCATCAACAAGACATGATGGACCGTATCAAAGGCCGCAGAGAGATCTAACATGATCATCACAGCTTTGCCTCCTCTGTCAAGTACGGTCCTGATCTCTTCTGTGGACTTAATGAGGGCTGACTCAGTGCTGTGCCCTCCTCTGAAGCCATACTGGGAAGGGTCCAGCGCTTGCGATTCTAGCAGGAACATACTAAGTTGTGTGTTCATGATTTTTTCTGCAACTTTTCCAGGGATAGGGAGCCTAGAGATCGGTCTAAAGTTATTTGGATCTTTAGGATCCAGAGTAGATTTCTTGAGCAGAGGCAATATTGAGGCGCTTTTCCAGACTTTAGGAAAGTATCCTTCAGAAAACATAGTATTTATGACGGAGGTCAATGCCAGTGCAACTGGCTACGATGCCAGTTTCAGTATAGAAACTGGACATGGGTCGTAGGGGGAGCCTGATTTGACTGTCATAATGAGATTAAAAGTTTCTATGTTAATGTTATGTTAATTAAAATTTATAAAGCGCACATACGCCCAGGAGCTTCTTGGCGCTGAAGAGAGATAAAAAACATAACGAAGGATGTACCAACAAGAGTCGCTATTTCAAATAGGCCTGTGTGAAAAGGTGGGTCTTGAATGCCTTTCTAAAAGCAAGGAGATCCTTGCTCTGTCTGAGGGCCAAAGGTAAAGAATTCCACAAGGTGGCTGCTAAAAAATGAAAACAGCTGCCTCCTTGTCGTTTTTTTCTTGAACCGTGGTACCTTAAGTAAATCTTTATGGGCTGATCTCAAGCTGCGTGAGAGGAAGTATCTTCCAATCAACTGCCTGATGAACAGGGGGCCCTTACCTTGCAATGCCTTGAAGATGATGCACCCGGCTTTGAATGCGGCTCTTTGAGCCACCGGTAGCCAGTGCAGATTCTCTAGACCTGATTTTATCGATTCCCATTTGGGTACTTTACAGATCAGTCTAGCAGCTTGATTCTGCAGGTATTGCAATCTTCTAAGTTGACCTACAGGTAGGCCGAGGTAGAGGCTGTTTGAAAAATCAATGTGGGAAAGGACTAGAGCCATGACCACCTGAGTTAGGGCAGTGTGAGTAAGGAGATGTGCAATTTTTCTAATTTTTCTTAATTGAAAAAAGCCAGAAGAAACTACAGTTCCGATCTGGGATTTTAAAGTAAGGTCCTCATTGATGGTCACTCCCAAACTTTTTACTGTTTGCGATTTTTTGGGGGGGAGGCCCATATCAGAAGGCCAGAAATTAGGGCTCCAGCTAATTTCACTGTTCCCGGGCAAGATCAGCTCAGTTTTCCCCAGGTTTAATTTGAGGTGATTTAAAGACATCCAGCTCTGAATTAAGGTCATGGTTGCCTGAAAATCCTCCACAGCATTAGGTGAGTTGAGTACAAAGACTAACTGCAAGTCATCTGCATAATTATATACAGTGACTTTGTGCTCTCTTAAAGAAAATAGAAGGGGCCGCATATACAAATTAAATAATAAAGGAGACAAAGAAGAGCCTTGAGGGACCCCACAAAAAGAATAAATTTTAGGAGCTGAGAAAGACCCTAGACCGACGGACTGGGTGCGTTCAGATATGAACGATTTCAGCCAGGCCAAGGCAGAATCTCTGAGGCCGGCCTGTTCGACACGGTTGACCAGAATGGAATAGTCAACCGTGTCGAATGCTGCGGACAGATCAAGAAGCACCAGAGCTTGGTGTAGATTTTTGTCGGCATTAGACCTCAAGGTGTTTTGAATGGCCAATATTACTGCCTCAGTAGAATGACCAGGCCGGAATCCTGCTTGGTTAGGTTGTAGATAGCCAGAGTCTTCCACAAAGTTTGAGAGGCTGTTGGTGACATGAGCCTCCAAAATCTTGGATAGAAAGGACAGAAGGGATATAGGCCGATAGTTAGTGAGGTCCAGAGGGTCAATGCCAGGTTTCTTAGTGAGGGGTATCAATAAGGCCTGCTTGAAACTGCTAGGGACTGTCCCGGATGTAAGAGAGTTGTTAAGCAAAGATATCATGCTATTGGGGATGGCCCGGCCAATTTCCCTCATAATTTGAGGGGGACAAACATCCCGGTTTGACTCTAGTCAGTAACTCTAAAAAGACTTTCAAATCAATGGGAGGAAAGGAATGTAATGTTAAAGGATTAAAAAAGATATCATCCACGGGGGCGCAAGCTGGAAGTGTGGATGTATTCTGTTTGATCAGTAGTATCTTTTCACTGAAGAAATCATTCAAGGAATTACAGAGTGTTTGTGAAGGAACTACCGGAGGAGAGGTTCTGTCATCATTACATAATTCGTTCACTATTCTAGAAATTTCTTTCGATTTGTTGGTAGAGTTTAAAATTTTTGTTGAAAAATAAGCGGTCTTATGATTATGTAGGATTTTTTGGTATGCTTTCCTGGCTAGGCAGTAGGTAGCCCTAGCTTGAGGGCAGTACTGAGATCGCCATGCTCTTTCCTGTTGCCTCACTTCCAATTTTAATTTTTTTAGCTCAGGTGTGAACCATTTGTGTGCGTCCGAGCTCCTGGAGCTACAAAGAAGCGTGGGAGGGGCATAGATGTTGATGGCTGTAGTTAGCCATTCTTTAAACCTAAGGTCAGCTACCTCCACATTAGTACTCTCTAGGGGAAGGGAAGTATTTAAAAAGTTTAAGAAAGCTGACATATCCATAGAAGTCCATTTCCGAGTGGTCTTACTGGATTGTAGCTTGAATTGAATGGTTTTATCTAAATGAAAAGAGAAACTTATGCTGTAGTGGTCAGACCAGCTGCAAGGTTTCTATGGGTGTTATTGGGGCAAATATATAATACTGTGCCTTAGAGCCCTTTCCTGACTTACAGACATCGTTCAGGGCAGAGGTAGATTTGGTTGTTACATTGGTAAACATGGAAAAGATTGACTCAACTTTGATCAAGACAAATTGAGCAATTTTGTAGCATAGTTCCTGACTAGCTGTGATAGTCGGCGAAACTGGGTGTGCCAAGGATGTTACCATTTTAAACATTTCTTTGGTCGAGTTTTTTGCAAGGTTAATTCGTTTAGCAAAGAACTCTTGTTTCGTTTTTTGAAGCAGCTGTTTGAGTGGTCTCTCAGTTCTTGGGAGTACCAAGAGGAGGATGGACGTGCCCTATTGGGGTGGAGGAGTTTTTTGGGAGCAAACTTATTACCAGCTGCCTCTAATCAATTAGTATATGATAGAGTAGCCTCATCCAGATCTGTAGGATGTCACATTTAACAGCGCCTGAAGTTCCTCAGCTTTTACCTTGTTCCAGGCTCTGCTCACCAGTTGTTTTTGCTGCTGGTTTCAGAGTATGTCGGTCAGGAGCGGTAAGCTTGAATAGCACCACCTTGTGGTCTGACCAAGCTACCGGGAGAATACTCGTGAAGAGCAGTTGTGTTTCATTTGAAGAGATGCCGTCCAGTGTATGCACAGCCTGGTGCGTGGCGCCAATCACCTGTTGCTTTAGATCAGAATTGCTCATCAAGTCCAGCAAGTTTGAGGTATCTAAATCAGAGAGTAATTCCAAGTGGAAATTAAAATCTCAGAGTATTGTGTGTGAATTGTCCCTTAGTGCATTTTCCAGCATGCTATTTGCTTGTGTTAGGAACTGATTCTATGGCCTGGCGGTCTGTATATGAGGGTGCCTCTAAAGGTAAAGTGATATGAAAGATAAAAACAAAAATCTAATGCTTCACATTCAGTATTAGCAAGTGGATTAAAAGATGCCCTTATTGAATTGTGGTAGATAACTACGAGGCCACCCCCTTTCCTATTTGGCCTATTTAGTGTAAAACAAAGCTAGTCAGGAGGTGTGGCTTTAACCAAATCTGGACCTGGGGCATCATCAGTCCAAGATTCGGTGATAAAGCAATACTTATTTCCTCTTCCTCAATTAAGGACGCACACTCTGTACTGTGTTTGACTAAAGACCAAGCATTAAGAAGGACGCACTTCCAAACATAGGGGCCGATTATGATTGCAGTGAATCCGCATCCTCCGGGCCGGCGGAAGCCACCGCCGGCCCGGAGGATGCGGATTCACCGCTGTGGTGTGTGTGAAGACCCCCCGCCAGATTAGGATGGCTGGGGGGTAATCAGCGGACGGGGAGACCGTCCGCCACTTTTTCGCCGCAAGACCATGGCGGAAAAGCTCTAATATGGTGGCGGTGTCTATCAGACACCGCCAGCCATATTAGGATTTGCCCTGTGACATGCCTTTCCGCAGCGGCAATTCCGCCACGAAAAGACATACGGTCTTTTCATTGGGGGCCAGTTGCGGGCCCCCAGGGTGAAGGGGGGTGGGGGTGCACATGGGGCGTACCTATTGTGGTAAAATAAATATTACCTATGCGGAATTTCTATGCGGTAAAGTTCAATAAAATAGCTCAATCAAATGAGAGGCAGAGTCCGTGGCATCTGAGTTTATAAGGGTTTTATTCCATAAAATGGAATTGGTTCGAACCAGGTATCATGTTCCATCACCACGAAGGTTCAGGAAGGGATAGACAATGCTTTATTAACAGAGTACAATATATATAGTAAATGCATACAATGGTGATGGATACAGAAGGCGTAACAGCTGGAAGAAACGAGATAAGAACACATGTGCGTAATCAGAAGGCGTGCACGAGGGCGTACACGGAGGTGTGTGCTAGAAACGTCACATGAAAGTGTCATAGGTGGGTGAATTCATAGAGGAATCCTGCAGTGTCAGCAGAAATATATGGCAGAGATGCGCGCGCAGGCATCATGACGTGTGATTGACGTGGAACTGGAGGGTGAAGGGGATTTGACATTTAGCACTATATGGGGAGACAGAAGTCTGGCGTGTCAGAACAACCTAAACCCAATCATATCTGATATCTTGTGTTTAAGGAACTGTATTATCTAGAAGGAAAGGTCTCTCGGGCAGAGGCTATTCTATACTGACTGCTAGTGCGTGCATATGTGTCTACGTGTCTACGTGTAATGCGAGGGGCCATGGGCCTACCATGGTAACAGGAGCAATGAATTACTTGCATGGAGACAGAAAAGGCCGGGCCCTTTGCTCTGCAGCTGGGGAGATGTTTACCTAAATCACTAGACAGGAATGTATTTTTGAGGAGAGGAACAGATAACTTGAAGGCTGGATTGTTTTTGGCAGGCAAGCAGGCCGAGCCGGGCACCGCTCGCCGAGCAGGGAGTAAGGCAAGGGTCACGGATACAGATCCAGGCTGTAGCTGTCTGGGGCAGAAGGCAGAAAGGGCTCGATGGCAGAAATCAGGGCCTAACTCAACAGAGCCAGGAAAAACCGTGAAAGCGCACCATGTAAAGACGGTGGCAAGGCATACTTAGGAACAGAATTATCAACCCATTCATGGTGGATCTGAAAGAAGACATGTTAACGTTGAACGCAAATGTATTTGCGTTTCCATATCTGGTCATGGAGGGAAGTTACATGTACTTGAAGCACGTACATGGAGCCGTTGGGGTCTACATTAGGGGACACAATTGACCATAAAAATTCATATTACCTCATTCCCTCCTTGTCCCCTACGGACCCTTCATGATACATCGATCTTCATTAGTCCATCTATTTGTTCATATAACATCATTTGCTCTTCCTTTTTCAGGCGGGATTTGGAACATGAACTTGAATGGGGAATACATGATGTGGCGCACAAGCCGCAAATCGCTGGCCCACACTGTAAACATAGGCAACAACTGAATACTATGAGAAGGGCTATTCCGAGGAAGGATAGGACTTTCCAACCCCATGCAGATAACATGCTCCAGAGCCAACCGGACCAAGTCCAGGTGCCTGGGTTCTGTTGTATCTGACTTGCAATCTTGTGTAAACGGGTTATGGCTCTATATACTGATGGTGCGTTTTCTGGAATGAAAATACAGCAACTCGATCCGATGACTCTACAAGCTCCGCCCCTATCGGCCAGGATGACGTCAAGGACGAGACGATTTTGAAGAACAACAAGTCTCATAGCAGACTGTTCCTCTGTTAGGTTGCCTAGGGCGGAAGTAGTCTCATTCACTACTGCTTCAAGGGTTCTTGTTAATTTACGTATCAGTTTACTATTCGAGACAGTGCCTAAATAGGGAAAGAAACCTTTATTAAAGTCTGTATATTGCTCCCATGCTGTTTCAGTATAATCGACAATCGGGAGATCTCTCTTCGGTCTATTGTGTACTAGATGGGAGTTCCTATGATAATCAGGTGGGGCTAGGAAAACAGGTGGCAGAAGGAAGGCAATGTAACAAGTACCATCCCAATCTAGAGGTAAACGAACATAAGCTGTATGACCACAAATGAAATAGGAATGACGGGAAGCTTTGAATGTAGACTTGCCTTTATCACTGAATTCAATCACAGTAGTACATGTACTATGACCTAGGTGTACTGAACCATTCTTTCTGACACATAATTCACCTTTGACTGGTAATACTGACATAGCGGGCAAGTCTGGTTTCGTGTCGGACTGGACATTCAGAATCATGAGGTTAAGTGTAAAATTACCTAATCCATACACTTCGTTTTCTAGATCAGTCCCTGTCCTTTGTGGAAGACCCTCCTTGTCAGGGAAACATACTTTGTGCATAACTGAATTCAGATTTCCCCATACCCAATCATTCTGGTAAACTATGGAATCTGAATTTAAAGAGTTCATTAAACTAAACCATGCACCACAGGAACCATTGTGTGTGAACGGGTACGGAAAGAGGGGCAGAACTCCCTTGTATTTCTGATAAGGAGGGAGTCGGCCACATATCCAACAATTTGTAGCATTGCTGGTCTGATGAGAATGATGTAACATACTGATGAAAGTATTGTTGCGCAGCGCAAGTCGATATGATAACTCGTGAGGGGGCAATTCACTGAAAGTATGCTCGGCAGTGTTATTTGAAGAAGAATGTGCACGTGTGAAAATAGGAAAGTACATGTGTAATAATATGCTTGCAGCAATAATCATAAGACTCAGAAAAAACATAATCAATAATGTCACAATGCAGTGACTGCGGAGAGATTTACAATATTCATGTTTCTTGATCTGTTTCTGTCTATCTCTCTCTCTATTGGGGTCTAACTGATACATGTCAGGAACCTGTCTAACCGCTTCACCTAGGTGAGGACTTAAACAATTAAACTGTCTGACTTGCTAGACCTCAACTTCATACGAAATTCTTGAGAAGGAGTTTTCTCTACCAGGGGGAGTTTAGTATCAGTCTCTGGAAGGGGGCAGGGCTGGGAGTCAGTCTTTGGCGGCAGTCCATGGCATTTCTTGATGTGACTCGAGTGGAGCCAGCCTTTGCGGCCCTCCACTTTCACTGCTGTCCTTGTTGTTAAAAGTACAAGCTTCGGCTCCTGCCAGCGGGGCTCCAGCGGACTTCTCCTATCAAAATTCCAGACGAAGACTATGTCACCAGGGACGATCTCGTGTGGCTTCACCTCGGTGTTGTCGGGAAAGGCTGCAGCTACCTGTGAACGACATGATTGTAGTGCAGACATCAAGGAAGCAAGGTAATCTGTCAGCATATTACAGTCAACATCGGTTATTTTACGCGGCAGAGGCGTCCCCCACATATTCGGTGGCCTACCAAAGACCACCTCGTACGGGGATAGCCCTGTTCTTGAATGAGCTACCATTCTCATGTAGAAAAGTGCAACTGGTAAAGCTATAATCCAATCAACACCTTTTTCTTTACATATTTTTGCAAGACGTATTTTCAGAGTCTGATTGTGTCTCTCGACGAGGCCAGCTGCTTCGGGATGTCGGACACAATGGAACTTCCACTGATATCCTAGCAGGAGTGATACCTGCTTCATAAGCTCGGACGAGAATGGCTGACCATTATCTGAGTATACGATACGGGGCAAACCATACCTGGGGAAAAATTCACGTACCAGCTGCTTGGCAGTGGTCGGAGCAGTGTAATCTGGGACTGGATATGCTTCTGTCCAACGGGAAAGTGCACATACAACCACGAGGACATATTTGAATCCTCGACAACGTTCCATCTGGATATAATCCATCTGGAGGACTTCAAAAGGATGATCGGGAGGATGAAATCCACCTTGCTCTACGGAAATGCCTTTACCTGGGTTGAACTGACAACAAATCATGCAAGTACGCACTTTCTGTTTTGCTGCTGCTCGTAAATGTTTATTGAACCAAAGGTTTTGAATACTGTCTAACATGGCTTTTTCTCCTAAATGTGCAGGACTATGTACTGTGTTAATGATAACTTGAACCATAGAGTCGGGGAGAAACCATGTGGCTTTTCCCTTCGTCATCCATCCCTGTTCTGTTTGTATCCCTCCTAGTTCAGTCCATTTCTTGATTTCATCTGGTGTAGCATGTGTCTGTATGTCAATTACATCTAGGGCGGGATCCCTAACTGTCATGCAATGTGTCGGTGTCGGGACTACTATCTTTGTCAGGTCAGTTATATGTGTCTGAGCTGTATGCTTGGCCGTACGATCTGCCAAATCATTACCCTGGGAAACGGTATCTGTAACTTTTGTATGTGCTTTGCACTTCATGATGGCTATGGCTGTAGGCAAATGTATTGCTTCTAACAGAGCTTGAATGAGGGGACCGTGCTGGATCTTGGCTCCGTGAGAAGTTAAGAAACCTCTTTCTCGCCAGAGTACACCGAAGTCGTGTACGACTCCGAATGCATAACGGGAATCTGTGTAGATGTTAACTTTCTTATTCTTGGCTCGAATACAGGCTTGAGTCAGAGCGATGAGCTCTGCTGCTTGGGCTGACAGGGTGTCAATACGATTCGTTTCTATGACTTCAGTTTCTGTCGTGACTGCGTAGGCGGCCACTAACTCTCCTGTACTTGTTCTCATACATGAACCATCAACATAAAGTGTCAGGTCTGGATCTGGAAATGCGATATCTGTCAAGTCTTGTCTGGGTTTCGTCGTAATGGTAATGACTTCAACACAATCATGTGCCAAAGGGTCTGTCTCACTTAATGGCAAAAGTGTAGCCGGATTCAATGTATTGCAACGTCTGATTTCTATGTGTGGCTGAAACAATGTCAATTCATAACCTGTCAGTCGTGCTATAGTTAAATGCTGAGTCTGTGTCCTGTTTAAAAGAACTTCCACGGAATGTGGAACTTGTACCGTCAATTGGTGTCCTAATACTATGGAATCACTTTGTCTAATTGCTAGAGCTGTCGCTGCAACTGATTTTAAACACGCAGGCAAAGCCTGTGCTACTGGATCCAGTGTACTAGAAAAATAAGCACACGGTTTGTGTGAACCTGCTTGATCCTGGGTGAGTACTGACAATGCAGTACCTTCGCGTTCTGTGACAAAAAGTGTAAAAGGCTTGTTATAACATGGTGTCGCTAAAACTGGTGCTTGACATAAGGCTTTCTTTAATTCGCGTGCAAATTTGAAGCTTCGGCCATTTAAACAGAATCCGAAAAGGTATTGGCTTTCCGGGTCAATAGGTACACTAAAGAAGGCGTTCTTCAGATCAATTACAGTAAAGAACGTTGCCTCTGAGTCAATAGCTGTCAATAATGAAGAGATATCTGGAACCACAGGGTACTGCGGTACAATACATTTATTCAATTCTCGTAAATCGATCACTAATCGATAAACTGGGGGTGCATTTGAATCTGTACGTTTAAGAATTGGAATGATAGGGGAATTACATAAATTTGAGTCGGTTTCTACAACCACTCCTTGTGCAATGAGCTCGTCAATGATTTTCAATAAAGCCACTACAGCATCTGGTGGTAACTTGTATTGTCGGATGCGTGGTAAAACAACACCTTGTTTCAGTGTAACTCGGTATGGTGTAATGTGCATACAACCTACATCAGTGGGGCCTTGTGCCCACAAGTGTGCAGGAACATTCTGTAGTCTGGAATCAATATCTCTCAACACATAGTGACCCTTAAAGTCACGCAAAAACAATCTTACTCCTTCCGGAGAACAACAAATTACAGCTCCTAGAGCCTTCAGCGTCTTGATACCTAATACATTTTCTGGGCATGATTTCGTGAGCAATAAATCTGTAGTGCGGGACAATGGACCAACTGAAAGGGGAACTGGTTTCGATACTTCATTTACAATTGGCTTTCCTGAAAATCCAAGGGAAACATTCTGTGAGCCTGAGAGGGGTGCCCCTGGAACCTCGTCGTGACTGATTGTTGTCCTGCTTGCCCCTGTGTCAATCAAAAACTTTCTATCCTTTCCTAATACCTGACTATGTACATAAGGACCCTCTTGATCTACAGGAACCTCAATAAGAGGCAAGCCAACCTCCCTCTCTAGGCTGTTTCATGTGTATCGCTGATAATCGGGATAATCTGTTTGAGCATATTGGAACATCTGCTGTGTTGTATGTTGTGTTGCGGCAATCGGTTGTGGCTGTGGTACCGCTACGGTCTGTACTGTCTATTGTGGAGCATGCATAGGCTGTACATTCTGTGTAATGTGTTGTTGAGCCTGGTCCTGTCTAGGAGGACGCGGTCTCTCTTTAGTTTTACCTGTAGATATATTGTGTTTCAAAACTGCACAATCGTTTACATAGTGACCTGGCTGTTTACAATAGTTGCATGTCCCTTTAACAGGAGCTGCCGAATTATTCGACTGTGTCATGCCCTTTTTCTGACCGTCAGCTGAAACTGACTGAGCAACGAGCATTTTCATTTTCGTGTCTTTCATACGTCTTTGTTCGTGATCATGTTCTTCCCTTATTCTGTTCTGGTGGTACTGTAACATCTGTAACATTTGGGAAGGCGTGTTTGCTTGCCATGTGCTTTCAACTTTCAGTACTCTGTTCTTAACCTGGGGCAGAGAATTCTCGACTAATTTGGATACAAAAAGGTGTGGATATGACTCACTACTTGTTTTCAAGCCACTATTAATAATGAAACATTTCTCAAATCGGGAATAAAAATCACTAGTGTCTTCATCGGATTTCTGTTTGCAGGCTGAGATTGCATCCCAGTCCTCCTTTTTAGTTGCTAACAATCATGGCAAGACCTGTACTAACAATCCTGGTAATGCTTTAGTTTGGTCCCCAAGACCTAAACCTGGGGTTCGGCCATTTTCTTCTGTTTCTAGTAAAGCCCAATTAATCTTTTTGTCTCCCACCTCCCATTCTTTTTCCTTGAGTTTCTCGTAAATACCAGCAGGCAATAGTACTTTCAATATTTTCATAATGTCGGGATAGGTATAATCTCCCATGAGTAACATGTCTTTTAGTTCACGGTGAAAACCTGCAGGGTCTTTATCATGACTGGGAACTATTTTCTTCATTTCTAACAATTCCATTTTGGTTAAGGGTGTGTATACAAATACACGTTCTAGTGAATTATCTGGCTTCCTGATCGGGTGTACTTCTCGCAAGGGATTCTGTCTGTCTATGTAGAACATTTTTATTTCTGGGGGTGGAACTGAAACAAACTGTGGATTCAGGAAGGCACTATATCTGTGTCGATGTTCTAAAATTACTTTAATTAAATCGGTACCCAGGCCTCTCCATTTATTCATGAGTAACTCTACTAGTACATCTGGTAGGGGACCTGGATCAGAATGTTGGTTCTTATACAACGTAAGGAGGTGTTGTATCATGTACATACCAGCTAGTCGCTGTTCGTCTGGGGAAAGATTCAAAAATGTTTGTGCTAATGCGTCATCATTATATCTATCGGAATTGTCAGCCCATTGTACTGCTGACCTGGCTAAATCTTGTTCATCCATGGAATTGAGTACATGGTACCCCATTCGTTTTTGAAGTACTTTATCGGTAGCCTGAAATAGATGTTCAGGAGTCTTCGGATTTGACATAGCAGAGTGAAAAAGTCTCTTGCTTTCTGGACGTATCGTTTTATTAAAAGGTTTACCCTTTCCTACGTAGGCCACCATACCTGTATCTTCTGGCTCATCCTCCTCTGAGGATTTATTCACGTCTGCTTCTGCTTCCCTTTCAGCTCTCTCTCTTTCATGAAATACTGTTATTTCTTTACGGATTTTTCTGTACATGGCCTCTATACATTTCTGTTTATCATGTTTTCCGTCTGCAATATTCTGACCCCATGTAGTTAGTACCTCCATCTCTTCTTTATTTACACCAGGCTGGTCTCGTTCTCTTATGAAACAGTTTATGAGGAATCTCAATATTAAACCTTGAGTGTCTACTTTCTGATGAGCCATGGCCTCGTGAACACATTCCTGACCCTCCCCAGTCTGAACAAAACGATATATCCTGTCTAGATAATCTGTCATTCCTGGAAATAGAACTAAAAAGTTTGCAGCACGTCTTATACGTATTGAGGCTAATATCATGCAACCGTCCCTGCCTGGTACTGGATCATATCTACAGTCTGTAAGATACTCTTTGAGCTTTTCAATAGTGACTGGTTTCGGAGTACGTTGCATTGCTAGTTCTCTAATAGTTAGTCGCTGTACTGGTGGCGGGGTATGGTAACCTCCTGATGCACCTCCTGAGGCAGAGGCTTGAGCATCACCTGTCTGTAGGGTCAGTGCTTGCTGTAACTGGGTTGGAACCTGGATCGTGTCAGGCCCAAAAGGATTAGGCGGATTTATAGGGGGTACAGGAAGTGGCGGAGGGGGGGTTTGCGCTTGCGGACCTGGGGTCAGACGATCGGCGGGTGGTACAGATGCAGGTGGGACATTGGTATATTCGGGAGCTACGTCGTCTAAATAGGAAGAAAGGAAAATATCTGCTGCGGTCTTGTGACGTAATTTAGTCGGAACCAATGGAGGGGGCAGATCTTTCGGTATTTCCGGGGTCGCCTTGGGCAGGCCCTCGGCCAGGACTGGATACAATCCTGTCATAATGGCATTACTCCGTCTATCGTGTTGTTCCATTCTAACACGTTCTCCTTCTTCTAGTAGTTCTTTTTCTTTGGCTTTTTCAGAATCCTCTCTACTTTTCTCTGCTTTTCTGAGTGCTTTCTCTGTCCGTCTGTGTGATTCTTTACGCCATAGTTCAATGGCATCTTTCTGTGACTGTCTGGCTTTCTTTTTTCACAACGCTTCTTCTACTCTCATGATGCATTCGGCATCCCATGTCCCTGTAGCGGGCCATTTCTGATTCTCTGCTAAGTCTTTAGTGTAATCCACCCACAAGTCGAGATATATCACGGCCTCTAAGCCATGCTTGTGGTACATAAAATAACCGGGAGTGTCCCTGGGTGGGATGGGAACAGCTTCCTCGAGTATCCCTTTTCTAGTTCCTATCTGTCTTAGTTTAGAGAATAGAGGCATCTTGTAACTCGGTACTCGATACTCAATACTTGCTTGAAACCTGATACTTACTTGGACTTGAACACAACTAATACAATAAACACAGTAATGGAGATCAAACAATCACTCATACCACGACATTTAAAACACATTAAAACATTTCAGAACGGACAATAACTTGATAGCTGGATACTTGATATACTGCTAAACAGTACAGATACACTGCTAAAACAGTGCAGACCGGGTCTGTGTACCCAAACCCGTCTTGACCGGACACAAATTAATGCACCCGTCTAGATGCGTCCCCAGCAACGGTACTCACCGGGAAGCACGGAACAGAAGGCCTCGGAAACTCGACACTGGACTGGACCGAACTGGACTCGACTCGACTCGTAACGTAGGTACTTCGGAACTGGTGGGCCTCTGAACACCTCGGACCTTGCTCTCTCGGCTGGGCTCTGGTCGGGATCCTCCGCACTCCTCACCGCCTCGTCTGGGTGTCGATCGCAGTCTCAGTCACCTCCGTTGGCCTGAGGGAGATACAGGAAATCCTGCGGGTACGCGTAGTTGTCCGTCACGGCTGTGGCAGGGGGCTAGGCCTGCAACGCACCGCGGGCGCGTAAGGTGGGGGAGGGGTCCCTATTCGGGCGCCAATTCTGTGGTAAAATAAATATTACCTATGCGGAATTTCTATGCGGTAAAGTTCAATAAAATAGCTCAATCAAATGAGAGGCAGAGTCCGTGGCATCTGAGTTTATAAGGGTTTTATTCCATAAAATGGAATTGGTTCGAACCAGGTATCATGTTCCATCACCACGAAGGTTTAGGAAGGGATAGACAATGCTTTATTAACAGAGTACAATATATATAGTAAATGCATACAATGGTGATGGATACAGAAGGCGTAACAGCTGGAAGAAACGAGATAAGAACACATGTGCGTAATCAGAAGGCGTGCACGAGGGCGTACACGGAGGTGTGTGCTAGAAACGTCACATGAAAGTGTCATAGGTGGGTGGATTCATAGAGGAATCCAGCAGTGTCAGCAGAAATATATGGCAGAGATGCGCGCGCAGGCATCATGACGTGTGATTGACGTGGAACTGGAGGGTGAAGGGGACTTGACATTTAGCACTATATGGGGAGACAGAAGTCTGGCGTGTCAGAACAACCTAAACCCAATCATATCTGATATCTTGTGTTTAAGGAACTGTATTATCTAGAAGGAAAGGTCTCTCGGGCAGAGGCTATTCTATACTGACTGCTAGTGCGTGCATATGTGTCTACGTGTCTACGTGTCTACGTGTAATGCGAGGGGCCATGGGCCTACCATGGTAACAGGAGCAATGAATTACTTGCATGGAGACAGAAAAGGCCGGGCCCTTTGCTCTGCAGCTGGGGAGATGTTTACCTAAATCACTAGACAGGAATGTATTTTTGAGGAGAGGAACAGATAACTTGAAGGCTGGATTGTTTTTGGCAGGCAAGCAGGCCGAGCCGGGCACCGTTCGCCGCGCAGGGAGTAAGGCAAGGGTCACGGATACAGATCCAGGCTGTAGCTGTCTGAGGCAGAAGGCAGAAAGGGCTCGATGGCAGAAATCAGGGCCTAACTTAACAGAGCCAGGAAAAAACGTGAAAGCGCACCATGTAAAGACGGTGGCAAGGCATACTTAGGAACAGAATTATCAACCCATTCATGGTGGATCTGAAAGAAGACATGTTAACGTTGAACGCAAATGTATTTGCGTTTCCATATCTGGTCATGGAGGGAAGTTACATGTACTTGAAGCACGTACATGGAGCCGTTGGGGTCTACGTTAGGGGACACAATTGACCATAAAAATTCATATTACCTCACTATGGTACCCCCTTGCATTTGCATGCACGAAGCAGCAAGCACCGTGCAGTGCCTGACGCTTTGTGCATGCAAATGCACTGCTTGCAGTTTTAACATTGCGGCGGGTGCTGCTTCAAGTAGCACCCGCCGCAATGTTAAAAATACAGGATGCAGTATCAGTATTCGCACAGAAGTATGGAAGCATAGATCAAAGAAGGTAAAAGAACAAGCAAACAAGGAATCATGGAACAGTGGAGTGTCTTGGCAGAGCCCGCCCAGGCGCCCGAGGCGGCATAGCTTCAGGTGCGGCCAGCGTAGAGAACAATCAGTAATTGTCAGTTAACTGAGCCCCTGCAGAGGAGTGAGGCAGAGTCACCTGGGACCGTCACGACTTGCTGATGTGTTTGGCGAACTTTAAAGCAGATTTGGCATCCGTGAAAAAGTGCATTTTTTCTTCCAAGGAGACCTGCAGTTTGGTTGGATATAGTAGATTTATGATATATCAGCTTGTTGGAGAGCATTCTAAAAGAGCGGCCATCTTGCTGCTCAGTAAGACCAAACTCCTTTTACCACTTTAATAGAGTGATGTAGGGTAAGGAAAAAATATCAAACCCAATACTTATCTACATCTTTGGCCGAAACACAGAACACAGGCAAAGTGTAGGAAAAAACAACATGGCTACCTTTATATTTGTAAAGGCAGTCATTAGTCAATAATGACTTGTCATTGCTATGTACTGCGGTACTTCAGTGGTACTTCCGCGATATACTGCAACATTTTGTGAAAATGCTGCAGCCCTAGGTAATACTATGTTAAAATGCCTTATACCTTAAAAAGAAACTTCCCCTGCTTACCTGTAGTACCCAAAAGGATTATATGCGCACCATAATGTCTAATTCTGCCAAACTTCACGTACATTTGTTCAGCCGCTTTCACGTTATGCAAGATACAAAATTCTATGCAAAAAGCATTGGTGAGAAAACACATTTTGGGATATACCCCAGGCCCATAGCATTTATATATGCTAATGGCCCAGTCTCTTTCAGGTTCCAGGGAGTATACGTGCATGTGTGCAGGCACTCACACATACAGACACAATCACATACACACACCATCTTTCTCTCTCCCTCGCACTCTCTCTCACTTGTAGTCCAGGCCCATAGCAATGGACAGGTCTATTGCCTCTAATTCTTCATCGACTCAAGTCATGTTAGACTTTTCCCCAAAGAGCAATCAGAACTTCTCAACAGCCTATGATATGAGAGTGACATCTCCAGCTAGACCCTTTACATAAACTAGAACAACATCCGTATGCAAATATATTAGGAGCTGTTCCCCTTCCCTGGTCAGCCATCTCCCCATTGTGCTAAAAATTACAGCCCACGGCTCCATTGTGACCGAAAAGAATACAGGAGTTAAGAGGCAACATTTCCTGATCTGTCTTTCTATCCACTACCGATCTGAAAACACCCTCCCTTTGTGTACTCAAACCTAAAGTTCTGTTTTTAGATTTCAGGTGCGAAGTTAATCTTCCTGAGAACCACTTATAAATATTCCCACCCAGTGTAAACAAATTAAGACTTCATGGCAGCACAACAGCAAAAGAAAGTGACAACACTGCAAGACTGTGTGACCTGAATTAAGGAGGTACTATTTAAGTGTCTGAATGTTAAATACTACAATGAAAGAAAGTTATTATCTAGGGACGATTACTATGTTAAAAAAATGTAAGTGACCACATCAATGATATTCCTTTTAAGTGTTTTGGGAGGCTGGGACTGTTTATATTAGTGAAAGAAACACAAAGGAAAATTAATTACCAGTTGTATTGATTTTATTTTTAACAACGTATGCATCTTAAATGCTTTTGGCCTGAAAATACGATTTTAATAATTTAAAAATAACTTTGATTCCTAATTCTTGCTTTTTCTCTCCCTCCTTTCTTTTTCACTTCTCTCTTTTCAATTCTCTCTCTATCTCTCTTTTCATTTTCATTTTCATTTTTTTTACTTTCTTTATTCACCTCATTATCATGTTTTTCCGCATCCCTTCTTGCTTTCCTGCCTTTTCTTATTTTTCAATTAAGTCTGGTAGAGGATACACCATCCATATATAGAGATTGGGAGAAGGGGTCAGTCTACCTCAGTTACTGGCTTTTTAAGTGCCATATTCATCAGTCAACAATCATCAACCACTGCTGACTGTAGCTGCACATTGGGTTACAGAGCGTTCACTAGTACGAGGTATATGGGTTTATTTTCATTGTTCTGTGCAGCTGGCGTGATCACCTGTCCAGCATTTCCCTAGAAGTTCTGCAATTTCAGAGAGAAAAACAATTATATTTTTACTTAATAAATACATTTGTCCAAAAATGACTGTGAGTGGTTGGTCTCAGACGACTTTACTCAGCCCTACAGAAGAATGAAGATGCAATTGCATCCCCCATCACTGTGTTCCACTCAATGTGTATTGTGTTATGAGTCCATGCCACTCCACTGTCACAATCTGTTCTTCTGTCACAAGCATGTCACCAGGATGTCTTGTCTCTCTGGAAATGACTGCAAGTTTCGCGGTTGCTAGTGGCCAGTGACGAACAGCTGATGGAACAGCACAGGGGCATCTCCATACAGGATCATTTTGGACTATAGGAAATATGCCTTTTCTACATGGTCATTAAGGATTTTTTCGCCTTTTTCAGGACCCTATATTTGCTGGTATTAGTGCTGTAATATTTCCAGGCAGTGCCACAGTGTGCTCTTCCCCTAAAAAAGGTACTGTAAAATTGGTTTTCCCCAATCAGTGTATTTACCTTTCTAATAAAGCCATTGTAAGTTGGTTCAGAAATTGCATCAGGGGTGTGGAAGTTAAATGGCATATGTGGCTTGCAGTGCATATTTATACCATTCACTTATATGCCAATATATGACTGCCATAGGCACCATTGTTTTCTGGCAAGATTGGAGTTTAAAAGCACTGCAATGACACATTGATGTAATAAGTACCGTTGCTATGTAGGAAAACCTTTTTTATCTTAATAAGGTACCCCCTGCAGTGTGCCTTGTAAGCCCACAGCGCAGGGTGCTTGATATCTAAAAAACCTGGCACACTATATGTGTTTAGCCTCCAACACCAAAAGTGTTTTCCCTCTTAAGGTAATGCTAGCTATTCCATGACCAGGCCTAGGAGTCACTCAAATATTTATTTCACTTTTCTGCCAGGGAAGATGATAGCCAACTGCCAGAAATTGTATTTTCCACTTAAAAAAATCGACATAGATAAAATTCGATTTTTTGATATCTTTAGTGGACAAATAACTTTATACAAGTGTACTTTGTACTGCCTGAGCCAAGACTGTTTATAACCAGTTTGTCAATGAACACCACCTTGAGATGTTCAATATACTTGATGACTGAGAGTGAACAACCCTGCTCACAATGGCTTGGCCTCTATGCCCAGGTAGGCAGATGTGTTGCAACCTCTGGCTTCTTAACAGAGATTTAGCCAACTGAAAAGGGAACCGTTGTCAGATCACAGGGCAGCTTTAACACCTCATCTTTTGACTTGGACATGCGAAAAGGTGTAGGCTGTATCTGACCCATTAATTTGCCAGAGCCCTCAAAGACAATTTGGCTTTAATCAAGCAAGAGAGAGAGAGAGACAAGTTTTGACCAGAGGTCTTCCAGATGAAAGAAGGGTTAGATACTTTCAATATAGGGCTTCTGGGAGCTTTTACAGTAAAGCAAAGAGGAAGTGCTGCAAAAGGAGGTGGGCATAGGTGATACAGTAAACAGGGTTTGGGTGTAAGAAACTCTTCAATCACTCAATCAATCAATCAATCAATCATTCAGGGAATTGTAAGCGTACTACTCACCCGTGATGGTCTCAAGGCGTTGGGGGGATGGGGGGGGGCGGTTGTCCGCAGATCTGTTTAGCCGAAGAGCCAGGTCTTGAGGGTCATCCTGAAGGTGTTCAGGGAGGGGGCGCATCTGATGTCTGCCGGTAGCTCGCTCCAGTTCTTGGCTGCAATGTGAGAGAAGGATCTTCCGCCTGCTCTGGGTCTGTGGATGCGCAGGGTTTCGGTCAGTGCAAGTTTTATTTTGGGTACGTGGAAGTTGATGTATATGGGTCCCTTGTGTAGGCATTTGTAGGTGTGAGTGAGGATTTTGAAAGTGACTCTTCTCTTGACTGATGTGTTTGTGTCGGGGGATGCCAAATCACTGGTGCACAGGATAACAGTGGTGCCGCACATCACCTCCTCAGAACATTCCTGGACCTGGGAAGAAAAGAACTAAAGCAAGAAAAGAAGGCCTTGCTGTAAGAAAATGACTCAAAGGCTTCATAATCCTGCTTGCACCAAGGGCTTGGAACTGCTCTCAAAAGATCACATGATCAACCTCCAACTTGCTTGCTCCAGAAGCACGAAAAGCAAAAGATATTCTGAATCCAAAAGATCCCAGCTCATCTCAGAAGACTAGATCCTGCAAGAACCTTGGCTGGAGAGAGACCTGGGGCCTAGACATCTGCCTTTAGGATTCCTGGGCTTCAGGTTTGGCCAGAAGGAACGTTCATAGTTATTAGAGAAAAGTGGGACTTAATCATTTTCCACCTCCAGAGGACCAGGACAATGGGCTAAGTCTAAGACACAGAGGTCATACCATAGAAAAGTTAGAAAACCAAGTGTCCCACTTGAAGCTTTTTAATGTGCAAAAAAAAACAAGTTGAGAGGGACAAAAATCCCATTAGTCCAAAGATAAACCCTTACACTGGGGCGAGGTTGCAAATCTGCCTCAGGAATGCATCAACCCTAAGGGCTCTGAAATCCAGCTTTGTGCCACTCTGAGCATTTCGCGCCAAAACCAAGGGATTCAGATGGAATTTGCCTATGATGTAACTGAATTCGAGGAACAGTTCTCAGTGTCAGCCTAAAACCTTGGTTCACTGATATACATTGAGTTCTAGAAAGTTACTAAATCCCAAGCTAAATAATTTTAACAGAGTGACCTGCTTGGTGTATCCGATCTCTGCTCCATCACTGTTGTAAATTATACCTATGATCCGGTCAACCGCGAACTGATATTTTTCAGTGGTGCTTTACTTGCCCTAAAAATCAGCCTCTCTTTTACAAACCTATCACTCATCTCCTGTTATCCAGAGCAATAATGGTAGGAAACTGAATTATTCTAGTACCCGCACATTATATGTGGAAAAAAACACAGTTATGAGTCTGGCTCACATGCCACTAAAATTCATCTGTTATGGATTGATATTTGCTTGTGGACAGTTATTTGATCAAATGTTCGGCTCTGCTCTTTTTTTTATGAGAATGAACTCTTTGACTTAGAAGCGATTCTACAGTCATGAAACTCTTGAGTCTGGTGATTTGATAGTCAACCTCCACTTCAGTGCGCTTGGCCTGAAATCATGCCTCAGTCCCGATCAACCACTAACTGATATTGTTCAATGCCAATGTACTTTTTCTAGGGGCCTTTTGCCTTAAAAATTCAACCTATCTCTTTCAGAAGTCGAGTGTTCATCTGCTTTGACCAAACATGGCACTAAAGATAACAATCGGTCTTATTCCAGTACATGCCAAATCAGTGAAAATATATATACTGTGTAGTTAGAGTTAGGTCAAGCTTTGTATAGGAAGAGCGTTTATTGTTTCACTGATAACTGTGAAGCTATTTGACAAATCTACTCAAAATTTTCCCCACAAAAATGTAGCCACCTCAGCTCATTTCTGGAAAGTTTCAGGGTCACCTGTTAAGTGGAGGAGAAGCAAAAAGGGGATGCAAAAATGTGTTTACCCATGCAATTTGGCTGAGGGATTTTAGATTGCACTACAGCCAAATTGAATTTATAGATGTACACCAACAGAGGGCTAGAACCTTTACCCAGAAAGCATGCTTTTTTGTGATTTGGTGGAAATATGGTGAGCAGTTTTGGAGAGATGTTTCAAATCTATAGATATCTAGTGCTGCAGAACTCACAAGGGACCGGCAGATCTAAATATATGATCTGATTGGCTGCCGTCAACACCAAAAGAGATGTTGGGCAGCCATTGTATAACTCTGGGACTTTGTCCCCTTGCCCTGCAAAGAAAGAGAAAATGATATAAAGGGGCCGGGTAGGGATATTTAATTCCCCTAGGTTGACCAGGATCTGGGGTTGGCGCATGTTTATTTCTTAAATTATTCTGAGGGGTAGACGTGTGTTGGCCCCCCTCCATGCGCCAGACTTCAGCAGCAGGGATCCCATCCCAAGGGGCCCAATGCTAGGATGTCACAGGGATCTCATCCAACAAGACAACGAGGCAGAGGTGGAAGCCCAGAGCAGAAGAATTACTTGCTCCCACCTTGCGGAGAAAATGCCAGCTCCTGCATGCAGCCCAAGATGGCTGCACATGCGCAGTGAGCTGTCTAAGGCTGTTGAGACCTGGGGGCTCCTCCCCCGTCAGCCTCCAACTAACCATTAAAGGCTACTGTGTATGCCCCTGGTGGGGCTGGGATTCCCAAAAGAGATTTTTTTTAAAAAGAGGAAATGCATGCACTAGTTTGCAGAGAGGGAACAGAGCAGGGTAATATATTCACTTCTTTGGGCCTGGCACACCCCATAATACTCTGTGAGGGCTGCATTTCCTAAGTGCCTTTCGTCTGATGCCCCAAGAGCGAGCAAGGACACCACCAATGTACAATAATGAAAATGTGGGGGCTACAAGGAATGCACCAGCCCCCAGGAATGTTTGCTTTAAAAATCAACCCTGAGTCTCCCGGTTTGTTATGCCAATGACCTCAGGATATGTTTTCCTTTTAGTTCAAGCAGCTTTAGGCTCCTTGCCTCTTGAGTGCTGAGACCCCTAGTGGTTGGTCCGATGGTTGTATAATGTGGCCTGAAAAGGTTAATGAAATACTATAACACATGTGATTTGAAATTGCAAATGCTTTATTGATAATGTTTGTGTTAAAAGTGAATGCACTTAACAATCACTAAAAAACAAAGGTTAAAGGGATGTTATAGTAGGATGGCAATGTCAGTGACAGTGCAACGTTTGAAACCCAAAAAAACACTAAAAGTTTCCACTGCTATGCACTGTTTATGACCTCACATATTACATCACTCATGACGCGTTCAATGACATCGTTGATGACATCATTCCTGACATCTCGAATTACATCATTTCTACATATACACTGTCAAGGATGTGAAAATCTATCTTGTTTTCTGCTTGATTTTTCAAGCAAAAACAGACTCCTACCAGGAGCCACTGAGCCACCTTACACTTAATATACACATCAAATGTGTGAAGTGTCTCTTCAAAGAGGGTTCCAGATAGGAGGAAAGAACCCACAAGAGAAAGAAAAAATCTCCTTGGCAATATTGGTATTTCTTCACTGAACGTAAAAGATACTTCAAGAGTTGCTAAGGGAGGTGCCTAAACCTCCCTGAATTCAGGGCAGAAAAAAGCCCAGCATACAATCTTCCAGAACAAAGACTAAGAATAATCCTTATTCTAAAAATAGATGGCACAATCAGGGATGAAAATGGCATAAAAAGGGAAATGAACATGATGAAAAATAGTGGAACAAAAGCATTACAACATATTCTTTACAGGCCAAAGCCGCCTTATTTATGAACTAAGAATGAAATTACATCACGGACAATTGAACAAACACCATCTTGGTTTGGGAACTTTGGACATAAAATCACTGGGAAGACAATCCTCTTGGATAGGAGTAGATTTGAGGTTAGTCACGCTCACTGTTTCTGGAAAATGGAGGTCTCCATAATTGCATTCAAGAACCCTGTGATGGACATCATTTAGCTCTTTTATGCTTCTACACTTCACAAGCTGTTTTCTGAGGCCAGCATGTCACACAACACACAAAACCACCCTCTGGCCGATTCAGCCATGCGAATGCCAATACTGAATAGGTGGGGTGAAAGAAGACTTTTCATCAAGGGTGAGAGGTGACAACCCAAAATGTAATGTCTTCTTTCTGCTGAAAGCAAGGCTTAAAGGGATATGGGGCTTCACAACGCGTGGTGTTACCATGCGATAGGTAACAACGCAGTTGTTACATCTTCCACGTTGTTACCATGAATGGCATTACATCGCAAGATGTTTCAACGACTTGCACTAGATGGTGCGCTGGATTTAGGAATAGTATAAATTACTATTCCTACTTCAGTTAGCGCAACAGCAGGGAAGGTGTTGGATTTAAATTCAAACACATTCCCTGGTGTTGCATGCCACCTAGCGCAAGTCATTGAAACGACTTGCGATGTAATATCATGCGTGGTAACAACGCGGACGATGTAACGTCCGCGTTATCTACCCGCGTGTTATTACCAGTGTTGTAAAAGCTGTCTCACGGCTAAGTGAGCCCACCATTGTTTCTGGTGATTCTGGTGTTGGAGCTTGAGCCCAGTCAAACATTTATCTCCTGAAGGGCGACCTTTTTAGCAGGACGGGAGGTAAAAGGAGAAAACTATCACTTGTTAACATCTCATTTTAGTGCAACACATGTGCCCACACAATAATCCACTCAACAACCTAATCTGAGTTTAGTAGGGCTTAATTATAAATTTAGAAACAAATCAATGTAGACCAGTCTCAACAAAATCATATAAAAGTACAGAAAGACCAAGATAAGACCAAATCTCCTGAAGAGATTGACCCTATATAATACAAGGTAGACAACTAGCTCTATGACGATGATGCAAACTATCAATAAAAATATTTGGGTATTAAATTTCATTTTATGAGTTAGCTATCTCTCCCTACACTACCTTAAAAGGGGCAATCCTAAGCTAATAAGCATTAGATGAGGGTAAAATCAGAAAAGTGTCGGCTGGCAGTCTTCAATAGAAGGCACTCCAACCATGGGCCAAGTACCATAAAGCCACACAAGCAGAAGTATAGGTCTGATTCCTGAGAAAACCTTAGATGACTCTCCTGTACCTCACTTCTTTCAGAATAAAATATCAATTGCAGTCAGAACAGACAATCCCATGTGATCTTTGTCAGTAAATTTCAATAGCTGGAGTACAATTGGATACTTTCATCACATTTACCACATCGATGCGTTGAAACTTCGCTTGTCCTCGTGAGCATGGACTAAACTATTTCTCGAGGCCCACCCTAGATAACTTTAGCAGTGCACAGGGTTACAGAATATGTGCACATTTCTACACACACAATAAATGCAGCTCCTTAATACATGAACAAATTGCAAAGAGCTACAAGGACGTCATTCTAAATGCACCTGCATGAAATAAATTCTTGTTACACTATATATGTTTAAACATTCGTTTTTACATATTTCATTTTAATAACCCCATAACAATAATCCTGTGACAGGATATGTTAACATATCCTGTCACATTAAAATATAAGTATCACATAAACCTTTATTAATCACATTCTATACACATATATGTCAAGTGGAATACTTCAAATATACAGTACTACACTCCTTTTAGTAACGTTAATTACACAGAATATATATGAGTGATGACACTGCATGAATAAGGCACACACCTATAATATCTCAGATGGGATCAACATTACACTTCTCCACCGGTAACACACACACACACAGAAAGCTGGCATGCTAAAGCCCATGCCTTATTGGGTTATGAACAGATATGACAGGGTAGAATATATGCAATTTGTAGTTCCAAAAACCGACACACTCTACCAATACAAATACTCTCATTCACACACAACATACTATCTTTTTACATGGTGGTCAACATCAGAGTAACAATAAACCCAATAGACACATAATAAACACTTAAGGCTGAGGAAAAGCTATTCTGAAAAGAGAGGTTTGGGAAATGCCTCCTTCAATCACTGTCAGTACATAAGAATATGATGGTTGAAGATAATATACTTCCACTTGTCATCATCTTTAGCATCTAAGCAGTTTGTATTTTGACAGATCATGCCAACCACAGCTGTTGTTGGGCACAGAAGCCTCTCCACCCAGGTCCTCCATCTATTCAGTTGTACTCGGGAGCTGCAACAGAATTCTAGCTCCATCCTCTTCCTCCACAGTATTGTTCAGGTGATGGAAACCGACCTCACCGCCTATATAAAAATAAGTATGTACATTTCGGACACATGTGCAAACACTGAATATGCAAAATGTATGAAATGCACTCTCAAAACTATAATTCCATGTGTCACAACATATTAGCTGTGCCTAAATGGTGTTTATACACATTACTATGCTTTAACACATGATCACATGTATTCCAAGAAACGTATTCTACCTGTCGACATTCAGCATTAGTGCATGGCAAGAAAATCAACCATATCTGGCAGTTTTGGGGTCCTCTTCCTCCTAAAGGGATGCAAAACCTGAAGCCCTCCATTCAACCAGTGGAGCATTGGGTCCATCTACGTCCCCACTCCCAGCAGCAATTTGTCCTGGGGGCTCCATCAGAGCGCAAGGCAGACAAAAACCAACACTCAGCCTCCACTATGCACTCGTTCCTGCTCAATGCTTTGACAAGCCAAAAAATATGCCTACAAGGAATATTCAGGTTTTTTATTACTCTATTGGCTAATGTTGCTGTCAGAACCCCTTCCAGAGCGCCACTGGGGCTACTGGGCCCAACTGTCTTGGTTGAGGCCTTTAACTCCTGATGTCTCAGGGTTTGAGTGACTATATGGATCCTAGCAACTGAGCCAAGTACCCCTTCTGCACTTGACTCTCAATGGTAGCTGTCGTCTTGCAGTCAAAGCTCTCTTTGGGGGAGAAGTAGATACAGTTTAGTGAACACGACTCATAACTCAAAGTGCAGACAATACGAAAAATAAATCAATGTCCAGTCAAATACTTGCTTTTATAAGAAATGTTGTACTTTATTGTATTTTATTTCTAAATCTACACATGCAAAGAAATATGACATTTAGAAGCAACAACACAATACTCTTGAGGCCGGAGCTCTAGTAATTGTCAGGCAAATCCCTGTCCCACCCTCCTTCGTGTAACATGTTTGGGATTATTCCCCATTCTATAATAGTTGCATCCAGGGAATGCTCACTATTAGGCTGTACTCAAGAGTTCCCGTTTGACTCTGCAAGATTTAGTCAAGAGGGCAGCAATGTCCACCTCTATAGGTCCAGGGGGATCGCCGTCAAAAAAGGCCCGTAGTCCCTTTTTTACTTTTACACCATAGGAGTGCCGCGGCTGCTCTACTTAAGCTGCTTGCCCAGTTCCACTAAGGTTCCAGCTATTATGCCACAAGATCCGATGCCTTGAGACTCTTTCCGAGGTAAGCCCACCTTGATGAACCTGTTCACCTACCGTAAGCATTTTCTGAATTCCCGGCACCCTATTCTAACACCCATTTCCCGCTCCCGCAGCTCCCCGGAATCAACAGCCAATGCAGCTGACCCCTCGCCCAGCTACCCATTACAACAATGTGCCCGGCTGTTTAAACAGAACGTGGACTTGACAGGAGCCTCTACCTAAGTTAAGCACTCACCAGTGACCCCGATTGCCGGCATTATCGAGCCCCACACAAAATACCGCCATTATAATTAAAACACCCCTCCCTGTTTCAGCAGCTCCTGTGAATCACTGCCATTTTTGCTGTCTATTCGCTGAAGCATCGTCCTTACTACGTGCCCGGCTGGGCACCTAGTACCATATTGTGGAATTCAAGACCTTGACTGACCTAACGAACCCTCAGGTAACCTGGCCCACTCCCGGTAGTAATACTTGCTTCACTCGCAGTTCAGTACTCCTCCCGGTCATCACCCCCTGATATCCCCCCTGTTTCCCCAGGTGCTTTGAAAACTAATCACGTTTGAGACATCCAAGACAGGACTACAACCGGAGCCCTCTCCACAAGGTTGGCCCCCTCCTCTTTTAATTAAATGCGCCGATAACACACCCACTGCGCCGACCATCACCTTGTTGTTAGTTATGCCGCCCTTCTTAAAGTGGCCTATCACGTTCCGGCTATAAGTACGTCGCATTTTATGCACTGTCGCTTGCTCCGCTGATACACCGAGAGCAAGTAGCCACGTTTTTAAATTACCACGGACAACCTGCATAGTCATGAGTCACGGCTGAATATGAACTTCTCACCTATTGTTCACCAATTGTACCATGCACACATTACGAGTTAGCAGTAGTTCTGAATACTCTCACGAGCGGTCTTTTCACCTTCACTTCGCAGCTATCCATATGAACCTTATATTTAGCGTCAACTTAGTTCTTGTAAGCTGGTCACTTCACATGGTTTTAGACCTGTTTCTTATTCACTGGACACGAGTCCCTTTTCGTCAATTTCAATTATAGTCACAGATCGTGCACTTTAATCCTTCCGAAATGAAACTGATATGCCAACTTGAAACCAGAATGGGTTATCTTATTGTGTTTATTTCTTTTCCCTGCTTTATTTCCACAGGCTTCTTAAATCAATATCAGGCAAATTGAATTTTTAGTCCTGAAGATGATCCCATTGTATTAGGAGCTAGGGATCGAAACGTCGACTTTTTAAACAGTACTGCAATTTATCCAGTTTGTTGTGGTTACTGCTGGCTAGAGCTTATTTAATCCTTTAATGTATGATAAGCCTCCATTAGCTCCATTGTTTTTGCCTGTTACTTTTCTTTTCTTTCAATCCTTTTTCTCTTCACGCCCGGTACAGGATTGTGCCCATGCTTCATCCTTCTGTGTTTCTTATGGTTATTTATTTTCCCTTGATTGTCAAAATAAATGTTCCTCTGTCCGGCTGGGCATTGGAAGACTACCCATAGTTCTTATTCTAAGTCTATGTTGGAATACTTTTATTATCTAATGTTATGCTAAGGACCTTTGTTCTTTAAAATAAGTAATTACTCGAGGTCCAAAGCTACCTATTCGGGTCCCCTTGTTAAACTTTACTGTGACATTTAAAGGAGAGAGCACAAGCACTTTAGCACTGGTTAACAGTGGTAAAGTGCACAGAGTCCTAAAGCCAGTAAAAACGAAGTCAGCAAAACAGGAGAGTTGAAGGCACAATGTTAAGGAAGAACCACGCCAAGGATGTCGGGCCTTACATATAACATTTAGTACATATGCTAATGTTTACTATGGGAGGGCCACTACAAAAGATGACCTTGTTAATAATGTATGAGAATGCAACCATCCCCCAAATGTTACAGAAATAAAATTAAGGCATGTACTGCAAGATTTTTAAACAGCAAGCACTAGTTCCCAAGAACCCACAACTAAAATAATAAAAGATGTACCTTCACAAGTTCCCAACCACATCAGACACCAGCTACCACCTATACCCACGTTAAGCACTTAGTAGCAAGAACTAAAAAAGTCGCCAGTAATACTCCTCCTGCCCCTAAAACCCCTAATAGATATCCAAATTCCTGAACACTTGACTATTACAGTATGGGCCACATGTATGAAAGTCTTTTGTATTTGGAAACGGTGTGATTTGGTAAAATCAGCCTTTTGAGAATGCAAAATAGCCGTTCATGGCGGATGAAAGGCTTTATAGTTGCAATTTTAGGCAATCGCAAACAAATCAATTACCTAAAATTGCGTCTACAAATAGGTAATCACAAATTGCGTTTCCCTTTGCACACGTGTGAAGCATTTTCCAAATGCAAACTGTGCATTTAGGAACATGCAATTACCATCGACTTCAAGTGGATGCTAACCATGTGCAAACTTGTACCACGTAGCCACACATGCCCCTAGGGCATGTGTGCACTTTACATATGTACGTTTATTTTAGGGGGGTACTTCCGGGGGGCCTTCTCCCCCAGGCACCATTGAATTTGGATTACCTAATTTGAGATTATCAATTAGGTAATCACAAATTAACTAATGAAAACCATTCACACCTATGGGTCTACTGACCCATAGGAATGAATAGAGTAATATTACCTAATGGAGATTCACTATTAACTGAATTACTATTAATTAATATTAAGGAATCACAAAATCTTTGGCAATTCATTACATACATAGCAGTTTGCGATTACCAAATAGTAATTCAGTAAAAATCGCTATTTGGTAATCACTAAATGCTTATTTGATACATGTGGCCCACAGTGAGGAGCACTTCCTCTTACATGATGACCTTAACAATGATAAAGATATTTTCTACCACAGATACCTTATTAAAATTAACTCAATGTCAAACATGAGATCCAAAATGTGCCCCAAACCATTTACTTAGATATGCATAATACAAGGTGAATATCATGACACTAATATACCGTTCGTAAATGTACTACTACCTAATGTGCAAAGTAGCACTTACTATGAGGTACTAAACCGTATTAAAAGTAAAACAAACAACTACTCCCCAAATAAAATAATATTATATTTTGAACAAACCATGATTCAAACTATCATTAAACTTTACCCACACACAGCCATACAAGGATGTTACTACCACGTTCACCAAAGTATTTGAAGACACCTCAAACAATCTACCCAAGGGCCAGATTCCGAGTACGGCATTCTTGAGACCGCTGTACCGTCGGTGGCAGTCCGACCGCCGCCTTCTCGTCAGTCCATCCCCCCAATTATGCGAAGGGCGGTCAAATCACCACAAGACTGTCGCCTGGATCCCAACGGGGTGGCGGGGCGGAAAGTGGTGGTCTCTGGTGGCGTTGCTGGTGTCAGCACCGCCATTCAGATTCCGACCTGCCTTATCACCGACTTTTTCATGGCAGAGACCCTGCCATGAAAGGGTTGTCAGAAAGGCGGGAAAGGGGCCCAAAACAGGGGCGATTTTGCATCATGTTGTGACCCCGCTATTTGCACTGTATGCTATACATGACATGGTGCATGGTACATAGTGCGCCGATATGCAAGAGGCACTGCCATCGCAGCAGTATATGCTTGAAGCTCTCTATTAGCCGAAGCATGCCGCTGCTGTGGCACCGCCAACAAGACACCACTAGCCCGGGGGTGTACTCTGATCACGGTGGTTGGGATACCGCCCAGTTTGGCGCCGTTCTCCTGACTGCCACAACGGCAATCCAGGGGTCGGACCACCGATCTCAGAATCTGGGCCTAAGTGTAAAATATGCCACAAACAGCCAATTTGCCTTCAAAGTTACAAACATTATTATATTAACGTATACCCCTGTTACAGAGGTAGCAAATCACTTCAATGTTCTTATAGAAAGTCCTGTCTACCAACAAAATGAACAAAAACTAAGTCCCCTAATAGATTATTTTCAGGACACCTAAGCTAGCTCTGCTCATGATACAGGTGCCAACCCAAATTCCAAATAATGGTGGAATGTCTTCAACAGCACCATGGCACAGAAAGCCAAAACAATAAACACAGTGGAAGGTTGGCACAATGCCTTCCAATCCACACTAGGCAGAACCAAACCTACACTGTACATATTCATAGAAACCCTCCAAAAAAGCGGAAAGCTACCAAGAACTACGAATGGAACAATCAGCAACCCAAATTAAACTCAAAATACCCAAACTAGTAGATTGTACGACATGCTACAATACTAATTAAAACTCTTTGTTAACAAAGAAATACACTACTTTGAAACAATAGCGAAAAGTCTAAAATAAAAGTATCTAATTTCCTACACAGCACCGAATGAATGGAAGAAAAACCCAAACCAACACTAAAAAAAATTGAACTAAGTAATTAACTAATTGGGGGCGCTAGAGGGCGCACACGCTAATGGCCGCACTTCTGTGAGGCTCTGGCTGCCTGGCCAGAAACATCCTGCAAGTATATGCTTCCCATGCGAGTTGAAGCCTGAAACTCGCACCGAGTGTGGAACTGCCAGTGCTGCTGGTTCTGCCCGACTTTGGTGAGGATCGGAGGTCCGGCGTCCGAGATATGCCGCGGTGAGCGTCCACCGGGAGAAGACACCACGGAGGGCTGCAGCGGCGCACTGGACACTAACCTACGCGGTGCCGCGGCTCCCCACGAGGCTGCTAGGCCTTGAAATCTCTGACCACGGCCTGAGAGGCGGGCGGCCGACAGACGGAACATCGGGGACTGGTGGAGGTGAGTCTTGCCACCCCTGAGAGAGCTGCGACGTGTGGCGGGCCTGATCACTGTCTCTGAGACCGGGTGGCACTCCCGGTATACACGGCACGCCTCGCCTGGCCCTGCCGGAGGAGAAAGCGGCGCACCCGGCCCTGCTACACGCTTCCCCACCGACCTCCCTGGTTTCCCTGGGGGACACTGCTGCCACCAGGCAAAGCGACCAGGGGCCCGGAGGACCAGCCGGAGGGTCGTACTTGCGGACGATTATAGGGACAGAGTGGGCCCAACATCACAGCACTGCCCTCCGCTTCCTGTGTACCCCAGTCGCTTACGACTGCTCATGCCTACTCGGACGGGCTGAGGCCTGGCTGCCGGCGCATACGCTCCTTAGGCGCCCTGGACATTATACTTGGGGCGCGGATTTACCGACCTGCTCACTGCCTGCTACTTCCCTGGGGGGATCCGTCACGTTGTGGGCTGCCGGCTTGGGTGCCTTGTACTGGCGGAGGGACACCTACTAGCTGCTCGTCAGTTACCGGCCCCGATTGGCGCCAACAGCCTGGGCACCATGGGCAAAAATGACGCTAAACAGGCGAAACTGTCTTTCGAGTCCGCAGCCACCAAAAAACCGCTGCGAGGTACCACGGCGTCCAACGGTGCCCCGGGACCATCAAATGCTGAGACGTCCCCTACACCAGTGGCTCCAGAATTGCGACTGCTTATCGACGAAATGCGCCAGGGCTTCGCAACGATCGTAGATAAGGTTGACCGCTTATCTTCCAGAATGGACGGAGTTGCACAGAAGATAGAAGTCCACGAAGAGCGGCTCACAGAGGCGGAACGGCGCATCTCCACTGCCGAGGACACATCCAACACCCACGAAACGCGCCTAACCCGAATGGATAATGTCCTCAGAGTAATCGCAGCTAAGAATGAGGAGTTGGAGGCGCGGAGTAGACGCAATAACATTCGCGTCACGGGAGTTCCGGAATCCACCAACACCGGTCGTATGGAGGACTACGTGGAGCGCATACTGATCACCGCGGTAGGAAAGGAGGCCTTCTCTAATCAGTTCATTGTGGAGCGGGCACACCGCTCCCTGGGCCCGGTCCCCAAACCAGGGGCGCAGCCACGTCCCATTATCGCCCGATTACTCAATTACCGCGACAGAGACGCGGCGCTGAGAGCGGCCCGAACAAGCCGGAACTTGACCTGTGATGGGGTACAGTTCTCCTTATACCCAGACTTCACACCCATGGTACAGGACCAGCGGAGAAAATTTCTGGATGTGAAAAAGAAACTAAGGGATATGCAGATAGACTACGCCCTCCTATACCCGGCACGCCTCAGGGTGACCCATCAAGGCAAACAACACTTCTTTACGAACCCGCAACATGCTGAGGACTACGTAAAGAAACTTCGCGCTACTAGGAGGGACAGGCGCAACGATGGGGAGGAAGAGGCCGCAGGTAACCCAGCCGAGCAAGATGACTCATGATGGGGTGCTTATGCACGTCTGTCCGATAGCTCCAGGGTGCACTGCGGACACTACTTCGGAAACTGTATGCTCTGGATGCTGGAACTGCCTTGCACTAATTGCGGAGGCACCACTGTGGGCTGCCTTGCATCCTAATGAGACTGCTGACCGATAAATGGCTTTTGAACGTCTTATCCCACTGCTACTGTGATGCTGAGATCGGGCAGATGCATGTCACATCGGGAGGACGTATGGGTAGCGGAAGGCTTCTTGGCGTTAAGGTTTTTCTTGTATAGTACTCTGCTGGCCTAGAAGGAGGCCGGAGTGGTGAAGCCCTTACGAACGCTTGATTGCTGTACCCCCGTTGCACTGATGGAGCTAGCCCCAGAACATTTGCCCGTCCTCCAGATTAAAGAGCGGTGATGAGAGACACTGGGATGGCGAGAGGGCTTTGACCTGCAGGGATGATACATGCCAGGCACCACCCCACCTTCTCTGTCTTTCCCGTATGTTGCATGCGGGGCGGGGGGGGAGAGTTGGGGTGTTTCTGTGCGTACCTCTGATGCTCCCAAGAGGGAATTCCCCACATGGTTTTTCTATTGTTCTTGACAGCGCGGGTTGGGGCGGGGGGGGGGCTCACGGTACTGGCAAGTTTGGGTTGCTTCAGTGGGAGGGGGGAGGGAATGTACAGCCAGGGTTGGGTGGCTGTGCATGGAATGTGGGGGGTTGTTCGAGTGTTGCGTTGCTAGTTGTTGGAAGTGGTGAGTTTGATGAGTATGGCGTTTTTGGCAGGAATACAGGTACTGCAGGGAGCATGTGTGTGAGTATGGTTGTTCGATTGGCGAGACTGAACTGGACAGCGGAGAGATTGACAATTGGAGCATTTCGTTTGAGAGCTGGAACATCAGCTGTTGGCTTTATTCAGGGACATGATAGCGCATGTGGGTGATGACACTTTGGATGCAGTCGCCGTAATGTCCTGGAATGTCCGGGGACTCAATGACCCCCGGAAATGCAGAAATGTCCTTGCATATCTAGATCGGCACCATGTGCAAATAGCGATGCTCCAGGAAACCCACCTTAGCCCGGGTAGTGCCCCCAAGTTTGCGAGCAGATGGGCATGTGTGAGAGAGTTTTCCTCCTATTCCACATATTCCAGGGGGACGGTAATATTGGTCAATAAGAGGCTGCCATTTCAAAAGTTGGGTGTGCGAGTGGATAAGGAGGGGAGGTATGTCATACTGTGGGGGAGGCTGGGAACCGATGTTATAATGCTTGTGAATTGCTATGCACCTAACGTCGATACCCCTGGTTTTTTCTTGTCATTATGGGGCCACATGTTGGAGACCGAAGCCACGCACATTGTCTGGGGGGGGGACCTCAACTTATCGTTACATACCACGTTGGACAGATCGGACGGTAGTGGACATTACAACACGAAGGCCAGAGACGCTCTTCAGGGGATACTCACGGAGGCGGGGCTAGTAGACAGTTGGAGGCACACACATCCAACGACTAGGGAAGGCACTCACTTCACGGCATATGCACGCTCATGGGCACGGATCGACTACTGCTTTGTCTCACGGGGCCTCGCTGGGGGGATAGTTCGGGTGAAACATCTGCCTCGCACGTACTCGGACCATTGCCCGGTACTGACCGTCCTCGAACTGCCAGGACATTCTAGGGTAAGACCACCATGGCGGCTTTTCCCCTCGGCCTTGCTGGACCCTGTCTTTAAACACGAGCTCGGAGAAGAGATAGAAGCCTTTTTCCCTAGGAACAAGGGGTCTGTGGATAAGGTCGAAACCATTTGGGAGGCTTTTAAAGTCACTGTGAGGGGAGTCACTATCTCCAAAAGCTGTGGAATACTGAGAAGCATAGTGCGCACGTTAACTACACTAGAGGGGGAGCTTAAGGCACTGGAGGCGGAGATGGTAGGGAATCCCAGCCCTGAACTGGCGGCACGATTCAGAGCTAAACTGACGACCTATGAGGAAGAGGCTGCCAGGGAGGTAAAATTCCGGGGTAAATATTGGACAGCTAGGCGCTATTGCGAGGGGGACAGACCGGGGAAGGTACTGGCGGCACTCACTAGGCACCAGCGCTTTGCCTCCCATATCCTAGAAATCTCGGATAAAGAGGGGAGGATCCATCAGGACTCTAAGGGGATTCAAGACACCTTCCTACAACACTACAAATGCCTATACTCCACACAGCAGGACGGGGAGGTAGAGTTCGGTAATTTCCTGGAAGACATAGCACTTTGCTGGCTAAGTGATGGTCACAGGGAGTTTTTGGGGTGCCCTTTCGAACTGGACGAGATTAGAGAAGCGATCATGTCCCTCAGTAATGGCAAAGCAGCAGGGCTAGACGGCCTACCGGCCGAATTCTATAAATGTTACATCGATGTTATGGCGCCGGTACTGAAAGAGGTCTTCGAGGAATCGCTTGAGGTGGGGATACTGCCGGGATCCATGAGGGAGGTGGCGATCACCTCGCTGTTGAAGCCGGGAAAGGATCCAACGGACACTGATGCCTATAGACCCCTGTCGTTGCTGAACTGTGACGCGAAAATTCTTGCGAAAGTGTTGGCAACTAGACTGTCCCTACTTATGACTACTCTTGTACTGCCGGACCAATCTGGCTTTGTTCCGGGGAGAGCCACAACTCACAATCTGCGCACGTTATTTTCTCTAATTCCTTCCATTGCACCCGAATTACCGGTTGCTGCTGTGTTTCTGGACGCCACCAAGGCGTTCGATTCAGTGGAATGGGGTTATCTGCTGGCTATCCTGGGTAGAATGGGGTTCCCCCGGATATTTATCGCCTGGGTGACATTACTATACACTTCCCCAGTCGCCAGGGTCGTCGTCAACGGGGTGCTTTCGGCACAGATGCCGATCACGAGAGGGACTAGGCAGGGGTGCCCCTTGTCGCCCTTACTATTCGCACTGGCAATAGAACCGCTGGCCTGCAGAATTCGACAGTTACACAAAGACAGGGCCTTTAACTGTAACCAGCGGCAGATTGGCATCTCCCTATATGCAGATGACGTCACCCTCTATGTGCGCCATCCACGAGACAACCTCAATCCGCTTCTAAGGGAATTTGTGGCGTTTGGAGGCATATCCGGTGTGCATATTAATTGGCAAAAGTCGCAATTCTTCCCCCTCACGGCCTCGGTCACCCGATTTCCGCTGGATTACCCCTTGGAATGGTGCGATTCTGACTTGAAATATCTGGGAATTGAAATATCGCTTAATAAGGAAGACACTATCCGGTTAAACTATGGAGTGGCCATTACACGACTGGCTGACAATGTGACTCGCTGGCTGGCACTCCCGCTCTCGATGGCGGGCAGAGCCTCCCTGATCAAGATGGTCGTCCTCCCACGCTTCCTATATTTATTTCAAAACATACCATACTACCCAGGCACTTACTTTTTCAAAAGACTTCGCTCTGAGCTACTACGCCTTTTCTGGGGAGGTAAACAACCACGCCTTAGTTGGTCGATTTTGATACAGCCGTATGATAAGGGTGGATTCGATGTGCCCGACTTGGAAGTATACTATCTCAGTGCACAGGCGCAGCATGCTTATCACTGGATTCGTCCCGCTCCCTTTATGCCACAGATTGCTGCGGAGGACTGGATCGTGCATCCGCTCCCGCTTGAGGGCATGCTGATGGGATTGGTTGGGGATGTTGAGACGCCCGCCACCACTGTGACCTGTACAATTGATGCCTGGCGGAGAGTGTCCAAACTGCAGGACGCCCCCATGCTCTACTCGCCGGCATTGCCCCTGGCATACCATCCGAGACTATCTCTCTTACTGGAGGGCGGTTTCCGATCGATGTGCCGCCGCATACACCTCAACACGTGGGGCGACCTATTTCAGAATGGACTGTTCCGCACCAAGGATCAGATGTTCCAGAATGCTCCCCCGACGCCTATGGAAGTGTTCTACTACATCCGGCTCCGACAGGGTATGCGAGATATTCTCCCTGATTTCCCGGAGGAACCAGGGACGGTGTTACCATTGCATGTCATGCTCGTATCGGATGGCACGCACTTAGTGTCTAAACTCTATGCTGCCGTTCGTGAGCAGCGCCCGGTTGTCCTGTCTAAAGCACGGACTGACTGGGAGTCGGAACTGCCGGTCGCACTCACGGATGAACAATGGAGGTACTGCTGCTCGGTCACGGCTAGAATTTCCTCCAGTTGCCGACTGAAAATTATTCATTATAAGTTTGTACAAAGATATTATTATACACCAGTCAGAAAGTTGAGGTTTCGCCTGTCGGCGGATGATAGGTGTGCTAGATGCCGGATGGAAGGCGCGGGTTTCCTGCATCTTGCCTGGGACTGTGGAGCAATACAGACTTACTGGAGCCAGGTACATGCCGCCCTCCAAGTTATGATTGCTGGCCCTCTCCCTATGGATCCAATCGTGATGCTGCTAGGGTACACCAGAAATGTGCCCAAATCGGATCGTAAATTTGTTGACATTGCGTTACTCCTCGCTAAGCGGAGGATTGCTTGCAGATGGGGAAGGGGAAGAGCGCCAAAGTTTAAGGAATGGTTGGACGACCTCCAATACTGTCAGGAACAACATGGCGTGTATGCGGAGCTACTACCCGCCCGCTGTGCTCCCGGGGACTTTTGGTCCCCCTTACAGGTTTACTGGCTAGCTCAGGCGACGCAAAGTGACTCCTCTGGAGACGACGAGCCGATCCCGGGCCCATGAGCGTATCAGTACTTTACACTTCATACACCCTACTACACCCCACACTACACGCTGTGCATAGCACCCCCTGACCCTGGATGGGGCGACGAGCCTGTTGGTGGAATGCTGGGGGGGGGGAGACTCGGGTAATTGAGGTCCATGAGATATGGAACTAGTGACAGAATTCCGTTAGCCCTACCGTCATCGCGGCACTAAGGGCCGGTGGGAATGTATACATAATGTATACGACAATAGCATGGAGCGGAAGGCGACACAGTGGTGGGAAAGTGCAGCATACCGTCCTCAGTTGAATCTCATGTCGTACACTCATATACATATCACACTCTGAGGTGCAGGGCGGGGATGCGCACACTAGATATACAAGGAGTATGCCACTGCACAAGACTACGCAGTTAGCCGACAAATACAGACAGCGATGATATAGGCTTGGGTTGGACTGCAATGGTGCACCTATTTGACTGATGTTCCAACTGCACACGGAGAGAGGGTGTTTCCCTTTTCTGTGTGCCCCCCCCCCCGGCTAGATGGGATGAAAGGGCTCTAGCCAATTGTCCGCCCACGGTGGTACAATGGGAAGTGTATGTGCATTGTGCTGGCTGCAGTATTGATATTGAACCTAATGCTTTTCTTCTTTCTCTCTAATGAATGTACCAAATACATTGCCATGTTGAACTGCAGATGCTGTAACTGTCCTGCCTTTGTGTTGAACGCATATAATAAAGGTTTAAAAAAAAAAAAGTAATTAACTAATTATTTTTATACATCAGTGAACAAAATATTCAACTCCAATGACAAATTAAACTGATGAATAAAGTTAATATGTTTATTAATTACTCAAAAAATCAATACACCACCAATTAAACACTTCTAAAATACAACAAAAATCAAATAGGAATAATTAAGTACTACACATAAAATAGAAGATAATAAGTCACAAAAATATACAATAGACATTAATTTAAAAGAATAACATTTCCTATTCAACAATGAATAACTAAAATGTAACATATTGTTCTGTAGCTGCAGATCTTTCTCTGTAGTGATGTAGTCAAAAATATAATCCACTAAAAAGGGTAAAATAAATGTAAAAAGTCCAAAATACAAAAACAAAGCAGGTCCACTGCAGATCCCTTGAAGCAACTGAATTTTTAAAGAACCATAAAAAAAATCTAGAAAAAGCAAAAACGCTCCAGAAAAACCGAAAAATCTGAGGAAATCAAAATTACAAATATTGGTTTACTAGAAGCCAATATGATTTCTTTTAGAAAAAAACACAAAATCCAAACGTTCATACGATACCTTCGGATCCATAACCCTGTAAAATAAGACACAATATCCACCCACAAAAAACTGTATATTCAAATGCAGCATAAACAAAACAATTATTATATACAAACCTCATAACTTAACAAAATATATCAAATAATGATATATTAGTAACTAACACAACCTATGCCTAACGCTAACCACTAGTAAAACAAATCGCAAAAACTGCCAATAAATCTTGCAAAAACCACAAAACAACAATATAACTACCATTTACTAATACTCTCTACATCCCTCAAAACCCTAAAAAAATTCTTAAAAGAGGTCATACCTGCTTCGATGAACAGCAACACCTTCCTCTTGACTTACTTCCAGGAAAATGAACAAAAACCAAAACGAGTAGACTACAAAAGTTTAGTTAGTGATAAAACAAAATGGCCACTAAATAAAAAAAAGACAAAGGGCCAGATGTAGGAAGGCTATTACCGGTCGGTAACGGCCGAAATTAACGAATTTCGGCCGTTACCGACCGGTAATAGGCTTTTCTGATGTAGGGGGCTGAAATTAAGGATTCAGTAATTTACCGAATCGGTAATTTAAGGAATCGGTAAATTACGAATTTCTTAAATACCGATTCGGTAAATTACCCAATTCCTAATGTAGGGAGCACTTAAATGAGTGCTTATCCCATGTAAGGATTCGTTATTTACCACCAACTACAAGTTGGTGGTAAATAACGGAAAAAAAAAAAGCAATTTTATGCAAATTGCTTCAGTGCCATGTTGCAGACATACATGCCCTTAGGGCGTGTATGTCTGCAACATGTGCACCCATACACAATTGAGGGGTGCAACATGGTGTCAAAGTGACACCCTGCCACCCTTCAATGTTTTCCCCCTTTTACCGAATCGGATGGACAAGTAAGCGAAAGCTTCTTTGAAGTAAATGAAACCCTTTTTAAAACATGCACTCTGAAAAATATTTTGCACTCCACTTTCTTAACCATGGTACAATTCCTAAGAGACACAGCACCTCGGCAATGGGGCCAAACTGCTTTTTTCTTAACATTTTTACTTTAATATTTACTAATATAAACATCTATGTTTAATAACACTTTTGGTTCTTCTCTCACAGCAAGGCATCGTCACAAATTGTTCTGAAAGTTGAAAAGTCTGACATGTTATCTAATGCTGGTGAAGGTGGACAGGGCAGACAAGTAAAAGACTATCACAATGCAGAATCTGCACCGTTGTACCTAATTCACAAAGCAATAAAGTACTCATGCAAGTTGTCGCCGTTGGTTGCTCTTGTCTCTACAGTCTTGGGTGTGGCGATTTTGTTTAACTTTTAGAAGGCATAGGTAATGCCCAAGGGGTAATCTGTCAACAACGTGGTGATGTCCTTAAACATGATAAACTTCATTGTTGTTACACTGTAGTCACAATGGCAATGATGAGGCATCGGCAAACATTACTTAATGACAGGATTCCATGCAAAATATATCTATTGTATAACCCCAAGTCTTGAATAATATCATACTGACTATACTGAAGCAAGAGCCATTCAAACAACAGCGCTGGATGAGAATTAGTGTTCAACTTTTGGGACTCTGGTGAATCTACTTCACTGACATTAGTCAACCAATCCTCAAAGGCAGATGCTTCTACTACAGTTCCAGTACAGAAATGGAGAAAGACTTTTGATTGGCACTCCTGTGATCGCTCTGGAAGATACACAGTTTTGTGGTGGACATATCAGGTTTCCTAATTCATGAATATCAAGCTGATCATCGATCAACAGGACAAAGGCTGCATTTTCTGTTATGTTTAACATGCTTGTATGTTGTCATATACTATTTCCTTTACCACTTATTTTCTAAGGTCCTCACTGTGGCCACCAAATGGTCAAATATTTTTTAAGTAAATTATAATTTTTTTAAACAATTTATATTTTCTCTAAGTTAGAAGTTGATAATCGCAAACAGATGTTTGCGGACACATTAATTTACAATTTTAAACATGAAGAACAGTAAAAAATATTACAAAAACCACTGCAGGCCTTTAAAGAGCGTGGAGTTTCGTGGAGAGGAGCTGGAGGTGATTAAACAGTATGCATGGCAGCTCTTTGCCAATTATGCAGAAAAACAGTATTCATCTTGCCAACAATAGTAAGATGGACACCATCACAGCAAAACAGATCTCGACTGTCAAATGTATCCAGCCTTAGTAAATACGGCCAAAATGGAGCTCTCCAAAATGTGAAGACATAACACCATTAACGCTGCATTTTACTCGGTCCATCTTCAGAATAATGTCAGTAGTGAGTCACTTTTGAAATTAGGTAATACATGAAAAAATGAACTTCGAGTACTGGGATAGATGACATGTAAAGAGGTCAAATATTCCTTCATGTTAACTTAAAGATGTAAAATTGGAATTTGTCCAAGTTCATTACTTCTTAGGAGTAAAATAATTATATTAAGATGGTACTCACTGGACATATTATGTAATGTTGGCAGCAGTGCACTGTGCAATCTATTTCATTCCATGAAACCCAGCTCACTGTACCATAGCGCCGGCACAACTCAAATCTGCAGCTAAATTGAAGTCAACTACATAATGCTGTGCTAGAAGACACATGATTCCATACTTTAGGAAACCTGTGGTAAGCCATCCACGCAGTTCAACACTGAAATGAAAATGATTTTTAAAACATACCCAATACAAGATAAACACAGGGGCAGCTCCTCCACTAGTGCGGAGGAGCATCTCTCCACTGCTTCTCGCAGTGCAAAAAGCAGAAACATAAAATGGTAATAACTTTCCGTTATTACCATTATATTTTTGGTTGCGGGCAGGCAGGTGAGCAGGGCTGTTGTGAAAGCACGGTAGGGGAGGAGTGGTGTGCCTGCCCACTCCCGAGTGTACATAGACTGATTGGACGGCCCCCTGGGGCCGCCCAAACCAGTCATATGCACACTGCCTTTTCTCCATGTAGGCTGCAATGCAGCCTACATGGAGAAAATGGCCTCCACATAAGCCGCTGGCTGGGTGGTGTCCAGAGCAATCACAACGCTGCTTGCCGCCTTGTGATTGGCTTTGGAGTGGGAGGGAGCCTGGCTGTCTGCTTCTGCTTCCTTTTCCTGGAGGGCAGAGAAGATGCGGAACCCAGCCGGCTTAATAATTTCATTAAAAATAAAAATACCACCTGCACAGGATAACCCCCACCCCCGCGAGCCCCCCGCCCCTCCCCACGTGCGAGTCATGGCGGCTGTGAATGGATAAACATGTGCTTGCTATATGCACTGATTGGCTAAAATCTGGGTTTTTTCACCAACAAAATATATAAAGAATATCAAATTACTGAGCACGTAACTTCTTTATCAAAATTAATTTGTTTGGGATAACTTCAATCATATTGTTTGTGACATCATTGAGGATTCATGAACATTAACAGAAACACATCATTAAAATTTTTAAAAAAGCATCAACTTTGATTAGATAATATTGGCAAACATTGGAAAATGTTAAACAGAATGACTACATTAATTCTTAAAAGTAAACCAAACAATAAAGATTAAATGCAATAATTCAACCAAATGTATATATGCCATATGGTAATATGTTAGCCACATTAGCATTTTATAAACAAGAGTGAAAGGAAAAGAGTAAAATCAATTCATATAATGTAAATGGATTTGGATAGCAAATGTTTGTGAACTTTTATAACTCCCAAAAAATGAAACAAAAACTAAACATTCATGTTACTGTTGGAATATACCTTCAAAACAAAAACAAATGAAAACCACACACATGTAGTCCTGTTTATTTTTAAATGTAGACATGCATAAAGCATAATAAAAAGTGTCAACTTATACATATAAATCTTATATTAATGTTAAAAAACTAATTAAAAAGAATTTCCCTGAAAAGCAAATTTAAAGGAAATCTGTATTTGACTAATAGTTTTACAGAGGTGTTGCCATAAAAAAGCAATTCTCAAGTTAAAGTGATACCTACCTTGTGTCTCAACCTCACCATATTAAGTCAACCAAAATGCCCACCACTTTTATTACTGGACAAGACTTATGTGTGGGCATCAGATGTCCATTATACATATATATAAGTGCCAGGTGTGGGCATATGAAAGTAGAAGTAAGGAGGTGTGATTGGGGTATGAGGTCATATACTAGAATGCATACACAGATATAATTGATAATTGATAATTTGATTAATATGCATACAATTTACTTTTTATTCTCAAATGTATGCAGATCCACAGGGAGGGCACAGATTAAAAAGAGGGAAGTGTTCATTTGCTAATAACTTGGCAGTGTGTGACGAAGCTGCACAAATATTGGTAGAAGCGTGAAAGGAGTAGCTTTTTATTTTTATGTCAAGTTATGTAACTGCTCATCAAAAGGAAGGAGTAAAATGAAAAGGGGAGGCTGTAACATTTTAATTTACTTATAACGTTGCAGCTCTTTGTTGAACCTGCATTAAATGTGACCAGCCATTCGAAAGTTAGCCAGTGCAGGTGTTTCTGGTTTCATACAAATCTATTGAGGGTTTGAAAGGGGGGACAAAACATTTGTGGTTTACTATTAAATTTGGCACTATTTAATCCATCTACATGAAATGGGACAGGGAACAGAGACTTGGCACGTTTAGCCTTCTCTTTGATTATTTTCATTTGACCAGTGGCATTGGGCCTGAAAAAGTGTTAATTTGCTAATGATATTGGCACTATGTGACAAAACTGTATGTTATTTGGTAGAAGCTTGGAAGGGCTGTGTTTCTATTGTTGGGGGGGGTCACAAAATGTATGACTTATTACGTCCCAATTTAATGAATCTGCACCTTTTGATGAATCTGCACTACATTTGACAGAGATTTAGCATGCTTATCCTACTCTTGCTTTTCTCAATTTCCTATTTATCCATTATAGGAGAGCATATTGAAAGGGAGGTATATAGAAGTGTTAATTTGCTCACTTATTTGATAAAGTTGTATGAAATTAATAGTGGAGAAGTGTGGCTCAATGATTAGAGCAGCAGACCCTGATGCAGAGGTCTAGCCCGGGACCAGGGTTCAATTCCGGGTCTTGGGCTCAAAATTCCATGGACCTGATAATTCTCGCCTCGGTGCCTATTCCAATCATGGAGTCCCACTCTGCAACTCTGGGCAATAGCTTGCTTAATCTCCACAACGGCCCCCACAACGCTAAGGATACCTAGCCTCCAGCTTGGGGGTGCCCAGGAGTGGACGCCTCACAGGGAAAGCCAGGATGGGTTCCACATCGGTATTCGTACAAGCGCCTTGAGACCCTTACGGGTGAGTAGTGCGCTATACAAGTATCAATTTACAAATTTGACAGACGTTTATCTAGATTAGCTTACTGTTGATTATGTCAAAGCAAGTTAAGATAAGGGACAAAGATACTTGGAGAGAAATAAAGGATTTTTCTCTATTAGCTTTGGTGCTGTTTGACAAATATAAAGAAATTTGGCAGATAGTTAGCAATTTAAGCCAGGGTAAAGCCAGGTAGTCCCTGCTACCATCCCCGCTGAGCATGGTCGAAGGCGATTGGATGTATTGGAACAGATCCTGGTTGAAGGCCGTGCACACAATGCAGACTGAGCACATGGCAGATGACCGCAATAAATCATTAAAAAAATACGAAATTCAATTTTTAAAAAACGTAAAGGTTAGTCATAATTCTGCAAACACAAAATCGTAGAAGCCCTGAAGTTTGCTGGGTTTTGTGTGCAATACTCAATGCACTCCATAACCGAGCTCCATCCTCACAACACCCTTTAGCTCAATGCATGTAAAAAAGGCTATCTGTTGTAAGCAAAACATGATGGTGATGCAAGTTATAATATGAATTATGCATTGCACACCATAACTGGTGAATTTAATGTATTTTTCGGTTTTATATTTTTTATCATAACTTTTACCATGTTTTTTCAGTGAATATATATAAATGTATATAATACATAGGTGTGTATATATAACATTTTCAGGTGTGTGTGTAAGCGTGTGAATGACCCTACACACGACAGAATGCGTACGTGAGGATGCCTGTTTTCCACAGCCTGGAACTATCCCACACAAACTGAAACCGATCTGACCCTTTTACCAGTGGACTTCTCCACGAGAGAAAGGCTGAGGGAGGTTGCCTGAATCTCTCTCGACCAGACAGTATGCAAAAATCAGCCACTGGCTTGACTCCTACATATCATACCTATATGTTGGATTCTGGGGACCCCCTCTTCTCAGTATATTGGGCCATTTGTGACATGATTGGGATTACCTGTGGTATAATGGTGATGAACTCTGGCATAATTGTAATTCTTGTCATAATATGGGCATCCATGTCATGATGTACATCTTCCCTACGACAGGGCTGGTCATGGCATAATGGTAATTATTCTGGGCATACCGTGGATAACTACTGCATGATGGCATCCACTTCTGACATAATGCTAAACCTGGCATAACGTGGTTGTTCTTAACATAATGTGAGACCCGTGGTAAAATGGTACCCACTCCTGGCGTAATGCTCGCCCTAGCATTTTGCTGTTAATTCTTGGCATACTTCAGGCATTTGTGGCCCTACCCAGTACTTGTTAAATTTGGCTGTGGTATAATGTTGGTAATTCTTAGCATATTGTGGGCATTTTTGGCATTATGGTACTTGGTCTAGCCATAATATTGCCCTGGTATCTATGGCATATTACTGCCAATACTGGGCATAAAGCTGACCCTTGTATTATGGTAGAAGTTCTTGCCATATAGTGTGCATCCATTTATATGTACTACCAGTGAAAGATAGAGGTTTGCACTGCAATCATTTCAAGACTAAGGCACAATATTAGGCGATGCACCATGTCCAAGGCAGAGGGAAGTTGAAAAAGTAGAAGTGTTGCTAATCTGTTACATCTATAGGATATTGACACTCCTGAGGCGGAAGCAGGGAGAGACGCTCGTGTTTTTAAAAATTGTATGTTTTTCACTTATTGCTCTTACCTGACTGCTTATTCTTTGCTGGGCACTTCTCCCCTGAAGTCCTCTTGGATATTCCCGCGCAGCGGATGTAAGCGCTGCCGCGGGTTGGGAAATTAATCGCCGCCATCACCCCACAAGCCCACCGGCCACGCCCACTGATGTGAGGCCGCGCCCCTTTTCAAAACCAATATAAGCCGCGCTGAATACAAACCCGCGCTAGAGGATATTGACACTCCTGAGGCGGAAGGCGGGAGAGACGCTCGTGTTTTTAAAAATTTTATGTTTTTCACTTATTGCTCTTACCTGACTGCTTATTCTTTGCTGGGCACTTCTCCCCTAAAGTCCTCTTGGATATTCCCGCGCAGCGGATGTAAGCGCTGCCGCGGGTTGGGAAATTAATCGCCGCCATCACTCCACAAGCCCACAGGCCACGCCCACTGAAGTGAGGCCACGCCCCTTTTTTCAAAACCAATATAATCCGCGCTGAATACAAGCCCGCGCTAGAGGATATTGACACTCATGAGGCGGAAGCCGGGAGAGACGCTCGTGTTTTTAAAAATTTTATGTTTTTCACTTATTGCTCTTACCTGACTGCTTATTCTTTGCTGGGCACTTCTCCCCTAAAGTCCTCTTGGATATTCCCGCACAGCGGATGTAAGCGCTGCCGCGGGTTGGGAAATTAATCGCCGCCATCACTCCACAAGCCCACAGGCCACGCCCACTGATGTGAGGCCACGCCCCTTTTTCAAAACCAATATAAGCCGCGCTGAATACAAGCCCGCGCTAGAGGATATTGACACTCCTGAGGCGGAAGCCGGGAGAAACGCTCGTGTTTTTAAAAATTGTATGTTTTTCACTTATTGCTCTTACCTGACTGCTTATTCTTTGCTGGGCACTTCTCACCTAAAGTCCTCTTGGATATTGCCGCGCAGCGGATGTAAGCGCTGCGGCGGGTTGGGAAATTAATCGCCGCCATCACTCCACAAGCCCACAGGCCACGCCCACTGACGTGAGTCCACGCCCCTTTTTCAAAACCAATATAAGCCGCGCTGAATACAAGCACGCTCTAGATGATATTGACACTCCTGAGGCGGAAGCCGGGAGAGACGCTCGTGTTTTTAAAAATTGTATGTTTTTCACTTATTGCTCTTACCTGACTGATTATTCTTTGCTGGGCACTTCTCCCCTAAAGTCCTCTTGGATATTCCCGCGCAGCGGATGTAAGCGCTGCCGCGGGTTGGGAAATTAATCGCCGCCATCACTCCACAAGCCCACAGGCCACGCCCCTTTTTCAAAACCAATATAAGCCACGCTGAATACAAGCCCGCGCTAGAGGATATTGACACTCCTGAGGCGGAAGCCGGGAGAGACGCTCGTGTTTTTAAAAATTGTATGTTTTTCACTTATTGCTCTTACCTGACTGCTTATTCTTTGCTGGGCACTTCTCCCCTAAAGTCCTCTTGGATATTCCCGCGCAGCGGATGTAAGCGCAGCCGCGGGTTGGGAAATTAATCGCCGCCATCACTCCACAAGCCCACAGGCCACGCCCACTGACGTGAAGCCACACCCCTCCTTTCACCCTATAGCAATGTGAATTTCTCGGACGCGCAGCGGAGGAGAGCAGCGGACGCGCCGTCAGCACGCCGAAGGCGCGCCTAAGGCAAGCCCCGCCTGCGCCCGTCCGCGGCCGGACGGGGCCAGGGGCACAGCACTACGCCAATTTTGTTTCTTATCCCCCTGAAGCACTGTGCGCACACCAAGGCCCTTGGGACTTGAATCAAGCAGCGTTGGGTCATATCATAGAGGCCGGGATTTTAAGTGCCCATCCCCTACCTTCGCTACCACCCAATCTGCCTTCATCAGTTCGACCTTCCACCTGCACCAGCTTTTCCACTTCTCAAGTAAGTGACACATCGACCATCTCTGCCTTCCTTTTGAACACTCGGTCGGCAGTAAAACACCATCTCGACCTGTTCATTCTCTTGGACACTCAGAAACCTAACCTACTGTTCCTCACGGAAACCTGGTTTTGCCAGGACTCCCTGCCCAACTTGCTTGCGGCTCTGCCCTCTTCTTACTATGCTCTTCGGGCAGATCGACCTCCCGGCAAAGCAGGGGGGAGTGGCTCTGATTATCCGCTCTGATTTACATTTCCAATTATTACCCTACCCTCCAATCCCAGAAGTGGACTACTTAGCTGTACGTTCTAACTCCTTTCAGACACCTATCATATGTGTTTTGATGTATTGTCCTCCCAAAAACATGCCGCACTTCCTTCCAGCCCTCCAGGACTTGCTAGCTACATTAGCTGTGAACAACTCGGCGCTCCTGGTACTCGGAGACTTCTACTTTTGGCCATATGATCCGGCTGAAGACGCCCCTTCCAGAGACTTTACGGAATCACTTCACAGTCTGAACTTTAAATCTCACATTCATACCCCAACCCACGCTCAGGGTCATATTTTGGACCAAGTTTGGTCCCTCAATATCCCTATCCAGGCTCCTATTGTTACACCCTGTCTGTGGTCCGACCATCACTTGATTTCCTTCTCCTTGGATTTAAGTCTGACCACAAAACCCCCCCTGCCCGAGAACACCTGGCCTCGCAACTGGGGCAAAGTTGACATCCCATCGCTTTGTTCCTCTTTATTAGCCTCTAGTCCAGCCATAGAGGAACAGGCCACACCGTTTCAGGTAGGAACTCTAAATAAATGGCTGTCCAACGCCTGTGACCAGGTGGCCCCCTTAAGATGCATTAGGGTAAGACGCGCCCACGACGTCAACAAATGGTTCAGTCCAGAACTGAAGGAGAAAAAATTGGCTGTCCGCCGTGCAGAACGTGCTTGGAGACACACTTACTGCACCGCCACAAAACTATTGTACTCCTCCATCCAGGCTGAGTACAAGAAAGCCATCCTAGACGCTAAAACTTGCTATTTCTCGAACAAGATCCTCCGAGCAGAGAACCAACCCAGGGAAATTTTTGCCACAGTCTTCGAATTGGTCTCCTCGGACAGGACCACATCCAAGCCGGTACCTTCACAGTCCCTGTGCAACTCGCTGAATAATTTCTTTATTAACAAAATTGCAGACATTAAGGCCAACATTCCTCCTCCCTCCCCAGCTTTCCTAAACCCTGATCCCCCACCCACCACCTATCACCTTGACCTCATCGCCCCGCTGTCTAAAGAAATCTTCCTCTCCCTGCTCCCTTGCGTCAAGTCTGGATCCCTTTCCAACATCTGCCCGGCCCACATCTTGCGCGATATCTTCCTAACTTGCCCGTCCCCCCCCCCTCACCTTTCTCAATGAGACCCTTAAGTCAGGAATTGTCCCTCCATGTCACAAATCAGCCACCATCATCCCAATCTTTAAAAAAACAGGCGCAGACCCAACAGCGCTAGTAAATTATCAGCCCATTTCTCTTCTCCCTTACCTGGCCAAAGTTCTCGAACGCCACGTCACTAAAGTCTTCAGTTCTTTCATCGAGGACAGCGGCTATCTCACACCGTGCCAAGCAGGGTTCCGCCCTCTCCATTCCACCGAAAAAGTGGTGGTCTCTATTATAGACACACTCAGAGAGGGGCAAGATACTAATCTTCCACAGGCACTGGTTCTTCTTGACTTGTCGGCCGCCTTCGACACGGTGGACCACTCCATCCTTCTTTCCCGTGTCGAGGGGGCAGGCATTGGAGGTTCTGCCCTGGCCTGGCTCAGCTCATTTTTGAGCGATCGTTCACAGGCAGTCCATCTGGCGAAATTTTCCTCCGAGGCCCGCAAAGTGCAATGTGGCTTCCCTCAGGGATCTTCTCTCTCCCCCCTTCTTTTTAATTTGTATATCCTTCCGCTTACTTTTGCCTTGCAGAGGATGGAGGTCACAGTGTTTAATTACGCCGATGACCTCCAGTTCATTTTTAACCTCTCTGATTCTCCTGATTCTATTTATAATTTTCAGTTGGTGATGGTCTTTATCAGGGATTGGATGAGCTTCAACCATCTCAAGCTCAACCCTGATAAGACCGAGCTTCTTCTCACTGGCGGTAAACTCAACCCTTGGTCTCCTATTTTTTGGCCCCCCTCTTTTGGTCCCTCCCCTTCTCCCTCTCCCTCTGTTAAGACATTGGGGATTACCCTCAACCAACAACTCACCTTACACTCTCAGATCAGCACGGTGGTTTCCTCTTGTTTCTTTACTTTGTGCACTATCCGAAAGATCTCACTTTTTTTTCCTTTTCAGCCCTTAAATTGATCCTGATGGCTATGGTCCTCTCCCGTTTAGATTACAGGAACGTCTTGTACAACGGCGCCCCCGCGTATGCCATCCGGCGGCTGCAATCGGTGCAGAACCAAGCTGCCCGTCTGGTCTATGGCTTATCCAAATCACACCACACTACTCCCCTCCTAAGATCCCTCGATTGGCTCCCTATTAGAGAAAGGGCACTTTTTAAGATGGGATGCATAACGTTCCAGGTCCTCGCGGGAACAGGCCCGTCTTTTATCAAGTCCAAAATCGTACCCTATATCCCCAGCAGACAACTGCGTTCTTCCTCCCTGTCCCTCTTGGTGGTGCCCAGGTTCAAGAAGAGCTGAATGGGAGGCTCTAAGTTCTCTGTCCTTGCTCCGCAATTTTGGAATTCCCTACCTCTCCAAATGAGATCAACACCATCTTACCTGGAGTTCCGCAGCACCCTGAAAACTAATCTGTTTTCACAGGTTTTTAAAATCTAAACCGCTCTACCCTCTAACTCAGGAATCAATAATTTTCCTCAACAGCGCCATGAAACTGCCTGGTGTACGAGCGCTCAATAAATACTTTAAAACTCAAATTCAAATTCTACCATAGCTTGGATATTATACCAGGTTGCAATAAGTGCCCTTCAGTGCCCTGGTCGGGTTAGAATAATGTTTGATGTCAGAGAGACATGTTTTCTTTTTCTAAGAAGGCTGTTAATTGAAGATGGGTACAGTGTCAATCAGGCTGCCGGGTGCACACCCCTGCAAGCAAACTGGGAGATAAATACGGGGTACCAACGGATCCGTGCCACACTTTTTAGGATAGGCTTGATGTAAGCAGTTTTCAGTTCATTCTGAAACAGACACACTTCCAGAGGGTGGTTTATGATAGCTCTGGCTGCTGAACTGGTAATGAGGATGCCTTTGAAAATGTGTCTGTCATTAATCCAGATATGCCACGGGTTTTTGTAAGATCAGCAAAATGATAAACAGATAGAGGCCGGAAGAAGAGTTGTTTTTTTCACAGGGTGGGTGAAGAGGTTTGGGTTACACAACTAAACATATCCAGTTCTTCAGCTTTGGAGATGAGCTGATGTCACACAGTACTAGAATATGAGTGATGGGCAAGGTGCACAGCTGTGGGTTTTCACTGTAGATTCGAGATCAAATTCCAATGGGATGTTAACAAAGGTTGGGTGCTCCTGCAGGTAACGTGTCCGTCCGACCACGTTATCAAACTAATGAAAAACACGTGTATACATGACATATGAATGCATCCCGGATTCAGGGCACACCTTAGGTTCTTCACACAAGACTCCTTTTAGGAATAAATCAATGGTGTCATTTATTCATTTTTCAAATGTTCATATGGATATTTCACGTCATATCATATAGAAGATTTCAACAGTATTATAGCATTATCCGATGCATTTTGGGCTCCTCAGCCCTTTTTCCAGGAGCTCTACAAGTCAAAATAAGATATAGCCAATAACTATTGTATACAAGTAAACACATCAACTGAAGAACCGGGTTTTAGAACCCAGCGGCGCCAGGGGCACGCCCAAAGTCTTCGGGTTCACCTGTCTTAGAATACAGAGACACGGGATACTTCTCGGTGGCGTCAAAGATCGAGTTTATTGGCTGCAGCCAGAAACAGAAGTCCACGAAGTACAACACAGGTATATTCGTAGGACACTGCTCAAATTTGTAAGGCAAGTCATCCTCTTTTATGCCAAAAATCACATTCTGGACAAACACCCACTATTTACAATTTGTCCAATCATAGGTATCATTACCAAAGGTATCGCATGACGACAAACCCACTTTTCAGTTGTCCAGCCCACCATTATTTATATAGGAAAGCCCAACATTCCTTCTTGCACAAGCCGGACAAACCCATAATAAAAGGACCACAATCCATATCATAAAGAGGCCATAAAGAAATAAACAGAAACAGATAAGGAGCAGGATAAGGGGTGTGTGTGTGTGTAATAAACTTTACAATGTCCTGTGCTCTGATCCTTAATCTTGATCAGCTACCGGGCAAGGAACTGGCTTAGCAAGGTCAGCTTCAGGCAACGGGGTCAGTTCACTCGGGTCATCCAGAAGTCAGCTAACGTGTACATGTACTAAAGTTTCGTTCGGCCGCAGTCATTGGCCTATGTGAGGGCAACCACAAAATGGCTGCCATGCACAAAATGGAACCCATGATTCGGAACGAAATCCCCAAATACATAGTGAATCCATCGGTCTAACATGACGAAATCACTCGTACTTGCCGCACTCGGTTCATTACTATCAAATTCGTAAAGAAACCATGACATTTATAAAACGGGTTCAGAATTCACGGAACCTCAGACCCTCCTTTTGCCCTTACATAGGCAATAACCTAAACTCACGTCAATCTAAATCCAGGTCTATATTCATCAGATCATCAAGATGCTGCTGGAGCATCATCCTATTACTCAGTACTTCTCTCGAGACAGGTTTCCTTACACACGTAGTAGCACAAAGGCTACATATGGCAGGACCACACTGTATACAGAGAAAACACGAGAAAAGAATCGCTAAAGCCATCCCGACGATCATCAGAATCTTCCATCCCCAAGTGGACAACAGTCCCTAAAACCATCCAGTCAACGACCAATCTCCTTCGTCCTCATGTATAGACTCGGAGATCTTATGTAACTTAGAAATGGCTTGATATACTGTAGGAGCATTGTCTGGTATGAAAACGCAGCAGCTCGATTGGATCAGTTTACATACTCCACCTCGATCTGCAAGTATGATATCTAAAATCATACGATTCTGTAATGTCATAAGGCGATCCGCTGGAAGCTCAGCGGTCAAATTAGTAAGGGCAACAGCAGTTTCATTTATGGTGGACTCAACCACTCTCGTCAATTGGTGGGAGGTAAACAGAAGGGTTTCATTACTATAATTAACATGAATTTGTGTTTGTTTCTTTGCTAGTTCCAAAATGTGGCCTGTGAGGCCTATTCTGAAAATGGCTATTTTGAGTCACTGCACGCGAGTATTGGAACCTAGGATGGGTGCCAGGCATGAACGATGTGATGCCCAGAGCCTGGGACAGTTAGCGTATGTTTCAAGTGTAGGATGCGCATAGGCCACGAACTGTCTTAAACAAAGTAACTTTATTTTTCTGCTGATTCATTGTGAAAAACATGCTGTAATGAGGAGGAAGCGCTCATCTACCCCAAATTTGCCCAATCAGAACTCGAATTGGTGATGTTAGTTACTTTTTTAGATAGCCTAAGCTAGAAAATAGTGTATAAAAACCCCTGATTTTGCTTAGAAGGGGTCGCTCTTTCGATTTCCTCTGGAGATGCTGCTGGACTGAAGATCGACTTCTTGGATATAAGAACTTTGTTTTCTGTCTCATTATTTTTCTTTGCAGGTCTGTTAGGATAAGATGAGGGTGTTAGCTAGGGATGATAGGAGAGAATGAATTTTGAACTATCTGTTCTTTGCTAAAACTTTACTGAACTTTAAAATAAATGTCTATTTCTGAGCTTTAAAATAAATGATCATTTTTGAAAATAAAGTTAAAGATTCTTATTGAATAAAGAAATAAATAAATGCCTAAAAGTTGGACATACTAAAGTTTGCTTTGAATAAAAATTAGATAAATGAAGAAGTTAAAAGCTGGTCTTTGATTCTTCCTACGCCTAGTTTTCGTTCTAGCGGATCCATTGCCATAATGGTGGTGTGTCCAAATAAAAAGGTGATTAAAGAAACCATGGTAAAATGTTTTAAACTGCAGGTGTAAATAATAAATAGTTAAATAGGTTTAGACACTCCGCTAATGTTATAGTGAGACTCCTAGGTTGATGGGCAAATCTCTGAGCTGAATTAAATGAACAAAGTAAGTATGCAGTGCAATGGGCCCCACTGTTGAATGTTATGCGTGTTTCTGAGGTTATGGAGAAATGGTCATGGTGATTTAAAATATGTGTCCCGCTGTAACAGAATCTTCAACAGTTCTGCTGGACCAAGAATGTCATATGCAGTTCTGTCCCAAGATATACCACCTGGTGTAGGAAAGGCTGTGATGTTCACTGCTGACAAGTCTCTTTGTTCACGATGGGATGATTTGTGTGACGAGCAGTAAGTTGATGTTCTTTCTTACTGTGTCTTTTGTACTATATTTTCCATTGATCAGCATTTCCAAGGTAAATACCAGAGTCAACCAAAGTAGAAGAAAAAGTACACCCAACACAATCCATAGTTCAATCCATTGTAAACCCAGATATGTCTTTTCCAGTTGATGAAAAAGTTCTGTTGCTTGTTCTTTAAAAGTTTTTTTTAGCTGGCGGTATTTCAGGTTGACTTGGATCCTCTGAAAAAGTATCAAAGTTAATGAAATAGCCAGAGGCAGTTCTGTCAATTGTAGGGATTGCTTCCAGATTCGATGAAACTGCTGGAATCACTTGTCATATTAAAATACTCGGATGCTATATCATAGTAGACAGGTGTTTCTTGACGAACTGTTATTTGGGTCTCAAGAGGCACAAGTTCCATTGCTTTGTTCAATAGTCCTTTGTTCTGTGCTGCAGAGTCTTCGAATGTTATCAGTCTCTCAGCCTGAACCTCTTGGATTGTAGCCAGATTCAGGCATCTGCTACATCTTTGGAGTCCACTCTGCCTACTACTTATGATTGGCCACATGATGTGGTTTTACCAGGTCGATGAATACAAACCTGTTCTCCTTTCTTCCAGCAAGTGGTGGCAGTAATACTGTTCTTGATTCGTGAATTGCTAAAACAGGTACTGGTTGTCTGTATAAAGGCCCAAATTCCTTCTTGTCCGCTATCTTTTCTCTGACTAGATCTCCAATCTTTGGAATCCAGGCAGGCCTTGCTGGGACGGGTGGTTTTTCTTCAGTGGTCGTTGGCTTCTGGAATATGTTGCTTTGACTTTTTCTTGTTTCATTTAAGTCCTGCAAAACAGCCAAACGGTCTTTGATATCAAAAGGTTTTTGTTCTACCACTGAAGTGTGACGATCAAGGTCCTGGACAATCATTCTAGTTCCAAAAAGGATTTCATATGGAGTGATTGCCCCAGAGAACTTTTTGGCAGATTGTTAAGACTACGTTGGACACTTATTAGATGTTTGACCCACCCGTCACCTTGAGCTAAGTACCTTAGCTGTTATAGATTGCTTTATGTCCCGTTTTTTTCTCTCCACAACCAAATTTCCCTCAGGATGGACTGGACTAGAATACCGCAATGCAACGCCCAGTTTGGCCATGGCCTCCTTGTAAGCTTTTAAGCTAAACGCAGGACCCTGGTCAGAATGTAGCGTGCCGACTTCGTATGTGCCGATAAAGACTCGCAAATCTTTTATAACAGTTCTGGCGTCAGCCGTGCGCTGGGGCCGGCATGTAACTGTTACCACGGATTTTTTACAACGCATACCATTACAACGCATACTATTACAACGCAGGTCATTTTACAACGGATAC